>NC_091748.1:0-2400000 GCF_043380555.1 Nothobranchius furzeri | reverse complement strand
CTTTAAAGTGAAACCAGGCCCGGGACCTTTGGAACATGGTTTGACCCCCTATAGGAATGTACGATCATCATGAAACGTTCAGATCACTTACAACTCAATAGATTCTACCTTCTTGTAACTTTTCAGCCTGATTGGACCTTGTTTTCTCACAAATGAACACAGAATGATGTAAAATTGTGCTTCGTGCAACATAATTCTGGGTTCCATTTAAAAACCATAAGTGCTAATGACTCCATTCCTTTTTGTGGTTGTAGGGGCTGTTGATTGGAGTATACTAAAACAACCCTGATCTCTCTAGGACATTCAGAAGCCAAGTTATAAGCCCACAAATGTGTAACTGGACTACTTCTTTAAATTGACACCAGATCCGGTGACCTTTGGGACATGGTTTGACCCCCTTAGGAAAGTGCGATCATCTTGAAACGTTCAGATCACTTACAACTCAATAGATTCTACCTTCTTGTAACGTTTCAGCCTGATTGGACCTTGTTTTCACACAAATGGACCCAGAATGATGTGAAATTGTGCTTCATGCAACATAATTCTGGGTGCCATTTAAAAACCATAAGTGCTAATGACTCCATTCCTTTTTGAGGTTGTAGGGGTTGTTGATTGGAGTACACTAAAACAAACCTGATCTCTCTAGGACATTCAGAAACCAAGTTATAAGCCCTCAAAGGTGTAATTGGACTACTTCTTTAAAGTGACACCAGGCCCGGTGACCTTTGGGACATGGTTTGACCCCCAATAGGAATGTGCGATCATCATGAAACGTTCAGATCACTTACAACTCAATAGATTCTACCTTCTTGTAACGTTTCAGCCTGATTGGACCTTGTTTTCACACAAATGGACCCAGAATGATGTGAAATTGTGCTTCGTGCAACATAATTCTGGGTGCCATTTACAAACCATAAGTGCTAATGACTCCATTCCTTTTTGTGGTTGTAGGGGCTGTTGGTTGGAGTACTTTAAAACAAACCTGATCTCTCTAGGACATTCAGAAGCCAAGTTATAAGCCCTCAAAGGTGTAATTGGACTACTTCTTTAAAGTGACACCAGGCCCGGTGACCTTTGGAACATGGTTTGACCCCCAATAGGAATGTGTGATCATCATGAAACGTTCAGATCACTTACAACTCAATATATTCTACCTTCTTGTAACGTTTCAGCCTGATTGGACCTTGTTTTCACACAAATGAACCCAGAATGATGTGAAATTGTGCTTCGTGCAACATAATTCTGGGTGCCATTTAAAAACCATAAGTGCTAATGACTCCATTCCTTTTTGTGGCTGTAGGGGCTGTTGATTGAAGTATACTAAAACAAACCTGATCTCTCTAGGACATTCAGAAGCCAAGTTATAAGCCCACAAAGGTGTAACTGGACTACTTCTTTAAATTGACACCAGATCCGGTGACCTTTGGGACATGGTTTGACCCCCTTAGGAAAGTGCGATCATCTTGAAACGTTCAGATAACTTACAACTCAATAGATTCTACCTTCTTGTAACGTTTCAGCCTGATTGGACCTTGTTTTCACACAAATGGACCCAGAATGATGTGAAATTGTGCTTCGTGCAACATAATTCTGGGTGCCATTTACAAACCATAAGTGCTAATGACTCCATTCTTTTTTGTCGTTGTAGTGGTTGTTGGTTGGAGTACATTAAAACAAACCTGATCTATCTAGGGCATTCAGAAGCCAAGTTATAAGCCCACAAATGTGTAACTGGACTACTTCTTTAAAGTGACTCCAGGCCCAGTGACCTTTGGGACATGGTTTGACCCCCTTAGGAAAGTGCTATCATCATGAAACGTTCAGATCACTTACAACTCAATAGATTCTACCTTCCTGTAATGTTTCAGCCTGATTGGACCTTGTTTTCACACAAATGAACCCAGAATGATGTGAAATTGTGCTTCGTGCAACATAATTCTGGGTGCCATTTAAAAACCACAAGTGCTAATGACTCCATTCCTTTTTGTGGTTGTAGGGGCTGTTGATTGGAGTATACTAAAACAAACCTGATCTCTCTAGGACATTCAGAAGCCAAGTTATAAGCCCACAAATGTGTAACTGGACTACTTATTTAAATTGACACCAGATCCGGTGACCTTTGGGACATGGTTTGACCCCCTTAGGAAAGTGCGATCATCTTGAAACGTTCAGATCACTTACAACTCAATAGATTCTAACTTCTTGTAACGTTTCAGCCTGATTCGACCTTGTTTTCACACAAATGGACCCAGAATGATGTGAAATTGTGCTTCATGCAACATAATTCTGGGTGCCATTTAAAAACCATAAGTGCTAATGACTCCATTCCTTTTAGTGGTAATGGGGGCTGCTAATTGGAGTACTCTAAAACAAACCTGACCTCTCTAGGATATTCAGAAGCCAAGTTATAAGCCCACAAAGGTGTAACTGGACTAATTCTTTAAAGTGACACCAGGCCCGGTGACCTTTGGGACATGGTTTGACCCCCAATAGGAATGTGCGATCATCATGAAACGCTCAGATCACTTACAACTCAATAGATTCTACCTTCTTGTAACGTTTCAGCCTGATTGGACCTTGTTTTCACACAAATCGACCCAGAATGATGTGAAATTGTGCTTCGTGCAACTTAATTCTGGGTGCCATTTAAAAACCATAAGTGCTAATGACTCCATTCCTTTTTGAGGTTGTAGGGGCTGTTGATTGGAGTACACTAAAACAAACCTGATCTCTCTAGGACATTCAGAAACCAAGTTATAAGCCCTCAAAGGTGTAATTGGACTACTTCTTTAAAGTGACACCAGGCCCGGTGACCTTTGGGACATGGTTTGACCCCCTATAGGAATGTGCGATCATCATGAAACGTTCAGATCACTTACAACTCAATATATTCTACCTTCTTGTAACGTTTCAGCCTGATTGGACCTTGTTTTCACACAAATGAACACAGAATGATGTGAAATTGTGCTTCGTGCAACATAATTCTGGGTGCCATTTAAAAACCATAAGTGCTAATGACTCCATTCCTTTTTGTGGTTGTAGGGGCTGTTGGTTGGAGTACATTAAAACAAACCTGATCTCTCTAGGACATTCAGAAGCCAAGTTATAAGCCCACAAATATGTAACTGGACTACTTCTTTAAATTGACACCAGATCCGGTGACCTTTTGGACATAGTTTGACCCCCTTAGGAAAGTGCGATCATCTTGAAACGTTCAGATCACTTACAACTCAATAGATTCTACCTTCTTGTAATGTTTCAGCCTGATTGGACCTTGTTTTCACACAAATGGACCCAGAATGATGTGAAATTGTGCTTCGTGCAACAAAATTCTGGGTGCCATTTAAAAACCATAAGTGCTAATGACTCCATTCCTTTTTGTGGTTGTAGGGGCTGTTGATTGGAGTCCATTAAAACAAACCTGATCTCTCTAGGACATTCAGAAGCCAAGTTATAAGCCCACAAATGTGTAACTGGACTACTTCTTTAAATTGACACCAGATCCGGTGACCTTTGGGACAGGGTTTGACCCCCTTAGGAAAGTGCTATCATCATGAAACGTTCAGATAACTTACAACTCAATAGATTCTACCTTCCTGTAACGTTTCAGTCTGATTGGACCTTGTTTTCACACAAATGAACCCAGAATGATGTGAAATTGTGCTTCGTGCAACATAATTCTGGGTGCCATTTACAAACCATACGTGCTAATGACTCCATTCCTTTTAGTGGTAATGGGGGCTGTTAATTGGAGTACTCTAAAACAAACCTGACCTCTCTAGGATATTCAGAAGCCAAGTTATAAGCCCACAAAGGTGTAACTGGACTACTTCTTTAAAGTGACACCAGGCCCGGTGACCTTTGGAACATTGTTTGACCCCCAATAGGAATGTGCGATCATCATGAAACGTTCAGATCACTTACAACTCAATAGATTCTACCTTCTTGTAACGTTTAAGCCTGATTGGACCTTGTTTTCACACAAATGGACCCAGAATGATGTGAAATTGTGCTTCGTGCAACATAATTCTGGGTGCCATTTACAAACCATAAGTGCTAATGACTCAATTCCCTTTTGTGGTTGTAGGGGCTGTTGATTGGAGTACATTAAAAAAACCTGATCTCTCTAGGACATTCAGAAGCCAAGTTATAAGCCCACAGATGTGTAACTGGACTACTTCTTTAAATTTACACCAGATCCGGTGACATTTGGGACATGGTTTGACCCCCTTAGGAAAGTGCTATCATCATGAAATGTTCAGATAACTTACAAGTCAATAGATTCTACCTTCCTGTAACGTTTCAGCCTGATTGGACCTTGTTTTCACACAAATGGACCCAGAATGATGTGAAATTGTGCTTCATGCAACATAATTCTGGGTGCCATTTACAAACCATAAGTGCTAATGACTCCATTCCTTTTTGTGGTTGTAGGGGCTGTTGATTGGAGTACATTAAAACAAACCTGATCTCTCTAGGACATTCAGAAGCCAAGTTATAAGCCCACAAATGTGTAAATGGACAACTTCTTTAAATTGACACCAGATCCGGTGACCTTTGGGAAATGGTTTGATCCCCTTAGGAAAGTACTATCATCATGGAACGTTCAGATCACTTACAACTCAATAGATTCTACCTTCCTGTAACGTTTCAGCTTGATTGGACCTTGTTTTCACACAAATGAACCCAGAATGATGTGAAATTGTGCTTCATGCAACATAATTCTGGATGCCATTTAAAAACCATAAGTGCTAATGACTCCATTCCTTTTTGTGGTTGTAGGGGCTGTTGATTGGAGTCTACTAAAACAAACCTGATCTCTCTAGGACATTCAGAAGCCAAGTTATAAGCCCACAAAGATGTAACTGGACTTTTTCTTTAAATTGACACCAGATCCGGTGACCTTTGGGACATGGTTTGACCCCCTATAGGAATGTGCGATTATCATGAAACGTTCAGATCACTTACAACTCAATAGATTCTACCTTCTTGTAACGTTTCAGCCTGATTGGACCTTGTTTTCACACAAATGGACCCAGAATGATGTGAAATTGTGCTTCGTGCAACATATATCTGGGTGCCATTTACAAACCATATGTGCTAATGACTCCATTCCTTTTAGTGGTAATGGGGGCTGTTAATTGGAGTACTCTAAAACAAACCTGACCTCTCTAGGATATTCAGAAGCCAAGTTATAAGCCCACAAAGGTGTAACTGGACTACTTCTTTAAATTGACACCAGATCCGGTGACCTTTGGGACATGGTTTGACCCCTTTAGGAAAGTGCTATCATCATGAAACGTTCAGATCACTTACAACTCAATAGATTCTACCTTCCTGTAACATTTCTGCCTGATTGGACCTTGTTTTCACACAAATGAACCCAGAATGATGTGAAATTGTGCTTCGTGCAACATAATTCTGGGTGCCATTTACAAACCATATGTGCTAATGACTCCATTCCTTTTAGTGGTAATGGGGGCTGTTAATTGGAGTACTCTAAAACAAACCTGACCTCTCTAGGATATTCAGAAGCCAAGTTATAAGCCCACAAAGGTGTAACTGGACTACTTCTTTAAATTGACACCAGATCCAGTGACCTTTGGAACATGGTTTGACCCCAATATGAATGTGCGATCATCCTGAAACGTTCAGATCACTTACAACTCAATAGATTCTACCTTCTTGTAACGTTTCAGCCTGATTGGACCTTGTTTTCACACAAATGGACCCAGAATGATGTGAAATTATGCTTCGTGCAACATAATTCTGGGTGCCATTTACAAACCATAAGTGCTAATGACTCCATTCCTTTTTGTGGTTGTAGGGGCTGTTGATTGGAGTATGCTAAAACAAACCTGATCTCTCTAGGACATTCAGAAGCCAAGTTATAAGCCCACAAATGTGTAACTGGACTACTTCTTTAAATTGACACCAGATCCGGTGACCTTTGGGACATGGTTTGACCCCCTTAGGAAAGTGCGATAATCTTGAAACGTTCAGATAACTTACAACTCAATAGATTCAACCTTCTTGTAACGTTTCAGCCTGATTGGACCTTGTTTTCACAGAAATGGACCCAGAATGATGTGAAATTGTGCTTCATGCAACATAATTCTGGGTGCCATTTAAAAACCATAAGTGCTAATGACTCCATTCCTTTTAGTGGTAATGGGGGCTGCTAATTGGAGTACTCTAAAACAAACCTGACCTCTCTAGGATATTCAGAAACCAAGTTATAAACCCACAAAGGTGTAACTGGACTACTTCTTTAAAGTGACACCAGGCCCGGTGACCTTTGGGACATGGTTTGACCCCCTGTAGGAATCTGCGATCATCTTGAAACGTTCAGATCACTTACAACTCAATAGATTCTACCTTCTTGTAATGTTTCAGCCTGATTGGACCTTAATTTCACACAAATGGACCCAGAATGATGTGAAATTGTGCTTCGTGCAACAAAATTCTGGGTGCCATTTAAAAACCATAAGTGCTAATGACTCCATTCCTTTTTGTGGTTATAGGGGCTGTTGATTGGAGTACATTAAAACAAACCTGATCTCTCTAGGACATTCAGAAGCCAAGTTATAAGCCCACAAATGTGTAACTGGACTACTTCTTTAAATTGACACCAGATCCGGTGACCTTTGGGACAGGGTTTGACCCCCTTAGGAAAGTGCTATCATCATGAAACGTTCAGATAACTTACAACTCAATAGATTCTACCTTCCTGTAACGTTTCAGTCTGATTGGACCTTGTTTTCACACAAATGAACCCAGAATGATGTGAAATTGTGCTTCGTGCAACATAATTCTGGGTGCCATTTACAAACCATACGTGCTAATGACTCCATTCCTTTTTGTGGTTGTAGGGGCTGTTGATTGGAGTACATTAAAACAAACCTGATCTCTCTAGGACATTCAGAAGCCAAGTTATAAGCCCACAAATGTGTAAATGGACTACTTCTTTAAATTGACACCAGATCCGGTGACCTTTGGGACATGGTTTGATCCCCTTAGGAAAGTACTATCATCATGGAACGTTCAGATCACTTACAACTCAATAGATTCTACCTTCCTGTAACGTTTCAGCTTGATTGGACCTTGTTTTCACACAAATGAACCCAGAATGATGTGAAATTGTGCTTCATGCAACATAATTCTGGGTGCCATTTGAAAACCATAAGTGCTAATGACTCCATTCCTTTTTGTGGTTGTAGGGGCTGTTGATTGGAGTCTACTAAAACAAACCTGATCTCTCTAGGACATTCAGAAGCCAAGTTATAAGCCCACAAAGATGTAACTGGACTTTTTCTTTAAATTGACACCAGATCCGGTGACCTTTGGGACATGGTTTGACCCCCTTAGGAAAGTGCGATCATCTTGAAACGTTCAGATAACTTACAACTCAATAGATTCTACCTTCCTGTAACGTTTCAGCTTGATTGGACCTTGTTTTCACACAAATGAACCCAGAATGATGTGAAATTGTGCTTCGTGCAACATAATTCTGGGTGCCATTTACAAACCATACGTGCTAATGACTCCATTCCTTTTTGTGGTTGTAGGGGCTGTTGATTGGAGTACATTAAAACAAACCTGATCTCTCTAGGACATTCAGAAGCCAAGTTATAAGCCCACAAATGTGTAAATGGACTACTTCTTTAAATTGACACCAGATCCGGTGACCTTTGGGACATGGTTTGATCCCCTTAGGAAAGTACTATCATCATGGAACGTTCAGATCACTTACAACTCAATAGATTCTACCTTCCTGTAACGTTTCAGCTTGATTGGACCTTGTTTTCACACAAATGAACCCAGAATGATGTGAAATTGTGCTTCATGCAACATAATTCTGGGTGCCATTTGAAAACCATAAGTGCTAATGACTCCATTCCTTTTTGTGGTTGTAGGGGCTGTTGATTGGAGTCTACTAAAACAAACCTGATCTCTCTAGGACATTCAGAAGCCAAGTTATAAGCCCACAAAGATGTAACTGGACTTTTTCTTTAAATTGACACCAGATCCGGTGACCTTTGGGACATGGTTTGACCCCCTATAGGAATGTGCGATTATCATGAAACGTTCAGATCACTTACAACTCAATAGATTCTACCTTCTTGTAACGTTTCAGCCTGATTGGACCTTGTTTTCACACAAATGGACCCAGAATGATGTGAAATTGTGCTTCGTGCAACATATATCTGGGTGCCATTTACAAACCATATGTGCTAATGACTCCATTCCTTTTAGTGGTAATGGGGGCTGTTAATTGGAGTACTCTAAAACAAACCTGACCTCTCTAGGATATTCAGAAGCCAAGTTATAAGCCCACAAAGGTGTAACTGGACTACTTCTTTAAATTGACACCAGATCCGGTGACCTTTGGGACATGGTTTGACCCCTTTAGGAAAGTGCTATCATCATGAAACGTTCAGATCACTTACAACTCAATAGATTCTACCTTCCTGTAACGTTTCTGCCTGATTGGACCTTGTTTTCACACAAATGAACCCAGAATGATGTGAAATTGTGCTTCGTGCAACATAATTCTGGGTGCCATTTACAAACCATATGTGCTAATGACTCCATTCCTTTTAGTGGTAATGGGGGCTGTTAATTGGAGTACTCTAAAACAAACCTGACCTCTCTAGGATATTCAGAAGCCAAGTTATAAGCCCACAAAGGTGTAACTGGACTACTTCTTTAAATTGACACCAGATCCAGTGACCTTTGGAACATGGTTTGACCCCAATATGAATGTGCGATCATCCTGAAACGTTCAGATCACTTACAACTCAATAGATTCTACCTTCTTGTAACATTTCAGCCTGATTGGACCTTGTTTTCACACAAATGGACCCAGAATGATGTGAAATTGTGCTTCGTGCAACATAATTCTGGGTGCCATTTACAAACCATAAGTGCTAATGACTCCATTCCTTTTTGTGGTTGTAGGGGCTGTTGATTGGAGTATGCTAAAACAAACCTGATCTCTCTAGGACATTCAGAAGCCAAGTTATAAGCCCACAAATGTGTAACTGGACTACTTCTTTAAATTGACACCAGATCCGGTGACCTTTGGGACATGGTTTGACCCCCTTAGGAAAGTGCGATAATCTTGAAACGTTCAGATAACTTACAACTCAATAGATTCAACCTTCTTGTAACGTTTCAGCCTGATTGGACCTTGTTTTCACAGAAATGGACCCAGAATGATGTGAAATTGTGCTTCATGCAACATAATTCTGGGTGCCATTTAAAAACCATAAGTGCTAATGACTCCATTCCTTTTAGTGGTAATGGGGGCTGCTAATTGGAGTACTCTAAAACAAACCTGACCTCTCTAGGATATTCAGAAACCAAGTTATAAACCCACAAAGGTGTAACTGGACTACTTCTTTAAAGTGACACCAGGCCCGGTGACCTTTGGGACATGGTTTGACCCCCTGTAGGAATCTGCGATCATCATGAAACGTTCAGATCACTTACAACTCAATAGATTTTACCTTCTTGTAACGTTTCAGCCTGATTGGACCTTGTTTTCACACAAATGAACCCAGAATGATGTGAAATTGTGCTTCGTGCAACATAATTCTGGGTGCCATTTACAAACCATAAGTGCTAACGACTCCATTCCTTTTTGTGGTTGTAGGGGCTTTTGATTGGAGTATACTAAAACAAACCTGATCTCTCTAGGACATTCAGAAGCCAAGTTATAAGCCCACAAATATGTAACTGGACTACTTCTTTAAATTGACACCAGATCTGGTGACCTTTTGGACATAGTTTGACCCCCTTAGGAAAGTGTGATCATCTTGAAACGTTCAGATCACTTACAACTCAATAGATTCTACCTTCTTGTAATGTTTCAGCCTGATTGGACCTTGTTTTCACACAAATGGACCCAGAATGATGTGAAATTGTGCTTCGTGCAACATAATTCTGAGTGCCATTTAAAAACCATAAGTGCTAATGACTCCATTCATTTTTGTGGTTGTAGGGGCTGTTGATTGGAGTACATTAAAACAAACCTGATCTCTCTAGGACATTCAGAAGCCAAGTTATAAGCCCACAAATGTGTAACTGGACTACTTCTTTAAAGTGACACCAGGCCCGGTGACCTTTGGAACATGGTTTGACCCCAATAGGAATGTGCGATCATCCTGAAACGTTCAAATCACTTACAACTCAATAGATTCTACCTTCTTGTAACGTTTCAGCCTGATTGGACCTTGTTTTCACACAAATGGACCCAGAATGATGTGAAATTGTGCTTCGTGCAACATAATTCTGGGTGCCATTTACAAACCATAAGTGCTAATGACTCCATTCCTTTTTGTGGTTGTAGGGGCTGTTGGTTGGAGTACATTAAAACAAACCTGATCTCTCTAGGAAATTCAGAAGCCAAATTATAAGCCCACAAAGGTGTAACTGGACTACTTCTTTAAAGTGACACCAGGCCCGGTGACCTTTGGGACATGGTTTGACCCCCAATAGGAATGTGCGATCATCATGAAACGTTCAGATCACTTACAACTCAATAGATTCTACCTTCTTGTAACGTTTCAGCCTGATTGGACCTTGTTTTCACACAAATGGACCCAGAATGATGTGAAATTGTGCTTCGTGCAACATAATTCTGGGTGCCATTTAAAAACCATAAGTGCTAATGACTCCATTTCTTTTTGTGGTTGTAGGGGCTGTTGGTTGGAGTACATTAAAACAAACCTGATCTCTCTAGGACATTCAGAAACCAAGTTATACGCCCTCAAAGGTGTAATTTGACTACTTCTTTATAAGTGACACCAGGCCCGGTGACCTTTGGGACATGGTTTGACCCCCTGTAGGAATGTGCGATCATCATGAAACGTTCAGATCACTTACAACTCAATAGATTCTACCTTCTTGTAACGTTTCAGCCTGATTGGACCTTGTTTTCACACAAATGAACCCAGAATGATGTGAAATTGTGCTTCGTGCAACATAATTCTGGGTGCCATTTAAAAACCATAAGTGCTAATGACTCCATTTCTTTTTGTGGTTGTAGGGGCTGTTGGTTGGAGTACATTAAAACAAACCTGATCTCTCTAGGACATTCAGAAACCAAGTTATACGCCCTCAAAGGTGTAATTTGACTACTTCTTTATAAGTGACACCAGGCCCGGTGACCTTTGGGACATGGTTTGACCCCCTGTAGGAATGTGCGATCATCATGAAACGTTCAGATCACTTACAACTCAATAGATTCTACCTTCTTGTAACGTTTCAGCCTGATTGGACCTTGTTTTCACACAAATGAACCCAGAATGATGTGAAATTGTGCTTCGTGCAACATAATTCTGGGTGCCATTTAAAAACCATAAGTGCTAATGACTCCATTCCTTTCTGTGGTTGTAGGGGCTGTTGATCGGAGTATACTGAAACAAACCTGATCTCTCTAGGACATTCAGAAGCCAGTTATAAGCCCACAAATGTGTAACTGGACTACTTCTTTAAATTGACACCAGATCCGGTGACCTTTGCGACATGGTTTGACCCCCTTAGGAAAGTGTGATCATCTCGAAACGTTCAGATCACTTACAACTCAATAGATTCTACCTTCCTGTAACGTTTCAGCCTGATTGGACCTTGTTTTCACACAAATGAACCCAGAATGATGTGAAATTGTGCTTCGTGCAACATAAATCTGGGTGCCATTTAAAAACCATAAGTGCTAATGACGCCATTCCTTTTTGTGGTTGTAGGGGCTGTTGATTGGAGTCTACTAAAACAAACCTGATCTCTCTAGGACATTCAGAAGCCAAGTTATAAGCCCACAAAGATGTAACTGGACTTTTTCTTTAAATTGACACCAGATCCGGTGACCTTTGGGACATGGTTTGACCCCCTATAGGAATGTGCGATTATCATGAAACGTTCAGATCACTTACAACTCAATAGATTCTACCTTCTTGTAACGTTTCAGCCTGATTGGACCTTGTTTTCACACAAATGGACCCAGAATGATGTGAAATTGTGCTTCGTGCAACATATATCTGGGTGCCATTTACAAACCATATGTGCTAATGACTCCATTCCTTTTAGTGGTAATGGGGGCTGTTAATTGGAGTACTCTAAAACAAACCTGACCTCTCTAGGATATTCAGAAGCCAAGTTATAAGCCCACAAAGGTGTAACTGGACTACTTCTTTAAATTGACACCAGATCCGGTGACCTTTGGGACATGGTTTGACCCCTTTAGGAAAGTGCTATCATCATGAAACGTTCAGATCACTTACAACTCAATAGATTCTACCTTCCTGTAACATTTCTGCCTGATTGGACCTTGTTTTCACACAAATGAACCCAGAATGATGTGAAATTGTGCTTCGTGCAACATAATTCTGGGTGCCATTTACAAACCATATGTGCTAATGACTCCATTCCTTTTAGTGGTAATGGGGGCTGTTAATTGGAGTACTCTAAAACAAACCTGACCTCTCTAGGATATTCAGAAGCCAAGTTATAAGCCCACAAAGGTGTAACTGGACTACTTCTTTAAATTGACACCAGATCCAGTGACCTTTGGAACATGGTTTGACCCCAATATGAATGTGCGATCATCCTGAAACGTTCAGATCACTTACAACTCAATAGATTCTACCTTCTTGTAACGTTTCAGCCTGATTGGACCTTGTTTTCACACAAATGGACCCAGAATGATGTGAAATTATGCTTCGTGCAACATAATTCTGGGTGCCATTTACAAACCATAAGTGCTAATGACTCCATTCCTTTTTGTGGTTGTAGGGGCTGTTGATTGGAGTATGCTAAAACAAACCTGATCTCTCTAGGACATTCAGAAGCCAAGTTATAAGCCCACAAATGTGTAACTGGACTACTTCTTTAAATTGACACCAGATCCGGTGACCTTTGGGACATGGTTTGACCCCCTTAGGAAAGTGCGATAATCTTGAAACGTTCAGATAACTTACAACTCAATAGATTCAACCTTCTTGTAACGTTTCAGCCTGATTGGACCTTGTTTTCACAGAAATGGACCCAGAATGATGTGAAATTGTGCTTCATGCAACATAATTCTGGGTGCCATTTAAAAACCATAAGTGCTAATGACTCCATTCCTTTTAGTGGTAATGGGGGCTGCTAATTGGAGTACTCTAAAACAAACCTGACCTCTCTAGGATATTCAGAAACCAAGTTATAAACCCACAAAGGTGTAACTGGACTACTTCTTTAAAGTGACACCAGGCCCGGTGACCTTTGGGACATGGTTTGACCCCCTGTAGGAATCTGCGATCATCTTGAAACGTTCAGATCACTTACAACTCAATAGATTCTACCTTCTTGTAATGTTTCAGCCTGATTGGACCTTAATTTCACACAAATGGACCCAGAATGATGTGAAATTGTGCTTCGTGCAACAAAATTCTGGGTGCCATTTAAAAACCATAAGTGCTAATGACTCCATTCCTTTTTGTGGTTATAGGGGCTGTTGATTGGAGTACATTAAAACAAACCTGATCTCTCTAGGACATTCAGAAGCCAAGTTATAAGCCCACAAATGTGTAACTGGACTACTTCTTTAAATTGACACCAGATCCGGTGACCTTTGGGACAGGGTTTGACCCCCTTAGGAAAGTGCTATCATCATGAAACGTTCAGATAACTTACAACTCAATAGATTCTACCTTCCTGTAACGTTTCAGTCTGATTGGACCTTGTTTTCACACAAATGAACCCAGAATGATGTGAAATTGTGCTTCGTGCAACATAATTCTGGGTGCCATTTACAAACCATACGTGCTAATGACTCCATTCCTTTTTGTGGTTGTAGGGGCTGTTGATTGGAGTACATTAAAACAAACCTGATCTCTCTAGGACATTCAGAAGCCAAGTTATAAGCCCACAAATGTGTAAATGGACTACTTCTTTAAATTGACACCAGATCCGGTGACCTTTGGGACATGGTTTGATCCCCTTAGGAAAGTACTATCATCATGGAACGTTCAGATCACTTACAACTCAATAGATTCTACCTTCCTGTAACGTTTCAGCTTGATTGGACCTTGTTTTCACACAAATGAACCCAGAATGATGTGAAATTGTGCTTCATGCAACATAATTCTGGGTGCCATTTGAAAACCATAAGTGCTAATGACTCCATTCCTTTTTGTGGTTGTAGGGGCTGTTGATTGGAGTCTACTAAAACAAACCTGATCTCTCTAGGACATTCAGAAGCCAAGTTATAAGCCCACAAAGATGTAACTGGACTTTTTCTTTAAATTGACACCAGATCCGGTGACCTTTGGGACATGGTTTGACCCCCTTAGGAAAGTGCGATCATCTTGAAACGTTCAGATAACTTACAACTCAATAGATTCTACCTTCCTGTAACGTTTCAGCTTGATTGGACCTTGTTTTCACACAAATGAACCCAGAATGATGTGAAATTGTGCTTCGTGCAACATAATTCTGGGTGCCATTTACAAACCATACGTGCTAATGACTCCATTCCTTTTTGTGGTTGTAGGGGCTGTTGATTGGAGTACATTAAAACAAACCTGATCTCTCTAGGACATTCAGAAGCCAAGTTATAAGCCCACAAATGTGTAAATGGACTACTTCTTTAAATTGACACCAGATCCGGTGACCTTTGGGACATGGTTTGAACCCCTTAGGAAAGTACTATCATCATGGAACGTTCAGATCACTTACAACTCAATAGATTCTACCTTCCTGTAACGTTTCAGCTTGATTGGACCTTGTTTTCACACAAATGAACCCAGAATGATGTGAAATTGTGCTTCATGCAACATAATTCTGGGTGCCATTTGAAAACCATAAGTGCTAATGACTCCATTCCTTTTTGTGGTTGTAGGGGCTGTTGATTGGAGTCTACTAAAACAAACCTGATCTCTCTAGGACATTCAGAAGCCAAGTTATAAGCCCACAAAGATGTAACTGGACTTTTTCTTTAAATTGACACCAGATCCGGTGACCTTTGGGACATGGTTTGACCCCCTATAGGAATGTGCGATTATCATGAAACGTTCAGATCACTTACAACTCAATAGATTCTACCTTCTTGTAACGTTTCAGCCTGATTGGACCTTGTTTTCACACAAATGGACCCAGAATGATGTGAAATTGTGCTTCGTGCAACATATATCTGGGTGCCATTTACAAACCATATGTGCTAATGACTCCATTCCTTTTAGTGGTAATGGGGGCTGTTAATTGGAGTACTCTAAAACAAACCTGACCTCTCTAGGATATTCAGAAGCCAAGTTATAAGCCCACAAAGGTGTAACTGGACTACTTCTTTAAATTGACACCAGATCCGGTGACCTTTGGGACATGGTTTGACCCCTTTAGGAAAGTGCTATCATCATGAAACGTTCAGATCACTTACAACTCAATAGATTCTACCTTCCTGTAACGTTTCTGCCTGATTGGACCTTGTTTTCACACAAATGAACCCAGAATGATGTGAAATTGTGCTTCGTGCAACATAATTCTGGGTGCCATTTACAAACCATATGTGCTAATGACTCCATTCCTTTTAGTGGTAATGGGGGCTGTTAATTGGAGTACTCTAAAACAAACCTGACCTCTCTAGGATATTCAGAAGCCAAGTTATAAGCCCACAAAGGTGTAACTGGACTACTTCTTTAAATTGACACCAGATCCAGTGACCTTTGGAACATGGTTTGACCCCAATATGAATGTGCGATCATCCTGAAACGTTCAGATCACTTACAACTCAATAGATTCTACCTTCTTGTAACATTTCAGCCTGATTGGACCTTGTTTTCACACAAATGGACCCAGAATGATGTGAAATTGTGCTTCGTGCAACATAATTCTGGGTGCCATTTACAAACCATAAGTGCTAATGACTCCATTCCTTTTTGTGGTTGTAGGGGCTGTTGATTGGAGTATGCTAAAACAAACCTGATCTCTCTAGGACATTCAGAAGCCAAGTTATAAGCCCACAAATGTGTAACTGGACTACTTCTTTAAATTGACACCAGATCCGGTGACCTTTGGGACATGGTTTGACCCCCTTAGGAAAGTGCGATAATCTTGAAACGTTCAGATAACTTACAACTCAATAGATTCAACCTTCTTGTAACGTTTCAGCCTGATTGGACCTTGTTTTCACAGAAATGGACCCAGAATGATGTGAAATTGTGCTTCATGCAACATAATTCTGGGTGCCATTTAAAAACCATAAGTGCTAATGACTCCATTCCTTTTAGTGGTAATGGGGGCTGCTAATTGGAGTACTCTAAAACAAACCTGACCTCTCTAGGATATTCAGAAACCAAGTTATAAACCCACAAAGGTGTAACTGGACTACTTCTTTAAAGTGACACCAGGCCCGGTGACCTTTGGGACATGGTTTGACCCCCTGTAGGAATCTGCGATCATCATGAAACGTTCAGATCACTTACAACTCAATAGATTTTACCTTCTTGTAACGTTTCAGCCTGATTGGACCTTGTTTTCACACAAATGAACCCAGAATGATGTGAAATTGTGCTTCGTGCAACATAATTCTGGGTGCCATTTACAAACCATAAGTGCTAACGACTCCATTCCTTTTTGTGGTTGTAGGGGCTTTTGATTGGAGTATACTAAAACAAACCTGATCTCTCTAGGACATTCAGAAGCCAAGTTATAAGCCCACAAATATGTAACTGGACTACTTCTTTAAATTGACACCAGATCTGGTGACCTTTTGGACATAGTTTGACCCCCTTAGGAAAGTGTGATCATCTTGAAACGTTCAGATCACTTACAACTCAATAGATTCTACCTTCTTGTAATGTTTCAGCCTGATTGGACCTTGTTTTCACACAAATGGACCCAGAATGATGTGAAATTGTGCTTCGTGCAACATAATTCTGGGTGCCATTTAAAAACCATAAGTGCTAATGACTCCATTCATTTTTGTGGTTGTAGGGGCTGTTGATTGGAGTACATTAAAACAAACCTGATCTCTCTAGGACATTCAGAAGCCAAGTTATAAGCCCACAAATGTGTAACTGGACTACTTCTTTAAAGTGACACCAGGCCCGGTGACCTTTGGAACATGGTTTGACCCCAATAGGAATGTGCGATCATCCTGAAACGTTCAAATCACTTACAACTCAATAGATTCTACCTTCTTGTAACGTTTCAGCCTGATTGGACCTTGTTTTCACACAAATGGACCCAGAATGATGTGAAATTGTGCTTCGTGCAACATAATTCTGGGTGCCATTTACAAACCATAAGTGCTAATGACTCCATTCCTTTTTGTGGTTGTAGGGGCTGTTGGTTGGAGTACATTAAAACAAACCTGATCTCTCTAGGAAATTCAGAAGCCAAATTATAAGCCCACAAAGGTGTAACTGGACTACTTCTTTAAAGTGACACCAGGCCCGGTGACCTTTGGGACATGGTTTGACCCCCAATAGGAATGTGCGATCATCATGAAACGTTCAGATCACTTACAACTCAATAGATTCTACCTTCTTGTAACGTTTCAGCCTGATTGGACCTTGTTTTCACACAAATGGACCCAGAATGATGTGAAATTGTGCTTCGTGCAACATAATTCTGGGTGCCATTTAAAAACCATAAGTGCTAATGACTCCATTTCTTTTTGTGGTTGTAGGGGCTGTTGGTTGGAGTACATTAAAACAAACCTGATCTCTCTAGGACATTCAGAAACCAAGTTATACGCCCTCAAAGGTGTAATTTGACTACTTCTTTATAAGTGACACCAGGCCCGGTGACCTTTGGGACATGGTTTGACCCCCTGTAGGAATGTGCGATCATCATGAAACGTTCAGATCACTTACAACTCAATAGATTCTACCTTCTTGTAACGTTTCAGCCTGATTGGACCTTGTTTTCACACAAATGAACCCAGAATGATGTGAAATTGTGCTTCGTGCAACATAATTCTGGGTGCCATTTAAAAACCATAAGTGCTAATGACTCCATTTCTTTTTGTGGTTGTAGGGGCTGTTGGTTGGAGTACATTAAAACAAACCTGATCTCTCTAGGACATTCAGAAACCAAGTTATACGCCCTCAAAGGTGTAATTTGACTACTTCTTTATAAGTGACACCAGGCCCGGTGACCTTTGGGACATGGTTTGACCCCCTGTAGGAATGTGCGATCATCATGAAACGTTCAGATCACTTACAACTCAATAGATTCTACCTTCTTGTAACGTTTCAGCCTGATTGGACCTTGTTTTCACACAAATGAACCCAGAATGATGTGAAATTGTGCTTCGTGCAACATAATTCTGGGTGCCATTTAAAAACCATAAGTGCTAATGACTCCATTCCTTTCTGTGGTTGTAGGGGCTGTTGATCGGAGTATACTGAAACAAACCTGATCTCTCTAGGACATTCAGAAGCCAGTTATAAGCCCACAAATGTGTAACTGGACTACTTCTTTAAATTGACACCAGATCCGGTGACCTTTGCGACATGGTTTGACCCCCTTAGGAAAGTGTGATCATCTCGAAACGTTCAGATCACTTACAACTCAATAGATTCTACCTTCCTGTAACGTTTCAGCCTGATTGGACCTTGTTTTCACACAAATGAACCCAGAATGATGTGAAATTGTGCTTCGTGCAACATAAATCTGGGTGCCATTTAAAAACCATAAGTGCTAATGACTCCATTCCTTTTTGTGGTTGTAGGGGCTGTTGATTGGAGTATACTAAAACAAACCTGATCTCTCTAGGACATTCAGAAGCCAAGTTATAAGCCCACAAATGTGTAACTGGACTACTTCTTTAAATTGACACCAGATCCGGTGACCTTTGGGACATGGTTTGATCCCCTTAGGAAAGTTTTATCATCATGAAACGTTCAGATCACTTACAACTCAATAGATTCTACCTACCTGTAACGTTTCAGCCTGATTGGACCTTGTTTTCACAAGAATGTACCCAGAATGATGTGAAATTGTGCTTCGTGCCACATAATTCTGGGTGCCATTTAAAAACCATAAGTGCTAATGACTCCATTCCTTTTTGTGGTTGTAGGTCCTGTTGATTGGAGTACACTAAAACAAACCTGATCTCTCTAGGACATTCAGAAGCCAAGTTATAAGCCCACAAATGTGTAACTGGACTACTTCTTTAAAGTGACACCAGGCCCGGTGACCTTTGGGACATGGTTTGACCCCCTATAGGAATGTGCGATCATCATGAAACGTTCAGATCACTTACAACTCAATAGATTCTACCTACTTGTAACGTTTCAGCCTGATTGGACCTTGTTTTCACTCAAATGAACCCAGAATGATGTTAATTGTGCTTCGTGCAACATAATTCTGGGTACCATTTAAAAACCATAAGTGCTAATGACTCCATTCCTTTTAGTGGTAATGGGGGCTGCTAATTGGAGTACTCTAAAACAAACCTGACCTCTCTAGGACATTCAGAAGCCAAGTTATAACCCACAAAGGTGTAACTGGACTACTTCTTTAAAGTGACACCAGGCCCGGTGACCTTTGGGACATGGTTTGACCCCCTATAGGAATGTGCGATCGTCATGAAACGTTCAGATGACTTACAACTCAATAGATTCTACCTTCTTGTAACGTTTCAGCCTGATTGGACCTTGTTTTCACACAAATTGACCCAGAATGATGTGAAATTGTGCTTCGTGCAACTTAATTCTGGGTGCCATTTAAAAACCATAAGTGCTAATGACTCCATTCCTTTTTGAGGTTGTAGGGGTTGTTGATTGGAGTACACTAAAAAAACCTGATCTCTCTAGGACATTCAGAAACCAAGTTATAAGCCCTCAAAGGTGTAATTGGACTACTTCTTTAAATTGACACCAGATCCGGTGACCTTTGGGACATTGTTTGACCCCCTTAGGAAAGTGCGATCATCTTGAAACGTTCAGATAACTTACAACTCAATAGATTCTACCGTCTTGTAACGTTTCAGCCTGATTGGACCTTGTTTTCACACAAATGGACCCAGAATGATGTGAAATTGTGCTTCATGCAACATATTTCTGGGTGTCATTTAAAAACCATAAGTGCTAATGACTCCATTCCTTTTAGTGGTAATGGGGGCTGCTAATTGGAGTACTCTAAAACAAACCTGACCTCTCTAGGATATTCAGATGCAGAGTTATAAGCCCACAAAGGTAAAACTGGACTACTTCTTTAAAGTGACACCAGGCCCGGTGACCTTTGGGACATGGTTTGACCCCCAATAGGAATGTGCGATCATCATGAAACGTTCAGATCACTTACAACTCAATAGATTCTACCTTCTTGTAACGTTTCAGCCTGATTGGACCTTGTTTTCACACAAATGGACCCAGAATGATGTGAAATTGTGCTTCGTGCAATTTAATTCTGGGTGCCATTTAAAAACCATAAGTGCTAATGACTCCATTCCTTTTTGTGGTTGTAGGGGCTGTTGATTGGAGTACACTAAAACAAACCTGATCTCTCTAGAACATTCAGAAACCAAGTTATAAGCCCTAAAAGGTGTAACTAGACTACTTCTTTAAAGAGACACCAGGCCCGGTGACCTTTGGGACATGGTTTGACCCCCTATAGGAATGTGCGATCATCATGAAACGTTCAGATCACTTACAACTTAATAGATTCTACCTTCTTGTAACGTTTCAGCCTGATTGGACCTTGTTTTCACACAAATGGACCCAGAATGACGTGAAATTGTGCTTCGTGCAACATAATTCTGGGTGCCATTTACAAACCATAAGTGCTAATGACTCCATTCTTTTTTGTGGTTGTAGGGGTTGTTGGTTGGAGTACATTAAAACAAACCTGATCTCTCTAGGGCATTCAGAAGCCAAGTTATAAGCCCACAAATGTGTAACTGGACTACTTCTTTAAAGTGACACCAGGCCCAGTGACCTTTGGGACATGGTTTGACCCCCTTAGGAAAGTGCTATCATCATGAAACGTTCAGATCACTTACAACTCAATATATTCTACCTTCCTGTAATGTTTCAGCCTGATTGGACCTTGTTTTCACACAAATGAACCCAGAATGATGTGAAATTGTGCTTCGTGCAACACAATTCTGGGTGCCATTTAAAAACCATGAGTGCTAATGACTCCATTCCTTTTTGAAGTTGTATGGGCTGTTGATTGGAGTACACTAAAACAAACCTGATCTCTCTAGGACATTCAGAAACCAAGTTATAAGCCCTCAAAGGTGTAATTGGACTACTTCTTTAAAATGAGACCAGGCCCGGTGACCTTTGGGACATGGATTGACCCCCTATAGGAATGTGCGATCATCATGAAACGTTCAGATCACTTACAACTCAATAGATTCTACCTTCTTGTAACTTTTCAGCCTGATTGGACCTTGTTTTCTCACAAATGAACACAGAATGATGTGAAATTGTGCTTCGTGCAACATAATTCTGGGTTCCATTTAAAAACCATAAGTGCTAATGACTCCATTGCTTTTTGTGGTTGTAGGGGCTGTTGATTGGAGTATACTAAAACAAACCTGATCTCTCTAGGACATTCAGAAGCCAAGTTATAAGCCCACAAATGTGTAACTGGACTACTTCTTTAAATTGACACCAGATCCGGTGACCTTTGGGACATGGTTTGACCCCCTTAGGAAAGTGCGATCATCTTGAAACGTTCAGATCACTTACAACTCAATAGATTCTACCTTCTTGTAACGTTTCAGCCTGATTGGACCTTGTTTTCACACAAATGGACCCAGAATGATGTGAAATTGTGCTTCATGCAACATAATTCTGGGTGCCATTTAAAAACCATAAGTGCTAATGACTCCATTCCTTTTAGTGGTAATGGGGGCTGCTAATTGGAGTACTCTAAATCAAACCTGACCTCTCTAGGATATTCAGAAGCCAAGTTATAAGCCCACAAAGGTGTAACTGGACTACTTCTTTAAAGTGACACCAGGCCCGGTGACCTTTGGGACATGGTTTGACCCCCAATAGGAATGTGCGATCATCATGAAACGTTCAGATCACTTACAACTCAATAGATTCTACCTTCTTGTAACGTTTCAGCCTGATTGGACCTTGTTTTCACACAAATTGACCCAGAATGATGTGAAATTGTGCTTCGTGCAACATAATTCTGGGTGCTATTTAAAAACCATAAGTGCTAATGACTCCATTCCTTTTTGAGGTTGTAGGGGCTGTTGATTGGAGTACACTAAAACAAACCTGATCTCTCTAGGACATTCAGAAACCAAGTTATAAGCCCTCAAATGTGTAATTGGACTACTTCTTTAAAGTGAAACCAGGCCCGGGACCTTTGGAACATGGTTTGACCCCCTATAGGAATGTACGATCATCATGAAACGTTCAGATCACTTACAACTCAATAGATTCTACCTTCTTGTAACTTTTCAGCCTGATTGGACCTTGTTTTCTCACAAATGAACACAGAATGATGTAAAATTGTGCTTCGTGCAACATAATTCTGGGTTCCATTTAAAAACCATAAGTGCTAATGACTCCATTCCTTTTTGTGGTTGTAGGGGCTGTTGATTGGAGTATACTAAAACAACACTGATCTCTCTAGGACATTCAGAAGCCAAGTTATAAGCCCACAAATGTGTAACTGGACTACTTCTTTAAATTGACACCAGATCCGGTGACCTTTGGGACATGATTTGACCCCCTTAGGAAAGTGCGATCATCTTGAAACGTTCAGATCACTTACAACTCAATAGATTCTACCTTCTTGTAACGTTTCAGCCTGATTGGACCTTGTTTTCACACAAATGGACCCAGAATGATGTGAAATTGTGCTTCATGCAACATAATTCTGGGTGCCATTTAAAAACCATAAGTGCTAATGACTCCATTCCTTTTTGAGGTTGTAGGGGTTGTTGATTGGAGTACACTAAAACAAACCTGATCTCTCTAGGACATTCAGAAACCAAGTTATAAGCCCTCAAAGGTGTAATTGGACTACTTTTTTAATGTGACACCAGGCCCGGTGACCTTTGGGACATGGTTTGACCCCCAATAGGAATGTGCGATCATCATGAAACGTTCAGATCACTTACAACTCAATAGATTCTACCTTCTTGTAACGTTTCAGCCTGATTGGACCTTGTTTTCACACAAATGGACCCAGAATGATGTGAAATTGTGCTTCGTGCAACATAATTCTGGGTGCCATTTACAAACCATAAGTGCTAATGACTCCATTCCTTTTTGTGGTTGTAGGGGCTGTTGGTTGGAGTACTTTAAAACAAACCTGATCTCTCTAGGACATTCAGAAACCAAGTTATAAGCCCTCAAAGGTGTAATTGGACTACTTCTTTAAAGTGACACCAGGCCCGGTGACCTTTGGGACATGGTTTGACCCCCAATAGGAATGTGTGATCATCATGAAACGTTCAGATCACTTACAACTCAATATATTCTACCTTCTTGTAACGTTTCAGCCTGATTGGACCTTGTTTTCACACAAATGAACCCAGAATGATGTGAAATTGTGCTTCGTGCAACATAATTCTGGGTGCCATTTAAAAACCATAAGTGCTAATGACTCCATTCCTTTTTGTGGCTGTAGGGGCTGTTGATTGAAGTATACTAAAACAAACCTGATCTCTCTAGGACATTCAGAAGCCAAGTTATAAGCCCACAAAGGTGTAACTGGACTACTTCTTTAAATTGACACCAGATCCGGTGACCTTTGGGACATGGTTTGACCCCCTTAGGAAAGTGCGATCATCTTGAAACGTTCAGATAACTTACAACTCAATAGATTCTACCTTCTTGTAACGTTTCAGCCTGACTGGACCTTGTTTTCACACAAATGGACCCAGAATGATGTGAAATTGTGCTTCGTGCAACATAATTCTGGGTGCCATTTACAAACCATAAGTGCTAATGACTCCATTCTTTTTTGTCGTTGTAGTGGTTGTTGGTTGGAGTACATTAAAACAAACCTGATCTCTCTAGGGCATTCAGAAGCCAAGTTATAAGCCCACAAATGTGTAACTGGACTACTTATTTAAATTGACACCAGATCCGGTGACCTTTGGGACATGGTTTGACCCCCTTAGGAAAGTGCGATCATCTTGAAACGTTCAGATCACTTACAACTCAATAGATTCTAACTTCTTGTAACGTTTCAGCCTGATTGGACCTTGTTTTCACACAAATGGACCCAGAATGATGTGAAATTGTGCTTCATGCAACATAATTCTGGGTGCCATTTAAAAACCATAAGTGCTAATGACTCCATTCCTTTTAGTGGTAATGGGGGCTGCTAATTGGAGTACTCTAAAACAAACCTGACCTCTCTAGGATATTCAGAAGCCAAGTTATAAGCCCACAAAGGTGTAACTGGACTAATTCTTTAAAGTGACACCAGGCCCGGTGACCTTTGGGACATGGTTTGACCCCCAATAGGAATGTGCGATCATCATGAAACGTTCAGATCACTTACAACTCAATAGATTCTACCTTCTTGTAACGTTTCAGCCTGATTGGACCTTGTTTTCACACAAATCGACCCAGAATGATGTGAAATTGTGCTTCGTGCAACTTAATTCTGGGTGCCATTTAAAAACCATAAGTGCTAATGACTCCATTCCTTTTTGAGGTTGTAGGGGCTGTTGATTGGAGTACACTAAAACAAACCTGATCTCTCTAGGACATTCAGAAACCAAGTTATAAGCCCTCAAAGGTGTAATTGGACTACTTCTTTAAAGTGACACCAGGCCCGGTGACCTTTGGGACATGGTTTGACCCCCTATAGGAATGTGCGATCATCATGAAACGTTCAGATCACTTACAACTCAATAGATTCTACCTTCTTGTAACGTTTCAGCCTGATTGGACCTTGTTTTCACACAAATGAACACAGAATGATGTGAAATTGTGCTTCGTGCAACATAATTCTGGGTGCCATTTAAAAACCATAAGTGCTAATGACTCCATTCCTTTTTGTGGTTGTAGGGGCTGTTTGTTGGAGTACATTAAAACAAACCTGATCTCTCTAGGACATTCAGAAGCCAAGTTATAAGCCCACAAATATGTAACTGGACTACTTCTTTAAATTGACACCAGATCCGGTGACCTTTTGGACATAGTTTGACCCCCTTAGGAAAGTGCGATCATCTTGAAACGTTCAGATCACTTACAACTCAATAGATTCTACCTTCTTGTAATGTTTCAGCCTGATTGGACCTTGTTTTCACACAAATGGACCCAGAATGATGTGAAATTGTGCTTCGTGCAACAAAATTCTGGGTGCCATTTAAAAACCATAAGTGCTAATGACTCCATTCCTTTTTTGTGGTTGTTGGGGCTGTTGATTGGAGTACATTAAAACAAACCTGATCTCTCTAGGACATTCAGAAGCCAAGTTATAAGCCCACAAATGTGTAACTGGACTACTTCTTTAAATTGACACCAGATCCGGTGACCTTTGGGACAGGGTTTGACCCCCTTAGGAAAGTGCTATCATCATGAAACGTTCAGATAACTTACAACTCAATAGATTCTACCTTCCTGTAAAGTTTCAGTCTGATTGGACCTTGTTTTCACACAAATGAACCCAGAATGATGTGAAATTGTGCTTCGTGCAACATAATTCTGGGTGCCATTTACAAACCATACGTGCTAATGACTCCATTCCTTTTAGTGGTAATGGGGGCTGTTAATTGGAGTACTCTAAAACAAACCTGACCTCTCTAGGATATTCAGAAGCCAAGTTATAAGCCCACAAAGGTGTAACTGGACTACTTCTTTAAAGTGACACCAGGCCCGGTGACCTTTGGAACATTGTTTGACCCCCAGTAGGAATGTGCGATCATCATGAAACGTTCAGATCACTTACAACTCAATAGATTCTACCTTCTTGTAACGTTTAAGCCTGATTGGACCTTGTTTTCACACAAATGGACCCAGAATGATGTGAAATTGTGCTTCGTGCAACATAATTCTGGGTGCCATTTACAAACCATAAGTGCTAATGACTCAATTCCCTTTTGTGGTTGTAGGGGCTGTTGATTGGAGTACATTAAAAAAACCTGATCTCTCTAGGACATTCAGAAGCCAAGTTATAAGCCCACAAATGTGTAACTGGACTACTTCTTTAAATTTACACCAGATCCGGTGACATTTGGGACATGGTTTGACCCCCTTAGGAAAGTGCTATCATCATGAAATGTTCAGATAACTTACAAGTCAATAGATTCTACCTTCCTGTAACGTTTCAGCCTGATTGGACCTTGTTTTCACACAAATGGACCCAGAATGATGTGAAATTGTGCTTCATGCAACATAATTCTGGGTGCCATTTACAAACCATAAGTGCTAATGACTCCATTCCTTTTTGTGGTTGTAGGGGCTGTTGATTGGAGTACATTAAAACAAACCTGATCTCTCTAGGACATTCAGAAGCCAAGTTATAAGCCCACAAATCTGTAAATGGACTACTTCTTTAAATTGACACCAGATCCGGTGACCTTTGGGACATGGTTTGATCCCCTTAGGAAAGTACTATCATCATGGAACGTTCAGATCACTTACAACTCAATAGATTCTACCTTCCTGTAACGTTTTAGCTTGATTGGACCTTGTTTTCACACAAATGAACCCAGAATGATGTGAAATTGTGCTTCGTGCAACATAATTCTGGGTGCCATTTAAAAACCATAAGTGCTAATGACTCCATTCCTTTTTGTGGTTGTAGGGGCTGTTGATTGGAGTCTACTAAAGCAAACCTGATCTCTCTAGGAAATTCAGAAGCCAAGTTACAAGCCCACAAAGATGTAACTGGACTTTTTCTTTAAATTGACACCAGATCCGGTGACCTTTGGGACATGGTTTGACCCCCTATAGGAATGTGCGATTATCATGAAACGTTCAGATCACTTACAACTCAATAGATTCTACCTTCTTGTAACGTTTCAGCCTGATTGGACCTTGTTTTCACACAAATGGACCCAGAATGATGTGAAATTGTGCTTCGTGCAACATAATTCTGGGTGCCATTTACAAACCATATGTGCTAATGACTCCATTCCTTTTAGTGGTAATGGGGGCTGTTAATTGGAGTACTCTAAAACAAACCTGACCTCTCTAGGATATTCAGAAGCCAAGTTATAAGCCCACAAAGGTGTAACTGGACTACTTCTTTAAATTGACACCAGATCCGGTGACCTTTGGGACATGGTTTGACCCCTTTAGGAAAGTGCTATCATCATGAAACGTTCAGATCACTTACAACTCAATAGATTCTACCTTCCTGTAACATTTCTGCCTGATTGGACCTTGTTTTCACACAAATGAACCCAGAATGATGTGAAATTGTGCTTCGTGCAACATAATTCTGGGTGCCATTTACAAACCATATGTGCTAATGACTCCATTCCTTTTAGTGGTAATGGGGGCTGTTAACTGGAGTACTCTAAAACAAACCTGACCTCTCTAGGATATTCAGAAGCCAAGTTATAAGCCCACAAAGGTGTAACTGGACTACTTCTTTAAATTGACACCAGATCCAGTGACCTTTGGAACATGGTTTGACCCCAATATGAATGTGCGATCATCCTGAAACGTTCAGATCACTTACAACTCAATAGATTCTACCTTCTTGTAACGTTTCAGCCTGATTGGACCTTGTTTTCACACAAATGGACCCAGAATGATGTGAAATTGTGCTTCGTGCAACATAATTCTGGGTGCCATTTACAAACCATAAGTGCTAATGACTCCATTCCTTTTTGTGGTTGTAGGGGCTGTTGATTGGAGTATGCTAAAACAAACCTGATCTCTCTAGGACATTCAGAAGCCAAGTTATAAGCCCACAAATGTGTAACTGGACTACTTCTTTAAATTGACACCAGATCCGGTGACCTTTGGGACATGGTTTGACCCCCTTAGGAAAGTGCGATAATCTTGAAACGTTCAGATAACTTACAACTCAATAGATTCAACCTTCTTGTAACGTTTCAGCCTGATTGGACCTTGTTTTCACAGAAATGGACCCAGAATGATGTGAAATTGTGCTTCATGCAACATAATTCTGGGTGCCATTTAAAAACCATAAGTGCTAATGACTCCATTCCTTTTAGTGGTAATGGGGGCTGCTAATTGGAGTACTCTAAAACAAACCTGACCTCTCTAGGATATTCAGAAACCAAGTTATAAACCCACAAAGGTGTAACTGGACTACTTCTTTAAAGTGACACCAGGCCCGGTGACCTTTGGGACATGGTTTGACCCCCTATAGGAATGTGCGATCGTCATGAAACGTTCAGATGACTTACAACTCAATAGATTCTACCTTCTTGTAACGTTTCAGCCTGATTGGACCTTGTTTTCACACAAATTGACCCAGAATGATGTGAAATTGTGCTTCGTGCAACTTAATTCTGGGTGCCATTTAAAAACCATAAGTGCTAATGACTCCATTCCTTTTTGAGGTTGTAGGGGTTGTTGATTGGAGTACACTAAAAAAACCTGATCTCTCTAGGACATTCAGAAACCAAGTTATAAGCCCTCAAAGGTGTAATTGGACTACTTCTTTAAATTGACACCAGATCCGGTGACCTTTGGGACATTGTTTGACCCCCTTAGGAAAGTGCAATCATCTTGAAACGTTCAGATAACTTACAACTCAATAGATTCTACCGTCTTGTAACGTTTCAGCCTGATTGGACCTTGTTTTCACACAAATGGACCCAGAATGATGTGAAATTGTGCTTCATGCAACATATTTCTGGGTGTCATTTAAAAACCATAAGTGCTAATGACTCCATTCCTTTTAGTGGTAATGGGGGCTGCTAATTGGAGTACTCTAAAACAAACCTGACCTCTCTAGGATATTCAGATGCAGAGTTATAAGCCCACAAAGGTAAAACTGGACTACTTCTTTAAAGTGACACCAGGCCCGGTGACCTTTGGGACATGGTTTGACCCCCAATAGGAATGTGCGATCATCATGAAACGTTCAGATCACTTACAACTCAATAGATTCTACCTTCTTGTAACGTTTCAGCCTGATTGGACCTTGTTTTCACACAAATGGACCCAGAATGATGTGAAATTGTGCTTCGTGCAATTTAATTCTGGGTGCCATTTAAAAACCATAAGTGCTAATGACTCCATTCCTTTTTGTGGTTGTAGGGGCTGTTGATTGGAGTACACTAAAACAAACCTGATCTCTCTAGAACATTCAGAAACCAAGTTATAAGCCCTAAAAGGTGTAACTAGACTACTTCTTTAAAGAGACACCAGGCCCGGTGACCTTTGGGACATGGTTTGACCCCCTATAGGAATGTGCGATCATCATGAAACGTTCAGATCACTTACAACTTAATAGATTCTACCTTCTTGTAACGTTTCAGCCTGATTGGACCTTGTTTTCACACAAATGGACCCAGAATGACGTGAAATTGTGCTTCGTGCAACATAATTCTGGGTGCCATTTACAAACCATAAGTGCTAATGACTCCATTCTTTTTTGTGGTTGTAGGGGTTGTTGGTTGGAGTACATTAAAACAAACCTGATCTCTCTAGGGCATTCAGAAGCCAAGTTATAAGCCCACAAATGTGTAACTGGACTACTTCTTTAAAGTGACACCAGGCCCAGTGACCTTTGGGACATGGTTTGACCCCCTTAGGAAAGTGCTATCATCATGAAACGTTCAGATCACTTACAACTCAATATATTCTACCTTCCTGTAATGTTTCAGCCTGATTGGACCTTGTTTTCACACAAATGAACCCAGAATGATGTGAAATTGTGCTTCGTGCTACACAATTCTGGGTGCCATTTAAAAACCATGAGTGCTAATGACTCCATTCCTTTTTGAGGTTGTATGGGCTGTTGATTGGAGTACACTAAAACAAACCTGATCTCTCTAGGACATTCAGAAACCAAGTTATAAGCCCTCAAAGGTGTAATTGGACTACTTCTTTAAAATGAGACCAGGCCCGGTGACCTTTGGGACATGGATTGACCCCCTATAGGAATGTGCGATCATCATGAAACGTTCAGATCACTTACAACTCAATAGATTCTACCTTCTTGTAACTTTTCAGCCTGATTGGACCTTGTTTTCTCACAAATGAACACAGAATGATGTGAAATTGTGCTTCGTGCAACATAATTCTGGGTTCCATTTAAAAACCATAAGTGCTAATGACTCCATTGCTTTTTGTGGTTGTAGGGGCTGTTGATTGGAGTATACTAAAACAAACCTGATCTCTCTAGGACATTCAGAAGCCAAGTTATAAGCCCACAAATGTGTAACTGGACTACTTCTTTAAATTGACACCAGATCCGGTGACCTTTGGGACATGGTTTGACCCCCTTAGGAAAGTGCGATCATCTTGAAACGTTCAGATCACTTACAACTCAATAGATTCTACCTTCTTGTAACGTTTCAGCCTGATTGGACCTTGTTTTCACACAAATGGACCCAGAATGATGTGAAATTGTGCTTCATGCAACATAATTCTGGGTGCCATTTAAAAACCATAAGTGCTAATGACTCCATTCCTTTTAGTGGTAATGGGGGCTGCTAATTGGAGTACTCTAAATCAAACCTGACCTCTCTAGGATATTCAGAAGCCAAGTTATAAGCCCACAAAGGTGTAACTGGACTACTTCTTTAAAGTGACACCAGGCCCGGTGACCTTTGGGACATGGTTTGACCCCCAATAGGAATGTGCGATCATCATGAAACGTTCAGATCACTTACAACTCAATAGATTCTACCTTCTTGTAACGTTTCAGCCTGATTGGACCTTGTTTTCACACAAATTGACCCAGAATGATGTGAAATTGTGCTTCGTGCAACATAATTCTGGGTGCTATTTAAAAACCATAAGTGCTAATGACTCCATTCCTTTTTGAGGTTGTAGGGGCTGTTGATTGGAGTACACTAAAACAAACCTGATCTCTCTAGGACATTCAGAAACCAAGTTATAAGCCCTCAAATGTGTAATTGGACTACTTCTTTAAAGTGAAACCAGGCCCGGGACCTTTGGAACATGGTTTGACCCCCTATAGGAATGTACGATCATCATGAAACGTTCAGATCACTTACAACTCAATAGATTCTACCTTCTTGTAACTTTTCAGCCTGATTGGACCTTGTTTTCTCACAAATGAACACAGAATGATGTAAAATTGTGCTTCGTGCAACATAATTCTGGGTTCCATTTAAAAACCATAAGTGCTAATGACTCCATTCCTTTTTGTGGTTGTAGGGGCTGTTGATTGGAGTATACTAAAACAACCCTGATCTCTCTAGGACATTCAGAAGCCAAGTTATAAGCCCACAAATGTGTAACTGGACTACTTCTTTAAATTGACACCAGATCCGGTGACCTTTGGGACATGATTTGACCCCCTTAGGAAAGTGCGATCATCTTGAAACGTTCAGATCACTTACAACTCAATAGATTCTACCTTCTTGTAACGTTTCAGCCTGATTGGACCTTGTTTTCACACAAATGGACCCAGAATGATGTGAAATTGTGCTTCATGCAACATAATTCTGGGTGCCATTTAAAAACCATAAGTGCTAATGACTCCATTCCTTTTTGAGGTTGTAGGGGTTGTTGATTGGAGTACACTAAAACAAACCTGATCTCTCTAGGACATTCAGAAACCAAGTTATAAGCCCTCAAAGGTGTAATTGGACTACTTTTTTAATGTGACACCAGGCCCGGTGACCTTTGGGACATGGTTTGACCCCCAATAGGAATGTGCGATCATCATGAAACGTTCAGATCACTTACAACTCAATAGATTCTACCTTCTTGTAACGTTTCAGCCTGATTGGACCTTGTTTTCACACAAATGGACCCAGAATGATGTGAAATTGTGCTTCGTGCAACATAATTCTGGGTGCCATTTACAAACCATAAGTGCTAATGACTCCATTCCTTTTTGTGGTTGTAGGGGCTGTTGGTTGGAGTACTTTAAAACAAACCTGATCTCTCTAGGACATTCAGAAACCAAGTTATAAGCCCTCAAAGGTGTAATTGGACTACTTCTTTAAAGTGACACCAGGCCCGGTGACCTTTGGGACAGGGTTTGACCCCCTTAGGAAAGTGCTATCATCATGAAACGTTCAGATCACTTACAACTCAATATATTCTACCTTCTTGTAACGTTTCAGCCTGATTGGACCTTGTTTTCACACAAATGAACCCAGAATGATGTGAAATTGTGCTTCGTGCAACATAATTCTGGGTGCCATTTAAAAACCATAAGTGCTAATGACTCCATTCCTTTTTGTGGCTGTAGGGGCTGTTGATTGAAGTATACTAAAACAAACCTGATCTCTCTAGGACATTCAGAAGCCAGTTATAAGCCCACAAATGTGTAACTGGACTACTTCTTTAAATTGACACCAGATCCGGTGACCTTTGGGACAGGGTTTGACCCCCTTAGGAAAGTGCTATCATCATGAAACGTTCAGATCACTTACAACTCAATATATTCTACCTTCTTGTAACGTTTCAGCCTGATTGGACCTTGTTTTCACACAAATGAACCCAGAATGATGTGAAATTGTGCTTCGTGCAACATAATTCTGGGTGCCATTTAAAAACCATAAGTGCTAATGACTCCATTCCTTTTTGTGGCTGTAGGGGCTGTTGATTGAAGTATACTAAAACAAACCTGATCTCTCTAGGACATTCAGAAGCCAAGTTATAAGCCCACAAAGGTGTAACTGGACTACTTCTTTAAATTGACACCAGATCCGGTGACCTTTGGGACATGGTTTGACCCCCTTAGGAAAGTGCGATCATCTTGAAACGTTCAGATAACTTACAACTCAATAGATTCTACCTTCTTGTAACGTTTCAGCCTGACTGGACCTTGTTTTCACACAAATGGACCCAGAATGATGTGAAATTGTGCTTCGTGCAACATAATTCTGGGTGCCATTTACAAACCATAAGTGCTAATGACTCCATTCTTTTTTGTCGTTGTAGTGGTTGTTGGTTGGAGTACATTAAAACAAACCTGATCTCTCTAGGGCATTCAGAAGCCAAGTTATAAGCCCACAAATGTGTAACTGGACTACTTATTTAAATTGACACCAGATCCGGTGACCTTTGGGACATGGTTTGACCCCCTTAGGAAAGTGCGATCATCTTGAAACGTTCAGATCACTTACAACTCAATAGATTCTAACTTCTTGTAACGTTTCAGCCTGATTGGACCTTGTTTTCACACAAATGGACCCAGAATGATGTGAAATTGTGCTTCATGCAACATAATTCTGGGTGCCATTTAAAAACCATAAGTGCTAATGACTCCATTCCTTTTAGTGGTAATGGGGGCTGCTAATTGGAGTACTCTAAAACAAACCTGACCTCTCTAGGATATTCAGAAGCCAAGTTATAAGCCCACAAAGGTGTAACTGGACTAATTCTTTAAAGTGACACCAGGCCCGGTGACCTTTGGGACATGGTTTGACCCCCAATAGGAATGTGCGATCATCATGAAACGTTCAGATCACTTACAACTCAATAGATTCTACCTTCTTGTAACGTTTCAGCCTGATTGGACCTTGTTTTCACACAAATCGACCCAGAATGATGTGAAATTGTGCTTCGTGCAACTTAATTCTGGGTGCCATTTAAAAACCATAAGTGCTAATGACTCCATTCCTTTTTGAGGTTGTAGGGGCTGTTGATTGGAGTACACTAAAACAAACCTGATCTCTCTAGGACATTCAGAAACCAAGTTATAAGCCCTCAAAGGTGTAATTGGACTACTTCTTTAAAGTGACACCAGGCCCGGTGACCTTTGGGACATGGTTTGACCCCCTATAGGAATGTGCGATCATCATGAAACGTTCAGATCACTTACAACTCAATAGATTCTGCCTTCTTGTAACGTTTCAGCCTGATTGGACCTTGTTTTCACACAAATGAACACAGAATGATGTGAAATTGTGCTTCGTGCAACATAATTCTGGGTGCCATTTAAAAACCATAAGTGCTAATGACTCCATTCCTTTTTGTGGTTGTAGGGGCTGTTGGTTGGAGTACATTAAAACAAACCTGATCTCTCTAGGACATTCAGAAGCCAAGTTATAAGCCCACAAATATGTAACTGGACTACTTCTTTAAATTGACACCAGATCCGGTGACCTTTTGGACATAGTTTGACCCCCTTAGGAAAGTGCGATCATCTTGAAACGTTCAGATCACTTACAACTCAATAGATTCTACCTTCTTGTAATGTTTCAGCCTGATTGGACCTTGTTTTCACACAAATGGACCCAGAATGATGTGAAATTGTGCTTCGTGCAACAAAATTCTGGGTGCCATTTAAAAACCATAAGTGCTAATGACTCCATTCCTTTTTTGTGGTTGTAGGGGCTGTTGATTGGAGTACATTAAAACAAACCTGATCTCTCTAGGACATTCAGAAGCCAAGTTATAAGCCCACAAATGTGTAACTGGACTACTTCTTTAAATTGACACCAGATCCGGTGACCTTTGGGACAGGGTTTGACCCCCTTAGGAAAGTGCTATCATCATGAAACGTTCAGATAACTTACAACTCAATAGATTCTACCTTCCTGTAACGTTTCAGTCTGATTGGACCTTGTTTTCACACAAATGAACCCAGAATGATGTGAAATTGTGCTTCGTGCAACATAATTCTGGGTGCCATTTACAAACCATACGTGCTAATGACTCCATTCCTTTTAGTGGTAATGGGGGCTGTTAATTGGAGTACTCTAAAACAAACCTGACCTCTCTAGGATATTCAGAAGCCAAGTTATAAGCCCACAAAGGTGTAACTGGACTACTTCTTTAAAGTGACACCAGGCCCGGTGACCTTTGGAACATTGTTTGACCCCCAGTAGGAATGTGCGATCATCTTGAAACGTTCAGATCACTTACAACTCAATAGATTCTACCTTCTTGTAACGTTTAAGCCTGATTGGACCTTGTTTTCACACAAATGGACCCAGAATGATGTGAAATTGTGCTTCGTGCAACATAATTCTGGGTGCCATTTACAAACCATAAGTGCTAATGACTCAATTCCCTTTTGTGGTTGTAGGGGCTGTTGATTGGAGTACATTAAAAAAACCTGATCTCTCTAGGACATTCAGAAGCCAAGTTATAAGCCCACAAATGTGTAACTGGACTACTTCTTTAAATTTACACCAGATCCGGTGACATTTGGGACATGGTTTGACCCCCTTAGGAAAGTGCTATCATCATGAAATGTTCAGATAACTTACAAGTCAATAGATTCTACCTTCCTGTAACGTTTCAGCCTGATTGGACCTTGTTTTCACACAAATGGACCCAGAATGATGTGAAATTGTGCTTCATGCAACATAATTCTGGGTGCCATTTACAAACCATAAGTGCTAATGACTCCATTCCTTTTTGTGGTTGTAGGGGCTGTTGATTGGAGTACATTAAAACAAACCTGATCTCTCTAGGACATTCAGAAGCCAAGTTATAAGCCCACAAATGTGTAAATGGACTACTTCTTTAAATTGACACCAGATCCGGTGACCTTTGGGACATGGTTTGATCCCCTTAGGAAAGTACTATCATCATGGAACGTTCAGATCACTTACAACTCAATAGATTCTACCTTCCTGTAACGTTTTAGCTTGATTGGACCTTGTTTTCACACAAATGAACCCAGAATGATGTGAAATTGTGCTTCGTGCAACATAATTCTGGGTGCCATTTAAAAACCATAAGTGCTAATGACTCCATTCCTTTTTGTGGTTGTAGGGGCTGTTGATTGGAGTCTACTAAAGCAAACCTGATCTCTCTAGGACATTCAGAAGCCAAGTTACAAGCCCACAAAGATGTAACTGGACTTTTTCTTTAAATTGACACCAGATCCGGTGACCTTTGGGACATGGTTTGACCCCCTATAGGAATGTGCGATTATCATGAAACGTTCAGATCACTTACAACTCAATAGATTCTACCTTCTTGTAACGTTTCAGCCTGATTGGACCTTGTTTTCACACAAATGGACCCAGAATGATGTGAAATTGTGCTTCGTGCAACATAATTCTGGGTGCCATTTACAAACCATATGTGCTAATGACTCCATTCCTTTTAGTGGTAATGGGGGCTGTTAATTGGAGTACTCTAAAACAAACCTGACCTCTCTAGGATATTCAGAAGCCAAGTTATAAGCCCACAAAGGTGTAACTGGACTACTTCTTTAAATTGACACCAGATCCGGTGACCTTTGGGACATGGTTTGACCCCTTTAGGAAAGTGCTATCATCATGAAACGTTCAGATCACTTACAACTCAATAGATTCTACCTTCCTGTAACATTTCTGCCTGATTGGACCTTGTTTTCACACAAATGAACCCAGAATGATGTGAAATTGTGCTTCGTGCAACATAATTCTGGGTGCCATTTACAAACCATATGTGCTAATGACTCCATTCCTTTTAGTGGTAATGGGGGCTGTTAATTGGAGTACTCTAAAACAAACCTGACCTCTCTAGGATATTCAGAAGCCAAGTTATAAGCCCACAAAGGTGTAACTGGACTACTTCTTTAAATTGACACCAGATCCAGTGACCTTTGGAACATGGTTTGACCCCAATATGAATGTGCGATCATCCTGAAACGTTCAGATCACTTACAACTCAATAGATTCTACCTTCTTGTAACGTTTCAGCCTGATTGGACCTTGTTTTCACACAAATGGACCCAGAATGATGTGAAATTGTGCTTCGTGCAACATAATTCTGGGTGCCATTTACAAACCATAAGTGCTAATGACTCCATTCCTTTTTGTGGTTGTAGGGGCTGTTGATTGGAGTATGCTAAAACAAACCTGATCTCTCTAGGACATTCAGAAGCCAAGTTATAAGCCCACAAATGTGTAACTGGACTACTTTAAATTGACACCAGATCCGGTGACCTTTGGGACATGGTTTGACCCCCTTAGGAAAGTGCTATCATCATGAAACGTTCAGATAACTTACAACTCAATAGATTCTACCTTCCTGTAACGTTTCAGTCTGATTGGACCTTGTTTTCACACAAATGAACCCAGAATGATGTGAAATTGTGCTTCGTGCAACATAATTCTGGGTGCCATTTACAAACCATACGTGCTAATGACTCCATTCCTTTTAGTGGTAATGGGGGCTGTTAATTGGGGTACTCTAAAACAAACCTGACCTCTCTAGGATATTCAGAAGCCAAGTTATAAGCCCACAAAGGTGTAACTGGACTACTTCTTTAAAGTGACACCAGGCCCGGTGACCTTTGGAACATTGTTTGACCCCCAATAGGAATGTGCGATCATCATGAAACGTTCAGATCACTTACAACTCAATAGATTCTACCTTCTTGTAACGTTTAAGCCTGATTGGACCTAGTTTTCACACAAATGGACCCAGAATGATGTGAAATTGTGCTTCGTGCAACATAATTCTAGGTGCCATTTACAAACCATAAGTGCTAATGACTCAATTCCCTTTTGTGGTTGTAGGGGCTGTTGATTGGAGTACATTAAAAAAAACCTGATCTCTCTAGGACATTCAGAAGCCAAGTTATAAGCCCACAAATGTGTAACTGGACTACTTCTTTAAATTTACACCAGATCCGGTGACATTTGGGACATGGTTTGACCCCCTTAGGAAAGTGCTATCATCATGAAATGTTCAGATAACTTACAAGTCAATAGATTCTACCTTCCTGTAACGTTTCAGCCTGATTGGACCTTGTTTTCACACAAATGGACCCAGAATGATGTGAAATTGTGCTTCATGCAACATAATTCTGGGTGCCATTTACAAACCATAAGTGCTAATGACTCCATTCCTTTTTGTGGTTGTAGGGGCTGTTGATTGGAGTACATTAAAACAAACCTGATCTCTCTAGGACATTCAGAAGCCAAGTTATAAGCCCACAAATGTGTAAATGGACTACTTCTTTAAATTGACACCAGATCCGGTGACCTTTGGGACATGTTTGATCCCCTTAGGAAAGTACTATCATCATGGAACGTTCAGATCACTTACAACTCAATAGATTCTACCTTCCTGTAACGTTTCAGCTTGATTGGACCTTGTTTTCACACAAATGAACCCAGAATGATGTGAAATTGTGCTTCATGCAACATAATTCTGGGTGCCATTTAAAAACCATAAGTGCTAATGACTCCATTCCTTTTTGTGGTTGTAGGGGCTGTTGATTGGAGTCTACTAAAACAAACCTGATCTCTCTAGGACATTCAGAAGCCAAGTTATAAGCCCACAAAGATGTAACTGGACTTTTTCTTTAAATTGACACCAGATCCGGTGACCTTTGGGACATGGTTTGACCCCCTATAGGAATGTGCGATTATCATGAAACGTTCAGATCACTTACAACTCAATAGATTCTACCTTCTTGTAACGTTTCAGCCTGATTGGACCTTGTTTTCACACAAATGGACCCAGAATGATGTGAAATTGTGCTTCGTGCAACATAATTCTGGGTGCCATTTACAAACCATATGTGCTAATGACTCCATTCCTTTTAGTGGTAATGGGGGCTGTTAATTGGAGTACTCTAAAACAAACCTGACCTCTCTAGGATATTCAGAAGCCAAGTTATAAGCCCACAAAGGTGTAACTGGACTACTTCTTTAAATTGACACCAGATCCGGTGACCTTTGGGACATGGTTTGACCCCTTTAGGAAAGTGCTATCATCATGAAACGTTCAGATCACTTACAACTCAATAGATTCTACCTTCCTGTAACATTTCTGCCTGATTGGACCTTGTTTTCACACAAATGAACCCAGAATGATGTGAAATTGTGCTTCGTGCAACATAATTCTGGGTGCCATTTACAAACCATATGTGCTAATGACTCCATTCCTTTTAGTGGTAATGGGGGCTGTTAATTGGAGTACTCTAAAACAAACCTGACCTCTCTAGGATATTCAGAAGCCAAGTTATAAGCCCACAAAGGTGTAACTGGACTACTTCTTTAAATTGACACCAGATCCAGTGACCTTTGGAACATGGTTTGACCCCAATATGAATGTGCGATCATCCTGAAACGTTCAGATCACTTACAACTCAATAGATTCTACCTTCTTGTAACGTTTCAGCCTGATTGGACCTTGTTTTCACACAAATGGACCCAGAATGATGTGAAATTGTGCTTCGTGCAACATAATTCTGGGTGCCATTTACAAACCATAAGTGCTAATGACTCCATTCCTTTTTGTGGTTGTAGGGGCTGTTGATTGGAGTATGCTAAAACAACCCTGATCTCTCTAGGACATTCAGAAGCCAAGTTATAAGCCCACAAATGTGTAACTGGACTACTTCTTTAAATTGACACCAGATCCGGTGACCTTTGGGACATGGTTTGACCCCCTTAGGAAAGTGCGATAATCTTGAAACGTTCAGATAACTTACAACTCAATAGATTCAACCTTCTTGTAACGTTTCAGCCTGATTGGACCTTGTTTTCACAGAAATGGACCCAGAATGATGTGAAATTGTGCTTCATGCAACATAATTCTGGGTGCCATTTAAAAACCATAAGTGCTAATGACTCCATTCCTTTTAGTGGTAATGGGGGCTGCTAATTGGAGTACTCTAAAACAAACCTGACCTCTCTAGGATATTCAGAAACCAAGTTATAAACTCACAAAGGTGTAACTGGACTACTTCTTTAAAGTGACACCAGGCCCGGTGACCTTTGGGACATGGTTTGACCCCCTGTAGGAATCTGCGATCATCATGAAACGTTCAGATCACTTACAACTCAATAGATTTTACCTTCTTGTAACGTTTCAGCCTGATTGGACCTTGTTTTCACACAAATGAACCCAGAATGATGTGAAATTGTGCTTCGTGCAACATAATTCTGGGTGCCATTTACAAACCATAAGTGCTAACGACTCCATTCCTTTTTGTGGTTGTAGGGGCTTTTGATTGGAGTATACTAAAACAAACCTGATCTCTCTAGGACATTCAGAAGCCAAGTTATAAGCCCACAAATATGTAACTGGACTACTTCTTTAAATTGACACCAGATCTGGTGACCTTTTGGACATAGTTTGACCCCCTTAGGAAAGTGCGATCATCTTGAAACGTTCAGATCACTTACAACTCAATAGAATCTACCTTCTTGTAACGTTTCAGCCTGATTGGACCTTGTTTTCACACAAATGGACCCAGAATGATGTGAAATTTTGCTTCATGCAACATATTTCTGGGTGCCATTTAAAAACCATAAGTGCTAATGACTCCATTCATTTTAGTGGTAATGGGGGCTGCTAATTGGAGTACTCTAAAACAAACCTGACCTCTCTAGGATATTCAGATGCAGAGTTATAAGCCCACAAAGGTAAAACTGGACTACTTCTTTAAAGTGACACCAGGCCCGGTGACCTTTGGGACATGGTTTGACCCCCAATAGGAATGTGCGATCATCATGAAACGTTCAGATCACTTACAACTCAATAGATTCTACCTTCTTGTAACGTTTCAGCCTGATTGGACCTTGTTTTCACACAAATGGACCCAGAATGATGTGAAATTGTGCTTCGTGCAATTTAATTCTGGGTGCCATTTAAAAACCATAAGTGCTAATGACTCCATTCCTTTTTGTGGTTGTAGGGGCTGTTGATTGGAGTACACTAAAACAAACCTGATCTCTCTAGAACATTCAGAAACCAAGTTATAAGCCCTAAAAGGTGTAACTAGACTACTTCTTTAAAGAGACACCAGGCCCGGTGACCTTTGGGACATGGTTTGACCCCCTATAGGAATGTGCGATCATCATGAAACGTTCAGATCACTTACAACTTAATAGATTCTACCTTCTTGTAACGTTTCAGCCTGATTGGACCTTGTTTTCACACAAATGGACCCAGAATGACGTGAAATTGTGCTTCGTGCAACATAATTCTGGGTGCCATTTACAAACCATAAGTGCTAATGACTCCATTCTTTTTTGTGGTTGTAGGGGTTGTTGGTTGGAGTACATTAAAACAAACCTGATCTCTCTAGGGCATTCAGAAGCCAAGTTATAAGCCCACAAATGTGTAACTGGACTACTTCTTTAAAGTGACACCAGGCCCAGTGACCTTTGGGACATGGTTTGACCCCCTTAGGAAAGTGCTATCATCATGAAACGTTCAGATCACTTACAACTCAATATATTCTACCTTCCTGTAATGTTTCAGCCTGATTGGACCTTGTTTTCACACAAATTGACCCAGAATGATGTGAAATTGTGCTTCGTGCAACATAATTCTGGGTGCTATTTAAAAACCATAAGTGCTAATGACTCCATTCCTTTTTGAGGTTGTAGGGGCTGTTGATTGGAGTACACTAAAACAAACCTGATCTCTCTAGGACATTTAGAAACCAAGTTATAAGCCCTCAAATGTGTAATTGGACTACTTCTTTAAAGTGAAACCAGGCCCGGGACCTTTGGAACATGGTTTGACCCCCTATAGGAATGTACGATCATCATGAAACGTTCAGATCACTTACAACTCAATAGATTCTACCTTCTTGTAACTTTTCAGCCTGATTGGACCTTGTTTTCTCACAAATGAACACAGAATGATGTAAAATTGTGCTTCGTGCAACATAATTCTGGGTTCCATTTAAAAACCATAAGTGCTAATGACTCCATTCCTTTTTGTGGTTGTAGGGGCTGTTGATTGGAGTATACTAAAACAACCCTGATCTCTCTAGGACATTCAGAAGCCAAGTTATAAGCCCACAAATGTGTAACTGGACTACTTCTTTAAATTGACACCAGATCCGGTGACCTTTGGGACATGATTTGACCCCCTTAGGAAAGTGCGATCATCTTGAAACGTTCAGATCACTTACAACTCAATAGATTCTACCTTCTTGTAACGTTTCAGCCTGATTGGACCTTGTTTTCACACAAATGGACCCAGAATGATGTGAAATTGTGCTTCATGCAACATAATTCTGGGTGCCATTTAAAAACCATAAGTGCTAATGACTCCATTCCTTTTTGAGGTTGTAGGGGTTGTTGATTGGAGTACACTAAAACAAACCTGATCTCTCTAGGACATTCAGAAACCAAGTTATAAGCCCTCAAAGGTGTAATTGGACTACTTTTTTAATGTGACACCAGGCCCGGTGACCTTTGGGACATGGTTTGACCCCCAATAGGAATGTGCGATCATCATGAAACGTTCAGATCACTTACAACTCAATAGATTCTACCTTCTTGTAACGTTTCAGCCTGATTGGACCTTGTTTTCACACAAATGGACCCAGAATGATGTGAAATTGTGCTTTGTGCAACATAATTCTGGGTGCCATTTACAAACCATAAGTGCTAATGACTCCATTCCTTTTTGTGGTTGTAGGGGCTGTTGGTTGGAGTACTTTAAAACAAACCTGATCTCTCTAGGACATTCAGAAGCCAAGTTATAAGCCCACAAAGGTGTAACTGGACTACTTCTTTAAATTGACACCAGATCCGGTGACCTTTGGGACATGGTTTGACCCCCTTAGGAAAGTGCGATCATCTTGAAACGTTCAGATAACTTACAACTCAATAGATTCTACCTTCTTGTAACGTTTCAGCCTGACTGGACCTTGTTTTCACACAAATGGACCCAGAATGATGTGAAATTGTGCTTCGTGCAACATAATTCTGGGTGCCATTTACAAACCATAAGTGCTAATGACTCCATTCTTTTTTGTCGTTGTAGTGGTTGTTGGTTGGAGTACATTAAAACAAACCTGATCTCTCTAGGGCATTCAGAAGCCAAGTTATAAGCCCACAAATGTGTAACTGGACTACTTATTTAAATTGACACCAGATCCGGTGACCTTTGGGACATGGTTTGACCCCCTTAGGAAAGTGCGATCATCTTGAAACGTTCAGATCACTTACAACTCAATAGATTCTAACTTCTTGTAACGTTTCAGCCTGATTGGACCTTGTTTTCACACAAATGGACCCAGAATGATGTGAAATTGTGCTTCATGCAACATAATTCTGGGTGCCATTTATAAACCATAAGTGCTAATGACTCCATTCCTTTTAGTGGTAATGGGGGCTGCTAATTGGAGTACTCTAAAACAAACCTGACCTCTCTAGGATATTCAGAAGCCAAGTTATAAGCCCACAAAGGTGTAACTGGACTAATTCTTTAAAGTGACACCAGGCCCGGTGACCTTTGGGACATGGTTTGACCCCCAATAGGAATGTGCGATCATCATGAAACGTTCAGATCACTTACAACTCAATAGATTCTACCTTCTTGTAACGTTTCAGCCTGATTGGACCTTGTTTTCACACAAATCGACCCAGAATGATGTGAAATTGTGCTTCGTGCAACTTAATTCTGGGTGCCATTTAAAAACCATAAGTGCTAATGACTCCATTCCTTTTTGAGGTTGTAGGGGCTGTTGATTGGAGTACACTAAAACAAACCTGATCTCTCTAGGACATTCAGAAACCAAGTTATAAGCCCTCAAAGGTGTAATTGGACTACTTCTTTAAAGTGACACCAGGCCCGGTGACCTTTGGGACATGGTTTGACCCCCTATAGGAATGTGCGATCATCATGAAACGTTCAGATCACTTACAACTCAATAGATTCTACCTTCTTGTAACGTTTCAGCCTGATTGGACCTTGTTTTCACACAAATGAACACAGAATGATGTGAAATTGTGCTTCGTGCAACATAATTCTGGGTGCCATTTAAAAACCATAAGTGCTAATGACTCCATTCCTTTTTGTGGTTGTAGGGGCTGTTGGTTGGAGTACATTAAAACAAACCTGATCTCTCTAGGACATTCAGAAGCCAAGTTATAAGCCCACAAATATGTAACTGGACTACTTCTTTAAATTGACACCAGATCCGGTGACCTTTTGGACATAGTTTGACCCCCTTAGGAAAGTGCGATCATCTTGAAACGTTCAGATCACTTACAACTCAATAGATTCTACCTTCTTGTAATGTTTCAGCCTGATTGGACCTTGTTTTCACACAAATGGACCCAGAATGATGTGAAATTGTGCTTCGTGCAACAAAATTCTGGGTGCCATTTAAAAACCATAAGTGCTAATGACTCCATTCCTTTTTTGTGGTTGTAGGGGCTGTTGATTGGAGTACATTAAAACAAACCTGATCTCTCTAGGACATTCAGAAGCCAAGTTATAAGCCCACAAATGTGTAACTGGACTACTTCTTTAAATTGACACCAGATCCGGTGACCTTTGGGACAGGGTTTGACCCCCTTAGGAAAGTGCTATCATCATGAAACGTTCAGATAACTTACAACTCAATAGATTCTACCTTCCTGTAACGTTTCAGTCTGATTGGACCTTGTTTTCACACAAATGAACCCAGAATGATGTGAAATTGTGCTTCGTGCAACATAATTCTGGGTGCCATTTACAAACCATACGTGCTAATGACTCCATTCCTTTTAGTGGTAATGGGGGCTGTTAATTGGAGTACTCTAAAACAAACCTGACCTCTCTAGGATATTCAGAAGCCAAGTTATAAGCCCACAAAGGTGTAACTGGACTACTTCTTTAAAGTGACACCAGGCCCGGTGACCTTTGGAACATTGTTTGACCCCCAGTAGGAATGTGCGATCATCATGAAACGTTCAGATCACTTACAACTCAATAGATTCTACCTTCTTGTAACGTTTAAGCCTGATTGGACCTTGTTTTCACACAAATGGACCCAGAATGATGTGAAATTGTGCTTCGTGCAACATAATTCTGGGTGCCATTTACAAACCATAAGTGCTAATGACTCAATTCCCTTTTGTGGTTGTAGGGGCTGTTGATTGGAGTACATTAAAAAAACCTGATCTCTCTAGGACATTCAGAAGCCAAGTTATAAGCCCACAAATGTGTAACTGGACTACTTCTTTAAATTTACACCAGATCCGGTGACATTTGGGACATGGTTTGACCCCCTTAGGAAAGTGCTATCATCATGAAATGTTCAGATAACTTACAAGTCAATAGATTCTACCTTCCTGTAACGTTTCAGCCTGATTGGACCTTGTTTTCACACAAATGGACCCAGAATGATGTGAAATTGTGCTTCATGCAACATAATTCTGGGTGCCATTTACAAACCATAAGTGCTAATGACTCCATTCCTTTTTGTGGTTGTAGGGGCTGTTGATTGGAGTACATTAAAACAAACCTGATCTCTCTAGGACATTCAGAAGCCAAGTTATAAGCCCACAAATGTGTAAATGGACTACTTCTTTAAATTGACACCAGATCCGGTGACCTTTGGGACATGGTTTGATCCCCTTAGGAAAGTACTATCATCATGGAACGTTCAGATCACTTACAACTCAATAGATTCTACCTTCCTGTAACGTTTTAGCTTGATTGGACCTTGTTTTCACACAAATGGACCCAGAATGATGTGAAATTGTGCTTCGTGCAACATAATTCTGGGTGCCATTTACAAACCATATGTGCTAATGACTCCATTCCTTTTAGTGGTAATGGGGGCTGTTAATTGGAGTACTCTAAAACAAACCTGACCTCTCTAGGATATTCAGAAGCCAAGTTATAAGCCCACAAAGGTGTAACTGGACTACTTCTTTAAATTGACACCAGATCCGGTGACCTTTGGGACATGGTTTGACCCCTTTAGGAAAGTGCTATCATCATGAAACGTTCAGATCACTTACAACTCAATAGATTCTACCTTCCTGTAACATTTCTGCCTGATTGGACCTTGTTTTCACACAAATGAACCCAGAATGATGTGAAATTGTGCTTCGTGCAACATAATTCTGGGTGCCATTTACAAACCATATGTGCTAATGACTCCATTCCTTTTAGTGGTAATGGGGGCTGTTAATTGGAGTACTCTAAAACAAACCTGACCTCTCTAGGATATTCAGAAGCCAAGTTATAAGCCCACAAAGGTGTAACTGGACTACTTCTTTAAATTGACACCAGATCCAGTGACCTTTGGAACATGGTTTGACCCCAATATGAATGTGCGATCATCCTGAAACGTTCAGATCACTTACAACTCAATAGATTCTACCTTCTTGTAACGTTTCAGCCTGATTGGACCTTGTTTTCACACAAATGGACCCAGAATGATGTGAAATTGTGCTTCGTGCAACATAATTCTGGGTGCCATTTACAAACCATAAGTGCTAATGACTCCATTCCTTTTTGTGGTTGTAGGGGCTGTTGATTGGAGTATGCTAAAACAAACCTGATCTCTCTAGGACATTCAGAAGCCAAGTTATAAGCCCACAAATGTGTAACTGGACTACTTTAAATTGACACCAGATCCGGTGACCTTTGGGACATGGTTTGACCCCCTTAGGAAAGTGCGATAATCTTGAAACGTTCAGATAACTTACAACTCAATAGATTCAACCTTCTTGTAACGTTTCAGCCTGATTGGACCTTGTTTTCACAGAAATGGACGCAGAATGATGTGAAATTGTGCTTCATGCAACATAATTCTGGGTGCCATTTAAAAACCATAAGTGCTAATGACTCCATTCCTTTTAGTGGTAATGGGGGCTGCTAATTGGAGTACTCTAAAACAAACCTGACCTCTCTAGGATATTCAGAAACCAAGTTATAAACCCACAAAGGTGTAACTGGACTACTTCTTTAAAGTGACACCAGGCCCGGTGACCTTTGGGACATGGTTTGACCCCCTGTAGGAATCTGCGATCATCTTGAAACGTTCAGATCACTTACAACTCAATAGATTCTACCTTCTTGTAATGTTTCAGCCTGATTGGACCTTGTTTTCACACAAATGGACCCAGAATGATGTGAAATTGTGCTTCGTGCAACAAAATTCTGGGTGCCATTTAAAAACCATAAGTGCTAATGACTCCATTCCTTTTTGTGGTTATAGGGGCTGTTGATTGGAGTACATTAAAACAAACCTGATCTCTCTAGGACATTCAGAAGCCAAGTTATAAGCCCACAAATGTGTAACTGGACTACTTCTTTAAATTGACACCAGATCCGGTGACCTTTGGGACAGGGTTTGACCCCCTTAGGAAAGTGCTATCATCATGAAACGTTCAGATAACTTACAACTCAATAGATTCTACCTTCCTGTAACGTTTCAGTCTGATTGGACCTTGTTTTCACACAAATGAACCCAGAATGATGTGAAATTGTGCTTCGTGCAACATAATTCTGGGTGCCATTTACAAACCATACGTGCTAATGACTCCATTCCTTTTAGTGGTAATGGGGGCTGTTAATTGGGGTACTCTAAAACAAACCTGACCTCTCTAGGATATTCAGAAGCCAAGTTATAAGCCCACAAAGGTGTAACTGGACTACTTCTTTAAAGTGACACCAGGCCCGGTGACCTTTGGAACATTGTTTGACCCCCAATAGGAATGTGCGATCATCATGAAACGTTCAGATCACTTACAACTCAATAGATTCTACCTTCTTGTAACGTTTAAGCCTGATTGGACCTAGTTTTCACACAAATGGACCCAGAATGATGTGAAATTGTGCTTCGTGCAACATAATTCTGGGTGCCATTTACAAACCATAAGTGCTAATGACTCAATTCCCTTTTGTGGTTGTAGGGGCTGTTGATTGGAGTACATTAAAAAAACCTGATCTCTCTAGGACATTCAGAAGCCAAGTTATAAGCCCACAAATGTGTAACTGGACTACTTCTTTAAATTTACACCAGATCCGGTGACATTTGGGACATGGTTTGACCCCCTTAGGAAAGTGCTATCATCATGAAATGTTCAGATAACTTACAAGTCAATAGATTCTACCTTCCTGTAACGTTTCAGCCTGATTGGACCTTGTTTTCACACAAATGGACCCAGAATGATGTGAAATTGTGCTTCATGCAACATAATTCTGGGTGCCATTTACAAACCATAAGTGCTAATGACTCCATTCCTTTTTGTGGTTGTAGGGGCTGTTGATTGGAGTACATTAAAACAAACCTGATCTCTCTAGGACATTCAGAAGCCAAGTTATAAGCCCACAAATGTGTAAATGGACTACTTCTTTAAATTGACACCAGATCCGGTGACCTTTGGGACATGGTTTGATCCCCTTAGGAAAGTACTATCATCATGGAACGTTCAGATCACTTACAACTCAATAGATTCTACCTTCCTGTAACGTTTCAGCTTGATTGGACCTTGTTTTCACACAAATGAACCCAGAATGATGTGAAATTGTGCTTCATGCAACATAATTCTGGGTGCCATTTAAAAACCATAAGTGCTAATGACTCCATTCCTTTTTGTGGTTGTAGGGGCTGTTGATTGGAGTCTACTAAAACAAACCTGATCTCTCTAGGACATTCAGAAGCCAAGTTATAAGCCCACAAAGATGTAACTGGACTTTTTCTTTAAATTGACACCAGATCCGGTGACCTTTGGGACATGGTTTGACCCCCTATAGGAATGTGCGATTATCATGAAACGTTCAGATCACTTACAACTCAATAGATTCTACCTTCTTGTAACGTTTCAGCCTGATTGGACCTTGTTTTCACACAAATGGACCCAGAATGATGTGAAATTGTGCTTCGTGCAACATAATTCTGGGTGCCATTTACAAACCATATGTGCTAATGACTCCATTCCTTTTAGTGGTAATGGGGGCTGTTAATTGGAGTACTCTAAAACAAACCTGACCTCTCTAGGATATTCAGAAGCCAAGTTATAAGCCCACAAAGGTGTAACTGGACTACTTCTTTAAATTGACACCAGATCCGGTGACCTTTGGGACATGGTTTGACCCCTTTAGGAAAGTGCTATCATCATGAAACGTTCAGATCACTTACAACTCAATAGATTCTACCTTCCTGTAACATTTCTGCCTGATTGGACCTTGTTTTCACACAAATGAACCCAGAATGATGTGAAATTGTGCTTCGTGCAACATAATTCTGGGTGCCATTTACAAACCATATGTGCTAATGACTCCATTCCTTTTAGTGGTAATGGGGGCTGTTAATTGGAGTACTCTAAAACAAACCTGACCTCTCTAGGATATTCAGAAGCCAAGTTATAAGCCCACAAAGGTGTAACTGGACTACTTCTTTAAATTGACACCAGATCCAGTGACCTTTGGAACATGGTTTGACCCCAATATGAATGTGCGATCATCCTGAAACGTTCAGATCACTTACAACTCAATAGATTCTACCTTCTTGTAACGTTTCAGCCTGATTGGACCTTGTTTTCACACAAATGGACCCAGAATGATGTGAAATTGTGCTTCGTGCAACATAATTCTGGGTGCCATTTACAAACCATAAGTGCTAATGACTCCATTCCTTTTTGTGGTTGTAGGGGCTGTTGATTGGAGTATGCTAAAACAACCCTGATCTCTCTAGGACATTCAGAAGCCAAGTTATAAGCCCACAAATGTGTAACTGGACTACTTCTTTAAATTGACACCAGATCCGGTGACCTTTGGGACATGGTTTGACCCCCTTAGGAAAGTGCGATAATCTTGAAACGTTCAGATAACTTACAACTCAATAGATTCAACCTTCTTGTAACGTTTCAGCCTGATTGGACCTTGTTTTCACAGAAATGGACCCAGAATGATGTGAAATTGTGCTTCATGCAACATAATTCTGGGTGCCATTTAAAAACCATAAGTGCTAATGACTCCATTCCTTTTAGTGGTAATGGGGGCTGCTAATTGGAGTACTCTAAAACAAACCTGACCTCTCTAGGATATTCAGAAACCAAGTTATAAACCCACAAAGGTGTAACTGGACTACTTCTTTAAAGTGACACCAGGCCCGGTGACCTTTGGGACATGGTTTGACCCCCTGTAGGAATCTGCGATCATCATGAAACGTTCAGATCACTTACAACTCAATAGATTTTACCTTCTTGTAACGTTTCAGCCTGATTGGACCTTGTTTTCACACAAATGAACCCAGAATGATGTGAAATTGTGCTTCGTGCAACATAATTCTGGGTGCCATTTACAAACCATAAGTGCTAACGACTCCATTCCTTTTTGTGGTTGTAGGGGCTTTTGATTGGAGTATACTAAAACAAACCTGATCTCTCTAGGACATTCAGAAGCCAAGTTATAAGCCCACAAATATGTAACTGGACTACTTCTTTAAATTGACACCAGATCTGGTGACCTTTTGGACATAGTTTGACCCCCTTAGGAAAGTGAGATCATCCTGAAACGTTCAGATCACTTACAACTCAATAGATTCTACCTTCTTGTAATGTTTCAGCCTGATTGGACCTTGTTTTCACACAAATGGACCCAGAATGATGTGAAATTTTGCTTCGTGCAACATAATTCTGGGTGCCATTTAAAAACCATAAGTGCTAATGACTCCATTCATTTTTGTGGTTGTAGGGGCTGTTGATTGGAGTACATTAAAACAAACCTGATCTCTCTAGGACATTCAGAAGCCAAGTTATAAGCCCACAAATGTGTAACTGGACTACTTCTTTAAAGTGACATCAGGCCCGGTGACCTTTGGGACATGGTTTGACCCCCTATAGGAATTGCGATCATCATGAAACGTTCAGATCACTTACAACTCAATAGATTCTACCTTCCTGTAACGTTTCAGCCTGATTGGACCTTGTTTACACACAAATGGACCCAGAATGATGTGAAATTGTGCTTCGTGCAACAGAATTCTGGGTGCCATTTACAAACCATAAGTGCTAATGACTCAATTCCCTTTTGTGGTTGTAGGGCCTGTTGATTGGAGTACATTAAAAAAACCTGATCTCTCTAGGACATTCAGAAGCCAAGTTATAAGCCCACAAATGTGTAACTGGACTACTTCTTTAAAGTGACACCAGGCCCGGTGACCTTTGGAACATGGTTTGACCCCAATAGGAATGTGCGATCATCCTGAAACGTTCAAATCACTTACAACTCAATAGATTCTACCTTCTTGTAACGTTTCAGCCTGATTGGACCTTGTTTTCACACAAATGGACCCAGAATGATGTGAAATTGTGCTTCGTGCAACATAATTCTGGGTGCCATTTACAAACCATAAGTGCTAATGACTCCATTCCTTTTTGTGGTTGTAGGGGCTGTTGGTTGGAGTACATTAAAACAAACCTGATCTCTCTAGGAAATTCAGAAGCCAAATTATAAGCCCACAAAGGTGTAACTGGACTACTTCTTTAAAGTGACACCAGGCCCGGTGACCTTTGGGACATGGTTTGACCCCCAATAGGAATGTGCGATCATCATGAAACGTTCAGATCACTTACAACTCAATAGATTCTACCTTCTTGTAACGTTTCAGCCTGATTGGACCTTGTTTTCACACAAATGGACCCAGAATGATGTGAAATTGTGCTTCGTGCAACATAATTCTGGGTGCCATTTAAAAACCATAAGTGCTAATGACTCCATTCCTTTTTGTGGTTGTAGGGGCTGTTGGTTGGAGTACATTAAAACAAACCTGATCTCTCTAGGACATTCAGAAACCAAGTTATACGCCCTCAAAGGTGTAATTGGACTACTTCTTTAAAGTGACACCAGGCCCGGTGACCTTTGGGACATGGTTTGACCCCCTGTAGGAATGTGCGATCATCATGAAACGTTCAGATCACTTACAACTCAATAGATTCTACCTTCTTGTAACGTTTCAGCCTGATTGGACCTTGTTTTCACACAAATGAACCCAGAATGATGTGAAATTGTGCTTCGTGCAACATAATTCTGGGTGCCATTTAAAAACCATAAGTGCTAATGACTCCATTCCTTTCTGTGGTTGTAGGGGCTGTTGATCGGAGTATACTGAAACAAACCTGATCTCTCTAGGACATTCAGAAGCCAGTTATAAGCCCACAAATGTGTAACTGGACTACTTCTTTAAATTGACACCAGATCCGGTGACCTTTGCGACATGGTTTGACCCCCTTAGGAAAGTGTGATCATCTCGAAACGTTCAGATCACTTACAACTCAATAGATTCTACCTTCCTGTAACGTTTCAGCCTGATTGGACCTTGTTTTCACACAAATGAACCCAGAATGATGTGAAATTGTGCTTCGTGCAACATAATTCTGGGTGCCATTTAAAAACCATAAGTGCTAATGACTCAATTCCTTTTTGTGGTAATGGGGGCTGTTAATTGGAGTACTCTAAAACAAACCTTACCTCTCTAGGATATTCAGAAGCCAAGTTATAAGCCCACAAAGGTGTAACTGGACCACTTTAAAGTGACACCAGGCCCGGTGACCTTTGGGACATGGTTTGACCCCCTATAGGAATGTGCGATCATCATGAAACGTTCAGATCACTTACAACTCAATAGATTCTACCTTCTTGTAACGTTTAAGCCTGATTGGACTTTGTTTTCACACAAATGGACCCAGAATGATGTGAAATTGTGCTTCGTGCAACATAATTCTGGGTGCCATTTACAAACCATAAGTGCTAATGACTCCATTCCTTTTTGTGGTTGTAGGGAATATTGATTGGAGTACACTAAAACAAACCTGATCTCTCTAGGACATTCAGAAGCCAAGTTATAAGCCCACAAATGTGTAACTGGACTACTTCTTTAAATTGACGCCAGATCCGGTGACGTTTCTGACATGGTTTGACCCCCTTAGGAAAATGCTATCATCATGACACGTTCAGATCACTTACAACTCAATAGATTCTACCTTCCTGTAACGTTTCAGCCTGATTGGACCTTGTTTTCACACAAATGAACCCAGAATGATGTGAAATTGTGCTTCGTGCAACATAATTCTGGGTGCCATTTACAAACCATACGTGCTAATGACTCCATTCCTTTTAGTGGTAATGGGGGCTGTTAATTGGAGTACTCTAAAACAAACCTGACCTCTCTAGGATATTCAGAAGCCAAGTTATAAGCCCACAAAGGTGTAACTGGACTACTTCTTTAAAGTGACACCAGGCCCGGTGACATTTTTGGAACATGGTTTGACCCCCAATAGGAATGTGCGATCATCATGAAACGTTCAGATCACTTACAACTCAATAGATTCTACCTTCTTGTAACGTTTCAGCCTGATTGGACCTTGTTTTCACACAAATGAACCCAGAATGATGTGAAATTGTGCTTCGTGCAACATAATTCTGGGTGCCATTTACAAACCATAAGTGCTAATGACTCCTTTCCTTTTTGTGGTTGTAGGGGCTGTTGATTGGAGTATACTAAAACAAACCTGACCTCTCTAGGACATTCAGAAGCCAAGTTATAAGCCCACAAAGATGTAACTGGACTTTTTCTTTAAATTGACACCAGATCCGGTGACCTTTGGGACATGGTTTGACCCCCTATAGGAATGTGCGATCATCATGAAACGTTCAGATCACTTACAACTCAATAGATTCTACCTTCTTGTAACGTTTCAGCCTGATTGGACCTTGTTTTCACACAAATGGACCCAGAATGATGTGAAATTGTGCTTCGTGCAACATAATTCTGGGTGCCATATACAAACCATAAGTGCTAATGACTCAATTCCCTTTTGTGGTTGTATGGGCTGTTAATTGGAGTACATTAAAAAAACTGATCTCTCTTGGACACTCAGAAGCCAAGTTATAAGCCCACAAATGTGTAACTGGACTACTTCTTTCAATTGACACCAGATCCGGTGACCTTTGGGACATGGTTTGACCACCTTAGGAAAGGGCTATCATCATGAAACGTTCAGATCACTTACAATTCAATAGATTCTACCTTCCTGTAACGTTTCAGCCTGATTGGACCTTGTTTTCAAACGAATGGACCCAGAATGATGTGAAATTGTGCTTCATGCAACATAATTCTGGGTGCCATTTACAAACCATAAGTGCTAATGACTCCTTTCCTTTTTGTGGTTGTAGGGGCTGTTGATTGGAGTACATTAAAACAAACCTGATCTCTCTAGGACATTCAGAAGCCAAGTTATAAGCCCACAAATGTGTAACTGGACTACTTCTTTATTTTGACACCAGATCCGGTGACCTTTGGGACATGGTTTGACCCCCTATAGGAATGTGCGATCATCATGAAACGTTCAGATCACTTACAACTCAATAGATTCTACCTTCTTGTTACGTTTCAGCCTGATTGGACCTTGTTTTCACACAAATGGACCCAGAATTATGTAAAATTGGGCTTCGTGCAACATAATTCTGGGTGCCACTTACAAACCATATGTGCTAATGACTCCATTCCTTTTAGTGGTAATGGGGGCTGTTAATTAGAGTACTCTAAAACAAACCTGACCTCTCTAGGATATTCAGAAGCCAAGTTATAAGCCCAAAAAGGTGTAACTGGACTTTTTCTTTAAAGTGACAACAGGCCCGGTGACCTTTGGAACATGGTTTGACCCCAATAGGAATGTGCGATCATCATGAAACGTTCAGATCACTTACAACTCAATAGATTCTACCTTCTTGTAACGTTTCAGCCTGATTGGACCTTGTTTTCACACAAATGAACCCAGAATGATGTGAAATTATGCTTCGTGCAACATAATTCTGGGTGCCATTTAAAAACCATAAGTGCTAATGACTCCATTCCTTTTAGTGGTAAAGGGGGCTGTTAATTGGAGTACTGTAAAACAAACCTGATATCTGTAGGACATTCAGAAGCCAAGTTATAAGCCCACAAATGTGTAACTGGACTACTTCTTTAAAGTGACACCAGGCCCGGTGACCTTTGGGACATGGTTTGACCTCCTATAGGTATGTGCGATCATCATGAAACATTCAGATCACTTACAACTCAATAGATTCTACCTTCTTGTAACGTTTCAGCCTGATTGGACCTTGTTTTCACAGGTATGGACCCAGAATGATGTGAAATTGTGCTTCGTGCAACATAATTCTGGGTGCCATTTAAAAACCATAAGTGCTAATGACTCCATTCCTTTTAGTGGTTATGGGGGCTGCTAATTGGAGTACTCTAAAACAAACCTGACCTCTCTAGGATATTCAGAAGCCAAGTTATAAGCCCACAAAGGTGTAACTGGACTACTTCTTTAAATTGACACCAGGCACGGTGACCTTTGGGACATGGTTTGACCCCCAATAGGAATGTGCGATCATCATGAAACGTTCAGATCACTTACAACTCAATATATTCTACCTTCTTGTAACGTTTCAGCCTGATTGGACCCTGTTTTCACACAAATGAACCCAGAATGATGTGAAATTGTGCTTCGAGCAACATAAATCTGGGTGCCATTTAAAAACCATAAGTGCTAATGACTCCATTCCTTTTTGTGGTTGTAGGGGCTGTTGATTGGAGTATACTAAAACAAACCTGATCTCTCTAGGACATTCAGAAGCCAAGTTATAAGCCCACAAATGTGTAACTGGACTACTTCTTTAAAATTGACACCAGATCCGGTGACCTTTGGGACATGGTTTGATCCCCTTAGGAAAGTTCTATCATCATGAAACGTTCAGATCACTTACAACTCAATAGATTCTACCTTCCTGTAACGTTTCAGCCTGATTGGACCTTGTTTTCACACAAATGAACCCAGAATGATGTGAAATTGTGCTTCGTGCCATATAATTCTGGGTGCCATTTAAAAACCATAAGTGCTAATGACTCCATTCCTTTTTGTGGTTGTAGGGGCTGTTGATTGGAGTATACTAAAACAAACCTGACCTCTCTAGGACATTCAGAAGCCAAGTTATAAGCCCACAAATGTGTAACTGGACTACTTCTTTAAATTGACACCAGATCCGGTGACCTTTGGGACATGGTTTGACCCCCTTAGGAAAGTGCTATCATCATGAAACGTTCAGATCACTTACAACTCAAAAGATTCTAACTTCCTGTAACTTTTCAGCCTGATTGGACCTTGTTTTCACACAAATGAACCCAGAATGATGTGAAATTGTGCTCCGTGCAACATAATTCTGGGTACCATTTAAAAACCATAAGTGCTAATGACTCCATTCCTTTTAGTGGTTATGGGGGCTGCTAAATTGAGTACTCTAAAACAAACCTGACCTCTCTAGGATATTCAGAAGCCAAGTTATAAGCCCACAAAGGTGTAACTGGACTACTTCTTTAAATTGACACCAGGCCCGGTGACCTTTGGGACATGGTTTGACCCCCAATAGGAATGTGCGATCATCATGAAACGTTCAGATCACTTACAACTAAATATATTATACCTTCTTGTAACGTTTCAGCCTGATTCGACCCTGTTTTCACACAAATGAACCCAGAATGATGTGAAATTGTGCTTCGAGCAACATAAATCTGGGTGCCATTTAAAAACCATAAGTGCTAATGACTCCATTCCTTTTTGTGGTTGTAGGGGCTGTTGATTGGAGTATACTAAAACAAACCTGATCTCTCTAGGACATTCAGAAGCCAAGTTATAAGCCCACAAATGTGTAATCTGGACTACTTCTTTAAAATTGACACCAGATCCGGTGACCTTTGGGACATGGTTTGATCCCCTTAGGAAAGTTCTATCATCATGAAACGTTCAGATCACTTACAACTCAATAGATTCTACCTTCCTGTAACGTTTCAGCCTGATTGGACCTTGTTTTCACACAAATGAACCCAGAATGATGTGAAATTGTGCTTCGTGCCACATAATTCTGGGTGCCATTTAAAAACCATAAGTGCTAATGACTCCATTCCTTTTTGTGGTTGTAGGGGCTGTTGATTGGAGTATACTAAAACAAACCTGACCTCTCTAGGACATTCAGAAGCCAAGTTAAAAGCCCTCAAATGTGTAACTGGACTACTTCTTTAAATTGACACCAGATCCGGTGACCTTTGGGACATGGTTTGACCCCCTTAGGAAAGTGCTATCATCATGAAACGTTCAGATCACTTATAACTCAATAGATTCTAACTTCCTGTAACGTTTCAGCCTGATTGGACCTTGTTTTCACACAAATGAACCCAGAATGATGTGAAATTGTGCTCCGTGCAACATAATTCTGGGTACCATTTAAAAACCATAAGTGCTAATGACTCCATTCCTTTTAGTGGTAATGGGGGCTGTTAATTGGAGTACTCTAAAACAAACCTGACCTCTCTAGGATATTCAGAAGCCAAGTTATAAGCCCACAAAGGTGTAACTGGACTACTTCTTTAAATTGACACCAGGCCCGGTGACCTGTGGGACATGGTTTGACCCCCTTAGGAAAGAGCTATCATCATGAAACGTTCAGATCACTTACAACTCAATAGATTCTACCTTCCTGTAACGTTTCAGCCTGATTGGACCTTGTTTTCACACAAATGAACCCAGAATGATGTGAAATTGTGCTTCGTGCAACATAATTCTGGGTGCCATTTAAAAACCATAAGTGCTAATGACTCCATTCCTTTCTGTGGTTGTAGGAGCTGTTGATTGGAGTATACTAAAACAAACCTGATCTCTCTAGGACATTCTAAAGCCAAGTTATGAGCCCACAAATGTGTAACTGGACTACTTCTTTAAATTGACACCAGATCCGGTGACCTTTGGGACATGGTTTGACCCCTTTAGGAAAGTGCTATCATCATGAAACATTCAGATCACTTACAACTCAATAGATTCTACCTTCCTGTAACGTTTCAGCCTGATTGGACCTTGTTTTCACACAAATGAACCCAGAATGATGTGAAATTGTGCTTCGTGCAACATAATTCTGGGTGCCATTTAAAAACCATAAGTTCTAATGAATCCATTCCTTTTAGTGGTAATGGGGGCTGCTAATTGGAGTACTCTAAAACAAACCTGACCTCTCTAGGATATTCAGAAGCCAAGTTATAAGCCCACAAAGGTATAACTGGACTACTTCTTTAAAGTGACACCAGGCCCGGTGACCTTTGGGACATGGTTTGACCCCCTATAGGAATGTGCGATCATCATGAAACGTTCAGATCACTTACAACCCAATAGATTCTACCTTCTTGTAACGTTTCAGCCTGATTGGACCTTGTTTTCACACAAATTGACCCAGAATGATGTGAAATTGTGCTTCGTGGAACATAATTCTGGGTGCCATTTACAAACCATAAGTGCTAATGACTCCATTCCTTTTTGTGGTTTTTGGGGCTGTTGGTTGGAGTACATTAAAACAAACCTGATCTCTCTAGGACATTCAGAAGCCAAGTTATAAGCCCACAAATGTGTAACTGGACTACTTCTTTAAATTGACACCAGATCCGGTGACCTTTGGGACATGGTTTGACCCCCTTAGGAAAGTGCTATCATCATGAAACATTCAGATCACTTACAACTCAATAGATTCTACCTTCCTGTAACGTTTCAGCCTGATTGTACCTTGTTTTCACACAAATGAACCCAGAATGATGTGAAATTGTGCTTCGTGCAACATAATTCTGGGTGACATTTAAAAACCATAAGTGCTAATGACTCCATTCCTTTTAGTGGTTATGGGGGCTGCTAAAATGAGTACTCTAAAACAAACCTGACCTCTCTAGGATATTCAGAAGCCAAGTTATAAGCCCACAAAGGTGTAACTGGACTACTTCTTTAAATTGACACCAGGCCCGGTGACCTTTGGGACATGGTTTGACCCCCAATAGGAATGTGCGATCATCATGAAACGTTCAGATCACTTACAACTCAATATATTATACCTTCTTGTAACGTTTCAGCCTGATTCGACCCTGTTTTCACACAAATGAACCCAGAATGATGTGAAATTGTGCTTCGAGCAACATAAATCTGGGTGCCATTTAAAAACCATAAGTGCTAATGACTCCATTCCTTTTTGTGGTTGTAGGGGCTGTTGATTGGAGTATACTAAAACAAACCTGATCTCTCTAGGACATTCAGAAGCCAAGTTATAAGCCCACAAATGTGTAATCTGGACTACTTCTTTAAAATTGACACCAGATCCGGTGACCTTTGGGACATGGTTTGATCCCCTTAGGAAAGTTCTATCATCATGAAACGTTCAGATCACTTACAACTCAATAGATTCTACCTTCCTGTAACGTTTCAGCCTGATTGGACCTTGTTTTCACACAAATGAACCCAGAATGATGTGAAATTGTGCTTTGTGCCACATAATTCTGGGTGCCATTTAAAAACCATAAGTGCTAATGACTCCATTCCTTTTTGTGGTTGTAGGGGCTGTTGATTGGAGTATACTAAAACAAACCTGACCTCTCTAGGACATTCAGAAGCCAAGTTAAAAGCCCTCAAATGTGTAACTGGACTACTTCTTTAAATTGACACCAGATCCGGTGACCTTTGGGACATGGTTTGACCCCCTTAGGAAAGTGCTATCATCATGAAACGTTCAGATAACTTACAACTCAATAGATTCTAACTTCCTGTAACGTTTCAGCCTGATTGGACCTTGTTTTCACACAAATGAACCCAGAATGATGTGAAATTGTGCTCCGTGCAACATAATTCTGGGTACCATTTAAAAACCATAAGTGCTAATGACTCCATTCCTTTTAGTGGTAATGGGGGCTGTTAATTGGAGTACTCTAAAACAAACCTGACCTCTCTAGGATATTCAGAAGCCAAGTTATAAGCCCACAAAGGTGTAACTGGACTACTTCTTTAAATTGACACCAGGCCCGGTGACCTGTGGGACATGGTTTGACCCCCTTAGGAAAGAGCTATCATCATGAAACGTTCAGATCACTTACAACTCAATAGATTCTACCTTCCTGTAACGTTTCAGCCTGATTGGACCTTGTTTTCACACAAATGAACCCAGAATGATGCGAAATTGTGCTTCGTGCAACATAATTCTGGGTGCCATTTAAAAACCATAAGTGCTAATGACTCCATTCCTTTTTGTGGTTTTTGGGGCTGTTGGTTGGAGTACATTAAAACAAACCTGATCTCTCTAGGACATTCAGAAGCCAAGTTATAAGCCCACAAATGTGTAACTGGACTACTTCTTTAAATTGACACCAGATCCGGTGACCTTTGGGACATGGTTTGACCCCCTTAGGAAAGTGCTATCATCATGAAACATTCAGATCACTTACAACTCAATAGATTCTACCTTCCTGTAACGTTTCAGCCTGATTGTACCTTGTTTTCACACAAATGAACCCAGAATGATGTGAAATTGTGCTTCGTGCAACATAATTCTGGGTGACATTTAAAAACCATAAGTGCTAAAGACTCCATTCCTTTTAGTGGTTATGGGGGCTGCTAAATTGAGTACTCTAAAACAAACCTGACCTCTCTAGGATATTCAGAAGCCAAGTTATAAGCCCACAAAGGTGTAACTGGACTACTTCTTTAAATTGACACCAGGCCCGGTGACCTTTGGGACATGGTTTGACCCCCAATAGGAATGTGCGATCATCATGAAACGTTCAGATCACTTACAACTCAATATATTATACCTTCTTGTAACGTTTCAGCCTGATTCGACCCTGTTTTCACACAAATGAACCCAGAATGATGTGAAATTGTGCTTCGAGCAACATAAATCTGGGTGCCATTTAAAAACCATAAGTGCTAATGACTCCATTCCTTTTTGTGGTTGTAGGGGCTGTTGATTGGAGTATACTAAAACAAACCTGATCTCTCTAGGACATTCAGAAGCCAAGTTATAAGCCCACAAATGTGTAATCTGGACTACTTCTTTAAAATTGACACCAGATCCGGTGACCTTTGGGACATGGTTTGATCCCCTTAGGAAAGTTCTATCATCATGAAACGTTCAGATCACTTACAACTCAATAGATTCTACCTTCCTGTAACGTTTCAGCCTGATTGGACCTTGTTTTCACACAAATGAACCCAGAATGATGTGAAATTGTGCTTTGTGCCACATAATTCTGGGTGCCATTTAAAAACCATAAGTGCTAATGACTCCATTCCTTTTTGTGGTTGTAGGGGCTGTTGATTGGAGTATACTAAAACAAACCTGACCTCTCTAGGACATTCAGAAGCCAAGTTAAAAGCCCTCAAATGTGTAACTGGACTACTTCTTTAAATTGACACCAGATCCGGTGACCTTTCGGACATGGTTTGACCCCCTTAGGAAAGTGCTATCATCATGAAACGTTCAGATCACTTACAACTCAATAGATTCTAACTTCCTGTAACGTTTCAGCCTGATTGGACCTTGTTTTCACACAAATGAACCCAGAATGATGTGAAATTGTGCTCCGTGCAACATAATTCTGGGTACCATTTAAAAACCATAAGTGCTAATGACTCCATTCCTTTTAGTGGTAATGGGGGCTGTTAATTGGAGTACTCTAAAACAAACCTGACCTCTCTAGGATATTCAGAAGCCAAGTTATAAGCCCACAAAGGTGTAACTGGACTACTTCTTTAAATTGACACCAGGCCCGGTGACCTGTGGGACATGGTTTGACCCCCTTAGGAAAGAGCTATCATCATGAAACGTTCAGATCACTTACAACTCAATAGATTCTACCTTCCTGTAACGTTTCAGCCTGATTGGACCTTGTTTTCACACAAATGAACCCAGAATGATGCGAAATTGTGCTTCGTGCAACATAATTCTGGGTGCCATTTAAAAACCATAAGTGCTAATGACTCCATTCCTTTCTGTGGTTGTAGGAGCTGTTGATTGGAGTATACTAAAACAAACCTGATCTCTCTAGGACATTCTAAAGCCAAGTTATGAGCCCACAAATGTGTAACTGGACTACTTCTTTAAATTGACACAAGATCCAGTGACCTTTGGGACATGGTTTGACCCCTTTAGGAAAGTGCTATCATCATGAAACATTCAGATCACTTACAACTCAATAGATTCTACCTTCCTGTAACGTTTCAGCCTGATTGGACCTTGTTTTCACACAAATGAACCCAGAATGATGTGAAATTGTGCTTCGTGCAACATAATTCTGGGTGCCATTTAAAAACCATAAGTTCTAATGAATCCATTCCTTTTAGTGGTAATGGGGGCTGCTAATTGGAGTACTCTAAAACAAACCTGACCTCTCTAGGATATTCAGAAGCCAAGTTATAAGCCCACAAAGGTATAACTGGACTACTTCTTTAAAGTGACACCAGGCCCGGTGACCTTTGGGACATGGTTTGACCCCCTATAGGAATGTGCGATCATCATGAAACGTTCAGATCACTTACAACTCAATAGATTCTACCTTCTTGTTACGTTTCAGCCTGATTGGACCTTGTTTTCACACAAATGGACCCAGAATTATGTAAAATTGGGCTTCGTGCAACATAATTCTGGGTGCCACTTACAAACCATATGTGCTAATGACTCCATTCCTTTTAGTGGTAATGGGGGCTGTTAATTAGAGTACTCTAAAACAAACCTGACCTCTCTAGGATATTCAGAAGCCAAGTTATAAGCCCAAAAAGGTGTAACTGGACTTTTTCTTTAAAGTGACAACAGGCCCGGTGACCTTTGGAACATGGTTTGACCCCAATAGGAATGTGCGATCATCATGAAACGTTCAGATCACTTACAACTCAATAGATTCTACCTTCTTGTAACGTTTCAGCCTGATTGGACCTTGTTTTCACACAAATGAACCCAGAATGATGTGAAATTATGCTTCGTGCAACATAATTCTGGGTGCCATTTAAAAACCATAAGTGCTAATGACTCCATTCCTTTTAGTGGTAAAGGGGGCTGTTAATTGGAGTACTGTAAAACAAACCTGATATCTGTAGGACATTCAGAAGCCAAGTTATAAGCCCACAAATGTGTAACTGGACTACTTCTTTAAAGTGACACCAGGCCCGGTGACCTTTGGGACATGGTTTGACCTCCTATAGGTATGTGCGATCATCATGAAACATTCAGATCACTTACAACTCAATAGATTCTACCTTCTTGTAACGTTTCAGCCTGATTGGACCTTGTTTTCACAGGTATGGACCCAGAATGATGTGAAATTGTGCTTCGTGCAACATAATTCTGGGTGCCATTTAAAAACCATAAGTGCTAATGACTCCATTCCTTTTAGTGGTTATGGGGGCTGCTAATTGGAGTACTCTAAAACAAACCTGACCTCTCTAGGATATTCAGAAGCCAAGTTATAAGCCCACAAAGGTGTAACTGGACTACTTCTTTAAATTGACACCAGGCACGGTGACCTTTGGGACATGGTTTGACCCCCAATAGGAATGTGCGATCATCATGAAACGTTCAGATCACTTACAACTCAATATATTCTACCTTCTTGTAACGTTTCAGCCTGATTGGACCCTGTTTTCACACAAATGAACCCAGAATGATGTGAAATTGTGCTTCGAGCAACATAAATCTGGGTGCCATTTAAAAACCATAAGTGCTAATGACTCCATTCCTTTTTGTGGTTGTAGGGGCTGTTGATTGGAGTATACTAAAACAAACCTGATCTCTCTAGGACATTCAGAAGCCAAGTTATAAGCCCACAAATGTGTAACTGGACTACTTCTTTAAAATTGACACCAGATCCGGTGACCTTTGGGACATGGTTTGATCCCCTTAGGAAAGTTCTATCATCATGAAACGTTCAGATCACTTACAACTCAATAGATTCTACCTTCCTGTAACGTTTCAGCCTGATTGGACCTTGTTTTCACACAAATGAACCCAGAATGATGTGAAATTGTGCTTCGTGCCATATAATTCTGGGTGCCATTTAAAAACCATAAGTGCTAATGACTCCATTCCTTTTTGTGGTTGTAGGGGCTGTTGATTGGAGTATACTAAAACAAACCTGACCTCTCTAGGACATTCAGAAGCCAAGTTATAAGCCCACAAATGTGTAACTGGACTACTTCTTTAAATTGACACCAGATCCGGTGACCTTTGGGACATGGTTTGACCCCCTTAGGAAAGTGCTATCATCATGAAACGTTCAGATCACTTACAACTCAAAAGATTCTAACTTCCTGTAACTTTTCAGCCTGATTGGACCTTGTTTTCACACAAATGAACCCAGAATGATGTGAAATTGTGCTCCGTGCAACATAATTCTGGGTACCATTTAAAAACCATAAGTGCTAATGACTCCATTCCTTTTAGTGGTTATGGGGGCTGCTAAATTGAGTACTCTAAAACAAACCTGACCTCTCTAGGATATTCAGAAGCCAAGTTATAAGCCCACAAAGGTGTAACTGGACTACTTCTTTAAATTGACACCAGGCCCGGTGACCTTTGGGACATGGTTTGACCCCCAATAGGAATGTGCGATCATCATGAAACGTTCAGATCACTTACAACTAAATATATTATACCTTCTTGTAACGTTTCAGCCTGATTCGACCCTGTTTTCACACAAATGAACCCAGAATGATGTGAAATTGTGCTTCGAGCAACATAAATCTGGGTGCCATTTAAAAACCATAAGTGCTAATGACTCCATTCCTTTTTGTGGTTGTAGGGGCTGTTGATTGGAGTATACTAAAACAAACCTGATCTCTCTAGGACATTCAGAAGCCAAGTTATAAGCCCACAAATGTGTAATCTGGACTACTTCTTTAAAATTGACACCAGATCCGGTGACCTTTGGGACATGGTTTGATCCCCTTAGGAAAGTTCTATCATCATGAAACGTTCAGATCACTTACAACTCAATAGATTCTACCTTCCTGTAACGTTTCAGCCTGATTGGACCTTGTTTTCACACAAATGAACCCAGAATGATGTGAAATTGTGCTTCGTGCCACATAATTCTGGGTGCCATTTAAAAACCATAAGTGCTAATGACTCCATTCCTTTTTGTGGTTGTAGGGGCTGTTGATTGGAGTATACTAAAACAAACCTGACCTCTCTAGGACATTCAGAAGCCAAGTTAAAAGCCCTCAAATGTGTAACTGGACTACTTCTTTAAATTGACACCAGATCCGGTGACCTTTGGGACATGGTTTGACCCCCTTAGGAAAGTGCTATCATCATGAAACGTTCAGATCACTTATAACTCAATAGATTCTAACTTCCTGTAACGTTTCAGCCTGATTGGACCTTGTTTTCACACAAATGAACCCAGAATGATGTGAAATTGTGCTCCGTGCAACATAATTCTGGGTACCATTTAAAAACCATAAGTGCTAATGACTCCATTCCTTTTAGTGGTAATGGGGGCTGTTAATTGGAGTACTCTAAAACAAACCTGACCTCTCTAGGATATTCAGAAGCCAAGTTATAAGCCCACAAAGGTGTAACTGGACTACTTCTTTAAATTGACACCAGGCCCGGTGACCTGTGGGACATGGTTTGACCCCCTTAGGAAAGAGCTATCATCATGAAACGTTCAGATCACTTACAACTCAATAGATTCTACCTTCCTGTAACGTTTCAGCCTGATTGGACCTTGTTTTCACACAAATGAACCCAGAATGATGTGAAATTGTGCTTCGTGCAACATAATTCTGGGTGCCATTTAAAAACCATAAGTGCTAATGACTCCATTCCTTTCTGTGGTTGTAGGAGCTGTTGATTGGAGTATACTAAAACAAACCTGATCTCTCTAGGACATTCTAAAGCCAAGTTATGAGCCCACAAATGTGTAACTGGACTACTTCTTTAAATTGACACCAGATCCGGTGACCTTTGGGACATGGTTTGACCCCTTTAGGAAAGTGCTATCATCATGAAACATTCAGATCACTTACAACTCAATAGATTCTACCTTCCTGTAACGTTTCAGCCTGATTGGACCTTGTTTTCACACAAATGAACCCAGAATGATGTGAAATTGTGCTTCGTGCAACATAATTCTGGGTGCCATTTAAAAACCATAAGTTCTAATGAATCCATTCCTTTTAGTGGTAATGGGGGCTGCTAATTGGAGTACTCTAAAACAAACCTGACCTCTCTAGGATATTCAGAAGCCAAGTTATAAGCCCACAAAGGTATAACTGGACTACTTCTTTAAAGTGACACCAGGCCCGGTGACCTTTGGGACATGGTTTGACCCCCTATAGGAATGTGCGATCATCATGAAACGTTCAGATCACTTACAACCCAATAGATTCTACCTTCTTGTAACGTTTCAGCCTGATTGGACCTTGTTTTCACACAAATTGACCCAGAATGATGTGAAATTGTGCTTCGTGGAACATAATTCTGGGTGCCATTTACAAACCATAAGTGCTAATGACTCCATTCCTTTTTGTGGTTTTTGGGGCTGTTGGTTGGAGTACATTAAAACAAACCTGATCTCTCTAGGACATTCAGAAGCCAAGTTATAAGCCCACAAATGTGTAACTGGACTACTTCTTTAAATTGACACCAGATCCGGTGACCTTTGGGACATGGTTTGACCCCCTTAGGAAAGTGCTATCATCATGAAACATTCAGATCACTTACAACTCAATAGATTCTACCTTCCTGTAACGTTTCAGCCTGATTGTACCTTGTTTTCACACAAATGAACCCAGAATGATGTGAAATTGTGCTTCGAGCAACATAAATCTGGGTGCCATTTAAAAACCATAAGTGCTAATGACTCCATTCCTTTTTGTGGTTGTAGGGGCTGTTGATTGGAGTATACTAAAACAAACCTGATCTCTCTAGGACATTCAGAAGCCAAGTTATAAGCCCACAAATGTGTAATCTGGACTACTTCTTTAAAATTGACACCAGATCCGGTGACCTTTGGGACATGGTTTGATCCCCTTAGGAAAGTTCTATCATCATGAAACGTTCAGATCACTTACAACTCAATAGATTCTACCTTCCTGTAACGTTTCAGCCTGATTGGACCTTGTTTTCACACAAATGAACCCAGAATGATGTGAAATTGTGCTTTGTGCCACATAATTCTGGGTGCCATTTAAAAACCATAAGTGCTAATGACTCCATTCCTTTTTGTGGTTGTAGGGGCTGTTGATTGGAGTATACTAAAACAAACCTGACCTCTCTAGGACATTCAGAAGCCAAGTTAAAAGCCCTCAAATGTGTAACTGGACTACTTCTTTAAATTGACACCAGATCCGGTGACCTTTGGGACATGGTTTGACCCCCTTAGGAAAGTGCTATCATCATGAAACGTTCAGATCACTTACAACTCAATAGATTCTAACTTCCTGTAACGTTTCAGCCTGATTGGACCTTGTTTTCACACAAATGAACCCAGAATGATGTGAAATTGTGCTCCGTGCAACATAATTCTGGGTACCATTTAAAAACCATAAGTGCTAATGACTCCATTCCTTTTAGTGGTAATGGGGGCTGTTAATTGGAGTACTCTAAAACAAACCTGACCTCTCTAGGATATTCAGAAGCCAAGTTATAAGCCCACAAAGGTGTAACTGGACTACTTCTTTAAATTGACACCAGGCCCGGTGACCTGTGGGACATGGTTTGACCCCCTTAGGAAAGAGCTATCATCATGAAACGTTCAGATCACTTACAACTCAATAGATTCTACCTTCCTGTAACGTTTCAGCCTGATTGGACCTTGTTTTCACACAAATGAACCCAGAATGATGCGAAATTGTGCTTCGTGCAACATAATTCTGGGTGCCATTTAAAAACCATAAGTGCTAATGACTCCATTCCTTTCTCTGGTTGTAGGAGCTGTTGATTGGAGTATACTAAAACAAACCTGATCTCTCTAGGACATTCTAAAGCCAAGTTATGAGCCCACAAATGTGTAACTGGACTACTTCTTTAAATTGACACCAGATCCAGTGACCTTTGGGACATGGTTTGACCCCTTTAGGAAAGTGCTATCATCATGAAACATTCAGATCACTTACAACTCAATAGATTCTACCTTCCTGTAACGTTTCAGCCTGATTGGACCTTGTTTTCACACAAATGAACCCAGAATGATGTGAAATTGTGCTTCGTGCAACATAATTCTGGGTACCATTTAAAAACCATAAGTGCTAATGACTCCATTCCTTTTAGTGGTAATGGGGGCTGTTAATTGGAGTACTCTAAAACAAACCTGATCTCTCTAGGATATTCAGAAGCCAAGTTATAAGCCCACAAAGGTATAACTTGACTACTTCTTTAAAGTGACACCAGGCCCGGTGACCTTTGGGACATGGTTTGACCCCCTATAGGAATGTGCGATCATCATGAAACGTTCAGATCACTTACAACCCAATAGATTCTACCTTCTTGTAACATTTCAGCCTGATTGGACCTTGTTTTCACACAAATTGACCCAGAATGATGTGAAATTGTGCTTCGTGGAACATAATTCTGGGTGCCATTTACAAACCATAAGTGCTAATGACTCCATTCCTTTTTGTGGTTTTTGGGGCTGTTGGTTGGAGTACATTAAAACAAACCTGATCTCTCTGGGACATTCAGAAGCCAAGTTATAAGCCCACAAATGTGTAACTGGACTACTTCTTTAAATTGACACCAGATCCGGTGACCTTTGGGACATGGTTTGACCCCCTTAGGAAAGTGCTATCATCATGAAACATTCAGATCACTTACAACTCAATAGATTCTACCTTCCTGTAACGTTTCAGCCTGATTGTACCTTGTTTTCACACAAATGAACCCAGAATGATGTGAAATTGTGCTTCGTGCAACATAATTCTGGGTGACATTTAAAAACCATAAGTGCTAATGACTCCATTCCTTTTTGTGGTTGTAGGGGCTGTTGATTGGAGTACACTTAAACAAACCTGATCTCTCCAGGACATTCAGAAGCCAAGTTATAAGCCCACAAATGTGTAACTGGACTACTTCTTTAAAGTGACACCAGGCCCGGTGACCTTTGGGACATGGTTTGACCCCCTATAGGAATGTGCGATCATCATGAAACGTTCAGATCACTTACAACTCAATAGATTCTACCTTCTTGTAACGTTTCAGCCTGATTGGACCTTGTTTTCACACAAATGAACCCAGAATGATGTGAAATTGTGCTTCGTGCAACATAATTCTGGGTGCCATTTACAAACCATAAGTGCTAATGACTCCATTCCTTTTTGTGGTTGTAGTGGCTGTTGGTTGGAGTACATTAAAACAAACCTGATCTCTCTAGGACATTCAGAAGCCAAGTTATAAGCCCACAAAGGTGTAACTGGACTACTTCTTTAAAGTGACACCAGGCCCGGTGACCTTTGGGACATGGTTTGACCCCCTATAGGAATGTGCGATCATCATGAAACGTTCAGATCACTTACAACTCAATAGATTCTACCTTCTTGTAACGTTTCAGCCTGATTGGACCTTGTTTTCACACAAATGGACCCCGAATGATGTGAAATTGTGCTTCGTGCAACATAAGTCTGGGTGCCATTTACAAACCATAAGTGCTAATGACTCAATTCCTTTTTGTGGTTGTAGGGGCTGTTGATTGGAGTACACTAAAACAAACCTGATCTCTCTAGGACATTCAGAAGCCAAGTTATAAGCCCACAAAGGTGTAACTGGACTACTTCTTTAAATTGACACCAGATCTGGTGACATTTGGGACATTGTTTGACCCCCTTAGGAAAGTGCGATCATCTTGAAACGTTCAGATCACTTACAACTCAATAGATTCTACCTTCTTGTAACGTTTCAGCCTGATTGGACCTTGTTTTCACACAAATGGACCCAGAATGATGTGAAATTGTGCTTAGTGCAACATAATTCTGGGTGCCATTTAAAAACCATAAGTGCTAATGACTCCATTCCTTTTAGTGGTAATGGGGGCTGTTAATTGGAGTACTCTAAAACAAACCTGACCTCTCTAGGATATTCAGAAGCCAAGTTATAAGCCCACAAAGGTGTAACTGGACTACTTCTTTAAAGTGACGCCAGGCCCGGTGACCTTTGGGACATGGTTTGACCCCCTATAGGAATGTGCGATCATCATGAAACGTTCAGATCAATTACAACTCAATAGATTCTACCTTCTTGTAACGTTTCAGCCTGATTGGACCTTGTTTTCACACAAATGGACCCAGAATGATGTGAAATTGTGCTTCGTGCAACATAATTCTGGGTGCCATTTACAACCATAAGTGTTAATGACTCCATTGCTTTTTGTGGTTGTAGGGGCTGTTGATTGGAGTACACTAAAACAAACCTGATCTCTCTAGGACATTCAGAAACGTAGTTATAAGCCCACAAAGGTGTAACTGGACTACTTCTTTAAATTGACACCAGATCCGGTGACCTTTGGGACATTGTTTGACCCCCTTAGGAAAGTGTGATCATCTTGAAACGTTCAGATCACTTACAACTCAAAAGATTCTACCTTCTTGTAACGTTTCAGCCTGATTGGACCTTGTTTTCACACAAATGGACCCAGAATGATGTGAAATTGTGCTTAGTGCAACATAATTCTGGGTGCCATTTACAAACCATAAGTGCTAATGACTCCATTCCTTTTTGTGGTTGTAGGGGCTGTTGGTTGGAGTACATTAAAACAAAACTGATCTCTCTAGGACATTCAGAAGCCAATTTATAAGCCCACAAAGGTGTAACTGGACTACTTTAAATGGACACCAGATCCGGTGACCTTTGGGACATGGTTTGACCCCCTTAGGAAAGTGCTATCATCATGAAATGTTCAGATCACTTACAACTCAATAGATTCTACCTTCCTGTAACGTTTCAGCCTTATTGGACCTTGTTTCCACACAAAAGAACCCAGAATGATGTGAAATTGTGCTTAGTGCAGCATAATTCTGGGTGCCATTTACAAACCTTAATTGCTAATGACTCCATTCCTTTTTGTGGTTGTAGGGGCTGTTGATTGGAGTACAGTAAAACAAACCTGATCTCTCTAGGACATTCAGAAAAGAAGTTATAAGCCCACAAATGTGTAACTGGACTACTTCTTTAAATTGACACCAGATCCGGTGACCTTTGGGACATGGTTTGACCCCCTTAGGAAAGTGCTATCATCATGAAACGTTCAGATCACTTACAACTCAATAGATTCTACCTTCCTGTAACGTTTTAGCCTGATTGGACCTTGTTTTCACACAAATGAACCCAGAATGATGTGAAATTGTGCTCCGTGCAACATAATTCTGGGAGCCATTTAAAAACCATAAGTGCTAATGACTCCATTCCTTTTGGAGGTTGTAGGGGATGTTGATTGGAGTACACTAAAACAAACCTGATCTCTCTAGGACATTCAGAAGCCAAGTTATAAGCCCACAAATGTGTAACTGGTCTACTTCTTTAAATTGACACCAGATCCGGTGACCTTTGGGACATGGTTTGACCCCCTTAGGAAAGTGCTATCATCATGAAATGTTCAGATCACTTACAACTCAATATATTCTACCTTCCTGTAACGTTTCAGCCTGATTGGACCTTGTTTTCACACAAATGAACCCAGAATGATGTGAAATTGTGCTTCGTGCAACATAATTCTGCGTGCCATTTACAAACCATAAATGCTAATGACTCTATTACTTTTTGTGGTTGTAGGGGCTGTTTAATGGAGTACACTAAAACAAACCTGATCTCTCTAGGACATTCAGAAGCCAAGTTATAAGCCCACAAATGTGTAACTGGACTACTTCTTTAAATTGACACCAGATCCGGTGACCTTTGGGACATGGTTTGACCCCCTTAGGAAAGTGCGATCATCTTGAAACGTTCAGATCACTTACAACTCAATAGATTCTACCTTCTTGTAACGTTTCAGCCTGATTGGACCTTGTTTACACACAAATGGACCCAGAATGATGTGAAATTGTGCTTCGTGCAACATAATTCAGTGTGCCATTTACAAACCATAAGTGCTAATGACTCCATTCCTTTTTATGGTTGTAGGGGCTGTTGATTGGAGTACACTAAAAAAACCTGATCTCTCTAGGACATTCAGAAGCCAAGTTATAAGCCCACAAATGTGTAACTGGACTACTTCTTTAAATTGACACCAGATCCGAAGACCTTTGGGACATGGTTTGACCCCCTTAGGAAAGTGCTATCATCATGAAATGTTCAGATCACTTACAACTCAATAGATTCTACCTTCCTGTAACGTTTCAGCCTGATTGGACCTTGTTTCCACACAAATGAACCCGGAATGATGTGAAATTGTGCTTAGTGCAGCATATTTCTGGGTGCCATTTACAAACCTTAAGGGCTAATGACTCCATTCCTTTTTGTGGTTGTAGGGGCTGTTGATTGGAGTACACTAAAACAAACCTGATCTCTCTAGGACATTCAGAAGCCAAGTTATAAGCCCACAAATGTGTAACTAGACTACTTCTTTAAATTGACACCAGATCCGGTGACCTTTGGGACATGGTTTGACCCCCTTAGGAAAGGGCTATCATCATGAAACGTTCAGATCACTTACAACTCAATAGATTCTACCTTCCTGTAACGTTTCAGCCTGATTGGACCTTGTTTTCACACAAATGAACCCAGAATGATGTGAAATTGTGCTTCGTGCAACATTATTCTGGGTGCCATTTAAAAACCATAAGTGCTAATGACTCCATTCCTTTTTGAGGATGTAGGGGCTGTTGATTGGAGTACACTAAAACAAACCTGATCTCTCTAGGACATTCAGAAGCCAAGTTATAAGCCCACAAATGTGTAACTGGACTACTCCTTTAAATTGACACCAGATCCGGTGACCTTTGGGACATGGTTTGATCCCCTTAGGAAAGTTCTATCATCATGAAACGTTCAGATCACTTACAACTCAATAGATTCTACCTTCCTGTAACGTTTCAGCCTGATTGGACCTTGTTTTCACACAAATGAACCCAGAATGATGTGAAATTGTGCTTCGTGCCACATAATTCTGGGTGCCATTTAAAAACCATAAGTGCTAATGACTCCATTCCTTTTTGTGGTTGTAGGGGCTGTTTATTGGAGTATACTAAAACAAACCTGACCTCTCTAGGACATTCAGAAGCCAAGTTATAAGCCCACAAATGTGTAACTGGACTACTTCTTTAAAATTGACACCAGATCCGGTGACCTTTGGGACATGGTTTGATCCCCTTAGGAAAGTTCTATCATCATGAAACGTTCAGATCACTTACAACTCAATAGATTCTACCTTCCTGTAACGTTTCAGCCTGATTGGACCTTGTTTTCACACAAATGAACCCAGAATGATGTGAAATTGTGCTTCGTGCCACATAATTCTGGGTGCCATTTAAAAACCATAAGTGCTAATGACTCCATTCCTTTTTGTGGTTGTAGGGGCTGTTGATTGGAGTATACTAAAACAAACCTGACCTCTCTAGGACATTCAGAAGCCAAGTTATAAGCCCTCAAATGTGTAACTGGACTACTTCTTTAAATTGACACCAGATCCGGTGACCTTTTGGACATGGTTTGACCCCCTATAGGAATGTGCGATCATCATGAAACGTTCAGATCACTTACAACTCAATAGATTCTACCTTCTTGTAACGTTTCAGCCTGATTGGACCTTGTTTTCACACAAATGAACCCAGAATGATGTGAAATTGTGCTTCGTGCAACATAATTCTGGGTGCCATTTACAAACCATAAGTGCTAATGACTCCATTCCTTTTTGTGGTTGTAGTGGCTGTTGGTTGGAGTACATTAAAACAAACCTGATCTCTCTAGGACATTCAGAAGCCAAGTTATAAGCCCACAAAGGTGTAACTGGACTACTTCTTTAAAGTGACACCAGGCCCGGTGACCTTTGGGACATGGTTTGACCCCCTATAGGAATGTGCGATCATCATGAAACGTTCAGATCACTTACAACTCAATAGATTCTACCTTCTTGTAACGTTTCAGCCTGATTGGACCTTGTTTTCACACAAATGGACCCCGAATGATGTGAAATTGTGCTTCGTGTCACATAAGTCTGGGTGCCGTTTACAAACCATAAGTGCTAATGACTCAATTCCTTTTTGTGGTTGTAGGGGCTGTTGATTGGAGTACACTAAAACAAACCTGATCTCTCTAGGACATTCAGAAGCCAAGTTATAAGCCCACAAAGGTGTAACTGGACTACTTCTTTAAATTGACACCAGATCTGGTGACATTTGGGACATTGTTTGACCCCCTTAGGAAAGTGCGATCATCTTGAAACGTTCAGATCACTTACAACTCAATAGATTCTACCTTCTTGTAACGTTTCAGCCTGATTGGACCTTGTTTTCACACAAATGGACCCAGAATGATGTGAAATTGTGCTTAGTGCAACATAATTCTGGGTGCCATTTAAAAACCATAAGTGCTAATGACTCCATTCCTTTTAGTGGTAATGGGGGCTGTTAATTGGAGTACTCTAAAACAAACCTGACCTCTCTAGGATATTCAAAAGCCAAGTTATAAGCCCACAAAGGTGTAACTGGACTACTTCTTTAAAGTGACGCCAGGCCCGGTGACCTTTGGGACATGGTTTGACCCCCTATAGGAATGTGCGATCATCATGAAACGTTCAGATCAATTACAACTCAATAGATTCTACCTTCTTGTAACGTTTCAGCCTGATTGGACCTTGTTTTCACACAAATGGACCCAGAATGATGTGAAATTGTGCTTCGTGCAACATAATTCTGGGTGCCATTTACAACCATAAGTGTTAATGACTCCATTGCTTTTTGTGGTTGTAGGGGCTGTTGATTGGAGTACACTAAAACAAACCTGATCTCTCTAGGACATTCAGAAACCAAGTTATAAGCCCACAAAGGTGTAACTGGACTACTTCTTTAAATTGACACCAGATCCGGTGACCTTTGGGACATTGTTTGACCCCCTTAGGAAAGTGTGATCATCTTGAAACGTTCAGATCACTTACAACTCAAAAGATTCTACCTTCTTGTAACGTTTCAGCCTGATTGGACCTTGTTTTCACACAAATGGACCCAGAATGATGTGAAATTGTGCTTAGTGCAACATAATTCTGGGTGCCATTTACAAACCATAAGTGCTAATGACTCCATTCCTTTTTGTGGTTGTAGGGGCTGTTGGTTGGAGTACATTAAAACAAAACTGATCTCTCTAGGACATTCAGAAGCCAATTTATAAGCCCACAAAGGTGTAACTGGACTACTTTAAATTGACACCAGATCCGGTGACCTTTGGGACATGGTTTGACCCCCTTAGGAAAGTGCTATCATCATGAAATGTTCAGATCACTTACAACTCAATAGATTCTACCTTCCTGTAACGTTTCAGCCTTATTGGACCTTGTTTCCACACAAAAGAACCCAGAATGATGTGAAATTGTGCTTAGTGCAGCATAATTCTGGGTGCCATTTACAAACCTTAATTGCTAATGACTCCATTCCTTTTTGTGGTTGTAGGGGCTGTTGATTGGAGTACAGTAAAACAAACCTGATCTCTCTAGGACATTCAGAAAAGAAGTTATAAGCCCACAAATGTGTAACTGGACTACTTCTTTAAATTGACACCAGATCCGGTGACCTTTGGGACATGGTTTGACCCCCTTAGGAAAGTGCTATCATCATGAAACGTTCAGATCACTTACAACTCAATAGATTCTACCTTCCTGTAACGTTTTAGCCTGATTGGACCTTGTTTTCACACAAATGAACCCAGAATGATGTGAAATTGTGCTCCGTGCAACATAATTCTGGGAGCCATTTAAAAACCATAAGTGCTAATGACTCCATTCCTTTTGGAGGTTGTAGGGGATGTTGATTGGAGTACACTAAAACAAACCTGATCTCTCTAGGACATTCAGAAGCCAAGTTATAAGCCCACAAATGTGTAACTGGTCTACTTCTTTAAATTGACACCAGATCCGGTGACCTTTGGGACATGGTTTGACCCCCTTAGGAAAGTGCTATCATCATGAAATGTTCAGATCACTTACAACTCAATATATTCTACCTTCCTGTAACGTTTCAGCCTGATTGGACCTTGTTTTCACACAAATGAACCCAGAATGATGTGAAATTGTGCTTCGTGCAACATAATTCTGCGTGCCATTTACAAACCATAAATGCTAATGACTCTATTACTTTTTGTGGTTGTAGGGGCTGTTTAATGGAGTACACTAAAACAAACCTGATCTCTCTAGGACATTCAGAAGCCAAGTTATAAGCCCACAAATGTGTAACTGGACTACTTCTTTAAATTGACACCAGATCCGGTGACCTTTGGGACATGGTTTGACCCCCTTAGGAAAGTGCGATCATCTTGAAACGTTCAGATCACTTACAACTCAATAGATTCTACCTTCTTGTAACGTTTCAGCCTGATTGGACCTTGTTTACACACAAATGGACCCAGAATGATGTGAAATTGTGCTTCGTGCAACATAATTCTGTGTGCCATTTACAAACCATAAGTGCTAATGACTCCATTCCTTTTTATGGTTGTAGGGGCTGTTGATTGGAGTACACTAAAAAAACCTGATCTCTCTAGGACATTCAGAAGCCAAGTTATAAGCCCACAAATGTGTAACTGGACTACTTCTTTAAATTGACACCAGATCCGAAGACCTTTGGGACATGGTTTGACCCCCTTAGGAAAGTGCTATCATCATGAAATGTTCAGATCACTTACAACTCAATAGATTCTACCTTCCTGTAACGTTTCAGCCTGATTGGACCTTGTTTCCACACAAATGAACCCGGAATGATGTGAAATTGTGCTTAGTGCAGCATATTTCTGGGTGCCATTTACAAACCTTAAGGGCTAATGACTCCATTCCTTTTTGTGGTTGTAGGGGCTGTTGATTGGAGTACACTAAAACAAACCTGATCTCTCTAGGACATTCAGAAGCCAAGTTATAAGCCCACAAATGTGTAACTAGACTACTTCTTTAAATTGACACCAGATCCGGTGACCTTTGGGACATGGTTTGACCCCCTTAGGAAAGGGCTATCATCATGAAACGTTCAGATCACTTACAACTCAATAGATTCTACCTTCCTGTAACGTTTCAGCCTGATTGGACCTTGTTTTCACACAAATGAACCCAGAATGATGTGAAATTGTGCTTCGTGCAACATTATTCTGGGTGCCATTTAAAAACCATAAGTGCTAATGACTCCATTCCTTTTTGAGGATGTAGGGGCTGTTGATTGGAGTACACTAAAACAAACCTGATCTCTCTAGGACATTCAGAAGCCAAGTTATAAGCCCACAAATGTGTAACTGGACTACTCCTTTAAATTGACACCAGATCCGGTGACCTTTGGGACATGGTTTGATCCCCTTAGGAAAGTTCTATCATCATGAAACGTTCAGATCACTTACAACTCAATAGATTCTACCTTCCTGTAACGTTTCAGCCTGATTGGACCTTGTTTTCACACAAATGAACCCAGAATGATGTGAAATTGTGCTTCGTGCCACATAATTCTGGGTGCCATTTAAAAACCATAAGTGCTAATGACTCCATTCCTTTTTGTGGTTGTAGGGGCTGTTTATTGGAGTATACTAAAACAAACCTGACCTCTCTAGGACATTCAGAAGCCAAGTTATAAGCCCACAAATGTGTAACTGGACTACTTCTTTAAAATTGACACCAGATCCGGTGACCTTTGGGACATGGTTTGATCCCCTTAGGAAAGTTCTATCATCATGAAACGTTCAGATCACTTACAACTCAATAGATTCTACCTTCCTGTAACGTTTCAGCCTGATTGGACCTTGTTTTCACACAAATGAACCCAGAATGATGTGAAATTGTGCTTCGTGCCACATAATTCTGGGTGCCATTTGAAAACCATAAGTGCTAATGACTCCATTCCTTTTTGTGGTTGTAGGGGCTGTTGATTGGAGTATACTAAAACAAACCTGACCTCTCTAGGACATTCAGAAGCCAAGTTATAAGCCCTCAAATGTGTAACTGGACTACTTCTTTAAATTGACACCAGATCCGGTGACCTTTTGGACATGGTTTGACCCCCTATAGGAATGTGCGATCATCATGAAACGTTCAGATCAATTACAACTCAATAGATTCTACCTTCTTGTAACGTTTCAGCCTGATTGGACCTTGTTTTCACACAAATGGACCCAGAATGATGTGAAATTGTGCTTCGTGCAACATAATTCTGGGTGCCATTTACAACCATAAGTGTTAATGACTCCATTGCTTTTTGTGGTTGTAGGGGCTGTTGATTGGAGTACACTAAAACAAACCTGATCTCTCTAGGACATTCAGAAACCAAGTTATAAGCCCACAAAGGTGTAACTGGACTACTTCTTTAAATTGACACCAGATCCGGTGACCTTTGGGACATTGTTTGACCCCCTTAGGAAAGTGTGATCATCTTGAAACGTTCAGATCACTTACAACTCAAAAGATTCTACCTTCTTGTAACGTTTCAGCCTGATTGGACCTTGTTTTCACACAAATGGACCCAGAATGATGTGAAATTGTGCTTAGTGCAACATAATTCTGGGTGCCATTTACAAACCATAAGTGCTAATGACTCCATTCCTTTTTGTGGTTGTAGGGGCTGTTGGTTGGAGTACATTAAAACAAAACTGATCTCTCTAGGACATTCAGAAGCCAATTTATAAGCCCACAAAGGTGTAACTGGACTACTTTAAATTGACACCAGATCCGGTGACCTTTGGGACATGGTTTGACCCCCTTAGGAAAGTGCTATCATCATGAAATGTTCAGATCACTTACAACTCAATAGATTCTACCTTCCTGTAACGTTTCAGCCTTATTGGACCTTGTTTCCACACAAAAGAACCCAGAATGATGTGAAATTGTGCTTAGTGCAGCATAATTCTGGGTGCCATTTACAAACCTTAATTGCTAATGACTCCATTCCTTTTTGTGGTTGTAGGGGCTGTTGATTGGAGTACAGTAAAACAAACCTGATCTCTCTAGGACATTCAGAAAAGAAGTTATAAGCCCACAAATGTGTAACTGGACTACTTCTTTAAATTGACACCAGATCCGGTGACCTTTGGGACATGGTTTGACCCCCTTAGGAAAGTGCTATCATCATGAAACGTTCAGATCACTTACAACTCAATAGATTCTACCTTCCTGTAACGTTTTAGCCTGATTGGACCTTGTTTTCACACAAATGAACCCAGAATGATGTGAAATTGTGCTCCGTGCAACATAATTCTGGGAGCCATTTAAAAACCATAAGTGCTAATGACTCCATTCCTTTTGGAGGTTGTAGGGGATGTTGATTGGAGTACACTAAAACAAACCTGATCTCTCTAGGACATTCAGAAGCCAAGTTATAAGCCCACAAATGTGTAACTGGTCTACTTCTTTAAATTGACACCAGATCCGGTGACCTTTGGGACATGGTTTGACCCCCTTAGGAAAGTGCTATCATCATGAAATGTTCAGATCACTTACAACTCAATATATTCTACCTTCCTGTAACGTTTCAGCCTGATTGGACCTTGTTTTCACACAAATGAACCCAGAATGATGTGAAATTGTGCTTCGTGCAACATAATTCTGCGTGCCATTTACAAACCATAAATGCTAATGACTCTATTACTTTTTGTGGTTGTAGGGGCTGTTTAATGGAGTACACTAAAACAAACCTGATCTCTCTAGGACATTCAGAAGCCAAGTTATAAGCCCACAAATGTGTAACTGGACTACTTCTTTAAATTGACACCAGATCCGGTGACCTTTGGGACATGGTTTGACCCCCTTAGGAAAGTGCGATCATCTTGAAACGTTCAGATCACTTACAACTCAATAGATTCTACCTTCTTGTAACGTTTCAGCCTGATTGGACCTTGTTTACACACAAATGGACCCAGAATGATGTGAAATTGTGCTTCGTGCAACATAATTCTGTGTGCCATTTACAAACCATAAGTGCTAATGACTCCATTCCTTTTTATGGTTGTAGGGGCTGTTGATTGGAGTACACTAAAAAAACCTGATCTCTCTAGGACATTCAGAAGCCAAGTTATAAGCCCACAAATGTGTAACTGGACTACTTCTTTAAATTGACACCAGATCCGAAGACCTTTGGGACATGGTTTGACCCCCTTAGGAAAGTGCTATCATCATGAAATGTTCAGATCACTTACAACTCAATAGATTCTACCTTCCTGTAACGTTTCAGCCTGATTGGACCTTGTTTCCACACAAATGAACCCGGAATGATGTGAAATTGTGCTTAGTGCAGCATATTTCTGGGTGCCATTTACAAACCTTAAGGGCTAATGACTCCATTCCTTTTTGTGGTTGTAAGAGCTGTTGATTGGAGTACACTAAAACAAACCTGATCTCTCTAGGACATTCAGAAGCCAAGTTATAAGCCCACAAATGTGTAACTAGACTACTTCTTTAAATTGACACCAGATCCGGTGACCTTTGGGACATGGTTTGACCCCCTTAGGAAAGGGCTATCATCATGAAACGTTCAGATCACTTACAACTCAATAGATTCTACCTTCCTGTAACGTTTCAGCCTGATTGGACCTTGTTTTCACACAAATGAACCCAGAATGATGTGAAATTGTGCTTCGTGCAACATTATTCTGGGTGCCATTTAAAAACCATAAGTGCTAATGACTCCATTCCTTTTTGAGGATGTAGGGGCTGTTGATTGGAGTACACTAAAACAAACCTGATCTCTCTAGGACATTCAGAAGCCAAGTTATAAGCCCACAAATGTGTAACTGGACTACTCCTTTAAATTGACACCAGATCCGGTGACCTTTGGGACATGGTTTGATCCCCTTAGGAAAGTTCTATCATCATGAAACGTTCAGATCACTTACAACTCAATAGATTCTACCTTCCTGTAACGTTTCAGCCTGATTGGACCTTGTTTTCACACAAATGAACCCAGAATGATGTGAAATTGTGCTTCGTGCCACATAATTCTGGGTGCCATTTAAAAACCATAAGTGCTAATGACTCCATTCCTTTTTGTGGTTGTAGGGGCTGTTTATTGGAGTATACTAAAACAAACCTGACCTCTCTAGGACATTCAGAAGCCAAGTTATAAGCCCACAAATGTGTAACTGGACTACTTCTTTAAAATTGACACCAGATCCGGTGACCTTTGGGACATGGTTTGATCCCCTTAGGAAAGTTCTATCATCATGAAACGTTCAGATCACTTACAACTCAATAGATTCTACCTTCCTGTAACGTTTCAGCCTGATTGGACCTTGTTTTCACACAAATGAACCCAGAATGATGTGAAATTGTGCTTCGTGCCACATAATTCTGGGTGCCATTTGAAAACCATAAGTGCTAATGACTCCATTCCTTTTTGTGGTTGTAGGGGCTGTTGATTGGAGTATACTAAAACAAACCTGACCTCTCTAGGACATTCAGAAGCCAAGTTATAAGCCCTCAAATGTGTAACTGGACTACTTCTTTAAATTGACACCAGATCCGGTGACCTTTTGGACATGGTTTGACCCCCTATAGGAATGTGCGATCATCATGAAACGTTCAGATCACTTACAACTCAATAGATTCTACCTTCTTGTAACGTTTCAGCCTGATTGGACCTTGTTTTCACACAAATGAACCCAGAATGATGTGAAATTGTGCTTCGTGCAACATAATTCTGGGTGCCATTTACAAACCATAAGTGCTAATGACTCCATTCCTTTTTGTGGTTGTAGTGGCTGTTGGTTGGAGTACATTAAAACAAACCTGATCTCTCTAGGACATTCAGAAGCCAAGTTATAAGCCCACAAAGGTGTAACTGGACTACTTCTTTAAAGTGACACCAGGCCCGGTGACCTTTGGGACATGGTTTGACCCCCTATAGGAATGTGCGATCATCATGAAACGTTCAGATCACTTACAACTCAATAGATTCTACCTTCTTGTAACGTTTCAGCCTGATTGGACCTTGTTTTCACACAAATGGACCCCGAATGATGTGAAATTGTGCTTCGTGCAACATAAGTCTGGGTGCCGTTTACAAACCATAAGTGCTAATGACTCAATTCCTTTTTGTGGTTGTAGGGGCTGTTGATTGGAGTACACTAAAACAAACCTGATCTCTCTAGGACATTCAGAAGCCAAGTTATAAGCCCACAAAGGTGTAACTGGACTACTTCTTTAAATTGACACCAGATCTGGTGACATTTGGGACATTGTTTGACCCCCTTAGGAAAGTGCGATCATCTTGAAACGTTCAGATCACTTACAACTCAATAGATTCTACCTTCTTGTAACGTTTCAGCCTGATTGGACCTTGTTTTCACACAAATGGACCCAGAATGATGTGAAATTGTGCTTCGTGCAACATAATTCTGGGTGCCATTTACAACCATAAGTGTTAATGACTCCATTGCTTTTTGTGGTTGTAGGGGCTGTTGATTGGAGTACACTAAAACAAACCTGATCTCTCTAGGACATTCAGAAACCAAGTTATAAGCCCACAAAGGTGTAACTGGACTACTTCTTTAAATTGACACCAGATCCGGTGACCTTTGGGACATTGTTTGACCCCCTTAGGAAAGTGTGATCATCTTGAAACGTTCAGATCACTTACAACTCAAAAGATTCTACCTTCTTGTAACGTTTCAGCCTGATTGGACCTTGTTTTCACACAAATGGACCCAGAATGATGTGAAATTGTGCTTAGTGCAACATAATTCTGGGTGCCATTTACAAACCATAAGTGCTAATGACTCCATTCCTTTTTGTGGTTGTAGGGGCTGTTGGTTGGAGTACATTAAAACAAAACTGATCTCTCTAGGACATTCAGAAGCCAATTTATAAGCCCACAAAGGTGTAACTGGACTACTTTAAATTGACACCAGATCCGGTGACCTTTGGGACATGGTTTGACCCCCTTAGGAAAGTGCTATCATCATGAAATGTTCAGATCACTTACAACTCAATAGATTCTACCTTCCTGTAACGTTTCAGCCTTATTGGACCTTGTTTCCACACAAAAGAACCCAGAATGATGTGAAATTGTGCTTAGTGCAGCATAATTCTGGGTGCCATTTACAAACCTTAATTGCTAATGACTCCATTCCTTTTTGTGGTTGTAGGGGCTGTTGATTGGAGTACAGTAAAACAAACCTGATCTCTCTAGGACATTCAGAAAAGAAGTTATAAGCCCACAAATGTGTAACTGGACTACTTCTTTAAATTGACACCAGATCCGGTGACCTTTGGGACATGGTTTGACCCCCTTAGGAAAGTGCTATCATCATGAAACGTTCAGATCACTTACAACTCAATAGATTCTACCTTCCTGTAACGTTTTAGCCTGATTGGACCTTGTTTTCACACAAATGGACCCAGAATGATGTGAAATTGTGCTTCGTGCAACATAATTCTGGGTGCCATTTACAAACCATAAGTGCTAATGACTCCATTCCTTTTTGTGGTTGTAGGGGCTGTTGATTGGAGTACACTAAAACAAACCTGATCCTCTAGGACATTCAGAAGCCAGGTTATAAGCCCACAAATGTGTAACTGGACTACTTCTTTAATGTGACACCAGATCCGGTGACCTTTGGGACATGGTTTGACCCCCTTAGGAATGTGCGATCATCATGAAACGTTCAGATCACTTACAACTCAATAGATTCTACCTTCCTGTAGCGTTTCACCCGGATTAGACCTTGTTTTCACACAAATGGACCCAGAATGATGTGAAATTGTGCTTCGTGCAACATAATTCTGGGTGTCATTTAAAAACCATAAGAGCTAATGACTCCATTCCTTTTGGGGCAATAGGGGCTGTTGATTGGAGTACCCTAAAACAAACCTGATCTCTCTGAGACATTCAGAAGCCAAGTTGTAAGCCCCCAAAGGTGTGTTTGGAACCCCGCCTTTAAGGAACAAGTGATTCGGTGACCTTTATGACCTGATTTGACACCCTTAGGAATGTGCTATCATCATGAAACACAGGATTCATTTACAACTCAATAGATTCTACTTTTCTGTGACGTTTCAGCCTGATTGAAGCTTTTTTATGAGAAATGGACCCAGAATGTGTTATGGGTTACTCCTCCTGATTGTTTTAATGCATGTTTTTTCTTTCTCTGTGTAGGTTGGCTGTGGCTCTTCCTGCTGTTCCTGCCCCTCTTTGGAGCATCGGGGAATGCCGCAGCTGACTGCAATTTCCTGATTGCCACACCATGTATTTAAGCAGCTGCTTCCTGTGCATGGTGTGGCGTTGTTGTGAAGAGTTTCTGGTGTTTAGAGCATAGCTTTGTTTCGAGTCTGTGGTAGTTTTGTTTTGTATTACCCGTGAAGTCCTTTTCCCACTTATGTGGTGATTTTTTGTTATTAAAAGTAATCAGTATAGGATCTGGTCATCCTGTCTCCTGCATTTGGGTTTATTCCTGTGTACCCTCGCGTGACATTACAACGCCACCATGACCAACCCAGCAGGAGGAATACCAGCTGCCAACGTTCCCTTACCTGGGTCAGATGAGGACGCGGCAAGTGGAGGTGAACTTGCTGTATTGGCTCGGGAGTTACGCGGCTGCCTGTCCGGAATGCAACAACTCCATGGACGCCTCTCTAGGCTGGAGCAGGCTCCCACTCCGCAGGCTCCCACTCCGCCTCGTCAGGTCCGCCTGGGTTCCCCCGAGCTCTTCAATGGCACGGCTGTGGACTGCCGGCCGTTCCTCGCCTCCTGCAGGCTGCATTTTGACTTTAACCCCGGTGAGTTCCCCTCTGAAGAAAGCAAAGTAGCCTTCGCCATGAGCTTTTTAACTGGACAAGCTAAGAGGTGGGGCCTGGCGGAGTGGGACCGAGGTTCGGACCTCCGCCGCTCTTTTCGGGAATTCTCTCGCCAGCTGCTCATGGTGTTCGATCCATCCACTCCTCACCGAACTGCTGCTGCTGACTTACTCTGCCTTAGGCAGGGCGGACGTAGCGTCTCTGCCTATGCAGTGGAGTTCCGTACCTTGGCAGCTAACACTCGCTGGCCGGAATAGGCGCAGATCGACGTCTTCCTTCGAGGTCTCTCCAGCTCTCTGAAGGACGAGCTGGCTGCACGGGAGGTTCCGGAGGATCTGGAGGAGCTAATCGAGCTGGCTACCCGCATCGATCGTCGGAGGATGGAGCGAAGCAGAGAGGAAAGCCGTCTACCGGATTTTAACCACGCACCCCTCAGGGCCTTGTCACAGCCTCCCGTCGCTGGTGAGGCTCAGTCTCCTGTGGAACCCATGCAGCTGGGAGTGGGACGGCTCCCCGCATCTGAACGACGGAGACGGATGAGGGAGGGGCTGTGTCTGTACTGTGCTCGTCCCGGTCACCAGGTGCGTCAATGTCCGGGAAACGGGGGGGCTCACTAGCGGGGGGGCACCTAGTGAGTCGATTTTCATCTTCCTCCCCACCCTCTCGACCCCCCGTCAATGTGCTGGTGACCTATGGCCAGATGCAGAATGCTTATGAGACTTTGATTGACTCTGGTTCAGATGGTGATCTGATATCCCAGGAAGTGGTAAGCGCACTTTGTATTCCAGTAATACCCTTATCCCCTGCCTTGCTCATCCGTGCCATAAACGGTTCCATCATCCACAGAGTAACAGCACGCACGGTTCCTATTAAGGTAACTGTTTATGGAAACCATTCTGAACTTATGGATTTTTATGTAGTGGATTCCATGAGGCCTCCGGTTATTTTAGGTTTTCCTTGGTTGTGTAAACATTCTCCTCACATTGACTGGTGTTCAGGCCGTGTGCTCTCCTGGAGCTCTTTCTGTTTGCTGAACTGTTTAACGGCTGCTGCTACACGCTCCTCTGTCTCTAACCCTCCTGTTGAACCTCCAGACTTAAGTTCGGTGCCCCCCGAGTATGCAGACTTGGCCGCTGTGTTTTGCAAGGTGCGAGCCAAGGCCCTGCCCCCTCATCGTCCTTATGACTGCGCCATTGACCTCCTACCTGGAACGCAGCCTCCTAAGGGCCACATCTACCCCCTCGCCATCCCTGAGCGTGCGGCCATGGAGGAGTACCTACAGGAGAGCCTGCAGGCTGGGATCATTCGCCCATCCTCATCGCCAGCTGGGGCGGGATTCTTCTTTGTGGGCAAGCGGGATGGGGGCTTACGGCCCTGCATTGACTACAGAGTGCTGAATGCTATTACAGTCCGGAACACTTACCCTTTGCCTCTGTTACAGTCTGCTTTTGATCTTCTCAGGGGGGCACAGATCTTCACAAAGCTGGACCTGCGGAGCGCTTACCATTTGGTTCGTATTCGTGAGGGAGATGAGTGGAAGACTGCTTTCAATACTCCCAATGGCCATTTTGAGTATTTGGTCATGCCGTTTGGTCTCACCAATGCGCCCGCAGTTTTCCAATGCCTCATAAATGACGTTCTCAAGGACATGATCAACAAATTTGTGTTTGTTTATTTGGATGATATCTTGATATTTTCCCCAGACCGAGACACTCATGTGCAGCACGTCAGAGCCGTATTGCAGCGTCTTCTCGAGAATCAGCTGTTCTGCAAGGCGGAGAAATGTGAGTTCCACACAACACAAACCAAGTTCCTTGGGCATGTGGTTTCTCCTGGTTCAGTGCAGATGGACGAGGCTAAGGTACAAGCTGTTCTCGATTGGCCTGTCCCCGCGGATCGTAAGCAACTCCAGCGCTTCTTGGGGTTTGCTAACTTCTACAGACGTTTCATCAAAGGGTTCAGTGGCGTGGCTGCACCTCTCCATAAACTCACCTCAGCTCAGGTACGTTTTGTCTGGGACGTTGGAGCCAATAGGGCTTTTACTGAGCTTAAAAGACGTTTCTCTACGGCTCCTATCCTGACACAGCCTGACCCCTCCAAACAGTTTATTTTGGAGGTCGATGCGTCTGAGTCTGGGGTGGGGGCCGTGTTGTCACAGAGAGCGTCTGATAACAAAGTTCATCCCTGCGCGTATTTCTCCTGCAAGCTCAATCCTGCAGAGAGAAACTACGACATAGGGAACAGAGAGTTGCTAGCTGTTAAGCTAGCCCTTGATGAATGGCGCCACTGGCTGGAGGGTGCAAGACAGCCTTTTCTGGTGTGGACAGACCACAAGAACCTAGAGTACATTCGCACGGCTAAGCGACTTAATCCACGCCAAGCCCGGTGGGCTCTGTTTTTTGACCGTTTCAACTTCACCCTCTCTTATCGCCCTGGCAGCAAAAACATCAAACCTGACGCCTTGTCCCGACAATATCAGCAGGACTGCAGGTCGACAGAGGTCCCGGGTACCACCACCATCGTTCCTCCTGTCCTGGTACTTGGGGCTAACCGCTGGGCCTTGGAACGTAGGGTCAAGTCTGCAGTTTCAGGCACGATCCCAATCCCTGATGGATGCCCCCCTAACTGCTTGTTTGTGCCTTCGAGTCTACGCCCCGCGGTGCTGAAGTGGGGGCACTCGTCACGCCTGGCTTGCCATCCCGGGATGACAAGGACCGCCTTCCTGGTGGCTCAGCGTTTCTGGTGGCCCACCATGTCCTCTGACATACGAGCTTTCGTCTCCTCGTGCCCTGTGTGTGCCAGTGCTAAAGTGCCCAGAACCCCTGCTGCAGGTCTCCTACAGCCTTTACCTATCCCCTCAAGACCATGGTCCCACATAGCCATGGACTTCATCACGGGTCTGCCCCGTTCAAGAGGTAACACTGTCATTCTGACTATCGTGGACAGATTTTCGAAGTTGGTTCATGCTGTGCCCCTACAGAAACTGCCTTCGGCAAAACAACTGGCCGAGATAGTGGCACGACATGTGTTTCGACTGCACGGGCTTCCTGAGAACATTACCTCGGATCGGGGTCCACAGTTCGTGGCAGCATTCTGGAGAGAATTCTGCAAGCTCCTCGGGATAACGGTCAGTTTAAGTTCTGGTTTCCATCCTCAGACCAACGGGCAAGTGGAGCGGTTTAATCAGGACTTGGAGACCACCCTACGAGCTATGTGCTCTAAGAACCACTCGACCTGGTCCTCACAGCTCCCTTGGGCAGAATATTCCCATAATTCTCTTGTGAACTCTACCGGTTTCTCCCCTTTTCAGGCTGCCTATGGTTATCAGCCCCCACTTTTCCCCCATCAGGAGAGGTCTGCATCGGCCTCCGGCCCTGCCGCGTTTGTACGACGCTGTCGGCGCACTTGGGTGGACTACCGCTCTCGTCTGGTCCAGAATCAGGAACGGTTCACTGCAGTGGCGAACCGTCGGAGATCAGCCGCACCCGACTACAAGGTGGGAGACAAGGTTTGGCTTGCCTCGACAGATGTGCCATTGAAAGGGGGTTTGAGAAAGCTCCTTCCTCGGTACATCGGCCCCTATTCAGTGTCCAGGGTCATCAACCCGGTGGCGGTCAGGTTGGACCTTCCTCGCTCCCTGCGGATCCACCCTGTTTTCCACATGAGCAAGCTTAAGCCCTTTGTGACTAGCCCCTTGTGAAAGTGCTATCATCATGAAACGTTCTGATCACTTACAACTCAATAGATTCTACCTTCCTGTAACGTTTCTGCCTGATTGGACCTTGTTTTCACACAAATGAACCCAGAATGATGTGAAATTGTGCTTCGTGCAACATAATTCTGGGTGCCATTTAAAAACCATAAGTGCTAATGACTCCATTCCTTTTTGGGGTAATGGGGGCTGTTAATTGGAGTACTCTAAAACAAACCTGACCTCTCTAGGATATTCAGAAGCCAAGTTATAAGCCCACAAATGTGTAACTGGACTACTTCTTTAAATTGACACCAGATCCGGTGACCTTTGGGACATGGTTTGACCCCCTTAGGAAAGTGCTATCATCATGAAACGTTCAGATCACTTACAACTCAATAGATTCTACCTTCCTGTAACATTTCAGCCTGATTGGACCTTGTTTTCACACAAACGGACCCAGAATGATGTGAAATTGTGCTTCGTGCAACATAATTCTGGGTGCCATTTAAAAACCATAAGTGCTAATGACTCCATTTCTTTTCTAGGTTGTAGGGGCTGATGATTGGAGTACTCTAAAACAAACCTGACCTCTCTAGGATATTCAGAAGCCAAGTTATAAGCCCACAAATGTGTAACTGGACTACTTCTTTAAAGTGACACCAGGCCCGGTGACCTTTGGGACATGGTTTGACCCCCTATAGGAATGTGTGATTATCATGAAACGTTCAGATCACTTACAACTCAATAGATTCTACCTTCTTGTAACGTTTCAGCCTGATTGGACCTTGTTTTGACACAAATGGACCCAGAATGATGTGAAATTGTGCTTCGTGCAACATAATTCTGGGTGCCATTTAAAAACCATAAGTGCTAATGACTCCATTCCTTTTTGTGGTTGTAGGGGCTGTTGATTGGAGTACACTAAAACAACCCTGATCTCTCTAGGACATTCAGAAGCCAACTTATAAGCCCACAAATGTGTAACTGGACTACTTATTTAAATTGACACCAGATCCGGTGACGTTTGGGACATGGTTTGACCCCCTTAGGAAAGTGCTATCATCATGAAACGTTCTGATCACTTACAACTCAATAGATTCTACCTTCCTGTAACATTTCAGCCTGATTGGTTCTTGTTTTCACACAAATGGACCCAGAATGATGTAAAATTGTGCTTCGTGCAACATAATTCTGGGTGTCATTTAAAAACCATAAGAGCTAATGACTCCATTCCTTTTTGGGGCAATAGGGGCTGTTGATTGGAGTACCCTAAAACAAACCTGACCTCTCTAGGATATTCAGAAGCCAAGTTATAAGCCCACAAATGTGTAACTGGACTACTTCTTTAAAGTGACACCAGGCCCGGTGACCTTTGGGACATGGTTTGACCCCCTATAGGAATGTGTGATTATCATGAAACGTTCAGATCACTTACAACTCAATAGATTCTACCTTCTTGTAACGTTTCAGCCTGATTGGACCTTGTTTTCACACAAATGGACCCAGAATGATGTGAAATTGTTCTTCGTGCAACATAATTCTGGGTGCCATTTACAAACCATAAGTGCTAATGACTCCATTCCTTTTTGTGGTTGTAGGGGCTGTTGATTGGAGTACACTAAAACAAACCTGACATCTCTAGGACATTCAAAAGCCAAGTTATAAGCCCACAAATGTGTAACTGGACTACTTCTTTAAAGTGACACCAGGCCCGGTGACCTTTGGGACATGGTTTGACCCCCTATAGGAATGTGCGATCATCTTGAAACGTTCAGATCACTTACAACTCAATAGATTCTACCTTCTTGTAACGTTTCAGCCTGATTGGACCTTGTTTTCACACAAATGGACCCAGAATGATGTGAAATTGTGCTTCGTGCAACATAATTCTGGGTGCCATTTACAAACCATAAGTGCTAATGACTCCATTCCTTTTTGTGGTTGTAGGGGCTGTTGATTGGAGTACAATAAAACAAACCTGATCTCTTTAGGACATTCAGAAGCCAAGTTATAAGCCCACAAATGTGTAACTGGACTACTTCTTTAAAGTGACACCAGGCCCGGTGACCTTTGGGACATGGTTTGACCCCCTATAGGAATGTGTAATCATCATGAAACGTTCATATCACTTACAACTCAATAGATTCTACCTTCCTGTAACGTTTCAGCCTGATTGGTTCTTGTTTTCACTCAAATGAACCCAGAATGATGTGAAATTGTGCTTCGTGCAACATAATTCTGGGTGCCATTTACAAACCATGAGTGCTAATGCCTCCATTCCTTTTTGTGGTTGTAGGGGCTGTTGATTGGAGTACACTAAAATAAACCTGATCTCTCTAGGACATTCAGAAGCCAGGTTATAAGCCCACAAATGTGTAACTGGACTACTTCTTTAAAGTGACACCAGATCCGGTGACCTTTGGGACATGGTTTGACCCCCTTAGGAATGTGCGATCATCATGAAACGTTCAGATCACTTACAACTCAATAGATTCTACCTTCCTGTAGCGTTTCAGCCTGATTGGACCTTGTTTTCACACAAATGGACCCAGAATGATGTGAAATTGTGCTTCGTGCAACATAATTCTGGGTGTCATTTAAAAACCATAAGAGCTAATGACTCCATTCCTTTTTGGGGCAATAGGGGCTGTTGATTGGAGTACCCTAAAACAAACCTGACCTCTCTGAAACATTCAGAAGCCAAGTTGTAAGCCCCCAAAGGTGTGTTTGGAACCCCGCCTTTAAGGAACAAGTGATCCGGTGACCTTTATGACCTGATTTGACACCCTTAGGAATGTGCTATCATCATGAAACACAGGAATAATTTACAACTCAATAGATTCTACTTTTCTGTGACGTTTCAGCCTGATTGAAGCTTTTTTATGAGAAATGGACCCAGAATGATGTGAAATTGTGCTTCGTGCAACATAATTCTGGGTGCCATTTAAAAACCATAAGTGCTAATGACTCAATTCCTTTTTGTGGTAATGGGGGATGTTAATTGGAGTACTCTAAAACAAACCTTACCTCTCTAGGATATTCAGAAGCCAAGTTATAAGCCCACAAAGGTGTAACTGGACAACTTTAAAGTGACACCAGGCCCTGTGACCTTTGGGACATGGTTTGACCCCCTATAGGAATGTGCGATCATCATGAAACGTTCAGATCACTTACAACTCAATAGATTCTACCTTCTTGTAACGTTTCAGCCTGATTGGACTTTGTTTTCACACAAATGGACCCAGAATGATGTGAAATTGTGCTTCGTGCAACATAATTCTGGGTGCCATTTACAAACCATAAGTGCTATTGACTCCATTCCTTTTTGTGGTTGTAGGGGCTGTTGATTGGAGTACACTAAAACAAACCTGACCTCTCTAGGACATTCAGAAGCCAAGTTATAAGCCCACAAATGTGTAACTGGACTACTTATTTAAATTGACACCAGATCCGGTGACGTTTGGGACATGGTTTGACCCCCTTAGGAAAGTGCTATTATCATGAAACGTTCTGATCACTTACAACTCAATAGATTCTACCTTCCTGTAACGTTTCAGCCTGATTGGTTCTTGTTTTCACACAAATGAACCCAGAATGATGTGAAATTGTGCTTCGTGCAACATAATTCTGGGTGCCATGTACAAACCATAAGTGGTAATGACTCCATTCCTTTTTGTGGTTGTAGGGGCAGTTGATTGGAGTACACTAAAATAAACCTGATCTCTCTAGGACATTCCGAAGCCAAGTTATAAGCCCACAAATGTGTAACTGGACTACTTCTTTAAAGTGACACCAGATCCGGTGACCTTTGGGACATGGTTTGACCCCTTTAGGAATGCGCGATCATCATGAAACATTCAGATCACTTACAACTCAATAGATTCTACCTTCCTGTAGTGTTTCAGCCTGACTGGACCTTGTTTTCACACAAATGGACCCAGGATGATGTAAAATTGTGGTTCGTGCAACATAATTCTGGGTGTCATTTAAAAACCATAAGAGCTAATGACTCCATTCCTTTTTGGGGCAATAGGGGCTGTTGATTGGAGTACCCTAAAACAAACCTGACCTCTCTAGGATATTCAGAAGCCAAGTAATAAGCCCACAAAGGTGTAAATGGACTGCTTCTTTAAATTGACACCAGATCCGGTGACGTTTGGGACATGGTTTGACCCCCATAGGAAAGTGCTATCATCATGAAACATTCAGATCACTTACAACTCAATAGATTCTACCTTCCTGTAACGTTTCAGCCTGATTGGACCTTGTTTTCACACAAATGCACCCAGAATGATGTGAAATTGTGCTTCGTGCAACATAATTCTGGGTGCCATTTAAAAACCATAAGTGCTAATGACTCCATTCCATTTTGGGGTAATGGGGGCTGTTAATTGGAGTACACTAAAACAAACCTGACCTCTCTAGGATATTCAGAAGCCAAGTTATAAGCCCAGAAATGTGTAACTGGACTACTTCTTTAAAGTGACACCAGGCCCGGTGACCTTTGGGACATGGTTTGACCCCCTATAGGAATGTGTTATTATCATGAAACGTTCAGATCACTTACAACTCAATAGATTCTACCTTCTTGTAACGTTTCAGCCTGATTGGACCTTGTTTTCACACAAATGGACCCAGAATGATGTGAAATTGTGCTTCGTGCAACATAATTCTGGGTGCCATTTACAAACCATAAGTGCTAATGACTCCATTCCTTTTTGTGGTTGTAGGGGCTGTTGATTGGAGTACACTAAAACAAACATGATCTCTCTAGGACATTCAGAAGCCAAGTTATAAGCCCACAAATGTGTAACTGGACTACTTTAAATTGACGCCAGATCCGGTGACGTTTTGGACATGGTTTGACCCCCTTAGGAAAGTGCTATCATCATGAAACGTTCAGATCACCTACAACTCAATAGATTCTACCTTCCTGTAAAGTTTCAGCCTGATTGGACCTTGTTTTCACACAAATTAACCCAGAATGATGTGAAATTGTGCTTAGTGCAACATAATTCTGGGTGCCATTTACAAACCATAAGTGCTAATGACTCAATTCCCTTTTGTGGTTGTAGGGCCTGTTGATTGGAGTACACTAAAACAAACCTGATCTCTCTAGGACATTCAGAAGCCAAGTTATAAGCCCACAAAGGTGTAACTGGACTACTTCTTTAAAGTGACACCGATTCCGTTGACCTTTGGGACATGGTTTGACCCCCTATAGGAATGTGCGATCATCATGAAACGTTCAGATCACTTACAACTCAATAGATTCTCCCTTCTTGTAACGTTTCAGCCTGATTGGACTTTGTTTTCACACAAATGAACCCAGAATGATGTGAAATTGTGCTTCGTGCAACATAATTCTGGGTGCCATTTACAAACCATAAGTGCTATTGACTCCATTCTTTTTTGTGGTTGTAGGGGCTGTTGATTGGAGTACAATAAAACAAACCTGACCTCTCTAGGACATTCAGAAGCCAAGTTATAAGCCCACAAATGTGTAACTGGACTACTTATTTAAATTGACACCAGATCCGGTGACGTTTGGGACATGGTTTGACCCCCTTAGGAAAGTGCTATCATCATTAAACGTTCTGAACACTTACAACTCAATAGATTCTACCTTCCTGTAACGTTTCAGCCTGATTGGTTCTTGTTTTCACACAAATGAACCTAGAATGATTTGAAATTGTGCTTCGTGCAACATAATTCTGGGTGCCATTTTCAAACCATAAGTGGTAATGACTCCATTCCTTTTTGTGGTTGTAGGGGCTGTTGATTGGAGTACACTAAAATAAACCTGATCTCTCTAGGACATTCAGAAGCCAAGTTATAAGCCCACAAATGTGTAACTGGACTACTTCTTTAAAGTGACACCAGATCCGGTGACCTTTGGGACATGGTTTGACCCCTTTAGGAATGCGCGATCATCATGAAACGTTCAGATCACTTACAACTCAATAGATTCTACCTTCCTGTAGCGTTTCAGCCTGATTGGACCTTGTTTTCACACAAATGGACCCAGAATGATGTAAAATTGTGGTTTGTGCAACATAATTCTGGGTGTCATTTAAAAACCATAAGAGCTAATGACTCCATTCCTTTTTGGGGCAATAGGGGCTGTTGATTGGAGTACCCTAAAACAAACCTGACCTCTCTAGGATATTCAGAAGCCAAGTTATAATCCCACAAAGGTGTAAATGGACTACTTCTTTAAATTGACACCAGATCCGGTGACGTTTGGGACATGGTTTGACCCCCATAGGAAAGTGCTATCATCATGAAACGTTCAGATCACTTACAACTCAATAGATTCTACCTTCCTGTAACGTTTCAGCCTGATTGGACCTTGTTTTCACACAAATGGACCCAGAATGATGTGAAATTGTGCTTCGTGCAACATAATTCTGGGTGCCATTTAAAAACCATAAGTGCTAATGACTCCATTCCTTTTTGGGGTAATGGGGGCTGTTAATTGGAGTACACTAAAACAAACCTGATCTCTCTAGGATATTCAGAAGCCAAGTTATAAGCCCACAAATGTGTAACTGGACTACTTCTTTAAAGTGACACCAGGCCCGGTGACCTTTGGGACATGGTTTGACCCCCTATAGGAATGTGTTATTATCATGAAACGTTCAGATCACTTACAACTCAATAGATTCTACCTTCTTGTAACGTTTCAGCCTGATTGGACCTTGTTTTCACACAAATGGACCCAGAATGATGTGAAATTGTGCTTCGTGCAACATAATTCTGGGTGCCATTTACAAACCATAAGTGCTAATGACTCCATTCCTTTTTGTGGTTGTAGGGGCTGTTGATTGGAGTACACTAAAACAAACCTGACCACTCTAGGACATTCAAAAGCCAAGTTATAAGCCCACAAATGTGTAACTGGACTACTTCTTTAAAGTGACACCAGGCCCGGTGACCTTTGGGACATGGTTTGACCCCCTATAGGAATGTGCGATCATCATGAAACGTTCAGATCACTTACAACTCAATAGATTCTACCTTCTTGTAACGTTTCAGCCTGATTGGACCTTGTTTTCACACAAATGGACCCAGAATGATTTGAAATTGTGCTTCGTGCAACATAATTCTGGGTGCCATTTACAAACCATAAGTGCTAATGACTCCATTCCTTTTTGAGGTTGTAGGGGCTGTTGATTGGAGTACACTAAAACAAACATGATCTCTCTAGGACATTCAGAAGCCAAGTTATAAGCCCACAAATGTGTAACTGGACTACTTCTTTAAATTGACGCCAGATCCGGTGACGTTTTGGACATGGTTTGACCCCCTTAGGAAAGTGCTATCATCATGAAACGTTCAGATCACCTACAACTCAATAGATTCTACCTTCCTGTGAAGTTTCAGCCTGATTGGACCTTGTTTTCACACAAATGAACCCAGAATGATGTGAAATTGTGCTTAGTGCAACATAATTCTGGGTGCCATTTACAAACCATAAGTGCTAATGACTCAATTCCCTTTTGTGGTTGTAGGGCCTGTTGACTGGAGTACACTAAAACAAACCTGATCTCTCTAGGACATTCAGAAGCCAAGTTATAAGCTCACAAAGGTGTAACTGGACTACTTCTTTAAAGTGACACCAGGCCCGTTGACCTTTGGGACATGGTTTGACCCCCTATAGGAATGTGCGATCATCATGAAACGTTCAGATCACTTACAACTCAATAGATTCGCCCTTCTTGTAACGTTTCAGCCTGATTGGACTTTGTTTTCACACAAATGAACCCAGAATGATGTGAAATTGTGTTTCGTGCAACATAATTCTGGGTGCCATTTTCAAACCATAAGTGCTATTGACTCCATTCTTTTTTGTGGTTGTAGGGGCTGTTGATTGGAGTACACTAAAATAAACCTGATCTCTCTAGGACATTCAGAAGCCAAGTTATAAGCCCACAAATGTGTAACTGGACTACTTCTTTAAAGTGACACCAGATCCGGTGACCTTTGGGACATGGTTTGACCCCTTTAGGAATGCGCGATCATCATGAAATGTTCAGATCACTTACAACTCAATAGATTCTACCTTCCTGTAGCGTTTCAGCCTGATTGGACCTTGTTTTCACACAAATGGACCCAGAATGATGTAAAATTGTGGTTCGTGCAACATAATTCTGGGTGTCATTTAAAAACCATAAGAGCTAATGACTCCATTCCTTTTTGGGGCAATAGGGGCTGTTGATTGGAGTACCCTAAAACAAACCTGACCTCTCTAGGATATTCAGAAGCCAAGTTATAAGCCCACAAAGGTGTAAATGGACTACTTCTTTAAATTGACACCAGATCCGGTGACGTTTGGGACATGGTTCGACCCCCATAGGAAAGTGCTATCATCATGAAACGTTCAGATCATTTACAACTCAATAGATTCTACCTTCCTGTAAAGTTTCAGCCTGATTGGACCTTGTTTTCACACAAATGAACCCAGAATGATGTGAAATTGTGCTTCGTGCAACATAATTCTGGGTGCCATTTAAAAACCATAAGTGCTAATGACTCCATTCCTTTTTGTGGTAATGGGGGCTGTTAATTGGAGTACTCTAAAACAAACCTGACCTCTCTAGGATATTCAGAAGCCAAGTTATAAGCCCACAAAGGTGTAACTGGACTACTTCTTTAAAGTGACACCAGGCCCGGTGACCTTTGGGACATGGTTTGACCCCCTATAGGAATGTGTAATCATCATGAAACGTTCATATCACTTACAACTCAATAGATTCTACCTTCTTGTAACGTTTCAGCCTGATTGGACCTTGTTTTCACACAAATGGACCCAGAATGATGTGAAATTGTGCTTCGTGCAACATAATTCTGGGTGCCATTTACAAACCATAAGTGCTAATGACTCCATTCCTTTTTGTGGTTGTAGGGGCTGTTGATTGGAGTACACTAAAACAACCCTAATCTCTCTAGGACATTCAGAAGCCAAGTTATAAGCCCACAAATGTGTAACTGGACTACTTCTTTAAATTGACACCAGATCCGGTGACCTTTGGGACATGGTTTGACCCCCTTAGGAAAGTGCTATCATCATGAAACTTTCAGATCACTTACAACTCAATAGATTCTACCTTCCTGTAACGTTTCTGCCTGATTGGACCTTGTTTTCACACAAATGAACCCAGAATGATGTGAAATTGTGCTTCGTGCAACATAATTCTGGGTGCCATTTAAAAACCATAAGTGCTAATGACTCCATTCCTTTTTGGGGTAATGGGGGCTGTTAATTGGAGTACTCTAAAACAAACCTGACCTCTCTAGGATATTCAGAAGCCAAGTTATAAGCCCACAAATGTGTAACAGGACTACTTCTTTAAATTGACACCAGATCCGGTGACCTTTGGGACATGGTTTGACCCCCTTAGGATAGTGCTATCATCATGAAACGTTCAGATCACTTACAACTCAATAGATTCTACCTTCCTGTAACAGTTCAGCCTAATTGGACCTTGTTTTCACACAAATGGACCCAGAATGATGTGAAATTGTGCTTCGTGCAACATAATTCTGGGTTCCATTTAAAAACCATAAGTGCTGATGACTCCATTTCTTTTTGAGGTTGTAGGGGCTGATGATTGGAGTACACTAAAACAAACCTGATCTCTCTAGGACATTCAGAAGCCAAGTTATAAGCCCACAAATGTGTAACTGGACTACTTCTTTAAAGTGACACCAGGCCCTGTGACCTTTGGGACATGGTTTTACCCGCTATAGGAAAGTGCTATCATCATGAAACGTTCAGATCACTTACAACTCAATAGATTCTAACTTCCTGTAACGTTTCAGCCTGATTGGACCTTGTTTTCACACAAATGAACCCAGAATGATGTGAAATTGTGCTTCGTGCAACATAATTCTGGCTGCCATTTAAAAACCATAAGTGCTAATGACTCCATTCATTTTTGGGGTAATGGGGGCTGTTAATTGGAGTACTCTAAAACAAACCTGACCTCTCTAGGATATTCAGAAGCCAAGTTATAACCCCTTAAATGTGTTACTGGTCTACTTCTTTAAAGTGACACCAGGCCCGGTGACCTTTGGGACATGGTTTGACCCCCTATAGGAATGTGTGATTATCATTAAATGTTCAGATCACTTACAACTCAATAGATTCTACGTTCTTGTAACGTTTCAGCCTGATTGGACCTTGTTTTCACACAAATGGACCCAGAATGATGTGAAATTGTGCTTCGTTCAACATAATTCTGGGTGCCATTTACAAACCATAGGTGCTAATGACTCCATTCTTTTTTGTGGTTGTAGGGGCTGTTCATTGGAGTACACTAAAACAAACCTGACCTCTCTAGGACATTCAGAAGCCAAGTTATAAACCCACAAAGGTGTAACTGGACTACTTATTTAAAGTGACACAAGGCCCGGTGACCTTTGGGAGATGGTTTTACCCCCTATAAGAATGTGCGATCATCATGAAACGTTCAGATCACTTACAACTCAATAGATTCTACCTTCTTGTAACGTTTCAGCCTGATTGGACCTTGTTTTCACACAAATGGACCCAGAATGATGTGAAATTGTGCTTCATGCAACATAATTCTGGGTGCCATTTCCAAACCATAAGTGCTAATGACTCCATTCCTTTTTGTGGTTGTAGGGGCTGTTGATTGGAGTACACTAAAACAAACCTGATCTCTCTAGGACATTCAGAAGCCAAGTTATAAGCCCACAAATGTGTAACTGGACTAATTCTTTAAATTGACACCAGATCGGGTTACCTTTGGGACATGGTTTGACCCCCTTAGGAAAGTGCTATCATCATGAAACATTCAGATCACTTACAACTCAATAGATTCTACCTTCCTGTAACGTTTCAGCCTGACTGGACCTTGTTTTCACACAAATGAACCCAGAATGATGTGAAATTGTGCTTCGTGCAACATAATTCTGGGTGTCATTTAAAAACCATAAGTGCTAATGATTCCATTCCTTTTTGGGGTAATGGGGCTGTTAATTGGAGTACTCTAAAACAAACCTGACCTCTCTAGGATATTCAGAAGCCAAGTTATAAGCCCACAAAGGTGTAACTGGACTACTTCTTTAAAGTGACACAAGGCCCGGTGACCTTTGGGACATGGTTTGACCCCCTATAGGAATGTGCGATCATCATGAAACGTTCAGATCACTTACAACTCAATAGATTCTCCCTTCTTGTAACGTTTCAGCCTGATTGGACTTTGTTTTCACACAAATGAACCCAGAATGATGTGAAATTGTGCTTCGTGCAACATAATTCTGGGTGCCATTTAAAAACCATAAGTGCTGATGACTCCATTTCTTTTTGAGGTTGTAGGGGCTGATGATTGGAGTACACTAAAACAAACCTGATCTCTCTAGGACATTCAGAAGCCAAGTTATAAGCCCACAAAGGTGTAACTGGACTACTTCTTTAAAGTGACACCAGGCCCGTTGACCTTTGGGACATGGTTTGACCCCCTATAGGAATGTGCGATCATCATGAAACAATCAGTTCACTTACAACTCAATAGATTCTCCCTTCTTGTAACGTTTCAGCCTGATTGGACTTTGTTTTCACACAAATGGACCCAAAATGATGTGAAATTGTGCTTCGTGCAACATAATTCTGGGTGCCATTTACAAACCATAAGTGCTATTGACTCCATTCCTTTTTGTGGTTGTAGGGGCTGTTGATTGGAGTACACTAAAACAAACCTGACCTCTCTAGGACATTCAGAAGCCAAGTTATAAGCCCACAAATGTGTAACTGGACTACTTCTTTAAAGTGACACCAGATCCGGTGACCTTTGGGACATGGTTTGACCCCTTTAGGAATGCGCGATCATCATGAAACGTTCAGATCACTTACAACTCAATAGATTCTACCTTCCTGTAGCGTTTCAGCCTGATTGGACCTTGTTTTCACACAAATGGACCCAGAATGATGTAAAATTGTGGTTCGTGCAACATAATTCTGGGTGTCATTTAAAAACCATAAGAGCTAATGACTCCATTCCTTTTTGGGGCAATAGGGGCTGTTGATTGGAGTACCCTAAAACAAACCTGACCTCTCTAGGATATTCAGAAGCCAAGTTATAAGCCCACAAAGGTGTAAATGGACTACTTCTTTAAATTGACACCAGATCCGGTGACGTTTGGGACATGGTTCGACCCCCATAGGAAAGTGCTATCATCATGAAACGTTCAGATCATTTACAACTCAATAGATTCTACCTTCCTGTAAAGTTTCAGCCTGATTGGACCTTGTTTTCACACAAATGAACCCAGAATGATGTGAAATTGTGCTTCGTGCAACATAATTCTGGGTGCCATTTAAAAACCATAAGTGCTAATGACTCCATTCCTTTTTGTGGTAATGGGGGCTGTTAATTGGAGTACTCTAAAACAAACCTGACCTCTCTAGGATATTCAGAAGCCAAGTTATAAGCCCACAAAGGTGTAACTGGACTACTTCTTTAAAGTGACACCAGGCCCGGTGACCTTTGGGACATGGTTTGACCCCCTATAGGAATGTGTAATCATCATGAAACGTTCATATCACTTACAACTCAATAGATTCTACCTTCTTGTAACGTTTCAGCCTGATTGGACCTTGTTTTCACACAAATGGACCCAGAATGATGTGAAATTGTGCTTCGTGCAACATAATTCTGGGTGCCATTTACAAACCATAAGTGCTAATGACTCCATTCCTTTTTGTGGTTGTAGGGGCTGTTGATTGGAGTACACTAAAACAACCCTGATCTCTCTAGGACATTCAGAAGCCAAGTTATAAGCCCACAAATGTGTAACTGGACTACTTCTTTAAATTGACACCAGATCCGGTGACCTTTGGGACATGGTTTGACCCCCTTAGGAAAGTGCTATCATCATGAAACTTTCAGATCACTTACAACTCAATAGATTCTACCTTCCTGTAACGTTTCTGCCTGATTGGACCTTGTTTTCACACAAATGAACCCAGAATGATGTGAAATTGTGCTTCGTGCAACATAATTCTGGGTGCCATTTAAAAACCATAAGTGCTAATGACTCCATTCCTTTTTGGGGTAATGGGGGCTGTTAATTGGAGTACTCTAAAACAAACCTGACCTCTCTAGGATATTCAGAAGCCAAGTTATAAGCCCACAAATGTGTAACAGGACTACTTCTTTAAATTGACACCAGATCCGGTGACCTTTGGGACATGGTTTGACCCCCTTAGGATAGTGCTATCATCATGAAACGTTCAGATCACTTACAACTCAATAGATTCTACCTTCCTGTAACATTTCAGCCTAATTGGACCTTGTTTTCACACAAATGGACCCAGAATGATGTGAAATTGTGCTTCGTGCAACATAATTCTGGGTGCCATTTAAAAACCATAAGTGCTGATGACTCCATTTCTTTTTGAGGTTGTAGGGGCTGATGATTGGAGTACACTAAAACAAACCTGATCTCTCTAGGACATTCAGAAGCCAAGTTATAAGCCCACAAATGTGTAACTGGACTACTTCTTTAAAGTGACACCAGGCCCTGTGACCTTTGGGACATGGTTTTACCCGCTATAGGAAAGTGCTATCATCATGAAACGTTCAGATCACTTACAACTCAATAGATTCTAACTTCCTGTTACGTTTCAGCCTGATTGGACCTTGTTTTCACACAAATGAACCCAGAATGATGTGAAATTGTGCTTCGTGCAACATAATTCTGGCTGCCATTTAAAAACCATAAGTGCTAATGACTCCATTCATTTTTGGGGTAATGGGGGCTGTTAATTGGAGTACTCTAAAACAAACCTGACCTCTCTAGGATATTCAGAAGCCAAGTTATAAGCCCACAAATGTGTTACTGGACTACTTCTTTAAAGTGACACCAGGCCCGGTGACCTTTGGGACATGGTTTGACCCCCTATAGGAATGTGTGATTATCATTAAATGTTCAGATCACTTACAACTCAATAGATTCTACGTTCTTGTAACGTTTCAGCCTGATTGGACCTTGTTTTCACACAAATGGACCCAGAATGATGTGAAATTGTGCTTCGTTCAACATAATTCTGGTTGCCATTTACAAACCATAGGTGCTAATGACTCCATTCCTTTTTGTGGTTGTAGGGGCTGTTGATTGGAGTACACTAAAACAAACCTGAACTCTCTAGGACATTCAGAAGCCAAGTTATAAACCCACAAAGGTGTAACTGGACTACTTATTTAAAGTGACACAAGGCCCGGTGACCTTTGGGACATGGTTTTACCCCCTATAAGAATGTGCGATCATCATGAAACGTTCAGATCACTTACAACTCAATAGATTCTACCTTCTTGTAACGTTTCAGCCTGATTGGACCTTGTTTTCACACAAATGGACCCAGAATGATGTGAAATTGTGCTTCGTGCAACATAATTCTGGGGTCCATTTAAAAACCATAAGTGCTGATGACTCCATTTCTTTTTGAGGTTGTAGGGGCTGATGATTGGAGTACACTAAAATAAACCTGATCTCTCTAGGACATTCAGAAGCCAAGTTATAAGCCCACAAAGGTGTAACTGGACTACTTCTTTAAAGTGACACCAGATCCGGTGACCTTTGGGACATGGTTTGACCCCTTTAGGAATGCGCGATCATCATGAAACGTTCAGATCACTTACAACTCAATAGATTCTACCTTCCTGTAGCGTTTCAGCCTGATTGGACCTTGTTTTCACACAAATGGACCCAGAATGATGTAAAATTGTGGTTCGTGCAACATAATTCTGGGTGTCATTTAAAAACCATAAGAGCTAATGACTCCATTCCTTTTGGGGCAATAGGGGCTGTTGATTGGAGTACCCTAAAACAAACCTGACCTCTCTAGGATATTCAGAAGCCAAGTTATAAGCCCACAAAGGTGTAAATGGACTACTTCTTTAAATTGACACCAGATCCGGTGACGTTTGGGACATGGTTCGACCCCCATAGGAAAGTGCTATCATCATGAAACGTTCAGATCACTTACAACTCAATAGATTCTACCTTCCTGTAACGTTTCAGCCTGATTGGACCTTTTTTTCACACAAATGAACCCAGAATGATGTGAAATTGTGCTTCGTGCAACATAATTCTGGGTGCCATTTAAAAACCATAAGTGCTAATGACTCCATTCCTTTTTGTGGTAATGGGGGCTGTTAATTGGAGTACTCTAAAACAAACCTGACCTCTCTAGGATATTCAGAAGCCAAGTTATAAGCCCACAAATGTGTAACTGGACTACTTCTTTAAATTGACACCAGGCCCGGTGACCTTTGGGACATGGTTTGACCCCCTATAGGAATGTGTAATCATCATGAAACGTTCATATCACTTACAACTCAATAGATTCTACCTTCTTGTAACGTTTCAGCCTGATTGGACCTTGTTTTCACACAAATGGACCCAGAATGATGTGAAATTGTGCTTCGTGCAACATAATTCTGGGTGCCATTTACAAACCATAAGTGCTAATGACTCCATTCCTTTTTGTGGTTGTAGGGGCTGTTGATTGGAGTACACTAAAACAAACCTGATCTCTCTAGGACATTCAGAAGCCAAGTTATAAGCCCACAAATGTGTAACTGGACTACTTCTTTAAATTGACACCAGATCCGGTGACCTTTGGGACATGGTTTGACCCCCTTAGGAAAGTGCTATCATCATGAAACTTTCAGATCACTTACAACTCAATAGATTCTACCTTCCTGTAACGTTTCTGCCTGATTGGACCTTGTTTTCACACAAATGAACCCAGAATGATGTGAAATTGTGCTTCGTGCAACATAATTCTGGGTGCCATTTAAAAACCATAAGTGCTAATGACTCCATTCCTTTTTGGGGTAATGGGGGCTGTTAATTGGAGTACTCTAAAACAAACCTGACCTCTCTAGGATATTCAGAAGCCAAGTTATAAGCCCACAAATGTGTTACTGGACTACTTCTTTAAAGTGACACCAGGCCCGGTGACCTTTGGGACATGGTTTGACCCCCTATAGGAATGTGTGATTATCATTAAATGTTCAGATCACTTACAACTCAATAGATTCTACGTTCTTGTAACGTTTCAGCCTGATTGGACCTTGTTTTCACACAAATGGACCCAGAATGATGTGAAATTGTGCTTCGTGCAAAATAATTCTGGGTGCCATTTCCAAACCATAAGTGCTAATGACTCCATTCCTTTTTGTGGTTGTAGGGGCTGTTGATTGGAGTACACTAAAACAAACCTGATCTCTCTAGGACATTCAGAAGCCAAGTTATAAGCCCACAAATGTGTAACTGGACTAATTCTTTAAATTGACACCAGATCGGGTTACCTTTGGGACATGGTTTGACCCCCTTAGGAAAGTGCTATCATCATGAAACATTCAGATCACTTACAACTCAATAGATTCTATCTTCCTGTAACGTTTCAGCCTGACTGGACCTTGTTTTCACACAAATGAACCCAGAATGATGTGAAATTGTGCTTCGTGCAACATAATTCTGGGTGTCATTTAAAAACCATAAGTGCTAATGACTCCATTCCTTTTTGTGGTTGTAGGGGCTGTTGATTGGAGTACATTAAAACAAACCTGATCTCTCTAGGACATTCAGAAGCCAAGTTATAAGCCCACAAATGTGTAACTGGACTACTTCTTTAAATTGACACCAGATCCGGTGATCTTTGGGACATGGTTTGACACCCTTAGGAAAGTGCTATCGTCATGAAACGTTCAGATCACTTACAAGTCAATAGATTCTACCTTCCTGTAATGTTTCAGCCTGATTTGACCTTGTTTTCACACAAATGAACCCAGAATGATGTGAAATTGTGCTTCGTGCAACATAATTCTGGGTGCCATTTAAAAACCATAAGTGCTAATGACTCTATTCCTGTTTGGGGTAATGGGGGCTGTTAATTTGAGTACTCTAAAACAAACCTGACCTCTCTAGGATATTCAGAAGCCAAGTTATAAGCCCACAAAGGTGTAACTGGACTACTTCTTTAAAGTGACACCAGGCCCGGTGACCTTTGGGACATGGTTTGACCCCCTATAGGAATGTGTGATCATCATGAAACGTTCAGATCACTTTCAACTCAATAGATTCTACCTTCTTGTAACGTTTCAGCCTGATTGGACCTTGTTTTCACACAAATGGACCCAGAATGATGTGAAATTGTGCTTCGTGCAACATAATTCTGGGTGCCATTTACAAACCACAAGTGCTAATGACTCCATTCTTTTTTGTGGTTGTAGGGGCTGTTGATTGGAGTACACTAAAACAAACCTGATCTCTCTAGGACATTCAGAAGCCAAGTTATAAGCCAACAAAGGTGTAACTGGACTACTTCTTTAAATTGACACCAGATCTGGTGACCTTTGGGACATGGTTTGACCCCCTTAGGAAAGTGCTATCATCATGAAACGTTCAGATCACTTACAACTCAATAGATTCTACCTTCCTGTAACGTTTCAGCCTGATTGGACCTTGTTTTCACACAAATGAACCCAGAATGATGTGAAATTGTGCTTCGTGCAACATAATTCTGGGTGCCATTTACAAACCATAAGTGCTAATGACTCCATTCCTTTTTGTGGTTGTAGGGGCTGTTGATTGGAGTACATTAAAACAAACCTGATCTCTCTAGGACATTCAGAAGCCAAGTTATAAGCCCACAAATGTGTAACTGGACTACTTCTTTAAAGTGACACCAGGCCCGATGACCTTTGGGACATGGTTTAACCCCCTATAGGAATGTACGATCATCATGAAATGTTCAGATCACTTACAACTCAATAGATTCTACCTTCTTGTAACGTTTCAGCCTGATTGGACCTTGTTTTCACACAAATGGACCCAGAATGATGTGAAATTGTGCTTCGTGCAACATAATTCTGGGTGCCATTTACAAACCATAAGTGCTAATGACTCCATTCCTTTTTGTGGTTGTAGGGGCTGTTGATTGGAGGACATTAAAACAAACCTGACCTCTCTAGGACATTCAGAAGCCAAGTTATAAGCCCACAAATGTGTAACTGGACTACTTCTTTAAAGTGACACCAGGCCCGATGACCTTTGGGACATGGTTTGACCCCCTATAGGAATGTACGATCATCATGAAATGTTCAGATCACTTACAACTCAATAGATTCTACCTTCTTGTAACGTTTCAGCCTGATTGGACCTTGTTTTCACACAATGGACCCAGAATTATGTGAAATTGTGCTTCGTGCAACATAATTCTGGGTGCCATTTACAACCCATAAGTGCTAATGACTCCATTCTTTTTTGTGGTTGTAGGGGCTGTTGATTGGAGTACAATAAAACAAACCTGACCTCTCTAGGACATCCAGAAGCCAAGTTATAAGCCCACAAAGGTGTAACTGGACTACTACTTTAAATTGACACCAGATCCGGTGACCTTTGGGACATGGTTTGACCCCCTTAGGAAAGTGCTATCATCATGAAACGTCCAGATCACTTACAACTCAATAGATTCTACCTTCTTGTAACGTTTCAGCCTGATTGGACCTTGTTTTCACACAAATGGACCCAGAATGATGTGAAATTGTGCTTCGTGCAACATAATTCTGGGTGCCATTTACAAACCATAAGTGCTAATGACTCCATTCCTTTTTGTGGTTGTAGGGGCTGTTGATTGGAGTACATTAAAACAAACCTGATCTCTCTAGGACATTCAGAAGCCAAGTTATAAGCCCACAAATGTGTAACTGGACTACTTCTTTAAATTGACACCAGATCCGGTGATCTTTGGGACATGGTTTGACACCCTTAGGAAAGTGCTATCGTCATGAAACGTTCAGATCACTTACAACTCAATAGATTCTACCTTCCTGTAATGTTTCAGCCTGATTTGACCTTGTTTTCACACAAATGAACCCAGAATGATGTGAAATTGTGCTTCGTGCAACATAATTCTGGGTGCCATTTAAAAACCATAAGTGCTAATGACTCTATTCCTGTTTGGGGTAATGGGGGCTGTTAATTTGAGTACTCCAAAACAAACCTGACCTCTCTAGGAAATTCAGAAGCCAAGTTATAAGCCCACAAAGGTGTAACTGGACTACTTCTTTAAAGTGACACCAGGCCCGGTGACCTTTGGGACATGGTTTGACCCCCTATAGGAATGTGTGATCATCATGAAACGTTCAGATCACTTTCAACTCAATAGATTCTACCTTCTTGTAACGTTTCAGCCTGATTGGACCTTGTTTTCACACAAATGGACCCAGAATGATGTGAAATTGTGCTTCGTGCAACATAATTCTGGGTGCCATTTACAAACCACAAGTGCTAATGACTCCATTCTTTTTTGTGGTTGTAGGGGCTGTTGATTGGAGTACACTAAAACAAACCTGATCTCTCTAGGACATTCAGAAGCCAAGTTATAAGCCAACAAAGGTGTAACTGGACTACTTCTTTAAATTGACACCAGATCTGGTGACCTTTGGGACATGGTTTGACCCCCTTAGGAAAGTGCTATCATCATGAAACGTTCAGATCACTTACAACTCAATAGATTCTACCTTCCTGTAACGTTTCAGCCTGATTGGACCTTGTTTTCACACAAATGAACCCAGAATGATGTGAAATTGTGCTTCGTGCAACATAATTCTGGGTGCCATTTACAAACCATAAGTGCTAATGACTCCATTCCTTTTTGGGGTAATGGGGGCTGTTAATTGGAGTACTCTAAAAGAAACCTGACCTCTCTAGGATATTCAAAAGCCAAGTTATAAGCCAACAAAGGTGTAACTGGACTACTTCTTTAAAGTGACACCAGGCCCGATGACCTTTGGGACATGGTTTGACCCCCTATAGGAATGTACGATCATCATGAAATGTTCAGATCACTTACAACTCAATAGATTCTACCTTCTTGTAACGTTTCAGCCTGATTGGACCTTGTTTTCACACAAATGGACCCAGAATGATGTGAAATTGTGCTTCGTGCAACATAATTCTGGGTGCCATTTACAAACCATAAGTGCTAATGACTCCATTCCTTTTTGTGGTTGTAGGGGCTGTTGATTGGAGGACATTAAAACAAACCTGATCTCTCTAGGACATTCAGAAGCCAAGTTATAAGCCCACAAATGTGTAACTGGACTACTTCTTTAAATTGACACCAGATCCGGTGACCTCTGGGACATGGTTTGACCACTTTAGGAAAGTGCTATCATCATGAAACGTTCAGATCACTTACAACTCAATAGATTCTACATCCTGTAACGTTTCAGCCTTATTGGACCTTGTTTTCACACAAATGGACCCAGAATGATGTGAAATTGTGCTTCGTGCAACATAGTTCTGGGTGCCATTTACAAACCATAAGTGCTAATGACTCCATTCCTTTTTGTGGTTGTAGGGGCTGTTGATTGGAGTACACTAAAACAAACCTGATCTCTCTAGGACATTCAGAAGCCAAGTTATAAGCCCACAAAGGTGTAACTGGACTACTTCTTTAAATTGACACCAGATCCGGTGACCTCTGGGACATGGTTTGACCACTTTAGGAAAGTGCTATCATCATGAAACGTTCAGATCACTTACAACTCAATAGATTCTACATCCTGTAACGTTTCAGCCTTATTGGACCTTGTTTTCACACAAATGAACCCAGATTGATGTGAAATTGTGCATCGTGCAACATAATTCTGGGTGCCATTTAAAAACCATAAGCGCTAATGACTCCATTCCTATTTGGGGTAATGGGGGCTGTTAATTGGAGTAGTCTAAAACAAACCTGACCTCTCTAGGATATTCAGAAGCCAAGTTATAATCCCACAAATGTGTAACTGGACTACTTCTTTAAAGTGACACCAGGCCCGGTGACCTTTGGGACATGGTTTGACCCCCTATAGGAATGTGCGATCATCATGAAACGTTCAGATCACTTACAACTCAATAGATTCTACCTTCTTGTAACGTTTCAGCCTGATTGGACCTTGTTTTCACACAAATGGACCCAGAATGATGTGAAATTGTGCTTCGTGCAACATAATTCTGGGTGCCATGTCCAAACCATAAGTGCTAATGACTCCATTCCTTTTTGTGGTTGTAGGGGCTGTTGATTGGAGTACACTAAAACAAACCTGATCTCTCTAGGACATTCAGAAGCGAAGTTATAAGCCAACAAAGGTGTAACTGGACTACTTCTTTAAATTGACACCAGATCCGGTGACCTTTGGGACATGGTTTGACCCCCTTAGGAAAGTGCTATCATCATGAAACGTTCAGATCACTTACAACTCAATAGATTCTACCTTCCTGTAACGTTTCAGCCTGATTGGACCTTGTTTTCACACAAATGAAACCAGAATGATGTGAAATTGTGCTTCGTGCAACATAATTCTGGGTGCCATTTAAAAACCAAAAGTGCTAATGACTCTATTCCTTTTTGGGGTAATGGGGGCTGTTAATTGGAGTACTCTAAATCAAACCTGACCTCTCTAGGATATTCAGAAGCCAAGTTATAAGCCCACAAAGGTGTAACTGGACTACTTCTTTAAAGTGACACCAGGCCCGGTGACCTTTGGGACATGGTTTGACCCACTATAGGAATGTGCGATCATCATGAAACGTTCAGATCACTTACAACTCAATTGATTCTACCTTCTTGTAACGTTTCAGCCTGATTGGACCTTGATTTCACACAAATGGACCCAGAATGATGTGAAATTGTGCTTCGTGCAACATAATTTTGGGTGCCATTTACAAACCATAAGTGCTAATGACTCCATTCCTTTTTGTGGTTGTAGGGGCTGTCGATTGGAGTACACTAAAACAAACCTGATCTCTCTAGGACATTCAGAAGCCAAGTTATAAGCCCACAAATGTGTAACTGGACTACTTCTTTAAATAGACACCAGATCCGGTGACCTTTGGGACATGGTTTGACCCCCTTAGGAAAGAGCAATCATCATGAAACGTTCAGATCACTTACAACTCAATAGATTCTTCCTTCCTGTAACGTTTCAGCCTGATTGGACCTTGTTTTCACACAAATGAACCCATAATGATGTGAAATTGTGCTTCGTGCAACATAATTCTGGGTGCCATTTAAAAACCATAAGTGCTAATGACTCCATTCCTTTTTGAGGTAATAGGGGCTGTTAATTGGAGTACTCTAAAACAAACCTGACCTCTCTAGGATATTCAGAAGCCAAGTTATAAGCCCACAAAGGTGTAACTGGACTACTTCTTTAAAGTGACACCAGGCCCGGTGACCTTTGGGACATGGTTTGACCCCCTTAGGAAAGTGCTATCATCATGAAACGTTCAGATCACTTACAACTCAATAGATTCTACCTTCCTGTAACGTTTCAGCCTGATTGGACCTTGTTTTCACACAAATGAACCCAGAATGATGTGAAATTGTGCTTCGTGCAACATAATTCTGGGTGCCATTTAAAAACCATAAGTGCTAAGGACTGCATTCCTTTTTGGGGTAATGGGGGCTGTTAATTGGAGTACTCTAAAACAAACCTGACCTCTCTAGGCTATTCAGAAGCCAAGTTATAAGCCCAAAATAGGTGTAACTGGACTACTTCTTTAAAGTAACACCAGGCCCGGTGACCTTTGGGACATGGTTTGACCCCCTATAGGAATGTGCGATCATCATGAAACGTTCAGATCACTTACAACTCAATAGATTCTACCTTCTTGTAACGTTTCAGCCTGATTGGACCTTGTTTTCACACAAATGGACCCAGAATGATGTGAAATTGTGCTTCGTGCAACATAATTCTGGGTGCCATTTCCAAACCATAAGTGCTAATGACTCCATTCTGTTTTGTGGTTGTAGGGGCTGTTGATTGGAGTACACTAAAACAAACCTGATCTCTCTAGGACATTCAGAAGCCAAGTTATATGCCCACAAAGGTGTAACTGGACTACTTCTTTAAAATGACACCAGATCAGGTGACCTTTGGGACATGGTTTGACCCCCTTAGGAAAGTGCTATCATCATGAAACGTTCAGATCACTTACAACTCAATAGATTCTACCTTCCTGTAACGTTTCAGCCTGATTGGTCCTTGTTTTCACACAAATGAACCCAGAATGATGTGAAATTGTGCCTCGTGCAACATAATTCTGGGTGCCATTTAAAAACCATAAGGGCTAATGACTCCATTACTTTTTGAGATAATAGGGGCTGTTAATTTGAGTACTCTAAAACAAACCTGACCTCTCTAGGACATTCAGAAGCCAAGTTATAAGCCCACAAAGGTGTAACTGGACCACTTCTTTAAAGTGACACCAGGCCCGGTGACCTTTGGGACATGGTTTTTCCCCCTATAGGAATGTGCGATCATCATGAAATGTTCAGATCACTTACAACTCAATAGATTCTACCTTATTGTAACGTTTCAGCCTGATTGGACATTGTTTTCACACAAATGGACCCATAATGATGTGAAATGGTGCTTCGTGCAACATAATTCTGGGTGCCATTTACAAACCAAAAGTGCTAATGACTCCATTCCTTTTTGTGGTTCTAGGGGCTGTTGATTGGAGTACTCTGAAACAAACCTGATCTCTCTAGGACATTCAGAAGCCAAGTTATAAGCCCACAAATGTGTAACTGGACTACTTCTTTAAATTGACACCAGATCCGGTGACCTTTGGGACATGGTTTGACCCCCTTAGGAAAGTGCTATCATCATGAAACGTTCAGATCACTTACAACTCAATAGATTCTACCGTCCTGTACCGTTTCAGCCTGATTGGACCTTGTTTTCACACAAATGAACCCAGAATGATGTGAAATTGTGCTTAGTGCAACATAATTCTGGGTGCCATTTAAAAACCATAAGTGCTAATGACTCCATTCCTTTTTGGGGAAATGGGGGCTGTTAAATGGAGTACTCTAAAACAAACCTGACCTTTTTAGGATATTCAGAAGCCAAGTTATAAGCCAACAAAGGTGTAACTGGACTACTTCTTTAAAGTGACACCAGGCCCGGTGACCTTTGGGACATGGTTTGACCCCCTATAGGAATGTCTGATCATCATGAAATGTTCAGATCACTTACAACTCAATAGATTCTACCTTCTTGTAACGTTTCAGCCTGATTGGACCTTGTTTTCACACAAATGGACCCAGAATGATGTGAAATTGTGCTTCGTGCAACATAATTCTGGGTGCCATTTACAAACCATAAGTGCTAATGACTCCATTCCTTTTTGTGGTTGTAGGGTCTGTTGATTGGAGTACAATAAAACAAACCCGATCTCTCTGGGACATTCAGAAGCCAAGTTGTAAGCCCACAAATGTGTAACCGGACTACTATTTTAAATTGACACCAGATCCGGTGACCTTTGGGACATGGTTTGACCCCCTTAGGAAAGTGCTATCATCACGAAACATTCAGATCACTTACAACTCAATAGATTCTACCTTCTTGTAACGTTTCAGCCTGATTGGACCTTGTTTTCACACAAATGGACCCAGAATGATGTGAAATTGTGCTTCGTGCAACATAATTCTGGGTGCCATTTACAAACCATAGGTGCTAATGACTCCATTCCTTTTTGTGGTTGTAGGGGCTGTTGATTGGAGTACACTAAAACAAACCTGATCTCTCTAGGACATTCAGAAGCCAAGTTATAAACCCACAAATGTGTAACTGGACTACTTCTTTAAATTGACACCAGATCCGGTGACCTCTGGGACATGGTTTGACCACCTTAGGAAAGTGCTATCATCATGAAACTTTCAGATCACTTACAACTCAATAGATTCTACCTTCCTGTAACGTTTCAGCCTGATTGGACCTTGTTTTCACACAAATCAACCCAGAATGATGTGAAATTGTGCTTCGTGCAACATAATTCTGGCTGCCATTTACAAACCATAAGTGCTAATGACTCCATTCATTTTTGGGGTAATGGGGGCTGTTGATTGGAGTACACTAAAACAAACCTGACCTCTCTAGGATATTCAGAAGCCAAGTTATAAGCCCACAAAGGTGTAACTGGACTACTTCTTTAAAGTGACACCAGGCCCGGTGACCTTTGGGACATGGTTTGACCCCCTATAGGAATGTGCAATCATCATGAAATGTTCAGATCACTTACAACTCAATAGATTCTACCTTCTTGTAACGTTTCAGCCTGATTGGACCTTGTTTTCACACAAATGGACCCAGAATGATGTGAAATTGTGCTTCGTGCAACATAATTCTGGGTGCCATTTAAAAACCATAAGTGCTAATGACTCCATTCCTTTTTGGGGTAATGGGGGCTGTTAATTGGAGTACTCTAAAACAAACCTGACCTCTCTAGGATATTCAGAAGCCAAGTTATAAGCCCACAAATGTGTAACTGGACTACTTCTTTAAAGTGACACCAGGCCCGGTGATCTTTGGGACATGGTTTGACCCCCTATGAGAATGTGTGATCATCTTGAAACGTTCAGATCACTTACAACTCAATAGATTCTACCTTCTTGTAACGTTTCAGCCTGATTGGACCTTGTTTTCACAAAAATGGACCCAGAATGATGTGAAATTGTGCTTCGTGCAACATAAGTCTGGGTGCCATTTACAAACCATAAGTGCTAATGACTCCATTCCTTTTTGTGGTTGTAGGGGTTGTTTATTGGAGTACATTAAAACAAACCTGATCTCTCTAGGACATTCAGAAGCCAAGTTATAAACCCACAAATGTGTAACTGGACTACTTCTTTAAATTGACACCAGATCCGGTGACCTCTGGGACATGGTTTGACCACCTTAGGAAAGGGCTATCATCATGAAACTTTCAGATCACTTACAACTCAATAGATTCTACCTTCCTGTAACGTTTCAGCCTGATTGGACCTTGTTTTCACACAAATCAACCCAGAATGATGTGAAATTGTGCTTCGTGCAACATAATTATGGGTGCCATTTACAAACCATAAGTGCTAATGACTCCATTCATTTTTGGGGTAATGGGGGCTGTTGATTGGAGTACTCTAAAACAAACCTGACCTCTCTAGGATATTCAGAAGCCAAGTTATAAGCCCACAAAGGTGTAACTGGACTACTTCTTTAAAGTGACACCAGATCCGGTGACCTTTGGGACATGGTTTGACCCCCTATAGGAATGTGCAATCATCATGAAATGTTCAGATCACTTACAACTCAATAGATTCTACCTTCTTGTAACGTTTCAGCCTGATTGGACCTTGTTTTCACACAAATGGACCCAGAATGATGTGAAATTGTGCTTCGTGCAACATAATTCTGGGTGCCATTTACAAACCATAAGTGCTAATGACTCCATTCCTTTTTGTGGTTGTAGGGGCTGTTGATTGGAGGACATTAAAACAAACCTGATCTCTCTAGGACATTCAGAAGCCAAGTTATAATCCCACAAATGTGTAACTGGACTACTTCTTTAAAGTGACACCAGGCCCGGTGACCTTTGGGACATGGTTTGACCCCCTATAGGAATGTGCGATCATCATGAAACGTTCAGATCACTTACAACTCAATAGATTCTACCTTCTTGTAACGTTTCAGCCTGATTGGACCTTGTTTTCACACAAATGGACCCAGAATGATGTGAAATTGTGCTTCGTGCAACATAATTCTGGGTGCCATGTCCAAACCATAAGTGCTAATGACTCCATTCCTTTTTGTGGTTGTAGGGGCTGTTGATTGGAGTACACTAAAACAAACCTGATCTCTCTAGGACATTCAGAAGCCAAGTTATAAGCCAACAAAGGTGTAACTGGACTACTTCTTTAAATTGACACCAGATCTGGTGACCTTTGGGACATGGTTTGACCCCCTTAGGAAAGTGCTATCATCATGAAACGTTCAGATCACTTACAACTCAATAGATTCTACCTTCCTGTAACGTTTCAGCCTGATTGGACCTTGTTTTCACACAAATGAAACCAGAATGATGTGAAATTGTGCTTCGTGCAACATAATTCTGGGTGCCATTTAAAAACCATAAGTGCTAATGACTCTATTCCTTTTTGGGGTAATGGGGGCTGTTAATTGGAGTACTCTAAATCAAACCTGACCTCTCTAGGATATTCAGAAGCCAAGTTATAAGCCCACAAAGGTGTAACTGGACTACTTCTTTAAAGTGACACCAGGCCCGGTGACCTTTGGGACATGGTTTGACCCACTATAGGAATGTGCGATCATCATGAAACGTTCAGATCACTTACAACTCAATTGATTCTACCTTCTTGTAACGTTTCAGCCTGATTGGACCTTGATTTCACACAAATGGACCCAGAATGATGTGAAATTGTGCTTCGTGCAACATAATTTTGGGTGCCATTTACAAACCATAAGTGCTAATGACTCCATTCCTTTTTGTGGTTGTAGGGGCTGTCGATTGGAGTACACTAAAACAAACCTGATCTCTCTAGGACATTCAGAAGCCAAGTTATAAGCCCACAAATGTGTAACTGGACTACTTCTTTAAATAGACACCAGATCCGGTGACCTTTGGGACATGGTTTGACCCCCTTGGGAAAGAGCAATCATCATGAAACGTTCAGATCACTTACAACTCAATAGATTCTTCCTTCCTGTAACGTTTCAGCCTGATTGGACCTTGTTTTCACACAAATGAACCCATAATGATGTGAAATTGTGCTTCGTGCAACATAATTCTGGGTGCCATTTAAAAACCATAAGTGCTAATGACTCCATTCCTTTTTGAGGTAATAGGGGCTGTTAATTGGAGTACTCTAAAACAAACCTGACCTCTCTAGGCTATTCAGAAGCCAAGTTATAAGCCCAAAATAGGTGTAACTGGACTACTTCTTTAAAGTAACACCAGGCCCGGTGACCTTTGGGACATGGTTTGACCCCCTATAGGAATGTGCGATCATCATGAAACGTTCAGATCACTTACAACTCAATAGATTCTACCTTCTTGTAACGTTTCAGCCTGATTGGACCTTGTTTTCACACAAATGGACCCAGAATGATGTGAAATTGTGCTTCGTGCAACATAATTCTGGGTGCCATTTCCAAACCATAAGTGCTAATGACTCCATTCTGTTTTGTGGTTGTAGGGGCTGTTGATTGGAGTACACTAAAACAAACCTGATCTCTCTAGGACATTCAGAAGCCAAGTTATATGCCCACAAAGGTGTAACTGGACTACTTCTTTAAAATGACACCAGATCAGGTGACCTTTGGGACATGGTTTGACCCCCTTAGGAAAGTGCTATCATCATGAAACGTTCAGATCACTTACAACTCAATAGATTCTACCTTCCTGTAACGTTTCAGCCTGATTGGTCCTTGTTTTCACACAAATGAACCCAGAATGATGTGAAATTGTGCCTCGTGCAACATAATTCTGGGTGCCATTTAAAAACCATAAGGGCTAATGACTCCATTACTGTTTGAGATAATAGGGGCTGTTAATTTGAGTACTCTAAAACAAACCTGACCTCTCTAGGACATTCAGAAGCCAAGTTATAAGCCCACAAAGGTGTAACTGGACCACTTCTTTAAAGTGACACCAGGCCCGGTGACCTTTGGGACATGGTTTTTCCCCCTATAGGAATGTGCGATCATCATGAAATGTTCAGATCACTTACAACTCAATAGATTCTACCTTATTGTAACGTTTCAGCCTGATTGGACATTGTTTTCACACAAATGGACCCATAATGATGTGAAATGGTGCTTCGTGCAACATAATTCTGGGTGCCATTTACAAACCAAAAGTGCTAATGACTCCATTCCTTTTTGTGGTTCTAGGGGCTGTTGATTGGAGTACTCTGAAACAAACCTGATCTCTCTAGGACATTCAGAAGCCAAGTTATAAGCCCACAAATGTGTAACTGGACTACTTCTTTAAATTGACACCAGATCCGGTGACCTTTGGGACATGGTTTGACCCCCTTAGGAAAGTGCTATCATCATGAAACGTTCAGATCACTTACAACTCAATAGATTCTACCGTCCTGTACCGTTTCAGCCTGATTGGACCTTGTTTTCACACAAATGAACCCAGAATGATGTGAAATTGTGCTTAGTGCAACATAATTTTGCGTGCCATTTAAAAACCATAAGTGCTAATGACTCCATTCCTTTTTGGGGAAATGGGGGCTGTTAAATGGAGTACTCTAAAACAAACCTGACCTTTTTAGGATATTCAGAAGCCAAGTTATAAGCCAACAAAGGTGTAACTGGACTACTTCTTTAAAGTGACACCAGGCCCGGTGACCTTTGGGACATGGTTTGACCCCCTATAGGAATGTCTGATCATCATGAAATGTTCAGATCACTTACAACTCAATAGATTCTACCTTCTTGTAACGTTTCAGCCTGATTGGACCTTGTTTTCACACAAATGGACCCAGAATGATGTGAAATTGTGCTTCGTGCAACATAATTCTGGGTGCCATTTACAAACCATAAGTGCTAATGACTCCATTCCTTTTTGTGGTTGTAGGGTCTGTTGATTGGAGTACAATAAAACAAACCCGATCTCTCTGGGACATTCAGAAGCCAAGTTGTAAGCCCACAAATGTGTAACCGGACTACTATTTTAAATTGACACCAGATCCGGTGACCTTTGGGACATGGTTTGACCCCCTTAGGAAAGTGCTATCATCACGAAACATTCAGATCACTTACAACTCAATAGATTCTACCTTCTTGTAACGTTTCAGCCTGATTGGACCTTGTTTTCACACAAATGGACCCAGAATGATGTGAAATTGTGCTTCGTGCAACATAATTCTGGGTGCCATTTACAAACCATAGGTGCTAATGACTCCATTCCTTTTTGTGGTTGTAGGGGCTGTTGATTGGAGTACACTAAAACAAACCTGATCTCTCTAGGACATTCAGAAGCCAAGTTATAAACCCACAAATGTGTAACTGGACTACTTCTTTAAATTGACACCAGATCCGGTGACCTCTGGGACATGGTTTGACCACCTTAGGAAAGTGCTATCATCATGAAACTTTCAGATCACTTACAACTCAATAGATTCTACCTTCCTGTAACGTTTCAGCCTGATTGGACCTTGTTTTCACACAAATCAACCCAGAATGATGTGAAATTGTGCTTCGTGCAACATAATTCTGGCTGCCATTTACAAACCATAAGTGCTAATGACTCCATTCATTTTTGGGGTAATGGGGGCTGTTGATTGGAGTACACTAAAACAAACCTGACCTCTCTAGGATATTCAGAAGCCAAGTTATAAGCCCACAAAGGTGTAACTGGACTACTTCTTTAAAGTGACACCAGGCCCGGTGACCTTTGGGACATGGTTTGACCCCCTATAGGAATGTGCAATCATCATGAAATGTTCAGATCACTTACAACTCAATAGATTCTACCTTCTTGTAACGTTTCAGCCTGATTGGACCTTGTTTTCACACAAATGGACCCAGAATGATGTGAAATTGTGCTTCGTGCAACATAATTCTGGGTGCCATTTAAAAACCATAAGTGCTAATGACTCCATTCCTTTTTGGGGTAATGGGGGCTGTTAATTGGAGTACTCTAAAACAAACCTGACCTCTCTAGGATATTCAGAAGCCAAGTTATAAGCCCACAAATGTGAAACTGGACTACTTCTTTAAAGTAACACCAGGCCCGGTGATCTTTGGGACATGGTTTGACCCCCTATGAGAATGTGTGATCATCTTGAAACGTTCAGATCACTTACAACTCAATAGATTCTACCTTCTTGTAACGTTTCAGCCTGATTGGACCTTGTTTTCACAAAAATGGACCCAGAATGATGTGAAATTGTGCTTCGTGCAACATAAGTCTGGGTGCCATTTACAAACCATAAGTGCTAATGACTCCATTCCTTTTTGTGGTTGTAGGGGCTGTTGATTGGAGTACACTAAAACAAACCTGATCTCTCTAGGACATTCAGAAGCCAAGTTATAAGCCCACAAATGTGTAACTGGACTACTTCTTTAAATTGACACCAGATCCGGTGACCTCTGGGACATGGTTTGACCACCTTAGGAAAGTGCTATCATCATGAAACTTTCAGATCACTTACAACTCAATAGATTCTACCTTCCTGTAACGTTTCAGCCTGATTGGACCTTGTTTTCACACAAATCAACCCAGAATGATGTGAAATTGTGCTTCGTGCAACATAATTCTGGGTGCCATTGACAAACCATAAGTGCTAATGACTCCATTCATTTTTGGGGTAATGGGGGCTGTTGATTGGAGTACTCTAAAACAAACCTGACCTCTCTAGGATATTCAGAAGCCAAGTTATAAGCCCACAAAGGTGTAACTGGACTACTTCTTTAAAGTGACACCAGGCCCGGTGACCTTTGGGACATGGTTTGACCCCCTATAGGAATGTGCAATCATCATGAAATGTTCAGATCACTTACAACTCAATAGATTCTACCTTCTTGTAACGTTTCAGCCTGATTGGACCTTGTTTTCACACAAATGGACCCAGAATGATGTGAAATTGTGCTTCGTGCAAAAAAATTCTGGGTGCCATTTAAAAACCATAAGTGCTAATGACTCCATTCCTTTTTGGGGTAATGGGGGCTGTTAATTGGAGTACTCTAAAACAAACCTGACCTCTCTAGGATATTCAGAAGCCAAGTTATAAGCCCACAAATGTGTAACTGGACTACTTCTTTAAATTGACACCAGATCCGGTGAACTTTGGGACATGGTTTGACCCCCTTAGGAAAGTGCTATCATCATGAAACGTTCAGATCACTTACAACTCAATAGATTCTACCTTCTTGTAACGTTTCAGCCTAATTGGACCTTGTTTTCACACAAATGAACCCAGAATGATGTGAAATTGTGCTTAGTGCAACATAATTCTGGGTGCCATTTAAAAACCATCAGTGCTAATGACTCCATTCCTTTTTGTGGTTGTAGGGGCTGTTGATTGGAGTACACTAAAACAAACCTGATCTCTCTAGGACATTCAGAAGCCAAGTTATAAGCCCACAAATGTGTAACTGGACTACTTCTTTAAAGTGACACCAGGCCCGGTGACCTTTGGGACATGGTTTGACCTCCTATAGGTATGTGCGATCATCATGAAACATTCAGATCACTTACAACTCAATAGATTCTACCTTCTTGTAACGTTTCAGCCTGATTGGACCTTGTTTTCACACAAATGGATCCAGAATGATGTGAAATTGTGCTTCGTGCAACATAATTCTGGGTGCCATTTACAAACCATAAGTGCTAATGACTCCATTCCTTTTTGTGGTTGTAGGGGCTGTTGATTGGAGTACACTAAAACAAACCTGACCTCTCTAGGACATTCAGAAGCCAAGTTATACGCCCACAAAGGTGTAACTGGACTACTTCTTTAAAGTGACACCAGGCCCGGTGACCTTTGGGACATGGTTTGACCCCCTATAGGAATGTGCGATCATCATGAAACATTCAGATCACTTACGACTCAATAGATTCTACCTTCTTGTAACGTTTCAGCCTGATTGGACCTTGTTTTCACAAAAATGGACCCAGAATGATGTGAAATTGTGCTTCGTGCAACATAATTCTGGGTGCCATTTACAAACCATAAGTGCTAATGACTCCATTCCTTTTTGTGGTTGTAGGGGCTGTTGATTGGAGTACACTAAAACAAACCTGACCTCTCTAGGACATTCAGAAGCCAAGTTATAAGCCCACAAATGTGTAACTGGACTACTTCTTTAAATTGACACCAGATCCGGTGACCTTTGGGACATGGTTTGACCCCCTTAGGAAAGTGCTATCATCATGAAACGTTCAGATCATTAACAACTCAATTGATTCTACCTTCTTGTAACGTTTCAGCCTGATTGGACCTTGTTTTCACACAAATGGACCCAGAATGATGTGAAATTGTGCTTCGTGCAACATAATTCTGGGTGCCATTTACAAACCATGAGTGCTAATGACTCCATTCCTTTTTGTGGTTGTAGGGGCTGTTGATTGGAGTACACTAAAACAAACCTGATCTCTCTAGGACATTCAGAAGCCAAGTTATAAGCCCACAAATGTGTAACTGGACTACTTCTTTAAATTGACACCAGATCCGGTGACCTTTGGGACATGGTTTGACCCCCTTAGGAAAGTGCTATCATCATGAAAGGTTCAGATCACTTACAACTTAACAGATTCTACTTTCCTGTAACGTTTCAGCCTGATTGGGCCTTGTTTTCACACAAATGAACCCAGAATGATGTGAAATTGTGCTTCGTGCAACATAATTCTGGGTGCCATTTAAAAACCATAAGTGCTAAGGACTCCATTCCTTTTTGGGGTAATGGGGGCTGTTAATTGGAGTACTCTAAAACAAACCTGACCTCTCTAGGATATTCAGAAGCCAAGTTGTAAGCCCACAAAGGTGTAACTGGACTACTTCTTTAAAGTGACACCAGGCCCGGTGACCTTTGGGACATGGTTTGACCCCCTATAGGAATGTGCAATCATCATGAAACGTTCAGATCACTTACAACTCAATAGATTCTACCTTCTTGTAACGTTTCAGCCTGATTGGACCTTGTTTTCACACAAATGGACCCAGAATGATGTGAAATTGTGCTTCGTGCAACATAATTCTGGGTGCCATTTACAAACAATAAGTGCTAATGACTCCATTCCTTTTTGTGATTGTAGGGGCTGTTGATTGGAGTACATTAAAACAAACCTGACCTCTCTAGTACATTCAGAAGCCAAGTTATAAGCCCACAAATGTGTAACTGGACTACTTCTTTAAAGTGACACCAGGCCCGGTGACCTTTGGGACATGGTGTGACCCCCTATAGGTATGAGCGATCATCACGAAACATTCAGATCACTTACAACTCAATAGATTCTACCTTCCTGTAACGTTTCAGCCTGATTGGACCTTGTTTTCACACAAATGGATCCAGAATGATGTGAAATTGTGCTTCGTGCAACATAATTCTGGGTGCCATTTACAAACCATAAGTGCTAATGACTCCATTCCTTTTTGTGGTTGTAGGGGCTGTTGATTGGAGTACACTAAAACAAACCTGACCTCTCTAGGACGTTCAGAAGCCAAGTTATAAGCCCACAAAGGTGTAACTGGACTACTTCTTTAAAGTGACACCAGGCCCGGTGACCTTTGGCACATGGTTTGACCCCCTATAGGAATGTGCGATCATCATGAAACATTCAGATCACTTACAACTCAATAGATTCTACCTTCTTGTAACGTTTCAGCCTGATTGGACCTTGTTTTCACACAAATGGACCCAGAATGATGTGAAATTGTGCTTCGTGCAACATAATTCTGGGTGCCATTTACAAACCATAAGTGCTAATGACTCCATTCCTTTTTGTGGTTGTAGGGGCTGTTGATTGGAGTACACTAAAACAAACCTGACCTCTCTAGGACATTCAGAAGCCAAGTTATAAGCCCACAAAGGTGTAACTGGACTACTTCTTTAAATTGACACCAGATCCGGTGACCTTTGGGACATGGTTTGACCCCCTTAGGAAAGTGCTATCATCATGAAACGTTCAGATCACTTACAACTCAACAGATTCCACCTTCCTGTAACGTTTCAGCCTGATTGGACCTTGTTTTCACACAAATGGACCCAGAATGATGTGAAATTGTGCTTCGTGCAACATAATTCTGGGTGCCATTTACAAACCATAAGTGCTAATGACTCCATTCCTTTTTGTGGTTGTAGGGGCTGTTGATTGGAGTACACTAAAACAAACCTGACCTCTCAAGGACATTCAGAAGCCAAGTTATAAGCCCACAAAGGTGTAACTGGACTACTTCTTTAAATTGACACCAGATCCGGTGACCTTTGGGACATGGTTTGACCCCCTTAGGAAATTGCTATCATCATGAAACGTTCAGATCACTTACAACTCAATTGATTCTACCTTCTTGTAATGTTTCAGCCTGATTGGACCTTGTTTTCACACAAATGGACCCAGAATGATGTGAAATTGTGCTTCGTGCAACATAATTCTGGGTGCCATTTAAAAACCATAAGTGCTAAGGACTCCATTCCTTTTTGGGGTAATGGGGGCTGTTAATTGGAGTACTCTAAAACAAACCTGACCTCTCTAGGATATTCAGAAGCCAAGTTATAAGCCCACAAAGGTGTAACTGGACTACTTCTTTAAAGTGACACCAGGCCCGGTGACCTTTGGGACATGGTTTGACCCCCTATAGGAATGTGCGATCATCATGAAACGTTCAGATCACTTACAACTCAATAGATTCTACCGTCTTGTAACGTTTCAGCCTGATTGGACGTTGTTTTCACACAAATGGACCCAGATTATGTGAAATTGTGCTTCGTGCAACATAATTCTGGGTGCCATTTACAAACCATAAGTGCTAATGACTCCATTCCTTTTTGTGGTTGTAGGGGCTGTTGATTGGAGTACACTAAAACAAACCTGATCTCTCTAGGACATTCAGAAACCAAGTTATAAGCCCACAAAGGTGTAACTGGACTACTTCTTTAAAGGAGACATAACATGCTTTTAAGTTATTCCTTTTTACATCTAAATCCTTCAGTTGGGGTCTAAATACAGTGGAACTGCAGTTCTTTGGTCTGATTTCCTCATTATTGTTGCTCTACAGACCCTCATCTACCCCTGTTCTGAGGAGAGTCTTGAGAACGAGCCGTTTTTGGGTACTGTCTCTTTAAACTGGAGGAGGAGCTGTAAACTCCGCCCCCCTCCATAGTGCAGACCTGTACTCTCCTCCCCCAGTCGGACTTTGTAGTTCTATAGAGAAATCATTATTGAGCATAGCAGATTTAGCATAGCATATTAGCATTTTTAAAACATGTGGGGAGGGTAGTTCATCAAGCTGTTTCAAGGCTGCTAACTCTCTCATGCATTTGTCTGTAGTCACTCACACACACCCGTCACGGCCGACGGAGGGACAAGCTAGCAGGCACGTGCGCGCGCGCGCACACACACACACACACACAAGGAATGCTGCTTGCTTATTTATTTCTATAAAAAATGTTTTAAAAAATGATACAGCTCATTAAAACACCATTAAAAGAATACATTTTTTTAAGATCTCTATCTATATATATATATACATACATATAATTATAAATAATTTTATAAGTAGTCTTATTTAATATTGGGTGTCTTAATGGCTGAAAATGGATAAAAAGCAGTTACATTTTAATTTAAAGATTTGAGATTCGAGTCAAAAATAAAGAACATTCCTCCAAATGTTCTTTAATGTGATCATTATAATTCTAATGCTTACAACTTTGTTTTTATTGTCTGCAATGCGTAGCCTATATCTTTATTAAATGTGTTTAGCTGTAAAGTGGTAATTCTCTCTAATGTGTACAGAGAGGTGGACATCAGTGCTGCAGTGAAATTCCCAAGATCAGTCTGCTTTGCTAACAAATATAGTTAAATCTTACCTGCATTCTAAATAAATACCGTTAAGTGAAAACATCAGTAGGCATTGAGTTATTGATAAAATCCCTAACAGCCAGAATGGAAGAAGAGCATGCTGGGTCATCCTGGACCTGAGCCTGTTCTGTGTATTTACCTACAGGATGCAATAAATGTCTACAAGGCTGAGTTTGGACCATTACATCTAAAAGAAAACATACAATCAGTGATTTTTTAAAAATTGTTTACATTAATATACAAATTTTCTAAGTATTAACCTCACAGCAAATAAGTAGAACAATATAATAAACAGGCTTTAGTAGTTAAACAGGCTTTAGTAGTTAAACAGGCGTTGTGCACACAGGTAATTTGTGTCTCGGTGCTGGTGGTGTCTAGGTCTCAGAGTTCCTGTCCTCCTGCCGTCTTCTGTTGTCCTCAGGATATGGATTGATGTTTCCTGATGATGAGGGAGGGGCAGTATGTGGGCTTCAAACTGGTCCTGGATAACAGTGGGAGACCTCCGTTGTCTGAATACTGAGACCAGAGAGTTGGTGAGATGCAGATCTTCTCTACCTCATCTAGAAACGGAGTTGGTTCAGGGAAAACTTTTCCAAAGACCAGTTCCATGATGTCATCGTCATATTCTGCAATGATAGACAATAACTTTAATGACATATTTTGTTTACAAGCAGCTTTAGGAAAGTCGTTTCTTTAGCTTTCATGTTTATAGTCACGTTTGTGTTTGTTCACAAGTTCACTTTGCTGCAGTGACTTCATATTCTTACAAATGTAATAAAATAGTGACACTAAAATTATACAAATGATTCCTTATGAAAGGAAGCTCATTAGAGAGCAGTGCAGACAGACTTACTACTCTATTAAATCCACTGTGTTGACGCACTTTAATGACTTTGTCACGCTGCATTTTAGCTGATATGGGACTTTATTTACTGGATGCTAAGATTACATCACACTCACGTAGAATAACACACAGGCTCTCTGCTGTTACAATCAGTGGGAAGTTATCATCTGGTGTAAAAGAAGGCGTTGATCAGAAATCACGTTTTATTCCACGAAAATCAGCCAAATCCGCATTAATCTGGGTGCTAACTTTACTAGCATACTGTGCTAGCGATAGCAAGCCGGATGCTAACGCTTTAGTGCTGCTAATGCCCGTAAATCTAAAGTAAAGTTTGTCGACATTTTAGAGTGATATGAAGCTTACCGCTCTGCTGCTGTGTCCCGGTGCTGCCACATTCAGATAAAAATGACTCCTTTTAGATAGATGAAGCCCTCAGTACTTACTAGCCTGAAGACACGAAAGAACGAACCGCGCGCGCGCACACACACACACACACACACACAAGCACAAACACAAACACACTACTTTTTCTTCTGTGTTTTTTTTAGCAGTAGTGTCATCAGCTCCTGGGTTTAAATACTGCCACACCACCCTTCCTTAAAACGAGGAACAGTTTTGAGCTGTGTGTGGCTAAAATAACCAGACATTCTGCATTTTTCCAATAGGACTACAAAACATCTTAGCGAGAAGAAAAAATGGCGGATTGGCTCTGTGTTTAGCCGAGGGCCATTACCATATTTGGTAGTTATCCTCACTAAATTAATTACTGATGTAATAGATTATGTAAAAACTGAACGGGTGGACAAATATGCCCAAAACTTAATTATTAAATATCTAAATAGCAACTCCAGTGAATAATATAAGCCTTTTTGCTCACTTAGACACTTAAAATGTGAAACACACTGTGTTAATGGATAAAAAAGTGGGTTTTTCATGTTATGTCTCCTTTAAAATGACACCAGATCCGGTGACCTTTGGGACATGGTTTGACCCCCTTAGGAAAGTGCTATCATCATAAAACGTTCAGATCACTTACAACTCAATAGATTCTACCTTCCTGTAACGTTTCAGCCTGATTGGACCTTGTTTTCACACAAATGAACCCAGAATGATGTGAAATTGTGCTTCGTGCAACATAATTCTGGGTGCCATTTAAAAACCATAAGGGCTTATGACTCCATTCCTTTTTGAGGTAATAGGGGCTGTTAATTGAAGTACTCTAAAACAAACCTGACCTCTCTAGGATATTCAGAAGCCAAGTTATAAGCCCACAAAGGTGTAACTGGACTACTTTTTTAAAGTGACACCAGGCCCGGTGACCTTTGGGACATGGTTTTACCCCCTATAGCAATGTGCTATCATCATGAAACGTTCAGATCACTTACAACTCAATAGATTCTACCGTCCTGTACCGTTTCAGCCTGATTGGACCTTGTTTGCACACAAATGAACCCAGAATGATGTGAAATTGTGCTTTGTGCAACATAATTCTGGGTGCCATTTAAAATCCATAAGTGCTTATGACTCCATTCCTTTTTGGGGAAATGGGGGCTGTTAATTGGAGTACTCTAAAACAAACCTGACCTTTTTAGGATATTCAGAAGCCAAGTTATAAGCCCACAAAGGTGTAACTGGACTACTTCTTTAAAGTGACACCAGGCCCGGTGACCTTTGGGAGATGGTTTGACCCCCTATAGGAATGTGCGATCATCATGAAAAGTTCAGATCACTTACAACTCAATTGATTCTACCTTCTTGTAACGTTTCAGCCTGATTGGACCTTGTTTTCACACAAATGGACCCAGAATGATGTGAAATTGTGCTTCGTGCAACATAATTCTGGGTGCCATTTACAAACCATAAGTGCTAAGGACTCCATTCCTTTTTGTGGTTGTAGGGGCTGTTGACTGGAGTACACTAAAACAAACCTGATCTCTCTAGGACATTCAGAAGCCAAGTTGTAAGCCCACAAATGTGTAACCGGACTACTATTTTAAATTGACACCCGATCCGGTGACCTTTGGGACATGGTTTGACCCCCTTAGGAAAGTGCTATCATCATGAAACGTTCAGATCACTTACAACTCAATAGATTCTACCTTCCTGTAACGTTTCAGCCTGATTGGACCTTGTTTTCACACAAATGAACCCAGAATGATGTGAAATTGTGCTTCGTGCAACATAATTCTGGGTGCCATTTAAAAACCATAAGGGCTTATGACTCCATTCCTTTTTGAGGTAATAGGGGCTGTTAATTGAAGTACTCTAAAACAAACCTGACCTCTCTAGGATATTCAGAAGCCAAGTTATAAGCCCACAAAGGTGTAACTGGACTACTTTTTTAAAGTGACACCAGGCCCGGTGACCTTTGGGACATGGTTTTACCCCCTATAGCAATGTGCTATCATCATGAAACGTTCAGATCACTTACAACTCAATAGATTCTACCGTCCTGTACCGTTTCAGCCTGATTGGACCTTGTTTGCACACAAATGAACCCAGAATGATGTGAAATTGTGCTTTGTGCAACATAATTCTGGGTGCCATTTAAAATCCATAAGTGCTTATGACTCCATTCCTTTTTGGGGAAATGGGGGCTGTTAATTGGAGTACTCTAAAACAAACCTGACCTTTTTAGGATATTCAGAAGCCAAGTTATAAGCCCACAAAGGTGTAACTGGACTACTTCTTTAAAGTGACACCAGGCCCGGTGACCTTTGGGAGATGGTTTGACCCCCTATAGGAATGTGCGATTATCATGAAACGTTCAGATCACTTACAACTCAATAGATTCTACCTTCTTGTAACGTTTCAGCCTGATTGGACCTTGTTTTCACACAAATGGACCCAGAATGATGTGAAATTGTGCTTCGTGCAACATAATTCTGGGTGCCATTTACAAACCATAAGTGCTAAGGACTCCATTCCTTTTTGTGGTTGTAGGGGCTGTTGACTGGAGTACACTAAAACAAACCTGATCTCTCTAGGACATTCAGAAGCCAAGTTGTAAGCCCACAAATGTGTAACCGGACTACTATTTTAAATTGACACCCGATCCGGTGACCTTTGGGACATGGTTTGACCCCCTTAGGAAAGTGCTATCATCATGAAACGTTCAGATCACTTACAACTCAATAGATTCCACCTTCCTGTAACATTTCAGCCTGATTGGACCTTGTTTTCACACAAATGAACCCAGAATGATGTGAAATTGTGCTTTGTGCAACATAATTCTGGGTGCCATTTAAAAACCATAAGTGCTAATGACTCCATTCCTTTTTGTGGTAATGGGGGCTGTTAATTGGAGTACTCTAAAACAAACCTGACCTCTCTAGGATATTCAGAAGCCAAGTTATAAGCCCACAAATGTGTAACTGGACTACTTCTTTAAATTGACACCAGATCCGGTGACCTTTGGGACATGTTTTGACCCCCTTAGGAAAGTTCTATCATCATGAAACGTTCATATCACTTACAACTCAATTGATTCTACCTTCTTGTAACGTTTCAGCCTGATTGGACCTTGTTTTCACACAAATGGACCCAGAATGATGTGAAATTGTGCTTCGTGCAACGTAATTCTGGGTGCCATTTACAAACCATAGGTGCTAATGACTCCATTCCTTTTTCTGGTTGTAGGGGCTGTCGATTGGAGTACACTAAAACAAACCTGATCTCTCTAGGACATTCAGAAGCCAATTTATAAGCCCACAAATGTGTAACTGGACTACTTCTTTAAATTGACACCAGATCCGGTGACCTTTGGGACATGGTTTGACCCCCTTAGGAAAGTGCTATCATCATGAAACGTTCAGATCACTTACAACTCAATAGATTCTACCTTCCTGAAACGTTTCAGCCTGATTGGACCTTGTTTTCACACAAATGAACCCAGAATGATGTGAAATTGTGCTTCGTGCAACATAATTCTGGGTGCCATTTAAAAACCATAAGTGCTAATGACTCCATTCCTTTTTGGGGTAATGGGGGCTGTTAATTGGAGTACTCTAAAACAAACCTGACCTCTCTAGGACATTCAGAAGCCAAGTTATAAGCCCACAAAGGTGTAACTGGACTACTTCTTTAAAGTGACACCAGGCCCGGTGACCTTTGGGACATGGTTTGACCCCCTATAGGAATGTGCGATCATCATGAAACGTTCAGATCACTTACAACTCAATAGATTCTACCTTCTTGTAACGTTTCAGCCTGATTGGACCTTGTTTTCACACAAATGGACCCAGAATAATGTGAAATTGTGCTTCGTGCAACATAATTCTGGGTGCCATTTACAAACCATAAGTGCTAATGACTCCATTCCTTTTTGTGGTTGTAGGGGCTGTTGATTGGCGTACATTAAAACAAACCTGACCTCTCTAGGACATTCAGAAGCCAAGTTATAAGCCCACAAATGTGTAACTGGACTACTTCTTTAAAGTGACACCAGGCCCGGTGACCTTTGGGACATGGTTTGACCCCCTATAGGTATGTGCGATCATCATGAAACATTCAGATCACTTACAACTCAATAGATTCTACCTTCTTGTAACGTTTCAGCCTGATTGGACCTTGTTTTCACACAAATGGATCCAGAATGATGTGAAATTGTGCTTCGTGCAACATAATTCTGGGTGCCATTTACAAACCATAAGTGCTAATGACTCCATTCCTTTTTGTGGTTGTAGGGGCTGTTGATTGGAGTACACTAAAACAAACCTGACCTCTCTAGGACATTCAGAAGCCAAGTTATAAGCCCACAAAGGTGTAACTGGACTACTTCTTTAAAGTGACACCAGGCCCGGTGACCTTTGGCACATGGTTTGACCCCCTATAGGAATGTGCGATCATCATGAAACATTCAGATCACATATAACTCAATAGATTCTACCTTCTTGTAACGTTTCAGCCTGATTGGACCTTGTTTTCACACAAATGGACCCAGAATGATGTGAAATTGTGCTTCGTGCAACATAATTCTGGGTGCCATTTACAAACCATAAGTGCTAATGACTCCATTCCTTTTTGTGGTTGTAGGGGCTGTTGATTGGAGTACACTAAAACAAACCTGACCTCTCTATGACATTCAGAAGCCAAGTTATAAGCCCACAAAGGTGTATCTGGACTACTTCTTTAAATTGACACCAGATCCGGTGACCTTTGGGACATGGTTTGACCCCCTTAGAAAAGTGCTATCATCATGAAACGTTCAGATCACTTACAACTCAACAGATTCTACCTTTCTGTAACGTTTCAGCCTGATTGGACCCTGTTTTCACACAAATGAACCCAGAATGATGTGAAATTGTGCTTCGTGCAACATAATTCTGTGTGCCATTTAAAAACCATAAGGGCTTATGACTCCATTCCTTTTTGAGGTAATAGGGGCTGTTAATTGAAGTACTCTAAAACAAACCTGACCTCTCTAGGATATTCAGAAGACAAGTTATAAGCCCACAAAGGTGTAACTGGACTACTTTTTTAAAGTGACACCAGGCCCGGTGACCTTTGGGACATGGTTTTACCCCCTATAGCAATGTGCTATCATCATGAAACGTTCAGATCACTTACAACTCAATAGATTCTACCGTCCTGCACCGTTTCAGCCTGATTGGACCTTGTTTGCACACAAATGAACCCAGAATGATGTGAAATTGTGCTTTGTGCAACATAATTCTGGGTGCCATTTAAAATCCATAAGTGCTTATGACTCCATTCCTTTTTGGGGAAATGGGGGCTGTTAATTGGAGTACTCTAAAACAAACCTGACCTTTTTAGGATATTCAGAAGCCAAGTTATAAGCCCACAAAGGTGTAACTGGACTACTTCTTTAAAGTGACACCAGGCCCGGTGACCTTTGGGAGATGGTTTGACCCCCTATAGGAATGTGCGATCATCATGAAACGTTCAGATCACTTTCAACTCAATAGATTCTACCTTCTTGTAACGTTTCAGCCTGATTGGACCTTGTTTTCACACAAATGGACCCAGAATGATGTGAAATTGTGCTTCGTGCAACATAATTCTGGGTGCCATTTACAAACCATAAGTGCTAAGGACTCCATTCCTTTTTGTGGTTGTAGGGGCTGTTGACTGGAGTACAATAAAACAAACCTGATCTCTCTAGGACATTCAGAAGCCAAGTTGTAAGCCCACAAATGTGTAACCGGACAACTATTTTAAATTGACACCCGATCCGGTGACCTTTGGGACATGGTTTGACCCCCTTAGGAAAGTGCTATCATCATGAAACGTTCAGATCACTTACAACTCAATAGATTCCACCTTCCTGTAACATTTCAGCCTGATTGGACCTTGTTTTCACACAAATGAACCCAGAATGATGTGAAATTGTGCTTTGTGCAACATAATTCTGGGTGCCATTTAAAAACCATAAGTGCTAATGACTCCATTCCTTTTTGTGGTAATGGGGGCTGTTAATTGGAGTACTCTAAAACAAACCTGACCTCTCTAGGATATTCAGAAGCCAAGTTATAAGCCCACAAATGTGTAACTGGGCTACTTCTTTAAATTGACACCAGATCCGGTGACCTTTGGGACATGGTTTGACCCCCTTAGGAAAGTTCTATCATCATGAAACGTTCATATCACTTACAACTCAATTGATTCTACCTTCTTGTAACGTTTCAGCCTGATTGGACCTTGTTTTCACACAAATGGACCCAGAATGATGTGAAATTGTGCTTCGTGCAACATAATTCTGGGTGCCATTTACAAACCATAGGTGCTAATGACTCCATTCCTTTTTCTGGTTGTAGGGGCTGTCGAATGGAGTACACTAAAACAAACCTGATCTCTCTAGGACATTCAGAAGCCAATTTATAAGCCCACAAATGTGTAACTGGACTACTTCTTTAAATTGACACCAGATCCGGTGACCTTTGGGACATGGTTTGACCCCCTTAGGAAAGTGCTATCATCATGAAACGTTCAGATCACTTACAACTCAATAGATTCTACCTACCTGAAACGTTTCAGCCTGATTGGACCTTGTTTTCACACAAATGAACCCAGAATGATGTGAAATTGTGCTTCGTGCAACATATTTCTGGGTGCCATTTAAAAACCATAAGTGCTAATGACTCCATTCCTTTTTGGGGTAATGGGGGCTGTTAATTGGAGTACTCTAAAACAAACCTGACCTCTCTAGGACATTCAGAAGCCAAGTTATAAGCCCACAAAGGTGTAACTGGACTACTTCTTTAAAGTGACACCAGGCCCGGTGACCTTTGGGACATGGTTTGACCCCCTATAGGAATGTGCGATCATCATGAAACGTTCAGATCACTTACAACTCAATAGATTCTACCTTCTTGTAACGTTTCAGCCTGATTGGACCTTGTTTTCACACAAATGGACCCAGAATGATGTGAAATTGTGCTTCGTGCAACATAATTCTGGGTGCCATTTACAAACCATAAGTGCTAATGACTCCATTCCTTTTTGTGGTTGTAGGGGCTGTTGATTGGCGTACATTAAAACAAACCTGACCTCTCTAGGACATTCAGAAGCCAAGTTATAAGCCCACAAATGTGTAACTGGACTACTTCTTTAAAGTGACACCAGGCCCGGTGACCTTTGGGACATGGTTTGACCCCCTATAGGTATGTGCGATCATCATGAAACATTCAGATCACTTACAACTCAATAGATTCTACCTTCTTGTAACGTTTCAGCCTGATTGGACCTTGTTTTCACACAAATGGATCCAGAATGATGTGAAATTGTGCTTTGTGCAACATAATTCTGGGTGCCATTTACAAACCATAAGTGCTAATGACTCCATTCCTTTTTGTGGTTGTAGGGGCTGTTGATTGGAGTACACTAAAACAAACCTGACCTCTCTAGGACATTCAGAAGCCAAGTTATAAGCCCACAAAGGTGTAACTGGACTACTTCTTTAAAGTGACACCAGGCCCGGTGACCTTTGGCACATGGTTTGACCCCCTATAGGAATGTGCGATCATCATGAAACATTCAGATCACATATAACTCAATAGATTCTACCTTCTTGTAACGTTTCAGCCTGATTGGACCTTGTTTTCACACAAATGGACCCAGAATGATGTGAAATTGTGCTTCGTGCAACATAATTCTGGGTGCCATTTACAAACCATAAGTGCTAATGACTCCATTCCTTTTTGTGGTTGTAGGGGCTGTTGATTGGAGTACACGAAAACAAACCTGACCTCTCTATGACATTCAGAAGCCAAGTTATAAGCCCACAAAGGTGTATCTGGACTACTTCTTTAAATTGACACCAGATCCGGTGACCTTTGGGACATGGTTTGACCCCCTTAGAAAAGTGCTATCATCATGAAACGTTCAGATCACTTACAACTCAACAGATTCTACCTTTCTGTAACGTTTCAGCCTGATTGGACCCTGTTTTCACACAAATGAACCCAGAATGATGTGAAATTGTGCTTCGTGCAACATAATTCTGTGTGCCATTTAAAAACCATAAGGGCTTATGACTCCATTCCTTTTTGAGGTAATAGGGGCTGTTAATTGAAGTACTCTAAAACAAACCTGACCTCTCTAGGATATTCAGAAGCCAAGTTATAAGCCCACAAAGGTGTAACTGGACTACTTTTTTAAAGTGACACCAGGCCCGGTGACCTTTGGGACATGGTTTTACCCCCTATAGCAATGTGCTATCATCATGAAACGTTCAGATCACTTACAACTCAATAGATTCTACCGTCCTGCACCGTTTCAGCCTGATTGGACCTTGTTTGCACACAAATGAACCCAGAATGATGTGAAATTGTGCTTTGTGCAACATAATTCTGGGTGCCATTTAAAATCCATAAGTGCTTATGACTCCATTCCTTTTTGGGGAAATGGGGGCTGTTAATTGGAGTACTCTAAAACAAACCTGACCTTTTTAGGATATTCAGAAGCCAAGTTATAAGCCCACAAAGGTGTAACTGGACTACTTCTTTAAAGTGACACCAGGCCCGGTGACCTTTGGGAGATGGTTTGACCCCCTATAGGAATGTGCGATCATCATGAAACGTTCAGATCACTTTCAACTCAATAGATTCTACCTTCTTGTAACGTTTCAGCCTGATTGGACCTTGTTTTCACACAAATGGACCCAGAATGATGTGAAATTGTGCTTCGTGCAACATAATTCTGGGTGCCATTTACAAACCATAAGTGCTAAGGACTCCATTCCTTTTTGTGGTTGTAGGGGCTGTTGACTGGAGTACAATAAAACAAACCTGATCTCTCTAGGACATTCAGAAGCCAAGTTGTAAGCCCACAAATGTGTAACCGGACAACTATTTTAAATTGACACCCGATCCGGTGACCTTTGGGACATGGTTTGACCCCCTTAGGAAAGTGCTATCATCATGAAACGTTCAGATCACTTACAACTCAATAGATTCCACCTTCCTGTAACATTTCAGCCTGATTGGACCTTGTTTTCACACAAATGAACCCAGAATGATGTGAAATTGTGCTTTGTGCAACATAATTCTGGGTGCCATTTAAAAACCATAAGTGCTAATGACTCCATTCCTTTTTGTGGTAATGGGGGCTGTTAATTGGAGTACTCTAAAACAAACCTGACCTCTCTAGGATATTCAGAAGCCAAGTTATAAGCCCACAAATGTGTAACTGGGCTACTTCTTTAAATTGACACCAGATCCGGTGACCTTTGGGACATGGTTTGACCCCCTTAGGAAAGTTCTATCATCATGAAACGTTCATATCACTTACAACTCAATTGATTCTACCTTCTTGTAACGTTTCAGCCTGATTGGACCTTGTTTTCACACAAATGGACCCAGAATGATGTGAAATTGTGCTTCGTGCAACATAATTCTGGGTGCCATTTACAAACCATAGGTGCTAATGACTCCATTCCTTTTTCTGGTTGTAGGGGCTGTCGAATGGAGTACACTAAAACAAACCTGATCTCTCTAGGACATTCAGAAGCCAATTTATAAGCCCACAAATGTGTAACTGGACTACTTCTTTAAATTGACACCAGATCCGGTGACCTTTGGGACATGGTTTGACCCCCTTAGGAAAGTGCTATCATCATGAAACGTTCAGATCACTTACAACTCAATAGATTCTACCTACCTGAAACGTTTCAGCCTGATTGGACCTTGTTTTCACACAAATGAACCCAGAATGATGTGAAATTGTGCTTCGTGCAACATATTTCTGGGTGCCATTTAAAAACCATAAGTGCTAATGACTCCATTCCTTTTTGGGGTAATGGGGGCTGTTAATTGGAGTACTCTAAAACAAACCTGACCTCTCTAGGACATTCAGAAGCCAAGTTATAAGCCCACAAAGGTGTAACTGGACTACTTCTTTAAAGTGACACCAGGCCCGGTGACCTTTGGGACATGGTTTGACCCCCTATAGGAATGTGCGATCATCATGAAACGTTCAGATCACTTACAACTCAATAGATTCTACCTTCTTGTAACGTTTCAGCCTGATTGGACCTTGTTTTCACACAAATGGACCCAGAATGATGTGAAATTGTGCTTCGTGCAACATAATTCTGGGTGCCATTTACAAACCATAAGTGCTAATGACTCCATTCCTTTTTGTGGTTGTAGGGGCTGTTGATTGGCGTACATTAAAACAAACCTGACCTCTCTAGGACATTCAGAAGCCAAGTTATAAGCCCACAAATGTGTAACTGGACTACTTCTTTAAAGTGACACCAGGCCCGGTGACCTTTGGGACATGGTTTGACCCCCTATAGGTATGTGCGATCATCATGAAACATTCAGATCACTTACAACTCAATAGATTCTACCTTCTTGTAACGTTTCAGCCTGATTGGACCTTGTTTTCACACAAATGGATCCAGAATGATGTGAAATTGTGCTTTGTGCAACATAATTCTGGGTGCCATTTACAAACCATAAGTGCTAATGACTCCATTCCTTTTTGTGGTTGTAGGGGCTGTTGATTGGAGTACACTAAAACAAACCTGACCTCTCTAGGACATTCAGAAGCCAAGTTATAAGCCCACAAAGGTGTAACTGGACTACTTCTTTAAAGTGACACCAGGCCCGGTGACCTTTGGCACATGGTTTGACCCCCTATAGGAATGTGCGATCATCATGAAACATTCAGATCACATATAACTCAATAGATTCTACCTTCTTGTAACGTTTCAGCCTGATTGGACCTTGTTTTCACACAAATGGACCCAGAATGATGTGAAATTGTGCTTCGTGCAACATAATTCTGGGTGCCATTTACAAACCATAAGTGCTAATGACTCCATTCCTTTTTGTGGTTGTAGGGGCTGTTGATTGGAGTACACGAAAACAAACCTGACCTCTCTATGACATTCAGAAGCCAAGTTATAAGCCCACAAAGGTGTATCTGGACTACTTTGTAACGTGAGGAAATATGAGTTTTCTGTCACAATGGTGGTGTTGGACTCAGCTGGGTCATAGCTGGGTCGCTGAGAACTTTCACCCACAGATTAAGACCTGAACGCCAGCGAGTCTGGGAGGAAACCATAACATCTGCCACCTGCAGTCTACCAGAAGATGTGTTTACATGAGTTGTACCCAGACCAAGTCAAAACATAAAGTTTAAACTTCTTTTTCTTGATTTTAATGTTAAAATAACCATTATCATTTTGTTCATTATAAATGTGTTTAATCAAATGAATGGTTCTTATGCTTTGGGGTAATTATAATGGTTTAATGAATCCATTCTTAAATAATGTTAAGAATGTTTGTTACTGACCTTCACACACACAAGCACAAACATTCACACACACCCACACACACCTGCTCACAGTAAACTCCAGACACATTTGATGACGCACATGTTTTGCTTTGAGAAGAGAAAGGTTTTTGGTAAGTTTTCAGTCTTTTGATTCAGTTGGTGTTGGACAACGAGAGAGGACAGACCTGAAAACCAAAGGGGGGGCAGAGCCTGTTGGCTCGTTCTTCCCCCCTTTCACGCTGTTTCTGCCAAGCCAGGCAGAATAGCTGAATCGCGACTTCTAACGAAGACTCATTACCGAGTCTTTTGATTTCTGAGTGAATTAACTTAAGAAAGCGCATCGATAAAACGCTCTACCACCCACGTGTACCGAGGGCAACTCTGGACCGGTTCCGTTCGACACCTATGTCTCCTGTCAGCCGCCGGTGTCATCTGGATGAACCACAACATCCTCCACGGCCCGGATCCGAAAGAGGGTCCACAAGAGTTCGGTGAGACAGAGCACGGTTTTAGCGTTTGATGCAGTTCTCTGATAAGACCTAAGTTTATCCAAACCATCACTTCACTCAGACACCTGTTTCTTCTTGAAGCAAAATCAGACTCACACACGCATTCATGTCACAACATTCTCAATCTTCATAAATTCACCAGAAGGTCTATTTGAGCAAGAACAGCATATAAACTGTTAAAAGATTGTCCCACAAAGTTGCCAATGTGATTGTTATTTCCTGTTTGTCAATTTTCAAAATCATTAGTTTAATTTGAAGAATTAAAACTTTTATTCCTTCAAACTTGTTTCCTCATTGAACTGAAACACAGACACTCAGATATTATCGGCAGTTCATGGATGAAAACAACCTTTGAGTCTTCTGAACAATATAAAATTTGGTTATTGATTTATTAAAATTAATATTCCGAATTAATACGTAGCATGGTTTCTCTTTCATAAAAGAGCATAAATCCATAACGCTACAACTTCTTTAAATTGACACCAGATCCGGTGACCTTTGGGACATGGTTTGACCCCCTTAGAAAAGTGCTATCATCATGAAACGTTCAGATCACTTACAACTCAACAGATTCTACCTTCCTGTAACGTTTCAGCCTGATTGGACCCTGTTTTCACACAAATGAACCCAGAATGATGTGAAATTGTGCTTCGTGCAACATAATTCTGGGTGCCATTTAAAAACCATAAGTTCTAATGACTCCATTCCTTTTTGGGGTAATGGGGGCTGTTAATTGGAGTACTCTAAAACAAACCTGACCTCTCTAGGATATTCAGAAGCCAAGTTATAAGCCCACAAAGGTGTAACTGGACTACTTCTTTAAAGTGACACCAGGCCCGGTGACCTTTGGCACATGGTTTGACCCCCTATAGGAATGTGCGATCATCATGAAACATTCAGATCACTTACAACTCAATAGATTCTACCTTCTTGTAACGTTTCAGCCTGATTGGACCTTGTTTTCACACAAATGGACCCAGAATGATGTGAAATTGTGCTTCGTGCAACATAATTCTGCGTGCCATTTACAAACCATAAGTGCTAATGACTCCATTCCTTTTTGTGGTTGTAGGGGCTGTTGATTGGAGTACACTAAAACAAATCTGACCTCTCTAGGACATTCAGAAGCCAAGTTATAAGCCCACAAATGTGTAACTGGACTATATCTTTAAATTGACACCAGATCCGGTGACCTTTGGGACATGATTTGACCCCCTTAGGAAAGTGCTATCATCATGAAACGTTCATCACTTACATCTCAATAGATTCTACCGTCCTGTACCGTTTCAGCCTGATTGGACCTTGTTTTCACACAAATGAACCCAGAATGATGTGAAATTGTGATTTGTGCAACATAATTCTGGGTGCCATTTAAAATCCATAAGTGCTTATGACTCCATTCCTTTTTGGGGAAATGGGGGCTGTTAATTGGAGTACTCTAAAACAAACCTGACCTTTTTAGGATATTCAGAAGCCAAGTTATAAGCCCACAAAGGTGTAACTGGACTACTTCTTTAAAGTGACACCAGGCCCGGTGACCTTTGGGAGATGGTTTGACCCCCTATAGGAATGTGCGATCATCATGAAACGTTCAGATCACTTACAACTCAACAGATTCTACCTTCTTGTAACGTTTCAGCCTGATTGGACCTTGTTTTCACACAAATGGACCCAGAATGATGTGAAATTGTGCTTCGTGCATCATAATTCTGGGTGCCATTTACAAACCATAAGTGCTAAGGACTTCATTCCTTTTTGTGGTTGTAGGGGCTGTTGATTGGAGTACACTAAAACAAACCTGATCTCTCTAGGACATTCAGAAGCCAAGTTGTAAGCCCACAAATGTGTAACAGGACTACTATTTTAAATTGACACCAGATCCGGTGACCTTTGGGACATGGTTTGACCCCCTTAGGAAAGTGCTATCATCATGAAACGTTCAGATCACTTACAACTCAATAGATTCTACCTTCCTGTAACGTTTCAGCCTGAATCGACCTTGTTTTCACACAAATGAACCCAGAATGATGTGAAATTGTGCTTTGTGCAACATAATTCTGGGTGCCATTTAAAAACCATAAGTGCTAATGACTCCATTCCTTTTTGTGGTAATGGGGGCTGTTAATTGGAGTACTCTAAAACAAACCTGACCTCTCTAGGATATTCAGAAGCCAAGTTATAAGCCCACAATGTGTAACTGGACTACTTCTTTAAAGTGGCACCAGATCCGGTGACCTTTGTTACATGTTTTGACCCCCTTAGGAAAGTTCTATCATCATGAAACGTTCATATCACTTACAACTCAATTGATTCTACCTTCTTGTAACGTTTCAGCCTGATTGGACCTTGTTTTCACACACATGGACCCAGAATGATGTGAAATTGTGCTTTGTGCAACATAATTCTGGGTGCCATTTAGAAACCATAAGTGCTAATGACTCCATTCCTTTTTGTGGTTGTAGGGGCTGTCGATTGGAGTACACTAAAACAAACCTGATCTCTCTAGGACATTCAGAAGCCAAGTTATAAGCCCACAAATGTGTAACTGGACTTCTTCTTTAAATTGACACCAGATCCGGTGACCTTTGGGACATGGTTTGACCCCCTTAGGAAAGTGCTATCATCATGAAACGTTCAGATCACTTACAACTCAATTGATTCTACCTTCTTGTAACGTTTCAGCCTGATTGGACCTTGTTTTCACACAAATGAACCCAGAATGATGTGAAATTGTGCTTCGTGCAACATAATTCTGGGTGCCATTAAAAAACCATAAGTGCTAATGACTCCATTCCTTTTTGGGGTAATGGGGGCTGTTAATTGGAGTACTCTAAAACAAACCTGACCTCTCTAGGACATTCAGAAGCCAAGTTATAAGCCCACAAAGGTGTAACTCGACTACTTCTTTAAAGTGACACCAGGCCCGATGACCTTTGGGACATGGTTTGACCCCCTATAGGAATGTGCGATCATCATGAAACGTTCAGATCACTTACAACTCAATAGATTCTACCTTCTTGTAACGTTTCATCCTGATTGGACCTTGTTTTCACACAAATGGACCCAGAATGATGTGAAATTGTGCTTTGTGCAACATAATTCTGGGTGCAATTTATAAACCATAAGTGCTAATGACTCCATTCCTTTTTGGGGTAATGGGGGCTGTTAATTGGAGTACACTAAAACAAACCTGATCTCTCTAGGACATTCAGAAGCCAAGTTATAAGCCCACAAATGTGTAACTGGACTACTTCTTTAAATTGACACCAGGCCCGGTGACCTTTGGGACATTGTTTTACCCCCTATGAGAATGTGCGATCATCATGAAACGTTCAGATCACTTACAACTCAATTGATTCTACCTTCTTGTAACGTTTCAGCCTGATTGGACCTTGTTTTCACACAAATGGACCCAGAATGATGTGAAATTGTGCTTCGTGCAACATAATTCTGGGTGCCATTTACAAACCATAAGTGCTAATGACTCCATTCCTTTTTGTGGTTGTAGGGGCTGTTAATTGGAGTACTCTAAAACAAACCTGACCTCTCTAGGATATTCAGAAGCCAAGTTGTAAGCCCACAAAGGTGTAACTGGACTACTTCTTTAAAGTGACACCAGGCCCGGTGACCTTTGGGACATGGTTTGACCCCCTATAGGAATGTGCAATCATCATGAAACGTTCAGATCACTTACAACTCAATAGATTCTACCTTCTTGTAACGTTTCAGCCTGATTGGACCTTGTTTTCACACAAATGGACCCAGAATGATGTGAAATTGTGCTTCGTGCAACATAATTCTGGGTGCCATTTAAAAACCATAAGTGCTAAGGACTCCATTCCTTTTTGTGGTTGTAGGGGCTGTTGATTGGAGTACACTAAAACAAACCTGATCTCTCTAGGACATTCAGAAGCCAAGTTGTAATCCCACAAATGTGTAACCGGACTACTATTTTAAATTAACACCAGATCCGGTGACCTTTGGGACATGGTTTGACCCCCTTAGGAAAGTGCTATCATCATGAAACGTTCAGATCACTTACAACTCAATAGATTCTACCTTCCTGTAACGTTTCAGCCTGAATCGACCTTGTTTTCACACAAATGAACCCAGAATGATGTGAAATTGTGCTTTGTGCAACATAATTCTGGGTGCCATTTAAAAACCATAAGTGCTAATGACTCCATTCCTTTTTGTGGTAATGGGGGCTGTTAATTGGAGTACTCTAAAACAAACCTGACCTCTCTAGGATATTCAGAAGCCAAGTTATAAGCCCACAAATGTGTAACTGGACTACTTCTTTAAAGTGACACCAGATCCGGTGACCTTTGGGACATGTTTTGACCGCCTTAGGAAAGTTATATCATCATGAAACGTTCATATCACTTACAACTCAATTGATTCTACCTTCTTGTAACGTTTCAGCCTGATTGGACCTTGTTTTCACACAAATGGACCCAGAATGATGTGAAATTGTGCTTCGTGCAACATAATTCTGGTTGCCATTTACAAACCATAAGTGCTAATGACTCCATTCCTTTTTGTGGTTGTAGGGGCTGTCGATTGGAGTACACTAAAACAAACCTGACCTCTCTAGGATATTCAGAAGCCAAGTTATAAGCCCACAAATGTGTAACTGGACTACTTCTTTAAAGTGACACCAGGCCCGGTGACCTTTGGGACATGGTTTTACCACCTATAGGAATGTGCGATCATAATGAAACGTTCAGATCACTTACAACTCAATAGATTCTACCTTCTTGTAACGTTTCAGCCTGATTGGACCTTGTTTTCACACAAATGGACCCAGAATGATGTGAAATTGTGCTTCGTGCAACATAATTCTGGGTGCCATTTCCAAACCATAAGTGCTAATGACTCCATTCCTTTTTGTGGTTGTAGGGGCTGTTGATTGGAGTACACTAAAACAAACCTGATCTCTCTAGGACATTCAGAAGCCAAGTTATATGCCCACAAAGGTGCAACTGGACTACTTCTTTAAAATGACACCAGATCGGTGACCTTTGGGACATGGTTTGACCCCCTTAGGAAAGTGCTATACTCATGAAACGTTCAGATCAATTACAACTCAATAGATTCTACCTTCCTGTAACGTTTCAGCCTGATTGGACCTTGTTTTCACACAAATGAACCCAGAATGATGTGAAATTGTGCTTTGTGCAACATAATTCTGGGTGCCATTTAAAAACCATAAGTGCTAATGACTCCATTCCTTTTTGTGGTAATGGGGGCTGTTAATTGGAGTACTCTAAAACAAACCTGACCTCTCTAGGATATTCAGAAGCCAAGTTATAAGCCCACAAATGTGTAACTGGACTACTTCTTTAAATTGACACCAGATCCGGTGACCTTTGGGACATGGTTTGACCCCCTTAGGAAAGTTCTATCATCATGAAACGTTCATATCACTTACAACTCAATTGATTCTACCTTCTTGTAACGTTTCAGCCTGATTGGACCTTGTTTTCACACAAATGGACCCAGAATGATGTGAAATTGTGCTTCGTGCAACATAATTCTGGGTGCCATTTACAAACCATAGGTGCTAATGACTCCATTCCTTTTTCTGGTTGTAGGGGCTGTCGAATGGAGTACACTAAAACAAACCTGATCTCTCTAGGACATTCAGAAGCCAATTTATAAGCCCACAAATGTGTAACTGGACTACTTCTTTAAATTGACACCAGATCCGGTGACCTTTGGGACATGGTTTGACCCCCTTAGGAAAGTGCTATCATCATGAAACGTTCAGATCACTTACAACTCAATAGATTCTACCTACCTGAAACGTTTCAGCCTGATTGGACCTTGTTTTCACACAAATGAACCCAGAATGATGTGAAATTGTGCTTCGTGCAACATATTTCTGGGTGCCATTTAAAAACCATAAGTGCTAATGACTCCATTCCTTTTTGGGGTAATGGGGGCTGTTAATTGGAGTACTCTAAAACAAACCTGACCTCTCTAGGACATTCAGAAGCCAAGTTATAAGCCCACAAAGGTGTAACTGGACTACTTCTTTAAAGTGACACCAGGCCCGGTGACCTTTGGGACATGGTTTGACCCCCTATAGGAATGTGCGATCATCATGAAACGTTCAGATCACTTACAACTCAATAGATTCTACCTTCTTGTAACGTTTCAGCCTGATTGGACCTTGTTTTCACACAAATGGACCCAGAATGATGTGAAATTGTGCTTCGTGCAACATAATTCTGGGTGCCATTTACAAACCATAAGTGCTAATGACTCCATTCCTTTTTGTGGTTGTAGGGGCTGTTGATTGGCGTACATTAAAACAAACCTGACCTCTCTAGGACATTCAGAAGCCAAGTTATAAGCCCACAAATGTGTAACTGGACTACTTCTTTAAAGTGACACCAGGCCCGGTGACCTTTGGGACATGGTTTGACCCCCTATAGGTATGTGCGATCATCATGAAACATTCAGATCACTTACAACTCAATAGATTCTACCTTCTTGTAACGTTTCAGCCTGATTGGACCTTGTTTTCACACAAATGGATCCAGAATGATGTGAAATTGTGCTTTGTGCAACATAATTCTGGGTGCCATTTACAAACCATAAGTGCTAATGACTCCATTCCTTTTTGTGGTTGTAGGGGCTGTTGATTGGAGTACACTAAAACAAACCTGACCTCTCTAGGACATTCAGAAGCCAAGTTATAAGCCCACAAAGGTGTAACTGGACTACTTCTTTAAAGTGACACCAGGCCCGGTGACCTTTGGCACATGGTTTGACCCCCTATAGGAATGTGCGATCATCATGAAACATTCAGATCACATATAACTCAATAGATTCTACCTTCTTGTAACGTTTCAGCCTGATTGGACCTTGTTTTCACACAAATGGACCCAGAATGATGTGAAATTGTGCTTCGTGCAACATAATTCTGGGTGCCATTTACAAACCATAAGTGCTAATGACTCCATTCCTTTTTGTGGTTGTAGGGGCTGTTGATTGGAGTACACGAAAACAAACCTGACCTCTCTATGACATTCAGAAGCCAAGTTATAAGCCCACAAAGGTGTATCTGGACTACTTTGTAACGTGAGGAAATATGAGTTTTCTGTCACAATGGTGGTGTTGGACTCAGCTGGGTCATAGCTGGGTCGCTGAGAACTTTCACCCACAGATTAAGACCTGAACGCCAGCGAGTCTGGGAGGAAACCATAACATCTGCCACCTGCAGTCTACCAGAAGATGTGTTTACATGAGTTGTACCCAGACCAAGTCAAAACATAAAGTTTAAACTTCTTTTTCTTGATTTTAATGTTAAAATAACCATTATCATTTTGTTCATTATAAATGTGTTTAATCAAATGAATGGTTCTTATGCTTTGGGGTAATTATAATGGTTTAATGAATCCATTCTTAAATAATGTTAAGAATGTTTGTTACTGACCTTCACACACACAAGCACAAACATTCACACACACCCACACACACCTGCTCACAGTAAACTCCAGACACATTTGATGACGCACATGTTTTGCTTTGAGAAGAGAAAGGTTTTTGGTAAGTTTTCAGTCTTTTGATTCAGTTGGTGTTGGACAACGAGAGAGGACAGACCTGAAAACCAAAGGGGGGGCAGAGCCTGTTGGCTCGTTCTTCCCCCCTTTCACGCTGTTTCTGCCAAGCCAGGCAGAATAGCTGAATCGCGACTTCTAACGAAGACTCATTACCGAGTCTTTTGATTTCTGAGTGAATTAACTTAAGAAAGCGCATCGATAAAACGCTCTACCACCCACGTGTACCGAGGGCAACTCTGGACCGGTTCCGTTCGACACCTATGTCTCCTGTCAGCCGCCGGTGTCATCTGGATGAACCACAACATCCTCCACGGCCCGGATCCGAAAGAGGGTCCACAAGAGTTCGGTGAGACAGAGCACGGTTTTAGCGTTTGATGCAGTTCTCTGATAAGACCTAAGTTTATCCAAACCATCACTTCACTCAGACACCTGTTTCTTCTTGAAGCAAAATCAGACTCACACACGCATTCATGTCACAACATTCTCAATCTTCATAAATTCACCAGAAGGTCTATTTGAGCAAGAACAGCATATAAACTGTTAAAAGATTGTCCCACAAAGTTGCCAATGTGATTGTTATTTCCTGTTTGTCAATTTTCAAAATCATTAGTTTAATTTGAAGAATTAAAACTTTTAATCCTTCAAACTTGTTTCCTCATTGAACTGAAACACAGACACTCAGATATTATCGGCAGTTCATGGATGAAAACAACCTTTGAGTCTTCTGAACAATATAAAATTTGGTTATTGATTTATTAAAATTAATATTCCGAATTAATACGTAGCATGGTTTCTCTTTCATAAAAGAGCATAAATCCATAACGCTACATTTAATGGCGAGCGTATCCAGTCTTCTATATCTGCGATATGTCTGATTTCTTACATCTAAAAGCTACAAACAACGCTTTTCTCTGTGTTTCACTTTGATGTCTTATTTTGAACTTAACCGGAAATTGTTCCGCTCACTAAATTCTCCGAACCTCAGAACCGAGACTAAATTCTCGGACACCTTTCGTCTCAGTGTGTTGACACTGTGGGCGAGCTATTGTGGAAAATATCTCCATTGCATGAGCGACTTATAGAAACAATCTGAACGGAATGCCCGTAGGCACCTACTGTTGCTTGATTGCACGGTAAACGTCGTAAGCCGGGTTATGGCCGTCACGCGTTACTGCATTCAGATTGCGTACGTTTTTTGAAGTCCTTATTACAAGCGGGGCGAGATGCCTACTTGTTAATCGGGAAAATTTAAGTCTGGTCGCTACAGACAAAGAACGCTAGACCTGGCCGGAGAGCTAAGCTAGCACCACAGTTAGACAAAAAGGGAACGCGTCCCGTTAGATTGTCATACCATTTCTGACACAGTTAGTCTGTGTCCTCACAAAACCCGCATTGGCGGTGGTTCTTGTAAATCGCTACGGTGTGTAGAATCTACATTTTGCTACGTTTGTCCGTCTGATAGCATCTCGGCAGCGTAGGGTTTATTATTTTTTTTATTATTTTTATTTTGGACCGGTGATCGGGTCGGCTTTCACAGCCTCCGTTGCTCGGTTCCATGCCTTTTTCTTCCATCTTGTGAAGTTGTGTGTATTCATTTCTCTATCAACAATTCCTTGTTTTACCCTGTGTCATAAAGTTAAGTAGGCTACGGACAGTCCTTGTTTGTGTGAGACATATTAAGGATTCTGCCCGGAGTTTTACGTCGGCTCAGAAGGTAAAAACGCGAGTTGCTCTGAACTTAATGGGAGATGGACGAGACACGACAAAATCTTTCTTGCACTGTTACACCTGGTGTAAGGTTCTCTGACGTTCTGCTTCCAGAACATGCCATGACGCAGGAGACTGTTCACCGGCCGAGCATCGCTGGTCCCTCCGCCCGCCCGAACGGGCCCGTTTTAGGCGGGTGCCGCCGGTCGGGAGCAGTGGGGACTAGTGGCTGCGGTTCGGTGCCAGCTGCACTGGGTCGGAGGTGGTTCTGGTCTGCAATTCATGACGTGAATTCATGCAACATGCTGTTTACAGTCATAACGCTTTTTCTTTACTTTTATTTCTTCCAGGGGGTCAAAAACCCACCATCAACATCAAGGTTTGAAATAAACAACACTTTCTCTGCTGCTTTTAAGCTGAATAAATCTCTTGAGCCTATGGTTAACCTCTCTGACAAACAGGTTGTGCTTAACCCTTTGTTTCCTAATGCTTCTCCTCTGTCATCCATGTTAAAGGCTGACCATCTCTCCAGCATGGGTGTGAAATCTTCAGGCTGTGACCCACCGCTTCAGTCAGAGGTCTGTTTTACTCGTCAGTCCGCCTCATGCACAAACCAGCTTCTTTATCGGGGCGTGATGGAAAAGTCAGCCGCCGTGAAACACTTGTGGTCTCCGGACGGAGCTACCATGCCATTTAAGGGGTTTGTGCCCGGACATCTTGACCTTTATGTGAATGACCTTGTCACTTTTCAGTTTGTGACCTCTGCTAATACGGTGGCCAATTCTTTTCTCCTTTCACAGGGGTGTGACTTAGTCTCGGGCCTCTGTGCTCTCTTTCCTGTGATTTCTCTTACAGGTGACCACGACGACACAGAAAACCCTGCGGTTTCCAGCAGTCCTGTGGTCAGTGGCGATATTAAAGGTGGCTCGGTGGTTGCTGCGCACACCTCTCTCACGGGCTCGGGAAGGCAACCCGGCCCGGGAGGTGTAGGTGCGTGCAGTGATGCTCTGCTCGGGGCCCCTCCTGACAAAGGGGGGGTGCTGAGTGGCTCTGAGTTTTCCGTTGCGGACTTCAACCGGTTCGGGGGAACGCCTCCTCCGAGCGGGCGGGTCATTGCAGAAATCGACACAGACCTTCCACCAATTCGGCTGACAACATTGACCTCCGACCCGGAGTTAGGTGCTGCACCTTCTACGGGGCGGAGTTCTAGTCAGTCTGTAAATACTCTGGTTAAACCGGGTTTTTCTGATTCTGTGTGGGAACCTCCATCATTCTTGGGAATAAAGTATTCTTGGTTTCAGTTTTCAGGACAGACCATGTTCCTAAAGCTAGCATCATGTCTGTATCTGATTCTAAACATGGCTAGGTTTGCTTTGACACCCGTGACACAACCATCCTTGGATCACTCCTTTTCGGAACCTCCAAGTCCAACACCTCCAGGTCTTTGGACATCTGAACACCTACTCTTTCAGCACGATTCAGGTGACGATGTGCATCTTTTTGGTAATAGGGCTTTTAAGAGCTTAAGAACTGTTCTTTGTTATGCTTCTCCTGTCTCACAGACACGGCATAAGTTTGAGAAAAAAAAGGGGGGTGGGGAGCCTCCTCCCGCTTTGCGAGCATCGGTTTCGCATTTCCAGTTCACTGCTATTTCTGATCACAACAAAGTCGCCTCCGTGAAGCTGCAACCCAACTTTGAGCAGGTAAAATCAGGTTCTGATCTAACAGCTACACCATCAGCTTCGCTCCAGTTCCAAACGGGACCCTCAGGTAAATTCAAACAAGTTTCCCTGTGGGTTCGTAACACAAGATACAAACAGTTTGATAACCAAATCGCTTATGAGCCTGCTCCCACAGATAAGTCCAATCTCGTGTCTCTGTGGGTCCGCAATACCAGATTCAAAACGCTTACTGAACGACTCTATTCTGACCGGATTCTTTTCCACTGACTGGTGGACCGTTACAAATTCTCTCGTTTGTGGGATGAATTTTTAACAAATGTGATATCCTTTGAGTTTTTTTTCAGGTTACCTGCCTCCAGCCAGGGTCCTGTTACTAACTCACCTTTTTAGGGATTACTAACCTACTGATTTACATTTTTAGAGCTGATTTACATCTCTATCTTTTTATTAGTGCTTTGTGTAGCATGATTATATTTGATTACAAATTTGATTTTATTTTGTTACTATTTCCCTTAAAGGGCCACAAGCCAATTTGCCCTTCATTTTCATGATTATTTCCTTTATATATATGCCTTTAATTGATGCAGCCTGCTGAGTTTCACATATCAGTTAGGATTTACTTTCTTTTATTTGTGTTTTCCCTGCATCACGTTTTTACATGACACGTAGAACAGGGTGCAGTACATTTCTTCTTTAGATATTTCACAAAAGGCACCCACATTTTCCCAGAGGCACCCATAGATAGGTTTTGATTGATTTCTTTGTTTTGCATCAAATGCTATCTATCGTGTGGGCTGTCTCACTTTGTCTCCTTCTCCGAGCTCGTATGGACTACATTCCATCAGAGGGGTCGTCTTCACCATCCTTCAACTGGTTTCCTGTCGCATGGGGCTTCGGTCGTGGTTCGAGATGGGTCGAGGTCTGCGCCGGACTTCGCCTGGACTACGCCTGGGGAATACATCACCTGCCCAGCTCCGTGTGACACACGAGCTGCTTATCCTTTGAATACCTTTGCATTATTGCTGATGAAAATTAACTGCTATTGAAATAGCTCTGCTTTCAAGATTCCCTAAGTGGATTACTTTACAATGATTGCAACAGTTTTGGCCTTAATCATCTGATCAGGATAGACGCCCTTCTACACGAGACCTGTGGTGACGCTTCATCGTTCCTGCCTTCATCTGGGATGTCTACCTTCACGAGTACATCACGTTATTGTGGTTGTGACGTCAGGTGGCCTCTGCTTGACCTCCATGTCGTCACAAAAGGGGGGAATGTAACGTGAGGAAATATGAGTTTTCTGTCACAATGGTGGTGTTGGACTCAGCTGGGTCATAGCTGGGTCGCTGAGAACTTTCACCCACAGATTAAGACCTGAACGCCAGCGAGTCTGGGAGGAAACCATAACATCTGCCACCTGCAGTCTACCAGAAGATGTGTTTACATGAGTTGCACCCAGACCAAGTCAAAACATAAAGTTTAAACTTCTTTTTCTTGATTTTAATGTTAAAATAACCATTATCATTTTGTTCATTATAAATGTGTTTAATCAAATGAATGGTTCTTATGCTTTGGGGTAATTATAATGGTTTAATGAATCCATTCTTAAATAATGTTAAGAATGTTTGTTACTGACCTTCACACACACAAGCACAAACATTCACACACACCCACACACACCTGCTCACAGTAAACTCCAGACACATTTGATGACGCACATGTTTTGCTTTGAGAAGAGAAAGGTTTTTGGTAAGTTTTCAGTCTTTTGATTCAGTTGGTGTTGGACAACGAGAGAGGACAGACCTGAAAACCAAAGGGGGGGCAGAGCCTGTTGGCTCGTTCTTCCCCCCTTTCACGCTGTTTCTGCCAAGCCAGGCAGAATAGCTGAATCGCGACTTCTAACGAAGACTCATTACCGAGTCTTTTGATTTCTGAGTGAATTAACTTAAGAAAGCGCATCAATAAAACGCTCTACCACCCACGTGTACCGAGGGCAACTCTGGACCGGTTCCGTTCGACACCTATGTCTCCTGTCAGCCGCCGGTGTCATCTGGATGAACCACAACATCCTCCACGGCCCGGATCCGAAAGAGGGTCCACAAGAGTTCGGTGAGACAGAGCACGGTTTTAGCGTTTGATGCAGTTCTCTGATAAGACCTAAGTTTATCCAAACCATCACTTCACTCAGACACCTGTTTCTTCTTGAAGCAAAATCAGACTCACACACGCATTCATGTCACAACATTCTCAATCTTCATAAATTCACCAGAAGGTCTATTTGAGCAAGAACAGCATATAAACTGTTAAAAGATTGTCCCACAAAGTTGCCAATGTGATTGTTATTTCCTGTTTGTCAATTTTCAAAATCATTAGTTTAATTTGAAGAATTAAAACTTTTAATCCTTCAAACTTGTTTCCTCATTGAACTGAAACACAGACACTCAGATATTATCGGCAGTTCATGGATGAAAACAACCTTTGAGTCTTCTGAACAATATAAAATTTGGTTATTGATTTATTAAAATTAATATTCCGAATTAATACGTAGCATGGTTTCTCTTTCATAAAAGAGCATAATTCCATAACGCTACAACTTCTTTAAATTGACACCAGATCCGGTGACCTTTGGGACATGGTTTGACCCCCTTAGAAAAGTGCTATCATCATGAAACGTTCAGATCACTTACAACTCAACAGATTCTACCTTCCTGTAACGTTTCAGCCTGATTGGACCCTGTTTTCACACAAATGAACCCAGAATGATGTGAAATTGTGCTTCGTGCAACATAATTCTGGGTGCCATTTAACAACCATAAGTTCTAATGACTCCATTCCTTTTTGGGGTAATGGGGGCTGTTAATTGAAGTACTCTAAAACAAACCTGACCTCTCTAGGATATTCAGAAGCCAAGTTATAAGCCCACAAAGGTGTAACTGGACTACTTCTTTAAAGTGACACCAGGCCCGGTGACCTTTGGCACATGGTTTGACCCCCTATAGGAATGTGCGATCATCATGAAACATTCAGATCACTTACAACTCAATAGATTCTACCTTCTTGTAACGTTTCAGCCTGATTGGACCTTGTTTTCACACAAATGGACCCAGAATGATGTGAAATTGTGCTTCGTGCAACATAATTCTGCGTGCCATTTACAAACCATAAGTGCTAATGACTCCATTCCTTTTTTTGGTTGTAGGGGCTGTTGATTGGAGTACACTAAAACAAATCTGACCTCTCTAGGACATTCAGAAGCCAAGTTATAAGCCCACAAATGTGTAACTGGACTATATCTTTAAATTGACACCAGATCCGGTGACCTTTGGGACATGATTTGACCCCCTTAGGAAAGTGCTATCATCATGAAACGTTCATCACTTACAACTCAATAGATTCTACCGTCCTGTACCGTTTCAGCCTGATTGGACCTTGTTTTCACACAAATGAACCCAGAATGATGTGAAATTGTGCTTTGTGCAACATAATTCTGGGTGCCATTTAAAATCCATAAGTGCTTATGACTCCATTCCTTTTTGGGGAAATGGGGGCTGTTAATTGGAGTACTCTAAAACAAACCTGACCTTTTTAGGATATTCAGAAGCCAAGTTATAAGCCCACAAAGGTGTAACTGGACTACTTCTTTAAAGTGACACCAGGCCCGGTGACCTTTGGGAGATGGTTTGACCCCCTATAGGAATGTGCGATCATCATGAAACGTTCAGATCACTTACAACTCAATAGATTCTACCTTCTTGTAACGTTTCAGCCTGATTGGACCTTGTTTTCACACAAATGGACCCAGAATGATGTGAAATTGTGCTTCGTGCATCATAATTCTGGGTGCCATTTACAAACCATAAGTGCTAAGGACTTCATTCCTTTTTGTGGTTGTAGGGGCTGTTGATTGGAGTACACTAAAACAAACCTGATCTCTCTAGGACATTCAGAAGCCAAGTTGTAAGCCCACAAATGTGTAACAGGACTACTATTTTAAATTGACACCAGATCCGGTGACCTTTGGGACATGGTTTGACCCCCTTAGGAAAGTGCTATCATCATGAAACGTTCAGATCACTTACAACTCAATAGATTCTACCTTCCTGTAACGTTTCAGCCTGAATCGACCTTGTTTTCACACAAATGAACCCAGAATGATGTGAAATTGTGCTTTGTGCAACATAATTCTGGGTGCCATTTAAAAACCATAAGTGCTAATGACTCCATTCCTTTTTGTGGTAATGGGGGCTGTTAATTGGAGTACTCTAAAACAAACCTGACCTCTCTAGGATATTCAGAAGCCAAGTTATAAGCCCACAATGTGTAACTGGACTACTTCTTTAAAGTGGCACCAGATCCGGTGACCTTTGTTACATGTTTTGACCCCCTTAGGAAAGTTCTATCATCATGAAACGTTCATATCACTTACAACTCAATTGATTCTACCTTCTTGTAACGTTTCAGCCTGATTGGACCTTGTTTTCACACACATGGACCCAGAATGATGTGAAATTGTGCTTTGTGCAACATAATTCTGGGTGCCATTTAGAAACCATAAGTGCTAATGACTCCATTCCTTTTTGTGGTTGTAGGGGCTGTCGATTGGAGTACACTAAAACAAACCTGATCTCTCTAGGACATTCAGAAGCCAAGTTATAAGCCCACAAATGTGTAACTGGACTTCTTCTTTAAATTGACACCAGATCCGGTGACCTTTGGGACATGGTTTGACCCCCTTAGGAAAGTGCTATCATCATGAAACGTTCAGATCACTTACAACTCAATTGATTCTACCTTCTTGTAACGTTTCAGCCTGATTGGACCTTGTTTTCACACAAATGAACCCAGAATGATGTGAAATTGTGCTTCGTGCAACATAATTCTGGGTGCCATTAAAAAACCCTAAGTGCTAATGACTCCATTCCTTTTTGGGGTAATGGGGGCTGTTAATTGGAGTACTCTAAAACAAACCTGACCTCTCTAGGACATTCAGAAGCCAAGTTATAAGCCCACAAAGGTGTAACTCGACTACTTCTTTAAAGTGACACCAGGCCCGATGACCTTTGGGACATGGTTTGACCCCCTATAGGAATGTGCGATCATCATGAAACGTTCAGATCACTTACAACTCAATAGATTCTACCTTCTTGTAACGTTTCATCCTGATTGGACCTTGTTTTCACACAAATGGACCCAGAATGATGTGAAATTGTGCTTTGTGCAACATAATTCTGGGTGCAATTTATAAACCATAAGTGCTAATGACTCCATTCCTTTTTGGGGTAATGGGGGCTGTTAATTGGAGTACACTAAAACAAACCTGATCTCTCTAGGACATTCAGAAGCCAAGTTATAAGCCCACAAATGTGTAACTGGACTACTTCTTTAAATTGACACCAGGCCCGGTGACCTTTGGGACATTGTTTTACCCCCTATGAGAATGTGCGATCATCATGAAACGTTCAGATCACTTACAACTCAATTGATTCTACCTTCTTGTAACGTTTCAGCCTGATTGGACCTTGTTTTCACACAAATGGACCCAGAATGATGTGAAATTGTGCTTCGTGCAACATAATTCTGGGTGCCATTTACAAACCATAAGTGCTTATGACTCCATTCCTTTTTGTGGTTGTAGGGGCTGTTAATTGGAGTACTCTAAAACAAACCTGACCTCTCTAGGATATTCAGAAGCCAAGTTGTAAGCCCACAAAGGTGTAACTGGACTACTTCTTTAAAGTGACACCAGGCCCGGTGACCTTTGGGACATGGTTTGACCCCCTATAGGAATGTGCAATCATCATGAAACGTTCAGATCACTTACAACTCAATAGATTCTACCTTCTTGTAACGTTTCAGCCTGATTGGACCTTGTTTTCACACAAATGGACCCAGAATGATGTGAAATTGTGCTTCGTGCAACATAATTCTGGGTGCCATTTAAAAACCATAAGTGCTAAGGACTCCATTCCTTTTTGTGGTTGTAGGGGCTGTTGATTGGAGTACACTAAAACAAACCTGATCTCTCTAGGACATTCAGAAGCCAAGTTGTAATCCCACAAATGTGTAACCGGACTACTATTTTAAATTAACACCAGATCCGGTGACCTTTGGGACATGGTTTGACCCCCTTAGGAAAGTGCTATCATCATGAAACGTTCAGATCACTTACAACTCAATAGATTCTACCTTCCTGTAACGTTTCAGCCTGAATCGACCTTGTTTTCACACAAATGAACCCAGAATGATGTGAAATTGTGCTTTGTGCAACATAATTCTGGGTGCCATTTAAAAACCATAAGTGCTAATGACTCCATTCCTTTTTGTGGTAATGGGGGCTGTTAATTGGAGTACTCTAAAACAAACCTGACCTCTCTAGGATATTCAGAAGCCAAGTTATAAGCCCACAAATGTGTAACTTGACTACTTCTTTAAATTGACACCAGATCTGGTGACCTTTGGGACATGGTTTGACCCCCTTAGGAAAGTGCTATCATCATGAAACGTTCAGATCACTTACAACTCAATAGATTCTACCTTCCTGTAACGTTTCAGCCTGATTGGACCTTGTTTTCACACAAATGAACCCAGAATGATGTGAAATTGTGCTTTGTGCAACATAATTCTGGGTGCCATTTAAAAACCATAAGTGCTAATGACTCCATTCCTTTTTGTGATTGTAGGGGCTGTCTATTGGAGTACACTAAAACAAACCTGATCTCTCTAGGACATTCAGAAGCCAAGGTATAAGCCCACAAATGTGTAACTGGACTACTTCTTTAAATTGACACCAGATCCGGTGACCTTTGGGACATGGTTTGACCCCATATAGGAATGTGCGATGATCATGAAACATTCAGATCACTTACAACTCAATAGATTCTACCTTCTTGTAACGTTTCAGCCTAATTGGACCTTGTTTTCACACAAATGGACCCAGAATGATGTGAAATTGTGCTTTGTGCAACATAATTCTGGGTGCCATTTACAAACCATAAGCGCTAATGACTCCATTCCTTTTTGTGGTTGTAGGGGCTGTCTATTGGAGTACACTAAAACAAACCTGATCTCTCTAGGACATTCAGAAGCCAAGGTATAAGCCCACAAATGTGTAACTGGACTACTTCTTTAAATTGACACCAGATCCGGTGACCTTTGGGACATGGTTTGACCCCCTTAGGAAAGTGCTATCATCATGACACGTTCAGATCAATTACAAGTCAATAGATTCTACCTTCCTGTAACGTTTCAGCCTGATTGGACCTTGTTTTCACACAAATGAACCCAGAATGATGTGAAATTGTGCTTTGTGCAACATAATTCTGGGTGCCATTTAAAAACCATAAGTGCTAATGACTCCATTCCTTTTTGTGGTAATGGGGGCTGTTAATTGGAGTACTCTAAAACAAACCTGACCTCTTTAGGATATTCAGAAGCCAAGTTATAAGCCCACAAAGGTGTAACTGGACTACTTATTTAAAGTGACACCAGGCCCGGTGACCTTTGGGACATGGTTTGAACCCCTATAGGAATGTGCGATCATCATGAAATGTTCAGATCACTTAAAACTCAATAGATTCTACCTTCTTGTAACGATTCAGCCTGATTGGACCTTGTTTTCACACAAATGGACCCAGAATGATGTGAAATTGTGCTTCGTGCAACATTATTCTGGGTGCCATTTACAAACCATAAGTGCTAATGACTCCATTCCTTTTTGTGGTTGTAGGGGCTGTCTATTGGAGTACACTAAAACAAACCTGATCTCTCTAGGACATTCAGAAGCCAAGGTATAAGCCCACAAATGTGTAAATGGACTACTTCTTTAAAGTGACACCAGACCCGGTGACCTTTGGGACGAGGTTTGACCCCCTATAGGAATGTGCGATCATCATGAAACGTTCAGATCACTTACAACTCAATAGATTCTACCTTCTTGTAACGTTTCAGCCTGATTGGACCTTGTTTTCACACAAATGGACCCAGAATGATGTGAAATTGTACTTCGTGTAACATAATTCTGGGTGCCATTTACAAACCATAAGTGCTAATGACTCCATTCCTTTTTGTGGTTGTAGGGGCTGCCTATTGGAGTACACTAAAACAAACGTGATCTCTCTAGGACATTCAGAAGCCAAGTTATAAGCCCACAAATGTGTAACTGGGCTACTTCTTTAAATTGACACCAGATCCGGTGACCTTTGGGACATGGTTTGACCCCCTTAGGAAAGTGCTATCATCAAGAAACGTTCAGATCACTTACAACTCAATAGATTCTACAGTCCTGTAACGTTTCAGCCTGATTTGACCTTGTTTTCAAACAAATGAACCCAGAATGATGTGAAATTGTGCTTTGTGCAACATAATTCTGGGTGCCATTTAAAAACCATAAGTGCTAATGACTCCATTCCTGTTTTGTGGTTGTAGGGGCTGTTGATTGGAGTACACTAAAACAAACCTGATCTCTCTAGGACATTCAGAAGCCAAGTTATAAGCCCACAAATGTGTAACTGGACTACTTCTTTAAATTGACACCCGATCCGGTGACCTTTGGGACATGGTTTGACCCCCTTAGGAAAGTGCTATCATTATGAAACGTTCAGTTCACCTACAACTCAATAGATTCTACCTTCCTGTAACGTTTCAGCCTGATTGGACCTTGTTTTCACACAAATGAACCCAGAATGATGTGAAATTGTGCTTCGTGCAACATAATTCTGGGTGCCATTTAAAAACCATAAGGGCTAATGACTCCATTCCTTTTTGTGGTTGTAGGGGCTGTTGATTGGAGTACACTAAAACAAACCTGACCTCTCTAGGACATTCAGAAGCCAAGTTATAAGCCCACAAAGGTGTAACTGGACTACTTCTTTAAAGTGACACCAGGCCCGGTGACCTTTGGGACATGGTTTGACCCCCTATAGGAATGTGCGATCATCATGAAACGTTCAGATCACTTACAACTCAATTGATTCTACCTTCTTGTAACGTTTCAGCCTGATTGGACCTTGTTTTCACACAAATGGACCAGGAATGATGTGAAATTGTGCTTCGTGCAACATAATCCTGGGTGCCATTTACAAATCATAGGTGCTAATGACTCCATTCCCTTTTTGTGGTTGTAGGGGCTGTTGATTGGAGTACACTAAAACAAACCTGATCCCTCTAGGACATTCAGAAGCCAAGTTATAAGCCCACAAATGTGTAACTGGACTACTTCTTTAAATTGACACCCGATCCGGTGACCTTTGGGACATGGTTTGACCCCCTTAGGAAAGTGCTATCATTATGAAACGTTCAGATCACTTACAACTCAATAGATTCTACCGTCCTGTACCATTTCAGCCTGATTGGACCTTGTATTCACACAAATGAACCCAGAATGATGTGAAATTGTGCTTCGTGCAACATAATTCTAGGTGCCATTTAAAAACCATAAGTGCTAATGACTCCATTCCTTTTTTGGGGAAATGGGGGCTGTTAATTGGAGTACTCTAAAACAAACCTGACCTCTTTAGGAAATTCAGAAGCCAAGTTATAAGCCCACAAAGGTGTAACTGGACTACTTCTTTAAAGTGACACCAGGCTCGGTGGCCTTTGGGACATGGTTTGACACCCTATAGGAATGTGCGATCATCATGAAACGTTCAGATCACTTACAACTCAATAGATTCTACCTTCTTGTAACGTTTCAGCCTGATTGGACCTTGTTTTCACACAAATGGACCCAGAATGATGTGAAATTGTACTTCGTGCAACATAATTCTGTGGTCCATTTACAAACCATAAGTGCTAATGACTCCATTCCTTTTTGTGGTTGTAGGGGCTGCCTATTGGAGTACACTAAAACAAACCTGATCTCTCTAGGACATTCAGAAGCCAAGTTATAAGCCCACAAATGTGTAACTGGGCTACTTCTTTAAATTGACACCAGATCCGGTGACCTTTGGGACATGGTTTGACCCCCTTAGGAAAGTGCTATCATCCTGAAACGTTCAGATCACTTACAACTCAATAGATTCTACCTTCCTGTAACGTTTCAGCCTGATTGGACCTTGTTTTCACACAAATGAACCCAGAATGATGTGAAATTGTGCTTTGTGCAACATAATTCTTGGTGCCATTTAAAAACCATAAGTGCTAATGACTCCATTCCTTTTTGAGGTAATAGGGGCTGTTAATTTGAGTACTCTAAAACAAACCTGACCTCTCTAGGATATTCAGAAGCCAAGTTATAAGCCCACAAATGTGTAAATGGACTACTTCTTTAAAGTGACACCAGGCCCGGTGACCTTTGGGACAAGGTTTGACCCCCTATAGGAATGTACGATCATCATGAAACGTTCAGATCACTTACAACTCAATAGATTCTACCTTCTTGTAATGTTTCAGCCTGATTGGACCTTGTTTTCACACAAATGGACCCAGAATGATGTGAAATTGTGCTTCGTGCAACATAATTCTGGGTGCCATTTACAAACCATAAGTGCTAATGACTCCATTCCTTTTTGGGGTAATGGGGGCTGTTAATTGGAGTACTCTAAAACAAACCTGACCTCTCTAGGATATTCAGAAGCCAAGTTATAAGCCCACAAAGGTGTAACTGGACTACTTCTTTAAAGTGACACCAGAACCGGTGACCTTTGGGACATGGTTTGACCCCCTATAGGTATGTGCGATCATCATGAAACGTTCAGATCACTTACAACTCAATAGATTCTACCTTCTTGTAACGTTTCAACCTGATTGGACCTTGTTTTCACACAAATGGACCCAGAATGATGTGAAATTGTGCTTCATGCAACATAATTCTTGGTGCCATTTACAAACCATAAGTGCTAACGACTCCATTCATTTTTGTGGTTGTAGGGGCTGTTGATTGGAGTACACTAAAACAAACCTGATCTCTCTAGGACATTCAGAAGCCAAGTTATAAGCCCACAAATGTGTAACTGGACTACTTCTTTAAATTGACAATAGATCCGGTGACCTTTGGGACATGGTTTGACCCCCTTAGGAAAGTGCTATCATCATGAAACGTTTAGATCAATTACAACTCAATAGATTCTACCTTCCTGTAACGTTTCAGCCTGATTGGACCTTGTTTTCACACAAATGAACCCAGAATGATGTGAAATTGTGCTTCGTGCAACATAATTCTGGGTGCCATTTAAAAACCATAAGTGCTAATGACTCCATTCCTTTTTGAGGTAATGGGGGCTGTTAATTGGAGTACTCTAAAACAATCCTGACCTCTCTAGGATATTCAGAAGCCAAGTTATAAGCCCACAAAGGTGTAACTGGACTACTTCTTTAATGTGACACCAGGCCCGGTGACCTTTGGGACATGGTTTTACCCCCTATAAGAATGTGCGATCATCATGAAACGTTCAGATCACTTACAACTCAATTGATTCTACCTTCTTGTAACGTTTCAGCCTGATTGGACCTTGTTTTCACACAAATGGACCCAGAATGATGTGAAATTGTGCTTCGTGCAACATAATTCTGGGTGCCATTTACAAACCATAAGTGCTAATGACTCCATTCCTTTTTGTGGTTGTAGGGGCTGTTAATTGGAGTACTCTAAAACAAACCTGACCTCTCTAGGATATTCAGAAGCCAAGTTATAAGCCCACAAAGGTGTAACTGGACTACTTCTTTAATGTGACACCAGGCCCGGTGACCTTTGGGACATGGTTTCACGCCCTATAGGAATGTGCGATCATCATGAAATGTTCAGTTCAATTACAACTCAATAGATTCTACCTTCTTGTAACATTTCAGCCTGATTGGACCTTGTTTTCACACAAATGAACCCAGAATGATGTGAAATTGTGCTTCGTGCAACATAATTCTGGGTGCCATTTAAAAACCATAAGTGCTAATGACTCCATTCCTTTTTGTGGTTGTAGGGGCTGTTGATTGGAGTACACTAAAACAAACCTGATCTCTCTAGGACATTCAGAAGCCAAGTTATAAGCCCACAAATGTGTAACTTGACTACTTCTTTAAATTGACACCAGATCTGGTGACCTTTGGGACATGGTTTGACCCCCTTAGGAAAGTGCTATCATCATGAAACGTTCAGATCACTTACAACTCAATAGATTCTACCTTCCTGTAACGTTTCAGCCTGATTGGACCTTGTTTTCACACAAATGAACCCAGAATGATGTGAAATTGTGCTTTGTGCAACATAATTCTGGGTGCCATTTAAAAACCATAAGTGCTAATGACTCCATTCCTTTTTGTGATTGTAGGGGCTGTCTATTGGAGTACACTAAAACAAACCTGATCTCTCTAGGACATTCAGAAGCCAAGGTATAAGCCCACAAATGTGTAACTGGACTACTTCTTTAAATTGACACCAGATCCGGTGACCTTTGGGACATGGTTTGACCCCATATAGGAATGTGCGATGATCATGAAACATTCAGATCACTTACAACTCAATAGATTCTACCTTCTTGTAACGTTTCAGCCTAATTGGACCTTGTTTTCACACAAATGGACCCAGAATGATGTGAAATTGTGCTTTGTGCAACATAATTCTGGGTGCCATTTGAAAACCATAAGTGCTAATGACTCCATTCCTTTTTGTGGTAATGGGGGCTGTTAATTGGAGTACTCTAAAACAAACCTGACCTCTTTAGGACATTCAGAAGCCAAGTTATAAGCCCACAAATGTGTAACTGGACTACTTCTTTAAATTGACACCAGATCCGGTGACCTTTGGGACATGGTTTGACCCCCTTAGGAAAGTGCTATCATCATGACACGTTCAGATCAATTACAAGTCAATAGATTCTACCTTCCTGTAACGTTTCAGCCTGATTGGACCTTGTTTTCACACAAATGAACCCAGAATGATGTGAAATTGTGCTTTGTGCAACATAATTCTGGGTGCCATTTAAAAACCATAAGTGCTAATGACTCCATTCCTTTTTGTGGTAATGGGGGCTGTTAATTGGAGTACTCTAAAACAAACCTGACCTCTTTAGGATATTCAGAAGCCAAGTTATAAGCCCACAAAGGTGTAACTGGACTACTTATTTAAAGTGACACCAGGCCCGGTGACCTTTGGGACATGGTTTGAACCCCTATAGGAATGTGCGATCATCATGAAACGTTCAGATCACTTAAAACTCAATAGATTCTACCTTCTTGTAACGATTCAGCCTGATTGGACCTTGTTTTCACACAAATGGACCCAGAATGATGTGAAATTGTGCTTCGTGCAACATAATTCTGGGTGCCATTTACAAACCATAAGTGCTAATGACTCCATTCCTTTTTGTGGTTGTAGGGGCTGTCTATTGGAGTACACTAAAACAAACCTGATCTCTCTAGGACATTCAGAAGCCAAGGTATAAGCCCACAAATGTGTAACTGGACTACTTCTTTAAATTGACACCAGATCCGGTGACCTTTGGGACATGGTTTGACCCCATATAGGAATATGCGATGATCATGAAACATTCAGATCACTTACAACTCAATAGATTCTACCTTCTTGTAACGTTTCAGCCAGATTGGACCTTGTTTTCACACAAATGGACCCAGAATGATGTGAAATTGTGCTTCGTGCAACATAATTCTGGGTGCCATTTACAAACCATAAGTGCTAATGACTTCAGATCACTTACAACTCAATAGATTCTACCTTCTTGTAAAGTTTCAGCCTGATTGGACCTTGTTTTCACACAAATGGACCCAGAATGATGTGAAATTGTGCTTCGTGCAACATAATTCTGGGTGCCATTTAAAAACCATAAGTGCTAATGACTCCATTCCTTTTTGGGGTAATGGGGGCTGTTAATTGGAGTACTCTAAAACAAACCTGACCTCTCTAGGTTATTCAGAAGCCAAGTGATAAGCCCACAAATGTGTAACTGGACTACTTCTTTAAAGTGACACCAGGCCCAGTGACCTTTGGGACATGGTTTGACCCCCTTAGGAAAGTGCTATCATCATGAAACGTTCAGATCACTTACAACTCAATTGATTCTACCTTCTTGTAATGTTTCAGCCTGATTGGACCTTGTTTTCACACAAATGGACCAGGAATGATGTGAAATTGTGCTTCGTGCAACATAATTCTGGGTGCCATTTACAAACCATAGGTGCTAATGACTCCATTCATTTTTGTGGTTGTAGGGGCTGTTGATTGGAGTACACTAAAACAAACCTGATCCCTCTAGGACATTCAGAAGCCAAGTTATAAGCCCACAAATGTGTAACTGGACTACTTCTTTAAAACAACACCAGATCCGGTGACCTTTGGGACATGGTTTGTCCCCCTTAGGAAAGTTCTATCATCATGAAACGTTCAGATCACTTACAACTCAATAGATTTTACCTTCCTGTAACGTTTCAGCCCCTTTGGACCTTGTTTTCACACAAATGAACCCAGAATCATGTGAAATTGTGCTTCGTGCAACATAATTCTGGGTGCCTTTAAAAACCATAAGTGCTAATGACTCCATTCCTTTTTGGGTTAATGGGGGCTGTTAATTGGATTACTCTAAAACAAACCTGACCTCTCTAGGATATTCAGAAGCCAAGTTATAAGCCCACAAAAGTGTAACTGGAATACTTCTTTAAAGTGACACCAGGCCCGGTGACCTTTGGGACATGGTTTGACCCCCTATAGGAATGTGCGATCATCATGAAACGTTCAGATCACTTACAACTCAATAGATTCTATCTTCTTGTAACATTTCAGCCTGATTGGACCTTGTTTTCACACAAATGGACCCAGAATGATGTGAAATTGTGCTTCATGCAACATAATTCTGGGTGCCATTTACAAACCATAAGTGCTAATGACTCCTTTCCTTTTTGTGGTTCTAGGGGCTGTTGATTGGAGTACACTAAAACAAACCTGATCTCTCTAGGACATTCAGAAGCCAAGTTATAAGCCCACAAATGTGTAACTGGACTACTTCTTTAAATTGACACCAGATCCGGTGACCTTAGGGACATGGTTTGACCCCCTTAGGAAAGTGCTATCATCATGACACGTTCAGATCAATTACAACTCAATAGATTCTACATTCTTGTAACGTTTCAGCCTGATTGGACCTTGTTTTCACACAAATGGACCCAGAATGATGTGAAATTGTGCTTCGTGCAACATAATTCTGGGTGCCATTTACAAACCATAGGTTCTAATGACTCCATTCCTTTTTGTGGTTGTAGGGGCTGTTGATTGGAGTACACTAAAACAAACCTGATCTCTCTAGGACATTCAGAAGCCAAGTTATAAGCCCACAAATGTGTAACTGGACTACTTCTTTAAATTGACACCAGATCCGGTGACCTTTGGGACATGGTTTGACCCCCTTAGGAAAGTGCTATCATCATGAAACGTTCAGATCACTTACAACTCAATAGATTCTACCTTCCTGTAACGTTTCAGCCTGATTGGACCTTGTTTTCCACAAATGAACCCAGAATGATGTGAAATTGTGCTTCATGCAACTTAATTCTGGGTGCCATTTAAAAACCATAATTGCTAATGACTCCATTCCTTTTTGAGGTAATGGGGGCTGTTAATTGGAGTACTCTAAAACAAACCTGACATCTCTAGGATATTCAGAAGCCAAGTTATAAGCCCACAAAGGTGTAACTGGACTACTTCTTTAATGTGACACCAGGCCCGGTGACCTTTGGGACATGGTTTTACCCCCTATAAGAATGTACGATCATCATGAAACGTTCAGATCACTTACAACTCAATTGATTCTACCTTCTTGTAAGGTTTCAGCCTGATTGGACCTTGTTTTCACACAAATGGACCCAGAATGATGTGAAATTGTGCTTCGTGCAACATAATTCTGGGTGCCATTTCCAAACCATAAGTGCTAATGACTCCATTCATTTTTGTGGTTGTAGGGGCTGTTGATTGGAGTACACTAAAACAAACCTGATCTCTCTAGGACATTCAGAAGCCAAGTTATAAGCCCACAAATGTGTAACTGGGCTACTTCTTTAAATTGACACCAGATCCGGTGACCTTTGGGACATGGTTTGACCCCCTTAGGAAAGTGCTATCATCAAGAAACGTTCAGATCACTTACAACTCAATAGATTCTACAGTCCTGTAACGTTTCAGCCTGATTTGACCTTGTTTTCAAACAAATGAACCCAGAATGATGTGAAATTGTGCTTTGTGCAACATAATTCTGGGTGCCATTTAAAAACCATAAGTGCTAATGACTCCATTCCTGTTTTGTGGTTGTAGGGGCTGTTGATTGGAGTACACTAAAACAAACCTGATCTCTCTAGGACATTCAGAAGCCAAGTTATAAGCCCACAAATGTGTAACTGGACTACTTCTTTAAATTGACACCCGATCCGGTGACCTTTGGGACATGGTTTGACCCCCTTAGGAAAGTGCTATCATTATGAAACGTTCAGTTCACCTACAACTCAATAGATTCTACCTTCCTGTAACGTTTCAGCCTGATTGGACCTTGTTTTCACACAAATGAACCCAGAATGATGTGAAATTGTGCTTCGTGCAACATAATTCTGGGTGCCATTTAAAAACCATAAGGGCTAATGACTCCATTCCTTTTTGTGGTTGTAGGGGCTGTTGATTGGAGTACACTAAAACAAACCTGACCTCTCTAGGACATTCAGAAGCCAAGTTATAAGCCCACAAAGGTGTAACTGGACTACTTCTTTAAAGTGACACCAGGCCCGGTGACCTTTGGGACATGGTTTGACCCCCTATAGGAATGTGCGATCATCATGAAACGTTCAGATCACTTACAACTCAATTGATTCTACCTTCTTGTAACGTTTCAGCCTGATTGGACCTTGTTTTCACACAAATGGACCAGGAATGATGTGAAATTGTGCTTCGTGCAACATAATCCTGGGTGCCATTTACAAATCATAGGTGCTAATGACTCCATTCCCTTTTTGTGGTTGTAGGGGCTGTTGATTGGAGTACACTAAAACAAACCTGATCCCTCTAGGACATTCAGAAGCCAAGTTATAAGCCCACAAATGTGTAACTGGACTACTTCTTTAAATTGACACCCGATCCGGTGACCTTTGGGACATGGTTTGACCCCCTTAGGAAAGTGCTATCATTATGAAACGTTCAGATCACTTACAACTCAATAGATTCTACCGTCCTGTACCATTTCAGCCTGATTGGACCTTGTATTCACACAAATGAACCCAGAATGATGTGAAATTGTGCTTCGTGCAACATAATTCTAGGTGCCATTTAAAAACCATAAGTGCTAATGACTCCATTCCTTTTTTGGGGAAATGGGGGCTGTTAATTGGAGTACTCTAAAACAAACCTGACCTCTTTAGGAAATTCAGAAGCCAAGTTATAAGCCCACAAAGGTGTAACTGGACTACTTCTTTAAAGTGACACCAGGCTCGGTGACCTTTGGGACATGGTTTGACACCCTATAGGAATGTGCGATCATCATGAAACGTTCAGATCACTTACAACTCAATAGATTCTACCTTCTTGTAACGTTTCAGCCTGATTGGACCTTGTTTTCACACAAATGGACCCAGAATGATGTGAAATTGTACTTCGTGCAACATAATTCTGTGGTCCATTTACAAACCATAAGTGCTAATGACTCCATTCCTTTTTGTGGTTGTAGGGGCTGCCTATTGGAGTACACTAAAACAAACCTGATCTCTCTAGGACATTCAGAAGCCAAGTTATAAGCCCACAAATGTGTAACTGGGCTACTTCTTTAAATTGACACCAGATCCGGTGACCTTTGGGACATGGTTTGACCCCCTTAGGAAAGTGCTATCATCCTGAAACGTTCAGATCACTTACAACTCAATAGATTCTACCTTCCTGTAACGTTTCAGCCTGATTGGACCTTGTTTTCACACAAATGAACCCAGAATGATGTGAAATTGTGCTTTGTGCAACATAATTCTTGGTGCCATTTAAAAACCATAAGTGCTAATGACTCCATTCCTTTTTGAGGTAATAGGGGCTGTTAATTTGAGTACTCTAAAACAAACCTGACCTCTCTAGGATATTCAGAAGCCAAGTTATAAGCCCACAAATGTGTAAATGGACTACTTCTTTAAAGTGACACCAGGCCCGGTGACCTTTGGGACAAGGTTTGACCCCCTATAGGAATGTACGATCATCATGAAACGTTCAGATCACTTACAACTCAATATATTCTACCTTCTTGTAATGTTTCAGCCTGATTGGACCTTGTTTTCACACAAATGGACCCAGAATGATGTGAAATTGTGCTTCGTGCAACATAATTCTGGGTGCCATTTACAAACCATAAGTGCTAATGACTCCATTCCTTTTTGGGGTAATGGGGGCTGTTAATTGGAGTACTCTAAAACAAACCTGACCTCTCTAGGATATTCAGAAGCCAAGTTATAAGCCCACAAAGGTGTAACTGGACTACTTCTTTAAAGTGACACCAGAACCGGTGACCTTTGGGACATGGTTTGACCCCCTATAGGTATGTGCGATCATCATGAAACGTTCAGATCACTTACAACTCAATAGATTCTACCTTCTTGTAACGTTTCAACCTGATTGGACCTTGTTTTCACACAAATGGACCCAGAATGATGTGAAATTGTGCTTCATGCAACATAATTCTTGGTGCCATTTACAAACCATAAGTGCTAATGACTCCATTCATTTTTGTGGTTGTAGGGGCTGTTGATTGGAGTACACTAAAACAAACCTGATCTCTCTAGGACATTCAGAAGCCAAGTTATAAGCCCACAAATGTGTAACTGGACTACTTCTTTAAATTGACAATAGATCCGGTGACCTTTGGGACATGGTTTGACCCCCTTAGGAAAGTGCTATCATCATGAAACGTTTAGATCAATTACAACTCAATAGATTCTACCTTCCTGTAACGTTTCAGCCTGATTGGACCTTGTTTTCACACAAATGAACCCAGAATGATGTGAAATTGTGCTTCGTGCAACATAATTCTGGGTGCCATTTAAAAACCATAAGTGCTAATGACTCCATTCCTTTTTGAGGTAATGGGGGCTGTTAATTGGAGTACTCTAAAACAATCCTGACCTCTCTAGGATATTCAGAAGCCAAGTTATAAGCCCACAAAGGTGTAACTGGACTACTTCTTTAATGTGACACCAGGCCCGGTGACCTTTGGGACATGGTTTTACCCCCTATAAGAATGTGCGATCATCATGAAACGTTCAGATCACTTACAACTCAATTGATTCTACCTTCTTGTAACGTTTCAGCCTGATTGGACCTTGTTTTCACACAAATGGACCCAGAATGATGTGAAATTGTGCTTCGTGCAACATAATTCTGGGTGCCATTTACAAACCATAAGTGCTAATGACTCCATTCCTTTTTGTGGCTGTAGGGGCTGTTAATTGGAGTACTCTAAAACAAACCTGACCTCTCTAGGATATTCAGAAGCCAAGTTATAAGCCCACAAAGGTGTAACTGGACTACTTCTTTAATGTGACACCAGGCCCGGTGACCTTTGGGACATGGTTTCACGCCCTATAGGAATGTGCGATCATCATGAAATGTTCAGTTCAATTACAACTCAATAGATTCTACCTTCTTGTAACATTTCAGCCTGATTGGACCTTGTTTTCACACAAATGAACCCAGAATGATGTGAAATTGTGCTTCGTGCAACATAATTCTGGGTGCCATTTAAAAACCATAAGTGCTAATGACTCCATTCCTTTTTGTGGTTGTAGGGGCTGTTGATTGGAGTACACTAAAACAAACCTGATCTCTCTAGGACATTCAGAAGCCAAATTATAAGCCCACAAATGTGTAACTTGACTACTTCTTTAAATTGACACCAGATCTGGTGACCTTTGGGACATGGTTTGACCCCCTTAGGAAAGTGCTATCATCATGAAACGTTCAGATCACTTACAACTCAATAGATTCTACCTTCCTGTAACGTTTCAGCCTGATTGGACCTTGTTTTCACACAAATGAACCCAGAATGATGTGAAATTGTGCTTTGTGCAACATAATTCTGGGTGCCATTTAAAAACCATAAGTGCTAATGACTCCATTCCTTTTTGTGATTGTAGGGGCTGTCTATTGGAGTACACTAAAACAAACCTGATCTCTCTAGGACATTCAGAAGCCAAGGTATAAGCCCACAAATGTGTAACTGGACTACTTCTTTAAATTGACACCAGATCCGGTGACCTTTGGGACATGGTTTGACCCCATATAGGAATGTGCGATGATCATGAAACATTCAGATCACTTACAACTCAATAGATTCTACCTTCTTGTAACGTTTCAGCCTAATTGGACCTTGTTTTCACACAAATGGACCCAGAATGATGTGAAATTGTGCTTTGTGCAACATAATTCTGGGTGCCATTTAAAAACCATAAGTGCTAATGACTCCATTCCTTTTTGTGGTAATGGGGGCTGTTAATTGGAGTACTCTAAAACAAACCTGACCTCTTTAGGACATTCAGAAGCCAAGTTATAAGCCCACAAATGTGTAACTGGACTACTTCTTTAAATTGACACCAGATCCGGTGACCTTTGGGACATGGTTTGACCCCCTTAGGAAAGTGCTATCATCATGACACGTTCAGATCAATTACAAGTCAATAGATTCTACCTTCCTGTAACGTTTCAGCCTGATTGGACCTTGTTTTCACACAAATGAACCCAGAATGATGTGAAATTGTGCTTTGTGCAACATAATTCTGGGTGCCATTTAAAAACCATAAGTGCTAATGACTCCATTCCTTTTTGTGGTAATGGGGGCTGTTAATTGGAGTACTCTAAAACAAACCTGACCTCTTTAGGATATTCAGAAGCCAAGTTATAAGCCCACAAAGGTGTAACTGGACTACTTATTTAAAGTGACACCAGGCCCGGTGACCTTTGGGACATGGTTTGAACCCCTATAGGAATGTGCGATCATCATGAAACGTTCAGATCACTTAAAACTCAATAGATTCTACCTTCTTGTAACGATTCAGCCTGATTGGACCTTGTTTTCACACAAATGGACCCAGAATGATGTGAAATTGTGCTTCGTGCAACATAATTCTGGGTGCCATTTACAAACCATAAGTGCTAATGACTCCATTCCTTTTTGTGGTTGTAGGGGCTGTCTATTGGAGTACACTAAAACAAACCTGATCTCTCTAGGACATTCAGAAGCCAAGGTATAAGCCCACAAATGTGTAACTGGACTACTTCTTTAAATTGACACCAGATCCGGTGACCTTTGGGACATGGTTTGACCCCATATAGGAATATGCGATGATCATGAAACATTCAGATCACTTACAACTCAATAGATTCTACCTTCTTGTAACGTTTCAGCCAGATTGGACCTTGTTTTCACACAAATGGACCCAGAATGATGTGAAATTGTGCTTCGTGCAACATAATTCTGGGTGCCATTTACAAACCATAAGTGCTAATGACTTCAGATCACTTACAACTCAATAGATTCTACCTTCTTGTAAAGTTTCAGCCTGATTGGACCTTGTTTTCACACAAATGGACCCAGAATGATGTGAAATTGTGCTTCGTGCAACATAATTCTGGGTGCCATTTAAAAACCATAAGTGCTAATGACTCCATTCCTTTTTGGGGTAATGGGGGCTGTTAATTGGAGTACTCTAAAACAAACCTGACCTCTCTAGGTTATTCAGAAGCCAAGTGATAAGCCCACAAATGTGTAACTGGACTACTTCTTTAAAGTGACACCAGGCCCAGTGACCTTTGGGACATGGTTTGACCCCCTTAGGAAAGTGCTATCATCATGAAACGTTCAGATCACTTACAACTCAATTGATTCTACCTTCTTGTAATGTTTCAGCCTGATTGGACCTTGTTTTCACACAAATGGACCAGGAATGATGTGAAATTGTGCTTCGTTCAACATAATTCTGGGTGCCATTTACAAACCATAGGTGCTAATGACTCCATTCATTTTTGTGGTTGTAGGGGCTGTTGATTGGAGTACACTAAAACAAACCTGATCCCTCTAGGACATTCAGAAGCCAAGTTATAAGCCCACAAATGTGTAACTGGACTACTTCTTTAAAACAACACCAGATCCGGTGACCTTTGGGACATGGTTTGTCCCCCTTAGGAAAGTTCTATCATCATGAAACGTTCAGATCACTTACAACTCAATAGATTCTACCTTCCTGTAACGTTTCAGCCCCTTTGGACCTTGTTTTCACACAAATGAACCCAGAATCATGTGAAATTGTGCTTCGTGCAACATAATTCTGGGTGCCTTTAAAAACCATAAGTGCTAATGACTCCATTCCTTTTTGGGTTAATGGGGGCTGTTAATTGGATTACTCTAAAACAAACCTGACCTCTCTAGGATATTCAGAAGCCAAGTTATAAGCCCACAAAAGTGTAACTGGAATACTTCTTTAAAGTGACACCAGGCCCGGTGACCTTTGGGACATGGTTTGACCCCCTATAGGAATGTGCGATCATCATGAAACGTTCAGATCACTTACAACTCAATAGATTCTATCTTCTTGTAACATTTCAGCCTGATTGGACCTTGTTTTCACACAAATGGACCCAGAATGATGTGAAATTGTGCTTCATGCAACATAATTCTGGGTGCCATTTACAAACCATAAGTGCTAATGACTCCTTTCCTTTTTGTGGTTCTAGGGGCTGTTGATTGGAGTACACTAAAACAAACCTGATCTCTCTAGGACATTCAGAAGCCAAGTTATAAGCCCACAAATGTGTAACTGGACTACTTCTTTAAATTGACACCAGATCCGGTGACCTTTGGGACATGGTTTGACCCCCTTAGGAAAGTGCTATCATCATGACACGTTCAGATCAATTACAACTCAATAGATTCTACATTCTTGTAACGTTTCAGCCTGATTGGACCTTGTTTTCACACAAATGGACCCAGAATGATGTGAAATTGTGCTTCGTGCAACATAATTCTGGGTGCCATTTACAAACCATAAGTGCTAATGACTCCATTCCTTTTTGTGATTGTAGGGGCTGTCTATTGGAGTACACTAAAACAAACCTGATCTCTCTAGGACATTCAGAAGCCAAGGTATAAGCCCACAAATGTGTAACTGGACTACTTCTTTAAATTGACACCAGATCCGGTGACCTTTGGGACATGGTTTGACCCCATATAGGAATGTGCGATGATCATGAAACATTCAGATCACTTACAACTCAATAGATTCTACCTTCTTGTAACGTTTCAGCCTAATTGGACCTTGTTTTCACACAAATGGACCCAGAATGATGTGAAATTGTGCTTTGTGCAACATAATTCTGGGTGCCATTTAAAAACCATAAGTGCTAATGACTCCATTCCTTTTTGTGGTAATGGGGGCTGTTAATTGGAGTACTCTAAAACAAACCTGACCTCTTTAGGACATTCAGAAGCCAAGTTATAAGCCCACAAATGTGTAACTGGACTACTTCTTTAAATTGACACCAGATCCGGTGACCTTTGGGACATGGTTTGACCCCCTTAGGAAAGTGCTATCATCATGACACGTTCAGATCAATTACAAGTCAATAGATTCTACCTTCCTGTAACGTTTCAGCCTGATTGGACCTTGTTTTCACACAAATGAACCCAGAATGATGTGAAATTGTGCTTTGTGCAACATAATTCTGGGTGCCATTTAAAAACCATAAGTGCTAATGACTCCATTCCTTTTTGTGGTAATGGGGGCTGTTAATTGGAGTACTCTAAAACAAACCTGACCTCTTTAGGATATTCAGAAGCCAAGTTATAAGCCCACAAAGGTGTAACTGGACTACTTATTTAAAGTGACACCAGGCCCGGTGACCTTTGGGACATGGTTTGAACCCCTATAGGAATGTGCGATCATCATGAAACGTTCAGATCACTTAAAACTCAATAGATTCTACCTTCTTGTAACGATTCAGCCTGATTGGACCTTGTTTTCACACAAATGGACCCAGAATGATGTGAAATTGTGCTTCGTGCAACATAATTCTGGGTGCCATTTACAAACCATAAGTGCTAATGACTCCATTCCTTTTTGTGGTTGTAGGGGCTGTCTATTGGAGTACACTAAAACAAACCTGATCTCTCTAGGACATTCAGAAGCCAAGGTATAAGCCCACAAATGTGTAACTGGACTACTTCTTTAAATTGACACCAGATCCGGTGACCTTTGGGACATGGTTTGACCCCATATAGGAATATGCGATGATCATGAAACATTCAGATCACTTACAACTCAATAGATTCTACCTTCTTGTAACGTTTCAGCCAGATTGGACCTTGTTTTCACACAAATGGACCCAGAATGATGTGAAATTGTGCTTCGTGCAACATAATTCTGGGTGCCATTTACAAACCATAAGTGCTAATGACTTCAGATCACTTACAACTCAATAGATTCTACCTTCTTGTAAAGTTTCAGCCTGATTGGACCTTGTTTTCACACAAATGGACCCAGAATGATGTGAAATTGTGCTTCGTGCAACATAATTCTGGGTGCCATTTAAAAACCATAAGTGCTAATGACTCCATTCCTTTTTGGGGTAATGGGGGCTGTTAATTGGAGTACTCTAAAACAAACCTGACCTCTCTAGGTTATTCAGAAGCCAAGTGATAAGCCCACAAATGTGTAACTGGACTACTTCTTTAAAGTGACACCAGGCCCAGTGACCTTTGGGACATGGTTTGACCCCCTTAGGAAAGTGCTATCATCATGAAACGTTCAGATCACTTACAACTCAATTGATTCTACCTTCTTGTAATGTTTCAGCCTGATTGGACCTTGTTTTCACACAAATGGACCAGGAATGATGTGAAATTGTGCTTCGTTCAACATAATTCTGGGTGCCATTTACAAACCATAGGTGCTAATGACTCCATTCATTTTTGTGGTTGTAGGGGCTGTTGATTGGAGTACACTAAAACAAACCTGATCCCTCTAGGACATTCAGAAGCCAAGTTATAAGCCCACAAATGTGTAACTGGACTACTTCTTTAAAACAACACCAGATCCGGTGACCTTTGGGACATGGTTTGTCCCCCTTAGGAAAGTTCTATCATCATGAAACGTTCAGATCACTTACAACTCAATAGATTCTACCTTCCTGTAACGTTTCAGCCCCTTTGGACCTTGTTTTCACACAAATGAACCCAGAATCATGTGAAATTGTGCTTCGTGCAACATAATTCTGGGTGCCTTTAAAAACCATAAGTGCTAATGACTCCATTCCTTTTTGGGTTAATGGGGGCTGTTAATTGGATTACTCTAAAACAAACCTGACCTCTCTAGGATATTCAGAAGCCAAGTTATAAGCCCACAAAAGTGTAACTGGAATACTTCTTTAAAGTGACACCAGGCCCGGTGACCTTTGGGACATGGTTTGACCCCCTATAGGAATGTGCGATCATCATGAAACGTTCAGATCACTTACAACTCAATAGATTCTATCTTCTTGTAACATTTCAGCCTGATTGGACCTTGTTTTCACACAAATGGACCCAGAATGATGTGAAATTGTGCTTCATGCAACATAATTCTGGGTGCCATTTACAAACCATAAGTGCTAATGACTCCTTTCCTTTTTGTGGTTCTAGGGGCTGTTGATTGGAGTACACTAAAACAAACCTGATCTCTCTAGGACATTCAGAAGCCAAGTTATAAGCCCACAAATGTGTAACTGGACTACTTCTTTAAATTGACACCAGATCCGGTGACCTTTGGGACATGGTTTGACCCCCTTAGGAAAGTGCTATCATCATGACACGTTCAGATCAATTACAACTCAATAGATTCTACATTCTTGTAACGTTTCAGCCTGATTGGACCTTGTTTTCACACAAATGGACCCAGAATGATGTGAAATTGTGCTTCGTGCAACATAATTCTGGGTGCCATTTACAAACCATAGGTTCTAATGACTCCATTCCTTTTTGTGGTTGTAGGGGCTGTTGATTGGAGTACACTAAAACAAACCTGATCTCTCTAGGACATTCAGAAGCCAAGTTATAAGCCCACAAATGTGTAACTGGACTACTTCTTTAAATTGACACCAGATCCGGTGACCTTTGGGACATGGTTTGACCCCCTTAGGAAAGTGCTATCATCATGAAACGTTCAGATCACTTACAACTCAATAGATTCTACCTTCCTGTAACGTTTCAGCCTGATTGGACCTTGTTTTCCACAAATGAACCCAGAATGATGTGAAATTGTGCTTCATGCAACTTAATTCTGGGTGCCATTTAAAAACCATAATTGCTAATGACTCCATTCCTTTTTGAGGTAATGGGGGCTGTTAATTGGAGTACTCTAAAACAAACCTGACATCTCTAGGATATTCAGAAGCCAAGTTATAAGCCCACAAAGGTGTAACTGGACTACTTCTTTAATGTGACACCAGGCCCGGTGACCTTTGGGACATGGTTTTACCCCCTATAAGAATGTACGATCATCATGAAACGTTCAGATCACTTACAACTCAATTGATTCTACCTTCTTGTAAGGTTTCAGCCTGATTGGACCTTGTTTTCACACAAATGGACCCAGAATGATGTGAAATTGTGCTTCGTGCAACATAATTCTGGGTGCCATTTCCAAACCATAAGTGCTAATGACTCCATTCATTTTTGTGGTTGTAGGGGCTGTTGATTGGAGTACACTAAAACAAACCTGATCTCTCTAGGACATTCAGAAGCCAAGTTATAAGCCCACAAATGTGAAACTGGACTACTTCTTTAAAGTGACACCAGGCCCGGTAACCTTTGGGACATGGTTTGTCCCCCTATAGGAATGTGCGATCATCATGAAACGTTCAGATCACTTACAACTCAATAGATTCTACCTTCTTGTAACGTTTCAGCCTGATTGGACCTTGTTTTCACACAAATGAACCCAGAATGATGTGAAATTGTGCTTCGTGCAACATAATTCTGGGTGCCATTTAAAAACCATGAGTGCTAATGACTCCATTCCTTTTTGTGGTTGTAGGGGCTGTTGATTGGAGTACACTAAAACAAACCTGATCTCTCTAGGACATTCAGAAGCCAAGTTATAAGCCCACAAATGTGTAACTGGGCTACTTCTTTAAAATGACACCAGATCCGGTGACCTTTGGGACATGGTTTGACCCCATATAGGAATGTGCGATGATCATGAAACATTCAGATCACTTACAACTCAATAGATTCTACCTTCTTGTAACGTTTCAGCCAGATTGGACCTTGTTTTCACACAAATGGACCCAGAATGATGTGAAATTGTGCTTCGTGCAACATAATTCTGGGTGCCATTTACAAACCATAAGTGCTAATGACTTCAGATCACTTACAACTCAATAGATTCTACCTTCTTGTAAAGTTTCAGCCTGATTGGACCTTGTTTTCACACAAATGGACCCAGAATGATGTGAAATTGTGCTTCGTGCAACATAATTCTGGGTGCCATTTAAAAACCATAAGTGCTAATGACTCCATTCCTTTTTGGGGTAATGGGGGCTGTTAATTGGAGTACTCTAAAACAAACCTGACCTCTCTAGGATATTCAGAAGCCAAGTGATAAGCCCACAAATGTGTAACTGGACTACTTCTTTAAAGTGACACCAGGCCCGGTGACCTTTGGGACATGGTTTGACCCCCTTAGGAAAGTGCTATCATCATGAAACGTTCAGATCACTTACAACTCAATTAATTCTACCTTCTTGTAATGTTTCAGCCTGATTGGACCTTGTTTTCACACAAATGGACCAGGAATGATGTGAAATTGTGCTTCGTGCAACATAATTCTGGGTGCCATTTACAAACCATAGGTGCTAATGACTCCATTCATTTTTGTGGTTGTAGGGGCTGTTGATTGGAGTACACTAAAACAAACCTGATCCCTCTAGGACATTCAGAAGCCAAGTTATAAGCCCACAAATGTGTAACTGGACTACTTCTTTAAAACAACACCAGATCCGGTGACCTTTGGGACATGGTTTGTCCCCCTTAGGAAAGTTCTATCATCATGAAACGTTCAGATCACTTACAACTCAATAGATTCTACCTTCCTGTAACGTTTCAGCCCCTTTGGACCTTGTTTTCACACAAATGAACCCAGAATCATGTGAAATTGTGCTTCGTGCAACATAATTCTGGGTGCCTTTAAAAACCATAAGTGCTAATGACTCCATTCCTTTTTGGGTTAATGGGGGCTGTTAATTGGATAACTCTAAAACAAACCTGACCTCTCTAGGATATTCAGAAGCCAAGTTATAAGCCCACAAAAGTGTAACTGGAATACTTCTTTAAAGTGACACCAGGCCCGGTGACCTTTGGGACATGGTTTGACCCCCTATAGGAATGTGCGATCATCATGAAACGTTCAGATCACTTACAACTCAATAGATTCTATCTTCTTGTAACATTTCAGCCTGATTGGACCTTGTTTTCACACAAATGGACCCAGAATGATGTGAAATTGTGCTTCATGCAACATAATTCTGGGTGCCATTTACAAACCATAAGTGCTAATGACTCCTTTCCTTTTTGTGGTTGTAGGGGCTGTTGATTGGAGTACACTAAAACAAACCTGATCTCTCTAGGACATTCAGAAGCCAAGTTATAAGCCCACAAATGTGTAACTGGACTACTTCTTTAAATTGACACCAGATCCGGTGACCTTTGGGACATGGTTTGACCCCCTTAGGAAAGTGCTATCATCATGACACGTTCAGATCAATTACAACTCAATAGATTCTACATTCTTGTAACGTTTCAGCCTGATTGGACCTTGTTTTCACACAAATGGACCCAGAATGATGTGAAATTGTGCTTCGTGCAACATAATTCTGGGTGCCATTTACAAACCATAGGTTCTAATGACTCCATTCATTTTTGTGGTTGTAGGGGCTGTTGATTGGAGTACACTAAAACAAACCTGATCTCTCTAGGACATTCAGAAGCCAAGTTATAAGCCCACAAATGTGTAACTGGACTACTTCTTTAAATTGACACCAGATCCGGTGACCTTTGGGACATGGTTTGACCCCCTTAGGAAAGTGCTATCATCATGAAACGTTCAGATCACTTACAACTCAATAGATTCTACCTTCCTGTAACGTTTCAGCCTGATTGGACCTTGTTTTCCACAAATGAACCCAGAATGATGTGAAATTGTGCTTCATGCAACTTAATTCTGGGTGCCATTTAAAAACCATAATTGCTAATGACTCCATTCCATTTTGAGGTAATGGGGGCTGTTAATTGGAGTACTCTAAAACAAACCTGACATCTCTAGGATATTCAGAAGCCAAGTTATAAGCCCACAAAGGTGTAACTGGACTACTTCTTTAATGTGACACCAGGCCCGGTGACCTTTGGGACACGGTGTTACCCCCTATAAGAATGTGCGATCATCATGAAACGTTCAGATCACTTACAACTCAATTGATTCTACCTTCTTGTAAGGTTTCAGCCTGATTGGACCTTGTTTTCACACAAATGGACCCAGAATGATGTGAAATTGTGCTTCGTGCAACATAATTCTGGGTGCCATTTCCAAACCATAAGTGCTAATGACTCCATTCATTTTTGTGGTTGTAGGGGCGGTTGATTGGAGTACACTAAAACAAACCTGATCTCTCTAGGACATTCAGAAGCCAAGTTAAAAGCCCACAAATGTGTAACTGGACTACTTCTTTAAAGTGACACCAGGCCCGGTAACCTTTGGGACATGGTTTGTCCCCCTATAGGAATGTGCGATCATCATGAAACGTTCAGATCACTTACAACTCAATAGATTCTACCTTCTTGTAACGTTTCAGCCTGATTGGACCTTGTTTTCACACAAATGAACCCAGAATGATGTGAAATTGTGCTTCGTGCAACATAATTCTGGGTGCCATTTAAAAACCATGAGTGCTAATGACTCCATTCCTTTTTGTGGTTGTAGGGGCTGTTGATTGGAGTACACTAAAACAAACCTGATCTCTCTAGGACATTCAGAAGCCAAGTTATAAGCCCACAAATGTGTAACTGGACTACTTCTTTAAATTGACACCAGATCCGGTGACCTTTGGGACATGGTTTGACCCCCTTAGGAAAGTGCTATCATCATGAAACGTTCAGATCACTTACCACTCAATAGATTCTACCTTCCTGTAATGTTTCAGCCCCTTTGGACCTTGTTTTCACACAAATGAACCCAGAATGATGTGAAATTGTGCTTCGTGCAACATAATTCTGGGTGCCATTTAAAAACCATAAGGGCTAATGACTCCATTCCTTTTTGAGGTAAGAGGGGCTGTTAATTGGAGTACTCTAAAACAAACCTGACCTCTCTAGGACATTCAGAAGCCAAGTTATAAGCCCACAAATGTGTAACTGGACTACTTCTTTAATGTGACACCAGGCCCGGTGACCTTTGGGACATGGTTTCACGCCCTATAGGAATGTGCGATCATCATGAAATGTTCAGATCAATTACAACTCAATAGATTCTACCTTCTTGTAACATTTCAGCCTGATTGGACCTTGTTTTCACACAAATGAACCCAGAATGATGTGAAATTGTGCTTTGTGCAACATAATTCTGGGTGCCATTTGAAAACCATAAGTGCTAATGACTCCATTCCTTTTTGTGATTGTAGGGGCTGTTGATTGGAGTACACTAAAACAAACCTGATCTCTCTAGGACATTCAGAAGCCAAGTTATAAGCCCACAAATGTGTAACTTGACTACTTCTTTAAATTGACACCAGATCTGGTGACCTTTGGGATATGGTTTGACCCCCTTAGGAAAGTGCTATCATCATGAAACGTTCAGATCACTTACAACTCAATAGATTCTACCTTCCTGTAACATTTCAGCCTGATTGGACCTTGTTTTCACACAAATGAACCCAGAATGATGTGAAATTGTGCTTTGTGCAACATAATTCTGGGTGCCATTTAAAAACCATAAGTGCTAATGACTCCATTCCTTTTTGTGGTAATGGGGGCTGTTAATTGGAGTACTCTAAAACAAACCTGACCTCTCTAGGATATTCAGAAGCCAAGTTATAAGCCCACAAAGGTGTAACTGGACTACTTCTTTAAAGTGACACCAGGCCCGGTGACCTTTGGGACATGGTTTGAACCCCTATAGGAATGTGCGATCATCATGAAACGTTCAGATCACTTAAAACTCAATAGATTCTACCTTCTTGTAACGTTTCAGCCTGATTGGACCTTGTTTTCACACAAATGGACCCAGAATGATGTGAAATTGTGCTTCGTGCAACATAATTCTGGGTGCAATTTACAAACCATAAGTGCTAATGACTCAATTCCTTTTTGTGATTGTAGGGGCTGTCTATTGGAGTACACTAAAACAAACCTGATCTCTCTAGGACATTCAGAAGCCAAGGTATAAGCCCACAAATGTGTAACTGGACTACTTCTTTAAATTGACACCAGATCCGGTGACCTTTGGGACATGGTTTGATCCCATATAGGAATGTGCGATGATCATGAAACATTCAGATCACTTACAACTCAATAGATTCTACCTTCTTGTAACGTTTCAGCCTAATTGGACCTTGTTTTCACACAAATGGACCCAGAATGATGTGAAATTGTGCTTCGTGCAACATAATTCTGGGTGCCATTTACAAACCATATGTTCTAATGACTCCATTCCTTTTTGTGGTTGTAGGGGCTGTTGATTGGAGTACACTAAAACAAACCTGATCTCTCTAGGACATTCAGAAGCCAAGTTATAAGCCCACAAATGTGTAACTGGACTACTTCTTTAAATTGACACCAGATCCGGTGACCTTTGGGACATGGTTTGACCCCCTTAGGAAAGTGCTATCATCATGAAACGTTCAGATCACTTACAACTCAATAGATTCTACCTTCCTGTAACGTTTCAGCCTGATTGGACCTTGTTTTCCACAAATGAACCCAGAATGATGTGAAATTGTGCTTCATGCAACTTAATTTCTGGGTGCCATTTAAAACCCATAAGTGCTAATGACTCCATTCCTTTTTGAGGTAATGGGGGCTGTTAATTGGAGTACTCTAAAACAAACCTGACATCTCTAGGATATTCAGAAGCCAAGTTATAAGCCCACAAAGGTGTAACTGGACTACGTCTTTAATGTGACACCAGGCCCGGTGACCTTTGGGACATGGTTTTACCCCCTATAAGAATGTGCGATCATCATGAGACGTTCAGATCACTTACAACTCAATTGATTCTACCTTCTTGTAAGGTTTCAGCCTGATTGGACCTTGTTTTCACACAAATGGACCCAGAATGATGTGAAATTGTGCTTCGTGCAACATAATTCTGGGTGCCATTTCCAAACCATAAGTGCTAATGACTCCATTCATTTTTGTGGTTGTAGGGGCTGTTGATTGGAGTACACTAAAACAAACCTGATCTCTCTAGGACATTCAGAAGCCAAGTTATAAGCCCACAAATGTGTAACTGGACTACTTCTTTAAAGTGACACCAGGCCCGGTGACCTTTGGGACATGGTTTGTCCCCCTATAGGAATGTGCGATCATCATGAAATGTTCAGATCACTTACAACTCAATAGATTCTACCTTCTTGTAACGTTTCAGCCTGATTGGACCTTGTTTTCACACAAATGAACCCAGAATGATGTGAAATTGTGCTTCGTGCAACATAATTCTGGGTGCCATTTAAAAACCATGAGTGCTAATGACTCCATTCCTTTTTGTGGTTGTAGGGGCTGTTGATTGGAGTACACTAAAACAAACCTGATCTCTCTAGGACATTCAGAAGCCAAGTTATAAGCCCACAAATGTGTAACTGGACTACTTCTTTAAAACAACACCAGATCCGGTGACCTTTGGGACATGGTTTGTCCCCCTTAGGAAAGTTCTATCATCATGAAACGTTCAGATCACTTACAACTCAATAGATTCTACCTTCCTGTAACGTTTCAGCCCCTTTGGACCTTGTTTTCACACAAATGAACCCAGAATCATGTGAAATTGTGCTTCGTGCAACATAATTCTGGGTGCCTTTAAAAACCATAAGTGCTAATGACTCCATTCCTTTTTGGGTTAATGGGGGCTGTTAATTGGATAACTCTAAAACAAACCTGACCTCTCTAGGATATTCAGAAGCCAAGTTATAAGCCCACAAAAGTGTAACTGGAATACTTCTTTAAAGTGACACCAGGCCCGGTGACCTTTGGGACATGGTTTGACCCCCTATAGGAATGTGCGATCATCATGAAACGTTCAGATCACTTACAACTCAATAGATTCTATCTTCTTGTAACATTTCAGCCTGATTGGACCTTGTTTTCACACAAATGGACCCAGAATGATGTGAAATTGTGCTTCATGCAACATAATTCTGGGTGCCATTTACAAACCATAAGTGCTAATGACTCCTTTCCTTTTTGTGGTTGTAGGGGCTGTTGATTGGAGTACACTAAAACAAACCTGATCTCTCTAGGACATTCAGAAGCCAAGTTATAAGCCCACAAATGTGTAACTGGACTACTTCTTTAAATTGACACCAGATCCGGTGACCTTTGGGACATGGTTTGACCCCCTTAGGAAAGTGCTATCATCATGACACGTTCAGATCAATTACAACTCAATAGATTCTACATTCTTGTAACGTTTCAGCCTGATTGGACCTTGTTTTCACACAAATGGACCCAGAATGATGTGAAATTGTGCTTCGTGCAACATAATTCTGGGTGCCATTTACAAACCATAGGTTCTAATGACTCCATTCATTTTTGTGGTTGTAGGGGCTGTTGATTGGAGTACACTAAAACAAACCTGATCTCTCTAGGACATTCAGAAGCCAAGTTATAAGCCCACAAATGTGTAACTGGACTACTTCTTTAAATTGACACCAGATCCGGTGACCTTTGGGACATGGTTTGACCCCCTTAGGAAAGTGCTATCATCATGAAACGTTCAGATCACTTACAACTCAATAGATTCTACCTTCCTGTAACGTTTCAGCCTGATTGGACCTTGTTTTCCACAAATGAACCCAGAATGATGTGAAATTGTGCTTCATGCAACTTAATTCTGGGTGCCATTTAAAAACCATAATTGCTAATGACTCCATTCCATTTTGAGGTAATGGGGGCTGTTAATTGGAGTACTCTAAAACAAACCTGACATCTCTAGGATATTCAGAAGCCAAGTTATAAGCCCACAAAGGTGTAACTGGACTACTTCTTTAATGTGACACCAGGCCCGGTGACCTTTGGGACACGGTGTTACCCCCTATAAGAATGTGCGATCATCATGAAACGTTCAGATCACTTACAACTCAATTGATTCTACCTTCTTGTAAGGTTTCAGCCTGATTGGACCTTGTTTTCACACAAATGGACCCAGAATGATGTGAAATTGTGCTTCGTGCAACATAATTCTGGGTGCCATTTCCAAACCATAAGTGCTAATGACTCCATTCATTTTTGTGGTTGTAGGGGCGGTTGATTGGAGTACACTAAAACAAACCTGATCTCTCTAGGACATTCAGAAGCCAAGTTAAAAGCCCACAAATGTGTAACTGGACTACTTCTTTAAAGTGACACCAGGCCCGGTAACCTTTGGGACATGGTTTGTCCCCCTATAGGAATGTGCGATCATCATGAAACGTTCAGATCACTTACAACTCAATAGATTCTACCTTCTTGTAACGTTTCAGCCTGATTGGACCTTGTTTTCACACAAATGAACCCAGAATGATGTGAAATTGTGCTTCGTGCAACATAATTCTGGGTGCCATTTAAAAACCATGAGTGCTAATGACTCCATTCCTTTTTGTGGTTGTAGGGGCTGTTGATTGGAGTACACTAAAACAAACCTGATCTCTCTAGGACATTCAGAAGCCAAGTTATAAGCCCACAAATGTGTAACTGGACTACTTCTTTAAATTGACACCAGATCCGGTGACCTTTGGGACATGGTTTGACCCCCTTAGGAAAGTGCTATCATCATGAAACGTTCAGATCACTTACCACTCAATAGATTCTACCTTCCTGTAATGTTTCAGCCCCTTTGGACCTTGTTTTCACACAAATGAACCCAGAATGATGTGAAATTGTGCTTCGTGCAACATAATTCTGGGTGCCATTTAAAAACCATAAGGGCTAATGACTCCATTCCTTTTTGAGGTAAGAGGGGCTGTTAATTGGAGTACTCTAAAACAAACCTGACCTCTCTAGGACATTCAGAAGCCAAGTTATAAGCCCACAAATGTGTAACTGGACTACTTCTTTAATGTGACACCAGGCCCGGTGACCTTTGGGACATGGTTTCACGCCCTATAGGAATGTGCGATCATCATGAAATGTTCAGATCAATTACAACTCAATAGATTCTACCTTCTTGTAACATTTCAGCCTGATTGGACCTTGTTTTCACACAAATGAACCCAGAATGATGTGAAATTGTGCTTTGTGCAACATAATTCTGGGTGCCATTTGAAAACCATAAGTGCTAATGACTCCATTCCTTTTTGTGATTGTAGGGGCTGTTGATTGGAGTACACTAAAACAAACCTGATCTCTCTAGGACATTCAGAAGCCAAGTTATAAGCCCACAAATGTGTAACTTGACTACTTCTTTAAATTGACACCAGATCTGGTGACCTTTGGGATATGGTTTGACCCCCTTAGGAAAGTGCTATCATCATGAAACGTTCAGATCACTTACAACTCAATAGATTCTACCTTCCTGTAACATTTCAGCCTGATTGGACCTTGTTTTCACACAAATGAACCCAGAATGATGTGAAATTGTGCTTTGTGCAACATAATTCTGGGTGCCATTTAAAAACCATAAGTGCTAATGACTCCATTCCTTTTTGTGGTAATGGGGGCTGTTAATTGGAGTACTCTAAAACAAACCTGACCTCTCTAGGATATTCAGAAGCCAAGTTATAAGCCCACAAAGGTGTAACTGGACTACTTCTTTAAAGTGACACCAGGCCCGGTGACCTTTGGGACATGGTTTGAACCCCTATAGGAATGTGCGATCATCATGAAACGTTCAGATCACTTAAAACTCAATAGATTCTACCTTCTTGTAACGTTTCAGCCTGATTGGACCTTGTTTTCACACAAATGGACCCAGAATGATGTGAAATTGTGCTTCGTGCAACATAATTCTGGGTGCAATTTACAAACCATAAGTGCTAATGACTCAATTCCTTTTTGTGATTGTAGGGGCTGTCTATTGGAGTACACTAAAACAAACCTGATCTCTCTAGGACATTCAGAAGCCAAGGTATAAGCCCACAAATGTGTAACTGGACTACTTCTTTAAATTGACACCAGATCCGGTGACCTTTGGGACATGGTTTGATCCCATATAGGAATGTGCGATGATCATGAAACATTCAGATCACTTACAACTCAATAGATTCTACCTTCTTGTAACGTTTCAGCCTAATTGGACCTTGTTTTCACACAAATGGACCCAGAATGATGTGAAATTGTGCTTCGTGCAACATAATTCTGGGTGCCATTTACAAACCATATGTTCTAATGACTCCATTCCTTTTTGTGGTTGTAGGGGCTGTTGATTGGAGTACACTAAAACAAACCTGATCTCTCTAGGACATTCAGAAGCCAAGTTATAAGCCCACAAATGTGTAACTGGACTACTTCTTTAAATTGACACCAGATCCGGTGACCTTTGGGACATGGTTTGACCCCCTTAGGAAAGTGCTATCATCATGAAACGTTCAGATCACTTACAACTCAATAGATTCTACCTTCCTGTAACGTTTCAGCCTGATTGGACCTTGTTTTCCACAAATGAACCCAGAATGATGTGAAATTGTGCTTCATGCAACTTAATTTCTGGGTGCCATTTAAAACCCATAAGTGCTAATGACTCCATTCCTTTTTGAGGTAATGGGGGCTGTTAATTGGAGTACTCTAAAACAAACCTGACATCTCTAGGATATTCAGAAGCCAAGTTATAAGCCCACAAAGGTGTAACTGGACTACGTCTTTAATGTGACACCAGGCCCGGTGACCTTTGGGACATGGTTTTACCCCCTATAAGAATGTGCGATCATCATGAGACGTTCAGATCACTTACAACTCAATTGATTCTACCTTCTTGTAAGGTTTCAGCCTGATTGGACCTTGTTTTCACACAAATGGACCCAGAATGATGTGAAATTGTGCTTCGTGCAACATAATTCTGGGTGCCATTTCCAAACCATAAGTGCTAATGACTCCATTCATTTTTGTGGTTGTAGGGGCTGTTGATTGGAGTACACTAAAACAAACCTGATCTCTCTAGGACATTCAGAAGCCAAGTTATAAGCCCACAAATGTGTAACTGGACTACTTCTTTAAAGTGACACCAGGCCCGGTGACCTTTGGGACATGGTTTGTCCCCCTATAGGAATGTGCGATCATCATGAAATGTTCAGATCACTTACAACTCAATAGATTCTACCTTCTTGTAACGTTTCAGCCTGATTGGACCTTGTTTTCACACAAATGAACCCAGAATGATGTGAAATTGTGCTTCGTGCAACATAATTCTGGGTGCCATTTAAAAACCATGAGTGCTAATGACTCCATTCCTTTTTGTGGTTGTAGGGGCTGTTGATTGGAGTACACTAAAACAAACCTGATCTCTCTAGGACATTCAGAAGCCAAGTTATAAGCCCACAAATGTGTAACTGGACTACTTCTTTAAATTGACACCAGATCCGGTGACCTTTGGGACATGGTTTGACCCCCTTAGGAAAGTGCTATCATCATGAAACGTTCAGATAACTTACCACTCAATAGATTCTACCTTCCTGTAATGTTTCAGCCCCTTTGGACCTTGTTTTCACACAAATGAACCCAGAATGATGTGAAATTGTGCTTCGTGCAACATAATTCTGGGTGCCATTTAAAAACCATAAGGGCTAATGACTCCATTCCTTTTTGAGGTAAGAGGGGCTGTTAATTGGAGTACTCTAAAACAAACCTGACCTCTCTAGGACATTCAGAAGCCAAGTTATAAGCCCACAAATGTGTAACTGGACTACTTCTTTAAAGTGACACCAGGCCCGGTGACCTTTGGCACATGGTTTGACCCCCTATAGGAATGTGCGATCATCATGAAACATTCAGATCACTTACAACTCAATAGATTCTACCTTCTTGTAACGTTTCAGCCTGAGTGGACCTTGTTTTCACACAAATGGACCCAGAATGATGTGAAATTGTGCTTTGTGCAACATAATTCTGGGTGCCATTTACAAACCATAAGTGCTAATGACTCCATTCCTTTTTGTTGTTATCGGGGCTGTTGATGATTGGAGTACACTAAAACAAACCTGACCTCTCTAGGACATTCAGAAGCCAAGTTATAAGTGCACAAAGGTGTAACTGGACTACTTCTTTAAATTGACACCAGATCCGGTGACCTTTGGGACATGGTTTGTCCCCCTTAGGAAAGTGCTATCATCATGAAACGTTCAGATCACTTACAACTCAACAGATTCTACCTTCCTGTAACGTTTCAGCCCCTTTGGACCTTGTTTTCACACAAATGAACCCAGAATGATGTGAAATTGTGCTTCGTGCAACATAATTCTGGGTGCCATTTAAAAACCATAAGGGCTAATGACTCCATTCCTTTTTGAGGTAAGAGGGGCTGTTAATTGGAGTACTCTAAAACAAACCTGACCTCTCTAGGACATTCAGAAGCCAAGTTATAAGCCCACAAATGTGTAACTGGACTACTTCTTTTAAGTGACACCAGGCCCGGTGACCTTTGGGACATGGTTTTACCCCCTATAGGAATGTGCGATCATCATGAAACGTTCAGATCACTTACAACTCAATAGATTCTACCTTCTTGTAACGTTTCAGCCTGATTGGACCTTGTTTTCACACAAATGGACCCAGAATGATGTGAAATTGTGCTTCGTGCAACATAATTCTGGGTGCCATTTACAAACCATAAGTGCTAATGACTCCATTCCTTTTTGTGGTAATGGGGGATGTTAATTGGAGTACTCTAAAACAAACCTGACCTCTCTAGGATATTCAGAAGCCAAGTTATAAGCCCACAAAGGTGTAACTGGACTACTTCTTTAAAGTGACACCAGGCCCGGTGACCTTTGGGACAAGGTTTGACCCCCTATAGGAATGTGCGATCATCATGAAACGTTCAGCTCACTTACAACTCAATAGATTCTACCTTCTTGTAACGTTTCAGCCTGACTGGACCTTGTTTTCACACAAATGGACCCAGAATGATGTGAAATTGTACTTCGTGCAACTTAATTCTGGGTGCCATTTACAATCCATAAGTGCTAATGACTCCATTCCTTTTTGTGGTTGTAGGGGCTGTTGATTGGAGTACACTAAAACAAGCCTGACCTCTCTAGGACATTCAGAAGCCAAGTTATAAGCCCACAAAGGTGTAACTGGACTACTTCTTTAAAGTGACACCAGGCCCAGTGACCTTTGGGACATGGTTTGACCCCCTATGGGAATGTGTGATCATTGTGAAACGTTCAGATCACTTACAACTCAATTTATTCTACCTTCTTGTAACGTTTCAGCCTGATTGGACCTTGTTTTCACACAAATGGACCTAGAATGATGTGAAATTGTGCTTCGTGCAACATAATTCTGGGTGCCATTTACAAACCATAAGTGCTAATGACTCCATTCCTTTTTGGGTTAATGGGGGCTGTTAATTGGAGTACTCTAAAACAAACCTGACCTCTCTAGGATACTCAGAAGCCAAGTTATAAGCCCACAAAGGTGTAACTGGACTACTTCTTTAAAGTGACACCAGGCCCGGTGACCTTTGGGACATGGTTTGACCCCCTATAGGAATGTGCGATCATCATGAAACGTTCAGATCACTTACAACTCAATAGATTCTACCTTCTTGTAACGTTTCAGCCTGATTGGACCTTGTTTTCACACAAATGGACCCAGAATGATGTGAAATTGTGCTTCATGCAACATAATTCTGGGTGCCATTTACAAAACATAAGCGCTAATGACTCCATTCCTTTTTGTGGTTGTAGGGGCTGTTGATTGGAGTACACTAAAACAAACCTGATCTCTCTAGGACATTCAGAAGCCAAGTTATAAGCCCACAAATGTGTAACTGGACTACTTCTTTAAATTGACACCAGATCCGGTGACCTTTGGGACATGGTTTGACCCCCTTAGGAAAGTGCTATCATCATGAAACATTCAGATCAATTACAACTCAATAGATTCTACATTCTTGTAACGTTTCAGCCTGATTGGACCTTGTTTTCACACAAATGGACCCAGAATGATGTGAAATTGTGCTTCGTGCAGCATAATTCTGGGTGCCATTTACAAACCATAAGTGCTAATGACTCCATTCCTTTTTGTGGTAATGGGGGCTGTTAATTGGAGTACTCTAAAACAAACCTGACCTATCTAGGATATTCAGAAGCCAAGTTATAAGCCCACAAAGGTGTAACTGGACTACTTCTTTAAAGTGACACCAGGCCCGGTGACCTTTGGGACAAGGTTTGACCCCCTATAGGAATGTGCGACCATCATGAAACGTTCAGCTCACTTACAACTCAATAGATTCTACCTTCTTGTAACGTTTCAGCCTGACTGGACCTTGTTTTCACACAAATGGACCCAGAATGATGTGAAATTGTACTTCGTGCAACTTAATTCTGGGTGCCATTTACAATCCATAAGTGCTAATGACTCCATTCCTTTTTGTGGTTGTAGGGGCTGTTGATTGGAGTACACTAAAACAAGCCTGACCTCTCTAGGACATTCAGAAGCCAAGTTATAAGCCCACAAAGGTGTAACTGGACTACTTCTTTAAAGTGACACCAGGCCCGGTGACCTTTGGGACATGGTTTGACCCCCTATGGGAATGTGCGATCATCGTGAAATGTTCAGATCACTTACAACTCAATTGATTCTACCTTCTTGTAACGTTTCAGCCTGATTGGACCTTGATTTCACACAAATGGACCCAGAATGATGTGAAATTGTGCTTCGTGCAACATAATTCTGGGTGCCATTTACAACCCATAAGTGCTAATGACTCCATTCTTTTTTGTGGTTGTAGGGGCTGTTGATTGGAGTACAATAAAACAAACCTGACCTCTCTAGGACATCCAGAAGCCAAGTTATAAGCCCACAAAGGTGTAACTGGACTACTTCTTTAAATTGACACCAGATCAGGTGACCTTTGGGACATGGTTTGACCCCCTTAGGAAAGTGCTATCATCATGAAACGTTCAGATCACTTACAACTCAATAGATTCTACCTTCCTGTAAAGTTTCAGCCTGATTGGTCCTTGTTTTCACACAAATGGACCTAGAATGATGTGAAATTGTGCTTCGTGCAACATAATTCTGGGTGCCATTTACAAACCTTAAGTGCTATTGACTCAATTCCTTTTTGTGGTTGTAGGGGCTGTTGATTGGAGTACACTAAAACAAACCTGATCTCTCTAGGACATTCAGAAGCCAAGTTATAAGCCCACAAATGTGTAACTGGACTACTTCTTTAAATTGACACCAGATCCGGTGACCTTTGGGACATGGTTTGACCCCCTTAGGAAGTGCTATCATCATGAAACGTTCAGATCACTTACAACTCAATAGATTCTACATTCTTGTAACGTTTCAGCCTGATTGGACCTTGTTTTCACACAAATGGACCCAGAATGATGTGAAATTGTGCTTCGTGCAACATAATTCTGGGTGCCATTTACAAACCATAAGTGCTAATGACTCCATTCCTTTTTGTGGTAATGGGGGCTGTTAATTGGAGTACTCTAAAACAAACCTGACCTCTCTAGGATATTCAGAAGCCAAGTTATAAGCCCACAAAGGTGTAACTGGACTACTTCTTTAAAGTGACACCAGGCCCGGTGACCTTTGGGACATGGTTTGACCCCCTATAGGAATGTGCGATCATCATGAAACGTTCAGATCACTTACAACTCAATAGATTCTACCTTCTTGTAACGTTTCAGCCTGATTGGACCTTGTTTTCACACAAATGGACCCAGAATGATGTGAAATTGTGCTTCATGCAACATAATTCTGGGTGCCATTTACAAAACATAAGCGCTAATGACTCCATTCCTTTTTGTGGTTGTAGGGGCTGTTGATTGGAGTACACTAAAACAAACCTGATCTCTCTAGGACATTCAGAAGCCAAGTTATAAGCCCACAAATGTGTAACTGGACTACTGCTTTAAATTGACACCAGATCCGGTGACCTTTGGGACATGGTTTGACCCCCTTAGGAAAGTGCTATCATCATGAAACGTTCAGATCACTTACAACTCAATAGATTCTACCTTCCTGTAACGTTTCAGCCTGATTGGACCTTGTTTTCCACAAATGAACCCAGAATGATGTGAAATTGTGCTTCATGCAACATAATTCTGGGTGCCATTTAAAAACCATAAGTGCTAATGACTCCATTCCTTTTTGAGGTAATGGGGGCTGTTAATTGGAGTACTCTAAAACAAACCTGACATCTCTAGGATATTCAGAAGCCAAGTTATAAGCCCACAAAGGTGTAACTGGACTACTTCTTTAATGTGACACCAGGCCCGGTGACCTTTGGGACATGGTTTTACCCCCTATAAGAATGTGCGATCATCATGAAACGTTCAGATCACTTACAACTCAATTGATTCTACCTTCTTGTAACGTTTCAGCCTGATTGGACCTTGTTTTCACACAAATGGACCCAGAATGATGTGAAATTGTGCTTCGTGCAACTTAATTCTGGGTGCCATTTACAATCCATAAGTGCTAATGACTCCATTCCTTTTTGTGGTTGTAGGGGCTGTTGATTGGAGTACACTAAAACAAGCCTGACCTCTCTAGGACATTCAGAAGCCAAGTTATAAGCCCACAAATGTGTAACTGGACTACTTCTTTAAAGTGACACCAGGCCCGGTGACCTTTGGGAAATGGTTTGACCCCCTATAGGAATGTGCGATCATCATGAAACGTTCAGATCACTTACAACTCAATAGATTCTACCTTCTTGTAACGTTTCAGCCTGATTGGACCTTGTTTTCACACAAATGAACCCAGAATGATGTGAAATTGTGCTTCGTGCAACATAATTCTGGGCGCCATTTACAAACCATAAGTGCTAATGACTCCATTCCTTTTTTGGGTTAATGGGGGCTGTTAATTGGAGTACTCTAAAACAAACCTGACCTCTCTAGGATATTCAGAAGCCAAGTTATAAGCCCACAAATGTGTAACTGGAATACTTCTTTAAATTGACACCAGGCCCGCTGACCTTTGGGACATGGTTTGACCCCCTATAGGAATGTGCGATCATCATGAAACGTTCAGATCACTTACAACTCAATAGATTCTACCTTCTTGTAACGTTTCAGCCTGATTGGACCTTGTTTTCACACAAATGGACCCAGAATGATGTGAAATTGTGCTTCGTGCAACATAATTCTGGGTGCCATTTAAAAACCATAAGTGCTAATGACTCCATTCCTTTTTGTGGTTGTAGGGGCTGTTGATTGGAGTACATTAAAACAAACCTGATCTCTCTAGGACATTCAGAAGCCAAGTTATAAGCCCACAAATGTGTAACTGGACTACTTCTTTAAATTGACACCGGATCCGGTGACCTTTGGGACATCGTTTGACCCCTTAGGAAAGTGCTATCATCATGAAACGTTCAGATCACTTACAACTCAATAGATTCTACCTTCCTGTAATGTTTCAGCCTGATTGGACCTTGTATTCACACAAATGAACCCAGAATGATGTGAAATTGTGCTTCGTGCAACATAATTCTGGGTGCCATTTAAAAACCATAAGTGCTAATGACTCCATTGCTTTTTGTGGTTGTAGGGGCTGTTGATTGGAGTACACTAAAACAAACCTGATCTCTCTAGGACATTCAGAAGCCAAGTTATAAGCCCACAAATGTGTAACTGGACTACTTCTTTAAAGTGACACCAGGCCCGGTAACCTTTGGGAAATGGTTTGACCCCCTATAGGAATGTGCGATCATCATGAAACGTTCAGATCACTTACAACTCAATAGATTCTACCTTCTTGTAACGTTTCAGCCTGATTGGACCTTGTTTTCACACAAATGAACCCAGAATGATGTGAAATTGTGCTTCGTGCAACATAATTCTGGGTGCCATTTAAAAACCATAAGTGCTAATGACTCCATTCCTTTTTGTGGTTGTAGGGGCTGTTGAGTGGAGTACACTAAAACAAACCTGATCTCTCTAGGACATTCAGAAGCCAAGTTATAAGCCCACAAATGTGTAACTGGACTACTTTAAATTGACACCAGATCCGGTGACCTTTGGGACATGGTTTGACCCCCTTAGGAAAGTGCTATCATCATGAAACGTTCAGATCACTTACCACTCAATAGATTCTACCTTCCTGTAATGTTTCAGCCTTATTGGACCTTGTTTTCACACAAATGAACCCAGAATGATGTGAAATCGTGCTTTGTGCAACATAATTCTGGGTGCCATTTAAAAACCATAAGTGCTAATGACTCCATTCCTTTTTGTGGTTGTAGGGGCTGTTAATTGGAGTACTCTAAAACAAACCTGACCTCTTTAGGATATTCAGAAGCCAAGTTTTAAGCCCACAAAGGTGTAACTGGACTACTTCTTTAAATTGACACCAGGCCCGGTGACCTTTGGGACATGGTTTGACCCCCTATAGGAATGTGCGATCATCATGAAACGTTCAGATCACTTACAACTCAATAGATTCTAACTTCTTGTAACGTTTCAGCCTGATTGGACCTTGTTTTCACACAAATGGACCCAGAATGATGTGAAATTGTGCTTTGTGCAACATAATTTTGGGTGCCATTTACAAACCATAAGTGCTAATGACTCCATTCTTTTTTGTGGCTGTAGGGGCTGTTGATTGGAGTACACTAAAACAAACCTGATCCCTCTAGGACTTTCAGAAGCCAAGTTATAAGCCCACAAATGTGTAACTGGACTACTTCTGTAAAATGACACCAGATCCGGTGACCTTTGGGACATGGTTTGACCCCCTTAGGAAAGTGCTATCATCATGAAACGTTCAGATCACTTACAACTCAATAGATTCTACCTTCCTGCAATGTTTCAGCCTGATTGGACCTTGTTTTCACACAAATGAACCCAGAATGATGTGAAATTGTGCTTCGTGCAACATAATTCTGGGTGCCATTTAAAAACAATAAGTGCTAAGGGCTCCATTCCTTTTTGGGGTAATGGGGGCTGTTATTTGGAGTACTCTAAATTAAACCTGATCTCTCTAGGATATTCAGAAGCCAAGTTATAAGCCCACAAAGGTGTAACTGGACTACTTCTTTAAAGTGACACCAGATCTGGTGACCTTTGGGACATGTTTGACCCCCTTAGGAATGTGCGATCATCATGAAACGTTCAGATCACTTACAACTCAATAGATTCTACCTTCTTGTAATGTTTCAGCCTGATTGGACCTCGTTTTCACACAAATGAACACAGAATGATGTGAAATTGTGCTTCGTGCAACATAATTCTGGGTGCCATTTACAAACCCTAAGTGCTAATGACTCCATTCCTTTTTGTGGTAGTAGGGGCTGTTGATTGGAGTACACTAAAACAAACCTGATCTCTCTAGGACATTCAGAAGCCAAGTTATAAGCCCACAAAGGTGTAACTGGACTACTTCTTTAAAGTGACACCAGGCCCGGTAACCTTTGGGACATGGTTTGACCCCCTATAGGAATGTGTGATAATCATGAAACGTTCAGATCACTTACAACTCAATAGATTCTACCTTCTTGTAACGTTTCAGCCTGATTGGACCTTGTTTTCACACAAATGGACCCAGAATGATGTGAAATTGTGCTTCGTGCAACATAATTCTGGGTGCCATTTACAAACCATAAGGGCTAATGACTCCATTCCTTTTTGTGGTAGTAGGGGCTGTTGATTGGAGTACACTAAAACAAACCTGATCTCTCTAGGACATTCAGAAGCCAAGTTATAAGCCCACAAATGTGTAACTGGACTACTACTTTAAATTGACACCAGATCCGGTGACCTTTGGGACATAGTTTGACCCCCTTAGGAAAGTGCTATCATCATGAAACGTTCAGATCCCTTACAACTCAATAGATTCTACCTTCCTGCAACGTTTCAGCCTGATTGGACCTTGTTTTCACACAAATGAACCCAGAATGATTTGAAATTGTGCTTCGTGCAACATAATTCTGGGTGCCATTTACAAACCATAAGTGCTAATGACTCCATTCCTTTTTGAGGTAATAGGGGCTGTTAACTGGATTACTCTAAAACAAACCTGACCTCTCTAGGATATTCAGAAGCCAAGTTATAAGCCCACAAATGTGTAACTGGACTACTTCTTTAAATTGACACCATATCCGGTGACCTTTGGGACATGGTTTGACACCCTTAGGAAAGGGCTATCATCATGAAACGTTCAGATCACTTACAACTCAATAGATTCTACCTTCTTGTAACGTTTCAGCCTGATTGGACCTTGTTTTCACACAAATGGACCCAGAATGATGTGAAATTGTGCTTCGTGCAACATAATTCAGGGTGCCATTTACAAACCATAAGTGCTAATGACTCCATTCCTTTTTGTGGTTGTAGGGACTGTTGATTGGAGTACACTGAAACAAACCTGATCTCTCTAGAACATTCAGAAGCCAAGTTATAAGCCCACAAATGTGTAACTGGACTACTTCTTTAAAGTGACACCAAATCTGGTGACCTTTGGGACATGGTTTGACCCACTTAGGAATGTGCGATCATCATGAAACGTTCAGATCACTTACAACTCAATAGATTCTACCTTCTTGTAATGTTTCAGCCTGATTGGACCTTGTTTTCACACAAATGGACCCAGAATGATGTGAAATTGTGCTTCGTGCAACATAATTCTGGGTGCCATTTAAAAACCATAAGTGCTAATGACTCCATTCCTTTTTGAGGAAATAGGGGCTGTTAATTGGAGTACTCTAAAACAAAACTGACCTCTCTAGGATATTCAGAAGCCAAGTTATAAGCCCACAAATGTGTAACTGGACTACTTATTTAAAGTGACACCAGGCACGGTGACCTTTGGGACATGGTTTGACCCCCTTAGGAAAGTGCTATCATCATGAAACATTCAGATCACTTACAACTCAATAGATTCTACCTTCCTGTAACGTTTCAGCCTGATTGGACCTTGTTTTCACATAAATGAACCCAGAATGATGTGAAATTGTGCTTCGTGCAACATTATTCTGGGTGCCATTTAATAACCATAAGTGCTAATGACTGCATTCCTTTTTGGGGTTATAGGGGCTGTTAATTGGAGTACTCTAAAACAAACCTGACCTCTCTAGGACATTCAGAAGAAAAGTTATAAGCCCACAAAGGTGTAACTGGACTACTTCTTTAAAGTGACACCAGGCCCGGTGACTTTGGGACATGGTTTGACCCCCTTAGTAATGTGCTATCATCATGAAACGTTCAGATCACTTACAACTTAATAGTTTCTACCTTCCTGTAGCGTTTCAGCCTGATTGGACCTTGTTTTCACACAAATGCACCCAGAATGATGTGAAATTGTGCTTCGTGCAACATAATTCTGGGTGTCATTTAAAAACCATAAGAGCTAATGACTCCATTCCTTTTTGGGGTAATAGGGGCTGTTGACTGGCATACCCTAAAACAAACCTGACCTCTCTGAGACATTCAGAAGCCAAGTTGTAAGCCCCCAAAGGTGTGTTTGGAACCCCGCCTTTAAGGAACAAGTGATCCGGTGACCTTTATGACCTGATTTGACACCCTTAGGAATGTGCTATCATCATGAAACACAGGAATCATTTACAACTCAATAGATTCTAACCTGATCGCTCTAGGACATGTAGAAGCCAAGTTATGAGCCCACAAATGTGTAACTGGACTACTTCTTTAAATTGACACCAGATCCGGTGACCTTTGGGACATGGTTTCACCCCCTTAGGATAGTGCTATCATCATGAAACATTCAGATCACTTACAACTCAATAGATTCTACCTTCCTGTAACGTTTCAGCCTGATTGGACCTTGTTTTCACACAGATGAACCCAGAATGATGTGAAATTGTGCTTCGTGCAACATAATTCTGGGTGCCATTTACAAACCTTAAGTGCTAATGACTCCATTCCTTTTTGTGGTTGTAGGGGCTGTTGATTGGAGTACACTAAAAAAACCTGATCTCTCTAGGACATTCAGAAGCCAAGTTATAAGCCCACAAATGTGTAACTGGACTACTTCTTTAAAATGACACCAGATCCGGTGACCTTTGGGACATAGTTTGACCCCCTTAGGAAAGTGCTATCATCATGAAACGTTCAGATCACTTACAACTCAATAGATTCTACCTTCCTGTAACGTTTCAGCCTGACTGGACCTTGTTTTCACACAAATGAACCCAGAATGATGTGAAATTGTGCTTCGTGCAACATAATTCTGGGTGCCATTTAAAAACCATAAGTTCTAATGACTCCATTCCTTTTAGTGGTAATGGGGGCTGCTAATTGGAGTACTCTAAAACAAACCTGACCTCTCTAGGATATTCAGAAGCCAAGTTCTAAGCCCACAAAGGTGTAACTGGACTACTTCTTTAAAGTGACACCAGGCCCGGTGACCTTTGGGACATGGTTTGACCCCCTATAGGAATGTGCGATCATCATGAAACGTTCAGATCACTTACAACTCAATAGATTCTACCTTCCTGTAACGTTTCAGCCTAATTGGACCTTGTTTTCACACAAATGAACCCAGATTGATGTGAAATTGTGCTTCGTGCAACATAATTCTGGGTGCCATTTACAAACCATAAGTGCTAATGACTCCATTCCTTTTTGTGGTTGTAGGGGCTGTTGATTGGAGAACACTAAAACAAACCTAACCTCTCTAGGACATTCAGAAGCCAAGTTATAAGCCCACAAAGGTGTAACTGGACTACTTCTTTAAAGTGACACCAGGCCCGGTGACCTTTGGGACATGGTTTGACCCCCTATAGGAATGTGCGATCATCTTGAAACGTTCAGATCACTTACAACTCAATAGATTCTACCGTCCTGTAACGTTTCAGCCTGATTGGACCTTGTTTTCACACAAATGAACCCAGAATGATGTGAAATTGTGCTTCGTGCAACATAATTCTGGGTGCCATTTAAAAACCATAAGTGCTAATGACTCCATTCCTTTTGGGGCTGTTGATTGGAGTATACTAAAACAAACCTGATCTCTCTAGGACATTCAGAAGCCAAGTTATATGCCCACAAAGGTGTAACTGGACTACTTCTTTAAATTGACACCAGATCCGGTGACCTTTGGGACATGGTTTGACCCCCTTAGGAAAGTGCTATCATCATGAAACGTTCAGATCACTTACAACTCAATAGATTCTACCTTCCTGTAACATTTCAGCCTGATTGGACCTTGTTTTCACACAAATGAACCCAGAATGATGTGAAATTGTGCTTCGTGCACCATAATTCTGGGTGCCATTTACAAACCATAAGTGCTAATGACTCCATTCCTTTTTGTGGTTGTAGGGGCTGTTGGTTGGAGTACATTAAAACAAACCTGATATCTCTAGGACATTCAGAAGCCAAGTTATAAGCCCACAAATGTGTAACTGGACTACTTCTTTAAATTGACACCAGATCCGGTGACATTTGGGACATGGTTTGACCCCCTATAGGAATGTGCGATCATCTTGAAACGTTCAGATCACTTACAACTCAATAGATTCCACCTTCCTGTAACGTTTCAGCCTGATTGGACCTTGTTTTCACACAAATGAACCCAGAATGATGTGAAATTGTGCTTCGTGCAACATAATTCTGGGTGCCATTTAAAAACCATAAGTGCTAATGACTCCATTCATTTTTGTGGTTGTAGGGGCTGTTGATTGGAGTATACTAAAACAAACCTAACCTCTCTAGGACATTCAGAAGCCAAGTTATAAGCCCACAAAGGTGTAACTGGACTACGTCTTTAAAGTGACACCAGGCCCGGTGACCTTTGGGACATGGTTTTACCCCCTATAGGAATGTGCGATCATCTTGAAACGTTCAGATCAATTACAACTCAATAGATTCTACCGTCCTGTAACGTTTCAGCCTGATTGGACCTTGTTTTCACACAAATGAACCCAGAATGATGTGAAATTGTGCTTCGTGCAACATAATTCTGGGTGCCATTTAAAAACCATAAGTGCTAATGACTCCATTCCTTTTGGGGCTGTTGATTGGAGTATACTAAAACAAACCTGATCTCTCTAGGACATTCAGAAGCCAAATTATATGCCCACAAAGGTGTAACTGGACTACTTCTTTAAATTGACACCAGATCCGGTGACCTTTGGGACATGGTTTGACCCCCTTAGGAAAGTGCTATCATCATGAAACGTTCAGATCACTTACAACTCAATAGATTCTACCTTCCTGTGACATTTCAGCCTGATTGGACCTTGTTTTCACACAAATGAACCCAGAATGATGTGAAATTGTGCTTCGTGCACCATAATTCTGGGTGCCATTTACAAACCATAAGTGCTAATGACTCCATTCCTTTTTGTGGTTGTAGGGGCTGTTGGTTGGAGTACATTAAAACAAACCTGATCTCTCTAGGACATTCAGAAGCCAAGTTATAAGCCCACAAATGTGTAACTGGACTACTTCTTTAAATTGACACCAGATCCGGTGACATTTGGGACATGGTTTGACCCCCTATAGGAATGTGCGATCATCTTGAAACGTTCAGATCACTTACAACTCAATAGATTCCACCTTCCTGTAACGTTTCAGCCTGATTGGACCTTGTTTTCACACAAATGAACCCAGAATGATGTGAAATTGTGCTTCGTGCATCATAATTCTGGGTGCCATTTAAAAACCATAAGTGCTAATGACTCCATTCATTTTTGTGGTTGTAGGGGCTGTTGATTGGAGTATACTAAAACAAACCTAACCTCTCTAGGACATTCAGAAGCCAAGTTATAAGCCCACAAAGGTGTAACTGGACTACTTCTTTAAAGTGACACCAGGCCCGGTGACCTTTGGGACATGGTTTTACCCCCTATAGGAATGTGCGATCATCTTGAAACGTTCAGATCAGTTACAACTCAATAGATTCTACCTTCTTGTAGCGTTTCAGCCTGATTGGACCTTGTTTTCACACAAATGGACCCAGAATGATGTGAAATTGTGCTTCGTGCAACATAATTCTGGGTGCCATTTAAAAACCATAAGTTCTAATGACTCCATTCCTTTTTGTGGTTGTAGGGGCTGTTGATTGGAGTATACTAAAACAAACCTGATCTCTCTAGGACATTCAGAAGCCAAGTTATAAGCCCACAAATGTGTAACTGGACTACTTCTTTAAAGTGACACCAGGCCCGGTGACCTTTGGGACATGGTTTGACCCCCTATAGGAATGTGCGATCATTATGAAACGTTCAGATCACTTACAACTCAATAGATTCTACCTTCTCGTAACGTTTCAGCCTGATTGGACCTTGTTTTCACACAAATGGACCCAGAATGATGTGAAATTGTGCTTCGTGCAACATAATTCTGGGTGCCATTTAAAAACCATAAGAGCTAATGACTCCATTCCTTTTTGTGGTTGTAGGGGCTGTTGATTGAAGTATACTAAAAGAAACCTGATCTCTCTAGGACATTCAGAAGCCAAGTTATGAGCCCACAAATGTGTAACTGGACTACTTCTTTAAATTGACACCAGATCCGGTGACCTTTGGGACATTGTTTCACCCCCTTAGGAAAGTGCTATCATCATGAAACATTCAGATCACTTACAACTCAATAGATTCTACCTTCCTGTAACGTTTCAGCCTGATTGGACCTTGTTTTCACACAAATGAACCCAGAATGATGTGAAATTGTGCTTCGTGCAACATAATTCTGGGTGCCATTTAAAAACCATAAGTTCTAATGACTCCATTCATTTTAGTGGTAATGGGGGCTGCTAATTGGAGTACTCTAAAACAAACCTGACTTCTCTAGGATATTCAGAAGCCAAGTTCTAAGCCCACAAAGGTGTAACTGGACTACTTCTTTAAAGTGACACCAGGCCCGGTGACCTTTGGGACATGGTTTGACCCCCTATAGGAATGTGCGATCATCATGAAACGTTCAGATCACTTACAACTCAATAGATTCTAACTTCTTGTAACGTTTCAGCCTGATTGGACCTTGTTTTCACACAAATGGACCCAGAATGATGTGAAATTGTGCTTCATGCAACATAATTCTGGGTGCCATTTACAAACCATAAGTGCTATTGACTCCATTCCTTATTGAGGTTGTAGGGGTGGTTGATTGGAGTACACTAAAACAAACCTGATCTCTCTAGGACATTCAGAAGCCAAGTTATAAGCCCACAAAGGTGTAACTGGGCTACTTCTTTAAAGTGACACCAGGCCCGGTGACCTTTGGGACATGGTTTGACCCCCTATAGGAATGTGCAATCATCATGAAACGTTCAGATCACTTACAACTCAATAGATTCTACATTCTTGTAACGTTTCAGCCTGATTGGACCTTGTTTTCACACAAATGGACCCAGAATGATGTGAAACTGTGCTTCGTGCAACATAATTCTGGGTGCCATTTACAAACCATAAGTGCTAATGACTCCATTCCTTTTTGTGGTTGTAGGGGCTGTTGGTTGGAGTACATTAAAACAAACCTGATCTCTCTAGGACATTCAGAAGCCAAGTTATAAGCCCACAAATGTGTAACTGGACTACTTCTTTAAAGTGACCCCAGATCCAGTGACCTTTGGGACGTGGTTTGACCCCCTTAGGAAAGTGCTATCATCATGAAACATTCAGATCACTTACAACTCAATAGATTCTACCTTCCTGTAACGTTTTAGCCTGATTGTACCTTGTTTTCACACAAATGAACCCAGAATGATGTGAAATTGTGCTTCGTGCAACATAATTCTGGGTGCCATTTAAAAACCATAAGTTCTAATGACTCCATTCCTTTTTGTGGTTGTAGGGGCTGTTGATTGGAGTATACTAAAACAAACCTGATCTCTCTAGGACATTCAGAAACCAAGTTATAAGCCCTCAAAGGTGTAATTAGACTACTTCTTTAAAGTGACACCAGGCCTGGTGACCTTTGGGACATGGTTTCATCCCCTTAGGAAAGTACTATCATCATGAAACGTTCAGATCACTTACAACTCAATAGATTCTACCTTCCTGTAACGTTTCAGCCTGATTGGACCTTGTTTTCACACAAATGAACCCAGAATGATGTGAAATTGTGCTTTGTGCCGCATAATTCTGGGTGCCATTTAAAAACCATAAGTGCTAATGACTCCATTCCTTTTTGTGGTTGTAGGGGCTGTTGATTGGAGTATAATAAAACAAACCTGATCTCTCTAGGACATTCAGAAGCCAAGTTATAAGCCCACAAAGGTGTAACTGGACTACTTCTTTAAATTGACACCAGATCCGGTGACCTTTGGGACATGGTTTGACCCCCTTAGGAAAGTGCTATCATCATGAAACATTCAGATCACTTACAACTCAATAGATTCTACCTTCCTGTAACGTTTCAGCCTGATTGGACCTTGTTTTCACACAAATGAACCCAGAATGACGTGAAATTGTGCTTCGTGCAACATAATTCTGGGTGCCATTTACAAACCTTAAGTGCTAATGACTCCATTCCTTTTTGTGGTTGTAGGGGCTGTTGATTGGAGTACACAAAAAAAACCTGATCTCTCTAGGACATTCAGAAGCCAAGTTATAAGCCCACAAATGTGTAACTGGACTACTTCTTTAAATTGACACCAGATCCGGTGACCTTTGGGAAATAGTTTGACCCCCTTAGGAAAGTGCTATCATCATGAAATGTTCAGATCACTTACAACTCAATAGATTCTACCTTCCTGTAACGTTTCAGCCTGATTGGACCTTGTTTTCACACAAATGAACCCAGAATGATGTGAAATTGTGCTTCGTGCAACATAATTCTGGGTGCCATTTAAAAACCATAAGTTCTAATGACTCCATTCCTTTTTGTGGTTGTAGGGGCTGTTGATTGGAGTACATTAAAACAAACCTGATCTCTCTAGGACATTCAGAAGCCAAGTTATAAGCCCACAAATGTGTAACTGGACTACTTCTTTAAATTGACACCAGATCCGGTGACCTTTGGGACATAGTTTGACCCCCTTAGGAAAGTGCTATCATCATGAAACGTTCAGATCACTTACAACTCAATAGATTCTACCTTCCTGTAACGTTTCAGCCTGATTGGACCTTGTTTTCACACAAATGAACCCAGAATGATGTGAAATTGTGCTTCGTGCAACATAATTCTGGGTGCCATTTAAAAACCATAAGTTCTAATGACTCCATTCCTTTTAGTGGTAATGGGGGCTGCTAATTGGAGTACTCTAAAACGAACCTGACCTCTCCAGGATATTCAGAAGCCAAGTTCTAAGCCCACAAATGTGTAATTGGACTACTTCTTTAAAGTGACACCAGGCCCGGTGACCTTTGGGACATGGTTTGACCCCCTATAGGAATGTGCGATCATCATGAAACGTTCAGATCACTTACAACTCAATAGATTCTACCTTCCTGTAACGTTTCAGCCTGATTGGACCTTGTTTTCACACAAATGGACCCAGAATGATGTGAAATTGTACTTCGTGCAACATAATTCTGGGTGCCATTTACAAACCATAAGTGCTAATGACTCCATTCCTTTTTGTGGTTGTAGGGGCTGTTGATTGGAGTACATTAAAACAAACCTGATCTCTCTAGGACATTCAGAAGCCAAGTTATAAGCCCACAAAGGTGTAACTGGACTACTTCTTTAAATTGACACCAGATCCGGTGACCTTTGGGACATGGTTTGACCCCCTTAGGAAAGTGCTATCATCATGAAACATTCAGATCACTTACAACTCAATAGATTCTACCTTCCTGTAACGTTTCAGCCTGATTGGACCTTGTTTTCACACAAATGAACCCAGAATGACGTGAAATTGTGCTTCGTGCAACATAATTCTGGGTGCCATTTACAAACCATAAGTGCTAATGACTCCATTCCTTTTTGTGGTTGTAGGGGCTGTTGATTGGAGTACATTAAAACAAACCTGATCTCTCTAGGACATTCAGAAGCCAAGTTATAAGCCCACAAAGGTGTAACTGGACTACTTCTTTAAATTGACACCAGATCCGGTGACCTTTGGGACATGGTTTGACCCCCTTAGGAAAGTGCTATCATCATGAAACGTTCAGATCACTTACAACTCAATAGATTCTACCTTCCTGTAACGTTTCAGCCTGATTGGACCTTGTTTTCACACAAATGGACCCAGAATGATGTGAAATTGTACTTCGTGCAACATAATTCTGGGTGCCATTTACAAACCATAAGTGCTAATGACTCCATTCCTTTTTGTGGTTGTAGGGGCTGTTGATTGGAGTACATTAAAACAAACCTGATCTCTCTAGGACATTCAGAAGCCAAGTTATAAGCCCACAAAGGTGTAACTGGACTACTTCTTTAAATTGACACCAGATCCGGTGACCTTTGGGACATGGTTTGACCCCCTTAGGAAAGTGCTATCATCATGAAACATTCAGATCACTTACAACTCAATAGATTCTACCTTCCTGTAACGTTTCAGCCTGATTGGACCTTGTTTTCACACAAATGAACCCAGAATGACGTGAAATTGTGCTTCGTGCAACATAATTCTGGGTGCCATTTACAAACCTTAAGTGCTAATGACTCCATTCCTTTTTGTGGTTGTAGGGGCTGTTGATTGGAGTACACTAAAAAAGACCTGATCTCTCTAGGACATTCAGAAGCCAAGTTATAAGCCCACAAATGTGTAACTGGACTACTTCTTTAAATTGACACCAGATCCGGTGACCTTTGGGACATAGTTTGACCCCCTTAGGAAAGTGCTATCATCATGAAACGTTCAGATCACTTACAACTCAATAGATTCTACCTTCCTGTAACGTTTCAGCCTGATTGGACCTTGTTTTCACACAAATGAACCCAGAATGATGTGAAATTGTGCTTCGTGCAACATAATTCTGGGTGCCATTTAAAAACCATAAGTTCTAATGACTCCATTCCTTTTTGTGGTTGTAGGGGCTGTTGATTGGAGTACATTAAAACAAACCTGATCTCTCTAGGACATTCAGAAGCCAAGTTATAAGCCCACAAAGGTGTAACTGGACTACTTCTTTAAAGTGACACCAGGCCCGGTGACCTTTGGGACATGGTTTGACCCCCTTAAGAAATGCTATCATCATGAAACGTTCAGATCATTTACAACTCAATAGATTCTACCTTCCTGTAACGTTTCAGCCTGATTGGACCTTGTTTTCACACAAATGAACCCAGAATGATGTGAAATTGTGCTTCGTGCAACATAATTCTGGGTCCCATTTACAAACCTTGAGTGCTAATGACTCCATTCCTTTTTTGTGGTTGTAGGGGCTGTTGATTGGAGTACACTAAAACAAACCTGATCTCTCTAGGACATTCAGAAGCCAAGTTATAAGCCCACAAATGTGTAACTGGACTACTTCTTTAAATTGACACCAGATCCGGTGACCTTTGGGACATGGTTTGACCCCCTTAGGAAAGTGAGATCATCATGAAACGTTCAGATCACTTACAACTCAATAGATTCTACCTTCCTGTAACGTTTCAGCCTGATTGGACCTTGTTTTCACACAAATGAACCCAGAATGATGTGAAATTGTGCTTCGTGCAACATAATTCTGGGTGCCATTTACAAACCATAAGTGCTAATGACTCCATTCCTTTTTGTGGTTGTAGGGGCTGTTGATTGGAGTACACTAAAACAAACCTAACCTCTCTAGGGCATTCAGAAGCCAAGTTATAAGCCCACAAAGGTGTAACTGGACTACTTCTTTTAAGTGACACCAGGCCCGGTGACCTTTGGGACATGGTTTTGCCCCCTATAGGAATGTGCGATCATCTTGAAACGTTCAGATCACTTACAACTCAATAGATTCTACCTTCCTGTAACGTTTCAGCCTGATTGGACCTTGTTTTCACACAAATGAACCCAGAATGATGTGAAATTGTGCTTCGTGCAACATAATTCTGGGTGCCATTTAAAAACCATAAGTGCTAATGACTCCATTCCTTTTTGAGGTTGTAGGGGCTGTTGATTGGAGTACACTAAAACAAACCTGATCTCTCTAGGACATTCAGAAGCCAAGTTATAAGCCCTCAAAGGTGTAACTGGACTACTTCTTTAAAGTGACACCAGGCCCGGTGACCTTTGGGACATGGTTTGACCCCCTTAAGAAATGCTATCATCATGAAACGTTCAGATCATTTACAACTCAATAGATTCTACCTTCCTGTAACGTTTCAGCCTGATTGGACCTTGTTTTCACACAAATGAACCCAGAATGATGTGAAATTGTGCTTCGTGCAACATAATTCTGGGTCCCATTTACAAACCTTGAGTGCTAATGACTCCATTCCTTTTTTGTGGTTGTAGGGGCTGTTGATTGGAGTACACTAAAACAAACCTGCTCTCTCTAGGACATTCAGAAGCCAAGTTATAAGCCCACAAATGTGTAACTGGACTACTTCTTTAAATTGACACCAGATCCGGTGACCTTTGGGACATGGTTTGACCCCCTTAGGAAAGTGCTATCATCATGAAACATTCAGATCACTTACAACTCAATAGATTCTACCTTCCTGTAACGTTTCAGCCTGATTGGACCTTGTTTTCACACAAATGAACCCAGAATGACGTGAAATTGTGCTTCGTGCAACATAATTCTGGGTGCCATTTACAAACCTTAAGTGCTAATGACTCCATTCCTTTTTGTGGTTGTAGGGGCTGTTGATTGGAGTACACTAAAAAAACCTGATCTCTCTAGGACATTCAGAAGCCAAGTTATAAGCCCACAAATGTGTAACTGGACTACTTCTTTAAATTGACACCAGATCCGGTGACCTTTGGGACATAGTTTGACCCCTTTAGGAAAGTGCTATCATCATGAAATGTTCAGATCACTTACAACTCAATAGATTCTACCTTCCTGTAACGTTTCAGCCTGATTGGACCTTGTTTTCACACAAATGAACCCAGAATGATGTGAAATTGTGCTTCGTGCAACATAATTCTGGGTGCCATTTAAAAACCATAAGTTCTAATGACTCCATTCCTTTTAGTGGTAATGGGGGCTGCTAATTGGAGTACTCTAAAACGAACCTGACCTCTCTAGGATATTCAGAAGCCAAGTTCTAAGCCCACAAATGTGTAACTGGACTACTTCTTTAAAGTGACACCAGGCCCGGTGACCTTTGGGACATGGTTTGACCCCCTATAGGAATGTGCGATCATCATGAAACGTTCAGATCACTTACAACTCAATAGATTCTACCTTCCTGTAACGTTTCAGCCTGATTGGACCTTGTTTTCACACAAATGGACCCAGAATGATGTGAAATTGTACTTCGTGCAACATAATTCTGGGTGCCATTTACAAACCATAAGTGCTAATGACTCCATTCCTTTTTGTGGTTGTAGGGGCTGTTGATTGGAGTACATTAAAACAAACCTGATCTCTCTAGGACATTCAGAAGCCAAGTTATAAGCCCACAAAGGTGTAACTGGACTACTTCTTTAAATTGACACCAGATCCGGTGACCTTTGGGACATGGTTTGACCCCCTTAGGAAAGTGCTATCATCATGAAACATTCAGATCACTTACAACTCAATAGATTCTACCTTCCTGTAACGTTTCAGCCTGATTGGACCTTGTTTTCACACAAATGAACCCAGAATGACGTGAAATTGTGCTTCGTGCAACATAATTCTGGGTGCCATTTACAAACCATAAGTGCTAATGACTCCATTCCTTTTTGTGGTTGTAGGGGCTGTTGATTGGAGTACATTAAAACAAACCTGATCTCTCTAGGACATTCATAAGCCAAGTTATAAGCCCACAAAGGTGTAACTGGACTACTTCTTTAAATTGACACCAGATCCGGTGACCTTTGGGACATGGTTTGACCCCCTTAGGAAAGTGCTATCATCATGAAACGTTCAGATCACTTACAACTCAATAGATTCTACCTTCCTGTAACGTTTCAGCCTGATTGGACCTTGTTTTCACACAAATGGACCCAGAATGATGTGAAATTGTACTTCGTGCAACATAATTCTGGGTGCCATTTACAAACCATAAGTGCTAATGACTCCATTCCTTTTTGTGGTTGTAGGGGCTGTTGATTGGAGTACATTAAAACAAACCTGATCTCTCTAGGACATTCAGAAGCCAAGTTATAAGCCCACAAAGGTGTAACTGGACTACTTCTTTAAATTGACACCAGATCCGGTGACCTTTGGGACATGGTTTGACCCCCTTAGGAAAGTGCTATCATCATGAAACATTCAGATCACTTACAACTCAATAGATTCTACCTTCCTGTAACGTTTCAGCCTGATTGGACCTTGTTTTCACACAAATGAACCCAGAATGACGTGAAATTGTGCTTCGTGCAACATAATTCTGGGTGCCATTTACAAACCTTAAGTGCTAATGACTCCATTCCTTTTTGTGGTTGTAGGGGCTGTTGATTGGAGTACACTAAAAAAAACCTGATCTCTCTAGGACATTCAGAAGCCAAGTTATAAGCCCACAAATGTGTAACTGGACTACTTCTTTAAATTGACACCAGATCCGGTGACCTTTGGGAAATAGTTTGACCCCCTTAGGAAAGTGCTATCATCATGAAACGTTCAGATCACTTACAACTCAATAGATTCTACCTTCCTGTAACGTTTCAGCCTGATTGGACCTTGTTTTCACACAAATGGACCCAGAATGATGTGAAATTGTACTTCGTGCAACATAATTCTGGGTGCCATTTACAAACCATAAGTGCTAATGACTCCATTCCTTTTTGTGGTTGTAGGGGCTGTTGATTGGAGTACATTAAAACAAACCTGATCTCTCTAGGACATTCAGAAGCCAAGTTATAAGCCCACAAAGGTGTAACTGGACTACTTCTTTAAATTGACACCAGATCCGGTGACCTTTGGGACATGGTTTGACCCCCTTAGGAAAGTGCTATCATCATGAAACATTCAGATCACTTACAACTCAATAGATTCTACCTTCCTGTAACGTTTCAGCCTGATTGGACCTTGTTTTCACACAAATGAACCCAGAATGACGTGAAATTGTGCTTCGTGCAACATAATTCTGGGTGCCATTTACAAACCTTAAGTGCTAATGACTCCATTCCTTTTTGTGGTTGTAGGGGCTGTTGATTGGAGTACACTAAAAAAAACCTGATCTCTCTAGGACATTCAGAAGCCAAGTTATAAGCCCACAAATGTGTAACTGGACTACTTCTTTAAATTGACACCAGATCCGGTGACCTTTGGGACATAGTTTGACCCCCTTAGGAAAGTGCTATCATCATGAAACGTTCAGATCACTTACAACTCAATAGATTCTACCTTCCTGTAAGGTTTCAGCCTGATTGGACCTTGTTTTCACACAAATGAACCCAGAATGATGTGAAATTGTGCTTCGTGCAACATAATTCTGGGTGCCATTTAAAAACCATAAGTTCTAATGACTCCATTCCTTTTAGTGGTAATGGGGGCTGCTAATTGGAGTACTCTAAAACGAACCTGACCTCTCTAGGATATTCAGAAGCCAAGTTCTAAGCCCACAAATGTGTAACTGGACTACTTCTTTAAAGTGACACCAGGCCCGGTGACCTTTGGGACATGGTTTGACCCCCTATAGGAATGTGCGATCATCATGAAACGTTCAGATCACTTACAACTCAATAGATTCTACCTTCCTGTAACGTTTCAGCCTGATTGGACCTTGTTTTCACACAAATGGACCCAGAATGATGTGAAATTGTACTTCGTGCAACATAATTCTGGGTGCCATTTACAAACCATAAGTGCTAATGACTCCATTCCTTTTTGTGGTTGTAGGGGCTGTTGATTGGAGTACATTAAAACAAACCTGATCTCTCTAGGACATTCAGAAGCCAAGTTATAAGCCCACAAAGGTGTAACTGGACTACTTCTTTAAATTGACACCAGATCCGGTGACCTTTGGGACATGGTTTGACCCCCTTAGGAAAGTGCTATCATCATGAAACATTCAGATCACTTACAACTCAATAGATTCTACCTTCCTGTAACGTTTCAGCCTGATTGGACCTTGTTTTCACACAAATGAACCCAGAATGACGTGAAATTGTGCTTCGTGCAACATAATTCTGGGTGCCATTTACAAACCATAAGTGCTAATGACTCCATTCCTTTTTGTGGTTGTAGGGGCTGTTGATTGGAGTACATTAAAACAAACCTGATCTCTCTAGGACATTCAGAAGCCAAGTTATAAGCCCACAAAGGTGTAACTGGACTACTTCTTTAAATTGACACCAGATCCGGTGACCTTTGGGACATGGTTTGACCCCCTTAGGAAAGTGCTATCATCATGAAACGTTCAGATCACTTAAACTCAATAGATTCTACCTTCCTGTAACATTTCAGCCTGATTGGACCTTGTTTTCACACAAATGGACCCAGAATGATGTGAAATTGTACTTCGTGCAACATAATTCTGGGTGCCATTTACAAACCATAAGTGCTAATGACTCCATTCCTTTTTGTGGTTGTAGGGGCTGTTGATTGGAGTACATTAAAACAAACCTGATCTCTCTAGGACATTCAGAAGCCAAGTTATAAGCCCACAAAGGTGTAACTGGACTACTTCTTTAAATTGACACCAGATCCGGTGACCTTTGGGACATGGTTTGACCCCCTTAGGAAAGTGCTATCATCATGAAACATTCAGATCACTTACAACTCAATAGATTCTACCTTCCTGTAACGTTTCAGCCTGATTGGACCTTGTTTTCACACAAATGAACCCAGAATGACGTGAAATTGTGCTTCGTGCAACATAATTCTGGGTGCCATTTACAAACCTTAAGTGCTAATGACTCCATTCCTTTTTGTGGTTGTAGGGGCTGTTGATTGGAGTACACTAAAAAAAACCTGATCTCTCTAGGACATTCAGAAGCCAAGTTATAAGCCCACAAATGTGTAACTGGACTACTTCTTTAAATTGACACCAGATCCGGTGACCTTTGGGAAATAGTTTGACCCCCTTAGGAAAGTGCTATCATCATGAAACGTTCAGATCACTTACAACTCAATAGATTCTACCTTCCTGTAACGTTTCAGCCTGATTGGACCTTGTTTTCACACAAATGAACCCAGAATGATGTGAAATTGTGCTTCGTGCAACATAATTCTGGGTGCCATTTAAAAACCATAAGTTCTAATGACTCCATTCCTTTTTGTGGTTGTAGGGGCTGTTGATTGGAGTACATTAAAACAAACCTGATCTCTCTAGGACATTCAGAAGCCAAGTTATAAGCCCACAAATGTGTAACTGGACTACTTCTTTAAATTGACACCAGATCCGGTGACCTTTGGGACATAGTTTGACCCCTTTAGGAAAGTGCTATCATCATGAAATGTTCAGATCACTTACAACTCAATAGATTCTACCTTCCTGTAACGTTTCAGCCTGATTGGACCTTGTTTTCACACAAATGAACCCAGAATGATGTGAAATTGTGCTTCGTGCAACATAATTCTGGGTGCCATTTAAAAACCATAAGTTCTAATGACTCCATTCCTTTTAGTGGTAATGGGGGCTGCTAATTGGAGTACTCTAAAACGAACCTGACCTCTCTAGGATATTCAGAAGCCAAGTTCTAAGCCCACAAATGTGTAACTGGACTACTTCTTTAAAGTGACACCAGGCCCGGTGACCTTTGGGACATGGTTTGACCCCCTATAGGAATGTGCGATCATCATGAAACGTTCAGATCACTTACAACTCAATAGATTCTACCTTCCTGTAACGTTTCAGCCTGATTGGACCTTGTTTTCACACAAATGGACCCAGAATGATGTGAAATTGTACTTCGTGCAACATAATTCTGGGTGCCATTTACAAACCATAAGTGCTAATGACTCCATTCCTTTTTGTGGTTGTAGGGGCTGTTGATTGGAGTACATTAAAACAAACCTGATCTCTCTAGGACATTCAGAAGCCAAGTTATAAGCCCACAAAGGTGTAACTGGACTACTTCTTTAAATTGACACCAGATCCGGTGACCTTTGGGACATGGTTTGACCCCCTTAGGAAAGTGCTATCATCATGAAACATTCAGATCACTTACAACTCAATAGATTCTACCTTCCTGTAACGTTTCAGCCTGATTGGACCTTGTTTTCACACAAATGAACCCAGAATGACGTGAAATTGTGCTTCGTGCAACATAATTCTGGGTGCCATTTACAAACCATAAGTGCTAATGACTCCATTCCTTTTTGTGGTTGTAGGGGCTGTTGATTGGAGTACATTAAAACAAACCTGATCTCTCTAGGACATTCAGAAGCCAAGTTATAAGCCCACAAAGGTGTAACTGGACTACTTCTTTAAATTGACACCAGATCCGGTGACCTTTGGGACATGGTTTGACCCCCTTAGGAAAGTGCTATCATCATGAAACGTTCAGATCACTTACAACTCAATAGATTCTACCTTCCTGTAACGTTTCAGCCTGATTGGACCTTGTTTTCACACAAATGGACCCAGAATGATGTGAAATTGTACTTCGTGCAACATAATTCTGGGTGCCATTTACAAACCATAAGTGCTAATGACTCCATTCCTTTTTGTGGTTGTAGGGGCTGTTGATTGGAGTACATTAAAACAAACCTGATCTCTCTAGGACATTCAGAAGCCAAGTTATAAGCCCACAAAGGTGTAACTGGACTACTTCTTTAAATTGACACCAGATCCGGTGACCTTTGGGACATGGTTTGACCCCCTTAGGAAAGTGCTATCATCATGAAACATTCAGATCACTTACAACTCAATAGATTCTACCTTCCTGTAACGTTTCAGCCTGATTGGACCTTGTTTTCACACAAATGAACCCAGAATGACGTGAAATTGTGCTTCGTGCAACATAATTCTGGGTGCCATTTACAAACCTTACGTGCTAATGACTCCATTCCTTTTTGTGGTTGTAGGGGCTGTTGATTGGAGTACACTAAAAAAAACCTGATCTCTCTAGGACATTCAGAAGCCAAGTTATAAGCCCACAAATGTGTAACTGGACTACTTCTTTAAATTGACACCAGATCCGGTGACCTTTGGGAAATAGTTTGACCCCCTTAGGAAAGTGCTATCATCATGAAACGTTCAGATCACTTACAACTCAATAGATTCTACCTTCCTGTAACGTTTCAGCCTGATTGGACCTTGTTTTCACACAAATGGACCCAGAATGATGTGAAATTGTACTTCGTGCAACATAATTCTGGGTGCCATTTACAAACCATAAGTGCTAATGACTCCATTCCTTTTTGTGGTTGTAGGGGCTGTTGATTGGAGTACATTAAAACAAACCTGATCTCTCTAGGACATTCAGAAGCCAAGTTATAAGCCCACAAAGGTGTAACTGGACTACTTCTTTAAATTGACACCAGATCCGGTGACCTTTGGGACATGGTTTGACCCCCTTAGGAAAGTGCTATCATCATGAAACATTCAGATCACTTACAACTCAATAGATTCTACCTTCCTGTAACGTTTCAGCCTGATTGGACCTTGTTTTCACACAAATGAACCCAGAATGATGTGAAATTGTGCTTCGTGCAACATAATTCTGGGTGCCATTTACAAACCTTAAGTGCTAATGACTCCATTCCTTTTTGTGGTTGTAGGGGCTGTTGATTGGAGTACACTAAAAAAAACCTGATCTCTCTAGGACATTCAGAAGCCAAGTTATAAGCCCACAAATGTGTAACTGGACTACTTCTTTAAATTGACACCAGATCCGGTGACCTTTGGGACATAGTTTGACCCCCTTAGGAAAGTGCTATCATCATGAAACGTTCAGATCACTTACAACTCAATAGATTCTACCTTCCTGTAACGTTTCAGCCTGATTGGACCTTGTTTTCACACAAATGAACCCAGAATGATGTGAAATTGTGCTTCGTGCAACATAATTCTGGGTGCCATTTAAAAACCATAAGTTCTAATGACTCCATTCCTTTTAGTGGTAATGGGGGCTGCTAATTGGAGTACTCTAAAACGAACCTGACCTCTCTAGGATATTCAGAAGCCAAGTTCTAAGCCCACAAATGTGTAACTGGACTACTTCTTTAAAGTGACACCAGGCCCGGTGACCTTTGGGACATGGTTTGACCCCCTATAGGAATGTGCGATCATCATGAAACGTTCAGATCACTTACAACTCAATAGATTCTACCTTCCTGTAACGTTTCAGCCTGATTGGACCTTGTTTTCACACAAATGGACCCAGAATGATGTGAAATTGTACTTCGTGCAACATAATTATGGGTGCCATTTACAAACCATAAGTGCTAATGACTCCATTCCTTTTTGTGGTTGTAGGGGCTGTTGATTGGAGTACATTAAAACAAACCTGATCTCTCTAGGACATTCAGAAGCCAAGTTATAAGCCCACAAAGGTGTAACTGGACTACTTCTTTAAATTGACACCAGATCCGGTGACCTTTGGGACATGGTTTGACCCCCTTAGGAAAGTGCTATCATCATGAAACATTCAGATCACTTACAACTCAATAGATTCTACCTTCCTGTAACGTTTCAGCCTGATTGGACCTTGTTTTCACACAAATGAACCCAGAATGACGTGAAATTGTGCTTCGTGCAACATAATTCTGGGTGCCATTTACAAACCATAAGTGCTAATGACTCCATTCCTTTTTGTGGTTGTAGGGGCTGTTGATTGGAGTACATTAAAACAAACCTGATCTCTCTAGGACATTCAGAAGCCAAGTTATAAGCCCACAAAGGTGTAACTGGACTACTTCTTTAAATTGACACCAGATCCGGTGACCTTTGGGACATGGTTTGACCCCCTTAGGAAAGTGCTATCATCATGAAACGTTCAGATCACTTAAACTCAATAGATTCTACCTTCCTGTAACATTTCAGCCTGATTGGACCTTGTTTTCACACAAATGGACCCAGAATGATGTGAAATTGTACTTCGTGCAACATAATTCTGGGTGCCATTTACAAACCATAAGTGCTAATGACTCCATTCCTTTTTGTGGTTGTAGGGGCTGTTGATTGGAGTACATTAAAACAAACCTGATCTCTCTAGGACATTCAGAAGCCAAGTTATAAGCCCACAAAGGTGTAACTGGACTACTTCTTTAAATTGACACCAGATCCGGTGACCTTTGGGACATGGTTTGACCCCCTTAGGAAAGTGCTATCATCATGAAACATTCAGATCACTTACAACTCAATAGATTCTACCTTCCTGTAACGTTTCAGCCTGATTGGACCTTGTTTTCACACAAATGAACCCAGAATGACGTGAAATTGTGCTTCGTGCAACATAATTCTGGGTGCCATTTACAAACCTTAAGTGCTAATGACTCCATTCCTTTTTGTGGTTGTAGGGGCTGTTGATTGGAGTACACTAAAAAAAACCTGATCTCTCTAGGACATTCAGAAGCCAAGTTATAAGCCCACAAATGTGTAACTGGACTACTTCTTTAAATTGACACCAGATCCGGTGACCTTTGGGAAATAGTTTGACCCCCTTAGGAAAGTGCTATCATCATGAAACGTTCAGATCACTTACAACTCAATAGATTCTACCTTCCTGTAACGTTTCAGCCTGATTGGACCTTGTTTTCACACAAATGAACCCAGAATGATGTGAAATTGTGCTTCGTGCAACATAATTCTGGGTGCCATTTAAAAACCATAAGTTCTAATGACTCCATTCCTTTTTGTGGTTGTAGGGGCTGTTGATTGGAGTACATTAAAACAAACCTGATCTCTCTAGGACATTCAGAAGCCAAGTTATAAGCCCACAAATGTGTAACTGGACTACTTCTTTAAATTGACACCAGATCCGGTGACCTTTGGGACATAGTTTGACCCCCTTAGGAAAGTGCTATCATCATGAAACGTTCAGATCACTTACAACTCAATAGATTCTACCTTCCTGTAACGTTTCAGCCTGATTGGACCTTGTTTTCACACAAATGAACCCAGAATGATGTGAAATTGTACTTCGTGCAACATAATTCTGGGTGCCATTTAAAAACCATAAGTTCTAATGACTCCATTCCTTTTAGTGGTAATGGGGGCTGCTAATTGGAGTACTCTAAAACGAACCTGACCTCTCCAGGATATTCAGAAGCCAAGTTCTAAGCCCACAAATGTGTAATTGGACTACTTCTTTAAAGTGACACCAGGCCCGGTGACCTTTGGGACATGGTTTGACCCCCTATAGGAATGTGCGATCATCATGAAACGTTCAGATCACTTACAACTCAATAGATTCTACCTTCCTGTAACGTTTCAGCCTGATTGAACCTTGTTTTCACACAAATGGACCCAGAATGATGTGAAATTGTACTTCGTGCAACATAATTCTGGGTGCCATTTACAAACCATAAGTGCTAATGACTCCATTCCTTTTTGTGGTTGTAGGGGCTGTTGATTGGAGTACATTAAAACAAACCTGATCTCTCTAGGACATTCAGAAGCCAAGTTATAAGCCCACAAAGGTGTAACTGGACTACTTCTTTAAATTGACACCAGATCCGGTGACCTTTGGGACATGGTTTGACCCCCTTAGGAAAGTGCTATCATCATGAAACATTCAGATCACTTACAACTCAATAGATTCTACCTTCCTGTAACGTTTCAGCCTGATTGGACCTTGTTTTCACACAAATGAACCCAGAATGACGTGAAATTGTGCTTCGTGCAACATAATTCTGGGTGCCATTTACAAACCATAAGTGCTAATGACTCCATTCCTTTTTGTGGTTGTAGGGGCTGTTGATTGGAGTACATTAAAACAAACCTGATCTCTCTAGGACATTCAGAAGCCAAGTTATAAGCCCACAAAGGTGTAACTGGACTACTTCTTTAAATTGACACCAGATCCGGTGACCTTTGGGACATGGTTTGACCCCCTTAGGAAAGTGCTATCATCATGAAACGTTCAGATCACTTACAACTCAATAGATTCTACCTTCCTGTAACGTTTCAGCCTGATTGGACCTTGTTTTCACACAAATGGACCCAGAATGATGTGAAATTGTACTTCGTGCAACATAATTCTGGGTGCCATTTACAAACCATAAGTGCTAATGACTCCATTCCTTTTTGTGGTTGTAGCGGCTGTTGATTGGAGTACATTAAAACAAACCTGATCTCTCTAGGACATTCAGAAGCCAAGTTATAAGCCCACAAAGGTGTAACTGGACTACTTCTTTAAATTGACACCAGATCCGGTGACCTTTGGGACATGGTTTGACCCCCTTAGGAAAGTGCTATCATCATGAAACATCCAGATCACTTACAACTCAATAGATTCTACCTTCCTGTAACGTTTCAGCCTGATTGGACCTTGTTTTCACACAAATGAACCCAGAATGACGTGAAATTGTGCTTCGTGCAACATAATTCTGGGTGCCATTTACAAACCTTAAGTGCTAATGACTCCATTCCTTTTTGTGGTTGTAGGGGCTGTTGATTGGAGTACACTGAAAAAGACCTGATCTCTCTAGGACATTCAGAAGCCAAGTTATAAGCCCACAAATGTGTAACTGGACTACTTCTTTAAATTGACACCAGATCCGGTGACCTTTGGGACATAGTTTGACCCCCTTAGGAAAGTGCTATCATCATGAAACGTTCAGATCTCTTACAACTCAATAGATTCTACCTTCCTGTAACGTTTCAGCCTGATTGGACCTTGTTTTCACACAAATGAACCCAGAATGACGTGAAATTGTGCTTCGTGCAACATAATTCTGGGTGCCATTTACAAACCTTAAGTGCTAATGACTCCATTCCTTTTTGTGGTTGTAGGGGCTGTTGATTGGAGTACACTAAAAAAAACCTGGTCTCTCTAGGACATTCAGAAGCCAAGTTATAAGCCCACAAATGTGTAACTGGACTACTTCTTTAAATTGACACCAGATCCGGTGACCTTTGGGACATAGTTTGACCCCCTTAGGAAAGTGCTATCATCATGAAACGTTCAGATCACTTACAACTCAATAGATTCTACCTTCCTGTAACGTTTCAGCCTGATTGGACCTTGTTTTCACACAAATGAACCCAGAATGATGTGAAATTGTGCTTCGTGCAACATAATTCTGGGTGCCATTTAAAAACCATAAGTTCTAATGACTCCATTCCTTTTAGTGGTAATTGGGGCTGCTAATTGGAGTACTCTAAAACGAACCTGACCTCTCCAGGATATTCAGAAGCCAAGTTCTAAGCCCACAAATGTGTAACTGGACTACTTCTTTAAAGTGACACCAGGCCCGGTGACCTTTGGGACATGGTTTGACCCCCTATAGGAATGTGCGATCATCATGAAACGTTCAGATCACTTACAACTCAATAGATTCTACCTTCCTGTAACGTTTCAGCCTGATTGGACCTTGTTTTCACACAAATGGACCCAGAATGATGTGAAATTGTACTTCGTGCAACATAATTCTGGGTGCCATTTACAAACCATAAGTGCTAATGACTCCATTCCTTTTTGTGGTTGTAGGGGCTGTTGATTGGAGTACATTAAAACAAACCTGATCTCTCTAGGACATTCAGAAGCCAAGTTATAAGCCCACAAAGGTGTAACTGGACTACGTCTTTACATTGACACCAGATCCGGTGACCTTTGGGACATGGTTTGACCCCCTTAGGAAAGTGCTATCATCATGAAACATTCAGATCACTTACAACTCAATAGATTCTACCTTCCTGTAACGTTTCAGCCTGATTGGACCTTGTTTTCACACAAATGAACCCAGAATGACGTGAAATTGTGCTTCGTGCAACATAATTCTGGGTGCCATTTACAAACCATAAGTGCTAATGACTCCATTCCTTTTTGTGGTTGTAGGGGCTGTTGAATGGAGTACATTAAAACAAACCTGATCTCTCTAGGACATTCAGAAGCCAAGTTATAAGCCCACAAAGGTGTAACTGGACTACTTCTTTAAATTGACACCAGATCCGGTGACCTTTGGGACATGGTTTGACCCCCTTAGGAAAGTGCTATCATCATGAAACGTTCAGATCACTTACAACTCAATAGATTCTACCTTCCTGTAACGTTTCAGCCTGATTGGACCTTGTTTTCACACAAATGGACCCAGAATGATGTGAAATTGTACTTCGTGCAACATAATTCTGGGTGCCATTTACAAACCATAAGTGCTAATGACTCCATTCCTTTTTGTGGTTGTAGGGGCTGTTGATTGGAGTACATTAAAACAAACCTGATCTCTCTAGGACATTCAGAAGCCAAGTTATAAGCCCACAAAGGTGTGACTGGACTACTTCTTTGAAATTGACACCAGATCCGGTGACCTTTGGGACATGGTTTGACCCCCTTAGGAAAGTGCTATCATCATGAAACATTCAGATCACTTACAACTCAATAGATTCTACCTTCCTGTAACGTTTCAGCCTGATTGGACCTTGTTTTCACACAAATGAACCCAGAATGATGTGAAATTGTGCTTCGTGCAACATAATTCTGGGTGCCATTTAAAAACCATAAGTTCTAATGACTCCATTCCTTTTAGTGGTAATGGGGGCTGCTAATTGGAGTACTCTAAAACGAACCTGACCTCTCTAGGATATTCAGAAGCCAAGTTCTAAGCCCACAAATGTGTAACTGGACTACTTCTTTAAAGTGACACCAGGCCCGGTGACCTTTGGGACATGGTTTGACCCCCTATAGGAATGTGCGATCATCATGAAACGTTCAGATCACTTACAACTCAATAGATTCTAACTTCTTGTAAAGTTTCAGCCTGATTGGACCTTGTTTTCACACAATTGAACCCAGAATGATGTGAAATTGTACTTCGTGCAACATAATTCTGGGTGCCATTTACAAACCATAAGTGCTAATGACTCCATTCCTTTTTGTGGTTGTAGGGGCTGTTGATTGGAGTACATTAAAACAAACCTGATCTCTCTAGGACATTCAGTAGCCAAGTTATAAGCCCACAAAGGTGTAACTGGACTACTTCTTTAAATTGACACCAGGCCCGGTGACCTTTGGGACATGGTTTGACCCCCTTAGGAAAGAGCTATCATCATGAAACGTTCAGATCACTTACAACTCAATAGATTCTGCCTTCCTGTAACGTTTCAGCCTGATTGGACCTTGTTTTCACACAAATGAACCCAGAATGATGTGAAATTGTGCTTCGTGCAACATAATTCTGGGTGCCATTTAAAAACCATAAGTGCTAATGACTCCATTCCTTTTTGTGGTTGTAGGGGCTGTTGATTGGAGTATACTAAAACAAACCTGATCTCTCTAGGACATTCAGAAGCCAAGTTATGAGCCCACAAATGTGTAACTGGACTACTTCTTTAAATTGACACCAGATCCGGTGACCTTTGGGACATGGTTTGACCCCCTTAGGAAAGTGCTATCATCATGAAACATTCAGATCACTTACAACTCAATAGTTTCTACCTTCCTGTAACGTTTCAGCCTGATTGGACCTTGTTTTCACACAAATGAACCCAGAATGATGTGAAATTGTGCTTCGTGCAACATAATTCTGGGTGCCATTTACAAACCTTAAGTGGTAATGACTCCATTCCTTTTTGTGGTTGTAGGGGCTGTTGATTGGAGTACACTAAAAAAACCTGATCTCTCTAGGACATTCAGAAGCCAAGTTATAAGCCCACAAATGTGTAACTGGACTACTTCTTTAAATTGACACCAGATCCGGTGACCTTTGGGACATAGTTTGACCCCCTTAGGAAAGTGCTATCATCATGAAACGTTCAGATCACTTACAACTTAATAGATTCTACCTTCCTGTAACGTTTCAGCCTGATTGGACCTTGTTTTCACACAAATGAACCCAGAATGATGTGAAATTGTGCTTCGTGCAACATAATTCTGTGTGCCATTTAAAAACCATAAGTTCTAATGACTCCATTCCTTTTAGTGGTAATGGGGGCTGCTAATTGGAGTACTCTAAAACAAACCTGACCTCTCTAGGATATTCAGAAGCCAAGTTCTAAGCCCACAAAGGTGTAACTGGACTACTTCTTTAAATTGACACCAGATCCGGTGACCTTTGGGACATGGTTTGACCCCCTTAGGAAAGTGCTATCATCATGAAACATTCAGATCACTTACAACTCAATAGATTCTACCTTCCTGTAACGTTTCAGCCTGATTGGACCTTGTTTTCACACAAATGAACCCAGAATGATGTGAAATTGTGCTTCGTGCAACATAATTCTGGGTGCCATTTACAAACCTTAAGTGCTAATGACTCCATTCATTTTTGTGGTTGTAGGGGCTGTTGATTGGAGTACACTAAAAAAACCTGATCTCTCTAGGACATTCAGAAGCCAAGTTATAAGCCCACAAATGTGTAACTGGACTACTTCTTTAAATTGACACCAGATCCGGTGAACTTTGGGACATAGTTTGACCCCCTTAGGAAAGTGCTATCATCATGAAACGTTCAGATCACTTACAACTCAATAGATTCTACCTTCCTGTAACGTTTCAGCCTGATTGGACCTTGTTTTCACACAAATGAACCCAGAATGATGTGAAATTGTGCTTCGTGCAACATAATTCTGTGTGCCATTTAAAAACCATAAGTTCTAATGACTCCATTCCTTTTAGTGGTAATGGGGGCTGCTAATTGGAGTACTCTAAAACGAACCTGACCTCTCTAGGATATTCAGAAGCCAAGTTCTAAGCCCACAAATGTGTAACTGGACTACTTCTTTAAAGTGACACCAGGCCCGGTGACCTTTGGGACATGGTTTGACCCCCTATAGGAATGTGCGATCATCATGAAACGTTCAGATCACTTACAACTCAATAGATTCTACCTTCCTGTAACGTTTCAGCCTGATTGGACCTTGTTTTCACACAAATGGACCCAGAATGATGTGAAATTGTACTTCGTGCAACATAATTCTGGGTGCCATTTACAAACCATAAGTGCTAATGACTCCATTCCTTTTTGTGGTTGTAGGGGCTGTTGATTGGAGTACATTAAAACAAACCTGATCTCTCTAGGACATTCAGAAGCCAAGTTATAAGCCCACAAAGGTGTAACTGGACTACTTCTTTAAATTGACACCAGATCCGGTGACCTTTGGGACATGGTTTGACCCCCTTAGGAAAGTGCTATCATCATGAAACATTCAGATCACTTACAACTCAATAGATTCTACCTTCCTGTAACGTTTCAGCCTGATTGGACCTTGTTTTCACACAAATGAACCCAGAATGACGTGAAATTGTGCTTCGTGCAACATAATTCTGGGTGCCATTTACAAACCATAAGTGCTAATAACTCCATTCCTTTTTGTGGTTGTAGGGGCTGTTGATTGGAGTACATTAAAACAAACCTGATCTCTCTAGGACATTCAGAAGCCAAGTTATAAGCCCACAAAGGTGTAACTGGACTACTTCTTTAAATTGACACCAGATCCGGTGACCTTTGGGACATGGTTTGACCCCCTTAGGAAAGTGCTATCATCATGAAACGTTCAGATCACTTAAACTCAATAGATTCTACCTTCCTGTAACGTTTCAGCCTGATTGGACCTTGTTTTCACACAAATGGACCCAGAATGATGTGAAATTGTACTTCGTGCAACATAATTCTGGGTGCCATTTACAAACCATAAGTGCTAATGACTCCATTCCTTTTTGTGGTTGTAGGGGCTGTTGATTGGAGTACATTAAAACAAACCTGATCTCTCTAGGACATTCAGAAGCCAAGTTATAAGCCCACAAAGGTGTAACTGGACTACTTCTTTAAATTGACACCAGATCCGGTGACCTTTGGGACATGGTTTGACCCCCTTAGGAAAGTGCTATCATCATGAAACATTCAGATCACTTACAACTCAATAGATTCTACCTTCCTGTAACGTTTCAGCCTGATTGGACCTTGTTTTCACACAAATGAACCCAGAATGACGTGAAATTGTGCTTCGTGCAACATAATTCTGGGTGCCATTTACAAACCTTAAGTGCTAATGACTCCATTCCTTTTTGTGGTTGTAGGGGCTGTTGATTGGAGTACACTAAAAAAAACCTGATCTCTCTAGGACATTCAGAAGCCAAGTTATAAGCCCACAAATGTGTAACTGGACTACTTCTTTAAATTGACACCAGATCCGGTGACCTTTGGGAAATAGTTTGACCCCCTTAGGAAAGTGCTATCATCATGAAACGTTCAGATCACTTACAACTCAATAGATTCTACCTTCCTGTAACGTTTCAGCCTGATTGGACCTTGTTTTCACACAAATGAACCCAGAATGATGTGAAATTGTGCTTCGTGCAACATAATTCTGGGTGCCATTTAAAAACCATAAGTTCTAATGACTCCATTCCTTTTAGTGGTAATGGGGGCTGCTAATTGGAGTACTCTAAAACGAACCTGACCTCTCTAGGATATTCAGAAGCCAAGTTCTAAGCCCACAAATGTGTAACTGGACTACTTCTTTAAAGTGACACCAGGCCCGGTGACCTTTGGGACATGGTTTGACCCCCTATAGGAATGTGCGATCATCATGAAACGTTCAGATCACTTACAACTCAATAGATTCTAACTTCTTGTAAAGTTTCAGCCTGATTGGACCTTGTTTTCACACAATTGAACCCAGAATGATGTGAAATTGTACTTCGTGCAACATAATTCTGGGTGCCATTTACAAACCATAAGTGCTAATGACTCCATTCCTTTTTGTGGTTGTAGGGGCTGTTGATTGGAGTACATTAAAACAAACCTGATCTCTCTAGGACATTCAGTAGCCAAGTTATAAGCCCACAAAGGTGTAACTGGACTACTTCTTTAAATTGACACCAGGCCCGGTGACCTTTGGGACATGGTTTGACCCCCTTAGGAAAGAGCTATCATCATGAAACGTTCAGATCACTTACAACTCAATAGATTCTGCCTTCCTGTAACGTTTCAGCCTGATTGGACCTTGTTTTCACACAAATGAACCCAGAATGATGTGAAATTGTGCTTCGTGCAACATAATTCTGGGTGCCATTTAAAAACCATAAGTGCTAATGACTCCATTCCTTTTTGTGGTTGTAGGGGCTGTTGATTGGAGTATACTAAAACAAACCTGATCTCTCTAGGACATTCAGAAGCCAAGTTATGAGCCCACAAATGTGTAACTGGACTACTTCTTTAAATTGACACCAGATCCGGTGACCTTTGGGACATGGTTTGACCCCCTTAGGAAAGTGCTATCATCATGAAACATTCAGATCACTTACAACTCAATAGTTTCTACCTTCCTGTAACGTTTCAGCCTGATTGGACCTTGTTTTCACACAAATGAACCCAGAATGATGTGAAATTGTGCTTCGTGCAACATAATTCTGGGTGCCATTTACAAACCTTAAGTGGTAATGACTCCATTCCTTTTTGTGGTTGTAGGGGCTGTTGATTGGAGTACACTAAAAAAACCTGATCTCTCTAGGACATTCAGAAGCCAAGTTATAAGCCCACAAATGTGTAACTGGACTACTTCTTTAAATTGACACCAGATCCGGTGACCTTTGGGACATAGTTTGACCCCCTTAGGAAAGTGCTATCATCATGAAACGTTCAGATCACTTACAACTTAATAGATTCTACCTTCCTGTAACGTTTCAGCCTGATTGGACCTTGTTTTCACACAAATGAACCCAGAATGATGTGAAATTGTGCTTCGTGCAACATAATTCTGTGTGCCATTTAAAAACCATAAGTTCTAATGACTCCATTCCTTTTAGTGGTAATGGGGGCTGCTAATTGGAGTACTCTAAAACAAACCTGACCTCTCTAGGATATTCAGAAGCCAAGTTCTAAGCCCACAAAGGTGTAACTGGACTACTTCTTTAAATTGACACCAGATCCGGTGACCTTTGGGACATGGTTTGACCCCCTTAGGAAAGTGCTATCATCATGAAACATTCAGATCACTTACAACTCAATAGATTCTACCTTCCTGTAACGTTTCAGCCTGATTGGACCTTGTTTTCACACAAATGAACCCAGAATGATGTGAAATTGTGCTTCGTGCAACATAATTCTGGGTGCCATTTACAAACCTTAAGTGCTAATGACTCCATTCATTTTTGTGGTTGTAGGGGCTGTTGATTGGAGTACACTAAAAAAACCTGATCTCTCTAGGACATTCAGAAGCCAAGTTATAAGCCCACAAATGTGTAACTGGACTACTTCTTTAAATTGACACCAGATCCGGTGAACTTTGGGACATAGTTTGACCCCCTTAGGAAAGTGCTATCATCATGAAACGTTCAGATCACTTACAACTCAATAGATTCTACCTTCCTGTAACGTTTCAGCCTGATTGGACCTTGTTTTCACACAAATGAACCCAGAATGATGTGAAATTGTGCTTCGTGCAACATAATTCTGTGTGCCATTTAAAAACCATAAGTTCTAATGACTCCATTCCTTTTAGTGGTAATGGGGGCTGCTAATTGGAGTACTCTAAAACGAACCTGACCTCTCTAGGATATTCAGAAGCCAAGTTCTAAGCCCACAAATGTGTAACTGGACTACTTCTTTAAAGTGACACCAGGCCCGGTGACCTTTGGGACATGGTTTGACCCCCTATAGGAATGTGCGATCATCATGAAACGTTCAGATCACTTACAACTCAATAGATTCTACCTTCCTGTAACGTTTCAGCCTGATTGGACCTTGTTTTCACACAAATGGACCCAGAATGATGTGAAATTGTACTTCGTGCAACATAATTCTGGGTGCCATTTACAAACCATAAGTGCTAATGACTCCATTCCTTTTTGTGGTTGTAGGGGCTGTTGATTGGAGTACATTAAAACAAACCTGATCTCTCTAGGACATTCAGAAGCCAAGTTATAAGCCCACAAAGGTGTAACTGGACTACTTCTTTAAATTGACACCAGATCCGGTGACCTTTGGGACATGGTTTGACCCCCTTAGGAAAGTGCTATCATCATGAAACATTCAGATCACTTACAACTCAATAGATTCTACCTTCCTGTAACGTTTCAGCCTGATTGGACCTTGTTTTCACACAAATGAACCCAGAATGACGTGAAATTGTGCTTCGTGCAACATAATTCTGGGTGCCATTTACAAACCATAAGTGCTAATAACTCCATTCCTTTTTGTGGTTGTAGGGGCTGTTGATTGGAGTACATTAAAACAAACCTGATCTCTCTAGGACATTCAGAAGCCAAGTTATAAGCCCACAAAGGTGTAACTGGACTACTTCTTTAAATTGACACCAGATCCGGTGACCTTTGGGACATGGTTTGACCCCCTTAGGAAAGTGCTATCATCATGAAACGTTCAGATCACTTAAACTCAATAGATTCTACCTTCCTGTAACGTTTCAGCCTGATTGGACCTTGTTTTCACACAAATGGACCCAGAATGATGTGAAATTGTACTTCGTGCAACATAATTCTGGGTGCCATTTACAAACCATAAGTGCTAATGACTCCATTCCTTTTTGTGGTTGTAGGGGCTGTTGATTGGAGTACATTAAAACAAACCTGATCTCTCTAGGACATTCAGAAGCCAAGTTATAAGCCCACAAAGGTGTAACTGGACTACTTCTTTAAATTGACACCAGATCCGGTGACCTTTGGGACATGGTTTGACCCCCTTAGGAAAGTGCTATCATCATGAAACATTCAGATCACTTACAACTCAATAGATTCTACCTTCCTGTAACGTTTCAGCCTGATTGGACCTTGTTTTCACACAAATGAACCCAGAATGACGTGAAATTGTGCTTCGTGCAACATAATTCTGGGTGCCATTTACAAACCTTAAGTGCTAATGACTCCATTCCTTTTTGTGGTTGTAGGGGCTGTTGATTGGAGTACACTAAAAAAAACCTGATCTCTCTAGGACATTCAGAAGCCAAGTTATAAGCCCACAAATGTGTAACTGGACTACTTCTTTAAATTGACACCAGATCCGGTGACCTTTGGGAAATAGTTTGACCCCCTTAGGAAAGTGCTATCATCATGAAACGTTCAGATCACTTACAACTCAATAGATTCTACCTTCCTGTAACGTTTCAGCCTGATTGGACCTTGTTTTCACACAAATGAACCCAGAATGATGTGAAATTGTGCTTCGTGCAACATAATTCTGGGTGCCATTTAAAAACCATAAGTTCTAATGACTCCATTCCTTTTTGTGGTTGTAGGGGCTGTTGATTGGAGTACATTAAAACAAACCTGATCTCTCTAGGACATTCAGAAGCCAAGTTATAAGCCCACAAATGTGTAACTGGACTACTTCTTTAAATTGACACCAGAGCCGGTGACCTTTGGGACATAGTTTGACCCCCTTAGGAAAGTGCTATCATCATGAAACGTTCAGATCACTTACAACTCAATAGATTCTACCTTCCTGTAACGTTTCAGCCTGATTGGACCTTGTTTTCACACAAATGAACCCAGAATGATGTGAAATTGTGCTTCGTGCAACATAATTCTGGGTGCCATTTAAAAACCATAAGTTCTAATGACTCCATTCCTTTTAGTGGTAATGGGGGCTGCTAATTGGAGTACTCTAAAACGAACCTGACCTCTCCAGGATATTCAGAAGCCAAGTTCTAAGCCCACAAATGTGTAATTGGACTACTTCTTTAAAGTGACACCAGGCCCGGTGACCTTTGGGACATGGTTTGACCCCCTTAGGAAAGTGCTATCATCATGAAACATTCAGATCACTTACAACTCAATAGATTCTACCTTCCTGTAACGTTTCAGCCTGATTGGACCTTGTTTTCACACAAATGAACCCAGAATGACGTGAAATTGTGCTTCGTGCAACATAATTCTGGGTGCCATTTACAAACCATAAGTGCTAATGACTCCATTCCTTTTTGTGGTTGTAGGGGCTGTTGATTGGAGTACATTAAAACAAACCTGATCTCTCTAGGACATTCAGAAGCCAAGTTATAAGCCCACAAAGGTGTAACTGGACTACTTCTTTAAATTGACACCAGATCCGGTGACCTTTGGGACATGGTTTGACCCCCTTAGGAAAGTGCTATCATCATGAAACGTTCAGATCACTTACAACTCAATAGATTCTACCTTCCTGTAACGTTTCAGCCTGATTGGACCTTGTTTTCACACAAATGGACCCAGAATGATGTGAAATTGTACTTCGTGCAACATAATTCTGGGTGCCATTTACAAACCATAAGTGCTAATGACTCCATTCCTTTTTGTGGTTGTAGGGGCTGTTGATTGGAGTACATTAAAACAAACCTGATCTCTCTAGGACATTCAGAAGCCAAGTTATAAGCCCACAAAGGTGTAACTGGACTACTTCTTTAAATTGACACCAGATCCGGTGACCTTTGGGACATGGTTTGACCCCCTTAGGAAAGTGCTATCATCATGAAACATTCAGATCACTTACAACTCAATAGATTCTACCTTCCTGTAACGTTTCAGCCTGATTGGACCTTGTTTTCACACAAATGAACCCAGAATGACGTGAAATTGTGCTTCGTGCAACATAATTCTGGGTGCCATTTACAAACCTTAAGTGCTAATGACTCCATTCCTTTTTGTGGTTGTAGGGGCTGTTGATTGGAGTACACTAAAAAAGACCTGATCTCTCTAGGACATTCAGAAGCCAAGTTATAAGCCCACAAATGTGTAACTGGACTACTTCTTTAAATTGACACCAGATCCGGTGACCTTTGGGACATAGTTTGACCCCCTTAGGAAAGTGCTATCATCATGAAACGTTCAGATCACTTACAACTCAATAGATTCTACCTTCCTGTAACGTTTCAGCCTGATTGGACCTTGTTTTCACACAAATGAACCCAGAATGACGTGAAATTGTGCTTCGTGCAACATAATTCTGGGTGCCATTTACAAACCTTAAGTGCTAATGACTCCATTCCTTTTTGTGGTTGTAGGGGCTGTTGATTGGAGTACACTAAAAAAAACCTGGTCTCTCTAGGACATTCAGAAGCCAAGTTATAAGCCCACAAATGTGTAACTGGACTACTTCTTTAAATTGACACCAGATCCGGTGACCTTTGGGACATAGTTTGAACCCCTTAGGAAAGTGCTATCATCATGAAACGTTCAGATCACTTACAACTCAATAGATTCTACCTTCCTGTAACGTTTCAGCCTGATTGGACCTTGTTTTCACACAAATGAACCCAGAATGATGTGAAATTGTGCTTTGTGCAACATAATTCTGGGTGCCATTTAAAAACCATAAGTTCTAATGACTCCATTCCTTTTAGTGGTAATGGGGGCTGCTAATTGGAGTACTCTAAAACGAACCTGACCTCTCCAGGATATTCAGAAGCCAAGTTCTAAGCCCACAAATGTGTAACTGGACTACTTCTTTAAAGTGACACCAGGCCCGGTGACCTTTGGGACATGGTTTGACCCCCTATAGGAATGTGCGATCATCATGAAACGTTCAGATCACTTACAACTCAATAGATTCTACCTTCCTGTAACGTTTCAGCCTGATTGGACCTTGTTTTCACACAAATGGACCCAGAATGATGTGAAATTGTACTTCGTGCAACATAATTCTGGGTGCCATTTACAAACCATAAGTGCTAATGACTCCATTCCTTTTTGTGGTTGTAGGGGCTGTTGATTGGAGTACATTAAAACAAACCTGATCTCTCTAGGACATTCAGAAGCCAAGTTATAAGCCCACAAAGGTGTAACTGGACTACGTCTTTACATTGACACCAGATCCGGTGACCTTTGGGACATGGTTTGACCCCCTTAGGAAAGTGCTATCATCATGAAACATTCAGATCACTTACAACTCAATAGATTCTACCTTCCTGTAACGTTTCAGCCTGATTGGACCTTGTTTTCACACAAATGAACCCAGAATGACGTGAAATTGTGCTTCGTGCAACATAATTCTGGGTGCCATTTACAAACCATAAGTGCTAATGACTCCATTCCTTTTTGTGGTTGTAGGGGCTGTTGAATGGAGTACATTAAAACAAACCCGATCTCTCTAGGACATTCAGAAGCCAAGTTATAAGCCCACAAAGGTGTAACTGGACTACTTCTTTAAATTGACACCAGATCCGGTGACCTTTGGGACATGGTTTGACCCCCTTAGGAAAGTGCTATCATCATGAAACGTTCAGATCACTTACAACTCAATAGATTCTACCTTCCTGTAACATTTCAGCCTGATTGGACCTTGTTTTCACACAAATGGACCCAGAATGATGTGAAATTGTACTTCGTGCAACATAATTCTGGGTGCCATTTACAAACCATAAGTGCTAATGACTCCATTCCTTTTTGTGGTTGTAGGGGCTGTTGATTGGAGTACATTAAAACAAACCTGATCTCTCTAGGACATTCAGAAGCCAAGTTATAAGCCCACAAAGGTGTAACTGGACTACTTCTTTGAAATTGACACCAGATCCGGTGACCTTTGGGACATGGTTTGACCCCCTTAGGAAAGTGCTATCATCATGAAACATTCAGATCACTTACAACTCAATAGATTCTACCTTCCTGTAACGTTTCAGCCTGATTGGACCTTGTTTTCACACAAATGAACCCAGAATGACGTGAAATTGTGCTTCGTGCAACATAATTCTGGGTGCCATTTACAAACCTTAAGTGCTAATGACTCCATTCCTTTTTGTGGTTGTAGGGGCTGTTGATTGGAGTACACTAAAAAAAACCTGATCTCTCTAGGACATTCAGAAGCCAAGTTATAAGCCCACAAATGTGTAACTGGACTACTTCTTTAAATTGACACCAGATCCGGTGACCTTTGGGACATAGTTTGACCCCCTTAGGAAAGTGCTATCATCATGAAACGTTCAGATCACTTACAACTCAATAGATTCTACCTTCCTGTAACGTTTCAGCCTGATTGGACCTTGTTTTCACACAAATGAACCCAGAATGATGTGAAATTGTGCTTCGTGCAACATAATTCTGGGTGCCATTTAAAAACCATAAGTTCTAATGACTCCATTCCTTTTAGTGGTAATGGGGGCTGCTAATTGGAGTACTCTAAAACGAACCTGACCTCTCTAGGATATTCAGAAGCCAAGTTCTAAGCCCACAAATGTGTAACTGGACTACTTCTTTAAAGTGACACCAGGCCCGGTGACCTTTGGGACATGGTTTGACCCCCTATAGGAATGTGCGATCATCATGAAACGTTCAGATCACTTACAACTCAATAGATTCTAACTTCTTGTAAAGTTTCAGCCTGATTGGACCTTGTTTTCACACAAATGAACCCAGAATGATGTGAAATTGTACTTCGTGCAACATAATTCTGGGTGCCATTTACAAACCATAAGTGCTAATGACTCCATTCCTTTTTGTGGTTGTAGGGGCTGTTGATTGGAGTACATTAAAACAAACCTGATCTCTCTAGGACATTCAGAAGCCAAGTTATAAGCCCACAAAGGTGTAACTGGACTACTTCTTTAAATTGACACCAGGCCCGGTGACCTTTGGGACATGGTTTGACCCCCTTAGGAAAGAGCTATCATCATGAAACGTTCAGATCACTTACAACTCAATAGATTCTGCCTTCCTGTAACGTTTCAGCCTGATTGGACCTTGTTTTCACACAAATGAACCCAGAATGATGTGAAATTGTGCTTCGTGCAACATAATTCTGGGTGCCATTTAAAAACCATAAGTGCTAATGACTCCATTCCTTTTTGTGGTTGTAGGGGCTGTTGATTGGAGTATACTAAAACAAACCTGATCTCTCTAGGACATTCAGAAGCCAAGTTATGAGCCCACAAATGTGTAACTGGACTACTTCTTTAAATTGACACCAGATCCGGTGACCTTTGGGACATGGTTTGACCCCCTTAGGAAAGTGCTATCATCATGAAACATTCAGATCACTTACAACTCAATAGATTCTACCTTCCTGTAACGTTTCAGCCTGATTGGACCTTGTTTTCACACAAATGAACCCAGAATGATGTGAAATTGTGCTTCGTGCAACATAATTCTGGGTGCCATTTACAAACCTTAAGTGGTAATGACTCCATTCCTTTTTGTGGTTGTAGGGGCTGTTGATTGGAGTACACTAAAAAAAAACCTGATCTCTCTAGGACATTCAGAAGCAAAGTTATAAGCCCACAAATGTGTAACTGGACTACTTCTTTAAATTGACACCAGATCCGGTGACCTTTGGGACATAGTTTGACCCCCTTAGGAAAGTGCTATCATCATGAAACGTTCAGATCACTTACAACTTAATAGATTCTACCTTCCTGTAACGTTTCAGCCTGATTGGACCTTGTTTTCACACAAATGAACCCAGAATGATGTGAAATTGTGCTTCGTGCAACATAATTCTGTGTGCCATTTAAAAACCATAAGTTCTAATGACTCCATTCCTTTTAGTGGTAATGGGGGCTGCTAACTGGAGTACTCTACAACAAACCTGACCTCTCTAGGATATTCAGAAGCCAAGTTCTAAGCCCACAAAGGTGTAACTGGACTACTTCTTTAAATTGACACCAGATCCGGTGACCTTTGGGACATGGTTTGACCCCCTTAGGAAAGTGCTATCATCATGAAACATTCAGATCACTTACAACTCAATAGATTCTACCTTCCTGTAACGTTTCAGCCTGATTGGACCTTGTTTTCACACAAATGAACCCAGAATGATGTGAAATTGTGCTTCGTGCAACATAATTCTGGGTGCCATTTACAAACCTTAAGTGCTAATGACTCCATTCCTTTTTGTGGTTGTAGGGGCTGTTGATTGGAGTACACTAAAAAAACCTGATCTCTCTAGGACATTCAGAAGCCAAGTTATAAGCCCACAAATGTGTAACTGGACTACTTCTTTAAATTGACACCAGATCCGGTGACCTTTGGGACATAGTTTGACCCCCTTAGGAAAGTGCTATCATCATGAAACGTTCAGATCACTTACAACTCAATAGATTCTACCTTCCTGTAACGTTTCAGCCTGATTGGACCTTGTTTTCACACAAATGAACCCAGAATGATGTGAAATTGTGCTTCGTGCAACATAATTCTGTGTGCCATTTAAAAACCATAAGTTCTAATGACTCCATTCCTTTTAGTGGTAATGGGGGCTGCTAATTGGAGTACTCTAAAACAAACCTGACCTCTCTAGGATATTCAGAAGCCAAGTTCTAAGCCCACAAAGGTGTAACTGGACTACTTCTTTAAAGTGACACCAGGCCCGGTGACCTTTGGGACATGGTTTGACCCCCTATAGGAATGTGCGATCATCATGAAACGTTCAGATCACTTACAACTCAATAGATTCTAACTTCTTGTAACGTTTCAGCCTGATTGGACCTTGTTTTCACACAAATGGACCCAGAATGATGTGAAATTGTGCTTCGTGCAACATAATTCTGGGTGCCATTTAAAAACCATAAGTGCTATTGACTCCATTCCTTATTGAGGTTGTAGGGGCTGTTGATTGGAGTACACTAAAACAAACCTGATCTCTCTAGGACATTCAGAAGCCAAGTTATAAGCCCACAAAGGTGTAACTGGGCTACTTCTTTAAAGTGACACCAGGCCCGGTGACCATTGGGACATGGTTTGACCCCCTATAGGAATGTGCGATCATCATGAAACGTTCAGATCACTTACAACTCAATAGATTCTACCTTCTTGTAACGTTTCAGCCTGATTGGTCCTTGTTTTCACACAAATGGACCCAGAATGATGTGAAATTGTGCTTCGTGCAACATAATTCTGGGTGCCATTTACAAACCATAAGTGCTAATGACTCCATTCCTTTTTGTGGTTGTAGGGGCTGTTGGTTGGAGTACATTAAAACAAACCTGATCTCTCTAGGACATTCAGAAGCCAAGTTATAAGCCCACAAATGTGTAACTGGACTACTTCTTTAAATTGACACCAGATCCAGTGACCTTTGGGACATGGTTTGACCCCCTTAGGAAAGTGCTATCATCATGAAACATTCAGATCACTTACAACTCAATAGATTCTACCTTCCTGTAACGTTTCAGCCTGATTGGACCATGTTTTCACACAAATGGACCCAGAATGATGTGAAATTGTGCTTCGTGCAACATAATTCTGGGTGCCATTTACAAACCATAAGTGCTAATGACTCCATTCCTTTTTGTGGTTGTAGGGCCTGTTGATTGGAGTACACTAAACCAGACCTGATCTCTCTAGGACATTCAGAAGCCAAGTTATAAGCCCACAAATGTGTAACTGGACTACTTCTTTAAAGTGACACCAGATCCGGTGACCTTTGGGACATGGTTTTACCCCCTATAGGAATGTGCGATCATCTTGAAACGTTCAGATCACTTACAACTCAATAGATTCTACCTTCTTGTAACGTTTCAGCCTGATTGGACCTTGTTTCACTCAAATGAACACAGAATGATGTGAAATTGTGCTTCGTGCAACATAATTCTGGGTGCCATTTAAAAACCATAAGTGCTAATGACTCCATTCCTTTTAGTGGTAATGGGGGCTGTTAATTGGAGTACTCTAAAACAAACCTGACCTCTCTAGGATATTCAGAAGCCAAGTTATAAGCCCACAAAGGTGTAACTGGACTACTTCTTTGAATTGACACCAGATCCGGTGACCTTTGGGACATGGTTTGACCCCCTTAGAAAAGTGCTATCATCATGAAACGTTCAGATCACTTACAACTCAATAGATTCTACCTTCCTGTAACATTTCAGCCTGATTGGACCTTGTTTTCACACAAATGAACCCAGAATGATGTGAAATTGTGCTTCGTGCAACATAATTCTGGGTGCCATTTAAAAACCATAAGTGCTAATGACTCCATTCCTTTTTGAGGTTGTAGGGGCTGTTGATTGGAGTACACTAAAACAAACCTGATCTCTCTAGGACATTCAGAAGCCAAGTTATAAGCCCTCAAAGGTGTCACTGGACTACTTCTTTAAAGTGACACCAGGCCCGGTGACCTTTGGGACATGGTTTGACCCCCTATAGGAATGTGCGATCATCATGAAACGTTCAGATCACTTACAACTCAATAGATTCTACCTTCTTGTAACGTTTCAGCCTGATTGGACCTTGTTTTCACACAAATGGACCCAGAATGATGTGAAATTGTGCTTCGTGCAACATAATTCTGGGTGCCATTTACAAACCATAAGTGCTAATGACTCCATTCCTTTTTGTGGTTGTAGGGGCTGTTGGTTGGAATTCATTAAAACAAACCAGATCTCTCTAGGACATTCAGAAGCCAAGTTATAAGCCCACAAATGTGTAACTGGACTACTTCTTTAAATTGACACCAGATCCGGTGACCTTTGGGACATGGTTTGACCCCCTTAGGAAAGTGCTATCATCATGAAACGTTCAGATCACTTACAAATCAATAGATTCTACCTTCCTGTAACGTTTCAGCCTGATTGGACCTTGTTTTCACACAAATGAACCCAGAATGATGTGAAATTGTGCTTCGTGCAACATAATTCTGGGTGCCATTTACAAACGATAAGTGCTAATGACTCCATTCCTTTTTGTGGTTGTAGGGGCTGTTGATTGGAGTACACTAAAACAAACCTAACCTCTCTAGGGCATTCAGAAGCCAAGTTATAAGCCCACAAAGGTGTAACTGGACTACTTCTTTTAAGTGACACCAGGCCCGGTGACCTTTGGGACATGGTTTTGCCCCCTATAGGAATGGGCGATCATCTTGAAACATTCAGATCACTTACAACTCAATAGATTCTACCTTCCTGTAACGTTTCAGCCTGATTGGACCTTGTTTTCACACAAATGAACCCAGAATGATGTGAAATTGTGCTTCGTGCAACATAATTCTGGGTGCCATTTACAAACCATAAGTGCTAATGACTCCATTCCTTTTTGAGGTTGTAGGGGCTGTTGATTGGAGTACACTAAAACAAACCTGATCTCTCTAGGACATTCAGAAGCCAAGTTATAAGCCCTCAAAGGTGTAACTGGACTACTTTAGAGTGACACCAGGCCCGGTGACCTTTGGGACATGGTTTGACCCCCTTAAGAAATGCTATCATCATGAAACGTTCAGATCATTTACAACTCAATAGATTCTACCTTGCTGTAACGTTTCAGCCTGATTGGACCTTGTTTTCACACAAATGAACCCAGAATGATGTGAATTTGTGCTTCGTGCAACATAATCCTGGGTCCCATTTACAAAGCTTAAGTGCTCATGACTCCATTCCTTTTTTGTGGTTGTAGGGGCTGTTGATTGGAGTACACTAAAACAAACCTGATCTCTGTAGGACATTCAGAAGCCAAGTTATAAGCCCACAAATGTGTAACTGGACTACTTCTTTAAATTGACACCAGATCCGGTGACCTTTGGGACATGGTGTGACCCCCTTAGGAAAGTGCTATCATCATGAAACGTTCAGATCACTTACAACTCAATAGATTCTACCTTCCTGTAACGTTTCAGCCTGATTGGACCTTGTTTTCACACAAATGAACCCAGAATGATGTGAAATTGTGCTTCGTGCAACATAATTCTGTGTGCCATTTAAAAACCATAAGTTCTAATGACTCCATTCCTTTTAGTGGTAATGGGGGCTGCTAATTGGAGTACTCTAAAACAAACCTGACCTCTCTAGGATATTCAGAAGCCAAGTTCTAAGCCCACAAAGGTGTAACTGGACTACTTCTTTAAAGTGACACCAGGCCCGGTGACCTTTGGGACATGGTTTGACCCCCTATAGGAATGTGCGATCATCATGAAACGTTCAGATCACTTACAACTCAATAGATTCTACCTTCTTGTAACGTTTCAGCCTGATTGGTCCTTGTTTTCACACAAATGGACCCAGAATGATGTGAAATTGTGCTTCGTGCAACATAATTCTGGGTGCCATTTACAAACCATAAGTGCTAATGAGTCCATTCCTTTTTGTGGTTGTAGGGGCTGTTGGTTGGAGTACATTAAAACAAACCTGATCTCTCTAGGACATTCAGAAGCCAAGTTATAAGCCCACAAATGTGTAACTGGACTACTTCTTTAAATTGACACCAGATCCAGTGACCTTTGGGACGTGGTTTGACCCCCTTAGGAAAGTGCTATCATCATGAAACATTCAGATCACTTACAACTCAATAGATTCTACCTTCCTGTAACGTTTCAGCCTGATTGGACCATGTTTTCACACAAATGGACCCAGAATGATGTGAAATTGTGCTTCGTGCAACATAATTCCGGGTGCCATTTACAAACCATAAGTGCTAATGACTCCATTCCTTTTTGTGGTTGTAGAGCCTGTTGATTGGAGTACACTAAAACAAACCTGATCTCTCTAGGACATTCAGAAGCCAAGTTATAAGCCCACAAATGTGTAACTGGACTACTTCTTTAAAGTGACACCAGATCCGGTGACCTTTGGGACATGGTTTTACCCCCTATAGGAATGTGCGATCATCTTGAAACGTTCAGATCACTTACAACTCAATAGATTCTACCTTCTTGTAACGTTTCAGCCTGATTGGACCTTGTTTCACTCAAATGAACACAGAATGATGTGAAATTGTGCTTCGTGCAACATAATTCTGGGTGCCATTTAAAAACCATAAGTGCTAATGACTCCATTCCTTTTTGAGGTTGTAGGGGCTGTTGATTGGAGTACACTAAAACAAACCTGATCTCTCTAGGACATTCAGAAGCCAAGTTATAAGCCCTCAAAGGTGTAACTGGACTACTTTAAAGTGACACCAGGCCCGGTGACCTTTGGGACATGGTTTGACCCCCTTAAGAAATGCTATCATCATGAAACGTTCAGATCATTTACAACTCAATAGATTCTACCTTGCTGTAACGTTTCAGCCTGATTGGACCTTGTTTTCACACAAATGAACCCAGAATGATGTGAATTTGTGCTTCGTGCAACATAATCCTGGGTCCCATTTACAAAGCTTCAGTGCTCATGACTCCATTCCTTTTTTGTGGTTGTAGGGGCTGTTGATTGGAGTACACTAAAACAAACCTGATCTCTCTAGGACATTCAGAAGCCAAGTTATAAGCCCACAAATGTGTAACTGGACTACTTCTTTAAATTGACACCAGATCCGGTGACCTTTGGGACATGGTGTGACCCCCTTAGGAAAGTGATATCATCATGAAACGTTCAGATCACTTACAACTCAATAGATTCTACCTTCCTGTAACGTTTCAGCCTGATTGGACCTTGTTTTCACACAAATGAACCCAGAATGATGTGAAATTGTGCTTCGTGCAACATAATTCTGGGTGCCATTTACAAACCTTAAGTGGTAATGACTCCATTCCTTTTTGTGGTTGTAGGGGCTGTTGATTGGAGTACACTAAAAAAACCTGATCTCTCTAGGACATTCAGAAGCCAAGTTATAAGCCCTCAAATGTGTAACTGGACTACTTCTTTAAATTGACACCAGATCCGGTGACCTTTGGGGCATGGTTTGAACCCCTATAGGAATGTGCGATCATCATGAAACGTTCAGATCACTTAAAACTCAATAGATTCTACCTTCCTGTAACGTTTCAGCCTGATTGGACCATGTTTTCACACAAATGGACCCAGAATGATGTGAAATTGTGCTTCGTGCAACATAATTCCGGGTGCCATTTACAAACCATAAGTGCTAATGACTCCATTCCTTTTTGTGGTTGTAGAGCCTGTTGATTGGAGTACACTAAAACAAACCTGATCTCTCTAGGACATTCAGAAGCCAAGTTATAAGCCCACAAATGTGTAACTGGACTACTTCTTTAAAGTGACACCAGATCCGGTGACCTTTGGGACATGGTTTTACCCCCTATAGGAATGTGTGATCATCTTGAAACGTTCAGATCACTTACAACTCAATATATTCTACCTTCTTGTAACGTTTCAGCCTGATTGGACCTTGTTTCACTCAAATGAACACAGAATGATGTGAAATTGTGCTTCGTGCAACATAATTCTGGGTGCCATTTAAAAACCATAAGTGCTAATGACTCCATTCCTTTTTGAGGTTGTAGGGGCTGTTGATTGGAGTACACTAAAACAAACCTGATCTCTCTAGGACATTCAGAAGCCAAGTTATAAACCCTCAAAGGTGTAACTGGACTACTTTAAAGTGACACCAGGCCCGGTGACCTTTGGGACATGGTTTGACCCCCTTAAGAAATGCTATCATCATGAAACGTTCAGATCATTTACAACTCAATAGATTCTACCTTGCTGTAACGTTTCAGCCTGATTGGACCTTGTTTTCACACAAATGAACCCAGAATGATGTGAATTTGTGCTTCGTGCAACATAATCCTGGGTCCCATTTACAAAGCTTCAGTGCTCATGACTCCATTCCTTTTTTGTGGTTGTAGGGGCTGTTGATTGGAGTACACTAAAACAAACCTGATCTCTCTAGGACATTCAGAAGCCAAGTTATAAGCCCACAAATGTGTAACTGGACTACTTCTTTAAATTGACACCAGATCCGGTGACCTTTGGGACATGGTGTGACCCCCTTAGGAAAGTGATATCATCATGAAACGTTCAGATCACTTACAACTCAATAGATTCTACCTTCCTGTAACGTTTCAGCCTGATTGGACCTTGTTTTCACACAAATGAACCCAGAATGATGTGAAATTGTGCTTCGTGCAACATAATTCTGGGTGCCATTTACAAACCATAAGTGCTAATGACTCCATTCCTTTTTGTGGTTGTAGGGGCTGTTGGTTGGAGTACATTAAAACAAACCTGATCTCTCTAGGACATTCAGAAGCCAAGTTATAAGCCCACAAATGTGTAACTGGACTACTTCTTTAAATTGACACCAGATCCAGTGACCTTTGGGACGTGGTTTGACCCCCTTAGGAAAGTGCTATCATCATGAAACATTCAGATCACTTACAACTCAATAGATTCTACCTTCCTGTAACGTTTCAGCCTGATTGGACCATGTTTTCACACAAATGGACCCAGAATGATGTGAAATTGTGCTTCGTGCAACATAATTCTGGGTGCCATTTACAAACCATAAGTGCTAATGACTCCATTCCTTTTTGTGGTTGTAGGGCCTGTTGATTGGAGTACACTAAAACAAACCTGATCTCTCTAGGACATTCAGAAGCCAAGTTATAAGCCCACAAATGTGTAACTGGACTACTTCTTTAAAGTGACACCAGATCCGGTGACCTTTGGGACATGGTTTTACCCCCTATAGGAATGTGCGATCATCTTGAAACGTTCAGATCACTTACAACTCAATAGATTCTACCTTCTTGTAACGTTTCAGCCTGATTGGACCTTGTTTCACTCAAATGAACACAGAATGATGTGAAATTGTGCTTCGTGCAACATAATTCTGGGTGCCATTTAAAAACCATAAGTGCTAATGACTCCATTCCTTTTAGTGGTAATGGGGGCTGTTAATTGGAGTACTCTAAAACAAACCTGACCTCTCTAGGATATTCAGAAGCCAAGTTATAAGCCCACAAAGGTGTAACTGGACTACTTCTTTGAATTGACACCAGATCCGGTGACCTTTGGGACATGGTTTGACCCCCTTAGAAAAGTGCTATCATCATGAAACGTTCAGATCACTTACAACTCAATAGATTCTACCTTCCTGTAACATTTCAGCCTGATTGGACCTTGTTTTCACACAAATGAACACAGAATGATGTGAAATTGTGCTTCGTGCAACATAATTCTGGGTGCCATTTAAAAACCATAAGTGCTAATGACTCCATTCCTTTTTGCGGTTGTAGGGGCTGTTGATTGGAGTACACTAAAATAAACCTGATCTCTCTAGGACATTCAGAAGCCAAGTTATAAGCCCTCAAAGGTGTCACTGGACTACTTCTTTAAAGTGACACCAGGCCCGGTGACCTTTGGGACATGGTTTGACCCCCTATAGGAATGTGCGATCATCATGAAACGTTCAGATAACTTACAACTCAATAGATTCTACCTTCTTGTAACGTTTCAGCCTGATTGGACCTTGTTTTCACACAAATGGACCCAGAATGATGTGAAATTGTGCTTCGTGCAACATAATTCTGGGTGCCATTTTCAAACCATAAGTGCTAATGACTCCATTCCTTTTTGTGGTTGTAGGGGCTGTTGGTTGGAATTCATTAAAACAAACCAGATCTCTCTAGGACATTCAGAAGCCAAGTTATAAGCCCACAAATGTGTAACTGGACTACTTCTTTTAAGTGACACCAGGCCCGGTGACCTTTGGGACATGGTTTTGCCCCCTATAGGAATGTGCGATCATCTTGAAACATTCAGATCACTTACAACTCAATAGATTCTACCTTCCTGTAACGTTTCAGCCTGATTGGACCTTGTTTTCACACAAATGAACCCAGAATGATGTGAAATTGTGCTTCGTGCAACATAATTCTGGGTGCCATTTAAAAACCATAAGTGCTAATGACTCCATTCCTTTTTGAGGTTGTAGGGGCTGTTGATTGGAGTACACTAAAACAAACCTGATCTCTCTAGGACATTCAGAAGCCAAGTTATAAGCCCTCAAAGGTGTAACTGGACTACTTTAAAGTGACACCAGGCCCGGTGACCTTTGGGACATGGTTTGACCCCCTTAAGAAATGCTATCATCACGAAACGTTCAGATCATTTACAACTCAATAGATTCTACCTTGCTGTAACGTTTCAGCCTGATTGGACCTTGTTTTCACACAAATGAACCCAGAATGATGTGAATTTGTGCTTCGTGCAACATAATCCTGGGTCCCATTTACAAAGCTTAAGTGCTCATGACTCCATTCCTTTTTTGTGGTTGTAGGGGCTGTTGATTGGAGTACACTAAAACAAACCTGATCTCTCTAGGACATTCAGAAGCCAAGTTATAAGCCCACAAATGTGTAACTGGACTACTTCTTTAAATTGACACCAGATCCGGTGACCTTTGGGACATGGTGTGACCCCCTTAGGAAAGTGCTATCATCATGATACGTTCAGATCACTTACAACTCAATAGATTCTACCTTCCTGTAACGTTTAAGCCTGATTGGACCTTGTTTTCACACAAATGAACCCAGAATGATGTGAAATTGTGCTTCGTGCAACATAATTCTGTGTGCCATTTAAAAACCATAAGTTCTAATGACTCCATTCCTTTTAGTGGTAATGGGGGCTGCTAATTGGAGTACTCTAAAACAAACCTGACCTCTCTAGGATATTCAGAAGCCAAGTTCTAAGCCCACAAAGGTGTAACTGGACTACTTCTTTAAAGTGACACCAGGCCCGGTGACCTTTGGGACATGGTTTGACCCCCTATAGGAATGTGCGATCATCATGAAACGTTCAGATCACTTACAACTCAATAGATTCTACCTTCCTGTAACGTTTAAGCCTGATTGGACCTTGTTTTCACACAAATGAACCCAGAATGATGTGAAATTGTGCTTCGTGCAACATAATTCTGTGTGCCATTTAAAAACCATAAGTTCTAATGACTCCATTCCTTTTAGTGGTAATGGGGGCTGCTAATTGGAGTACTCTAAAACAAACCTGACCTCTCTAGGATATTCAGAAGCCAAGTTCTAAGCCCACAAAGGTGTAACTGGACTACTTCTTTAAAGTGACACCAGGCCCGGTGACCTTTGGGACATGGTTTGACCCCCTATAGGAATGTGCGATCATCATGAAACGTTCAGATCACTTACAACTCAATAGATTCTAATTTCTTGTAACGTTTCAGCCTGATTGGACCTTGTTTTCACACAAATGGACCCAGAATGATGTGAAATTGTGCTTCGTGCAACATAATTCTGGGTGCCATTTACAAACCATAAGTGCTAATGACTCCATTCCTTTTTGTGGTTGTAGGGGCTGTTGATTGGAGTAGACTAAAACAAACCTAACCTCTCTAGGGCATTCAGAAGCCAAGTTATAAGCCCACAAAGGTGTAACTGGACTACTTCTTTTAAGTGACACCAGGCCCGGTGACCTTTGGGACATGGTTTTGCCCCCTATAGGAATGTGCGATCATCTTGAAACATTCAGATCACTTACAACTCAATAGATTCTACCTTCCTGTAACGTTTCAGCCTGATTGGACCTTGTTTTCACACAAATGAACCCAGAATGATGTGAAATTGTGCTTCGTGCAACATAATTCTGGGTGCCATTTAAAAACCATAAGTGCTAATGACTCCATTCCTTTTTGAGGTTGTAGGGGCTGTTGATTGGAGTACACTAAAACAAACCTGATCTCTCTAGGACATTCAGAAGCCAAGTTATAAGCCCACAAATGTGTAACTGGACTACTTTAAAGTGACACCAGGCCCGGTGACCTTTGGGACATGGTTTGACCCCCTTAAGAAATGCTATCATCATGAAACGTTCAGATCATTTACAACTCAATAGATTCTACCTTGCTGTAACGTTTCAGCCTGATTGGACCTTGTTTTCACACAAATGAACCCAGAATGATGTGAATTTGTGCTTCGTGCAACATAATCCTGGGTCCCATTTACAAAGCTTCAGTGCTCATGACTCAATTCCTTTTTTGTGGTTGTAGGGGCTGTTGATTGGAGTACACTAAAACAAACCTGATCTCTCTAGGACATTCAGAAGCCAAGTTATAAGCCCACAAATGTGTAACTGGACTACTTCTTTAAATTGACACCAGATCCGGTGACCTTTGGGACATGGTGTGACCCCCTTAGGAAAGTGCTATCATCATGAAACGTTCAGATCACTTACAACTCAATAGATTCTACCTTCCTGTAACGTTTCAGCCTCATTGGACCTTGTTTTCACACAAATGAACCCAGAATGATGTGAAATTGTGCTTCGTGCAACATAATTCTGTGTGCCATTTAAAAACCATAAGTTCTAATGACTCCATTCCTTTTAGTGGTAATGGGGGCTGCTAATTGGAGTACTCTAAAACAAACCTGACCTCTCTAGGATATTCAGAAGCCAAGTTCTAAGCCCACAAAGGTGTAACTGGACTACTTCTTTAAAGTGACACCAGGCCCGGTGACCTTTGGGACATGGTTTGACCCCCTATAGGAATGTGCGATCATCATGAAACGTTCAGATCACTTACAACTCAATAGATTCTAACTTCTTGTAACGTTTCAGCCTGATTGGACCTTGTTTTCACACAAATGGACCCAGAATGATGTGAAATTGTGCTTCGTGCAACATAATTCTGGGTGCCATTTACAAACCATAAGTGCTATTGACTCCATTCCTTATTGAGGTTGTAGGGGCTGTTGATTGGAGTACACTAAAACAAACCTGATCTCTCTAGGACATTCAGAAGCCAAGTTATAAGCCCACAAAGGTGTAACTGGGCTACTTCTTTAAAGTGACACCAGGCCCGGTGACCATTGGGACATGGTTTGACCCCCTATAGGAATGTGCGATCATCATGAAACGTTCAGATCACTTACAACTCAATAGATTCTACCTTCTTGTAACGTTTCAGCCTGATTGGTCCTTGTTTTCACACAAATGGACCCAGAATGATGTGAAATTGTGCTTCGTGCAACATTATTCTGGGTGCCATTTACAAACCATAAGTGCTAATGACTCCATTCCTTTTTGTGGTTGTAGGGGCTGTTGGTTGGAGTACATTAAAACAAACCTGATCTCTCTAGGACATTCAGAAGCCAAGTTATAAGCCCACAAATGTGTAACTGGACTACTTCTTTAAATTGACACCAGATCCAGTGACCTTTGGGACGTGGTTTGACCCCCTTAGGAAAGTGCTATCATCATGAAACATTCAGATCACTTACAACTCAATAGATTCTACCTTCCTGTAACGTTTCAGCCTGATTGGACCATGTTTTCACACAAATGGACCCAGAATGATGTGAAATTGTGCTTCGTGCAACATAATTCTGGGTGCCATTTACAAACCATAAGTGCTAATGACTCCATTCCTTTTTGTGGTTGTAGGGCCTGTTGATTGGAGTACACTAAAACAAACCTGATCTCTCTAGGACATTCAGAAGCCAAGTTATAAGCCCACAAATGTGTAACTGGACTACTTCTTTAAAGTGACACCAGATCCGGTGACCTTTGGGACATGGTTTTACCCCATATAGGAATGTGCGATCATCTTGAAACGTTCAGATCACTTACAACTCAATAGATTCTACCTTCTTGTAACGTTTCAGCCTGATTGTACCTTGTTTCACTCAAATGAACACAGAATGATGTGAAATTGTGCTTCGTGCAACATAATTCTGGGTGCCATTTAAAAACCATAAGTGCTAATGACTCCATTCCTTTTAGTGGTAATGTGGGCTGTTAATTGGAGTACTCTAAAACAAACCTGACCTCTCTAGGATATTCAGAAGCCAATTTATAAGCCCACAAAGGTGTAACTGGACTACTTCTTTGAATTGACACCAGATCCGGTGACCTTTGGGACATGGTTTGACCCCCTTAGAAAAGTGCTATCATCATGAAACGTTCAGATCACTTACAACTCAATAGATTCTACCTTCCTGTAACATTTCAGCCTGATTGGACCTTGTTTTCACACAAATGAACCCAGAATGATGTGAAATTGTGCTTCGTGCAACATAATTCTGGGTGCCATTTAAAAACCATAAGTGCTAATGACTCCATTCCTTTTTGAGGTTGTAGGGGCTGTTGATTGGAGTACACTAAAACAAATCTGATCTCTCTAGGACATTCAGAAGCCAAGTTATAAGCCCTCAAAGGTGTCACTGGACTACTTCTTTAAAGTGACACCAGGCCCGGTGACCTTTGGGACATGGTTTGACCCCCTATAGGAATGTGCGATCATCATGAAACGTTCAGATCACTTACAACTCAATAGATTCTACCTTCTTGTAACGTTTCAGCCTGATTGGACCTTGTTTTCACACAAATGGACCCAGAATGATGTGAAATTGTGCTTCGTGCAACATAATTCTGGGTGCCATTTACAAACCATAAGTGCTAATGACTCCATTCCTTTTTGTGGTTGTAGGGGCTGTTGGTTGGAATTCATTAAAACAAACCAGATCTCTCTAGGACATTCAGAAGCCAAGTTATAAGCCCACAAATGTGTAACTGGACTACTTCTTTAAATTGACACCAGATCCGGTGACCTTTGGGACATGGTTTGACCCCCTTAGGAAAGTGCTATCATCATGAAACGTTCAGATCACTTACAAATCAATAGATTCTACCTTCCTGTAACGTTTCAGCCTGATTGGACCTTGTTTTCACACAAATGAACCCAGAATGATTTGAAATTGTGCTTCGTGCAACATAATTCTGTGTGCCATTTAAAAACCATAAGTTCTAATGACTCCATTCCTTTTATTGGTAATGGGGGCTGCTAATTGGAGTACTCTAAAACAAACCTGACCTCTCTAGGATATTCAGAAGCCAAGTTCTAAGCCCACAAAGGTGTAACTGGACTACTTCTTTAAAGTGACACCAGGCCCGGTGACCTTTGGGACATGGTTTGACCCCCTATAGGAATGTGCGATCATCATGAAACGTTCAGATCACTTACAACTCAATAGATTCTAACTTCTTGTAACGTTTCAGCCTGATTGGACCTTGTTTTCACACAAATGGACCCAGAATGATGTGAAATTGTGCTTCGTGCAACATAATTCTGGGTGCCATTTACAAACCATAAGTGCTATTGACTCCATTCCTTATTGAGGTTGTAGGGGCTGTTGATTGGAGTACACTAAAACAAACCTGATCTCTCTAGGACATTCAGAAGCCAAGTTATAAGCCCACAAAGGTGTAACTGGGCTACTTCTTTAAAGTGACACCAGGCCCGGTGACCATTGGGACATGGTTTGACCCCCTATAGGAATGTGCGATCATCATGAAACGTTCAGATCACTTACAACTCAATAGATTCTTCCTTCTTGTAACGTTTCAGCCTGATTGTTCCTTGTTTTCACACAAATGGACCCAGAATGATGTGAAATTGTGCTTCGTGCAACATAATTCTGGGTGCCATTTACAAAGCATAAGTGCTAATGACTCCATTCCTTTTTGTGGTTGTAGGGGCTGTTGGTTGGAGTACATTAAAACAAACCTGATCTCTCTAGGACATTCAGAAGCCAAGTTATAAGCCCACAAATGTGTAACTGGACTACTTCTTTAAATTGACACCAGATCCAGTGACCTTTGGGACGTGGTTTGACCCCCTTAGGAAAGTGCTATCATCATGAAACATTCAGATCACTTACAACTCAATAGATTCTACCTTCCTGTAACGTTTCAGCCTGATTGGACCATGTTTTCACACAAATGGACCCAGAATGATGTGAAATTGTGCTTCGTGCAACATAATTCTGGGTGCCATTTACAAACCATAAGTGCTAATGACTCCATTCCTTTTTGTGGTTGTAGGGCCTGTTGATTGGAGTACACTAAAACAAACCTGATCTCTCTAGGACAATCAGAAGCCAAGTTATAAGCCCACAAATGTGTAACTGGACTACTTCTTTAAAGTGACACCAGATCCGGTGACCTTTGGGACATGGTTTTACCCCCTATAGGAATGTGCGATCATCTTGAAACGTTCAGATCACTTACAACTCAATAGATTCTACCTTCCTGTAACGTTTCAGCCTGATTGGACCTTGTTTTCACACAAATGAACCCAGAATGATGTGAAATTGTGCTTCGTGCAACATAATTCTGGGTGCCATTTAAAAACCATAAGTTCTAATGACTCCATTCCTTTTAGTGGCAATGGGGGCTGCTAATTGGAGTACTCTAAAACGAACCTGACCTCTCTAGGATATTCAGAAGCCAAGTTCTAAGCCCACAAAGGTGTAACTGGACTACTTCTTTAAAGTGACACCAGGCCCGGTGACCTTTGGGACATGGTTTGACCCCCTTAGGAAAGAGCTATCATCATGAAACGTTCAGATCACTTACAACTCAATAGATTCTGCCTTACTGTAACGTTTCAGCCTGATTGGACCTTGTTTTCACACAAATGAACCCAGAATGATGTGAAATTGTGCTTCGTGCAACATAATTCTGGGTGCCATTTAAAAACCATAAGTGCTAATGACTCCATTCCTTTTTGTGGTTGTAGGGGCTGTTGATTGGAGTATACTAAAACAAACCTGATCTCTCTAGGACATTCAGAAGCCAAGTTATGAGCCCACAAATGTGTAACTGGACTACTTCTTTAAATTGACACCAGATCCGGTGACCTTTGGGACATGGTTTGACCCCCTTAGGAAAGTGCTATCATCATGAAACATTCAGATCACTTACAACTCAATAGATTCTACCTTCCTGTAACGTTTCAGCCTGATTGGACCTTGTTTTCACACAAATGAACCCAGAATGATGTGAAATTGTGCTTCGTGCAAGATAATTCTGGGTGCCATTTACAAACCTTAAGTGGTAATGACTCCATTCCTTTTTGTGGTTGTAGGGGCTGTTGATTGGAGTACACTAAAAAAACCTGATCTCTCTAGGACATTCAGAAGCCAAGTTATAAGCCCACAAATGTGTAACTGGACTACTTCTTTAAATTGACACCAGATCCGGTGACCTTTGGGACATAGTTTGACCCCCTTAGGAAAGTGCTATCATCATGAAACGTTCAGATCACTTACAACTCAATAGATTCTACCTTCCTGTAACGTTTCAGCCTGATTGGACCTTGTTTTCACACAAATGAACCCAGAATGATGTGAAATTGTGCTTCGTGCAACATAATTCTGTGTGCCATTTAAAAACCATAAGTTCTAATGACTCCATTCCTTTTAGTGGTAATGGGGGCTGCTAATTGGAGTATACTAAAACAAACCTGACCTCTCTAGGATATTCAGAAGCCAAGTTCTAAGCCCACAAAGGTGTAACTGGACTACTTCTTTAAATTGACACCAGATCCGGTGACCTTTGGGACATGGTTTGACCCCCTTAGGAAAGTGCTATCATCATGAAACATTCAGATCACTTACAACTCAATAGATTCTACCTTCCTGTAAGGTTTCAGCCTGATTGGACCTTGTTTTCACACAAATGAACCCAGAATGATGTGAAATTGTGCTTCGTGCAACATAATTCTGGGTGCCATTTACAAACCTTAAGTGCTAATGACTCCATTCCTTTTTGTGGTTGTAGGGGCTGTTGATTGGAGTACACTAAAAAAACCTGATCTCTCTAGGACATTCAGAAGCCAAGTTATAAGCCCACAAATGTGTAACTGGACTACTTCTTTAAATTGACACCAGATCCGGTGACCTTTGGGACATAGTTTGACCCCCTTAGGAAAGTGCTATCATCATGAAACGTTCAGATCACTTACAACTCAATAGATTCTACCTTCCTGTAACGTTTCAGCCTGATTGGACCTTGTTTTCACACAAATGAACCCAGAATGATGTGAAATTGTGCTTCGTGCAACATAATTCTGTGTGCCATTTAAAAACCATAAGTTCTAATGACTCCATTCCTTTTAGTGGTAATGGGGGCTGCTAATTGGAGTACTCTAAAACAAACCTGACCTCTCTAGGATATTCAGAAGCCAAGTTCTAAGCCCACAAAGGTGTAACTGGACTACTTCTTTAAAGTGACACCAGGCCCGGTGACCTTTGGGACATGGTTTGACCCCCTATAGGAATGTGCGATCATCATGAAACGTTCAGATCACCTACAACTCAATAGATTCTAACTTCTTGTAACGTTTCAGCCTGATTGGACCTTGTTTTCACACAAATGGACCCAGAATGATGTGAAATTGTGCTTCGTGCAACATAATTCTGGGTGCCATTTACAAACCATAAGTGCTAATGACTCCATTCCTTTTTGTGGTTGTAGGGGCTGTTGGTTGGAGTACATTAAAACAAACCTGATCTCTCTAGGACATTCAGAAGCCAAGTTATAAGCCCACAAATGTGTAACTGGACTACTTCTTTAAATTGACACCAGATCCAGTGACCTTTGGGACGTGGTTTGACCCCCTTAGGAAAGTGCTATCATCATGAAACATTCAGATCACTTACAACTCAATAGATTCTACCTTCTTGTAACGTTTCAGCCTGATTGGACCTTGTTTCACTCAAATGAACACAGAATGATGTGAAATTGTGCTTCGTGCAACATAATTCTGGGTGCCATTTAAAAACCATAAGTGCTAATGACTCCATTCCTTTTAGTGGTAATGGGGGCTGTTAATTGGAGTACTCTAAAACAAACCTGACCTCTCTAGGATATTCAGAAGCCAAGTTATAAGCCCAAAAAGGTGTAACTGGACTACTTCTTTGAATTGACACCAGATCCGGTGACCTTTGGGACATGGTTTGACCCCCTTAGAAAAGTGCTATCATCATGAAACGTTCAGATCACTTACAACTCAATAGATTCTACCTTCCTGTAACATTTCAGCCTGATTGGACCTTGTTTTCACACAAATGAACCCAGAATGATGTGAAATTGTGCTTCGTGCAACATAATTCTGGGTGCCATTTAAAAACCATAAGTGCTAATGACTCCATTCCTTTTTGAGGTTGTAGGGGCTGTTGATTGGAGTACACTAAAACAAACCTGATCTCTCTAGGACATTCACAAGCCAAGTTATAAGCCCTCAAAGGTGTCACTGGACTACTTCTTTAAAGTGACACCAGGCCCGGTGACCTTTGGGACATGGTTTGACCCCCTATAGGAATGTGCGATCATCATGAAACGTTCAGATCACTTACAACTCAATAGATTCTACCTTCTTGTAACGTTTCAGCCTGATTGGACCTTGTTTTCACACAAATGGACCCAGAATGATGTGAAATTGTGCTTCGTGCAACATAATTCTGGGTGCCATTTACAAACCATAAGTGCTAATGACTCCATTCCTTTTTGTGGTTGTAGGGGCTGTTGGTTGGAATTCATTAAAACAAACCAGATCTCTCTAGGACATTCAGAAGCCAAGTTATAAGCCCACAAATGTGTAACTGGACTACTTCTTTAAATTGACACCAGATCCGGTGACCTTTGGGACATGGTTTGACCCCCTTAGGAAAGTGCTATCATCATGAAACGTTCAGATCACTTACAAATCAATAGATTCTACCTTCCTGTAACGTTTCAGCCTGATTGGACCTTGTTTTCACACAAATGAACCCAGAATGATGTGAAATTGTGCTTCGTGCAACATAATTCTGGGTGCCATTTACAAACCATAAGTGCTAATGACTCCATTCCTTTTTGTGGTTGTAGGGGCTGTTGATTGGAGTACACTAAAACAAACCTAACCTCTCTAGGGCATTCAGAAGCCAATTTATAAGCCCACAAAGGTGTAACTGGACTACTTCTTTTAAGTGACACCAGGCCCGGTGACCTTTGGGACATGGTTTTGCCCCCTATAGGAATGTGCGATCATCTTGAAACATTCAGATCACTTACAACTCAATATATTCAACCTTCCTGTAACGTTTCAGCCTGATTGGACCTTGTTTTCACACAAATGAACCCAGAATGATGTGAAATTGTGCTTCGTGCAACATAATTCTGGGTGCCATTTAAAAACCATAAGTGCTAATGACTCCATTCCTTTTTGAGGTTGTAGGGGCTGTTGATTGGAGTACACTAAAACAAACCTGATCTCTCTAGGACATTCAGAAGCCAAGTTATAAGCCCTCAAAGGTGTAACTGGACTACTTTAAAGTGACACCAGGCCCGGTGACCTTTGGGACATGGTTTGACCCCCTTAAGAAATGCTATCATCATGAAATGTTCAGATCATTTACAACTCAATAGATTCTACCTTGCTGTAACGTTTCAGCCTGATTGGACCTTGTTTTCACACAAATGAACCCAGAATGATGTGAATTTGTGCTTCGTGCAACATAATCCTGGGTCCCATTTACAAAGCTTAAGTGCTCATGACTCCATTCCTTTTTTGTGGTTGTAGGGGCTGTTGACTGGAGTACACTAAAACAAACCTGATCTCTCTAGGACATTCAGAAGCCAAGTTATAAGCCCACAAATGTGTAACTGGACTACTTATTTAAATTGACACCAGATCCGGTGACCTTTGGGACATGGTGTGACCCCCTTAGGAAAGTGATATCATCATGAAACGTTCAGATCACTTACAACTCAATAGATTCTACCTTCCTGTAACGTTTCAGCCTGATTGGACCTTGTTTTCACACAAATGAACCCAGAATGATGTGAAATTGTGCTTCGTGCAACATAATTCTGTGTGCCATTTAAAAACCATAAGTTCTAATGACTCCATTCCTTTTAGTGGTAATGGGGGCTGCTAATTGGAGTACTCTAAAACAAACCTGACCTCTCTAGGATATTCAGAAGCCAAGTTCTAAGCCCACAAAGGTGTAACTGGACTACTTCTTTAAAGTGACACCAGGCCCGGTGACCTTTGGGACATGGTTTGACCCCCTATAGGAAAGTGCTATCATCATGAAACATTCAGATCACTTACAACTCAATAGATTCTACCTTCCTGTAACGTTTCAGCCTGATTGGACCTTGTTTTCACACAAATGGACCCAGAATGATGTGAAATTGTGCTTCGTGCAACATAATTCTGGGTGCCATTTACAAACCATAAGTGCTAATGACTCCATTCCTTTTTGTGGTTGTAGGGCCTGTTGATTGGAGTACACTAAAACAAACCTGATCTCTCTAGGACATTCAGAAGCCAAGTTATAAGCCCACAAATGTGTAACTGGACTACTTCTTTAAAGTGACACCAGATCCGGTGACCTTTGGGACATGGTTTTACCCCCTATAGGAATGTGCCATCATCTTGAAACGTTCAGATCACTTACAACTCAATAGATTCTACCTTCTTGTAACGTTTCAGCCTGATTGGACCTTGTTTCACTCAAATGAACACAGAATGATGTGAAATTGTGCTTCGTGCAACATAATTCTGGGTGCCATTTAAAAACCATAAGTGCTAATGACTCCATTCCTTTTTGTGGTAATGGGGGCTGTTAATTGGAGTACTCTAAAACAAACCTGACCTCTCTAGGATATTCAGAAGCCAAGTTATAAGCCCAAAAAGGTGTAACTGGACTACTTCTTTGAATTGACACCAGATCCGGTGACCTTTGGGACATGGTTTTACCCCCTTAGAAAAGTGCTATCATCATGAAACGTTCAGATCACTTACAACTCAATAGATTCTACCTTCCTGTAACATTTCAGCCTGATTGGACCTTGTTTTCACACAAATGAACCCAGAATGATGTGAAATTGTGCTTCGTGCAACATAATTCTGGGTGCCATTTAAAAACCATAAGTGCTAATGACTCCATTCCTTTTTGAGGTTGTAGGGGCTGTTGATTGGAGTACACTAAAACAAACCTGATCTCTCTAGGACATTCACAAGCCAAGTTATAAGCCCTCAAAGGTGTCACTGGACTACTTCTTTAAAGTGACACCAGGCCCGGTGACCTTTGGGACATGGTTTGACCCCCTTAGGAAAGTGCTATCATCATGAAACATTCAGATCACTTACAACTCAATAGATTCTACCTTCCTGTAAGGTTTCAGCCTGATTGGACCTTGTTTTCACACAAATGAACCCAGAATGATGTGAAATTGTGCTTCGTGCAACATAATTCTGGGTGCCATTTACAAACCTTAAGTGCTAATGACTCCATTCCTTTTTGTGGTTGTAGGGGCTGTTGATTGGAGTACACTAAAAAAACCTGATCTCTCTAGGACATTCAGAAGCCAAGTTATAAGCCCACAAATGTGTAACTGGACTACTTCTTTAAATTGACACCAGATCCGGTGACCTTTGGGACATAGTTTGACCCCTTTAGGAAAGTGCTATCATCATGAAACGTTCAGATCACTTACAACTCAATAGATTCTACCTTCCTGTAACGTTTCAGCCTGATTGGACCTTGTTTTCACACAAATGAACCCAGAATGATGTGAAATTGTGCTTCGTGCAACATAATTCTGTGTGCCATTTAAAAACCATAAGTTCTAATGACTCCATTCCTTTTAGTGGTAATGGGGGCTGCTAATTGGAGTACTCTAAAACAAACCTGACCTCTCTAGGATATTCAGAAGCCAAGTTCTAAGCCCACAAAGGTGTAACTGGACTACTTCTTTAAAGTGACACCAGGCCCGGTGACCTTTGGGACATGGTTTGACCCCCTATAGGAATGTGCGATCATCATGAAACGTTCAGATCACCTACAACTCAATAGATTCTAACTTCTTGTAACGTTTCAGCCTGATTGGACCTTGTTTTCACACAAATGGACCCAGAATGATGTGAAATTGTGCTTCGTGCAACATAATTCTGGGTGCCATTTACAAACCATAAGTGCTAATGACTCCATTCCTTTTTGTGGTTGTAGGGGCTGTTGGTTGGAGTACATTAAAACAAACCTGATCTCTCTAGGACATTCAGAAGCCAAGTTATAAGCCCACAAATGTGTAACTGGACTACTTCTTTAAATTGACACCAGATCCAGTGACCTTTGGGACGTGGTTTGACCCCCTTAGGAAAGTGCTATCATCATGAAACATTCAGATCACTTACAACTCAATAGATTCTACCTTCCTGTAACGTTTCAGCCTGATTGGACCTTGTTTTCACACAAATGGACCCAGAATGATGTGAAATTGTGCTTCGTGCAACATAATTCTGGGTGCCATTTACAAACCATAAGTGCTAATGACTCCATTCCTTTTTGTGGTTGTAGGGCCTGTTGATTGGAGTACACTAAAACAAACCTGATCTCTCTAGGACATTCAGAAGCCAAGTTATAAGCCCACAAATGTGTAACTGGACTACTTCTTTAAAGTGACACCAGATCCGGTGACCTTTGGGACATGGTTTTACCCCCTATAGGAATGTGCCATCATCTTGAAACGTTCAGATCACTTACAACTCAATAGATTCTACCTTCTTGTAACGTTTCAGCCTGATTGGACCTTGTTTCACTCAAATGAACACAGAATGATGTGAAATTGTGCTTCGTGCAACATAATTCTGGGTGCCATTTAAAAACCATAAGTGCTAATGACTCCATTCCTTTTAGTGGTAATGGGGGCTGTTAATTGGAGTACTCTAAAACAAACCTGACCTCTCTAGGATATTCAGAAGCCAAGTTATAAGCCCAAAAAGGTGTAACTGGACTACTTCTTTGAATTGACACCAGATCCGGTGACCTTTGGGACATGGTTTGACCCCCTTAGAAAAGTGCTATCATCATGAAACGTTCAGATCACTTACAACTCAATAGATTCTACCTTCCTGTAACATTTCAGCCTGATTGGACCTTGTTTTCACACAAATGAACCCAGAATGATGTGAAATTGTGCTTCGTGCAACATAATTCTGGGTGCCATTTAAAAACCATAAGTGCTAATGACTCCATTCCTTTTTGAGGTTGTAGGGGCTGTTGATTGGAGTACACTAAAACAAACCTGATCTCTCTAGGACATTCACAAGCCAAGTTATAAGCCCTCAAAGGTGTCACTGGACTACTTCTTTAAAGTGACACCAGGCCCGGTGACCTTTGGGACATGGTTTGACCCCCTATAGGAATGTGCGATCATCATGAAACATTCAGATCACTTACAACTCAATAGATTCTACCTTCTTGTAACGTTTCAGCCTGATTGGACCTTGTTTTCACACAAATGGACCCAGAATGATGTGAAATTGTGCTTCGTGCAACATAATTCTGGGTGCCATTTACAAACCATAAGTGCTAATGACTCCATTCCTTTTTGTGGTTGTAGGGGCTGTTGGTTGGAATTCATTAAAACAAACCAGATCTCTCTAGGACATTCAGAAGCCAAGTTATAAGCCCACAAATGTGTAACTGGACTACTTCTTTAAATTGACACCAGATCCGGTGACCTTTGGGACATGGTTTGACCCCCTTAGGAAAGTGCTATCATCATGAAACGTTCAGATCACTTACAAATCAATAGATTCTACCTTCCTGTAACGTTTCAGCCTGATTGGACCTTGTTTTCACACAAATGAACCCAGAATGATGTGAAATTGTGCTTCGTGCAACATAATTCTGGGTGCCATTTACAAACCATAAGTGCTAATGACTCCATTCCTTTTTGTGGTTGTAGGGGCTGTTGATTGGAGTACACTAAAACAAACCTAACCTCTCTAGGGCATTCAGAAGCCAAGTTATAAGCCCACAAAGGTGTAACTGGACTACTTCTTTTAAGTGACACCAGGCCCGGTGACCTTTGGGACATGGTTTTGCCCCCTATAGGAATGTGCGATCATCTTGAAACATTCAGATCACTTACAACTCAATATATTCAACCTTCCTGTAACGTTTCAGCCTGATTGGACCTTGTTTTCACACAAATGAACCCAGAATGATGTGAAATTGTGCTTCGTGCAACATAATTCTGGGTGCCATTTAAAAACCATAAGTGCTAATGACTCCATTCCTTTTTGAGGTTGTAGGGGCTGTTGATTGGAGTACACTAAAACAAACCTGATCTCTCTAGGACATTCAGAAGCCAAGTTATAAGCCCTCAAAGGTGTAACTGGACTACTTTAAAGTGACACCAGGCCCGGTGACCTTTGGGACATGGTTTGACCCCCTTAAGAAATGCTATCATCATGAAATGTTCAGATCATTTACAACTCAATAGATTCTACCTTGCTGTAACGTTTCAGCCTGATTGGACCTTGTTTTCACACAAATGAACCCAGAATGATGTGAATTTGTGCTTCGTGCAACATAATCCTGGGTCCCATTTACAAAGCTTAAGTGCTCATGACTCCATTCCTTTTTTGTGGTTGTAGGGGCTGTTGATTGGAGTACACTAAAACAAACCTGATCTCTCTAGGACATTCAGAAGCCAAGTTATAAGCCCACAAATGTGTAACTGGACTACTTCTTTAAATTGACACCAGATCCGGTGACCTTTGGGACATGGTGTGACCCCCTTAGGAAAGTGATATCATCATGAAACGTTCAGATCACTTAAAACTCAATAGATTCTGCCTTCCTGTAACGTTTCAGCCTGATTGGACCTTGTTTTCACACAAATGGACCCAGAATGATGTGAAATTGTACTTCGTGCAACATAATTCTGGGTGCCATTTACAAACCATAAGTGCTAATGACTCCATTCCTTTTTGTGGTTGTGGGGGCTGTTGATTGGAGTACATTAAAACAAACCTGATCTCTCTAGGACATTCAGAAGCCAAGTTATAAGACCACAAAGGTGTAACTGGACTACTTCTTTAAATTGACACCAGGCCCGGTGACCTTTGGGACATGGTTTGACCCCCTTAGGAAAGAGCTATCATCATGAAACGTTCAGATCACTTACAACTCAATAGATTCTGCCTTCCTGTAACGTTTCAGCCTGATTGGACCTTGTTTTCACACAAATGAACCCAGAATGATGTGAAATTGTGCTTCGTGCAACATAATTCTGGGTGCCATTTAAAAACCATAAGTGCTAATGACTCCATTCCTTTTTGTGGTTGTGGGGGCTGTTGATTGGAGTACATTAAAACAAACCTGATCTCTCTAGGACATTCAGAAGCCAAGTTATAAGCCCACAAAGGTGTAACTGGACTACTTCTTTAAATTGACACCAGATCCGGTGACCTTTGGGACATGGTTTGACCCCCTTAGGAAAGTGCTATCATCATGAAACATTCAGATCACTTACAACTCAATAGATTCTACCTTCCTGTAACGTTTCAGCCTGATTGGACCTTGTTTTCACACAGATGAACCCAGAATGACGTGAAATTGTGCTTCGTGCAACATAATTCTGGGTGCCATTTACAAACCTTAAGTGCTCATGACTCCATTCCTTTTTTGTGGTTGTAGGGGCTGTTGATTGGAGTACACTAAAACAAACCTGATCTCTCTAGGACATTCAGAAGCCAAGTTATAAGCCCACAAATGTGTAACTGGACTACTTCTTTAAATTGACACCAGATCCGGTGACCTTTGGGACATGGTGTGACCCCCTTAGGAAAGTGATATCATCATGAAACGTTCAGATCACTTAAAACTCAATAGATTCTACCTTCCTGTAACGTTTCAGCCTGATTGGACCTTGTTTTCACACAAATGGACCCAGAATGATGTGAAATTGTGCTTCGTGCAACATAATTCTGGGTGCCATTTACAAACCATAAGTGCTAATTACTCCATTCCTTTTTGTGGTTGTAGGGGCTGTTGGTTGGAATTCATTAAAACAAACCAGATCTCTCTAGGACATTCAGAAGCCAAGTTATAAGCCCACAAATGTGTAACTGGACTACTTCTTTAAATTGACACCAGATCCGGTGACCTTTGGGACATGGTTTGACCCCCTTAGGAAAGTGCTATCATCATGAAACGTTCAGATCACTTACAAATCAATAGATTCTACCTTCCTGTAACGTTTCAGCCTGATTGGACCTTGTTTTCACACAAATGAACCCAGAATGATGTGAAATTGTGCTTCGTGCAACATAATTCTGGGTGCCATTTACAAACCATAAGTGCTAATGACTCCATTCCTTTTTGTGGTTGTAGGGGCTGTTGATTGGAGTACACTAAAACAAACCTAACCTCTCTAGGGCATTCAGAAGCCAAGTTATAAGCCCACAAAGGTGTAACTGGACTACTTCTTTTAAGTGACACCAGGCCCGGTGACCTTTGGGACATGGTTTTGCCCCCTATAGGAATGTGCGATCATCTTGAAACATTCAGATCACTTACAACTCAATATATTCAACCTTCCTGTAACGTTTCAGCCTGATTGGACCTTGTTTTCACACAAATGAACCCAGAATGATGTGAAATTGTGCTTCGTGCAACATAATTCTGGGTGCCATTTAAAAACCATAAGTGCTAATGACTCCATTCCTTTTTGAGATTGTAGGGGCTGTTGATTGGAGTACACTAAAACAAACCTGATCTCTCTAGGACATTCAGAAGCCAAGTTATAAGCCCTCAAAGGTGTAACTGGACTACTTTAAAGTGACACCAGGCCCGGTGACCTTTGGGACATGGTTTGACCCCCTTAAGAAATGCTATCATCATGAAATGTTCAGATCATTTACAACTCAATAGATTCTACCTTGCTGTAACGTTTCAGCCTGATTGGACCTTGTTTTCACACAAATGAACCCAGAATGATGTGAATTTGTGCTTCGTGCAACATAATCCTGGGTCCCATTTACAAAGCTTAAGTGCTCATGACTCCATTCCTTTTTTGTGGTTGTAGGGGCTGTTGATTGGAGTACACTAAAACAAACCTGATCTCTCTAGGACATTCAGAAGCCAAGTTATAAGCCCACAAATGTGTAACTGGACTACTTCTTTAAATTGACACCAGATCCGGTGACCTTTGGGACATGGTGTGACCCCCTTAGGAAAGTGATATCATCATGAAACGTTCAGATCACTTAAAACTCAATAGATTCTACCTTCCTGTAACGTTTCAGCCTGATTGGACCTTGTTTTCACACAAATGGACCCAGAATGATGTGAAATTGTACTTCGTGCAACATAATTCTGGGTGCCATTTACAAACCATAAGTGCTAATGACTCCATTCCTTTTTGTGGTTGTGGGGGCTGTTGATTGGAGTACATTAAAACAAACCTGATCTCTCTAGGACATTCAGAAGTCAAGTTATAAGCCCACAAAGGTGTAACTGGACTACTTCTTTAAATTGACACCAGGCCCGGTGACCTTTGGGACATGGTTTGACCCCCTTAGGAAAGAGCTATCATCATGAAACGTTCAGATCACTTACAACTCAATAGATTCTGCCTTCCTGTAACGTTTCAGCCTGATTGGACCTTGTTTTCACACAAATGAACCCAGAATGATGTGAAATTGTGCTTCGTGCAACATAATTCTGGGTGCCATTTAAAAACCATAAGTGCTAATGACTCCATTCCTTTTTGTGGTTGTGGGGGCTGTTGATTGGAGTACATTAAAACAAACCTGATCTCTCTAGGACATTCAGAAGCCAAGTTATAAGCCCACAAAGGTGTAACTGGACTACTTCTTTAAATTGACACCAGATCCGGTGACCTTTGGGACATGGTTTGACCCCCTTAGGAAAGTGCTATCATCATGAAACATTCAGATCACTTACAACTCAATAGATTCTACCTTCCTGTAACGTTTCAGCCTGATTGGACCTTGTTTTCACACAGATGAACCCAGAATGACGTGAAATTGTGCTTCGTGCAACATAATTCTGGGTGCCATTTACAAACCTTAAGTGCTAATGACTCCATTCCTTTTTGTGGTTGTAGGGGCTGTTGATTGGAGTACACTAAAAAAAAACCTGATCTCTCTAGGACATTCAGAAGCCAAGTTATAAGCCCACAAATGTGTAACTGGACTACTTCTTTAAATTGACACCAGATCCGGTGACCTTTGGGACATAGTTTGACCCCCTTAGGAAAGTGCTATCATCATGAAACGTTCAGATCACTTACAACTCAATAGATTCTACCTTCCTGTAACGTTTCAGCCTGATTGGACCTTGTTTTCACACAAATGAACCCAGAATGATGTGAAATTGTGCTTCGTGCAACATAATTCTGGGTGCCATTTAAAAACCATAAGTTCTAATGACTCCATTCCTTTTAGTGGCAATGGGGGCTGCTAATTGGAGTACTCTAAAACGAACCTGACCTCTCTAGGATATTCAGAAGCCAAGTTCTAAGCCCTCAAAGGTGTAACTGGACTACTTCTTTAAAGTGACACCAGGCCCGGTGACCTTTGGGACATGGTTTGACCCCCTATAGGAATGTGCGATCATCATGAAACGTTCAGATCAATTACAACTCAATAGATTCTAACTTCTTGTAACGTTTCAGCCTGATTGGACCTTGTTTTCACACAAATGAACCCAGAATTATGTGAAATTGTACTTCGTGCAACATAATTCTGGGTGCCATTTACAAACCATAATTGCTAATGACTCCATTCCTTTTTGTGGTTGTAGGGGCTGTTGATTGGAGTACATTAAAACAAACCTGATCTCTCTAGGACATTCAGAAGCCAAGTTATAAGACCACAAAGTGTAACTGGACTACTTCTTTAAATTGACACCAGGCCCGGTGACCTTTGGGACATGGTTTGACCCCCTTAGGAAAGAGCTATCATCATGAAACGTTCAGATCACTTACAACTCAATAGATTCTGCCTTCCTGTAACGTTTCAGCCTGATTGGACCTTGTTTTCACACAAATGAACCCAGAATGATGTGAAATTGTGATTCGTGCAACATAATTCTGGGTGCCATTTACAAACCATAAGTGCTAATGACTCCATTCCTTTTTGTGGTTGTAGGGGCTGTTGATTGGAGTATACTAAAACAAACCTGATCTCTCTAGGACATTCAGAAGCCAAGTTATGAGCCCACAAATGTGTAACTGGACTACTTCTTTAAATTGACACCAGATCCGGTGACCTTTGGGACATAGTTTGACCCCCTTAGGAAAGTGCTATAATCATGAAACGTTCAGATCACTTACAACTCAATCGATTCTACCTTCCTGTAATGTTTCAGCCTGATTGGACCTTGTTTTCACACAAATGAACCCAGAATGATGTGAAATTGTGCTTCGTGCAACATAATTCTGGGTGCCATTTAAAAACCATAAGTTCTAATGACTCCATTCCTTTTAGTGGTAATGGGGGCTGCTAATTGGAGTACTCTAAAAATAACCTGACCTCTCTAGGATATTCAGAAGCCAAGTTCTAAGCCCACAAAGGTGTAACTGGACTACTTCTTTAAAGTGACACCAGGCCCGGTGACCTTTGGGACATGGTTTGACCTCCTATAGGAATGTGCGATCATCATGAAACGTTCAGATCACTTACAACTCAATAGATTCTAACTTCTTGTAACGTTTCAGCCTGATTGGACCTTGTTTTCACACAAATGGACCCAGAATGATGTGAAATTGTGCTTCGTGCAACATAATTCTGGGTGCCATTTACAAACCATAAGTGCTATTGACTCCATTCCTTATTGAGGTTGTAGGGGCTGTTGATTGGAGTACACTAAAACAAACCTGATCTCTCTAGGACATTCAGAAGCCAAGTTATAAGCCCACAAAGGTGTAACTGGGCTACTTCTTTAAAGTGACACCAGGCCCGGTGACCTTTGGGACATGGTTTGACCCCCTATAGGAATGTGCGATCATCATGAAACGTTCAGATCACTTACAACTCAATAGATTCTACCTTCTTGTAACGTTTCAGCCTGATTGGACCTTGTTTTCACACAAATGGACCCAGAATGATGTGAAATTGTGCTTTGTGCAACTTAATTCTGGGTGCCATTTACAAACCATAAGTGCTAATGACTCCATTCCTTTTTGTGGTTGTAGGGGCTGTTGGTTGGAGTACATTAAACCAAACCTGATTTCTCTAGGACATTCAGAAGCCAAGTTATAAGCCCACAAATGTGTAACTGGACTACTTCTTTAAATTGACACCAGATCCAGTGACCTTTGGGACGTGGTTTGACCCCCTTAGGAAAGTGCTATCATCATGAAACATTCAGACCACTTACAACTCAATAGATTCTACCTTCCTGTAACGTTTTAGCCTGATTGTACCTTGTTTTCACACAAATGAACCCAGAATGATGTGAAATTGTGCTTCGTGCAACATAATTCTGGGTGCCATTTAAAAACCATAAGTTCTAATGACTCCATTCCTTTTTGTGGTTGTAGGGGCTGTTGATTGGAGTATACTAAAACAAACCCGATCTCTCTAGGACATTCAGAAGCCAAGTTATAAGCCCACAAATGTGTAACTGGACTACTTCTTTAAAGTGACACCAGGCCCGGTGACCTTTGGGACATGGTTTGACCCCCTATAGGAATGTGCGATCATCATGAAACGTTCAGATCACTTACAACTCAATAGATTCTACCTTCTCGTAACGTTTCAGCCTGATTGGACCTTGTTTTCACACAAATGGACCCAGAATGATGTGAAATTGTGCTTCGTGCAACATAATTCTGGGTGCCATTTAAAAACCATAAGTGCTAATGACTCCATTCCTTTTTGAGGTTGTAGGGGCTGTTGATTGGAGTACACTAAAACAAACATGATCTCTCTAGGACATTCAGAAGCCAAGTTATAAGCCCACAAATGTGTAACTGGACTAATTCTTTAAATTGAAACCAGATCCGGTGACCTTTGGGACATGGTTTGACCCCCTTAGGAAAGTGCTATCATCATGAAACGTTCAGATCACTTACAACTCAATAGATTCTACCTTCCTGTAACGTTTCAGCCTGATTGGACCATGTTTTCACACAAATGGACCCAGAATGATGTGAAATTGTGCTTCGTGCAACATAATTCTGGGTGCCATTTACAAACTATAAGTGCTAATGACTCCATTCCTTTTTGTGGTTGTAGGGCCTGTTGATTGGAGTACACTAAAACAAACCTGATCTCTCTAGGACATTCAGAAGCCAAGTTATAAGCCCACAAATGTGTAACTGGACTACTTCTTTAAAGTGACACCAGATTCGGTGACCTTTGGGACATGGTTTTACCCCCTATAGGAATGTGCGTTCATCTTGAAACGTTCAGATCACTTACAACTCAATAGATTCTACCTTCTTGTAACGTTTCAGCCTGATTGGACCTTGTTTCACTCAAATGAACCCAGAATGATGTGAAATTGTGCTTCGTGCAACATAATTCTGGGTGCCATTTAAAAACCATAAGTGCTAATGACTCCATTCCTTTTAGTGGTAATGGGGGATGTTAATTGGAGTACTCTAAAACAAACCTGACCTCTCTAGGATATTCAGAAGCCAAGTTATAAGCCCACAAAGGTGTAACTGGACTACTTCTTTAAATTGACACCAGGCCCGGTGACCTTTGGGACATGGTTTGACCCCCTTAGGAAAGTGCTATCATCATGAAACGTTCAGATCACTTACAACTCAATAGATTCTACCTTCCTGTAACGTTTCAGCTTGATTGGACCTTGTTTTCACACAAATGAACCCAGAATGATGCGGAATTGTGCTTCGTGCAACATAATTCTGGGTGCCATTTAAAAACCATAAGTGCTAATGACTCCATTCCTTTTAGTGGTTATGGGGGCTGCTAATTGGAGTACTTTAAAACAAACATGACCTCTCTAGGATATTCAGAAGCCAAGTTATAAGCCCACAAAGGTGTAACTGGACTACTTCTTTAAAGTGACACCAGGCCCGGTGACCTTTGGGACATGGTTTGACCCCCTATAGGAATGTGCGATCATCATGAAACGTTCAGATCACTTACAACTCAATAGATTCTACCTTCCTGTAACGTTTCAGCCTGATTGGACCTTGTTTTCACACAAATGAACCCAGAATGATGTGAAATTGTGCTTCGTGCAACATAATTCTGGGTGCCATTTAAAAACCATAAGTGCTAATGACTCCATTCCTTTTTGTGGTTGTAGGGGCTGTTGATTGGAGTATACTAAAACAAACCTGATCTCTCTAGGACATTCAGAAGCCAAGTTATGAGCCCACAAATGTGTAACTGGACTACTTCTTTAAATTGACACCAGATCCGGTGACCTTTGGGACATGGTTTGACCCCCTTAGGAAAGTGCTATCATCATGAAACATTCAGATCACTTACAACTCAATAGATTCTACCTTCCTGTAACGTTTCAGCCTGATTGGACCTTGTTTTCACACAAATGAACCCAGAATGATGTGAAATTGTGCTTCGTGCAACATAATTCTGGGTGCCATTTAAAAACCATAAGTTCTAATGACTCCATTCCTTTTAGTGGTAATGGGGGCTGCTAATTGGGGTACTCTAAAACAAACCTGACCTCTCTAGGATATTCCGAAGCCAAGTTCTGAGCCCACAAAGGTGTAACTGGACTACTTTAAAGTGACACCAGGCCCGGTGACCTTTGGGACATGGTTTGACCCCCTATAGGAATGTGCGATCATCATGAAACGTTCAGATCACTTACAACTCAATAGATTCTAACTTCTTGTAAAGTTTCAGCCTGATTGGACCTTGTTTTCACACAAATGGACCCAGAATGATAGGAAATTGTGCTTCGTGCAACATAATTCTGGGTGCCATTTAAAAACCATAAGTGCTAATGACTCCATTCCTTTTTGAGGTTGTAGGGGCTGATGATTGGAGTACACTAAAACAAACCTGATCTCTCTAGGACATTCAGAAACCAAGTTATAAGCCCTCAAAGGTGTAATTGGACTACTTCTTTAAAGTGACACCAGGCCCGGTGACCTTTGGGACATGGTTTGATCCCCTTAGGAAAGTACTATCATCATGAAACGTTCAGATCACTTACAACTCAATAGATTCTACCTTCCTGTAACGTTTCAGCCTGATTGGACCTTGTTTTCACACAAATGAACCCAGAATGATGTGAAATTGTGCTTTGTGCCACATAATTCTGGGTGCCATTTAAAAACCATAAGTGCTAATGACTCCATTCCTTTTTGTGGTTGTAGGGGATGTTGATTGGAGTATACTAAAACAAACCTGATCTCTCTAGGACATTCAGAAGCCAAGTTATAAGCCCACAAATGTGTAACTGGACTACTTCTTTAAATTGAAACCAGATCCGGTGACCTTTGGGACATGGTTTGACCCCCTTAGGAAAGTGCTATCATCATGAAACGTTCAGATAACTTACAACTCAATAGATTCTACCTTCTTGTAACGTTTCAGCCTGATTGGACCATGTTTTCACACAAATGGACCCAGAATGATGTGAAATTGTGCTTCGTGCAACATAATTCTGGGTGCCATTTACAAACCATAAGTGCTAATGACTCCATTCCTTTTTGTGGTTGTAGGGCCTGTTGATTGGAGTACACTAAAACAAACCTGATCTCTCTAGGACATTCAGAAGCCAAGTTATAAGCCCACAAAGGTGTAACTGGACTACTTCTTTAAAGTGACACCAGATCCGGTGACCTTTGGGACATGGTTTTACCCCCTATAGGAATGTGCAATCATCTTGAAACGTTCAGATCACTTACAACTCAATAGATTCTACCTTCTTGTAACGTTTCAGCCTGATTGGACCTTGTTTCACTCAAATGAACCCAGAATGATGTGAAATTGTGCTTCGTGCAACATAATTCTGGGTGCCATTTAAAAACCATAAGTGCTAATGACTCCATTCCTTTTAGTGGTAATGGGGGCTGTTAATTGGAGTACTCTAAAACAAACCTGACCTCTCTAGGATATTCAGAAGCCAAGTTATAAGCCCACAAAGGTGTAACTGGACTACTTCTTTAAATTGACACCAGGCCCGGTGACATTTGGGACATGGTTTGACCCCCTTAGGAAAGTGCTATCATCATGAAATGTTCAGATCACTTACAACTCAATAGATTCTACCTTCCTGTAACGTTTCAGCCTGATTGGACCTTGTTTTCACACAAATGAAGCCAGAATGATGTGGAATTGTGCTTCGTGCAACATAATTCTGGGTGCCATTTAAAAACCATAAGTGCTATTGACTCCATTCCTTTTAGTGGTAATGCGGGCTGCTAATTGGAGTACTCTAAAACAAACCTGACCTCTCTAGGATATTCAGAAGCCAAGTTATAAGCCCACAAAGGTGTAACTGGACTACTTCTTTAAAGTGACACCAGGCCCGGTGACCTTTGGGGCATGGTTTGACCCCCTATAGGAATGTGCGATCATCATGAAACGTTCAGATCACTTACAACTCAATAGATTCTACCTTCTTGTAACGTTTCAGCCTGATTGGACCTTGTTTTCACACAAATGGACCCAGAATGATGTGAAATTGTGCTTCGTGGAACATAATTCTGGGTGCCATTTACAAACCATAAGTGCTAATGACTCCATTCCTTTTTGTGGTTGTAGGGGCTGTTGGTTGGAGTACATTAAAACAAACCTGATCTCTCTAGGACATTCAGAAGCCAAGTTATAAGCCCACAAAGGTGTAACTGGACTACTTCTTTAAATTGACTCCAGGCCCGGTGACCTTTGGGACATGGTTTGACCCCCTTAGGAAAGAGCTATCATCATGAAACGTTCAGATCACTTACAACTCAATAGATTCTACCTTCCTGTAACATTTCAGCCTGATTGGACCTTGTTTTCACACAAATGAACCCAGAATGATGTGGAATTGTGCTTCGTGCAACATAATTCTGGGTGCCATTTAAAAACCATAAGTGATAATGACTCCATTCCTTTTTGTGGTTGTAGGGGCTGTTGATTGGAGTATACTAAAACAAACCTGATCTCTCTAGGACATTCAGAAGCCAAGTTATGAGCCCACAAATGTGTAACTGGACTACTTCTTTAAATTGACACCAGATCCGGTGACATTTGGGACATGGTTTGACCCCCTTAGGAAAGTGCTATCATCATGAAACATTCAGATCACTTACAACTCAATAGATTCTACCTTCCTGTAACGTTTCAGCCTTATTGGACCTTGTTTTCACACAAATGAACCCAGAATGATGTGAAATTGTGCTTCGTGCAACATAATTCTGGGTGCCATTTACAAAGCTTAAGTGCTAATGACTCCATTCCTTTTTGTGGTTGTAGGGGCTGTTGATTGGAGTACACTAAAACAAACCTGATCTCTCTAGGACATTCAGAAGCCAAGTTATAAGCCCACAAATGTGTAACTGGACTACTTCTTTAAATTGACACCAGATCCGGTGACCTTTGGGACATAGTTTGACCCCCTTAGGAAAGTGCTATCATCATGAAACGTTCAGATCACTTACAACTCAATAGATTCTACCTTCCTGTAACGTTTCAGCTTGATTGGACCTTGTTTTCACACAAATGAACCCAGAATGATGTGAAATTGTGCTTCGTGCAACATAATTCTGGGTGCCATTTAAAAACCATAATTTCTAATGACTCCATTCCTTTTAGTGGTAATGGGGGCTGCTAATTGGAGTACTCTAAAACAAACCTGACCTCTCTAGGATATTCAGAAGCCAAGTTCTAAGCCCACAAAGGTGTAACTGGACTACTTTAAAGTGACACCAGGCCCCGTGACCTTTGGGACATGGTTTGACCCCCTATAGGAATGTGCGATCATCATGAAACGTTCAGATCACTTACAACTCAATAGATTCTAACTTCTTGTAAAGTTTCAGCCTGATTGGACCTTGTTTTCACACAAATGGACCCAGAATGATGTGAAATTGTGCTTTGTGCAACATAATTCTGGGTGCCAATTACAAACCATAAGTGCTATTGACTCCATTCCTTATTGAGGTTGTAGGGGCTGTTGATTGGAGTACACTAAAAAAAACCTGATCTCTCTAGGACATTCAGAAGCCAAGTTATAAGCCCACAAAGGTGTAACTGGGCTACTTCTTTAAATTGACACCAGATCCGGTGACCTTTGGGACATGGTTTGACCCCCTTAGGAAAGTGCTATCATCATGAAACATTCAGATCACTTACAACTCAATAGATTCTACCTTCCTGTAACGTTTCAGCCTGATTGGACCTTGTTTTCACACAAATGAACCCAGAATGATGTGAAATTGTGCTTCGTGCAACATAATTCTGGGTGCCATTTACAAACCTTAAGTGCTAATGACTCCATTCCTTTTTGTGGTTGTAGGGGCTGTTGATTGGAGTACACTAAAACAAACCTGATCTCTCTAGGACATTCAGAAGCCAAGTTATAAGCCCACAAATGTGTAACTGGACTACTTCTTTAAATTGACACCAGATCCGGTGACCTTTGGGACATAGTTTGACCCCCTTAGGAAAGTGCTATCATCATAAAACGTTCAGATCACTAACAACTCAATAGATTCTACCTTCCTGTAACGTTTCAGCCTGATTGGACCTTGTTTTCACACAAATGAACCCAGAATGATGTGAAATTGTGCTTCGTGCAACATAATTCTGGGTGCCATTTACAAACCATAATTTCTAATGACTCCATTCCTTTTAGTGGTAATGGGGGCTGCTAATTGGAGTACTCTAAAACAAACCTGACCTCTCTAGGATATTCATAAGCCAAGTTCTAAGCCCACAAAGGTGTAACTGGACTACTTTAAAGTGACACCAGGCCCGGTGACCTTTGGGACATGGTTTGACCCCCTCTAGGAATGTGCGATCATCATGAAACGTTCAGATCACTTACAACTCAATAGATTCTAACTTCTTGTAAAGTTTGAGCCTGATTGGACCTTGTTTTCACACAAATGGACCCAGAATGATGTGAAATTGTGCTTTGTGCAACATAATTCTGGGTGCCATTTACAAACAATAAGTGCTATTGACTCCATTCCTTATTGAGGTTGTAGGGGCTGTTGATTGGAGTACACTAAAAAAAACCTGATCTCTCTAGGACATTCAGAAGCCAAGTTATAAGCCCACAAAGGTGTAACTGGGCTACTTCTTTAAAGTGACACCAGGCCCGGTGACCTTTGGGACATGGTTTGACCCCCTATAGGAATGTGCGATCATCATGAAACGTTCAGATCACTTACAACTCAATAGATTCTACCTTCTTGTAACGTTTCAGCCTGATTGGACCTTGTTTTCACACAAATGGACCCAGAATGATGTGAAATTGTGCTTCGTGCAACATAATACTGGGTGCCATTTACAAACCATAAGTGCTAATGACTCCATTCCTTTTTGTGGTTGTAGGGGCTGTTGGTTGGAGTACATTAAAACAAACCTGATCTCTCTAGGACATTCAGAAGCCAAGTTATAAGCCCACAAATGTGTAACTGGACTACTTCTTTAAATTGACACCAGATCCAGTGACCTTTGGGACGTGGTTTGACCCCCTTAGGAAAGTGCTATCATCATGAAACATTCAGATCACTTACAACTCAATAGAATCTACCTTCCTGTAACGTTTCAGCCTGATTGTACCTTGTTTTCACACAAATGAACCCAGAATGATGTGAAATTGTGCTTCGTGCAACATAATTCTGGGTGCCATTTAAAAACCATAAGTTCTAATGACTCCATTCCTTTTTGTGGTTGTAGGGGCTGTTGATTGGAGTATACTAAAACAAACTTGATCTCTCTAGGACATTCAGAAGCCAAGTTATAAGCCCACAAATGTGTAACTGGACTACTTCTTTAAAGTGACACCAGGCCCGGTGACCTTTGGGACATGGTTTGACCCCCTATAGGAATGTGCGATCATCATGAAACGTTCAGATCACTTACAACTCAATAGATTCTACCTTCTCGTAACGTTTCAGCCTGATTGGACCTTGTTTTCACACAAATGGACCCAGAATGATGTGAGATTGTGCTTCGTGCAACATAATTCTGGGTGCCATTTAAAAACCATAAGTGCTAATGACTCCATTCCTTTTTGAGGTTGTAGGGGCTGTTGATTGGAGTACACTAAAACAAACCTGATCTCTCTAGGACATTCAGAAGCCAAGTTATAAGCCCTCAAAGGTGTAATTGGACTACTTCTTTAAAGTGACACCAGGCCCGGTGACCTATGGGACATGGTTTGATACCCTTAGGAAAGTACTATCATCATGAAACGTTCAGATCACTTACAGCTCCATAGATTTTACCTTCCTGTAACATTTCAGCCTGATTGGACCTTGTTTTCACACAAATGAACCCAGAATGATGTGAAATTGTGCTTTGTGCCACATAATTCTGGGTGCCATTTAAAAACCATACGTGCTAATGACTCCATTCCTTTTTGTGGTTGTAGGGGCTGTTGATTGGAGTATACTAAAACAAACCTTATCTCTCTAGGACATTCAGAAGCCAAGTTATAAGCCCACAAATGTGTAACTGGACTACTTCTTTAAATTGAAACCAGATCCGGTGACCTTTGGGACATGGTTTTACCCCCTATAGGAAAGTGCTATCATCATGAAACGTTCAGATCACTTACAACTCAATAGATTCTACCTTCTTGTAACGTTTCAGCCTGATTGGACCTTGTTTTCACTCAAATGAACCCAGAATGATGTGAAATTGTGCTTCGTGCAACATAATTCTGGGTGCCATTTAAAAACCATAAGTGCTAATGACTCCATTCCTTTTAGTGGTAATGGGGGCTGTTAATTGGAGTACTCTAAAACAAACCTGATCTCTCTAGGACATTCAGAAGACAAGTTATAAGCCCACAAATGTGTAACTGGACTACTTCTTTAAATTGACACCAGATCCGGTGACCTTTGGGACATGGTTTGACCCCCTTAGGAAAGTGCTATCATCATGAAACATTCAGATCACTTACAACTCAATAGATTCTGCCTTCCTGTAACGTTTCAGCCTGATTGTACCTTGTTTTCACACAAATGAACCCAGAATGATGTGAAATTGTGCTTCGTGCAACATAATTCTGGGTGCCATTTAAAAACCATAAGTGCTAATGACTCCATTCCTTTTTGAGGTTGTAGGGGCTGTTGATTGGAGTACACTAAAACAAACCTGATCTCTCTAGGACATTCAGAAACCAAGTTATAAGCCCTCAAAGGTGTAATTGGACTACTTCTTTAAAGTGACACCAGATCCGTTGACCTTTGGGACATGGTTTTACCCCCTATAGGAATGTGCGATCATCTTGAAACGTTCAGATCACTTACAACTCAATAGATTCTACCTTCTTGTAACGTTTCAGCCTGATTGGACCTTGTTTTCACTCAAATGAACCCAGAATGATGTGAAATTGTTCTTTGTGCAACATAATTCTGGGTGCCATTTAAAAACCATAAGTGCTAATGACTCCATTCCTTTTAGTGGTAATGGGGGCTGTTAATTGGAGTACTCTAAAACAAACCTGACCTCTCTAGGTTATTCAGAAGCCAAGTTATAAGCCCACAAAGGTGTAACTGGACTACTTCTTTATATTGACACCAGGCCCGGTGACCTTTGGGACATGGTTTGACCCCCTTAGGAAAGTGCTATCATCATGAAACGTTCAGATCACTTACAACTCAATAGATTCTACCTTCCTGTAACGTTTCAGCCTGATTTGACCTTGTTTTCACACAAATGAACCCATAATGATGTGGAATTGTGCTTCGTGCAACATAATTCTGGGTGCCATTTAAAAACCATAAGTGCTAATGACCCATTCCTTTTAGTGGTAATGGGGGCTGCTAATTGGAGTACTCTAAATCAAACCTGACCTCTCTAGGATATTCAGAAGCCAAGTTATAAGCCCACAAAGGTGTAACTGGACTACTTCTTTAAAGTGACACCAGGCCCAGTGACCTTTGGGACATGGTTTGACCCCCTATAGGAATGTGCGATCATCATTAAAACGTTCAGATCACTTACAACTCAATAGATTCTACCTTCTTGTAACGTTTCAGCCTGATTGGACCTTGTTTTCACACAAATGGACCCAGAATGATGTGAAATTGTGCTTCGTGGAACATAATTCTGGGTGCCATTTACAAACCATAATTGCTAATGACTCCATTTCTTTTTGTGGTTGTAGGGGCTGTTGGTTGGAGTACATTAAAACAAACCTGATCTCTCTAGGACATTCAGAAGCCAAGTTATAAGCCCACAAATGTGTAACTGGACTACTTCTTTAAATTGACACCAGATCCGGTGACCTTTGGGACATGGTTTGACCCCCTTAGGAAAGTGCTATCATCATGAAACATTCAGATCACTTACAACTCAATAGATTCTACCTTCCTGTAACGTTTCAGCCTGATTGTACCTTGTTTTCACACAAATGAACCCAGAAAGATGTGAAATTGTGCTTCGTGCAACATAATTCTGGGTGCCATTTAAAAACCATAAGTGCTAATGACTCCATTCCTTTTTGTGGTTGTAGGGGCTGTTGATTGGAGTATACTAAAACAAACCTGATCTCTCTAGGACATTCAGAAGCCAAGTTATAAGCTCACAAATGTGTAACTGGACAACTTCTTTAAATTGACACCAGATCCAGTGACCTTTGGGACGTGGTTTGACCCCCTTAGGAAAGTGCTATCATCATGAAACATTCAGCTCACTTACAACTCAATAGATTCTACCTTCTCGTAATGTTTCAGCCTGATTGGACCTTGTTTTCACACAAATGGACCCAGAATGATGTGACATTGTGCTTCGTGCAAAATAATTCTGGGTGCCATTTAAAAACCATAAGTGCTAATGACTCCATTCCTTTTTGAGGTTGTAGGGGCTGTTGATTGGAGTACACTAAAACAAACCTGATCTCTCTAGGACATTCAGAAACCAAGTTATAAGCCCTCAAAGGTGTAATTGGACTACTTATTTAAAGTGACGCCAGATCCGGTGACCTTTGGGACATGGTTTTACCCCCTTAGGAAAGTGCTATCATCATGAAACATTCAGATCACTTACAACTCAATAGATTCTACCTTCCTGTAACGTTTCAGCCTGATTGGACCATGTTTTCACACAAATGGACCCAGAATGATGTGAAATTGTGCTTCGTGCAACATAATTCTGGGTGCCATTTAAAAACCATAAGTGATAATGACTCCATTCCTTTTTGTGGTTGTAGGGGCTGTTGATTGGAGTACACTAAAAAAAGCCTGATCTCTCTAGGACATTCAGAAGCCAAGTTATAAGCCCACAAAGGTGTAACTGGGCTACTTCTTTAAAGTGACACCAGGCCCGGTGACCTTTGGGGCATGGTTTGACCCCCTATAGGAATGTGCGATCATCATGAAACGTTCAGATCACTTACAACTCAATAGATTCTACCTTCTTGTAACGTTTCAGCCTGATTGGACCTTGTTTTCACACAAATGGACCCAGAATGATGTGAAATTGTGCTTCGTGGAACATAATTCTGGGTGCCATTTACAAACCATAAGTGCTAATGACTCCATTCCTTTTTGTGGTTGTAGGGGCTGTTGGTTGGAGTACATTAAAACAAACCTGATCTCTCTAGGACATTCAGAAGCCAAGTTATAAGCCCACAAAGGTGTAACTGGACTACTTCTTTAAATTGACTCCAGGCCCGGTGACCTTTGGGACATGGTTTGACCCCCTTAGGAAAGAGCTATCATCATGAAACGTTCAGATCACTTACAACTCAATAGATTCTACCTTCCTGTAACGTTTCAGCCTGATTGGACCTTGTTTTCACACAAATGAACCCAGAATGATGTGAAATTGTGCTTCGTGCAACATAATTCTGGGTGCTATTTAAAAACCATAAGTGATAATGACTCCATTCCTTTTTGTGGTTGTAGGGGCTGTTGATTGGAGTATACTAAAACAAACCTGATCTCTCTAGGACATTCAGAAGCCAAGTTATGAGCCCACAAATGTGTAACTGGACTACTTCTTTAAATTGACACCAGATCCGGTGACATTTGGGACATGGTTTGACCCCCTTAGGAAAGTGCTATCATCATGAAACATTCAGATCACTTACAACTCAATAGATTCTACCTTCCTGTAACGTTTCAGCCTGATTGGACCTTGTTTTCACACAAATGAACCCAGAATGATGTGAAATTGTGCTTCGTGCAACATAATTCTGGGTGCCATTTACAAAGCTTAAGTGCTAATGACTCCATTCCTTTTTGTGGTTGTAGGGGCTGTTGATTGGAGTACACTAAAACAAACCTGATCTCTCTAGGACATTCAGAAGCCAAGTTATAAGCCCACAAATGTGTAACTGGACTACTTCTTTAAATTGACACCAGATCCGGTGACCTTTGGGACATAGTTTGACCCCCTTAGGAAAGTGCTATCATCATGAAACGTTCAGATCACTTACAACTCAATAGATTCTACCTTCCTGTAACGTTTCAGCTTGATTGGACCTTGTTTTCACACAAATGAACCCAGAATGATGTGAAATTGTGCTTCGTGCAACATAATTCTGGGTGCCATTTAAAAACCATAATTTCTAATGACTCCATTCCTTTTAGTGGTAATGGGGGCTGCTAATTGGAGTACTCTAAAACAAACCTGACCTCTCTAGGATATTCAGAAGCCAAGTTCTAAGCCCACAAAGGTGTAACTGGACTACTTTAAAGTGACACCAGGCCCGGTGACCTTTGGGACATGGTTTGACCCCCTATAGGAATGTGCGATCATCATGAAACGTTCAGATCACTTACAACTCAATAGATTCTAACTTCTTGTAAAGTTTCAGCCTGATTGGACCTTGTTTTCACACAAATGGACCCAGAATGATGTGAAATTGTGCTTTGTGCAACATAATTCTGGGTGCCAATTACAAACCATAAGTGCTATTGACTCCATTCCTTATTGAGGTTGTAGGGGCTGTTGATTGGAGTACACTAAAAAAAACCTGATCTCTCTAGGACATTCAGAAGCCAAGTTATAAGCCCACAAAGGTGTAACTGGGCTACTTCTTTAAATTGACACCAGATCCGGTGACCTTTGGGACATGGTATGACCCCCTTAGGAAAGTGCTATCATCATGAAACATTCAGATCACTTACAACTCAATAGATTCTACCTTCCTGTAACGTTTCAGCCTGATTGGACCTTGTTTTCACACAAATGAACCCAGAATGATGTGAAATTGTGCTTCGTGCAACATAATTCTGGGTGCCATTTACAAACCTTAAGTGCTAATGACTCCATTCCTTTTTGTGGTTGTAGGGGCTGTTGATTGGAGTACACTAAAACAAACCTGATCTCTCTAGGACATTCAGAAGCCAAGTTATGAGCCCACAAATGTGTAACTGGACTACTTCTTTAAATTGACACCAGATCCGGTGACCTTTGGGACATAGTTTGACCCCCTTAGGAAAGTGCTATCATCATAAAACGTTCAGATCACTAACAACTCAATAGATTCTACCTTCCTGTAACGTTTCAGCCTGATTGGACCTTGTTTTCACACAAATGAACCCAGAATGATGTGAAGTTGTGCTTAGTGCAACATAATTCTGGGTGCCATTTACAAACCATAATTTCTAATGACTCCATTCCTTTTAGTGGTAATGGGGGCTGCTAATTGGAGTACTCTAAAACAAACCTGACCTCTCTAGGATATTCAGAAGCCAAGTTCTAAGCCCACAAAGGTGTAACTGGACTACTTTAAAGTGACACCAGGCCCGGTGACCTTTGGGACATGGTTTGACCCCCTCTAGGAATGTGCGATCATCATGAAACGTTCAGATCACTTACAACTCAATAGATTCTAACTTCTTGTAAAGTTTCAGCCTGATTGGACCTTGTTTTCACACAAATGGACCCAGAATGATGTGAAATTGTGCTTTGTGCAACATAATTCTGGGTGCCATTTACAAACCATAAGTGCTATTGACTCCATTCCTTATTGAGGTTGTAGGGGCTGTTGATTGGAGTACACTAAAAAAACCTGATCTCTCTAGGACATTCAGAAGCCAAGTTATAAGCCCACAAAGGTGTAACTGGGCTACTTCTTTAAAGTGACACCAGGCCCGGTGACCTTTGGGACATGGTTTGACCCCCTATAGGAATGTGCGATCATCATGAAACGTTCAGATCACTTACAACTCAATAGATTCTACCTTCTTGTAACGTTTCAGCCTGATTGGACCTTGTTTTCACACAAATGGACCCAGAATGATGTGAAATTGTGCTTCGTGCAACATAATTCTGGGTGCCATTTACAAACCATAAGTGCTAATGACTCCATTCCTTTTTGTGGTTGTAGGGGCTGTTGGTTGGAGTACATTAAAACAAACCTGATCTCTCTAGGACATTCAGAAGCCAAGTTATAAGCCCACAAATGTGTAACTGGACTACTTCTTTAAATTGACACCAGATCCAGTGACCTTTGGGACGTGGTTTGACCCCCTTAGGAAAGTGCTATCATCATGAAACATTCAGATCACTTACAACTCAATAGAATCTACCTTCCTGTAACGTTTCAGCCTGATTGTACCTTGTTTTCACACAAATGAACCCAGAATGATGTGAAATTGTGCTTCGTGCAACATAATTCTGGGTGCCATTTAAAAACCATAAGTTCTAATGACTCCATTCCTTTTTGTGGTTGTAGGGGCTGTTGATTGGAGTATACTAAAACAAACCTGATCTCTCTAGGACATTCAGAAGCCAAGTTATAAGCCCACAAATGTGTAACTGGACTACTTCTTTAAAGTGACACCAGGCCCGGTGACCTTTGGGACATGGTTTGACCCCCTATAGGAATGTGCGATCATCATGAAACGTTCAGATCACTTACAACTCAATAGATTCTACCTTCTCGTAACGTTTCAGCCTGATTGGACCTTGTTTTCACACAAATGGACCCAGAATGATGTGAGATTGTGCTTCGTGCAACATAATTCTGGGTGCCATTTAAAAACCATAAGTGCTAATGACTCCATTCCTTTTTGAGGTTGTAGGGGCTGTTGATTGGAGTACACTAAAACAAACCTGATCTCTCTAGGACATTCAGAAGCCAAGTTATAAGCCCTCAAAGGTGTAATTGGACTACTTCTTTAAAGTGACACCAGGCCCGGTGACCTATGGGACATGGTTTGATACCCTTAGGAAAGTACTATCATCATGAAACGTTCAGATCACTTACAGCTCCATAGATTTTACCTTCCTGTAACATTTCAGCCTGATTGGACCTTGTTTTCACACAAATGAACCCAGAATGATGTGAAATTGTGCTTTGTGCCACATAATTCTGGGTGCCATTTAAAAACCATACGTGCTAATGACTCCATTCCTTTTTGTGGTTGTAGGGGCTGTTGATTGGAGTATACTAAAACAAACCTTATCTCTCTAGGACATTCAGAAGCCAAGTTATAAGCCCACAAATGTGTAACTGGACTACTTCTTTAAATTGAAACCAGATCCGGTGACCTTTGGGACATGGTTTTACCCCCTATAGGAAAGTGCTATCATCATGAAACGTTCAGATCACTTACAACTCAATAGATTCTACCTTCTTGTAACGTTTCAGCCTGATTGGACCTTGTCTTCACTCAAATGAACCCAGAATGATGTGAAATTGTGCTTCGTGCAACATAATTCTGGGTGCCATTTAAAAACCATAAGTGCTAATGACTCCATTCCTTTTAGTGGTAATGGGGGCTGTTAATTGGAGTACTCTAAAACAAACCTGATCTCTCTAGGACATTCAGAAGACAAGTTATAAGCCCACAAATGTGTAACTGGACTACTTCTTTAAATTGACACCAGATCCGGTGACCTTTGGGACATGGTTTGACCCCCTTAGGAAAGTGCTATCATCATGAAACATTCAGATCACTTACAACTCAATAGATTCTGCCTTCCTGTAACGTTTCAGCCTGATTGTACCTTGTTTTCACACAAATGAACCCAGAATGATGTGAAATTGTGCTTCGTGCAACATAATTCTGGGTGCCATTTAAAAACCATAAGTGCTAATGACTCCATTCCTTTTTGAGGTTGTAGGGGCTGTTGATTGGAGTACACTAAAACAAACCTGATCTCTCTAGGACATTCAGAAACCAAGTTATAAGCCCTCAAAGGTGTAATTGGACTACTTCTTTAAAGTGACACCAGATCCGGTGACCTTTGGGACATGGTTTTACCCCCTATAGGAATGTGCGATCATCTTGAAACGTTCAGATCACTTACAACTCAATAGATTCTACCTTCTTGTAACGTTTCAGCCTGATTGGACCTTGTTTTCACTCAAATGAACCCAGAATGATGTGAAATTGTGCTTTGTGCAACATAATTCTGGGTGCCATTTAAAAACCATAAGTGCTAATGACTCCATTCCTTTTAGTGGTAATGGGGGCTGTTAATTGGAGTACTCTAAAACAAACCTGACCTCTCTAGGTTATTCAGAAGCCAAGTTATAAGCCCACAAAGGTGTAACTGGACTACTTCTTTATATTGACACCAGGCCCGGTGACCTTTGAGACATGGTTTGACCCCCTTAGGAAAGTGCTATCATCATGAAACGTTCAGATCACTTACAACTCAATAGATTCTACCTTCCTGTAACGTTTCAGCCTGATTTGACCTTGTTTTCACACAAATGAACCCATAATGATGTGGAATTGTGCTTCGTGCAACATAATTCTGGGTGCCATTTAAAAACCATAAGTGCTAATGACCCATTCCTTTTAGTGGTAATGGGGGCTGCTAATTGGAGTACTCTAAATCAAACCTGACCTCTCTAGGATATTCAGAAGCCAAGTTATAAGCCCACAAAGGTGTAACTGGACTACTTCTTTAAAGTGACACCAGGCCCAGTGACCTTTGGGACATGGTTTGACCCCCTATAGGAATGTGCGATCATCATTAAAACGTTCAGATCACTTACAACTCAATAGATTCTACCTTCTTGTAACGTTTCAGCCTGATTGGACCTTGTTTTCACACAAATGGACCCAGAATGATGTGAAATTGTGCTTTGTGGAACATAATTCTGGGTGCCATTTACAAACCATAAGTGCTAATGACTCCATTCCTTTTTGTGGTTGTAGGGGCTGTTGGTTGGAGTACATTAAAACAAACCTGATCTCTCTAGGACATTCAGAAGCCAAGTTATAAGCCCACAAATGTGTAACTGGACTACTTCTTTAAATTGACACCAGATCCGGTGACCTTTGGGACATGGTTTGACCCCCTTAGGAAAGTGCTATCATCATGAAACATTCAGATCACTTACAACTCAATAGATTCTACCTTCCTGTAACGTTTCAGCCTGATTGTACCGTGTTTTCACACAAATGAACCCAGAATGATGTGAAATTGTGCTTCGTGCAACATAATTCTGGGTGCCATTTAAAAACCATAAGTGCTAATGACTCCATTCCTTTTTGTGGTTGTAGGGGCTGTTGATTGGAGTATACTAAAACAAACCTGATCTCTCTAGGACATTCAGAAGCCAAGTTATAAGCCCACAAATGTGTAACTGGACTACTTCTTTAAATTGACACCAGATCCAGTGACCTTTGGGACGTGGTTTGACCCCCTTAGGAAAGTGCTATCATCATGAAACATTCAGATCACTTACAACTCAATAGATTCTACCTTCTCGTAACGTTTCAAACTGATTGGACCTTGTTGTCACACAAATGGACCCATAATGATGTGAAATTGTGCTTTGTGCAACATAATTCTGGGTGCCATTTAAAAACCATAAGTGCTAATGACTCCATTCCTTTTTGAGGTTGTAGGGGCTGTTGATTGGAGTACACTAAAACAAACCTGATCTCTCTAGGACATTCAGAAACCAAGTTATAAGCCCTCAAAGGTGTAATTGGACTACTTCTTTAAAGTGACACCAGATCCGGTGACCTTTGGGACATGGTTTTACCCCCTATAGGAATGTGTGATCATCTTGAAACGTTCAGATCACTTACAACTCAATAGATTCTACCTTCTTGTAACGTTTCAGCCTGATTGGACCTTGTTTTCACTCAAATGAACACAGAATGATGTGAAATTGTGCTTTGTGCAACATAATTCTGGGTGCCATTTAAAAACCATAAGTGCTAATACTCCATTCCTTTTAGTGGTAATGGGGGCTGTTAATTGGAGTACTCTAAAACAAACCTGACCCCTCTAGGTTATTCAGAAGCCAAGTTATAAGCCCACAAAGGTGTAACTGGACTACTTCTTTAAATTGACACCAGGCCCGGTGACCTTTGGGACATGGTTTGACCCCCTTAGGAAAGAGCTATCATCATGAAACGTTCAGATCACTTACAACTCAATAGATTCTACCTTCCTGTGACGTTTCAGCCTGATTTGACCTTGTTTTCACACAAATGAACCCAGAATGATGTGGAATTGTGCTTCGTGCAACATAATTCTGGGTGCCATTTACAAACCATAAGTGCTAATGACCCATTCCTTTTAGTGGTAATGGGGGCTGCTAATTGGAGTACTCTAAATCAAACCTGACCTCTCTAGGATATTCAGAAGCCAAGTTATAAGCCCACAAAGGTGTAACTGGACTACTTCTTTAAAGTGACACCAGGCCCGGTGACCTTTGGGACATGGTTTGACCCCCTATAGGAATGTGCGATCATCATGAAACGTTCAGATCACTTACAACTCAATAGATTCTACCTTCTTGTAACGTTTCAGCCTGATTGGAACTTGTTTTCACACAAATGGACCCAGAATGATGTGAAATTGTGCTTCGTGGAACATAATTCTGGGTGCCATTTACAAACCATAAGTGCTAATGACTCCATTCCTTTTTGTGGTTGTAGGGGCTGTTGGTTGGAGTACATTAAAACAAACCTGATCTCTCTAGGACATTCAGAAGCCAAGTTATAAGCCCACAAATGTGTAACTGGACTACTTCTTTAAATTGACACCAGATCCGGTGACCTTTGGGACATGGTTTGACCCCCTTAGGAAAGTGCTATCATCATGAAACATTCAGATCACTTACAACTCAATAGATTCTACCTTCTCGTAACGTTTCAGCCTGATTGGACCTTGTTTTCACACAAATGGACCCAGAATGATGTGAAATTGTGCTTCATGCAAAATAATTCTGGGTGCCATTTAAAAACCATAAGTGCTAATGACTCCATTCCTTTTTGAGGTTGTAGGGGCTGTTGATTGGAGTGCACTAAAACAAACCTGATCTCTCTAGGACATTCAGAAACCAAGTTATAAGCCCTCAAAGGTGTAATTGGACTACTTCTTTAAAGTGACACCAGATCCGGTGACCTTTGGGACATGGTTTTACCCCCTATAGGAATGTGCGATCATCTTGAAACGTTCATAGCACTTACAACTCAATAGATTCTACCTTCCTGTTACGTTTCAGCCTGATTGGACCTTGTTTTCACACAAATGAACCCAGAATGATGTGGAATTGTGCTTCGTGCAACATAATTCTGGGTGCCATTTAAAAACCATAAGTGCTAATGACTCCATTCCTTTTAGTGGTAATGGGGGCTGCTAATTGGAGTACTCTAAAACAAACCTGACCTCTCTAGGATATTCAGAAGCCAAGTTCTAAGCCCACAAAGGTGTAACTGGACTACTTCTTTAAAGTGACACCAGGCCCGGTGACCTTTGGGACATGGTTTGACCCCCTATAGGAATGTGCGATCATCATGAAACGTTCAGATCACTTACAACTCAATAGATTCTACCTTCTTGTAACGTTTCAGCCTGATTGGACCTTGTTTTCACACAAATGGACCCAGAATGATGTGAAATTTACGTCGTGGAACATAATTCTGGGTGCCATTTACAAACCATAAGTGCTAATGACTTCATTCCTTTTTGTGGTTGTAGGGGCTGTTGGTTGGAGTACATTAAAACAAACCTGATCTCTCTAGGACATTCAGAAGCCAAGTTATAAGCCCACAAATGTGTAACTGGACTACTTCTTTAAATTGACACCAGATCCGGTCACCTTTGGGACATGGTTTGACCCCCTTAGAAAAGTGCTATCATCATGAAACATTCAGATCACTTACAACTCATTAGATTCTACCTTCTCGTAACGTTTCAGCCTGATTGGACCTTGTTTTCACACAAATGGACCCAGAATGATGTGAAATTGTGCTTCGTGCAACATAATTCTGGGTGCCATTTAAAAACCATAAGTGCTAATGACTCCATTCCTTTTTGAGGTTGTAGGGGCTGTTGATTGGAGTACACTAAAACAAACCTGATCTCTCTAGGACATTCAGAAACCAAGTTATAAGCCCTCAAAGGTGTAATTGGACTACTTCTTTAAAGTGACACCAGGCCCGGTGACCTTTGGGACATGGTTTGATCCCCTTAGGAAAGTACTATCATCATGAAACGTTCAGATCACTTACAACTCAATAGATTCTACCTTCCTGTAACGTTTCAGCCTGATTGGACGTTGTTTTCACACAAATGGACCCAGAATGATGTGAAATTGTGCTTCGTGCAACATAATTCTGGGTGCCATTTACAAACCATAAGTGCTAATGACTCCATTCCTTTTTGTGGTTGTAGGGCCTGTTGATTGGAGTACACTAAAACAAACCTGATCTCTCTAGGACATTCAGAAGCCAAGTTATAAGCCCACAAATGTGTAACTGGACTACTTCTTTAAAGTGACACCAGATCCGGTGACCTTTGAACATGTTTTTACCCCCTATAGGTATGTGCGATCATCTTGAAACGTTCAGATCACTTACAACTCAATAGATTCTACCTTCTTGTAACGTTTCAGCCTGATTGGACCTTGTTTTCACTCAAATGAACCCAGAATGATGTGAAATTGTGCTTCGTGCAACATAATTCTGGGTGCCATTTAAAAACCATAAGTGCTAATGACTCCATTCCTTTTAGTGGTAATGGGGGCTGTTAATTGGAGTACTCTAAAACAAACCTGACCTCTCTAGGATATTCAGAAGCCAAGTTATAAGCCCACAAAGGTGTAACTGGACTACTTCTTTAAATTGACACCAGGCCCGGTGACCTTTGGGACATGGTTTGATCCCCTTAGGAAAGTGCTATCATCATGAAACGTTCAGATCACTTACAACTCAATAGATTCTACCTTCCTGTAACGTTTCAGCCTGATTGGACCTTGTTTTCACACAAATGAACCACGATTGATGTGAAATTGAACTTCGAGCAACATAATTCTGGGTGCCATTTAAAAACCATAAGTGCTAATGACTCCATTCCTTTTAGTGGTAATGGGGGCTGCTAATTGGAGTACTCTAAAACAAACCTGACCTCTCTAGGATATTCAGAAGCCAAGTTATAAGCCCACAAAAGTGTAACTGGACTACTTCTTTAAAGTGACACCAGGCCCGGTGACCTTTGGGACATGGTTTGACCCCCTATAGGAATGTGCGATCATCATGAAACGTTCAGATCACTTACAACTCAATATATTCTACCTTCTTGTAACGTTTCAGCCTGATTGGACCTTGTTTTCGCACAAATGGACCCAGAATGATGTGAAATTGTGCTTCGTGGAACATAATTCTGGGTGCCATTTACAAACCATAAGTGCTAATGACTCCATTCCTTTTTGTGGCTGTAGGGGCTGTTGGTTGGAGTACATTAAAACAAACCTGATCTCTCTAGATCATTCAGAAGCCAAGTTATAAGCCCACAAATGTGTAACTGGACTACTTCTTTAAATTGACACCAGATCCGGTGACCTTTGGGACATGGTTTGACCCCCTTAGGAAAGTGATATCATCATGAAACATTCAGATCTCTTACAACTCAATAGATTCTACCTTCCTGTAACGTTTCAGCCTGATTGGACGTTGTTTTCACACAAATGAACCCAGAATGATGTGAAATTGTGCTTTGTGCCACATAATTCTGGGTGCCATTTAAAAACCATAAGTGCTAATGACTCCATTCCTTTTTGTGGTTGTAGGGGCTGTTGATTGGAGTATACTAAAACAACCCTGATCTCTCTAGGACATTCAGAAGCCAAGTTATAAGCCCACAAATGTGTAACTGGACTACTTCTTTAAATTGAAACCAGATCCGGTGACCATTGGGACATGGATTGACCCCCTTAGGAAAGTGCTATCATCATGAAACGTTCAGATCACTTACAACTCAATAAATTATACCTTCCTGTAAGGTTTCAGCCTGATTGGACCATGTTTTCACACAAATGGACCCAGAATGATTTGAAATTGTGCTTCGTGCAACATAATTCTGGGTGCCATTTACAAACCATAAGTGCTAATGACTCCATTCCTTTTTGTGGTTGCAGGGCCTGTTGATTGGAGTACACTAAAACAAACCTGATCTCTCTAGGACATTCAGAAGCCAAGTTATAAGCCCACAAATGTGTAACTGGACTACTTCTTTAAAGTGACACCAGATCCGGTGACCTTTGAACATGGTTTTACCCCCTATAGGAATGTGCGATCATCTTGAAACGTTCAGATCACTTACAACTCAATAGATTCTACCTTCTTGTAACGTTTCAGCCTGATTGGACCTTCTTTTCACTCAAATGAACCCAGAATGATGTGAAATTGTGCTTCGTGCAACATAATTCTGGGTGCCATTTAAAAACCATAAGTGCTAATGACTCCATTCCTTTTAGTGGTAATGGGGGCTGTTAATTGGAGTACTCTAAAACAAACCTGACCTCTCTAGGATATTCAGAAGCCAAGTTATAAGCCCACAAAGGTGTAACTGGACTACTTTAAATTGACACCAGGCACGGTGACCTTTGGGACATGGTTTGATCCCCTTAGGAAAGTGCTATCATCATGAAACGTTCAGATCACTTACAACTCAATAGATTCTACCTTCCTGTAACGTTTCAGCCTGATTGGACCTTGTTTTCACACAAATGAACCACGATTGTTGTGAAATTGTGCTTCGAGCAACATAATTCTGGGTGCCATTTAAAAACCATAAGTGCTAATGACTCCATTCCTTTTAGTGGTAATGGGGGCTGCTAATTGGAGTACTCTAAAACAAACCTGACCTCTCTAGGATATTCAGAAACAAAGTTATAAGCCCTCAAAGGTGTAATTGGACTACTTCTTTAAAGTGACACCAGATCCGGTGACCTTTGGGACATGGTTTTACCCCCTATAGGAATGTGCGATCATCATGAAACGTTCAGATCACTTACAACTCAATAGATTCTACCTTCTTGTAACGTTTCAGCCTGATTGGACCTTGTTTTCACACAAATGGACCCAGAATGATGTGAAATTTACGTCGTGGAACATAATTCTGGGTGCCATTTACAAACCATAAGTGCTAATGACTTCATTCCTTTTTGTGGTTGTAGGGGCTGTTGGTTGGAGTACATTAAAACAAACCTGATCTCTCTAGGACATTCAGAAGCCAAGTTATAAGCCCACAAATGTGTAACTGGACTACTTCTTTAAATTGACAACAGATCCGGTCACCTTTGGGACATGGTTTGACCCCCTTAGAAAAGTGCTATCATCATGAAACATTCAGATCACTTACAACTCATTAGATTCTACCTTCTCGTAACGTTTCAGCCTGATTGGACCTTGTTTTCACACAAATGGACCCAGAATGATGTGAAATTGTGCTTCGTGCAACATAATTCTGGGTGCCATTTAAAAACCATAAGTGCTAATGACTCCATTCCTTTTTGAGGTTGTAGGGGCTGTTGATTGGAGTACACTAAAACAAACCTGATCTCTCTAGGACATTCAGAAACCAAGTTATAAGCCCTCAAAGGTGTAATTGGACTACTTCTTTAAAGTGACACCAGGCCCGGTGACCTTTGGGACATGGTTTGATCCCCTTAGGAAAGTACTATCATCATGAAACGTTCAGATCACTTACAACTCAATAGATTCTACCTTCCTGTAACGTTTCAGCCTGATTGGACGTTGTTTTCACACAAATGAACCCAGAATGATGTGAAATTGTGCTTTGTGCCACATAATTCTGGGTGCCATTTAAAAACCATAAGTGCTAATGACTCCATTCCTTTTTGTGGTTGTAGGGGCTGTTGATTGGAGTATACTTAAACAAACCTGATCTCTCTAGGACATTCAGAAGCCAAGTTATAAGCCCACAAATGTGTAACTGGACTACTTCTTTAAATTGACACCAGATCCGGTGACCATTGGGACATGGTTTGACCCCCTTAGGAAAGTGCTATCATCATGAAACGTTCAGATCACTTACAACTCAATAAATTATACCTTCCTGTAACGTTTCAGCCTGATTGGACCATGTTTTCACACAAATGGACCCAGAATGATGTGAAATTGTGCTTCGTGCAACATAATTCTGGGTGCCATTTACAAACCATAAGTGCTAATGACTCCATTCCTTTTTGTGGTTGTAGGGCCTGTTGATTGGAGTACACTAAAACAAACCTGATCTCTCTAGGACATTCAGAAGCCAAGTTATAAGCCCACAAATGTGTAACTGGACTACTTCTTTAAAGTGACACCAGATCCGGTGACCTTTGAACATGTTTTTACCCCCTATAGGTATGTGCGATCATCTTGAAACGTTCAGATCACTTACAACTCAATAGATTCTACCTTCTTGTAACGTTTCAGCCTGATTGGACCTTGTTTTCACTCAAATGAACCCAGAATGATGTGAAATTGTGCTTCGTGCAACATAATTCTGGGTGCCATTTAAAAACCATAAGTGCTAATGACTCCATTCCTTTTAGTGGTAATGGGGGCTGTTAATTGGAGTACTCTAAAACAAACCTGACCTCTCTAGGATATTCAGAAGCCAAGTTATAAGCCCACAAAGGTGTAACTGGACTACTTCTTTAAATTGACACCAGGCCCGGTGACCTTTGGGACATGGTTTGATCCCCTTAGGAAAGTGCTATCATCATGAAACGTTCAGATCACTTACAACTCAATAGATTCTACCTTCCTGTAACGTTTCAGCCTGATTGGACCTTGTTTTCACACAAATGAACCACGATTGATGTGAAATTGAACTTCGAGCAACATAATTCTGGGTGCCATTTAAAAACCATAAGTGCTAATGACTCCATTCCTTTTAGTGGTAATGGGGGCTGCTAATTGGAGTACTCTAAAACAAACCTGACCTCTCTAGGATATTCAGAAGCCAAGTTATAAGCCCACAAAAGTGTAACTGGACTACTTCTTTAAAGTGACACCAGGCCCGGTGACATTTGGGACATGGTTTGACCCCCTATAGGAATGTGCGATCATCATGAAACGTTCAGATCACTTACAACTCAATATATTCTACCTTCTTGTAACGTTTCAGCCTGATTGGACCTTGTTTTCGCACAAATGGACCCAGAATGATGTGAAATTGTGCTTCGTGGAACATAATTCTGGGTGCCATTTACAAACCATAAGTGCTAATGACTCCATTCCTTTTTGTGGTTGTAGGGGCTGTTGGTTGGAGTACATTAAAACAAACCTGATCTCTCTAGAACATTCAGAAGCCAAGTTATAAGCCCACAAATGTGTAACTGGACTACTTCTTTAAATTGACACCAGATCCGGTGACCTTTGGGACATGGTTTGACCCCCTTAGGAAAGTGATATCATCATGAAACATTCAGATCTCTTACAACTCAATAGATTCTACCTTCCTGTAACGTTTCAGCCTGATTGGACGTTGTTTTCACACAAATGAACCCAGAATGATGTGAAATTGTGCTTTGTGCCACATAATTCTGGGTGCCATTTAAAAACCATAAGTGCTAATGACTCCATTCCTTTTTGTGGTTGTAGGGGCTGTTGATTGGAGTATACTAAAACAACCCTGATCTCTCTAGGACATTCAGAAGCCAAGTTATAAGCCCACAAATGTGTAACTGGACTACTTCTTTAAATTGAAACCAGATCCGGTGACCATTGGGACATGGTTTGACCCCCTTAGGAAAGTGCTATCATCATGAAACGTTCAGATCACTTACAACTCAATAAATTATACCTTCCTGTGACGTTTCAGCCTGATTGGACCATGTTTTCACACAAATGGACCCAGAATGATTTGAAATTGTGCTTCGTGCAACATAATTCTGGGTGCCATTTACAAACCATAAGTGCTAATGACTCCATTCCTTTTTGTGGTTGCAGGGCCTGTTGATTGGAGTACACTAAAGCAAACCTGATCTCTCTAGGACATTCAGAAGCCAAGTTATAAGCCCACAAATGTGTAACTGGACTACTTCTTTAAAGTGACACCAGATCCGGTGACCTTTGAACATGGTTTTACCCCCTATAGGAATGTGCGATCATCTTGAAACGTTCAGATCACTTACAACTCAATAGATTCTACCTTCTTGTAACGTTTCAGCCTGATTGGACCTTCTTTTCACTCAAATGAACCCAGAATGATGTGAAATTGTGCTTCGTGCAACATAATTCTGGGTGCCATTTAAAAACCATAAGTGCTAATGACTCCATTCCTTTTAGTGGTAATGGGGGCTGTTAATTGGAGTACTCTAAAACAAACCTGACCTCTCTAGGATATTCAGAAGCCAAGTTATAAGCCCACAAAGGTGTAACTGGACTACTTTAAATTGACACCAGGCACGGTGACCTTTGGGACATGGTTTGATCCCCTTAGGAAAGTGCTATCATCATGAAACGTTCAGATCACTTACAACTCAATAGATTCTACCTTCCTGTAACGTTTCAGCCTGATTGGACCTTGTTTTCACACAAATGAACCACGATTGTTGTGAAATTGTGCTTCGAGCAACATAATTCTGGGTGCCATTTAAAAACCATAAGTGCTAATGACTCCATTCCTTTTAGTGGTAATGGGGGCTGCTAATTGGAGTACTCTAAAACAAACCTGACCTCTCTAGGATATTCAGAAGCCAAGTTATAAGCCCAAAAAGGTGTAACTGGACTACTTCTTTAAAGTGACACCAGGCCCGGTGACCTTTGGGACATGGTTTGACCCCCTATAGGAATGTGCGATCATCATGAAACGTTCAGATCACTTACAACTCAATATATTCTACCTTCTTGTAACGTTTCAGCCTGATTGGACCTTGTTTTCACACAAATGGACCCAGAATGATGTGAAATTGTGCTTCGTGGAACATAATTCTGGGTGCCATTTACAAACCATAAGTGCTAATGACTCCATTCCTTTTTGTGGTTGTAGGGGCTGTTGGTTGGAGTACATTAAAACAAACCTGATCTCTCTAGAACATTCAGAAGCCAAGTTATAAGCCCACAAATGTGTAACTGGACTACTTCTTTAAATTGACACCAGATCCGGTGACCTTTGGGACATGGTTTGACCCCCTTAGGAAAGTGCTATCATCATGAAACATTCAGATCACTTACAACTCAATAGATTCTACCTTCCTGTAACGTTTCAGCCTGATTGTACCTTGTTTTCACACAAATGAACCCAGAATGATGTGAAATTGTGCTTCGTGCAACATAATTCTGGGTGCCATTTAAAAACCATAAGTGCTAATGACTCCATTCCTTTTTGTGGTTGTAGGGGCTGTTGATTGGAGTATACTAAAACAAACCTGATCTCTCTAGGACATTCAGAAGCCAAGTTATAAGCCCACAAATGTGTAACTGGACTACTTCTTTAAATTGACACCAGATCCGGTGACCTTTGGGACATTGTTTGACCCCCTTAGGAAAGTGCTATTATCATGAAACGTTCAGATCACTTACAACTCAATAGATTCTACCTTCTTGTAACGTTTCAGCCTGATTGGACCTTGTTTTCACACAAATGGACCCAGAATGATGTGAAATTGTGCTTCGTGGAACATAATTCTGGGTGCCATTTACAAACCATAAGTGCTAATGACTCCATTCCTTTTTGTGGTTGTAGGGGCTGTTGGTTGGAGTACATTAAAACAAACCTGATCTCTCTAGAACATTCAGAAGCCAAGTTATAAGCCCACAAATGTGTAACTGGACTACTTCTTTAAATTGACACCAGATCCGATGACCTTTGGGACATGGTTTGACCCCCTTAGGAAAGTGCTATCATCATGAAACATTCAGATCACTTACAACTCAATAGATTCTACCTTCCTGTAACGTTTCAGCCTGATTGTACCTTGTTTTCACACAAATGAACCCAGAATGATGTGAAATTGTGCTTCGTGCAACATAATTCTGGGTGCCATTTAAAAACCATAAGTGCTAATGACTCCATTCCTTTTTGTGGTTGTAGGGGCTGTTGATTGGAGTATACTAAAACAAACCTGATCTCTCTAGGACATTCAGAAGCCAAGTTATAAGCCCACAAATGTGTAACTGGACTACTTCTTTAAATTGACACCAGATCCGGTGACCTTTGGGACATTGTTTGACCCCCTTAGGAAAGTGCTATCATCATGAAACGTTCAGATCACTTACAACTCAATAGATTCTACCTTCTTGTAACGTTTCAGCCTGATTGGACCTTGTTTTCACACAAATGGACCCAGAATGATGTGAAATTGTGCTTCGTGCAACATAATTCTGGGTGCCATTTAATAACCATAAGTGCTAATGACTCCATTCCTTTTTGAGGTTGTAGGGGCTGTTGATTGGAGTACACTAAAACAACCCTGATCTCTCTAGGACATTCAGAAACAAAGTTATAAGCCCTCAAAGGTGTAATTGGACTACTTCTTTAAAGTGACACCAGGCCCGGTGACCTTTGGGACATGGTTTGACCCCCTATAGGAATGTGCGATCATCATGAAACGTTCAGATCACTTACAACTCAATAGATTCTACCTTCTTGTAACGTTTCAGCCTGATTGGACCTTGTTTTCACACAAATGGACCCAGAATGATGTGAAATTGTGCTTCGTGCAACATAATTCTGGGTGCCATTTACAAACCATAAGTGCTAATGACTCCATTCCTTTTTGTGGTTGTAGGGGCTGTTGATTGGAGTACACTAAAACAAACCTGATCTCTCTAGGACATTCAGAAGCCAAGTTATAAGCCCACAAAGGTGTAACTGGACTACTTCTTTAAATTGACACCAGATCCGGTTACCTTTGGGACATTGTTTGACCCCCTTAGGAAAGTCCGATCATCTTGAAACGTTCAGATCACTTACAACTCAATAGATTCTACCTTCTTGTAACGTTTCAGCCTGATTGGACCTTGTTTTCACACAAATGGACCCAGAATAATGTGAAATTGTGCTTAGTGCAACATAATTCTGGGTGCCATTTAAAAACCATAAGTGCTAATGACTCCATTCCTTTTAGTGGTAACGGGGGCTGTTAATTGGAGTACTCTAAAACAAACCTGGCCTCTCTAGGATATTCAGAAGCCAAGTTATAAGCCCACAAAGGTGTAACTGGACTACTTCTTTAAAGTGACGCCTGGCCCGGTGACCTTTGGGACATAGTTTGACCCCCTATAGGAATGTGCGATCATCATGAAACGTTCAGATCACTTACAACTCAATAGATTCTACCTTCTTGTAACGTTTCAGCCTGATTGGACCTTGTTTTCACACAAATGGACCCAGAATGATGTGAAATTAGGCTTCGTGCAACATAATTCTGGGTGCCATTTACAAACCATAAGTGCTAATGACTCCATTCCTTTTTGTGGTTGTAGGGGCTGTTGATTGGAGTACACTAAAACAAACCTGATCTCTCTAGGACATTCAGAAGCCAAGTTATAAGCCCACAAAGGTGTAACTGGACTACTTCTTTAAATTGACACCAGATCCGGTGACCTTTGGGACATTGTTTGACCCCCTTAGGAAAGTGCGATCATCTTGAAACGTTCAGATCACTTACAACTCAATAGGTTCTACCTTCTTGTAACGTTTCAGCCTGATTGGACCTTGTTTTCACACAAATGGAACCAGAATGATGTGAAATTGTGCTTAGTGCAATATAATTCTGGGTACCATTTACAAACCATAAGTGCTAATGACTCCATTCCTTTTTGTGGTTGTAGGGGCTGTTGGTTGGAGTACATTAAAACAAACCTGATCTCTCTAGGACATTCAGAAGCCAATTTATAAGCCCACAAATGTGTAACTGGACTACTTCTTTAAATTGACACCAGATCCGGTGACCTTTGGGACATTGTTTGACCCCCTTAGGAAAGTGCTATCATCATGAAACGTTCAGATCACTTACAACTCAATAGATTCTACCTTCTTGTAACGTTTCAGCCTGATTGGACCTTGTTTTCACACAAATGGACCCAGAATGATGTGAAATTGTGCTTCGTGCAACATAATTCTGGGTACCATTTAAAAACCATAAGTGCTAATGACTCCATTCATTTTTGAGGTTGTAGGGGCTGTTGATTGGAGTACACTAAAACAAACCTGATCTCTCTAGGACATTCAGAAGCCAAGTTATAAGCCCACAAATGTGTAACTGGACTACTTCTTTAAAGTGACACCAGGCCCGGTGACCTTTGGGACATGGTTTGACCCCCTATAGGAATGTGTGATTATCATGAAACGTTCAGATCACTTACAACTCAATAGATTCTACCTTCTTGTAACGTTTCAGCCTGATTGGACCTTGTTTTCACACAAATGGACCCAGAATGATGTGAAATTGTGCTTTGTGCAACATAATTCTGGGTACCATTTACAAACCATAAGTGCTAATGACTCCATTCCTTTTTGTGGTTGTAGGGGCTGTTGATTGGAGTACACTAAAACAAACCTGACCTCTCTAGGACATTCAGAAGCCAAGTTATAAGCCCACAAATGTGTAACTGGAATACTTCTTTAAAGTGACACCGATCCGGTGACCTTTGGGACATGGTTTGACCCCCTTAGGAATGTGCGATCATCATGAAACGTTCAGATCACTTACAACTCAATAGATTCTACCTTCCTGTAGCGTTTCAGCCTGATTGGACCTTGTTTTCACACAAATGGACCCAGAATGATGTAAAATTGTGCTTCGTGCAACATAATTCTGGGTGTCATTTAAAAACCATAAGAGCTAATGACTCCATTCCTTTTTGGGGCAATAGGGGCTGTTGATTGGAGTACCCTAAAACAAACCTGACCTCTCTAGGATATTCAGAAGCCAAGTTATAAGCCCACAAATGTGTAACTGGACTACTTCTTTAAAGTGACACCAGGCCCTGTGACCTTTGGGACATGGTTTTTCCCGCTATAGGAATGTGCGATCATCATGAAACGTTCAGATCACTTACAACTCAATAGATTGTACCTTCTTGTAACGTTTCAGCCTGATTGGACCTTGTTTTCACACAAATGAACCCAGAATGATGTGAAATTGTGCGTCGTGCAACATAATTCTGGGTGCCATTTAAAAACCATAAGTGCTAATGACTCCATTCCTTTTTGTGGTAATGGGGGCTGTTAATTGTAGTACTCTAAGACAAACCTGACCTCTCTAGGATATTCAGAAGCCAAGTTATAAGCCCACAAAGGTGTAAATGGACTACTTCTTTAAATTGACACCAGATCCGGTGACGTTTGGGACATGGTTTGACCCCCTTAGGAAAGCTCTATCATCATGAAACGTTCAGATCACTTACAACTCAATAGATTCTACCTTCCTGTAACGTTTCAGCCTGATTGGACCTTGTTTTCACACAAATGAACCCAGAATGATGTGAAATGGTGCTTCGTGCAACATAATTCCGGGTGCCATTTAAAAACCATAAGTGCTAATGACTCCATTCCTTTTTGGGGTAATGGGGGCTGTTAATTGGAGTACACTAAAACAAACCTGACCTCTCTAGGATATTCAGAAGCCAAGTTATAAGCCCACAAATGTGTAACTGGACTACTTCTTTAAAGTGACACCAGGCCCGGTGACCTTTGGGACATGGTTTGACCCCCAATAGGAATGTGTGATTATCATGAAACGTTCAGATCACTTACAACTCAATAGATTCTACCTTCTTGTAACGTTTCAGCCTGATTGGACCTTGTTTTCACACAAATGGACCCAGAATGATGTGAAATTGTGCTTTGTGCAACATAATTCTGGGTACCATTTACAAACCATAAGTGCTAATGACTCCATTCCTTTTTGTGGTTGTAGGGGCTGTTGATTGGAGTACACTAAAACAAACCTGACCTCTCTAGGACATTCAGAAGCCAAGTTATAAGCCCACAAATGTGTAACTGGACTACTTCTTTAAAGTGACGCCAGATCCGGTGACGTTTTGGACATGGTTTGACCCCCTTAGGAAAGTGCTATCATCATGAAACGTTTAGATCACTTACAACTCAATAGATTCTACCTTCCTGTAACGTTTCAGCCTGATTGGACCTTGTTTTCACACAAATGAACCCAGAATGATGTGAAATTGTGCTTCGTGCAACATAATTCTGGGTGCCATTTAAAAACCATAAGTGCTAATGACTCCATTCCTTTTTGTGGTAATGGGGGCTGTTAATTGGAGTATTCTAAAACAAACCTGACCTCTCTAGGATATTCAGAAGCCAAGTTATAAGCCCACAAAGGTGTAACTGGACTACTTCTTTAAAGTGACACCAGGCCCGGTGACCTTTGGGACATGGTTTGACCCCCTATAGGAATGTGCAATCATCATGAAACGTTCATATCACTTACAACTCAATATATTCTACCTTCTTGTAACGTTTCAGCCTGATTGGACCTTGTTTTCACACAAATGGACCCAGAATGATGTGAAATTGTGCTTCGTGCAACATAATTCTGGGTGCCATTTACAAACCATAAGTGCTAATGACTCCATTCCTTTTTGTGGTTGTAGGGGCTGTTGATTGGAGTACACTAAAACAACCCTGATCTCTCTTGGACATTCAGAAGCCAAGTTATAAGCCCACAAATGTGTAACTGGACTACTTTAAATTGACACCAGATCCGGTGACCTTTGGGACATGGTTTGACCCCCTTAGGAAAGTGCTATCATCATGAAACGTTCAGACCACTTACATGTCAATATATTCTACCTTCCTGTAACATTTCAGCCTTATTGGGCCTTGTTTTCACACAAATGGACCCAGAATGATGTGAAATTGTGCTTCGTGCAACATAATTCTGGGTGCCATTTACAAACCATAAGTGCTAATGACTCCATTCCTTTTTGTGGTTGTAGGGGCTGTTGATTGGAGTACACTAAAACAACCCTGATCTCTCTAGGACATTCAGAAGCCAAGTTATAAGCCCACAAATGTGTAACTGGACTACTTCGTTAAATTGACACCAGATCCGGTGACCTTTGGGACATGGTTTGACCCCCTTAGGATAGTGCAATCATCATGAAACGTTCAGATCACTTACAACTCAATAGATTCTACCTTCCTGTAACATTTCAGCCTGATTGGACCTTGTTTTCACACAAAGGGACCCAGAATGATGTGAAATTGTGCTTCGTGCAACATAATTCTGGGTGCCATTTAAAAACCATAAGTGCTAATGACTCCATTTCTTTTTGAAGTTGTAGGGGCTGATGATTGGAGTACACTAAAATAAAACTGATCTCTCTAGGACATTCAGAAGCCAAGTTATAAGCCCACAAATGTGTAACTGGACTACTTCTTTAAAGTGACACCAGATCCGGTGACCTTTGGGACATGGTTTGACCCCCTTAGGAATGTGCGATCATCATGAAACGTTCAGATCACTTACAACTCAATAGATTCTACCTTCCTGTAGCGTTTCAGCCTGATTGGACCTTGTTTTCACACAAATGGACCCAGAATGATGTAAAATTGTGCTTCGTGCAACATAATTCTGGGTGTCATTTAAAAACCATAAGAGCTAATGACTCCATTCCTTTTTGGGGCAATAGGGGCTGTTGATTGGAGTACCCTAAAACAAACCTGACCTCTCTAGGATATTCAGAAGCCAAGTTATAAGCCCACAAAGGTGTAAATGGACTACTTCTTTAAATTGACACCAGATCCGGTGACATTTGGGACATGGTTTGACCCCCTTAGGAAAGTGCTATCATCATGAAACGTTCAGATCAATTACAACTCAATAGATTCTACCTTCCTGTAACGTTTCAGCCTGATTGGACCTTGTTTTCACACAAATGAACCCAGAATGATGTGAAATTGTGCTTCGTGCAACATAATTCTGGGTGCCATTTAAAAACCATAAGTGCTAATGACTCCATTCCTTTTTGGGGTAATGGGGGCTGTTAATTGGAGTACACTAAAACAAACCTGACCTCTCTAGGATATTCAGAAGCCAAGTTATAAGCCCACAAATGTGTAACTGGACTACTTCTTTAAAGTGACACCAGGCCCGGTGACCTTTGGGACATGGTTTGACCCCCCTATAGGAATGTGTGATTATCATGAAACGTTCAGATCACTTACAACTCAATAGATTCTACCTACTTGTAACGTTTCAGCCTGATTGGACCTTGTTTTCACACAAATGGACCCAGAATGATGTGAAATTGTGCTTCGTGCAACATAATTCTGGGTGCCATTTACAAACCATAAGTGCTAATGACTCCATTCCTTTTTGTGGTTGTAGGGGCTGTTGATTGGAGTACACAAAAAAACCTGATCTCTCTAGGACATTCAGAAGCCAAGTTATAAGCCCACAAATGTGTAACTCGACTACTTCTTTAAATTGACACCAGATCCGGTGACCTTTGGGACATGGTTTGACCCCCTTAGGAAAGTGCTATCATCATGAAACGTTCAGATCACTTACAACTCAATAGATTCTACCTTCCTGTAACGTTTCTGCCTGATTGGACCTTGTTTTCACACAAATGAACCCAGAATGATGTGAAATTGTGCTTCGTGCAACATAATTCTGGGTGCCATTTAAAAACCATAAGTGCTAATGACTCCATTCCTTTTTGGGGTAATGGGGGCTGTTAATTGGAGTACTCTAAAACAAACCTGACCTCTCTAGGATTTTCAGAAGCCAAGTTATAAGCCCACAAATGTGTAACTGGACTACTTCTTTAAATTGACACCAGATCTGGTGACCTTTGGGACATGGTTTGACCCCCTTAGGAAAGTGCTATCATCATGAAACGTTCAGATCACTTACAACTCAATAGATTCTATGTTCCTGTAACATTTCAGCCTGATTGGACCTTGTTTTCACACAAATGGACCCAGAATGATGTGAAATTGTGCTTCGTGCAACATAATTATGGGTGCCATTTACAAACCATAAGTGCTAATGACTCCATTCCTTTTTGGGGTAATGGGGGCTGTTAATTGGAGTACACTAAAACAAACCTGACCTCTCTAGGATATTCAGAAGCCAAGTTATAAGCCCACAAATGTGTAACTGGACTACTTCTTTAAAATGACACCAGGCCCGGTGACCTTTGGGACATGGTTTGACCCCCTATAGGAATGTGTGATTATCATGAAACGTTCAGATCACTTACAACTCAATAGATTCTACCTTCTTGTAACGTTTCAGCCTGATTGGACCTTGTTTTCACACAAATGGACCCAGAATGATGTGAAATTGTGCTTTGTGCAACATAATTCTGGGTACCATTTACAAACCATAAGTGCTAATGACTCCATTCCTTTTTGTGGTTGTAGGGGCTGTTGATTGGAGTACACTCAAACAAACCTGACCTCTCTAGGACATTCAGAAGCCAAGTTATAAGCCCACAAATGTGTAACTGGACTACTTCTTTAAAGTGACGCCAGATCCGGTGACGTTTTGGACAAGGTTTGACCCCCTTAGGAAAGTGCTATCATCATGAAACGTTTAGATCACTTACAACTCAATAGATTCTACCTTCCTGTAACGTTTCAGCCTGATTGGACCTTGTTTTCACACAAATGAACCCAGAATGATGTGAAATTGTGCTTCGTGCAACATAATTCTGGGTGCCATTTAAAAACCATAAGTGCTAATGACTCCATTCCTTTTTGTGGTAATGGGGGCTGTTAATTGGAGTACTCTAAAACAAACCTGACCTCTCTAGGATATTCAGAAGCCAAGTTATAAGCCCACAAAGGTGTAACTGGACTACTTCTTTAAAGTGACACCAGGCCCGGTGACCTTTGGGACATGGTTTGACCCCCTATAGGAATGTGCAATCATCATGAAACGTTCATATCACTTACAACTCAATATATTCTACCTTCTTGTAACGTTTCAGCCTGATTGGACCTTGTTTTCACACAAATGGACCCAGAATGATGTGAAATTGTGCTTCGTGCAACATAATTCTGGGTGCCATTTACAAACCATAAGTGCTAATGACTCCATTCCTTTTTGTGGTTGTAGGGGCTGTTGATTGGAGTACACTAAAACAACCCTGATCTCTCTTGGACATTCAGAAGCCAAGTTATAAGCCCACAAATGTGTAACTGGACTACTTTAAATTGACACCAGATCCGGTGACCTTTGGGACATGGTTTGACCCCCTTAGGAAAGTGCTATCATCATGAAACGTTCAGACCACTTACATCTCAATATATTCTACCTTCCTGTAACATTTCAGCCTGATTGGGCCTTGTTTTCACACAAATGGACCCAGAATGATGTGGAATTGTGCTTCGTGCAACATAATTCTGGGTGCCATTTACAAACCATAAGTGCTAATGACTCCATTCCTTTTTGTGGTTGTAGGGGCTGTTGATTGGAGTACACTAAAACAACCCTGATCTCTCTAGGACATTCAGAAGCCAAGTTATAAGCCCACAAATGTGTAACTGGACTACTTCGTTAAATTGACACCAGATCCGGTGACCTTTGGGACATGGTTTGACCCCCTTAGGATAGTGCAATCATCATGAAACGTTCAGATCACTTACAACTCAATAGATTCTACCTTCCTGTAACATTTCAGCCTGATTGGACCTTGTTTTCACACAAATGGACCCAGAATGATGTGAAATTGTGCTTCGTGCAACATAATTCTGGGTGCCATTTAAAAACCATAAGTGCTAATGACTCCATTTCTTTTTGAGGTTGTAGGGGCTGATGATTGGAGTACACTAAAATAAAACTGATCTCTCTAGGACATTCAGAAGCCAAGTTATAAGCCCACAAATGTGTAACTGGACTACTTCTTTAAAGTGACACCAGATCCGGTGACCTTTGGGACATGGTTTGACCCCCTTAGGAATGTGCGATCATCATGAAACGTTCAGATCACTTACAACTCAATAGATTCTACCTTCCTGTAGCGTTTCAGCCTGATTGGACCTTGTTTTCACACAAATGGACCCAGAATGATGTAAAATTGTGCTTCGTGCAACATAATTCTGGGTGTCATTTAAAAACCATAAGAGCTAATGACTCCATTCCTTTTTGGGGCAATAGGGGCTGTTGATTGGAGTACCCTAAAATAAACCTGACCTCTCTAGGATATTCAGAAGCCAAGTTATAAGCCCACAAAGGTGTAAATGGACTACTTCTTTAAATTGACACCAGATCCGGTGACATTTGGGACATGGTTTGACCCCCTTAGGAAAGTGCTATCATCATGAAACGTTCAGATCAATTACAACTCAATAGATTCTACCTTACTGTAACGTTTGAGCCTGATTGGACCTTGTTTTCACACAAATGAACCCAGAATGATGTGAAATTGTGCTTCGTGCAACATAATTCTGGGTGCCATTTAAAAACCATAAGTGCTAATGACTCCATTCCTTTTTGGGGTAATGGGGGCTGTTAATTGGAGTACACTAAAACAAACCTGACCTCTCTAGGATATTCAGAAGCCAAGTTATAAGCCCACAAATGTGTAACTGGACTACTTCTTTAAAGTGACACCAGGCCCGGTGACCTTTGGGACATGGTTTGACCCCCCTATAGGAATGTGTGATTATCATGAAACGTTCAGATCACTTACAACTCAATAGATTCTACCTACTTGTAACGTTTCAGCCTGATTGGACCTTGTTTTCACACAAATGGACCCAGAATGATGTGAAATTGTGCTTCATGCAACATAATTCTGGGTGCCATTTACAAACCATAAGTGCTAATGACTCCATTCCTTTTTGTGGTTGTAGGGGCTGTTGATTGGAGTACACAAAAAAAACCTGATCTCTCTAGGACATTCAGAAGCCAAGTTATAAGCCCACAAATGTGTAACTCGACTACTTCTTTAAATTGACACCAGATCCGGTGACCTTTGGGACATGGTTTGACCCCCTTAGGAAAGTGCTATCATCATGAAACGTTCAGATCACTTACAACTCAATAGATTCTACCTTCCTGTAACGTTTCTGCCTGATTGGACCTTGTTTTCACACAAATGAACCAAGAATGATGTGAAATTGTGCTTCGTGCAACATAATTCTGGGTGCCATTTAAAAACCATAAGTGCTAATGACTCCATTCCTTTTTGGGGTAATGGGGGCTGTTAATTGGAGTACTCTAAAACAAACCTGACCTCTCTAGGATATTCAGAAGCCAAGTTATAAGCCCACAAAAGTGTAACTGGACTACTTCTTTAAATTGACACCAGATCCGGTGACCTTTGGGACATGGTTTGACCCCCTTAGGAAAGTGCTATCATCATGAAACGTTCAGATCACTTACAACTCAATAGATTCTACGTTCCTGTAACATTTCAGCCTGATTGGACCTTGTTTTCACACAAATGGACCCAGAATGATGTGAAATTGTGCTTCGTGCAACATAATTATGGGTGCCATTTACAAACCATAAGTGCTAATGACTCCATTTCTTTTTGAGGTTGTAGGGGCTGATGATTGGAGTACTCTAAAACAAACCTGACCTCTCTAGGATATTCAGAAGCCAAGTTATAAGCCCACAAATGTGTAACTGGACTACTTCTTTAAAGTGACACCAGGCCCGGTGACCTTTGGGACATGGTTTGACCCCCTATAGGAATGTGTGATTATCATGAAACGTTCAGATCACTTACAACTCAATAGATTCAACCTTCTTGTAACGTTTCAGCCTGATTGGACCTTGTTTTGACACAAATGGACCCAGAATGATGTGAAATTGTGCTTCGTGCAACATAATTCTGGGTGCCATTTACAAACCATAAGTGCTAATGACTCCATTCCTTTTTGTGGTTGTATGGGCTGTTGATTGGAGTACACTAAAACAAACCTGATCTCTCTAGGACATTCAGAAGCCAAGTTATAAGCCCACAAATGTGTAACTGGACTACTTCTTTAAAGTGACACCAGGCCCTGTGACCATTGGGACATGGTTTTACCCCCTATAGGAGTGTGCGATCATCATGAAACATTCAGATCACTTACAACTCAATAGATTCTACCTTCTTGTAACGTTTCAGCCTGATTGGACCCTGTTTTCACACAAATGGACCCAGAATGATGTGAAATTGTGCTTCGTGCAACATAATTCTGGGTGCCATTTACAAACCATAAGTGCTAATGACTCCATTCCTTTTTGTGGTAATGGGGGCTGTTAATTGGAGTACTCTAAAAACAAACCTGACCTCTCTAGGACATTCAGAAGCCAAGTTATAAGCCCACAAATGTGTAACTGGACTACTTCTTTAAATTGACACCAGATCCAGTGACGTTTGGGACATGGTTTGACCCCCTTAGCAAAGTGCTATCATCATGAAACGTTCAGATAACTTACAACTCAATAGATTCTACCTTCCTATAACGTTTCAGCCTGATTGGACCTTGTTTTCACACAAATGAACCCAGAATGATGTGAAATTGTGCTTCGTGCAACATAATTCTGGGTGCCATTTAAAAACCATAAGTGGTAATGACTCCATTCCTTTTTGGGGTAATGGGGGCTGTTAATTGGAGTACTCTAAAACAAACCTGACCTCTCTAGGATATTCAGAAGCCAAGTTATAAGCCCACAAATGTGTAACTGGACTACTTCTTTAAAGTGACACCAGGCCCGGTGACCTTTGGGACATGGTTTGACCCCCTATAGGAATGTGTGATTATCATGAAACGTTCAGATCACTTACAACTCAATAGATTCTACCTTCTTGTAACGTTTCAGCCTGATTGGACCTTGTTTTGACACAAATGGACCCAGAATGATGTGAAATTGTGCTTCGTGCAACATAATTCTGGGTGCCATTTACAAACCATAAGTGCTAATGACTCCATTCCTTTTTGTGGTTGTAGGGGCTGTTGATTGGAGTACACTAAAACAACCCTGATCTCTCTAGGACATTCAGAAGCCAAGTTATAAGCCCACAAATGTGTAACTGGACTACTTCTTTAAATTGACACCAGATCCGGTGACCTTTGGGACATGGTTTGACCACCTTAGGAAAGTGCAATTATCATGAAACGTTCAGATCACTTACAACTCAATAGATTCTACCTTCCTGTAACATTTCAGCCTGATTGGACCTTGTTTTCACACAAATGGACCCAGAATGATGTGAAATTGTGCTTCGTGCAACATAATTCTGGGTGCCATTTAAAAACCATAAGTGCTAATGACTCCATTTCTTTTTGTGGTTGTAGGGGCTGATGATTGGAGTACTCTAAAACAAACCTGACCTCTCTAGGATATTCAGAAGCCAAGTTATAAGCCCACAAATGTGTAACTGGACTACTTCTTTAAAGTGACACCAGGCCCGGTGACCTTTGGGACATGGTTTGACCCCCTATAGGACTGTGTGATTATCATGAAACATTCAGATCACATACAACTCAATAGATTCTACCTTCTTGTAACGTTTCAGCCTGATTGGACCTTGTTTTGACACAAATGGACCCAGAATGATGTGAAATTGTGCTTCGTGCAACATAATTCTGGGTGCCATTTACAAACCATAAGTGCTAATGACTCCATTCCTTTTTGTGGTTGTAGGGGCTGTTGATTGGAGTACACTAAAACAACCCTGATCTCTCTAGGACATTCAGAAGCCAAGTTATAAGCCCACAAATGTGTAACTGGACTACTTCTTTAAATTGACACCAGATCCGGTGACCTTTGGGACATGGTTTGACCACCTTAGGAAAGTGCAATTATCATGAAACGTTCAGATCACTTACAACTCAATAGATTCTACCTTCCTGTAACATTTCAGCCTGATTGGACCTTGTTTTCACACAAATGGACCCAGAATGATGTGAAATTGTGCTTCGTGCAACATAATTCTGGGTGCCATTTAAAAACCATAAGTGCTAATGACTCCATTTCTTTTTGTGGTTGTAGGGGCTGTTGATTGGAGTACACTAAAACAACCCTGATCTCTCTAGGACATTCAGAAGCCAAGTTATAAGCCCACAAATGTGTAACTGGACTAATTTAAATTGACACCAGATCCGGTGATGTTTGGGACATGGTTTGACCCCCTTAGGAAAGTGCAATCATCATGAAACGTTCTGATCACTTACAACTCAATAGATTCTACCTTCCTGTAACGTTTCAGCCTGATTGGTTCTTGTTTTCACGCAAATGAACCCAGAATGATGTGAAATTGTGCTTCGTGCAACATATTTCTGGGTGCCATTTACAAACCATAAGTGCTAATGACTCCATTCCTTTTTGGGGCAATAGGGGCTGTTGATTGGAGTACCCTAAAACAAACCTGACCTCTCTAGGATATTCAGAAGCCAAGTTATAAGCCCACAAAGGTGTAAATGGACTACTTCTTTAAATTGACACCAGATCCGGTGACGTTTGGGACATGGTTTGACCCCCTATAGGAATTTGTGATTATCATGAAACGTTCAGATCACTTACAACTCAATAGATTCTACCTACTTGTAACGTTTCAGCCTGATTGGACCTTGTTTTCACACAAATGGACCCAGAATGATGTGAAATTGTGCTTCGTGCAACATAATTCTGGGTGCCATTTACAAACCATAAGTGCTAATGACTCCATTCCTTTTTGTGGTTGTAGGGGCTGTTAATTGGAGTACACTAAAATAACCCTGATCTCTCTAGGACATTCAGAAGCCAAGTTATAAGCCCACAAATGTGTAACTGGACTACTTATTTAAATTGACACCAGATCCGGTGACGTTTGGGACATGGTTTGACCCCCTTAGGAAAGTGCTATCATCATGAAACGTTCTGATCACTTACAACTCAATAGATTCTACCTTCCTATAGCGTTTCAGCCTGATTAGACCTTGTTTTCACACAAATGGACCCAGAATGATGTGAAATTGTGCTTCGTGCAACATAATTCTGGGTGTCATTTAAAAACCATAAGAGCTAATGACTCCATTCCTTTTTGGGGCAATAGGGGCTGTTGATTGGAGTACCCTAAAACAAACCTGACCTCTCTGAGACATTCAGAAGCCAAGTTGTAAGCCCCCAAAGGTGTGTTTGGAACCCCGCCTTTAAGGAACAAGTGATTCGGTGACCTTTATGACCTGATTTGACACCCTTAGGAATGTGCTATCATCATGAAACACAGGAATCATTTACAACTCAATAGATTCTACTTTTCTGTGACGTTTCAGCCTGATTGAAGCTTTTTTATGAGAAATGGACCCAGAATGATGTGAAATTGTGCTTCGTGCAACATAATTCTGGGTGCCATTTAAAAACCATAAGTGCTAATGACTCAATTCCTTTTTGTGGTAATGGGGGCTGTTAATTGGAGTACTCTAAAACAAACCTTACCTCTCTAGGATATTCAGAAGCCAAGTTATAAGCCCACAAAGGTGTAACTGGACCACTTTAAAGTGACACCAGGCCCGGTGACCTTTGGGACATGGTTTGACCCCCTATAGGAATGTGCGATCATCATGAAACGTTCAGATCACTTAGAACTCAATAGATTCTACCTTCTTGTAACGTTTAAGCCTGATTGGACTTTGTTTTCACACAAATGGACCCAGAATGATGTGAAATTGTGCTTCGTGCAACATAATTCTGGGTGCCATTTACAAACCATAAGTGCTATTGACTCCATTCCTTTTTGTGGTTGTAGGGGCTGTTGATTGGAGTACACTAAAACAAACCTGACCTCTCTAGGACATTCAGAAGCCAAGTTATAAGCCCACAAAGGTGTAACTGGACTACTTCTTTAAGGTGACACCAGGCCCGGTGACCTTTGGGACATGGTTTTACCCCCTATAGGAATGTGCGATCATCATGAATCGTTCAGATCACTTACAACTCAATTGATTCTACCTTCTTGTAACGTTTCAGCCTGATTGGACCTTGTTTTCACACAAATGGACCCAGAATGATGTGAAATTGTGCTTCGTGCAACATAATTCTGGGTGCCATTAACAAACCATAAGTGCTAATGACTCCATTCCTTTGTGTGGTTGTAGGTGCTGTTTATTGGAGTACACTAAAACAAACCTGATCCCTCTAGGACATTCAGAAGCCAAGTTATAAGCCCACAAATGTGTAACTGGACCACTTCTTTAAAATGACACCAGATCTGGTGACCTTTGGGACATGGTTTGACCCCCTTAGGAAAGTGCTATCATCATGAAACGTTCAGATCACTTACAACTCAATAGATTCTACCTTCCTGTAACGTTTCAGCCTGATTGGACCTTGTTTTCACACAAATGAACCCAGATTGATGTGAAATTGTTCTTCGTGCAACATAATTCTGGGTGCGATTTAAAAACCATAAGTGCTAATGACTCCATTCCTAATGTGGTTGTAGGGGCTGTTAATTGGAGTACTCTAAAACAAACCTGACCTCTCTAGGACATTCAGAAGCCAAGTTATAAGCCCACAAATGTGTAACTGGACTACTTCTTTAAAGTGACACCAGGCCCTGTGACCATTGGGACATGGTTTTACCCCCTATAGGAATGTGCGATCATCATGAAACATTCAGATCACTTCCAACTCAATAGATTCTACCTTCTTGTAACGTTTCAGCCTGATTGGACCCTGTTTTCACACAAATGGACCCAGAATGATGTGAAATTGTGCTTCGTGCAACATAATTCTGGGTGCCATTTACAAACCATAAGTGCTAATGACTCCATTCCTTTTTGTGGTAATGGGGGCTGTTAATTGGAGTACTCTAAAACAAACCTGACCTCTCTAGGACATTCAGAAGCCAAGTTATAAGCCCACAATTGTGTAACTGGACTACTTCTTTAAATGGACACCAGATCCGGTGACGTTTGGGACATGGTTTGACCCCCTTAGAAAAGTGCTATCATCATGAAACGTTCAGATCACTTACAACTCAATAGATTCTACCTTCCTATAACGTTTCAGCCTGATTGGACCTTGTTTTCACACAAATGAACCCAGAATGATGTGAAATTGTGCTTCGTGCAACATAATTCCGGGTGGCATTTAAAAACCATAATTGCTAATGACTCCATTCCTTTTTGGGGTAATGGGGGCTGTTAATTGGAGTACTCTAAAACAAACCTGACCTCTCTAGGATATTCAAAAGCCAAGTTATAAGCCCACAAATGTGTAATTGGACTACTTCTTTAAAGTGACACCAGGCCCGGTGACCTTTGGGACATGGTTTGACCCCCTATAGGAATGTGCGATCATCATGAAACGTTCAGATCATTTACAACTCAATAGATTCTACCTTCCTGTAACGTTTCAGCCTGATTGGACCTTGTTTTCACACAAATGAACCCAGAATGATGTGAAATTGTGCTTCGTGCAACATAATTCTGGGTGCCATTTACAAACCATAAGTGCTAATGACTCCATTCCTTTTTGTGGTTGTAGGGGCTGTTAATTGGAGTACACTAAAACAAACCTGATCTCTCTAGGACATTCAGAAGCCAAGTTATAAGCCCACAAATGTGTAACTGGACTACTTCTTTAAAGTGACACCAGGCCCGGTGACCTTTGGGACATGGTTTTACCCCCTATAGGAATGTGCGATCATCATGAAACGTTCAGATCACTTACAGCTCAGGAGATTCTACCTTCCTGTAACGTTTCAGCCTGATTGGACCTTGTTTTCACACAAATGGACCCAGAATGATGTGAAATTTTGCTTCGTGCAACATAATTCTGGGTGCCATTTAAAAACCATAAGTGCTAATGACTCCATTCCTTTTTGTGGTTGTAGGGGCTGTTGATTGGAGTACATTAAAACAAACCTGACCTCTCTAGGATATTCAGAAGCCAAGTTATAAGCCCACAAAGGTGTAACTTGACTACTTCTTTAAAGTGACACCAGGCCCGGTGACCTTTGGGACATGGTTTGACCCCCTATAGGAATGTGCGATCATCATGAAACGTTCAGATCACTTACAACTCTATAGATTCTACCTTCCTGTAAAGTTTCAGCCTGATTGGACCTTGTTTTCACACAAATGAACCCAGAATGATGTGAAATTGTGCTTCGTGCAACATAATTCTGGGTGCCATTTCAAAACCATAAGTGCTAATGACTCTATTCCTTTTTGTGGTGTAGGGGCTGTTGATTGGAGTACAATAAAACAAACCTGATCTCTCTAGGAAATTCTGAAGCCAAGTTATAAGCCCACAAAGGTGTAACTGGACTACTTCTTTAAAGTGACACCAGGCCCTGTGACCTTTGGGACATGGTTTGACCCCCTAGAGGAATGTGCGATCGTCATGAAATGTTTAGATCACTTACAACTCAATAGTTTCTACCTTATTGTAACGTTTCAGCCTGATTGGACCTTGTTTTCACACAAATGGACCCAGAAGGATGTGAAATTGTGCTTCGTGCAACATAATTCTGGGTGCCATTTAAAAACCATAAGTGCTAATGACTCCATTCCTTTTTGTGGTTGTAGGTGCTGTTGATTGGAGTACTCTAAAACAAACCTGACCTCTCTAGGATATTCAGAAGCCAAGTTATAAGCCCACAAAGGTGTAACTGGACTACTTCTTTAAAGTGACACCAGGCCCGGTGACCTTTGGGACATGGTTTGACCCCCTATAGGAATGTGTAATCATCATGAAACGTTCATATCACTTACAACTCAATAGATTCTACCTTCTTGTAACATTTCAGCCTGATTGGACCTTGTTTTCACACAAATGGACCCAGAATGATGTGAAATTGTGCTTCGTGCAACATAATTCTGGGTGCCATTTACAAACCATAAGTGCTAATGACTCCATTCCTTTTTGTGGTTGTAGGGACTGTTGATTGGAGTACATTAAAACAAACCTGACCTCTCTAGGATATTCAGAAGCCAAGTTATAAACCCACAAATGTGTAACTGGACTACTTCTTTAAATTGACACCAGATCCGGTGACCTTTGGGACATGGATTGACCCACTTAGGAAAGTGCTATCATCATGAAATGTTCAGATCACTTAAAACTCAATAGATTCTACCTTCCTGTAACGTTTCTGCCTGATTGGACCTTGTTTTGACACAAATGAACCCAGAATGATGTGAAATTGTGCTTCGTGCAACATAATTCTGGGTGCCATTTAAAAACCATAAGTGCTAATGACTCCATTCCTTTTTGTGGTTGTAGGTGCTGTTGATTGGAGTACTCTAAAACAAACCTGACCTCTCTAGGATATTCAGAAGCCAAGTTATAAGCCCACAAAGGTGTAACTGGACTACTTCTTTAAAGTGACACCAGGCCCGGTGACCTTTGGGACATGGTTTGACCCCCTATAGGAATGTGTAATCATCATGAAACGTTCATATCACTTACAACTCAATAGATTCTACCTTCTTGTAACATTTCAGCCTGATTGGAACTTGTTTTCACACAAATGGACCCAGAATGATGTGAAATTGTGCTTCGTGCAACATAATTCTGGGTGCCATTTACAAACCATAAGTGCTAATGACTCCATTCCTTTTTGTGCTTGTAGGGGCTGTTGATTGGAGTACACTAAAACAACCCTGATCTCTCTAGGACATTCAGAAGCCAAGTTATAAGCCCACAAATGTGTAACTGGACTACTTCTTTAAATTGACACCAGATCCGGTGACCTTTGGGACATGGTTTGACCCCCTTAGGAAAGTGCTATCATCATGAAATGTTCAGATCACTTAAAACTCAATAGATTCTACCTTCCTGTAACGTTTCTGCCTGATTGGACCTTGTTTTGACACAAATGAACCCAGAATGATGTGAAATTGTGCTTCGTGCAACATAATTCTGGGTGCCATTTAAAAACCATAAGTGCTAATGACTCCATTCCTTTTTGTGGTTGTAGGTGCTGTTGATTGGAGTACTCTAAAACAAACCTGACCTCTCTAGGATATTCAGAAGCCAAGTTATAAGCCCACAAAGGTGTAACTGGACTACTTCTTTAAAGTGACACCAGGCCCGGTGACCTTTGGGACATGGTTTGACCCCCTATAGGAATGTGTAATCATCATGAAACGTTCATATCACTTACAACTCAATAGATTCTACCTTCTTGTAACATTTCAGCCTGATTGGACCTTGTTTTCACACAAATGGACCCAGAATGATGTGAAATTGTGCTTCGTGCAACATAATTCTGGGTGCCATTTACAAACCATAAGTGCTAATGACTCCATTCCTTTTTGTGCTTGTAGGGGCTGTTGATTGGAGTACACTAAAACAACCCTGATCTCTCTAGGACATTCAGAAGCCAAGTTATAAGCCCACAAATGTGTAACTGGACTACTTCTTTAAATTGACACCAGATCCGGTGACCTTTGGGACATGGTTTGACCCCCTTAGGAAAGTGCTATCATCATGAAACGTTCAGATCACTTACAACTCAATAGATTCTACCTTCCTGTAATGTTTCTGCCTGATTGGACCTTGTTTTCACACAAATGAACCCAGAATGATGTGAAATTGTGCTTCGTGCAACATAATTCTGGGTGCCATTTAAAAACCATAAGTGCTAATGACTCCATTCCTTTTTGGAGTAATGGGGGCTGATGATTGGAGTACTCTAAAACAAACCTGACCTCTCTAGGATATTCAGAAGCCAAGTTATAAGCCCACAAATGTGTAACTGGACTACTTCTTTAAAGTGACACCAGGCCCGGTGACCTTTGGGACATGGTTTGACCCCCTATAGGAATGTGTGATTATCATGAAACGTTCAGATCACTTACAGCTCAGGAGATTCTACCTTCCTGTAACGTTTCAGCCTGATTGGACCTTGTTTTCACACAAATGGACCCAGAATGATGTGAAATTTTGCTTCGTGCAACATAATTCTGGGTGCCATTTAAAAACCATAAGTGCTAATGACTCCATTCCTTTTTGTGGTTGTAGGGGCTGTTGATTGGAGTACATTAAAACAAACCTGACCTCTCTAGGATATTCAGAAGCCAAGTTATAAGCCCACAAAGGTGTAACTTGACTACTTCTTTAAAGTGACACCAGGCCCGGTGACCTTTGGGACATGGTTTGACCCCCTATAGGAATGTGCGATCATCATGAAACGTTCAGATCACTTACAACTCTATAGATTCTACCTTCCTGTAAAGTTTCAGCCTGATTGGACCTTGTTTTCACACAAATGAACCCAGAATGATGTGAAATTGTGCTTCGTGCAACATAATTCTGGGTGCCATTTCAAAACCATAAGTGCTAATGACTCTATTCCTTTTTGTGGTGTAGGGGCTGTTGATTGGAGTACAATAAAACAAACCTGATCTCTCTAGGAAAATCTGAAGCCAAGTTATAAGCCCACAAAGGTGTAACAGGACTACTTCTTTAAAGTGACACCAGGCCCTGTTCCATTGGGACATGGTTTGACCCCCTAGAGGAATGTGCGATCGTCATGAAATGTTCAGATCACTTACAACTCAGTAGTTTCTACCTTATTGTAACGTTTCAGCCTGATTGGACCTTGTTTTCACACAAATGGACCCAGAAGGATGTGAAATTGTGCTTCGTGCAACATAATTCTGGGTGCCATTTAAAAACCATAAGTGCTAATGACTCCATTCCTTTTTGTGGTTGTAGGGACTGTTGATTGGAGTACATTAAAACAAACCTGACCTCTCTAGGATATTCAGAAGCCAAGTTATAAACCCACAAATGTGTAACTGGACTACTTCTTTAAATTGACACCAGATCCGGTGACCTTTGGGACATGGATTGACCCCCTTAGGAAAGTGCTATCATCATGAAATGTTCAGATCACTTACAACTCAATAGATTCTACCTTCCTGTAACGTTTCTGCCTGATTGGACCTTGTTTTCACACAAATGAACCCAGAATGATGTGAAATTGTGCTTCGTGCAACATAATTCTGGGTGCCATTTAAAAACCATAAGTGCTAATGACTCCATTCCTTTTTGTGGTTGTAGGGGCTGTTGATTGGAGTACTCTAAAACAAACCTGATCTCTAGGATATTCAGAAGCCAAGTTATAAGCCCACAAAGGTGTAACTGGACTACTTCTTTAAAGTGACACCAGGCCCGGTGACCTTTGGGACATGGTTTGACCCCCTATAGGAATGTGTAATCATCATGAAACGTTCATATCACTTACAACTCAATAGATTCTACCTTCTTGTAACATTTCAGCCTGATTGGACCTTGTTTTCACACAAATGGACCCAGAATGATGTAAAATTGTGCTTCGTGCAACATAATTCTGGGTGCCATTTACAAACCATAAGTGCTAATGACTCCATTCCTTTTTGTGGTTGTAGGGGCTGTTGATTGGAGTACACTAAAACAACCCTGATCTCTCTAGGACATTCAGAAGCCAAGTTATAAGCCCACAAATGTGTAACTGGACTACTTCTTTAAATTGACACCAGATCCGGTGACCTTTGGGACATGGTTTGACCCCCTTAGGAAAGTGCTATCATCATGAAACGTTCAGATCACTTACAACTCAATAGATTCTACCTTCCTGTAACGTTTCTGCCTGATTGGACCTTGTTTTCACACAAATGAACCCAGAATGATGTGAAATTGTGCTTCGTGCAACATAATTCTGGGTGCCATTTACAAACCATAAGTGCTAATGACTCCATTCCTTTTTGTGGTTGTAGGGGCTGTTAAATGGAGTACACTAAAACAAACCTGATCTCTCTAGGACATTCAGAAGCCAAGTTATAAGCCCACAAATGTGTAACTGGACTACTTCTTTAAAGTGACACCAGGCCCGGTGACCTTTGGGACATGGTTTTACCCCCTATAGGAATGTGCGATCATCATGAAACGTTCAGATCACTTACAGCTCAGGAGATTCTACCTTCCTGTAACGTTTCAGCCTGATTGGACCTTGTTTTCACACAAATGGACCCAGAATGATGTGAAATTTTGCTTCGTGCAACATAATTCTGGGTGCCATTTAAAAACCATAAGTGCTAATGACTCCATTCCTTTTTGTGGTTGTAGGGGCTGTTGATTGGAGTACATTAAAACAAACCTGACCTCTCTAGGATATTCAGAAGCCAAGTTATAAGCCCACAAAGGTGTAACTTGACTACTTCTTTAAAGTGACACCAGGCCCGGTGACCTTTGGGACATGGTTTGACCCCCTATAGGAATGTGCGATCATCATGAAACGTTCAGATCACTTACAACTCTATAGATTCTACCTTCCTGTAAAGTTTCAGCCTGATTGGACCTTGTTTTCACACAAATGAACCCAGAATGATGTGAAATTGTGCTTCGTGCAACATAATTCTGGGTGCCATTTCAAAACCATAAGTGCTAATGACTCTATTCCTTTTTGTGGTGTAGGGGCTGTTGATTGGAGTACAATAAAACAAACCTGATCTCTCTAGGAAATTCTGAAGCCAAGTTATAAGCCCACAAAGGTGTAACTGGACTACTTCTTTAAAGTGACACCAGGCCCTGTGACCTTTGGGACATGGTTTGACCCCCTAGAGGAATGTGCGATCGTCATGAAATGTTCAGATCACTTACAACTCAATAGTTTCTACCTTATTGTAACGTTTCAGCCTGATTGGACCTTGTTTTCACACAAATGGACCCAGAAGGATGTGAAATTGTGCTTCGTGCAACATAATTCTGGGTGCCATTTACAAACCATAAGTGCTAATGACTCCATTCCTTTTTGTGGTTGTAGGGACTGTTGATTGGAGTACATTAAAACAAACCTGACCTCTCTAGGATATTCAGAAGCCAAGTTATAAACCCACAAATGTGTAACTGGACTACTTCTTTAAATTGACACCAGATCCGGTGACCTTTGGGACATGGATTGACCCCCTTAGGAAAGTGCTATCATCATGAAATGTTCAGATCACTTACAACTCAATAGATTCTACCTTCCTGTAACGTTTCTGCCTGATTGGACCTTGTTTTCACACAAATGAACCCAGAATGATGTGAAATTGTGCTTCGTGCAACATAATTCTGGGTGCCATTTAAAAACCATAAGTGCTAATGACTCCATTCCTTTTTGTGGTTGTAGGGGCTGTTGATTGGAGTACTCTAAAACAAACCTGACCTCTCTAGGATATTCATAAGCCAAGTTATAAGCCCACAAAGGTGTAACTGGACTACTTCTTTAAAGTGACACCAGGCCCGGTGACCTTTGGGACATGGTTTGACCCCCTATAGGAATGTGTAATCATCATGAAACGTTCATATCACTTACAACTCAATAGATTCTACCTTCTTGTAACATTTCAGCCTGATTGGACCTTGTTTTCACACAAATGGACCCAGAATGATGTGAAATTGTGCTTCGTGCAACATAATTCTGGGTGCCATTTACAAACCATAAGTGCTAATGACTCCATTCCTTTTTGTGGTTGTAGGGGCTGTTGATTGGAGTACACTAAAACAACCCTGATCTCTCTAGGACATTCAGAAGCCAAGTTATAAGCCCACAAATGTGTAACTGGACTACTTCTTTAAATTGACACCAGATCCGGTGACCTTTGGGACATGGTTTGACCCCCTTAGGAAAGTGCTATCATCATGAAACGTTCAGATAACTTACAACTCAATAGATTCTACCTTCCTGTAACGTTTCTGCCTGATTGGACCTTGTTTTCACACAAATGAACCCAGAATGATGTGAAATTGTGCTTCGTGCAACATAATTCTGGGTGCCATTTAAAAACCATAAGTGCTAATGACTCCATTCCTTTTTGGGGTAATGGGGGCTGATGATTGGAGTACTCTAAAACAAACCTGACCTCTCTAGGATATTCAGAAGCCAAGTTATAAGCCCACAAATGTGTAACTGGACTACTTCTTTAAAGTGACACCAGGCCCGGTGACCTTTGGGACATGGTTTGACCCCCTATAGGAATGTGTGATTATCATGAAACGTTCAGATCACTTACAGCTCAGGAGATTCTACCTTCCTGTAACGTTTCAGCCTGATTGGACCTTGTTTTCACACAAATGAACCCAGAATGATGTGAAATTGTGCTTCGTGCAACATAATTCTGGGTGCCATTTAAAAACCATAAGTGCTAATGACTCCATTCCTTTTTGGGGTAATGGGGGCTGATGATTGGAGTACTCTAAAACAAACCTGACCTCTCTAGGATATTCAGAAGCCAAGTTATAAGCCCACAAATGTGTAACTGGACTACTTCTTTAAAGTGACACCAGGCCCGGTGACCTTTGGGACATGGTTTGACCCCCTATAGGAATGTGTGATTATCATGAAACGTTCAGATCACTTACAACTCAATAGATTCTACCTTCTTGTAACGTTTCAGCCTGATTGGACCTTGTTTTGACACAAATGGACCCAGAATGATGTGAAATTGTGCTTCGTGCAACATAATTCTGGGTGCCATTTACAAACCATAAGTGCTAATGACTCCATTCCTTTTTGTGGTTGTAGGGGCTGTTGATTGGAGTACACTAAAACAAACCTGATCTCTCTAGGACATTCAGAAGCCAGGTTATAAGCCCACAAATGTGTAACTGGACTACTTCTTTAAATTGACACCAGATCCGGTGACCTTTGGGACATGGTTTGACCCCCTTAGGAAAGTGCTATCATCATGAAACGTTCAGATCACTTACAACTCAATAGATTCTACCTTCCTGTAACGTTTCTGCCTGATTGGACCTTGTTTTCACACAAATGAACCCAGAATGATGTGAAATTGTGCTTCGTGCAACATAATTCTGGGTGCCATTTACAAACCATAAGTGCTAATGACTCCATTCCTTTTTGTGGTTGTAGGGGCTGTTAAATGGAGTACACTAAAACAAACCTGATCTCTCTAGGACATTCAGAAGCCAAGTTATAAGCCCACAAATGTGTAACTGGACTACTTCTTTAAAGTGACACCAGGCCCGGTGACCTTTGGGACATGGTTTTACCCCCTATAGGAATGTGCGATCATCATGAAACGTTCAGATCACTTACAGCTCAGGAGATTCTACCTTCCTGTAACGTTTCAGCCTGATTGGACCTTGTTTTCACACAAATGGACCCAGAATGATGTGAAATTTTGCTTCGTGCAACATAATTCTGGGTGCCATTTAAAAACCATAAGTGCTAATGACTCCATTCCTTTTTGTGGTTGTAGGGGCTGTTGATTGGAGTACATTAAAACAAACCTGACCTCTCTAGGATATTCAGAAGCCAAGTTATAAGCCCACAAAGGTGTAACTTGACTACTTCTTTAAAGTGACACCAGGCCCGGTGACCTTTGGGACATGGTTTGACCCCCTATAGGAATGTGCGATCATCATGAAACGTTCAGATCACTTACAACTCAATAGATTCTACCTTCCTGTAAAGTTTCAGCCTGATTGGACCTTGTTTTCACACAAATGAACCCAGAATGATGTGAAATTGTGCTTCGTGCAACATAATTCTGGGTGCCATTTCAAAACCATAAGTGCTAATGACTCTATTCCTTTTTGTGGTGTAGGGGCTGTTGATTGGAGTACAATAAAACAAACCTGATCTCTCTAGGAAATTCTGAAGCCAAGTTATAAGCCCACAAAGGTGTAACTGGACTACTTCTTTAAAGTGACACCAGGCCCTGTGACCTTTGGGACATGGTTTGACCCCCTAGAGGAATGTGCGATCGTCATGAAATGTTCAGATCACTTACAACTCAATAGTTTCTACCTTATTGTAAAGTTTCAGCCTGATTGGACCTTGTTTTCACACAAATGGACCCAGAAGGATGTGAAATTGTGCTTCGTGCAACATAATTCTGGGTGCCATTTACAAACCATAAGTGCTAATGACTCCATTCCTTTTTGTGGTTGTAGGGACTGTTGATTGGAGTACATTAAAACAAACCTGACCTCTCTAGGATATTCAGAAGCCAAGTTATAAACCCACAAATGTGTAACTGGACTACTTCTTTAAATTGACACCAGATCCGGAGACCTTTGGGACATGGATTGACCCCCTTAGGAAAGTGCTATCATCATGAAATGTTCAGATCACTTACAACTCAATAGATTCTACCTTCCTGTAACGTTTCTGCCTGATTGGACCTTGTTTTCACACAAATGAACCCAGAATGATGTGAAATTGTGCTTCGTGCAACATAATTCTGGGTGCCATTTAAAAACCATAAGTGCTAATGACTCCATTCCTTTTTGTGGTTGTAGGGGCTGTTGATTGGAGTACTCTAAAACAAACCTGACCTCTCTAGGATATTCATAAGCCAAGTTATAAGCCCACAAAGGTGTAACTGGACTACTTCTTTAAAGTGACACCAGGCCCGGTGACCTTTGGGACATGGTTTGACCCCCTATAGGAATGTGTAATCATCATGAAACGTTCATATCACTTACAACTCAATAGATTCTACCTTCTTGTAACATTTCAGCCTGATTGGACCTTGTTTTCACACAAATGGACCCAGAATGATGTGAAATTGTGCTTCGTGCAACATAATTCTGGGTGCCATTTACAAACCATAAGTGCTAATGACTCCATTCCTTTTTGTGGTTGTAGGGGCTGTTGATTGGAGTACACTAAAACAACCCTGATCTCTCTAGGACATTCAGAAGCCAAGTTATAAGCCCACAAATGTGTAACTGGACTACTTCTTTAAATTGACACCAGATCCGGTGACCTTTGGGACATGGTTTGACCCCCTTAGGAAAGTGCTATCATCATGAAACGTTCAGATCACTTACAACTCAATAGATTCTACCTTCCTGTAACGTTTCTGCCTGATTGGACCTTGTTTTCACACAAATGAACCCAGAATGATGTGAAATTGTGCTTCGTGCAACATAATTCTGGGTGCCATTTAAAAACCATAAGTGCTAATGACTCCATTCCTTTTTGGGGTAATGGGGGCTGATGATTGGAGTACTCTAAAACAAACCTGACCTCTCTAGGATATTCAGAAGCCAAGTTATAAGCCCACAAATGTGTAACTGGACTACTTCTTTAAAGTGACACCAGGCCCGGTGACCTTTGGGACATGGTTTGACCCCCTATAGGAATGTGTGATTATCATGAAACGTTCAGATCACTTACAGCTCAGGAGATTCTACCTTCCTGTAACGTTTCAGCCTGATTGGACCTTGTTTTCACACAAATGAACCCAGAATGATGTGAAATTGTGCTTCGTGCAACATAATTCTGGGTGCCATTTAAAAACCATAAGTGCTAATGACTCCATTCCTTTTTGGGGTAATGGGGGCTGATGATTGGAGTACTCTAAAACAAACCTGACCTCTCTAGGATATTCAGAAGCCAAGTTATAAGCCCACAAATGTGTAACTGGACTACTTCTTTAAAGTGACACCAGGCCCGGTGACCTTTGGGACATGGTTTGACCCCCTATAGGAATGTGTGATTATCATGAAACGTTCAGATCACTTACAGCTCAGGAGATTCTACCTTCCTGTAACGTTTCAGCCTGATTGGACCTTGTTTTCACACAAATGAACCCAGAATGATGTGAAATGGTGCTTCGTGCAACATAATTCTGGGTGCCATTTACAAACCATAAGTGCTAATGACTCCATTCCTTTTTGTGGTTGTAGGGGCTGTTGATTGGAGTACACTAAAACAAACCTGATCTCTCTAGGACATTCAGAAGCCAGGTTATAAGCCCACAAATGTGTAACTGGACTACTTCTTTAAATTGACACCAGATCCGGTGACGTTTGGGACATGGTTTGACCCCCTTAGGAAAGTGCTATCATCATGAAACGTTCTGATCACTTACAACTCAATAGATTCTACCTTCCTGTAACATTTCAGCCTGATTGGTTCTTGTTTTCACACAAATGAACCCAGAATGATGTGAAATTGTGCTTCGTGCAACATAATTCTGGGTGCCATTTACAAACCATAAGTGCTAATGACTCCATTCCTTTTTGTGGTTGTAGGGGCTGTTGATTGGAGTACACTAAAACAAACCTGATCTCTCTAGGACATTCAGAAGCCAGGTTATAAGCCCACAAATGTGTAACTGGACTACTTCTTTAAAGTGACACCAGATCCGGTGACCTTTGGGACATGCTTTGACCCCCTTAGGAATGTGCGATCATCATGAAACGTTCAGATGACTTACAACTCAATAGATTCTACCTTCCTGTAGCGTTTCAGCCTGATTGGACCTTGTTTTCACACAAATGGACCCAGAATGATGTGAAATTGTGCTTCGTGCAACATAATTCTGGGTGTCATTTAAAAACCATAAGAGCTAATGACTCCATTCCTTTTTGGGGCAATAGGGGCTGTTGATTGGAGTACCCTAAAACAAACCTGACCTCTCTGAGACATTCAGAAGCCAAGTTGTAAGCCCCCAAAGGTGTGTTTGGAACCAAGCCTTTAAGGAACAAGTGATTCGGTGACCTTTATGACCTGATTTGACACCCTTAGGAATGTGCTATCAACATGAAACACAGGAATCATTTACAACTCAATAGATTCTACTTTTCTGTGACGTTTCAGCCTGATTGAAGCTTTTTTATGAGAAATGGACCCAGAATGATGTGAAATTGTGCTTCGTGCAACATAATTCTGGGTGCCATTTAAAAACCATAAGTGCTAATGACTCAATTCCTTTTTGTGGTAATGGGGGCTGTTAATTGGAGTACACTAAAACAAACCTTACCTCTCTAGGATATTCAGAAGCCAAGTTATAAGCCCACAAAGGTGTAACTGGACCACTTTAAAGTGACACCAGGCCCGGTGACCTTTGGGACATGGTTTGACCCCCTATAGGAATGTGCGATCATCATGAAACGTTCAGATCACTTACAACTCAATAGATTCTACCTTCTTGTAACGTTTAAGCCTGATTGGACTTTGTTTTCACACAAATGGACCCAGAATGATGTGAAATTGTGCTTCGTGCAACATAATTCTGGGTGCCATTTACAAACCATAAGTGCTAATGACTCCATTCCTTTTTGTGGTTGTAGGGGCTATTGATTGGAGTACACTAAAACAAACCTGATCTCTCTAGGACATTCAGAAGCCAAGTTATAAGCCCACAAATGTGTAACTGGACTACTTCTTTAAATTGACGCCAGATCCGGTGACGTTTTGGACATGGTTTGACCCCCTTAGGAAAGTGCTATCATCATGACACGTTCAGATCACTTACAACTCAATAGATTCTACCTTCCTGTAACGTTTCAGCCTGATTGGACCTTGTTTTCACACAAATGAACCCAGAATGATGTGAAATTGTGCTTCGTGCAACATAATTCTGGGTGCCATTTAAAAACCATAAGTGCTAATGACTCCATTCCTTTTTGTGGTAATGGGGGCTGTTAATTGGAGTACTCTAAAACAAACCTGACCTCTCTAGGATCTTCAGAAGCCAAGTTATAAGCCCACAAAGGTGTAACTGGACTACTTCTTTAAAGTGACACCAGGCCCGGTGACCTTTGGGACATGGTTTGACCCCCTATAGGAATGTGTAATCATCATGAAACGTTCATATCACTTACAACTCAATAGATTCTACCTTCTTGTAACGTTTCAGCCTGATTGGACCTTGTTTTCACACAAATGGACCCAGAATGATGTGAAATTGTGCTTCGTGCAACATAATTCTGGGTGCCATTTACAAACCATAAGTGCTAATGACTCCATTTCTTTTTGAGGTTGTAGGGGCTGATGATTGGAGTACTCTAAAACAAACCTGACCTTTCTAGGATATTCAGAAGCCAAGTTATAAGCCCACAAATGTGTAACTGGACTACTTCTTTAAAGTGACACCAGGCCCGGTGACCTTTGGGACATGGTTTGACCCCCTATAGGAATGTGTGATTATCATGAAACGTTCAGATCACTTACAACTCAATAGATTCTACCTTCTTGTAACGTTTCAGCCTGATTGGACCTTGTTTTGACACAAATGGACCCAGAATGATGTGAAATTGTGCTTCGTGCAACATAATTCTGGGTGCCATTTACAAACCATAAGTGCTAATGACTCCATTCCTTTTTGTGGTTGTAGGGGCTGTTAATTGGAGTACACTAAAATAACCCTGATCTCTCTAGGACATTCAGAAGCCAAGTTATAAGCCCACAAATGTGTAACTGGACTACTTATTTATATTGACACCAGATCCGGTGACGTTTGGGACATGGTTTGACCCCTTAGGAAAGTGCGATCATCATGAAACGTTCAGATCACTTACAACTCAATAGATTCTACCTTCCTGTAGCGTTTCAGCCTGATTAGACCTTGTTTTCACACAAATGGACCCAGAATGATGTGAAATTGTGCTTCGAGCAACATAATTCTGGGTGCCATTTACAAACCATAAGTGCTAATGACTCCATTCCTTTTTGTGGTTGTAGGGGCTGTTGATTGGAGTACACTAAAACAAACCTGATCTCTCTAGGACATTCAGAAGCCAGGTTATAAGCCCACAAATGTGTAACTGGACTACTTCTTTAAAGTGACACCAGATCCGGTGACCTTTGGGACATGGTTTGACCCCCTTAGGAATGTGCGATCATCATGAAACGTTCAGATCACTTACAACTCAATAGATTCTACCTTCCTGTGGCGTTTCAGCCTGATTAGACCTTGTTTTCACACAAATGGACCCAGAATGATGTGAAATTGTGCTTCGTGCAACATAATTCTGGGTGTCATTTAAAAACCATAAGAGCTAATGACTCCATTCCTTTTTGTGGTAATGGGGGCTGTTAATTGGAGTACTCTAAAACAAACCTGACCTCTCTAGGATCTTCAGAAGCAAAGTTATAAGCCCACAAAGGTGTAACTGGACTACTTCTTTAAAGTGACACCAGGCCCGGTGACCTTTGGGACATGGTTTGACCCCCTATAGGAATGTGTAATCATCATGAAACGTTCATATCACTTACAACTCAATAGATTCTACCTTCTTGTAACGTTTCAGCCTGATTGGACCTTGTTTTCACACAAATGGACCCAGAATGATGTGAAATTGTGCTTCGTGCAACATAATTCTGGGTGCCATTTACAAACCATAAGTGCTAATGACTCCATTTCTTTTTGAGGTTGTAGGGGCTGATGATTGGAGTACTCTAAAACAAACCTGACCTCTCTAGGATATTCAGAAGCCAAGTTATAAGCCCACAAATGTGTAACTGGACTACTTCTTTAAAGTGACACCAGGCCCGGTGACCTTTGGGACATGGTTTGACCCCCTATAGGAATGTGTGATTATCATGAAACGTTCAGATCACTTACAACTCAATAGATTCTACCTTCTTGTAACGTTTCAGCCTGATTGGACCTTGTTTTGACACAAATGGACCCAGAATGATGTGAAATTGTGCTTCGTGCAACATAATTCTGGGTGCCATTTACAAACCATAAGTGCTAATGACTCCATTCCTTTTTGTGGTTGTAGGGGCTGTTAATTGGAGTACACTAAAATAACCCTGATCTCTCTAGGACATTCAGAAGCCAAGTTATAAGCCCACAAATGTGTAACTGGACTACTTATTTAAATTGACACCAGATCCGGTGACGTTTGGGACATGGTTTGACCCCCTTAGGAAAGTGCGATCATCATGAAACGTTCAGATCACTTACAACTCAATAGATTCTACCTTCCTGTAGCGTTTCAGCCTGATTAGACCTTGTTTTCACACAAATGGACCCAGAATGATGTGAAATTGTGCTTCGAGCAACATAATTCTGGGTGCCATTTACAAACCATGAGTGCTAATGACTCCATTCCTTTTTGTGGTTGTAGGGGCTGTTGATTGGAGTACACTAAAACAAACCTGATCTCTCTAGGACATTCAGAAGCCAGGTTATAAGCCCACAAATGTGTAACTGGACTACTTCTTTAAAGTGACACCAGATCCGGTGACCTTTGGGACATGGTTTGACCCCCTTAGGAATGTGCGATCATCATGAAACGTTCAGATCACTTACAACTCAATAGATTCTACCTTCCTGTGGCGTTTCAGCCTGATTAGACCTTGTTTTCACACAAATGGACCCAGAATGATGTGAAATTGTGCTTCGTGCAACATAATTCTGGGTGTCATTTAAAAACCATAAGAGCTAATGACTCCATTCCTTTTTGGGGCAATAGGGGCTGTTGATTGGAGTACACTAAAACAAACCTGACCTCTCTGAAACATTCAGAAGCCAAGTTGTAAGCCCCCAAAGGTGTGTTTGGACCCCGCCTTTAAGGAACAAGTGATTCGGTGACCTTTATGACCTGATTTGACACCCTTAGGAATGTGCTATCATCATGAAACACAGGAATCATTTACAACTCAATAGATTCTACTTTTCTGTGACGTTTCAGCCTGATTGAAGCTTTTTTATGAGAAATGGACCCAGAATGATGTGAAATTGTGCTTCGTGCAACATAATTCTGGGTGCCATTTAAAAACCATAAGTGCTAATGACTCAATTCCTTTTTGTGGTAATGGGGGCTGTTAATTGGAGTACTCTAAAACAAACCTTTCCTCTCTAGGATATTCAGAAGCCAAGTTATAAGCCCACAAAGGTGTAACTGGACCACTTTAAAGTGACACCAGATCCGGTGACCTATGGGACATGGTTTGACCCCCTATAAGAATGTGCGATCATCATGAAACGTTCAGATCACTTACAACTCAATAGATTCTACCTTCTTGTAACGTTTAAGCCTGATTTGACTTTGTTTTCACACAAATGGACCCAGAATGATGTGAAATTGTGCTTCGTGCAACATAATTCTGGGTGCCATTTACAAACCATAAGTGCTATTGACTCCATTCCTTTTTGTGGTTGTAGGGGCTGTTGATTGGAGTACACTAAAACAAACCTGACCTCTCTAGGACATTCAGAAGCCAAGTTATAAGCCCACAAAGGTGTAACTGGACTACTTCTTTAAGGTGACACCAGGCCCGGTGACCTTTGGGACATGGTTTTACCCCCTATAGGAATGTGCGATCATCATGAATCGTTCAGATCACTTACAACTCAATTGATTCTACCTTCTTGTAACGTTTCAGCCTGATTGGACCTTGTTTTCACACAAATGGACCCAGAATGATGTGAAATTGTGCTTCGTGCAACATAATTCTGGGTGCCATTAACAAACCATAAGTGCTAATGACTCCATTCCTTTGTGTGGTTGTAGGTGCTGTTTATTGGAGTACACTAAAACAAACCTGATCCCTCTAGGACATTCAGAAGCCAAGTTATAAGCCCACAAATGTGTAACTGGACCACTTCTTTAAAATGACACCAGATCCGGTGACCTTTGGGACATGGTTTGACCCCCTTAGGAAAGTGCTATCATCATGAAACGTTCAGATCACTTACAACTCAATAGATTCTACCTTCCTGTAACGTTTCAGCCTGATTGGACCTTGTTTTCACACAAATGAACCCAGATTGATGTGAAATTGTTCTTCGTGCAACATAATTCTGGGTGCGATTTAAAAACCATAAGTGCTAATGACTCCATTACTTTTTGTGGTTGTAGGGGCTGTTAATTGGAGTACTTTAAAACAAACCTGACCTCTCTAGGACATTCAGAAGCCAAGTTATAAGCCCACAAATGTGTAACTGGACTACTTCTTTAAAGTGACACCAGGCCCTGTGACCATTGGGACATGGTTTTACCCCCTATAGGAATGTGCGATCATCATGAAACATTCAGATCACTTCCAACTCAATAGATTCTACCTTCTTGTAACGTTTCAGCCGGATTGGACCCTGTTTTCACACAAATGGACCCAGAATGATGTGAAATTGTGCTTCGTGCAACATAATTCTGGGTGCCATTTACAAACCATAAGTGCTAATGACTCCATTCCTTTTTGTGGTAATGGGGGCTGTTAATTGGGGTACTCTAAAACAAACCTGACCTCTCTAGGATATTCAAAAGCCAAGTTATAAGCCCACAAATGTGTAATTGGACTACTTCTTTAAAGTGACACCAGGCCCGGTGACCTTTGGGACATGGTTTGACCCCTATAGGAATGTGCGATCATCATGAAATGTTCAGATCATTTACAACTCAATAGATTCTACCTTCCTGTAACGTTTCAGCCTGATTGGACCTTGTTTTCACACAAATGAACCCAGAATGATGTGAAATTGTGCTTCGTGCAACATAATTCTGGGTGCCATTTACAAACCATAAGTGCTAATGACTCCAGTCCTTTTTGTGGTTGTAGGGGCTGTGAATTGGAGTACACTAAAACAAACCTGATCTCTCTAGGACATTCAGAAGCCAAGTTATAAGCCCACAAATGTGTAACTGGACTACTTCTTTACAGTGACACCAGGCCAAGTGACCTTTGGGACATGGTTTTACCCCCTATATGAATGTGCGATCATCATGAAACGTTCAGATCACTTACAGCTCAGGAGATTCTACCTTCCTGTAACGTTTCAGCCTGATTGGACCTTGTTTTCACACAAATGGACCCAGAATGATGTGAAATTTTGCTTCGTGCAACATAATTCTGGGTGCCATTTAAAAACCATAAGTGCTAATGACTCCATTCCTTTTTGTGGTTGTAGGGGCTGTTGATTGGAGTACATTAAAACAAACCTGACCTCTCTAGGATATTCAGAAGCCAAGTTATAAGCCCACAAAGGTGTAAATTGACTACTTCTTTAAAGTGACACCAGGCCCGGTGACCTTTGGGACATGGTTTGACCCCCTATAGGAATGTGCGATTATCATGAAACGTTCAGATCACTTACAACTCAATAGATTCTACCTTCCTGTAACGTTTCAGCCTGATTGGACCTTGTTTTCACACAAATGAACCCAGAATGATGTGAAATTGTGCTTCGTGCAACATAAATCTGGGTGCCATTTAAAAACCATAAGTGCTAATGACTCCATTCCTTTTTGTGGTTGTAGGGCCTGTTGATTGGAGTACTCAAAAACAAACCTGACCTCTCTAGGATATTCAGAAGCCAAGTTATAAGCCCACAAAGGTGTAACTGGACTACTTCTTTAAAGTGACACCAGGCCCGGTGACCTTTGGGACATTGTTTGACCCCCTATAGGAATGTGTGATTATCATGAAACGTTCAGATCACTTACAACTCAATAGATTCTACCTTCTTGTAACGTTTCAGCCTGATTGGACCTTGTTTTGACACAAATGGACCCAGAATGATGTGAAATTGTGCTTCGTGCAACATAACTCTGGGTGCCATTTACAAACCATAAGTGCTAATGACTCCATTCCTTTTTGTGGTTGTAGGGGCTGTTAATTGGAGTACACTAAAATAACCCTGATCTCTCTAGGACATTCATAAGCCAAGTTATAAGCCCACAAATGTGTAACTGGACTACTTATTTAAATTGACACCAGATCCGGTGACGTTTGGGACATGGTTTGACCCCCTTAGGAAAGTGCTATCATCATGAAACGTTCTGATCACTTACAACTCAATAGATTCTACCTTCCTGTAACGTTTCAGCCTGATTGGTTCTTGTTTTCACACAAATGAACCCAGAATGATGTGAAATTGTGCTTCGTGCAACATAATTCTGGGTGCCATTTACAAACCATAAGTGCTAATGACTCCATTCCTTTTTGTGGTTGTAGGGGCTGTTGATTGGAGTACACTAAAACAAACCTGATCTCTCTAGGACATTCAGAAGCCAGGTTATGAGCCCACAAAAGTGTAACTGGACTACTTCTTTGAAGTGACACCAGGCCCGGTCACCTTTGGGACATGGTTTGACCCCCTATAGGAATGTGCGATCATCATGAAACGTTCAGATCACTTACAACTCAATAGTTTCTACCTTCTTGTAACAATTCAGCCTGATTGGACCTTGTTTTCACACAAATGGACCCAGAATGATGTGAAATTGTGCTTCGTGCAACATAATTCCGGGTGCCATTTACAAACCATAAGGGCTGTTTATTGGAGTACACTAAAACAAACCTGATCTCTCTAGGAAATTCAGAAGCCAAGTTATAAGCCCACAAATGTGTAACTGGACTACTTCTTTAAATTGACACCAGATCCGGTGACCTTTGGGACATGGTTAGAGCCCCTTAGGAAAGTGCTATCATCATGAAACGTTCAGATCACTTACAACTCAATAGATTCTACCTTCCTGTAACGTTTCTGCCTGATTGGACCTTGTTTTCACACAAATGAACCCAGAATGATGTGAAATTGTGCTTCGTGCAACATAATTCTGGGTGCCATTTAAAAACCATAAGTGCTAATGACTCCATTCCTTTTTGGGGTAATGGGGGCTGTTAATTGGAGTACTCTAAAACAAACCTGACCTCTCTAGGATATTCAGAAGCCAAGTTATAAGACCACAAAGGTGTAACTGGACTACTTCTTTAAATTGACACCAGATCCGGTGACCTTTGGGACATGGTTTGACCCCCTTAGGAAAGTGCTATCATCATGAAACGTTCAGATCACTTACAACTCAATAGATTCTACGTTCCTGTAACATTTCAGCCTGATTGGACCTTGTTTTCACACAAATGGACCCAGAATGATGTGAAATTGTGCTTCGTGCAACATAATTCTGGGTGCCATTTAAAAACCATAAGTGCTAATGACTCCATTTCTTTTTGAGGTTGTAGGGGCTGATGATTGGAGTACACTAAAACAAACCTGATCTCTCTAGGACATTCAGAAGCCAAGTTATAAGCCCACAAATATGTAACTGGACTACTTCTTTAAAGTGACACCAGGCCCTGTGACCTTTGGGACATGGTTTTACCCGCTATAGGAATGTGCGATCATCATGAAACGTTCAGATCACTTACAACTCAATAGATTCTACCTTCCTGTAACGTTTCAGCCTGAGTGGACCTTGTTTTCACACAAAAGAACCCAGAATGATGTGAAATTGTGCTTCGTGCAACATAATTCTGGGTGCCATTTAAAAACCATAAGTGCTAATGACTCCATTCCTTTTTGTGGTAATGGGGGCTGTTAATTGGAGTACTCTAAAACAAACCTGACCTCTCTAGGATATTCAGAAGCCAAGTTATAAGCCCACAAAGGTGTAACTGGACTACTTCTTTAAAGTGACACCAGGCCCGGTGACCTTTGGGACATGGTTCGACCCCCTATAGGAATGTGCAATCATCATGAAACGTTCATATCACTTACAACTCAATAGATTCTACCTTCTTGTAACGTTTCAGCCTGATTGGACCTTGTTTTCACACAAATGGACCCAGAATGATGTGATATTGTGCTTCGTGCAACATAAATCTGGGTGCCATTTACAAACCATAAGTGCTAATGACTCCATTCCTTTTTGTGGTTGTAGGGGCTGTTAATTGGGGTACACTAAAACAAACCTGATCTCTCTAGGACATTCAGAAGCCAAGTTATAAGCCCACAAATGTGTAACTGGACTACTTCTTTAAAGTGACACCAGGCCCGGTGACCTTTGGGACATGGTTTTACCCCCTATAGGAATGTGCGATCATCATGAAACGTTCAGATCACTTACAGCTCAGTAGATTCTACCTTCCTGTAACGTTTCAGCCTGATTGGACCTTGTTTTCACACAAATGGACCCAGAATGATGTGAAATTTTGCTTCGTGCAACATAATTCTGGGTGCCATTTAAAAACCATAAGTGCTAATGACTCCATTCCTTTTTGTGGTTATAGGGGCTGTTGATTGGAGTACATTAAAACAAACCTGACCTCTCTAGGATATTCAGAAGCCAAGTTATAAGCCCACAAAGGTGTAACTGGACTACTTCTTTAAAGTGACACCAGGCCCGGTGACCTTTGGGACATGGTTCGACCCCCTATAGGAATGTGCAATCATCATGAAACGTTCATATCACTTACAACTCAATAGATTCTACCTTCTTGTAACGTTTCAGCCTGATTGGACCTTGTTTTCACACAAATGGACCCAGAATGATGTGATATTGTGCTTCGTGCAACATAATTCTGGGTGCCATTTACAAACCATAAGTGCTAATGACTCCATTCCTTTTTGTGGTTGTAGGGGCTGTTAATTGGAGTACACTAAAACAAACCTGATCTCTCTAGGACATTCAGAAGCCAAGTTATGAGCCCACAAATGTGTAACTGGACTACTTCTTTAAAGTGACACCAGGCCCGGTGACCTTTGGGACATGGTTTTACCCCCTATAGGAATGTGCGATCATCATGAAACGTTCAGATCACTTACAGCTCAGTAGATTCTACCTTCCTGTAACGTTTCAGCCTGATTGGACCTTGTTTTCACACAAATGGACCCAGAATGATGTGAAATTTTGCTTCGTGCAACATAATTCTGGGTGCCATTTAAAAACCATAAGTGCTAATGACTCCATTTCTTTTTGAGGTTGTAGGGGCTGATGATTGGAGTACACTAAAACAAACCTGATCTCTCTAGGACATTCAGAAGCCAAGTTATAAGCCCACAAATATGTAACTGGACTACTTCTTTAAAGTGACACCAGGCCCTGTGACCTTTGGGACATGGTTTTACCCGCTATAGGAATGTGCGATCATCATGAAACGTTCAGATCACTTACAACTCAATAGATTCTACCTTCCTGTAACGTTTCAGCCTGAGTGGACCTTGTTTTCACACAAAAGAACCCAGAATGATGTGAAATTGTGCTTCGTGCAACATAATTCTGGGTGCCATTTAAAAACCATAAGTGCTAATGACTCCATTCCTTTTTGTGGTAATGGGGGCTGTTAATTGGAGTACTCTAAAACAAACCTGACCTCTCTAGGATATTCAGAAGCCAAGTTATAAGCCCACAAAGGTGTAACTGGACTACTTCTTTAAAGTGACACCAGGCCCGGTGACCTTTGGGACATGGTTCGACCCCCTATAGGAATGTGCAATCATCATGAAACGTTCATATCACTTACAACTCAATAGATTCTACCTTCTTGTAACGTTTCAGCCTGATTGGACCTTGTTTTCACACAAATGGACCCAGAATGATGTGATATTGTGCTTCGTGCAACATAATTCTGGGTGCCATTTACAAACCATAAGTGCTAATGACTCCATTCCTTTTTGTGGTTGTAGGGGCTGTTAATTGGAGTACACTAAAACAAACCTGATCTCTCTAGGACATTCAGAAGCCAAGTTATAAGCCCACAAATGTGTAACTGGACTACTTCTTTAAAGTGACACCAGGCCCGGTGACCTTTGGGACATGGTTTTACCCCCTATAGGAATGTGCGATCATCATGAAACGTTCAGATCACTTACAGCTCAGTAGATTCTACCTTCCTGTAACGTTTCAGCCTGATTGGACCTTGTTTTCACACAAATGGACCCAGAATGATGTGAAATTTTGCTTCGTGCAACATAATTCTGGGTGCCATTTAAAAACCATAAGTGCTAATGACTCCATTCCTTTTTGTGGTTGTAGGGGCTGTTGATTGGAGTACATTAAAACAAACCTGACCTCTCTAGGATATTCAGAAGCCAAGTTATAAGCCCACAAAGGTGTAACTGGACTACTTCTTTGAAGTGACACCAGGCCCGGTGACCTTTGGGACATGGTTTGACCCCCTATAGGAATGTGCGATCATCATGAAACGTTCAGATCACTTACAACTCAATAGTTTCTACCTTCTTGTAACAATTCAGCCTGATTGGACCTTGTTTTCACACAAATGGACCCAGAATGATGTGAAATTGTGCTTCGTGCAACATAATTCCGGGTGCCATTTACAAACCATAAGGGCTGTTTATTGGAGTACACTAAAACAAACCTGATCTCTCTAGGAAATTCAGAAGCCAAGTTATAAGCCCACAAATGTGTAACTGGACTACTTCTTTAAATTGACACCAGATCCGGTGACCTTTGGGACATGGTTTGAGCCCCTTAGGAAAGTGCTATCATCATGAAACGTTCAGATCACTTACAACTCAATAGATTCTACCATCCTGTAACGTTTCTGCCTGATTGGACCTTGTTTTCACACAAATGAACCCAGAATGATGTGAAATTGTGCTTCGTGCAACATAATTCTGGGTGCCATTTAAAAACCATAAGTGCTAATGACTCCATTCCTTTTTGGGGTAATGGGGGCTGTTAATTGGAGTACTCTAAATCAAACCTGACCTCTCTAGGATATTCAGAAGCCAAGTTATAAGACCACAAAGGTGTAACTGGACTACTTCTTTAAATTGACACCAGATCCGGTGACCTTTGGGACATGGTTTGACCCCCTTAGGAAAGTGCTATCATCATGAAACGTTCAGATCACTTACAACTCAATAGATTCTACGTTCCTGTAACATTTCAGCCTAATTGGACCTTGTTTTCACACAAATGGACCCAGAATGATGTGAAATTGTGCTTCGTGCAACATAATTCTGGGTGCCATTTAAAAACCATAAGTGCTAATGACTCCATTTCTTTTTGAGGTTGTAGGGGCTGATGATTGGAGTACACTAAAACAAACCTGATCTCTCTAGGACATTCAGAAGCCAAGTTATAAGCCCACAAATATGTAACTGGACTACTTCTTTAAAGTGACACCAGGCCCTGTGACCTTTGGGACATGGTTTTACCCGCTATAGGAATGTGCGATCATCATGAAACGTTCAGATCACTTACAACTCAATAGATTCTACCTTCCTGTAACGTTTCAGCCTGAGTGGACCTTGTTTTCACACAAAAGAACCCAGAATGATGTGAAATTGTGCTTCGTGCAACATAATTCTGGGTGCCATTTAAAAACCATAAGTGCTAATGACTCCATTCCTTTTTGTGGTAATAGGGGCTGTTAATTGGAGTACTCTAAAACAAACCTGACCTCTCTAGGATATTCAGAAGCCAAGTTATAAGACCACAAAGGTGTAACTGGACTACTTCTTTAAATTGACACCAGATCCGGTGACCTTTGGGACATGGTTTGACCCCCTTAGTAAAGTGCTATCATCATGAAACGTTCAGATCACTTACAACTCAATAGATTCTACGTTCCTGTAACATTTCAGCCTGATTGGACCTTGTTTTCACACAAATGGACCCAGAATGATGTGAAATTGTGCTTTGTGCAACATAATTCTGGGTGCCATTTAAAAACCATAAGTGCTAATGACTCCATTTCTTTTTGAGGTTGTAGGGGCTGATGATTGGAGTACACTAAAACAAACCTGATCTCTCTAGGACATTCAGAAGCCAAGTTATAAGCCCACAAATATGTAACTGGACTACTTCTTTAAAGTGACACCAGGCCCTGTGACCTTTGGGACATGGTTTTACCCGCTATAGGAATGTGCGATCATCATGAAACGTTCAGATCACTTACAACTCAATAGATTCTACCTTCCTGTAACGTTTCAGCCTGAGTGGACCTTGTTTTCACACAAAAGAACCCAGAATGATGTGAAATTGTGCTTCGTGCAACATAATTCTGGGTGCCATTTAAAAACCATAAGTGCTAATGACTCCATTCCTTTTTGTGGTAATGGGGGCTGTTAATTGGAGTACTCTAAAACAAACCTGACCTCTCTAGGATATTCAGAAGCCAAGTTATAAGCCCACAAAGGTGTAACTGGACTACTTCTTTAAAGTGACACCAGGCCCGGTGACCTTTGGGACATGGTTCGACCCCCTATAGGAATGTGCAATCATCATGAAACGTTCATATCACTTACAACTCAATAGATTCTACCTTCTTGTAACGTTTCAGCCTGATTGGACCTTGTTTTCACACAAATGGACCCAGAATGATGTGAAATTGTGCTTCGTGCAACATAATTCTGGGTGCCATTTACAAACCATAAGTGCTAATGACTCCATTCCTTTTTGTGGTTGTAGGGGCTGTTAATTGGAGTACACTAAAACAAACCTGATCTCTCTAGGACATTCAGAAGCCAAGTTATAAGCCCACAAATGTGTAACTGGACTACTTCTTTAAAGTGACACCAGGCCCGGTGACCTTTGGGACATGGTTTGAGCCCCTTAGGAAAGTGCTATCATCATGAAACGTTCAGATCACTTACAACTCAATAGATTCTACCATCCTGTAACGTTTCTGCCTGATTGGACCTTGTTTTCACACAAATGAACCCAGAATGATGTGAAATTGTGCTTCGTGCAACATAATTCTGGGTGCCATTTAAAAACCATAAGTGCTAATGACTCCATTCCTTTTTGGGGTAATGGGGGCTGTTAATTGGAGTACTCTAAATCAAACCTGACCTCTCTAGGATATTCAGAAGCCAAGTTATAAGACCACAAAGGTGTAACTGGACTACTTCTTTAAATTGACACCAGATCCGGTGACCTTTGGGACATGGTTTGACCCCCTTAGGAAAGTGCTATCATCATGAAACGTTCAGATCACTTACAACTCAATAGATTCTACGTTCCTGTAACATTTCAGCCTAATTGGACCTTGTTTTCACACAAATGGACCCAGAATGATGTGAAATTGTGCTTCGTGCAACATAATTCTGGGTGCCATTTAAAAACCATAAGTGCTAATGACTCCATTTCTTTTTGAGGTTGTAGGGGCTGATGATTGGAGTACACTAAAACAAACCTGATCTCTCTAGGACATTCAGAAGCCAAGTTATAAGCCCACAAATATGTAACTGGACTACTTCTTTAAAGTGACACCAGGCCCTGTGACCTTTGGGACATGGTTTTACCCGCTATAGGAATGTGCGATCATCATGAAACGTTCAGATCACTTACAACTCAATAGATTCTACCTTCCTGTAACGTTTCAGCCTGAGTGGACCTTGTTTTCACACAAAAGAACCCAGAATGATGTGAAATTGTGCTTCGTGCAACATAATTCTGGGTGCCATTTAAAAACCATAAGTGCTAATGACTCCATTCCTTTTTGTGGTAATGGGGGCTGTTAATTGGAGTACTCTAAAACAAACCTGACCTCTCTAGGATATTCAGAAGCCAAGTTATAAGCCCACAAAGGTGTAACTGGACTACTTCTTTAAAGTGACACCAGGCCCGGTGACCTTTGGGACATGGTTCGACCCCCTATAGGAATGTGCAGTCATCATGAAACGTTCATATCACTTACAACTCAATAGATTCTACCTTCTTGTAACGTTTCAGCCTGATTGGACCTTGTTTTCACACAAATGGACCCAGAATGATGTGAAATTGTGCTTCGTGCAACATAATTCTGGGTGCCATTTACAAACCATAAGTGCTAATGACTCCATTCATTTTTGTGGTTGTAGGGGCTGTTGATTGGAGTACACTAAAACAACCCTGATCTCTCTAGGACATTCAGAAGCCAAGTTATAAGCCCACAAATGTGTAACTGGACTACTTCTTTAAATTGACACCAGATCCAGTGACCTTTGGGACATGATTTGACCCCCTTAGGAAAGTGCTATCATCATGAAACATTCAGATCACTTACAACTCAATAGATTCTACCTTCCTGTAACGTTTCTGCCTGATTGGACCTTGTTTTCACACAAATGAACCCAGAATGATGTGAAATTGTGCTTCGTGCAACATAATTCTGGGTGCCATTTAAAAACCATAAGTGCTAATGACTCCATTCCTTTTTGGGGTAATGGGGGCTGTTAATTGGAGTACTCTAAAACAAACCTGACCTCTCTAGGATATTCAGAAGCCAAGTTATAAGCCCACAAATGTGTAACTGGACTACTTCTTTAAATTGACACCAGATCCGGTGACCTTTGGGACATGGTTTGACCCCCTTAGGAAAGTGCTATCATCATGAAACGTTCAGATCACTTACAACTCAATAGATTCTACCTTCCTGTAACATTTCAGCCTGATTGGACCTTGTTTTCACACAAACGGACCCAGAATGATGTGAAATTGTGCTTCGTGCAACATAATTCTGGGTGCCATTTAAAAACCATGAGTGCTAATGACTCCATTTCTTTTCTAGGTTGTAGGGGCTGATGATTGGAGTACTCTAAAACAAACCTGACCTCTCTAGGATATTCAGAAGCCAAGTTATAAGCCCACAAATGTGTAACTGGACTACTTCTTTAAAGTGACACCAGGCCCGGTGACCTTTGGGACATGGTTTGACCCCCTATAGGAATGTGTGATTATCATGAAACGTTCAGATCACTTACAACTCAATAGATTCTACCTTCTTGTAACGTTTCAGCCTGATTGGACCTTGTTTTGACACAAATGGACCCAGAATGATGGGAAATTGTGCTTCGTGCAACATAATTCTGGGTGCCATTTACAAACCATAAGTGCTAATGACTCCATTCCTTTTTGTGGTTGTAGGGGCTGTTGATTGGAGTACACTAAAACAACCCTGATCTCTCTAGGACATTCAGAAGCCAACTGATAAGCCCACAAATGTGTAACTGGACTACTTATTTAAATTGACACCAGATCCGGTGACGTTTGGGACATGGTTTGACCCCCTTAGGAAAGTGCTATCATCATGAAACGTTCTGATCACTTACAACTCAATAGATTCTACCTTCCTGTAACATTTCAGCCTGATTGGTTCTTGTTTTCACACAAATGAACCCAGAATGATGTGAAATTGTGCTTCGTGCAACATAATTCTGGGTGCCATTTACAAACCATAAGTGCTAATGACTCCATTCCTTTTTGTGGTTGTAGGGGCTGTTGATTGGAGTACACTAAAATAAACCTGATCTCTCTAGGACATTCAGAAGCCAAGTTATAAGCCCACAAATGTGTAACTGGACTACTTCTTTAAAGTGACACCAGATCCGGTGACCTTTGGGACATGGATTGACCCCCTTAGGAATGTGCGATCATCATGAAACGTTCAGATCACTTACAACTCAATAGATTCTACCTTCCTGTAGCGTTTCAGCCTGATTGGACCTTGTTTTCACACAAATGGACCCAGAATGATGTAAAATTGTGCTTCGTGCAACATAATTCTGGGTGTCATTTAAAAACCATAAGAGCTAATGACTCCATTCCTTTTTGGGGCAATAGGGGCTGTTGATTGGAGTACCCTAAAACAAACCTGACCTCTCTAGGATATTCTAAAGCCAAGTTATAAGCCCACAAAGGTGTAAATGGACTACTTCTTTAAATTGACACCAGATCCGGTGACGTTTGGGACATGGTTTGACCCCCTTAGGAAAGTGCTATCATCATGAAACGTTCAGATCACTTACAACTCAATAGATTCTACCTTCCTGTAACGTTTCAGCCTGATTGGACCTTGTTTTCACACAAATGAACCCAGAATGATGTGAAATTGTGCATCGTGCAACATAATTCTGGGTGCCATTTAAAAACCATAAGTGCTAATGACTCCATTCCTTTTTGGGGTAATGGGGGCTGTTAATTGGAGTACACTAAAACAAACCTGACCTCTCTAGGATATTCAGAAGCCAAGTTATAAGCCCACAAATGTGTAACTGGACTACTTCTTTAAAGTGACACCAGGCCCGGTGACCTTTGGGACATGGTTTGACCCCCTATAGGAATGTGTGATTATCATGAAACGTTCAGATCACTTACATTTCAATAGATTCTACCTTCTTGTAACGTTTCAGCCTGATTGGACCTTGTTTTCACACAAATGGACCCAGAATGATGTGAAATTGTGCTTCGTGCAACATAATTCTGGGTGCCATTTACAAACCATAAGTGCTAATGACTCCATTCCTTTTTGTGGTTGTAGGGGCTGTTGATTGGAGTACACTAAAACAAACCTGACATCTCTAGGACATTCAAAAGCCAAGTTATAAGCCCACAAATGTGTAACTGGACTACTTCTTTAAAGTGACACCAGGCCCGGTGACCTTTGGGACATGGTTTGACCCCCTATAGGAATGTGCGATCATCTTGAAACGTTCAGATCACTTACAACTCAATAGATTCTACCTTCTTGTAACGTTTCAGCCTGATTGGACCTTGTTTTCACACAAATGGACCCAGAATGATGTGAAATTGTGCTTCGTGCAACATAATTCTGGGTGCCATTTACAAACCATAAGTGCTAATGACTCCATTCCTTTTTGTGGTTGTAGGGGCTGTTGATTGGAGTACAATAAAACAAACCTGATCTCTTTAGGACATTCAGAAGCCAAGTTATAAGCCCACAAATGTGTAACTGGACTACTTCTTTAAAGTGACACCAGGCCCGGTGACCTTTGGGACATGGTTTGACCCCCTATAGGAATGTGTAATCATCATGAAACGTTCATATCACTTACAACTCAATAGATTCTACCTTCCTGTAACGTTTCAGCCTGATTGGTTCTTGTTTTCACACAAATGAACCCAGAATGATGTGAAATTGTGCTTCGTGCAACATAATTCTGGGTGCCATTTACAAACCATGAGTGCTAATGCCTCCATTCCTTTTTGTGGTTGTAGGGGCTGTTGATTGGAGTACACTAAAATAAACCTGATCTCTCTAGGACATTCAGAAGCCAGGTTATAAGCCCACAAATGTGTAACTGGACTACTTCTTTAAAGTGACACCAGATCCGGTGACCTTTGGGACATGGTTTGACCCCCTTAGGAATGTGCGATCATCATGAAACGTTCAGATCACTTACAACTCAATAGATTCTACCTTCCTGTAGCGTTTCAGCCTGATTGGACCTTGTTTTCACACAAATGGACCCAGAATGATGTGAAATTGTGCTTCGTGCAACATAATTCTGGGTGTCATTTAAAAACCATAAGAGCTAATGACTCCATTCCTTTTTGGGGCAATAGGGGCTGTTGATTGGAGTACCCTAAAACAAACCTGACCTCTCTGAAACATTCAGAAGCCAAGTTGTAAGCCCCCAAAGGTGTGTTTGGAACCCCGCCTTTAAGGAACAAGTGATCCGGTGACCTTTATGACCTGATTTGACACCCTTAGGAATGTGCTATCATCATGAAACACAGGAATAATTTACAACTCAATAGATTCTACTTTTCTGTGACGTTTCAGCCTGATTGAAGCTTTTTTATGAGAAATGGACCCAGAATGATGTGAAATTGTGCTTCGTGCAACATAATTCTGGGTGCCATTTAAAAACCATAAGTGCTAATGACTCAATTCCTTTTTGTGGTAATGGGGGATGTTAATTGGAGTACTCTAAAACAAACCTTACCTCTCTAGGATATTCAGAAGCCAAGTTATAAGCCCACAAAGGTGTAACTGGACAACTTTAAAGTGACACCAGGCCCTGTGACCTTTGGGACATGGTTTGACCCCCTATAGGAATGTGCGATCATCATGAAACGTTCAGATCACTTACAACTCAATAGATTCAACCTTCTTGTAACGTTTCAGCCTGATTGGACTTTGTTTTCACACAAATGGACCCAGAATGATGTGAAATTGTGCTTCGTGCAACATAATTCTGGGTGCCATTTACAAACCATAAGTGCTATTGACTCCATTCCTTTTTGTGGTTGTAGGGGCTGTTGATTGGAGTACACTAAAACAAACCTGACCTCTCTAGGACATTCAGAAGCCAAGTTATAAGCCCACAAATGTGTAACTGGACTACTTATTTAAATTGACACCAGATCCGGTGACGTTTGGGACATGGTTTGACCCCCTTAGGAAAGTGCTATTATCATGAAACGTTCTGATCACTTACAACTCAATAGATTCTACCTTCCTGTAACGTTTCAGCCTGATTGGTTCTTGTTTTCACACAAATGAACCCAGAATAATGTGAAATTGTGCTTCGTGCAACATAATTCTGGGTGCCATTTACAAACCATAAGTGGTAATGACTCCATTCCTTTTTGTGGTTGTAGGGGCAGTTGATTGGAGTACACTAAAATAAACCTGATCTCTCTAGGACATTCCGAAGCCAAGTTATATGCCCACAAATGTGTAACTGGACTACTTCTTTAAAGTGACACCAGATCCGGTGACCTTTGGGACATGGTTTGACCCCTTTAGGAATGCGCGATCATCATGAAACATTCAGATAACTTACAACTCAATAGATTCTACCTTCCTGTAGCGTTTCAGCCTGACTGGACCTTGTTTTCACACAAATGGACCCAGGATGATGTAAAATTGTGGTTCGTGCAACATAATTCTGGGTGTCATTTAAAAACCATAAGAGCTAATGACTCCATTCCTTTTTGGGGCAATGGGGGCTGTTGATTGGAGTACCCTAAAACAAACCTGACCTCTCTAGGATATTCAGAAGCCAAGTAATAAGCCCACAAAGGTGTAAATGGACTACTTCTTTAAATTGACACCAGATCCGGTGACGTTTGGGACATGGTTTGACCCCCATAGGAAAGTGCTATCATCATGAAACGTTCAGATCACTTACAACTCAATAGATTCTACCTTCCTGTAACGTTTCAGCCTGATTGGACCTTGTTTTCACACAAATGCACCCAGAATGATGTGAAATTGTGCTTCGTGCAACATAATTCTGGGTGCCATTTAAAAACCATAAGTGCTAATGACTCCATTCCATTTTGGGGTAATGGGGGCTGTTAATTGGAGTACACTAAAACAAACCTGACCTCTCTAGGATATTCAGAAGCCAAGTTATAAGCCCACAAATGTGTAACTGGACTACTTCTTTAAAGTGACACCAGGCCCGGTGACCTTTGGGACATGGTTTAACCCCCTATAGGAATGTGTTATTATCATGAAACGTTCAGATTACTTACAACTCAATAGATTCTACCTTCTTGTAACGTTTCAGCCTGATTGGACCTTGTTTTCACACAAATGGACCCAGAATGATGTGAAATTGTGCTTCGTGCAACATAATTCTGGGTGCCATTTACAAACCATAAGTGCTAATGACTCCATTCCTTTTTGTGGTTGTAGGGGCTGTTGATTGGAGTACACTAAAACAAACATGATCTCTCTAGGACATTCAGAAGCCAAGTTATAAGCCCACAAATGTGTAACTGGACTACTTCTTTAAATTGACGCCAGATCCGGTGACGTTTTGGACATGGTTTGACCCCCTTAGGAAAGTGCTATCATCATGAAACGTTCAGATCACCTACAACTCAATAGATTCTACCTTCCTGTAAAGTTTCAGCCTGATTGGACCTTGTTTTCACACAAATTAACCCAGAATGATGTGAAATTGTGCTTAGTGCAACATAATTCTGGGTGCCATTTACAAACCATAAGTGGTAATGACTCAATTCCCTTTTGTGGTTGTAGGGCCTGTTGATTGGAGTACACTAAAACAAACCTGATCTCTCTAGGACATTCAGAAGCCAAGTTATAAGCCCACAAAGGTGTAACTGGACTACTTCTTTAAAGTGACACAAGGCCCGTTGACCTTTGGGACATGGTTTGACCCCCTATAGGAATGTGCGATCATCATGAAACGTTCAGATCACTTACAACTCAATAGATTCTCCCTTCTTGTAACGTTTCAGCCTGATTGGACTTTGTTTTCACACAAATGAACCCAGAATGATGTGAAATTGTGCTTCGTGCAACATAATTCTGGGTGCCATTTACAAACCATAAGTGCTATTGACTCCATTCTTTTTTGTGGTTGTAGGGGCTGTTGATTGGAGTACAATAAAACAAACCTGACCTCTCTAGGACATTCAGAAGCCAAGTTATAAGCCCACAAATGTGTAACTGGACTACTTATTTAAATTGACACCAGATCCGGTGACGTTTGGGACATGGTTTGACCCCCTTAGGAAAGTGCTATCATCATTAAACGTTCTGAACACTTACAACTCAATAGATTCTACCTTCCTGTAACGTTTCAGCCTGATTGGTTCTTGTTTTCACACAAATGAACCTAGAATGATTTGAAATTGTGCTTCGTGCAACATAATTCTGGGTGCCATTTTCAAACCATAAGTGGTAATGACTCCATTCCTTTTTGTGGTTGTAGGGGCTGTTGATTGGAGTACACTAAAATAAACCTGATCTGTCTAGGACATTCAGAAGCCAAGTTATAAGCCCACAAATGTGTAACTGGACTACTTCTTTAAAGTGACACCAGATCCGGTGACCTTTGGGACATGGTTTGACCCCTTTAGGAATGCGCGATCATCATGAAACGTTCAGATCACTTACAACTCAATAGATTCTACCTTCCTGTAGCGTTTCAGCCTGATTGGACCTTGTTTTCACACAAATGGACCCAGAATGATGTAAAATTGTGGTTTGTGCAACATAATTCTGGGTGTCATTTAAAAACCATAAGAGCTAATGACTCCATTCCTTTTTGGGGCAATAGGGGCTGTTGATTGGAGTACCCTAAAACAAACCTGACCTCTCTAGGATATTCAGAAGCCAAGTTATAATCCCACAAAGGTGTAAATGGACTACTTCTTTAAATTGACACCAGATCCGGTGACGTTTGGGACATGGTTTGACCCCCATAGGAAAGTGCTATCATCATGAAACGTTCAGATCACTTACAACTCAATAGATTCTACCTTCCTGTAACGTTTCAGCCTGATTGGACCTTGTTTTCACACAAATGGACCCAGAATGATGTGAAATTGTGCTTCGTGCAACATAATTCTGGGTGCCATTTAAAAACCATAAGTGCTAATGACTCCATTCCTTTTTGGGGTAATGGGGGCTGTTAATTGGAGTACACTAAAACAAACCTGATCTCTCTAGGATATTCAGAAGCCAAGTTATAAGCCCACAAATGTGTAACTGGACTACTTCTTTAAAGTGACACCAGGCCCGGTGACCTTTGGGACATGGTTTGACCCCCTATAGGAATGTGTTATTATCATGAAACGTTCAGATCACTTACAACTCAATAGATTCTACCTTCTTGTAACGTTTCAGCCTGATTGGACCTTGTTTTCACACAAATGGACCCAGAATGATGTGAAATTGTGCTTCGTGCAACATAATTCTGGGTGCCATTTACAAACCATAAGTGCTAATGACTCCATTCCTTTTTGTGGTTGTAGGGGCTGTTGATTGGAGTACACTAAAACAAACCTGACCTCTCTAGGACATTCAAAAGCCAAGTTATAAGCCCACAAATGTGTAACTGGACTACTTCTTTAAAGTGACACCAGGCCCGGTGACCTTTGGGACATGGTTTGACCCCCTATAGGAATGTGCGATCATCATGAAACGTTCAGATCACTTACAACTCAATAGATTCTACCTTCTTGTAACGTTTCAGCCTGATTGGACCTTGTTTTCACACAAATGGACCCAGAATGATGTGAAATTGTGCTTCGTGCAACATAATTCTGGGTGCCATTTACAAACCATAAGTGCTAATGACTCCATTCCTTTTTGAGGTTGTAGGGGCTGTTGATTGGAGTACACTAAAACAAACATGATCTCTCTAGGACATTCAGAAGCCAAGTTATAAGCCCACAAATGTGTAACTGGACTACTTCTTTAAATTGACGCCAGATCCGGTGACGTTTTGACATGGTTTGACCCCCTTAGGAAAGTGCTATCATCATGAAACGTTCAGATCACCTACAACTCAATAGATTCTACCTTCCTGTGAAGTTTCAGCCTGATTGGACCTTGTTTTCACACAAATGAACCCAGAATGATGTGAAATTGTGCTTAGTGCAACATAATTCTGGGTGCCATTTACAAACCATAAGTGCTAATGACTCAATTCCCTTTTGTGGTTGTAGGGCCTGTTGATTGGAGTACACTAAAACAAACCTGATCTCTCTAGGACATTCAGAAGCCAAGTTATAAGCCCACAAAGGTGTAACTGGACTACTTCTTTAAAGTGACACCAGGCCCGTTGACCTTTGGGACATGGTTTGACCCCCTATAGGAATGTGCGATCATCATGAAACGTTCAGATCACTTACAACTCAATAGATTCTCCCTTCTTGTAACGTTTCAGCCTGATTGGACTTTGTTTTCACACAAATGAACCCAGAATGATGTGAAATTGTGCTTCGTGCAACATAATTCTGGGTGCCATTTACAAACCATAAGTGCTATTGACTCCATTCTTTTTTGTGGTTGTAGGGGCTGTTGATTGGAGTACAATAAAACAAACCTGACCTCTCTGGGACATTCAGAAGCCAAGTTATAAGCCCACAAATGTGTAACTGGACTACTTATTTAAATTGACACCAGATCCGGTGACGTTTGGGACATGGTTTGACCCCCTTAGGAAAGTGCTATCATCATTAAACGTTCTGAACACTTACAACTCAATAGATTCTACCTTCCTGTAACGTTTCAGCCTGATTGGTTCTTGTTTTCACACAAATGAACCTAGAATGATTTGAAATTGTGCTTCGTGCAACATAATTCTGGGTGCCATTTTCAAACCATAAGTGGTAATGACTCCATTCCTTTTTGTGGTTGTAGGGGCTGTTGATTGGAGTACACTAAAATAAACCTGATCTGTCTAGGACATTCAGAAGCCAAGTTATAAGCCCACAAATGTGTAACTGGACTACTTCTTTAAAGTGACACCAGATCCGGTGACCTTTGGGACATGGTTTGACCCCTTTAGGAATGCGCGATCATCATGAAACGTTCAGATCACTTACAACTCAATAGATTCTACCTTCCTGTAGCGTTTCAGCCTGATTGGACCTTGTTTTCACACAAATGGACCCAGAATGATGTAAAATTGTGGTTTGTGCAACATAATTCTGGGTGTCATTTAAAAACCATAAGAGCTAATGACTCCATTCCTTTTTGGGGCAATAGGGGCTGTTGATTGGAGTACCCTAAAACAAAACTGACCTCTCTAGGATATTCAGAAGCCAAGTTATAATCCCACAAAGGTGTAAATGGACTACTTCTTTAAATTGACACCAGATCCGGTGACGTTTGGGACATGGTTTGACCCCCATAGGAAAGTGCTATCATCATGAAACGTTCAGATCACTTACAACTCAATAGATTCTACCTTCCTGTAACGTTTCAGCCTGATTGGACCTTGTTTTCACACAAATGGACCCAGAATGATGTGAAATTGTGCTTCGTGCAACATAATTCTGGGTGCCATTTAAAAACCATAAGTGCTAATGACTCCATTCCTTTTTGGGGTAATGGGGGCTGTTAATTGGAGTACACTAAAACAAACCTGATCTCTCTAGGATATTCAGAAGCCAAGTTATAAGCCCACAAATGTGTAACTGGACTACTTCTTTAAAGTGACACCAGGCCCGGTGACCTTTGGGACATGGTTTGACCCCCTATAGGAATGTGTTATTATCATGAAACGTTCAGATCACTTACAACTCAATAGATTCTACCTTCTTGTAACGTTTCAGCCTGATTGGACCTTGTTTTCACACAAATGGACCCAGAATGATGTGAAATTGTGCTTCGTGCAACATAATTCTGGGTGCCATTTACAAACCATAAGTGCTAATGACTCCATTCCTTTTTGTGGTTGTAGGGGCTGTTGATTGGAGTACACTAAAACAAACCTGACCTCTCTAGGACATTCAAAAGCCAAGTTATAAGCCCACAAATGTGTAACTGGACTACTTCTTTAAAGTGACACCAGGCCCGGTGACCTTTGGGACATGGTTTGACCCCCTATAGGAATGTGCGATCATCAAAACGTTCAGATCACTTACAACTCAATAGATTCTACCTTCTTGTAACGTTTCAGCCTGATTGGACCTTGTTTTCACACAAATGGACCCAGAATGATGTGAAATTGTGCTTCGTGCAACATAATTCTGGGTGCCATTTACAAACCATAAGTGCTAATGACTCCATTCCTTTTTGAGGTTGTAGGGGCTGTTGATTGGAGTACACTAAAACAAACATGATCTCTCTAGGACATTCAGAAGCCAAGTTATAAGCCCACAAATGTGTAACTGGACTACTTCTTTAAATTGACGCCAGATCCGGTGACGTTTTGGACATGGTTTGACCCCCTTAGGAAAGTGCTATCATCATGAAACGTTCAGATCACCTACAACTCAATAGATTCTACCTTCCTGTGAAGTTTCAGCCTGATTGGACCTTGTTTTCACACAAATGAACCCAGAATGATGTGAAATTGTGCTTAGTGCAACATAATTCTGGGTGCCATTTACAAACCATAAGTGCTAATGACTCAATTCCCTTTTGTGGTTGTAGGGCCTGTTGATTGGAGTACACTAAAACAAACCTGATCTCTCTAGGACATTCAGAAGCCAAGTTATAAGCCCACAAAGGTGTAACTGGACTACTTCTTTAAAGTGACACCAGGCCCGTTGACCTTTGGGACATGGTTTGACCCCCTATAGGAATGTGCGATCATCATGAAACGTTCAGATCACTTACAACTCAATAGATTCTGCCTTCTTGTAACGTTTCAGCCTGATTGGACTTTGTTTTCACACAAATGAACCCAGAATGATGTGAAATTGTGCTTCGTGCAACATAATTCTGGGTGCCATTTACAAACCATAAGTGCTATTGACTCCATTCTTTTTTGTGGTTGTAGGGGCTGTTGATTGGAGTACACTAAAACAAACCTGACCTCTCTCGGACATTCAGAAGCCAAGTTATAAGCCCACAAATGTGTAACTGGACTACTTATTTAAATTGACACCAGATCCGGTGACGTTTGGGACATGGTTTGACCCCCTTAGGAAAGTGCTATCATCATTAAACGTTCTGATCACTTACAACTCAATAGATTCTACCTTCCTGTAACGTTTCAGCCTGATTGGACCTTGTTTTCACACAAATGGACCCAGAATGATGTAAAATTGTGGTTCGTGCAACATAATTCTGGGTGTCATTTAAAAACCATAAGAGCTAATGACTCCATTCCTTTTTGGGGCAATAGGGGCTGTTGATTGGAGTACCCTAAAACAAACCTGACCTCTCTAGGATATTCAGAAGCCAAGTTATAAGCCCACAAAGGTGTAAATGGACTACTTCTTTAAATTGACACCAGATCCGGTGACGTTTGGGACATGGTTTGACCCCCATAGGAAAGTGCTATCATCATGAAACGTTCAGATCACTTACAACTCAATAGATTCTACCTTCCTGTAACGTTTCAGCCTGATTGGACCTTGTTTTCACACAAATGAACCCAGAATGATGTGAAATTGTGCTTCGTGCAAAATAATTCTGGGTGCCATTTAAAAACCATAAGTGCTAATGACTCCATTCCTTTTTGGGGTAATGGGGGCTGTTAATTGGAGTACACTAAAACAAACCTGACCTCTCTAGGATATTCAGAAGCCAAGTTATAAGCCCACAAATGTGTAACTGGACTACTTCTTTAAAGTGACACCAGGCCCGGTGACCTTTGGGACATGGTTTGACCCCCTATAGGAATGTGTTATTATCATGAAACGTTCAGATCACTTACAACTCAATAGATTCTACCTTCTTGTAACGTTTCAGCCTGATTGGACCTTGTTTTCACACAAATGGACCCAGAATGATGTGAAATTGTGCTTCGTGCAACATAATTCTGGGTGCCATTTACAAACCATAAGTGCTAATGACTCCATTCCTTTTTGTGGTTGTAGGGGCTGTTGATTGGAGTACACTAAAACAAACCTGACCTCTCTAGGACATTCAAAAGCCAAGTTATAAGCCCACAAATGTGTAACTGGACTACTTCTTTAAAGTGACACCAGGCCCAGTGACCATTGGGACATGGTTTGACCCCCTATAGGAATGTGCGATCATCATGAAACGTTCAGATCACTTACAACTCAATAGATTCTACCTTCTTGTATTGTTTCAGCCTGATTGGACCTTGTTTTCACACAAATGGACCCAGAATGATGTGAAATTGTGCTTCGTGCAACATAATTCTGGGTGCCATTTACAAACCATAAGTGCTAATGACTCCATTCCTTTTTGTGGTTGTAGGGGCTTTTGATTGGAGTACACTAAAACAAACCTGATCTCTCTAGGACATTCAGAGGCCAAGTTATAAGCCCACAAATGTGTAACTGGACTACTTCTTTAAATTGACGCCAGATCCGGTGACGTTTTGGACATGGTTTGACCCCCTTAGGAAAGTGCTATCATCATGAAACGTTCAGATCACTTACAACTCAATAGATTCTACCTTCCTGTAAAGTTTCAGCCTGATTGGACCTTGTTTTCACACAAATGAACCCAGAATGATGTGAAATTGTGCTTCGTGCAACATAATTCTGGGTGCCATTTAAAAACCATAAGTGCTAATGACTCCATTCCTTTTTGTGGTAATGGGGGCTGTTAATTGGAGTACTCTAAAACAAACCTGACCTCTCTAGGATATTCAGAAGCCAAGTTATAAGCCCACAATGGTGTAACTGGACTACTTCTTTAAAGTGACACCAGGCCCGGTGACCTTTGGGACATGGTTTGACCCCCTATAGGAATGTGTAATCATCATGAAATGTTCATATCACTTACAACTCAATAGATTCTACCTTCTTGTAACGTTTCAGCCTGATTGGACCTTGTTTTCACACAAATGGACCCAGAATGATGTGAAATTGTGCTTCGTGCAACATAATTCTGGGTGCCATTTACAAACCATAAGTGCTAATGACTCCATTCCTTTTTGTGGTTGTAGGGGCTGTTGATTTGAGTACACTAAAACAACCCTGATCTCTCTAGGACATTCAGAAGCCAAGTTATAAGCCCACAAATGTGTAACTGGACTACTTCTTTAAATTGACACCAGATCCGGTGACCTTTGGGACATGGTTTGACCCCCTTAGGAAAGTGCTATCATCATGAAACTTTCAGATCACTTACAACTCAATAGATTCTACCTTCCTGTAACGTTTCTGCTTGATTGGACCTTGTTTTCACACAAATGAACCCAGAATGATGTGAAATTGTGCTTCGTGCAACATAATTCTGGCTGCCATTTAAAAACCATAAGTGCTAATGACTCCATTCATTTTTGGGGTAATGGGGGCTGTTAATTGGAGTACTCTAAAACAAACCTGACCTCTCTAGGATATTCAGAAGCCAAGTTATAACCCCTTAAATGTGTTACTGGTCTACTTCTTTAAAGTGACACCAGGCCCGGTGACCTTTGGGACATGGTTTGACCCCCTATAGGAATGTGTGATTATCATTAAATGTTCAGATCACTTACAACTCAATAGATTCTACGTTCTTGTAACGTTTCAGCCTGATTGGACCTTGTTTTCACACAAATGGACCCAGAATGATGTGAAATTGTGCTTCGTTCAACATAATTCTGGGTGCCATTTACAAACCATAGGTGCTAATGACTCCATTATTTTTTGTGGTTGTAGGGGCTGTTCATTGGAGTACACTAAAACAAACCTGACCTCTCTAGGACATTCAGAAGCCAAGTTATAAACCCACAAAGGTGTAACTGGACTACTTATTTAAAGTGACACAAGGCCCGGTGACCTTTGGGAGATGGTTTTACCCCCTATAAGAATGTGCGATCATCATGAAACGTTCAGATCACTTACAACTCAATAGATTCTACCTTCTTGTAACGTTTCAGCCTGATTGGACCTTGTTTTCACACAAATGGACCCAGAATGATGTGAAATTGTGCTTCATGCAACATAATTCTGGGTGCCATTTCCAAACCATAAGTGCTAATGACTCCATTCCTTTTTGTGGTTGTAGGGGCTGTTGATTGGAGTACACTAAAACAAACCTGATCTCTCTAGGACATTCAGAAGCCAAGTTATAAGCCCACAAATGTGTAACTGGACTAATTCTTTAAATTGACACCAGATCGGGTTACCTTTGGGACATGGTTTGACCCCCTTAGGAAAGTGCTATCATCATGAAACATTCAGATCACTTACAACTCAATAGATTCTACCTTCCTGTAACGTTTCAGCCTGACTGGACCTTGTTTTCACACAAATGAACCCAGAATGATGTGAAATTGTGCTTCGTGCAACATAATTCTGGGTGTCATTTAAAAACCATAAGTGCTAATGATTCCATTCCTTTTTGGGGTAATGGGGCTGTTAATTGGAGTACTCTAAAACAAACCTGACCTCTCTAGGATATTCAGAAGCCAAGTTATAAGCCCACAAAGGTGTAACTGGACTACTTCTTTAAAGTGACACAAGGCCCGGTGACCTTTGGGACATGGTTTGACCCCCTATAGGAATGTGCGATCATCATGAAACGTTCAGATCACTTACAACTCAATAGATTCTCCCTTCTTGTAACGTTTCAGCCTGATTGGACTTTGTTTTCACACAAATGAACCCAGAATGATGTGAAATTGTGCTTCGTGCAACATAATTCTGGGTGCCATTTAAAAACCATAAGTGCTGATGACTCCATTTCTTTTTGAGGTTGTAGGGGCTGATGATTGGAGTACACTAAAACAAACCTGATCTCTCTAGGACATTCAGAAGCCAAGTTATAAGCCCACAAAGGTGTAACTGGACTACTTCTTTAAAGTGACACCAGGCCCGTTGACCTTTGGGACATGGTTTGACCCCCTATAGGAATGTGCGATCATCATGAAACAATCAGTTCACTTACAACTCAATAGATTCTCCCTTCTTGTAACGTTTCAGCCTGATTGGACTTTGTTTTCACACAAATGGACCCAGAATGATGTGAAATTGTGCTTCGTGCAACATAATTCTGGGTGCCATTTACAAACCATAAGTGCTATTGACTCCATTCCTTTTTGTGGTTGTAGGGGCTGTTGATTGGAGTACACTAAAACAAACCTGACCTCTCTAGGACATTCAGAAGCCAAGTTATAAGCCCACAAATGTGTAACTGGACTACTTCTTTAAAGTGACACCAGATCCTGTGACCTTTGGGACATGGTTTGACCCCTTTAGGAATGCGCGATCATCATGAAACGTTCAGATCACTTACAACTCAATAGATTCTACCTTCCTGTAGCGTTTCAGCCTGATTGGACCTTGTTTTCACACAAATGGACCCAGAATGATGTAAAATTGTGGTTCGTGCAACATAATTCTGGGTGTCATTTAAAAACCATAAGAGCTAATGACTCCATTCCTTTTTGGGGCAATAGGGGCTGTTGATTGGAGTACCCTAAAACAAACCTGACCTCTCTAGGATATTCAGAAGCCAAGTTATAAGCCCACAAAGGTGTAAATGGACTACTTCTTTAAATTGACACCAGATCCGGTGACGTTTGGGACATGGTTCGACCCCCATAGGAAAGTGCTATCATCATGAAACGTTCAGATCATTTACAACTCAATAGATTCTACCTTCCTGTAAAGTTTCAGCCTGATTGGACCTTGTTTTCACACAAATGAACCCAGAATGATGTGAAATTGTGCTTCGTGCAACATAATTCTGGGTGCCATTTAAAAACCATAAGTGCTAATGACTCCATTCCTTTTTGTGGTAATGGGGGCTGTTAATTGGAGTACTCTAAAACAAACCTGACCTCTCTAGGATATTCAGAAGCCAAGTTATAAGCCCACAAAGGTGTAACTGGACTACTTCTTTAAAGTGACACCAGGCCCGGTGACCTTTGGGACATGGTTTGACCCCCTATAGGAATGTGTAATCATCATGAAACGTTCATATCACTTACAACTCAATAGATTCTACCTTCTTGTAACGTTTCAGCCTGATTGGACCTTGTTTTCACACAAATGGACCCAGAATGATGTGAAATTGTGCTTCGTGCAACATAATTCTGGGTGCCATTTACAAACCATAAGTGCTAATGACTCCATTCCTTTTTGTGGTTGTAGGGGCTGTTGATTGGAGTACACTAAAACAACCCTGATCTCTCTAGGACATTCAGAAGCCAAGTTATAAGCCCACAAATGTGTAACTGGACTACTTCTTTAAATTGACACCAGATCCGGTGACCTTTGGGACATGGTTTGACCCCCTTAGGAAAGTGCTATCATCATGAAACTTTCAGATCACTTACAACTCAATAGATTCTACCTTCCTGTAACGTTTCTGCCTGATTGGACCTTGTTTTCACACAAATGAACCCAGAATGATGTGAAATTGTGCTTCGTGCAACATAATTCTGGGTGCCATTTAAAAACCATAAGTGCTAATGACTCCATTCCTTTTTGGGGTAATGGGGGCTGTTAATTGGAGTACTCTAAAACAAACCTGACCTCTCTAGGATATTCAGAAGCCAAGTTATAAGCCCACAAATGTGTAACAGGACTACTTCTTTAAATTGACACCAGATCCGGTGACCTTTGGGACATGGTTTGACCCCCTTAGGATAGTGCTATCATCATGAAACGTTCAGATCACTTACAACTCAATAGATTCTACCTTCCTGTAACATTTCAGCCTAATTGGACCTTGTTTTCACACAAATGGACCCAGAATGATGTGAAATTGTGCTTCGTGCAACATAATTCTGGGTGCCATTTAAAAACCATAAGTGCTGATGACTCCATTTCTTTTTGAGGTTGTAGGGGCTGATGATTGGAGTACACTAAAACAAACCTGATCTCTCTAGGACATTCAGAAGCCAAGTTATAAGCCCACAAATGTGTAACTGGACTACTTCTTTAAAGTGACACCAGGCCCTGTGACCTTTGGGACATGGTTTTACCCGCTATAGGAAAGTGCTATCATCATGAAACGTTCAGATCACTTACAACTCAATAGATTCTAACTTCCTGTAACGTTTCAGCCTGATTGGACCTTGTTTTCACACAAATGAACCCAGAATGATGTGAAATTGTGCTTCGTGCAACATAATTCTGGCTGCCATTTAAAAACCATAAGTGCTAATGACTCCATTCATTTTTGGGGTAATGGGGGCTGTTAATTGGAGTACTCTAAAACAAACCTGACCTCTCTAGGATATTCAGAAGCCAAGTTATAAGCCCACAAATGTGTTACTGGACTACTTCTTTAAAGTGACACCAGGCCCGGTGACCTTTGGGACATGGTTTGACCCCCTATAGGAATGTGTGATTATCATTAAATGTTCAGATCACTTACAACTCAATAGATTCTACGTTCTTGTAACGTTTCAGCCTGATTGGACCTTGTTTTCACACAAATGGACCCAGAATGATGTGAAATTGTGCTTCGTTCAACATAATTCTGGGTGCCATTTACAAACCATAGGTGCTAATGACTCCATTCCTTTTTGTGGTTGTAGGGGCTGTTGATTGGAGTACACTAAAACAAACGTGACCTCTCTAGGACATTCAGAAGCCAAGTTATAAACCCACAAAGGTGTAACTGGACTACTTATTTAAAGTGACACAAGGCCCGGTGACCTTTGGGACATGGTTTTACCCCCTATAAGAATGTGCGATCATCATGAAACGTTCAGATCACTTACAACTCAATAGATTCTACCTTCTTGTAACGTTTCAGCCTGATTGGACCTTGTTTTCACACAAATGGACCCAGAATGATGTGAAATTGTGCTTCGTGCAACATAATTCTGGGGTCCATTTAAAAACCATAAGTGCTGAATACTCCATTTCTTTTTGAGGTTGTAGGGGCTGATGATTGGAGTACACTAAAACAAACCTGATCTCTCTAGGACATTCAGAAGCCAAGTTATAAGCCCACAAAGGTGTAACTGGACTACTTCTTTAAAGTGACACCAGATCCGGTGACCTTTGGGACATGGTTTGACCCCTTTAGGAATGCGCGATCATCATGAAACGTTCAGATCACTTACAACTCAATAGATTCTACCTTCCTGTAGCGTTTCAGCCTGATTGGACCTTGTTTTCACACAAATGGACCCAGAATGATGTAAAATTGTGGTTCGTGCAACATAATTCTGGGTGTCATTAAAAAACCATAAGAGCTAATGACTCCATTCCTTTTTGGGGCAATAGGGGCTGTTGATTGGAGTACCCTAAAACAAACCTGACCTCTCTAGGATATTCAGAAGCCAAGTTATAAGCCCACAAAGGTGTAAATGGACTACTTCTTTAAATTGACACCAGATCCGGTGACGTTTGGGACATGGTTCGACCCCCATAGGAAAGTGCTATCATCATGACACGTTCAGATCACTTACAACTCAATAGATTCTACCTTCCTGTAAAGTTTCAGCCTGATTGGACCTTGTTTTCACACAAATGAACCCAGAATGATGTGAAATTGTGCTTCGTGCAACATAATTCTGGGTGCCATTTAAAAACCATAAGTGCTAATGACTCCATTCCTTTTTGTGGTAATGGGGGCTGTTAATTGGAGTACTCTAAAACAAACCTGACCTCTCTAGGATATTCAGAAGCCAAGTTATAAGCCCACAAAGGTGTAACTGGACTACTTCTTTAAAGTGACACCAGGCCCGGTGACCTTTGGGACATGGTTTGACCCCCTATAGGAATGTGTAATCATCATGAAACGTTCATATCACTTACAACTCAATAGATTCTACCTTCTTGTAACGTTTCAGCCTGATTGGACCTTGTTTTCACACAAATGGACCCAGAATGATGTGAAATTGTGCTTCGTGCAACATAATTCTGGGTGCCATTTACAAACCATAAGTGCTAATGACTCCATTCCTTTTTGTGGTTGTAGGGGCTGTTGATTGGAGTACACTAAAACAACCCTGATCTCTCTAGGACATTCAGAAGCCAAGTTATAAGCCCACAAATGTGTAACTGGACTACTTCTTTAAATTGACACCAGATCCGGTGACCTTTGGGACATGGTTTGACCCCCTTAGGAAAGTGCTATCATCTTGAAACTTTCAGATCACTTACAACTCAATAGATTCTACCTTCCTGTAACGTTTCAGCCTGATTGGACTTTGTTTTCACACAAATGAACCCAGAATGATGTGAAATTGTGCTTCGTGCAACATAATTCTGGGTGCCATTTAAAAACCATAAGTGCTAATGACCCCATTCCTTTTTGGGGTAATGGGGGCTGTTAATTGGAGTACTCTAAAACAAACCTGACCTCTCTAGGATATTCAGAAGCCAAGTTATAAGCCCACAAATGTGTAACAGGACTACTTCTTTAAATTGACACCAGATCCGGTGACCTTTGGGACATGGTTTGACCCCCTTAGGATAGTGCTATCATCATGAAACGTTCAGATCACTTACAACTCAATAGATTCTACCTTCCTGTAACATTTCAGCCTAATTGGACCTTGTTTTCACACAAATGGACCCAGAATGATGTGAAATTGTGCTTCATGCAACATAATTCTGGGTGCCATTTAAAAACCATAAGTGCTGATGACTCCATTTCTTTTTGAGGTTGTAGGGGCTGATGATTGGAGTACACTAAAACAAACCTGATCTCTCTAGGACATTCAGAAGCCAAGTTATAAGCCCACAAATGTGTAACTGGACTACTTCTTTAAAGTGACACCAGGCCCTGTGACCTTTGGGACATGGTTTTACCCGCTATAGGAAAGTGCTATCATCATGAAACGTTCAGATCACTTACAACTCAATAGATTCTAACTTCCTGTAACGTTTCAGCCTGATTGGACCTTGTTTTCACACAAATGAACCCAGAATGATGTGAAATTGTGCTTCGTGCAACATAATTCTGGCTGCCATTTAAAAACCATAAGTGCTAATGACTCCATTCATTTTTGGGGTAATGGGGGCTGTTAATTGGAGTACTCTAAAACAAACCTGACCTCTCTAGGATATTCAGAAGCCAAGTTATAAGCCCACAAATGTGTTACTGGACTACTTCTTTAAAGTGACACCAGGCCCGGTGACCTTTGGGACATGGTTTGACCCCCTATAGGAATGTGTGATTATCATTAAATGTTCAGATCACTTACAACTCAATAGATTCTACGTTCTTGTAACGTTTCAGCCTGATTGGACCTTGTTTTCACACAAATGGACCCAGAATGATGTGAAATTGTGCTTCGTTCAACATAATTCTGGGTGCCATTTACAAACCATAGGTGCTAATGACTCCATTCCTTTTTGTGGTTGTAGGGGCTGTTGATTGGAGTACACTAAAACAAACGTGACCTCTCTAGGACATTCAGAAGCCAAGTTATAAACCCACAAAGGTGTAACTGGACTACTTATTTAAAGTGACACAAGGCCCGGTGACCTTTGGGACATGGTTTTACCCCCTATAAGAATGTGCGATCATCATGAAACGTTCAGATCACTTACAACTCAATAGATTCTACCTTCTTGTAACGTTTCAGCCTGATTGGACCTTGTTTTCACACAAATGGACCCAGAATGATGTGAAATTGTGCTTCGTGCAACATAATTCTGGGGTCCATTTAAAAACCATAAGTGCTGATGACTCCATTTCTTTTTGAGGTTGTAGGGGCTGATGATTGGAGTACACTAAAACAAACCTGATCTCTCTAGGACATTCAGAAGCCAAGTTATAAGCCCACAAAGGTGTAACTGGACTACTTCTTTAAAGTGACACCAGATCCGGTGACCTTTGGGACATGGTTTGACCCCTTTAGGAATGCGCGATCATCATGAAACGTTCAGATCACTTACAACTCAATAGATTCTACCTTCCTGTAGCGTTTCAGCCTGATTGGACCTTGTTTTCACACAAATGGACCCAGAATGATGTAAAATTGTGGTTCGTGCAACATAATTCTGGGTGTCATTTAAAAACCATAAGAGCTAATGACTCCATTCCTTTTTGGGGCAATAGGGGCTGTTGATTGGAGTACCCTAAAACAAACCTGACCTCTCTAGGATATTCAGAAGCCAAGTTATAAGCCCACAAAGGTGTAAATGGACTACTTCTTTAAATTGACACCAGATCCGGTGACGTTTGGGACATGGTTCGACCCCCATAGGAAAGTGCTATCATCATGAAACGTTCAGATCACTTACAACTCAATAGATTCTACCTTCCTGTAAAGTTTCAGCCTGATTGGACCTTGTTTTCACACAAATGAACCCAGAATGATGTGAAATTGTGCTTCGTGCAACATAATTCTGGGTGCCATTTAAAAACCATAAGTGCTAATGACTCCATTCCTTTTTGTGGTAATGGGGGCTGTTAATTGGAGTACTCTAAAACAAACCTGACCTCTCTAGGATATTCAGAAGCCAAGTTATAAGCCCACAAAGGTGTAACTGGACTACTTCTTTAAAGTGACACCAGGCCCGGTGACCTTTGGGACATGGTTTGACCCCCTATAGGAATGTGTAATCATCATGAAACGTTCATATCACTTACAACTCAATAGATTCTACCTTCTTGTAACGTTTCAGCCTGATTGGACCTTGTTTTCACACAAATGGACCCAGAATGATGTGAAATTGTGCTTCGTGCAACATAATTCTGGGTGCCATTTACAAACCATAAGTGCTAATGACTCCATTCCTTTTTGTAGTTGTAGGGGCTGTTGATTGGAGTACACTAAAACAACCCTGATCTCTCTAGGACATTCAGAAGCCAAGTTATAAGCCCACAAATGTGTAACTGGACTACTTCTTTAAATTGACACCAGATCCGGTGACCTTTGGGACATGGTTTGACCCCCTTAGGAAAGTGCTATCATCATGAAACTTTCAGATCACTTACAACTCAATAGATTCTACCTTCCTGTAACGTTTCTGCCTGATTGGACCTTGTTTTCACACAAATGAACCCAGAATGATGTGAAATTGTGCTTCGTGCAACATAATTCTGGGTGCCATTTAAAAACCATAAGTGCTAATGACTCCATTCCTTTTTGGGGTAATGGGGGCTGTTAATTGGAGTACTCTAAAACAAACCTGACCTCTCTAGGATATTCAGAAGCCAAGTTATAAGCCCACAAATGTGTAACAGGACTACTTCTTTAAATTGACACCAGATCCGGTGACCTTTGGGACATGGTTTGACCCCCTTAGGATAGTGCTATCATCATGAAACGTTCAGATCACTTACAACTCAATAGATTCTACCTTCCTGTAACATTTCAGCCTAATTGGACCTTGTTTTCACACAAATGGACCCAGAATGATGTGAAATTGTGCTTCGTGCAACATAATTCTGGGTGCCATTTAAAAACCATAAGTGCTGATGACTCCATTTCTTTTTGAGGTTGTAGGGGCTGATGATTGGAGTACACTAAAACAAACCTGATCTCTCTAGGACATTCAGAAGCCAAGTTATAAGCCCACAAATGTGTAACTGGACTACTTCTTTAAAGTGACACCAGGCCCTGTGACCTTTGGGACATGGTTTTACCCGCTATAGGAAAGTGCTATCATCATGAAACGTTCAGATCACTTACAACTCAATAGATTCTAACTTCCTGTAACGTTTCAGCCTGATTGGACCTTGTTTTCACACAAATGAACCCAGAATGATGTGAAATTGTGATTCGTGCAACATAATTCTGGCTGCCATTTAAAAACCATAAGTGCTAATGACTCCATTCATTTTTGGGGTAATGGGGGCTGTTAATTGGAGTACTCTGAAACAAACCTGACCTCTCTAGGATATTCAGAAGCCAAGTTATAAGCCCACAAATGTGTTACTGGACTACTTCTTTAAAGTGACACCAGGCCCGGTGACCTTTGGGACATGGTTTGACCCCCTATAGGAATGTGTGATTATCATTAAATGTTCAGATCACTTACAACTCAATAGATTCTACGTTCTTGTAACGTTTCAGCCTGATTGGACCTTGTTTTCACACAAATGGACCCAGAATGATGTGAAATTGTGCTTCGTTCAACATAATTCTGGGTGCCATTTACAAACCATAGGTGCTAATGACTCCATTCCTTTTTGTGGTTGTAGGGGCTGTTGATTGGAGTACACTAAAACAAACGTGACCTCTCTAGGACATTCAGAAGCCAAGTTATAAACCCACAAAGGTGTAACTGGACTACTTATTTAAAGTGACACAAGGCCCGGTGACCTTTGGGACATGGTTTTACCCCCTATAGGAATGTGTGATCATCTTGAAACGTTCAGATCACTTACAACTCAATAGATTCTACCTTCTTGTAACGTTTCAGCCTGATTGGACCTTGTTTTCACACAAATGGACCCAGAATGATGTGAAATTGTGCTTCGTGCAAAATAATTCTGGGTGCCATTTCCAAACCATAAGTGCTAATGACTCCATTCCTTTTTGTGGTTGTAGGGGCTGTTGATTGGAGTACACTAAAACAAACCTGATCTCTCTAGGACATTCAGAAGCCAAGTTATAAGCCCACAAATGTGTAACTGGACTAATTCTTTAAATTGACACCAGATCGGGTTACCTTTGGGACATGGTTTGACCCCCTTAGGAAAGTGCTATCATCATGAAACATTCAGATCACTTACAACTCAATAGATTCTACCTTCCTGTAACGTTTCAGCCTGACTGGACCTTGTTTTCACACAAATGAACCCAGAATGATGTGAAATTGTGCTTCGTGCAACATAATTCTGGGTGTCATTTAAAAACCATAAGTGCTAATGATTCCATTCCTTTTTGGGGTAATGGGGCTGTTAATTGGAGTACTCTAAAACAAACCTGACCTCTCTAGGATATTCAGAAGCCAAGTTATAAGCCCACAAAGGTGTAACTGGACTACTTCTTTAAAGTGACACCAGGCCCGGTGACCTTTGGGACATGGTTTGACCCCCTATAGGAATGTGCGATCATCATGAAACGTTCAGATCACTTACAACTCAATAGATTCTACCTTCTTGTAACGTTTCAGCCTGATTGGACCTTGTTTTCACACAATGGACCCAGAATTATGTGAAATTGTGCTTCGTGCAACATAATTCTGGGTGCCATTTACAACCCATAAGTGCTAATGACTCCATTCTTTTTTGTGGTTGTAGGGGCTGTTGATTGGAGTACAATAAAACAAACCTGACCTCTCTAGGACATCCAGAAGCCAAGTTATAAGCCCACAAAGGTGTAACTGGACTACTACTTTAAATTGACACCAGATCCGGTGACCTTTGGGACATGGTTTGACCCCCTTAGGAAAGTGCTATCATCATGAAACGTCCAGATCACCTACAACTCAATAGATTCTACCTTCTTGTAACGTTTCAGCCTGATTGGACCTTGTTTTCACACAAATGGACCCAGAATGATGTGAAATTGTGCTTCGTGCAACATAATTCTGGGTGCCATTTACAAACCATAAGTGCTAATGACTCCATTCCTTTTTGTGGTTGTAGGGGCTGTTGATTGGAGTACATTAAAACAAACCTGATCTCTCTAGGACATTCAGAAGCCAAGTTATAAGCCCACAAATGTGTAACTGGACTACTTCTTTAAATTGACACCAGATCCGGTGATCTTTGGGACATGGTTTGACACCCTTAGGAAAGTGCTATCGTCATGAAACGTTCAGATCACTTACAACTCAATAGGTTCTACCTTCCTGTAATGTTTCAGCCTGATTTGACCTTGTTTTCACACAAATGAACCCAGAATGATGTGAAATTGTGCTTCGTGCAACATAATTCTGGGTGCCATTTAAAAACCATAAGTGCTAATGACTCTATTCCTGTTTGGGGTAATGGGGGCTGTTAATTTGAGTACTCTAAAACAAACCTGACCTCTCTAGGATATTCAGAAGCCAAGTTATAAGCCCACAAAGGTGTAACTGGACTACTTCTTTAAAGTGACACCAGGCCCGGTGACCTTTGGGACATGGTTTGACCCCCTATAGGAATGTGTGATCATCATGAAACGTTCAGATCACTTTCAACTCAATAGATTCTACCTCCTTGTAACGTTTCAGCCTGATTGGACCTTGTTTTCACACAAATGGACCCAGAATGATGTGAAATTGTGCTTCGTGCAACATAATTCTGGGTGCCATTTACAAACCACAAGTGCTAATGACTCCATTCTTTTTTGTGGTTGTAGGGGCTGTTGATTGGAGTACACTAAAACAAACCTGATCTCTCTAGGACATTCAGAAGCCAAGTTATAAGCCAACAAAGGTGTAACTGGACTACTTCTTTAAATTGACACCAGATCTGGTGACCTTTGGGACATGGTTTGACCCCCTTAGGAAAGTGCTATCATCATGAAACGTTCAGATCACTTACAACTCAATAGATTCTACCTTCCTGTAACGTTTCAGCCTGATTGGACCTTGTTTTCACACAAATGAACCCAGAATGATGTGAAATTGTGCTTCGTGCAACATAATTCTGGGTGCCATTTACAAACCATAAGTGCTAATGACTCCATTCCTTTTTGGGGTAATGGGGGCTGTTAATTGGAGTACTCTAAAAGAAACCTGACCTCTCTAGGATATTCAAAAGCCAAGTTATAAGCCAACAAAGGTGTAACTGGACTACTTCTTTAAAGTGACACCAGGCCCGATGACCTTTGGGACATGGTTTGACCCCCTATAGGAATGTACGATCATCATGAAATGTTCAGATCACTTACAACTCAATAGATTCTACCTTCTTGTAACGTTTCAGCCTGATTGGACCTTGTTTTCACACAAATGGACCCAGAATGATGTGAAATTGTGCTTCGTGCAACATAATTCTGGGTGCCATTTACAAACCATAAGTGCTAATGACTCCATTCCTTTTTGTGGTTGTAGGGGCTGTTGATTGGAGGACATTAAAACCAACCTGATCTCTCTAGGACATTCAGAAGCCAAGTTATAAGCCCACAAATGTGTAACTGGACTACTTCTTTAAATTGACACCAGATCCGGTGACCTCTGGGACATGGTTTGACCACTTTAGGAAAGTGCTATCATCATGAAACGTTCAGATCACTTACAACTCAATAGATTCTACATCCTGTAACGTTTCAGCCTTATTGGACCTTGTTTTCACACAAATGGACCCAGAATGATGTGAAATTGTGCTTCGTGCAACATAGTTCTGGGTGCCATTTACAAACCATAAGTGCTAATGACTCCATTCCTTTTTGTGGTTGTAGGGGCTGTTGATTGGAGTACACTAAAACAAACCTGATCTCTCTAGGACATTCAGAAGCCAAGTTATAAGCCCACAAAGGTGTAACTGGACTACTTCTTTAAATTGACACCAGATCCGGTGACCTCTGGGACATGGTTTGACCACTTTAGGAAAGTGCTATCATCATGAAACGTTCAGATCACTTACAACTCAATAGATTCTACATCCTGTAACGTTTCAGCCTGACTGGACCTTGTTTTCACACAAATGAACCCAGAATGATGTGAAATTGTGCTTCGTGCAACATAATTCTGGGTGTCATTTAAAAACCATAAGTGCTAATGATTCCATTCCTTTTTGGGGTAATGGGGCTGTTAATTGGAGTACTCTAAAACAAACCTGACCTCTCTAGGATATTCAGAAGCCAAGTTATAAGCCCACAAAGGTGTAACTGGACTACTTCTTTAAAGTGACACCAGGCCCGGTGACCTTTGGGACATGGTTTGACCCCCTATAGGAATGTGCGATCATCATGAAACGTTCAGATCACTTACAACTCAATAGATTCTACCTTCTTGTAACGTTTCAGCCTGATTGGACCTTGTTTTCACACAATGGACCCAGAATTATGTGAAATTGTGCTTCGTGCAACATAATTCTGGGTGCCATTTACAACCCATAAGTGCTAATGACTCCATTCTTTTTTGTGGTTGTAGGGGCTGTTGATTGGAGTACAATAAAACAAACCTGACCTCTCTAGGACATCCAGAAGCCAAGTTATAAGCCCACAAAGGTGTAACTGGACTACTACTTTAAATTGACACCAGATCCGGTGACCTTTGGGACATGGTTTGACCCCCTTAGGAAAGTGCTATCATCATGAAACGTCCAGATCACCTACAACTCAATAGATTCTACCTTCTTGTAACGTTTCAGCCTGATTGGACCTTGTTTTCACACAAATGGACCCAGAATGATGTGAAATTGTGCTTCGTGCAACATAATTCTGGGTGCCATTTACAAACCATAAGTGCTAATGACTCCATTCCTTTTTGTGGTTGTAGGGGCTGTTGATTGGAGTACATTAAAACAAACCTGATCTCTCTAGGACATTCAGAAGCCAAGTTATAAGCCCACAAATGTGTAACTGGACTACTTCTTTAAATTGACACCAGATCCGGTGATCTTTGGGACATGGTTTGACACCCTTAGGAAAGTGCTATCGTCATGAAACGTTCAGATCACTTACAACTCAATAGGTTCTACCTTCCTGTAATGTTTCAGCCTGATTTGACCTTGTTTTCACACAAATGAACCCAGAATGATGTGAAATTGTGCTTCGTGCAACATAATTCTGGGTGCCATTTAAAAACCATAAGTGCTAATGACTCTATTCCTGTTTGGGGTAATGGGGGCTGTTAATTTGAGTACTCTAAAACAAACCTGACCTCTCTAGGATATTCAGAAGCCAAGTTATAAGCCCACAAAGGTGTAACTGGACTACTTCTTTAAAGTGACACCAGGCCCGGTGACCTTTGGGACATGGTTTGACCCCCTATAGGAATGTGTGATCATCATGAAACGTTCAGATCACTTTCAACTCAATAGATTCTACCTTCTTGTAACGTTTCAGCCTGATTGGACCTTGTTTTCACACAAATGGACCCAGAATGATGTGAAATTGTGCTTCGTGCAACATAATTCTGGGTGCCATTTACAAACCACAAGTGCTAATGACTCCATTCTTTTTTGTGGTTGTAGGGGCTGTTGATTGGAGTACACTAAAACAAACCTGATCTCTCTAGGACATTCAGAAGCCAAGTTATAAGCCAACAAAGGTGTAACTGGACTACTTCTTTAAATTGACACCAGATCTGGTGACCTTTGGGACATGGTTTGACCCCCTTAGGAAAGTGCTATCATCATGAAACGTTCAGATCACTTACAACTCAATAGATTCTACCTTCCTGTAACGTTTCAGCCTGATTGGACCTTGTTTTCACACAAATGAACCCAGAATGATGTGAAATTGTGCTTCGTGCAACATAATTCTGGGTGCCATTTACAAACCATAAGTGCTAATGACTCCATTCCTTTTTGTGGTTGTAGGGGCTGTTGATTGGAGTACACTAAAACAACCCTGATCTCTCTAGGACATTCAGAAGCCAAGTTATAAGCCCACAAATGTGTAACTGGACTACTTCTTTAAATTGACACCAGATCCGGTGACCTTTGGGACATGGTTTGACCCCCTTAGGAAAGTGCTATCATCATGAAACTTTCAGATCACTTACAACTCAATAGATTCTACCTTCCTGTAACGTTTCTGCCTGATTGGACCTTGTTTTCACACAAATGAACCCAGAATGATGTGAAATTGTGCTTCGTGCAACATAATTCTGGGTGCCATTTAAAAACCATAAGTGCTAATGACTCCATTCCTTTTTGGGGTAATGGGGGCTGTTAATTGGAGTACTCTAAAACAAACCTGACCTCTCTAGGATATTCAGAAGCCAAGTTATAAGCCCACAAATGTGTAACAGGACTACTTCTTTAAATTGACACCAGATCCGGTGACCTTTGGGACATGGTTTGACCCCCTTAGGATAGTGCTATCATCATGAAACGTTCAGATCACTTACAACTCAATAGATTCTACCTTCCTGTAACATTTCAGCCTAATTGGACCTTGTTTTCACACAAATGGACCCAGAATGATGTGAAATTGTGCTTCGTGCAACATAATTCTGGGTGCCATTTAAAAACCATAAGTGCTGATGACTCCATTTCTTTTTGAGGTTGTAGGGGCTGATGATTGGAGTACACTAAAACAAACCTGATCTCTCTAGGACATTCAGAAGCCAAGTTATAAGCCCACAAATGTGTAACTGGACTACTTCTTTAAAGTGACACCAGGCCCTGTGACCTTTGGGACATGGTTTTACCCGCTATAGGAAAGTGCTATCATCATGAAACGTTCAGATCACTTACAACTCAATAGATTCTAACTTCCTGTAACGTTTCAGCCTGATTGGACCTTGTTTTCACACAAATGAACCCAGAATGATGTGAAATTGTGCTTCGTGCAACATAATTCTGGCTGCCATTTAAAAACCATAAGTGCTAATGACTCCATTCATTTTTGGGGTAATGGGGGCTGTTAATTGGAGTACTCTAAAACAAACCTGACCTCTCTAGGATATTCAGAAGCCAAGTTATAAGCCCACAAATGTGTTACTGGACTACTTCTTTAAAGTGACACCAGGCCCGGTGACCTTTGGGACATGGTTTGACCCCCTATAGGAATGTGTGATTATCATTAAATGTTCAGATCACTTACAACTCAATAGATTCTACGTTCTTGTAACGTTTCAGCCTGATTGGACCTTGTTTTCACACAAATGGACCCAGAATGATGTGAAATTGTGCTTCGTTCAACATAATTCTGGGTGCCATTTACAAACCATAGGTGCTAATGACTCCATTCCTTTTTGTGGTTGTAGGGGCTGTTGATTGGAGTACAGTAAAACAAACGTGACCTCTCTAGGACATTCAGAAGCCAAGTTATAAACCCACAAAGGTGTAACTGGACTACTTATTTAAAGTGACACAAGGCCCGGTGACCTTTGGGACATGGTTTTACCCCCTATAAGAATGTGCGATCATCATGAAACGTTCAGATCACTTACAACTCAATAGATTCTACCTTCTTGTAACGTTTCAGCCTGATTGGACCTTGTTTTCACACAAATGGACCCAGAATGATGTGAAATTGTGCTTCGTGCAACATAATTCTGGGGTCCATTTAAAAACCATAAGTGCTGAATACTCCATTTCTTTTTGAGGTTGTAGGGGCTGATGATTGGAGTACACTAAAACAAACCTGATCTCTCTAGGACATTCAGAAGCCAAGTTATAAGCCCACAAAGGTGTAACTGGACTACTTCTTTAAAGTGACACCAGATCCGGTGACCTTTGGGACATGGTTTGACCCCTTTAGGAATGCGCGATCATCATGAAACGTTCAGATCACTTACAACTCAATAGATTCTACCTTCCTGTAGCGTTTCAGCCTGATTGGACCTTGTTTTCACACAAATGGACCCAGAATGATGTAAAATTGTGGTTCGTGCAACATAATTCTGGGTGTCATTAAAAAACCATAAGAGCTAATGACTCCATTCCTTTTTGGGGCAATAGGGGCTGTTGATTGGAGTACCCTAAAACAAACCTGACCTCTCTAGGATATTCAGAAGCCAAGTTATAAGCCCACAAAGGTGTAAATGGACTACTTCTTTAAATTGACACCAGATCCGGTGACGTTTGGGACATGGTTCGACCCCCATAGGAAAGTGCTATCATCATGACACGTTCAGATCACTTACAACTCAATAGATTCTACCTTCCTGTAAAGTTTCAGCCTGATTGGACCTTGTTTTCACACAAATGAACCCAGAATGATGTGAAATTGTGCTTCGTGCAACATAATTCTGGGTGCCATTTAAAAACCATAAGTGCTAATGACTCCATTCCTTTTTGTGGTAATGGGGGCTGTTAATTGGAGTACTCTAAAACAAACCTGACCTCTCTAGGATATTCAGAAGCCAAGTTATAAGCCCACAAAGGTGTAACTGGACTACTTCTTTAAAGTGACACCAGGCCCGGTGACCTTTGGGACATGGTTTGACCCCCTATAGGAATGTGTAATCATCATGAAACGTTCATATCACTTACAACTCAATAGATTCTACCTTCTTGTAACGTTTCAGCCTGATTGGACCTTGTTTTCACACAAATGGACGGTGAATGATGTGAAATTGTGCTTCGTGCAACATAATTCTGGGTGCCATTTACAAACCATAAGTGCTAATGACTCCATTCCTTTTTGTGGTTGTAGGGGCTGTTGATTGGAGTACACTAAAACAACCCTGATCTCTCTAGGACATTCAGAAGCCAAGTTATAAGCCCACAAATGTGTAACTGGACTACTTCTTTAAATTGACACCAGATCCGGTGACCTTTGGGACATGGTTTGACCCCCTTAGGAAAGTGCTATCATCTTGAAACTTTCAGATCACTTACAACTCAATAGATTCTACCTTCCTGTAACGTTTCTGCCTGATTGGACCTTGTTTTCACACAAATGAACCCAGAATGATGTGAAATTGTGCTTCGTGCAACATAATTCTGGGTGCCATTTAAAAACCATAAGTGCTAATGACTCCATTCCTTTTTGGGGTAATGGGGGCTGTTAATTGGAGTACTCTAAAACAAACCTGACCTCTCTAGGATATTCAGAAGCCAAGTTATAAGCCCACAAATGTGTAACAGGACTACTTCTTTAAATTGACACCAGATCCGGTGACCTTTGGGACATGGTTTGACCCCCTTAGGATAGTGCTATCATCATGAAACGTTCAGATCACTTACAACTCAATAGATTCTACCTTCCTGTAACATTTCAGCCTAATTGGACCTTGTTTTCACACAAATGGACCCAGAATGATGTGAAATTGTGCTTCGTGCAACATAATTCTGGGTGCCATTTAAAAACCATAAGTGCTGATGACTCGATTTCTTTTTGAGGTTGTAGGGGCTGATGATTGGAGTACACTAAAACAAACCTGATCTCTCTAGGACATTCAGAAGCCAAGTTATAAGCCCACAAAGGTGTAACTGGACTACTTCTTTAAAGTGACACCAGATCCGGTGACCTTTGGGACATGGTTTGACCCCTTTAGGAATGCGCGATCATCATGAAACGTTCAGATCACTTACAACTCAATAGATTCTACCTTCCTGTAGCGTTTCAGCCTGATTGGACCTTGTTTTCACACAAATGGACCCAGAATGATGTAAAATTGTGGTTCGTGCAAAATAATTCTGGGTGCCATTTCCAAACCATAAGTGCTAATGACTCCATTCCTTTTTGTGGTTGTAGGGGCTGTTGATTGGAGTACACTAAAACAAACCTGATCTCTCTAGGACATTCAGAAGCCAAGTTATAAGCCCACAAATGTGTAACTGGACTAATTCTTTAAATTGACACCAGATCGGGTTACCTTTGGGACATGGTTTGACCCCCTTAGGAAAGTGCTATCATCATGAAACATTCAGATCACTTACAACTCAATAGATTCTACCTTCCTGTAACGTTTCAGCCTGACTGGACCTTGTTTTCACACAAATGAACCCAGAATGATGTGAAATTGTGCTTCGTGCAACATAATTCTGGGTGTCATTTAAAAACCATAAGTGCTAATGATTCCATTCCTTTTTGGGGTAATGGGGCTGTTAATTGGAGTACTCTAAAACAAACCTGACCTCTCTAGGATATTCAGAAGCCAAGTTATAAGCCCACAAAGGTGTAACTGGACTACTTCTTTAAAGTGACACCAGGCCCGGTGACCTTTGGGACATGGTTTGACCCCCTATAGGAATGTGCGATCATCATGAAACGTTCAGATCACTTACAACTCAATAGATTCTACCTTCTTGTAACGTTTCAGCCTGATTGGACCTTGTTTTCACACAATGGACCCAGAATTATGTGAAATTGTGCTTCGTGCAACATAATTCTGGGTGCCATTTACAACCCATAAGTGCTAATGACTCCATTCTTTTTTGTGGTTGTAGGGGCTGTTGATTGGAGTACAATAAAACAAACCTGACCTCTCTAGGACATCCAGAAGCCAAGTTATAAGCCCACAAAGGTGTAACTGGACTACTACTTTAAATTGACACCAGATCCGGTGACCTTTGGGACATGGTTTGACCCCCTTAGGAAAGTGCTATCATCATGAAACGTCCAGATCACCTACAACTCAATAGATTCTACCTTCTTGTAACGTTTCAGCCTGATTGGACCTTGTTTTCACACAAATGGACCCAGAATGATGTGAAATTGTGCTTCGTGCAACATAATTCTGGGTGCCATTTACAAACCATAAGTGCTAATGACTCCATTCCTTTTTGTGGTTGTAGGGGCTGTTGATTGGAGTACATTAAAACAAACCTGATCTCTCTAGGACATTCAGAAGCCAAGTTATAAGCCCACAAATGTGTAACTGGACTACTTCTTTAAATTGACACCAGATCCGGTGATCTTTGGGACATGGTTTGACACCCTTAGGAAAGTGCTATCGTCATGAAACGTTCAGATCACTTACAACTCAATAGGTTCTACCTTCCTGTAATGTTTCAGCCTGATTTGACCTTGTTTTCACACAAATGAACCCAGAATGATGTGAAATTGTGCTTCGTGCAACACAATTCTGGGTGCCATTTAAAAACCATAAGTGCTAATGACTCTATTCCTGTTTGGGGTAATGGGGGCTGTTAATTTGAGTACTCTAAAACAAACCTGACCTCTCTAGGATATTCAGAAGCCAAGTTATAAGCCCACAAAGGTGTAACTGGACTACTTCTTTAAAGTGACACCAGGCCCGGTGACCTTTGGGACATGGTTTGACCCCCTATAGGAATGTGTGATCATCATGAAACGTTCAGATCACTTTCAACTCAATAGATTCTACCTTCTTGTAACGTTTCAGCCTGATTGGACCTTGTTTTCACACAAATGGACCCAGAATGATGTGAAATTGTGCTTCGTGCAACATAATTCTGGGTGCCATTTACAAACCACAAGTGCTAATGACTCCATTCTTTTTTGTGGTTGTAGGGGCTGTTGATTGGAGTACACTAAAACAAACCTGATCTCTCTAGGACATTCAGAAGCCAAGTTATAAGCCAACAAAGGTGTAACTGGACTACTTCTTTAAATTGACACCAGATCTGGTGACCTTTGGGACATGGTTTGACCCCCTTAGGAAAGTGCTATCATCATGAAACGTTCAGATCACTTACAACTCAATAGATTCTACCTTCCTGTAACGTTTCAGCCTGATTGGACCTTGTTTTCACACAAATGAACCCAGAATGATGTGAAATTGTGCTTCGTGCAACATAATTCTGGGTGCCATTTACAAACCATAAGTGCTAATGACTCCATTCCTTTTTGGGGTAATGGGGGCTGTTAATTGGAGTACTCTAAAAGAAACCTGACCTCTCTAGGATATTCAAAAGCCAAGTTATAAGCCAACAAAGGTGTAACTGGACTACTTCTTTAAAGTGACACCAGGCCCGATGACCTTTGGGACATGGTTTGACCCCCTATAGGAATGTACGATCATCATGAAATGTTCAGATCACTTACAACTCAATAGATTCTACCTTCTTGTAACGTTTCAGCCTGATTGGACCTTGTTTTCACACAAATGGACCCAGAATGATGTGAAATTGTGCTTCGTGCAACATAATTCTGGGTGCCATTTACAAACCATAAGTGCTAATGACTCCATTCCTTTTTGTGGTTGTAGGGGCTGTTGATTGGAGGACATTAAAACAAACCTGATCTCTCTAGGACATTCAGAAGCCAAGTTATAAGCCCACAAATGTGTAACTGGACTACTTCTTTAAATTGACACCAGATCCGGTGACCTCTGGGACATGGTTTGACCACTTTAGGAAAGTGCTATCATCATGAAACGTTCAGATCACTTACAACTCAATAGATTCTACATCCTGTAACGTTTCAGCCTTATTGGACCTTGTTTTCACACAAATGGACCCAGAATGATGTGAAATTGTGCTTCGTGCAACATAGTTCTGGGTGCCATTTACAAACCATAAGTGCTAATGACTCCATTCCTTTTTGTGGTTGTAGGGGCTGTTGATTGGAGTACACTAAAACAAACCTGATCTCTCTAGGACATTCAGAAGCCAAGTTATAAGCCCACAAAGGTGTAACTGGACTACTTCTTTAAATTGACACCAGATCCGGTGACCTCTGGGACATGGTTTGACCACTTTAGGAAAGTGCTATCATCATGAAACGTTCAGATCACTTACAACTCAATAGATTCTACATCCTGTAACGTTTCAGCCTGACTGGACCTTGTTTTCACACAAATGAACCCAGAATGATGTGAAATTGTGCTTCGTGCAACATAATTCTGGGTGTCATTTAAAAACCATAAGTGCTAATGATTCCATTCCTTTTTGGGGTAATGGGGCTGTTAATTGGAGTACTCTAAAACAAACCTGACCTCTCTAGGATATTCAGAAGCCAAGTTATAAGCCCACAAAGGTGTAACTGGACTACTTCTTTAAAGTGACACCAGGCCCGGTGACCTTTGGGACATGGTTTGACCCCCTATAGGAATGTGCGATCATCATGAAACGTTCAGATCACTTACAACTCAATAGATTCTACCTTCTTGTAACGTTTCAGCCTGATTGGACCTTGTTTTCACACAATGGACCCAGAATTATGTGAAATTGTGCTTCGTGCAACATAATTCTGGGTGCCATTTACAACCCATAAGTGCTAATGACTCCATTCTTTTTTGTGGTTGTAGGGGCTGTTGATTGGAGTACAATAAAACAAACCTGACCTCTCTAGGACATCCAGAAGCCAAGTTATAAGCCCACAAAGGTGTAACTGGACTACTACTTTAAATTGACACCAGATCCGGTGACCTTTGGGACATGGTTTGACCCCCTTAGGAAAGTGCTATCATCATGAAACGTCCAGATCACCTACAACTCAATAGATTCTACCTTCTTGTAACGTTTCAGCCTGATTGGACCTTGTTTTCACACAAATGGACCCAGAATGATGTGAAATTGTGCTTCGTGCAACATAATTCTGGGTGCCATTTACAAACCATAAGTGCTAATGACTCCATTCCTTTTTGTGGTTGTAGGGGCTGTTGATTGGAGTACATTAAAACAAACCTGATCTCTCTAGGACATTCAGAAGCCAAGTTATAAGCCCACAAATGTGTAACTGGACTACTTCTTTAAATTGACACCAGATCCGGTGATCTTTGGGACATGGTTTGACACCCTTAGGAAAGTGCTATCGTCATGAAACGTTCAGATCACTTACAACTCAATAGGTTCTACCTTCCTGTAATGTTTCAGCCTGATTTGACCTTGTTTTCACACAAATGAACCCAGAATGATGTGAAATTGTGCTTCGTGCAACATAATTCTGGGTGCCATTTAAAAACCATAAGTGCTAATGACTCTATTCCTGTTTGGGGTAATGGGGGCTGTTAATTTGAGTACTCTAAAACAAACCTGACCTCTCTAGGATATTCAGAAGCCAAGTTATAAGCCCACAAAGGTGTAACTGGACTACTTCTTTAAAGTGACACCAGGCCCGGTGACCTTTGGGACATGGTTTGACCCCCTATAGGAATGTGTGATCATCATGAAACGTTCAGATCACTTTCAACTCAATAGATTCTACCTTCTAGTAACGTTTCAGCCTGATTGGACCTTGTTTTCACACAAATGGACCCAGAATGATGTGAAATTGTGCTTCGTGCAACATAATTCTGGGTGCCATTTACAAACCACAAGTGCTAATGACTCCATTCTTTTTTGTGGTTGTAGGGGCTGTTGATTGGAGTACACTAAAACAAACCTGATCTCTCTAGGACATTCAGAAGCCAAGTTATAAGCCAACAAAGGTGTAACTGGACTACTTCTTTAAATTGACACCAGATCTGGTGACCTTTGGGACATGGTTTGACCCCCTTAGGAAAGTGCTATCATCATGAAACGTTCAGATCACTTACAACTCAATAGATTCTACCTTCCTGTAACGTTTCAGCCTGATTGGACCTTGTTTTCACACAAATGAACCCAGAATGATGTGAAATTGTGCTTCGTGCAACATAATTCTGGGTGCCATTTACAAACCATAAGTGATAATGACTCCATTCCTTTTTGGGGTAATGGGGGCTGTTAATTGGAGTACTCTAAAAGAAACCTGACCTCTCTAGGATATTCAAAAGCCAAGTTATAAGCCAACAAAGGTGTAACTGGACTACTTCTTTAAAGTGACACCAGGCCCGATGACCTTTGGGACATGGTTTGACCCCCTATAGGAATGTACGATCATCATGAAATGTTCAGATCACTTACAACTCAATAGATTCTACCTTCTTGTAACGTTTCAGCCTGATTGGACCTTGTTTTCACACAAATGGACCCAGAATGATGTGAAATTGTGCTTCGTGCAACATAATTCTGGGTGCCATTTACAAACCATAAGTGCTAATGACTCCATTCCTTTTTGTGGTTGTAGGGGCTGTTGATTGGAGGACATTAAAACAAACCTGATCTCTCTAGGACATTCAGAAGCCAAGTTATAAGCCCACAAATGTGTAACTGGACTACTTCTTTAAATTGACACCAGATCCGGTGACCTCTGGGACATGGTTTGACCACTTTAGGAAAGTGCTATCATCATGAAACGTTCAGATCACTTACAACTCAATAGATTCTACATCCTGTAACGTTTCAGCCTTATTGGACCTTGTTTTCACACAAATGGACCCAGAATGATGTGAAATTGTGCTTCGTGCAACATAGTTCTGGGTGCCATTTACAAACCATAAGTGCTAATGACTCCATTCCTTTTTGTGGTTGTAGGGGCTGTTGATTGGAGTACACTAAAACAAACCTGATCTCTCTAGGACATTCAGAAGCCAAGTTATAAGCCCACAAAGGTGTAACTGGACTACTTCTTTAAATTGACACCAGATCCGGTGACCTCTGGGACATGGTTTGACCACTTTAGGAAAGTGCTATCATCATGAAACGTTCAGATCACTTACAACTCAATAGATTCTACATCCTGTAACGTTTCAGCCTTATTGGACCTTGTTTTCACACAAATGAACCCAGATTGATGTGAAATTGTGCATCGTGCAACATAATTCTGGGTGCCATTTACAAACCATAAGTGCTAATGACTCCATTCCTTTTTGTGGTTGTAGGGGCTGTTGATTGGAGGACATTAAAACAAACCTGATCTCTCTAGGACATTCAGAAGCCAAGTTATAAGCCCACAAATGTGTAACTGGACTACTTCTTTAAATTGACACCAGATCCGGTGACCTCTGGGACATGGTTTGACCACTTTAGGAAAGTGCTATCATCATGAAACGTTCAGATCACTTACAACTCAATAGATTCTACATCCTGTAACGTTTCAGCCTTATTGGACCTTGTTTTCACACAAATGGACCCAGAATGATGTGAAATTGTGCTTCGTGCAACATAGTTCTGGGTGCCATTTACAAACCATAAGTGCTAATGACTCCATTCCTTTTTGTGGTTGTAGGGGCTGTTGATTGGAGTACACTAAAACAAACCTGATCTCTCTAGGACATTCAGAAGCCAAGTTATAAGCCCACAAAGGTGTAACTGGACTACTTCTTTAAATTGACACCAGATCCGGTGACCTCTGGGACATGGTTTGACCACTTTAGGAAAGTGCTATCATCATGAAACGTTCAGATCACTTACAACTCAATAGATTCTACATCCTGTAACGTTTCAGCCTGACTGGACCTTGTTTTCACACAAATGAACCCAGAATGATGTGAAATTGTGCTTCGTGCAACATAATTCTGGGTGTCATTTAAAAACCATAAGTGCTAATGATTCCATTCCTTTTTGGGGTAATGGGGCTGTTAATTGGAGTACTCTAAAACAAACCTGACCTCTCTAGGATATTCAGAAGCCAAGTTATAAGCCCACAAAGGTGTAACTGGACTACTTCTTTAAAGTGACACCAGGCCCGGTGACCTTTGGGACATGGTTTGACCCCCTATAGGAATGTGCGATCATCATGAAACGTTCAGATCACTTACAACTCAATAGATTCTACCTTCTTGTAACGTTTCAGCCTGATTGGACCTTGTTTTCACACAATGGACCCAGAATTATGTGAAATTGTGCTTCGTGCAACATAATTCTGGGTGCCATTTACAACCCATAAGTGCTAATGACTCCATTCTTTTTTGTGGTTGTAGGGGCTGTTGATTGGAGTACAATAAAACAAACCTGACCTCTCTAGGACATCCAGAAGCCAAGTTATAAGCCCACAAAGGTGTAACTGGACTACTACTTTAAATTGACACCAGATCCGGTGACCTTTGGGACATGGTTTGACCCCCTTAGGAAAGTGCTATCATCATGAAACGTCCAGATCACCTACAACTCAATAGATTCTACCTTCTTGTAACGTTTCAGCCTGATTGGACCTTGTTTTCACACAAATGGACCCAGAATGATGTGAAATTGTGCTTCGTGCAACATAATTCTGGGTGCCATTTACAAACCATAAGTGCTAATGACTCCATTCCTTTTTGTGGTTGTAGGGGCTGTTGATTGGAGTACATTAAAACAAACCTGATCTCTCTAGGACATTCAGAAGCCAAGTTATAAGCCCACAAATGTGTAACTGGACTACTTCTTTAAATTGACACCAGATCCGGTGATCTTTGGGACATGGTTTGACACCCTTAGGAAAGTGCTATCGTCATGAAACGTTCAGATCACTTACAACTCAATAGGTTCTACCTTCCTGTAATGTTTCAGCCTGATTTGACCTTGTTTTCACACAAATGAACCCAGAATGATGTGAAATTGTGCTTCGTGCAACATAATTCTGGGTGCCATTTAAAAACCATAAGTGCTAATGACTCTATTCCTGTTTGGGGTAATGGGGGCTGTTAATTTGAGTACTCTAAAACAAACCTGACCTCTCTAGGATATTCAGAAGCCAAGTTATAAGCCCACAAAGGTGTAACTGGACTACTTCTTTAAAGTGACACCAGGCCCGGTGACCTTTGGGACATGGTTTGACCCCCTATAGGAATGTGTGATCATCATGAAACGTTCAGATCACTTTCAACTCAATAGATTCTACCTTCTAGTAACGTTTCAGCCTGATTGGACCTTGTTTTCACACAAATGGACCCAGAATGATGTGAAATTGTGCTTCGTGCAACATAATTCTGGGTGCCATTTACAAACCACAAGTGCTAATGACTCCATTCTTTTTTGTGGTTGTAGGGGCTGTTGATTGGAGTACACTAAAACAAACCTGATCTCTCTAGGACATTCAGAAGCCAAGTTATAAGCCAACAAAGGTGTAACTGGACTACTTCTTTAAATTGACACCAGATCTGGTGACCTTTGGGACATGGTTTGACCCCCTTAGGAAAGTGCTATCATCATGAAACGTTCAGATCACTTACAACTCAATAGATTCTACCTTCCTGTAACGTTTCAGCCTGATTGGACCTTGTTTTCACACAAATGAACCCAGAATGATGTGAAATTGTGCTTCGTGCAACATAATTCTGGGTGCCATTTACAAACCATAAGTGATAATGACTCCATTCCTTTTTGGGGTAATGGGGGCTGTTAATTGGAGTACTCTAAAAGAAACCTGACCTCTCTAGGATATTCAAAAGCCAAGTTATAAGCCAACAAAGGTGTAACTGGACTACTTCTTTAAAGTGACACCAGGCCCGATGACCTTTGGGACATGGTTTGACCCCCTATAGGAATGTACGATCATCATGAAATGTTCAGATCACTTACAACTCAATAGATTCTACCTTCTTGTAACGTTTCAGCCTGATTGGACCTTGTTTTCACACAAATGGACCCAGAATGATGTGAAATTGTGCTTCGTGCAACATAATTCTGGGTGCCATTTACAAACCATAAGTGCTAATGACTCCATTCCTTTTTGTGGTTGTAGGGGCTGTTGATTGGAGGACATTAAAACAAACCTGATCTCTCTAGGACATTCAGAAGCCAAGTTATAAGCCCACAAATGTGTAACTGGACTACTTCTTTAAATTGACACCAGATCCGGTGACCTCTGGGACATGGTTTGACCACTTTAGGAAAGTGCTATCATCATGAAACGTTCAGATCACTTACAACTCAATAGATTCTACATCCTGTAACGTTTCAGCCTTATTGGACCTTGTTTTCACACAAATGGACCCAGAATGATGTGAAATTGTGCTTCGTGCAACATAGTTCTGGGTGCCATTTACAAACCATAAGTGCTAATGACTCCATTCCTTTTTGTGGTTGTAGGGGCTGTTGATTGGAGTACACTAAAACAAACCTGATCTCTCTAGGACATTCAGAAGCCAAGTTATAAGCCCACAAAGGTGTAACTGGACTACTTCTTTAAATTGACACCAGATCCGGTGACCTCTGGGACATGGTTTGACCACTTTAGGAAAGTGCTATCATCATGAAACGTTCAGATCACTTACAACTCAATAGATTCTACATCCTGTAACGTTTCAGCCTTATTGGACCTTGTTTTCACACAAATGAACCCAGATTGATGTGAAATTGTGCATCGTGCAACATAATTCTGGGTGCCATTTAAAAACCATAAGCGCTAATGACTCCATTCCTATTTGGGGTAATGGGGGCTGTTAATTGGAGTAGTCTAAAACAAACCTGACCTCTCTAGGATATTCAGAAGCCAAGTTATAATCCCACAAATGTGTAACTGGACTACTTCTTTAAAGTGACACCAGGCCCGGTGACCTTTGGGACATGGTTTGACCCCCTATAGGAATGTGCGATCATCATGAAACGTTCAGATCACTTACAACTCAATAGATTCTACCTTCTTGTAACGTTTCAGCCTGATTGGACCTTGTTTTCACACAAATGGACCCAGAATGATGTGAAATTGTGCTTCGTGCAACATAATTCTGGGTGCCATGTCCAAACCATAAGTGCTAATGACTCCATTCCTTTTTGTGGTTGTAGGGGCTGTTGATTGGAGTACACTAAAACAAACCTGATCTCTCTAGGACATTCAGAAGCCAAGTTATAAGCCAACAAAGGTGTAACTGGACTACTTCTTTAAATTGACACCAGATCTGGTGACCTTTGGGACATGGTTTGACCCCCTTAGGAAAGTGCTATCATCATGAAACATTCAGATCACTTACAACTCAATAGATTCTACCTTCCTGTAACGTTTCAGCCTGACTGGACCTTGTTTTCACACAAATGAACCCAGAATGATGTGAAATTGTGCTTCGTGCAACATAATTCTGGGTGTCATTTAAAAACCATAAGTGCTAATGATTCCATTCCTTTTTGGGGTAATGGGGCTGTTAATTGGAGTACTCTACAACAAACCTGACCTCTCTAGGATATTCAGAAGCCAAGTTATAAGCCCACAAAGGTGTAACTGGACTACTTCTTTAAAGTGACACCAGGCCCGGTGACCTTTGGGACATGGTTTGACCCCCTATAGGAATGTGCGATCATCATGAAACTTTCAGATCACTTACAACTCAATAGATTCTACCTTCTTGTAACGTTTCAGCCTGATTGGACCTTGTTTTCACACAATGGACCCAGAATTATGTGAAATTGTGCTTCGTGCAACATAATTCTGGGTGCCATTTACAACCCATAAGTGCTAATGACTCCATTCTTTTTTGTGGTTGTAGGGGCTGTTGATTGGAGTACAATAAAACAAACCTGACCTCTCTAGGACATCCAGAAGCCAAGTTATAAGCCCACAAAGGTGTAACTGGACTACTTCTTTAAATTGACACCAGATCCGGTGACCTTTGGGACATGGTTTGACCCCCTTAGGAAAGTGCTATCATCATGAAACGTCCATATCACTTACAACTCAATAGATTCTACCTGCTTGTAACGTTTCAGCCTGATTGGACCTTGTTTTCACACAAATGGACCCAGAATGATGTGAAATTGTGCTTCGTGCAACATAATTCTGGGTGCCATTTACAAACCATAAGTGCTAATGACTCCATTCCTTTTTGTGGTTGTACGGGCTGTTGATTGGAGTACATTAAAACAAACCTGATCTCTCTAGGAACTTCAGAAGCCAAGTTATAAGCCCACAAATGTGTAACTGGACTACTTCTTTAAATTGACACCAGATCCGGTGATCTTTGGGACATGGTTTGACACCCTTAGGAAAGTGCTATCGTCATGAAACGTTCAGATCACTTACAACTCAATAGATTCTACCTTCCTGTAATGTTTCAGCCTGATTTGACCTTGTTTTCACACAAATGAACCCAGAATGATGTGAAATTGTGCTTCGTGCAACATAATTCTGGGTGCCATTTAAAAACCATAAGTGCTAATGACTCTATTCCTGTTTGGGGTAATGGGGGCTGTTAATTTGAGTACTCCAAAACAAACCTGACCTCTCTAGGATATTCAGAAGCCAAGTTATAAGCCCACAAAGGTGTAACTGGACTACTTCTTTAAAGTGACACCAGGCCCGGTGACCTTTGGGACATGGTTTGACCCCCTATAGGAATGTGTGATCATCATGAAACGTTCAGATCACTTTCAACTCAATAGATTCTACCTTCTTGTAACGTTTCAGCCTGATTGGACCTTGTTTTCACACAAATGGACCCAGAATGATGTGAAATTGTGCTTCGTGCAACATAATTCTGGGTGCCATTTACAAACCACAAGTGCTAATGACTCCATTCTTTTTTGTGGTTGTAGGGGCTGTTTATTGGAGTACACTAAAACAAACCTGATCTCTCTAGGACATTCAGAAGCCAAGTTATAAGCCAACAAAGGTGTAACTGGACTACTTCTTTAAATTGACACCAGATCTGGTGACCTTTGGGACATGGTTTGACCCCCTTAGGAAAGTGCTATCATCATGAAACGTTCAGATCACTTACAACTCAATAGATTCTACCTTCCTGTAACGTTTCAGCCTGATTGGACCTTGTTTTCACACAAATGAACCCAGAATGATGTGAAATTGTGCTTCGTGCAACATAATTCTGGGTGCCATTTACAAACCATAAGTGCTAATGACTCCATTCCTTTTTGGGGTAATGGGGGCTGTTAATTGGAGTACTCTAAAAGAAACCTGACCTCTCTAGGATATTCAAAAGCCAAGTTATAAGCCAACAAAGGTGTAACTGGACTACTTCTTTAAAGTGACACCAGGCCCGATGACCTTTGGGACATGGTTTGACCCCCTATAGGAATGTACGATCATCATGAAATGTTCAGATCACTTACAACTCAATAGATTCTACCTTCTTGTAACGTTTCAGCCTGATTGGACCTTGTTTTCACACAAATGGACCCAGAATGATGTGAAATTGTGCTTCGTGCAACATAATTCTGGGTGCCATTTACAAACCATAAGTGCTAATGACTCCATTCCTTTTTGTGGTTGTAGGGGCTGTTGATTGGAGGACATTAAAACAAACCTGATCTCTCTAGGACATTCAGAAGCCAAGTTATAAGCCCACAAATGTGTAACTGGACTACTTCTTTAAATTGACACCAGATCCGGTGACCTCTGGGACATGGTTTGACCACTTTAGGAAAGTGCTATCATCATGAAACGTTCAGATCACTTACAACTCAATATATTCTACATCCTGTAACGTTTCAGCCTTATTGGACCTTGTTTTCACACAAATGGACCCAGAATGATGTGAAATTGTGCTTCGTGCAACATAGTTCTGGGTGCCATTTACAAACCATAAGTGCTAATGACTCCATTCCTTTTTGTGGTTGTAGGGGCTGTTGATTGGAGTACACTAAAACAAACCTGATCTCTCTAGGACATTCAGAAGCCAAGTTATAAGCCCACAAAGGTGTAACTGGACTACTTCTTTAAATTGACACCAGATCCGGTGACCTCTGGGACATGGTTTGACCACTTTAGGAAAGTGCTATTCAGAAGCCAAGTTCTAAGCCCACAAAGGTGTAACTGGACTACTTCTTTAAATTGACACCAGATCCGGTGACCTTTGGGACATGGTTTGACCCCCTTAGGAAAGTGCTATCATCATGAAACATTCAGATCACTTACAACTCAATAGATTCTACCTTCCTGTAACGTTTCAGCCTGATTGGACCTTGTTTTCACACAAATGAACCCAGAATGATGTGAAATTGTGCTTCGTGCAACATAATTCTGGGTGCCATTTACAAACCTTAAGTGCTAATGACTCCATTCCTTTTTGTGGTTGTAGGGGCTGTTGATTGGAGTACACTAAAAAAACCTGATCTCTCTAGGACATTCAGAAGCCAAGTTATAAGCCCACAAATGTGTAACTGGACTACTTCTTTAAATTGACACCAGATCCGGTGACCTTTGGGACATAGTTTGACCCCCTTAGGAAAGTGCTATCATCATGAAACGTTCAGATCACTTACAACTCAATAGATTCTACCTTCCTGTAACGTTTCAGCCTGATTTGACCTTGTTTTCACACAAATGAACCCAGAATGATGTGAAATTGTGCTTCGTGCAACATAATTCTGTGTGCCATTTAAAAACCATAAGTTCTAATGACTCCATTCCTTTTAGTGGTAATGGGGGCTGCTAATTGGAGTACTCTAAAACAAACATGACCTCTCTAGGATATTCAGAAGCCAAGTTCTAAGCCCACAAAGGTGTAACTGGACTACTTCTTTAAAGTGACACCAGGCCCGGTGACCTTTGGGACATGGTTTGACCCCCTATAGGAATGTGCGATCATCATGAAACGTTCAGATCACTTACAACTCAATAGATTCTAACTTCTTGTAACGTTTCAGCCTGATTGGACCTTGTTTTCACACAAATGGACCCAGAATGATGTGAAATTGTGCTTCGTGCAACATAATTCTGGGTGCCATTTACAAACCATAAGTGCTATTGACTCCATTCCTTATTGAGGTTGTAGGGGCTGTTGGTTGGAGTACATTAAAACAAACCTGATCTCTCTAGGACATTCAGAAGCCAAGTTATAAGCCCACAAATGTGTAACTGGACTACTTCTTTAAATTGACACCAGATCCAGTGACCTTTGGGACATGGTTTGACCCCCTTAGGAAAGTGCTATCATCATGAAACATTCAGATCACTTACAACTCAATAGATTCTACCTTCCTGTAACGTTTCAGCCTGATTGGACCATGTTTTCACACAAATGGACCCAGAATGATGTGAAATTGTGCTTCGTGCAACATAATTCTGGGTGCCATTTACAAACCATAAGTGCTAATGACTCCATTCCTTTTTGTGGTTGTAGGGCCTGTTGATTGGAGTACACTAAACCAAACCTGATCTCTCTAGGACATTCAGAAGCCAAGTTATAAGCCCACAAATGTGTAACTGGACTACTTCTTTAAAGTGACACCAGATCCGGTGACCTTTGGGACATGGTTTTACCCCCTATAGGAATGTGCGATCATCTTGAAACGTTCAGATCACTTACAACTCAATAGATTCTACCTTCTTGTAACGTTTCAGCCTGATTGGACCTTGTTTCACTCAAATGAACACAGAATGATGTGAAATTGTGCTTCGTGCAACATAATTCTGGGTGCCATTTAAAAACCATAAGTGCTAATGACTCCATTCCTTTTAGTGGTAATGGGGGCTGTTAATTGGAGTACTCTAAAACAAACCTGACCTCTCTAGGATATTCAGAAGCCAAGTTATAAGCCCACAAAGGTGTAACTGGACTACTTCTTTGAATTGACACCAGATCCGGTGACCTTTGGGACATGGTTTGACCCCCTTAGAAAAGTGCTATCATCATGAAACGTTCAGATCACTTACAACTCAATAGATTCTACCTTCCTGTAACATTTCAGCCTGATTGGACCTTGTTTTCACACAAATGAACCCAGAATGATGTGAAATTGTGCTTCGTGCAACATAATTCTGGGTGCCATTTATAAACCATAAGTGCTAATGACTCCATTCCTTTTTGAGGTTGTAGGGGCTGTTGATTGGAGTACACTAAAACAAACCTGATCTCTCTAGGACATTCAGAAGCCAAGTTATAAGCCCTCAAAGGTGTCACTGGACTACTTCTTTAAAGTGACACCAGGCCCGGTGACCTTTGGGACATGGTTTGACCCCCTATAGGAATGTGCGATCATCATGAAACGTTCAGATCACTTACAACTCAATAGATTCTACCTTCTTGTAACGTTTCAGCCTGATTGGACCTTGTTTTCACACAAATGGACCCAGAATGATGTGAAATTGTGCTTCGTGCAACATAATTCTGGGTGCCATTTACAAACCATAAGTGCTAATGACTCCATTCCTTTTTGTGGTTGTAGGGGCTGTTGGTTGGAATTCATTAAAACAAACCAGATCTCTCTAGGACATTCAGAAGCCAAGTTATAAGCCCACAAATGTGTAACTGGACTACTTCTTTAAATTGACACCAGATCCGGTGACCTTTGGGACATGGTTTGACCCCCTTAGGAAAGTGCTATCATCATGAAACGTTCAGATCACTTACAAATCAATAGATTCTACCTTCCTGTAACGTTTCAGCCTGATTGGACCTTGTTTTCACACAAATGAACCCAGAATGATGTGAAATTGTGCTTCGTGCAACATAATTCTGGGTGCCATTTACAAACCATAAGTGCTAATGACTCCATTCCTTTTTGTGGTTGTAGGGGCTGTTGATTGGAGTACACTAAAACAAACCTAACCTCTCTAGGGCATTCAGAAGCCAAGTTATAAGCCCACAAAGGTGTAACTGGACTACTTCTTTTAAGTGGCACCAGGCCCGGTGACCTTTGGGACATGGTTTTGCCCCCTATAGGAATGTGCGATCATCTTGAAACATTCAGATCACTTACAACTCAATAGATTCTACCTTCCTGTAACGTTTCAGCCTGATTGGACCTTGTTTTCACACAAATGAACCCAGAATGATGTGAAATTGCGCTTCGTGCAACATAATTCTGGGTGCCATTTAAAAACCATAAGTGCTAATGACTCCATTCCTTTTTGAGGTTGTAGGGGCTGTTGATTGGAGTACACTAAAACAAACCTGATCTCTCTAGGACATTCAGAAGCCAAGTTATAAGCCCACAAAGGTGTAACTGGACTACTTCTTTTAAGTGGCACCAGGCCCGGTGACCTTTGGGACATGGTTTTGCCCCCTATAGGAATGTGCGATCATCTTGAAACATTCAGATCACTTACAACTCAATAGATTCTACCTTCCTGTAACGTTTCAGCCTGATTGGACCTTGTTTTCACACAAATGAACCCAGAATGATGTGAAATTGCGCTTCGTGCAACATAATTCTGGGTGCCATTTAAAAACCATAAGTGCTAATGACTCCATTCCTTTTTGAGGTTGTAGGGGCTGTTGATTGGAGTACACTAAAACAAACCTGATCTCTCTAGGACATTCAGAAGCCAAGTTATAAGCCCTCAAAGGTGTAACTGGACTACTTTAAAGTGACACCAGGCCCGGTGACCTTTGGGACATGGTTTGACCCCCTTAAGAAATGCTATCATCATGAAACGTTCAGATCATTTACAACTCAATAGATTCTACCTTGCTGTAACGTTTCAGCCTGATTGGACCTTGTTTTCACACAAAGGAACCCAGAATGATGTGAATTTGTGCTTCGTGCAACATAATCCTGGGTCCCATTTACAAAGCTTCAGTGCTCATGACTCCATTCCTTTTATGTGGTTGTAGGGGCTGTTGATTGGAGTACACTAAAACAAACCTGATCTCTCTAGGACATTCAGAAGCCAAGTTATAAGCCCACAAATGTGTAACTGGACTACTTCTTTAAATTGACACCAGATCCGGTGACCTTTGGGACATGGTGTGACCCCCTTAGGAAAGTGATATCATCATGAAACGTTCAGATCACTTACAACTCAATAGATTCTACCTTCCTGTAACGTTTCAGCCTGATTGGACCTTGTTTTCACACAAATGAACCCAGAATGATGTGAAATTGTGCTTCGTGCAACATAATTCAGTTTGTGAGGCTCATTTAGTTCATGTGGGGTGAACGGATGTGAGCTACTGCCCCCGCGACCAGACTCCGGATAAGCGGGTGAAAATTGATGGATGGATGGACAAATAACATAGATTTACATCGCCGAACCCGGCCCAGCCCAGCGGCTCCGAGCCTGACGTGGTTCTACCGGCCCGACCCAGTGGCACCTGGCCTGGCGTGGTTCCATCCGCCTGGCACGGCAGCGCCATACCCGGCGTGGTAACGCCGGCCCAGCCCAGCGGCACAGAGCTTGACGTGGTTCTACCGGCCCTACCCAGTGGCACCGGGCCCGGCGTGGTTCGATCCGCCTGGCCCGGCAGCGCCGAACCCAGCGTGGTTACGCCGGCCCAGCCCAGCGCACTGAGCCTGACGTGGTTCTACCGGCCCGGCCCAGCGGTACAGGGCCTGACGCGGTTCCATCGGCCCAGCCCAGTTCCGCCGACGGGGCCTAACAACACCGACTCCGGCGGGGTCCTGCTGAGCCAGGCCCAACAACATTCATCGCGTCGCGGTGAGCACGGAACCAGAGGACGACGGTTGCAGGTGAGAGGAAGAGATGCCAGGAGGAAGAGCCGGTGGACGAGGTAAAGAAATGGCCACAGAAGACCTGGAGGAGATCAAACGATCTCTGAACTTTATGTCAGGTGAACTGTCAAAAGTAACATCGCAGCAGGATCGATTATTAAGACTGATGGAGGAGGTGAAGGAGCTTAAAATACTGTTAACTGAAAAAGATAAGAAGATTTCAGCCTTGGAGCAAAGAGTTGATGAACTTGAACAATATACAAGACGAGAGGATTTGGTGATAATGGGACTAGAAACCCGACACAGAAGCTACGCAAAAGCAGTAGCAAATCATGACTCAGCAGAAGAGGCTTCAGACAAAGAACTTGAGACACTAGAGCAGCAAGTTGTTACTTTTTTGCACAGCAAGAACATAACTATTCAAAGAGATGCTATTTCAATATGTCATGCACTGCCAAAAAAATTTGAGAAAGCTAAATCAACTATTATTGTAAGGTTCACCAGCAGAAAACAAAGAAACAGCATTCTGTTACAAGCAAACAAGCTTAGAGGCACCAATGTGTACATAAATGAACATTTAACCAAAAAAAATGGGACAATAGCTAGAGAGGCACGGATGCTAAAAAAGCAGAAAAAAATTGTAGCTACATGGACAAGGAACGGGAGTGTATGGATCAGAGAACAAGAAGGATCACAGGCAAGGATAATAAAGGAGCTGGGAGAACTGGAAAAATTTAATTAACAGTGAAAGTTGGAAGAGGGATGTAGAATCAAGTAAAATCTCATATAACATCACATAAATAAGATACAAGTAAACCACAACACAAGCATATGGACATAACAACAAATACTCATGAGGAACTAGAATACAAGATATATGACCCTGGAAAGGAACTAGAAAATAATTTGTACACACATATGAATAATAAATGTGAATATTTTAGTGAACAAGAACTAAGGGATTCAGTTTTGACAGAAGGAACACTCTCGATCATTCACTTCAATAGTAGAAGTTTGTATTGCAATTACTCTAAAATATTGGATTATTTAACACAAAATAAAAAACCATTTCAAATCATTGCTATAACAGAAACATGGTTAAAAGAAGGAGATGAGGAGGAGGTACAAATAGAGGGGTATGAAATGTACTTTATGAATCGGAATAATAAAAGAGGAGGTGGTGTTGCACTGTATGTATGTCACAATTTAAAAAGTAAAGTCATTCATAACATGTCAACAGCCATCCAAGATGTACTGGAAATGATCACTATTGAAATAATCTCTGAAAAGACAAAAAACATAATAATAAGTTGTATCTATAGAGCACCTGGATCTTGTGTAGAAACATGTACAAATACAATTACTGAGATGTTGAGTGGAATCTGTAACAAGGATGTATTTGTCTGTGGGGACTTTAATGTTGACCTGGAAAATGTAAACAATTCAAAGACAGCAAACGACTTCATAAATTCAATGTATCTACTGGGTCTGTTTCCACTGATAACCAAACCAACAAGAATTGACGCGCGTAGCTCAACAATTATAGATAATATATTTACTAATGCTTCAGAAGGGATAGAGAGAAGTGGAATAGTGATGACTGATATCAGTGATCATCTGCCAATTTTCACAGTCTATAAAAATCACCAGATCAAAAATCAACAAAAAATGGAAAAACTTATAAGGGACAGGTCACAAAACGCTATAGACGCACTAAAAAGAGATCTGGAACAACAAAACTGGGAAGAAGTATATGTTGATGATGTAAACATGGCTTACAATTCTTTTATAGGAATATTATGTAGTCAATATGACAAAAACTGTAAAACAAAAACTCAAACACAAAGAGGGAGGATGAACAAACCATGGATGACAAAAGGGCTGCTGAACGCCTGTAAGAAAAAAATACATTATATAGATGTTTTTTAAAACTAAGAACAAGTGAAGCAGAAAGGAAATACAAAAAATATAAGAACAAATTAGTTTCTATAATCAAAAGACAAAAAAAGGAATATTATAGCAATTTATTAGAAGAAAACAAAAATAATATTAGAGCAACTTGGGGAATAATAAATAATGTCATAAAAAGAAATCAAATAGCTTCAACTGTTCCAAATTATTTTGAAAATGGACAGTCTGAAATTAGTGAAACCAGTAAAATAGTAAATGAATTTAACAATTTTTTTACTAATGTGGGACCTGACCTGGCAAAAAGCATTCCAAAAAGAACAAATTATAGTATAGGTGAGAATATCAAAAGCAATGAAAACAGTATATATTTAAGTCCAGTAACTAGTGATGAAATAAGAAATATTATCAATAAATGCATCAATAAAAGAAGTACTGACTGTGACGGTTTAGACATAACATTAATAAAAAATATAATAGAAAGTATTATTCATCCATTGACTTACATATGTAATTTATCTTTTGCAACAGGGACATTTCCTAACAGGATGAAAATTGCAAAAGTCATACCACTTCATAAAAGTGGAGACAAACATATCTTTTCCAACTACAGACCAATATCTTTATTGTCACAATTCTCAAAAATATTAGAAAAATTATATATTGCCAGGTTGGACCGATTCCTGATCAATGAAGATATATTAAATGACATGCAGTATGGTTTTAGAACAAATCATTCAACATCCATGGCATTAATGGAATTAACAGAAGAAATATCGGAAGCCCTTGACAAAAAAAATCATCTCATAAGTATCTTTATTGATTTAAAAAAAGCATTCGATACAGTGGATCATACAATTCTTATTAAAAAAACTTTGTAAATATGGCATCAAAGGGATGGCCCTAAAATGGATAACAAGTTATCTTACCGATAGGCAGCAATATGTTCAAATAAACAACACAAAATCACATATAAATAACATTACTTGTGGTGTACCACAAGGGTCGGTATTGGGCCCTAAACTATTTATCATTTATATAAATGACATTGTTGAGGCATCCAATATATTAAAATGCACCTTATTTGCAGATGATACAACTTTTTACTATTCAGGAGATAATGTTGAGCAGATGATAGAAGTGATACAAGCAGAGATGAAAAAAATTAAACTATGGTTTGATGGAAACAAACTATCATTAAACAGTGATAAATCCTGTTTTATGATATTTAGTAATACAAATTCAAATGATGAAATTTTATTAAATATAGATGAGATTAATATTAAAAGAGTTCAAGAAGTCAAGTATCTGGGAGTCATCATTGATGAAAAACTGTCATGGAAACTACATATAAACAGTGTCAAAACTAAAATATCTAAAACGATTGCACTGTTACATAGAGCAAAAGGGTTGCTTGATAATAATTCATTATATTTGTTATATAACTCACTGATCGTACCATACCTGAACTACTGCATTGAAATCTGGGGAACAACATATAAAACTTACACAAATTCCATTTACATCTTACAGAAAAAAACAATAAGAATAATCACAAGGAGCAACTACAGAGATCCGTCCAATCCATTATTTATTAAATTAAAAACACTAAAATTCTATGATCTGGTGGACTACAATATTTTAAAATTTATGTATAATGCAAACAAAAGGAACGTACCTGCAGGATTAATTAAACGATTTTCAAAAAGACATAGCAAATATGATTTAAAGGGACATGAATTATTTAATATACCTAGACATCGGATACTCGTAAAGGAACATTGTGTCTCCATATATGGAGTTAAATTGTGGAATAAATTGAATACTGAACTCAAGAATGCAAAAACAATATTGACTTTCAAAAAAGAGATAAAAAATAAAACAATTAACTTATATAGATCCGTTACATAAATGTGTGAGGGGAGGGGGGTGGGGGGGATTAAAGGAACTAAATATTAACCTAGTATGTGCTTGTATGTGTATATATGTATGTATATAGATCTGTAACTTAATGCTTCTTTCTGTGTAACTTGTTTTCTTTTTCTATTTTTTTCTCAAATTCATGGGTTGAGATTTTGTCGGCCAACAAGTCCAGGAACTATATTGTTCAATTTCCTTAAGAGTCATATGATTATTTCATTTGTATTAATGCTATTTTAGTTAAAAGGGGCAGACAACATAAGTTTTTCTTCTTTCTGTCCCCTTTTTCATTTTGGCTTGCAGCAATTTAGTTCTGATTGTATTTTTATTTTAATGTCAATAAATGAAAATAAAAGATTAAAAAAAAAAAAAAAAAAATTCTGGGTGCCATTTACAAACCTTAAGTGGTAATGACTCCATTCCTTTTTGTGGTTGTAGGGGCTGTTGATTGGAGTACACTAAAAAAACCTGATCTCTCTAGGACATTCAGAAGCCAAGTTATAAGCCCACAAATGTGTAACTGGACTACTTCTTTAAATTGACACCAGATCCGGTGACCTTTGGGACATAGTTTGACCCCCTTAGGAAAGTGCTATCATCATGAAACGTTCAGATCACTTACAACTCAATAGATTCTACCTTCCTGTAACGTTTCAGCCTGATTGGACCTTGTTTTCACACAAATGAACCCAGAATGATGTGAAATTGTGCTTCGTGCAACATAATTCTGTGTGCCATTTAAAAACCATAAGTTCTAATGACTCCATTCCTTTTAGTGGTAATGGGGGCTGCTAATTGGAGTACTCTAAAACAAACCTGACCTCTCTAGGATATTCAGAAGCCAAGTTCTAAGCCCACAAAGGTGTAACTGGACTACTTCTTTAAATTGACACCAGATCCGGTGACCTTTGGGACATGGTTTGACCCCCTTAGGAAAGTGCTATCATCATGAAACATTCAGATCACTTACAACTCAATAGATTCTACCTTCCTGTAACGTTTCAGCCTGATTGGACCTTGTTTTCACACAAATGAACCCAGAATGATGTGAAATTGTGCTTCGTGCAACATAATTCTGGGTGCCATTTACAAACCTTAAGTGCTAATGACTCCATTCCTTTTTGTGGTTGTAGGGGCTGTTGATTGGAGTACACTAAAAAAACCTGATCTCTCTAGGACATTCAGAAGCCAAGTTATAAGCCCACAAATGTGTAACTGGACTACTTCTTTAAATTGACACCAGATCCGGTGACCTTTGGGACATAGTTTGACCCCCTTAGGAAAGTGCTATCATCATGAAACGTTCAGATCACTTACAACTCAATAGATTCTACCTTCCTGTAACGTTTCAGCCTGATTGGACCTTGTTTTCACACAAATGAACCCAGAATGATGTGAAATTGTGCGTCGTGCAACATAATTCTGTGTGCCATTTAAAAACCATAAGTTCTAATGACTCCATTCCTTTTAGTGGTAATGGGGGCTGCTAATTGGAGTACTCTAAAACAAACCTGACCTCTCTAGGATATTCAGAAGCCAAGTTCTAAGCCCACAAAGGTGTAACTGGACTACTTCTTTAAAGTGACACCAGGCCCGGTGACCTTTGGGACATGGTTTGACCCCCTATAGGAATGTGCGATCATCATGAAACGTTCAGATCACTTACAACTCAATAGATTCTAACTTCTTGTAACGTTTCAGCCTGACTGGACCTTGTTTTCACACAAATCGACCCAGAATGATGTGAAATTGTGCTTCGTGCAACATAATTCTGGGTGCCATTTACAAACCATAAGTGCTATTGACTCCATTCCTTATTGAGGTTGTAGGGGCTGTTGATTGGAGTACACTAAAACAAACCTGATCTCTCTAGGACATTCAGAAGCCAAGTTATAAGCCCACAAAGGTGTAACTGGGCTACTTCTTTAAAGTGACACCAGGCCCGGTGACCATTGGGACATGGTTTGACCCCCTATAGGAATGTGCGATCATCATGAAACGTTCAGATCACTTACAACTCAATAGATTCTACCTTCTTGTAACGTTTCAGCCTGATTGGTCCTTGTTTTCACACAAATGGACCCAGAATGATGTGAAATTGTGCTTCGTGCAACATAATTCTGGGTGCCATTTACAAACCATAAGTGCTAATGACTCCATTCCTTTTTGTGGTTGTAGGGGCTGTTGGTTGGAGTACATTAAAACAAACCTGATCTCTCTAGGACATTCAGAAGCCAAGTTATAAGCCCACAAATGTGTAACTGGACTACTTCTTTAAATTGACACCAGATCCAGTGACCTTTGGGACGTGGTTTGACCCCCTTAGGAAAGTGCTATCATCATGAAACATTCAGATCACTTACAACTCAATAGATTCTACCTTCCTGTAACGTTTCAGCCTGATTGGACCATGTTTTCACACAAATGGACCCAGAATGATGTGAAATTGTGCTTCGTGCAACATAATTCTGGGTGCCATTTACAAACCATAAGTGCTAATGACTCCATTCCTTTTTGTGGTTGTAGGGGCTGTTGGTTGGAATTCATTAAAAAAAACCAGATCTCTCTAGGACATTCAGAAGCCAAGTTATAAGCCCACAAATGTGTAACTGGACTACTTCTTTAAATTGACACCAGATCAGGTGACCTTTGGGACATGGTTTGACCCCCTTAGGAAAGTGCTATCATCATGAAACGTTCAGATCACTTACAAATCAATAGATTCTACCTTCCTGTAACGTTTCAGCCTGATTGGACCTTGTTTTCACACAAATGAACCCAGAATGATGTGAAATTGTGCTTCGTGCAACATAATTCTGGGTGCCATTTACAAACCATAAGTGCTAATGACTCCATTCCTTTTTGTGGTTGTAGGGGCTGTTGATTGGAGTACACTAAAACAAACCTAACCTCTCTAGGGCATTCAGAAGCCAAGTTATAAGCCCACAAAGGTGTAACTGGACTACTTCTTTTAAGTGACACCAGGCCCGGTGACCTTTGGGACATGGTTTTGCCCCCTATAGGAATGTGCGATCATCTTGAAACATTCAGATCACTTACAACTCAATAGATTCTACCTTCCTGTAACGTTTCAGCCTGATTGGACCTTGTTTTCACACAAATGAACCCAGAATGATGTGAAATTGTGCTTCGTGCAACATAATTCTGGGTGCCATTTACAAACCATAAGTGCTAATGACTCCATTCCTTTTTGAGGTTGTAGGGGCTGTTGATTGGAGTACACTAAAACAAACCTGATCTCTCTAGGACATTCAGAAGCCAAGTTATAAGCCCTCAAAGGTGTAACTGGACTACTTTAGAGTGACACCAGGCCCGGTGACCTTTGGGACATGGTTTGACCCCCTTAAGAAATGCTATCATCATGAAACGTTCAGATCATTTACAACTCAATAGATTCTACCTTGCTGTAACGTTTCAGCCTGATTGGACCTTGTTTTCACACAAATGAACCCAGAATGATGTGAATTTGTGCTTCGTGCAACATAATCCTGGGTCCCATTTACAAAGCTTAAGTGCTCATGACTCCATTCCTTTTTTGTGGTTGTAGGGGCTGTTGATTGGAGTACACTAAAACAAACCTGATCTCTCTAGGACATTCAGAAGCCAAGTTATAAGCCCACAAATGTGTAACTGGACTACTTCTTTAAATTGACACCAGATCCGGTGACCTTTGGGACATGGTGTGACCCCCTTAGGAAAGTGCTATCATCATGAAACGTTCAGATCACTTACAACTCAATAGATTCTACCTTCCTGTAACGTTTCAGCCTGATTGGACCTTGTTTTCACACAAATGAACCCAGAATGATGTGAAATTGTGCTTCGTGCAACATAATTCTGTGTGCCATTTAAAAACCATAAGTTCTAATGACTCCATTCCTTTTAGTGGTAATGGGGGCTGCTAATTGGAGTACTCTAAAACAAACCTGACCTCTCTAGGATATTCAGAAGCCAAGTTCTAAGCCCACAAAGGTGTAACTGGACTACTTCTTTAAAGTGACACCAGGCCCGGTGACCTTTGGGACATGGTTTGACCCCCTTTAGGAATGTGCGATCATCATGAAACGTTCAGATCACTTACAACTCAATAGATTCTAACTTCTTGTAACGTTTCAGCCTGATTGGACCTTGTTTTCACACAAATGGACCCAGAATGATGTGAAATTGTGCTTCGTGCAACATAATTCTGGGTGCCATTTACAAACCATAAGTGCTATTGACTCCATTCCTTATTGAGGTTGTAGGGGCTGTTGATTGGAGTACACTAAAACAAACCGGATCTCTCTAGCACATTCAGAAGCCAAGTTATAAGCCCACAAAGGTGTAACTGGGCTACTTCTTTAAAGTGACACCAGGCCCGGTGACCATTGGGACATGGTTTGACCCCCTATAGGAATGTGCGATCATCATGAAACGTTCAGATCACTTACAACTCAATAGATTCTACCTTCTTGTAACGTTTCAGCCTGATTGGTCCTTGTTTTCACACAAATGGACCCAGAATGATGTGAAATTGTGCTTCGTGCAACATAATTCTGGGTGCCATTTACAAACCATAAGTGCTAATGACTCCATTCCTTTTTGTGGTTGTAGGGGCTGTTGGTTGGAGTACATTAAAACAAACCTGATCTCTCTAGGACATTCAGAAGCCAAGTTATAAGCCCACAAATGTGTAACTGGACTACTTCTTTAAAATGACACCAGATCCAGTGACCTTTGGGACGTGGTTTGACCCCCTTAGGAAAGTGCTATCATCATGAAACATTCAGATCACTTACAACTCAATAGATTCTACCTTCCTGTAACGTTTCAGCCTGATTGGACCATGTTTTCACACAAATGGACCCAGAATGATGTGAAATTGTGCTTCGTGCAACATAATTCCGGGTGCCATTTACAAACCATAAGTGCTAATGACTCCATTCCTTTTTGTGGTTGTAGAGCCTGTTGATTGGAGTACACTAAAACAAACCTGATCTCTCTAGGACATTCAGAAGCCAAGTTATAAGCCCACAAATGTGTAACTGGACTACTTCTTTAAAGTGACACCAGATCCGGTGACCTTTGGGACATGGTTTTACCCCCTATAGGAATGTGCGATCATCTTGAAACGTTCAGATCACTTACAACTCAATAGATTCTACCTTTTTGTAACGTTTCAGCCTGATTGGACCTTGTTTCACTCAAATGAACACAGAATGATGTGAAATTGTGCTTCGTGCAACATAATTCTGGGTGCCATTTAAAAACCATAAGTGCTAATGACTCCATTCCTTTTTGAGGTTGTAGGGGCTGTTGATTGGAGTACACTAAAACAAACCTGATCTCTCTAGGACATTCAGAAGCCAAGTTATAAGCCCTCAAAGGTGTAACTGGACTACTTTAAAGTGACACCAGGCCCGGTGACCTTTGGGACATGGTTTGACCCCCTTAAGAAATGCTATCATCATGAAACGTTCAGATCATTTACAACTCAATAGATTCTACCTTGCTGTAACGTTTCAGCCTGATTGGACCTTGTTTTCACACAAATGAACCCAGAATGATGTGAATTTGTGCTTCGTGCAACATAATCCTGGGTCCCATTTACAAAGCTTCAGTGCTCATGACTCCATTCCTTTTTTGTGGTTGTAGGGGCTGTTGATTGGAGTACACTAAAACAAACCTGATCTCTCTAGGACATTCAGAAGCCAAGTTATAAGCCCACAAATGTGTAACTGGACTACTTCTTTAAATTGACACCAGATCCGGTGACCTTTGGGACATGGTGTGACCCCCTTAGGAAAGTGATATCATCATGAAACGTTCAGATCACTTACAACTCAATAGATTCTACCTTCCTGTAACGTTTCAGCCTGATTGGACCTTGTTTTCACACAAATGAACCCAGAATGATGTGAAATTGTGCTTCGTGCAACATAATTCTGGGTGCCATTTACAAACCTTAAGTGGTAATGACTCCATTCCTTTTTGTGGTTGTAGGGGCTGTTGATTGGAGTACACTAAAAAAACCTGATCTCTCTAGGACATTCAGAAGCCAAGTTATAAGCCCTCAAATGTGTAACTGGACTACTTCTTTAAATTGACACCAGATCCGGTGACCTTTGGGACATGGTTTGAACCCCTATAGGAATGTGCGATCATCATGAAACGTTCAGATCACTTAAAACTCAATAGATTCTACCTTCCTGTAACGTTTCAGCCTGATTGGACCATGTTTTCACACAAATGGACCCAGAATGATGTGAAATTGTGCTTCGTGCAACATAATTCCGGGTGCCATTTACAAACCATAAGTGCTAATGACTCCATTCCTTTTTGTGGTTGTAGAGCCTGTTGATTGGAGTACACTAAAACAAACCTGATCTCTCTAGCACATTCAGAAGCCAAGTTATAAGCCCACAAATGTGTAACTGGACTACTTCTTTAAAGTGACACCAGATCCGGTGACCTTTGGGACATGGTTTTACCCCCTATAGGAATGTGCGATCATCTTGAAACGTTCAGATCACTTACAACTCAATAGATTCTACCTTCTTGTAACGTTTCAGCCTGATTGGACCTTGTTTCACTCAAATGAACACAGAATGATGTGAAATTGTGCTTCGTGCAACATAATTCTGGGTGCCATTTAAAAACCATAAGTGCTAATGACTCCATTCCTTTTTGAGGTTGTAGGGGCTGTTGATTGGAGTACACTAAAACAAACCTGATCTCTCTAGGACATTCAGAAGCCAAGTTATAAGCCCTCAAAGGTGTAACTGGACTACTTTAAAGTGACACCAGGCCCGGTGACCTTTGGGACATGGTTTGACCCCCTTAAGAAATGCTGTCATCATGAAACGTTCAGATCATTTACAACTCAATAGATTCTACCTTGCTGTAACGTTTCAGCCTGATTGGACCTTGTTTTCACACAAATGAACCCAGAATGATGTGAATTTGTGCTTCGTGCAACATAATCCTGGGTCCCATTTACAAAGCTTCAGTGCTCATGACTCCATTCCTTTTTTGTGGTTGTAGGGGCTGTTGATTGGAGTACACTAAAACAAACCTGATCTCTCTAGGACATTCAGAAGCCAAGTTATAAGCCCACAAATGTGTAACTGGACTACTTCTTTAAATTGACACCAGATCCGGTGACCTTTGGGACATGGTGTGACCCCCTTAGGAAAGTGATATCATCATGAAACGTTCAGATCACTTACAACTCAATAGATTCTACCTTCCTGTAACGTTTCAGCCTGATTGGACCTTGTTTTCACACAAATGAACCCAGAATGATGTGAAATTGTGCTTCGTGCAACATAATTCTGGGTGCCATTTACAAACCTTAAGTGGTAATGACTCCATTCCTTTTTGTGGTTGTAGGGGCTGTTGATTGGAGTACACTAAAAAAAACCTGATCTCTCTAGGACATTCAGAAGCCAAGTTATAAGCCCTCAAATGTGTAACTGGACTACTTCTTTAAATTGACACCAGATCCGGTGACCTTTGGGACATAGTTTGACCCCCTTAGGAAAGTGCTATCATCATGAAACGTTCAGATCACTTACAACTCAATAGATTCTACCTTCCTGTAACGTTTCAGCCTGATTGGACCTTGTTTTCACACAAATGAACCCAGAATGATGTGAAATTGTGCTTCGTGCAACATAATTCTGTGTGCCATTTAAAAACCATAAGTTCTAATGACTCCATTCCTTTTACTGGTAATGGGGGCTGCTAATTGGAGTACTCTAAAACAAACCTGACCTCTCTAGGATATTCAGAAGCCAAGTTCTAAGCCCACAAAGGTGTAACTGGACTACTTCTTTAAATTGACACCAGATCCGGTGACCTTTGGGACATGTTTTGACCCCCTTAGGAAAGTGCAATCATCATGAAACATTCAGATCACTTACAACTCAATAGATTCTACCTTCCTGTAACGTTTCAGCCTGATTGGACCTTGTTTTCACACAAATGAACCCAGAATGATGTGAAATTGTGCTTCGTGCAACATAATTCTGGGTGCCATTTACAAACCTTAAGTGCTAATGACTCCATTCCTTTTTGTGGTTGTAGGGGCTGTTGATTGGAGTACACTAAAAAAACCTGATCTCTCTAGGACATTCAGAAGCCAAGTTATAAGCCCACAAATGTGTAACTGGACTACTTCTTTAAATTGACACCAGATCCGGTGACCTTTGGGACATAGTTTGACCCCCTTAGGAAAGTGCTATCATCATGAAACGTTCAGATCACTTACAACTCAATAGATTCTACCTTCCTGTAACGTTTCAGCCTGATTGGACCTTGTTTTCACACAAATGAACCCAGAATGATGTGAAATTGTGCTTCGTGCAACATAATTCTGTGTGCCATTTAAAAACCATAAGTTCTAATGACTCCATTCCTTTTAGTGGTAATGGGGGCTGCTAATTGGAGTACTCTAAAACAAACATGACCTCTCTAGGATATTCAGAAGCCAAGTTCTAAGCCCACAAAGGTGTAACTGGACTACTTCTTTAAAGTGACACCAGGCCCGGTGACCTTTGGGACATGGTTTGACCCCCTATAGGAATGTGCGATCATCATGAAACGTTCAGATCACTTACAACTCAATAGATTCTAACTTCTTGTAACGTTTCAGCCTGATTGGACCTTGTTTTCACACAAATGGACCCAGAATGATGTGAAATTGTGCTTCGTGCAACATAATTCTGGGTGCCATTTACAAACCATAAGTGCTATTGACTCCATTCCTTATTGAGGTTGTAGGGGCTGTTGATTGGAGTACACTAAAACAAACCTGATCTCTCTAGGACATTCAGAAGCCAAGTTATAAGCCCACAAAGGTGTAACTGGGCTACTTCTTTAAAGTGACACCAGGCCCGGTGACCATTGGGACATGGTTTGACCCCCTATAGGAATGTGCGATCATCATGAAACGTTCAGATCACTTACAACTCAATAGATTCTACCTTCTTGTAACGTTTCAGCCTGATTGGTCCTTGTTTTCACACAAATGGACCCAGAATGATGTGAAATTGTGCTTCGTGCAACATAATTCTGGGTGCCATTTACAAACCATAAGTGCTAATGACTCCATTCCTTTTTGTGGTTGTAGGGGCTGTTGGTTGGAGTACATTAAAACAAACCTGATCTCTCTAGGACATTCAGAAGCCAAGTTATAAGCCCACAAATGTGTAACTGGACTACTTCTTTAAATTGACACCAGATCCAGTGACCTTTGGGACGTGGTTTGACCCCCTTAGGAAAGTGCTATCATCATGAAACATTCAGATCACTTACAACTCAATAGATTCTACCTTCCTGTAACGTTTCAGCCTGATTGGACCATGTTTTCACACAAATGGACCCAGAATGATGTGAAATTGTGCTTCGTGCAACATAATTCTGGGTGCCATTTACAAACCATAAGTGCTAATGACTCCATTCCTTTATGTGGTTGTAGGGCCTGTTGATTTGAGTACACTAAAACAAACCTGATCTCTCTAGGACATTCAGAAGCCAAGTTATAAGCCCACAAATGTGTAACTGGACTACTTCTTTAAAGTGACACCAGATCCGGTGACCTTTGGGACATGGTTTTACCCCCTATAGGAATGTGCGATCATCTTGAAACGTTCAGATCACTTACAACTCAATAGATTCTACCTTCTTGTAACGTTTCAGCCTGATTGGACCTTGTTTCACTCAAATGAACACAGAATGATGTGAAATTGTGCTTTGTGCAACATAATTCTGGGTGCCATTTAAAAACCATAAGTGCTAATGACTCCATTCCTTTTAGTGGTAATGGGGGCTGTTAATTGGAGTACTCTAAAACAAACCTGACCTCTCTAGGATATTCAGAAGCCAAGTTATAAGCCCACAAAGGTGTAACTGGACTACTTCTTTGAATTGACACCAGATCCGGTGACCTTTGGGACATGGTTTGACCCCCTTAGAAAAGTGCTATCATCATGAAACGTTCAGATCACTTACAACTCAATAGATTCTACCTTCCTGTAACATTTCAGCCTGATTGGACCTTGTTTTCACACAAATGAACCCAGAATGATGTGAAATTGTGCTTCGTGCAACATAATTCTGGGTGCCTTTTAAAAACCATAAGTGCTAATGACTCCATTCCTTTTTGAGGTTGTAGGGGCTGTTGATTGGAGTACACTAAAATAAACCTGATCTCTCTAGGACATTCAGAAGCCAAGTTATAAGCCCTCAAAGGTGTCACTGGACTACTTCTTTAAAGTGACACCAGGCCCGGTGACCTTTGGGACATGGTTTGACCCCCTATAGGAATGTGCGATCATCACAAAATGTTCAGATCACTTACAACTCAATAGATTCTACCTTCTTGTAACGTTTCAGCCTGATTGGACCTTGTTTTCACACAAATGGACCCAGAATGATGTGAAATTGTGCTTCGTGCAACATAATTCTGGGTGCCATTTACAAACCATAAGTGCTAATGACTCCATTCCTTTTTGTGGTTGTAGGGGCTGTTGGTTGGAATTCATTAAAACAAACCAGATCTCTCTAGGACATTCAGAAGCCAAGTTATAAGCCCACAAATGTGTAACTGGACTACTTCTTTTAAGTGACACCAGGCCCGGTGACCTTTGGGACATGGTTTGACCCCCTATAGGAATGTGCGATCATCATGAAACGTTCAGATCACTTACAACTCAATAGATTCTAACTTCTTGTAACGTTTCAGCCTGATTGGACCTTGTTTTCACACAAATGGACCCAGAATGATGTGAAATTGTGCTTCGTGCAACATAATTCTGGGTGCCATTTACAAACCATAAGTGCTAATGACTCCATTCCTTTTTGTGGTTGTAGGGGCTGTTGATTGGAGTACACTAAAACAAACCTAACCTCTCTAGGGCATTCAGAAGCCAAGTTATAAGCCCACAAAGGTGTAACTGGACTACTTCTTTTAAGTGACACCAGGCCCGGTGACCTTTGGGACATGGTTTTGCCCCCTATAGGAATGTGCGATCATCTTGAAACATTCAGATCACTTACAACTCAATAGATTTTACCTTCCTGTAACGTTTCAGCCTGATTGGACCTTGTTTTCACACAAATGAACCCAGAATGATGTGAAATTGTGCTTCGTGCAACATAATTCTGGGTGCCATTTAAAAACCATAAGTGCTAATGACTCCATTCCTTTTTGAGGTTGTAGGGGCTGTTGATTGGAGTACACTAAAACAAACCTGATCTCTCTAGGACATTCAGAAGCCAAGTTATAAGCCCTCAAAGGTGTAACTGGACTACTTTAAAGTGACACCAGGCCCGGTGACCTTTGGGACATGGTTTGACCCCCTTAAGAAATGCTATCATCATGAAACGTTCAGATCATTTACAACTCAATAGATTCTACCTTGCTGTAACGTTTCAGCCTGATTGGACCTTGTTTTCACACAAATGAACCCAGAATGATGTGAATTTGTGCTTCGTGCAACATAATCCTGGGTCCCATTTACAAAGCTTCAGTGCTCATGACTCCATTCCTTTTTTGTGGTTGTAGGGGCTGTTGATTGGAGTACACTAAAACAAACCTGATCTCTCTAGGACATTCAGAAGCCAAGTTATAAGCCCACAAATGTGTAACTGGACTACTTCTTTAAATTGACACCAGATCCGGTGACCTTTGGGACATGGTGTGACCCCCTTAGGAAAGTGCTATCATCATGAAACGTTCAGATCACTTACAACTCAATAGATTCTACCTTCCTGTAACGTTTCAGCCTCATTGGACCTTGTTTTCACACAAATGAACCCAGAATGATGTGAAATTGTGCTTCGTGCAACATAATTCTGTGTGCCATTTAAAAACCATAAGTTCTAATGACTCCATTCCTTTTAGTGGTAATGGGGGCTGCTAATTGGAGTACTCTAAAACAAACCTGACCTCTCTAGGATATTCAGAAGCCAAGTTCTAAGCCCACAAAGGTGTAACTGGACTACTTCTTTAAAGTGACACCAGGCCCGGTGACCTTTGGGACATAGTTTGACCCCCTTAGGAAAGTGCTATCATCATGAAACGTTCAGATCACTTACAACTCAATAGATTCTACCTTCCTGTAACGTTTCAGCCTGATTGGACCTTGTTTTCACACAAATGAACCCAGAATGATGTGAAATTGTGCTTTGTGCAACATAATTCTGTGTGCCATTTAAAAACCATAAGTTCTAATGACTCCATTCCTTTTAGTGGTAATGGGGGCTGCTAATTGGAGTACTCTAGAACAAACCTGACCTCTCTAGGATATTCAGAAGCCAAGTTCTAAGCCCACAAAGGTGTAACTGGACTACTTCTTTAAAGTGACACCAGGCCCGGTGACCTTTGGGACATGGTTTGACCCCCTATAGGAATGTGCGATCATCATGAAACGTTCAGATCACTTACAACTCAATAGATTCTAACTTCTTGTAACGTTTCAGCCTGATTGGACCTTGTTTTCACACAAATGGACCCAGAATGATGTGAAATTGTGCTTCGTGCAACATAATTCTGGGTGCCATTTACAAACCATAAGTGCTATTGACTCCATTCCTTATTGAGGTTGTAGGGGCTGTTGATTGGAGTACACTAAAACAAACCTGATCTCTCTAGGACATTCAGAAGCCAAGTTATAAGCCCACAAAGGTGTAACTGGGCTACTTCTTTAAAGTGACACCAGGCCCGGTGACCATTGGGACATGGTTTGACCCCCTATAGGAATGTGCGATCATCATGAAACGTTCAGATCACTTACAACTCAATAGATTCTACCTTCTTGTAACGTTTCAGCCTGATTGGTCCTTGTTTTCACACAAATGGACCCAGAATGATGTGAAATTGTGCTTCGTGCAACATAATTCTGGGTGCCATTTACAAACCATAAGTGCTAATGACTCCATTCCTTTTTGTGGTTGTAGGGGCTGTTGGTTGGAGTACATTAAAACAAACCTGATCTCTCTAGGACATTCAGAAGCCAAGTTATAAGCCCACAAATGTGTAACTGGACTACTTCTTTAAATTGACACCAGATCCAGTGACCTTTGGGACGTGGTTTGACCCCCTTAGGAAAGTGCTATCATCATGAAACATTCAGATCACTTACAACTCAATAGATTCTACCTTCCTGTAACGTTTCAGCCTGATTGGACCATGTTTTCACACAAATGGACCCAGAATGATGTGAAATTGTGCTTCGTGCAACATAATTCTGGGTGCCATTTACAAACCATAAGTGCTAATGACTCCATTCCTTTATGTGGTTGTAGGGCCTGTTGATTTGAGTACACTAAAACAAACCTGATCTCTCTAGGACATTCAGAAGCCAAGTTATAAGCCCACAAATGTGTAACTGGACTACTTCTTTAAAGTGACACCAGATCCGGTGACCTTTGGGACATGGTTTTACCCCCTATAGGAATGTGCGATCATCTTGAAACGTTCAGATCACTTACAACTCAATAGATTCTACCTTCTTGTAACGTTTCAGCCTGATTGGACCTTGTTTCACTCAAATGAACACAGAATGATGTGAAATTGTGCTTCGTGCAACATAATTCTGGGTGCCATTTAAAAACCATAAGTGCTAATGACTCCATTCCTTTTAGTGGTAATGGGGGCTGTTAATTGGAGTACTCTAAAACAAACCTGACCTCTCTAGGATATTCAGAAGCCAAGTTATAAGCCCACAAAGGTGTAACTGGACTACTTCTTTGAATTGACACCAGATCCGGTGACCTTTGGGACATGGTTTGACCCCCTTAGAAAAGTGCTATCATCATGAAACGTTCAGATCACTTACAACTCAATAGATTCTACCTTCCTGTAACATTTCAGCCTGATTGGACCTTGTTTTCACACAAATGAACCCAGAATGATGTGAAATTGTGCTTCGTGCAACATAATTCTGGGTGCCATTTAAAAACCATAAGTGCTAATGACTCCATTCCTTTTTGAGGTTGTAGGGGCTGTTGATTGGAGTACACTAAAATAAACCTGATCTCTCTAGGACATTCAGAAGCCAAGTTATAAGCCCTCAAAGGTGTCACTGGACTACTTCTTTAAAGTGACACCAGGCCCGGTGACCTTTGGGACATGGTTTGACCCCCTATAGGAATGTGCGATCATCATGAAATGTTCAGATCACTTACAACTCAATAGATTCTACCTTCTTGTAACGTTTCAGCCTGATTGGACCTTGTTTTCACACAAATGGACCCAGAATGATGTGAAATTGTGCTTCGTGCAACATAATTCTGGGTGCCATTTACAAACCATAAGTGCTAATGACTCCATTCCTTTTTGTGGTTGTAGGGGCTGTTGGTTGGAATTCATTAAAACAAACCAGATCTCTCTAGGACATTCAGAAGCCAAGTTATAAGCCCACAAATGTGTAACTGGACTACTTCTTTTAAGTGACACCAGGCCCGGTGACCTTTGGGACATGGTTTGACCCCCTATAGGAATGTGCGATCATCATGAAACGTTCAGATCACTTACAACTCAATAGATTCTAACTTCTTGTAACGTTTCAGCCTGATTGGACCTTGTTTTCACACAAATGGACCCAGAATGATGTGAAATTGTGCTTCGTGCAACATAATTCTGGGTGCCATTTACAAACCATAAGTGCTAATGACTCCATTCCTTTTTGTGGTTGTAGGGGCTGTTGATTGGAGTACACTAAAACAAACCTAACCTCTCTAGGGCATTCAGAAGCCAAGTTATAAGCCCACAAAGGTGTAACTGGACTACTTCTTTTAAGTGACACCAGGCCCGGTGACCTTTGGGACATGGTTTTGCCCCCTATAGGAATGTGCGATCATCTTGAAACATTCAGATCACTTACAACTCAATAGATTTTACCTTCCTGTAACGTTTCAGCCTGATTGGACCTTGTTTTCACACAAATGAACCCAGAATGATGTGAAATTGTGCTTCGTGCAACATAATTCTGGGTGCCATTTAAAAACCATAAGTGCTAATGACTCCATTCCTTTTTGAGGTTGTAGGGGCTGTTGATTGGAGTACACTAAAACAAACCTGATCTCTCTAGGACATTCAGAAGCCAAGTTATAAGCCCTCAAAGGTGTAACTGGACTACTTTAAAGTGACACCAGGCCCGGTGACCTTTGGGACATGGTTTGACCCCCTTAAGAAATGCTATCATCATGAAACGTTCAGATCATTTACAACTCAATAGATTCTACCTTGCTGTAACGTTTCAGCCTGATTGGACCTTGTTTTCACACAAATGAACCCAGAATGATGTGAATTTGTGCTTCGTGCAACATAATCCTGGGTCCCATTTACAAAGCTTCAGTGCTCATGACTCCATTCCTTTTTTGTGGTTGTAGGGGCTGTTGATTGGAGTACACTAAAACAAACCTGATCTCTCTAGGACATTCAGAAGCCAAGTTATAAGCCCACAAATGTGTAACTGGACTACTTCTTTAAATTGACACCAGATCCGGTGACCTTTGGGACATGGTGTGACCCCCTTAGGAAAGTGCTATCATCATGAAACGTTCAGATCACTTACAACTCAATAGATTCTACCTTCCTGTAACGTTTCAGCCTCATTGGACCTTGTTTTCACACAAATGAACCCAGAATGATGTGAAATTGTGCTTCGTGCAACATAATTCTGTGTGCCATTTAAAAACCATAAGTTCTAATGACTCCATTCCTTTTAGTGGTAATGGGGGCTGCTAATTGGAGTACTCTAAAACAAACCTGACCTCTCTAGGATATTCAGAAGCCAAGTTCTAAGCCCACAAAGGTGTAACTGGACTACTTCTTTAAAGTGACACCAGGCCCGGTGACCTTTGGGACATGGTTTGACCCCCTATAGGAATGTGCGATCATCATGAAACGTTCAGATCACTTACAACTCAATAGATTCTAACTTCTTGTAACGTTTCAGCCTGATTGGACCTTGTTTTCACACAAATGGACCCAGAATGATGTGAAATTGTGCTTCGTGCAACATAATTCTGGGTGCCATTTACAAACCATAAGTGCTATTGACTCCATTCCTTATTGAGGTTGTAGGGGCTGTTGATTGGAGTACACTAAAACAAACCTGATCTCTCTAGGACATTCAGAAGCCAAGTTATAAGCCCACAAAGGTGTAACTGGGCTACTTCTTTAAAGTGACACCAGGCCCGGTGACCATTGGGACATGGTTTGACCCCCTATAGGAATGTGCGATCATCATGAAACGTTCAGATCACTTACAACTCAATAGATTCTACCTTCTTGTAACGTTTCAGCCTGATTGGTCCTTGTTTTCACACAAATGGACCCAGAATGATGTGAAATTGTGCTTCGTGCAACATAATTCTGGGTGCCATTTACAAACCATAAGTGCTAATGACTCCATTCCTTTTTGTGGTTGTAGGGGCTGTTGGTTGGAGTACATTAAAACAAACCTGATCTCTCTAGGACATTCAGAAGCCAAGTTATAAGCCCACAAATGTGTAACTGGACTACTTCTTTAAATTGACACCAGATCCAGTGACCTTTGGGACGTGGTTTGACCCCCTTAGGAAAGTGCTATCATCATGAAACATTCAGATCACTTACAACTCAATAGATTCTACCTTCCTGTAACGTTTCAGCCTGATTGGACCATGTTTTCACACAAATGGACCCAGAATGATGTGAAATTGTGCTTCGTGCAACATAATTCTGGGTGCCATTTACAAACCATAAGTGCTAATGACTCCATTCCTTTTTGTGGTTGTAGGGCCTGTTGATTGGAGTACACTAAAACAAACCTGATCTCTCTAGGACATTCAGAAGCCAAGTTATAAGCCCACAAATGTGTAACTGGACTACTTCTTTAAAGTGACACCAGATCCGGTGACCTTTGGGACATGGTTTTACCCCATATAGGAATGTGCGATCATCTTGAAACGTTCAGATCACTTACAACTCAATAGATTCTACCTTCTTGTAACGTTTCAGCCTGATTGGACCTTGTTTCACTCAAATGAACACAGAATGATGTGAAATTGTGCTTCGTGCAACATAATTCTGGGTGCCATTTAAAAACCATAAGTGCTAATGACTCCATTCCTTTTAGTGGTAATGGGGGCTGTTAATTGGAGTACTCTAAAACAAACCTGACCTCTCTAGGATATTAAGAAGCCAAGTTATAAGCCCACAAAGGTGTAACTGGACTACTTCTTTGAATTGACACCAGATCCGGTGACCTTTGGGACATGGTTTGACCCCCTTAGAAAAGTGCTATCATCATGAAACGTTCAGATCACTTACAACTCAATAGATTCTACCTTCCTGTAACATTTCAGCCTGATTGGACCTTGTTTTCACACAAATGAACCCAGAATGATGTGAAATTGTGCTTCGTGCAACATAATTCTGGGTGCCATTTAAAAACCATAAGTGCTAATGACTCCATTCCTTTTTGAGGTTGTAGGGGCTGTTGATTGGAGTACACTAAAACAAATCTGATCTCTCTAGGACATTCAGAAGCCAAGTTATAAGCCCTCAAAGGTGTCACTGGACTACTTCTTTAAAGTGACACCAGGCCCGGTGACCTTTGGGACATGGTTTGACCCCCTATAGGAATGTGCGATCATCATGAAACGTTCAGATCACTTACAACTCAATAGATTCTACCTTCTTGTAACGTTTCAGCCTGATTGGACCTTGTTTTCACACAAATGGACCCAGAATGATGTGAAATTGTGCTTCGTGCAACATAATTCTGGGTGCCATTTACAAACCATAAGTGCTAATGACTCCATTCCTTTTTGTGGTTGTAGGGGCTGTTGGTTGGAATTCATTAAAACAAACCAGATCTCTCTAGGACATTCAGAAGCCAAGTTATAAGCCCACAAATGTGTAACTGGACTACTTCTTTAAATTGACACCAGATCCGGTGACCTTTGGGACATGGTTTGACCCCCTTAGGAAAGTGCTATCATCATGAAACGTTCAGATCACTTACAAATCAATAGATTCTACCTTCCTGTAACGTTTCAGCCTGATTGGACCTTGTTTTCACACAAATGAACCCAGAATGATGTGAAATTGTGCTTCGTGCAACATAATTCTGTGTGCCATTTAAAAACCATAAGTTCTAATGACTCCATTCCTTTTAGTGGTAATGGGGGCTGCTAATTGGAGTACTCTAAAACAAACCTGACCTCTCTAGGATATTCAGAAGCCAAGTTCTAAGCCCACAAAGGTGTAACTGGACTACTTCTTTAAAGTGACACCAGGCCCGGTGACCTTTGGGACATGGTTTGACCCCCTATAGGAATGTGCGATCATCATGAAACGTTCAGATCACTTACAACTCAATAGATTCTAACTTCTTGTAACGTTTCAGCCTGATTGGACCTTGTTTTCACACAAATGGACCCAGAATGATGTGAAATTGTGCTTCGTGCAACATAATTCTGGGTGCCATTTACAAACCATAAGTGCTATTGACTCCATTCCATATTGAGGTTGTAGGGGCTGTTGATTGGAGTACACTAAAACAAACCTGATCTCTCTAGGACATTCAGAAGCCAAGTTATAAGCCCACAAAGGTGTAACTGGGCTACTTCTTTAAAGTGACACCAGGCCCGGTGACCATTGGGACATGGTTTGACCCCCTATAGGAATGTGCGATCATCATGAAACGTTCAGATCACTTACAACTCAATAGATTCTTCCTTCTTGTAACGTTTCAGCCTGATTGGTCCTTGTTTTCACACAAATGGACCCAGAATGATGTGAAATTGTGCTTCGTGCAACATAATTCTGGGTGCCATTTACAAAGCATAAGTGCTAATGACTCCATTCCTTTTTGTGGTTGTAGGGGCTGTTGGTTGGAGTACATTAAAACAAACCTGATCTCTCTAGGACATTCAGAAGCCAAGTTATAAGCCCACAAATGTGTAACTGGACTACTTCTTTAAATTGACACCAGATCCAGTGACCTTTGGGACGTGGTTTGACCCCCTAAGGAAAGTGCTATCATCATGAAACATTCAGATCACTTACAACTCAATAGATTCTACCTTCCTGTAACGTTTCAGCCTGATTGGACCATGTTTTCACACAAATGGACCCAGAATGATGTGAAATTGTGCTTCGTGCAACATAATTCTGGGTGCCATTTACAAACCATAAGTGCTAATGACTCCATTCCTTTTTGTGGTTGTAGGGCCTGTTGATTGGAGTACACTAAAACAAACCTGATCTCTCTAGGACAATCAGAAGCCAAGTTATAAGCCCACAAATGTGTAACTGGACTACTTCTTTAAAGTGACACCAGATCCGGTGACCTTTGGGACATGGTTTTACCCCCTATAGGAATGTGCGATCATCTTGAAACGTTCAGATCACTTACAACTCAATAGATTCTACCTTCTTGTAACGTTTCAGCCTGATTGGACCTTGTTTCACTCAAATGAACACAGAATGATGTGAAATTGTGCTTCGTGCAACATAATTCTGGGTGCCATTTAAAAACCATAAGTGCTAATGACTCCATTCCTTTTAGTGGTAATGGGGGCTGTTAATTGGAGTACTCTAAAACAAACCTGACCTCTCTAGGATATTCAGAAGCCAAGTTATAAGCCCACAAAGGTGTAACTGGACTACTTCTTTGAATTGACACCAGATCCGGTGACCTTTGGGACATGGTTTGACCCCCTTAGAAAAGTGCTATCATCATGAAACGTTCAGATCACTTACAACTCAATAGATTCTACCTTCCTGTAACATTTCAGCCTGATTGGACCTTGTTTTCACACAAATGAACCCAGAATGATGTGAAATTGTGCTTCGTGCAACATAATTCTGGGTGCCATTTAAAAACCATAAGTGCTAATGACTCCATTCCTTTTTGAGGTTGTAGGGGCTGTTGATTGGAGTACACTAAAACAAACCTGATCTCTCTAGGACATTCAGAAGCCAAGTTATAAGCCCTCAAAGGTGTCACTGGACTACTTCTTTAAAGTGACACCAGGCCCGGTGACCTTTGGGACATGGTTTGACCCCCTATAGGAATGTGCGATCATCATGAAACGTTCAGATCACTTACAACTCAATAGATTCTACCTTCTTGTAACGTTTCAGCCTGATTGGACCTTGTTTTCACACAAATGGACCCAGAATGATGTGAAATTGTGCTTCGTGCAACATAATTCTGGGTGCAATTTACAAACCATAAGTGCTAATGACTCCATTCCTTTTTGTGGTTGTAGGGGCTGTTGGTTGGAATTCATTAAAACAAACCAGATCTCTCTAGGACATTCAGAAGCCAAGTTATAAGCCCACAAATGTGTAACTGGACTACTTCTTTAAATTGACACCAGATCCGGTGACCTTTGGGACATGGTTTGACCCCCTTAGGAAAGTGCTATCATCATGAAACGTTCAGATCACTTACAAATCAATAGATTCTACCTTCCTGTAACGTTTCAGCCTGATTGGACCTTGTTTTCACACAAATGAACCCAGAATGATGTGAAATTGTACTTCGTGCAACATAATTCTGGGTGCCATTTACAAACCATAAGTGCTAATGACTCCATTCCTTTTTGTGGTTGTAGGGGCTGTTGGTTGGAATTCATTAAAACAAACCAGATCTCTCTAGGACATTCAGAAGCCAAGTTATAAGCCCTCAAAGGTGTAACTGGACTACTTTAAAGTGACACCAGGCCCGGTGACCTTTGGGACATGGTTTGACCCCCTTAAGAAATGCTATCATCATGAAACGTTCAGATCATTTACAACTCAATAGATTCTACCTTGCTGTAACGTTTCAGCCTGATTGGACCTTGTTTTCACACAAATGAACCCAGAATGATGTGAATTTGTGCTTCGTGCAACATAATCCTGGGTCCCATTTACAAAGCTTAAGTGCTCATGACTCCATTCCTTTTTTGTGGTTGTAGGGGCTGTTGATTGGAGTACACTAAAACAAACCTGATCTCTCTAGGACATTCAGAAGCCAAGTTATAAGCCCACAAATGTGTAACTGGACTACTTCTTTAAATTGACACCAGATCCGGTGACCTTTGGGACATGGTGTGACCCCCTTAGGAAAGTGATATCATCATGAAACGTTCAGATCACTTACAACTCAATAGATTCTACCTTCCTGTAACGTTTCAGCCTGATTGGACCTTGTTTTCACACAAATGGACCCAGAATGATGTGAAATTGTACTTCGTGCAACATAATTCTGGGTGCCATTTACAAACCATAAGTGCTAATGACTCCATTCCTTTTTGTGGTTGTGGGGGCTGTTGATTGGAGTACACTAAAAAAAACCTGATCTCTCTAGGACATTCAGAAGCCAAGTTATAAGCCCACACATGTGTAACTGGACTACTTCTTTAAATTGACACCAGATCCGGTGACCTTTGGGACATAGTTTGACCCCCTTAGGAAAGTGCTATCATCATGAAACGTTCAGATCACTTACAACTCAATAGATTCTACCTTCCTGTAACGTTTCAGCCTGATTGAACCTTGTTTTCACACAAATGAACCCAGAATGATGTGAAATTGTGCTTCGTGCAACATAATTCTGGGTGCCATTTAAAAACCATAAGTTCTAATGACTCCATTCCTTTTAGTGGCAATGGGGGCTGCTAATTGGAGTACTCTAAAACGAACCTGACCTCTCTAGGATATTCAGAAGCCAAGTTCTAAGCCCACAAAGGTGTAACTGGACTACTTCTTTAAAGTGACACCAGGCCCGGTGACCTTTGGGACATGGTTTGACCCCCTATAGGAATGTGCGATCATCATGAAACGTTCAGATCAATTACAACTCAATAGATTCTAACTTCTTGTAACATTTCAGCCTGATTGGACCTTGTTTTCACACAAATGGACCCAGAATGATGTGAAATTGTACTTCGTGCAACATAATTCTGGGTGCCATTTACAAACCATAATTGCTAATGACTCCATTCCTTTTTGTGGTTGTAGGGGCTGTTGATTGGAGTACATTAAAACAAACCTGATCTCTCTAGGACATTCAGAAGCCAAGTTATAAGACCACAAAGGTGTAACTGGACTACTTCTTTAAATTGACACCAGGCCCGGTGACCTTTGGGACATGGTTTGACCCCCTTAGGAAAGAGCTATCATCATGAAACGTTCAGATCACTTACAACTCAATAGATTCTGCCTTCCTGTAACGTTTCAGCCTGATTGGACCTTGTTTTCACACAAATGAACCCAGAATGATGTGAAATTGTGCTTCGTGCAACATAATTCTGGGTGCCATTTAAAAACCATAAGTGCTAATGACTCCATTCCTTTTTGTGGTTGTAGGGGCTGTTGATTGGAGTATACTAAAACAAACCTGATCTCTCTAGGACATTCAGAAGCCAAGTTATGAGCCCACAAATGTGTAACTGGACTACTTCTTTAAATTGACACCAGATCCGGTGACCTTTGGGACATGGTTTGACCCCCTTAGGAAAGTGCTATCATCATGAAACATTCAGATCACTTACAACTCAATAGATTCTACCTTCCTGTAACGTTTCAGCCTGATTGGACCTTGTTTTCACACAAATGAACCCAGAATGATGTGAAATTGTGCTTCGTGCAACATAATTCTGGGTACCATTTACAAACCTTAAGTGGTAATGACTCCATTCCTTTTTGTGGTTGTAGGGGCTGTTGATTGGAGTACACTAAAAAAACCTGATCTCTCTAGGACATTCAGAAGCCAAGTTATAAGCCGACAAATGTGTAACTGGACTACTTCTTTAAATTGACACCAGATCCGGTGACCTTTGGGACATAGTTTGACCCCCTTAGGAAAGTGCTATCATCATGAAACGTTCAGATCACTTACAACTCAATAGATTCTACCTTCCTGTAACGTTTCAGCCTGATTGGACCTTGTTTTCACACAAATGAACCCAGAATGATGTGAAATTGTGCTTCGTGCAACATAATTCTGTGTGCCATTTAAAAACCATAAGTTCTAATGACTCCATTCCTTTTAGTGGTAATGGGGGCTGCTAATTGGAGTACTCTAAAACAAACCTGACCTCTCTAGGATATTCAGAAGCCAAGTTCTAAGCCCACAAAGGTGTAACTGGACTACTTCTTTAAATTGACACCAGATCCGGTGACCTTTGGGACATGGTTTGACCCCCTTAGGAAAGTGCTATCATCATGAAACATTCAGATCACTTACAACTCAATAGATTCTACCTTCCTGTAACGTTTCAGCCTGATTGGACCTTGTTTTCACACAAATGAACCCAGAATGATGTGAAATTGTGCTTCGTGCAACATAATTCTGGGTGCCATTTACAAACCTTAAGTGCTAATGACTCCATTCCTTTTTGTGGTTGTAGGGGCTGTTGATTGGAGTACACTAAAAAAACCTGATCTCTCTAGGACATTCAGAAGCCAAGTTATAAGCCCACAAATGTGTAACTGGACTACTTCTTTAAATTGACACCAGATCCGGTGACCTTTGGGACATAGTTTGACCCCCTTAGGAAAGTGCTATCATCATGAAACGTTCAGATCACTTACAACTCAATAGATTCTACCTTCCTGTAACGTTTCAGCCTGATTGGACCTTGTTTTCACACAAATGAACCCAGAATGATGTGAAATTGTGCTTCGTGCAACATAATTCTGTGTGGCATTTAAAAACCATAAGTTCTAATGACTCCATTCCTTTTAGTGGTAATGGGGGATGCTAATTGGAGTACTCTAAAACAAACCTGACCTCTCTAGGATATTCAGAAGCCAAGTTCTAAGCCCACAAAGGTGTAACTGGACTACTTCTTTAAAGTGACACCAGGCCCGGTGACCTTTGGGACATGGTTTGACCCCCTATAGGAATGTGCGATCATCATGAAACGTTCAGATCACCTACAACTCAATAGATTCTAACCTCTTGTAACGTTTTAGCCTGATTGGACCTTGTTTTCACACAAATGGACCCAGAATGATGTGAAATTGTGCTTCGTGCAACATAATTCTGGGTGCCATTTACAAACCATAAGTGCTAATGACTCCATTCCTTTTTGTGGTTGTAGGGGCTGTTGGTTGGAGTACATTAAAACAAACCTGATCTCTCTAGGACATTCAGAAGCCAAGTTATAAGCCCACAAATGTGTAACTGGACTACTTCTTTAAATTGACACCAGATCCAGTGACCTTTGGGACGTGGTTTGACCCCCTTAGGAAAGTGCTATCATCATGAAACATTCAGATCACTTACAACTCAATAGATTCTACCTTCCTGTAACGTTTCAGCCTGATTGGACCATGTTTTCACACAAATGGACCCAGAATGATGTGAAATTGTGCTTCGTGCAACATAATTCCGGGTGCCATTTACAAACCATAAGTGCTAATGACTCCATTCCTTTTTGTGGTTGTGGGGGCTGTTGATTGGAGTACACTAAAAAAAACCTGATCTCTCTAGGACATTCAGAAGCCAAGTTATAAGCCCACAAATGTGTAACTGGACTACTTCTTTAAATTGACACCAGATCCGGTGACCTTTGGGACATAGTTTGACCCCCTTAGGAAAGTGCTATCATCATGAAACGTTCAGATCACTTACAACTCAATAGATTCTACCTTCCTGTAACGTTTTAGCCTGATTGGACCTTGTTTTCACACAAATGAACCCAGAATGATGTGAAATTGTGCTTCGTGCAACATAATTCTGGGTGCCATTTAAAAACCATAAGTTCTAATGACTCCATTCCTTTTAGTGGCCATTCGGGGCTGCTAATTGGAGTACTCTAAAACGAACCTGACCTCTCTAGGATATTCAGAAGCCAAGTTCTAAGCCCACAAAGGTGTAACTGGACTACTTCTTTAAAGTGACACCAGGCCCGGTGACCTTTGGGACATGGTTTGACCCCCTATAGGAATGTGCGATCATCATGAAACGTTCAGATCAATTACAACTCAATAGATTCTAACTTCTTGTAACGTTTCAGCCTGATTGGACCTTGTTTTCACACAAATGGACCCAGAATGATGTGAAATTGTACTTCGTGCAACATAATTCTGGGTGCCATTTACAAACCATAATTGCTAATGACTCCATTCCTTTTTGTGGTTGTAGGGGCTGTTGATTGGAGTACACTAAAACAAACCTGATCTCTCTAGGACATTCAGAAGCCAAGTTATAAGACCACAAAGGTGTAACTGGACTACTTCTTTAAATTGACACCAGGCCCGGTGACCTTTGGGACATGGTTTGACCCCCTTAGGAAAGAGCTATCATCATGAAACGTTCAGATCACTTACAACTCAATAGATTCTGCCTTCCTGTAACGTTTCAGCCTGATTGGACCTTGTTTTCACACAAATGAACCCAGAATGATGTGAAATTGTGCTTCGTGCAACATAATTCTGGGTGCCATTTAAAAACCATAAGTGCTAATGACTCCATTCCTTTTTGTGGTTGTAGGGGCTGTTGATTGGAGTATACTAAAACAAACCTGATCTCTCTAGGACATTCAGAAGCCAAGTTATGAGCCCACAAATGTGTAACTGGACTACTTCTTTAAATTGACACCAGATCCGGTGACCTTTGGGACATGGTTTGACCCCCTTAGGAAAGTGCTATCATCATGAAACATTCAGATCACTTACAACTCAATAGATTCTACCTTCCTGTAACGTTTCAGCCTGATTGGACCTTGTTTTCACACGAACCCAGAATGATGTGAAATTGTGCTTCGTGCAACATAATTCTGGGTACCATTTACAAACCTTAAGTGGTAATGACTCCATTCCTTTTTGTGGTTGTAGGGGCTGTTGATTGGAGTACACTAAAAAAACCTGATCTCTCTAGGACATTCAGAAGCCAAGTTATAAGCCGACAAATGTGTAACTGGACTACTTCTTTAAATTGACACCAGATCCGGTGACCTTTGGGACATAGTTTGACCCCCTTAGGAAAGTGCTATCATCATGAAACGTTCAGATCACTTACAACTCAATAGATTCTACCTTCCTGTAACGTTTCAGCCTGATTGGACCTTGTTTTCACACAAATGAACCCAGAATGATGTGAAATTGTGCTTCGTGCAACATAATTCTGTGTGCCATTTAAAAACCATAAGTTCTAATGACTCCATTCCTTTTAGTGGTAATGGGGGCTGCTAATTGGAGTACTCTAAAACAAACCTGACCTCTCTAGGATATTCAGAAGCCAAGTTCTAAGCCCACAAAGGTGTAACTGGACTACTTCTTTAAATTGACACCAGATCCGGTGACCTTTGGGACATGGTTTGACCCCCTTAGGAAAGTGCTATCATCATGTAACATTCAGATCACTTACAACTCAATAGATTCTACCTTCCTGTAACGTTTCAGCCTGATTGGACCTTGTTTTCACACAAATGAACCCAGAATGATGTGAAATTGTGCTTCGTGCAACATAATTCTGGGTGCCATTTACAAACCTTAAGTCCTAATGACTCCATTCCTTTTTGTGGTTGTAGGGGCTGTTGATTGGAGTACACTAAAAAAACCTGATCTCTCTAGGACATTCAGAAGCCAAGTTATAAGCCCACAAATGTGTAACTGGACTACTTCTTTAAATTGACACCAGATCCGGTGACCTTTGGGACATAGTTTGACCCCCTTAGGAAAGTGCTATCATCATGAAACGTTCAGATCACTTACAACTCAATAGATTCTACCTTCCTGTAACGTTTCAGCCTGATTGGACCTTGTTTTCACACAAATGAACCCAGAATGATGTGAAATTGTGCTTCGTGCAACATAATTCTGTGTGGCATTTAAAAACCATAAGTTCTAATGACTCCATTCCTTTTAGTGGTAATGGGGGCTGCTAATTGGAGTACTCTAAAACAAACCTGACCTCTCTAGGATATTCAGAAGCCAAGTTCTAAGCCCACAAAGGTGTAACTGGACTACTTCTTTAAAGTGACACCAGGCCCGGTGACCTTTGGGACATGGTTTGACCCCCTATAGGAATGTGCGATCATCATGAAACGTTCAGATCACCTACAACTCAATAGATTCTAACCTCTTGTAACGTTTCAGCCTGATTGGACCTTGTTTTCACACAAATGGACCCAGAATGATGTGAAATTGTGCTTCGTGCAACATAATTCTGGGTGCCATTTACAAACCATAAGTGCTAATGACTCCATTCCTTTTTGTGGTTGTAGGGGCTGTTGGTTGGAGTACATTAAAACAAACCTGATCTCTCTAGGACATTCAGAAGCCAAGTTATAAGCCCACAAATGTGTAACTGGACTACTTCTTTAAATTGACACCAGATCCAGTGACCTTTGGGACGTGGTTTGACCCCCTTAGGAAAGTGCTATCATCATGAAACATTCAGATCACTTACAACTCAATAGATTCTACCTTCCTGTAACGTTTCAGCCTGATTGGACCATGTTTTCACACAAATGGACCCAGAATGATGTGAAATTGTGCTTCGTGCAACATAATTCTGGGTGACATTTACAAACCATAAGTGCTAATGACTCCATTCCTTTTTGTGGTTGTAGGGCCTGTTGATTGGAGTACACTAAAACAAACCTGATCTCTCTAGGACATTCAGAAGCCAAGTTATAAGCCCACAAATGTGTAACTGGACTACTTCTTTAAAGTGACACCAGATCCGGTGACCTTTGGGACATGGTTTTACCCCCTATAGGAATGTGCGATCATCTTGAAACGTTCAGATCACTTACAACTCAATAGATTCTACCTTCTTGTAACGTTTCAGCCTGATTGGACCTTGTTTCACTCAAATGAACACAGAATGATGTGAAATTGTGCTTCGTGCAACATAATTCTGGGTGCCATTTAAAAACCATAAGTGCTAATGACTCCATTCCTTTTAGTGGTAATGGGGGCTGTTAATTGGAGTACTCTAAAACAAACCTGACCTCTCTAGGATATTCAGAAGCCAAGTTATAAGCCCACAAAGGTGTAACTGGACTACTTCTTTGAATTGACACCAGATCCGGTGACCTTTGGGACATGGTTTGACCCCCTTAGAAAAGTGCTATCATCATGAAACGTTCAGATCACTTACAACTCAATAGATTCTACCTTCCTGTAACATTTCAGCCTGATTGGACCTTGTTTTCACACAAATGAACCCAGAATGATGTGAAATTGTGCTTCGTGCAACATAATTCTGGGTGCCATTTACAAACCATAAGTGCTAATGACTCCATTCCTTTTTGTGGTTGTAGGGGCTGTTGATTGGAGTACACTAAAACAAACCTAACCTCTCTAGGGCATTCAGAAGCCAAGTTATAAGCCCACAAAGGTGTAACTGGACTACTTCTTTTAAGTGACACCAGGCCCGGTGACCTTTGGGACATGGTTTTGCCCCCTATAGGAATGTGCGATCATCTTGAAACATTCAGATCACTTACAACTCAATAGATTCTACCTTCCTGTAACGTTTCAGCCTGATTGGACCTTGTTTTCACACAAATGAACCCAGAATGATGTGAAATTGTGCTTCGTGCAACATAATTCTGGGTGCCATTTAAAAACCATAAGTGCTAATGACTCCATTCCTTTTTGAGGTTGTAGGGGCTGTTGATTGGAGTACACTAAAACAAACCTGATCTCTCTAGGACATTCAGAAGCCAAGTTATAAGCCCTCAAAGGTGTAACTGGACTACTTTAAAGTGACACCAGGCCCGGTGACCTTTGGGACATGGTTTGACCCCCTTAAGAAATGCTATCATCATGAAACGTTCAGATCATTTACAACTCAATAGATTCTACCTTGCTGTAACGTTTCAGCCTGATTGGACCTTGTTTTCACACAAATGAACCCAGAATGATGTGAATTTGTGCTTCGTGCAACATAATCCTGGGTCCCATTTACAAAGCTTAAGTGCTCATGACTCCATTCCTTTTTTGTGGTTGTAGGGGCTGTTGATTGGAGTACACTAAAACAAACCTGATCTCTCTAGGACATTCAGAAGCCAAGTTATAAGCCCACAAATGTGTAACTGGACTACTTCTTTAAATTGACACCAGATCCGGTGACCTTTGGGACATGGTGTGACCCCCTTAGGAAAGTGATATCATCATGAAACGTTCAGATCACTTACAACTCAATAGATTCTACCTTCCTGTAACGTTTCAGCCTGATTGGACCTTGTTTTCACACAAATGGACCCAGAATGATGTGAAATTGTACTTCGTGCAACATAATTCTGGGTGCCATTTACAAACCATAAGTGCTAATGACTCCATTCCTTTTTGTGGTTGTGGGGGCTGTTGATTGGAGTACACTAAAAAAAACCTGATCTCTCTAGGACATTCAGAAGCCAAGTTATAAGCCCACAAATGTGTAACTGGACTACTTCTTTAAATTGACACCAGATCCGGTGACCTTTGGGACATAGTTTGACCCCCTTAGGAAAGTGCTATCATCATGAAACGTTCAGATCACTTACAACTCAATAGATTCTACCTTCCTGTAACGTTTCAGCCTGATTGGACCTTGTTTTCACACAAATGAACCCAGAATGATGTGAAATTGTGCTTCGTGCAACATAATTCTGGGTGCCATTTAAAAACCATAAGTTCTAATGACTCCATTCCTTTTAGTGGCAATGGGGGCTGCTAATTGGAGTACTCTAAAACGAACCTGACCTCTCTAGGATATTCAGAAGCCAAGTTCTAAGCCCACAAAGGTGTAACTGGACTACTTCTTTAAAGTGACACCAGGCCCGGTGACCTTTGGGACATGGTTTGACCCCCTATAGGAATGTGCGATCATCATGAAACGTTCAGATCAATTACAACTCAATAGATTCTAACTTCTTGTAACGTTTCAGCCTGATTGGACCTTGTTTTCACACAAATGGACCCAGAATGATGTGAAATTGTACTTCGTGCAACATAATTCTGGGTGCCATTTACAAACCATAATTGCTAATGACTCCATTCCTTTTTGTGGTTGTAGGGGCTGTTGATTGGAGTACATTAAAACAAACCTGATCTCTCTAGGACATTCAGAAGCCAAGTTATAAGACCACAAAGGTGTAACTGGACTACTTCTTTAAATTGACACCAGGCCCGGTGACCTTTGGGACATGGTTTGACCCCCTTAGGAAAGAGCTATCATCATGAAACGTTCAGATCACTTACAACTCAATAGATTCTGCCTTACTGTAACGTTTCAGCCTGATTGGACCTTGTTTTCACACAAATGAACCCAGAATGATGTGAAATTGTGCTTCGTGCAACATAATTCTGGGTGCCATTTAAAAACCATAAGTGCTAATGACTCCATTCCTTTTTGTGGTTGTAGGGGCTGTTGATTGGAGTATACTAAAACAAACCTGATCTCTCTAGGACATTCAGAAGCCAAGTTATGAGCCCACAAATGTGTAACTGGACTACTTCTTTAAATTGACACCAGATCCGGTGACCTTTGGGACATGGTTTGACCCCCTTAGGAAAGTGCTATCATCATGAAACATTCAGATCACTTACAACTCAATAGATTCTGCCTTCCTGTAACGTTTCAGCCTGATTGGACCTTGTTTTCACACAAATGAACCCAGAATGATGTGAAATTGTGCTTCGTGCAACATAATTCTGGGTGCCATTTAAAAACCATAAGTTCTAATGACTCCATTCCTTTTAGTGGCAATGGGGGCTGCTAATTGGAGTACTCTAAAACGAACCTGACCTCTCTAGGATATTCAGAAGCCAAGTTCTAAGCCCACAAAGGTGTAACTGGACTACTTCTTTAAAGTGACACCAGGCCCGGTGACCTTTGGGACATGGTTTGACCCCCTATAGGAATGTGCGATCATCATGAAACGTTCAGATCAATTACAACTCAATAGATTCTAACTTCTTGTAACGTTTCAGCCTGATTGGACCTTGTTTTCACACAAATGGACCCAGAATGATGTGAAATTGTACTTCGTGCAACATAATTCTGGGTGCCATTTACAAACCATAATTGCTAATGACTCCATTCCTTTTTGTGGTTGTAGGGGCTGTTGATTGGAGTACATTAAAACAAACCTGATCTCTCTAGGACATTCAGAAGCCAAGTTATAAGACCACAAAGGTGTAACTGGACTACTTCTTTAAATTGACACCAGGCCCGGTGACCTTTGGGACATGGTTTGACCCCCTTAGGAAAGAGCTATCATCATGAAACGTTCAGATCACTTACAACTCAATAGATTCTGCCTTACTGTAACGTTTCAGCCTGATTGGACCTTGTTTTCACACAAATGAACCCAGAATGATGTGAAATTGTGCTTCGTGCAACATAATTCTGGGTGCCATTTAAAAACCATAAGTGCTAATGACTCCATTCCTTTTTGTGGTTGTAGGGGCTGTTGATTGGAGTATACTAAAACAAACCTGATCTCTCTAGGACATTCAGAAGCCAAGTTATGAGCCCACAAATGTGTAACTGGACTACTTCTTTAAATTGACACCAGATCCGGTGACCTTTGGGACATGGTTTGACCCCCTTAGGAAAGTGCTATCATCATGAAACATTCAGATCACTTACAACTCAATAGATTCTACCTTCCTGTAACGTTTCAGCCTGATTGGACCTTGTTTTCACACAAATGAACCCAGAATGATGTGAAATTGTGCTTCGTGCAACATAATTCTGGGTGCCATTTACAAACCTTAAGTGGTAATGACTCCATTCCTTTTTGTGGTTGTAGGGGCTGTTGATTGGAGTACACTAAAAAAACCTGATCTCTCTAGGACATTCAGAAGCCAAGTTATAAGCCCACAAATGTGTAACTGGACTACTTCTTTAAATTGACACCAGATCCGGTGACCTTTGGGACATAGTTTGACCCCCTTAGGAAAGTGCTATCATCATGAAACGTTCAGATCACTTACAACTCAATAGATTCTACCTTCCTGTAACGTTTCAGCCTGATTGGACCTTGTTTTCACACAAATGAACCCAGAATGATGTGAAATTGTGCTTCGTGCAACATAATTCTGTGTGCCATTTAAAAACCATAAGTTCTAATGACTCCATTCCTTTTAGTGGTAATGGGGGCTGCTAATTGGAGTACTCTAAAACAAACCTGACCTCTCTAGGATATTCAGAAGCCAAGTTCTAAGCCCACAAAGGTGTAACTGGACTACTTCTTTAAATTGACACCAGATCCGGTGACCTTTGGGACATGGTTTGACCCCCTTAGGAAAGTGCTATCATCATGAAACATTCAGATCACTTACAACTCAATAGATTCTACCTTCCTGTAAGGTTTCAGCCTGATTGGACCTTGTTTTCACACAAATGAACCCAGAATGATGTGAAATTGTGCTTCGTGCAACATAATTCTGGGTGCCATTTACAAACCTTAAGTGCTAATGACTCCATTCCTTTTTGTGGTTGTAGGGGCTGTTGATTGGAGTACACTAAAAAAACCTGATCTCTCTAGGACATTCAGAAGCCAAGTTATAAGCCCACAAATGTGTAACTGGACTACTTCTTTAAATTGACACCAGATCCGGTGACCTTTGGGACATAGTTTGACCCCCTTAGGAAAGTGCTATCATCATGAAACGTTCAGATCACTTACAACTCAATAGATTCTACCTTCCTGTAACGTTTCAGCCTGATTGGACCTTGTTTTCACACAAATGAACCCAGAATGATGTGAAATTGTGCTTCGTGCAACATAATTCTGTGTGCCATTTAAAAACCATAAGTTCTAATGACTCCATTCCTTTTAGTGGTAATGGGGGCTGCTAATTGGAGTACTCTAAAACAAACCTGACCTCTCTAGGATATTCAGAAGCCAAGTTCTAAGCCCACAAAGGTGTAACTGGACTACTTCTTTAAAGTGACACCAGGCCCGGTGACCTTTGGGACATGGTTTGACCCCCTATAGGAATGTGCGATCATCATGAAACGTTCAGATCACCTACAACTCAATAGATTCTAACTTCTTGTAACGTTTCAGCCTGATTGGACCTTGTTTTCACACAAATGGACCCAGAATGATGTGAAATTGTGCTTCGTGCAACATAATTCTGGGTGCCATTTACAAACCATAAGTGCTAATGACTCCATTCCTTTTTGTGGTTGTAGGGGCGGTTGGTTGGAGTACATTAAAACAAACCTGATCTCTCTAGGACATTCAGAAGCCAAGTTATAAGCCCACAAATGTGTAACTGGACTACTTCTTTAAATTGACACCAGATCCAGTGACCTTTGGGACGTGGTTTGACCCCCTTAGGAAAGTGCTATCATCATGAAACATTCAGATCACTTACAACTCAATAGATTCTACCTTCCTGTAACGTTTCAGCCTGATTGGACCTTGTTTTCACACAAATGGACCCAGAATGATGTGAAATTGTGCTTCGTGCAACATAATTCTGGGTGCCATTTACAAACCATAAGTGCTAATGACTCCATTCCTTTTTGTGGTTGTAGGGCCTGTTGATTGGAGTACACTAAAACAAACCTGATCTCTCTAGGACATTCAGAAGCCAAGTTATAAGCCCACAAATGTGTAACTGGACTACTTCTTTAAAGTGACACCAGATCCGGTGACCTTTGGGACATGGTTTTACCCCCTATAGGAATGTGCCATCATCTTGAAACGTTCAGATCACTTACAACTCAATAGATTCTACCTTCTTGTAACGTTTCAGCCTGATTGGACCTTGTTTCACTCAAATGAACACAGAATGATGTGAAATTGTGCTTCGTGCAACATAATTCTGGGTGCCATTTAAAAACCATAAGTGCTAATGACTCCATTCCTTTTAGTGGTAATGGGGGCTGTTAATTGGAGTACTCTAAAACAAACCTGACCTCTCTAGGATATTCAGAAGCCAAGTTATAAGCCCAAAAAGGTGTAACTGGACTACTTCTTTGAATTGACACCAGATCCGGTGACCTTTGGGACATGGTTTGACCCCCTTAGAAAAGTGCTATCATCATGAAACGTTCAGATCACTTACAACTCAATAGATTCTACCTTCCTGTAACATTTCAGCCTGATTGGACCTTGTTTTCACACAAATGAACCCAGAATGATGTGAAATTGTGCTTCGTGCAACATAATTCTGGGTGCCATTTAAAAACCATAAGTGCTAATGACTCCATTCCTTTTTGAGGTTGTAGGGGCTGTTGATTGGAGTACACTAAAACAAACCTGATCTCTCTAGGACATTCACAAGCCAAGTTATAAGCCCTCAAAGGTGTCACTGGACTACTTCTTTAAAGTGACACCAGGCCCGGTGACCTTTGGGACATGGTTTGACCCCCTATAGGAATGTGCGATCATCATGAAACATTCAGATCACTTACAACTCAATAGATTCTACCTTCTTGTAACGTTTCAGCCTGATTGGACCTTGTTTTCACACAAATGGACCCAGAATGATGTGAAATTGTGCTTCGTGCAACATAATTCTGGGTGCCATTTACAAACCATAAGTGCTAATGACTCCATTCCTTTTTGTGATTGTAGGGGCTGTTGGTTGGAATTCATTAAAACAAACCAGATCTCTCTAGGACATTCAGAAGCCAAGTTATAAGCCCACAAATGTGTAACTGGACTACTTCTTTAAATTGACACCAGATCCGGTGACCTTTGGGACATGGTTTGACCCCCTTAGGAAAGTGCTATCATCATGAAACGTTCAGATCACTTACAAATCAATAGATTCTACCTTCCTGTAACGTTTCAGCCTGATTGGACCTTGTTTTCACACAAATGAACCCAGAATGATGTGAAATTGTGCTTCGTGCAACATAATTCTGGGTGCCATTTACAAACCATAAGTGCTAATGACTCCATTCCTTTTTGTGGTTGTAGGGGCTGTTGATTGGAGTACACTAAAACAAACCTAACCTCTCTAGGGCATTCAGAAGCCAAGTTATAAGCCCACAAAGGTGTAACTGGACTACTTCTTTTAAGTGACACCAGGCCCGGTGACCTTTGGGACATGGTTTTGCCCCCTATAGGAATGTGCGATCATCTTGAAACATTCAGATCACTTACAACTCAATATATTCAACCTTCCTGTAACGTTTCAGCCTGATTGGACCTTGTTTTCACACAAATGAACCCAGAATGATGTGAAATTGTGCTTCGTGCAACATAATTCTGGGTGCCATTTAAAAACCATAAGTGCTAATGACTCCATTCCTTTTTGAGGTTGTAGGGGCTGTTGATTGGAGTACACTAAAACAAACCTGATCTCTCTAGGACATTCAGAAGCCAAGTTATAAGCCCTCAAAGGTGTAACTGGACTACTTTAAAGTGACACCAGGCCCGGTGACCTTTGGGACATGGTTTGACCCCCTTAAGAAATGCTATCATCATGAAATGTTCAGATCATTTACAACTCAATAGATTCTACCTTGCTGTAACGTTTCAGCCTGATTGGACCTTGTTTTCACACAAATGAACCCAGAATGATGTGAATTTGTGCTTCGTGCAACATAATCCTGGGTCCCATTTACAAAGCTTAAGTGCTCATGACTCCATTCCTTTTTTGTGGTTGTAGGGGCTGTTGATTGGAGTACACTAAAACAAACCTGATCTCTCTAGGACATTCAGAAGCCAAGTTATAAGCCCACAAATGTGTAACTGGACTACTTCTTTAAATTGACACCAGATCCGGTGACCTTTGGGACATGGTGTGACCCCCTTAGGAAAGTGATATCATCATGAAACGTTCAGATCACTTAAAACTCAATAGATTCTACCTTCCTGTAACGTTTCAGCCTGATTGGACCTTGTTTTCACACAAATGGACCCAGAATGATGTGAAATTGTACTTCGTGCAACATAATTCTGGGTGCCATTTACAAACCATAAGTGCTAATGACTCCATTCCTTTTTGTGGTTGTGGGGGCTGTTGATTGGAGTACATTAAAACAAACCTGATCTCTCTAGGACATTCAGAAGCCAAGTTATAAGACCACAAAGGTGTAACTGGATTACTTCTTTAAATTGACACCAGGCCCGGTGACCTTTGGGACATGGTTTGACCCCCTTAGGAAAGAGCTATCATCATGAAACGTTCAGATCACTTACAACTCAATAGATTCTGCCTTCCTGTAACGTTTCAGCCTGATTGGACCTTGTTTTCACACAAATGAACCCAGAATGATGTGAAATTGTGCTTCGTGCAACATAATTCTGGGTGCCATTTAAAAACCATAAGTGCTAATGACTCCATTCCTTTTTGTGGTTGTGGGGGCTGTTGATTGGAGTACATTAAAACAAACCTGATCTCTCTAGGACATTCAGAAGCCAAGTTATAAGCCCACAAAGGTGTAACTGGACTACTTCTTTAAATTGACACCAGATCCGGTGACCTTTGGGACATGGTTTGACCCCCTTAGGAAAGTGCTATCATCATGAAACATTCAGATCACTTACAACTCAATAGATTCTACCTTCCTGTAACGTTTCAGCCTGATTGGACCTTGTTTTCACACAGATGAACCCAGAATGACGTGAAATTGTGCTTCGTGCAACATAATTCTGGGTGCCATTTACAAACCTTAAGTGCTCATGACTCCATTCCTTTTTTGTGGTTGTAGGGGCTGTTGATTGGAGTACACTAAAACAAACCTGATCTCTCTAGGACATTCAGAAGCCAAGTTATAAGCCCACAAATGTGTAACTGGACTACTTCTTTAAATTGACACCAGATCCGGTGACCTTTGGGACATGGTGTGACCCCCTTAGGAAAGTGATATCATCATGAAACGTTCAGATCACTTAAAACTCAATAGATTCTACCTTCCTGTAACGTTTCAGCCTGATTGGACCTTGTTTTCACACAAATGGACCCAGAATGATGTGAAATTGTGCTTCGTGCAACATAATTCTGGGTGCCATTTAAAAACCATAAGTTCTAATGACTCCATTCCTTTTAGTGGCAATGGGGGCTGCTAATTGGAGTACTCTAAAACGAACCTGACCTCTCTAGGATATTCAGAAGCCAAGTTCTAAGCCCTCAAAGGTGTAACTGGACTACTTCTTTAAAGTGACACCAGGCCCGGTGACCTTTGGGACATGGTTTGACCCCCTATAGGAATGTGCGATCATCATGAAACGTTCAGATCAATTACAACTCAATAGATTCTAACTTCTTGTAACGTTTCAGCCTGATTGGACCTTGTTTTCACACAAATGGACCCAGAATGATGTGAAATTGTACTTCGTGCAACATAATTCTGGGTGCCATTTACAAACCATAATTGCTAATGACTCCATTCCTTTTTGTGGTTGTAGGGGCTGTTGATTGGAGTACATTAAAACAAACCTGATCTCTCTAGGACATTCAGAAGCCAAGTTATAAGACCACAAAGTGTAACTGGACTACTTCTTTAAATTGACACCAGGCCCGGTGACCTTTGGGACATGGTTTGACCCCCTTAGGAAAGAGCTATCATCATGAAACGTTCAGATCACTTACAACTCAATAGATTCTGCCTTCCTGTAACGTTTCAGCCTGATTGGACCTTGTTTTCACACAAATGAACCCAGAATGATGTGAAATTGTGCTTCGTGCAACATAATTCTGGGTGCCATTTAAAAACCATAAGTGCTAATGACTCCATTCCTTTTTGTGGTTGTAGGGGCTGTTGATTGGAGTATACTAAAACAAACCTGATCTCTCTAGGACATTCAGAAGCCAAGTTATGAGCCCACAAATGTGTAACTGGACTACTTCTTTAAATTGACACCAGATCCGGTGACCTTTGGGACATAGTTTGACCCCCTTAGGAAAGTGCTATCATCATGAAACGTTCAGATCACTTACAACTCAATCGATTCTACCTTCCTGTAACGTTTCAGCCTGATTGGACCTTGTTTTCACACAAATGAAACCAGAATGATGTGAAATTGTGCTTCGTGCAACATAATTCTGGGTGCCATTTAAAAACCATAAGTTCTAATGACTCCATTCCTTTTAGTGGTAATGGGGGCTGCTAATTGGAGTACTCTAAAACAAACCTGACCTCTCTAGGATATTCAGAAGCCAAGTTCTAAGCCCACAAAGGTGTAACTGGACTACTTCTTTAAAGTGACACCAGGCCCGGTGACCTTTGGGACATGGTTTGACCTCCTATAGGAATGTGCGATCATCATGAAACGTTCAGATCACTTACAACTCAATAGATTCTAACTTCTTGTAACGTTTCAGCCTGATTGGACCTTGTTTTCACACAAATGGACCCAGAATGATGTGAAATTGTGCTTCGTGCAACATAATTCTGGGTGCCATTTACAAACCATAAGTGCTATTGACTCCATTCCTTATTGAGGTTGTAGGGGCTGTTGATTGGAGTACACTAAAACAAACCTGATCTCTCTAGGACATTCAGAAGCCAAGTTATAAGCCCACAAAGGTGTAACTGGGCTACTTCTTTAAAGTGACACCAGGCCCGGTGACCTTTGGGACATGGTTTGACCCCCTATAGGAATGTGCGATCATCATGAAACGTTCAGATCACTTACAACTCAATAGATTCTACCTTCTTGTAACGTTTCAGCCTGATTGGACCTTGTTTTCCCACAAATGGACCCAGAATGATGTGAAATTGTGCTTTGTGCAACTTAATTCTGGGTGCCATTTACAAACCATAAGTGCTAATGACTCCATTCCTTTTTGTGGTTGTAGGGGCTGTTGGTTGGAGTACATTAAAGCAAACCTGATTTCTCTAGGACATTCAGAAGCCAAGTTATAAGCCCACAAATGTGTAACTGGACTACTTCTTTAAATTGACACCAGATCCAGTGACCTTTGGGACGTGGTTTGACCCCCTTAGGAAAGTGCTATCATCATGAAACATTCAGACCACTTACAACTCAATAGATTCTACCTTCCTGTAACGTTTTAGCCTGATTGTACCTTGTTTTCACACAAATGAACCCAGAATGATGTGAAATTGTGCTTCGTGCAACATAATTCTGGGTGCCATTTAAAAACCATAAGTTCTAATGACTCCATTCCTTTTTGTGGTTGTAGGGGCTGTTGATTGGAGTATACTAAAACAAACCCGATCTCTCTAGGACATTCAGAAGCCAAGTTATAAGCCCACAAATGTGTAACTGGACTACTTCTTTAAAGTGACACCAGGCCCGGTGACCTTTGGGACATGGTTTGACCCCCTATAGGAATGTGCGATCATCATGAAACGTTCAGATCACTTACAACTCAATAGATTCTACCTTCTCGTAACGTTTCAGCCTGATTGGACCTTGTTTTCACACAAATGGACCCAGAATGATGTGAAATTGTGCTTCGTGCAACATAATTCTGGGTGCCATTTAAAAACCATAAGTGCTAATGACTCCATTCCTTTTTGAGGTTGTAGGGGCTGTTGATTGGAGTACACTAAAACAAACCTGATCTCTCTAGGACATTCAGAAGCCAAGTTATAAGCCCACAAATGTGTAACTGGACTAATTCTTTAAATTGAAACCAGATCCGGTGACCTTTGGGACATGGTTTGACCCCCTTAGGAAAGTGCTATCATCATGAAACGTTCAGATCACTTACAACTCAATAGATTCTACCTTCCTGTAACGTTTCAGCCTGATTGGACCATGTTTTCACACAAATGGACCCAGAATTATGTGAAATTGTGCTTCGTGCAACATAATTCTGGGTGCCATTTACAAACTATAAGTGCTAATGACTCCATTCCTTTTTGTGGTTGTAGGGCCTGTTGATTGGAGTACACTAAAACAAACCTGATCTCTCTAGGACATTCAGAAGCCAAGTTATAAGCCCACAAATGTGTAACTGGACTACTTCTTTAAAGTGACACCAGATCCGGTGACCTTTGGGACATGGTTTTACCCCCTATAGGAATGTGCGTTCATCTTGAAACGTTCAGATCACTTACAACTCAATAGATTCTACCTTCTTGTAACGTTTCAGCCTGATTGGACCTTGTTTCACTCAAATGAACCCAGAATGATGTGAAATTGTGCTTCGTGCAACATAATTCTGGGTGCCATTTAAAAACCATAAGTGCTAATGACTCAATTCCTTTTAGTGGTAATGGGGGATGTTAATTGGAGTACTCTAAAACAAACCTGACCTCTCTAGGATATTCAGAAGCCAAGTTATAAGCCCACAAAGGTGTAACTGGACTACTTCTTTAAATTGACACCAGGCCCGGTGACCTTTGGGACATGGTTTGACCCCCTTAGGAAAGTGCTATCATCATGAAACGTTCAGATCACTTACAACTCAATAGATTCTACCTTCCTGTAACGTTTCAGCCTGATTGGACCTTGTTTTCACACAAATGAACCCAGAATGATGCGGAATTGTGCTTCGTGCAACATAATTCTGGGTGCCATTTAAAAACCATAAGTGCTAATGACTCCATTCCTTTTAGTGGTTATGGGGGCTTCTAATTGGAGTACTTTAAAACAAACATGACCTCTCTAGGATATTCAGAAGCCAAGTTATAAGCCCACAAAGGTGTAACTGGACTACTTCTTTAAAGTGACACCAGGCCCGGTGACCTTTGGGACATGGTTTGACCCCCTATAGGAATGTGCGATCATCATGAAACGTTCAGATCACTTACAACTCAATAGATTCTACCTTCTTGTAACGTTTCAGCCTAATTGGACCTTGTTTTCACACAAATGGACCCAGAATGATGTGAAATTGTGCTTCGTGGAACATAATTCTGGGTGCCATTTACAAACCATAAGTGCTAATGACTCCCTTCATTCTTGTGGTTGTAGGGGCTGTTGGTTGGAGTACATTAAAACAAACCTGATCTCTCTAGGACATTCAGAAGCCAAGTTATAAGCCCACAAAGGTGTAACTGGACTACTTCTTTAAATTGACACCAGGCCCGGTGACCTTTGGGACATGGTTTGACCCCCTTAGGAAAGAGCCATCATCATGAAACGTTCAGATCACTTACAACTCAATAGATTCTACCTTCCTGTAACGTTTCAGCCTGATTGGACCTTGTTTTCACACAAATGAACCCAGAATGATGTGAAATTGTGCTTCGTGCAACATAATTCTGGGTGCCATTTAAAAACCATAAGTGCTAATGACTCCATTCCTTTTTGTGGTTGTAGGGGCTGTTGATTGGAGTATACTAAAACAAACCTGATCTCTCTAGGACATTCAGAAGCCAAGTTATGAGCCCACAAATGTGTAACTGGACTACTTCTTTAAATTGACACCAGATCCGGTGACCTTTGGGACATGGTTTGACCCCCTTAGGAAAGAACTATCATCATGAAACGTTCAGATCACTTACAACTCAATAGATTCTACCTTCCTGTAACGTTTCAGCCTGATTGGACCTTGTTTTCACACAAATGAACCCAGAATGATGTGAAATTGTGCTTCGTGCAACATAATTCTGGGTGCCATTTAAAAACCATAAGTGCTAATGACTCCATTCCTTTTTGTGGTTGTAGGGGCTGTTGATTGGAGTATACTAAAACAAACCTGATCTCTCTAGGACATTCAGAAGCCAAGTTATGAGCCCACAAATGTGTAACTGGACTACTTCTTTAAATTGACACCAGATCCGGTGACCTTTGGGACATGGTTTGACCCCCTTAGGAAAGTGCTATCATCATGAAACATTCAGATCACTTACAACTCAATAGATTCTACCTTCCTGTAACGTTTCAGCCTGATTGGACCTTGTTTTCACACAAATGAACCCAGAATGATGTGAAATTGTGCTTCGTGCAACATAATTCTGGGTGCCATTTACAAACCTTAAGTGCTAATGACTCCATTCCTTTTTGTGGTTGTAGGGGCTGTTGATTGGAGTACACTAAAACAAACCTGATCTCTCTAGGACATTCAGAAGCCAAGTTATAAGCCCACAAAGGTGTAACTGGACTACTTCTTCAAATTGACACCAGATCCGGTGACCTTTGGGACATAGTTTGACCCCCTTAGGAAAGTGCTATCATCATGAAACGTTCAGATCACTTACAACTCAATAGATTCTACCTTCCTGTAACGTTTCAGCCTGATTGGACCTTGTTTTCACACAAATGAACCCAGAATGATGTGAAATTGTGCTTCGTGCAACATAATTCTGGGTGCCATTTAAAAACCATAAGTTCTAATGACTCCATTCCTTTTAGTGGTAATGGGGGCTGCTAATTGGGGTACTCTAAAACAAACCTGACCTCTCTAGGATATTCCGAAGCCAAGTTCTGAGCCCACAAAGGTGTAACTGGACTACTTTAAAGTGACACCAGGCCCGGTGACCTTTGGGACATGGTTTGACCCCCTATAGGAATGTGCGATCATCATGAAACGTTCAGATCACTTACAACTCAATAGATTCTAACTTCTTGTAAAGTTTCAGCCTGATTGGACCTTGTTTTCACACAAATGGACCCAGAATGATAGGAAATTGTGCTTCGTGCAACATAATTCTGGGTGCCATTTAAAAACCATAAGTGCTAATGACTCCATTCCTTTTTGAGGTTGTAGGGGCTGATGATTGGAGTACACTAAAACAAACCTGATCTCTCTAGGACATTCAGAAACCAAGTTATAAGCCCTCAAAGGTGTAATTGGACTACTTCTTTAAAGTGACACCAGGCCCGGTGACCTTTGGGACATGGTTTGATCCCCTTAGGAAAGTACTATCATCATGAAACGTTCAGATCACTTACAACTCAATAGATTCTACCTTCCTGTAACGTTTCAGCCTGATTGGACCTTGTTTTCACACAAATGAACCCAGAATGATGTGAAATTGTGCTTTGTGCCACATAATTCTGGGTGCCATTTAAAAACCATAAGTGCTAATGACTCCATTCCTTTTTGTGGTTGTAGGGGATGTTGATTGGAGTATACTAAAACAAACCTGATCTCTCTAGGACATTCAGAAGCCAAGTTATAAGCCCACAAATGTGTAACTGGACTACTTCTTTAAATTGAAACCAGATCCGGTGACCTTTGGGACATGGTTTGACCCCCTTAGGAAAGTGCTATCATCATGAAACGTTCAGATAACTTACAACTCAATAGATTCTACCTTCTTGTAACGTTTCAGCCTGATTGGACCATGTTTTCACACAAATGGACCCAGAATGATGTGAAATTGTGCTTCGTGCAACATAATTCTGGGTGCCATTTACAAACCATAAGTGCTAATGACTCCATTCCTTTTTGTGGTTGTAGGGCCTGTTGATTGGAGTACACTAAAACAAACCTGATCTCTCTAGGACATTCAGAAGCCAAGTTATAAGCCCACAAAGGTGTAACTGGACTACTTCTTTAAAGTGACACCAGATCCGGTGACCTTTGGGACATGGTTTTACCCCCTATAGGAATGTGCAATCATCTTGAAACGTTCAGATCACTTACAACTCAATAGATTCTACCTTCTTGTAACGTTTCAGCCTGATTGGACCTTGTTTCACTCAAATGAACCCAGAATGATGTGAAATTGTGCTTCGTGCAACATAATTCTGGGTGCCATTTAAAAACCATAAGTGCTAATGACTCCATTCCTTTTAGTGGTAATGGGGGCTGTTAATTGGAGTACTCTAAAACAAACCTGACCTCTCTAGGATATTCAGAAGCCAAGTTATAAGCCCACAAAGGTGTAACTGGACTACTTCTTTAAATTGACACCAGGCCCGGTGACCTTTGGGACATGGTTTGACCCCCTTAGGAAAGTGCTATCATCATGAAATGTTCAGATCACTTAAAACTCAATAGATTCTACCTTCCTGTAACGTTTAAGCCTGATTGGACCTTGTTTTCACACAAATGAAGCCAGAATGATGTGGAATTGTGCTTCGTGCAACATAATTCTGGGTGCCATTTAAAAACCATAAGTGCTATTGACTCCATTCCTTTTAGTGGTAATGCGGGCTGCTAATTGGAGTACTCTAAAACAAACCTGACCTCTCTAGGATATTCAGAAGCCAAGTTATAAGCCCACAAAGGTGTAACTGGACTACTTCTTTAAAGTGACACCAGGCCCGGTGACCTTTGGGGCATGGTTTGACCCCCTATAGGAATGTGCGATCATCATGAAACGTTCAGATCACTTACAACTCAATAGATTCTACCTTCTTGTAACGTTTCAGCCTGATTGGACCTTGTTTTCACACAAATGGACCCAGAATGATGTGAAATTGTGCTTCGTGGAACATAATTCTGGGTGCCATTTACAAACCATAAGTGCTAATGACTCCATTCCTTTTTGTGGTTGTAGGGGCTGTTGGTTGGAGTACATTAAAACAAACCTGATCTCTCTAGGACATTCAGAAGCCAAGTTATAAGCCCACAAAGGTGTAACTGGACTACTTCTTTAAATTGACTCCAGGCCCGGTGACCTTTGGGACATGGTTTGACCCCCTTAGGAAAGAGCTATCATCATGAAACGTTCAGATCACTTACAACTCAATAGATTCTACCTTCCTGTAACATTTCAGCCTGATTGGACCTTGTTTTCACACAAATGAACCCAGAATGATGTGGAATTGTGCTTCGTGCAACATAATTCTGGGTGCCATTTAAAAACCATAAGTGATAATGACTCCATTCCTTTTTGTGGTTGTAGGGGCTGTTGATTGGAGTATACTAAAACAAACCTGATCTCTCTAGGACATTCAGAAGCCAAGTTATGAGCCCACAAATGTGTAACTGGACTACTTCTTTAAATTGACACCAGATCCGGTGACATTTGGGACATGGTTTGACCCCCTTAGGAAAGTGCTATCATCATGAAACATTCAGATCACTTACAAATCAATAGATTCTACCTTCCTGTAACGTTTCAGCCTGATTGGACCTTGTTTTCACACAAATGAACCCAGAATGATGTGAAATTGTGCTTCGTGCAACATAATTCTGGGTGCCATTTACAAAGCTTAAGTGCTAATGACTCCATTCCTTTTTGTGGTTGTAGGGGCTGTTGATTGGAGTACACTAAAACAAACCTGATCTCTCTAGGACATTCAGAAGCCAAGTTATAAGCCCACAAATGTGTAACTGGACTACTTCTTTAAATTGACACCAGATCCGGTGACCTTTGGGACATAGTTTGACCCCCTTAGGAAAGTGCTATCATCATGAAACGTTCAGATCACTTACAACTCAATAGATTCTACCTTCCTGTAACGTTTCAGCTTGATTGGACCTTGTTTTCACACAAATGAACCCAGAATGATGTGAAATTGTGCTTCGTGCAACATAATTCTGGGTGCCATTTAAAAACCATAATTTCTAATGACTCCATTCCTTTTAGTGGTAATGGGGGCTGCTAATTGGAGTACTCTAAAACAAACCTGACCTCTCTAGGATATTCAGAAGCCAAGTTCTAAGCCCACAAAGGTGTAACTGGACTACTTTAAAGTGACACCAGGCCCGGTGACCTTTGGGACATGGTTTGACCCCCTATAGGAATGTGCGATCATCATGAAACGTTCAGATCACTTACAACTCAATAGATTCTAACTTCTTGTAAAGTTTCAGCCTGATTGGACCTTGTTTTCACACAAATGGACCCAGAATGATGTGAAATTGTGCTTTGTGCAACATAATTCTGGGTGCCAATTACAAACCATAAGTGCTATTGACTCCATTCCTTATTGAGGTTGTAGGGGCTGTTGATTGGAGTACACTAAAAAAAACCTGATCTCTCTAGGACATTCAGAAGCCAAGTTATAAGCCCACAAAGGTGTAACTGGGCTACTTCTTTAAATTGACACCAGATCCGGTGACCTTTGGGACATGGTTTGACCCCCTTAGGAAAGTGCTATCATCATGAAACATTCAGATCACTTACAACTCAATAGATTCTACCTTCCTGTAACGTTTCAGCCTGATTGGACCTTGTTTTCACACAAATGAACCCAGAATGATGTGAAATTGTGCTTCGTGCAACATAATTCTGGGTGCCATTTACAAACCTTAAGTGCTAATGACTCCATTCCTTTTTGTGGTTGTAGGGGCTGTTGATTGGAGTACACTAAAACAAACCTGATCTCTCTAGGACATTCAGAAGCCAAGTTATAAGCCCACAAATGTGTAACTGGACTACTTCTTTAAATTGACACCAGATCCGGTGACCTTTGGGACATAGTTTGACCCCCTTAGGAAAGTGCTATCATCATAAAACGTTCAGATCACTAACAACTCAATAGATTCTACCTTCCTGTAACGTTTCAGCCTGATTGGACCTTGTTTTCACACAAATGAACCCAGAATGATGTGAAATTGTGCTTCGTGCAACATAATTCTGGGTGCCATTTACAAACCATAATTTCTAATGACTCCATTCCTTTTAGTGGTAATGGGGGCTGCTAATTGGAGTACTCTAAAAGAAACCTGACCTCTCTAGGATATTCAGAAGCCAAGTTCTAAGCCCACAAAGGTGTAACTGGACTACTTTAAAGTGACACCAGGCCCGGTGACCTTTGGGACATGGTTTGACCCCCTCTAGGAATGTGCGATCATCATGAAACGTTCAGATCACTTACAACTCAATAGATTCTAACTTCTTGTAAAGTTTCAGCCTGATTGGACCTTGTTTTCACACAAATGGACCCAGAATGATGTGAAATTGTGCTTTGTGCAACATAATTCTGGGTGCCATTTACAAACCATAAGTGCTATTGACTCCATTCCTTATTGAGGTTGTAGGGGCTGTTGATTGGAGTACACTAAAAAAACCTGATCTCTCTAGGACATTCAGAAGCCAAGTTATAAGCCCACAAAGGTGTAACTGGGCTACTTCTTTAAAGTGACACCAGGCCCGGTGACCTTTGGGACATGGTTTGACCCCCTATAGGAATGTGCGATCATCATGAAACGTTCAGATCACTTACAACTCAATAGATTCTACCTTCTTGTAACGTTTCAGCCTGATTGGACCTTGTTTTCACACAAATGGACCCAGAATGATGTGAAATTGTGCTTCGTGCAACATAATTCTGGGTGCCATTTACAAACCATAAGTGCTAATGACTCCATTCCTTTTTGTGGTTGTAGGGGCTGTTGGTTGGAGTACATTAAAACAAACCTGATCTCTCTAGGACATTCAGAAGCCAAGTTATAAGCCCACAAATGTGTAACTGGACTACTTCTTTAAATTGACACCAGATCCGGTGACCTTTGGGACATGGTTTGACCCCCTATAGGAATGTGCGATCATCATGAAACGTTCAGATCACTTACAACTCAATAGATTCTACCTTCTCGTAACGTTTCAGCCTGATTGGACCTTGTTTTCACACAAATGGACCCAGAATGATGTGAGATTGTGCTTCGTGCAACATAATTCTGGGTGCCATTTAAAAACCATAAGTGCTAATGACTCCATTCCTTTTTGAGGTTGTAGGGGCTGTTGATTGGAGTACACTAAAACAAACCTGATCTCTCTAGGACATTCAGAAGCCAAGTTATAAGCCCTCAAAGGTGTAATTGGACTACTTCTTTAAAGTGACACCAGGCCCGGTGACCTATGGGACATGGTTTGATACCCTTAGGAAAGTACTATCATCATGAAACGTTCAGATCACTTACAGCTCCATAGATTTTACCTTCCTGTAACATTTCAGCCTGATTGGACCTTGTTTTCACACAAATGAACCCAGAATGATGTGAAATTGTGCTTTGTGCCACATAATTCTGGGTGCCATTTAAAAACCATACGTGCTAATGACTCCATTCCTTTTTGTGGTTGTAGGGGCTGTTGATTGGAGTATACTAAAACAAACCTTATCTCTCTAGGACATTCAGAAGCCAAGTTATAAGCCCACAAATGTGTAACTGGACTACTTCTTTAAATTGAAACCAGATCCGGTGACCTTTGGGACATGGTTTTACCCCCTATAGGAAAGTGCTATCATCATGAAACGTTCAGATCACTTACAACTCAATAGATTCTACCTTCTTGTAACGTTTCAGCCTGATTGGACCTTGTTTTCACTCAAATGAACCCAGAATGATGTGAAATTGTGCTTCGTGCAACATAATTCTGGGTGCCATTTAAAAACCATAAGTGCTAATGACTCCATTCCTTTTAGTGGTAATGGGGGCTGTTAATTGGAGTACTCTAAAACAAACCTGATCTCTCTAGGACATTCAGAAGACAAGTTATAAGCCCACAAATGTGTAACTGGACTACTTCTTTAAATTGACACCAGATCCGGTGACCTTTGGGACATGGTTTGACCCCCTTAGGAAAGTGCTATCATCATGAAACATTCAGATCACTTACAACTCAATAGATTCTGCCTTCCTGTAACGTTTCAGCCTGATTGTACCTTGTTTTCGCACAAATGAACCCAGAATGATGTGAAATTGTGCTTCGTGCAACATAATTCTGGGTGCCATTTAAAAACCATAAGTGCTAATGACTCCATTCCTTTTTGAGGTTGTAGGGGCTGTTGATTGGAGTACACTAAAACAAACCTGATCACTCTAGGACATTCAGAAACCAAGTTATAAGCCCTCAAAGGTGTAATTGGACTACTTCTTTAAAGTGACACCAGATCCGGTGACCTTTGGGACATGGTTTTACCCCCTATAGGAATGTGCGATCATCTTGAAACGTTCAGATCAGTTACAACTCAATAGATTCTACCTTCTTGTAACGTTTCAGCCTGATTGGACCTTGTTTTCACTCAAATGAACCCAGAATGATGTGAAATTGTGCTTTGTGCAACATAATTCTGGGTGCCATTTAAAAACCGTAAGTGCTAATGACTCCATTCCTTTTAGTGGTAATAGGGGCTGTTAATTGGAGTACTCTAAAACAAACCTGACCTCTCTAGGTTATTCAGAAGCCAAGTTATAAGCCCACAAAGGTGTAACTGGACTACTTCTTTATATTGACACCAGGCCCGGTGACCTTTGGGACATGGTTTGACCCCCTTAGGAAAGTGCTATCATCATGAAACGTTCAGATCACTTACAACTCAATAGATTCTACCTTCCTGTAACGTTTCAGCCTGATTTGACCTTGTTTTCACACAAATGAACCCATAATGATGTGGAATTGTGCTTCGTGCAACATAATTCTGGGTGCCATTTAAAAACCATAAGTGCTAATGACCCATTCCTTTTAGTGGTAATGGGGGCTGCTAATTGGAGTACTCTAAATCAAACCTGACCTCTCTAGGATATTCAGAAGCCAAGTTATAAGCCCACAAAGGTGTAACTGGACTACTTCTTTAAAGTGACACCAGGCCCAGTGACCTTTGGGACATGGTTTGACCCCCTATAGGAATGTGCGATCATCATTAAAACGTTCAGATCACTTACAACTCAATAGATTCTACCTTCTTGTAACGTTTCAGCCTGATTGGACCTTGTTTTCACACAAATGGACCCAGAATGATGTGAAATTGTGCTTCGTGGAACATAATTCTGGGTGCCATTTACAAACCATAATTGCTAATGACTCCATTTCTTTTTGTGGTTGTAGGGGCTGTTGGTTGGAGTACATTAAAACAAACCTGATCTCTCTAGGACATTCAGAAGCCAAGTTATAAGCCCACAAATGTGTAACTGGACTACTTCTTTAAATTGACACCAGATCCGGTGACCTTTGGGACATGGTTTGACCCCCTTAGGAAAGTGCTATCATCATGAAACATTCAGATCACTTACAACTCAATAGATTCTACCTTCCTGTAACGTTTCAGCCTGATTGTACCTTGTTTTCACACAAATGAACCCAGAAAGATGTGAAATTGTGCTTCGTGCAACATAATTCTGGGTGCCATTTAAAAACCATAAGTGCTAATGACTCCATTCCTTTTTGAGGTTGTAGGGGCTGTTGATTGGAGTACACTAAAACAAACCTGATCTCTCTAGGACATTCAGAAACCAAGTTATAAGCCCTCAAAGGTGTAATTGGACTACTTATTTAAAGTGACACCAGATCCGGTGACCTTTGGGACATGGTTTTACCCCCTTAGGAAAGTGCTATCATCATGAAACATTCAGATCACTTACAACTCAATAGATTCTACCTTCCTGTAACGTTTCAGCCTGATTGGACCATGTTTTCACACAAATGGACCCAGAATGATGTGAAATTGTGCTTCGTGCAACATAATTCTGGGTGCCATTTAAAAACCATAAGTGATAATGACTCCATTCCTTTTTGTGGTTGTAGGGGCTGTTGATTGGAGTACACTAAAAAAAGCCTGATCTCTCTAGGACATTCAGAAGCCAAGTTATAAGCCCACAAAGGTGTAACTGGGCTACTTCTTTAAAGTGACACCAGGCCCGGTGACCTTTGGGGCATGGTTTGACCCCCTATAGGAATGTGCGATCATCATGAAACGTTCAGATCACTTACAACTCAATAGATTCTACCTTCTCGTAACGTTTAAGCCTGATTGGACCTTGTTTTCACACAAATGGACCCAGAATGATGTGAGATTGTGCTTCGTGCAACATAATTCTGGGTGCCATTTAAAAACCATAAGTGCTAATGACTCCATTCCTTTTTGAGGTTGTAGGGGCTGTTGATTGGAGTACACTAAAACAAACCTGATCTCTCTAGGACATTCAGAAGCCAAGTTATAAGCCCTCAAAGGTGTAATTGGACTACTTCTTTAAAGTGACACCAGGCCCGGTGACCTATGGGACATGGTTTGATACCCTTAGGAAAGTACTATCATCATGAAACGTTCAGATCACTTACAGCTCCATAGATTTTACCTTCCTGTAACATTTCAGCCTGATTGGACCTTGTTTTCACACAAATGAACCCAGAATGATGTGAAATTGTGCTTTGTGCCACATAATTCTGGGTGCCATTTAAAAACCATACGTGCTAATGACTCCATTCCTTTTTGTGGTTGTAGGGGCTGTTGATTGGAGTATACTAAAACAAACCTTATCTCTCTAGGACATTCAGAAGCCAAGTTATAAGCCCACAAATGTGTAACTGGACTACTTCTTTAAATTGAAACCAGATCCGGTGACCTTTGGGACATGGTTTTACCCCCTATAGGAAAGTGCTATCATCATGAAACGTTCAGATCACTTACAACTCAATAGATTCTACCTTCTTGTAACGTTTCAGCCTGATTGGACCTTGTTTTCACTCAAATGAACCCAGAATGATGTGAAATTGTGCTTCGTGCAACATAATTCTGGGTGCCATTTAAAAACCATAAGTGCTAATGACTCCATTCCTTTTAGTGGTAATGGGGGCTGTTAATTGGAGTACTCTAAAACAAACCTGATCTCTCTAGGACATTCAGAAGACAAGTTATAAGCCCACAAATGTGTAACTGGACTACTTCTTTAAATTGACACCAGATCCGGTGACCTTTGGGACATGGTTTGACCCCCTTAGGAAAGTGCTATCATCATGAAACATTCAGATCACTTACAACTCAATAGATTCTGCCTTCCTGTAACGTTTCAGCCTGATTGTACCTTGTTTTCACACAAATGAACCCAGAATGATGTGAAATTGTGCTTCGTGCAACATAATTCTGGGTGCCATTTAAAAACCATAAGTGCTAATGACTCCATTCCTTTTTGAGGTTGTAGGGGCTGTTGATTGGAGTACACTAAAACAAACCTGATCACTCTAGGACATTCAGAAACCAAGTTATAAGCCCTCAAAGGTGTAATTGGACTACTTCTTTAAAGTGACACCAGATCCGGTGACCTTTGGGACATGGTTTTACCCCCTATAGGAATGTGCGATCATCTTGAAACGTTCAGATCAGTTACAACTCAATAGATTCTACCTTCTTGTAACGTTTCAGCCTGATTGGACCTTGTTTTCACTCAAATGAACCCAGAATGATGTGAAATTGTGCTTTGTGCAACATAATTCTGGGTGCCATTTAAAAACCGTAAGTGCTAATGACTCCATTCCTTTTAGTGGTAATAGGGGCTGTTAATTGGAGTACTCTAAAACAAACCTGACCTCTCTAGGTTATTCAGAAGCCAAGTTATAAGCCCACAAAGGTGTAACTGGACTACTTCTTTATATTGACACCAGGCCCGGTGACCTTTGGGACATGGTTTGACCCCCTTAGGAAAGTGCTATCATCATGAAACGTTCAGATCACTTACAACTCAATAGATTCTACCTTCCTGTAACGTTTCAGCCTGATTTGACCTTGTTTTCACACAAATGAACCCATAATGATGTGGAATTGTGCTTCGTGCAACATAATTCTGGGTGCCATTTAAAAACCATAAGTGCTAATGACCCATTCCTTTTAGTGGTAATGGGGGCTGTTGATTGGAGTACACTAAAAAAAGCCTGATCTCTCTAGGATATTCAGAAGCCAAGTTATAAGCCCACAAAGGTGTAACTGGGCTACTTCTTTAAAGTGACACCAGGCCCGGTGACCTTTGGGGCATGGTTTGACCCCCTATAGGAATGTGCGATCATCATGAAACGTTCAGATCACTTACAACTCAATAGATTCTACCTTCTTGTAACGTTTCAGCCTGATTGGACCTTGTTTTCACACAAATGGACCCAGAATGATGTGAAATTGTGCTTCGTGGAACATAATTCTGGGTGCCATTTACAAACCATAAGTGCTAATGACTCCATTCCTTTTTGTGGTTGTAGGGGCTGTTGGTTGGAGTACATTAAAACAAACCTGATCTCTCTAGGACATTCAGAAGCCAAGTTATAAGCCCACAAAGGTGTAACTGGACTACTTCTTTAAATTGACTCCAGGCCCGGTGACCTTTGGGACAAGGTTTGACCCCCTTAGGAAAGAGCTATCATCATGAAACGTTCAGATCACTTACAACTCAATAGATTCTACCTTCCTGTAACGTTTCAGCCTGACTGGACCTTGTTTTCACACAAATGAACCCAGAATGATGTGAAATTGTGCTTCGTGCAACATAATTCTGGGTGCCATTTAAAAACCATAAGTGATAATGACTCCATTCCTTTTTGTGGTTGTAGGGGCTGTTGATTGGAGTATACTAAAACAAACCTGATCTCTCTAGGACATTCAGAAGCCAAGTTATGAGCCCACAAATGTGTAACTGGACTACTTCTTTAAATTGACACCAGATCCGGTGACATTTGGGACATGGTTTGACCCCCTTAGGAAAGTGCTATCATCATGAAACATTCAGATCACTTACAACTCAATAGATTCTACCTTCCTGTAACGTTTCAGCCTGATTGGACCTTGTTTTCACACAAATGAACCCAGAATGATTTGAAATTGTTCTTCGTGCAACATAATTCTGGGTGCCATTTACAAAGCTTAAGTTCTAATGACTCCATTCCTTTTTGTGGTTGTAGGGGCTGTTGATTGGAGTACACTAAAAAAAACCTGATCTCTCTAGGACATTCAGAAGCCAAGTTATAAGCCCACAAATGTGTAACTGGACTACTTCTTTAAATTGACACCAGATCCGGTGACCTTTGGGACATAGTTTGACCCCCTTAGGAAAGTGCTATCATCATGAAACGTTCAGATCACTTACAACTCAATAGATTCTACCTTCCTGTAACGTTTCAGCTTGATTGGACCTTGTTTTCACACAAATGAACCCAGAATGATGTGAAATTGTGCTTCGTGCAACATAATTCTGGGTGCCATTTAAAAACCATAATTTCTAATGACTCCATTCCTTTTAGTGGTAATGGGGGCTGCTAATTGGAGTACTCTAAAACAAACCTGACCTCTCTAGGATATTCAGAAGCCAAGTTCTAAGCCCACAAAGGTGTAACTGGACTACTTTAAAGTGACACCAGGCCCGGTGACCTTTGGGACATGGTTTGACCCCCTATAGGAATGTGCGATCATCATGAAACGTTCAGATCACTTACAACTCAATAGATTCTAACTTCTTGTAAAGTTTCAGCCTGATTGGACCTTGTTTTCACACAAATGGACCCAGAATGATGTGAAATTGTGCTTTGTGCAACATAATTCTGGGTGCCAATTACAAACCATAAGTGCTATTGACTCCATTCCTTATTGAGGTTGTAGGGGCTGTTGATTGGAGTACACTAAAAAAAACCTGATCTCTCTAGGACATTCAGAAGCCAAGTTATAAGCCCACAAAGGTGTAACTGGGCTACTTCTTTAAATTGACACCAGATCCGGTGACCTTTGGGACATGGTTTGACCCCCTTAGGAAAGTGCTATCATCATGAAACATTCAGATCACTTACAACTCAATAGATTCTACCTTCCTGTAACGTTTCAGCCTGATTGGACCTTGTTTTCACACAAATGAACCCAGAATGATGTGAAATTGTGCTTCGTGCAACATAATTCTGGGTGCCATTTACAAACCTTAAGTGCTAATGACTCCATTCCTTTTTGTGGTTGTAGGGGCTGTTGATTGGAGTACACTAAAACAAACCTGATCTCTCTAGGACATTCAGAAGCCAAGTTATAAGCCCACAAATGTGTAACTGGACTACTTCTTTAAATTGACACCAGATCCGGTGACCTTTGGGACATAGTTTGACCCCCTTATGAAAGTGCTATCATCATAAAACGTTCAGATCACTAACAACTCAATAGATTCTACCTTCCTGTAACGTTTCAGCCTGATTGGACCTTGTTTTCACACAAATGAACCCAGAATGATGTGAAATTGTGCTTCGTGCAACATAATTCTGGGTGCCATTTACAAACCATAATTTCTAATGACTCCATTCCTTTTAGTGGTAATGGGGGCTGCTAATTGGAGTACTCTAAAACAAACCTGACCTCTCTAGGATATTCAGAAGCCAAGTTCTAAGCCCACAAAGGTGTAACTGGACTACTTTAAAGTGACACCAGGCCCGGTGACCTTTGGGACATGGTTTGACCCCCTCTAGGAATGTGCGATCATCATGAAACGTTCAGATCACTTACAACTCAATAGATTCTAACTTCTTGTAAAGTTTCAGCCTGATTGGACCTTGTTTTCACACAAATGGACCCAGAATGATGTGAAATTGTGCTTTGTGCAACATAATTCTGGGTGCCATTTACAAACCATAAGTGCTATTGACTCCATTCCTTATTGAGGTTGTAGGGGCTGTTGATTGGAGTACACTAAAAAAACCTGATCTCTCTAGGACATTCAGAAGCCAAGTTATAAGCCCACAAAGGTGTAACTGGGCTACTTCTTTAAAGTGACACCAGGCCCGGTGACCTTTGGGACATGGTTTGACCCCCTATAGGAATGTGCGATCATCATGAAACGTTCAGATCACTTACAACTCAATAGATTCTACCTTCTTGTAACGTTTCAGCCTGATTGGACCTTGTTTTCACACAAATGGACCCAGAATGATGTGAAATTGTGCTTCGTGCAACATAATTCTGGGTGCCATTTACAAACCATAAGTGCTAATGACTCCATTCCTTTTTGTGGTTGTAGGGGCTGTTGGTTGGAGTACATTAAAACAAACCTGATCTCTCTAGGACATTCAGAAGCCAAGTTATAAGCCCACAAATATGTAACTGGACTACTTCTTTAAATTGACACCAGATCCAGTGACCTTTGGGACGTGGTTTGACCCCCTTAGGAAAGTGCTATCATCATGAAACATTCAGATCACTTACAACTCAATAGAATCTACCTTCCTGTAACGTTTCAGCCTGATTGTACCTTGTTTTCACACAAATGAACCCAGAATGATGTGAAATTGTGCTTCGTGCAACATAATTCTGGGTGCCATTTAAAAACCATAAGTTCTAATGACTCCATTCCTTTTTGTGGTTGTAGGGGCTGTTGATTGGAGTATACTAAAACAAACCTGATCTCTCTAGGACATTCAGAAGCCAAGTTATAAGCCCACAAATGTGTAACTGGACTACTTCTTTAAAGTGACACCAGGCCCGGTGACCTTTGGGACATGGTTTGACCCCCTATAGGAATGTGCGATCATCATGAAACGTTCAGATCACTTACAACTCAATAGATTCTACCTTCTCGTAACGTTTCAGCCTGATTGGACCTTGTTTTCACACAAATGGACCCAGAATGATGTGAGATTGTGCTTCGTGCAACATAATTCTGGGTGCCATTTAAAAACCATAAGTGCTAATGACTCCATTCCTTTTTGAGGTTGTAGGGGCTGTTGATTGGAGTACACTAAAACAAACCTGATCTCTCTAGGACATTCAGAAGCCAAGTTATAAGCCCTCAAAGGTGTAATTGGACTACTTCTTTAAAGTGACACCAGGCCTGGTGACCTATGGGACATGGTTTGATACCCTTAGGAAAGTACTATCATCATGAAACGTTCAGATCACTTACAGCTCCATAGATTTTACCTTCCTGTAACATTTCAGCCTGATTGGACCTTGTTTTCACACAAATGAACCCAGAATGATGTGAAATTGTGCTTTGTGCCACATAATTCTGGGTGCCATTTAAAAACCATATGTGCTAATGACTCCATTCCTTTTTGTGGTTGTAGGGGCTGTTGATTGGAGTATACTAAAACAAACCTTATCTCTCTAGGACATTCAGAAGCCAAGTTATAAGCCCACAAATGTGTAACTGGACTACTTCTTTAAATTGAAACCAGATCCGGTGACCTTTGGGACATGGTTTTACCCCCTATAGGAAAGTGCTATCATCATGAAACGTTCAGATCACTTACAACTCAATAGATTCTACCTTCTTGTAACGTTTCAGCCTGATTGGACCTTGTTTTCACTCAAATGAACCCAGAATGATGTGAAATTGTGCTTCGTGCAACATAATTCTGGGTGCCATTTAAAAACCATAAGTGCTAATGACTCCATTCCTTTTAGTGGTAATGGGGGCTGTTAATTGGAGTACTCTAAAACAAACCTGATCTCTCTAGGACATTCAGAAGACAAGTTATAAGCCCACAAATGTGTAACTGGACTACTTCTTTAAATTGACACCAGATCCGGTGACCTTTGGGACATGGTTTGACCCCCTTAGGAAAGTGCTATCATCATGAAACATTCAGATCACTTACAACTCAATAGATTCTGCCTTCCTGTAACGTTTCAGCCTGATTGTACCTTGTTTTCACACAAATGAACCCAGAATGATGTGAAATTGTGCTTCGTGCAACATAATTCTGGGTGCCATTTAAAAACCATAAGTGCTAATGACTCCATTCCTTTTTGAGGTTGTAGGGGCTGTTGATTGGAGTACACTAAAACAAACCTGATCTCTCTAGGACATTCAGAAACCAAGTTATAAGCCCTCAAAGGTGTAATTGGACTACTTCTTTAAAGTGACACCAGATCCGGTGACCTTTGGGACATGGTTTTACCCCCTATAGGAATGTGCGATCATCTTGAAACGTTCAGATCACTTACAACTCAATAGATTCTACCTTCTTGTAACGTTTCAGCCTGATTGGACCTTGTTTTCACTCAAATGAACCCAGAATGATGTGAAATTGTGCTTTGTGCAACATAATTCTGGGTGCCATTTAAAAACCATAAGTGCTAATGACTCCATTCCTTTTAGTGGTAATGGGGGCTGTTAATTGGAGTACTCTAAAACAAACCTGACCTCTCTAGGTTATTCAGAAGCCAAGTTATAAGCCCACAAAGGTGTAACTGGACTATTTCTTTATATTGACACCAGGCCCGGTGACCTTTGGGACATGGTTTGACCCCCTTAGGAAAGTGCTATCATCATGAAACGTTCAGATCACTTACAACTCAATAGATTCTACCTTCCTGTAACGTTTCAGCCTGATTTGACCTTGTTTTCACACAAATGAACCCATAATGATGTGGAATTGTGCTTCGTGCAACATAATTCTGGGTGCCATTTAAAAACCATAAGTGCTAATGACCCATTCCTTTTAGTGGTAATGGGGGCTGCTAATTGGAGTACTCTAAATCAAACCTGACCTCTCTAGGATATTCAGAAGCCAAGTTATAAGCCCACAAAGGTGTAACTGGACTACTTCTTTAAAGTGACACCAGGCCCAGTGACCTTTGGGACATGGTTTGACCCCCTATAGGAATGTGCGATCATCATTAAAACGTTCAGATCACTTACAACTCAATAGATTCTACCTTCTTGTAACGTTTCAGCCTGATTGGACCTTGTTTTCACACAAATGGACCCAGAATGATGTGAAATTGTGCTTCGTGGAACATAATTCTGGGTGCCATTTACAAACCATAATTGCTAATGACTCCATTTCTTTTTGTGGTTGTAGGGGCTGTTGGTTGGAGTACATTAAAACAAACCTGATCTCTCTAGGACATTCAGAAGCCAAGTTATAAGCCCACAAATGTGTAACTGGACTACTTCTTTAAATTGACACCAGATCCGGTGACCTTTGGGACATGGTTTGACCCCCTTAGGAAAGTGCTATCATCATGAAACATTCAGATCACTTACAACTCAATAGATTCTACCTTCCTGTAACGTTTCAGCCTGATTGTACCTTGTTTTCACACAAATGAACCCAGAAAGATGTGAAATTGTGCTTCGTGCAACATAATTCTGGGTGCCATTTAAAAACCATAAGTGCTAATGACTCCATTCCTTTTTGTGGTTGTAGGGGCTGTTGATTGGAGTATACTAAAACAAACCTGATCTCTCTAGGACATTCAGAAGCCAAGTTATAAGCTCACAAATGTGTAACTGGACAACTTCTTTAAATTGACACCAGATCCAGTGACCTTTGGGACATGGTTTGACCCCCTTAGGAAAGTGCTATCATCATGAAACATTCAGCTCACTTACAACTCAATAGATTCTACCTTCTCATAACGTTTCAGCCTGATTGGACCTTGTTTTCACACAAATGGACCCAGAATGATGTGACATTGTGCTTCGTGCAAAATAATTCTGGGTGCCATTTAAAAACCATAAGTGCTAATGACTCCATTCCTTTTTGAGGTTGTAGGGGCTGTTGATTGGAGTACACTAAAACAAACCTGATCTCTCTAGGACATTCAGAAACCAAGTTATAAGCCCTCAAAGGTGTAATTGGACTACTTATTTAAAGTGACACCAGATCCGGTGACCTTTGGGACATGGTTTTACCCCCTATAGGAATGTGCGATCATCTTGAAACGTTCAGATCACTTACAACTCAATAGATTCTACCTTCCTGTAACGTTTCAGCCTGATTGGACCTTAATTTTACACAAATGAACCCAGAATGATGTGAAATTGTGCTTTGTGCAACATAATTCTGGGTGCCATTTAAAAACCATAAGTGCTAATGACTCCGTTCCTTTTAGTGGTAATGGGGGCTGCTAATTGGAGTACTCTAAAACAAACCTGACCTCTCTAGGATATTCAGAAGCCAAGTTATAAGCCCACAAAGGTGTAACTGGACTACTTCTTTAAAGTGACACCAGGCCCGGTGACCTTTGGGACATGGTTTGACCCCCTATAGGAATGTGCGATCATCATGAAACGTTCAGATCACTTACAACTCAATAGATTCTACCTTCTTGTAACGTTTCAGCCTGATTGGACCTTGTTTTCACACAAATGGACCCAGAATGATGTGAAATTGTGCTTTGTGGAACATAATTCTGGGTGCCATTTACAAACCATAAGTGCTAATGACTCCATTCCTTTTTGTGGTTGTAGGGGCTGTTGGTTGGAGTACATTAAAACAAACCTGATCTCTCTAGAACATTCAGAAGCCAAGTTATAAGCCCACAAATGTGTAACTGGACTACTTCTTTAAATTGACACCAGATCCGGTGACCTTTGGGACATGGTTTGACCCCCTTAGGAAAGTGCTATCATCATGAAACATTCAGATCACTTACAACTCAATAGATTCTACCTTCCTGTAACGTTTCAGCCTGATTGTACCGTGTTTTCACACAAATGAACCCAGAATGATGTGAAATTGTGCTTCGTGCAACATAATTCTGGGTGCCATTTAAAAACCATAAGTGCTAATGACTCCATTCCTTTTTGTGGTTGTAGGGGCTGTTGATTGGAGTATACTAAAACAAACCTGATCTCTCTAGGACATTCAGAAGCCAAGTTATAAGCCCACAAATGTGTAACTGGACTACTTCTTTAAATTGTCACCAGATCCAGTGACCTTTGGGACGTGGTTTGACCCCCTTAGGAAAGTGCTATCATCATGAAACATTCAGATCACTTACAACTCAATAGATTCTACCTTCTCGTAACGTTTCAAACTGATTGGACCTTGTTGTCACACAAATGGACCCATAATGATGTGAAATTGTGCTTTGTGCAACATAATTCTGGGTGCCATTTAAAAACCATAAGTGCTAATGACTCCATTCCTTTTTGAGGTTGTAGGGGCTGTTGATTGGAGTACACTAAAACAAACCTGATCTCTCTAGGACATTCAGAAACCAAGTTATAAGCCCTCAAAGGTGTAATTGGACTACTTCTTTAAAGTGACACCAGATCCGGTGACCTTTGGGACATGGTTTTACCCCCTATAGGAATGTGTGATCATCTTGAAACGTTCAGATCACTTACAACTCAATAGATTCTACCTTCTTGTAACGTTTCAGCCTGATTGGACCTTGTTTTCACTCAAATGAACCCAGAATGATGTGAAATTGTGCTTTGTGCAACATAATTCTGGGTGCCATTTAAAAACCATAAGTGCTAATGACTCCATTCCTTTTAGTGGTAATGGGGGCTGTTAATTGGAGTACTCTAAAACAAACCTGACCTCTCTAGGTTATTCAGAAGCCAAGTTATAAGCCCACAAAGGTGTAACTGGACTACTTCTTTAAATTGACACCAGGCCCGGTGACCTTTGGGACATGGTTTGACCCCCTTAGGAAAGTGCTATCATCATGAAACGTTCAGATCACTTACAACTCAATAGATTCTACCTTCCTGTGACGTTTCAGCCTGATTTGATCTTGTTTTCACACAAATGAACCCAGAATGATGTGGAATTGTGCTTCGTGCAACATAATTCTGGGTGCCATTTACAAACCATAAGTGCTAATGACCCATTCCTTTTAGTGGTAATGGGGGCTGCTAATTGGAGTACTCTAAATCAAACCTGACCTCTCTAGGATATTCAGAAGCCAAGTTATAAGCCCACAAAGGTGTAACTGGACTACTTCTTTAAAGTGACACCAGGCCCGGTGACCTTTGGGACATGGTTTGACCCCCTATAGGAATGTGCGATCATCATGAAACGTTCAGATCACTTACAACTCAATAGATTCTACCTTCTTGTAACGTTTCAGCCTGATTGGACCTTGTTTTCACACAAATGGACCCAGAATGATGTGAAATTGTGCTTCGTGGAACATAATTCTGGGTGCCATTTACAAACCATAAGTGCTAATGACTCCATTCCTTTTTGTGGTTGTAGGGGCTGTTGGTTGGAGTACATTAAAACAAACCTGATCTCTCTAGGACATTCAGAAGCCAAGTTATAAGCCCACAAATGTGTAACTGGACTACTTCTTTAAATTGACACCAGATCCGGTGACCTTTGGGACATGGTTTGACCCCCTTAGGAAAGTGCTATCATCATGAAACATTCAGATCACTTACAACTCAATAGATTCTACCTTCTCGTAACGTTTCAGCCTGATTGGACCTTGTTTTCACACAAATGGACCCAGAATGATGTGAAATTGTGCTTCATGCAAAATAATTCTGGGTGCCATTTAAAAACCATAAGTGCTAATGACTCCATTCCTTTTTGAGGTTGTAGGGGCTGTTGATTGGAGTACACTAAAACAAACCTGATCTCTCTAGGACATTCAGAAACCAAGTTATAAGCCCTCAAAGGTGTAATTGGACTACTTCTTTAAAGTGACACCAGATCCGGTGACCTTTGGGACATGGTTTTACCCCCTATAGGAATGTGCGATCATCTTGAAACGTTCATATCACTTACAACTCAATAGATTCTACCTTCCTGTTACGTTTCAGCCTGATTGGACCTTGTTTTCACACAAATGAACCCAGAATGATGTGGAATTGTGCTTCGTGCAACATAATTCTGGGTGCCATTTAAAAACCATAAGTGCTAATGACTCCATTCCTTTTAGTGGTAATGGGGGCTGCTAATTGGAGTACTCTAAAACAAACCTGACCTCTCTAGGATATTCAGAAGCCAAGTTCTAAGCCCACAAAGGTGTAACTGGACTACTTCTTTAAAGTGACACCAGGCCCGGTGACCTTTGGGACATGGTTTGACCCCCTATAGGAATGTGCGATCATCATGAAACGTTCAGATCACTTACAACTCAATAGATTCTACCTTCTTGTAACGTTTCAGCCTGATTGGACCTTGTTTTCACACAAATGGACCCAGAATGATGTGAAATTTACGTCGTGGAACATAATTATGGGTGCCATTTACAAACCATAAGTGCTAATGACTTCATTCCTTTTTGTGGTTGTAGGGGCTGTTGGTTGGAGTACATTAAAACAAACCTGATCTCTCTAGGACATTCAGAAGCCAAGTTATAAGCCCACAAATGTGTAACTGGACTACTTCTTTAAATTGACACCAGATCCGGTCACCTTTGGGACATGGTTTGACCCCCTTAGAAAAGTGCTATCATCATGAAACATTCAGATCACTTACAACTCATTAGATTCTACCTTCTCGTAACGTTTCAGCCTGATTGGACCTTGTTTTCACACAAATGGACCCAGAATGATGTGAAATTGTGCTTCGTGCAACATAATTCTGGGTGCCATTTAAAAACCATAAGTGCTAATGACTCCATTCCTTTTTGAGGTTGTAGGGGCTGTTGATTGGAGTACACTAAAACAAACCTGATCTCTCTAGGACATTCAGAAACCAAGTTATAAGCCCTCAAAGGTGTAATTGGACTACTTCTTTAAAGTGATACCAGGCCCGGTGACCTTTGGGACATGGTTTGATCCCCTTAGGAAAGTACTATCATCATGAAGCGTTCAGATCACTTACAACTCAATAGATTCTACCTTCCTGTAACGTTTCAGCCTGATTGGACGTTGTTTTCACACAAATGAACCCAGAATGATGTGAAATTGTGCTTTGTGCCACATAATTCTGGGTGCCATTTAAAAACCATAAGTGCTAATGACTCCATTCCTTTTTGTGGTTGTAGGGGCTGTTGATTGGAGTATACTTAAACAAACCTGATCTCTCTAGGACATTCAGAAGCCAAGTTATAAGCCCACAAATGTGTAACTGGACTACTTCTTTAAATTGACACCAGATCCGGTGACCATTGGGACATGGTTTGACCCCCTTAGGAAAGTGCTATCATCATGAAACGTTCAGATCACTTACAACTCAATAAATTATACCTTCCTGTAACGTTTCAGCCTGATTGGACCATGTTTCATACAAATGGACCCAGAATGATGTGAAATTGTGCTTCGTGCAACATAATTCTGGGTGCCATTTACAAACCATAAGTGCTAATGACTCCATTCCTTTTTGTGGTTGTAGGGCCTGTTGATTGGAGTACACTAAAACAAACCTGATCTCTCTAGGACATTCAGAAGCCAAGTTATAAGCCCACAAATGTGTAACTGGACTACTTCTTTAAAGTGACACCAGATCCGGTGACCTTTGAACATGGTTTTACCCCCTATAGGAATGTGCGATCATCTTGAAACGTTCAGATCACTTACAACTCAATAGATTCTACCTTCTTGTAACGTTTCAGCCTGATTGGACCTTGTTTTCACTCAAATGAACCCAGAATGATGTGAAATTGTGCTTCGTGCAACATAATTCTGGGTGCCATTTAAAAACCATAAGTGCTAATGACTCCATTCCTTTTAGTGGTAATGAGGGCTGTTAATTGGAGTACTCTAAAACAAACCTGACCTCTCTAGGATATTCAGAAGCCAAGTTATAAGCCCACAAAGGTGTAACTGGACTACTACTTTAAATTGACACCAGGCCCGGTGACCTTTGGGACATGGTTTGATCCCCTTAGGAAAGTGCTATCATCATGAAACGTTCAGATCACTTACAACTCAATAGATTCTACCTTCCTGTAACGTTTCAGCCTGATTGGACCTTGTTTTCACACAAATGAACCACGATTGATGTGAAATTGTGCTTCGAGCAACATAATTCTGGGTGCCATTTAAAAACCATAAGTGCTAATGACTCCATTCCTTTTAGTGGTAATGGGGGCTGCTAATTGGAGTACTCTAAAACAAACCTGACCTCTCTAGGATATTCAGAAGCCAAGTTCTAAGCCCACAAAGGTGTAACTGGACTACTTCTTTAAAGTGACACCAGGCCCGGTGACCTTTGGGACATGGTTTGACCCCCTATAGGAATGTGCGATCATCATGAAACGTTCAGATCACTTACAACTCAATAGATTCTACCTTCTTGTAACGTTTCAGCCTGATTGGACCTTGTTTTCACACAAATGGACCCAGAATGATGTGAAATTTACGTCGTGGAACATAATTATGGGTGCCATTTACAAACCATAAGTGCTAATGACTTCATTCCTTTTTGTGGTTGTAGGGGCTGTTGGTTGGAGTACATTAAAACAAACCTGATCTCTCTAGGACATTCAGAAGCCAAGTTATAAGCCCACAAATGTGTAACTGGACTACTTCTTTAAATTGACACCAGATCCGGTCACCTTTGGGACATGGTTTGACCCCCTTAGAAAAGTGCTATCATCATGAAACATTCAGATCACTTACAACTCATTAGATTCTACCTTCTCGTAACGTTTCAGCCTGATTGGACCTTGTTTTCACACAAATGGACCCAGAATGATGTGAAATTGTGCTTCGTGCAACATAATTCTGGGTGCCATTTAAAAACCATAAGTGCTAATGACTCCATTCCTTTTTGAGGTTGTAGGGGCTGTTGATTGGAGTACACTAAAACAAACCTGATCTCTCTAGGACATTCAGAAACCAAGTTATAAGCCCTCAAAGGTGTAATTGGACTACTTCTTTAAAGTGATACCAGGCCCGGTGACCTTTGGGACATGGTTTGATCCCCTTAGGAAAGTACTATCATCATGAAACGTTCAGATCACTTACAACTCAATAGATTCTACCTTCCTGTAACGTTTCAGCCTGATTGGACGTTGTTTTCACACAAATGAACCCAGAATGATGTGAAATTGTGCTTTGTGCCACATAATTCTGGGTGCCATTTAAAAACCATAAGTGCTAATGACTCCATTCCTTTTTGTGGTTGTAGGGGCTGTTGATTGGAGTATACTTAAACAAACCTGATCTCTCTAGGACATTCAGAAGCCAAGTTATAAGCCCACAAATGTGTAACTGGACTACTTCTTTAAATTGACACCAGATCCGGTGACCATTGGGACATGGTTTGACCCCCTTAGGAAAGTGCTATCATCATGAAACGTTCAGATCACTTACAACTCAATAAATTATACCTTCCTGTAACGTTTCAGCCTGATTGGACCATGTTTTCATACAAATGGACCCAGAATGATGTGAAATTGTGCTTCGTGCAACATAATTCTGGGTGCCATTTACAAACCATAAGTGCTAATGACTCCATTCCTTTTTGTGGTTGTAGGGCCTGTTGATTGGAGTACACTAAAACAAACCTGATCTCTCTAGGACATTCAGAAGCCAAGTTATAAGCCCACAAATGTGTAACTGGACTACTTCTTTAAAGTGACACCAGATCCGGTGACCTTTGAACATGGTTTTACCCCCTATAGGAATGTGCGATCATCTTGAAACGTTCAGATCACTTACAACTCAATAGATTCTACCTTCTTGTAACGTTTCAGCCTGATTGGACCTTGTTTTCACTCAAATGAACCCAGAATGATGTGAAATTGTGCTTCGTGCAACATAATTCTGGGTGCCATTTAAAAACCATAAGTGCTAATGACTCCATTCCTTTTAGTGGTAATGGGGGCTGTTAATTGGAGTACTCTAAAACAAACCTGACCTCTCTAGGATATTCAGAAGCCAAGTTATAAGCCCACAAAGGTGTAACTGGACTACTTCTTTAAATTGACACCAGGCCCGGTGACCTTTGGGACATGGTTTGATCCCCTTAGGAAAGTGCTATCATCATGAAACGTTCAGATCACTTACAACTCAATAGATTCTACCTTCCTGTAACGTTTCAGCCTGATTGGACCTTGTTTTCACACAAATGAACCACGATTGATGTGAAATTGTGCTTCGAGCAACATAATTCTGGGTGCCATTTAAAAACCATAAGTGCTAATGACTCCATTCCTTTTAGTGGTAATGGGGGCTGCTAATTGGAGTACTCTAAAACAAACCTGACCTCTCTAGGATATTCAGAAGCCAAGTTATAAGCCCACAAAAGTGTAACTGGACTACTTCTTTAAAGTGACACCAGGCCCGGTGACCTTTGGGACATGGTTTGACCCCCTATAGGAATGTGCGATCATCATGAAACGTTCAGATCACTTACAACTCAATATATTCTACCTTCTTGTAACGTTTCAGCCTGATTGGACCTTGTTTTCGCACAAATGGACCCAGAATGATGTGAAATTGTGCTTCGTGGAACATAATTCTGGGTGCCATTTACAAACCATAAGTGCTAATGACTCCATTCCTTTTTGTGGTTGTAGGGGCTGTTGGTTGGAGTACATTAAAACAAACCTGATCTCTCTAGAACATTCAGAAGCCAAGTTATAAGCCCACAAATGTGTAACTGGACTACTTCTTTAAATTGACACCAGATCCGGTGACCTTTGGGACATGGTTTGACCCCCTTAGGAAAGTGATATCATCATGAAACATTCAGATCACTTACAACTCAATAGATTCTACCTTCCTGTAACGTTTCAGCCTGATTGGACGTTGTTTTCACACAAATGAACCCAGAATGATGTGAAATTGTGCTTTGTGCCACATAATTCTGGGTGCCATTTAAAAACCATAAGTGCTAATGACTCCATTCCTTTTTGTGGTTGTAGGGGCTGTTGATTGGAGTATACTAAAACAACCCTGATCTCTCTAGGACATTCAGAAGCCAAGTTATAAGCCCACAAATGTGTAACTGGACTACTTCTTTAAATTGAAACCAGATCCGGTGACCATTGGGACATGGTTTGACCCCCTTAGGAAAGTGATATCATCATGAAACATTCAGATCACTTACAACTCAATTGATTCTACCTTCCTGTAACGTTTCAGCCTGATTGGACGTTGTTTTCACACAAATGAACCCAGAATGATGTGAAATTGTGCTTTGTGCCACATAATTCTGGGTGCCATTTAAAAACCATAAGTGCTAATGACTCCATTCCTTTTTGTGGTTGTAGGGGCTGTTGATTGGAGTATACTAAAACAACCCTGATCTCTCTAGGACATTCAGAAGCCAAGTTATAAGCCCACAAATGTGTAACTGGACTACTTCTTTAAATTGAAACCAGATCCGGTGACCATTGGGACATGGTTTGACCCCCTTAGGAAAGTGCTATCATCATGAAACGTTCAGATCACTTACAACTCAATAAATTATACCTTCCTGTAACGTTTCAGCCTGATTGGACCATGTTTTCACACAAATGGACCCAGAATGATTTGAAATTGTGCTTCGTGCAACATAATTCTGGGTGCCATTTACAAACCATAAGTGCTAATGACTCCATTCCTTTTTGTGGTTGTAGGGGCTGTTGGTTGGAGTACATTAAAACAAACCTGATCTCTCTAGGACATTCAGAAGCCAAGTTATAAGCCCACAAATGTGTAACTGGACTACTTCTTTAAATTGACACCAGATCCGGTGACCTTTGGGACATGGTTTGACCCCCTTAGGAAAGTGCTATCATCATGAAACATTCAGATCACTTACAACTCAATAGATTCTACCTTCTCGTAACGTTTCAGCCTGATTGGACCTTGTTTTCACACAAATGGACCCAGAATGATGTGAAATTGTGCTTCATGCAAAATAATTCTGGGTGCCATTTAAAAACCATAAGTGCTAATGACTCCATTCCTTTTTGAGGTTGTAGGGGCTGTTGATTGGAGTACACTAAAACAAACCTGATCTCTCTAGGACATTCAGAAACCAAGTTATAAGCCCTCAAAGGTGTAATTGGACTACTTCTTTAAAGTGACACCAGATCCGGTGACCTTTGGGACATGGTTTTACCCCCTATAGGAATGTGCGATCATCTTGAAACGTTCAGATCACTTACAACTCAATAGATTCTACCTTCCTGTTACGTTTCAGCCTGATTGGACCTTGTTTTCACACAAATGAACCCAGAATGATGTGGAATTGTGCTTCGTGCAACATAATTCTGGGTGCCATTTAAAAACCATAAGTGCTAATGACTCCATTCCTTTTAGTGGTAATGGGGGCTGCTAATTGGAGTACTCTAAAACAAACCTGACCTCTCTAGGATATTCAGAAGCCAAGTTCTAAGCCCACAAAGGTGTAACTGGACTACTTCTTTAAAGTGACACCAGGCCCGGTGACCTTTGGGACATGGTTTGACCCCCTATAGGAATGTGCGATCATCATGAAACGTTCAGATCACTTACAACTCAATAGATTCTACCTTCTTGTAACGTTTCAGCCTGATTGGACCTTGTTTTCACACAAATGGACCCAGAATGATGTGAAATTTACGTCGTGGAACATAATTCTGGGTGCCATTTACAAACCATAAGTGCTAATGACTTCATTCCTTTTTGTGGTTGTAGGGGCTGTTGGTTGGAGTACATTAAAACAAACCTGATCTCTCTAGGACATTCAGAAGCCAAGTTATAAGCCCACAAATGTGTAACTGGACTACTTCTTTGAATTGACACCAGATCCGGTCACCTTTGGGACATGGTTTGACCCCCTTAGGAAAGTGCTATCATCATGAAACGTTCAGATCACTTACAACTCAATAAATTATACCTTCCTGTAACGTTTCAGCCTGATTGGACCATGTTTTCACACAAATGGACCCAGAATGATGTGAAATTGTGCTTCGTGCAACATAATTCTGGGTGCCATTTACAAACCATAAGTGCTAATGACTCCATTCCTTTTTGTGGTTGTAGGGCCTGTTGATTGGAGTACACTAAAACAAACCTGATCTCTCTAGGACATTCAGAAGCCAAGTTATAAGCCCACAAATGTGTAACTGGACTACTTCTTTAAAGTGACACCAGATCCGGTGACCTTTGAACATGGTTTTACCCCCTATAGGAATGTGCGATCATCTTGAAACGTTCAGATCACTTACAACTCAATAGATTCTACCTTCTTGTAACGTTTCAGCCTGATTGGACCTTGTTTTCACACAAATGAACCCAGAATGATGTGAAATTGTGCTTCGTGCAACATAATTCTGGGTGCCATTTAAAAACCATAAGTGCTAATGACTCCATTCCTTTTAGTGGTAATGGGGGCTGTTAATTGGAGTACTCTAAAACAAACCTGACCTCTCTAGGATATTCAGAAGCCAAGTTATAAGCCCACAAAGGTGTAACTGGACTACTTCTTTAAATTGACACCAGGCCCGGTGACCTTTGGGACATGGTTTGATCCCCTTAGGAAAGTGCTATCATCATGAAACGTTCAGATCACTTACAACTCAATAGATTCTACCTTCCTGTAACGTTTCAGCCTGATTGGACCTTGTTTTCACACAAATGAACCACGATTGATGTGAAATTGTGCTTCGAGCAACATAATTCTGGGTGCCATTTAAAAACCATAAGTGCTAATGACTCCATTCCTTTTAGTGGTAATGGGGGCTGCTAATTGGAGTACTCTAAATCAAACCTGACCTCTCTAGGATATTCAGAAGCCAAGTTATAAGCCCACAAAGGTGTAACTGGACTACTTCTTTAAAGTGACACCAGGCCCGGTGACCTTTGGGACATGGTTTGACCCCCTATAGGAATGTGCGATCATCATGAAACGTTCAGATCACTTACAACTCAATATAGTCTACCTTCTTGTAACGTTTCAGCCTGATTGGACCTTGTTTTCACACAAATGGACCCAGAATGATGTGAAATTGTGCTTTGTGCCACATAATTCTGGGTGCCATTTAAAAACCATAAGTGCTAATGACTCCATTCCTTTTTGTGGTTGTAGGGGCTGTTGATTGGAGTATACTAAAACAACCCTGATCTCTCTAGGACATTCAGAAGCCAAGTTATAAGCCCACAAATGTGTAACTGGACTACTTCTTTAAATTGAAACCAGATCCGGTGACCATTGGGACATGGTTTGACCCCCTTAGGAAAGTGCTATCATCATGAAACATTCAGATCACTTACAACTCAATAGATTCTACCTTCCTGTAACGTTTCAGCCTGATTGTACCTTGTTTTCACACAAATGAACCCATAATGATGTGGAATTGTGCTTCGTGCAACATAATTCTGGGTGCCATTTAAAAACCATAAGTGCTAATGACTCCATTCCTTTTTGAGGTTGTAGGGGCTGTTGATTGGAGTACACTAAAACAAACCTGATCTCTCTAGGACATTCAGAAACCAAGTTATAAGCCCTCAAAGGTGTAATTGGACTACTTCTTTAAAGTGATACCAGGCCCGGTGACCTTTGGGACATGGTTTGATCCCCTTAGGAAAGTACTATCATCATGAAACGTTCAGATCACTTACAACTCAATAGATTCTACCTTCCTGTAACGTTTCAGCCTGATTGGACGTTGTTTTCACACAAATGAACCCAGAATGATGTGAAATTGTGCTTTGTGCCACATAATTCTGGGTGCCATTTAAAAACCATAAGTGCTAATGACTCCATTCCTTTTTGTGGTTGTAGGGGCTGTTGATTGGAGTATACTTAAACAAACCTGATCTCTCTAGGACATTCAGAAGCCAAGTTATAAGCCCACAAATGTGTAACTGGACTACTTCTTTAAATTGACACCAGATCCGGTGACCATTGGGACATGGTTTGACCCCCTTAGGAAAGTGCTATCATCATGAAACGTTCAGATCACTTACAACTCAATAAATTATACCTTCCTGTAACGTTTCAGCCTGATTGGACCATGTTTTCATACAAATGGACCCAGAATGATGTGAAATTGTGCTTCGTGCAACATAATTCTGGGTGCCATTTACAAACCATAAGTGCTAATGACTCCATTCCTTTTTGTGGTTGTAGGGCCTGTTGATTGGAGTACACTAAAACAAACCTGATCTCTCTAGGACATTCAGAAGCCAAGTTATAAGCCCACAAATGTGTAACTGGACTACTTCTTTAAAGTGACACCAGATCCGGTGACCTTTGAACATGGTTTTACCCCCTATAGGAATGTGCGATCATCTTGAAACGTTCAGATCACTTACAACTCAATAGATTCTACCTTCTTGTAACGTTTCAGCCTGATTGGACCTTGTTTTCACTCAAATGAACCCAGAATGATGTGAAATTGTGCTTCGTGCAACATAATTCTGGGTGCCATTTAAAAACCATAAGTGCTAATGACTCCATTCCTTTTAGTGGTAATGGGGGCTGTTAATTGGAGTACTCTAAAACAAACCTGACCTCTCTAGGATATTCAGAAGCCAAGTTATAAGCCCACAAAGGTGTAACTGGACTACTTCTTTAAATTGACACCAGGCCCGGTGACCTTTGGGACATGGTTTGATCCCCTTAGGAAAGTGCTATCATCATGAAACGTTCAGATCACTTACAACTCAATAGATTCTACCTTCCTGTAACGTTTCAGCCTGATTGGACCTTGTTTTCACACAAATGAACCACGATTGATGTGAAATTGTGCTTCGAGCAACATAATTCTGGGTGCCATTTAAAAACCATAAGTGCTAATGACTCCATTCCTTTTAGTGGTAATGGGGGCTGCTAATTGGAGTACTCTAAAACAAACCTGACCTCTCTAGGATATTCAGAAGCCAAGTTATAAGCCCACAAAAGTGTAACTGGACTACTTCTTTAAAGTGACACCAGGCCCGGTGACCTTTGGGACATGGTTTGACCCCCTATAGGAATGTGCGATCATCATGAAACGTTCAGATCACTTACAACTCAATATATTCTACCTTCTTGTAACGTTTCAGCCTGATTGGACCTTGTTTTCGCACAAATGGACCCAGAATGATGTGAAATTGTGCTTCGTGGAACATAATTCTGGGTGCCATTTACAAACCATAAGTGCTAATGACTCCATTCCTTTTTGTGGTTGTAGGGGCTGTTGGTTGGAGTACATTAAAACAAACCTGATCTCTCTAGAACATTCAGAAGCCAAGTTATAAGCCCACAAATGTGTAACTGGACTACTTCTTTAAATTGACACCAGATCCGGTGACCTTTGGGACATGGTTTGACCCCCTTAGGAAAGTGATATCATCATGAAACATTCAGATCACTTACAACTCAATAGATTCTACCTTCCTGTAACGTTTCAGCCTGATTGGACGTTGTTTTCACACAAATGAACCCAGAATGATGTGAAATTGTGCTTTGTGCCACATAATTCTGGGTGCCATTTAAAAACCATAAGTGCTAATGACTCCATTCCTTTTTGTGGTTGTAGGGGCTGTTGATTGGAGTATACTAAAACAACCCTGATCTCTCTAGGACATTCAGAAGCCAAGTTATAAGCCCACAAATGTGTAACTGGACTACTTCTTTAAATTGAAACCAGATCCGGTGACCATTGGGACATGGTTTGACCCCCTTAGGAAAGTGATATCATCATGAAACATTCAGATCACTTACAACTCAATAGATTCTACCTTCCTGTAACGTTTCAGCCTGATTGGACGTTGTTTTCACACAAATGAACCCAGAATGATGTGAAATTGTGCTTTGTGCCACATAATTCTGGGTGCCATTTAAAAACCATAAGTGCTAATGACTCCATTCCTTTTTGTGGTTGTAGGGGCTGTTGATTGGAGTATACTAAAACAACCCTGATCTCTCTAGGACATTCAGAAGCCAAGTTATAAGCCCACAAATGTGTAACTGGACTACTTCTTTAAATTGAAACCAGATCCGGTGACCATTGGGACATGGTTTGACCCCCTTAGGAAAGTGCTATCATCATGAAACGTTCAGATCACTTACAACTCAATAAATTATACCTTCCTGTAACGTTTCAGCCTGATTGGACCATGTTTTCACACAAATGGACCCAGAATGATTTGAAATTGTGCTTCGTGCAACATAATTCTGGGTGCCATTTACAAACCATAAGTGCTAATGACTCCATTCCTTTTTGTGGTTGTAGGGGCTGTTGGTTGGAGTACATTAAAACAAACCTGATCTCTCTAGGACATTCAGAAGCCAAGTTATAAGCCCACAAATGTGTAACTGGACTACTTCTTTAAATTGACACCAGATCCGGTGACCTTTGGGACATGGTTTGACCCCCTTAGGAAAGTGCTATCATCATGAAACATTCAGATCACTTACAACTCAATAGATTCTACCTTCTCGTAACGTTTCAGCCTGATTGGACCTTGTTTTCACACAAATGGACCCAGAATGATGTGAAATTGTGCTTCATGCAAAATAATTCTGGGTGCCATTTAAAAACCATAAGTGCTAATGACTCCATTCCTTTTTGAGGTTGTAGGGGCTGTTGATTGGAGTACACTAAAACAAACCTGATCTCTCTAGGACATTCAGAAACCAAGTTATAAGCCCTCAAAGGTGTAATTGGACTACTTCTTTAAAGTGACACCAGATCCGGTGACCTTTGGGACATGGTTTTACCCCCTATAGGAATGTGCGATCATCTTGAAACGTTCAGATCACTTACAACTCAATAGATTCTACCTTCCTGTTACGTTTCAGCCTGATTGGACCTTGTTTTCACACAAATGAACCCAGAATGATGTGGAATTGTGCTTCGTGCAACATAATTCTGGGTGCCATTTAAAAACCATAAGTGCTAATGACTCCATTCCTTTTAGTGGTAATGGGGGCTGCTAATTGGAGTACTCTAAAACAAACCTGACCTCTCTAGGATATTCAGAAGCCAAGTTCTAAGCCCACAAAGGTGTAACTGGACTACTTCTTTAAAGTGACACCAGGCCCGGTGACCTTTGGGACATGGTTTGACCCCCTATAGGAATGTGCGATCATCATGAAACGTTCAGATCACTTACAACTCAATAGATTCTACCTTCTTGTAACGTTTCAGCCTGATTGGACCTTGTTTTCACACAAATGGACCCAGAATGATGTGAAATTTACGTAGTGGAACATAATTCTGGGTGCCATTTACAAACCATAAGTGCTAATGACTTCATTCCTTTTTGTGGTTGTAGGGGCTGTTGGTTGGAGTACATTAAAACAAACCTGATCTCTCTAGGACATTCAGAAGCCAAGTTATAAGCCCACAAATGTGTAACTGGACTACTTCTTTGAATTGACACCAGATCCGGTCACCTTTGGGACATGGTTTGACCCCCTTAGGAAAGTGCTATCATCATGAAACGTTCAGATCACTTACAACTCAATAAATTATACCTTCCTGTAACGTTTCAGCCTGATTGGACCATGTTTTCACACAAATGGACCCAGAATGATGTGAAATTGTGCTTCGTGCAACATAATTCTGGGTGCCATTTACAAACCATAAGTGCTAATGACTCCATTCCTTTTTGTGGTTGTAGGGCCTGTTGATTGGAGTACACTAAAACAAACCTGATCTCTCTAGGACATTCAGAAGCCAAGTTATAAGCCCACAAATGTGTAACTGGACTACTTCTTTAAAGTGACACCAGATCCGGTGACCTTTGAACATGGTTTTACCCCCTATAGGAATGTGCGATCATCTTGAAACGTTCAGATCACTTACAACTCAATAGATTCTACCTTCTTGTAACGTTTCAGCCTGATTGGACCTTGTTTTCACACAAATGAACCCAGAATGATGTGAAATTGTGCTTCGTGCAACATAATTCTGGGTGCCATTTAAAAACCATAAGTGCTAATGACTCCATTCCTTTTAGTGGTAATGGGGGCTGTTAATTGGAGTACTCTTAAACAAACCTGACCTCTCTAGGATATTCAGAAGCCAAGTTATAAGCCCACAAAGGTGTAACTGGACTACTTCTTTAAATTGACACCAGGCCCGGTGACCTTTGGGACATGGTTTGATCCCCTTAGGAAAGTGCTATCATCATGAAACGTTCAGATCACTTACAACTCAATAGATTCTACCTTCCTGTAACGTTTCAGCCTGATTGGACCTTGTTTTCACACAAATGAACCACGATTGATGTGAAATTGTGCTTCGAGCAACATAATTCTGGGTGCCATTTAAAAACCATAAGTGCTAATGACTCCATTCCTTTTAGTGGTAATGGGGGCTGCTAATTGGAGTACTCTAAATCAAACCTGACCTCTCTAGGATATTCAGAAGCCAAGTTATAAGCCCACAAAGGTGTAACTGGACTACTTCTTTAAAGTGACACCAGGCCCGGTGACCTTTGGGACATGGTTTGACCCCCTATAGGAATGTGCGATCATCATGAAACGTTCAGATCACTTACAACTCAATATAGTCTACCTTCTTGTAACGTTTCAGCCTGATTGGACCTTGTTTTCACACAAATGGACCCAGAATGATGTGAAATTGTGCTTTGTGCCACATAATTCTGGGTGCCATTTAAAAACCATAAGTGCTAATGACTCCATTCCTTTTTGTGGTTGTAGGGGCTGTTGATTGGAGTATACTAAAACAACCCTGATCTCTCTAGGACATTCAGAAGCCAAGTTATAAGCCCACAAATGTGTAACTGGACTACTTCTTTAAATTGAAACCAGATCCGGTGACCATTGGGACATGGTTTGACCCCCTTAGGAAAGTGCTATCATCATGAAACGTTCAGATCACTTACAACTCAATAAATTATACCTTCCTGTAACGTTTCAGCCTGATTGGACCATGTTTTCACACAAATGGACCCAGAATGATTTGAAATTGTGCTTCGTGCAACATAATTCTGGGTGCCATTTACAAACCATAAGTGCTAATGACTCCATTCCTTTTTGTGGTTGTAGGGCCTGTTGATTGGAGTACACTAAAACAAACCTGATCTCTCTAGGACATTCAGAAGCCAAGTTATAAGCCCACAAATGTGTAACTGGACTACTTCTTTAAAGTGACACCAGATCCGGTGACCTTTGAACATGGTTTTACCCCCTATAGGAATGTGCGATCATCTTGAAACGTTCAGATCACTTACAACTCAATAGATTCTACCTTCTTGTAACGTTTCAGCCTGATTGGACCTTGTTTTCACTCAAATGAACCCAGAATGATGTGAAATTGTGCTTCGTGCAACATAATTCTGGGTGCCATTTAAAAACCATAAGTGCTAATGACTCCATTCCTTTTAGTGGTAATGGGGGCTGTTAATTGGAGTACTCTAAAACAAACCTGACCTCTCTAGGATATTCAGAAGCCAAGTTATAAGCCCACAAAGGTTAAACTGGACTACTTTAAATTGACACCAGGCACGGTGACCTTTGGGACATGGTTTGATCCCCTTAGGAAAGTGCTATCATCATGAAACGTTCAGATCACTTACAACTCAATAGATTCTACCTTCCTGTAACGTTTCAGCCTGATTGGACCTTGTTTTCACACAAATGAACCACGATTGTTGTGAAATTGTGCTTCGAGCAACATAATTCTGGGTGCCATTTAAAAACCATAAGTGCTAATGACTCCATTACTTTTAGTGGTAATGGGGGCTGCTAATTGGAGTACTCTAAAACAAACCTGACCTCTCTAGGATATTCAGAAGCCAAGTTATAAGCCCACAAAGGTGTAACTGGACTACTTCTTTAAAGTGACACCAGGCCCGGTGACCTTTGGGACATGGTTTGACCCCCTATAGGAATGTGCGATCATCATGAAACGTTCAGATCACTTACAACTCAATATAGTCTACCTTCTTGTAACGTTTCAGCCTGATTGGACCTTGTTTTCACACAAATGGACCCAGAATGATGTGAAATTGTGCTTCGTGGAACATAATTCTGGGTGCCATTTACAAACCATAAGTGCTAATGACTCCATTCCTTTTTGTGGTTGTAGGGGCTGTTGGTTGGAGTACATTAAAACAAACCTGATCTCTCTAGAACATTCAGAAGCCAAGTTATAAGCCCACAAATGTGTAACTGGACTACTTCTTTAAATTGACACCAGATCCGGTGACCTTTGGGACATGGTTTGACCCCCTTAGGAAAGTGCTATCATCATGAAACATTCAGATCACTTACAACTCAATAGATTCTACCTTCCTGTAACGTTTCAGCCTGATTGTACCTTGTTTTCACACAAATGAACCCAGAATGATGTGAAATTGTGCTTCGTGCAACATAATTCTGGGTGCCATTTAAAAACCATAAGTGCTAATGACTCCATTCCTTTTTGTGGTTGTAGGGGCTGTTGATTGGAGTATACTAAAACAAACCTGATCTCTCTAGGACATTCAGAAGCCAAGTTATAAGCCCACAAATGTGTAACTGGACTACTTCTTTAAATTGACACCAGATCCGGTGACCTTTGGGACATTGTTTGACCCCCTTAGGAAAGTGCTATCATCATGAAACGTTCAGATCACTTACAACTCAATAGATTCTACCTTCTTGTAACGTTTCAGCCTGATTGGACCTTGTTTTCACACAAATGGACCCAGAATGATGTGAAATTGTGCTTCGTGCAACATAATTCTGGGTGCCATTTAATAACCATAAGTGCTAATGACTCCATTCCTTTTTGAGGTTGTAGGGGCTGTTGATTGGAGTACACTAAAACAACCCTGATCTCTCTAGGACATTCAGAAACAAAGTTATAAGCCCTCAAAGGTGTAATTGGACTACTTCTTTAAAGTGACACCAGGCCCGGTGACCTTTGGGACATGGTTTGACCCCCTATAGGAATGTGCGATCATCATGAAACGTTCAGATCACTTACAACTCAATAGATTCTACCTTCTTGTAACGTTTCAGCCTGATTGGACCTTGTTTTCACACAAATGGACCCAGAATGATGTGAAATTGTGCTTCGTGCAACATAATTCTGGGGGCCATTTACAAACCATAAGTGCTAATGACTCCATTCCTTTTTGTGGTTGTAGGGGCTGTTGATTGGAGTACACTAAAACAAACCTGATCTCTCTAGGACATTCAGAAGCCAAGTTATAAGCCCACAAAGGTGTAACTGGACTACTTCTTTAAATTGACACCAGATCCGGTTACCTTTGGGACATTGTTTGACCCCCTTAGGAAAGTCCGATCATCTTGAAATGTTCAGATCACTTACAACTCAATAGATTCTACCTTCTTGTAACGTTTCAGCCTGATTGGACCTTGTTTTCACACAAATGGACCCAGAATAATGTGAAATTGTGCTTAGTGCAACATAATTCTGGGTGCCATTTAAAAACCATAAGTGCTAATGACTCCATTCCTTTTAGTGGTAACGGGGGCTGTTAATTGGAGTACTCTAAAACAAACCTGGCCTCTCTAGGATATTCAGAAGCCAAGTTATAAGCCCACAAAGGTGTAACTGGACTACTTCTTTAAAGTGACGCCTGGCCCGGTGACCTTTGGGACATAGTTTGACCCCCTATAGGAATGTGCGATCATCATGAAACGTTCAGATCACTTACAACTCAATAGATTCTACCTTCTTGTAACGTTTCAGCCTGATTGGACCTTGTTTTCACACAAATGGACCCAGAATGATGTGAAATTGTGCTTCGTGCAACATAATTCTGGGTGCCATTTACAAACCATAAGTGCTAATGACTCCATTCCTTTTTGTGGTTGTAGGGGCTGTTGATTGGAGTACACTAAAACAAACCTGATCTCTCTAGGACATTCAGAAGCCAAGTTATAAGCCCACAAAGGTGTAACTGGACTACTTCTTTAAATTGACACCAGATCCGGTGACCTTTGGGACATTGTTTGACCCCCTTAGGAAAGTGCGATCATCTTGAAACGTTCAGATCACTTACAACTCAATAGGTTCTACCTTCTTGTAACGTTTCAGCCTGATTGGACCTTGTTTTCACACAAATGGAACCAGAATGATGTGAAATTGTGCTTAGTGCAATATAATTCTGGGTACCATTTACAAACCATAAGTGCTAATGACTCCATTCCTTTTTGTGGTTGTAGGGGCTGTTGGTTGGAGTACATTAAAACAAACCTGATCTCTCTAGGACATTCAGAAGCCAATTTATAAGCCCACAAATGTGTAACTGGACTACTTCTTTAAATTGACACCAGATCCGGTGACCTTTGGGACATTGTTTGACCCCCTTAGGAAAGTGCTATCATCATGAAACGTTCAGATCACTTACAACTCAATAGATTCTACCTTCTTGTAACGTTTCAGCCTGATTGGACCTTGTTTTCACACAAATGGACCCAGAATGATGTGAAATTGTGCTTCGTGCAACATAATTCTGGGTACCATTTAAAAACCATAAGTGCTAATGACTCCATTCATTTTTGAGGTTGTAGGGGCTGTTGATTGGAGTACACTAAAACAAACCTGATCTCTCTAGGACATTCAGAAACCAAGTTATAAAGCCCTCAAACGTGTAATTGGACTACTTCTTCAAAGTGACACCAGGCCCGGTGACCTTTGGGACATGGTTTGACCCTCTATAGGAATGTGCGATCATCATGAAACGTTCAGATCACTTACAACTCAATAGATTCTACCTTCTTGTAACGTTTCAGCCTGATTGGACCTTGTTTTCACACAAATGGACCCAGAATGATATGAAATTGTGCTTCGTGCAACATAATTCTGGGTGCCATTTACAAACCATAAGTGCTAATGACTCCATTCCTTTTTGTGGTTGTAGGGGCTGTTGATTGGAGTACACTAAAACAAACCTGATCTCTCTAGGACATTCAGAAGCCAAGTTATAAGCCCACAAAGGTGTAACTGGACTACTTCTTTAAATTGACACCAGATCCGGTGACCTTTGGGACATTGTTTGACCCCCTTAGGAAAGTGCGATCATCTTGAAATGTTCAGATCACTTACAACTCAATAGATTCTACCTTCTTGTAACGTTTCAGCCTGATTGGACCTTGTTTTCACACAAATGGACCCAGAATGATGTGAAATTGTGCTTAGTGCAACATAATTCTGGGTGCCATTTAAAAACCATAAGTGCTCATGACTCCATTCCTTTTAGTGGTAACGGGGGCTGTTAATTGGAGTACTCTAAAACAAACCTGACCTCTCTAGGATATTCAGAAGCCAAGTTATAAGCCCACAAAGGTGTAACTGGACTACTTCTTTAAAGTGACGCCAGGCCCGGTGACCTTTGGGACATAGTTTGACCCCCTATAGGAATGTGCGATCATCATGAAACGTTCAGATCACTTACAACTCAATAGATTCTACCTTCTTGTAACGTTTCAGCCTGATTGGACCTTGTTTTCACACAAATGGACCCAGAATGATGTGAAATTGTGCTTCGTGCAACATAATTCTGGGTGCCATTTACAAACCATAAGTGCTAATGACTCCATTCCTTTTTGTGGTTGTAGGGGCTGTTGATTGGAGTACACTAAAACAACCCTGATCTCTCTAGGACATTCAGAAGCCAAGTTATAAGCCCACAAATGTGTAACTGGACTACTTCTTTAAATTGACACCAGATCCGGTGACCTTTGGGACATGGTTTGACCCCCTTAGGAAAGTGCAATTATCATGAAACGTGCAGATCACTTACAACTCAATAGATTCTACCTTCCTGTAACATTTCAGCCTGATTGGACCTTGTTTTCACACAAATGGACCCAGAATGATGTGAAATTGTGCTTCGTGCAACATATTTCTGGGTGCCATTCACAAACCATAAGTGCTAATGACTCCATTCCTTTTTGTGGTTGTAGGGGCTGTTGATTGGAGTACACTAAAACAACCCTGATCTCTCTAGGACATTCAGAAGCCAAGTTATAAGCCCACAAATGTGTAACTGGACTACTTATTTAAATTGACACCAGATCCGGTAACGTTTGGGACATGGTTTGACCCCCTTAGGAAAGTGCTATCATCATGAAACGTTCTGATCACTTACAACTCAATAGATTCTACCTTCCTGTAACGTTTCAGCCTGATTGGTTCTTGTTTTCACACAAATGAACCCAGAATGATGTGAAATTGTGCTTCGTGCAACATAATTCTGGGTGCCATTTACAAACCATAAGTGCTAATGACTCCATTCCTTTTTGTGGTTGTAGGGGCTGTTGATTGGAGTACACTAAAATAAACCTGATCTCTCTACGAAATTCAGAAGCCAAGTTATAAGCCCACAAATGTGTAACTGGACTACTTCTTTAAAGTGACACCAGATCCGGTGACCTTTGGGACATGGTTTGACCCCCTTAGGAATGTGCAATCATCATGAAACGTTCAGATCACTTACAACTCAATAGATTCTACCTTCCTGTAGCGTTTCAGCCTGATTGGACCTTGTTTTCACACAAATGGACCCAGAATGATGTAAAATTGTGCTTCGTGCAACATAATTCTGTGTGTCATTTAAAAACCGTAAGAGCTAATGACTCCATTCCTTTTTGGGGCAATAGGGGCTGTTGATTGGAGTACCCTAAAACAAACCTGACCTCTCTAGGATATTCAGAAGCCAAGTTATAAGCCCACAAAGGTGTAAATGGACTACTTCTTTAAATTGACACCAGATCCGGTGACGTTTGGGACATGGTTTGACCCCCTATAGGAATGTGTGATTATCATGAAACGTTCAGATCACTTACAACTCAATAGATTCTACCTACTTGTAACGTTTCAGCCTGATTGGACCTTGTTTTCACACAAATGGACCCAGAATGATGTGAAATTGTGCTTCGTGCAACATAATTCTGGGTGCCATTTACAAACCATAAGTGCTATTGACTCCATTCTTTTTTGTGGTTGTAGGGGCTGTTGATTGGAGTACACTAAAACAAACCTGATCTCTCTAGGACATTCAGAAGCCAAGTTATAAGCCCACAAAGGTGTAACTGGACTACTTCTTTAAATTGACACCAGATCCGGTGACCTTTGGGACATTGTTTGACCCCCTTAGGAAAGTGCGATCATCTTGAAACGTTCAGATCACTTACAACTCAATAGGTTCTAACTTCTTGTAACGTTTCAGCCTGATTGGACCTTGTTTTCACACAAATGGACCCAGAATGATGTGAAATTGTGCTTAGTGCAACATAATTCTGGGTACCATTTACAAACCATAAGTGCTAATGACTCCATTCCTTTTTGTGGTTGTAGGGGCTGTTGGTTGGAGTACATTAAAACAAACCTGATCTCTCTAGGACATTCAGAAGCCAATTTATGAGCCCACAAATGTGTAACTGGACTACTTCTTTAAATTGACACCAGATCCGGTGACCTTTGGCACATGGTTTGACCCCCTTAGGAAAGTGTTATCATCTTGAAACGTTCAAATCACTTACAACTCAATAGATTCTACCTTCCTGTAACGTTTCAGCCTGAATGGACCTTGTTTTCACACAAATGGACCCAGAATGATGTGAAATTGTGCTTCGTGCAACATAATTCTGGGTGCCATTTACAAACCATAAGTGCTAATGACTCCATTCCTTTTTAATGGTTGTAGGGGCTGTTGATTGGAGTACACTAAAACAAACCTGATCTCTCTAGGACATTCAGAAGCCAAGTTATAAGCCCACAAATGTGTAACTGGACTACTTCTTTAAATTGACAACAGATCCGGTGACCTTTGGGACATGGTTTGACCCCCTTAGGAAAGTGCTATCATCATGAAACGTTCATATCACTTACAACTCAATAGATTCTACCTTCCTGTAACGTTTCAGCCGGATTGGACCTTGTTTTCACACAAATGAACCCAGAATGATGTGAAATTGTGCTTCGTGCAACATAATTCTGGGTGCCATTTACAAACCATAAGTGCTAATGACTCCATTGCTTTTTGTGGTTGTAGGGGCTGTTAATTGGAGAACACTAATACAAACCTAACCTCTCTAGGACATTCAGAAGCCAAGTTATAAGCCCACAAAGGTGTAACTGGACTACTTCTTTAAAGTGACACCAGGCCCGGTGACCTTTGGGACATGGTTTGACCCCCTTAGGAAAGTGCTATCATCATGAAACGTTCAGATCACTTACAACTCAATAGATTCTACCTTCCTGTAACATTTCAGCCTGATTGGACCTTGTTTTCACACAAATGAACCCAGAATGATGTGAAATTGTGCTTCGTGCAACATAATTCTGGGTGCCATTTACAAACCATAAGTGCTAATGACTCCATTCCTTTTTGTGGTTGTAGGGGCTGTTGATTGGAGTACACTAAAACAACCCTGATCTCTCTAGGACATTCAGAAGCCAAGTTATAAGCCCACAAATGTGTAACTGGACTACTTATTTAAATTGACACCAGATCCGGTAACGTTTGGGACATGGTTTGACCCCCTTAGGAAAGTGCTATCATCATGAAACGTTCTGATCACTTACAACTCAATAGATTCTACCTTCCTGTAACGTTTCAGCCTGATTGGTTCTTGTTTTCACACAAATGAACCCAGAATGATGTGAAATTGTGCTTCGTGCAACATAATTCTGGGTGCCATTTACAAACCATAAGTGCTAATGACTCCATTCCTTTTTGTGGTTGTAGGGGCTGTTGATTGGAGTACACTAAAATAAACCCGATCTCTCTACGACATTCAGAAGCCAAGTTATAAGCCCACAAATGTGTAACTGGACTACTTCTTTAAAGTGACACCAGATCCGGTGACCTTTGGGACATGGTTTGACCCCCTTAGGAATGTGCAATCATCATGAAACGTTCAGATCACTTACAACTCAATAGATTCTACCTTCCTGTAGCGTTTCAGCCTGATTGGACCTTGTTTTCACACAAATGGACCCAGAATGATGTAAAATTGTGCTTCGTGCAACATAATTCTGGGTGTCATTTAAAAACCGTAAGAGCTAATGACTCCATTCCTTTTTGGGGCAATAGGGGCTGTTGATTGGAGTACCCTAAAACAAACCTGACCTCTCTAGGATATTCAGAAGCCAAGTTATAAGCCCACAAAGGTGTAAATGGACTACTTCTTTAAATTGACACCAGATCCGGTGACGTTTGGGACATGGTTTGACCCCCTATAGGAATGTGTGATTATCATGAAACGTTCAGATCACTTACAACTCAATAGATTCTACCTACTTGTAACGTTTCAGCCTGATTGGACCTTGTTTTCACACAAATGGACCCAGAATGATGTGAAATTGTGCTTAGTGCAACATAATTCTGGGTACCATTTACAAACCATAAGTGCTAATGACTCCATTCCTTTTTGTGGTTGTAGGGGCTGTTGGTTGGAGTACATTAAAACAAACCTGATCTCTCTAGGACATTCAGAAGCCAATTTATAAGCCCACAAATGTGTAACTGGACTACTTCTTTAAATTGACACCAGATCCGGTGACCTTTGGCACATGGTTTGACCCCCTTAGGAAAGTGTTATCATCTTGAAACGTTCAAATCACTTACAACTCAATAGATTCTACCTTCCTGTAACGTTTCAGCCTGAATGGACCTTGTTTTCACACAAATGGACCCAGAATGATGTGAAATTGTGCTTCGTGCAACATAATTCTGGGTGCCATTTACAAACCATAAGTGCTAATGACTCCATTCCTTTTTAATGGTTGTAGGGGCTGTTGATTGGAGTACACTAAAACAAACCTGATCTCTCTAGGACATTCAGAAGCCAAGTTATAAGCCCACAAATGTGTAACTGGACTACTTCTTTAAATTGACAACAGATCCGGTGACCTTTGGGACATGGTTTGACCCCCTTAGGAAAGTGCTATCATCATGAAACGTTCATATCACTTACAACTCAATAGATTCTACCTTCCTGTAACGTTTCAGCCGGATTGGACCTTGTTTTCACACAAATGAACCCAGAATGATGTGAAATTGTGCTTCGTGCAACATAATTCTGGGTGCCATTTACAAACCATAAGTGCTAATGACTCCATTCCTTTTTGTGATTGTATGGGCTTTTGATTGGAGTACATTAAAACAAACCTGATCTCTCTAGGACATTCAGAAGCCAAGTTATAAGCCCACAAATGTGTAACTGGACTACTTCTTTAAAGTGACACCAGGCCCGGTGACCTTTGGGACATGGTTTGACCCCCTATAGGAATGTGCGATCATCATGAAACGTTCAGATCACTTACAACTCAATAGATTCTACCTTCTTGTAACGTTTCAGCCTGATTGGACCTTGTTTTCACACAAATGAACCCAGAATGATGTGAAATTGTGCTTCGTGCAACATAATTCTGGGTGCCATTTAAAAACCATAAGTGCTAATGACTCCATTCCTTTTTGAGGTTGTAGGGGCTGTTGATTGGAGTACACTAAAACAAACCTGATCTCTCTAGGACATTCAGAAGCCAAGTTATAAGACCTCAAAGGTGTCACTGGACTACTTCTTTAAAGTGACACCAGGCCCGGTGACCTTTGGGACATGGTTTTACCCCCTATAGGAATGTGCGATCATCTTGAAATGTTCAGATCACTTACAACTCAATAGATTCTACCTTCTTGTAGCGTTTCAGCTTGATTGGACCTTGTTTTCACACAAATGGACCCAGAATGACGTGAAATTGTGCTTCGTGCAACATAATTCTGGGTGCCATTTACAAACCATAAGTGCTAATGACTCCATTCCTTTTTGTGGTTGTAGGGGCTGTTGATTGGAGTACACTAAAACAAACCTAACCTCTCTAGGACATTCAGAAGCCAAGTTATAAGCCCACAAAGGTGTAACTGGACTACCTCTTTAAAGTGACACCAGGCCCGGTGACCTTTGGGACATGGTTTTGCCCCCTATAGGAATGTGCGATCATCTTGAAACGTTCAGATCACTTACAACTCAATAGAATCTACCTTCTTGTAGCGTTTCAGCCTGATTGGACCTTGTTTTCACACAAATGGACCCAGAATGATGTGAAATTGTGCTTCATGCAACATAATTCTGGGTGCCATTTACAAACCTTAAGTGCTAATGACTCCATTCCTTTTTGTGGTTGTAGGGGCTGTTGATTGGAGTACACTAAAACAAACCTGATCTCTCTAGGACATTCAGAAGCCAAGTTATAAGCCCACAAATGTGTAACTTGACTACTTCTTTAAATTGACACCAGATCCGGTGACCTTTGGGACATGTTTTGAACCCCTTAGGAAAGTGCTATCATCATGAAACGTTCAGATCACTTACAACTCAATAGATTCTACCTTCCTGTAACGTTTCAGCCTTATTGGACCTTGTTTTCACACAAATGAACCCAGAATGATGTGAAATTGTGCTTCGTGCAACATAATTCTGGGTGCCATTTAAAAACCATGAGTGCTAAAGACTCCATTCCTTTTTGAGGTTGTAGGGGCTGTTGATTGGAGTACACTAAAACAAACCTGATCTCTCTAGGACATTCAGAAGCCAAGTTATAAAGCCCTCAAAGGTGTAACTGGACTACTTCTTTAACGTGACACCAGGCCCGGTGACCTTTGGGACATGGTTTGACCCCCTTAGGAAAGTGCTATCATCATGAAACGTTCAGATCACTTACAACTCAATAGATTCTACCTTCCTGTAACGTTTCAGCCTGATTGGACCTTGTTTTCACACAAATGGACCCAGAATGATGTGAAATTGTGCTTCGTGCAACATAATTCTGGGTGCCATTTACAAACCATAAGTGCTAATGACTCCATTCCTTTTTTTGGTTGTAGGGGCTGTTGATTGGAGTACATTAAAACAAACCTGATCTCTCTAGGACATTCAGAAGCCAAGTTATAAGCCCACAAATGTGTAACTGGACTACTTCTTTAAATTGACACCAGATCCGGTGACCTTTGGGACATGGTTTGACCCCCTTAGGAAAGTGCTATCATCATGAAACGTTCAGATCACTTACAACTCAATAGATTCTACCTTCCTGTAGCGTTTCAGCCTGATTGAACCTTGTTTTCACACAAATGGACCCAGAATGATGTGAAATTGTGCTTCGTGCCACATAATTCTGGGTGCCATTTACAAACCATAAGTGCTAATGACTCCATTCCTTTTTGTGGTTGTAGGGGCTGTTGATTGGAGTACATTAAAACAAACCTGATCTCTCTAGGACATTCAGAAGCCAAGTTATAAGCCCACAAATAAGTAACTGGACTACTTCTTTAAATTGACACCAGATCCGGTGACCTTTGGGACATGGTTTGACCCCCTTAGGAAAGTGCTATCATCATGAAACGTTCAGATCACTTACAACTCAATAGATTCTACCTTCCTGTAACGTTTCAGCCTGATTGGACCTTGTTTTCACACAAATGAACCCAGAATGATGTGAAATTGTGCTTAGTGCAGCATAATTCTGGGTGCCATTTAAAAACCATAAGTGCTAATGACTCCATTCCTTTTTGTGGTTGTAGGGGCTGTTGATCGGAGTACACTAAAACAAACCTGACCTCTCTAGGACATTCAGAAGCCAAGTTATAAGCCCACAAATGTTTACTGGACTACTTCTTTAAATTGACACCAGATCCGGTGACCTTTGGGACATGGTTTGACCCCCTATAGGAATGTGCGATCATCATGAAACGTTCAGATCACTTACAACTCAATAGATTCTACCTTCCTGTAACGTTTCAGCCTGATTGGACCTTGTTTTCACACAAATGAACCCAGAATGATGTGAAATTGTGCTTAGTGCAGCATAATTCTGGGTGCCATTTAAAAACCATAAGGGCTGTTGATTGGAGTACACTAAAACAAACCTGAAATCTCTAGGAAATTCAGAAGCCAAGTTATAGGCCCACAAATGTGTAACTGGACTACTTCTTTAAATTGACACCAGATCCGGTGACCTTTGGGACATGGTTTGACCCCCTTAGGAAAGTTCTATCATCATGAAAGGCCCAGATCACTTACAACTCAATAGATTCTACCTTCCTGTAACGTTTCTGCCTTATTGGACCTTGTTTTCACACAAATGAACCCAGAATGATGTGAAATTGTGCTTCGTGCAACATAATTCTGGGTGCCATTTAAAAACCATAAGTGCTAATGACTCCATTCCTTTTTGGGGTAATGGGGGCTGTTAATTGGAGTACTCTAAAACAAACCTGACCTCTCTAGGATATTCAGAAGCCAAGTTATAAGCCCACAAATGTGTAACTGGACTACTTCTTTAAATTGACACCAGATCCGGTGACCTTTGGGACATGGTTTTACCCGCTATAGGAATGTGCAATCATCATGAAACTTTCAGATCACTTACAACTCAAAAGATTGTACCTTCTTGTAACGTTTCAGCCTGATTGGACCTTGTTTTCACACAAATGAACCCAGAATGATGTGAAATTGTGCTTCGTGCAACATAATTCTGGGTGCCATTTAAAAACCATAAGTGCTAATGACTCCATTCCTTTTGGGGGTGATGGGGGCTGTTAATTGTAGTGCTCTAAAACAAACCTGACCTCTCTAGGATATTCAGAAGCCAAGTTATAAGCCCACAAAGGTGTAAATGGACTACTTCTTTAAATTGACACCAGATCCGGTGACGTTTGGGACATGGTTTGACCCCCTTAGGAAAGTGCTATCATCATGAAACGTTCAGATCACATACAACTCAATAGATTCTACCTTCCTGTAACGTTTCAGCCTGATTGGACCTTGTTTTCACACAAATGAACCCAGAATGACGTGAAATTGTGCTTCGTGCAACATAATTCTGGGTGCCATTTAAAAACCATAAGTGCTAATGACTCCATTCCTTTTTGGGATAATGGGGGCTGTTAATTGGAGTACACTAAAACAAACCTGACCTCTCTAGGACATTCAGAAGCCAAGTTATAAGCCCAAAAATGTGTAACTGGACTACTTCTTTAAAGTGACACCAGGCCCGGTGACCTTTGGGACAAGGTTTGACCTCCTATAGGAATGTGCGATCATCATGAAACGTTCAGATCACTTACAACTCAATAGATTCTACCTTCTTGTAACGTTTCAGCCTGATTGGACCTTGTTTTCACACAAATGAAGCTAGACTGATGTGAAATTGTGCTTCGTGCAACATAATTCTGGGTGCCATTTACAAACCATAAGTGCTAATGACTCCATTCCTTTTTGTGGTTGTAGGGGCTGTTGATTGGAGTACACTAAAACAACCCTGATCTCTCTAGGACATTCAGAAGCCAAGTCATAAGCCCACAAATGTGTAACTGGACTACTTCTTTAAATTGACACCAGATCCGGTGACCTTTGGGACATGGTTTGACCCCCTTAGGAAAGTGGTATCATCATGAAACGTTCAGATCCCTTACAACTCAATAGATTCTACCTTCCTGTAACATTTCAGCCTGATTGGACCTTGTTTTCACACAAATGGACCCAGAATGATGTGAAATTGTGCTTCGTGCAACATAATTCTGGGTGCCATTTAAAAACCATAAGTGCTAATGACTCCATTTCTTTTTTGAGGTTGTAGGGATTGATGATTGGAGTACACTAAATCAAACCTGATCTCTCTAGGACATTCAGAAGCCAGGTTATAAGCCCACAAATGTGTAACTGGACTACTTCTTTAAAGTGACACCAGGCCCTGTGACCTTTGGGACATGGTTTTTCCCGCTATAGGAATGTGCGATCATCATGAAACGTTCAGATCACTTACAACTCAATAGATTGTACCTTCTTGTAACGTTTCAGCCTGATTGGACCTTGTTTTCACACAAATGAACCCAGAATGATGTGAAATTGTGCGTCGTGCAACATAATTCTGGGTGCCATTTAAAAACCATAAGTGCTAATGACTCCATTCCTTTTTGTGGTAATGGGGGCTGTTAATTGTAGTACTCTAAGACAAACCTGACCTCTCTAGGATATTCAGAAGCCAAGTTATAAGCCCACAAAGTTGTAAATGGACTACTTCTTTAAATTGACACCAGATCCGGTGACGTTTGGGACATGGTTTGACCCCCTTAGGAAAGCTCTATCATCATGAAACGTTCAGATCACTTACAACTCAATAGATTCTACCTTCCTGTAACGTTTCAGCCTGATTGGACCTTGTTTTCACACAAATGAACCCAGAATGACGTGAAATTGTGCTTCGTGCAACATAATTCTGGGTGCCATTTAAAAACCATAAGTGCTAATGACTCCATTCATTTTTGGGATAATGGGGGCTGTTAATTGGAGTACACTAAAACAAACCTGACCTCTCTAGGACATTCAGAAGCCAAGTTATAAGCCCACAAATGTGTAACTGGACTACTTCTTTAAAGTGACACCAGGCCCGGTGACCTTTGGGACAAGGTTTGACCTCCTATAGGAATGTGCGATCATCATGAAACGTTCAGATCACTTACAACTCAATAGATTCTACCTTCTTGTAACGTTTCAGCCTGATTGGACCTTGTTTTCACACAAATGAAGCTAGACTGATGTGAAATTGTGCTTCGTGCAACATAATTCTGGGTGCCATTTACAAACCATAAGTGCTAATGACTCCATTCCTTTTTGTGGTTGTAGGGGCTGTTGATTGGAGTACACTAAAACAACCCTGATCTCTCTAGGACATTCAGAAGCCAAGTCATAAGCCCACAAATGTGTAACTGGACTACTTCCTTAAATTGACACCAGATCCGGTGACCTTTGGGACATGGTTTGACCCCCTTAGGAAAGTGGTATCATCATGAAACGTTCAGATCCCTTACAACTCAATAGATTCTACCTTCCTGTAACATTTCAGCCTGATTGGACCTTGTTTTCACACAAATGGACCCAGAATGATGTAAAATTGTGCTTCGTGCAACATAATTCTGGGTGTCATTTAAAAACCATAAGAGCTAATGACTCCATTCCTTTTTGGGGCAATAGGGGCTGTTGATTGGAGTACCCTAAATCAAACCTGACCTCTCTAGGATATTCAGAAGCCAAGTGATAAGCCCACAAATGTGTAACTGGACTACTTCTTTAAATTGACACCAGATCCGGTGACCTTTGGGACATGGTTTGACCCCCTTAGGAAAGTGGTATCATCATGAAACGTTCAGATCCCTTACAACTCAATAGATTCTACCTTCCTGTAACATTTCAGCCTGATTGGACCTTGTTTTCACACAAATGGACCCAGAATGATGTGAAATTGTGCTTCGTGCAACATAATTCTGGGTGCCATTTAAAAACCATAAGTGCTAATGACTCCATTCCTTTTTGTGGTAATGGGGGCTGTTAATTGGAGTACTCTAAAACAAACCTGACCTCTCTAGGATATTCAGAAGCCAAGTTATAAGCCCACAAAGGTGTAACTGGACTACTTCTTTAAAGTGACACCAGGCCCGGTGACCTTTGGGACATGGTTTGACCCCCTATAGGAATGTGCAATCATCATGAAACGTTCATATCACTTACAACTCAATAGATTCTACCTTCTTGTAACGTTTCAGCCTTATTGGACCTTGTTTTCACACAAATGGACCCAGAATGATGTGAAATTGTGCTTCGTGCAACATAATTCTGGGTGCCATTTACAAACCATAAGTGCTAATGACTCCATTCCTTTTTGTGGTTGTAGGGGCTGTTGATTGGAGTACACTAAAACAACCCTGATCTCTCTTGGACATTCAGAAGCCAAGTTATAAGCCCACAAATGTGTAACTGGACTACTTTAAATTGACACCAGATCCGGTGACCTTTGGGACATGGTTTGACCCCCTTAGGAAAGTGCTATCATCATGAAACGTTCAGACCACTTACAACTCAATATATTCTACCTTCCTGTAACATTTCAGCCTGATTGGGCCTTGTTTTCACACAAATGGACCCAGAATGATGTGAAATTGTGCTTCGTGCAACATAATTCTGGGTGCCATTTACAAACCATAAGTGCTAATGACTCCATTCCTTTTTGTGGTTGTAGGGGCTGTTGATTGGAGTACACTAAAACAACCCTGATCTCTCTAGGACATTCAGAAGCCAAGTTATAAGCCCACAAATGTGTAACTGGACTACTTCGTTAAATTGACACCAGATCCGGTGACCTTTGGGACATGGTTTGACCCCCTTAGGATAGTGCAATCATCATGAAACGTTCAGATCACTTACAACTCAATAGATTCTACCTTCCTGTAACATTTCAGCCTGATTGGACCTTGTTTTCACACAAATGGACCCAGAATGATGTGAAATTGTGCTTCGTGCAACATAATTCTGGGTGCCATTTAAAAACCATAAGTGCTAATGACTCAATTTCTTTTTGAGGTTGTAGGGGCTGATGATTGGAGTACACTAAAATAAAACTGATCTCTCTAGGACATTCAGAAGCCAAGTTATAAGCCCACAAATGTGTAACTGGACTACTTCTTTAAAGTGACACCAGATCCGGTGACCTTTGGGACATGGTTTGACCCCCTTAGGAATGAGCGATCATCATGAAACGTTCAGATCACTTACAACTCAATAGATTCTACCTTCCTGTAGCGTTTCAGCCTGATTGGACCTTGTTTTCACACAAATGGACCCAGAATGATGTAAAATTGTGCTTCGTGCAACATAATTCTGGGTGTCATTTAAAAACCATAAGAGCTAATGACTCCATTCCTTTTTGGGGCAATAGGGGCTGTTGATTGGAGTACCCTAAAACAAAACTGACCTCTCTAGGATATTCAGAAGCCAAGTTATAAGCCCACAAAGGTGTAAATGGACTACTTCTTTAAATTGACACCAGATCCGGTGACGTTTGGGACATGGTTTGACCCCCTTAGGAAAGCTCTATCATCATGAAACGTTCAGATCACTTACAACTCAATAGATTCCACCTTCCTGTAACGTTTCAGCCTGATTGGACCTTGTTTTCACACAAATGAACCCAGAATGATGTGAAATTGTGCTTCGTGCAACATAATTCTGGGTGCCATTTAAAAACGATAAGTGCTAATGACTCCATTCCTTTTTGGGGTAATTGGGGCTGTTAATTGGAGTACACTAAAACAAACCTGACCTCTCTAGGATATTCAGAAGCCAAGTTATAAGCCCACAAATGTGTAACTGGACTACTTCTTTAAAGTGACACCAGGCCCGGTGACCTTTGGGACATGGTTTGACCCCCTATAGGAATGTGTGATTATCATGAAACGTTCAGATCACTTACAACTCAATAGATTCTACCTTCTTGTAACGTTTCAGCCTGATTGGACCTTGTTTTCACACAAATGGACCCAGAATGATGTGAAATTGTGCTTTGTGCAACATAATTCTGGGTACCATTTACAAACCATAAGTGCTAATGACTCCATTCCTTTTTGTGGTTGTAGGGGCTGTTGATTGGAGTACACTAAAACAAACCTGACCTCTCTAGGACATTCAGAAGCCAAGTTATAAGCCCACAAATGTGTAACTGGACTACTTCTTTAAAGTGACACCAGATCCGGTGACCTTTGGGACATGGTTTGACCCCCTTAGGAATGTGCGATCATCATGAAACGTTCAGATCACTTACAACTCAATAGATTCTACCTTCCTGTAGCGTTTCAGCCTGATTGGACCTTGTTTTCACACAAATGGACCCATAATGATGTAAAATTGTGCTTCGTGCAACATAATTCTGGGTGTCATTTAAAAACCATAAGAGCTAATGACTCCATTCCTTTTTGGGGCAATAGGGGCTGTTGATTGGAGTACCCTAAAACAAACCTGACCTCTCTAGGATATTCAGAAGCCAAGTTATAAGCCCACAAATGTGTAACTGGACTACTTCTTTAAAGTGACACCAGGCCCTGTGACCTTTGGGACGTGGTTTTTCCCGCTATAGGAATGTGCGATCATCATGAAACGTTCAGATCACTTACAACTCAATAGATTGTACCTTCTTGTAACGTTTCAGCCTGATTGGACCTTGTTTTCACACAAATGAACCCAGAATGATGTGAAATTGTGCGTCGTGCAACATAATTCTGGGTGCCATTTAAAAACCATAAGTGCTAATGACTCCATTCCTTTTTGTGGTAATGGGGGCTGTAAATTGTAGTACTCTAAGACAAACCTGACCTCTCTAGGATATTCAGAAGCCAAGTTATAAGCCCACAAAGGTGTAAATGGACTACTTCTTTAAATTGACACCAGATCCGGTGACGTTTGGGACATGGTTTGACCCCCTTAGGAAAGCTCTATCATCATGAAACGTTCAGATCACTTACAACTCAATAGATTCTACCTTCCTGTAACGTTTAAGCCTGATTGGACCTTGTTTTCACACAAATGAACCCAGAATGATGTGAAATGGTGCTTAGTGCAACATAATTCCGGGTGCCATTTAAAAACGATAAGTGCTAATGACTCCATTCCTTTTTGGGGTAATGGGGGCTGTTAATTGGAGTACACTAAAACAAACCTGACCTCTCTAGGATATTCAGAAGCCAAGTTATAAGCCCACAAATGTGTAACTGGACTACTTCTTTAAAGTGACACCAGGCCCGGTGACCTTTGGGACATGGTTTGACCCCCTATAGGAATGTGTGATTATCATGAAACGTTCAGATCACTTACAACTCAATAGATTCTACCTTCTTGTAACGTTTCAGCCTGATTGGACCTTGTTTTCACACAAATGGACCCAGAATGATGTGAAATTGTGCTTTGTGCAACATAATTCTGGGTACCATTTACAAACCATAAGTGCTAATGACTCCATTCCTTTTTGTGGTTGTAGGGGCTGTTGATTGGAGTACACTAAAACAAACCTGACCTCTCTAGGACATTCAGAAGCCAAGTTATAAGCCCACAAATGTGTAACTGGACTACTTCTTTAAAGTGACGCCAGATCCGGTGACGTTTTGGACATGGTTTGACCCCCTTAGGAAAGTGCTATCATCATGAAACGTTTAGATCACTTACAACTCAATAGATTCTACCTTCCTGTAACGTTTCAGCCTGATTGGACCTTGTTTTCACACAAATGAACCCAGAATGATGTGAAATTGTGCTTCGTGCAACATAATTCTGGGTGCCATTTAAAAACCATAAGTGCTAATGACTCCATTCCTTTTTGTGGTAATGGGGGCTGTTAATTGGAGTACTCTAAAACAAACCTGACCTCTCTAGGATATTCAGAAGCCAAGTTATAAGCCCACAAAGGTGTAACTGGACTACTTCTTTAAAGTGACACCAGGCCCGGTGACCTTTGGGACATGGTTTGACCCCCTATAGGAATGTGCAATCATCATGAAACGTTCATATCACTTACAACTCAATATATTCTACCTTCTTGTAACGTTTCAGCCTGATTGGACCTTGTTTTCACACAAATGGACCCAGAATGATGTGAAATTGTGCTTCGTGCAACATAATTCTGGGTGCCATTTACAAACCATAAGTGCTAATGACTCCATTCCTTTTTGTGGTTGTAGGGGCTGTTGATTGGAGTACACTAAAACAACCCTGATCTCTCTAGGACATTCAGAAGCCAAGTTATAAGCCCACAAATGTGTAACTGGACTACTTCGTTAAATTGACACCAGATCCGGTGACCTTTGGGACATGGTTTGACCCCCTTAGGAAAGTGCTATCATCATGAAACGTTCAGACCACTTACATGTCAATATATTCTACCTTCCTGTAACATTTCAGCCTTATTGGGCCTTGTTTTCACACAAATGGACCCAGAATGATGTGAAATTGTGCTTCGTGCAACATAATTCTGGGTGCCATTTACAAACCATAAGTGCTAATGACTCCATTCCTTTTTGTGGTTGTAGGGGCTGTTGATTGGAGTACACTAAAACAACCCTGATCTCTCTAGGACATTCAGAAGCCAAGTTATAAGCCCACAAATGTGTAACTGGACTACTTCGTTAAATTGACACCAGATCCGGTGACCTTTGGGACATGGTTTGACCCCCTTAGGATAGTGCAATCATCATGAAACGTTCAGATCACTTACAACTCAATAGATTCTACCTTCCTGTAACATTTCAGCCTGATTGGACCTTGTTTTCACACAAATGGACCCAGAATGATGTGAAATTGTGCTTCGTGCAACATAATTCTGGGTGCCATTTAAAAACCATAAGTGCTAATGACTCCATTTCTTTTTGAGGTTGTAGGGGCTGATGATTGGAGTACACTAAAATAAAACTGATCTCTCTAGGACATTCAGAAGCCAAGTTATAAGCCCACAAATGTGTAACTGGACTACTTCTTTAAAGTGACACCAGATCCGGTGACCTTTGGGACATGGTTTGACCCCCTTAGGAATGTGAGATCATCATGAAACGTTCAGATCACTTACAACTCAATAGATTCTACCTTCCTGTAGCGTTTCAGCCTGATTGGACCTTGTTTTCACACAAATGGACCCAGAATGATGTAAAATTGTGCTTCGTGCAACATAATTCTGGGTGTCATTTAAAAACCATAAGTGCTAATGACTCCATTCCTTTTTGGGGTAATGGGGGCTGTTAATTGGAGTACACTAAAACAAACCTGACCTCTCTAGGATATTCAGAAGCCAAGTTATAAGCCCACAAATGTGTAACTGGACTACTTCTTTAAAGTGACACCAGGCCCGGTGACCTTTGGGACATGGTTTGACCCCCCTATAGGAATGTGTGATTATCATGAAACGTTCAGATCACTTACAACTCAATAGATTCTACCTACTTGTAACGTTTCAGCCTGATTGGACCTTGTTTTCACACAAATGGACCCAGAATGATGTGAAATTGTGCTTCGTGCAACATAATTCTGGGTGCCATTTACAAACCATAAGTGCTAATGACTCCATTCCTTTTTGTGGTTGTAGGGGCTGTTGATTGGAGTACACTAAAAAAAACCTGATCTCTCTAGGACATTCAGAAGCCAAGTTATAAGCCCACAAATGTGTAACTCGACTACTTCTTTAAATTGACACCAGATCCGGTGACCTTTGGGACATGGTTTGACCCCCTTAGGAAAGTGCTATCATCATGAAACGTTCAGATCACTTACAACTCAATAGATTCTACCTTCCTGTAACGTTTCTGCCTGATTGGACCTTGTTTTCACACAAATGAACCCAGAATGATGTGAAATTGTGCTTCGTGCAACATAATTCTGGGTGCCATTTAAAAACCATAAGTGCTAATGACTCCATTCCTTTTTGGGGTAATGGGGGCTGTTAATTGGAGTACTCTAAAACAAACCTGACCTCTCTAGGATTTTCAGAAGCCAAGTTATAAGCCCACAAATGTGTAACTGGACTACTTCTTTAAATTGACACCAGATCCGGTGACCTTTGGGACATGGTTTGACCCCCTTAGGAAAGTGCTATCATCATGAAACGTTCAGATCACTTACAACTCAATAGATTCTACGTTCCTGTAACATTTCAGCCTGATTGGACCTTGTTTTCACACAAATGGACCCAGAATGATGTGAAATTGTGCTTCGTGCAACATAATTATGGGTGCCATTTACAAACCATAAGTGCTAATGACTCCATTCCTTTTTGGGGTAATGGGGGCTGTTAATTGGAGTACACTAAAACAAACCTGACCTCTCTAGGATATTCAGAAGCCAAGTTATAAGCCCACAAATGTGTAACTGGACTACTTCTTTAAAGTGACACCAGGCCCGGTGACCGTTGGGACATGGTTTGACCCCCTATAGGAATGTGTGATTATCATGAAACGTTCAGATCACTTACAACTCAATAGATTCTACCTTCTTGTAACGTTTCAGCCTGATTGGACCTTGTTTTCACACAAATGGACCCAGAATGATGTGAAATTGTGCTTTGTGCAACATAATTCTGGGTACCATTTACAAACCATAAGTGCTAATGACTCCATTCCTTTTTGTGGTTGTAGGGGCTGTTGATTGGAGTACACTAAAACAAACCTGACCTCTCTAGGACATTCAGAAGCCAAGTTATAAGCCCACAAATGTGTAACTGGACTACTTCTTTAAAGTGACGCCAGATCCGGTGACGTTTTGGACATGGTTTGACCCCCTTAGGAAAGTGCTATCATCATGAAACGTTTAGATCACTTACAACTCAATAGATTCTACCTTCCTGTAACGTTTCAGCCTGATTGGACCTTGTTTTCACACAAATGAACCCAGAATGATGTGAAATTGTGCTTCGTGCAACATAATTCTGGGTGCCATTTAAAAACCATAAGTGCTAATGACTCCATTCCTTTTTGTGGTAATGGGGGCTGTTAATTGGAGTACTCTAAAACAAACCTGACCTCTCTAGGATATTCAGAAGCCAAGTTATAAGCCCACAAAGGTGTAACTGGACTACTTCTTTAAAGTGACACCAGGCCCGGTGACCTTTGGGACATGGTTTGACCCCCTATAGGAATGTGCAATCATCATGAAACGTTCATATCACTTACAACTCAATATATTCTACCTTCTTGTAACGTTTCAGCCTGATTGGACCTTGTTTTCACACAAATGGACCCAGAATGATGTGAAATTGTGCTTCGTGCAACATAATTCTGGGTGCCATTTACAAACCATAAGTGCTAATGACTCCATTCCTTTTTGTGGTTGTAGGGGCTGTTGATTGGAGTACACTAAAACAACCCTGATCTCTCTTGGACATTCAGAAGCCAAGTTATAAGCCCACAAATGTGTAACTGGACTACTTTAAACTGACACCAGATCCGGTGACCTTTGGGACATGGTTTGACCCCCTTAGGAAAGTGCTATCATCATGAAACGTTCAGACCACTTACATCTCAATATATTCTACCTTCCTGTAACATTTCAGCCTGATTGGGCCTTGTTTTCACACAAATGGACCCAGAATGATGTGGAATTGTGCTTCGTGCAACATAATTCTGGGTGCCATTTACAAACCATAAGTGCTAATGACTCCATTCCTTTTTGTGGTTGTAGGGGCTGTTGATTGGAGTACACTAAAACAACCCTGATCTCTCTAGGACATTCAGAAGCCAAGTTATAAGCCCACAAATGTGTAACTGGACTACTTCGTTAAATTGACACCAGATCCGGTGACCTTTGGGACATGGTTTGACCCCCTTAGGATAGTGCAATCATCATGAAACGTTCAGATCACTTACAACTCAATAGATTCTACCTTCCTGTAACATTTCAGCCTGATTGGACCTTGTTTTCACACAAATGGACCCAGAATGATGTGAAATTGTGCTTCGTGCAACATAATTCTGGGTGCCATTTAAAAACCATAAGTGCTAATGACTCCATTTCTTTTTGAGGTTGTAGGGGCTGATGATTGGAGTACACTAAAATAAAACTGATCTCTCTAGGACATTCAGAAGCCAAGTTATAAGCCCACAAATGTGTAACTGGACTACTTCTTTAAAGTGACACCAGATCCGGTGACCTTTGGGACATGGTTTGACCCCCTTAGGAATGTGCGATCATCATGAAACATTCAGATCACTTACAACTCAATAGATTCTACCTTCCTGTAGCGTTTCAGCCTGATTGGACCTTGTTTTCACACAAATGGACCCAGAATGATGTAAAATTGTGCTTCGTGCAACATAATTCTGGGTGTCATTTAAAAACCATAAGAGCTAATGACTCCATTCCTTTTTGGGGCAATAGGGGCTGTTGATTGGAGTACCCTAAAACAAACCTGACCTCTCTAGGATATTCAGAAGCCAAGTTATAAGCCCACAAAGGTGTAAATGGACTACTTCTTTAAATTGACACCAGATCCGGTGACATTTGGGACATGGTTTGACCCCCTTAGGAAAGTGCTATCATCATGAAACGTTCAGATCACTTACAACTCAATAGATTCTACCTTCCTGTAACATTTCAGCCTGATTGGACCTTGTTTTCACACAAATGGACCCAGAATGATGTGAAATTGTGCTTCGTGCAACATAATTCTGGGTGCCATTTACAAACCATAAGTGCTAATGACTCCATTCCTTTTTGTGGTTGTAGGGGCTGTTGATTGGAGTACACTAAAACAACCCTGATCTCTCTAGGACATTCAGAAGCCAAGTTATAAGCCCACAAATGTGTAACTGGACTACTTCGTTAAATTGACACCAGATCCGGTGACCTTTGGGACATGGTTTGACCCCCTTAGGATAGTGCAATCATCATGAAACGTTCAGATCACTTACAACTCAATAGATTCTACCTTCCTGTAACATTTCAGCCTGATTGGACCTTGTTTTCACACAAATGGACCCAGAATGATGTGAAATTGTGCTTCGTGCAACATAATTCTGGGTGCCATTTAAAAACCATAAGTGCTAATGACTCAATTTCTTTTTGAGGTTGTAGGGGCTGATGATTGGAGTACACTAAAATAAAACTGATCTCTCTAGGACATTCAGAAGCCAAGTTATAAGCCCACAAATGTGTAACTGGACTACTTCTTTAAAGTGACACCAGATCCGGTGACCTTTGGGACATGGTTTGACCCCCTTAGGAATGTGCGATCATCATGAAACGTTCAGATCACTTACAACTCAATAGATTCTACCTTCCTGTAGCGTTTCAGCCTGATTGGACCTTGTTTTCACACAAATGGACCCAGAATGATGTAAAATTGTGCTTCGTGCAACATAATTCTGGGTGTCATTTAAAAACCATAAGAGCTAATGACTCCATTCCTTTTTGGGGCAATAGGGGCTGTTGATTGGAGTACCCTAAAACAAAACTGACCTCTCTAGGATATTCAGAAGCCAAGTTATAAGCCCACAAAGGTGTAAATGGACTACTTCTTTAAATTGACACCAGATCCGGTGACGTTTGGGACATGGTTTGACCCCCTTAGGAAAGCTCTATCATCATGAAACGTTCAGATCACTTACAACTCAATAGATTCCACCTTCCTGTAACGTTTCAGCCTGATTGGACCTTGTTTTCACACAAATGAACCCAGAATGATGTGAAATTGTGCTTCGTGCAACATAATTCTGGGTGCCATTTAAAAACGATAAGTGCTAATGACTCCATTCCTTTTTGGGGTAATTGGGGCTGTTAATTGGAGTACACTGAAACAAACCTGACCTCTCTAGGATATTCAGAAGCCAAGTTATAAGCCCACAAATGTGTAACTGGACTACTTCTTTAAAGTGACACCAGGCCCGGTGACCTTTGGGACATGGTTTGACCCCCTATAGGAATGTGTGATTATCATGAAACGTTCAGATCACTTACAACTCAATAGATTCTACCTTCTTGTAACGTTTCAGCCTGATTGGACCTTGTTTTCACACAAATGGACCCAGAATGATGTGAAATTGTGCTTTGTGCAACATAATTCTGGGTACCATTTACAAACCATAAGTGCTAATGACTCCATTCCTTTTTGTGGTTGTAGGGGCTGTTGATTGGAGTACACTAAAACAAACCTGACCTCTCTAGGACATTCAGAAGCCAAGTTATAAGCCCACAAATGTGTAACTGGACTACTTCTTGAAAGTGACACCAGATCCGGTGACCTTTGGGACATGGTTTGACCCCCTTAGGAATGTGCGATCATCATGAAACGTTCAGATCACTTACAACTCAATAGATTCTACCTTCCTGTAGCGTTTCAGCCTGATTGGACCTTGTTTTCACACAAATGGACCCAGAATGATGTAAAATTGTGCTTCGTGCAACATAATTCTGGGTGTCATTTAAAAACCATGAGAGCTAATGACTCCATTCCTTTTTGGGGCAATAGGGGCTGTTGATTGGAGTACCCTAAAACAAACCTGACCTCTCTAGGATATTCAGAAGCCAAGTTATAAGCCCACAAATGTGTAACTGGACTACTTCTTTAAAGTGACACCAGGCCCTGTGACCTTTGGGACATGGTTTTTCCCGCTATAGGAATGTGCGATCATCATGAAACGTTTAGATCACTTACAACTCAATAGATTGTACCTTCTTGTAACGTTTCAGCCTGATTGGACCTTGTTTTCACACAAATGAACCCAGAATGATGTGAAATTGTGCGTCGTGCAACATAATTCTGGGTGCCATTTCAAAACCATAAGTGCTAATGACTCCATTCCTTTTTGTGGTAATGGGGGCTGTTAATTGTAGTACTCTAAGACAAACCTGACCTCTCTAGGATATTCAGAAGCCAAGTTATAAGCCCACAAAGGTGTAAATGGACTACTTCTTTAAATTGACACCAGATCCGGTGACGTTTGGGACATGGTTTGACCCCCTTAGGAAAGCTCTATCATCATGAAACGTTCAGATCACTTACAACTCAATAGATTCTACCTTCCTGTAACGTTTCAGCCTGATTGGACCTTGTTTTCACACAAATGAACCCAGAATGATGTGAAATGGTGCTTCGTGCAACATAATTCCGGGTGCCATTTAAAAACGATAAGTGCTAATGACTCCATTCCTTTTTGGGGTAATGGGGGCTGTTAATTGGAGTACACTAAAACAAACCTGACCTCTCTAGGATATTCAGAAGCCAAGTTATAAGCCCACAAATGTGTAACTGGACTACTTCTTTAAAGTGACACCAGGCCCGGTGACCTTTGGGACATGGTTTGACCCCCTATAGGAATGTGTGATTATCATGAAACGTTCAGATCACTTACAACTCAATAGATTCTACCTTCTTGTAACGTTTCAGCCTGATTGGACCTTGTTTTCACACAAATGGACCCAGAATGATGTGAAATTGTGCTTTGTGCAACATAATTCTGGGTACCATTTACAAACCATAAGTGCTAATGACTCCATTCCTTTTAGTGGTTGTAGGGGCTGTTGATTGGAGTACACTAAAACAAACCTGACCTCTCTAGGACATTCAGAAGCCAAGTTATAAGCCCACAAATGTGTAACTGGACTACTTCTTTAAAGTGACGCCAGATCCGGTGACGTTTTGGACATGGTTTGACCCCCTTAGGAAAGTGCTATCATCATGAAACGTTTAGATCACTTACAACTCAATAGATTCTACCTTCCTGTAACGTTTCAGCCTGATTGGACCTTGTTTTCACACAAATGAACCCAGAATGATGTGAAATTGTGCTTCGTGCAACATAATTCTGGGTGCCATTTAAAAACCATAAGTGCTAATGACTCCATTCCTTTTTGTGGTAATGGGGGCTGTTAATTGGAGTACTCTAAAACAAACCTGACCTCTCTAGGATATTCAGAAGCCAAGTTATAAGCCCACAAAGGTGTAACTGGACTACTTCTTTAAAGTGACACCAGGCCCGGTGACCTTTGGGACATGGTTTGACCCCCTATAGGAATGTGCAATCATCATGAAACGTTCATATCACTTACAACTCAATATATTCTACCTTCTTGTAACGTTTCAGCCTGATTGGACCTTGTTTTCACACAAATGGACCCAGAATGATGTGAAATTGTGCTTCGTGCAACATAATTCTGGGTGCCATTTACAAACCATAAGTGCTAATGACTCCATTCCTTTTTGTGGTTGTAGGGGCTGTTGATTGGAGTACACTAAAACAACCCTGATCTCTCTTGGACATTCAGAAGCCAAGTTATAAGCCCACAAATGTGTAACTGGACTACTTTAAATTGACACCAGATCCGGTGACCTTTGGGACATGGTTTGACCCCCTTAGGAAAGTGCTATCATCATGAAACGTTCAGACCACTTACATGTCAATATATTCTACCTTCCTGTAACATTTCAGCCTTATTGGGCCTTGTTTTCACACAAATGGACCCAGAATGATGTGAAATTGTGCTTCGTGCAACATAATTCTGGGTGCCATTTACAAACCATAAGTGCTAATGACTCCATTCCTTTTTGTGGTTGTAGGGGCTGTTGATTGGAGTACACTAAAACAACCCTGATCTCTCTAGGACATTCAGAAGCCAAGTTATAAGCCCACAAATGTGTAACTGGACTACTTCGTTAAATTGACACCAGATCCGGTGACCTTTGGGACATGGTTTGACCCCCTTAGGATAGTGCAATCATCATGAAACGTTCAGATCACTTACAACTCAATAGATTCTACCTTCCTGTAACATTTCAGCCTGATTGGACCTTGTTTTCACACAAATGGACCCAGAATGATGTGAAATTGTGCTTCGTGCAACATAATTCTGGGTGCCATTTAAAAACCATAAGTGCTAATGACTCCATTTCTTTTTGAGGTTGTAGGGGCTGATGATTGGAGTACACTAAAATAAAACTGATCTCTCTAGGACATTCAGAAGCCAAGTTATAAGCCCACAAATGTGTAACTGGACTACTTCTTTAAAGTGACACCAGATCCGGTGACCTTTGGGACATGGTTTGACCCCCTTAGGAATGTGCGATCATCATGAAACGTTCAGATCACTTACAACTCAATAGATTCTACCTTCCTGTAGCGTTTCAGCCTGATTGGACCTTGTTTTCACACAAATGGACCCAGAATGATGTAAAATTGTGCTTCGTGCAACATAATTCTGGGTGTCATTTAAAAACCATAAGAGCTAATGACTCCATTCCTTTTTGGGGCAATAGGGGCTGTTGATTGGAGTACCCTAAAACAAACCTGACCTCTCTAGGATATTCAGAAGCCAAGTTATAAGCCCACAAAGGTGTAAATGGACTACTTCTTTAAATTGACACCAGATCCGGTGACATTTGGGACATGGTTTGACCCCCTTAGGAAAGTGCTATCATCATGAAACGTTCAGATCAATTACAACTCAATAGATTCTACCTTCCTGTAACGTTTCAGCCTGATTGGACCTTGTTTTCACACAAATGAACCCAGAATGATGTGAAATTGTGCTTCGTGCAACATAATTCTGGGTGCCATTTAAAAACCATAAGTGCTAATGACTCCATTCCTTTTTGGGGTAATGGGGGCTGTTAATTGGAGTACACTAAAACAAACCTGACCTCTCTAGGATATTCAGAAGCCAAGTTATAAGCCCACAAATGTGTAACTGGACTACTTCTTTAAAGTGACACCAGGCCCGGTGACCTTTGGGACATGGTTTGACCCCCCTATAGGAATGTGTGATTATCATGAAACGTTCAGATCACTTACAACTCAATAGATTCTACCTACTTGTAACGTTTCAGCCTGATTGGACCTTGTTTTCACACAAATGGACCCAGAATGATGTGAAATTGTGCTTCGTGCAACATAATTCTGGGTGCCATTTACAAACCATAAGTGCTAATGACTCCATTCCTTTTTGTGGTTGTAGGGGCTGTTGATTGGAGTACACAAAAAAAAACCTGATCTCTCTAGGACATTCAGAAGCCAAGTTATAAGCCCACAAATGTGTAACTCGACTACTTCTTTAAATTGACACCAGATCCGGTGACCTTTGGGACATGGTTTGACCCCCTTAGGAAAGTGCTATCATCATGAAACGTTCAGATCACTTACAACTCAATAGATTCTACCTTCCTGTAACGTTTCTGCCTGATTGGACCTTGTTTTCACACAAATGAACCCAGAATGATGTGAAATTGTGCTTCGTGCAACATAATTCTGGGTGCCATTTAAAAACCATAAGTGCTAATGACTCCATTCCTTTTTGGGGTAATGGGGGCTGTTAATTGGAGTACTCTAAAACAAACCTGACCTCTCTAGGATTTTCAGAAGCCAAGTTATAAGCCCACAAATGTGTAACTGGACTACTTCTTTAAATTGACACCAGATCCGGTGACCTTTGGGACATGGTTTGACCCCCTTAGGAAAGTGCTATCATCATGAAACGTTCAGATCACTTACAACTCAATAGATTCTACGTTCCTGTAACATTTCAGCCTGATTGGACCTTGTTTTCACACAAATGGACACAGAATGATGTGAAATTGTGCTTCGTGCAACATAATTATGGGTGCCATTTACAAACCATAAGTGCTAATGACTCCATTCCTTTTTGGGGTAATGGGGGCTGTTAATTGGAGTACACTAAAACAAACCTGACCTCTCTAAGATATTCAGAAGCCAAGTTATAAGCCCACAAATGTGTAACTGGACTACTTCTTTAAAGTGACACCAGGCCCGGTGACCTTTGGGACATGGTTTGACCCCCTATAGGAATGTGTGATTATCATGAAACGTTCAGATCACTTACAACTCAATAGATTCTACCTTCTTGTAACGTTTCAGCCTGATTGGACCTTGTTTTCACACAAATGGACCCAGAATGATGTGAAATTGTGCTTTGTGCAACATAATTCTGGGTACCATTTACAAACCATAAGTGCTAATGACTCCATTCCTTTTTGTGGTTGTAGGGGCTGTTGATTGGAGTACACTAAAACAAACCTGACCTCTCTAGGACATTCAGAAGCCAAGTTATAAGCCCACAAATGTGTAACTGGACTACTTCTTTAAAGTGACGCCAGATCCGGTGACGTTTTGGACATGGTTTGACCCCCTTAGGAAAGTGCTATCATCATGAAACGTTTAGATCACTTACAACTCAATAGATTCTACCTTCCTGTAACGTTTCAGCCTGATTGGACCTTGTTTTCACACAAATGAACCCAGAATGATGTGAAATTGTGCTTCGTGCAACATAATTCTGGGTGCCATTTAAAAACCATAAGTGCTAATGACTCCATTCCTTTTTGTGGTAATGGGGGCTGTTAATTGGAGTACTCTAAAACAAACCTGACCTCTCTAGGATATTCAGAAGCCAAGTTATAAGCCCACAAAGGTGTAACTGGACTACTTCTTTAAAGTGACACCAGGCCCGGTGACCTTTGGGACATGGTTTGACCCCCTATAGGAATGTGCAATCATCATGAAACGTTCATATCACTTACAACTCAATATATTCTACCTTCTTGTAACGTTTCAGCCTGATTGGACCTTGTTTTCACACAAATGGACCCAGAATGATGTGAAATTGTGCTTCGTGCAACATAATTCTGGGTGCCATTTACAAACCATAAGTGCTAATGACTCCATTCCTTTTTGTGGTTGTAGGGGCTGTTGATTGGAGTACACTAAAACAACCCTGATCTCTCTTGGACATTCAGAAGCCAAGTTATAAGCCCACAAATGTGTAACTGGACTACTTTAAACTGACACCAGATCCGGTGACCTTTGGGACATGGTTTGACCCCCTTAGGAAAGTGCTATCATCATGAAACGTTCAGACCACTTACATCTCAATATATTCTACCTTCCTGTAACATTTCAGCCTGATTGGGCCTTGTTTTCACACAAATGGACCCAGAATGATGTGGAATTGTGCTTCGTGCAACATAATTCTGGGTGCCATTTACAAACCATAAGTGCTAATGACTCCATTCCTTTTTGTGGTTGTAGGGGCTGTTGATTGGAGTACACTAAAACAACCCTGATCTCTCTAGGACATTCAGAAGCCAAGTTATAAGCCCACAAATGTGTAACTGGACTACTTCGTTAAATTGACACCAGATCCGGTGACCTTTGGGACATGGTTTGACCCCCTTAGGATAGTGCAATCATCATGAAACGTTCAGATCACTTACAACTCAATAGATTCTACCTTCCTGTAACATTTCAGCCTGATTGGACCTTGTTTTCACACAAATGGACCCAGAATGATGTGAAATTGTGCTTCGTGCAACATAATTCTGGGTGCCATTTAAAAACCATAAGTGCTAATGACTCCATTTCTTTTTGAGGTTGTAGGGGCTGATGATTGGAGTACACTAAAATAAAACTGATCTCTCTAGGACATTCAGAAGCCAAGTTATAAGCCCACAAATGTGTAACTGGACTACTTCTTTAAAGTGACACCAGATCCGGTGACCTTTGGGACATGGTTTGACCCCCTTAGGAATGTGCGATCACCATGAAACGTTCAGATCACTTACAACTCAATAGATTCTACCTTCCTGTAGCGTTTCAGCCTGATTGGACCTTGTTTTCACACAAATGGACCCAGAATGATGTAAAATTGTGCTTCGTGCAACATAATTCTGGGTGTCATTTAAAAACCATAAGAGCTAATGACTCCATTCCTTTTTGGGGCAATAGGGGCTGTTGATTGGAGTACCCTAAAACAAACCTGACCTCTCTAGGATATTCAGAAGCCAAGTTGTAAGCCCACAAGGTGTAAATGGACTACTTCTTTAAATTGACACCAGATCCGGTGACATTTGGGACATGGTTTGACCCCCTTAGGAAAGTGCTATCATCATGAAACGTTCAGATCAATTACAACTCAATAGATTCTACCTTCCTGTAACGTTTCAGCCTGATTGGACCTTGTTTTCACACAAATGAACCCAGAATGATGTGAAATTGTGCTTCGTGCAACATAATTCTGGGTGCCATTTAAAAACCATAAGTGCTAATGACTCCATTCCTTTTTGGGGTAATGGGGGCTGTTAATTGGAGTACACTAAAACAAACCTGACCTCTCTAGGATATTCAGAAGCCAAGTTATAAGCCCACAAATGTGTAACTGGACTACTTCTTTAAAGTGACACCAGGCCCGGTGACCTTTGGGACATGGTTTGACCCCCCTATAGGAATGTGTGATTATCATGAAACGTTCAGATCACTTACAACTCAATAGATTCTACCTACTTGTAACGTTTCAGCCTGATTGGACCTTGTTTTCACACAAATGGACCCAGAATGATGTGAAATTGTGCTTCGTGCAACATAATTCTGGGTGCCATTTACAAACCATAAGTGCTAATGACTCCATTCCTTTTTGTGGTTGTAGGGGCTGTTGATTGGAGTACACAAAAAAAAACCTGATCTCTCTAGGACATTCAGAAGCCAAGTTATAAGCCCACAAATGTGTAACTCGACTACTTCTTTAAATTGACACCAGATCCGGTGACCTTTGGGACATGGTTTGACCCCCTTAGGAAAGTGCTATCATCATGAAACGTTCAGATCACTTACAACTCAATAGATTCTACCTTCCTGTAACGTTTCTGCCTGATTGGACCTTGTTTTCACACAAATGAACCAAGAATGATGTGAAATTGTGCTTCGTGCAACATAATTCTGGGTGCCATTTAAAAACCATAAGTGCTAATGACTCCATTCCTTTTTGGGGTAATGGGGGCTGTTAATTGGAGTGCTCTAAAACAAACCTGACCTCTCTAGGATATTCAGAAGCCAAGTTATAAGCCCACAAATGTGTAACTGGACTACTTCTTTAAATTGACACCAGATCCGGTGACCTTTGGGACATGGTTTGACCCCCTTAGGAAAGTGCTATCATCATGAAACGTTCAGATCACTTACAACTCAATAGATTCTACGTTCCTGTAACATTTCAGCCTGATTGGACCTTGTTTTCACACAAATGGACCCAGAATGATGTGAAATTGTGCTTCGTGCAACATAATTATGGGTGCCATTTACAAACCATAAGTGCTAATGACTCCATTTCTTTTTGAGGTTGTAGGGGCTGATGATTGGAGTACTCTAAAACAAACCTGACCTCTCTAGGATATTCAGAAGCCAAGTTATAAGCCCACAAATGTGTAACTGGACTACTTCTTTAAAGTGACACCAGGCCCGGTGACCTTTGGGACATGGTTTGACCCCCTATAGGAATGTGTGATTATCATGAAACGTTCAGATCACTTACAACTCAATAGATTCAACCTTCTTGTAACGTTTCAGCCTGATTGGACCTTGTTTTGACACAAATGGACCCAGAATGATGTGAAATTGTGCTTCGTGCAACATAATTCTGGGTGCCATTTACAAACCATAAGTGCTAATGACTCCATTCCTTTTTGTGGTTGTATGGGCTGTTGATTGGAGTACACTAAAACAAACCTGATCTCTCTAGGACATTCAGAAGCCAGGTTATAAGCCCACAAATGTGTAACTGGACTACTTCTTTAAAGTGACACCAGATCCGGTGACCTTTGGGACATGGTTTGACCCCCTTAGGAATGTGCGATCATCATGAAACGTTCAGATCACTTACAACTCAATAGATTCTACCTTCCTGTAGCGTTTCAGCCTGATTAGACCTTGTTTTCACACAAAAGGACCCAGAATGATGTGAAATTGTGCTTCGTGCAACATAATTCTGGGTGTCATTTAAAAACCATAAGAGCTAATGACTCCATTCATTTTTGGGGCAATAGGGGCTGTTGATTGGAGTACCCTAAAATAAACCTGACCTCTCTGAGACATTCAGAAGCCAAGTTGTAAGCCCCCAAATGTGTGTTTGGAACCCCGCCTTTAAGGAACAAGTGATTCGTTGACCTTTATGACCTGAATTGACACCCTTAGGAATGTGCTATCATCATGAAACACAGGAATCATTTACAACTCAATAGATTCTACTTTTCTGTGACGTTTCAGCCTGATTGAAGCTTTTTTATGAGAAATGGACCCAGAATGATGTGAAATTGTGCTTCGTGCAACATAATTCTGGGTGCGATTTAAAAACCATAAGTGCTAATGACTCCATTCCTTTTTGTGGTTGTAGGGGCTGTTAATTGGAGTACTCTAAAACAAACCTGACCTCTCTAGGACATTCAGAAGCCAAGTTATAAGCCCACAAATGTGTAACTGGACTACTTCTTTAAAGTGACACCAGGCCCTGTGACCATTGGGACATGGTTTTACCCCCTATAGGAGTGTGCGATCATCATGAAACATTCAGATCACTTCCAACTCAATAGATTCTACCTTCTTGTAACGTTTCAGCCTGATTGGACCCTGTTTTCACACAAATGGACCCAGAATGATGTGAAATTGTGCTTCGTGAAACATAATTCTGGGTGCCATTTACAAACCATAAGTGCTAATGACTCCATTCCTTTTTGTGGTAATGGGGGCTGTTAATTGGAGTACTTTAAAACAAACCTGACCTCTCTAGGACATTCAGAAGCCAAGTTATAAGCCCACAAATGTGTAACTGGACTACTTCTTTAAATTGACACCAGATCCAGTGACGTTTGGGACATGGTTTGACCCCCTTAGCAAAGTGCTATCATCATGAAACGTTCAGATAACTTACAACTCAATATATTCTACCTTCTTGTAACGTTTCAGCCTGATTGGACCTTGTTTTCACACAAATGGACCCAGAATGATGTGAAATTGTGCTTCGTGCAACATAATTCTGGGTGCCATTTACAAACCATAAGTGCTAATGACTCCATTCCTTTTTGTGGTTGTAGGGGCTGTTGATTGGAGTACACTAAAACAACCCTGATCTCTCTAGGACATTCAGAAGCCAAGTTATAAGCCCACAAATGTGTAACTGGACTACTTTAAATTGACACCAGATCCGGTGACCTTTGGGACATGGTTTGACCCCCTTAGGAAAGTGCTATCATCATGAAACGTTCAGATCACTTACAACTCAATAGATTCTACCTTCCTGTAACGTTTCTGCCTGATTGGACCTTGTTTTCACACAAATGAACCCAGAATGATGTGAAATTGTGCTTCGTGCAACATAATTCTGGGTGCCATTTAAAAACCATAAGTGGTAATGACTCCATTCCTTTTTGGGGTAATAGGGGCTGTTAATTGGAGTACTCTAAAACAAACCTGACCTCTCTAGGATATTCAGAAGCCAAGTTATAAGCCCACAAATGTGTAACTGGACTACTTCTTTAAAGTGACACCAGGCCCGGTGACCTTTGGGACATGGTTTGACCCCCTATAGGAATGTGTGATTATCATGAAACGTTCAGATCACTTACAACTCAATAGATTCTACCTTCTTGTAACGTTTCAGCCTGATTGGACCTTGTTTTGACACAAATGGACCCAGAATGATGTGAAATTGTGCTTCGTGCAACATAATTCTGGGTGCCATTTACAAACCATAAGTGCTAATGACTCCATTCCTTTTTGTGGTTGTAGGGGCTGTTGATTGGAGTACACTAAAACAACCCTGATCTCTCTAGGACATTCAGAAGCCAAGTTATAAGCCCACAAATGTGTAACTGGACTACTTCGTTAAATTGACACCAGATCCGGTGACCTTTGGGACATGGTTTGACCCCCTTAGGATAGTGCAATCATCATGAAACGTTCAGATCACTTACAACTCAATAGATTCTACCTTCCTGTAACATTTCAGCCTGATTGGACCTTGTTTTCACACAAATGGACCCAGAATGATGTGAAATTGTGCTTCGTGCAACATAATTCTGGGTGCCATTTAAAAACCATAAGTGCTAATGACTCCATTTCTTTTTGAGGTTGTAGGGGCTGATGATTGGAGTACACTAAAATAAAACTGATCTCTCTAGGACATTCAGAAGCCAAGTTATAAGCCCACAAATGTGTAACTGGACTACTTCTTTAAAGTGACACCAGATCCGGTGACCTTTGGGACATGGTTTGACCCCCTTAGGAATGTGCGATCACCATGAAACGTTCAGATCACTTACAACTCAATAGATTCTACCTTCCTGTAGCGTTTCAGCCTGATTGGACCTTGTTTTCACACAAATGGACCCAGAATGATGTAAAATTGTGCTTCGTGCAACATAATTCTGGGTGTCATTTAAAAACCATAAGAGCTAATGACTCCATTCCTTTTTGGGGCAATAGGGGCTGTTGATTGGAGTACCCTAAAACAAACCTGACCTCTCTAGGATATTCAGAAGCCAAGTTGTAAGCCCACAAGGTGTAAATGGACTACTTCTTTAAATTGACACCAGATCCGGTGACATTTGGGACATGGTTTGACCCCCTTAGGAAAGTGCTATCATCATGAAACGTTCAGATCAATTACAACTCAATAGATTCTACCTTCCTGTAACGTTTCAGCCTGATTGGACCTTGTTTTCACACAAATGAACCCAGAATGATGTGAAATTGTGCTTCGTGCAACATAATTCTGGGTGCCATTTAAAAACCATAAGTGCTAATGACTCCATTCCTTTTTGGGGTAATGGGGGCTGTTAATTGGAGTACACTAAAACAAACCTGACCTCTCTAGGATATTCAGAAGCCAAGTTATAAGCCCACAAATGTGTAACTGGACTACTTCTTTAAAGTGACACCAGGCCCGGTGACCTTTGGGACATGGTTTGACCCCCCTATAGGAATGTGTGATTATCATGAAACGTTCAGATCACTTACAACTCAATAGATTCTACCTACTTGTAACGTTTCAGCCTGATTGGACCTTGTTTTCACACAAATGGACCCAGAATGATGTGAAATTGTGCTTCGTGCAACATAATTCTGGGTGCCATTTACAAACCATAAGTGCTAATGACTCCATTCCTTTTTGTGGTTGTAGGGGCTGTTGATTGGAGTACACAAAAAAAAACCTGATCTCTCTAGGACATTCAGAAGCCAAGTTATAAGCCCACAAATGTGTAACTCGACTACTTCTTTAAATTGACACCAGATCCGGTGACCTTTGGGACATGGTTTGACCCCCTTAGGAAAGTGCTATCATCATGAAACGTTCAGATCACTTACAACTCAATAGATTCTACCTTCCTGTAACGTTTCTGCCTGATTGGACCTTGTTTTCACACAAATGAACCAAGAATGATGTGAAATTGTGCTTCGTGCAACATAATTCTGGGTGCCATTTAAAAACCATAAGTGCTAATGACTCCATTCCTTTTTGGGGTAATGGGGGCTGTTAATTGGAGTGCTCTAAAACAAACCTGACCTCTCTAGGATATTCAGAAGCCAAGTTATAAGCCCACAAATGTGTAACTGGACTACTTCTTTAAATTGACACCAGATCCGGTGACCTTTGGGACATGGTTTGACCCCCTTAGGAAAGTGCTATCATCATGAAACGTTCAGATCACTTACAACTCAATAGATTCTACGTTCCTGTAACATTTCAGCCTGATTGGACCTTGTTTTCACACAAATGGACCCAGAATGATGTGAAATTGTGCTTCGTGCAACATAATTATGGGTGCCATTTACAAACCATAAGTGCTAATGACTCCATTTCTTTTTGAGGTTGTAGGGGCTGATGATTGGAGTACTCTAAAACAAACCTGACCTCTCTAGGATATTCAGAAGCCAAGTTATAAGCCCACAAATGTGTAACTGGACTACTTCTTTAAAGTGACACCAGGCCCGGTGACCTTTGGGACATGGTTTGACCCCCTATAGGAATGTGTGATTATCATGAAACGTTCAGATCACTTACAACTCAATAGATTCAACCTTCTTGTAACGTTTCAGCCTGATTGGACCTTGTTTTGACACAAATGGACCCAGAATGATGTGAAATTGTGCTTCGTGCAACATAATTCTGGGTGCCATTTACAAACCATAAGTGCTAATGACTCCATTCCTTTTTGTGGTTGTATGGGCTGTTGATTGGAGTACACTAAAACAAACCTGATCTCTCTAGGACATTCAGAAGCCAGGTTATAAGCCCACAAATGTGTAACTGGACTACTTCTTTAAAGTGACACCAGATCCGGTGACCTTTGGGACATGGTTTGACCCCCTTAGGAATGTGCGATCATCATGAAACGTTCAGATCACTTACAACTCAATAGATTCTACCTTCCTGTAGCGTTTCAGCCTGATTAGACCTTGTTTTCACACAAAAGGACCCAGAATGATGTGAAATTGTGCTTCGTGCAACATAATTCTGGGTGTCATTTAAAAACCATAAGAGCTAATGACTCCATTCATTTTTGGGGCAATAGGGGCTGTTGATTGGAGTACCCTAAAATAAACCTGACCTCTCTGAGACATTCAGAAGCCAAGTTGTAAGCCCCCAAATGTGTGTTTGGAACCCCGCCTTTAAGGAACAAGTGATTCGTTGACCTTTATGACCTGAATTGACACCCTTAGGAATGTGCTATCATCATGAAACACAGGAATCATTTACAACTCAATAGATTCTACTTTTCTGTGACGTTTCAGCCTGATTGAAGCTTTTTTATGAGAAATGGACCCAGAATGATGTGAAATTGTGCTTCGTGCAACATAATTCTGGGTGCGATTTAAAAACCATAAGTGCTAATGACTCCATTCCTTTTTGTGGTTGTAGGGGCTGTTAATTGGAGTACTCTAAAACAAACCTGACCTCTCTAGGACATTCAGAAGCCAAGTTATAAGCCCACAAATGTGTAACTGGACTACTTCTTTAAAGTGACACCAGGCCCTGTGACCATTGGGACATGGTTTTACCCCCTATAGGAGTGTGCGATCATCATGAAACATTCAGATCACTTCCAACTCAATAGATTCTACCTTCTTGTAACGTTTCAGCCTGATTGGACCCTGTTTTCACACAAATGGACCCAGAATGATGTGAAATTGTGCTTCGTGAAACATAATTCTGGGTGCCATTTACAAACCATAAGTGCTAATGACTCCATTCCTTTTTGTGGTAATGGGGGCTGTTAATTGGAGTACTTTAAAACAAACCTGACCTCTCTAGGACATTCAGAAGCCAAGTTATAAGCCCACAAATGTGTAACTGGACTACTTCTTTAAATTGACACCAGATCCAGTGACGTTTGGGACATGGTTTGACCCCCTTAGCAAAGTGCTATCATCATGAAACGTTCAGATAACTTACAACTCAATATATTCTACCTTCTTGTAACGTTTCAGCCTGATTGGACCTTGTTTTCACACAAATGGACCCAGAATGATGTGAAATTGTGCTTCGTGCAACATAATTCTGGGTGCCATTTACAAACCATAAGTGCTAATGACTCCATTCCTTTTTGTGGTTGTAGGGGCTGTTGATTGGAGTACACTAAAACAACCCTGATCTCTCTAGGACATTCAGAAGCCAAGTTATAAGCCCACAAATGTGTAACTGGACTACTTTAAATTGACACCAGATCCGGTGACCTTTGGGACATGGTTTGACCCCCTTAGGAAAGTGCTATCATCATGAAACGTTCAGATCACTTACAACTCAATAGATTCTACCTTCCTGTAACGTTTCTGCCTGATTGGACCTTGTTTTCACACAAATGAACCCAGAATGATGTGAAATTGTGCTTCGTGCAACATAATTCTGGGTGCCATTTAAAAACCATAAGTGGTAATGACTCCATTCCTTTTTGGGGTAATAGGGGCTGTTAATTGGAGTACTCTAAAACAAACCTGACCTCTCTAGGATATTCAGAAGCCAAGTTATAAGCCCACAAATGTGTAACTGGACTACTTCTTTAAAGTGACACCAGGCCCGGTGACCTTTGGGACATGGTTTGACCCCCTATAGGAATGTGTGATTATCATGAAACGTTCAGATCACTTACAACTCAATAGATTCTACCTTCTTGTAACGTTTCAGCCTGATTGGACCTTGTTTTGACACAAATGGACCCAGAATGATGTGAAATTGTGCTTCGTGCAACATAATTCTGGGTGCCATTTACAAACCATAAGTGCTAATGACTCCATTCCTTTTTGTGGTTGTAGGGGCTGTTGATTGGAGTACACTAAAACAACCCTGATCTCTCTAGGACATTCAGAAGCCAAGTTATAAGCCCACAAATGTGTAACTGGACTACTTCTTTAAATTGACACCAGATCCGGTGACCTTTGGAACATGGTTTGACCCCCTTAGGAAAGTGCAATTATCATGAAACGTTCAGATCACTTACAACTCAATAGATTCTACCTTCCTGTAACATTTCAGCCTGATTGGACCTTGTTTTCACACAAATTGACCCAGAATGATGTGAAATTGTGCTTCGTGCAACATAAATCTGGGTGCCATTTAAAAACCATAAGTGCTAATGACTCCATTTCTTTTTGTGGTTGTAGGGGCTGATGATTGGAGTACTCTAAAACAAACCTGACCTCTCTAGGATATTCAGAAGCCAAGTTATAAGCCCACAAATGTGTAACTGGACTACTTCTTTAAAGTGACACCAGGCCCGAAGACCTTTGGGACATGGTTTGACCCCCTATAGGAATGTGTGATTATCATTAAACATTCAGATCACTTACAACTCAATAGATTCTACCTTCTTGTAACGTTTCAGCCTGATTGGACCTTGTTTTGACACAAATGGACCCATAATGATGTGAAATTGTGCTTCGTGCAACATAATTCTGGGTGCGATTTAAAAACCATAAGTGCTAATGACTCCATTCCTTTTTGTGGTTGTAGGGGCTGTTAATTGGAGTACTCTAAAACAAACCTGACCTCTCTAGGACATTCAGAAGCCACGTTATAAGCCCACAAATGTGTAACTGGACTACTTCTTTAAAGTGACACCAGGCCCTGTGACCATTGGGACATGGTTTTACCCCCTATAGGAGTGTGCGATCATCATGAAACATTCAGATCACTTCCAACTCAATAGATTCTACCTTCTTGTAACGTTTCAGCCTGATTGGACCCTGTTTTCACACAAATGGACCCAGAATGATGTGAAATTGTGCTTCGTGCAACATAATTCTGGGTGCCATTTACAAACCATAAGTGCTAATGACTCCATTCCTTTTTGTGGTTGTAGGGGCTGATGATTGGAGTACTCTAAAACAACCCTGATCTCTCTAGGACATTCAGAAGCCAAGTTATAAGCCCACAAATGTGTAACTGGACTACTTCTTTAAATTGACACCAGATCCGGTGACCTTTGGGACATGGTTTGACCCCCTTAGGAAAGTGCAATTATCATGAAACGTTCAGATCACTTACAACTCAATAGATTCTACCTTCCTGTAACATTTCAGCCTGATTGGACCTTGTTTTCACACAAATGGACCCAGAATGATGTGAAATTGTGCTTCGTGCAACATAATTCTGGGTGCCATTTAAAAACCATAAGTGCTAATGACTCCATTTCTTTTTGTGGTTGTAGGGGCTGATGATTGGAGTACTCTAAAACAAACCTGACCTCTCTAGGATATTCAGAAGCCAAGTTATAAGCCCACAAATGTGTAACTGGACTACTTCTTTAAAGTGACACCAGGCCCGGTGACCTTTGGGACATGGTTTGACCCCCTATAGGAATGTGTGATTATCATGAAACATTCAGATCACTTACAACTCAATAGATTCTACCTTCTTGTAACGTTTCAGCCTGATTGGACCTTGTTTTGACACAAATGGACCCAGAATGATGTGAAATTGTTCTTCGTGCAACATAATTCTGGGTGCGATTTAAAAACCATAAGTGCTAATGACTCCATTCCTTTTTGTGGTTGTAGGGGCTGTTAATTGGAGTACTCTAAAACAAACCTGACCTCTCTAGGACATTCAGAAGCCAAGTTATAAGCCCACAAATGTGTAACTGGACTACTTCTTTAAAGTGACACCAGGCCCTGTGACCATTGGGACATGGTTTTACCCCCTATAGGAGTGTGCGATCATCATGAAACATTCAGATCACTTCCAACTCAATAGATTCTACCTTCTTGTAACGTTTCAGCCTGATTGGACCCTGTTTTCACACAAATGGACCCAGAATGATGTGAAATTGTGCTTCGTGCAACATAATTCTGGGTGCCATTTACAAACCATAAGTGATAATGACTCCATTCCTTTTTGTGGTAATGGGGGCTGTTAATTGGAGTACTCTAAAACAAACCTGACCTCTCTAGGACATTCAGAAGCCAAGTTATAAGCCCACAAATGTGTAACTGGACTACTTCTTTAAATTGACACCAGATCCAGTGACGTTTGGGACATGGTTTGACCCCCTTAGCAAAGTGCTATCATCATGAAACGTTCAGATAACTTACAACTCAATAGATTCTACCTTCCTATAACGTTTCAGCCTGATTGGACCTTGTTTTCACACAAATGAACCCAGAATGATGTGAAATTGTGCTTCGTGCAACATAATTCTGGGTGCCATTTAAAAACCATAAGTGGTAATGACTCCATTCCTTTTTGGGGTAATGGGGGCTGTTAATTGGAGTACTCTAAAACAAACCTGACCTCTCTAGGATATTCAGAAGCCAAGTTATAAGCCCACAAATGTGTAACTGGACTACTTCTTTAAAGTGACACCAGGCCCGGTGACCTTTGGGACATGGTTTGACCCCCTATAGGACTGTGTGATTATCATGAAACGTTCAGATCACTTACAACTCAATAGATTCTACCTTCTTGTAACGTTTCAGCCTGATTGGACCTTGTTTTGACACAAATGGACCCAGAATGATGTGAAATTGTGCTTCGTGCAACATAATTCTGGGTGCCATTTACAAACCATAAGTGCTAATGACTCCATTCCTTTTTGTGGTTGTAGGGGCTGTTGATTGGAGTACACTAAAACAACCCTGATCTCTCTAGGACATTCAGAAGCCAAGTTATAAGGCCACAAATGTGTAACTGGACTACTTCTTTAAATTGACACCAGATCCGGTGACCATTGGGACATGGTTTGACCACCTTAGGAAAGTGCAATTATCATGAAACGTTCAGATCACTTACAACTCAATAGATTCTACCTTCCTGTAACATTTCAGCCTGATTGGACCTTGTTTTCACACAAATGGACCCAGAATGATGTGAAATTGTGCTTCGTGCAACATAATTCTGGGTGCCATTTAAAAACCATAAGTGCTAATGACTCCATTTCTTTTTGTGGTTGTAGGGGCTGTTGATTGGAGTACACTAAAACAACCCTGATCTCTCTAGGACATTCAGAAGCCAAGTTATAAGCCCACAAATGTGTAACTGGACTAATTTAAATTGACACCAGATCCGGTGACGTTGGGACATGGTTTGACCCCCTTAGGAAAGTGCAATCATCATGAAACGTTCTGATCACTTACAACTCAATAGATTCTACCTTCCTGTAACGTTTCAGCCTGATTGGTTCTTGTTTTCACACAAATGAACCCAGAATGATGTGAAATTGTGCTTCGTGCAACATAATTCTGGGTGCTATTTACAAACCATAAGTGCTAATGACTCCATTCCTTTTTGTGGTTGTAGGGGCTGTTGATTGGAGTACACTAAAACAAACCTGATCTCTCTAGGACATTCAGAAGCCAGGTTATAAGCCCACAAATATGTAACTGGACTACTTCTTTAAAGTGACACCAGATCCGGTGACCTTTGGGACATGGTTTGACCCCCTTAGGAATGTGCGATCATCATGAAACGTTCAGATCACTTACAACTCAATAGATTCTACCTTCCTGTAGCGGTTCAGTCTGATTAGACCTTGTTTTCACACAAATGGACCCAGAATGATGTGAAATTGTGCTTCGTGCAACATAATTCTGGGTGTCATTTAAAAACCATAAGAGCTAATGACTCCATTCCTTTTTGGGGCAATAGGGGCTGTTGATTGGAGTACCCTAAAACAAACCTGACCTCTCTGAGACATTCAGAAGCCAAGTTGTAAGCCCCCAAAGGTGTGTTTGGAACCCCGCCTTTAAGGAACAAGTGATTCGGTGACCTTTATGACCTGATTTGACACCCTTAGGAATGTGCTATCATCATGAAACACGGGAATCATTTACAACTCAATAGATTCTACTTTTCTGTGACGTTTCAGCCTGATTGAAGCTTTTTTATGAGAAATGGACCCAGAATGATGTGAAATTGTGCTTCGTGCAACATAATTCTGGGTGCCATTTAAAAACCATAAGTGCTAATGACTCAATTCCTTTTTGTGGTAATGGGGGCTGTTAATTGGAGTACTCTAAAACAAACCTTACCTCTCTAGGATATTCAGAAGCCAAGTTATAAGCCCACAAAGGTGTAACTGGACCACTTTAAAGTGACACCAGGCCCGGTGACCTTTGGGACATGGTTTGACCCCCTATAGGAATGTGCGATCATCATGAAACGTTCAGATCACTTAGAACTCAATAGATTCTACCTTCTTGTAACGTTTAAGCCTGATTGGACTTTGTTTTCACACAAATGGACCCAGAATGATGTGAAATTGTGCTTCGTGCAACATAATTCTGGGTGCCATTTACAAACCATAAGTGCTATTGACTCCATTCCTTTTTGTGGTTGTAGGGGCTGTTGATTGGAGTACACTAAAACAAACCTGACCTCTCTAGGACATTCAGAAGCCAAGTTATAAGCCCACAAAGGTGTAACTGGACTACTTCTTTAAGGTGACACCAGGCCCGGTGACCTTTGGGACATGGTTTTACCCCCTATAGGAATGTGCGATCATCATGAATCGTTCAGATCACTTACAACTCAATTGATTCTACCTTCTTGTAACGTTTCAGCCTGACTGGACCTTGTTTTCACACAAATGGACCCAGAATGATGTGAAATTGTGCTTCGTGCAACATAATTCTGGGTGCCATTAACAAACCATAAGTGCTAATGACTCCATTCCTTTGTGTGGTTGTAGGTGCTGTTTATTGGAGTACACTAAAACAAACCTGATCCCTCTAGGACATTCAGAAGCCAAGTTATAAGCCCACAAATGTGTAACTGGACCACTTCTTTAAAATGACACCAGATCTGGTGACCTTTGGGACATGGTTTGACCCACTTAGGAAAGTGCTATCATCATGAAACGTTCAGATCACTTACAACTCAATAGATTCTACCTTCCTGTAACGTTTCAGCCTGATTGGACCTTGTTTTCACACAAATGAACCCAGATTGATGTGAAATTGTTCTTCGTGCAACATAATTCTGGGTGCGATTTAAAAACCATAAGTGCTAATGACTCCATTCCTAATGTGGTTGTAGGGGCTGTTAATTGGAGTACTCTAAAACAAACCTGACCTCTCTAGGACATTCAGAAGCCAAGTTATAAGCCCACAAATGTGTAACTGGACTACTTCTTTAAAGTGACACCAGGCCCTGTGACCATTGGGACATGGTTTTACCCCCTATAGGAATGTGCGATCATCATGAAACATTCAGATCACTTCCAACTCAATAGATTCTACCTTCTTGTAACGTTTCAGCCTGATTGGACCCTGTTTTCACACAAATGGACCCAGAATGATGTGAAATTGTGCTTCGTGCAACATAATTCTGGGTGCCATTTACAAACCATAAGTGCTAATGACTCCATTCCTTTTTGTGGTAATGAAGGCTGTTAATTGGAGTACTCTAAAACAAACCTGACCTCTCTAGGACATTCAGAAGCCAAGTTATAAGCCCACAATTGTGTAACTGGACTACTTCTTTAAATTGACACCAGATCCGGTGACGTTTGGGACATGGTTTGACCCCCTTAGAAAAGTGCTATCATCATGAAACGTTCAGATCACTTACAACTCAATAGATTCTACCTTCCTATAACGTTTCAGCCTGATTGGACCTTGTTTTCACACAAATGAACCCAGAATGATGTGAAATTGTGCTTCGTGCAACATAATTCCGGGTGGCATTTAAAAACCATAATTGCTAATGACTCCATTCCTTTTTGTGGTTGTAGGGGCTGTTAATTGGAGTACACTAAAACAAACCTGATCTCTCTAGGACATTCAGAAGCCAAGTTATAAGCCCACAAATGTGTAACTGGACTACTTCTTTAAAGTGACACCAGGCCCGGTGACCTTTGGGACATGGTTTTACCCCCTATAGGAATGTGCGATCATCATGAAACGTTCAGATCACTTACAGCTCAGGAGATTCTACCTTCCTGTAACGTTTCAGCCTGATTGGACCTTGTTTTCACACAAATGGACCCAGAATGATGTGAAATTTTGAATCGTGCAACATAATTCTGGGTGCCATTTAAAAACCATAAGTGCTAATGACTCCATTCCTTTTTGTGGTTGTAGGGGCTGTTGATTGGAGTACATTAAAACAAACCTGACCTCTCTAGGATATTCAGAAGCCAAGTTATAAGCCCTCAAAGGTGTAACTTGACTACTTCTTTAAAGTGACACCAGGCCCGGTGACCTTTGGGACATGGTTTGACCCCCTATAGGAATGTGCGATCATCATGAAACGTTCAGATCACTTACAACTCTATAGATTCTACCTTCCTGTAAAGTTTCAGCCTGATTGGACCTTGTTTTCACACAAATGAACCCAGAATGATGTGAAATTGTGCTTCGTGCAACATAATTCTGGGTGCCATTTCAAAACCATAAGTGCTAATGACTCTATTCCTTTTTGTGGTGTAGGGGCTGTTGATTGGAGTACAATAAAACAAACCTGATCTCTCTAGGAAATTCTGAAGCCAAGTTATAAGCCCACAAAGGTGTAACTGGACTACTTCTTTAAAGTGACACCAGGCCCTGTGACCTTTGGGACATGGTTTGACCCCCTAGAGGAATGTGCGATCGTCATGAAATGTTTAGATCACTTACAACTCAATAGTTTCTACCTTATTGTAACGTTTCAGCCTGATTGGACCTTGTTTTCACACAAATGGACCCAGAAGGATGTGAAATTGTGCTTCGTGCAACATAATTCTGGGTGCCATTTACAAACCATAAGTGCTAATGACTCCATTCCTTTTTGTGGTTGTAGGGACTGTTGATTGGAGTACATTAAAACAAACCTGACCTCTCTAGGATATTCAGAAGCCAAGTTATAAACCCACAAATGTGTAACTGGACTACTTCTTTAAATTGACACCAGATCCGGTGACCTTTGGGACATGGATTTACCCCCTTAGGAAAGTGCTATCATCATGAAATGTTCAGATCACTTACAACTCAATAGATTCTACCTTCCTGTAACGTTTCTGCCTGATTGGACCTTGTTTTCACACAAATGAACCCAGAATGATGTGAAATTGTGCTTCGTGCAACATAATTCTGGGTGCCATTTAAAAACCATAAGTGCTAATGACTCCATTCCTTTTTGTGGTTGTAGGTGCTGTTGATTGGAGTACTCTAAAACAAACCTGACCTCTCTAGGATATTCAGAAGCCAAGTTATAAGCCCACAAAGGTGTAACTGGACTACTTCTTTAAAGTGACACCAGGCCCGGTGACCTTTGGGACATGGTTTGACCCCCTATAGGAATGTGTAATCATCATGAAACGTTCATATCACTTACAACTCAATAGATTCTACCTTCTTGTAACATTTCAGCCTGATTGGACCTTGTTTTCACACAAATGGACCCAGAATGATGTGAAATTGTGCTTCGTGCAACATAATTCTGGGTGCCATTTACAAACCATAAGTGCTAATGACTCCATTCCTTTTTGTGCTTGTAGGGGCTGTTGATTGGAGTACACTAAAACAACCCTGATCTCTCTAGGACATTCAGAAGCCAAGTTATAAGCCCACAAATGTGTAACTGGACTACTTCTTTAAATTGACACCAGATCCGGTGACATTTGGGACATGGTTTGACCCCCTTAGGAAAGTGCTATCATCATGAAACGTTCAGATCACTTACAACTCAATAGATTCTACCTTCCTGTAATGTTTCTGCCTGATTGGACCTTGTTTTCACACAAATGAACCCAGAATTATGTGAAATTGTGCTTCGTGCAACATAATTCTGGGTGCCATTTAAAAACCATAAGTGCTAATGACTCCATTCCTTTTTGGAGTAATGGGGGCTGATGATTGGAGTACTCTAAAACAAACCTGACCTCTCTAGGATATTCAGAAGCCAAGTTATAAGCCCACAAATGTGTAACTGGACTACTTCTTTAAATTGACACCAGGCCCGGTGACCTTTGGGACATGGTTTGACCCCCTATAGGAATGTGTGATTATCATGAAACGTTCAGATCACTTACAGCTCAGGAGATTCTACCTTCCTGTAACGTTTCAGCCTGATTGGACCTTGTTTTCACACAAATGGACCCAGAATGATGTGAAATTTTGCTTCGTGCAACATAATTCTGGGTGCCATTTAAAAACCATAAGTGCTAATGACTCCATTCCTTTTTGTGGTTGTAGGGGCTGTTGATTGGAGTACATTAAAACAAACCTGACCTCTCTAGGATATTCAGAAGCCAAGTTATAAGCCCACAAAGGTGTAACTTGACTACTTCTTTAAAGTGACACCAGGCCCGGTGACCTTTGGGACATGGTTTGACCCCCTATAGGAATGTGCGATCATCATGAAACGTTCAGATCACTTACAACTCTATAGATTCTACCTTCCTGTAAAGTTTCAGCCTGATTGGACCTTGTTTTCACACAAATGAACCCAGAATGATGTGAAATTGTGCTTCGTGCAACATAATTCTGGGTGCCATTTCAAAACCATAAGTGCTAATGACTCTATTCCTTTTTGTGGTGTAGGGGCTGTTGATTGGAGTACAATAAAACAAACCTGATCTCTCTAGGATATTCAAAAGCCAAGTTATAAGCCCACAAATGTGTAATTGGACTACTTCTTTAAAGTGACACCAGGCCCGGTGACCTTTGGGACATGGTTTGACCCCTATAGGAATGTGCGATCATCATGAAACGTTCAGATCATTTACAACTCAATAGATTCTACCTTCCTGTAACGTTTCAGCCTGATTGGACCTTGTTTTCACACAAATGAACCCAGAATGATGTGAAATTGTGCTTCGTGCAACATAATTCTGGGTGCCATTTACAAACCATAAGTGCTAATGACTCCAGTCCTTTTTGTGGTTGTAGGGGCTGTTAATTGGAGTACACTAAAACAAACCTGATCTCTCTAAGACATTCAGAAGCCAAGTTATAAGCCCACAAATGTGTAACTGGACTACTTCTTTAAAGTGACACCAGGCCCGGTGACCTTTGGGACATGGTTTTACCCCCTATAGGAATGTGCGATCATCATGAAACGTTCAGATCACTTACAGCTCAGGAGATTCTACCTTCCTGTAACGTTTCAGCCTGATTGGACCTTGTTTTCACACAAATGGACCCAGAATGATGTGAAATTTTGCTTCGTGCAACATAATTCTGGGTGCCATTTAAAAACCATAAGTGCTAATGACTCCATTCCTTTTTGTGGTTGTAGGGGCTGTTGATTGGAGTACATTAAAACAAACCTGACCTCTCTAGGATATTCAGAAGCCAAGTTATAAGCCCACAAAGGTGTAACTTGACTACTTCTTTAAAGTGACACCAGGCCCGGTGACCTTTGGGACATGGTTTGACCCCCTATAGGAATGTGCGATCATCATGAAACGTTCAGATCACTTACAACTCAATAGATTCTACCTTCCTGTAACGTTTCTGCCTGATTGGACCTTGTTTTCACACAAATGAACCCAGAATGATGTGAAATTGTGCTTCGTGCAACATAATTCTGGGTGCCATTTAAAAACCATAAGTGCTAATGACTCCATTCCTTTTTGTGGTTGTAGGGGCTGATGATTGGAGTACTCTAAAACAAACCTGACCTCTCTAGGATATTAAGAAGCTAAGTTATAAGCCCACAAATGTGTAACTGGACTACTTCTTTAAAGTGACACCAGGCCCGGTGACCTTTGGGACATGGTTTGACCCCCTATAGGAATGTGTGATTATCATGAAACGTTCAGATCACTTACAACTCAATAGATTCTACCTTCTTGTAACGTTTCAGCCTGATTGGACCTTGTTTTCACACAAATGGACCCAGAATGATGTGAAATTGTGCTTCGTGCAACATAATTCTGGGTGCCATTTACAAACCATAAGTGCTAATGACTCCATTCCTTTTTGTGGTTGTAGGGGCTGTTGATTGGAGTACACTAAAACAAACCTGATCCTCTAGGACATTCAGAAGCCAGGTTATAAGCCCACAAATGTGTAACTGGACTACTTCTTTAATGTGACACCAGATCCGGTGACCTTTGGGACATGGTTTGACCCCCTTAGGAATGTGCGATCATCATGAAACGTTCAGATCACTTACAACTCAATAGATTCTACCTTCCTGTAGCGTTTCACCCGGATTAGACCTTGTTTTCACACAAATGGACCCAGAATGATGTGAAATTGTGCTTCGTGCAACATAATTCTGGGTGTCATTTAAAAACCATAAGAGCTAATGACTCCATTCCTTTTGGGGCAATAGGGGCTGTTGATTGGAGTACCCTAAAACAAACCTGACCTCTCTGAGACATTCAGAAGCCAAGTTGTAAGCCCCCAAAGGTGTGTTTGGAACCCCGCCTTTAAGGAACAAGTGATTCGGTGACCTTTATGACCTGATTTGACACCCTTAGGAATGTGCTATCATCATGAAACACAGGATTCATTTACAACTCAATAGATTCTACTTTTCTGTGACGTTTCAGCCTGATTGAAGCTTTTTTATGAGAAATGGACCCAGAATGTGTTATGGGTTACTCCTCCTGATTGTTTTAATGCATGTTTTTTTCTTTCTCTGTGTAGGTTGGCTGTGGCTCTTCCTGCTGTTCCTGCCCCTCTTTGGAGCATCGGGGAATGCCGCAGCTGACTGCAATTTCCTGATTGCCACACCATGTATTTAAGCAGCTGCTTCCTGTGCATGGTGTGGCGTTGTTGTGAAGAGTTTCTGGTGTTTAGAGCATAGCTTTGTTTCGAGTCTGTGGTAGTTTTGTTTTGTATTACCCGTGAAGTCCTTTTCCCACTTATGTGGTGATTTTTTGTTATTAAAAGTAATCAGTATAGGATCTGGTCATCCTGTCTCCTGCATTTGGGTTTATTCCTGTGTACCCTCGCGTGACATTACAACGCCACCATGACCAACCCAGCAGGAGGAATACCAGCTGCCAACGTTCCCTTACCTGGGTCAGATGAGGACGCGGCAAGTGGAGGTGAACTTGCTGTATTGGCTCGGGAGTTACGCGGCTGCCTGTCCGGAATGCAACAACTCCATGGACGCCTCTCTAGGCTGGAGCAGGCTCCCACTCCGCAGGCTCCCACTCCGCCTCGTCAGGTCCGCCTGGGTTCCCCCGAGCTCTTCAATGGCACGGCTGTGGACTGCCGGCCGTTCCTCGCCTCCTGCAGGCTGCATTTTGACTTTAACCCCGGTGAGTTCCCCTCTGAAGAAAGCAAAGTAGCCTTCGCCATGAGCTTTTTAACTGGACAAGCTAAGAGGTGGGGCCTGGCGGAGTGGGACCGAGGCTCGGACCTCCGCCGCTCTTTTCGGGAATTCTCTCGCCAGCTGCTCATGGTGTTCGATCCATCCACTCCTCACCGAACTGCTGCTGCTGACTTACTCTGCCTTAGGCAGGGCGGACGTAGCGTCTCTGCCTATGCAGTGGAGTTCCGTACCTTGGCAGCTAACACTCGCTGGCCGGAAGAGGCGCAGATCGACGTCTTCCTTCGAGGTCTCTCCAGCTCTCTGAAGGACGAGCTGGCTGCACGGGAGGTTCCGGAGGATCTGGAGGAGCTAATCGAGCTGGCTACCCGCATCGATCGTCGGAGGATGGAGCGAAGCAGAGAGGAAAGCCGTCTACCGGATTTTAACCACGCACCCCTCAGGGCCTTGTCACAGCCTCCCGTCGCTCGTGAGGCTCAGTCTCCTGTGGAACCCATGCAGCTGGGAGTGGGACGGCTCCCCGCATCTGAACGACGGAGACGGATGAGGGAGGGGCTGTGTCTGTACTGTGCTCGTCCCGGTCACCAGGTGCGTCAATGTCCGGGAAACGGGGGGGCTCACTAGCGGGGGGGCACCTAGTGAGTCGATTTTCATCTTCCTCCCCACCCTCTCGACCCCCCGTCAATGTGCTGGTGACCTATGGCCAGATGCAGAATGCTTATGAGACTTTGATTGACTCTGGTTCAGATGGTGATCTGATATCCCAGGAAGTGGTAAGCGCACTTTGTATTCCAGTAATACCCTTATCCCCTGCCTTGCTCATCCGTGCCATAAACGGTTCCATCATCCACAGAGTAACAGCACGCACGGTTCCTATTAAGGTAACTGTTTATGGAAACCATTCTGAACTTATGGATTTTTATGTAGTGGATTCCATGAGGCCTCCGGTTTTTTTAGGTTTTCCTTGGTTGTGTAAACATTCTCCTCACATTGACTGGTGTTCAGGCCGTGTGCTCTCCTGGAGCTCTTTCTGTTTGCTGAACTGTTTAACGGCTGCTGCTACACGCTCCTCTGTCTCTAACCCTCCTGTTGAACCTCCAGACTTAAGTTCGGTGCCCCCCGAGTATGCAGACTTGGCCGCTGTGTTTTGCAAGGTGCGAGCCAAGGCCCTGCCCCCTCATCGTCCTTATGACTGCGCCATTGACCTCCTACCTGGAACGCAGCCTCCTAAGGGCCACATCTACCCCCTCGCCATCCCTGAGCGTGCGGCCATGGAGGAGTACCTACAGGAGAGCCTGCAGGCTGGGATCATTCGCCCATCCTCATCGCCAGCTGGGGCGGGATTCTTCTTTGTGGGCAAGCGGGATGGGGGCTTACGGCCCTGCATTGACTACAGAGTGCTGAATGCTATTACAGTCCGGAACACTTACCCTTTGCCTCTGTTACAGTCTGCTTTTGATCTTCTCAGGGGGGCACAGATCTTCACAAAGCTGGACCTGCGGAGCGCTTACCATTTGGTTCGTATTCGTGAGGGAGATGAGTGGAAGACTGCTTTCAATACTCCCAATGGCCATTTTGAGTATTTGGTCATGCCGTTTGGTCTCACCAATGCGCCCGCAGTTTTCCAATGCCTCATAAATGACGTTCTCAAGGACATGATCAACAAATTTGTGTTTGTTTATTTGGATGATATCTTGATATTTTCCCCAGACCGAGACACTCATGTGCAGCACGTCAGAGCCGTATTGCAGCGTCTTCTCGAGAACCAGCTGTTCTGCAAGGCGGAGAAATGTGAGTTCCACACAACACAAACCAAGTTCCTTGGGCATGTGGTTTCTCCTGGTTCAGTGCAGATGGACGAGGCTAAGGTACAAGCTGTTCTCGATTGGCCTGTCCCCGCGGATCGTAAGCAACTCCAGCGCTTCTTGGGGTTTGCTAACTTCTACAGACGTTTCATCAAAGGGTTCAGTGGCGTGGCTGCACCTCTCCATAAACTCACCTCAGCTCAGGTACGTTTTGTCTGGGACGTTGGAGCCAATAGGGCTTTTACTGAGCTTAAAAGACGTTTCTCTACGGCTCCTATCCTGACACAGCCTGACCCCTCCAAACAGTTTATTTTGGAGGTCGATGCGTCTGAGTCTGGGGTGGGGGCCGTGTTGTCACAGAGAGCGTCTGATAACAAAGTTCATCCCTGCGCGTATTTCTCCTGCAAGCTCAATCCTGCAGAGAGAAACTACGACATAGGGAACAGAGAGTTGCTAGCTGTTAAGCTAGCCCTTGATGAATGGCGCCACTGGCTGGAGGGTGCAAGACAGCCTTTTCTGGTGTGGACAGACCACAAGAACCTAGAGTACATTCGCACGGCTAAGCGACTTAATCCACGCCAAGCCCGGTGGGCTCTGTTTTTTGACCGTTTCAACTTCACCCTCTCTTATCGCCCTGGCAGCAAAAACATCAAACCTGACGCCTTGTCCCGACAATATCAGCAGGACTGCAGGTCGACAGAGGTCCCGGGTACCACCACCATCGTTCCTCCTGTCCTGGTACTTGGGGCTAACCGCTGGGCCTTGGAACGTAGGGTCAAGTCTGCAGTTTCAGGCACGATCCCAATCCCTGATGGATGCCCCCCTAACTGCTTGTTTGTGCCTTCGAGTCTACGCCCCGCGGTGCTGAAGTGGGGGCACTCGTCACGCCTGGCTTGCCATCCCGGGATGACAAGGACCGCCTTCCTGGTGGCTCAGCGTTTCTGGTGGCCCACCATGTCCTCTGACATACGAGCTTTCGTCTCCTCGTGCCCTGTGTGTGCCAGTGCTAAAGTGCCCAGAACCCCTGCTGCAGGACTCCTACAGCCTTTACCTATCCCCTCAAGACCATGGTCCCACATAGCCATGGACTTCATCACGGGTCTGCCCCGTTCAAGAGGTAACACTGTCATTCTGACTATCGTGGACAGATTTTCGAAGTTGGTTCATGCTGTGCCCCTACAGAAACTGCCTTCGGCAAAACAACTGGCCGAGATAGTGGCACGACATGTGTTTCGACTGCACGGGCTTCCTGAGAACATTACCTCGGATCGGGGTCCACAGTTCGTGGCAGCATTCTGGAGAGAATTCTGCAAGCTCCTCGGGATAACGGTCAGTTTAAGTTCTGGTTTCCATCCTCAGACCAACGGGCAAGTGGAGCGGTTTAATCAGGACTTGGAGACCACCCTACGAGCTATGTGCTCTAAGAACCACTCGACCTGGTCCTCACAGCTCCCTTGGGCAGAATATTCCCATAATTCTCTTGTGAACTCTACCGGTTTCTCCCCTTTTCAGGCTGCCTATGGTTATCAGCCCCCACTTTTCCCCCATCAGGAGAGGTCTGCATCGGCCTCCGGCCCTGCCGCGTTTGTACGACGCTGTCGGCGCACTTGGGTGGACTACCGCTCTCGTCTGGTCCAGAATCAGGAACGGTTCACCGCAGTGGCGAACCGTCGGAGATCAGCCGCACCCGACTACAAGGTGGGAGACAAGGTTTGGCTTGCCTCGACAGATGTGCCATTGAAAGGGGGTTTGAGAAAGCTCCTTCCTCGGTACATCGGCCCCTATTCAGTGTCCAGGGTCATCAACCCGGTGGCGGTCAGGTTGGACCTTCCTCGCTCCCTGCGGATCCACCCTGTTTTCCACATGAGCAAGCTTAAGCCCTTTGTGACTAGCCCCTTGCATCCGCCCCCTGCGGCTCCGCCTGCTCCTCGCCTTGTGGACGGTGGTCCGGTCTTCAAGGTGAACAAGCTCCTGGCCTCTCGGAGGGTGGGTCGGGGCATCCAGTACCTGGTGGATTGGGAGGGTTACGGCCCGGCGGACCGCCAGTGGGTCCCCGAACGCCACGTCCTGTGCCGTGACCTGATCGCCCGTTTTCACCGGGACAACCCTGATCAGCCTCGTCGTCCGTCTGGAAGCCGGACCTTGTGAGGGGGGTTATGTTATGGGTTACTCCTCCTGATTGTTTTAATGCATGTTTTTTCTTTCTCTGTGTAGGTTGGCTGTGGCTCTTCCTGCTGTTCCTGCCCCTCTTTGGAGCATCGGGGAATGCCGCAGCTGACTGCAATTTCCTGATTGCCACACCATGTATTTAAGCAGCTGCTTCCTGTGCATGGTGTGGCGTTGTTGTGAAGAGTTTCTGGTGTTTAGAGCATAGCTTTGTTTCGAGTCTGTGGTAGTTTTGTTTTGTATTACCCGTGAAGTCCTTTTCCCACTTATGTGGTGATTTTTTGTTATTAAAAGTAATCAGTATAGGATCTGGTCATCCTGTCTCCTGCATTTGGGTTTATTCCTGTGTACCCTCGCGTGACAGAATGATGTGAAATTGTGCTTCGTGCAACATAATTCTGGGTGCCATTTCAAAACCATAAGTGCTAATGACTCTATTCCTTTTTGTGGGTATAGGGGCTGTTGATTGGAGTACAATAAAACAAACCTGACCTCTCTAGGAAATTCTGAAGCCAAGTTATAAGCCCACAAAGGTGTAACTGGACTACTTCTTTAAAGTGACACCAGGCCCTGTGACCTTTGGGACATGGTTTGACCCCCTAGAGGAATGTGCGATCGTCATGAAACGTTCAGATCACTTACAACTCAATAGTTTCTACCTTATTGTAACGTTTCAGCCTGAATGGACCTTGTTTTCACACAAATGGACCCAGAAGGATGTGAAATTGTGCTTCGTGCAACATAATTCTGGGTGCCATTTACAAACCATAAGTGCTAATGAATCCATTCCTTTTTGTGGTTGTAGGGACTGTTGATTGGAGTACATTAAAACAAACCTGACCTCTCTAGGATATTCAGAAGCCAAGTTATAAACCCACAAATGTGTAACTGGACTACTTCTTTAAATTGACACCAGATCCGTTGACCTTTGGGACATGGTTTGACCCCCTTAGGAAAATGCTATCATCATGAAACGTTCAGATCACTTACAACTCAATAGATTCTACCATCCTGTAACGTTTCTGCCTGATTGGACCTTTTTTTCACACAAATGAACCCAGAATGATGTGAAATTGTGCTTCGTGCAACATAATTCTGGGTGCCATTTAAAAACCATAAGTGCTAATGACTCCATTCCTTTTTGTGGTTGTAGGGGCTTTTGATTGGAGTACACTAAAACAAACCTGATCTCTCTAGGAAATTCAGAAGCCAAGTTATAAGCCCACAAAGGTGTAACTGGACTACGTCTTTGAAGTGACACCAGGCCCGGTCACCTTTGGGACATGGTTTGACCCCCTATAGGAATGTGCGATCATCATGAAACGTTCAGATCACTTACAACTCAATAGTTTCTACCTTCTTGTAACAATTCAGCCTGATTGGACCTTGTTTTCACACAAATGGACCCAGAATGATGTGAAATTGTGCTTCGTGCAACATAATTCCGGGTGCCATTTACAAACCATAAGGGCTGTTTATTGGAGTACACTAAAACAAACCTGATCTCTCTAGGAAATTCAGAAGCCAAGTTATAAGCCCACAAATGTGTAACTGGACTACTTCTTTAAATTGACACCAGATCCGGTGACCTTTGGGACAAGGTTAGAGCCCCTTAGGAAAGTGCTATCATCATGAAACGTTCAGATCACTTACAACTCAATAGATTCTACCTTCCTGTAACGTTTCTGCCTGATTGGACCTTGTTTTCACACAAATGAACCCAGAATGATGTGAAATTGTGCTTCGTGCAACATAATTCTGGGTGCCATTTAAAAACCATAAGTGCTAATGACTCCATTCCTTTTTGGGGTAATGGGGGCTGTTAATTGGAGTACTCTAAAACAAACCTGACCTCTCTAGGATATTCAGAAGCCAAGTTATAAGACCACAAAGGTGTAACTGGACTACTTCTTTAAATTGACACCAGATCCGGTGACCTTTGGGACATGGTTTGACCCCCTTAGGAAAGTGCTATCATCATGAAACGTTCAGATCACTTACAACTCAATAGATTCTACGTTCCTGTAACATTTCAGCCTGATTGGACCTTGTTTTCACACAAATGGACCCAGAATGATGTGAAATTGTGCTTCGTGCAACATAATTCTGGGTGCCATTTAAAAACCATAAGTGCTAATGACTCCATTTCTTTTTGAGGTTGTAGGGGCTGATGATTGGAGTACACTAAAACAAACCTGATCTCTCTAGGACATTCAGAAGCCAAGTTATAAGCCCACAAATATGTAACTGGACTACTTCTTTAAAGTGACACCAGGCCCTGTGACCTTTGGGACATGGTTTTACCCGCTATAGGAATGTGCGATCATCATGAAACGTTCAGATCACTTACAACTCAATAGATTCTACCTTCCTGTAACGTTTCAGCCTGAGTGGACCTTGTTTTCACACAAAAGAACCCAGAATGATGTGAAATTGTGCTTCGTGCAACATAATTCTGGGTGCCATTTAAAAACCATAAGTGCTAATGACTCCATTCCTTTTTGTGGTAATGGGGGCTGTTAATTGGAGTACTCTAAAACAAACCTGACCTCTCTAGGATATTCAGAAGCCAAGTTATAAGCCCACAAAGGTGTAACTGGACTACTTCTTTAAAGTGACACCAGGCCCGGTGACCTTTGGGACATGGTTCGACCCCCTATAGGAATGTGCAATCATCATGAAACGTTCATATCACTTACAACTCAATAGATTCTACCTTCTTGTAACGTTTCAGCCTGATTGGACCTTGTTTTCACACAAATGGACCCAGAATGATGTGATATTGTGCTTCGTGCAACATAATTCTGGGTGCCATTTACAAACCATAAGTGCTAATGACTCCATTCCTTTTTGTGGTTGTAGGGGCTGTTAATTGGAGTACACTAAAACAAACCTGATCTCTCTAGGACATTCAGAAGCCAAGTTATAAGCCCACAAATGTGTAACTGGACTACTTCTTTAAAGTGACACCAGGCCCGGTGACCTTTGGGACATGGTTTTACCCCCTATAGGAATGTGCGATCATCATGAAACGTTCAGATCACTTACAGCTCAGTAGATTCTACCTTCCTGTAACGTTTCAGCCTGATTGGACCTTGTTTTCACACAAATGGACCCAGAATGATGTGAAATTTTGCTTCGTGCAACATAATTCTGGGTGCCATTTAAAAACCATAAGTGCTAATGACTCCATTCCTTTTTGTGGTTGTAGGGGCTGTTGATTGGAGTACATTAAAACAAACCTGACCTCTCTAGGATATTCAGAAGCCAAGTTATAAGCCCACAAAGGTGTAACTGGACTACTTCTTTGAAGTGACACCAGGCCCGGTGACCTTTGGGACATGGTTTGACCCCCTATAGGAATGTGCGATCATCATGAAACGTTCAGATCACTTACAACTCAATAGTTTCTACCTTCTTGTAACAATTCAGCCTGATTGGACCTTGTTTTCACACAAATGGACCCAGAATGATGTGAAATTGTGCTTCGTGCAACATAATTCCGGGTGCCATTTACAAACCATAAGGGCTGTTTATTGGAGTACACTAAAACAAACCTGATCTCTCTAGGAAATTCAGAAGCCAAGTTATAAGCCCACAAATGTGTAACTGGACTACTTCTTTAAATTGACACCAGATCCGGTGACCTTTGGGACATGGTTTGAGCCCCTTAGGAAAGTGCTATCATCATGAAACGTTCAGATCACTTACAACTCAATAGATTCTACCATCCTGTAACGTTTCTGCCTGATTGGACCTTGTTTTCACACAAATGAACCCAGAATGATGTGAAAATGTGCTTCGTGCAACATAATTCTGGGTGCCATTTAAAAACCATAAGTGCTAATGACTCCATTCCTTTTTGGGGTAATGGGGGCTGTTAATTGGAGTACTCTAAATCAAACCTGACCTCTCTAGGATATTCAGAAGCCAAGTTATAAGACCACAAAGGTGTAACTGGACTACTTCTTTAAATTGACACCAGATCCGGTGACCTTTGGGACATGGTTTGACCCCCTTAGGAAAGTGCTATCATCATGAAACGTTCAGATCACTTACAACTCAATAGATTCTACGTTCCTGTAACATTTCAGCCTAATTGGACCTTGTTTTCACACAAATGGACCCAGAATGATGTGAAATTGTGCTTCGTGCAACATAATTCTGGGTGCCATTTAAAAACCATAAGTGCTAATGACTCCATTTCTTTTTGAGGTTGTAGGGGCTGATGATTGGAGTACACTAAAACAAACCTGATCTCTCTAGGACATTCAGAAGCCAAGTTATAAGCCCACAAATATGTAACTGGACTACTTCTTTAAAGTGACACCAGGCCCTGTGACCTTTGGGACATGGTTTTACCCGCTATAGGAATGTGCGATCATCATGAAACGTTCAGATCACTTACAACTCAATAGATTCTACCTTCCTGTAACGTTTCAGCCTGAGTGGACCTTGTTTTCACACAAAAGAACCCAGAATGATGTGAAATTGTGCTTCGTGCAACATAATTCTGGGTGCCATTTAAAAACCATAAGTGCTAATGTCTCCATTCCTTTTTGTGGTAATGGGGGCTGTTAATTGGAGTACTCTAAAACAAACCTGACCTCTCTAGGATATTCAGAAGCCAAGTTATAAGACCACAAAGGTGTAACTGGACTACTTCTTTAAATTGACACCAGATCCGGTGACCTTTGGGACATGGTTTGACCCCCTTAGGAAAGTGCTATCATCATGAAACGTTCAGATCACTTACAACTCAATAGATTCTACGTTCCTGTAACATTTCAGCCTGATTGGACCTTGTTTTCACACAAATGGACCCAGAATGATGTGAAATTGTGCTTCGTGCAACATAATTCTGGGTGCCATTTAAAAACCATAAGTGCTAATGACTCCATTTCTTTTTGAGGTTGTAGGGGCTGATGATTGGAGTACACTAAAACAAACCTGATCTCTCTAGGACATTCAGAAGCCAAGTTATAAGCCCACAAATATGTAACTGGACTACTTCTTTAAAGTGACACCAGGCCCTGTGACCTTTGGGACATGGTTTTACCCGCTATAGGAATGTGCGATCATCATGAAACGTTCAGATCACTTACAACTCAATAGATTCTACCTTCCTGTAACGTTTCAGCCTGAGTGGACCTTGTTTTCACACAAAAGAACCCAGAATGATGTGAAATTGTGCTTCGTGCAACATAATTCTGGGTGCCATTTAAAAACCATAAGTGCTAATGACTCCATTCCTTTTTGTGGTAATGGGGGCTGTTAATTGGAGTACTCTAAAACAAACCTGACCTCTCTAGGATATTCAGAAGCCAAGTTATAAGCCCACAAAGGTGTAACTGGACTACTTCTTTAAAGTGACACCAGGCCCGGTGACCTTTGGGACATGGTTCGACCCCCTATAGGAATGTGCAATCATCATGAAACGTTCATATCACTTACAACTCAATAGATTCTACCTTCTTGTAACGTTTCAGCCTGATTGGACCTTGTTTTCACACAAATGGACCCAGAATGATGTGAAATTGTGCTTCGTGCAACATAATTCTGGGTGCCATTTACAAACCATAAGTGCTAATGACTCCATTCCTTTTTGTGGTTGTAGGGGCTGTTAATTGGAGTACACTAAAACAAACCTGATCTCTCTAGGACATTCAGAAGCCAAGTTATAAGCCCACAAATGTGTAACTGGACTACTTCTTTAAAGTGACACCAGGCCCGGTGACCTTTGGGACATGGTTTTACCCCCTATAGGAATGTGCGATCATCATGAAACGTTCAGATCACTTACAGCTCAGTAGATTCTACCTTCCTGTAACGTTTCAGCCTGATTGGACCTTGTTTTCACACAAATGGACCCAGAATGATGTGAAATTTTGCTTCGTGCAACATAATTCTGGGTGCCATTTAAAAACCATAAGTGCTAATGACTCCATTCCTTTTTGTGGTTGTAGGGGCTGTTGATTGGAGTACATTAAAACAAACCTGACCTCTCTAGGATATTCAGAAGCCAAGTTATAAGCCCACAAAGGTGTAACTGGACTACTTCTTTGAAGTGACACCAGGCCCGGTGACCTTTGGGACATGGTTTGACCCCCTATAGGAATGTGCGATCATCATGAAACGTTCAGATCACTTACAACTCAATAGTTTCTACCTTCTTGTAACAATTCAGCCTGATTGGACCTTGTTTTCACACAAATGGACCCAGAATGATGTGAAATTGTGCTTCGTGCAACATAATTCCGGGTGCCATTTACAAACCATAAGGGCTGTTTATTGGAGTACACTAAAACAAACCTGATCTCTCTAGGAAATTCAGAAGCCAAGTTATAAGCCCACAAATGTGTAACTGGACTACTTCTTTAAATTGACACCAGATCCGGTGACCTTTGGGACATGGTTTGAGCCCCTTAGGAAAGTGCTATCATCATGAAACGTTCAGATCACTTACAACTCAATAGATTCTACCATCCTGTAACGTTTCTGCCTGATTGGACCTTGTTTTCACACAAATGAACCCAGAATGATGTGAAATTGTGCTTCGTGCAACATAATTCTGGGTGCCATTTAAAAACCATAAGTGCTAATGACTCCATTCCTTTTTGGGGTAATGGGGGCTGTTAATTGGAGTACTCTAAATCAAACCTGACCTCTCTAGGATATTCAGAAGCCAAGTTATAAGACCACAAAGGTGTAACTGGACTACTTCTTTAAATTGACACCAGATCCGGTGACCTTTGGGACATGGTTTGACCCCCTTAGGAAAGTGCTATCATCATGAAACGTTCAGATCACTTACAACTCAATAGATTCTACGTTCCTGTAACATTTCAGCCTAATTGGACCTTGTTTTCACACAAATGGACCCAGAATGATGTGAAATTGTGCTTCGTGCAACATAATTCTGGGTGCCATTTAAAAACCATAAGTGCTAATGACTCCATTTCTTTTTGAGGTTGTAGGGGCTGATGATTGGAGTACACTAAAACAAACCTGATCTCTCTAGGACATTCAGAAGCCAAGTTATAAGCCCACAAATATGTAACTGGACTACTTCTTTAAAGTGACACCAGGCCCTGTGACCTTTGGGACATGGTTTTACCCGCTATAGGAATGTGCGATCATCATGAAACGTTCAGATCACTTACAACTCAATAGATTCTACCTTCCTGTAACGTTTCAGCCTGAGTGGACCTTGTTTTCACACAAAAGAACCCAGAATGATGTGAAATTGTGCTTCGTGCAACATAATTCTGGGTGCCATTTAAAAACCATAAGTGCTAATGACTCCATTCCTTTTTGTGGTAATGGGGGGCTGTTAATTGGAGTACTCTAAAACAAACCTGACCTCTCTAGGATATTCAGAAGCCAAGTTATAAGCCCACAAAGGTGTAACTGGACTACTTCTTTAAAGTGACACCAGGCCCGGTGACCTTTGGGACATGGTTCGACCCCCTATAGGAATGTGCAGTCATCATGAAACGTTCATATCACTTACAACTCAATAGATTCTACCTTCTTGTAACGTTTCAGCCTGATTGGACCTTGTTTTCACACAAATGGACCCAGAATGATGTGAAATTGTGCTTCGTGCAACATAATTCTGGGTGCCATTTACAAACCATAAGTGCTAATGACTCCATTCATTTTTGTGGTTGTAGGGGCTGTTGATTGGAGTACACTAAAACAACCCTGATCTCTCTAGGACATTCAGAAGCCAAGTTATAAGCCCACAAATGTGTAACTGGACTACTTCTTTAAATTGACACCAGATCCAGTGACCTTTGGGACATGATTTGACCCCCTTAGGAAAGTGCTATCATCATGAAACATTCAGATCACTTACAACTCAATAGATTCTACCTTCCTGTAACGTTTCTGCCTGATTGGACCTTGTTTTCACACAAATGAACCCAGAATGATGTGAAATTGTGCTTCGTGCAACATAATTCTGGGTGCCATTTAAAAACCATAAGTGCTAATGACTCCATTTCTTTTCTAGGTTGTAGGGGCTGATGATTGGAGTACTCTAAAACAAACCTGACCTCTCTAGGATATTCAGAAGCCAAGTTATAAGCCCACAAATGTGTAACTGGACTACTTCTTTAAAGTGACACCAGGCCCGGTGACCTTTGGGACATGGTTTGACCCCCTATAGGAATGTGTGATTATCATGAAACGTTCAGATCACTTACAACTCAATAGATTCTACCTTCTTGTAACGTTTCAGCCTGATTGGACCTTGTTTTGACACAAATGGACCCAGAATGATGTGAAATTGTGCTTCGTGCAACATAATTCTGGGTGCCATTTACAAACCATAAGTGCTAATGACTCCATTCCTTTTTGTGGTTGTAGGGGCTGTTGATTGGAGTACACTAAAACAACCCTGATCTCTCTAGGACATTCAGAAGCCAACTTATAAGCCCACAAATGTGTAACTGGACTACTTATTTAAATTGACACCAGATCCGGTGACGTTTGGGACATGGTTTGACCCCCTTAGGAAAGTGCTATCATCATGAAACGTTCTGATCACTTACAACTCAATAGATTCTACCTTCCTGTAACATTTCAGCCTGATTGGTTCTTGTTTTCACACAAATGAACCCAGAATGATGTGAAATTGTGCTTCGTGCAACATAATTCTGGGTGCAATTTACAAACCATAAGTGCTAATGACTCCATTCCTTTTTGTGGTTGTAGGGGCTGTTGATTGGAGTACACTAAAATAAACCTGATCTCTCTAGGACATTCAGCAGCCAAGTTATAAGCCCACAAATGTGTAACTGGACTACTTCTTTAAAGTGACACCAGATCCGGTGACCTTTGGGACATGGATTGACCCCCTTAGGAATGTGCGATCATCATGAAACGTTCAGATCACTTACAACTCAATAGATTCTACCTTCCTGTAGCGTTTCAGCCTGATTGGACCTTGTTTTCACACAAATGGACCCAGAATGATGTAAAATTGTGCTTCGTGCAACATAATTCTGGGTGTCATTTAAAAACCATAAGAGCTAATGACTCCATTCCTTTTTGGGGCAATAGGGGCTGTTGATTGGAGTACCCTAAAACAAACCTGACCTCTCTAGGATATTCAGAAGCCAAGTTATAAGCCCACAAATGTGTAACTGGACTACTTCTTTAAAGTGACACCAGGCCCGGTGACCTTTGGGACATGGTTTGACCCCCTATAGGAATGTGTGATTATCATGAAACGTTCAGATCACTTACAACTCAATAGATTCTACCTTCTTGTAACGTTTCAGCCTGATTGGACCTTGTTTTCACACAAATGGACCCAGAATGATGTGAAATTGTGCTTCGTGCAACATAATTCTGGGTGCCATTTACAAACCATAAGTGCTAATGACTCCATTCCTTTTTGTGGTTGTAGGGGCTGTTGATTGGAGTACACTAAAACAAACCTGACATCTCTAGGACATTCAAAAGCCAAGTTATAAGCCCACAAATGTGTAACTGGACTACTTCTTTAAAGTGACACCAGGCCCGGTGACCTTTGGGACATGGTTTGACCCCCTATAGGAATGTGCGATCATCTTGAAACGTTCAGATCACTTACAACTCAATAGATTCTACCTTCTTGTAACGTTTCAGCCTGATTGGACCTTGTTTTCACACAAATGGACCCAGAATGATGTGAAATTGTGCTTCGTGCAACATAATTCTGGGTGCCATTTACAAACCATAAGTGCTAATGACTCCATTCCTTTTTGTGGTTGTAGGGGCTGTTGATTGGAGTACAATAAAACAAACCTGATCTCTTTAGGACATTCAGAAGCCAAGTTATAAGCCCACAAATGTGTAACTGGACTACTTCTTTAAAGTGACACCAGGCCCGGTGACCTTTGGGACATGGTTTGACCCCCTATAGGAATGTGTAATCATCATGAAACGTTCATATCACTTACAACTCAATAGATTCTACCTTCCTGTAACGTTTCAGCCTGATTGGTTCTTGTTTTCACACAAATGAACCCAGAATGATGTGAAATTGTGCTTCGTGCAACATAATTCTGGGTGCCATTTACAAACCATGAGTGCTAATGCCTCCATTCCTTTTTGTGGTTGTAGGGGCTGTTGATTGGAGTACACTAAAATAAACCTGATCTCTCTAGGACATTCAGAAGCCAGGTTATAAGCCCACAAATGTGTAACTGGACTACTTCTTTAAAGTGACACCAGATCCGGTGACCTTTGGGACATGGTTTGACCCCCTTAGGAATGTGCGATCATCATGAAACGTTCAGATCACTTACAACTCAATAGATTCTACCTTCCTGTAGCGTTTCAGCCTGATTGGACCTTGTTTTCACACAAATGGACCCAGAATGATGTGAAATTGTGCTTCGTGCAACATAATTCTGGGTGTCATTTAAAAACCATAAGAGCTAATGACTCCATTCCTTTTTGGGGCAATAGGGGCTGTTGATTGGAGTACCCTAAAACAAACCTGACCTCTCTGAAACATTCAGAAGCCAAGTTGTAAGCCCCCAAAGGTGTGTTTGGAACCCCGCCTTTAAGGAACAAGTGATCCGGTGACCTTTATGACCTGATTTGACACCCTTAGGAATGTGCTATCATCATGAAACACAGGAATAATTTACAACTCAATAGATTCTACTTTTCTGTGACGTTTCAGCCTGATTGAAGCTTTTTTATGAGAAATGGACCCAGAATGATGTGAAATTGTGCTTCGTGCAACATAATTCTGGGTGCCATTTAAAAACCATAAGTGCTAATGACTCAATTCCTTTTTGTGGTAATGGGGGATGTTAATTGGAGTACTCTAAAACAAACCTTACCTCTCTAGGATATTCAGAAGCCAAGTTATAAGCCCACAAAGGTGTAACTGGACAACTTTAAAGTGACACCAGGCCCTGTGACCTTTTGATACATGGTTTGACCCCCTATAGGAATGTGCGATCATCATGAAACGTTCAGATCACTTACAACTCAATAGATTCTACCTTCTTGTAACGTTTCAGCCTGATTGGACTTTGTTTTCACACAAATGGACCCAGAATGATGTGAAATTGTGCTTCGTGCAACATAATTCTGGGTGCCATTTACAAACCATAAGTGCTATTGACTCCATTCCTTTTTGTGGTTGTAGGGGCTGTTTATTGGAGTACACTAAAACAAACCTGACCTCTCTAGGACATTCAGAAGCCAAGTTATAAGCCCACAAATGTGTAACTGGACTACTTATTTAAATTGACACCAGATCCGGTGACGTTTGGGACATGGTTTGACCCCCTTAGAAAAGTGCTATTATCATGAAACGTTCTGATCACTTACAACTCAATAGATTCTACCTTCCTGTAACGTTTCAGCCTGATTGGTTCTTGTTTTCACACAAATGAACCCAGAATGATGTGAAATTGTGCTTCGTGCAACATAATTCTGGGTGCCATTTACAAACCATAAGTGGTAATGACTCCATTCCTTTTTGTGGTTGTAGGGGCAGTTGATTGGAGTACACTAAAATAAACCTGATCTCTTTAGGACATTCCGAAGCCAAGTTATAAGCCCACTAATGTGTAACTGGACTACTTCTTTAAAGTGACACCAGATCCGGTGACCTTTGGGACATGGTTTGACCCCTTTAGGAATGCGCGATCATCATGAAACATTCAGATCACTTACAACTCAATAGATTCTACCTTCCTGTAGCGTTTCAGCCTGACTGGACCTTGTTTTCACACAAATGGACCCAGGATGATGTAAAATTGTGGTTCGTGCAACATAATTCTGGGTGTCATTTAAAAACCATAAGAGCTAATGACTCCATTCCTTTTTGGGGCAATAGGGGCTGTTGATTGGAGTACCCTAAAACAAACCTGACCTCTCTAGGATATTCAGAAGCCAAGTAATAAGCCCACAAAGGTGTAAATGGACTGCTTCTTTAAATTGACACCAGATCCGGTGACGTTTGGGACATGGTTTGACCCCCATAGGAAAGTGCTATCATCATGAAACGTTCAGATCACTTACAACTCAATAGATTCTACCTTCCTGTAACGTTTCAGCCTGATTGGACCTTGTTTTCACACAAATGCACCCAGAATGATGTGAAATTGTGCTTCGTGCAACATAATTCTGGGTGCCATTTAAAAACCATAAGTGCTAATGACTCCATTCCATTTTGGGGTAATGGGGGCTGTTAATTGGAGTACACTAAAACAAACCTGACCTCTCTAGGATATTCAGAAGCCAAGTTATAAGCCCAGAAATGTGTAACTGGACTACTTCTTTAAAGTGACACCAGGCCCGGTGACCTTTGGGACATGGTTTGACCCCCTATAGGAATGTGTTATTATCATGAAACGTTCAGATCACTTACAACTCAATAGATTCTACCTTCTTGTAACGTTTCAGCCTGATTGGACCTTGTTTTCACACAAATGGACCCAGAATGATGTGAAATTGTGCTTCGTGCAACATAATTCTGGGTGCCATTTACAAACCATAAGTGCTAATGACTCAATTCCCTTTTGTGGTTGTAGGGCCTGTTGATTGGAGTACACTAAAACAAACCTGATCTCTCTAGGACATTCAGAAGCCAAGTTATAAGCCCACAAAGGTGTAACTGGACTACTTCTTTAAAGTGACACCAGGCCCGTTGACCTTTGGGACATGGTTTGACCCCCTATAGGAATGTGCGATCATCATGAAATGTTCAGATCACTTACAACTCAATAGATTCTCCCTTCTTGTAACGTTTCAGCCTGATTGGACTTTGTTTTCACACAAATGAACCCAGAATGATGTGAAATTGTGCTTCGTGCAACATAATTCTGGGTGCCATTTACAAACCATAAGTGCTATTGACTCCATTCTTTTTTGTGGTTGTAGGGGCTGTTGATTGGAGTACAATAAAACAAACCTGACCTCTCTAGGACATTCAGAAGCCAAGTTATAAGCCCACAAATGTGTAACTGGACTGCTTATTTAAATTGACACCAGATCCGGTGACGTTTGGGACATGGTTTGACCCCCTTAGGAAAGTGCTATCATCATTAAACGTTCTGAACACTTACAACTCAATAGATTCTACCTTCCTGTAACGTTTCAGCCTGATTGGTTCTTGTTTTCACACAAATGAACCTAGAATGATTTGAAATTGTGCTTCGTGCAACATAATTCTGGGTGCCATTTTCAAACCATAAGTGGTAATGACTCCATTCCTTTTTGTGGTTGTAGGGGCTGTTGATTGGAGTACACTAAAATAAACCTGATCTCTCTAGGACATTCAGAAGCCAAGTTATAAGCCCACAAATGTGTAACTGGACTACTTCTTTAAAGTGACACCAGATCCGGTGACCTTTGGGACATGGTTTGACCCCTTTAGGAATGCGCGATCATCATGAAACGTTCAGATCACTTACAACTCAATAGATTCTACCTTCCTGTAGCGTTTCAGCCTTATTGGACCTTGTTTTCACACAAATGGACCCAGAATGATGTAAAATTGTGGTTTGTGCAACATAATTCTGGGTGTCATTTAAAAACCATAAGAGCTAATGACTCCATTCCTTTTTGGGGCAATAGGGGCTGTTGATTGGAGTACCCTAAAACAAACCTGACCTCTCTAGGATATTCAGAAGCCAAGTTATAATCCCACAAAGGTGTAAATGGACTACTTCTTTAAATTGACACCAGATCCGGTGACGTTTGGGACATGGTTTGACCCCCATAGGAAAGTGCTATCATCATGAAACGTTCAGATCACTTACAACTCAATAGATTCTACCTTCCTGTAACGTTTCAGCCTGATTGGACCTTGTTTTCACACAAATGGACCCAGAATGATGTGAAATTGTGCTTCGTGCAACATAATTCTGGGTGCCATTTAAAAACCATAAGTGCTAATGACTCCATTCCTTTTTGGGGTAATGGGGGCTGTTAATTGGAGTACACTAAAACAAACCTGATCTCTCTAGGATATTCAGAAGCCAAGTTATAAGCCCACAAATGTGTAACTGGACTACTTCTTTAAAGTGACACCAGGCCCGGTGACCTTTGGGACATGGTTTGACCCCCTATAGGAATGTGTTATTATCATGAAACGTTCAGATCACTTACAACTCAATAGATTCTACCTTCTTGTAACGTTTCAGCCTGATTGGACCTTGTTTTCACACAAATGGACCCAGAATGATGTGAAATTGTGCTTCGTGCAACATAATTCTGGGTGCCATTTACAAACCATAAGTGCTAATGACTCCATTCCTTTTTGTGGTTGTAGGGGCTGTTGATTGGAGTACACTAAAACAAACCTGACCTCTCTAGGACATTCAAAAGCCAAGTTATAAGCCCACAAATGTGTAACTGGACTACTTCTTTAAAGTGACACCAGGCCCGGTGACCTTTGGGACATGGTTTGACCCCCTATAGGAATGTGCGATCATCATGAAACGTTCAGATCACTTACAACTCAATAGATTCTACCTTCTTGTAACGTTTCAGCCTGATTGGACCTTGTTTTCACACAAATGGACCCAGAATGATGTGAAATTGTGCTTCGTGCAACATAATTCTGGGTGTCATTTACAAACCATAAGTGCTAATGACTCCATTCCCTTTTGAGGTTGTAGGGGCTGTTGATTGGAGTACACTAAAACAAACATGATCTCTCTAGGACATTCAGAAGCCAAGTTATAAGCCCACAAATGTGTAACTGGACTACTTCTTTAAATTGACGCCAGATCCGGTGACGTTTTGGACATGGTTTGACCCCCTTAGGAAAGTGCTATCATCATGAAACGTTCAGATCACCTACAACTCAATATATTCTACCTTCCTGTGAAGTTTCAGCCTGATTGGACCTTGTTTTCACACAAATGAACCCAGAATGATGTGAAATTGTGCTTAGTGCAACATAATTCTGGGTGCCATTTACAAACCATAAGTGCTAATGACTCAATTCCCTTTTGTGGTTGTAGGGCCTGTTGATTGGAGTACACTAAAACAAACCTGATCTCTCTAGGACATTCAGAAGCCAAGTTATAAGCCCACAAAGGTGTAACTGGACTACTTCTTTAAAGTGACACCAGGCCCGTTGACCTTTGGGACATGGTTTGACCCCCTATAGGAATGTGCGATCATCATGAAACGTTCAGATCACTTACAACTCAATAGATTCTCCCTTCTTGTAACGTTTCAGCCTGATTGGACTTTGTTTTCACACAAATGAACCCAGAATGATGTGAAATTGTGCTTCGTGCAACATAATTCTGGGTGCCATTTACAAACCATAAGTGCTATTGACTCCATTCTTTTTTGTGGTTGTAGGGGCTGTTGATTGGAGTACACTAAAACAAACCTGACCTCTCTAGGACATTCAGAAGCCAAGTTATAAGCCCACAAATGTGTAACTGGACTACTTATTTAAATTGACACCAGATCCGGTGACGTTTGGGACATGGTTTGACCCCCTTAGGAAAGTGCTATCATCATTAAACGTTCTGATCACTTACAACTCAATAGATTCTACCTTCCTGTAACGTTTCAGCCTGATTGGTTCTTGTTTTCACACAAATGAACCTAGAATGATTTGAAATTGTGCTTCGTGCAACATAATTCTGGGTGCCATTTTCAAACCATAAGTGGTAATGACTCCATTCCTTTTTGTGGTTGTAGGGGCTGTTGATTGGAGTACACTAAAATAAACCTGATCTCTCTAGGACATTCAGAAGCCAAGTTATAAGCCCACAAATGTGTAACTGGACTACTTCTTTAAAGTGACACGAGATCCGGTGACCTTTGGGACATGGTTTGTCCCCTTTAGGAATGCGCGATCATCATGAAACGTTCAGATCACTTACAACTCAATAGATTCTACCTTCCTGTAGCGTTTCAGCCTGATTGGACCTTGTTTTCACACAAATGGACCCAGAATGATGTAAAATTGTGGTTCGTGCAACATAATTCTGGGTGCCATTTAAAAACCATAAGTGCTAATGACTCCATTCCTTTTTGGGGTAATGGGGGCTGTTAATTGGAGTACACTAAAACAAACCTGACCTCTCTAGGATATTCAGAAGCCAAGTTATAAGCCCACAAATGTGTAACTGGACTACTTCTTTAAAGTGACACCAGGCCCGGTGACCTTTGGGACATGGTTTGACCCCCTATAGGAATGTGTTATTATCATGAAACGTTCAGATCACTTACAACTCAATAGATTCTACCTTCCTGTGAAGTTTCAGCCTGACTGGACCTTGTTTTCACACAAATGAACCCAGAATGATGTGAAATTGTGCTTAGTGCAACATAATTCTGGGTGCCATTTACAAACCATAAGTGCTAATGACTCAATTCCCTTTTGTGGTTGTAGGGCCTGTTGATTGGAGTACACTAAAACAAACCTGATCTCTCTAGGACATTCAGAAGCCAAGTTATAAGCCCACAAAGGTGTAACTGGACTACTTCTTTAAAGTGACACCAGGCCCGTTGACCTTTGGGACATGGTTTGACCCCCTATAGGAATGTGCGATCATCATGAAACGTTCAGATCACTTACAACTCAATAGATTCTCCCTTCTTGTAACGTTTCAGCCTGATTGGACTTTGTTTTCACACAAATGAACCCAGAATGATGTGAAATTGTGCTTCGTGCAACATAATTCTGGGTGCCATTTACAAACCATAAGTGCTATTGACTCCATTCTTTTTTGTGGTTGTAGGGGCTGTTGATTGGAGTACACTAAAACAAACCTGACCTCTCTAGGACATTCAGAAGCCAAGTTATAAGCCCACAAATGTGTAACTGGACTACTTATTTAAATTAACACCAGATCCGGTGACGTTTGGGACATGGTTTGACCCCCTTAGGAAAGTGCTATCATCATTAAACGTTCTGATCACTTACAACTCAATAGATTCTACCTTCCTGTAACGTTTCAGCCTGATTGGTTCTTGTTTTCACACAAATGAACCTAGAATGATTTGAAATTGTGCTTCGTGCAACATAATTCTGGGTGCCATTTTCAAACCATAAGTGGTAATGACTCCATTCCTTTTTGTGGTTGTAGGGGCTGTTGATTGGAGTACACTAAAATAAACCTGATCTCTCTAGGACATTCAGAAGCCAAGTTATAAGCCCACAAATGTGTAACTGGACTACTTCTTTAAAGTGACACCAGATCCGGTGACCTTTGGGACATGGTTTGACCCCTTTAGGAATGCGCGATCATCATGAAACGTTCAGATCACTTACAACTCAATAGATTCTACCTTCCTGTAGCGTTTCAGCCTGATTGGACCTTGTTTTCACACAAATGGACCCAGAATGATGTAAAATTGTGGTTCGTGCAACATAATTCTGGGTGTCATTTAAAAACCATAAGAGCTAATGACTCCATTCCTTTTTGGGGCAATAGGGGCTGTTGATTGGAGTACCCTAAAACAAACCTGACCTCTCTAGGATATTCAGAAGCCAAGTTATAAGCCCACAAAGGTGTAAATGGACTACTTCTTTAAATTGACACCAGATCCGGTGACGTTTGGGACATGGTTTGACCCCCATAGGAAAGTGCTATCATCATGAAACGTTCAGATCACTTACAACTCAATAGATTCTACCTTCCTGTAACGTTTCAGCCTGATTGGACCTTGTTTTCACACAAATGAACCCAGAATGATGTGAAATTGTGCTTCGTGCAACATAATTCTGGGTGCCATTTAAAAACCATAAGTGCTAATGACTCCATTCCTTTTTGGGGTAATGGGGGCTGTTGATTGGAGTACACTAAAACAAACCTGACCTCTCTAGGACATTCAAAAGCCAAGTTATAAGCCCACAAATGTGTAACTGGACTACTTCTTTAAAGTGACACCAGGCCCAGTGACCATTGGGACATGGTTTGACCCCCTATAGGAATGTGCGATCATCATGAAACGTTCAGATCACTTACAACTCAATAGATTCTACCTTCTTGTATTGTTTCAGCCTGATTGGACCTTGTTTTCACACAAATGGACCCAGAATGATGTGAAATTGTGCTTCGTGCAACATAATTCTGGGTGCCATTTACAAACCATAAGTGCTAATGACTCCATTCCTTTTTGTGGTTGTAGGGGCTGTTGATTGGAGTACACTAAAACAAACCTGATCTCTCTAGGACATTCAGAAGCCAAGTTATAAGCCCACAAATGTGTAACTGGACTACTTCTTTAAATTGACGCCAGATCCGGTGACGTTTTGGACATGGTTTGACCCCCTTAGGAAAGTGCTATCATCATGAAACGTTCAGATCACTTACAACTCAATAGATTCTACCTTCCTGTAAAGTTTCAGCCTGATTGGACCTTGTTTTCACACAAATGAACCCAGAATGATGTGAAATTGTGCTTCGTGCAACATAATTCTGGGTGCCATTTAAAAACCATAAGTGCTAATGACTCCATTCCTTTTTGTGGTAATGGGGGCTGTTAATTGGAGTACTCTAAAACAAACCTGACCTCTCTAGGATATTCAGAAGCCAAGTTATAAGCCCACAAAGGTGTAACTGGACTACTTCTTTAAAGTGACACCAGGCCCGGTGACCTTTGGGACATGGTTTGACCCCCTATAGGAATGTGTAATCATCATGAAATGTTCATATCACTTACAACTCAATAGATTCTACCTTCTTGTAACGTTTCAGCCTGATTGGACCTTGTTTTCACACAAATGGACCCAGAATGATGTGAAATTGTGCTTCGTGCAACATAATTCTGGGTGCCATTTACAAACCATAAGTGCTAATGACTCCATTCCTTTTTGTGGTTGTAGGGGCTGTTGATTGGAGTACACTAAAACAACCCTGATCTCTCTAGGACATTCAGAAGCCAAGTTATAAGCCCACAAATGTGTAACTGGACTACTTCTTTAAATTGACACCAGATCCGGTGACCTTTGGGACATGGTTTGACCCCCTTAGGAAAGTGCTATCATCATGAAACTTTCAGATCACTTACAACTCAATAGATTCTACCTTCCTGTAACGTTTCTGCTTGATTGGACCTTGTTTTCACACAAATGAACCCAGAATGATGTGAAATTGTGCTTCGTGCAACATAATTCTGGGTGCCATTTAAAAACCATAAGTGCTAATGACTCCATTCCTTTTTGGGGTAATGGGGGATGTTAATTGGAGTACTCTAAAACAAACCTGACCTCTCTAGGATATTCAGAAGCCAAGTTATAAGCCCACAAATGTGTAACTGGACTACTTCTTTAAATTGACACCAGATCCGGTGACCTTTGGGACATGGTTTGACCCCCTTAGGAAAGTGCTATCATCATGAAATGTTCAGATCACTTACAACTCAATAGATTCTACCTTCCTGTAACATTTCAGCCTAATTGGACCTTGTTTTCACACAAATGGACCCAGAATGATGTGAAATTGTGCTTCGTGCAACATAATTCTGGGTGCCATTTAAAAACCATAAGTGCTGATGACTCCATTTCTTTTTGAGGTTGTAGGGGCTGATGATTGGAGTACACTAAAACAAACCTGATCTCTCTAGGATATTCAGAAGCCAAGTTATAAGCCCACAAATGTGTAACTGGACTACTTCTTTAAAGTGACACCAGGCCCTGTGACCTTTGGGACATGGTTTTACCCGCTATAGGAAAGTGCTATCATCATGAAACGTTCATATCACTTACAACTCAATAGATTCTAACTTCCTGTAACGTTTCAGCCTGATTGGACCTTGTTTTCACACAAATGAACCCAGAATGATGTGAAATTGTGCTTCGTGCAACATAATTCTGGCTGCCATTTAAAAACCATAAGTGCTAATGACTCCATTCATTTTTGGGGTAATGGGGGCTGTTAATTGGAGTACTCTAAAACAAACCTGACCTCTCTAGGATATTCAGAAGCCAAGTTATAACCCCTTAAATGTGTTACTGGTCTACTTCTTTAAAGTGACACCAGGCCCGGTGACCTTTGGGACATGGTTTGACCCCCTATAGGAATGTGTGATTATCATTAAATGTTCAGATCACTTACAACTCAATAGATTCTACGTTCTTGTAACGTTTCAGCCTGATTGGACCTTGTTTTCACACAAATGGACCCAGAATGATGTGAAATTGTGCTTCGTTCAACATAATTCTGGGTGCCATTTACAAACCATAGGTGCTAATGACTCCATTCTTTTTTGTGGTTGTAGGGGCTGTTCATTGGAGTACACTAAAACAAACCTGACCTCTCTAGGACATTCAGAAGCCAAGTTATAAACCCACAAAGGTGTAACTGGACTACTTATTTAAAGTGACACAAGGCCCGGTGACCTTTGGGAGATGGTTTTACCCCCTATAAGAATGTGCGATCATCATGAAACGTTCAGATCACTTACAACTCAATAGATTCTACCTTCTTGTAACGTTTCAGCCTGATTGGACCTTGTTTTCACACAAATGGACCCAGAATGATGTGAAATTGTGCTTCATGCAACATAATTCTGGGTGCCATTTCCAAACCATAAGTGCTAATGACTCCATTCCTTTTTGTGGTTGTAGGGGCTGTTGATTGGAGTACACTAAAACAAACCTGATCTCTCTAGGACATTCAGAAGCCAAGTTATAAGCCCACAAATGTGTAACTGGACTAATTCTTTAAATTGACACCAGATCGGGTTACCTTTGGGACATGGTTTGACCCCCTTAGGAAAGTGCTATCATCATGAAACATTCAGATGACTTACAACTCAATAGATTCTACCTTCCTGTAACGTTTCAGCCTGACTGGACCTTGTTTTCACACAAATGAACCCAGAATGATGTGAAATTGTGCTTCGTGCAACATAATTCTGGGTGTCATTTAAAAACCATAAGTGCTAATGATTCCATTCCTTTTTGGGGTAATGGGGCTGTTAATTGGAGTACTCTAAAACAAACCTGACCTCTCTAGGATATTCAGAAGCCAAGTTATAAGCCCACAAAGGTGTAACTGGACTACTTCTTTAAAGTGACACAAGGCCCGGTGACCTTTGGGACATGGTTTGACCCCCTATAGGAATGTGCGATCATCATGAAACGTTCAGATCACTTACAACTCAATAGATTCTCCCTTCTTGTAACGTTTCAGCCTGATTGGACTTTGTTTTCACACAAATGAACCCAGAATGATGTGAAATTGTGCTTCGTGCAACATAATTCTGGGTGCCATTTAAAAACCATAAGTGCTGATGACTCCATTTCTTTTTGAGGTTGTAGGGGCTGATGATTGGAGTACACTAAAACAAACCTGATCTCTCTAGGACATTCAGAAGCCAAGTTATAAGCCCACAAAGGTGTAACTGGACTACTTCTTTAAAGTGACACCAGGCCCGTTGACCTTTGGGACATGGTTTGACCCCCTATAGGAATGTGCGATCATCATGAAACAATCAGTTCACTTACAACTCAATAGATTCTCCCTTCTTGTAACGTTTCAGCCTGATTGGACTTTGTTTTCACACAAATGGACCCAAAATGATGTGAAATTGTGCTTCGTGCAACATAATTCTGGGTGCCATTTACAAACCATAAGTGCTATTGACTCCATTCCTTTTTGTGGTTGTAGGGGCTGTTGATTAGAGTACACTAAAACAAACCTGACCTCTCTAGGACATTCAGAAGCCAAGTTATAAGCCCACAAATGTGTAACTGGACTACTTCTTTAAAGTGACACCAGATCCGGTGACCTTTGGGACATGGTTTGACCCCTTTAGGAATGCGCGATCATCATGAAACGTTCAGATCACTTACAACTCAATAGATTCTACCTTCCTGTAGCGTTTCAGCCTGATTGGACCTTGTTTTCACACAAATGGACCCAGAATGATGTAAAATTGTGGTTCGTGCAACATAATTCTGGGTGTCATTTAAAAACCATAAGAGCTAATGACTCCATTCCTTTTTGGGGCAATAGGGGCTGTTGATTGGAGTACCCTAAAACAAACCTGACCTCTCTAGGATATTCAGAAGCCAAGTTATAAGCCCACAAAGGTGTAAATGGACTACTTCTTTAAATTGACACCAGATCCGGTGACGTTTGGGACATGGTTCGACCCCCATAGGAAAGTGCTATCATCATGAAACGTTCAGATCATTTACAACTCAATAGATTCTACCTTCCTGTAAAGTTTCAGCCTGATTGGACCTTGTTTTCACACAAATGAACCCAGAATGATGTGAAATTGTGCTTCGTGCAACATAATTCTGGGTGCCATTTAAAAACCATAAGTGCTAATGACTCCATTCCTTTTTGTGGTAATGGGGGCTGTTAATTGGAGTACTCTAAAACAAACCTGACCTCTCTAGGATATTCAGAAGCCAAGTTATAAGCCCACAAAGGTGTAACTGGACTACTTCTTTAAAGTGACACCAGGCCCGGTGACCTTTGGGACATGGTTTGACCCCCTATAGGAATGTGTAATCATCATGAAACGTTCATATCACTTACAACTCAATAGATTCTACCTTCTTGTAACGTTTCAGCCTGATTGGACCTTGTTTTCACACAAATGGACCCAGAATGATGTGAAATTGTGCTTCGTGCAACATAATTCTGGGTGCCATTTACAAACCATAAGTGCTAATGACTCCATTCCTTTTTGTGGTTGTAGGGGCTGTTGATTGGAGTACACTAAAACAACCCTGATCTCTCTAGGACATTCAGAAGCCAAGTTATAAGCCCACAAATGTGTAACTGGACTACTTCTTTAAATTGACACCAGATCCGGTGACCTTTGGGACATGGTTTGACCCCCTTAGGAAAGTGCTATCATCATGAAACTTTCAGATCACTTACAACTCAATAGATTCTACCTTCCTGTAACGTTTCTGCCTGATTGGACCTTGTTTTCACACAAATGAACCCAGAATGATGTGAAATTGTGCTTCGTGCAACATAATTCTGGGTGCCATTTAAAAACCATAAGTGCTAATGACTCCATTCCTTTTTGGGGTAATGGGGGCTGTTAATTGGAGTACTCTAAAACAAACCTGACCTCTCTAGGATATTCAGAAGCCAAGTTATAAGCCCACAAATGTGTAACAGGACTACTTCTTTAAATTGACACCAGATCCGGTGACCTTTGGGACATGGTTTGACCCCCTTAGGATAGTGCTATCATCATGAAACGTTCAGATCACTTACAACTCAATAGATTCTACCTTCCTGTAACATTTCAGCCTAATTGGACCTTGTTTTCACACAAATGGACCCAGAATGATGTGAAATTGTGCTTCGTGCAACATAATTCTGGGTGCCATTTAAAAACCATAAGTGCTGATGACTCCATTTCTTTTTGAGGTTGTAGGGGCTGATGATTGGAGTACACTAAAACAAACCTGATCTCTCTAGGACATTCAGAAGCCAAGTTATAAGCCCACAAATGTGTAACTGGACTACTTCTTTAAAGTGACACCAGGCCCTGTGACCTTTGGGACATGGTTTTACCCGCTATAGGAAAGTGCTATCATCATGAAACGTTCAGATCACTTACAACTCAATAGATTCTAACTTCCTGTTACGTTTCAGCCTGATTGGACCTTGTTTTCACACAAATGAACCCAGAATGATGTGAAATTGTGCTTCGTGCAACATAATTCTGGCTGCCATTTAAAAACCATAAGTGCTAATGACTCCATTCATTTTTAGGGTAATGGGGGCTGTTAATTGGAGTACTCTAAAACAAACCTGACCTCTCTAGGATATTCAGAAGCCAAGTTATAAGCCCACAAATGTGTTACTGGACTACTTCTTTAAAGTGACACCAGGCCCGGTGACCTTTGGGACATGGTTTGACCCCCTATAGGAATGTGTGATTATCATTAAATGTTCAGATCACTTACAACTCAATAGATTCTACGTTCTTGTAACGTTTCAGCCTGATTGGACCTTGTTTTCACACAAATGGACCCAGAATGATGTGAAATTGTGCTTCGTTCAACATAATTCTGGGTGCCATTTACAAACCATAGGTGCTAATGACTCCATTCCTTTTTGTGGTTGTAGGGGCTGTTGATTGGAGTACACTAAAACAAACCTGACCTCTCTAGGACATTCAGAAGCCAAGTTATAAACCCACAAAGGTGTAACTGGACTACTTATTTAAAGTGACACAAGGCCCGGTGACCTTTGGGACATGGTTTTACCCCCTATAAGAATGTGCGATCATCATGAAACGTTCAGATCACTTACAACTCAATAGATTCTACCTTCTTGTAACGTTTCAGCCTGATTGGACCTTGTTTTCACACAAATGGACCCAGAATGATGTGAAATTGTGTTTCGTGCAACATAATTCTGGGGTCCATTTAAAAACCATAAGTGCTGATGACTCCATTTCTTTTTGAGGTTGTAGGGGCTGATGATTGGAGTACACTAAAACAAACCTGATCTCTCTAGGACATTCAGAAGCCAAGTTATAAGCCCACAAAGGTGTAACTGGACTACTTCTTTAAAGTGACACCAGATCCGGTGACCTTTGGGACATGGTTTGACCCCATAAGGAATGCGCGATCATCATGAAACGTTCAGATCACTTACAACTCAATAGATTCTACCTTCCTGTAGCGTTTCAGCCTGATTGGACCTTGTTTTCACACAAATGGACCCAGAATGATGTAAAATTGTGGTTCGTGCAACATAATTCTGGGTGTCATTTAAAAACCATAAGAGCTAATGACTCCATTCCTTTTTGGGGCAATAGGGGCTGTTGATTGGAGTACCCTAAAACAAACCTGACCTCTCTAGGATATTCAGAAGCCAAGTTATAAGCCCACAAAGGTGTAAATGGACTACTTCTTTAAATTGACACCAGATCCGGTGACGTTTGGGACATGGTTCGACCCCCATAGGAAAGTGCTATCATCATGAAACGTTCAGATCACTTACAACTCAATAGATTCTACCTTCCTGTAAAGTTTCAGCCTGATTGGACCTTTTTTTCACACAAATGAACCCAGAATGATGTGAAATTGTGCTTCGTGCAACATAATTCTGGGTGCCATTTAAAAACCATAAGTGCTAATGACTCCATTCCTTTTTGTGGTAATGGGGGCTGTTAATTGGAGTACTCTAAAACAAACCTGACCTCTCTAGGATATTCAGAAGCCAAGTTATAAGCCCACAAAGGTGTAACTGGACTACTTCTTTAAATTGACACCAGGCCCGGTGACCTTTGGGACATGGTTTGACCCCCTATAGGAATGTGTAATCATCATGAAACGTTCATATCACTTACAACTCAATAGATTCTACCTTCTTGTAACGTTTCAGCCTGATTGGACCTTGTTTTCACACAAATGGACCCAGAATGATGTGAAATTGTGCTTCGTGCAACATAATTCTGGGTGCCATTTACAAACCATAAGTGCTAATGACTCCATTCCTTTTTGTGGTTGTAGGGGCTGTTGATTGGAGTACACTAAAACAACCCTGATCTCTCTAGGACATTCAGAAGCCAAGTTATAAGCCCACAAATGTGTAACTGGACTACTTCTTTAAATTGACACCAGATCCGGTGACCTTTGGGACATGGTTTGACCCCCTTAGGAAAGTGCTATCATCATGAAACTTTCAGATCACTTACAACTCAATAGATTCTACCTTCCTGTAACGTTTCTGCCTGATTGGACCTTGTTTTCACACAAATGAACCCAGAATGATGTGAAATTGTGCTTCGTGCAACATAATTCTGGGTGCCATTTAAAAACCATAAGTGCTAATGACTCCATTCCTTTTTGGGGTAATGGGGGCTGTTAATTGGAGTACTCTAAAACAAACCTGACCTCTCTAGGATATTCAGAAGCCAAGTTATAAGCCCACAAATGTGTAACAGGACTACTTCTTTAAATTGACACCAGATCCGGTGACCTTTGGGACATGGTTTGACCCCCTTAGGATAGTGCTATCATCATGAAACGTTCAGATCACTTACAACTCAATAGATTCTACCTTCCTGTAACATTTCAGCCTAATTGGACCTTGTTTTCACACAAATGGACCCAGAATGATGTGAAATTGTGCTTCGTGCAACATAATTCTGGGTGCCATTTAAAAACCATAAGTGCTGATGACTCCATTTCTTTTTGAGGTTGTAGGGGCTGATGATTGGAGTACACTAAAACAAACCTGATCTCTCTAGGACATTCAGAAGCCAAGTTATAAGCCCACAAATGTGTAACTGGACTACTTCTTTAAAGTGACACCAGGCCCTGTGACCTTTGGGACATGGTTTTACCCGCTATAGGAAAGTGCTATCATCATGAAACGTTCAGATCACTTACAACTCAATAGATTCTAACTTCCTGTAACGTTTCAGCCTGATTGGACCTTGTTTTCACACAAATGAACCCAGAATGATGTGAAATTGTGATTCGTGCAACATAATTCTGGCTGCCATTTAAAAACCATAAGTGCTAATGACTCCATTCATTTTTGGGGTAATGGGGGCTGTTAATTGGAGTACTCTAAAACAAACCTGACCTCTCTAGGATATTCAGAAGCCAAGTTATAAGCCCACAAATGTGTTACTGGACTACTTCTTTAAAGTGACACCAGGCCCGGTGACCTTTGGGACATGGTTTGACCCCCTATAGGAATGTGTGATTATCATTAAATGTTCAGATCACTTACAACTCAATAGATTCTACGTTCTTGTAACGTTTCAGCCTGATTGGACCTTGTTTTCACACAAATGGACCCAGAATGATGTGAAATTGTGCTTCGTTCAACATAATTCTGGGTGCCATTTACAAACCATAGGTGCTAATGACTCCATTCCTTTTTGTGGTTGTAGGGGCTGTTGATTGGAGTACACTAAAACAAACGTGACCTCTCTAGGACATTCAGAAGCCAAGTTATAAACCCACAAAGGTGTAACTGGACTACTTATTTAAAGTGACACAAGGCCCGGTGACCTTTGGGACATGGTTTTACCCCCTATAAGAATGTGCGATCATCATGAAACGTTCAGATCACTTACAACTCAATAGATTCTACCTTCTTGTAACGTTTCAGCCTGATTGGACCTTGTTTTCACACAAATGGACCCAGAATGATGTGAAATTGTGCTTCGTGCAAAATAATTCTGGGTGCCATTTCCAAACCATAAGTGCTAATGACTCCATTCCTTTTTGTGGTTGTAGGGGCTGTTGATTGGAGTACACTAAAACAAACCTGATCTCTCTAGGACATTCAGAAGCCAAGTTATAAGCCCACAAATGTGTAACTGGACTAATTCTTTAAATTGACACCAGATCGGGTTACCTTTGGGACATGGTTTGACCCCCTTAGGAAAGTGCTATCATCATGAAACATTCAGATCACTTACAACTCAATAGATTCTACCTTCCTGTAACGTTTCAGCCTGACTGGACCTTGTTTTCACACAAATGAACCCAGAATGATGTGAAATTGTGCTTCGTGCAACATAATTCTGGGTGTCATTTAAAAACCATAAGTGCTAATGATTCCATTCCTTTTTGGGGTAATGGGGCTGTTAATTGGAGTACTCTAAAACAAACCTGACCTCTCTAGGATATTCAGAAGCCAAGTTATAAGCCCACAAAGGTGTAACTGGACTACCTCTTTAAAGTGACACCAGGCCCGGTGACCTTTGGGACATGGTTTGACCCCCTATAGGAATGTGCGATCATCATGAAACGTTCAGATCACTTACAACTCAATAGATTCTACCTTCTTGTAACGTTTCAGCCTGATTGGACCTTGTTTTCACACAATGGACCCAGAATTATGTGAAATTGTGCTTCGTGCAACATAATTCTGGGTGCCATTTACAACCCATAAGTGCTAATGACTCCATTCTTTTTTGTGGTTGTAGGGGCTGTTGATTGGAGTACAATAAAACAAACCTGACCTCTCTAGGACATCCAGAAGCCAAGTTATAAGCCCACAAAGGTGTAACTGGACTACTACTTTAAATTGACACCAGATCCGGTGACCTTTGGGACATGGTTTGACCCCCTTAGGAAAGTGCTATCATCATGAAACGTCCAGATCACCTACAACTCAATAGATTCTACCTTCTTGTAACGTTTCAGCCTGATTGGACCTTGTTTTCACACAAATGGACCCAGAATGATGTGAAATTGTGCTTCGTGCAACATAATTCTGGGTGCCATTTACAAACCATAAGTGCTAATGACTCCATTCCTTTTTGTGGTTGTAGGGGCTGTTGATTGGAGTACATTAAAACAAACCTGATCTCTCTAGGACATTCAGAAGCCAAGTTATAAGCCCACAAATGTGTAACTGGACTACTTCTTTAAATTGACACCAGATCCGGTGATCTTTGGGACATGGTTTGACACCCTTAGGAAAGTGCTATCATCATGAAACGTTCAGATCACTTACAACTCAATAGATTCTACCTTCCTGTAATGTTTCAGCCTGATTTGACCTTGTTTTCACACAAATGAACCCAGAATGATGTGAAATTGTGCTTCGTGCAACATAATTCTGGGTGCCATTTAAAAACCATAAGTGCTAATGACTCTATTCCTGTTTGGGGTAATGGGGGCTGTTAATTTGAGTACTCTAAAACAAACCTGACCTCTCTAGGATATTCAGAAGCCAAGTTATAAGCCCACAAAGGTGTAACTGGACTACTTCTTTAAAGTGACACCAGGCCCGGTGACCTTTGGGACATGGTTTGACCCCCTATAGGAATGTGTGATCATCATGAAACGTTCAGATCACTTTCAACTCAATAGATTCTACCTTCTTGTAACGTTTCAGCCTGATTGGACCTTGTTTTCACACAAATGGACCCAGAATGATGTGAAATTGTGCTTCGTGCAACATAATTCTGGGTGCCATTTACAAACCACAAGTGCTAATGACTCCATTCTTTTTTGTGGTTGTAGGGGCTGTTGATTGGAGTACACTAAAACAAACCTGATCTCTCTAGGACATTCAGAAGCCAAGTTATAAGCCAACAAAGGTGTAACTGGACTACTTCTTTAAATTGACACCAGATCTGGTGACCTTTGGGACATGGTTTGACCCCCTTAGGAAAGTGCTATCATCATGAAACGTTCAGATCACTTACAACTCAATAGATTCTACCTTCCTGTAACGTTTCAGCCTGATTGGACCTTGTTTTCACACAAATGAACCCAGAATGATGTGAAATTGTGCTTCGTGCAACATAATTCTGGGTGCCATTTACAAACCATAAGTGCTAATGACTCCATTCCTTTTTGGGGTAATGGGGGCTGTTAATTGGAGTACTCTAAAAGAAACCTGACCTCTCTAGGATATTCAAAAGCCAAGTTATAAGCCAACAAAGGTGTAACTGGACTACTTCTTTAAAGTGACACCAGGCCCGATGACCTTTGGGACATGGTTTGACCCCCTATAGGAATGTACGATCATCATGAAATGTTCAGATCACTTACAACTCAATAGATTCTACCTTCTTGTAACGTTTCAGCCTGATTGGACCTTGTTTTCACACAAATGGACCCAGAATGATGTGAAATTGTGCTTCGTGCAACATAATTCTGGGTGCCATTTACAAACCATAAGTGCTAATGACTCCATTCCTTTTTGTGGTTGTAGGGGCTGTTGATTGGAGGACATTAAAACAAACCTGATCTCTCTAGGACATTCAGAGGCCAAGTTATAAGCCCACAAATGTGTAACTGGACTACTTCTTTAAATTGACACCAGATCCGGTGACCTCTGGGACATGGTTTGACCACTTTAGGAAAGTGCTATCATCATGAAACGTTAAGATCACTTACAACTCAATAGATTCTACATCCTGTAACGTTTCAGCCTTATTGGACCTTGTTTTCACACAAATGGACCCAGAATGATGTGAAATTGTGCTTCGTGCAACATAGTTCTGGGTGCCATTTACAAACCATAAGTGCTAATGACTCCATTCCTTTTTGTGGTTGTAGGGGCTGTTGATTGGAGTACACTAAAACAAACCTGATCTCTCTAGGACATTCAGAAGCCAAGTTATAAGCCCACAAAGGTGTAACTGGACTACTTCTTTAAATTGACACCAGATCCGGTGACCTCTGGGACATGGTTTGACCACTTTAGGAAAGTGCTATCATCATGAAACGTTCAGATCACTTACAACTCAATAGATTCTACATCCTGTAACGTTTCAGCCTTATTGGACCTTGTTTTCACACAAATGAACCCAGATTGATGTGAAATTGTGCATCGTGCAACATAATTCTGGGTGCCATTTAAAAACCATAAGCGCTAATGACTCCATTCCTATTTGGGGTAATGGGGGCTGTTAATTGGAGTAGTCTAAAACAAACCTGACCTCTCTAGGATATTCAGAAGCCAAGTTATAATCCCACAAATGTGTAACTGGACTACTTCTTTAAAGTGACACCAGGCCCGGTGACCTTTGGGACATGGTTTGACCCCCTATAGGAATGTGCGATCATCATGAAACGTTCAGATCACTTACAACTCAATAGATTCTACCTTCTTGTAACGTTTCAGCCTGATTGGACCTTGTTTTCACACAAATGGACCCAGAATGATGTGAAATTGTGCTTCGTGCAACATAATTCTGGGTGCCATGTCCAAACCATAAGTGCTAATGACTCCATTCCTTTTTGTGGTTGTAGGGGCTGTTGATTGGAGTACACTAAAACAAACCTGATCTCTCTAGGACATTCAGAAGCCAAGTTATAAGCCAACAAAGGTGTAACTGGACTACTTCTTTAAATTGACACCAGATCTGGTGACCTTTGGGACATGGTTTGACCCCCTTAGGAAAGTGCTATCATCATGAAACATTCAGATCACTTACAACTCAATAGATTCTACCTTCCTGTAACGTTTCAGCCTGACTGGACCTTGTTTTCACACAAATGAACCCAGAATGATGTGAAATTGTGCTTCGTGCAACATAATTCTGGGTGTCATTTAAAAACCATAAGTGCTAATGATTCCATTCCTTTTTGGGGTAATGGGGCTGTTAATTGGAGTACTCTAAAACAAACCTGACCTCTCTAGGATATTCAGAAGCCAAGTTATAAGCCCACAAAGGTGTAACTGGACTACTTCTTTAAAGTGACACCAGGCCCGGTGACCTTTGGGACATGGTTTGACCCCCTATAGGAATGTGCGATCATCATGAAACTTTCAGATCACTTACAACTCAATAGATTCTACCTTCTTGTAACGTTTCAGCCTGATTGGACCTTGTTTTCACACAATGGACCCAGAATTATGTGAAATTGTGCTTCGTGCAACATAATTCTGGGTGCCATTTACAACCCATAAGTGCTAATGACTCCATTCTTTTTTGTGGTTGTAGGGGCTGTTGATTGGAGTACAATAAAACAAACCTGACCTCTCTAGGACATCCAGAAGCCAAGTTATAAGCCCACAAAGGTGTAACTGGACTACTACTTTAAATTGACACCAGATCCGGTGACCTTTGGGACATGGTTTGACCCCCTTAGGAAAGTGCTATCATCATGAAACGTCCAGATCACTTACAACTCAATAGATTCTACCTTCTTGTAACGTTTCAGCCTGATTGGACCTTGTTTTCACACAAATGGACCCAGAATGATGTGAAATTGTGCTTCGTGCAACATAATTCTGGGTGCCATTTACAAACCATAAGTGCTAATGACTCCATTCCTTTTTGTGGTTGTAGGGGCTGTTGATTGGAGTACATTAAAACAAACCTGATCTCTCTAGGACATTCAGAAGCCAAGTTATAAGCCCACAAATGTGTAACTGGACTACTTCTTTAAATTGACACCAGATCCGGTGATCTTTGGGACATGGTTTGACACCCTTAGGAAAGTGCTATCGTCATGAAACGTTCAGATCACTTACAACTCAATAGATTCTACCTTCCTGTAATGTTTCAGCCTGATTTGACCTTGTTTTCACACAAATGAACCCAGAATGATGTGAAATTGTGCTTCGTGCAACATAATTCTGGGTGCCATTTAAAAACCATAAGTGCTAATGACTCTATTCCTGTTTGGGGTAATGGGGGCTGTTAATTTGAGTACTCCAAAACAAACCTGACCTCTCTAGGATATTCAGAAGCCAAGTTATAAGCCCACAAAGGTTTAACTGGACTACTTCTTTAAAGTGACACCAGGCCCGGTGACCTTTGGGACATGGTTTGACCCCCTATAGGAATGTGTGATCATCATGAAACGTTCAGATCACTTTCAACTCAATAGATTCTACCTTCTTGTAACGTTTCAGCCTGATTGGACCTTGTTTTCACACAAATGGACCCAGAATGATGTGAAATTGTGCTTCGTGCAACATAATTCTGGGTGCCATTTACAAACCACAAGTGCTAATGACTCCATTCTTTTTTGTGGTTGTAGGGGCTGTTGATTGGAGTACACTAAAACAAACCTGATCTCTCTAGGACATTCAGAAGCCAAGTTATAAGCCAACAAAGGTGTAACTGGACTACTTCTTTAAATTGACACCAGATCTGGTGACCTTTGGGACATGGTTTGACCCCCTTAGGAAAGTGCTATCATCATGAAACGTTCAGATCACTTACAACTCAATAGATTCTACCTTCCTGTAACGTTTCAGCCTGATTGGACCTTGTTTTCACACAAATGAACCCAGAATGATGTGAAATTGTGCTTCGTGCAACATAATTCTGGGTGCCATTTACAAACCATAAGTGCTAATGACTCCATTCCTTTTTGGGGTAATGGGGGCTGTTAATTGGAGTACTCTAAAAGAAACCTGACCTCTCTAGGATATTCAAAAGCCAAGTTATAAGCCAACAAAGGTGTAACTGGACTACTTCTTTAAAGTGACACCAGGCCCGATGACCTTTGGGACATGGTTTGACCCCCTATAGGAATGTACGATCATCATGAAATGTTCAGATCACTTACAACTCAATAGATTCTACCTTCTTGTAACGTTTCAGCCTGATTGGACCTTGTTTTCACACAAATGGACCCAGAATGATGTGAAATTGTGCTTCGTGCAACATAATTCTGGGTGCCATTTACAAACCATAAGTGCTAATGACCCCATTCCTTTTTGTGGTTGTAGGGGCTGTTGATTGGAGGACATTAAAACAAACCTGATCTCTCTAGGACATTCAGAAGCCAAGTTATAAGCCCACAAATGTGTAACTGGACTACTTCTTTAAATTGACACCAGATCCGGTGACCTCTGGGACATGGTTTGACCACTTTAGGAAAGTGCTATCATCATGAAACGTTCAGATCACTTACAACTCAATAGATTCTACATCCTGTAACGTTTCAGCCTTATTGGACCTTGTTTTCACACAAATGGACCCAGAATGATGTGAAATTGTGCTTCGTGCAACATAGTTCTGGGTGCCATTTACAAACCATAAGTGCTAATGACTCCATTCCTTTTTGTGGTTGTAGGGGCTGTTGATTGGAGTACACTAAAACAAACCTGATCTCTCTAGGACATTCAGAAGCCAAGTTATAAGCCCACAAAGGTGTAACTGGACTACTTCTTTAAATTGACACCAGATCCGGTGACCTCTGGGACATGGTTTGACCACTTTAGGAAAGTGCTATCATCATGAAACGTTCAGATCACTTACAACTCAATAGATTCTACATCCTGTAACGTTTCAGCCTTATTGGACCTTGTTTTCACACAAATGAACCCAGATTGATGTGAAATTGTGCATCGTGCAACATAATTCTGGGTGCCATTTAAAAACCATAAGCGCTAATGACTCCATTCCTATTTGGGGTAATGGGGGCTGTTAATTGGAGTAGTCTAAAACAAACCTGACCTCTCTAGGATATTCAGAAGCCAAGTTATAATCCCACAAATGTGTAACTGGACTACTTCTTTAAAGTGACACCAGGCCCGGTGACCTTTGGGACATGGTTTGACCCCCTATAGGAATGTGCGATCATCATGAAACGTTCAGATCACTTACAACTCAATAGATTCTACCTTCTTGTAACGTTTCAGCCTGATTGGACCTTGTTTTCACACAAATGGACCCAGAATGATGTGAAATTGTGCTTCGTGCAACATAATTCTGGGTGCCATGTCCAAACCATAAGTGCTAATGACTCCATTCCTTTTTGTGGTTGTAGGGGCTGTTGATTGGAGTACACTAAAACAAACCTGATCTCTCTAGGACATTCAGAAGCCAAGTTATAAGCCAACAAAGGTGTAACTGGACTACTTCTTTAAATTGACACCAGATCTGGTGACCTTTGGGACATGGTTTGACCCCCTTAGGAAAGTGCTATCATCATGAAACGTTCAGATCACTTACAACTCAATAGATTCTACCTTCCTGTAACGTTTCAGCCTGATTGGACCTTGTTTTCACACAAATGAAACCAGAATGATGTGAAATTGTGCTTCGTGCAACATAATTCTGGGTGCCATTTAAAAACCATAAGTGCTAATGACTCTATTCCTTTTTGGGGTAATGGGGGCTGTTAATTGGAGTACTCTAAATCAAACCTGACCTCTCTAGGATATTCAGAAGCCAAGTTATAAGCCCACAAAGGTGTAACTGGACTACTTCTTTAAAGTGACACCAGGCCCGGTGACCTTTGGGACATGGTTTGACCCAGTATAGGAATGTGCGATCATCATGAAACGTTCAGATCACTTACAACTCAATTGATTCTACCTTCTTGTAACGTTTCAGCCTGATTGGACCTTGATTTCACACAAATGGACCCAGAATGATGTGAAATTGTGCTTCGTGCAACATAATTTTGGGTGCCATTTACAAACCATAAGTGCTAATGACTCCATTCCTTTTTGTGGTTGTAGGGGCTGTCGATTGGAGTACACTAAAACAAACCTGATCTCTCTAGGACATTCAGAAGCCAAGTTATAAGCCCACAAATGTGTAACTGGACTACTTCTTTAAATAGACACCAGATCCGGTGACCTTTGGGACATGGTTTGACCCCCTTAGGAAAGAGCAATCATCATGAAACGTTCAGATCACTTACAACTCAATAGATTCTTCCTTCCTGTAACGTTTCAGCCTGATTGGACCTTGTTTTCACACAAATGAACCCAGAATGATGTGAAATTGTGCTTCGTGCAACATAATTCTGGGTGCCATTTAAAAACCATAAGTGCTAAGGACTGCATTCCTTTTTGGGGTAATGGGGGCTGTTAATTGGAGTACTCTAAAACAAACCTGACCTCTCTAGGCTATTCAGAAGCCAAGTTATAAGCCCAAAATAGGTGTAACTGGACTACTTCTTTAAAGTAACACCAGGCCCGGTGACCTTTGGGACATGGTTTGACCCCCTATAGGAATGTGCGATCATCATGAAACGTTCAGATCACTTACAACTCAATAGATTCTACCTTCTTGTAACGTTTCAGCCTGATTGGACCTTGTTTTCACACAAATGGACCCAGAATGATGTGAAATTGTGCTTCGTGCAACATAATTCTGGGTGCCATTTCCAAACCATAAGTGCTAATGACTCCATTCTGTTTTGTGGTTGTAGGGGCTGTTGATTGGAGTACACTAAAACAAACCTGATCTCTCTAGGACATTCAGAAGCCAAGTTATATGCCCACAAAGGTGTAACTGGACTACTTCTTTAAAATGACACCAGATCAGGTGACCTTTGGGACATGGTTTGACCCCCTTAGGAAAGTGCTATCATCATGAAACGTTCAGATCACTTACAACTCAATAGATTCTACCTTCCTGTAATGTTTCAGCCTGATTGGTCCTTGTTTTCACACAAATGAACCCAGAATGATGTGAAATTGTGCCTCGTGCAACATAATTCTGGGTGCCATTTAAAAACCATAAGGGCTAATGACTCCATTACTTTTTGAGATAATAGGGGCTGTTAATTTGAGTACTCTAAAACAAACCTGACCTCTCTAGGACATTCAGAAGCCAAGTTATAAGCCCACAAAGGTGTAACTGGACCACTTCTTTAAAGTGACACCAGGCCCGGTGACCTTTGGGACATGGTTTTTCCCCCTATAGGAATGTGCGATCATCATGAAATGTTCAGATCACTTACAACTCAATAGATTCTACCTTATTGTAACGTTTCAGCCTGATTGGACATTGTTTTCACACAAATGGACCCATAATGATGTGAAATGGTGCTTCGTGCAACATAATTCTGGGTGCCATTTACAAACCAAAAGTGCTAATGACTCCATTCCTTTTTGTGGTTCTAGGGGCTGTTGATTGGAGTACTCTGAAACAAACCTGATCTCTCTAGGACATTCAGAAGCCAAGTTATAAGCCCACAAATGTGTAACTGGACTACTTCTTTAAATTGACACCAGATCCGGTGACCTTTGGGACATGGTTTGACCCCCTTAGGAAAGTGCTATCATCATGAAACGTTCAGATCACTTACAACTCAATAGATTCTACCGTCCTGTACCGTTTCAGCCTGATTGGACCTTGTTTTCACACAAATGAACCCAGAATGATGTGAAATTGTGCTTAGTGCAACATAATTTTGCGTGCCATTTAAAAACCATAAGTGCTAATGACTCCATTCCTTTTTGGGGAAATGGGGGCTGTTAAATGGAGTACTCTAAAACAAACCTGACCTTTTTAGGATATTCAGAAGCCAAGTTATAAGCCAACAAAGGTGTAACTGGACTACTTCTTTAAAGTGACACCAGGCCCGGTGACCTTTGGGACATGGTTTGACCCCCTATAGGAATGTCTGATCATCATGAAATGTTCAGATCACTTACAACTCAATAGATTCTACCTTCTTGTAACGTTTCAGCCTGATTGGACCTTGTTTTCACACAAATGGACCCAGAATGATGTGAAATTGTGCTTCGTGCAACATAATTCTGGGTGCCATTTACAAACCATAAGTGCTAATGACTCCATTCCTTTTTGTGGTTGTAGGGTCTGTTGATTGGAGTACAATAAAACAAACCCGATCTCTCTGGGACATTCAGAAGCCAAGTTGTAAGCCCACAAATGTGTAACCGGACTACTATTTTAAATTGACACCAGATCCGGTGACCTTTGGGACATGGTTTGACCCCCTTAGGAAAGTGCTATCATCACGAAACATTCAGATCACTTACAACTCAATAGATTCTACCTTCTTGTAACGTTTCAGCCTGATTGGACCTTGTTTTCACACAAATGGACCCAGAATGATGTGAAATTGTGCTTCGTGCAACATAATTCTGGGTGCCATTTACAAACCATAGGTGCTAATGACTCCATTCCTTTTTGTGGTTGTAGGGGCTGTTGATTGGAGTACACTAAAACAAACCTGATCTCTCTAGGACATTCAGAAGCCAAGTTATAAACCCACAAATGTGTAACTGGACTACTTCTTTAAATTGACACCAGATCCGGTGACCTCTGGGACATGGTTTGACCACCTTAGGAAAGTGCTATCATCATGAAACTTTCAGATCACTTACAACTCAATAGATTCTACCTTCCTGTAACGTTTCAGCCTGATTGGACCTTGTTTTCACACAAATCAACCCAGAATGATGTGAAATTGTGCTTCGTTCAACATAATTCTGGCTGCCATTTACAAACCATAAGTGCTAATGACTCCATTCATTTTTGGGGTAATGGGGGCTGTTGATTGGAGTACACTAAAACAAACCTGACCTCTCTAGGATATTCAGAAGCCAAGTTATAAGCCCACAAAGGTGTAACTGGACTACTTCTTTAAAGTGACACCAGGCCCGGTGACCTTTGGGACATGGTTTGACCCCCTATAGGAATGTGCAATCATCATGAAATGTTCAGATCACTTACAACTCAATAGATTCTACCTTCTTGTAACGTTTCAGCCTGATTGGACCTTGTTTTCACACAAATGGACCCAGAATGATGTGAAATTGTGCTTCGTGCAACATAATTCTGGGTGCCATTTAAAAACCATAAGTGCTAATGACTCCATTCCTTTTTGGGGTAATGGGGGCTGTTAATTGGAGTACTCTAAAACAAACCTGACCTCTCTAGGATATTCAGAAGCCAAGTTATAAGCCCACAAATGTGTAACTGGACTACTTCTTTAAAGTGACACCAGGCCCGGTGATCTTTGGGACATGGTTTGACCCCCTATGAGAATGTGTGATCATCTTGAAACGTTCAGATCACTTACAACTCAATAGATTCTACCTTCTTGTAACGTTTCAGCCTGATTGGACCTTGTTTTCACAAAAATGGACCCAGAATGATGTGAAATTGTGCTTCGTGCAACATAAGTCTGGGTGCCATTTACAAACCATAAGTGCTAATGACTCCATTCCTTTTTGTGGTTGTAGGGGTTGTTTATTGGAGTACATTAAAACAAACCTGATCTCTCTAGGACATTCAGAAGCCAAGTTATAAACCCACAAATGTGTAACTGGACTACTTCTTTAAATTGACACCAGATCCGGTGACCTCTGGGACATGGTTTGACCACCTTAGGAAAGGGCTATCATCATGAAACTTTCAGATCACTTACAACTCAATATATTCTACCTTCCTGTAACGTTTCAGTCTGATTGGACCTTGTTTTCACACAAATCAACCCAGAATGATGTGAAATTGTGCTTCGTGCAACATAATTCTGGGTGCCATTTAAAAACCATAAGTGCTAATGACTCCATTCATTTTTGGGGTAATGGGGGCTGTTGATTGGAGTACTCTAAAACAAACCTGACCTCTCTAGGATATTCAGAAGCCAAGTTATAAGCCCACAAAGGTGTAACTGGACTACTTCTTTAAAGTGACACCAGATCCGGTGACCTTTGGGACATGGTTTGACCCCCTATAGGAATGTGCAATCATCATGAAATGTTCAGATCACTTACAACTCAATAGATTCTACCTTCTTGTAACGTTTCAGCCTGATTGGACCTTGTTTTCACACAAATGGACCCAGAATGATGTGAAATTGTGCATCGTGCAATATAATTCTGGGTGCCATTTACAAACCATAGGTGCTAATGACTCCATTCCTTTTTGTGGTTGTAGGGGCTGTTGATTGGAGTACACTAAAACAAACCTGATCTCTCTAGGACATTCAGAAGCCAAGTTATAAGCCCACAAATGTGTAACTGGACTATTTCTTTAAATTGACACCAGATCCGGTGACCTCTGGGACATGGTTTGACCACCTTAGGAAAGTGCTATCATCATGAAACTTTCAGATCACTTACAACTCAATAGATTCTACCTTCCTGTAACGTTTCAGCCTGATTGGACCTTGTTTTCACACAAATCAACCCAGAATGATGTGAAATTGTGCTTCGTGCAACATAATTCTGGGTGCCATTGACAAACCATAAGTGCTAATGACTCCATTCATTTTTGGGGTAATGGGGGCTGTTGATTGGAGTACTCTAAAACAAACCTGACCTCTCTAGGATATTCAGAAGCCAAGTTATAAGCCCACAAAGGTGTAACTGGACTACTTCTTTAAAGTGACACCAGGCCCGGTGACCTTTGGGACATGGTTTGACCCCCTATAGGAATGTGCAATCATCATGAAATGTTCAGATCACTTACAACTCAATAGATTCTACCTTCTTGTAACGTTTCAGCCTGATTGGACCTTGTTTTCACACAAATGGACCCAGAATGATGTGAAATTGTGCTTCGTGCAACAAAATTCTGGGTGCCATTTAAAAACCATAAGTGCTAATGACTCCATTCCTTTTTGTGGTTGTAGGGGCTGTTGATTGGAGTACACTAAAACAAACCTGACCTCTCTAGGATATTCAGAAGCCAAGTTATAAGCCCACAAATGTGTAACTGGACTACTTCTTTAAATTGACACCAGATCCGGTGAACTTTGGGACATGGTTTGACCCCCTTAGGAAAGTGCTATCATCATAAAACGTTCAGATCACTTACAACTCAATAGATTCTACCTTCCTGTAATGTTTCAGCCTAATTGGACCTTGTTTTCACACAAATGAACCCAGAATGATGTGAAATTGTGCTTAGTGCAACATAATTCTGGGTGCCATTTAAAAACCATCAGTGCTAATGTCTCCATTCCTTTTTGTGGTTGTAGGGGCTGTTGATTGGAGTACACTAAAACAAACCTGATCTCTCTAGGACATTCAGAAGCCAAGTTATAAGCCCACAAATGTGTAACTGGACTACTTCTTTAAAGTGACACCAGGCCCGGTGACCTTTGGGACATGGTTTGACCTCCTATAGGTATGTGCGATCATCATGAAACATTCAGATCACTTACAACTCAATAGATTCTACCTTCTTGTAACGTTTCAGCCTGATTGGACCTTGTTTTCACACAAATGGATCCAGAATGATGTGAAATTGTGCTTCGTGCAACATAATTCTGGGTGCCATTTACAAACCATAAGTGCTAATGACTCCATTCCTTTTTGTGGTTGTAGGGGCTGTTGATTGGAGTACACTAAAACAAACCTGACCTCTCTAGGACATTCAGAAGCCAAGTTATACGCCCACAAAGGTGTAACTGGACTACTTCTTTAAAGTGACACCAGGCCCGGTGACCTTTGGGACATGGTTTGACCCCCTATAGGAATGTGCGATCATCATGAAACATTCAGATCACTTACGACTCAATAGATTCTACCTTCTTGTAACGTTTCAGCCTGATTGGACCTTGTTTTCACAAAAATGGACCCAGAATGATGTGAAATTGTGCTTCGTGCAACATAATTCTGGGTGCCATTTACAAACCATAAGTGCTAATGACTCCATTCCTTTTTGTGGTTGTAGGGGCTGTTGATTGGAGTACACTAAAACAAACCTGACCTCTCTAGGACATTCAGAAGCCAAGTTATAAGCCCACAAATGTGTAACTGGACTTCTTCTTTAAATTGACACCAGATCCGGTGACCTTTGGGACATGGTTTGACCCCCTTAGGAAAGTGCTATCATCATGAAACGTTCAGATCATTAACAACTCAATTGATTCTACCTTCTTGTAACGTTTCAGCCTGATTGGACCTTGTTTTCACACAAATGGACCCAGAATGATGTGAAATTGTGCTTCGTGCAACATAATTCTGGGTGCCATTTACAAACCATGAGTGCTAATGACTCCATTCCTTTTTGTGTTTGTAGGGGCTGTTGATTGGAGTACACTAAAACAAACCTGATCTCTCTAGGACATTCAGAAGCCAAGTTATAAGCCCACAAATGTGTAACTGGACTACTTCTTTAAATTTACACCAGATCCGGTGACCTTTGGGACATGGTTTGACCCCCTTAGGAAAGTGCTATCATCATGAAAGGTTCAGATCACTTACAACTTAACAGATTCTACTTTCCTGTAACGTTTCAGCCTGATTGGACCTTGTTTTCACACAAATGAACCCAGAATGATGTGAAATTGTGCTTTGTGCAACATAATTCTGGGTGTCATTTAAAAACCATAAGTGCTAATGACTCCATTCCTTTTTGGGGTAATGGGGGCTGTTAATTGGAGTACTCTAAAACAAACCTGACCTCTCTAGGATATTCAGAAGCCAAGTTATAAGCCCACAAAGGTGTAACTGGACTACTTCTTTAAAGTGACACCAGGCCCGGTGACCTTTGGCACATGGTTTGACCCCCTATAGGAATGTGCGATCATCATGAAACATTCAGATCACTTACAACTCAATAGATTCTACCTTCTTGTAACGTTTCAGCCTGATTGGACCTTGTTTTCACACAAATGGACCCAGAATGATGTGAAATTGTGCTTCGTGCAACATAATTCTGGGTGCCATTTACAAACCATAAGTGCTAATGACTCCATTCCTTTTTGTGGTTGTAGGGGCTGTTGATTGGAGTACACTAAAACAAACCTGACCTCTCTAGGACATTCAGAAGCCAAGTTATAAGCCCACAAAGGTGTAACTGGACTACTTCTTTAAATTGACACCAGATCCGGTGACCTTTGGGACATGGTTTGACCCCCTTAGGAAATTGCTATCATCATGAAACGTTCAGATCACTTACAACTCAATTGATTCTACCTTCTTGTAACGTTTCAGCCTGATTGGACCTTGTTTTCACACAAATGGACCCAGAATGATGTGAAATTGTGCTTCGTGCAACATAATTCTGGGTGCCATTTAAAAACCATAAGTGCTAAGGACTCCATTCCTTTTTGGGGTAGTGGGGGCTGTTAATTGGAGTACTCTAAAACAAACCTGACCTCTCTAGGATATTCAGAAGCCAAGTTATAAGCCCACAAAGGTGTAACTGGACTACTTCTTTAAAGTGACACCAGGCCCGGTGACCTTTGGGACATGGTTTGACCCCCTATAGGAATGTGCGATCATCATGAAACGTTCAGATCACTTACAACTCAATAGATTCTACCGTCTTGTAACGTTTCAGCCTGATTGGACGTTGTTTTCACACAAATGGACCCAGATTATGTGAAATTGTGCTTCGTGCAACATAATTCTGGGTGCCATTTACAAACCATAAGTGCTAATGACTCCATTCCTTTTTGTGGTTGTAGGGGCTGTTGATTGGAGTACACTAAAACAAACCTGATCTCTCTAGGACATTCAGAAACCAAGTTATAAGCCCACAAAGGTGTAACTGGACTACTTCTTTAAAGGAGACATAACATGCTTTTAAGTTATTCCTTTTTACATCTAAATCCTTCAGTTGGGGTCTAAATACAGTGGAACTGCAGTTCTTTGGTCTGATTTCCTCATTATTGTTGCTCTACAGACCCTCATCTACCCCTGTTCTGAGGAGAGTCTTGAGAACGAGCCGTTTTTGGGTACTGTCTCTTTAAACTGGAGGAGGAGCTGTAAACTCCGCCCCCCTCCATAGTGCAGACCTGTACTCTCCTCCCCCAGTCGGACTTTGTAGTTCTATAGAGAAATCATTATTGAGCATAGCAGATTTAGCATAGCATATTAGCATTTTTAAAACATGTGGGGAGGGTAGTTCATCAAGCTGTTTCAAGGCTGCTAACTCTCTCATGCATTTGTCTGTAGTCACTCACACACACCCGTCACGGCCGACGGAGGGACAAGCTAGCAGGCACGTGCGCGCGCGCGCACACACCCACACACACACACAAGGAATGCTGCTTGCTTATTTATTTCTATAAAAAATGTTTTAAAAAATGATACAGCTCATTAAAACACCATTAAAAGAATACATTTTTTTAAGATCTCTATATATATATATATATACATACATATAATTATAAATAATTTTATAAGTAGTCTTATTTAATATTGGGTGTCTTAATGGCTGAAAATGGATAAAAAGCAGTTACATTTTAATTTAAAGATTTGAGATTCGAGTCAAAAATAAAGAACATTCCTCCAAATGTTCTTTAATGTGATCATTATAATTCTAATGCTTACAACTTTGTTTTTATTGTCTGCAATGCGTAGCCTATATCTTTATTAAATGTGTTTAGCTGTAAAGTGGTAATTCTCTCTAATGTGTACAGAGAGGTGGACATCAGTGCTGCAGTGAAATTCCCAAGATCAGTCTGCTTTGCTAACAAATATAGTTAAATCTTACCTGCATTCTAAATAAATACCGTTAAGTGAAAACATCAGTAGGCATTGAGTTATTGATAAAATCCCTAACAGCCAGAATGGAAGAAGAGCATGCTGGGTCATCCTGGACCTGAGCCTGTTCTGTGTATTTACCTACAGGATGCAATAAATGTCTACAAGGCTGAGTTTGGACCATTACATCTAAAAGAAAACATACAATCAGTGATTTTTTAAAAATTGTTTACATTAATATACAAATTTTCTAAGTATTAACCTCACAGCAAATAAGTAGAACAATATAATAAACAGGCTTTAGTAGTTAAACAGGCTTTAGTAGTTAAACAGGCGTTGTGCACACAGGTAATTTGTGTCTCGGTGCTGGTGGTGTCTAGGTCTCAGAGTTCCTGTCCTCCTGCCGTCTTCTGTTGTCCTCAGGATATGGATTGATGTTTCCTGATGATGAGGGAGGGGCAGTATGTGGGCTTCAAACTGGTCCTGGATAACAGTGGGAGACCTCCGTTGTCTGAATACTGAGACCAGAGAGTTGGTGAGATGCAGATCTTCTCTACCTCATCTAGAAACGGAGTTGGTTCAGGGAAAACTTTTCCAAAGACCAGTTCCATGATGTCATCGTCATATTCTGCAATGATAGACAATAACTTTAATGACATATTTTGTTTACAAGCAGCTTTAGGAAAGTCGTTTCTTTAGCTTTCATGTTTATAGTCACGTTTGTGTTTGTTCACAAGTTCACTTTGCTGCAGTGACTTCATATTCTTACAAATGTAATAAAATAGTGACACTAAAATTATACAAATGATTCCTTATGAAAGGAAGCTCATTAGAGAGCAGTGCAGACAGACTTACTACTCTATTAAATCCACTGTGTTGACGCACTTTAATGACTTTGTCACGCTGCATTTTAGCTGATATGGGACTTTATTTACTGGATGCTAAGATTACATCACACTCACGTAGAATAACACACAGGCTCTCTGCTGTTACAATCAGTGGGAAGTTATCATCTGGTGTAAAAGAAGGCGTTGATCAGAAATCACGTTTTATTCCACGAAAATCAGCCAAATCCGCATTAATCTGGGTGCTAACTTTACTAGCATACTGTGCTAGCGATAGCAAGCCGGATGCTAACGCTTTAGTGCTGCTAATGCCCGTAAATCTTAAGTAAAGTTTGTCGACATTTTAGAGTGATATGAAGCTTACCGCTCTGCTGCTGTGTCCCGGTGCTGCCACATTCAGATAAAAATGACTCCTTTTAGATAGATGAAGCCCTCAGTACTTACTAGCCTGAAGACACGAAAGAACGAACCGCGCGCGCGCACACACACACACACACACACACACAAGCACAAACACAAACACACTACTTTTTCTTCTGTGTTTTTTTAGCAGTAGTGTCATCAGCTCCTGGGTTTAAATACTGCCACACCACCCTTCCTTAAAACGAGGAACAGTTTTGAGCTGTGTGTGGCTAAAATAACCAGACATTCTGCATTTTTCCAATAGGACTACAAAACATCTTAGCGAGAAGAAAAAATGGCGGATTGGCTCTGTGTTTAGCCGAGGGCCATTACCATATTTGGTAGTTATCCTCACTAAATTAATTACTGATGTAATAGATTATGTAAAAACTGAACGGGTGGACAAATATGCCCAAAACTTAATTATTAAATATCTAAATAGCAACTCCAGTGAATAATATAAGCCTTTTTGCTCACTTAGACACTTAAAATGTGAAACACACTGTGTTAATGGATAAAAAAGTGGGTTTTTCATGTTATGTCTCCTTTAAAATAACACCAGATCCGGTGACCTTTGGGACATGGTTTGACCCCCTTAGGAAAGTGCTATCATCATGAAACGTTCAGATCACTTACAACTCAATAGATTCTACCTTCCTGTAACGTTTCAGCCTGATTGGACCTTGTTTTCACACAAATGAACCCAGAATGATGTGAAATTGTGCTTCGTGCAACATAATTCTGGGTGCCATTTAAAAACCATAAGGGCTTATGACTCCATTCCTTTTTGAGGTAATAGGGGCTGTTAATTGAAGTACTCTAAAACAAACCTGACCTCTCTAGGATATTCAGAAGCCAAGTTATAAGCCCACAAAGGTGTAACTGGACTACTTTTTTAAAGTGACACCAGGCGCGGTGACCTTTGGGACATGGTTTTACCCCCTATAGCAATGTGCTATCATCATGAAACGTTCAGATCACTTACAACTCAATAGATTCTACCGTCCTGTACCGTTTCAGCCTGATTGGACCTTGTTTGCACACAAATGAACCCAGAATGATGTGAAATTGTGCTTTGTGCAACATAATTCTGGGTGCCATTTAAAATCCATAAGTGCTTATGACTCCATTCCTTTTTGGGGAAATGGGGGCTGTTAATTGGAGTACTCTAAAACAAACCTGACCTTTTTAGGATATTCAGAAGCCAAGTTATAAGCCCACAACGGTGTAACTGGACTACTTCTTTAAAGTGACACCAGGCCCGGTGACCTTTGGGAGATGGTTTGACCCCCTATAGGAATGTGCGATCATCATGAAACGTTCAGATCACTTACAACTCAATTGATTCTACCTTCTTGTAACGTTTCAGCCTGATTGGACCTTGTTTTCACACAAATGGACCCAGAATGATGTGAAATTGTGCTTCCTGCAACATAATTCTGGGTGCCATTTACAAACCATAAGTGCTAAGGACTCCATTCCTTTTTGTGGTTGTAGGGGCTGTTGACTGGAGTACACTAAAACAAACCTGATCTCTCTAGGACATTCAGAAGCCAAGTTGTAAGCCCACAAATGTGTAACCGGACTACTATTTTAAATTGACACCCGATCCGGTGACCTTTGGGACATGGTTTGACCCCCTTAGGAAAGTGCTATCATCATGAAACGTTCAGATCACTTACAACTCAATAGATTCTACCTTCCTGTAACGTTTCACCCTGATTGGACCTTGTTATCACACAAATGAACCCAGAATGATGTGAAATTGTGCTTCGTGCAACATAATTCTGGGTGCCATTTAAAAACCATAAGGGCTTATGACTCCATTCCTTTTTGAGGTAATAGGGGCTGTTAATTGAAGTACTCAAAAACAAACCTGACCTCTCTAGGATATTCAGAAGCCAAGTTATAAGCCCACAAAGGTGTAACTGGACTACTTTTTTAAAGTGACACCAGGCCCGGTGACCTTTGGGACATGGTTTTACCCCCTATAGCAATGTGCTATCATCATGAAACGTTCAGATCACTTACAACTCAATAGATTCTACCGTCCTGTACCGTTTCAGCCTGATTGGACCTTGTTTGCACACAAATGAACCCAGAATGATGTGAAATTGTGCTTTGTGCAACATAATTCTGGGTGCCATTTAAAATCCATAAGTGCTTATGACTCCATTCCTTTTTGGGGAAATGGGGGCTGTTAATTGGAGTACTCTAAAACAAACCTGACCTTTTTAGGATATTCAGAAGCCAAGTTATAAGCCCACAAAGGTGTAACTGGACTACTTCTTTAAAGTGACACCAGGCCCGGTGACCTTTGGGAGATGGTTTGACCCCCTATAGGAATGTGCGATCATCATGAAACGTTCAGATCACTTACAACTCAATAGATTCTACCTTCTTGTAACGATTCAGCCTGATTGGACCTTGTTTTCACACAAATGGACCCAGAATGATGTGAAATTGTGCTTCGTGCAACATAATTCTGGGTGCCATTTACAAACCATAAGTGCTAAGGACTCCATTCCTTTTTGTGGTTTTAGGGGCTGTTGACTGGAGTACACTAAAACAAACCTGATCTCTCTAGGACATTCAGAAGCCAAGTTGTAAGCCCACAAATGTGTAACCGGACTACTATTTTAAATTGACACCCGATCCGGTGACCTTTGGGACATGGTTTGACCCCCTTAGGAAAGTGCTATCATCATGAAACGTTCAGATCACTTACAACTCAATAGATTCCACCTTCCTGTAACATTTCAGCCTGATTGGACCTTGTTTTCACACAAATGAACCCAGAATGATGTGAAATTGTGCTTTGTGCAACATAATTCTGGGTGCCATTTAAAAACCATAAGTGCTAATGACTCCATTCCTTTTTGTGGTAATGGGGGCTGTTAATTGGAGTACTCTAAAACAAACCTGACCTCTCTAGGATATTCAGAAGCCAAGTTATAAGCCCACAAATGTGTAACTGGACTACTTCTTTAAATTGACACCAGATCCGGTGACCTTTGGGACATGTTTTGACCCCCTTAGGAAAGTTCTATCATCATGAAACGTTCATATCACTTACAACTCAATTGATTCTACCTTCTTGTAACGTTTCAGCCTGATTGGACCTTGTTTTCACACAAATGGACCCAGAATGATGTGAAATTGTGCTTCGTGCAACGTAATTCTGGGTGCCATTTACAAACCATAGGTGCTAATGACTCCATTCCTTTTTCTGGTTGTAGGGGCTGTCGATTGGAGTACACTAAAACAAACCTGATCTCTCTAGGACATTCAGAAGCCAATTTATAAGCCCACAAATGTGTAACTGGACTACTTCTTTAAATTGACACCAGATCCGGTGACCTTTGGGACATGGTTTGACCCCCTTAGGAAAGTGCTATCATCATGAAACGTTCAGATCACTTACAACTCAATAGATTCTACCTTCCTGAAACGTTTCAGCCTGATTGGACCTTGTTTTCACACAAATGAACCCAGAATGATGTGAAATTGTGCTTCGTGCAACATAATTCTGGGTGCCATTTAAAAACCATAAGTGCTAATGACTCCATTCCTTTTTGGGGTAATGGGGGCTGTTAATTGGAGTACTCTAAAACAAACCTGACCTCTCTAGGACATTCAGAAGCCAAGTTATAAGCCCACAAAGGTGTAACTGGACTACTTCTTTAAAGTGACACCAGGCCCGGTGACCTTTGGGACATGGTTTGACCCCCTATAGGAATGTGCGATCATCATGAAACGTTCAGATCACTTACAACTCAATAGATTCTACCTTCTTGTAACGTTTCAGCCTGATTGGACCTTGTTTTCACACAAATGGACCCAGAATGATGTGAAATTGTGCTTCGTGCAACATAATTCTGGGTGCCAATTACAAACCATAAGTGCTAATGACTCCATTCCTTTTTGTGGTTGTAGGGGCTGTTGATTGGCGTACATTAAAACAAACCTGACCTCTCTAGGACATTCAGAAGCCAAGTTATAAGCCCACAAATGTGTAACTGGACTACTTCTTTAAAGTGACACCAGGCCCGGTGACCTTTGGGACATGGTTTGACCCCCTATAGGTATGTGCGATCATCATGAAACATTCAGATCACTTACAACTCAATAGATTCTACCTTCTTGTAACGTTTCAGCCTGATTGGACCTTGTTTTCACACAAATGGATCCAGAATGATGTGAAATTGTGCTTCGTGCAACATAATTCTGGGTGCCATTTACAAACCATAAGTGCTAATGACTCCATTCCTTTTTGTGGTTGTAGGGGCTGTTGATTGGAGTACACTAAAACAAACCTGACCTCTCTAGGACATTCCGAAGCCAAGTTATAAGCCCACAAAGGTGTAACTGGACTACTTCTTTAAAGTGACACCAGGCCCGGTGACCTTTGGCACATGGTTTGACCCCCTATAGGAATGTGCGATCATCATGAAACATTCAGATCACATATAACTCAATAGATTCTACCTTCTTGTAACGTTTCAGCCTGATTGGACCTTGTTTTCACACAAATGGACCCAGAATGATGTGAAATTGTGCTTCGTGAAACATAATTCTGGGTGCCATTTACAAACCATAAGTGCTAATGACTCCATTCCTTTTTGTGGTTGTAGGGGCTGTTGATTGGAGTACACTAAAACAAACCTGACCTCTCTATGACATTCAGAAGCCAAGTTATAAGCCCACAAAGGTGTATCTGGACTACTTCTTTAAATTGACACCAGATCCGGTGACCTTTGGGACATGGTTTGACCCCCTTAGAAAAGTGCTATCATCATGAAACGTTCAGATCACTTACAACTCAACAGATTCTACCTTCCTGTAACGTTTCAGCCTGATTGGACCCTGTTTTCACACAAATGAACCCAGAATGATGTGAAATTGTGCTTCGTGCAACATAATTCTGGGTGCCATTTAAAAACCATAAGGGCTTATGACTCCATTCCTTTTTGAGGTAATAGGGGCTGTTAATTGAAGTACTCTAAAACAAACCTGACCTCTCTAGGATATTCAGAAGCCAAGTTATAAGCCCACAAAGGTGTAACTGGACTACTTCTTTAAATTGACACCAGGCCCGGTGACCTTTGGGACATTGTTTTACCCCCTATGAGAATGTGCGATCATCATGAAACGTTCAGATCACTTACAACTCAATTGATTCTACCTTCTTGTAACGTTTCAGCCTGATTGGACCTTGTTTTCACACAAATGGACCCAGAATGATGTGAAATTGTGCTTCGTGCAACATAATTCTGGGTGCCATTTACAAACCATAAGTGCTAATGACTCCATTCCTTTTTGTGGTTGTAGGGGCTGTTAATTGGAGTACTCTAAAACAAACCTGACCTCTCTAGGATATTCAGAAGCCAAGTTGTAAGCCCACAAAGGTGTAACTGGACTACTTCTTTAAAGTGACACCAGGCCCGGTGACCTTTGGGACATGGTTTGACCCCCTATAGGAATGTGCAATCATCATGAAACGTTCAGATCACTTACAACTCAATAGATTCTACCTTCTTGTAACGTTTCAGCCTGATTGGACCTTGTTTTCACACAAATGGACCCAGAATGATGTGAAATTGTGCTTCGTGCAACATAATTCTGGGTGCCATTTAAAAACCATAAGTGCTAAGGACTCCATTCCTTTTTGTGGTTGTAGGGGCTGTTGATTGGAGTACACTAAAACAAACCTGATCTCTCTAGGACATTCAGAAGCCAAGTTGTAATCCCACAAATGTGTAACCGGACTACTATTTTAAATTAACACCAGATCCGGTGACCTTTGGGACATGGTTTGACCCCCTTAGGAAAGTGCTATCATCATGAAACGTTCAGATCACTTACAACTCAATAGATTCTACCTTCCTGTAACGTTTCAGCCTGAATCGACCTTGTTTTCACACAAATGAACCCAGAATGATGTGAAATTGTGCTTTGTGCAACATAATTCTGGGTGCCATTTAAAAACCATAAGTGCTAATGACTCCATTCCTTTTTGTGGTAATGGGGGCTGTTAATTGGAGTACTCTAAAACAAACCTGACCTCTCTAGGATATTCAGAAGCCAAGTTATAAGCCCACAAATGTGTAACTGGACTACTTCTTTAAAGTGACACCAGATCCGGTGACCTTTGGGACATGTTTTGACCGCCTTAGGAAAGTTATATCATCATGAAACGTTCATATCACTTACAACTCAATTGATTCTACCTTCTTGTAACGTTTCAGCCTGATTGGACCTTGTTTTCACACAAATGGACCCAGAATGATGTGAAATTGTGCTTCGTGCAACATAATTCTGGTTGCCATTTACAAACCATAAGTGCTAATGACTCCATTCCTTTTTGTGGTTGTAGGGGCTGTCGATTGGAGTACACTAAAACAAACCTGACCTCTCTAGGATATTCAGAAGCCAAGTTATAAGCCCACAAATGTGTAACTGGACTACTTCTTTAAAGTGACACCAGGCCCGGTGACCTTTGGGACATGGTTTTACCACCTATAGGAATGTGCGATCATAATGAAACGTTCAGATCACTTACAACTCAATAGATTCTACCTTCTTGTAACGTTTCAGCCTGATTGGACCTTGTTTTCACACAAATGGACCCAGAATGATGTGAAATTGTGCTTCGTGCAACATAATTCTGGGTGCCATTTCCAAACCATAAGTGCTAATGACTCCATTCCTTTTTGTGGTTGTAGGGGCTGTTGATTGGAGTACACTAAAACAAACCTGATCTCTCTAGGACATTCAGAAGCCAAGTTATATGCCCACAAAGGTGTAACTGGACTACTTCTTTAAAATGACACCAGATCGGTGACCTTTGGGACATGGTTTGACCCCCTTAGGAAAGTGCTATACTCATGAAACGTTCAGATCAATTACAACTCAATAGATTCTACCTTCCTGTAACGTTTCAGCCTGATTGGACCTTGTTTTCACACAAATGAACCCAGAATGATGTGAAATTGTGCTTCGTGCAACATAATTCTGGGTGCTATTTCCAAACCATAAGTGGTAATGACTCCATTCCTTTTTGTGGTTGTAGGGGCTGTTGATTGGAGTACACTAAAACAAACCTGATCTCTCTAGGACATTCAGAAGCCAAGTTATGAGCCCACAAAGGTGTAACTGGACTACTTCTTTAAAATGACACCAAATCCGGTGACCTCTGGGACATGGTTTGACCCCCTTAGGAAAGTGCTATCATCATGAAACGTTCAGATCACTTACAACTCAATAGATTCTACCTTCCTGTAACGTTTCAGCCTGATTGGACCCTGTTTTCACACAAATGAACCCAGAATGATGTGAAATTGTGCTTCGTGCAACATAATTCTGGGTGCCATTTAAGAAAACCATAAGGGCTAATGACTCCATTCCTTTTTGAGGTAATAGGGGTTGTTAATTGGAGTACTCTAAAACAAACCTGACCTCTCTAGGACATTCAGAAGCCAAGTTATAAGCCCACAAAGGTGTAACTGGACTACTTCTTTAAAGTGACACCGGGCCCGGTGACCTTTGGGACATGGTTTGACCCCCTATAGGAATGTGTGATCATCATGAAACGTTCAGATCACTTACAACTCAATAGATTCTACCTTCTTGTAACGTTTCAGCCTGATTGGACCTTGTTTTCACACAAATGGACCCAGAATGATGTGAAATTGTGCTTCGTGCAACATAATTCTGGGTGCCATTTACAAACCATAAGTGCTAATGACTCCATTCCTTTTTTTGGTTGTAGGGGCTGTCTATTGGAGTACACTAAAACAAACCTGATCTCTCTAGGGCATTCAGAAGCCAAGTTATAAGCCCTCAAAGGTGTAACTGGACTACTTCTTTAAATTGACACCAGATCCGGTGACCTTTGGGACATGGTTTGACCCCCTTAGAAAAGTGCTATCATCATGAAACGTTCAGATCACTTACAACTCAATAGATTCTACCTTCCTGTAACGTTTCAGCCTGATTGGACCTTGTTTTCACACAAATGAACCCAGAATGATGTGAAATTGTGCTTCGTGCAAAATAATTCTGGGTGCCATTTAAAAACCATAAGTGATAAGGACTCCATTCCTTTTTGGGGTAATGGGGGCTGTTAATTGGAGTACTCTAAAACAAACCTGACCTCTCTAGGATATTCAGAAGCCAAGTTATAAGCCCACAAAGGTGTAACTGGACTACTTCTTTAAAGTGACACCAGGCCCGGTGACCTTTGGGACATGGTTTGACCCCCTATAGGAATGTGCGATCATCATGAAACGTTCAGATCACTTACAACTCAATAGATTCTACCTTCTTGTAACGTTTCAGCCTGATTGGACCTTGTTTTCACACAAATGGACCCAGAATGATGTGAAATTGTGCTTCGTGCAACGTAATTCTGGGTGCCATTTCCAAACCATAAGTGCTAATGACTCCATTCCTTTTTGTGGTTGAAGGGGCTGTTGATTGGAGTACACTAAAACAAACCTGATCTCTCTAGGACATTCAGAAGCCAAGTTATAAGCCCACAAATGTGTAACTGGACTACTTCTTTAAATTGACACCAGATCCGGTGACCTTTGGGACATGGTTTGACCCCCTTAGGAAAGTGCTATCATCATGAAACGTTCAGATCACTTACAACTCAATTGATTCTACCTTCTTGTAACGTTTCAGACTGATTGGTCCTTGTTTTCAAACAAATGGACCCAGAATGATGTGAAATTGTGCTTCGTGCAACATAATTCTGGGTGCCATTTAAAAACCATAAGTGCTAAGGACTCCATTCCTTTTTGGGGTAATGGGGCTGTTAATTGGAGTACTCTAAAACAAACCTGACCTCTCTAGGATATTCAGAAGCCAAGTTATAAGCACACAAAGGTGTAACTGGACTACTTCTTTAAAGTGACACCAGGCCCGGTGACCTTTGGGACATGGTTTGACCCCCTATAGGAATGTGCGTTCATCATGAAACGTTCAGATCACTTACAACTCAATAGATTCTTCCTTCTTGTAACGTTTCAGCCTGATTGGACCTTGTTTTCACACAAATGGACCCAGAATGATGTGAAATTGTGCTTCGTGCAACATAATTCTGGGTGCCATTTCCAAACCATAAGTGCTAATGACTCCATTCCTTTTTGTGGTTGTAGGGGCTGTTGATTGGAGTACACTAAAACAAACCTGATCTCTCTAGGACATTCAGAAGCCAAGTTATATGCCCACAAAGGTGTAACTGGACTACTTCTTTAAAATGACACCAGATCGGTGACCTTTGGGACATGGTTTGACCCCCTTAGGAAAGTGCTATACTCATGAAACGTTCAGATCAATTACAACTCAATAGATTCTACCTTCCTGTAACGTTTCAGCCTGATTGGACCTTGTTTTCACACAAATGAACCCAGAATGATGTGAAATTGTGCTTCGTGCAACATAATTCTGGGTGCCATTTAAAAACCAAAAGGGCTAATGACTCCATTCCTTTTTGAGGTAATAGGGGCTGTTAATTGGAGTACTCTAAAATGAACCTGACCTCTCTAGGACATTCAGAAGCCAAGTTATAAGCCCACAAAGGTGTAACTGGACTACTTCTTTAAAGTGACACCAGGCCCGGTGACCTTTGGGACATGGTTTTACCACCTATAGGAATGTGCGATCATAATGAAACGTTCAGATCACTTACAACTCAATAGATTCTACCTTCTTGTAACGTTTCAGCCATATTGGACCTTGTTTTCACACAAATGGACCCAGAATGATGTGAAATTGTGCTTCGTGCAACATAATTCTGGGTGCTATTTCCAAACCATAAGTGGTAATGACTCCATTCCTTTTTGTGGTTGTAGGGGCTGTTGATTGGAGTACACTAAAACAAACCTGATCTCTCTAGGACATTCAGAAGCCAAGTTATGAGCCCACAAAGGTGTAACTGGACTACTTCTTTAAAATGACACCAAATCCGGTGACCTTTGGGACATGGTTTGACCCCCTTAGGAAAGTGCTATCATCATGAAACGTTCAGATCACTTACAACTCAATAGATTCTACCTTCCTGTAACGTTTCAGCCTGATTGGACCCTGTTTTCACACAAATGAACCCAGAATGATGTGAAATTGTGCTTCGTGCAACATAATTCTGGGTGCCATTTAAGAAAACCATAAGGGCTAATGACTCCATTCCTTTTTGAGGTAATAGGGGTTGTTAATTGGAGTACTCTAAAACAAACCTGACCTCTCTAGGACATTCAGAAGCCAAGTTATAAGCCCACAAAGGTGTAACTGGACTACTTCTTTAAAGTGACACCGGGCCCGGTGACCTTTGGGACATGGTTTGACCCCCTATAGGAATGTGTGATCATCATGAAACGTTCAGATCACTTACAACTCAATAGATTCTACCTTCTTGTAACGTTTCAGCCTGATTGGACCTTGTTTTCACACAAATGGACCCAGAATGATGTGAAATTGTGCTTCGTGCAACATAATTCTGGGTGCCATTTACAAACCATAAGTGCTAATGACTCCATTCCTTTTTTTGGTTGTAGGGGCTGTCTATTGGAGTACACTAAAACAAACCTGATCTCTCTTGGGCATTCAGAAGCCAAGTTATAAGCCCACAAATGTGTAACTGGACTACTTCTTTAAATTGACACCAGATCCGGTGACCTTTGGGACATGGTTTGACCCCCTTAGAAAAGTGCTATCATCATGAAACGTTCAGATCACTTACAACTCAATAGATTCTACCTTCCTGTAACGTTTCAGCCTGATTGGACCTTGTTTTCACACAAATGAACCCAGAATGATGTGAAATTGTGCTTCGTGCAAAATAATTCTGGGTGCCATTTAAAAACCATAAGTGATAAGGACTCCATTCCTTTTTGGGGTAATGGGGGCTGTTAATTGGAGTACTCTAAAACAAACCTGACCTCTCTAGGATATTCAGAAGCCAAGTTATAAGCCCACAAAGGTGTAACTGGACTACTTCTTTAAAGTGACACCAGGCCCGGTGACCTTTGGGACATGGTTTGACCCCCTATAGGAATGTGCGATCATCATGAAACGTTCAGATCACTTACAACTCAATAGATTCTACCTTCTTGTAACGTTTCAGCCTGATTGGACCTTGTTTTCACACAAATGGACCCAGAATGATGTGAAATTGTGCTTCGTGCAACGTAATTCTGGGTGCCATTTCCAAACCATAAGTGCTAATGACTCCATTCCTTTTTGTGGTTGAAGGGGCTGTTGATTGGAGTACACTAAAACAAACCTGATCTCTCTAGGACTTTCAGAAGCCAAGTTATAAGCCCACAAAGGTGTAACTGGACTACTTCTTTAAAATGACACCAGATCCGGTGACCTTTGGGACATGGTTTGACCCCCTTCGGAAAGTGCTATCATCATGAAACGTTCAGATCACTTACAACTCAATAGATTCTACCTTCCTGTAACGTTTCAGCCTGATTGGACCTTGCTTTCACACAAATGAACCCAGAATGATGTGAAATTGTGCTTTGTGCAACATAATTCTTGGTGCCATTTAAAAACCATAAGGGCTAATGACTCCATTCCTTTTTGACGTAATAGGGGTTGTTAATTGGAGTACTCTAAAACAAACCTGACCTCTCTAGGACATTCAGAAGCCAAGTTATAAGCCCACAAAGGTGTAACTGGACAACTTCTTTAAAGTGACACCAGGCCCGGTGACCTTTGGGACATGGTTTGACCCCCTTAGGAAAGTGCTATCATTATGAAACGTTCAGATCACTTACAACTCAATAGATTCTACCGTCCTGTACCGTTTCAGCCTGATTGGACCTTGTTTTCACACAAATGAACCCAGAATGATTTGAAATTGTGCTTCGTGCAACATAATTCTGGGTGCCATTTAAAAACCATAAGTGCTAATGACTCCATTCCTTTTTTGGGGAAATGGAGGCTGTTAATTGGAGTACGCTAAAACAAACCTGACCTCTTTAGGATATTCAGAAGCCAAGTTATAAGCCCACAAAGGTGTAACTGGACTACTTCTTTAAAGTGACACCAGGCCCGGTGACCTTTGGGACATGGTTTGACACCCTATAGGAATGTGTGATCATCATGAAACGTTCAGATCACTTACAACTCAATAGATTCTACCTTCTTGTAACGTTTCAGCCTGATTGGACCTTGTTTTCACACAAATGGACCCAGAATGATGTGAAATTGTGCTTCGTGCAACATAATTCTGGGGTCCATTTACAAACCATAAGTGCTAATGACTCCATTCCTTTTTGTGGTTGTAGGGGCTGCCTATTGGAGTACACTAAAACAAACGTGATCTCTCTAGGACATTCAGAAGCCAAGTTATAAGCCCACAAATGTGTAACTGGGCTACTTCTTTAAATTGACACCAGATCCGGTGACCTTTGGGACATGGTTTGACCCCCTTAGGAAAGTGCTATCATCATGAAACGTTCAGATCACTTACAACTCAATAGATTCTACCTTCCTGTAACGTTTCAGCCTGATTGGACCCTGTTTTCACACAAATGAACCCAGAATGATGTGAAATTGTGCTTCGTGCAACATAATTCTGGGTGCCATTTAAGAAAACCATAAGGGCTAATGACTCCATTCCTTTTTGAGGTAATAGGGGTTGTTAATTGGAGTACTCTAAAACAAACCTGACCTCTCTAGGACATTCAGAAGCCAAGTTATAAGCCCACAAAGGTGTAACTGGACTACTTCTTTAAAGTGACACCGGGCCCGGTGACCTTTGGGACATGGTTTGACCCCCTATAGGAATGTGTGATCATCATGAAACGTTCAGATCACTTACAACTCAATAGATTCTACCTTCTTGTAACGTTTCAGCCTGATTGGACCTTGTTTTCACACAAATGGACCCAGAATGATGTGAAATTGTGCTTCGTGCAACATAATTCTGGGTGCCATTTACAAACCATAAGTGCTAATGACTCCATTCCTTTTTTTGGTTGTAGGGGCTGTCTATTGGAGTACACTAAAACAAACCTGATCTCTCTAGGGCATTCAGAAGCCAAGTTATAAGCCCACAAATGTGTAACTGGACTACTTCTTTAAATTGACACCAGATCCGGTGACCTTTGGGACATGGTTTGACCCCCTTAGAAAAGTGCTATCATCATGAAACGTTCAGATCACTTACAACTCAATAGATTCTACCTTCCTGTAACGTTTCAGCCTGATTGGACCTTGTTTTCACACAAATGAACCCAGAATGATGTGAAATTGTGCTTCGTGCAAAATAATTCTGGGTGCCATTTAAAAACCATAAGTGATAAGGACTCCATTCCTTTTTGGGGTAATGGGGGCTGTTAATTGGAGTACTCTAAAACAAACCTGACCTCTCTAGGATATTCAGAAGCCAAGTTATAAGCCCACAAAGGTGTAACTGGACTACTTCTTTAAAGTGACACCAGGCCCGGTGACCTTTGGGACATGGTTTGACCCCCTATAGGAATGTGCGATCATCATGAAACGTTCAGATCACTTACAACTCAATAGATTCTACCTTCTTGTAACGTTTCAGCCTGATTGGACCTTGTTTTCACACAAATGGACCCAGAATGATGTGAAATTGTGCTTCGTGCAACGTAATTCTGGGTGCCATTTCCAAACCATAAGTGCTAATGACTCCATTCCTTTTTGTGGTTGAAGGGGCTGTTGATTGGAGTACACTAAAACAAACCTGATCTCTCTAGGACTTTCAGAAGCCAAGTTATAAGCCCACAAAGGTGTAACTGGACTACTTCTTTAAAATGACACCAGATCCGGTGACCTTTGGGACATGGTTTGACCCCCTTCGGAAAGTGCTATCATCATGAAACGTTCAGATCACTTACAACTCAATAGATTCTACCTTCCTGTAACGTTTCAGCCTGATTGGACCTTGCTTTCACACAAATGAACCCAGAATGATGTGAAATTGTGCTTTGTGCAACATAATTCTTGGTGCCATTTAAAAACCATAAGGGCTAATGACTCCATTCCTTTTTGACGTAATAGGGGTTGTTAATTGGAGTACTCTAAAACAAACCTGACCTCTCTAGGACATTCAGAAGCCAAGTTATAAGCCCACAAAGGTGTAACTGGACAACTTCTTTAAAGTGACACCAGGCCCGGTGACCTTTGGGACATGGTTTGACCCCCTTAGGAAAGTGCTATCATTATGAAACGTTCAGATCACTTACAACTCAATAGATTCTACCGTCCTGTACCGTTTCAGCCTGATTGGACCTTGTTTTCACACAAATGAACCCAGAATGATTTGAAATTGTGCTTCGTGCAACATAATTCTGGGTGCCATTTAAAAACCATAAGTGCTAATGACTCCATTCCTTTTTTGGGGAAATGGAGGCTGTTAATTGGAGTACGCTAAAACAAACCTGACCTCTTTAGGATATTCAGAAGCCAAGTTATAAGCCCACAAAGGTGTAACTGGACTACTTCTTTAAAGTGACACCAGGCCCGGTGACCTTTGGGACATGGTTTGACACCCTATAGGAATGTGTGATCATCATGAAACGTTCAGATCACTTACAACTCAATAGATTCTACCTTCTTGTAACGTTTCAGCCTGATTGGACCTTGTTTTCACACAAATGGACCCAGAATGATGTGAAATTGTGCTTCGTGCAACATAATTCTGGGGTCCATTTACAAACCATAAGTGCTAATGACTCCATTCCTTTTTGTGGTTGTAGGGGCTGCCTATTGGAGTACACTAAAACAAACGTGATCTCTCTAGGACATTCAGAAGCCAAGTTATAAGCCCACAAATGTGTAACTGGGCTACTTCTTTAAATTGACACCAGATCCGGTGACCTTTGGGACATGGTTTGACCCCCTTAGGAAAGTGCTATCATCATGAAACGTTCAGATCACTTACAACTCAATAGATTCTACAGTCCTGTAACGTTTCAGCCTGATTGGACCTTGTTTTCACACAAATTGACCCAGAATGATGTGAAATTGTGCTTCGTTCAACGTAATTCTGGGTGCCATTTCCAAACCATAAGTGCTAATGACTCCATTCCTTTTTGTGGTTGAAGGGGCTGTTGATTGGAGTACACTAAAACAAACCTGATCTCTCTTGGACATTCAGAAGCCAAGTTATAAGCCCACAAAGGTGTAACTGGACTACTTCTTTAAAATGACACCAGATCCGGTGACCTTTGGGACATGGTTTGACCCCCTTAGGAAAGTGCTATCATCATGAAACGTTCAGTTCACTTACAACTCAATAGATTCTACCTTCCTGTAACGTTTCAGCCTGATTGGACCTTGTTTTCACACAAATGAACCGAGAATGATGTGAAATTGTGCTTCGTGCAACATAATTCTGGGTGCCATTTAAAAACCATAAGTGCTAATGACTCCATTCCTTTTTTGAGGAAATGGGGGCTGTTAATTGGAGTACTCTAAAACAAACCTGACCTCTCTAGGACATTCAGAAGCCAAGTTATAAGCCCACAAAGGTGTAACTGGACTACTTCTTTAAAGTGACACCGGGCCCGGTGACCTTTGGGACATGGTTTGACCCCCTATAGGAATGTGTGATCATCATGAAACGTTCAGATCACTTACAACTCAATAGATTCTACCTTCTTGTAACGTTTCAGCCTGATTGGACCTTGTTTTCACACAAATGGACCCAGAATGATGTGAAATTGTGCTTCGTGCAACATAATTCTGGGTGCCATTTACAAACCATAAGTGCTAATGACTCCATTCCTTTTTTTGGTTGTAGGGGCTGTCTATTGGAGTACACTAAAACAAACCTGATCTCTCTAGGGCATTCAGAAGCCAAGTTATAAGCCCACAAATGTGTAACTGGACTACTTCTTTAAATTGACACCAGATCCGGTGACCTTTGGGACATGGTTTGACCCCCTTAGAAAAGTGCTATCATCATGAAACGTTCAGATCACTTACAACTCAATAGATTCTACCTTCCTGTAACGTTTCAGCCTGATTGGACCTTGTTTTCACACAAATGAACCCAGAATGATGTGAAATTGTGCTTCGTGCAAAATAATTCTGGGTGCCATTTAAAAACCATAAGTGATAAGGACTCCATTCCTTTTTGGGGTAATGGGGGCTGTTAATTGGAGTACTCTAAAACAAACCTGACCTCTCTAGGATATTCAGAAGCCAAGTTATAAGCCCACAAAGGTGTAACTGGACTACTTCTTTAAAGTGACACCAGGCCCGGTGACCTTTGGGACATGGTTTGACCCCCTATAGGAATGTGCGATCATCATGAAACGTTCAGATCACTTACAACTCAATAGATTCTACCTTCTTGTAACGTTTCAGCCTGATTGGACCTTGTTTTCACACAAATGGACCCAGAATGATGTGAAATTGTGCTTCGTGCAACGTAATTCTGGGTGCCATTTCCAAACCATAAGTGCTAATGACTCCATTCCTTTTTGTGGTTGAAGGGGCTGTTGATTGGAGTACACTAAAACAAACCTGATCTCTCTAGGACTTTCAGAAGCCAAGTTATAAGCCCACAAAGGTGTAACTGGACTACTTCTTTAAAATGACACCAGATCCGGTGACCTTTGGGACATGGTTTGACCCCCTTCGGAAAGTGCTATCATCATGAAACGTTCAGATCACTTACAACTCAATAGATTCTACCTTCCTGTAACGTTTCAGCCTGATTGGACCTTGCTTTCACACAAATGAACCCAGAATGATGTGAAATTGTGCTTTGTGCAACATAATTCTTGGTGCCATTTAAAAACCATAAGGGCTAATGACTCCATTCCTTTTTGACGTAATAGGGGTTGTTAATTGGAGTACTCTAAAACAAACCTGACCTCTCTAGGACATTCAGAAGCCAAGTTATAAGCCCACAAAGGTGTAACTGGACAACTTCTTTAAAGTGACACCAGGCCCGGTGACCTTTGGGACATGGTTTGACCCCCTTAGGAAAGTGCTATCATTATGAAACGTTCAGATCACTTACAACTCAATAGATTCTACCGTCCTGTACCGTTTCAGCCTGATTGGACCTTGTTTTCACACAAATGAACCCAGAATGATTTGAAATTGTGCTTCGTGCAACATAATTCTGGGTGCCATTTAAAAACCATAAGTGCTAATGACTCCATTCCTTTTTTGGGGAAATGGAGGCTGTTAATTGGAGTACGCTAAAACAAACCTGACCTCTTTAGGATATTCAGAAGCCAAGTTATAAGCCCACAAAGGTGTAACTGGACTACTTCTTTAAAGTGACACCAGGCCCGGTGACCTTTGGGACATGGTTTGACACCCTATAGGAATGTGTGATCATCATGAAACGTTCAGATCACTTACAACTCAATAGATTCTACCTTCTTGTAACGTTTCAGCCTGATTGGACCTTGTTTTCACACAAATGGACCCAGAATGATGTGAAATTGTGCTTCGTGCAACATAATTCTGGGGTCCATTTACAAACCATAAGTGCTAATGACTCCATTCCTTTTTGTGGTTGTAGGGGCTGCCTATTGGAGTACACTAAAACAAACGTGATCTCTCTAGGACATTCAGAAGCCAAGTTATAAGCCCACAAATGTGTAACTGGGCTACTTCTTTAAATTGACACCAGATCCGGTGACCTTTGGGACATGGTTTGACCCCCTTAGGAAAGTGCTATCATCATGAAACGTTCAGATCACTTACAACTCAATAGATTCTACAGTCCTGTAACGTTTCAGCCTGATTGGACCTTGTTTTCACACAAATGGACCCAGAATGATGTGAAATTGTGCTTCGTTCAACGTAATTCTGGGTGCCATTTCCAAACCATAAGTGCTAATGACTCCATTCCTTTTTGTGGTTGAAGGGGCTGTTGATTGGAGTACACTAAAACAAACCTGATCTCTCTTGGACATTCAGAAGCCAAGTTATAAGCCCACAAAGGTGTAACTGGACTACTTCTTTAAAATGACACCAGATCCGGTGACCTTTGGGACATGGTTTGACCCCCTTAGGAAAGTGCTATCATCATGAAACGTTCAGTTCACTTACAACTCAATAGATTCTACCTTCCTGTAACGTTTCAGCCTGATTGGACCTTGTTTTCACACAAATGAACCGAGAATGATGTGAAATTGTGCTTCGTGCAACATAATTCTGGGTGCCATTTAAAAACCATAAGTGCTAATGACTCCATTCCTTTTTTGGGGAAATGGGGGCTGTTAATTGGAGTACTCTAAAACAAACCTGACCTCTTTAGGATATTCAGAAGCCAAGTTATAAGCCCACAAATGTGTAAATGGACTACTTCTTTAAAGTGACACCAGGCCCGGTGACCTTTGGGACAAGGTTTGACCCCCTATAGGAATGTGCGATCTTCATGAAACGTTCAGATCACTTACAACTCAATAGATTCTACCTTCTTGTAACGTTTCAGCCTGATTGGACCTTGTTTTCACACAAATGGACCCAGAATGATGTGAAATTGTGCTTAGTGTAACATAATTCTGGGTGCCATTTACAAACCATAAGTGCTAATGACTCCATTCCTTTTTGTGGTTGTAGGGGCTGCCTATTGGAGTACACTAAAACAAACCTGATCTCTCTAGGACATTCAGAAGCCAAGTTATAAGCCCACAAATGTGTAACTGGGCTACTTCTTTAAATTGACACCAGATCCGGTGACCTTTGGGACATGGTTTGACCCCTTTAGGAAAGTGCTATCATCAAGAAACATTCAGATCACTTACAGTCAATTGATTCTACAGTCCTGTAACGTTTCAGCCTGATTTGACCTTGTTTTCAAACAAATGAACCCAGAATGATGTGAAATTGTGCTTTGTGCAACATAATTCTGGGTGCCATTTAAAAACCATAAGTGCTAATGACTCCATTCCTTTTTTGTGGTTGTAGGGGCTGTTGATTGGAGTACACTAAAACAAACCTGATCTCTCTAGGACATTCAGAAGCCAAGTTATAAGCCCACAAATGTGTAACTGGACTACTTCTTTAAATTGACACCCGATCCGGTGACCTTTGGGACATGGTTTGACCCCCTTAGGAAAGTGCTATCATTATGAAACGTTCAGTTCACTTACAACTCAATAGATTCTACCTTCCTGTAACGTTTCAGCCTGATTGGACCTTGTTTTCACACAAATGAACCCAGAATGATGTGAAATTGTGCTTCGTGCAACATAATTCTGGGTGCCATTTAAAAACCATAAGGGCTAATGACTCCATTCGTTTTTGTGGTTGTAGGGGCTGTTGATTGGAGTACAGTAAAACAAACCTGACCTCTCTAGGACATTCAGAAGCCAAGTTATAAGCCCACAAAGGTGTAACTGGACTACTTCTTTGAAGTGACACCAGGCCCGGTGACCTTTGGGACATGGTTTGACCCCCTATAGGAATGTGCGATCATCATGAAACGTTCAGATCACTTACAACTCAATTGATTCTACCTTCTTGTAACGTTTCAGCCTGATTGGACCTTGTTTTCACACAAATGGACCAGGAATGATGAGAAATTGTGCTTCGTGCAACATAATTCTGGGTGCCATTTACAAACCATAGGTGCTAATGACTCCATTCCCTTTTTGTGGTTGTAGGGGTTGTTGATTGGAGTACACTAAAACAAACCTGATCCCTCTAGGACATTCAGAAGCCAAGTTATAAGCCCACAAATGTGTAACTGGACTACTTCTTTAAATTGACACCCGATCCGGTGACCTTTGGGACATGGTTTGACCCCCTTAGGAAAGTGCTATCATTATGAAACGTTCAGATCACTTACAACTCAATAGATTCTACCGTCCTGTACCGTTTCAGCCTGATTGGACCTTGTATTCACACAAATGAACCCAGAATGATGTGAAATTGTGCTTCGTGCAACATAATTCTAGGTGCCATTTAAAAACCATAAGTGCTAATGACTCCATTCCTTTTTTGGGGAAATGGGGGCTGTTAATTGGAGTACTCTAAAACAAACCTGACCTCTTTAGGATATTCAGAAGCCAAGTTATAAGCCCACAAAGGTGTAACTGGACTACTTCTTTAAAGTGACACCAGGCTCGGTGACCTTTGGGACATGGTTTGACACCCTATAGGAATGTGCGATCATCATGAAACGTTCAGATCACTTACAACTCAATAGATTCTACCTTCTTGTAACGTTTCAGCCTGATTGGACCTTGTTTTCACACAAATGGACCCAGAATGATGTGAAATTGTGCTTCGTGCAACATAATTCTGGGGTCCATTTACAAACCATAAGTGCTAATGACTCCATTCCTTTTTGTGGTTGTTGGGGCTGCCTATTGGAGTACACTAAAACAAACCTGATCTCTCTAGGACATTCAGAAGCCAAGTTATAAGCCCACAAATGTGTAACTGGGCTACTTCTTTAAATTGACACCAGATCCGGTGACCTTTGGGACATGGTTTGACCCCCTTAGGAAAGTGCTATCATCATGAAACGTTCAGATAACTTACAACTCAATAGATTCTACCTTCCTGTAACGTTTCAGCCTGATTGGACCTTGTTTTCACACAAATGAACCCAGAATGTTGTGAAATTGTGCTTTGTGCAACATAATTCTAGGTGCCATTTAAAAACCATAAGTGCTAATGACTCCATTCCTTTTTGAGGTAATAGGGGCTGTTAATTTGAGTACTCTAAAACAAACCTGACCTCTCTAGGATATTCAGAAGCCAAGTTATAAGCCCACAAATGTGTAAATGGACTACTTCTTTAAAGTGACACCAGGCCCGGTGACCTTTGGGACAAGGTTTGACCCCCTATAGGAATGTGCGATCATCATGAAACGTTCAGATCACTTACAACTCAATAGATTCTACCTTCTTGTAACGTTTCAGCCTGACTGGACCTTGTTTTCACACGAATGGACCCAGAATGATGTGAAATTGTGCTTCGTGCAACGTAATTCTGGGTGCCATTTACAAACCATAAGTGCTAATGACTCCATTCCTTTTTTGTGGAAATGGGGGCTGTTAATTGGAGTACTCTAAAACAAACCTGACCTCTTTAGGATATTCAGAAGCCAAGTTATAAGCCCACAAAGGTGTAACTGGACTACTTCTTTAAAGTGACACCAGGCCCGGTGACCTTTGGGACATGGTTTGACACCCTATAGGAATGTGTGATCATCATGAAACGTTCAGATCACTTACAACTCAATAGATTCTACCTTCTTGTAACGTTTCAGCCTAATTGGACCTTGTTTTCACACAAATGGACCCAGAATGATGTGAAATTGTGCTTCGTGCAACATAATTCTACGGTCCATTTACAAACCATAAGTGCTAATGACTCCATTCCTTTTTGTGGTTGTAGGGGCTGCCTATTGGAGTACACTAAAACAAACGTGATCTCTCTAGGACATTCAGAAGCCAAGTTATAAGCCCACAAATGTGTAACTGGGCTACTTCTTTAAATTGACACCAGATCCGGTGACCTTTGGGACATGGTTTGACCCCCTTAGGAAATTGCTATCATCATGAAACGTTCAGATCACTTACAACTCAATAGATTCTACAGTCCTGTAACATTTCAGCCTGATTGGACCTTGTTTTCACACAAATGGACCCAGAATGATGTGAAATTGTGCTTCGTGCAACGTAATTCTTGGTGCCATTTCCAAACCATAAGTGCTAATGACTCCATTCCTTTTTTGGGGAAATGGGGGCTGTTAATTGGAGTACTCTAAAACAAACCTGACCTCTTTAGGATATTCAGAAGCCAAGTTATAAGCCCACAAAGGTGTAACTGGACTACTTCTTTAAAGTGACACCAGGCCCGGTGACCTTTGGGACATGGTTTGACACCCTATAGGAATGTGTGATCATCATGAAACGTTCAGATCACTTACAACTCAATAGATTCTACCTTCTTGTAACGTTTCAGCCTGATTGGACCTTGTTTTCACACAAATGGACCCAGAATGATGTGAAATTGTGCTTCGTGCAACATAATTCTACGGTCCATTTACAAACCATAAGTGCTAATGACTCCATTCCTTTTTGTGGTTGTAGGGGCTGCCTATTGGAGTACACTGAAACAAACCTGATCTCTCTAGGACATTCAGAAGCCAAGTTATAAGCCCACAAAGGTGTAACTGGACTACTTATTTAAAATGACACCAGATCCTGTGACCTTTGGGACATGGTTTGACCCCCTTAGGAAAGTGCTAACATCATGAAACGTTCAGTTCACTTACAACTCAATAGATTCTACCTTCCTGTAACGTTTCAGCCTGATTGGACCTTGTTTTCACACAAATGAACCCAGAATGATGTGAAATTGTGCTTCTTGCAACATAATTCTGGGTGCCATTCAAAAACCATAAGGGCTAATGACTCCATTCCTTTTTGAGGTAATAGGGGTTGTTAATTGGAGTACTCTAAAACAAACCTGACCTCTCTAGGACATTCAGAAGCCAAGTTATAAGCCCACAAAGGTGTAACTGGACTACTTCTTTAAAGTGACACCAGGCCCGGTGACCTTTGGGACATGGTTTTACCCCCTATAGGAATGTGCGATCATCATGAAACGTTCAGATCACTTACAACTCAATAGATTCTACCTTCTTGTAACGTTTCAGCCTGATTGGACCTTGTTTTCACACAAATGGACCCAGAATGATGTGAAATTGTGCTTCGTGCAACATATTTCTGGGTGCCATTTACAAACCATAAGTGCTAATGACTCCATTCCTTTTTGTGGTTTTAGGGGCTGTTTATTGGAGTACACTAAAACAAACCTGATCTCTCTAGGACATTCAGAAGCCAAGTTATAAGCCCACAAATGTGTAACTGGACTACTTCTTTAAATTGACACCCGATCCGGTGACCTTTGGGACATGGTTTGACCCCCTTAGGAAAGTGCTATCATTATGAAACGTTCAGATCACTTACAACTCAATAGATTCTACCTTCTTGTAACGTTTCAGCCTGATTGGACCTTGTTTTCACACAAATGAACCCAGAATGATGTGAAATTGTGCTTCGTGCAACATAATTCTGGGTGCCATTTAAAAACCAAAAGGGCTAATGACTCCATTCCTTTTTGTGGTTGTAGGGGCTGTTGATTGGAGTACACTAAAACAAACCTGATCTCTCTAGGACATTCAGAAGCCAAGTTATGAGCCCACAAAGGTGTAACTGGACTACTTCTTTAAAATGACACCAAATCCGGTGACCTTTGGGACATGGTTTGACCCCCTTAGGAAAGTGCTATCATCATGAAACGTTCAGATCACTTACAACTCAATAGATTCTACCTTCCTGTAACGTTTCAGCCTGATTGGACCCTGTTTTCACACAAATGAACCCAGAATGATGTGAAATTGTGCTTCGTGCAACATAATTCTGGGTGCCATTTAAGAAAACCATAAGGGCTAATGACTCCATTCCTTTTTGAGGTAATAGGGGTTGTTAATTGGAGTACTCTAAAACAAACCTGACCTCTCTAGGACATTCAGAATCCAAGTTATAAGCCCACAAAGGTGTAACTGGACTACTTCTTTAAAGTGACACCGGGCCCGGTGACCTTTGGGACATGGTTTGACCCCCTATAGGAATGTGTGATCATCATGAAACGTTCAGATCACTTACAACTCAATAGATTCTACCTTCTTGTAACGTTTCAGCCTGATTGGACCTTGTTTTCACACAAATGGACCCAGAATGATGTGAAATTGTGCTTCGTGCAACATAATTCTGGGTGCCATTTACAAACCATAAGTGCTAATGACTCCATTCCTTTTTTTGGTTGTAGGGGCTGTCTATTGGAGTACACTAAAACAAACCTGATCTCTCTAGGGCATTCAGAAGCCAAGTTATAAGCCCACAAATGTGTAACTGGACTACTTCTTTAAATTGACACCAGATCCGGTGACCTTTGGGACATGGTTTGACCCCCTTAGAAAAGTGCTATCATCATGAAACGTTCAGATCACTTACAACTCAATAGATTCTACCTTCCTGTAACGTTTCAGCCTGATTGGACCTTGTTTTCACACAAATGAACCCAGAATGATGTGAAATTGTGCTTCGTGCAAAATAATTCTGGGTGCCATTTAAAAACCATAAGTGATAAGGACTCCATTCCTTTTTGGGGTAATGGGGGCTGTTAATTGGAGTACTCTAAAACAAACCTGACCTCTCTAGGATATTCAGAAGCCAAGTTATAAGCCCACAAAGGTGTAACTGGACTACTTCTTTAAAGTGACACCAGGCCCGGTGACCTTTGGGACATGGTTTGACCCCCTATAGGAATGTGCGATCATCATGAAACGTTCAGATCACTTACAACTCAATAGATTCTTCCTTCTTGTAACGTTTCAGCCTGATTGGACCTTGTTTTCACACAAATGGACCCAGAATGATGTGAAATTGTGCTTCGTGCAACGTAATTCTGGGTGCCATTTCCAAACCATAAGTGCTAATGACTCCATTCCTTTTTGTGGTTGAAGGGGCTGTTGATTGGAGTACACTAAAACAAACCTGATCTCTCTAGGACTTTCAGAAGCCAAGTTATAAGCCCACAAAGGTGTAACTGGACTACTTCTTTAAAATGACACCAGATCCGGTGACCTTTGGGACATGGTTTGACCCCCTTCGGAAAGTGCTATCATCATGAAACGTTCAGATCACTTACAACTCAATAGATTCTACCTTCCTGTAACGTTTCAGCCTGATTGGACCTTGCTTTCACACAAATGAACCCAGAATGATGTGAAATTGTGCTTTGTGCAACATAATTCTTGGTGCCATTTAAAAACCATAAGGGCTAATGACTCCATTCCTTTTTGACGTAATAGGGGTTGTTAATTGGAGTACTCTAAAACAAACCTGACCTCTCTAGGACATTCAGAAGCCAAGTTATAAGCCCACAAAGGTGTAACTGGACAACTTCTTTAAAGTGACACCAGGCCCGGTGACCTTTGGGACATGGTTTGACCCCCTTAGGAAAGTGCTATCATTATGAAACGTTCAGATCACTTACAACTCAATAGATTCTACCGTCCTGTACCGTTTCAGCCTGATTGGACCTTGTTTTCACACAAATGAACCCAGAATGATTTGAAATTGTGCTTCGTGCAACATAATTCTGGGTGCCATTTAAAAACCATAAGTGCTAATGACTCCATTCCTTTTTTGGGGAAATGGAGGCTGTTAATTGGAGTACGCTAAAACAAACCTGACCTCTTTAGGATATTCAGAAGCCAAGTTATAAGCCCACAAAGGTGTAACTGGACTACTTCTTTAAAGTGACACCAGGCCCGGTGACCTTTGGGACATGGTTTGACACCCTATAGGAATGTGTGATCATCATGAAACGTTCAGATCACTTACAACTCAATAGATTCTACCTTCTTGTAACGTTTCAGCCTGATTGGACCTTGTTTTCACACAAATGGACCCAGAATGATGTGAAATTGTGCTTCGTGCAACATAATTCTGGGGTCCATTTACAAACCATAAGTGCTAATGACTCCATTCCTTTTTGTGGTTGTAGGGGCTGCCTATTGGAGTACACTAAAACAAACGTGATCTCTCTAGGACATTCAGAAGCCAAGTTATAAGCCCACAAATGTGTAACTGGGCTACTTCTTTAAATTGACACCAGATCCGGTGACCTTTGGGACATGGTTTGACCCCCTTAGGAAAGTGCTATCATCATGAAACGTTCAGATCACTTACAACTCAATAGATTCTACAGTCCTGTAACGTTTCAGCCTGATTGGACCTTGTTTTCACACAAATGGACCCAGAATGATGTGAAATTGTGCTTCGTGCAACGTAATTCTGGGTGCCATTTCCAAACCATAAGTGCTAATGACTCCATTCCTTTTTGTGGTTGAAGGGGCTGTTGATTGGAGTACACTAAAACAAACCTGATCTCTCTTGGACATTCAGAAGCCAAGTTATAAGCCCACAAAGGTGTAACTGGACTACTTCTTTAAAATGACACCAGATCCGGTGACCTTTGGGACATGGTTTGACCCCCTTAGGAAAGTGCTATCATCATGAAACGTTCAGTTCACTTACAACTCAATAGATTCTACCTTCCTGTAACGTTTCAGCCTGATTGGACCTTGTTTTCACACAAATGAACCGAGAATGATGTGAAATTGTGCTTCGTGCAACATAATTCTGGGTGCCATTTAAAAACCATAAGTGCTAATGACTCCATTCCTTTTTTGGGGAAATGGGGGCTGTTAATTGGAGTACTCTAAAACAAACCTGACCTCTTTAGGATATTCAGAAGCCAAGTTATAAGCCCACAAATGTGTAAATGGACTACTTCTTTAAAGTGACACCAGGCCCGGTGACCTTTGGGACAAGGTTTGACCCCCTATAGGAATGTGCGATCTTCATGAAACGTTCAGATCACTTACAACTCAATAGATTCTACCTTCTTGTAACGTTTCAGCCTGATTGGACCTTGTTTTCACACAAATGGACCCAGAATGATGTGAAATTGTGCTTAGTGTAACATAATTCTGGGTGCCATTTACAAACCATAAGTGCTAATGACTCCATTCCTTTTTGTGGTTGAAGGGGCTGTTGATTGGAGTACACTAAAACAAACCTGATCTCTCTAGGACTTTCAGAAGCCAAGTTATAAGCCCACAAAGGTGTAACTGGACTACTTCTTTAAAATGACACCAGATCCGGTGACCTTTGGGACATGGTTTGACCCCCTTCGGAAAGTGCTATCATCATGAAACGTTCAGATCACTTACAACTCAATAGATTCTACCTTCCTGTAACGTTTCAGCCTGATTGGACCTTGCTTTCACACAAATGAACCCAGAATGATGTGAAATTGTGCTTTGTGCAACATAATTCTTGGTGCCATTTAAAAACCATAAGGGCTAATGACTCCATTCTTTTTTGACGTAATAGGGGTTGTTAATTGGAGTACTCTAAAACAAACCTGACCTCTCTAGGACATTCAGAAGCCAAGTTATAAGCCCACAAAGGTGTAACTGGACAACTTCTTTAAAGTGACACCAGGCCCGGTGACCTTTGGGACATGGTTTGACCCCCTTAGGAAAGTGCTATCATTATGAAACGTTCAGATCACTTACAACTCAATAGATTCTACCGTCCTGTACCGTTTCAGCCTGATTGGACCTTGTTTTCACACAAATGAACCCAGAATGATTTGAAATTGTGCTTCGTGCAACATAATTCTGGGTGCCATTTAAAAACCATAAGTGCTAATGACTCCATTCCTTTTTTGGGGAAATGGAGGCTGTTAATTGGAGTACGCTAAAACAAACCTGACCTCTTTAGGATATTCAGAAGCCAAGTTATAAGCCCACAAAGGTGTAACTGGACTACTTCTTTAAAGTGACACCAGGCCCGGTGACCTTTGGGACATGGTTTGACACCCTATAGGAATGTGTGATCATCATGAAACGTTCAGATCACTTACAACTCAATAGATTCTACCTTCTTGTAACGTTTCAGCCTGATTGGACCTTGTTTTCACACAAATGGACCCAGAATGATGTGAAATTGTGCTTCGTGCAACGTAATTCTGGGTGCCATTTCCAAACCATAAGTGCTAATGACTCCATTCCTTTTTGTGGTTGAAGGGGCTGTTGATTGGAGTACACTAAAACAAACCTGATCTCTCTTGGACATTCAGAAGCCAAGTTATAAGCCCACAAAGGTGTAACTGGACTACTTCTTTAAAATGACACCAGATCCGGTGACCTTTGGGACATGGTTTGACCCCCTTAGGAAAGTGCTATCATCATGAAACGTTCAGTTCACTTACAACTCAATAGATTCTACCTTCCTGTAACGTTTCAGCCTGATTGGACCTTGTTTTCACACAAATGAACCGAGAATGATGTGAAATTGTGCTTCGTGCAACATAATTCTGGGTGCCATTTAAAAACCATAAGTGCTAATGACTCCATTCCTTTTTTGGGGAAATGGGGGCTGTTAATTGGAGTACTCTAAAACAAACCTGACCTCTTTAGGATATTCAGAAGCCAAGTTATAAGCCCACAAATGTGTAAATGGACTACTTCTTTAAAGTGACACCAGGCCCGGTGACCTTTGGGACAAGGTTTGACCCCTATAGGAATGTGCGATCTTCATGAAACGTTCAGATCACTTACAACTCAATAGATTCTACCTTCTTGTAACGTTTCAGCCTGATTGGACCTTGTTTTCACACAAATGGACCCAGAATGATGTGAAATTGTGCTTAGTGTAACATAATTCTGGGTGCCATTTACAAACCATAAGTGCTAATGACTCCATTCCTTTTTGTGGTTGTAGGGGCTGCCTATTGGAGTACACTAAAACAAACCTGATCTCTCTAGGACATTCAGAAGCCAAGTTATAAGCCCACAAATGTGTAACTGGGCTACTTCTTTAAATTGACACCAGATCCGGTGACCTTTGGGACATGGTTTGACCCCCTTAGGAAAGTGCTATCATCAAGAAACATTCAGATCACTTACAACTCAATTGATTCTACAGTCCTGTAACGTTTCAGCCTGATTTGACCTTGTTTTCAAACAAATGAACCCAGAATGATGTGAAATTGTGCTTTGTGCAACATATTTCTGGGTGCCATTTAAAAACCATAAGTGCTAATGACTCCATTCCTTTTTTGTGGTTGTAGGGGCTGTTGATTGGAGTACACTAAAACAAACCTGATCTCTCTAGGACATTCAGAAGCCAAGTTATAAGCCCACAAATGTGTAACTGGACTACTTCTTTAAATTGACACCCGATCCGGTGACCTTTGGGACATGGTTTGACCCCCTTAGGAAAGTGCTATCATTATGAAACGTTCAGTTCACTTACAACTCAATAGATTCTACCTTCCTGTAACGTTTCAGCCTGATTGGACCTTGTTTTCACACAAATGAACCCAGAATGATGTGAAATTGTGCTTCGTGCAACATAATTCTGGGTGCCATTTAAAAACCATAAGGGCTAATGACTCCATTCGTTTTTGTGGTTGTAGGGGCTGTTGATTGGAGTACAGTAAAACAAACCTGACCTCTCTAGGACATTCAGAAGCCAAGTTATAAGCCCACAAAGGTGTAACTGGACTACTTCTTTGAAGTGACACCAGGCCCGGTGACCTTTGGGACATGGTTTGACCCCCTATAGGAATGTGCGATCATCATGAAACGTTCAGATCACTTACAACTCAATTGATTCTACCTTCTTGTAACGTTTCAGCCTGATTGGACCTTGTTTTCACACAAATGGACCAGGAATGATGAGAAATTGTGCTTCGTGCAACATAATTCTGGGTGCCATTTACAAACCATAGGTGCTAATGACTCCATTCCCTTTTTGTGGTTGTAGGGGTTGTTGATTGGAGTACACTAAAACAAACCTGATCCCTCTAGGACATTCAGAAGCCAAGTTATAAGCCCACAAATGTGTAACTGGACTACTTCTTTAAATTGACACCCGATCCGGTGACCTTTGGGACATGGTTTGACCCCCTTAGGAAAGTGCTATCATTATGAAACGTTCAGATCACTTACAACTCAATAGATTCTACCGTCCTGTACCGTTTCAGCCTGATTGGACCTTGTATTCACACAAATGAACCCAGAATGATGTGAAATTGTGCTTCGTGCAACATAATTCTAGGTGCCATTTAAAAACCATAAGTGCTAATGACTCCATTCCTTTTTTGGGGAAATGGGGGCTGTTAATTGGAGTACTCTAAAACAAACCTGACCTCTTTAGGATATTCAGAAGCCAAGTTATAAGCCCACAAAGGTGTAACTGGACTACTTCTTTAAAGTGACACCAGGCTCGGTGACCTTTGGGACATGGTTTGACACCCTATAGGAATGTGCGATCATCATGAAACGTTCAGATCACTTACAACTCAATAGATTCTACCTTCTTGTAACGTTTCAGCCTGATTGGACCTTGTTTTCACACAAATGGACCCAGAATGATGTGAAATTGTGCTTCGTGCAACATAATTCTGGGGTCCATTTACAAACCATAAGTGCTAATGACTCCATTCCTTTTTGTGGTTGTTGGGGCTGCCTATTGGAGTACACTAAAACAAACCTGATCTCTCTAGGACATTCAGAAGCCAAGTTATAAGCCCACAAATGTGTAACTGGGCTACTTCTTTAAATTGACACCAGATCCGGTGACCTTTGGGACATGGTTTGACCCCCTTAGGAAAGTGCTATCATCATGAAACGTTCAGATCACTTACAACTCAATAGATTCTACCTTCCTGTAACGTTTCAGCCTGATTGGACCTTGTTTTCACACAAATGAACCCAGAATGTTGTGAAATTGTGCTTTGTGCAACATAATTCTAGGTGCCATTTAAAAACCATAAGTGCTAATGACTCCATTCCTTTTTGAGGTAATAGGGGCTGTTAATTTGAGTACTCTAAAACAAACCTGACCTCTCTAGGATATTCAGAAGCCAAGTTATAAGCCCACAAATGTGTAAATGGACTACTTCTTTAAAGTGACACCAGGCCCGGTGACCTTTGGGACAAGGTTTGACCCCCTATAGGAATGTGCGATCATCATGAAACGTTCAGATCACTTACAACTCAATAGATTCTACCTTCTTGTAACGTTTCAGCCTGACTGGACCTTGTTTTCACACGAATGGACCCAGAATGATGTGAAATTGTGCTTCGTGCAACGTAATTCTGGGTGCCATTTACAAACCATAAGTGCTAATGACTCCATTCCTTTTTTGGGGAAATGGGGGCTGTTAATTGGAGTACTCTAAAACAAACCTGACCTCTTTAGGATATTCAGAAGCCAAGTTATAAGCCCACAAAGGTGTAACTGGACTACTTCTTTAAAGTGACACCAGGCCCGGTGACCTTTGGGACATGGTTTGACACCCTATAGGAATGTGTGATCATCATGAAACGTTCAGATCACTTACAACTCAATAGATTCTACCTTCTTGTAACGTTTCAGCCTAATTGGACCTTGTTTTCACACAAATGGACCCAGAATGATGTGAAATTGTGCTTCGTGCAACATAATTCTACGGTCCATTTACAAACCATAAGTGCTAATGACTCCATTCCTTTTTGTGGTTGTAGGGGCTGCCTATTGGAGTACACTAAAACAAACGTGATCTCTCTAGGACATTCAGAAGCCAAGTTATAAGCCCACAAATGTGTAACTGGGCTACTTCTTTAAATTGACACCAGATCCGGTGACCTTTGGGACATGGTTTGACCCCCTTAGGAAATTGCTATCATCATGAAACGTTCAGATCACTTACAACTCAATAGATTCTACAGTCCTGTAACATTTCAGCCTGATTGGACCTTGTTTTCACACAAATGGACCCAGAATGATGTGAAATTGTGCTTCGTGCAACGTAATTCTTGGTGCCATTTCCAAACCATAAGTGCTAATTACTCCATTCCTTTTTTGGGGAAATGGGGGCTGTTAATTGGAGTACTCTAAAACAAACCTGACCTCTTTAGGATATTCAGAAGCCAAGTTATAAGCCCACAAAGGTGTAACTGGACTACTTCTTTAAAGTGACACCAGGCCCGGTGACCTTTGGGACATGGTTTGACACCCTATAGGAATGTGTGATCATCATGAAACGTTCAGATCACTTACAACTCAAAAGATTCTACCTTCTTGTAACGTTTCAGCCTGATTGGACCTTGTTTTCACACAAATGGACCCAGAATGATGTGAAATTGTGCTTCGTGCAACATAATTCTACGGTCCATTTACAAACCATAAGTGCTAATGACTCCATTCCTTTTTGTGGTTGTAGGGGCTGCCTATTGGAGTACACTGAAACAAACCTGATCTCTCTAGGACATTCAGAAGCCAAGTTATAAGCCCACAAAGGTGTAACTGGACTACTTATTTAAAATGACACCAGATCCGGTGACCTTTGGGACATGGTTTGACCCCCTTAGGAAAGTGCTAACATCATGAAACGTTCAGTTCACTTACAACTCAATAGATTCTACCTTCCTGTAATGTTTCAGCCTGATTGGACCTTGTTTTCACACAAATGAACCCAGAATGATGTGAAATTGTGCTTCTTGCAACATAATTCTGGGTGCCATTCAAAAACCATAAGGGCTAATGACTCCATTCCTTTTTGAGGTAATAGGGGTTGTTAATTGGAGTACTCTAAAACAAACCTGACCTCTCTAGGACATTCAGAAGCCAAGTTATAAGCCCACAAAGGTGTAACTGGACTACTTCTTTAAAGTGACACCAGGCCCGGTGACCTTTGGGACATGGTTTTACCCCCTATAGGAATGTGCGATCATCATGAAACGTTCAGATCACTTACAACTCAATAGATTCTACCTTCTTGTAACGTTTCAGCCTGATTGGACCTTGTTTTCACACAAATGGACCCAGAATGATGTGAAATTGTGCTTCGTGCAACATATTTCTGGGTGCCATTTACAAACCATAAGTGCTAATGACTCCATTCCTTTTTGTGGTTGAAGGGGCTGTTGATTGGAGTACACTAAAACAAACCTGATCTCTCTTGGACATTCAGAAGCCAATTTATAAGCCCACAAAGGTGTAACTGGACTACTTCTTTAAAATGACACCAGATCCGGTGACCTTTGGGACATGGTTTGACCCCCTTAGGAAAGTGCTATCATCATGAAACGTTCAGTTCACTTACAACTCAATAGATTCTACCTTCCTGTAACGTTTCAGCCTGATTGGACCTTGTTTTCACACAAATGAACCGAGAATGATGTGAAATTGTGCTTCGTGCAACATAATTCTGGGTGCCATTTAAAAACCATAAGTGCTAATGACTCCATTCCTTTTTTGGGGAAATGGGGGCTGTTAATTGGAGTACTCTAAACAAAACCTGACCTCTTTAGGATATTCAGAAGCCAAGTTATAAGCCCACAAATGTGTAAATGGACTACTTCTTTAAAGTGACACCAGGCCCGGTGACCTTTGGGACAAGGTTTGACCCCCTATAGGAATGTGCGATCTTCATGAAACGTTCAGATCACTTACAACTCAATAGATTCTACCTTCTTGTAACGTTTCAGCCTGATTGGACCTTGTTTTCACACAAATGGACCCAGAATGATGTGAAATTGTGCTTAGTGTAACATAATTCTGGGTGCCATTTACAAACCATAAGTGCTAATGACTCCATTCCTTTTTGTGGTTGTAGGGGCTGCCTATTGGAGTACACTAAAACAAACCTGATCTCTCTAGGACATTCAGAAGCCAAGTTATAAGCCCACAAATGTGTAACTGGGCTACTTCTTTAAATTGACACCAGATCCGGTGACCTTTGGGACATGGTTTGACCCCCTTAGGAAAGTGCTATCATCAAGAAACATTCAGATCACTTACAACTCAATTGATTCTACAGTCCTGTAACGTTTCAGCCTGATTTGACCTTGTTTTCAAACAAATGAACCCAGAATGATGTGAAATTGTGCTTTGTGCAACATAATTCTGGGTGCCATTTAAAAACCATAAGTGCTAATGACTCCATTCCTTTTTTGTGGTTGTAGGGGCTGTTGATTGGAGTACACTAAAACAAACCTGATCTCTCTAGGACATTCAGAAGCCAAGTTATAAGCCCACAAATGTGTAACTGGACTACTTCTTTAAATTGACACCCGATCCGGTGACCTTTGGGACATGGTTTGACCCCCTTAGGAAAGTGCTATCATTATGAAACGTTCAGTTCACTTACAACTCAATAGATTCTACCTTCCTGTAACGTTTCAGCCTGATTGGACCTTGTTTTCACACAAATGAACCCAGAATGATGTGAAATTGTGCTTCGTGCAACATAATTCTGGGTGCCATTTAAAAAGCATAAGGGCTAATGACTCCATTCGTTTTTGTGGTTGTAGGGGCTGTTGATTGGAGTACAGTAAAACAAACCTGACCTCTCTAGGACATTCAGAAGCCAAGTTATAAGCCCACAAAGGTGTAACTGGACTACTTCTTTGAAGTGACACCAGGCCCGGTGACCTTTGGGACATGGTTTGACCCCCTATAGGAATGTGCGATCATCATGAAACGTTCAGATCACTTACAACTCAATTGATTCTACCTTCTTGTAACGTTTCAGCCTGATTGGACCTTGTTTTCACACAAATGGACCAGGAATGATGAGAAATTGTGCTTCGTGCAACATAATTCTGGGTGCCATTTACAAACCATAGGTGCTAATGACTCCATTCCCTTTTTGTGGTTGTAGGGGTTGTTGATTGGAGTACACTAAAACAAACCTGATCCCTCTAGGACATTCAGAAGCCAAGTTATAAGCCCACAAATGTGTAACTGGACTACTTCTTTAAATTGACACCCGATCCGGTGACCTTTGGGACATGGTTTGACCCCCTTAGGAAAGTGCTATCATTATGAAACGTTCAGATCACTTACAACTCAATAGATTCTACCGTCCTGTACCGTTTCAGCCTGATTGGACCTTGTATTCACACAAATGAACCCAGAATGATGTGAAATTGTGCTTCGTGCAACATAATTCTAGGTGCCATTTAAAAACCATAAGTGCTAATGACTCCATTCCTTTTTTGGGGAAATGGGGGCTGTTAATTGGAGTACTCTAAAACAAACCTGACCTCTTTAGGATATTCAGAAGCCAAGTTATAAGCCCACAAAGGTGTAACTGGACTACTTCTTTAAAGTGACACCAGGCTCGGTGACCTTTGGGACATGGTTTGACACCCTATAGGAATGTGCGATCATCATGAAACGTTCAGATCACTTACAACTCAATAGATTCTACCTTCTTGTAACGTTTCAGCCTGATTGGACCTTGTTTTCACACAAATGGACCCAGAATGATGTGAAATTGTGCTTCGTGCAACATAATTCTGGGGTCCATTTACAAACCATAAGTGCTAATGACTCCATTCCTTTTTGTGGTTGTTGGGGCTGCCTATTGGAGTACACTAAAACAAACCTGATCTCTCTAGGACATTCAGAAGCCAAGTTATAAGCCCACAAATGTGTAACTAGGCTACTTCTTTAAATTGACACCAGATCCGGTGACCTTTGGGACATGGTTTGACCCCCTTAGGAAAGTGCTATCATCATGAAACGTTCAGATCACTTACAACTCAATAGATTCTACCTTCCTGTAACGTTTCAGCCTGATTGGACCTTGTTTTCACACAAATGAACCCAGAATGTTGTGAAATTGTGCTTTGTGCAACATAATTCTAGGTGCCATTTAAAAACCATAAGTGCTAATGACTCCATTCCTTTTTGAGGTAATAGGGGCTGTTAATTTGAGTACTCTAAAACAAACCTGACCTCTCTAGGATATTCAGAAGCCAAGTTATAAGCCCACAAATGTGTAAATGGACTACTTCTTTAAAGTGACACTAGGCCCGGTGACCTTTGGGACAAGGTTTGACCCCCTATAGGAATGTGCAATCATCATGAAACGTTCAGATCACTTACAACTCAATAGATTCTACCTTCTTGTAACGTTTCAGCCTGACTGGACCTTGTTTTCACACGAATGGACCCAGAATGATGTGAAATTGTGCTTCGTGCAACGTAATTCTGGGTGCCATTTACAAACCATAAGTGCTAATGACTCCATTCCTTTTTTGGGGAAATGGGGGCTGTTAATTGGAGTACTCTAAAACAAACCTGACCTCTTTAGGATATTCAGAAGCCAAGTTATAAGCCCACAAAGGTGTAACTGGACTACTTCTTTAAAGTGACACCAGGCCCGGTGACCTTTGGGACATGGTTTGACACCCTATAGGAATGTGTGATCATCATGAAACGTTCAGATCACTTACAACTCAATAGATTCTACCTTCTTGTAACGTTTCAGCCTAATTGGACCTTGTTTTCACACAAATGGACCCAGAATGATGTGAAATTGTGCTTCGTGCAACATAATTCTACGGTCCATTTACAAACCATAAGTGCTAATGACTCCATTCCTTTTTGTGGTTGTAGGGGCTGCCTATTGGAGTACACTAAAACAAACGTGATCTCTCTAGGACATTCAGAAGCCAAGTTATAAGCCCACAAATGTGTAACTGGGCTACTTCTTTAAATTGACACCAGATCCGGTGACCTTTGGGACATGGTTTGACCCCCTTAGGAAATTGCTATCATCATGAAACGTTCAGATCACTTACAACTCAATAGATTCTACCTTCTTGTAACGTTTCAGCCTGATTGGACCTTGTTTTCACACAAATGGACCCAGAATGATGTGAAATTGTGCTTCGTGCAACATAATTCTACGGTCCATTTACAAACCATAAGTGCTAATGACTCCATTCCTTTTTGTGGTTGTAGGGGCTGCCTATTGGAGTACACTGAAACAAACCTGATCTCTCTAGGACATTCAGAAGCCAAGTTATAAGCCCACAAAGGTGTAACTGGACTACTTATTTAAAATGACACCAGATCCGGTGACCTTTGGGACATGGTTTGACCCCCTTAGGAAAGTGCTAACATCATGAAACGTTCAGTTCACTTACAACTCAATAGATTCTACCTTCCTGTAACGTTTCAGCCTGATTGGACCTTGTTTTCACACAAATGAACCCAGAATGATGTGAAATTGTGCTTCTTGCAACATAATTCTGGGTGCCATTCAAAAACCATAAGGGCTAATGACTCCATTCCTTTTTGAGGTAATAGGGGTTGTTAATTGGAGTACTCTAAAACAAACCTGACCTCTCTAGGACATTCAGAAGCCAAGTTATAAGCCCACAAAGGTGTAACTGGACTACTTCTTTAAAGTGACACCAGGCCCGGTGACCTTTGGGACATGGTTTTACCCCCTATAGGAATGTGCGATCATCATGAAACGTTCAGATCACTTACAACTCAATAGATTCTACCTTCTTGTAACGTTTCAGCCTGATTGGACCTTGTTTTCACACAAATGGACCCAGAATGATGTGAAATTGTGCTTCGTGCAACATATTTCTGGGTGCCATTTACAAACCATAAGTGCTAATGACTCCATTCCTTTTTGTGGTTTTAGGGGCTGTTTATTGGAGTACACTAAAACAAACCTGATCTCTCTAGGACATTCAGAAGCCAAGTTATAAGCCCACAAATGTGTAACTGGACTACTTCTTTAAATTGACACCCGATCCGGTGACCTTTGGGACATGGTTTGACCCCCTTAGGAAAGTGCTATCATTATGAAACGTTCAGATCACTTACAACTCAATATTTTCTACCGTCCTGTACCGTTTCAGCCTGATTGGACCTTGTATTCACACAAATGAACCCAGAATGATGTGAAATTGTGCTTCGTGCAACATAATTCTGGGTGCCATTTAAAAACCATAAGTGCTAATGACTCCATTCCTTTTTTGGGGAAATGGGGGCTGTTAATTGGAGTACTCTAAAACAAACCTGACCTCTTTAGGATATTCAGAAGCCAAGTTATAAGCCCACAAAGGTGTAACTGGACTACTTCTTTAAAGTGACACCAGGCTCGGTGACCTTTGGGACATGGTTTGACACCCTATAGGAATGTGCGATCATCATGAAACGTTCAGATCACTTACAACTCAATAGATTCTACCTTCTTGTAACGTTTCAGCCTGATTGGACCTTGTTTTCACACAAATGGACCCAGAATGATGTGAAATTGTGCTTCGTGCAACATAATTCTGTGGTCCATTTACAAACCATAAGTGCTAATGACTCCATTCCTTTTTGTGGTTGTAGGGGCTGCCTATTGGAGTACACTAAAACAAACCTGATCTCTCTAGGATATTCAGAAGCCAAGTTATAAGCCCACAAATGTGTAAATGGACTACTTCTTTAAAGTGACACCAGACCCGGTGACCTTTGGGACGAGGTTTGACCCCCTATAGGAATGTGCGATCATCATGAAACGTTCAGATCACTTACAACTCAATAGATTCTACCTTCTTGTAACGTTTCAGCCTGATTGGACCTTGTTTTCACACAAATGGACCCAGAATGATGTGAAATTGTACTTCGTGTAACATAATTCTGGGTGCCATTTACAAACCATAAGTGCTAATGACTCCATTCCTTTTTGTGGTTGTAGGGGCTGCCTATTGGAGTACACTAAAACAAACGTGATCTCTCTAGGACATTCAGAAGCCAAGTTATAAGCCCACAAATGTGTAACTGGGCTACTTCTTTAAATTGACACCAGATCCGGTGACCTTTGGGACATGGTTTGACCCCCTTAGGAAAGTGCTATCATCAAGAAACGTTCAGATCACTTACAACTCAATAGATTCTACAGTCCTGTAACGTTTCAGCCTGATTTGACCTTGTTTTCAAACAAATGAACCCAGAATGATGTGAAATTGTGCTTTGTGCAACATAATTCTGGGTGCCATTTAAAAACCATAAGTGCTAATGACTCCATTCCTGTTTTGTGGTTGTAGGGGCTGTTGATTGGAGTACACTAAAACAAACCTGATCTCTCTAGGACATTCAGAAGCCAAGTTATAAGCCCACAAATGTGTAACTGGACTACTTCTTTAAATTGACACCCGATCCGGTGACCTTTGGGACATGGTTTGACCCCCTTAGGAAAGTGCTATCATTATGAAACGTTCAGTTCACTTACAACTCAATAGATTCTACCTTCCTGTAACGTTTCAGCCTGATTGGACCTTGTTTTCACACAAATGAACCCAGAATGATGTGAAATTGTGCTTCGTGCAACATAATTCTGGGTGCCATTTAAAAACCATAAGGGCTAATGACTCCATTCCTTTTTGTGGTTGTAGGGGCTGTTGATTGGAGTACACTAAAACAAACCTGACCTCTCTAGGACATTCAGAAGCCAGGTTATAAGCCCACAAAGGTGTAACTGGACTACTTCTTTAAAGTGACACCAGGCCCGGTGACCTTTGGGACATGGTTTGACCCCCTATAGGAATGTGCGATCATCATGAAACGTTCAGATCACTTACAACTCAATTGATTCTACCTTCTTGTAACGTTTCAGCCTGATTGGACCTTGTTTTCACACAAATGGACCAGGAATGATGTGAAATTGTGCTTCGTGCAACATAATCCTGGGTGCCATTTACAAATCATAGGTGCTAATGACTCCATTCCCTTTTTGTGGTTGTAGGGGCTGTTGATTGGAGTACACTAAAACAAACCTGATCCCTCTAGGACATTCAGAAACCAAGTTATAAGCCCACAAATGTGTAACTGGACTACTTCTTTAAATTGACACCCGATCCGGTGACCTTTGGGACATGGTTTGACCCCCTTAGGAAAGTGCTATCATTATGAAACGTTCAGATCACTTACAACTCAATAGATTCTACCGTCCTGTACCATTTCAGCCTGATTGGACCTTGTATTCACACAAATGAACCCAGAATGATGTGAAATTGTGCTTCGTGCAACATAATTCTAGGTGCCATTTAAAAACCATAAGTGCTAATGACTCCATTCCTTTTTTGGGGAAATGGGGGCTGTTAATTGGAGTACTCTAAAACAAACCTGACCTCTTTAGGAAATTCAGAAGCCAAGTTATAAGCCCACAAAGGTGTAACTGGACTACTTCTTTAAAGTGACACCAGGCTCGGTGACCTTTGGGACATGGTTTGACACCCTATAGGAATGTGCGATCATCATGAAACGTTCAGATCACTTACAACTCAATAGATTCTACCTTCTTGTAACGTTTCAGCCTGATTGGACCTTGTTTTCACACAAATGGACCCAGAATGATGTGAAATTGTACTTCGTGCAATATAATTCTGGGGTCCATTTACAAACCATAAGTGCTAATGACTCCATACCTTTTTGTGGTTGTAGGGGCTGCCTATTGGAGTACACTAAAACAAACCTGATCTCTCTAGGACATTCAGAAGCCAAGTTATAAGCCCACAAATGTGTAACTGGGCTACTTCTTTAAATTGACACCAGATCCGGTGACCTTTGGGACATGGTTTGACCCCCTTAGGAAAGTGCTATCATCCTGAAACGTTCAGATCACTTACAACTCAATAGATTCTACCTTCCTGTAACGTTTCAGCCTGATTGGACCTTGTTTTCACACAAATGAACCCAGAATGATGTGAAATTGTGCTTTGTGCAACATAATTCTTGGTGCCATTTAAAAACCATAAGTGCTAATGACTCCATTCCTTTTTGAGGTAATAGGGGCTGTTAATTTGAGTACTCTAAAACAAACCTGACCTCTCTAGGATATTCAGAAGCCAAGTTATAAGCCCACAAATGTGTAAATGGACTACTTCTTTAAAGTGACACCAGGCCCGGTGACCTTTGGGACAAGGTTTGACCCCCTATAGGAATGTGCGATCATCATGAAACGTTCAGATCACTTACAACTCAATAGATTCTACCTTCTTGTAATGTTTCAGCCTGATTGGACCTTGTTTTCACACAAATGGACCCAGAATGATGTGAAATTGTGCTTCGTGCAACATAATTCTGGGTGCCATTTACAAACCATAAGTGCTAATGACTCCATTCCTTTTTGGGGTAATGGGGGCTGTTGATTGGAGTACTCTAAAACAAACCTGACCTCTCTAGGATATTCAGAAGCCAAGTTATAAGCCCACAAAGGTGTAACTGGACTACTTCTTTAAAGTGACACCAGAACCGGTGACCTTTGGGACATGGTTTGACCCCCTATAGGTATGTGCGATCATCATGAAACGTTCAGATCACTTACAACTCAATAGATTCTACCTTCTTGTAACGTTTCAGCCTGATTGGACCTTGTTTTCACACAAATGGACCCAGAATGATGTGAAATTGTGCTTCATGCAACATAATTCTGGGTGCCATTTACAAACCATAAGTGCTAACGACTCCATTCATTTTTGTGGTTGTAGGGGCTGTTGATTGGAGTACACTAAAACAAACCTGATCTCTCTAGGACATTCAGAAGCCAAGTTATAAGCCCACAAATGTGTAACTGGACTACTTCTTTAAATTGACAATAGATCCGGTGACCTTTGGGACATGGTTTGACCCCCTTAGGAAAGTGCTATCATCATGAAACGTTTAGATCAATTACAACTCAATAGATTCTACCTTCCTGTAACGTTTCAGCCTGATTGGACCTTGTTTTCACACAAATGAACCCAGAATGATGTGAAATTGTGCTTCGTGCAACATAATTCTGGGTGCCATTTAAAAACCATAAGTGCTAATGACTCCATTCCTTTTTGAGGTAATGGGGGCTGTTAATTGGAGTACTCTAAAACAATCCTGACCTCTCTAGGATATTCAGAAGCCAAGTTATAAGCCCACAAAGGTGTAACTGGACTACTTCTTTAATGTGACACCAGGCCCGGTGACCTTTGGGACATGGTTTCACGCCCTATAGGAATGTGCGATCATCATGAAATGTTCAGTTCAATTACAACTCAATAGATTCTACCTTCTTGTAACATTTCAGCCTGATTGGACCTTGTTTTCACACAAATGAACCCAGAATGATGTGAAATTGTGCTTCGTGCAACATAATTCTGGGTGCCATTTAAAAACCATAAGTGCTAATGACTCCATTCCTTTTTGTGGTTGTAGGGGCTGTTGATTGGAGTACACTAAAACAAACCTGATCTCTCTAGGACATTCAGAAGCCAAGTTATAAGCCCACAAATGTGTAACTTGACTACTTCTTTAAATTGACACCAGATCTGGTGACCTTTGGGACATGGTTTGACCCCCTTAGGAAAGTGCTATCATCATGAAACGTTCAGATCACTTACAACTCAATAGATTCTACCTTCCTGTAACGTTTCAGCCTGATTGGACCTTGTTTTCACACAAATGAACCCAGAATGATGTGAAATTGTGCTTTGTGCAACATAATTCTGGGTGCCATTTAAAAACCATAAGTGCTAATGACTCCATTCCTTTTTGTGATTGTAGGGGCTGTCTATTGGAGTACACTAAAACAAACCTGATCTCTCTAGGACATTCAGAAGCCAAGGTATAAGCCCACAAATGTGTAACTGGACTACTTCTTTAAATTGACACCAGATCCGGTGACCTTTGGGACATGGTTTGACCCCATATAGGAATGTGCGATGATCATGAAACATTCAGATCACTTACAACTCAATAGATTCTACCTTCTTGTAACGTTTCAGCCTAATTGGACCTTGTTTTCACACAAATGGACCCAGAATGATGTGAAATTGTGCTTTGTGCAACATAATTCTGGGTGCCATTTACAAACCATAAGCGCTAATGACTCCATTCCTTTTTGTGGTTGTAGGGGCTGTCTATTGGAGTACACTAAAACAAACCTGATCTCTCTAGGACATTCAGAAGCCAAGGTATAAGCCCACAAATGTGTAACTGGACTACTTCTTTAAATTGACACCAGATCCGGTGACCTTTGGGACATGGTTTGACCCCCTTAGGAAAGTGCTATCATCATGACACGTTCAGATCAATTACAAGTCAATAGATTCTACCTTCCTGTAACGTTTCAGCCTGATTGGACCTTGTTTTCACACAAATGAACCCAGAATGATGTGAAATTGTGCTTTGTGCAACATAATTCTGGGTGCCATTTAAAAACCATAAGTGCTAATGACTCCATTCCTTTTTGTGGTAATGGGGGCTGTTAATTGGAGTACTCTAAAACAAACCTGACCTCTTTAGGATATTCAGAAGCCAAGTTATAAGCCCACAAAGGTGTAACTGGACTACTTATTTAAATTGACACCAGGCCCGGTGACCTTTGGGACATGGTTTGAACCCCTATAGGAATGTGCGATCATCATGAAACGTTCAGATCACTTAAAACTCAATAGATTCTACCTTCTTGTAACGATTCAGCCTGATTGGACCTTGTTTTCACACAAATGGACCCAGAATGATGTGAAATTGTGCTTCGTGCAACATAATTCTGGGTGCCATTTACAAACCATAAGTGCTAATGACTCCATTCCTTTTTGTGGTTGTAGGGGCTGTCTATTGGAGTACACTAAAACAAACCTGATCTCTCTAGGACATTCAGAAGCCAAGGTATAAGCCCACAAATGTGTAACTGGACTACTTCTTTAAATTGACACCAGATCCGGTGACCTTTGGGACATGGTTTGACCCCCTATAGGTATGTGCGATCATCATGAAACGTTCAGATCACTTACAACTCAATAGATTCTACCTTCTTGTAACGTTTCAGCCTGATTGGACCTTGTTTTCACACAAATGGACCCAGAATGATGTGAAATTGTGCTTCATGCAACATAATTCTGGGTGCCATTTACAAACCATAAGTGCTAACGACTCCATTCATTTTTGTGGTTGTAGGGGCTGTTGATTGGAGTACACTAAAACAAACCTGATCTCTCTAGGACATTCAGAAGCCAAGTTATAAGCCCACAAATGTGTAACTGGACTACTTCTTTAAATTGACAATAGATCCGGTGACCTTTGGGACATGGTTTGACCCCCTTAGGAAAGTGCTATCATCATGAAACGTTTAGATCAATTACAACTCAATAGATTCTACCTTCCTGTAACGTTTCAGCCTGATTGGACCTTGTTTTCACACAAATGAACCCAGAATGATGTGAAATTGTGCTTCGTGCAACATAATTCTGGGTGCCATTTAAAAACCATAAGTGCTAATGACTCCATTCCTTTTTGAGGTAATGGGGGCTGTTAATTGGAGTACTCTAAAACAATCCTGACCTCTCTAGGATATTCAGAAGCCAAGTTATAAGCCCACAAAGGTGTAACTGGACTACTTCTTTAATGTGACACCAGGCCCGGTGACCTTTGGGACATGGTTTCACGCCCTATAGGAATGTGCGATCATCATGAAATGTTCAGTTCAATTACAACTCAATAGATTCTACCTTCTTGTAACATTTCAGCCTGATTGGACCTTGTTTTCACACAAATGAACCCAGAATGATGTGAAATTGTGCTTCGTGCAACATAATTCTGGGTGCCATTTAAAAACCATAAGTGCTAATGACTCCATTCCTTTTTGTGGTTGTAGGGGCTGGTGATTGGAGTACACTAAAACAAACCTGATCTCTCTAGGTCTGACTGAGCGCCTCCAGGAGAGAGGCCCAAGCAAGACGTGCCCCGAGGAGCGTCTTGCCACATGTCAACACTGTGTCTGACTGAGCGCCTCCAGGAGAGAGGCCCAAGCAAGACGCGCCCCGAGGAGCGTCTTGCCACGTGTCAACACTGGGTCTGACTTAGCGCCTCCAGGAGAGAGGCCCAAGCAAGATGCGCCCCGAGGAGAGTCTTGCCACGTGTCACTACTCGGTCTAACTGAGCGCGTCCAGGAGAGAGGTCCAAGCAAGACGCGCCCCGAGGAGCGTCTTGCCAAATGTCACTACTCGGTCTGACTGAGCGCCTCCAGGAGGGAGGTCCAAGCAAGACGCGCCCCGAGGAGCGTCTTGCCACATGTCACTACTCGGTCTGACTGAGCGCCTCCAGGAGAGAGGCCCAAGCAAGACGTGCCCCGAGGAGCGTCTTGCCACATGTCACTACTCGGTCTGACTGAGCGCCTCCAGGAGAGAGGCCCAAGCAAGACGCGCCCCGAGGAGCGTCTTGCCAAATGTCACTACTTGGTCTGACTGAGCGCCTCCAGGAGGGAGGTCCAAATAAGACGCGCCCCGAGGAGCGTCTTGCCACATGTCACTACTCGGTCTGACTGAGCGCCTCCAGGAGAGAGGCCCAAGCAAGACGTGCCCTGAGGAGCGTCTTGCCACATGTCAACAATGGGTCTGACTGAGGGCCTCCAGGAGAGAAGCCCAAGCAAGACGCGCCCAGAGGAGCGTCTTGCCACATGTCAACACTGGGTCTGACTGAGCGCCTCCAGGAGAGAGGCCCAAGCAAGACACGCCCCGAGGAGCGTCTTGACACATGTCAACACTGGGTCGGACTGAGGGCCTCCATGAGAGAAGCCCAAGCAAGACGCGCCCCGTGGAGAGTCTTGCCACATGTCAACACTCGGTCTGACAGAGGGCATTCAGGAGAGAGGCCCAAGCAATACGCGCCCCGGGGAGCGTCTTGCCACATGTCACCACTGGGTCTGAATGAGCGCCTCCAGGAGAGAGGCCCAACCAAGTCGCGCCCCGAGGAGTGTCTTGCCACATGCCAACACTGGGTCTGACTGAGCGACTCCAGGAGAGAGGCCCAAGCAAGACGCGCCCCGAGGAGCGTCTTGCCACATGTCAACACTGGATCAGACTGAGCGCCTCCAGGAGAGAGGCCCAAGCAAGACACGCCCCGAGGAGCATCTTGACACATGTCAACACTGGGTCTGACTGAGGGCCTCCATGAGAGAATCCCAAGCAAGACGCGCCCCGAGGAGAGTCTTGCCACATGTCAACACTGGGTCTGACAGAGGGCATCCAGGAGAGAGGCCCAAGCAATACGCGCCCTGAGGAGCGTCTTGCCACATGTCAACAATGGGTCTGATTGAGCGCCTCCAGGAGAGAGGCCCAAGCAAGACACGCCCCGAGGAGCGTCTTGCCACGTGTCAACACTGGGTCTGATTTAGCGCCTCCAGGAGAGAGGCCCAAGCAAGATGCGCCCCGAGGAGCGTCTTGCCACGTGTCACTACTCGGTCTAACTGAGCGCGTCCAGGAGAGAGGTCCAAGCAAGACGCGCCCCGAGGAGCGTCTTGCCAAATGTCACTACTCGGTCTGACTGAGCGCCTCCAGAAGGGAGGTCCAAGCAAGACGCGCCCCGAGGAGCGTCTTGCCACATGTCACTACTCGGTCTGACTGAGCGCCTCCAGGAGAGAGGCCCAAGCAAGACGTGCCCCGAGAAGCGTCTTGCCACATGTCAACAATGGGTCTGACTGAGGGCCTCCAGGAGAGAAGCCCAAGCAAGACGCGCCCAGAGGAGCGTCTTGCCACATGTCAACACTGGGTCTGACTGAGCGCCTCCAGGAGAGAGGCCCAAGCAAGACACGCCCCGAGGAGCGTCTTGACACATGTCAACACTGGGTCCGACAGAGGGCCTCCATGAGAGAAGCCCAAGCAAGACGCGCCCCGTGGAGAGTCTTGCCACATGTAAACACTTGGTCTGACAGAGGGCATTCAGGAGAGAGGCCCAAGCAATATGCGCCCCGAGGAGCGTCTTGCCACATGTCACCACTGGGTCTGAATGAGCGCCTCCAGGAGAGAGGCCCAACCAAGACGCGCCCTGAGGAGTTTCTTGCCACATGCCAACACTGGGTCTGACTGAGCGCCTCCAGGAGAGAGGCCCAAGCAAGACGCGCCCCGAGGAGCGTCTTGCCACGTGTCAACACTGGGTCTGACTGAGCACCTCCAGGAGAGAGGCCCAAGCAAGACGCGCCCCGAGGAGCGTCTTTCCACGTGTCACCACTGGGTCTGACTGAGCGACTCCAGGAGAGAGGCCCAAGCAAGACGCGCCCCGAGGAGTGTCTTGCCACATGTCACCACTGGGTCTGACTGAGCGCCTCCAGGAGAGAGGCCCAAGCAAGACGCGCCCCGAGGAGCGTCTTGCCACGTGTCAACACTGGGTCTGACTTAGCGCCTCCAGGAGAGAGGTCCAAGCAAGACGCGCCGCGAGGAGCGTCTTGCCAAATGTCACTACTCGGTCTGACTGAGCGCCTCCAGGAGGGAGGTCCAAGCAAGGCGCGCCCCGAGGAGCGTCTTGCCACATGTCACTACTCGGTCTGACTGAGCGCCTCCAGGAGAGAGGCCCAAGCAAGACGTGCCCCGAGGAGTGTCTTGACACATGTCAACACTGGGTCGGACTGAGGGCCTCCATGAGAGAAGCCCAAGCAAGACGCGCCCCGTGGAGAGTCTTGCCACATGTCAACACTGGGTCTGACTGAGCGCCTCCAGGAGAGAGGCCCAAGCGAGACACGCCCCGAGGAGCGTCTTGACACATGTCAACACTGGGTCGGACTGAGGGCCTCCATGAGAGAAGCCCAAGCAAGACGCGCCCCGTGGAGAGTCTTGCCACATGTCAACACTCGGTCTGACAGAGGGCATTCAGGAGAGAGGCCCAAGCAATATGCGCCCCGAGGAGCGTCTTGCCACATGTCACCACTGGGTCTGAATGAGCGCCTCCAGGAGAGAGGCCCAACCAAGACGCGCCCCGAGGAGTGTCTTGCCACATGCCAACACTGGGTCTGACTGAGCGCCTCCAGGAGAGAGGCCCAAGCAAGACGCGCCCCGAGGAGCGTCTTGCCACGTGTCAACACTGGGTCTGACTGAGCACCTCCAGGAGAGAGGCCCAAGCAAGACGCGCCCCGAGGAGCGTCTTTCCACGTGTCACCACTGGGTCTGACTGAGCGCCTCCAGGAGAGAGGCCCAAGCAAGACGCGCCCCGAGGAGCGTCTTGCCACATGTCAACACTGGGTCTGACCGAGCGCCTCCAGGAGAGAGGGCCAAGCAAGACGCGCCCCGAGGAGCGTCTTGCCACATGTCAACACTGGGTCTGACTGAGCGCCTCCAGGAGAGAGGCCCAAGCAAGACGCGCCCCGAGGAGCGTCTTGCCACATGTCAGCACTGGGTCTGACTGAGCGCCTCCAGGAGAGAGGCCCCAGCAAGACGCGCCCCGAGGAGCGTCTTGCCTTATATCAGCACTCGGTCTGACTGAGCGCCTCCAGGAGAGAGGCCCAAGCAAGACGCGCCCCGAGGAGCGTCTTGCCACATGTCAACAATGGGTCTGACTGAGGGCCTCCAGGAGAGAGGCCCAAGCAAGATGCGCCCGGAGGAGCGTCTTGCCACATGTCAACACTGGGTCTGACAGAGGGCCTCCAGGAGAGAGGCCCAAGCAAGACGCGCCCCGAGGAGCGTCTTGCCACATGTCAACTCTGGTTTTGACTGAGCGCCTCCAGGAGAGAGGCCCAAGCAAGACGCGCCCCGAGGAGCGTCTTGTCACATGTCAACACTGGGTCTGTCTGAGCGCCTCCAGGAGAGAAGCCCAAGCAAGACGCGCCCCGAGGAGCGTCTTGCCACATGTCAACAATGGGTCTGACTGAGGGCCTCCAGGAGAGAAGCCCAAGCAAGACGCGCCCCGAGGAGCGTCTTGACACATGTCAACACTGGGTCTGACAGAGGGCGTCCAGGAGAGAGGCCCAAGCAAGACGCGCCCCGAGGAGTGTCTTGCCACATGTCACCACTGGGTCTGACTGAGCGCCTCCAGGAGAGAGGCCCAAGCAAGACGCACCCCGAGGAGTGTCAGGCCACATGTCACTACTCAGTCTGACTGAGCGCCTCCAGGAGAGAGGCCCAAGCAAGACGCGCCCCGAGGAGCGTCTTGCCACATGTCAACAATGGGTCTGACTGAGGGCCTCCAGGAGAGAAGCCCAAGCAACACGCGGCCCGAGGAGCGTCTTGCCACATGTCAGCACTCGGTCTGACTGAGCGCCTCCAGGAGAGAGGCCAAAGCAAGACGCGCCCCGAGGAGTGTCTTGACACATGTCAACACTGGGTCTGACAGAGGGCCTCCATGAGAGAGGCCCAAGCAAGATGCGCCCCGAGGAGTGTCTTGCCACATGTCAACACTGGGTCTGACAGAGGGCCTCCAGGAGAGAGGCCCAAGCAAGAGGCGCCCCGAGAAGTGTCTTGCCACATGTCACCACTTGGTCTGACTGAGCGCCTCCAGGAGAGAGGCCCAGGCAACACGCGCACCGAGGAGCGTCAGGCCACATGACACCACTTGGTCTGACTGAGCGCCTCCAGGAGAGAGGCCCAAGCAAGACGCGCCCCGAGGAGCGTCTTGCCACATGTCAACACTGGGTCTGACCGAGCGCCTCCAGGAGAGAGGGCCAAGCAAGACGCGCCCCGAGGAGCGTCTTGCCACATGTCAACACTGGGTCTGACTGAGCGCCTCCAGGAGAGAGGCCCAAGCAAGACGCGCCCCGAGGAGCGTCTTGCCACATGTCAGCACTGGGTCTGACTGAGCGCCTCCAGGAGAGAGGCCCCAGCAAGATGCGCCTGGAGGAGCGTCTTGCCACATGTCAACACTGGGTCTGACTGAGCGCCTCCAGGAGAGAGGCCCAAGCAAGACGCGGCCCGAGGAGCGTCTTGCCACATGTCAACAATGGGTCTGACTGAGGGCCTCCAGGAGAGAGGCCCAAGCAAGATGCGCCTGGAGGAGCGTCTTGCCACATGTCAACACTGGGTCTGACAGAGGGCCTCCAGGAGAGAGGCCCAAGCAAGACGCGCCCCGAGGAGCGTCTTGCCACATGTCACCTCTGGTTCTGACTGAGCGCCTCCAGGAGAGAGGCCCAAGCAAGACGCGCCCCGAGGAGCGTCAGGCCACGTGTCACTACTCAGTCTGACTGAGCGCCTCCAGGAGAGAGGCCCAAGCAAGACGCGCCCCGAGGAGCGTCTTGCCACATGTCACCTCTGGTTCTGACTGAGCGCCTCCAGGAGAGAGGCCCAAGCAAGACGTGCCCCAAAGACCGTCTTGTCACATGTCAACACTGGGTCTTTCTGAGCGCCTCCAGGAGAGAAGCCCAAGCAAGGCGCGCCCCGAGGAGCGTCTTGCCACATGTCAGCACTCGGTCTGACTGAGCGCCTCCAGGAGAGAGGCCCAAGCAAGACGCGCCCCGAGGAGCGTCTTGCGACATGTCAACAATGGGTCTGACTGAGGGCCTCCAGGAGAGAAGCCCAAGCAACACGCGGCCCGAGGAGCGTCTTGCCACATGTCAGCACTCGGTCTGACTGAGCGCCTCCAGGAGAGAGGCCAAAGCAAGACGCGCCCCGAGGAGTGTCTTGACACATGTCAACACTGGGTCTGACAGAGGGCCTCCATGAGAGAGGCCCAAGCAAGACGCGCCCCGAGGAGTGTCTTGCCACATGTCACCACTGGGTCTGACTGAGCGCCTCCAGGAGAGAGGCCCAAGCAAGACGCGCCCCGAGGAGCGTCTTGCCACGTGTCAACACTGGGTCTGGCTTAGCGCCTCCAGGAGAGAGGCCCAATCAAGATGCGCCCCGAGGAGCGTCTTGCCACGTGTCACTACTCGGTCTAACTGAGCGCGTCCAGGAGAGAGGTCCAAGCAAGACGCGCCCCGATGAGCGTCTTGCCAAATGTCACTACTCGGTCTGACTGAGCGCCTCCAGGAGGGAGGTCCAAGCAAGACGCGCCCCGAGGAGCGTCTTGCCACATGTCACTACTCGGTCTGACTGAGCGCCTCCAGGAGAGAGGCCCAAGTAAGACGTGCCCCGAGGAGCGTCTTGCCACATGTCAACAATGGGTCTGACTGAGGGCCTCCAGGAGAGAAGCCCAAGCAAGACGCGCCCAGAGGAGAGTCTTGCCACATGTCAACACTCGGTCTGACAGAGGGCATTCAGGAGAGAGGCCCAAGCAATATGCGCCGAGGAGGAGCGTCTTGCCACATAACAACACTGGGTCTGACTGAGCTCCTCCAGGAGAGAGGCCCAAGCAAGACGCGCCCCAGCAAGACGCGCCCCGAAGAGCGTCTTGCCTTATGTCAGCACTCGGTCTGACTGAGCGCCTCCAGGAGAGAGGCCCAAGCAAGACCCGCCCCGAGGAGCGTCTTGCCACATGTCAACAATGGGTCTGACTGAGGGCCTCCAGGAGAGAGGCCCAAGCAAGATGCGCCCGGAGGAGCGTCTTGCCACATGTCAACACTGGGTCTGACAAAGGGCCTCCAGGAGAGAGGCCCAAGCAAGACGCGCCCCGAGGAGCATCTTGCCACATGTCAACTCTGGTTCTGACTGAGCGCCTCCAGGAGAGAGGCCCAAGCAAGACGCGCCCCGAGGAGCGTCTTGTCACATGTCAACACTGGGTCTGACTAAGCACCTCCAGGAGAGAGGCCCAAGCAAGACGCGCCCCGAGGAGCGTCTTTCCACGTGTCACCACTGGGTCTGACTGAGCGCCTCCAGGAGAGAGGCCCAAGCAAGACGCGCCCCGAGGAGCGTCTTGCCACATGTCAACACTGGGTCTGACTGAGCGGCTCCAGGAGAGAGGCCCAAGCAAGACGCGCCCCGAGGAGCGTCTTGCCACATGTCAGCACTGGGTCTGACTGAGCGCCTCCAGGAGAGAGGCCCCAGCAAGACGCGCCCCGAGGAGCGTCTTGCCTTATGTCAGCACTCGGTCTGACTGAGCGCCTCCAGGAGAGAGGCCCAAGCAAGACGCGCCCCGAGGAGCGTCTAGCCACATGTCAACAATGGGTCTGACTGAGGCCCTCCAGGAGACAGGCCCAAGCAAGATGCGCCCGGAGGAGCGTCTTGCCACATGTCAACACTGGGTCTGACAGAGGGCCTCCAGGAGAGAGGCCCAAGCCAGACGCGCCACGAGGAGCGTCTTGCCACATGTCACCTCTGGTTCTGACTGAGCGCCTCCAGGAGAGAGGCCCAAGCAAGACGCGCCCCGAGGAGCGTCTTGTCACATGTCAACACTGGGTCTGTCTGAGCGCCTCCAGGAGAGAAGCCCAAGCAAGACGCGCCCCGAGGAGCGTCTTGCCACATGTCAACAATGGGTCTGACTGAGGGCCTCCAGGAGAGAAGCCCAAGCAAGACGCGCCCCGAGGAGCGTCTTGACACATGTCAACACTGGGTCTGACAGAGGGCCTCCAGGAGAGAGGCCCAAGCAAGACGCGCCCCGAGGAGTGTCTTGCCACATGTCACCACTGGGTCTGACTGAGCGCCTCCAGGAGAGAGGCCCAAGCAAGACGCGCCCCGAGGATCGTCAGGCCACATGTCACTACTCAGTCTGACTGAGCGCCTCCAGGAGAGAGGCCCAAGCAAGACGCGCCCCGAGGAGCGTCTTGCCACATGTCACCTCTGGTTCTTACTGAGCGCCTCCAGGAGAGAGGCCCAAGCAAGACGTGCCCCGAGGACCGTCTTGTCACATGTCAACACTGGGTCTTTCTGAGCGCCTCCAGGAGAGAAGCCCAAGCAAGGCGCGCCCCGAGGAGCGTCTTGCCACATGTCAGCACTCGGTCTGACTGAACGCCTCCAGGAGAGAGGCCCAAGCAAGACGCGCCCCGAGGAGCGTCTTGCCACATGTCAACAATGGGTCTGACTGAGGGCCTCCAGGAGAGAAGCCCAAGCAACACGCGGCCCGAGGAGCGTCTTGCCACATGTCAGCACTCGGTCTGACTGAGCGCCTCCAGGAGAGAGGCCAAAGCAAGACGCGCCCCGAGGAGAGTCTTGACACATGTCAACACTGGGTCTGATAGAGGGCCTCCATGAGAGAGGCCCAAGCAAGACGCGCCCCGAGGAGTGTCTTGCCACATGTCACCACTGGGTCTGACTGAGCGCCTCCAGGAGAGAGGCCCAAGCAAGACGCGCCCCGAGGAGCGTCTTGCCACGTGTCAACACTGGGTCTGACTTAGCGCCTCCAGGAGAGAGGCCCAAGCAAGATGCGCCCCGAGGAGCGTCTTGCCACGTGTCACTACTCGGTCTAACTGAGCGCGTCCAGGAGAGAGGTCCAAGCAAGACGCGCCTCGAGGAGCGTCTTGCCAAATGTCACTACTCGGTCTGACTGAGCGCCTCCAGGAGAGAGGCCCAAGCATGACGTGCTCCGAGGAGCGTCTTGCCACATGTCAACACTCGGTCTGACAGAGGGCATTCAGGAGAGAGGCCCAAGCAATATGCGCCCCGAGGAGCGTCTTGCCACATGTCACTACTCGGTCTGACTGAGCGCCTCCAGGAGAGAGGCCAAAGCAAGACGCGCCCCGAGGAGCGTCTTGACACATGTCAACACTGGGTCTGACTGAGGGCCTCCATGAGAGAGGCCCAAGCAAGACGCGCCCCGAGGAGTTTCTTGCCACATGTCAACACTGGGTCTGACAGAGGGCCTCCAGGAGAGAGGCCCAAGCAAGACGCGCCCTGAGGAGTGTCTTGCCACATGTCACCACTTGGTCTGACTGAGCGCCTCCAGGAGAGAGGCCCAAGCAACACGCGCCCCGAGGAGCGTCAGGCCACATGTCACTACTCAGTCTGACTGAGCGCCTCCAGGAGAGAGGCCCAAGCAAGACGCGCCCCAAGGAGCGTCTTGCCACATGTCAACACTGGGTCTGATTGAGGGCCTTCTGGAGAGAGGCCCAAGCAAGACGCGCCCCGAGGAGCGTCTTGCCACATGTCAATAATGGTTCTTACTGAGGGCCTCAGGGAGAGAAGCCCAAGCAAGACGCGCCCCGAGGAGCTTCTTGCCACATGTCAGCACTCGGTCTGACTGAGCGCCTCCAGGAGAGAGGCCCAAGCAAGACGCGCCCCGAGGAGTGTCTTGCCACATGTCACCACTGGGTCTGACTGAGCGCCTCCAGGAGAGAGGCCCAAGCAAGACGCGCCCCGAGGAGCGTCTTGCCACGTGTCAACACTGGGTCTGACTTAGCGCCTCCAGGAGAGAGGCCCAAGCAAGATGCGCCCCGAGGAGCGTCTTGCCACGTGTCACTACTCGGTCTAACCGAGCGCGTCCAGGAGAGAGGTCCAAGCAAGACGCGCCCTGAGGAGAGTCTTGCCAAATGTCACTACTCGGTCTGACTGAGCGCCTCCAGGAGGGAGGTCCAAGCCAGACGCGCCCCGAGGAGCGTCTTGCCACATGTCACTACTCGGTCTGACTGAGCGCCTCCAGGAGAGAGGCCCAAGCAAGACGTGCCCCGAGGAGCGTCTTGCCACATGTCAACAATGGGTCTGACTGAGGGCCTCCAGGAGAGAAGCCCAAGCAAGACGCGCCCAGAGGAGAGTCTTGCCACATGTCAACACTCGGTCTGACAGAGGGCATTCAGGAGAGAGGCCCAAGCAATATGCGCCCCGAGGAGCATCTTGCCACATGTCACCACTGGGTCTGAATGAGCGCCTCCAGGAGAGAGGCCCAACCAAGACGCGCCCCGAGGAGTGTCTTGCCACATACCAACACTGGGTCTGACTGAGCGCCTCCAGGAGAGAGGCCCAAGCAAGACGCGCCCCGAGGAGCGTCTTGCCACATGTCAACACTGGGTCTGACCGAGCGCCTCCAGGAGAGAGGGCCAAGCAAGACGCGCCCCGAGGAGCGTCTTGCCACATGTAAACACTGGGTCTGACTGAGCGCCTCCAGGAGAGAGGCCCAAGCAAGACGCGCCCCGAGGAGCGTCTTGCCACATGTCAGCACTGGGTCTGACTGAGCGCCTCCAGGAGAGAGGCCCCAGCAAGACGCGCCCCGAGGAGCGTCTTGCCTTATGTCAGCACTCGGTCTGACTGAGCGCCTCCAGGAGAGAGGCCCAAGCAAGACGCGCCACGAGGAGCGTCTTGCCACATGTCAACAATGGGTCTGACTGAGGGCCTCCAGGAGAGAGGCCCAAGCAAGATGCGCCCGGAGGAGCGTCTTGCCACATGTCACCTCTGGTTCTGACTGAGCGCCTCCAGGAGAGAGGCCCAAGCAAGACGCGCCCCGAGGAGCGTCTTGTCACATGTCAACACTGGGTCTGTCTGAGCGCCTCCAGGAGAGAAGCCCAATAAAGACGCGCCCCGAGGAGCGTCTTGCCACATGTCAACAATGGGTCTGACTGAGGGCCTCCAGGAGAGAAGCCCAAGCAAGACGCGCCCCGAGGAGCGTCGTGACACATGTCAACACTGGGTCTGACAGAGGGCCTCCAGGAGAGAGGCCCAAGCAAGACGCGCCCCGAGGAGTGTCTTGCCACATGTCACCACTGGGTCGGACTGAGCGCCTCCAGGAGAGAGGCCCAAGCAAGACGCACCCCGAGGAGCGTCAGGCCACATGTCACTACTCAGTCTGACTCAGCGCCTCCAGGAGAGAGGCCCAAGCAAGACGCGCCCCGAGGAGCGTCTTGCCACATGTCACCTCTGGTTCTGACTGAGCGCCTCCAGGAGAGAGGCCCAAGCAAGACGTGCCCCGAGGACCGTCTTGTCACATGTCAACACTGGGTCTTTCTGAGCGCCTCCAGGAGAGAAGCCCAAGCAAGGCACACCACGAGGAGCGTCTTGCCACATGTCAGCACTCGGTCTGACTGAGCGCCTCCAGGAGAGAGGCCCAAGCAAGACGCGCCCCAAGGAGCGTCTTGCCACATGTCAACAATGGGTCTGACTGAGGGCCTCCAGGAGAGAAGCCCAAGCAACACGCGGCCCGAGGAGCGTCAGGCCACATGACACCACTTGGTCTGACTGAGCGCCTCCAGGAGAGAGGCCCAAGCAACACGCGCCCCGAGGAGCGTCAGGCCACATGTCCCTACTCATTCTGACTGAGCGCCTCCAGGAGAGAGGCCCAAGCAAGACGCGCCCCGAGGAGCGTCTTGCCACGTGTCAACACTGGGTCTGATTGAGGGCCTTCTGGAGAGAGGCCCAAGCAAGACGCGCCCTGAGGAGCGTCTTGCCACATGTCAACAATGGGTCTTACTGAGGGCCTCCAGGAGAGAAGCCCAAGCAAGACGCGCTCCGGGGAGCTTCTTGCCACATGTCAGCACTCGGTCTGACTGAGCGCCTCCAGGAGAGAGGCCCAAGCAACACGCGCCCCGAGGAGCGTCAGGCCACATGTCACTACTCAGTCTGACTGAGCGCCTGCAGGAGAGAGGCCCAAGCAAGACGCGCCCCGAGGAGCGTCTTGCCACATGTCAACAATGGGTCTTACTGAGGGCCTCCAGGAGAGAAACCCAAGCAAGACGCGCCCCGAGGAGCTTCTTGCCACCTGTCAGCACTCGGTCTGTCTGAGCGCCTCCAGGAGAGAGGCCAAAGCAAGACCCGCCCCGAGGAGCGTCTTGACACATGTCAACACTGGGTCTGACAGAGGGCCTCCATGAGAGAGGCCCAAGCAAGACGCGCCCCGAGGAGTTTCTTGCCACATGTCAACACTGGGTCTGACAGAGGGCCTCCAGGAGAGAGGCCCAAGCAAGACGCGCCCTGAGGAGTGTCTTGCCACATGTCACCACTTGGTCTGACTGAGCGCCTCCAGGAGAGAGGCCCAAGCAACACGCGCCCCGAGGAGCGTCAGGCCAACATGTCACTACTCAGTCTGACTGAGCGCCTCCAGGAGAGAGGCCCAAGCAAGACGCGCCCCAAGGAGCGTCTTGCCACATGTCAACACTGGGTCTGATTGAGGGCCTTCTGGAGAGAGGCCCAAGCAAGACGCGCCCCGAGGAGCGTCTTGCCACATGTCAACAATGGTTCTTACTGAGGGCCTCAGGGAGAGAAGCCCAAGCAAGACGCGCCCCGAGGAGCTTCTTGCCACATGTCAGCACTCGGTCTGACTGAGCGCCTCCAGGAGAGAGGCCAAAGCAAGACGCCCCCCGAGGAGCGTCTTGACACATGTCAACACTGGGTCTGACAGAGGGCCTCCATGAGAGAGGCCCAAGCAAGACGCGCCCCGAGGAGTGTCTTTCCACATGTCACCACTGGGTCTGACTGAGCGCCTCCAGGAGAGAGGCCCAAGCAAGACGCGCCCCGAGGAGCGTCTTGCCACGTGTCAACACTGGGTCTGACTTAGCGCCTCCAGGAGAGAGGCCCAAGCAAGATGCGCCCCGAGGAGCGTCTTGCCACGTGTCACTACTCGGTCTAACTGAGCGCATCCAGGAGAGAGGTCCAAGCAAGACGCGCCCCGAGGAGAGTCTTGCCAAATGTCACTACTCGGTCTGACTGAGCGCCTCCAGGAGGGAGGTCCAAGCAAGACGCGCCCCGAGGAGCGTCTTGCCACATGTCACTACTCGGTCTGACTGAGCGCCTCCAGGAGAGAGGCCCAAGCAAGACGTGCCCCGAGGAGCGTCTTGCGACGTGTCAACAATGGGTCTGACTGAGGGCCTCCAGGAGAGAAGCCCAAGCAAGACGCGCCCAGAGGAGAGTCTTGCCACATGTCAACACTCGGTCTGACAGAGGGCATTCAGGAGAGAGGCCCAAGCAATATGCGCCCCGAGGAGCGTCTTGCCACATGTCACCACTGGGTCTGAATGAGCGCCTCCAGGAGAGAGGCCCAACCAAGACGCGCCCCGAGGAGTGTCTTGCCACATGCCAACCCTGGGTCTGACTGAGCGCCTCCAGGAAAGAGGCCCAAGCAAGACGCGCCCCGAGGAGCGTCTTGCCACGTGTCAACACTGGGTCTGACTGAGCACCTCCAGGAGAGAGGCCCAAGCAAGACGCGCCCTGAGGAGCGTCTTTCCACGTGTCACCACTGGGTCTGACTGAGCGCCTCCAGGAGAGAGGCCCAAGCAAGACGCGCCCCGAGGAGCGTCTTGCCACATGTCAACACTGGGTCTGACCGAGCGCCTCCAGGAGAGAGGGCCAAGCAAGACGCGCCCCGAGGAGCGTCTTGCCACATGTCAACACTGGGTCTGACTGAGCGCCTCCAGGAGAGAGGCCCAAGCAAGACGCGCCCCGAGGAGCGTCTTGCCACATGTCAGCACTGGGTCTGACTGAACGCCTCCAGGAGAGAGGCCCCAGCAAGACGCGCCCCGAGGAGCGTCTTGCCTTATGTCAGCACTCGGTCTGACTGAGCGCCTCCAGGAGAGAGGCCCAAGCAAGACGCGCCCCGAGGAGCGTCTTGCCACATGTCAACAATGGGTCTGACTGAGGGCCTCCAGGAGAGAGTCCCAAGCAAGATGCGCCCGGAGGAGCGTCTTGCCACATGTCAACACTGGGTCTGACAGAGGGCCTCCAGGAGAGAGGCCCAAGCAAGACGCGCCCCGAGGAGCGTCTTGCCACATGTCACCTCTGGTTCTGACTGAGCGCCTCCAGGAGAGAGGCCCAAGCAAGACGCGCCCCGAGGAGCGTCTTGTCACATGTCAACACTGGGTCTGTCTGAGCGCCTCCAGGAGAGAAGCCCAAGCAAGACGCGCCCCGAGGAGCGTCTTGCCACATGTCAACAATGGGTCTGACTGAGGGCCTCCAGGAGAGAAGCCCAAGCAAGACGCGCCCCGAGGAGCGTCTTGACATTTGTCAACACTGGGTCTGACAGAGGGCCTCCAGGAGAGAGGCCCAAGCAAGACGCGCCCCGAGGAGTGTCTTGCCACATGTCACCACTGGGTCTGACTGAGCGCCTCCAGGAGAGAGGCCCAAGCAAGACGCACCCCGAGGAGCGTCGGGCCACATGTCACTACTCAGACTGACTGAGTGCCTCCAGGAGAGAGGCCCAAGCAAGACGCGCCCCGTGGAGCGTCTTGCCACATGTCACCTCTGGTTCTGACTGAGCGCCTCCAGGAGAGAGGCCCAAGCAAGACGTGCCCCGAGGACCGTCTTGTCACATGTCAACACTGGGTCTGACTGAGGGCCTCCAGGAGAGAAGCCCAAGCAACACGCGGCCCGAGGAGCGTCTTGCCACATTTCAGCACTCGGTCTGACTGAGCACCTCCAGGAGAGAGGCCCAGGCAACACGTGCACCGAGGAGCGTCAGGCCACATGACACCACTTGGTCTGACTGAGCGCCTCCAGGAGAGAGGCCCAAGCAACACGCGCCCCGAGGAGCGTCACGCCACATGTCACTACTCATTCTGACTGAGCGCCTCCAGGAGAGAGGCCCAAGCAAGACGTGCCCCGAGGAGCGTCTTGCCACGTGTCAACACTGGGTCTGATTGAGGGCCTTCTGGAGAGAGGCCCAAGCAAGACGCGCCCCGAGGAGCGTCTTGCCACATGTCAACAATGGGTCTTACTGAGGGCCTCCAGGAGAGAAGCCCAAGCAAGACGCGCTCCGAGGAGCTTCTTGCCACATGTCAGCACTCGGTCTGACTGAGCGCCTCCAGGAGAGAGGCCCAAGCAACACGCGCCCCGAGGAGCGTCAGGCCACATGTCACTACTAAGTCTGACTGAGTGCCTCCAGGAGAGAGGCCCAAGCAAGACGCGCCCCGAGGTGCGTCTTGCCACATGTCAACAATGGGTCTTACTGAGGTTCTCCAGGAGAGAAACCCAAGCAAGACGCGCCCCGAGGAGCTTCTTGCCACATGTCAGCACTCGGTCTGTCTGAGCGCCTCCAGGAGAGAGGCCAAAGCAAGACGCGCCCCGAGGAGCGTCTTGACACATGTCAACACTGGGTCTGACAGAGGGCCTCCATGAGAGAGGCCCAAGCAAGACGCGCCCCGAGGAGTTTCTTGCCACATGTCAACACTGGGTCTGACAGAGGGCCTCCAGGAGAGAGGCCCAAGCAAGACGCGCCCTGAGGAGTGTCTTGCCACATGTCACCACTGGGTCGGACTGAGCGCCTCCAGGAGAGAGGCCCAAGCAAGACGCACCCCGAGGAGCGTCAGGCCACATGTCACTACTCAGTCTGACTCAGCGCCTCCAGGAGAGAGGCCCAAGCAAGACGCGCCCCGAGGAGCGTCTTGCCACATGTCACCTCTGGTTCTGACTGAGCGCCTCCAGGAGAGAGGCCCAAGCAAGACGTGCCCCGAGGACCGTCTTGTCACATGTCAACACTGGGTCTTTCTGAGCGCCTCCAGGAGAGAAGCCCAAGCAAGGCACGCCACGAGGAGCGTCTTGCCACATGTCAGCACTCGGTCTGACTGAGCGCCTCCAGGAGAGAGGCCCAAGCAAGACGCGCCCCGAGGAGCGTCTTGCCACATGTCAACAATGGGTCTGACTGAGGGCCTCCAGGAGAGAAGCCCAAGCAACACGCGGCCCGAGGAGCGTCAGGCCACATGACACCACTTGGTCTGACTGAGCGCCTCCAGGAGAGAGGCCCAAGCAACACGCGCCCCGAGGAGCGTCAGGCCACATGTCCCTACTCATTCTGACTGAGCGCCTCCAGGAGAGAGGCCCAAGCAAGACGCGCCCCGAGGAGCGTCTTGCCACGTGTCAACACTGGGTCTGATTGAGGGCCTTCTGGAGAGAGGCCCAAGCAAGACGCGCCCTGAGGAGCGTCTTGCCACATGTCAACAATGGGTCTTACTGAGGGCCTCCAGGAGAGAAGCCCAAGCAAGACGCGCTCCGGGGAGCTTCTTGCCACATGTCAGCACTCGGTCTGACTGAGCGCCTCCAGGAGAGAGGCCCAAGCAACACGCGCCCCGAGGAGCGTCAGGCCACATGTCACTACTCAGTCTGACTGAGCGCCTCCAGGAGAGAGGCCCAAGCAAGACGCGCCCCGAGGAGCGTCTTGCCACATGTCAACAATGGGACTTACTGAGGGCCTCCAGGAGAGAAACCCAAGCAAGACGCGCCCCGAGGAGCTTCTTGCCACCTGTCAGCACTCGGTCTGTCTGAGCGCCTCCAGGAGTGAGGCCAAAGCAAGACCCGCCCCGAGGAGCGTCTTGACACATGTCAACACTGGGTCTGACAGAGGGCCTCCATGAGAGAGGCCCAAGCAAGACGCGCCCCAAGGAGTTTCTTGCCACATGTCAACACTGGGTCTGACAGAGGGCCTCCAGGAGAGAGGCCCAAGCAAGACGCGCCCTGAGGAGTGTCTTACCACATGTCACCACTTGGTCTGACTGAGCGCCTCCAGGAGAGAGGCCCAAGCAACACGCGCCCCGAGGAGCGTCAGGCCAACATGTCACTACTCAGTCTGACTGAGCGCCTCCAGGAGAGAGGCCCAAGCAAGACGCGCCCCAAGGAGCGTCTTGCCACATGTCAACACTGGGTCTGATTGAGGGCCTTCTGGAGAGAGGCCCAAGCAAGACGCGCCCCGAGGAGCGTCTTGCAACATGTCAACAATGGTTCTAACTGAGGGCCTCAGGGAGAGAAGCCCAAGCAAGACGCGCCCCGAGGAGCTTCTTGCCACATGTCAGCACTCGGTCTGACTGAGCGCCTCCAGGAGAGAGGCCAAAGCAAGACGCCCCCCGAGGAGCGTCGTGACACATGTCAACACTGGGTCTGACAGAGGGCCTCCATGAGAGAGGCCCAAGCAAGACGCGCCCCGAGGAGTGTCTTGCCACATGACACCACTGGGTCTGACTGAGCGCCTCCAGGAGAGAGGCCCAAGCAAGACGCGCCCCGAGGAGCGTCTTGCCACTTGTCAACACTGGGTCTGACTTAGCGCCTCCAGGAGAGAGGCCCAAGCAAGATGCGCCCCGAGGAGCGTCTTGCCACGTGTCACTACTCGGTCTAACTGATCGCGTCCAGGAGAGAGGTCCAAGCAAGACGCGCCCCGAGGAGAGTCTTGCCAAATGTCACTACTCGGTCTGACTGAGCGCCTCCAGGAGGGAGGTCCAAGCAAGACGCGCCCCGAGGAGCGTCTTGCCACATGTCACTACTCGGTCTGACTGAGCGCCTCCAGGAGAGAGGCCCAAGCAAGACGTGCCCCGAGGAGCGTCTTGCCACATGTCAACAATGGGTCTGACTGAGGGCCTCCAGGAGAGAAGCCCAAGCAAGACGCGCCCAGAGGAGAGTCTTGCCACATGTCAACACTCGGTCTGACAGAGGGCATTCAGGAGAGAGGCCCAAGCAATATGCGCCCCGAGGAGCGTCTTGCCACATGTCACCACTGGGTCTGAATGAGCGCCTCCAGGAGAGAGGCCCAACCAAGACGCGCCCCGAGGAGTGTCTTGCCACATGCCAACACTGGGTCTGACTGAGCGCCTCCAGGAGAGAGGCCCAAGCAAGACGCGCCCCGAGGAGCGTCTTGCCACGTGTCAACACTGGGTCTGACTGAGCACCTCCAGGAGAGAGGCCCAAGCAAGACGCGCCCCGAGGAGCGTCTTTCCACGTGTCACCACTGGGTCTGACTGAGCGCCTCCAGGAGAGAGGCCCAAGCAAGACGCGCCCCGAGGAGCGTCTTGCCACATGTCAACACTGGGTCTGACCGAGCGCCTCCAGGAGAGAGGGCCAAGCAAGACGCGCCCCGAGGAGCGTCTTGCCACATGTCAACACTGGGTCTGACTGAGCGCCTCCAGGAGAGAGGCCCAAGCAAGACGCGCCCCGAGGAGCGTCTTGCCACATGTCAGCACTGGGTCTGACTGAGCGCCTCCAGGAGAGAGGCCCCAGCAAGACGCGCCCCGAGGAGCGTCTTGCCTTATGTCAGCACTCGGTCTGACTGAGCGCCTCCAGGAGAGAGGCCCAAGCAAGACGCGCCCCGAGGAGCGTCTTGCCACATGTCAACAATGGGTCTGACTGAGGGCCTCCAGGAGAGAGTCCCAAGCAAGATGCGCCCGGAGGAGCGTCTTGCCACATGTCAACACTGGGTCTGACAGAGGGCCTCCAGGAGAGAGGCCCAAGCAAGACGCGCCCCGAGGAGCGTCTTGCAACATGTCACCTCTGGTTCTGACTGAGCGCCTCCAGGAGAGAGGCCCAAGCAAGATGCGCCCCGAGGAGCGTCTTGTCACATGTCAACACTGGGTCTGTCTGAGCGCCTCCAGGAGAGAAGCCCAAGCAAGACGCGCCCCGAGGAGCGTCTTGCCACATGTCAACAATGGGTCTGACTGAGGGCCTCCAGGAGAGAAGCCCAAGCAAGACGCGCCCCGAGGAGCGTCTTGACACATGTCAACACTTGGTCTGACAGAGGGCCTCCAGGAGAGAGGCCCAAGCAAGACGCGCCCCGAGGAGTGTCTTGCCACATGTCACCACTGGGTCTGACTGAGCGCCTCCAGGAGAGAGGCCCAAGCAAGACGCACCCCGAGGAGCGTCGGGCCACATGTCACTACTCAGACTGACTGAGCGCCTCCAGGAGAGAGGCCCAAGCAAGACGCGCCCCGTGGAGCGTCTTGCCACATGTCACCTCTGGTTCTAACTGAGCGCCTCCAGGAGAGAGGCCCAAGCAAGACGTGCCCCGAGGACCGTCTTGTCACATGTCAACACTGGGTCTGACTGAGGGCCTCCAGGAGAGAAGCCCAAGCAACACGCGGCCCGAGGAGCGTCTTGCCACATGTCAGCACTCGTTCTGACTGAGCACCTCCAGGAGGGAGGCCCAGGCAACACGTGCACCGAGGAGCGTCAGGCCACATGACACCACTTGGTCTGACTGAGCGCCTCCAGGAGAGAGGCCCAAGCAACACGCGCCCCGAGGAGCGTCACGCCACATGTCACTACTCATTCTGACTGAGCGCCTCCAGGAGAGAGGCCCAAGCAAGACGCGCCCCGAGGAGCGTCTTGCCACGTGTCAACACTGGGTCTGATTGAGGGCCTTCTGGAGAGAGGCCCAAGCAAGACGCGCCCCGAGGAGCGTCTTGCCACATGTCAACAATGGGTCTTACTGAGGGCCTCCAGGAGAGAAGCCCAAGCAAGACGCGCTCCGAGGAGCTTCTTGCCACATGTCAGCACTCGGTCTGACTGAGCGCCTCCAGGAGAGAGGCCCAAGCAACACGCGCCCCGAGGAGCGTCAGGCCACATGTCACTACTCAGTCTGACTGAGCGCCTCCAGGAGAGAGGCCCAAGCAAGACGCGCCCAGAGGAGCGTCTTGCCACATGTCAACAATGGGTCTTACTGAGGGCCTCCAGGAGAGAAACCCAAGCAAGACGCGCCCCGAGGAGCTTCTTGCCACATGTCAGCACTCGGTCTGTCTGAGCGCCTCCAGGAGAGAGGCCAAAGCAACACGCGCCCCGAGGAGCGTCTTGACACATGTCAACACTGGGTCTGACAGAGGGCCTCCATGAGAGAGGCCCAAGCAAGACGCGCCCCGAGGAGTTTCTTGCCACATGTCAACACTGGGTCTGACAGAGGGCCTCCAGGAGAGAGGCCCAAGCAAGACGCGCCCTGAGGAGTGTCTTGCCACATGTCACCACTTGGTCTGACTGAGCGCCTCCAGGAGAGAGGCCCAAGCAACACGCGCCCCGAGGAGCGTCAGGCCACATGTCACTACTCAGTCTGACTGAGCGCCTCCAGGAGAGAGGCCCAAGCAAGACGCGCCCCAAGGAGCGTCTTGCCACATGTCAACACTGGGTCTGATTGAGGGCCTTCTGGAGAGAGGGCCAAGCAAGACACGCCCCGAGGAGCGTCTTGCGACATGTCAACAATGGTTCTTACTGAGGGCCTCAGGGAGAGAAGCCCAAGCAAGACGCGCCCCGAGGAGCTTCTTGCCACATGTCAGCACTCGGTCTGACTGAGCGCCTCCAGGAGAGAGGCCAAAGCAAGACGCCCCCCGAGGAGCGTCTTGACACATGTCAACACTGGGTCTGACAGAGGGCCTCCATGAGAGAGGCCCAAGCAAGACGCGCCCCGAGGAGTGTCTTGCCAAATGTCAACACTGGGTCTGAATGAGCGCCTCCAGGAGAGAGGCCAAACCAAGACGTGCCCCGAGGAGTGTCTTGCCACATGCCAACACTGGGTCTGAATGAGCGCCTCCAGGAGAGAGGCCCAAGCAAGACGCGCCCCGAGGAGCGTCTTGCCACGTGTCAACACTGGGTCTGACTGAGTGCCTCCAGGAGAGAGGCCCAAGCAAGACGCGCCCCGAGGAGCGTCTTTCCACGTGTCACCACTGGGTCTGACTGAGCGCCTCCAGGAGAGAGGCCCAAGCAAGACGCGCCCCGAGGAGCGTCTTGCCACATGTCAACACTGGGTCTGACTGAGCGCCTCCAGGAGAGAGGGCCAAGCAAGACGCGCCCCGAGGAGCGTCTTGCCACATGTAAACACTGGGTCTGACTGAGCGCCTCCAGGAGAGAGGCCCAAGCAAGACGCGCCACGAGGAGCGTCTTGCCACATGTCAGCACTGGGTCTGACTGAGCGCCTCCAGGAGAGAGGCCCCAGCAAGATGCGCCCCGAGGAGCGTCTTGCCTTATGTCAGCACTCGGTCTGACTGAGCGCCTCCAGGAGAGAGGCCCAAGCAAGACGCGCCCCGAGGAGCGTCTTGCCACATGTCAACAATGGGTCTGACTGAGGGCCTCCAGGAGAAAGGCCCAAGCAAGATGCGCCCGGAGGAGCGTCTTGCCACATGTCAACACCGGGTCGGACAGAGGGCCTCCAGGAGAGAGGCCCAAGCAAGACGCGGCCCGAGGAGCGTCTTGCCACATGTCACCTCTGGTTCTGACTGAGCGCCTCCAGGAGAGAGGCCCAAGCAAGATGCGCCCCGAGGAGCGTCTTGTCACATGTCAACACTGGGTCTGACTGAGGGCCTCCAGGAGAGAAGCCCAAGCAAGAAGCGCCCCGAGGAGCGTCTTGCCACATGTCAACACTGGGTCTGACTGAGCGCCTCCAGGAGAGAGGCCCAAGCAAGACACGCCCCGAGGAGCATCTTGACACATGTCAACACTGGGTCTGACTGAGGGCCTCCATGAGAGAAGCCCAAGCAAGACGCGCCCCGAGGAGAGTCTTGCCACATGTCAACACTGGGTCTGACAGAGGGCATCCAGGAGAGAGGCCCAAGCAATACGCGCCCCGAGGAGCGTCTTGCCACATGTCAACAATGGGTCTGACTGAGGGCCTCCAGGAGAGAAGCCAAAGCAAGACGCGCCCCGAGGAGCTTCTTTCCACATGTCAACAATGGGTCTTACTGAGGGCCTCCATGAGAGAAGCCCAAGCAAGACGCGCCCCGAGGAGTGTCTTGCCACATGTCAACACTGTGTCTGACTGAGCGCCTCCAGGAGAGAGGCCCAAGCAAGACGCGCCCCGAGGAGCGTCTTGCCACGTGTCAACACTGGGTCTGACTTAGCGCCTCCAGGAGAGAGGCCCAACCAAGACGCGCCCCGAGGAGTGTCTTGCCACATGCCAACACTGGGTCTGACTGAGCGACTCCAGGAGAGAGGCCCAAGCAAGACGCGCCCCGAGGAGCGTCTTGCCACATGTCAACACTGGGTCTGACTGAGCGCCTCCAGGAGAGAGGCCCAAGCAAGACACGCCCCGAGGAGCATCTTGACACATGTCAACACTGGGTCTGGCTGAGGGCCTCCATGAGAGAAGCCCAAGCAAGACACGCCCCGAGGAGAGTCTTGCCACATGTCAACACTGGGTCTGACAGAGGGCATCCAGGAGAGAGGCCCAAGCAAGACGCGCCCCAAGGAGCGTCTTGCCACATGTCAACACTGGGTCTGACCGAGCGCCTCCAGGAGAGAGGGCCAAGCAAGACGCGCCCCGAGGAGCGTCTTGCCACATGTCAACAATGGGTCTGACTGAGGGCCTCCAGGAGAGAAGCCCAAGCAAAATGCGCCCCGAGGAGCGTCTTGACACATGTCAACACTGGGTCTGACAGAGGGCCTCCAGGAGAGAGGACCAAGCAAGACGCGCCCCGAGGAGTGTCTTGCCACATGTCACCACTGGGTCTGACTGAGCGCCTCCAGGAGAGAGGCCCAAGCAAGACGCGCCCCGAGGAGCGTCAGGCCACATGTCACTACTCAGTCTGACTGAGCGCCTCCAAGAGAGAGGCCCAAGCAAGACACGCCCCGAGGAGCGTCTTGCCACATGTCACCTCTGGTTCTGACTGAGCGCCTCCAGGAGAGAGGCCCAAGCAAGACGTGCCCCGAGGACCGTCTTGTCACATGTCAACACTGGGTCTTTCTGAGCGCCTCCAGGAGAGAAGCCCAAGCAAGGCGCGCCCCGAGGAGCGTCTTGCCACATGTCAGCACTCGGTCTGACTGAGCGCCTCCAGGAGAGAGGCCCAAGCAAGACGCGCCCCGAGGAGCGTCTTGCCACATGTCAACAATGGGTCTGACTGAGGGCCTCCAGGAGAGAAGCCCAAGCAACACGCGGCCCGAGGAGCGTCTTGCCACATGTCAGCACTCGGTCTGACTGAGCGCCTCCAGGAGAGAGGCCAAAGCAAGACGCGCCCCGAGGAGTGTCTTGCCACATGTCAACACTGGGTCTGACAGAGGGCCTAAAGGAGAGAGGCCCAAGCAAGACGCGCCCCTAGAAGTGTCTTGCCACATGTCACCACTTGGTCTGACTGAGCGCCTCCAGGAGAGGGGCCCAGGCAACACGCGCACCGAGGAGCATCAGGCCACATGTCACCACTTGGTCTGACTGAGGGCCTCCAGGAGAGAGGCCCAAGCAACACGCGCCCCGAGGGGCGTCAGGCCGCATGTCACTACTCATTCTGACTGAGCGCCTCCAGGAGAGAGGCCCAAGCAAGACGCGCCCCGAGGAGCGTCTTGCCACGTGTCATCACTGGGTCTGATTGAGGGCCTTCTGGAGAGAGGCCCAAGCAAGACGCGCCCCGAGGAGCGTCTTGCCACATGTCAACAATGGGTCTTACTGAGGGCCTCCAGGAGAGAAGCCCAAGCAAGACGCGCCCCGAGGAGCTTCTTGCCACATGTCAGCACTCGGTCTGACTGAGCGCCTCCAGGAGAGAGGCCCAAGCAACACGCGCCCCGAGGAGCGTCAGGCCACATGTCACTACTCAGTCTGACTGAGCGCCTCCAGGAGAGAGGCCCAAGCAAGACGCGCCCCGAGGAGCGTCTTGCCACATGTCAACAATGGGTATTACTGAGGGCCTCCAGGAGAGAAACCCAAGCAAGACGCGCCCCGAGGAGCTTCTTGCCACATGTCAGCACTCGGTCTGTCTGAGCGCCTCCAGGAGAGAGGCCAAAGCAAGACGCGCCCCGAGGAGCGTCGTGACACATGTCAACACTGGGTCTGATTGAGGGCCTTCTGGAGAGAGGCCCAAGCAAGCGCGCCCCGAGGAGCGTCTTGCCACATGTCAACAATGGTTCTTACTGAGTGCCTCCAGGAGAGAGGCCCAAGCAAGACGCGCCCAGAGGAGCGTCTTTCCACGTGTCACCACTGGGTCTGACTGAGCGCCTCCAGGAGAGAGGCCCAAGCAAGACGTGCCCCGAGGAGCGTCTTGCCACATGTCAACACTGGGTCTGACTGAGCGCCTCCAGGAGAGAGGGCCAAGCAAGACGCGCCCCGAGGAGCGTCTTGCCACATGTCAACACTGGGTCTGACTGAGCGCCTCCAGGAGAGAGGCCCAAGCAAGACGCGCCACGAGGAGCGTCTTGCCACATGTCAGCACCGGGTCTGACTGAGCGCCTCCAGGAGAGAGGCCCCAGCAAGATGCGCCCCGAGGAGCGTCTTGCCTTATGTCAGCACTCGGTCTGACTGAGCGTTTCCAGGAGAGAGGCCCAAGCAAGACGCGCCCCGAGGAGCGTCTTGCCACATGTCAACAATGGGTCTGACTGAGGGCCTCCAGGAGAGAGGCCCAAGCAAGATGCGCCCGGAGGAGCGTCTTGCCACTTGTCAACACTGGGTCTGACAGAGGGCCTCCAGGAGAGAGGCCCAAGCAAGACGCGCCCCGAGGAGCGTCTTGCCACATGTCACCTCTGGTTCTGACTGAGCGCCTCCAGGAGAGAGGCCCAAGCAAGACGCGCCCCGAGGAGCGTCTTGTCACGTGTCAACACTGGGTCTGACTGAGGGCGTCCAGGAGAGAAGCCCAAGCAAGAAGCGCCCCGAGGAGCGTCTTGCCACATGTCAACACTGGGTCTGACTGAGCGCCTCCAGGAGAGAGGCCCAAGCAAGACACGCCCCGAGGAGCATCTTGACACATGTCAACACTGGGTGTGACTGAGGGCCTCCTTAGAGAAGCCCAAGCAAGACGCGCCCCGAGGAGAGTCTTGCCACATGTCAACACTGGGTCTGACAGAGGGCATCCAGGAGAGAGGCCCAAGCAATACGCGCCCCGAGGAGCGTCTTGCCACATGTCAACAATGGGTCTGACTGAGGGCCTCCAGGAGAGAAGCCAAAGCAAGACGCGCCCCGAGGAGCTTCTTTCCACATGTCAACAATGGGTCTTACTGAGGGCCTCCATGAGAGAAGCCCAAGCAAGACGCGCCCCGAGGAGTGTCTAGCCACATGTCAACACTGTGTCTGACTGAGCGCCTCCAGGAGAGAGGCCAAAGCAAGACGCGCCCCGAGGAGCGTCTTGCCACGTGTCAACACTGGGTCTGACTTAGCGCCTCCAGGAGAGAGGCCCAAGCAAGATGCGCCCCGAGGAGCGTCTTGCCACGTGTCACTACTTGGTCTAACTGAGCGCGTCCAGGAGAGAGGTCCAAGCAAGACGCGCCCCGAGGAGCGTCTTGCCAAATGTCACTACTCGGTCTGACTGAGCGCCTCCAGGAGGGAGGTCCAAGCAAGACGCGCCCCGAGGAGCGTCTTGCCACATGTCACTACTCGGTCTGACTGAGCGCCTCCAGGAGAGAGGCCCAAGCAAGACGTGCCCCGAGGAGCGTCTTGCCACATGTCAACACTGGGTCTGACTGAGCGCATCCAGGAGAGAGGCCCAAGCAAGACACGCCCCGAGGAGCGTCTTGACACATGTCAACACTGGGTCGGACTGAGGGCCTCCATGAGAGAAGCCCAAGCAAGACGCGCCCCGTGGAGAGTCTTGCCACATGTCAACAATGGGTCTGACAGAGGGCATTCAGGAGAGAGGCCCAAGCAATATGCGCCCCGGGGAGCGTCTTGCCACATGTCACCACTGGGTCTGAATGAGCGCCTCCAGGAGAGAGGTCCAACCAAGACGCGCCCCGAGGAGTGTCTTGCCACATGCCAACACTGGGTCTGACTGAGCGACTCCAGGAGAGAAGCCCAAGCAAGACGCGCCCCGAGGAGCGTCTTGCCACATGTCAACACTGGGTCTGACTGAGCGCCTCCAGGAGAGAGGCCCAAGCAAGACACGCCCCGAGGAGCATCTTGACACATGCCAACACTGGGTCTGACTGAGGGCCTCCATGAGAGAAGCCCAAGCAAGACGCGCCCCGAGGAGTGTCTTGCCACACGTCAACACTGTGTCTGACTGAGCGCCTCCAGGAGAGAGGCCCAAGCAAGACACGCCCCGAGGAGCGTCTTGCCATGTGTCAACACTGGGTCTGACGTAGCGCCTCCAGGAGAGAGGCCCAAGCAAGATGCGCCCCGAGGAGCGTCTTGCCACGTGTCACTACTCGGTCTAACTGAGCGTGTCCAGGAGAGAGGTCCAAGCAAGACGCGCCCCGAGGAGCGTCTTGCCAAATGTCACTACTCGGTCTGACTGAGCGCCTCCAGGAGGGAGGTTCAAGCAAGACGCGCCCCGAGGAGCGTCTTGCCACATGTCAACACTCGGTCTGACAGAGGGCATTCAGGAGAGAGGCCCAAGCAATACGCGCCCCGGGGAGCGTATTGCCACATGTCACCACTGGGTCTGAATGAGCGCCTCCAGGAGAGAGGCCCAACCAAGACGCGCCCCGAGGAGTGTCTTGCCACATGCCAACACTGGGTCTGACTGAGCGACTCCAGGAGAGAGGCCCAAGTAAGACGCGCCCCGAGGAGCGTCTTGCCACATGTCAAAACTGGGTCTTACTGAGCGCCTCCAGGAGAGAGGCCCAAGCAAGACACGCCCCGAGGAGCATCTTGACACATGTCAACACTGGGTCTGCCTGAGGGCCTCCATGAGAGAAGCCCAAGCAAGACGCGCCCGGAGGAGAGTCTTGCCACATGTCAACAATGGGTCTTACTGAGGGCCTCCATGAGAGAAGCCCAAGCAAGACGCGCCCCGAGGAGTGTCTTGCCACATGTCAACACTGTGTCTGACTGAGCGCCTCCAGGAGAGAGGCCCAAGCAAGACGCGCCCAGAGGAGCGTCTTGTCACATGTCAACACTGGGTCTGTCTGAGCGCCTCCAGGAGAGAAGCCCAAGCAAGACGCGCCCCGAGGAGCGTCTTGCCACATGTCAACAATGGGTCTGACTGAGGGCCTCCAGGAGAGAAGCCCAAGCAAGACGCGCCCCGAGGAGCGTCTTGACACATGTCAACACTGGGTCTGACAGAGGGCCTCCAGGAGAGAGGCCCAAGCAAGACGCGCCCCGAGGAGTGTCTTGCCACATGTCACCACTGGGTCTGACTGAGCGCCTCCAGGAGAGAGGCCCAAGCAAGACGCGCCCCGAGGAGCGTCAGGCCACATGTCACTACTCAGTCTGACTGAGCGCCTCCAGGAGAGAGGCCCAAGCAAGACGCGCCCCGAGGAGCGTCTTGCCACATGTCAACACTGGGTCTGATAGAGGGCCTCCAGGAGAGAGGCCCAAGCAAGACGCGCCCCGAGGAGCGTCTTGCCACATGTCACCTCTGGTTCTGACTGAGCGCCTCCAGGAGAGAGGCCCAAGCAAGACGTGCCCCGAGGACCGTCTTGTCACATGTCAACACTGGGTCTTTCTGAGCGCCTCCAGGAGAGAAGCCCAAGCAAGGCGCGCCCCGAGGAGCGTCTTGCCACATGTCAGCACTCGGTCTGACTGAGCGCCTCCAGGAGAGAGGCCCAAGCAAGACGCGCCCCGAGGAGCGTCTTGCCACATGTCAACAATGGGTCTGACTGAGGGCCTCCAGGAGAGAAGCCCAAGCAACACGCGGCCCGAGGAGCGTCTTGCCACATGTCAGCACTCGGTCTGACTGAGCGCCTCCAGGAGAGAGGCCAAAGCAAGACGCGCCCCGAGGAGTGTCTTGACACATGTCAACACTGGGTCTGACAGAGGGCCTCCATGAGAGAGGCCCAAGCAAGACGCGCCCCGAGGAGTGTCTTGCCACATGTCAACACTGGGTCTGACAGAGGGCCTCCAGGAGAGAGGCCCAAGCAAGACGCGCCCCGAGAAGTGTCTTGCCACATGTCACCACTTGGTCTGACTGAGCGCCTCCATGAGAGAGGCCCAGGCAACACGCGCACCGAGGAGCGTCAGGCCAAATGTCACCACTTGGTCTGACTGAGCGCCTCCAGGAGAGAGGCCCAAGCAACACGCGCCCCGAGGAGCGTCAGGCCACATGTCACTACTCATTCTGACTGAGCGCCTCCAGGAGAGAGGCCCAAGCAAGACGTGCCCCGAGGAGCGTCTTGCCACGTGTCAACACTGGGTCTGATTGAGGGCCTTCTGGAGAGAGGTCCAAGCAAGACGCGCCCCGAGGAGCGTCTTGCCACGTGTCACTACTTGGTCTAACTGAGCGCATCCAGGAGAGAGGTCCAAGCAAGACGCGCCCCGAGGAGCGTCTTGCCAAATGTCACTACTCGGTCTGACTGAGCGCCTCCAGGAGGGAGGTCCAAGCAAGACGCGCCCCGAGGAGCGTCTTGCCACATGTCACTACTCGGTCTGACTGAGCGCCTCCAGGAGAGAGGCCCAAGCAAGACGTGCCCCGAGGAGCGTCTTGCCACATGTCAACACTGGGTCTGACTGAGCGCATCCAGGAGAGAGGCCCAAGCAAGACACGCCCCGAGGAGCGTCTTGACACATGTCAACACTGGGTCGGACTGAGGGCCTCCATGAGAGAAGCCCAAGCAAGACGCGCCCCGTGGAGAGTCTTGCCACATGTCAACAATGGGTCTGACAGAGGGCATTCAGGAGAGAGGCCCAAGCAATATGCGCCCCGGGGAGCGTCTTGCCACAAGTCACCACTGGGTCTGAATGAGCGCCTCCAGGAGAGAGGTCCAACCAAGACGCGCCCCGAGGAGTGTCTTGCCACATGCCAACACTGGGTCTGACTGAGCGACTCCAGGAGAGAAGCCCAAGCAAGACGCGCCCCGAGGAGCGTCTTGCCACATGTCAACACTGGGTCTGACTGAGCGCCTCCAGGAGAGAGGACCAAGCAAGACACGCCCCGAGGAGCATCTTGACACATGCCAACACTGGGTCTGACTGAGGGCCTCCATGAGAGAAGCCCAAGCAAGACGCGCCCCGAGGAGTGTCTTGCCACACGTCAACACTGTGTCTGACTGAGCGCCTCCAGGAGAGAGGCCCAAGCAAGACACGCCCCGAGGAGCGTCTTGCCATGTGTCAACACTGGGTCTGACGTAGCGCCTCCAGGAGAGAGGCCCAAGCAAGATGCGCCCCGAGGAGCGTCTTGCCACGTGTCACTACTCGGTCTAACTGAGCGCGTCCAGGAGAGAGGTCCAAGCAAGACGCGCCCCGAGGAGCGTCTTGCCAAATGTCACTACTCGGTCTGACTGAGCGCCTCCAGGAGGGAGGTTCAAGCAAGACGCGCCCCGAGGAGCGTCTTGCCACATGTCAACACTCGGTCTGACAGAGGGCATTCAGGAGAGAGGCCCAAGCAATACGCGCCCCGGGGAGCGTATTGCCACATGTCACCACTGGGTCTGAATGAGCGCCTCCAGGAGAGAGGCCCAACTAAGACGCGCCCCGAGGAGTGTCTTGCCACATGCCAACACTGGGTCTGACTGAGCGACTCCAGGAGAGAGGCCCAAGTAAGACGCGCCCCGAGGAGCGTCTTGCCACATGTCAAAACTGGGTCTTACTGAGCGCCTCCAGGAGAGAGGCCCAAGCAAGACACGCCCCGAGGAGCATCTTGCCACATGTCAACACTGGGTCTGACTGAGGGCCTCCATGAGAGAAGCCCAAGCAAGACGCGCCCGGAGGAGAGTCTTGCCACATGTCAACAATGGGTCTTACTGAGGGCCTCCATGAGAGAAGCCCAAGCAAGACGCGCCCCGAGGAGTGTCTTGCCACATGTCAACACTGTGTCTGACTGAGCGCCTCCAGGAGAGAGGCCCAAGCAAGACGCGCCCCGAGGAGCGTCTTGTCACATGTCAACACTGGGTCTGTCTGAGCGCCTCCAGGAGAGAAGCCCAAGCAAGACGCGCCCCGAGGAGCGTCTTGCCACATGTCAACAATGGGTCTGACTGAGGGCCTCCAGGAGAGAAGCCCAAGCAAGACGCGCCCCGAGGAGCGTCTTGACACATGTCAACACTGGGTCTGACAGAGGGCCTCCAGGAGAGAGGCCCAAGCAAGACGCGCCCCGAGGAGTGTCTTGCCACATGTCACCACTGGGTCTGACTGAGCGCCTCCAGGAGAGAGGCCCAAGCAAGACGCGCCCCGAGGAGCGTCAGGCCACATGTCACTACTCAGTCTGACTGAGCGCCTCCAGGAGAGAGGCCCAAGCAAGACGCGCCCCGAGGAGCGTCTTGCCACATGTCAACACTGGGTCTGATAGAGGGCCTCCAGGAGAGAGGCCCAAGCAAGACGCGCCCCGAGGAGCGTCTTGCCACATGTCACCTCTGGTTCTGACTGAGCGCCTCCAGGAGAGAGGCCCAAGCAAGACGTGCCCCGAGGACCGTCTTGTCACATGTCAACACTGGGTCTTTCTGAGCGCCTCCAGGAGAGAAGCCCAAGCAAGGCGCGCCCCGAGGAGCGTCTTGCCACATGTCAGCACTCGGTCTGACTGAGCGCCTCCAGGAGAGAGGCCCAAGCAAGACGCGCCCCGAGGAGCGTCTTGCCACATGTCAACAATGGGTCTGACTGAGGGCCTCCAGGAGAGAAGCCCAAGCAACACGCGGCCCGAGGAGCGTCTTGCCACATGTCAGCACTCGGTCTGACTGAGCGCCTCCAGGAGAGAGGCCAAAGCAAGACGCGCCCCGAGGAGTGTCTTGACACATGTCAACACTGGGTCTGACAGAGGGCCTCCATGAGAGAGGCCCAAGCAAGACGCGCCCCGAGGAGTGTCTTGCCACATGTCAACACTGGGTCTGACAGAGGGCCTCCAGGAGAGAGGCCCAAGCAAGACGCGCCCCGAGAAGTGTCTTGCCACATGTCACCACTTGGTCTGACTGAGCGCCTCCATGAGAGAGGCCCAGGCAACACGCGCACCGAGGAGCGTCAGGCCAAATGTCACCACTTGGTCTGACTGAGCGCCTCCAGGAGAGAGGCCCAAGCAACACGCGCCCCGAGGAGCGTCAGGCCACATGTCACTACTCATTCTGACTGAGCGCCTCCAGGAGAGAGGCCCAAGCAAGACGTGCCCCGAGGAGCGTCTTGCCACGTGTCAACACTGGGTCTGATTGAGGGCCTTCTGGAGAGAGGTCCAAGCAAGACGCGCCCCGAGGAGCGTCTTGCCACATGTCAACAATGGGTCTTACTGAGGGCCTCCAGGAGAGAAGCCCAAGCAAGACGCGCCCCGAGGAGCTTCTTGCCACATGTCAGCACTCGGTCTGACTGAGCGCCTCCAGGAGAGAGGCCCAAGCAACACGCGCCCCGAGGAGCGTCAGGCCACATGTCACTACTCAGTCTGACTGAGCACCTCCAGGAGAGAGGCCCAAGCAAGACGCGCCCCGAGGAGCGTCTTGCCACATGTCAACAATGGGTCTTACTGAGGGCCTCCAGATAGAAACCCAAGCAAGACGCGCCCCGAGGAGCTTCTTGCACCATGTCAGCAATCGGTCTGTCTGAGCGCCTCCAGGAGAGAGGCCAAAGCAAGACGCGCCCCGAGGAGCGTCTTGCCACATGTCAGCACTCGGTCTGACTGAGCGCCTCCAGGAGAGAGGCCAAAGCAAGACGCCCCCCGAGGAGCGTCTTGACACATGTCAACACTGGGTCTGACAGAGGGCCTCCATGAGAGAGGCCCAAGCAAGACGCGCCCCGAGGAGTGTCTTGCCAAATGTCAACACTGGGTCTGACTGAGCGCCTCAGGGAGAGAGGTCCAAGCAAGACGCGCCCCGAGGAGCGTCTTGCCACATGTCACTACTCGGTCTGACTGAGCGCCTCAGGGAGAGAGGTCCAAGCAAGACGCGCCCCGAGGAGCGTCTTGCCACATGTCAACACTGGGTCTGACTGAGTGCCTCCATGAGAGAAGCCCCAGCAAGATACTCCCCGAGGAGAGTCTTGCCACATGTCACTACTCGGTCTGTTTGAGCGCCTCCAGGAGAGAGGCCCAAGCAAGACGTGCCCCGAGGAGCGTCTTGCCACATGTCAACAATGGGTCTGACTGAGGGCCTCCAGGAGAGAAGCCCAAGCAAGACGCGCCCCGAGGAGCGTCTTGCCACATGTCAACACTGGGTCTGACTGAGCGCATCCAGGAGAGAGGCCCAAGCAAGACACGCCCCGAGGAGCGTCTTGACACATGTCAACACTGGGTCTGACTGAGGGCCTCCATGAGAGAAGCCCAAGCAAGACGCGCCCCGAGGAGAGTCTTGCCACATGTCAACACTCGGTCTGACAGAGGGCATCCAGGATAGAGGCCCAAGCAATACACGCCCCGAGGAGCGTCTTGCCACATGTCACCACTGGGTCTGACTGAGCGCCTCCAGGAGAGAGGCCCAACCAAGACGGGCCCTGAGGAGCGTCTTGCCACATGCCAACACTGGGTCTGACAGAGGGCCTCCAGGAGAGAGGCCCAAGCAAGACGCGCCCCGAGGAGCGTCTTGCCACATGTCACCTCTGGTTCTGACTGAGCGCCTCCAGGAGAGAGGCCCAAGCAAGACGTGCCCCGAGGACCGTCTTGTCACATTTCAACACTGGGTCTTTCTGAGCGCCTCCAGGAGAGAAGCCCAAGCAAGGCGCGCCCCGAGGAGCGTCTTGCCACATGTCAGCACTCGGTCTGACTGAGCGCCTCCAGGAGAGAGGCCCAAGCAAGACGCGCCCCGAGGAGCGTCTTGCCACATGTCAACAATGGGTCTGACTGAGGGCCTCCAGGAGAGAAGCCCAAGCAACACGCGGCCCGAGGAGCGTCTTGCCACATGTCAGCACTCGGTCTGACTGAGCGCCTCCAGGAGAGAGGCCAAAGCAAGACGCGCCCCGAGGAGTGTCTTGACATATGTCAACACTGGGTCTGACAGAGGGCCTCCATGAGAGAGGCCCAAGCAAGACGCGCCCCGAGGAGTGTCTTGCCACATGTCAACACTGGGTCTGACAGAGGGCCTCCAGGAGAGAGGCCCAAGCAAGACGCGCCCCGAGAAGTGTCTTGCCACATGTCACCACTTGGTCTGACTGAGCGCCTCCAGGAGAGAGGCCCAGGCAACACGCGCACCGAGGAGCGTCAGGCCACATGTCACCACTTGGTCTGACTGAGCGCCTCCAGGAGAGAGGCCCAAGCAACACGCGCCCCGAGGAGCGTCAGGCCACATGTCACTACTCATTCTGACTGAGCGCCTCCAGGAGAGAGGCCCAAGCAAGACGCGCCCCGAGGAGCGTCTTGCCACGTGTCAACACTGGGTCTGATTGAGGAGCTTCTGGAGAGAGGCCCAAGCAAGATGCGCCCCGAGGAGCTTCTTGCCACATGTCAGCACTCGGTCTGACTGAGTGCCTCCAGGAGAGAGGCCCAAGCAACACGCGCCCCGAGGAGCGTCAGGCCACATGTCACTACTCAGTCTGACTGAACGCCTCCAGGAGAGAGGCCAAAGCAAGACGTCCCCCGAGGAGCGTCTTGACACATGTCAACACTGGGTCTGACAGAGGGTCTCCATGAGAGAGGCCCAAGCAAGACGCGCCCCGAGGAGTGTCTTGCCAAATGTCAACACTGGGTCTGACTGAGCGCCTCAGGGAGAGAGGTCCAAGCAAGACGCGCCCCGAGGAGCGTCTTGCCACATGTCACTACTCGGTCTGACTGAGCGCCTCAGGGAGAGAGGTCCAAGCAAGACGCGCCCCGAGGAGCGTCTTGCCACATGTCAACACTGGGTCTGACTGAGTGCCTCCATGAGAGAAGCCCCAGCAAGACACGCCCCGAGGAGAGTCTTGCCACATGTCACTACTCGGTCTGTTTGAGCGCCTCCAGGAGAGCGGCCCAAGCAAGACGTGCCCCGAGGAGCGTCTTGCCACATGTCAACAATGGGTCTGACTGAGGGCCTCCAGGAGAGAAGCCCAAGCAAGACGCGCCCCGAGGAGCGTCTTGCCACATGTCAACACTGGGTCTGACTGAGCGCATCCAGGAGAGAGGCCCAAGCAAGACACGCCCCGAGGAGCGTCTTGACACATGTCAACACTGGGTCTGACTGAGGGCCTCCATGAGAGAAGCCCAAGCAAGACGCGCCCCGAGGAGAGTCTTGCCACATGTCAACACTCGGTCTGACAGAGGGCATCCAGGAGAGAGGCCCAAGCAATACGCGCCCCGAGGAGCGTCTTGCCACATGTCACCACTGGGTCTGACTGAGCGCCTCCAGGAGAGAGGCCCAACCAAGACGCGCCCCGAGGAGTGTCTTGCCACATGTCACCACTGGGTCTGACTGAGCGCCTCCAGGAGAGAGGCCCAAGCAAGACGCGCCCCGAGGAGCGTCTTGTCACATGTCAACACTGGGTCTTCCTGAGCACCTCCAGGAGAGAAGCCCAAGCAAGGCGCGCCCCGAGGAGCGTCTTGCCACATGTCAGCACTCGGTCTGACTGAGCGCCTCCAGGAGAGAGGCCCAAGCAAGACGCGCCCCGAGGAGCTTCTTGCCACATGTCAACAATGGGTCTGACTGAGGGCCTCCAGGAGAGAAGCCCAAGCAACACGCGGCCCGAGGAGCGTCTTGCCACATGTCAGCACTCGGTCTGACCGAGCGCCTCCAGGAGAGAGGCCAAAGCAAGACGCGCCCCGAGGAGTGTCTTGACACATGTCAACACTGGGTCTGACAGAGGGCCTCCATGAGAGAGGCCCAAGCAAGACGCGCCCCGAGGACTGTCTTGCCACATGTCAACACTGGGTCTGACAGAGGGCCTCCAGGAGAGAGGCCCAAGCAAGACGCGCCCCGAGAAGTGTCTTGCCACATGTCACCACTTGGTCTGACTGAGCGCCTCCAGGAGAGAGGCCCAGGCAACACGTGCACCAAGGAGCGTCAGGCCACATGTCACCACTTGGTCTGACTGAGCGCCTCCAGGAGAGAGGCCCAAGCAACACGCGCCCCGAGGAGCGTCAGGCCACATGTCACTACTCATTCTGACTGAGCGCCTCCAGGAGAGAGGCCCAAGCAAGACGCGCCCCGAGGAGAGTCTTGCCACGTGTCAACACTGGGTCTGATTGAGGGCCTTCTGGAGAGAGGCCCAAGCAAGATGCGCCCCGAGGAGCGTCTTGCCACATGTCAACAATGGGTCTTACTGAGGGCCTCCAGGAGAGAAGCCCAAGCAAGACGCGCCCCGAGGAGCTTCTTGCCACATGTCAGCACTCGGTCTGACTGAGTGCCTCCAGGAGAGAGGCCCAAGCAACACGCGCCCCGAGGAGCGTCAGGCCACATGTCACTACTCAGTCTGACTGAGCGCCTCCAGGAGAGAGGCCCAAGCAAGACGCGCCCCGAGGAGCGTCTTGCCACATGTCAACAATGGGTCTTACTGAGGGCCTCCAGGAGAGAAACCCAAGCAAGACGCGCCCCGAGGAGCTTCTTGCCACATGTCAGCACTCGGTCTGTCTGAGCGCCTCCAGGAGAGAGGCCAAAGCAAGACGCGCCCCGAGGAGCGTCTTGCCACATGTCAGCACTCGGTCTGACTGAGCGCCTCCAGGAGAGAGGCCAAAGCAAGACGCCCCCCGAGGAGCGTCTTGACACATGTCAACACTGGGTCTGACAGAGGGCCTCCATGAGAGAGGCCCAAGCAAGACGCGCCCCGAGGAGTGTCTTGCCAAATGTCAACACTGGGTCTGACTGAGCCCCTCAGGGAGAGAGGTCCAAGCAAGACGCGCCCCGAGGAGCGTCTTGCCACATGTCACTACTCGGTCTGACTGAGCGCCTCAGGGAGAGAGGTCCAAGCAAGACGCGCCCCGAGGAGCGTCTTGCCACATGTCAACACTGGGTCTGACTGAGTGCCTCCATGAGAGAAGCCCCAGCAAGACACGCCCCGAGGAGAGTCTTGCCACATGTCACTACTCGGTCTGTTTGAGCGCCTCCAGGAGAGAGGCCCAAGCAAGACGTGCCCCGAGGAGCGTCTTGCCACATGTCAACAATGGGTCTGACTGAGGGCCTCCAGGAGAGAAGCCCAAGCAAGACGCGCCCCGAGGAGCGTCTTGCCACATGTCAACACTGGGTCTGACTGAGCGCATCCAGGAGAGAGGCCCAAGCAAGACACGCCCCGAGGAGCGTCTTGACACATGTCAACACTGGGTCTGACTGAGGGCCTCCATGAGAGAAGCCCAAGCAAGACGCGCCCCGAGGAGAGTCTTGCCACATGTCAACACTCGGTCTGACAGAGGGCATCCAGGAGAGAGGCCCAAGCAATACGCACCCCGAGGAGCGTCTTGCCACATGTCACCACTGGGTCTGACTGAGTGCCTCCAGGAGAGAGGCCCAACCAAGACGGGCCCTGAGGAGCGTCTTGCCACATGCCAACACTGGGTCTGACAGAGGGCCTCCAGGAGAGAGGCCCAAGCAAGACGCGCCCCGAAGAGTGTCTTGCCACATGTCACCACTGGGTCTGACTGAGCGCCTCCAGGAGAGAGGCCCAAGCAAGACGCGCCCCGAGGAGCGTCTTGTCACATGTCAACACTGGGTCTTTCTGAGCACCTCCAGGAGAGAATCCCAAGCAAGACGCGCCCCGAGGAGCGTCTTTCCACATGTCAGCACTCGGTCTGACTGAGCGCCTCCAGGAGAACGGCCCAAGCAAGACGCGCCCCGAGGAGCGTCGTGCCACATATCAACAATGGGTCTTACTGAGGGCCTCCAGGAGAGAAGCCCAAGCAAGATGCGCCCCGAGGAGCGTCTTGCCTTATGTCAGCACTCGGTCTAACTGAGCGCCTCCAGGAGAGAGGTCCAAGCAAGACGCGCCCCGAGGAGCGTCTTGCCACATGTCACTACTCGGTCTGACTGAGCGCCTCCAGGAGAGAGGCCCAAGCAAGATGTGCCCCGAGGAGCGTCTTGCCACATGTCAACAATGGGTCTGACTGAGGGCCTCCAGGAGAGAAGCCCAAGCAAGACGCGCCCGGAGGAGCGTCTTGCCACATGTCAACACTGGGTCTGACTGAGCGCCTCCAGGAGAGAGGCCCAAGCAAGACGCGCCCCGAGGAGCGTCAGGCCACATGTCACTACTCAGTCTGACTGAGCGCCTCCAGGAGAGAGGCCCAAGCAAGACGCGCCCCGAGGAGCGTCTTGCCACATCTCAACACTGGGTCTGATTGAGGGCCTTCTGGAGAGAGGCCCAAGCAAGACGCGCCCCGAGGAGCGTCTTGCCTCATGTCAACAATGGGTCTTACTGAGGGCCTCCAGGAGAGAGGCCCAAGCAAGATGCGCCCGGAGGAGCGTCTTGCCACATGTAAACACTGGGTCTGACAGAGGGCCTCCAGGAGAGAGGCCCAAGCAAGACGTGCCCCGAGGAGCGTCTTGCCACATGTCACCTCTGGTTCTGACTGAGCGCCTCCAGGAGAGAGGCCCAAGCAAGACGCGCCCCGAGGAGCGTCTTGCCACATGTCATTAATGGGTCTGACTGAGGGCCTCCAGGAGAGAAGCCCAAGCAAGACGCGCCCCGTGGAGCGTCTTGACACATGTCAACACTGGGTCTGACAGAGGGCCTCCAGGAGAGAGGCCCAAGCAAGACGCGCCCCGAGGAGTGTCTTGCCACATGTCACCACTGGGTCTGACTGAGCGCCTCCAGGAGAGAGGCGAAAGCAAGACGCGCCCCGAGGAGCGTCAGGCCACATGTCACTACTCAGTCTGACTGAGCACCTCCAGGAGAGAGGCCGAAGCAAGACGCGCCCCGAGGATTGTCTTGCCACGTGTCAACACTGGGTCTGATTGAGGGCCTTCTGGAGAGAGGCCCAAGCAAGACGCGCCACGAGTAGCGTCTTGCCAAATGTCAACAATGGGTCTTACTGAGGGCCTCCAGGAGAGAAGCCCAAGCAAGACGCGCCCAGAGGAGCTTCTTGCCACATGTCAGCACTCGGTCTGACTGACCGCCTCCAAGAGAGAGGCCAAAGCATGACGCGCCCCGAGGAGCGTCTTGACACATGTCAACACTGGGTCTGACAGAGGGCCTCCATGAGAGAGGCCCAAGCAAGACGCGCCCCGAGGAGTGTCATGCCACATGTCAACACTGGGTCTGACTGAGCGCCTCCAGGAGAGAGGCCCAAGCAAGACGCGCCCCAACGAGCGTCTTGCCAAGTGTCAACACTGGGTCTGACTGAGCGCCTCCAGGAGAGCCCCAAGCAAGATGCGCCCCGAGGAGCTTCTTGCCACGTGTCACCACTGGGTCTGACTGAGCGCCTCCAGGAGAGAGGCCGAAGCAAGACGCGCCCCGAGGAGCGTCTTGCCATGTGTCACCACTGGGTCTGATTGAGCGCCTCCAGGAGAGAAGCCCCAGCAAGACCGGTCAGGCCTGCAGTGTACACATCAGAGACATGATGTTCTTTCACAGAACTGAGGTTGTTCATTACTAAATGACTTTTACAGGAATATTGTTATTATACTATTCAACAGGTTGATCATAATAATGTGTATTAAACCCACAACCTAGCACTGAGGACAGAGGGACTTTATTTAAATTAGTACTTAATGGAAACGATACATAATGATACATAAGAGCCATGTCATACATTCAGCCTAGGAATAGTAGCATTGTGCACTATTAAAAATATACACATCAATTGCTCGAATCCCATTGTTGCAAAGTAAAACTCTAATAAAACTCTAGTCTGACATCAACAGAGAAGACTTAGTGTATGCACTACAAATACAGCATTAGGATTTCGAGTGGACCGTGCACCTTGTGAACCATCAGAGGCTTATGACGCAACATATCTTCCAGTTGCTATTAGACAAGTTATAATTCTCGACCATTTTTCGGAACTGGTTTCTTGGGTCCGTGAGTAAATGCCAAATGAGATGATAGTCCTTAAGTAAGTTCCTGGCGATCCCATGTCACGCTCTTGCCCATCAGCCGGTGAACGCTAAGACGGAACTCGATGAGAGCGATGTATTTTTTAAGTGCTCCGAATGTACTTCTAACAAGCGTGCGATTCACTTCGTGAGTAAACCGCAGCTGCAGCTGATTCAAACAGTCGAGCCAACTTTCTACATCACAATATTCGTTTTGTAGTTAGTCGAGTTACCATTTGTGTGGCGCATGCACGGGTCGTTAGCGTCCAGCTCCCAGCTTAGAGAGTCCTGTATTGACACAGACGTCAATACATCTAGATGTCATGCAACACACAAAGTCTGTCGCATACAGGTGGGTTAACACATGTACGATACCTTTTGTGTGGCGCATGCACGGGTCGTTAGCGTCCAGCTCCCGGCTTATAGAGAGTCCTGTATTGACACAGACGTCAATACATCTCGATGTCATGCAACACACAAAGTCTGTCTCATACAGGTGGGTTAACACACATGTACGATGTGTGCGATGGCGCGCCCGTTTACAATGGGTCACGACGATGATCATTGTTAACCAAACTCTTGTTTCTCACGACAGGTGGTAGCGTTGTCTCCTGCACCTGGTCTTCGTAGCACAGAGGGTGTTGTAATGTGCTCGTCATAGTCGCGATCGTTGTCACTCGAATCCGTTGTTCTCACGACAGGTGGTAGCGTTGTCTCCTGCATGTTTTCTTTGCGTGCTGCAAGCGTTGTGCTGTGCTCGTTATAATGGTTGTCTTCGTACAAAGGGGGTGTTGAATACTCCTTCGCGAGTAGTGTAGGAGGTGGTGTGATGGGACGTATCTCAGAGGCGTTATGTGAGCGTACCACCATGGCCTGAGCAACTGCGACTACTGAGAGTACACCCAGTACAGACAGCGAGATCATTTTTTTTCTTGGGTGTTGTACGTGTGGGTACAGCCGCTTTAATGGCAGTGAGAGCAAGTGGGCAAATGTATTTGTAGGTCACTAGCAGAAACTAAGGCACGTGGTCAGAGTGTAATCGTAACCACCTAAAGTAGCTCTTGTCATAATTTAATTTACATAGAAATCAGAAACGGGTATGTCAGGATAGACATCGCGAGTGATAATGCAGCCAGTATCTGTCTGCACTTGAGAGCACCTTGTTGTTCTACTGTGGTGCCCACGCCGCCGGGTCTGTAAATGTCATCGACCTTCTTTATATACGCATACGCTAAAGACCGTATATTCTCTATGGATTTTAACACGTCCTTTGTTTCGCGTAATGCTTGAGCTGTCTCGAGCGTGATGTTGTGAGTGTACGCCAGTGTTTCGCGTGCACCGAGGTCCGAAAGGGCGTGCGCTACAACTATTAACCTTGGTTTGGGAGTGTGGCGAAACGCTCTCTCCGCTGAAATGGGCAGATGCAATGTTATCACCTGGTACGTTTCGTTAGTCGGGTCGTAACACACCGGTCCGTCACACGGACCGTCACATTGTATGGGGCACAGTAAGGACAACACGCCGCCGACCGTGACTTCGCACTCGACCGCGGTGGTGTTGTCGATTTGCAAAGGATCACATACGCCTCTCCAGTCGCAATGAGGCACATTGTAGTCGACGCGACCGTCGGTCACTATAGCTTTCGTCAGCCAACACACTCGATTGCCCTTCGAAACATCTGCGATCAACGTGAGCATAGAGGTCGCTGTCGCTTTACTGTACGCCAGGATATCCGTGTGTGAGTGCACGCTCGACGTCGATTGACAACCGGTCATGTCAGACCTGATCAGACCTTCCGAACACATGACCATTAGTTGTTGTGCGGCCGAGAGTATTGCGATCATACCGTTGAGATGTGTAGAAAGCGCGTACACGCCAGCCTTCCACGTTTCCAAAGTTTCCAGCAGTCTAGAGGGACTTGTCTTAGCGCGCACGGCTGTGCTGAATTTGCGTTGGGTAGACACAACGGCTTCGACCTCGCTTAGGATCTTGTGGGCTCATGTACTCATGGTAGGCCAAGACGTGTATAGTCGAGCGCGGTGACGCCCCGAACACTTGACCCGGTTTTGTTGTTGCGATATGCGTGTCCAGTAACGCGGCAAAGTCCGCGTGTCTAGCGTGTATTGATTTTACAGCTCGCTCATACCCCAATAGTACGGTCGGTAGAAGTTCGTTCACTTGTTTCCATGCGCTCGTGGAACACAGGACATCGCAACCTCTGTGATACTCAAGTAAAGCGTCACACACCAGCTGCTTGCACGTTGGAAATAAAATCGGTAGTAACTTCTTACTCCACTCTATGTTGAACTCGTATAGTATGTATATGGGCGGTTGCGGCGGTTTCCGCATTTTCTATCTACCCTCCGCTAATATGACTCTGTGGTCTGTCTCCTGAGATGGTGCGGTTGGAACTTGCGAGAGTGCGCTATCGACGGTCGGCGTTTCCATTTTGTCAACTGTGCCATTTTCAGCCGCTGGCAAACGGCCGTCGACGGTCGATGCGAGACACCAACATAACGTTAGACCGCGACCCTCATGCCAGTTTTCTGTAGTACTGGTTGTAGTTTCTGGTGCACACTCGAAACGCCATTACGATCACAATTACGTTGATTAATAAATCCAGTGTTGTAGCGACTGCAGCCAGTGCCGTCGCGCAACTCGTGTCGGTGTTATCTCTCGATACTTTCATTCGTATCCGAGCGTATGCAGAATCTACGGATCTGGTGAAGTTGCTTGTCACTAGCTTGCGCACGTTTGATATGGCACTTTGCGCGAGACTCACACAACCTGCAGTGGCGACCGTCGCGTCAGTGCAAAGTTTTTCCGATATATCGCTCGCAACATCGTTTGTCATTTGCTGTACACTGCGCACACTGGCCGCGAGGTCGCGGAGAGGGTCTTCGTTACGAGTTGTGTAATATCCGCTGACTTGCCAATTCAATTCTGGTGGCGCTGACCGAAACGAGAACGCTTTTAAGGCGCATGTCGTGGTAACTCTGGTAGCGCCGTGGTTGACGAAGACGATCATCTTTAGCAATAGTTCATCTCGAAGCGCAACGATGGTGAGGGCGACGGGTTGGCCGGTTCCGCCTTCAGGCCACTCGGTTGCCGCTAGATTGCCCAATGCCACACACGCAGACAAACCCTGTACACACTCAATGACCCGTGTGCGATCGTGTATTTCTGCTAGTACGTTTGCTAGTTCTACGTGCTTCCACGGATCGGGCGTGGGCACGCGCTTGTTTTAGAGGCGTTTTCGCGCAGCCTCTACCCTGCACGACCGCTCGTGGCCGCACTAGCTATTTTTATCTTTATTTGTTTCACACACACACACACACACAAATACACACACACACACACACACACACACACACACACACACACACACACACACACACACACACACACAGGCCCTTGCGTGCAAACCCCGGTCAGGCCTGCAGTGCACACATCAGAGACATGATGTTCTTTCACAGAACTGAGGTTGTTCATTACTAAATGACTTTTACAGGAATATTGTTATTATACTATTCAACAGGTTGATCATAATAATGTGTATTAAACCCACAACCTAGCACTGAGGACAGAGGGACTTTATTTAAATTAGTACTTAATGGAAACGATACATAATGATACATAAGAGCCATGTCATACATTCAGCCTAGGAATAGTAGCATTGTGCACTATTAAAAATATACACATAAATTGCTCGAATCCCATTGTTGCAAAGTAAAACTCTAATAAAACTCTAGTCTGACATCAACAGAGAAGACTTAGTGTATGTACTACAAATACAGCATTAGGATTTCGAGTGGACCGTGCACCTTGTGAACCATCAGAGGCTTATGACGCAACATATCTTCCAGTTGCTATTAGACAAGTTATAATTCTCGACCATTTTTCGGAACTGGTTTCTTGGGTCCGTGAGTAAATGCCAAATGAGATGATAGTCCTTAAGTAAGTTCCTGGCGATCCCATGTCACGCTCTTGCCCATCAGCCGGTGAACACTGAGACGGAACTCGATGAGAGCGATGTATTTTTTAAGTGCTCCGAATGTACTTCTAACAAGCGTGCGATTCACTTCGTGAGTAAACCGCAGCTGCAGCTGATTCAAACAGTCGAGCCAACTTTCTACATCACAATATGCGTTTTGTAGTTAGTCGAGTTACCTTTTGTGTGGCTCAAGCACGGGTCGTTAGAGTCCAGCTCCCAGCTTAGAGAGTCCTGTATTGACACAGACGTCAATACATCTCGATGTCATGCAACACACAAAGTCTGTCGCATACAGGTGGGATAACACATGTACGATACCTTTTGTGTGGCGCATGCACGGGTCGTTAGCGTCCAGCTCCCGGCTTATAGAGAGTCCTGTATTGACACAGACGTCAATAAATCTCGATGTCATGCAACACACAAAGTCTGTCGCATACAGGTGGGTTAACACACATGTACGATGTGTGCGATGGCGCGCTCGTTTACAATGGGACACGAGGATGATCATTGTTAACCAAACTCTTGTTTCTCACGACAGGTGGTAGCGTTGTCTCCTGCACCTGGTCTTCGTGCACAGAGGGTGTTGTAATGTGCTCGTCATAGTCGCGATCGTTGTCACTCGAATCCGTTGTTCTCATGACAGGTGGTAGCGTTGTCTCCTGCATGTTGTCTTCGCGGTGCGGCAAGCGTTGTGCTGTGCTCGTTATAATGGTTGTCTTCGTACAAAGGGGGTGTTGAATACTCCTTCGCGAGTAGTGTAGGAGGTGGTGTGATGGGACGTATCTCAGAGGCGTTATGTGAGCGTACCACCATGGCCTGAGCAACTGCGACTACTGAGAGTACACCCAGTACAGACAGCGAGATCTTTTTTTTTTCTTGGGTGTTGTACGTGTGGGTACAGCCGCTTTAATGGCAGTGAGAGCAAGTGGGCAAATGTATTTATAGGTCACTAGCAGAAACTAAGGCACGTGGTCAGAGTGTAATCGTAACCACCGTAGCTCTTGTCATAATTTAATATACATAGAAATCAGAAACGGGCATGTCAGGATAGACATCGCGAGTGATAATGCGGCCAGTATCTGTGTGCGCTTGAGAGCACCTTGTTGTTCTACTGTGGTGCCCATGCCGCCGGGTCTGTAAATGTCATCGACCTTCTTTATATACGCATACGCTAAAGACCGTATATTCTCTATGGATTTGAACACGTCCTTTGTTTCGCGTAACGCTTGAGCTGTCTCGAGCGTGATGTTGTGAGTGTACGCCAGTGTTTCACGTGCACCGAGGTCCGAAAGGGCGTGCGCTACAACTATTAACCTTGGTTTGGGAGTGTGGCGAAACGCTCGCTCCGCTGTAATGGGCGGATGCAATGTTATCACCTGGTACGTTTCGTTAGTCGGGTCGTAACACACCGGTCCGTCACACGGACCGTCACATTGTATGGGGCACAGTAAGGACAACACGCCGCCGACCGTGACTTCGCACTCGACCGCGGTGGTGTTATCGATTTGCAAAGGATCACATACGCCTCTCCAGTCGCAATGAGGCACATTGTAGTCGACGCGACCGTCGGTCACCATAGCTTTCGTCAGCCAACACACTCGATTGCCCTTCGAAACATCGGCGATCAACGTGAGTGTAGAGGTCGCCGTCGCTTTACTGTACGCCAGGATATCCGTGTGTGAGTGCACGCTCGACGTCGATTGACAACCGGTCATGTCAGACCTGATCAGACCTTCCGAACACATGACCATTAGTTGTTGTGCGGCCGAGAGTATCGCGATCATACCGTTGAGATGTGTAGAAAGCGCGTTCACGCCAGCCTTCCACGTTTCCAAAATTTCCAGCAGTCTAGAGGGACTTGTCTTAGCGCGCACGGCTGTGCTGAATTTGCGTTGGGTAGACACAACGGCTTCGACCTCGCTTAGGATCTGTGGGCTCATGTACTCGTGGTAGGCCAAGACGTGTATAGTTGAGCGCGGTGACGCCCCGAACACTTGACCCGGTTTTGTTGTGGCGATATGCGTGTCCAGTAACGTGGCAAAGTCCGCGTGTCTAGCGTGTATTGATTTTACAGCTCGCTCATACCCCAACAGTACGGTCCGTAGAAGTTCGTTCACTTGTTTCCATGCGCTCGTGGAACACAGGACATCGCAACCTCTGTGATACTCAAGTAAAGCGTCAAACACCAGCTGCTTGCACGTTGGAAATACAATCGGTAGTAACTTCTTACTCCACTCTATGTTAAACTCGTATAGTATGTATATGGGCGGTTGCGGCGGTTTGCGCATTTTCTATCTACCCTCCGCTAATATGACTCTGTGGTCTGTCTCCTGAGATGGTGCGGTTGGAACTTGCGAGAGTGCACTATCGACGGTCGGCGTTTCCATTTCGTCAACTGCCATTTTCAGCCGCTGGCAAACGGCCGTCGACGGTCGATGCGAGACACCAACATAACGTTAGACCGCGACCCTCATGACAGTTTTCTGTAGTACTGGTTGTAGTTTCTGGTGCACACTCGAAACGCCATTACGATCACAATTACGTTGATTAATAAATCCAGTGTTGTAGCGACTGCAGCCAGCGCCGTCGCGCAACTCGTGTCGGTGTTATCTCTCGATACTTTCATTCGTATCCGAGCGTATGCAGAATCTACGGATCTGGTGAAGTTGCTTGTCACTAGATTGCAAACGTTTGATATGGCACTTTGCGCGAGACTCACACAACCTGCAGTGGCGACCGTCGCGTCAGTGCAAAGTTTTTCCGATATATCGCTCGCAACATCGTTTGTCATTTGCTGTACACTGCGCACACTGGCCGCGAGGTCGCGGAGAGGGTCTTCGTTACGAGTTGTGTAATATCCGCTGACTTGCCGATTCAATTCTGGTGGCGCTGACCCAAACGAGAACGCTTTTAAGGCCCATGTCGTGGTAAATCTGGTAGCGCCGTGGTTGACGAGGACGATCATCTTTAGCAATAGTTCATCTCGAAGCACAAAGATGGTGAGGGCGACGGGTTGGCCGGTTCCGCCTTCAGGCCACTCGGTTGCCGCTAGATTGCCCAATGCCACACACGCAGACGAACCCTGTACACACTCAATGACCCGTGTGCGATCGTTGATTTCTGCTAGTACGTTTGCTAGTTCTACGTGCTTCCACGGATTGGGCGTGGGCACGCGCTTGTTTTAGAGGCGTTTTCGCGCAGCCTCTACCCTGCACGACCGCTCGTGGCCGCACTAGCTATATTTATCTTTATTTGTTTCACACACACACACACACACACACACACACACACACACACACACACAGACACACACACACACACACACACACACACACACACACACACACACACACACACACACACACACAGGCCCTTGCGTGCAAACCCCGGTCAGGCCTGCAGTGTACACATCAGAGACATGATGTTCTTTCACAGAACTGAGGTTGTTCATTACTAAATGACTTTTACAGGAATATTGTTATTATACTATTCAACAGGTTGATCAAAATAATGTGTATTAAGACGCTCCTCGGGGCGTGTCTTGCTTGGGCTTCTCTCCTGGAGGCCCTCAGTCAGACCCATTGTTGACATGTGGCAAGACGCTCCTCGGGGCGCGTCTTGCTTGGGCCTCTCTCCAGAAGGCCCTCAATCAGACGAAGTGTTGACACGTGGCAAGACGCTCCTCGGGGCGCGTCTTGCTTGGGCCTCTCTCCTGGAGGCGCTCAGTCAGACTGAGTAGTGACATGTGGCCTGACGCTCCTCGGGGCGAGTGTTGCTTGGGCCTCTCTCCTGGAGGCGCTCAGTCAGACCAAGTGGTGACATGTGGCAAGACACTCCTCGGGGCGCGTCTTGCTTGGGCCTCTCTCCTGGAGGCCCTCTGTCAGACCCAGTGTTGACATGTGTCAATACGCTCCTCGGGGCGCGTCTTGCTTGGGCTTCTCTCCTGGAGGCCCTCAGTCAGACCCATTGTTGACATGTGGCAAGACGCTCCTCGGGGCGCATCTTGCTTGGGCCTCTCTCCTGGAGGCGCTCAGTCAGACCGAGTGCTGACATGTGGCAATACGCTCCTCGGGGCGTGTCTTGCTTGGGCTTCTCTCCTGGAGGTGCTCAGAAAAACCCAGTGTTGACATGTGACAAGACGCTCCTCGGGGCGCGTCTTGCTTGGGCCTCTCTCCTGGAGCCGCTCAGTCAGAACCAGAGGTGACATGTGGCAAGACGCTCCTCGGGGCGCGTCTTGCTTGGGCCTCTCTCCTGGAGGCCCTCTGTCAGACCCAGTGTTGACATGTGGCAAGACGCTCCTCTGGGCACATCTTGCTTGGGCCTCTCTCCTGGAGGCCCTCAGTCAGACCCATTGTTGACATGTGGCAAGACGCTCCTCGGGGCGCGTCTTGCTTGGGCCTCTCTCCTGGAGGCGCTCAGTCAGACCGAGTGCTGACATAAGGCAAGACGCTCCTCGGGGCGCGTCTTGCTGGGGCCTCTCTCCTGGAGGCGCTCAGTCAGACCCAGTGCTGACATGTGGCAAGACGCTCCTCGGGGCGCGTCTTGCTTGGGCCTCTCTCCTGGAGGCGCTCAGTCAGACTGAGTAGTGACATGTGGCCTGACGCTCCTCGGGGCGCAGCTTGCTTGGGCCTCTCTCCTGGAGGCGCTCAGTCAGACCCATTGTTGACATGTGGCAAGACTCTCCTCGGGGCGCGTCTTGCTTGGGCCTCTCTCCTGGAGGCGCTCAGTCAGACCGAGTGCTGACATAAGGCAAGACGCTCCTCGGGGCGCGTCTTGCTTGGGCCTCTCTCCTGGAGGCTCTCTGTCAGACCCAGTGTTGACATGTGGCAAGACGCTCCTCGGGCCGCGTGTTGCTTGGGCTTCTCTCCTGGAGGTCCTCAGTCAGACCCATTGTTGACATGTGGCAAGACGCTCCTCGGGGTGCGTCGTGCTTGGGCCTCTCTCCTGGAGGCGCTCAGTCAGACCGAGTGCTGACATGTGCCAAGACGCTCCTCGGGGCGCGTCTTGCTTGGGCTTCTCTCCTGGAGGCGCTCAGGAAGACCCAGTTTTGACATGTGACAAGACGCTCCTCGGGGCGCATCTTGCTTGGGCCTCTCTCCTGGAGGCGCTGAGTCAGAACCAGAGGTGACATGTGGCAAGACGCTCCTCCGGGCGCATCTTGCTTGGTCCTCTCTCCTGGAGGCCCTAAGTCAGACCCATTGTTGACATGTGGCAAGACGCTCCTCGGGGCGTGTCTTGCTTGGGCCTCTCTCCTGGAGGCGCTCAGTCAGACCGAGTGCTGACATGTGGCAAGAAGCTCCTCGGGGCGCGTCTTGCTTGGGCCTCTCTCCTGGAGGCGCTCAGTCAGACTGAGTTGTGACATGTGGCCTGACGCTCCTCGTGGCGCGTCTTGCTTGGGCCTCTCTCCTGGAGGCGCTCAGTCAGACCGAGTGGTGACATGTGGCAAGACACTCCTCGGGGCGCGTCTTGCTTGGGCCTCTCTCCTGGAGGCCCTCTGTCAGACCCAGTTTTGACATGTGTCAAGACGCTCCTCGGGGCGCAGTCTTGCTTGGGCTTCTCTCCTGGAGGCCCTCAGTCAGACCCATTGTTGACATGTGACAAGACGCTCCTCGGGGCGCGTCTTGCTTCGGCCTCTCTCCTGGAGGCGCTCAGTCAGAACCAGAGGTGACATGTGGCAAGACGCTCCTCGGGGCGCGTCTTGCTTGGGCCTCTCTCCTGGAGGCCCTCTGTCAGACCCAGTGTTGACATGTGGAAAGACGCTCCTCCGGGGGCATCTTGCTTAGGCCTCTCTCCTGGAGGCCCTCAGTCAGACCCATTGTTGACATGTGGCAAGACGCTCCTCGGGGCGCGTCTTGCTTGGGCCTCTCTCCTGGAGGCGCTCAGTCAGACCCAGTGTTGACATGTGGCAAGACGCTCCTCGGGGCGCGTCTTGCTTGGGCCTCTCTCCTGGAGGCGCTCAGTCAGACCCAGTGTTGACACGTGGCAAGACGCTCCTCGGGCCGCGTCTTGCTTGGGCCTCTCTCCTGGAGGCGCTCAGTCAGACCCAGTGTTGGCATGTGGCAAGACACTCCTCGGGGCGCGTCTTGGTTGGGCCTCTCTCCTGGAGGCGCTCATTCAGACCCAGTGGTGACATGTGGCAAGACGCTCCTCGGGGCGCGTATTACTTGGGCCTCTCTCCTGAATGCCCTCTGTCAGACCGAGTGTTGACATGTGGCGAGACTCTCCTCGGGGCGCATCTTGCTTGGGCTTCTCTCATGGAGGCCCTCAGTCCGACCCAGTGTTGACATGTGTCAAGACGCTCCTCGGGGCGTGTCTTGCTTGGGCCTCTCTCCTGGAGGCGCTCAGTCAGACCCAGTTTTGACATGTGGCAAGACGCTCCTCTGGGCGCGTCTAACTTGGGCTTCTCTCCTGGTGGCCCTCAGTCAGACCCATTGTTGTCATGTGGCAAGACGCTCCTCGGGGCACGTCTTGCTTGGGCCTCTCTCCTGGAGGCGCTCAGTCAGACCGAGTAGTGACATGTGGCAAGACGCTCCTCGGGGCGCGTCTTGCTTGGACCTGTCTCCTGGAGGCGCTCAGTTAGACCGAGTAGTGACATGTGGCAAGACGCTCCTCGGGGCACGTCTTGCTGGGGCCTCTCTCCTGGAGGTGCTCAATCAGACCCAGTGGTGACACGTGGCAAGACGCTCCTCGGGGCGCGTCTAACTTGGGCTTCTCTCCTGGTGGCCCTAAGTCAGACCCATTGATGTCATGTGGCAAGACGCTCCTCGGGGTGCGTCTTGCTTGGACCTTCCTCCTGGAGGCGCTCAGTCAGACCGAGTAGTGACATGTGGCAAGACTCTCCTCGGGGCGCGTCTTGCTTGGGCTTCTCTCATGGAGGCCCTCAGTCAGACCCATTGTAGACATGTGGCAAGACGCTCCTCGGGGCACGTCTTGCTTGGGCCTCTCTCCTGGAGGCGCTCAGTCAGACCGAGTAGTGACATGTGGCAAGACGCTCCTTGGGGCGCGTCTTGCTTGGGTCTCTCTCGAGGAGGAGCTCAGTCAGACCCAGTGGTGACACGTGGCAAGACGCTCCTCGGGGCGCATCTTGCTTGGGCCTCTCTCCTGGAGGCGCTAAGTCAGACCCAGTGTTGACACGTGGCAAGACGCTCCTCGGGGTGCGTCTTGCTTGGGCCTCTCTCCTGGAGGCGCTCAGTCAGACACAGTGTTGACATGTGGCAAAACATCTCCTCGGGGCGCGTCTTGCTTGGGCCTCTCTCATGGAGGCCCTCTGTCAGACCCAGTGTTGACATGTGTCAAGACGCTCCTCGGGGCGCGTCTTGCTTTGGCCTCTCTCCTGGATGCCCTTTGTCAGACCCAGTGTTGACATGTGGCAAGACTCTCCTCGGGGCCCGTCTTGCTTGGGCTTCTCTCATGGAGGCCCTCAGTCAGACCCAGTGTTGACATGTGTCAAGATGCTCCTCAGGGCGTGTCTTGCTTGGGCCTCTCTCCTGGAGGCGCTCAGTCAGACCCAGTGTTGACATGTGGCAAGACGCTCCTCGGGGCGCTTCTTGCTTGGGCTTCTCTCCTGGAGGCCCTCAGTCAGACCCATTGTTGACATGTGGCAAGACGCTCCTCGGGGCACGTCTTGCTTGGGCCTCTCTCCTGGAGGCGCTCAGTCAGACCGAGTAGTGACATGTGGCAAGACGCTCCTCGGGGCGCATCTTGCTTGGGCCTCTCTCCTGGAGGCGCTCAGTCAGACCCAGTGTTGACATGTGTCAAGACGCTCCTCGGGGCGCGTCTTGCTTGGGCCTCTCTCCTGGAGGCGCTCAGTCAGACCGAGTGCTGACATGTGGCAAGACGCTCCTCCGGGCGCGTCTTGCTTGGGCCTCTCTCCTGAATGCCCTCTGTCAGACCGAGTGTTCACATGTGGCAAGACTCTCCTCGGGGCGCGTCTTGCTTGGGCTTCTCTCATGGAGGCCCTCAGTCCGACCCAGTGTTGACATGTGTCAAGACGCTCCTCGGGGCGTGTCTTGCTTGGGTCTCTCTCCTGGAGGAGCTCAGTCAGACCCAGTGGTGACACGTGGCAAGACGCTCCTCGGGGCGCATCTTGCTTGGGCCTCTCTCATGGAGGCCCTCTGTCAGACCCATTGTTGACATGTGTCAAGACGCTCCTCGGGGCGCGTCTTGCTTTGGCCTCTCTCCTGGATGCCCTCTGTCAGACCCAGTGTTGACTGGTGGCAAGACTCTCCTCGGGGCCCGTCTTGCTTGGGCTTCTCTCATGGAGGCCCTAAGTCAGACCCAGTGTTGACATGTGTCAAGACGCTCCTCAGGGCGTGTCTTGCTTGGGCCTCTCACCTGGAGGCGCTCAGTCAGACCCAGTGTTGACATGTGGCAAGACGCTCCTCGGGGCGCTTCTTGCTTGGGCTTCTCTCCTGGAGGCCCTCAGTCAGACCCATTGTTGACATGTGGCAAGACGCTCCTCGGGGCGCGTCTTGCTTGGGCCTCTCTCCTGGAGGCGCTCAGTCAGACCCAGTGTTGACATGTGTCAAGACGCTCCTCGGGCGTTTCTTGCTTGGGCCTCTCTCCTGGAGGCGCTCAGTCAGACCCAGTGTTGACATGTGGCAAGACGCTCCTCGGGGCGCGTCTTGCTTGGGCCTCTCTCCTGGAGGCGCTCAGTCAGACCGAGTGCTGACATGTGGCAAGACGCTCCTCCGGGCGCGTCTTGCTTGGGCCTCTCTCCTGGAGGCGCTCAGTCAGACCCAGTGTTCACATGTGGCAAGACGTTCCTCGGGGCGCGTCTTGCTTGGGCCTCTCTCCTGGAGGCGCTCAGTCAGACCCAATGTTGACATGTGGCAAGACGCTCCTCGGGGCGCGTCTTGCTTGGGCCTCTCTCCTGGAGGTGCTCAGTCAGACCGAGTGCTGACATGTGGCAAGACGCTCCTCGGGGCGCGTATTGCTTGGGCTTCTCTCCTGGAGGCCCTCAGTCAGACCCATTGTTGACATGTGGCAAGACACTCCTCGGGGCGCGTCTTGCTTGGGCCTCTCTCCTGGAGGCGCTCAGTCAGACCGAGTGCTGACATGTGCCAAGACGCTCCTCGGGGCGCGTATTGCTTGGGCTTCTCTCCTGGAGGCCCTCAGTCAGACCCATTGTTGACATGTGGCAAGACGCTCCTCGGGGCACGTCTTGCTTGGGCCTCTCTCCTGGAGGCGCTCAGTCAGACAGAGTAGTGACATGTGGCAAGATGCTCCTCGGGGTGCGTCTTGCTTGGACCTCCCTCCTGGAGGCGCTCAGTCAGACAGAGTAGTGACATGTGGCAAGACGCTCCTCGGGGCGCGTCTTGCTTGGACCTCTCTCCTGGAGGCGCTCAGTTAAACCGAGTAGTGACATGTGGCAAGACGCTCCTCGGGGCGCGTCTTGCTGGGGCCTCTCTCCTGGAGGAGCTCAGTCAGACCCAGTGGTGACACGTGGCAAGATGCTCCTCGGGGCGCATCTTGCTTGGGCCTCTCTCCTGGAGGCGCTAAGTCAGACCCAGTGTTGACACGTGGCAAGATGCTCCTCGGGGCGCGTCTTGCTTGGGCCTCTCTCCTGGAGGCGCTCAGTCAGACCCAGTGTTGACATATGGCAAGACGCTCCTCGGGGCGCGTATTGCTTGGGCCTCTCTCCTGGATGCCCTCGGTCAGACCCAGTGTTGACATGTGGCAAGACGCTCCTCGGGGCGCTTCTTGCTTGGGCTTCTCTCCTGGAGGCCCTCAGTCAGACCCATTGTTGACATGTGGCAAGACGCTCCTCGGGGCACGTCTTGCTTGGGCCTCTCTCCTGGAGGCGCTCAGTCAGACCAAGTAGTGACATGTGACAAGACGCTCCTCGGGGCGCGTCTTGCTGGGGCTTCTCTCATGGAGGCACTCAGTCAGACCCAGTGTTGACATGTGTCAAGACGCTCCTCGGGCGTTTCTTGCTTGGGCCTCTCTCCTGGAGGCGCTCAGTCAGACCCAGAGGTGACATGTGTCAAGACGCTCCTCGGGCCTCTGTCCTGGAGGCGCTCAGTCTGACCCAGTGTTGACATGTGGCAAGACGCTCCTCGGGGCGGGTCTTGCTTGGGCCTCTCTCCTGGAGGTGCTCAGTCAGACCCAGTGTTGACATGTGGCAAGACGCTCCTCCGGGCGTGTCTTGCTGGGGCTTCTCTCATGGAGGCACTCAGTCAGACCCAGTGTTGGCATGTGGCAAGACGCTCCTCGGGGCACGTCTTCCTCGGGCCTCTCTCCTGGAGGCGCTCAGTCAGACCCAGAGGAGACAGGTGTCAAGACGCTCCTCGGGGCGCGTCTTGCTTGGGCCTCTCTCCTGGAGGCCCTCAGTCAGACCCATTGTTGACATGTGGCAAGACGCTCCTCCGGGCACGTCTTGCTTGGGCCTCTCTCCTGGAGGCGCTCAGTCAGACAGAGTAGTGACATGTGGCAAGACGCTCCTCTGGGCGTGTCTTGCTTGGAACTCCCTCCTGGAGGCGCTCAGTCAGACCGAGTAGTGACATGTGGCAAGACGCTCCTCAGGGCGCGTCTTGCTTGGACCTCTCTCCTGGAGGCGCTCAGTTAAACTGAGTAGTGACATGTGGCAAGACGCTCCTCGGGGCGCGTCTTGCTGGGGCCTCTCTCCTGGAGGAGCTCAGTCAGACCCAGTGGTGACACGTGGCAAGACGCTCCTCGGGGCGCATCTTGCTTGGCCCTCTCTCCTGGAGGCGCTAAGTCAGACCCAGTGTTGACACGTGGCAAGACGCTCCTCGGGGCGCGTCTTGCTTGGCCCTCTCTCCCGGAGGCGCTCAGTCAGACCCAGTGTTGACATGTGGCAAGACGCTCCTCGGGGCGCGTATTGCTTGGGCCTCTCTCCTGGATGCCCTCTGTCAGACCCAGTGTTGACATGTGGCAAGACTCTCCTCGGGGCGCATCTTGCTTGGGCTTCTCACATGGAGGCCCTCAGTCAGACCCAGTGTTGACATGTGTCAAGATGCTCCTCTGGGCGTGTCTTGCTTGGGCCTCTCTCCTGGAGGCGCTCAGTCAGACCCAGTGTTGACATGTGGCAAGACGCTCCTCGGGGCGCTTCTTGCTTGGGCTTCTCTCCTGGAGGCCCTCAGTCAGACCCATTGTTTACATGTGGCAAGACGCTCCTCGGGGCACGTCTTTCTTGGGCCTCTCTCCTGGAGGCGCTCAGTCAGACCGAGTAGTGACATGTGACAAGACGCTCCTCGGGGCGCATCTTGCTGGGGCTTCTCTCATGGAGGCACTCAGTCAGACCCAGTGTTGACATGTGTCAAGACGCTCCTCGGGCGTTTCTTGCTTGGGCCTCTCTCCTGGAGGCGCTCAGTCAGACCCAGTGTTGACATGTGTCAAGACGCTCCTCGGGCGTTTCTTGCTTGGGCCTCTCTCCTGGAGGCGCTCAGTCAAACCCAGAGGTGACATGTGTCAAGACGCTCCTCGGGCGTTTCTTGCTTGGGCATCTCTCCTGGAGGCGCTCAGTCAGACCCAGTGTTGACATGTGTCAAGACGCTCCTCGGGCGTTTCTTGCTTGGGCCTGTCTCCTGGAGGAGCTCAGTCAGACCCAGTGGTGACACGTGGCAAGACGCTCCTCGGGGCGCATCTTGCTTGGGCCTCTCTCCTGGAGGCGCTCAGTCAGACCCAGTGTTGACATGTGGCAAGACACTCCTCGGGGCGCGTCTTGCTTGGGCCTCTCTCCTGGAGGCGCTCAGTCAGACCCAGTGTTGACACGTGGCAAGACGCTCCTCGGGGCGCGTCTTGCTTGGGCCTCTCTCCTGGAGGCGCTCAGTCAGACCCAGTGTTGACATGTGGCAAGACACTCCTCGGGGCGCGTCTTGCTTGGGCCTCTCTCATGGAGGCCCTCTGTCAGACCCAGTGTTGATATGTGTCAAGACGCTCCTCGGGGCGCGTCTTGCTTTGGCCTCTCCTGGAGGCGCTCAGTCAGACCGAGTGCTGAAATGTGGCAAGAAGCTCCTCGGGGTGCGTCTTGCTTGGGCTTCTCTCCTGGAGGCCCTCAGTCAGACCCATTGTTGACATGTGGCAAGACGCTCCTTGGGGCGCGTCTTGCTTGGGCCTCTCTCCAGAAGGCCCTCAATCAGACCCAGTGTTGACAGGTGGCAAGACGCTCCTCGGGGCGCTTCTTTCTTGGGCCTCTCTCCTGGAGGCGCTCAGTCAGACCCAGTGGTGACATGTGGCAAGACGCTCCTCGGGGCGCGTGTTGCTTGGGGCTCTCTCCTGGATGCCCTCTGTCAGACCCAGTGTTGACATGTGGCAAGACTCTCCTCAGGGCACGTCTTGCTTGGGCTTCTCTCATGGAGGCCCTCAGTCAGACCCAGTGTTGACATGTGTCAAGACGCTCCTCGGGGCGTGTCTTGCTTGGGCCTCTCTCCTGGAGGCGCTCAGTCAGACCCAGTGTTGACATGTGGCAAGACGCTCCTCGGGGCGCTTCTTGCTTGGGCTTCTCTCCTGGAGAACCTCAGTCAGACCCATTGTTGACATGTGGCAAGACGCTCCTCGGGGCACGTCTTGCTTGGGCCTCTCTCCTGGAGGCACTCAGTCAGACCGAGTAGTGACATGTGACAAGACGCTCCTCGGGGCGCGTCTTGCTTGGGCCTCTCTCCTGGAGGCGCTCAGTCAGACCCAGTGTTCACATGTGGCAAGACGCTCCTCGGGGCGCGTCTTGATTGGGCCTGTCTCCTGGAGGCGCTCAGTCAGACCCATTGTTGACATGTGGCAAGACGCTCCTCGGGGCACGTCTTGCTTGGGCCTCTCTCCTGGAGGCGCTCAGTCAGACCGAGTTCTGACATGTGGCAAGACGCTCCTCGGGGCGCGTCTTGCTTGGGCTTCTCTCCTGGAGGCCCTCAGTAAGACCCATTCATGACATGTGGCAAGACGCTCCTCGGGGCGCGTCTTATTTGGGCCTCTCTCCTGGAGGCGCTCAGTAAGACCGAGTGCTGACATGTGGCAAGACGCTCCTCGGGGCGCTTCTTGCTTGGGCTTCTCTCCTGGAGGCCCTCAGTCAGACCCATTGTTGACAAGTGGCAAGATGCTCCTCGGGGCGCATCTTGCTTGGGCCTCTCTCCTTGAGGCCCTCTGTCAGACCCAGTGTTGACATGTGGCAAGACGCTCCTCCGGGCGCGTCTTGCTGGGGCTTCTCTCATGGAGGCACTCAGTCAGACCCAGTGTTGACATGTGGCAAGACGCTCCTCAGGGCGCGTCTTGCTTGGGCCTCTCTCCTGGGGAGGCGATCAGTCAGACCCAGTGTTGACATGTGTCAAGACGCTCCTCGGGCGTTTCTTGCTTGGGCCTCTCTCCTGGAGGCGCTCAGTCAGACCCAGTGTTGACATGTGACAAGACGCTCCTCGGGGTGCGTCTTGCTTGGGCCTCTCTCCTGGAGGTGCTCAGTCAGACCCAGAGGTGACATGTGGCAAGACGCTCCTCGGGAAGCGTCTTGCTTGGGCCTCTCTCCTGGAGAAGCTCAGTCAGACCCAGTGTTGACATGTGGCAAGACGCTCCTCGGGGCACGTCTTGCTTGGGCCTCTCTCCTGGAGGCGCTCAGTCACACCGAGTGCTGACATGTGGCAAGACGCTCCTTGGGGCGCGTCTTGCTTGGGCTTCTCTCCTGGAGGCCCTCAGTCAGACCCATTGTTGACATGTGGCAAGATGCTCCTCGGGGCGCGTCTTGCTTGGGCCTCTCTCCTGGAGACGCTCAGTCAGACCGAGTGCTGACATGTGGCAAGACGCTCCTCAGGGCGCATCTTGCTTGGGCTTCTCTCCTGGAGGCTCTCAGTCAGACCCATTGTTGTCATGTGGCAAGACGCTCCTCGGGGCGCGTCTTGCTTGGGCCTCTCACCTGGAGGCGCTCAGTCAGACCCAGTGTTGACATGTGGCAAGACGCTCCTCGGGGCGCGTCTTGCTTGGGCCTCTCTCCTGGGGAGGCGATCAGTCAGACCCAGTGTTGACATGTGTCAAGACGATCCTCGGGCTTTTCTTGCGTGGGCCTCTCTCCTGGAGGCGCTCAGTCAGACCCAGTGTTGACATGTGGCAAGACGCTCCTCGGGGCGCGTCTTGCTTGGGCCTTTCTCCTGGAGGCGCTCAGTCAGACCTAGTGCTGACATGTGGCAAGACGCTCCTCGGGGCGCGTCTTGCTTGGGCTTCTCTCCTGGAGGCCCTCAGTCAGACCCTTCGTTGACATGTGGCAAGACGCTCCTCGGGGCGCATCTTGCTTGGCCCTCTCTCCTGGAGGCGCTCAGTCAGACTGAGTGCTGACATGTGGCAAGACGCTCCTCGGGGCGCATCTGGCTTGGGCTTCTCTCCTGGAGGCCCTCAGTCAGACCCATTGTTGACATGTGGCAAGACGCTCCTTCGGGCGCATCTTGCTTGGGCCTCTCTCCTGGAGGCGCTCAGTCAGACCGAGTGCTGACATGTGGCAAGACGCTCCTCGGGGCGCGTCTTGCTGGGGCTTCTCTCCTGGAGGCGCTCAGTCAGACCCAGTGTTGACATGTGACAAGATGCTCCTCGGGGCTCGTCTTGCTTGGGCCTCTCTCCTGGAGGCGCTCAGTCAGACCCAGAGGTGACATGTGGCAAGACGCTCCTCGGGGCACGTCTTGCTTGGGCCTCTCTCCTGGAGGCCCTCTGTCAAACCCAGCGTTGACATGTGGCAAGATGCTCCTCGGGGCTTATCTTGCTTGGGCCTCTCTCCTGGAGGCACCTCAGTATGACCGAGTGCTGACATGTGGCAAGACGCTCCTTGGGGCACGTCTTGCTGGGGCTTCTTTCCTGGAGGCGCTCAGTCAGACCCAGTGTGGACATGTGACAAGACGCTCCTCGGGGCGCGTCTTGCTTGGGCCTCTCTCCTGGAGGCGCTCAGTCAGACCCAGTGTTGACATGTGGCAAGACACTCCTCGGGGCGCATCTTGCTTGGGCCTCTCTCATGGAGGCCCTCTGTCAGACCCAGTGTTGACATGTGTCAAGACGCTCCTCGGGGCGCATCTTGCTTTGGCCTCTCTCCTGGAGGCGCTCAGTCAGACCGAGTGCTGACATGTGGCAAGAAGCTCCTCGGGGCGCGTCTTCCTTGGGCTTCTCTCCTGGAGGCCCTCAGTCAGACCCATTGTTGACATGTGATAAGACGCTCCTCGGGGCGCGTATTGCTTGGGCCTCTCTCCTGGATGCCCTCTGTCAGACCCAGTGTTGACATGTGGCAAGACTCTCCTTGGGGCGCGTCTTGCTTGGGCTTCTCACATGGAGGCCCTCAGTCAGACCCAGTGTTGACATGTGTCAAGACGCTCCTCGGGGCGTGTCTTGCTTGGGCCTCTCTCCTGGAGGCGCTCAGTCAGACACAGTGTTGACATGTGGCAAGACGCTCCTCGGGGCGCTTCTTGCTTGGGCTTCTCTCCTGGAGGCCCTCAGTCAGACCCATTGTTGACATGTGACAAGACGCTCCTCGGGGCACGTCTTGCTTGGGCCTCTCTCCTGGAGGCGCTCAGTCAGACCGAGTAGTGACATGTGACAAGACGCTCCTCGGGGCGCGTCTTGCTGGGGCTTCTCTCATGGAGGCACTCAGTCAGACACAGTGTTGACATTTGGCAAGACGCTCCTCGGGGCGCGTGTTGCTTGGACCTCTCTCCTGGAGGCGCTCAGTCAGACCCAGTGTTGACATGTGTCAAGACACTCCTCAGGTGTTTCTTGCTTGGGCCTCTCTCCTGGAGGCCCTCAGTCAGACCCATTGTTGACTTGTGGCAAGACGCTCCTTCGGGCGCATCTTGCTTGGGCCTCTCTCCTGGAGGCGCTCAGTCAGACCGAGTGCTGACATGTGGCAAGAAGCTCCTCGGGGCGCGTCTTCCTTGGGCTTCTCTCCTGGAGGCCCTCAGTCAGACCCATTGTTGACATGTGGCAAGACGCTCCTTGGGGCGCGTATTGCTTGGGCCTCTCTCCTGGATGCCCTCTGTCAGACCCAGTGTTGACATGTGGCAAGACTCTCCTTGGGGCGCGTCTTGCTTGGGCTTCTCACATGGAGGCCCTCAGTCAGACCCAGTGTTGACATGTGTCAAGACGCTCCTCGGGGCGTGTCTTGCTTGGGACTCTCTCCTGGAGGCGCTCAGTCAGACCCAGTGTTGACATGTGGCAAGACGCTCCTCAGGCGTTTCTTGCTTGGGCCTCTCTCCTGGAGGCCCTCAGTCAGACCCATTGTTGACATGTGGCAAGACGCTCCTTCGGGCGCATCTTGCTTGGGCCTCTCTCCTGGAGGCGCTCAGTCAGACCGAGTGCTGACATGTAGCAAGACGCTCCTCGGGGCACGTCTTGCTTGGGCCTCTCTCCTGGAGGCGCTCAGTCAGACCCAGAGGAGACATGTGTCAAGACGCTCCTCGGGGCGCGTCTTGCTTGGGCCTCTCTCATGGAGGCCCTCTGTCAGACCCAGTGTTGACATGTGTCAAGACGCTCCTCGGGGCGCATCTTGCTTTGGCCTCTCTCCTGGAGGCGCTCAGTCAGACCGAGTGCTGACATGTGGCAAGAAGCTCCTCGGGGCGCGTCTTCCTTGGGCTTCTCTCCTGGAGGCCCTCAGTCAGACCCATTGTTGACATGTGATAAGACGCTCCTCGGGGCGCGTATTGCTTGGGCCTCTCTCCTGGAGGCGCTCAGTCAGACCTAGTGCTGACATGTGGCAAGACGCTCCTCGGGGCGCGTCTTGCTTGGGCTTCTCTCCTGGAGGCCCTCAGTCAGACCCTTCGTTGACATGTGGCAAGACGCTCCTCGGGGCGCGTCTTGCTTGGCCCTCTCTCCTGGAGGCGCTCAGTCAGACCGAGTGCTGACATGTGGCAAGACGCTCCTCGGGGCGCATCTTGCTTGGGCTTCTCTCCTGGAGGCCCTCAGTCAGACCCATTGTTGACATGTGGCAAGACGCTCCTTCGGGCGCATCTTGCTTGGGCCTCTCTCCTGGAGGCGCTCAGTCAGACCGAGTGCTGACATGTGGCAAGACGCTCCTCGGGGCACGTCTTGCTGGGGCTTCTCTCCTGGAGGCGCTCAGTCAGACCCAGTGTTGACATGTGACAAGACGCTCCTCGGGGCGCGTCTTGCTTGGGCCTCTCTCCTGGAGGCGCTCAGTCAGACCCAGAGGTGACATGTGGCAAGACGCTCCTCGGGGCACGTCTTGCTTGGGCCTCTCTCCTGGAGGCCCTCTGTCAAACCCAGCGTTGACATGTGGCAAGATGCTCCTCGGGGCTTATCTTGCTTGGGCCTCTCTCCTGGAGGCGCTCAGTCAGACCGAGTGCTGACATGTGGCAAGACGCCCCTCGGGGCACGTCTTGCTGGGGCTTCTCTCCTGGAGGCGCTCAGTCAGACCCAGTGTGGACATGTGACACGACGCTCCTCGGGGCGCGTCTTGCTTGGGCCTCTCTCCTGGAGGCCCTCTGTCAGACCCAGTGTTGACATGTGGCAAGACACTCCTCGGGGCGCATCTTGCTTGGGCCTCTCTCATGGAGGCCCTCTGTCAGACCCAGTGTTGACGTGTGTCAAGACGCTCCTCGGGGCGCATCTTGCTTTGGCCTCTCTCCTGGAGGCGCTCAGTCAGACCGAGTGCTGACATGTGGCAAGAAGTTCCTCGGGGCGCGTCTTCCTTGGGCTTCTCTCCTGGAGGCCCTCAATCAGACCCATTGTTGAAATTTGGCAAGACGCTCCTCGGGGCGCGTATTGCTTGGGCCTCTCTCCTGGATGCCCTCTGTCAAACCCAGTGTTGACATGTGGCAAGACTCTCCTTGGGGTGCGTCTTGCTTGGGCTTCTCACATGGAGGCCCTCAGTCAGACCCAGTGTTGACATGTGTCAAGACGCTCCTCGGGGCGTGTCTTGCTTGGGACTCTCTCCTGGAGGCGCTCAGTCAGACCCAGTGTTGACATGTGGCAAGACGCTCCTCGGGGTGCTTCTTGCTTGGGCTTCTCTCCTGGAGGCCCTCAGTCAGACCCATTGTTGACATGTGACAAGACGCTCCTCGGGGCACGTCTTGCTTGGGCCTCTCTCCTGGAGGCGCTCAATCAGACCGAGTAGTGACATGTGACAAGACGCTCCTCGTCTTGCTGGGGCTTCTCTCATGGAGGCACTCAGTCAGACCCAGTGTTGACATTTGGCAAGACGCTCCTCGGGGCGCGTGTTGCTTGGACCTCTCTCCTGGAGGCGCTCAGTCAGACCCAGTGTTGACATGTGTCAAGACACTCCTCGGGCGTTTCTTGCTTGGGCCTCTCTCCTGGAGGCCCTCAGTCAGACCCATTGTTTACATGTGGCAAGACGCTCCTTCGGGCGCATCTTGCTTGGGCCTCTCTCCTGGAGGCGCTCAGTCAGACCGAGTGCTGACATGTGTCAAGACGCTCCTCGGGGCGCGTCTTGCTTGGGCCTCTCTCCTGGATGTGCTCAGTCAGACTGAGTGCTGACATAAGGCAAGATGCTCCTCAGGGCGCGTCTTGCTGGGGCCTCTGTCCTGGAGGTGCTCAATCAGACCCAGTGGTGACACGTGGCAAGACACTCCTCGGGGCGCGTCTTGCTTGGGCCTCTCTCATGGATGCCCTCTGTCAGACCCAGTGTTGACATGTGTCAAGACGCTCCTCGGGGCGTGTCTTGCTTTGGCCTCTCTCCTGGAGGCGCTCAGTCAGACCGAGTGTTCACATGTGTCAAGACGCTCCTCGGGTGTTTCTTGCTTGGGCCTCTCTCCTGGAGGCGCTCAGTCAGACCCAGAGGTGACATGTGGCAAGACGCTCCTCGAGCCTCTCTCCTGGAGGCGCTCAGTCAGACCCAGTGTTGACATGTGGCAAGACGCTTCTCGGGGCACGTCTTGCTTGGGCCTGTCTCCTGGAGGAGCTCAGTCAGACCCAGTGGTGACACGTGGCAAGACGCTCCTCGGGGCGCATCTTGCTTGGGCCTCTCTCCTGGAGGCGCTAAGTCAGACCCAGTGTTGACACGTGGCAAGACGCTCCTCGGGGCGCGTCTTGCTTGGGCCTCTCTCCTGGAGGCGCTCAGTCAGACCCAGTGTTGACAGGTGGCAAGACACTCCTCGGGGCGCGTCTTGCTTGGGCCTCTGTCATGGAGGCCCTCTGTCAGACCCAGTGTTGACATGTGTCAAGACGCTCCTCGGGGCGCGTCTTGCTTTGGCCTCTCTACTGGAGGTGCTTAGTCAGACCGAGTGCTGACATGTGGCAAGAAGCTCCTCGGGGCGCGTCTTGCTTGGGCTTCTCTCCTGGAGGCCCTCAGTCAGACCCAGTGGTGACACGTGGCAAGACGCTCCTCGGGGCGCATCTTGCTTGGGCCTCTCTCCTGGAGGCGCTAAGTCAGACCCAGTGTTGACACGTGGCAAGACGCTCCTCGGGGCGCGTCTTGCTTGGGCCTCTCTCCTGGAGGCGCTCAGTCAGACACAGTGTTGACATGTGGCAAGACACTCCTCGGGGCGCGTCTTGCTTGGGCTTCTCTCATGGAGGCCCTCAGTAAGACCCATTGTTGACATGTGGAAAGAAGCTCCTCGGGGCGCGTCTTGCTTTGGCTTCTCTCCTGGAGGCCCTCAGTCAGACCCATTGTTGACATGTGGCAAGACGCTCCTCGGGGCGCGTCTTGCTTGGGCCTCTCTCCTGGAGGCGCTCAGTCAGACCCATTGTTGACATGTGGCAAGACGCTCCTCGGGGCACGTCTTGCTTGGGTCTCTCTCCTGGAGGCGCTCAGTCAGACCGAGTAGTGACATGTGGCAAGACCCTCCTCGGGGCGCGTCTTGCTTGGGCTTCTCTCCTAGAAGGCCCTCAGTCCGACCCAGTGTTGACATGTGTCAATACGCTCCTCGGGGCGTGTCTTGCTTGGGCCTCTCTCCTGGAGGCGCTCAGTCAGACCCAGTGTTGACATGTGGCAAGACGCTCTTCTGGGCGCATCTTGCTTGGGCTTCTCTCCTGGAGGCCCTCAGTCAGACCCATTGTTGACATGTGGCAAGACGCTCCTCGGGGCACGTCTTGCTTGGGCCTCTCTCCTGGAGGTGCTCAGTCAGACCAAGTAGTGACATGTGGCAAGACGCTCCTCGGGGCGCGTCTTGCTTGGACCTTTCTCCTGGAGGCGCTCAGTTAGACCGAGTAGTGACATGTGGCAAGACGCTCCTCGGGCGCGTCTTGCATCGGCCTCTCTCCTGGAGGCGCTCAGTCAGACCGAGTGCTGACATAAGGCAAGACGCTCCTCGGGGTGCGTCTTGCTGGGGCCTCTCTCCTGGAGGTGCTCAATCAGACCCAGTGGTGACACGTGGCAAGACGCTCCTCTGGGCGCGTCTTGCTTGGGCCTCTCTCCTGGAGGCCCTCAGTAAGACCCATTGTTGACATGTGGCAAGAAACTCCTCGGGGCGCTTCTTGCTTGGGCCTCTCTCCTGGAGGCGCTCAGTCAGACCGAGTGCTGACATGTGGCAAGAAGCTCCTCGGGGCGCGTCTTGCTTGGGCTTCTCTCCTGGAGGCCCTCAGTCAGACCCAGTGGTGACACGTGGCAAGACGCTCCTCGGGGCGCATCTTGCTTGGGCCTCTCTCCTGGAGGCGCTAAGTCAGACCCAGTGTTGACACGTGGCAAGACGCTCCTCGGGGCGCGTCTTGCTTGGGCCTCTCTCCTGGAGGCGCTCAGTCAGACACAGTGTTGACATGTGGCAAGACACTCCTCGGGGCGCGTCTTGCTTGGGCTTCTCTCATGGAGGCCCTCAGTAAGACCCATTGTTGACATGTGGAAAGAAGCTCCTCGGGGCGCGTCTTGCTTTGGCTTCTCTCCTGGAGGCCCTCAGTCAGACCCATTGTTGACATGTGGCAAGACGCTCCTCGGGGCGCGTCTTGCTTGGGCCTCTCTCCTGGAGGCGCTCAGTCAGACCCATTGTTGACATGTGGCAAGACGCTCCTCGGGGCACGTCTTGCTTGGGTCTCTCTCCTGGAGGCGCTCAGTCAGACCGAGTAGTGACATGTGGCAAGACGCTCCTCGGGGCACGTCTTGCTTGAGCCTCTCTCCTGGAGGTGCTCAGTCAGACCAAGTAGTGACATGTGGCAAGACGCTCCTCGGGGCGCGTCTTGCTTGGACCTTTCTCCTGGAGGCGCTCAGTTAGACCGAGTAGTGACATGTGGCAAGACGCTCCTCGGGCGCGTCTTGCATCGGCCTCTCTCCTGGAGGCGCTCAGTCAGACCGAGTGCTGACATAAGGCAAGACGCTCCTCGGGGTGCGTCTTGCTGGGGCCTCTCTCCTGGAGGTGCTCAATCCGACCCAGTGGTGACACGTGGCAAGACGCTCCTCTGGGCGCGTCTTGCTTGGGCCTCTCTCCTGGAGGCCCTCAGTAAGACCCATTGTTGACATGTGGCAAGAAACTCCTCGGGGCGCTTCTTGCTTGGGCCTCTCTCCTGGAGGCGCTCAGTCAGACCGAGTGCTGTCATGTGGCAAGACGCTCCTCGGGGCGCGTCTTGCTGGGGCCTCTCTCCTGGAGGCGCTAAGTCAAACCCAGTGTTGACATGTGTCAAGACGCTCCTCGGGCGTTTCTTGCTTGCGCCTCTCTCCTGGAGGCGCTCAGTCAGACCCAGAGGTGATATGTGGCAAGACGCTCCTCGGGCCTCTCTCCTGGAGGCGCTCAGTCAGACCCAGTGTTGACATGTGGCAAGACGCTCCTCGGGGCGCGTCTTGCTTGGGCCTCTCTCCTGGAGGCGCTCAGTCAGACCCAGAGGAGACATGTGTCAAGACCCTCCTCGGGGCGCGTCTTGCTTGGGCCTCTCTCCTGGAGGCGCTAAGTCAGACCGAGTGCTGACATGTTGCAAGACGCTCCTCTGGGCGCGTCTTGCTTGGGCCTCTCTCCTGGAGGCGCTCAGTCAGACCCAGTGATCACATGTGGCAAGACGCTCCTCGGGGCGCGTCTTGCTTGGGCTTCTCTCCTGGAGGCCCTCAGTCAGACCCATTGTTGACATGTGGCAAGACGCTTCTCGGGGCACGTCTTGCTTGGGCCTCTCTCCAGAAGGCCCTCAATCAGACCCAGTGTTGACACATGGCAATACGCTCCTCGGGGCGCGTCTTACTTGGGCCTCTCTCCTGGAGGCGCTCAGTCAGACTGAGTAGTGACATGTGGCCTGACGCTCCTCGGGGCGCGTGTTGCTTGGGCCTCTCTCCTGGAGGCGCTCAGTCAGACCAAGTGGTCACATGTGGCAAGACACTCCTCGGGGCTCGTCTTGCTTGGGCCTCTCTCCTGGAGGCCCTCTGTCAGACCCAGTGTTGACATGTGTCAAGACGCTCCTCGGGGCGTGTCTTGCTTGGGCTTCTCTCCTGGAGGCCCTCAGTCATACCCATTGTTGACATGTGGCAAGACTCTCCTCGGGGCGCGTCTTGCTTTGGCCTCTCTCCTGGAGGCGCTCAGTCAGACCGACTGCTGACATGTGGAAAGACGCTCCTCGGGGCGCGTCTTGCTTGGGCTTCTCTCCTGGAGGCCCTCTGTCAGACCCAGTGTTGACATGTGGCAAGACGCTCCTCCGGGCGCATCTTGCTTGGGCCTCTCTCCTGGAGGCCCTCAGTCAGACCCATTGTTGACATGTGGCAAGACGCTCCTCGGGGCGCGTCTTGCTTGGGCCTCTCTTCTGGAGGCGCTCAGTCAGACCGAGTGCTGACATAAGGCAAGACGCTCCTCGGGGCGCGTCTTGCTGGGGCCTCTCTCCTGGAGGTGCTCAATCAGACCCAGTGGTGACACGTGGCAAGACGCTCCTCTGGGCGCGTCTTGCTTGGGCCTTTCTCCTGGAGGAGCTCAGTCAGACCCAGTGGTGACACGTGGCAAGACGCTCCTCGGGGCGCATCTTGCTTGGGCCTCTCTCCTGGAGGCGCTAAGTCAGACCCAGTGTTGACACGTGGCAAAACGCTCCTCGGGGCGCGTATTGCTTGGGCCTCTCTCCTGGATGCCCTCTGTCAGACCCAGTGTTGACATGTGGCAAGACTCTCCTCGGGGCGCGTCTTGCTTGGGCTTCTCTCATGGAGGCCCTCAGTCAGACCCAGTGTTGACATGTGTCAAGACGCTCCTCGGGGCGTGTCTTGCTTGGGCCTCTCTCCTTGAGGCGCTCAGTCAGACCCAGTGTTGACATGTGGCAAGACGCTCCTCGGGGCGCTTCTTGCTTGGGCTTCTCTCCTGGAGGCCCTCAGTCAGACCCATTGTTGACATGTGGCAAGACGCTCCTCGGGGCACGTCTTGCTTGGGTCTCTCTCCTGGAGGCGCTCAGTCAGACCGAGTAGTGACATGTGGCAAGACGCTCCTCGGGGCGCGTCTTGCTGGGGCTTCTCTCATGGAGGCACTCAGTCAGACCCAGTGTTGACATGTGGCAAGATGCTCCTCGGGAGGCGTGTTGCTTGGACCTCTCTCCTGGATGCCCTCTGTCAGACCCAGTGTTGGCATGTGGCAGGACTCTCCTCGGGGCGCGTCTTGCTTGGGCCTCTCTCCTGGAGGCGCTCAGTCAGACCGAGTGCTGACATGTGGCAAGACGCTCCTCGGGGCGCGTCTTGCTGGGGCCTCTCTCCTGGAGGCGCTCAGTCAAACCCAGTGTTGACATGTGTCAAGACGCTCCTCGGGCGTTTCTTGCTTGCGCCTCTCTCCTGGAGGCGCTCAGTCAGACCCAGAGGTGACATGTAGCAAGACGCTCCTCGGGCCTCTCTCCTGGAGGCGCTCAGTCAGACCCAGTGATGACATGTGGCAAGACGCTCCTCGGGGCGCGTCTTGCTTGGGCCTCTCTCCTGGAGGTGCTCAGTCAGACCCAGTGTTGACATGTGGCAAGACGCTCCTCGGGGCGCGTCTTGCTTGGGCTTCTCTCATGGAGGCACTCAGTCAGACCCATTGTTGACATGTGGCAAGACGCTTCTCGGGGCAAGTCTTGCTTGGGCCTCTCTCCAGAAGGCCCTCAATCAGACCCAGTGTTGACACATGGCAAGACGCTCCTCGGGGCGCGTCTTACTTGGGCCTCTCTCCTGGAGGCGCTCAGTCAGACTGAGTAGTGACATGTGGCCTGACGCTCCTCGGGGCGCGTGTTGCTTGGGCCTCTCTCCTGGAGGCGCTCAGTCAGACCAAGTGGTGACATGTGGCAAGACACTCCTCGGGGCTCGTCTTGCTTGGGCCTCTCTCCTGGAGGCCCTCTGTCAGACCCAGTGTTGACATGTGTCAAGACGCTCCTCGGGGCGTGTGTTGCTTGGGCTTCTCTCCTGGAGGCCCTCAGTCATACCCATTGTTGACATGTGGCAAGACTCTCCTCGGGGCGCGTCTTGCTATGGCCTCTCTCCTGGAGGCCCTCAGTCAGACCCATTGTTGACATGTGGCAAGACGCTCCTCGGGGCGCGTCTTGCTTGGGCCTGTCTCCTGGAGGCGCTCAGTCAGACCGAGTGCTGACATAAGGCAAGACGCTCCTCGGGGCGCATCTTGCTGGGGCCTCTCTCCTGGAGGTGCTCAATCAGACCCAGTGGTGACACGTGGCAAGACGCTCCTCTGGGCGCGTCTTGCATGGGCCTCTCTCCTGGAGGAGCTCAGTCAGACCCAGTGGTGACACGTGGCAAGACGCTCCTCGGGGCGCATCTTGCTTGGGCCTCTCTCCTGGAGGCGCTAAGTCAGACCCAGTGTTGACACGTGGCAAGACACTCCTCGGGGCTCGTCTTGCTTGGGCCTCTCTCCTGGAGGCCCTCTGTCAGACCCAGTGTTGACATGTGTCAAGACGCTCCTCGGGGCGTGTGTTGCTTGGGCTTCTCTCCTGGAGGCCCTCAGTCATACCCATTGTTGACATGTGGCAAGACTCTCCTCGGGGCGCGTCTTGCTATGGCCTCTCTCCTGGAGGCCCTCAGTCAGACCCATTGTTGACATGTGGCAAGACGCTCCTCGGGGCGCGTCTTGCTTGGGCCTGTCTCCTGGAGGCGCTCAGTCAGACCGAGTGCTGACATAAGGCAAGACGCTCCTCGGGGCGCATCTTGCTGGGGCCTCTCTCCTGGAGGTGCTCAATCAGACCCAGTGGTGACACGTGGCAAGACGCTCCTCTGGGCGCGTCTTGCATGGGCCTCTCTCCTGGAGGAGCTCAGTCAGACCCAGTGGTGACACGTGGCAAGACGCTCCTCGGGGCGCATCTTGCTTGGGCCTCTCTCCTGGAGGCGCTAAGTCAGACCCAGTGTTGACACGTGGCAAAACGCTCCTCGGGGCGCGTATTGCTTGGGCCTCTCTCCTGGATGCCCTCTGTCAGACCCAGTGTTGACATGTGGCAAGACTCTCCTCGGGGCGCGTCTTGCTTGGGCTTCTCTCATGGAGGCCCTCAGTCAGACCCAGTGTTGACATGTGTCAAGACGCTCCTCGTGGCGTGTCTTGCTTGGGCCTCTCTCCTGGAGGCGCTCAGTCAGACCCAGTGTTGACATGTGGCAAGACGCTCCTCGGGGCGCTTCTTGCTTGGGCTTCTCTCCTGGAGGCCCTCAGTCAGACCCATTGTTGACATGTGGCAAGACGCTCCTCGGGGCACGTCTTGCTTGGGTCTCTCTCCTGGAGGCGCTCAGTCAGACCGAGTAGTGACATGTGGCAAGATTCTCCTCGGGGCGCGTCTTGCTGGGGCTTCTCTCATGGAGGCACTCAGTCAGACCCAGTGTTGACATGTGGCAAGATGCTCCTCGGGAGGCGTGTTGCTTGGACCTCTCTCCTGGATGCCCTCTGTCAGACCCAGTGTTGACATGTGGCAAGACTCTCCTCGGGGCGCGTCTTGCTTGGGCTTCTCTCATGGAGGCCCTCAGTCAGACCCAGTGTTGACATGTGTCAAGACGCTCCTCGGGGCATGTCTTGCTTGGGCCTCTCTCCTGGAGGCGCTCGGTCAGACCCAGTGTTGACATGTGGCAAGACGCTCCTCCGGGCGCTTCTTGCTTGGGCTTCTCTCCTGGAGGCCCTCTGTCAGACCCAGTGTTGACATGTGGCAAGACGCTCCTCCGGGCGCATCTTGCTTGGGCCTCTCTCCTGGAGGCCCTCAGTCAGACCCATTGTTGACATGTGGCAAGACGCTCCTCGGGGCGCGTCTTGCTTGGGCCTCTCTTCTGGAGGCGCTCAGTCAGACCGAGTGCACACATCAGGCAAGACGCTCCTCGGGGCGCGTCTTGCTGGGGCCTCTCTCCTGGAGGTGCTCAATCAGACCCAGTGGTGACACGTGGCAAGACGCTCCACTGGGCGCGTCTTGCTTGGGCCTCTCTCCTGGAGGAGCTCAGTCAGACCCAGTGGTGACACGTGGCAAGACGCTCCTCGGGGCGCATCTTGCTTGGGCCTCTCTCCTGGAGGCGCTAAGTCAGACCCAGTGTTGACACGTGGCAAAACGCTCCTCGGGGCGCGTATTGCTTGGGCCTCTCTCCTGGATGCCCTCTGTCAGACCCAGTGTTGACATGTGGCAAGACTCTCCTCGGGGCGCGTCTTGCTTGGGCTTCTCTCATGGAGGCCCTCAGTCAGACCCAGTGTTGACATGTGTCAAGACGCTCCTCGGGGCGTGTCTTGCTTGGGCCTCTCTCCTGGAGGCGCTCAGTCAGACCCAGTGTTGACATGTGGCAAGACGCTCCTCGGGGCGCTTCTTGCTTGGGCTTCTCTCCTGGAGGCCCTCAGTCAGACCCATTGTTGACATGTGGCAAGACGCTCCTCGGGGCACGTCTTGCTTGGGTCTCTCTCCTGGAGGCGCTCAGTCAGACCGAGTAGTGACATGTGGCAAGACGCTCCTCGGGGCGCGTCTTGCTGGGGCTTCTCTCATGGAGGCACTCAGTCAGACCCAGTGTTGACATGTGGCAAGATGCTCCTCGGGAGGCGTGTTGATTGGACCTCTCTCCTGGATGCCCTCTGTCAGACCCAGTGTTGGCATGTGGCAGGACTCTCCTCGGGGCGCGTCTTGCTTGGGCCTCTCTCCTGGAGGCGCTCAGTCAGACCGAGTGCTGACATGTGGCAAGACGCTCCTCGGGGCGCGTCTTGCTGGGGCCTCTCTCCTGGAGGCGCTCAGTCAAACCCAGTGTTGACATGTGTCAAGACGCTCCTCGGGCGTTTCTTGCTTGCGCCTCTCTCCTGGAGGCGCTCAGTCAGACCCAGAGGTGACATGTAGCAAGACGCTCCTCGGGCCTCTCTCCTGGAGGCGCTCAGTCAGACCCAGTGATGACATGTGGCAAGACGCTCCTCGGGGCGCGTCTTGCTTGGGCCTCTCTCCTGGAGGTGCTCAGTCAGACCCAGTGTTGACATGTGGCAAGACGCTCCTCGGGGCGCGTCTTGCTTGGGCTTCTCTCATGGAGGCACTCAGTCAGACCCATTGTTGACATGTGGCAAGACGCTTCTCGGGGCACGTCTTGCTTGGGCCTCTCTCCAGAAGGCCCTCAATCAGACCCAGTGTTGACACATGGCAAGACGCTCCTCGGGGCGCGTCTTACTTGGGCCTCTCTCCTGGAGGCGCTCAGTCAGACTGAGTAGTGACATGTGGCCTGACGCTCCTCGGGGCGCGTGTTGCTTGGGCCTCTCTCCTGGAGGCGCTCAGTCAGACCAAGTGGTGACATGTGGCAAGACACTCCTCGGGGCTCGTCTTGCTTGGGCCTCTCTCCTGAAGGCCCTCTGTCAGACCCAGTGTTGACATGTGTCAAGACGCTCCTCGGGGCGTGTGTTGCTTGGGCTTCTCTCCTGGAGGCCCTCAGTCATACCCATTGTTGACATGTGGCAAGACTCTCCTCGGGGCGCGTCTTGCTATGGCCTCTCTCCTGGAGGCGCTCAGTCAGACCGACTGCTGACATGTGGAAAGTCGCTCCTCGGGGCGCGTCTTGCTTGGGCCTCTCTCCTGGAGGCCCTCAGTCAGACCCATTGTTGACATGTGGCAAGACGCTCCTCGGGGCCCGTCTTGCTTGGGCCTCTCTCCTGGAGGCGCTCAGTCAGACCGAGTGCTGACATAAGGCAAGACGCTCCTCGGGGCGCGTCTTGCTGGGGCCTCTCTCCTGGAGGTGCTCAATCAGACCCAGTGGTGACACGTGGCAAGACGCTCCTCTGGGCGCGTCTTGCATGGGCCTCTCTCCTGGAGGAGCTCAGTCAGACCCAGTGGTGACACGTGGCAAGACGCTCCTCGGGGCGCATCTTGCTTGGGCCTCTCTCCTGGAGGCGCTAAGTCAGACCCAGTGTTGACACGTGGCAAAACGCTCCTCGGGGCGCGTATTGCTTGGGCCTCTCTCCTGGATGCCCTCTGTCAGACCCAGTGTTGACATGTGGCAAGACTCTCCTCGGGGCGCGTCTTGCTTGGGCTTCTCTCATGGAGGCCCTCAGTCAGACCCAGTGTTGACATGTGTCAAGACGCTCCTCGTGGCGTGTCTTGCTTGGGCCTCTCTCCTGGAGGCGCTCAGTCAGACCCAGTGTTGACATGTGGCAAGACGCTCCTCGGGGCGCTTCTTGCTTGGGCTTCTCTCCTGGAGGCCCTCAGTCAGACCCATTGTTGACATGTGGCAAGACGCTCCTCGGGGCACGTCTTGCTTGGGTCTCTCTCCTGGAGGCGCTCAGTCAGACCGAGTAGTGACATGTGGCAAGACGCTCCTCGGGGCGCGTCTTGCTGGGGCTTCTCTCATGGAGGCACTCAGTCAGACCCAGTGTTGACATGTGGCAAGATGCTCCTCGGGAGGCGTGTTGCTTGGACCTCTCTCCTGGATGCCCTCTGTCAGACCCAGTGTTGACATGTGGCAAGACTCTCCTCGGGGCGCATCTTGCTTGGGCTTCTCTCATGGAGGCCCTCAGTCAGACCCAGTGTTGACATGTGTCAAGACGCTCCTCGGGGCATGTCTTGCTTGGGCCTCTCTCCTGGAGGCGCTCGGTCAGACCCAGTGTTGACATGTGGCAAGACGCTCCTCCGGGCGCTTCTTGCTTGGGCTTCTCTCCTGGAGGCCCTCAGTCAGACCCATTGTTGACATGTGGCAAGAAGCTCCTCGGGGCGCTTCTTGCTTGGGCCTCTCTCCTGGAGGCGCTCAGTCAGACCGAGTGCTGACATGTGGCAAGACGCTCCTCGGGGCGCGTCTTGCTGGGGCCTCTCTCCTGGAGGCGCTCAGTCAAACCCAGTGTTGACATGTGTCAAGACGCTCCTCGGGCGTTTCTTGCTTGCGCCTCTCTCCTGGAGGCGCTCAGTCAGACCCAGAGGTGACATGTGGCAAGACGCTCCTCGGGCCTCTCTCCTGGAGGCGCTCAGTCAGACCCAGTGTTGACATGTGGCAAGACGCTCCTCGGGGCGCGTCTTGCTTGGTCCTCTCTCCTGGAGGTGCTCAGTCAGACCCAGTGTTGACATGTGGCAAGACACTCCTCGGGGCGCGTCTTGCTTGGGCTTCTCTCATGGAGGCACTCAGTCAGACCCAGTGTTGACATGTGGCAAGATGCTCGTCGGGGCACGTCTTGCTTGGGCCTCTCTCCTGGAGGCGCTCAGTCAGACCCAGTGTTGACATGTGGCAAGACACTCCTCGGGGCGCGTCTTGCTTGGGCCTCTCTCCTGGAGGCACTCAGTCAGACTGAGTGCTGACATGTGGCAAGACGCTCCTCGGGGCGCATCTTGCTTGGGCTTCTCTCCTGGAGGCCCTCAGTCAGACCCAGTGTTGACATGTGGCAAGACGCTCCTCGGGGCGCGTCTTATTTGGGCCTCTCTCCTGGGGGCCCTCAGTCAGACCCAGTGTTGACATGTGGCAACACGCTCCTCGGGGCGCGTCTTGCTTGGGCCTCTCTCCAGAAGGCCCTCAATCAGACCCAGTGTTGACACGTGGCAAGACGCTCCTCGGGGCGCGTCTTACTTGGGCCTCTCTCCTGGAGGCGCTCAGTCAGACTGAGTAGTGACATGTGGCCTGACGCTTCTCGGTGCGCGTGTTGCTTGGGCCTCTCTCCTGGAGGCCGTCTGTCAGACCCAGTGTTGACATGTGTCAAGACGCTCCTCGGGGCGTGTCTTGCTTGGGCTTCTCTCCTGGAGGCCCTCAGTCATACCCATTGTTGACATGTGGCAAGACTCTCCTCGGGGCGCGTCTTGCTTTGGCCTCTCTCCTGGAGGCGCTCAGTCAGACCGAGTGCTGACATGTGGAAAGACGCTCCTCGGGGCGCGTCTTGCTTGGGCTTCTCTCCTGGAGGTGCTCAGAAAGACCCAGTGTTGACATGTGACAAGACGCTCCTCGGGGCGCGTCTTGCTTGGGCCTCTCTCCTGGAGGCGCTCAGTCAGACCCAGTGTTAACATGTGGCAACACGCTCCTCGGGGCGCATCTTGCTTGGGCCTCTCTCCAGAAGGCCCTCAATCAGACCCAGTGTTGACACGTGGCAAGACGCTCCTCGGGGCGCGTCTTACTTGGGCCTCTCTCCTGGAGGCGCTCAGTCAGACTGAGTAGTGACATGTGGCCTGACGCTCCTCGGGGCGCGTGTTGCTTGGGCCTCTCTCCTGGAGGCGCTCAGTCAGACCAAGTGGTGACATGTGGCAAGACACTCCTCGGGGCGCGTCTTGCTTGGGCCTCTCTCCTGGAGGCCCTCTGTCAGACCCAGTGTTGACATGTGTCAAGACGCTCCTCAGGGCGTGTCTTGATTGGGCTTCTCTCCTGGAGGCCCTCAGTCATACCCATTGTTGACATGTGGCAAGACTCTCCTCGGGGCGCGTCTTGCTTTGGCCTCTCTCCTGGAGGCGCTCAGTCAGACCGAGTGCTGACATGTGGAAAGACGCTCCTCGGGGCGCGTCTTGCTTGGGCTTCTCTCCTGGAGGCGCTCAGAAAGACCCAGTGTTGACATGTGACAAGACGCTCCTCGGGGCGCGTCTTGCTTGGGCCTCTCTCCTGGAGGCGCTCAGTCAGACCCAGTGGTGACATGTGGCAAGACACTCCTCGGGGCGCGTCTTGCTTGGGCCTCTCTCCTGGAGGCCCTCTGTCAGACCCAGTGTTGGCATGTGGCAAGACGCTCCTCAGGGCGCATCTTGGTTGGGCCTCTCTCCTGGAGGCGCTCAGTCAGACCCAGTGGTGACATGTGGCAAGACGCTCCTCGGGGCGCGTATTGCTTGGGCCTCTCTCCTGGATGCCCTCTGTCAGACCGAGTGTTGACATGTGGCAAGACTCTCCTCGGGGCGTGTCTTGCTTCGGCTTCTCTCATGGAGGCCCTCAGTCAGACCCAGTGTTGACATGTGTCAAGACGCTCCTCGGGGCGTGTCTTGCTTGGGCTTCTCTCTTGGAGGCCCTCAGTCAGACCCAGTGTTGACATGTGTCAAGACGCTCCTCGGGGCGCGTCTTGCTGGGGCTTCTCTCATGGAGGCACTCAGTCAGACCCAGTGTTGACATGTGGCAAGATGCTCCTCGGGGCGCGTGTTGCTTGGACCTCTCTCCTGGATGCCCTCTGTCAGACCCAGTGTTGACATGTGGCAAGACTCTCCTCGGGGCGCGTCTTGCTTGGGCTTCTCTCATGGAGGCCCTCAGTCAGACCCAGTGTTGACATGTGTCAAGACGCTCCTCGGGGCATGTCTTGCTTGGGCCTCTCTCCTGGAGGCGCTCAGTCAGACCCAGTGTTGACATGTGGCAAGACGCTCCTCGGGGCGCTTCTCGCTTGGGCTTCTCTCCTGGAGGCCCTCAGTCAGACCCATTGTTGACATGTGGCAAGACGCTCCTCGGGGCACGTCTTGCTGGGGCTTCTCTCATGGAGGCACTCAGTCAGACCCAGTGTTGACATGTGGCAAGACGCTCCTCGGGGCGCGTCTTGCTTGGGCTTCTCTCCTGGAGGCCCTCAGTCAGACCCATTGTTGACATGTGGCAAGAAGCTCCACGGGGCGCTTCTTGCTTGGGCCTCTCTCCTGGAGGCGCTCAGTCAGACCGAGTGCTGACATGTGGCAAGACGCTCCTCGGGGCGCGTCTTGCTGGGGCCTCTCTCCTGGAGGCGCTCAGTCAAACCCAGTGTTGACATGTGTCAAGACGCTCCTCGGGCGTTTCTTGCTTGCGCCTCTCTCCTGGAGGCGCTCAGTCAGACCCAGAGGTGACATGTGGCAAGACGCTCCTCGGGCCTCTCTCCTGGAGGCGGTCAGTCAGACCCAGTGTTGAAATGTGGCAGGACGCTCCTCGGGGCGCGTCTTGCTTGGGCCTCTCTCCTGGAGGTGCTCAGTCAGACCCAGTGTTGACATGTGGCAAGACGCTCCTCGGGGCGCGTCTTGCTGGGGCTTCTCTCATGGAGGCACTCAGTCAGACCCAGTGTTGACATGTGGCAAGATGCTCGTCGGGGCACGTCTTGCTTGGGCCTCTCTCCTGGAGGCGCTCAGTCAGACCCAGAGGAGACATGTGTCAAAACCCTCCTCGGGGCGCGTCTTGCTTGGGCCTCTCTCCTGGAGGCGCTCAGTCAGACCCAGTGATGACATGTGGCAAGACGCTCCTCGGGGCGCTTCTTGCTTGGGCTTCTCTCCTGGAGGCCCTCGGTCAGACCCAGTGTTGACATGTGGCAAGACGCTCCTCGGGGCGCATCTTGCTGGGGCTTCTCTCATGGAGGCACTCAGTCAGACCCAGTGTTGACATGTGGCAAGATGCTCCTCGGGGAGCGTGTTGCTTGGACCTCTCTCATGGATGCCCTCTGTCAGACCCAGTGGTGACATGTGGCAAGACTCTCCGCGGGGCGCGTCTTGCTTGGGCTTCTGTCATGGAGGCCCTCATTCAGACCCAGTGTTGACATGTGTCAAGACGCTCCTCGGGGCGTGTCTTGCTTGGGCCTCTCTCCTGGAGGCGCTCAGTCAGACCCAGTGTTGACATGTGGCAAGACGCTCCTCGGGGCGCTTCTTGCTTGGGCCTCTCTCCTGGCGGCCCTCAGTCAGACCCATTGTTGACATGTGGCAAGACGCTCCTCGGGGCACGTCTTGCTTGGGTCTCTCTCCTGGAGGCGCTCAGTCAGACCGAGTAGTGAAATGTGGCAAGACGCTCCTCGGGGCGCGTCTTGCTGGGGCTTCTCTCATGGAGGCACTCAGTCAGACACAGTGTTGACATGTGGCAAGACGCTCCTCGGGGTGCGTCTTGCTTGGGCTTCTCTGCTGGAGGCCCTCAGTCAGACCCATTGTTGACATGTGGCAAGAAGCTCCTCGGGGCGCTTCTTGCTTGGGCCTCTCTCCTGGAGGCGCTCAGTCAGACCGAGTGCTGACATGTGGCAAGACGCTCCTCGGGGCGCGTCTTGCTGGGGCCTCTCTCCTGGAGGCGCTCAGTCAAACCCAGTGTTGACATGTGTCAAGACGCTCCTCGGGCGTTTCTTGCTTGCGCCTCTCTCCTGGAGGCGCTCAGTCAGACCCAGAGGTCACATGTGGCAAGATTCTCCTCGGGCCTCTCTCCTGGAGGCGCTCAGTCAGACCCAGTGTTGACATGTGGCAAGACGCTCCTCGGGGCGCGTCTTGCTTGGGCCTCTCTCCTGGAGGTGCTCAGTCAGACCCAGTGTTGACATGTGGCAAGACGCTCCTCGGGGCGCGTCTTGCTGGGGCTTCTCTCATGGAGGCACTCAGTCAGACCCAGTGTTGACATGTGGCAAGATGCTCGTCGGGGCACGTCTTGCTTGGGCCTCTCTCCTGGAGGCGCTCAGTCAGACCCAGAGGAGACATGTGTCAAGACCCTCCTCGGGGCGCGTCTTGCTTGGGCCTCTCTCCTGGAGGCGCTCAGTCAGACCGAGTGCTGACATGTTGCAAGACGCTCCTCTGGGCGCGTCTTGCTTGGGCCTCTCTCCTGGAGGTGCTCAGTCAGACCCAGTGTTCACATGTGGCAAGACGCTCCTCGGGGCGCGTCTTGCTTGGGCCTCTCTCCTGGAGGCGCTCAGTCAGACCCAGTGTTGACATGTGGCAAGACGCTCCTCGGGGCGCGTCTTGCTTGGGCCTCTCCCCTGGAGGCGCTCAGTCTGACCCAGTGTTGACATGTGGCAAGACGCTCCTCTGGGCGCGTCTTGCTTGGGCCTCTCTCCTGGAGGCGCTCAGTCAGACTGAGTGCTGACATGTGGCAAGACGCTCCTCGGGGCGCGTCTTATTTGGGCCTCTCTCCTGGAGGCCCTCAGTCAGACCCAGTGTTGACATGTGGCAACACGCTCCTCGGGGCGCGTCTTGCTTGGGCCTCTCTCCAGAAGGCCCTCAATCAGACCCAGTGTTGACACGTGGCAAGACGCTCCTCGGGGCGCGTCTTACTTGGGCCTCTCTCCTGGAGGCGTTCAGTCAGACTGAGTAGTGACATGTGGCCTGACGCTTCTCGGGGCGCGTGTTGCGTTGGCCTCTCTCCTGGAGGCGCTCAGTCAGACCAAGTGGTGACATGTGGCAAGACACTCCTCGGGGCGTGTCTTGCTTTGGCCTCTTTCCTGGAGGCGCTCAGTCAGACCGAGTGCTGACATGTGGAAAGACGCTCCTCGGGGCGCGTCTTGCTTGGGCTTCTCTCCTGGAGGCGCTCAGAAAGACCCAGTGTTGACATGTGACAAGACGCTCCTCGGGGCGCGTCTTGCTTGGGCCTCTCTCCTGGAGGCGCTCAGTCAGACCCAGTGTTGACATGTGGCAACACGCTCCTCGGGGCGCGTCTTGCTTGGGCCTCTCTCCAGAAGGCCCTCAATCAGACCCAGTGTTGACACGTGGCAAGACGCTCCTCGGGGCGCGTCTTACTTGGGCCTCTCTCCTGGAGGCGCTCAGTCAGGCTGAGTAGTGACATGTGGCCTGACGCTCCTCGGGGCGCGTCTTGCTTGGGCCTCTCTCCTGGAGGCGCTCAGTCAGACCAAGTGGTGACATGTGGCAAGACACTCCTCGGGGCGCGTCTTGCTTGGGCCTCTCTCCTGGAGGCCCTCTGTCAGACCCAGTGTTGACATGTGTCAAGACGCTCCTCGGGGCGTGTCTTGATTGGGCTTCTCTCCTGGAGGCCCTCAGTCATACCCATTGTTGACATGTGGCAAGACTCTCCTCGGGGCGCGTCTTGCTTTGGCCTCTCTCCTGGAGGCGCTCAGTCAGACCGAGTGCTGACATGTGGAAAGACGCTCCTCGGGGCGCGTCTTGCTTGGGCTTCTCTCCTGGAGGCGCTCAGAAAGACCCAGTGTTGACATGTGACAAGACGCTCCTCGGGGCGCGTCTTGCTTGGGCCTCTCTCCTGGAGGCGCTCAGTCAGACCCAGTGGTGACATGTGGCAAGACACTCTTCGGGGCGTGTCTTGCTTGGGCTTCTCTCCTGGAGGCGCTCAGAAAGACCCAGTGTTGACATGTGACAAGACGCTCCTCGGGGCGCGTCTTGCTTGGGCCTCTCTCCCGGAGGCGCTCAGTCAGACCCAGTGGTGACATGTGGCAAGACACTCCTCGGGGCGCGTCTTGCTATGGCCTCTCTCCTGGATGCCCTCTGTCAGACCGAGTGTTGACATGTGGCAAGACTCTCCTCGGGGCGTGTCTTGCTTCGGCTTCTCTCATGGAGGCCCTCAGTCAGACCCAGTGTTGACATGTGTCAAGACGCTCCTCGGGCCGTGTCTTGCTTGGGCCTCTCTCCTGGAGGCGCTCAGTCAGACCCAGTGTTGACATGTGGCAAGACGCTCCTCGGGGCGCGTCTTGCTTGGGCTTCTCTCCTGGAGGCCCTCAGTCAGACCCATTGTTGACATGTGGCAAGACGCTCCTCGGGGCACGTCTTGCTTGGGCCTCTCTCCTGGAGGCGCTCAAACAGACCGAGTAGTGACATGTGGAAAGACGCTCCTCGGGGCACGTCTTGCTTGGACCTCTCTCCCTGAGGCGCTCAGTGAGACCGAGTAGTGACATGTGGCAAGACGCTCCTCGGGGCGCGTCTTGCTTGGGCCTCTCTCATGGAGGCCCTCTGTCAGACCCAGTGTTGATATGTGTCAAGACGCTCCTCCTGGGGCGTCTTGCTTTGGCCTCTCTCCTGGAGGCGCTCAGTCAGACCGAGTGCTGACATGTGGCAAGAAGCTCCTCGGGGCGCGTCTTGCTTGGGCTTCTCTCCCGGAGGCCCTCAGTAAGAACCATTGTTGACATGTGGCAAGACGCTCATCGGGGCGCGTCTTGCTTGGGCCTCTCTCCAGAAGGCCCTCAATCAGACCCAGTGTTGACACGTGGCAAGACGCTCCTCGGGGCGCGTCTTGCTTGGGCCTCTCTCCTGGAGGCGCTCAGTCAGACTGAGTAGTGACATGTGGCCTGACGCTCCTCGGGGCGCGTGTTGCTTGGGCCTCTCTCCTGGAGGCGCTCAGTCAGACCAAGTGGTGACATGTGGCAAGACACTCCTCGGGGCGCGTCTTGCTTGGGCCTCTCTCCTGGAGGCCCTCTGTCAGACCCAGTGTTGACATGTGTCAAGACGCTCCTCGGGGCGTGTCTTGCTTGGGCTTCTCTTCTGGAGGCCCTCAGTCATACCCATTGTTGACAAGTGGCAAGACGCTCCTCGGGGCGCATCTTGCTTTGGCCTCTCTCCTGGAGGCGCTCAGTCAGACCGAGTGCTGACAAGTGACAAGACGCTCCTCGGGCCGCGTGTTGCTTGGGCTTCTCTCCTGGAGGCCCTCAGTCAGACCCATTGTTGTTATGTTGCAAGACGCTCCTTTGGGCGCGTCTTGCTTGGGCCTCTCTCCTGGAGGCGCTCAGTCAGACCGAGTGCTGACATGTGGAAAGACGCTCCTCAGGGCGCGTCTTGCTTGGGCTTCTCTCCTGGAGGCGCTCAGAAAGACCCAGTGTTGACATGTGACAAGACGCTCCTCAGGGCGCGTCTTGGTTGGGCCTCTCTCCTGGAGGCGCTCAGTCAGACCCAGTGGTGATATGTGGCAAGACGCTCCTCGGGGCGCGTCTTGCTTGGACCTCTCTCCCTGAGGCGCTCAGTCAGACCGAGTAGTGACATGTGGCAAGACGCTCCTCGGGGCGCGTCTTGCTTGGACCTCTCTCCCTGAGGCGCTCAGTCAGACCCAGTGTTGACTTTTGGCAAGACACTCCTCGGGGCGCGTCTTGCTTGGGCCTCTCTCATGGAGGCCCTCTGTCAGACCCAGTGTTGTCATGTGTCAAGACGCTCCTCGGGGGGCGTCTTGCTTTGGCCTCTCTCCTGGAGGCGCTCAGTCAGACTGAGTGTTGACATGTGGCAAGAAGCTCCTCGGGGCGCGTCTTGCTTGGGCCTCTCTCCAGAAGGCCCTCAATCAGACCCATTGTTGACACGTGGCAAGACGCTCCTCGGGGTGCGTCTTGCTTGGGCCTCTCTCCTGGAGGCGCTCAGTCAGACTGAGTAGTGACATGTGGCCTGACGCTCCTCGGGGAGCGTGTTGCTTGGGCCTCTCTCCTGGAAGCGCTCAGTCAGACTGAGTAGTGACATGTTGCCTGACGCTCCTCGGGGCGCGTGTTGCTTGGGCCTCTCTCCTGGAGGCGCTCAGTCAGACCAAGTGGTGACATGTGGCAAGACGCTCCTCGGGGCGCGTCTTGCTTGGGCCTCTCTCCTGGAGGCGCTCAGTCAGACTGAGTAGTGACATGTGGCCTGACGCTCCTCGGGGTGCGTGTTGCTTTGGCCTCTCTCCTGGAGGCGCTCAGTCAGACCGAGTGCTGACATGTGGAAAGACGCTCCTCGGGGCGCGTCTTGCTTGGGCTTCTCTCCTGGAGGCGCTCAGAAAGACCCAGTGTTGACATGTGACAAGACGCTCCTCGGGGCGCGTCTTGCTTGGGCCTCTCTCCTGGAGGCGCTCAGTCAGACCCAGTGGTGACATGTGGCAAGACACTCTTCGGGGCGTGTCTTGCTTGGGCTTCTCTCCTGGAGGCGCTCAGAAAGACCCAGTGTTGACATGTGACAAGACGCTCCTCGGGGCGCGTCTTGCTTGGGCCTCTCTCCCGGAGGCGCTCAGTCAGACCCAGTGGTGACATGTGGCAAGACACTCCTCGGGGCGCGTCTTGCTATGGCCTCTCTCCTGGATGCCCTCTGTCAGACCGAGTGTTGACATGTGGCAAGACTCTCCTCGGGGCGTGTCTTGCTTCGGCTTCTCTCATGGAGGCCCTCAGTCAGACCCAGTGTTGACATGTGTCAAGACGCTCCTCGGGCCGTGTCTTGCTTGGGCCTCTCTCCTGGAGGCGCTCAGTCAGACCCAGTGTTGACATGTGGCAAGACGCTCCTCGGGGCGCGTCTTGCTTGGGCTTCTCTCCTGGAGGCCCTCAGTCAGACCCATTGTTGACATGTGGCAAGACGCTCCTCGGGGCACGTCTTGCTTGGGCCTCTCTCCTGGAGGCGCTCAAACAGACCGAGTAGTGACATGTGGAAAGACGCTCCTCGGGGCACGTCTTGCTTGGACCTCTCTCCCTGAGGCGCTCAGTGAGACCGAGTAGTGACATGTGGCAAGACGCTCCTCGGGGCGCGTCTTGCTTGGGCCTCTCTCATGGAGGCCCTCTGTCAGACCCAGTGTTGATATGTGTCAAGACGCTCCTCGGGGGGCGTCTTGCTTTGGCCTCTCTCCTGGAGGCGCTCAGTCAGACCGAGTGCTGACATGTGGCAAGAAGCTCCTCGGGGCGCGTCTTGCTTGGGCTTCTCTCCCGGAGGCCCTCAGTAAGAACCATTGTTGACATGTGGCAAGACGCTCATCGGGGCGCGTCTTGCTTGGGCCTCTCTCCAGAAGGCCCTCAATCAGACCCAGTGTTGACACGTGGCAAGACGCTCCTCGGGGCGCGCCTTGCTTGGGCCTCTCTCCTGGAGGCGCTCAGTCAGACTGAGTAGTGACATGTGGCCTGACGCTCCTCGGGGCGCGTGTTGCTTGGGCCTCTCTCCTGGAGGCGCTCAGTCAGACCAAGTGGTGACATGTGGCAAGACACTCCTCGGGGCGCGTCTTGCTTGGGCCTCTCTCCTGGAGGCCCTCTGTCAGACCCAGTGTTGACATGTGTCAAGACGCTCCTCGGGGCGTGTCTTGCTTGGGCTTCTCTCCTGGAGGCCCTCAGTCATACCCATTGTTGACAAGTGGCAAGACGCTCCTCGGGGCGCATCTTGCTTTGGCCTCTCTCCTGGAGGCGCTCAGTCAGACCGAGTGCTGACAAGTGACAAGACGCTCCTCGGGCCGCGTGTTGCTTGGGCTTCTCTCCTGGAGGCCCTCAGTCAGACCCATTGTTGTTATGTTGCAAGACGCTCCTTTGGGCGCGTCTTGCTTGGGCCTCTCTCCTGGAGGCGCTCAGTCAGACCGAGTGCTGACATGTGGAAAGACGCTCCTCAGGGCGCGTCTTGCTTGGGCTTCTCTCCTGGAGGCGCTCAGAAAGACCCAGTGTTGACATGTGACAAGACGCTCCTCAGGGCGCGTCTTGGTTGGGCGTCTCTCCTGGAGGCGCTCAGTCAGACCCAGTGGTGATATGTGGCAAGACGCTCCTCGGGGCGCGTCTTGCTTGGACCTCTCTCCCTGAGGCGCTCAGTCAGACCGAGTAGTGACATGTGGCAAGACGCTCCTCGGGGCGCGTCTTGCTTGGACCTCTCTCCCTGAGGCGCTCAGTCAGACCCAGTGTTGACATTTGGCAAGACACTCCTCGGGGCGCGTCTTGCTTGGGCCTCTCTCATGGAGGCCCTCTGTCAGACCCAGTGTTGTCATGTGTCAAGACGCTCCTCGGGGGGCGTCTTGCTTTGGCCTCTCTCCTGGAGGCGCTCAGTCAGACTGAGTGTTGACATGTGGCAAGAAGCTCCTCGGGGCGCGTCTTGCTTGGGCCTCTCTCCAGAAGGCCCTCAATCAGACCCATTGTTGACACGTGGCAAGACGCTCCTCGGGGTGCGTCTTGCTTGGGCCTCTCTCCTGGAGGCGCTCAGTCAGACTGAGTAGTGACATGTGGCCTGACGCTCCTCGGGGAGCGTGTTGCTTGGGCCTCTCTCCTGGAAGCGCTCAGTCAGACTGAGTAGTGACATGTTGCCTGACGCTCCTCGGGGCGCGTGTTGCTTGGGCCTCTCTCCTGGAGGCGCTCAGTCAGACCAAGTGGTGACATGTGGCAAGACGCTCCTCGGGGCGCGTCTTGCTTGGGCCTCTCTCCTGGAGGCGCTCAGTCAGACTGAGTAGTGACATGTGGCCTGACGCTCCTCGGGGTGCGTGTTGCTTGGGCCTCTCTCCTGGAGGCGCTCAGTCAGACCAAGTGGTGACATTTGGCAAGACACTTCTCGGGGCGCGTCTTGCTTGGGCCTCTCTCATGGAGGCCCTCTGTCAGACCAAGTGTTGACATGTGTCAAGACGCTCCTCGGGGCGCGTCTTGCTTTGGCCTCTCTCCTGGAGGCGCTCAGTCAGACCGAGTGCTGACATGTGGCAAGACGCTCCTCGGGCCGCGTGTTGCTTGGGCTTCTCTCCTGGAGGCCCTCAGTCAGACCCAGGTTTGACATGTGTCAAGACGCTCCTCGGGGCGTGTCTTGCTTGGGCCTCTCTCCTGGAGGCGCTCATTCAGACCCAGTGTTGACATGTGGCAAGACGCTCCTCGGGGCGTGTCTTGCTTGGGCTTCTCTCCTGGAGGCCCTCAGTCAGACCCATTGTTGACATGTGGCAAGACGCTCCTCGGGGCGCGTCTTGCTTTGGCCTCTCTCCTGGAGGCGCTCAGTCAGACCGAGTGCTGACAAGTGGCAAGACGCTCCTCGGGCCGCGTGTTGCTTGGGCTTCTCTCCTGGAGGCCCTCAGTCAGACCCATTGTTGTTATGTTGCAAGTCGCTCCTTTGGGCGCGTCTTGCTTGGGCCTCTCTCCTGGAGGCGCTCAGTCAGACCGAGTGCTGACATGTGGAAAGACGCTCCTCGGGGCGCGTCTTGCTTGGGCTTCTCTCCTGGAGGCGCTCAGAAAGACCCAGTGTTGACATGTGACAAGACGCTCCTCAGGGCGCGTCTTGGTTGGGCCTCTCTCCTGGAGGCACTCAGTCAGACCCAGTGGTGGCATGTGGCAAGACGCTCCTCGGTGCGCGTATTGCTTGGGCCTCTCTCCTGGATGCCCTCTGTCAGACCGAGTGTTGACATGTGGCAAGACTCTCCTCGGGGCGCGTCTTGCTTGGGCTTCTCTCATGGAGGCCCTCAGTCAGACCCAGGTTTGACATGTGTCAAGACGCTCCTCGGGGCGTGTCTTGCTTGGGCCTCTCTCCTGGAGGCGCTCATTCAGACCCAGTGTTGACATGTGGCAAGACGCTCCTCGGGGCGCGTCTTGCTTGGGCTTCTCTCCTGGAGGCCCTCAGTCAGACCCATTGTTGACATGTGGCAAGACGTTCCTCGGGGCACGTCTTGCTTGGGCCTCTCTCCTGGAGGCGCTCAAACAGACCGAGTAGTGGCATGTGGCAAGACGCTCCTCGGGGCGCGTCTTGCTGGGGCTTCTCCCATGGAGGCACTCAGTCAGACCCAGTGTTGATATGTGGCAAGACGCTCCTCGGGGCGCGTCTTGCTTGGACCTCTCTCCCTGAGGCGCTCAGTCAGACCGAGTAGTGACATGTGGCAAGACGCTCCTCGGGGCGCGTCTTGCTTGGACCTCTCTCCCTGAGGCACTCAGTCAGACCCAGTGTTGACATTTGGCAAGACACTCCTCGGGGCGCGTCTTGCTTGGGCCTCTCTCATGGAGGCCCTCTGTCAGACCCAGTGTTGACATGTGTCAAGACGCTCCTCGGGGGGCGTCTTGCTTTGGCCTCTCTCCTGGAGGCGCTCAGTCACACCGAGTGCTGACATGTGGCAAGAAGCTCCTCGGGGCGCGTCTTGCTTGGGCTTCTCTCCTGGAGGCCCTCAGTAAGAACCATTGTTGACATGTGGCAAGAAGCTCCTCGGGGCTCGTCTTGCTTGGGCCTCTCTCCAGAAGGCCCTCAGTCAGACCCAGGTTTGACATGTGTCAAGACGCTCCTCGGGGCGTGTCTTGCTTGGGCCTCTCTCCTGGAGGCGCTCATTCAGACCCAGTGTTGACATGTGGCAAGACGCTCCTCGGGGCGCGTCTTGCTTGGGCTTCTCTCCTGGAGGCCCTCAGTCAGACCCATTGTTGACATGTGGCAAGACGCTCCTCGGGGCACATCTTGCTTGGGCCTCTCTCCTGGAGGCGCTCAAACAGACCGAGTAGTGACATGTGGCAAGACGCTCCTCAGGGCGCGTCTTGCTGGGGCTTCTCTCATGGAGGCACTCAGTCAGACCCAGTGTTGATATGTGGCAAGACGCTCCTCGGGGCGCGTCTTGCTTGGACCTCTCTCCCTGAGGCGCTCAGTCAGACCGAGTAGTGACATGTGGCAAGACGCTCCTCGGGGTGCGTTTTGCTTGGACCTCTCTCCCTGAGGCGCTCAGTCAGACCCAGTGTTGACATTTGGCAAGACGCTCCTCGGGCCGCGTGTTGCTTGGGCTTCTCTCCTGGAGGCCCTCAGTCAGACCCATTGTTGACATGTGGCAAGACGCTCCTCGGGGCGCGTCTTGCTTGGGCCTCTCTCATGGAGGCCCTCAGTCAGACCCAGGTTTGACATGTGTCAAGACGCTCCTCGGGGCGTGTCTTGCTTGGGCTTCTCTCCTGGAGGCCCTCAGTCAGACCCATTGTTGACATGTGACAAGACGCTCCTCGGGGCACGTCTTGCTTGGGCCTCTCTCCTGGAGGCGCTCAGTCAGACCGAGTAGTGACATGTGACAAGACGCTCCTCGGGGCGCGTCTTGCTGGGGCTTCTCTCATGGAGGCACTCAGTCAGACACAGTGTTGACATTTGGCAAGACGCTCCTCGGGGCGCGTGTTGCTTGGACCTCTCTCCTGGAGGCGCTCAGTCAGACCCAGTGTTGACATGTGTCAAGACACTCCTCAGGTGTTTCTTGCTTGGGCCTCTCTCCTGGAGGCCCTCAGTCAGACCCATTGTTGACTTGTGGCAAGACGCTCCTTCGGGCGCATCTTGCTTGGGCCTCTCTCCTGGAGGCGCTCAGTCAGACCGAGTGCTGACATGTGGCAAGAAGCTCCTCGGGGCGCGTCTTCCTTGGGCTTCTCTCCTGGAGGCCCTCAGTCAGACCCATTGTTGACATGTGGCAAGACGCTCCTTGGGGCGCGTATTGCTTGGGCCTCTCTCCTGGATGCCCTCTGTCAGACCCAGTGTTGACATGTGGCAAGACTCTCCTTGGGGCGCGTCTTGCTTGGGCTTCTCACATGGAGGCCCTCAGTCAGACCCAGTGTTGACATGTGTCAAGACGCTCCTCGGGGCGTGTCTTGCTTGGGACTCTCTCCTGGAGGCGCTCAGTCAGACCCAGTGTTGACATGTGGCAAGACGCTCCTCAGGCGTTTCTTGCTTGGGCCTCTCTCCTGGAGGCCCTCAGTCAGACCCATTGTTGACATGTGGCAAGACGCTCCTTCGGGCGCATCTTGCTTGGGCCTCTCTCCTGGAGGCGCTCAGTCAGACCGAGTGCTGACATGTGGCAAGACGCTCCTCGGGGCACGTCTTGCTTGGGCCTCTCTCCTGGAGGCGCTCAGTCAGACCCAGAGGAGACATGTGTCAAGACGCTCCTCGGGGCGCGTCTTGCTTGGGCCTCTCTCCTGGAGGCGCTCAGTCAGACCCAGTGTTGACATGTGGCAAGACGCTCCTCGGGGCGCGTCTTGCTTGGGCCTCTCTCCTGGGGAGGCGATCAGTCAGACCCAGTGTTGACATGTGTAAAGACGATCCTCGGGCGTTTCTTGCTTGGGCCTCTCTCCTGGAGGCGCTCAGTCAGACCCAGTGTTGACATGTGGCAAGACGCTCCTCGGGGCGCGTCTTGCTTGGGCCTCTCTCCTGGAGGCGCTCAGTCAGACCTAGTGCTGACATGTGGCAAGACGCTCCTCGGGGCGCGTCTTGCTTGGGCTTCTCTCCTGGAGGCCCTCAGTCAGACCCTTCGTTGACATGTGGCAAGACGCTCCTCGGGGCGCGTCTTGCTTGGCCCTCTCTCCTGGAGGCGCTCAGTCAGACCGAGTGCTGACATGTGGCAAGACGCTCCTCGGGGCGCATCTTGCTTGGGCTTCTCTCCTGGAGGCCCTCAGTCAGACCCATTGTTGACATGTGGCAAGACGCTCCTTCGGGCGCATCTTGCTTGGGCCTCTCTCCTGGAGGCGCTCAGTCAGACCGAGTGCTGACATGTGGCAAGACGCTCCTCGGGGCACGTCTTGCTGGGGCTTCTCTCCTGGAGGCGCTCAGTCAGACCCAGTGTTGACATGTGACAAGACGCTCCTCGGGGCGCGTCTTGCTTGGGCCTCTCTCCTGGAGGCGCTCAGTCAGACCCAGAGGTGACATGTGGCAAGACGCTCCTCGGGGCACGTCTTGCTTGGGCCTCTCTCCTGGAGGCCCTCTGTCAAACCCAGCGTTGACATGTGGCAAGATGCTCCTCGGGGCTTATCTTGCTTGGGCCTCTCTCCTGGAGGCGCTCAGTCAGACCGAGTGCTGACATGTGGCAAGACGCTCCTCGGGGCACGTCTTGCTGGGGCTCCTCTCCTGGAGGCGCTCAGTCAGACCCAGTGTGGACATGTGACACGACGCTCCTCGGGGCGCGTCTTGCTTGGGCCTCTCTCCTGGAGGCGCTAAGTCAGACCCAGTGTTGACATGTGGCAAGACACTCCTCGGGGCGCATCTTGCTTGGGCCTCTCTCATGGAGGCCCTCTGTCAGACCCAGTGTTGACGTGTGTCAAGACGCTCCTCGGGGCGCATCTTGCTTTGGCCTCTCTCCTGGAGGCGCTCAGTCAGACCGAGTGCTGACATGTGGCAAGAAGTTCCTCGAGGCGCGTCTTCCTTGGGCTTCTCTCCTGGAGGCCCTCAGTCAGACCCATTGTTGAAATGTGGCAAGACGCTCCTCGGGGCGCGTATTGCTTGGGCCTCTCTCCTGGATGCCCTCTGTCAGACCCAGTGTTGACATGTGGCAAGACTCTCCTTGGGGTGCGTCTTGCTTGGGCTTCTCACATGGAGGCCCTCAGTCACACCCAGTGTTGACATGTGTCAAGACGCTCCTCGGGGCGTGTCTTGCTTGGGACTCTCTCCTGGAGGCGCTCAGTCAGACCCAGTGTTGACATGTGGCAAGACGCTCCTCGGGGTGCTTCTTGCTTGGGCTTCTCTCCTGGAGGCCCTCAGTCAGACCCATTGTTGACATGTGACAAGACGCTCCTCGGGGCACGTCTTGCTTGGGCCTCTCTCCTGGAGGCGCTCAATCAGACCGAGTAGTGACATGTGACAAGACGCTCCTCGTCTTGCTGGGGCTTCTCTCATGGAGGCACTCAGTCAGACCCAGTGTTCACATTTGGCAAGACGCTCCTCGGGGCGTGTTGCTTGGACCTCTCTCCTGGAGGCGCTCAGTCAGACCCAGTGTTGACATGTGTCAAGACACTCCTCGGGCGTTTCTTGCTTGGGCCTCTCTCCTGGAGGCCCTCAGTCAGACCCATTGTTGACATGTGGCAAGACGCTCCTTCGGGCGCATCTTGCTTGGGCCTCTCTCCTGGAGGCGCTCAGTCAGACCGAGTGCTGACATGTGGCAAGACGCTCCTCGGGGCACGTCTTGCTTGGGCCTCTCTCCTGGAGGCGCTCAGTCAGACCCAGAGGAGACATGTGTCAAGACGCTCCTCTGGGCGCGTCTTGCTTGGGCCTCTCTCCTGGATGTGCTCAGTCAGACTGAGTGCTGACATAAGGCAAGATGCTCCTCAGGGCGCGTCTTGCTGGGGCCTCTGTCCTGGAGGTGCTCAATCAGACCCAGTGGTGACACGTGGCAAGACACTCCTCGGGGCGCGTCTTGCTTGGGCCTCTCTCATGGAGGCCCTCTGTCAGACCCAGTGTTGACATGTGTCAAGACGCTCCTCGGGGCGTGTCTTGCTTTGGCCTCTCTCCTGGAGGCGCTCAGTCAGACCGAGTGTTCACATGTGTCAAGACGCTCCTCGGGCGTTTCTTGCTTGGGCCTCTCTCCTGGAGGCGCTCAGTCAGACCCAGAGGTGACATGTGGCAAGACGCTCCTCGAGCCTCTCTCCTGGAGGCGCTCAGTCAGACCCAGTGTTGACATGTGGCAAGACGCTTCTCGGGGCACGTCTTGCTTGGGCCTGTCTCCTGGAGGAGCTCAGTCAGACCCAGTGGTGACACGTGGCAAGACGCTCCTCGGGGCGCATCTTGCTTGGGCCTCTCTCCTGGAGGCGCTAAGTCAGACCCAGTGTTGACACGTGGCAAGACGCTCCTCGGGGCGCGTCTTGCTTGGGCCTCTCTCCTGGAGGCGCTCAGTCAGACCCAGTGTTGACAGGTGGCAAGACACTCCTCGGGGCGCGTCTTGCTTGGGCCTCTGTCATGGAGGCCCTCTGTCAGACCCAGTGTTGACATGTGTCAAGACGCTCCTCGGGGCGCGTCTTGCTTTGGCCTCTCTACTGGAGGTGCTTAGTCAGACCGAGTGCTGACATGTGGCAAGAAGCTCCTCGGGGCGCGTCTTGCATGGGCTTCTCTCCTGGAGGCCCTCAGTCAGACCCAGTGGTGACACGTGGCAAGACGCTCCTCGGGGCGCATCTTGCTTGGGCCTCTCTCCTGGAGGCGCTAAGTCAGACCCAGTGTTGACACGTGGCAAGACGCTCCTCGGGGCGCGTCTTGCTTGGGCCTCTCTCCTGGAGGCGCTCAGTCAGACACAGTGTTGACATGTGGCAAGACACTCCTCGGGGCGCGTCTTGCTTGGGCTTCTCTCATGGAGGCCCTCAGTAAGACCCATTGTTGACATGTGGAAAGAAGCTCCTCGGGGCGCGTCTTGCTTTGGCTTCTCTCCTGGAGGCCCTCAGTCAGACCCAGTGTTGACATGTGGCAAGACGCTCCTCGGGGCGCGTCTTGCTTGGGCCTCTCTCCTGGAGGCGCTCAGTCAGACCCATTGTTGACATGTGGCAAGACGCTCCTCGGGGCACGTCTTGCTTGGGTCTCTCTCCTGGAGGCGCTCAGTCAGACCGAGTAGTGACATGTGGCAAGACGCTCCTCGGGGCGCGTCTTGCTTGGGCTTCTCTCCTAGAAGGCCCTCAGTCCGACCCAGTGTTGACATGTGTCAAGACGCTCCTCGGGGCGTGTCTTGCTTGGGCCTCTCTCCTGGAGGCGCTCAGTCAGACCCAGTGTTGACATGTGGCAAGACGCTCTTCTGGGCGCATCTTGCTTGGGCTTCTCTCCTGGAGGCCCTCAGTCAGACCCATTGTTGACATGTGGCAAGACGCTCCTCGGGGCACGTCTTGCTTGGGCCTCTCTCCTGGAGGTGCTCAGTCAGACCAAGTAGTGACATGTGGCAAGACGCTCCTCGGGGCGCGTCTTGCTTGGACCTTTCTCCTGGAGGCGCTCAGTTAGACCGAGTAGTGACATGTGGCAAGACGCTCCTCGGGCGCGTCTTGCATCGGCCTCTCTCCTGGAGGCGCTCAGTCAGACCGAGTGCTGACATAAGGCAAGACGCTCCTCGGGGTGCGTCTTGCTGGGGCCTCTCTCCTGCAGGTGCTCAATCACACCCAGTGGTGACACGTGGCAAGACGCTCCTCTGGGCGCGTCTTGCTTGGGCCTCTCTCCTGGAGGCCCTCAGTAAGACCCATTGTTGACATGTGGCAAGAAACTCCTCGGGGCGCTTCTTGCTTGGGCCTCTCTCCTGGAGGCGCTCAGTCAGACCGAGTGCTGTCATGTGGCAAGACGCTCCTCGGGGCGCGTCTTGCTGGGGCCTCTCTCCTGGAGGCGCTAAGTCAAACTCAGTGTTGACATGTGTCAAGACGCTCCTCGGGCGTTTCTTGCTTGCGCCTCTCTCCTGGAGGCGCTCAGTCAGACCCAGAGGTGATATGTGGCAAGACGCTCCTCGGGCCTCTCTCCTGGAGGCGCTCAGTCAGACCCAGTGTTGACATGTGGCAAGACGCTCCTCGGGGCGCGTCTTGCTTGGGCCTCTCTCCTGGAGGCGCTCAGTCAGACCCAGAGGAGACATGTGTCAAGACCCTCCTCGGGGCGCGTCTTGCTTTGGCCTCTCTCCTGGAGGCGCTAAGTCAGACCGAGTGCTGACATGTTGCAAGACGCTCCTCTGGGCGCGTCTTGCTTGGGCCTCTCTCCTGGAGGCGCTCAGTCAGACCCAGTGATCACATGTGGCAAGACGCTCCTCGGGGCGCGTCTTGCTTGGGCTTCTCTCCTGGAGGCCCTCAGTCAGACCCATTGTTGACATGTGGCAAGACGCTTCTCGGGGCACGTCTTGCTTGGGCCTCTCTCCAGAAGGCCCTCAATCAGACCCAGTGTTGACACATGGCAATACGCTCCTCGGGGCGCGTCCTACTTGGGCCTCTCTCCTGGAGGCGCTCAGTCAGACTGAGTAGTGACATGTGGCCTGACGCTCCTCGGGGCGCGTGTTGCTTGGGCCTCTCTCCTGGAGGCGCTCAGTCAGACCAAGTGGTCACATGTGGCAAGACACTCCTCGGGGCTCGTCTTGCTTGGGCCTCTCTCCTGGAGGCCCTCTGTCAGACCCAGTGTTGACATGTGTCAAGACGCTCCTCGGGGCGTGTCTTGCTTGGGCTTCTCTCCTGGAGGCCCTCAGTCATACCCATTGTTGACATGTGGCAAGACTCTCCTCGGGGCGCGTCTTGCTTTGGCCTCTCTCCTGGAGGCGCTCAGTCAGACCGACTGCTGACATGTGGAAAGACGCTCCTCGGGGCGCGTCTTGCTTGGGCTTCTCTCCTGGAGGCCCTCTGTCAGACCCAGTGTTGACATGTGGCAAGACGCTCCTCCGGGCGCATCTTGCTTGGGCCTCTCTCCTGGAGGCCCTCAGTCAGACCCATTGTTGACATGTGGCAAGACGCTCCTCGGGGCGCGTCTTGCTTGGGCCTCTCTTCTGGAGGCGCTCAGTCAGACCGAGTGCTGACATAAGGCAAGACGCTCCTCGGGGCGCGTCTTGCTGGGGCCTCTCTCCTGGAGGTGCTCAATCAGACCCAGTGGTGACACGTGGCAAGACGCTCCTCTGGGCGCGTCTTGCTTGGGCCTCTCTCCTGGAGGAGCTCAGTCAGACCCAGTGGTGACACGTGGCAAGACGCTCCTCGGGGCGCATCTTGCTTGGGCCTCTCTCCTGGAGGCGCTAAGTCAGACCCAGTGTTGACACGTGGCAAAACGCTCCTCGGGGCGCGTATTGCTTGGGCCTCTCTCCTGGATGCCCTCTGTCAGACCCAGTGTTGACATGTGGCAAGACTCTCCTCGGGGCGCGTCTTGCTTGGGCTTCTCTCATGGAGGCCCTCAGTCAGACCCAGTGTTGACATGTGTCAAGACGCTCCTCGGGGCGTGTCTTGCTTGGGCCTCTCTCCTTGAGGCGCTCAGTCAGACCCAGTGTTGACATGTGGCAAGACGCTCCTCGGGGCGCTTCTTGCTTGGGCTTCTCTCCTGGAGGCCCTCAGTCAGACCCATTGTTGACATGTGGCAAGACGCTCCTCGGGGCACGTCTTGCTTGGGTCTCTCTCCTGGAGGCGCTCAGTCAGACCGAGTAGTGACATGTGGCAAGACGCTCCTCGGGGCGCGTCTTGCTGGGGCTTCTCTCATGGAGGCACTCAGTCAGACCCAGTGTTGACATGTGGCAAGATGCTCCTCGGGAGGCGTGTTGCTTGGACCTCTCTCCTGGATGCCCTCTGTCAGACCCAGTGTTGGCATGTGGCAGGACTCTCCTCGGGGCACGTCTTGCTTGGGCCTCTCTCCTGGAGGCGCTCAGTCAGACCGAGTGCTGACATGTGGCAAGACGCTCCTCGGGGCGCGTCTTGCTGGGGCCTCTCTCCTGGAGGCGCTCAGTCAAACCCAGTGTTGACATGTGTCAAGACGCTCCTCGGGCGTTTCTTGCTTGCGCCTCTCTCCTGGAGGCGCTCAGTCAGACCCAGAGGTGACATGTAGCAAGACGCTCCTCGGGCCTCTCTCCTGGAGGCGCTCAGTCAGACCCAGTGATGACATGTGGCAAGACACTCCTCGGGGCGCGTCTTGCTTGGGCCTCTCTCCTGGAGGTGCTCAGTCAGACCCAGTGTTGACATGTGGCAAGACGCTCCTCGGGGCGCGTCTTGCTTGGGCTTCTCTCATGGAGGCACTCAGTCAGACCCATTGTTGACATGTGGCAAGACGCTTCTCGGGGCAAGTCTTGCTTGGGCCTCTCTCCAGAAGGCCCTCAATCAGACCCAGTGTTGACACATGGCAAGACGCTCCTCGGGGCGCGTCTTACTTGGGCCTCTCTCCTGGAGGCGCTCAGTCAGACTGAGTAGTGACATGTGGCCTGACGCTCCTCGGGGCGCGTGTTGCTTGGGCCTCTCTCCTGGAGGCGCTCAGTCAGACCAGGTGGTGACATGTGGCAAGACACTCCTCGGGGCTCGTCTTGCTTGGGCCTCTCTCCTGGAGGCCCTCTGTCAGACCCAGTGTTGACATGTGTCAAGACGCTCCTCGGGGCGTGTGTTGCTTGGGCTTCTCTCCTGGAGGCCCTCAGTCATACCCATTGTTGACATGTGGCAAGACTCTCCTCGGGGCGCGTCTTGCTATGGCCTCTCTCCTGGAGGCGCTCAGTCAGACCGACTGCTGACATGTGGAAAGACGCTCCTCGGGGCGCGTCTTGCTTGGGCCTCTCTCCTGGAGGCCCTCAGTCAGACCCATTGTTGACATGTGGCAAGACGCTCCTCGGGGCACGTCTTGCTTGGGTCTCTCTCCTGGAGGCGCTCAGTCAGACCGAGTAGTGACATGTGGCAAGACGCTCCTCGGGGCGCGTCTTGCTGGGGCTTCTCTCATGGAGGCACTCAGTCAGACCCAGTGTTGACATGTGGCAAGATGCTCCTCGGGAGGCGTGTTGCTTGGACCTCTCTCCTGGATGCCCTCTGTCAGACCCAGTGTTGGCATGTGGCAGGACTCTCCTCGGGGCGCGTCTTGCTTGGGCCTCTCTCCTGGAGGCGCTCAGTCAGACCGAGTGCTGACATGTGGCAAGACGCTCCTCGGGGCGCGTCTTGCTGGGGCCTCTCTCCTGGAGGCGCTCAGTCAAACCCAGTGTTGACATGTGTCAAGACGCTCCTCGGGCGTTTCTTGCTTGCGCCTCTCTCCTGGAGGCGCTCAGTCAGACCCAGAGGTGACATGTAGCAAGACGCTCCTCGGGCCTCTCTCCTGGAGGCGCTCAGTCAGACCCAGTGATGACATGTGGCAAGACGCTCCTCGGGGCGCGTCTTGCTTGGGCCTCTCTCCTGGAGGTGCTCAGTCAGACCCAGTGTTGACATGTGGCAAGACGCTCCTCGGGGCGCGTCTTGCTTGGGCTTCTCTCATGGAGGCACTCAGTCAGACCCATTGTTGACATGTGGCAAGACGCTTCTCGGGGCAAGTCTTGCTTGGGCCTCTCTCCAGAAGGCCCTCAATCAGACCCAGTGTTGACACATGGCAAGACGCTCCTCGGGGCGCGTCTTACTTGGGCCTCTCTCCTGGAGGCGCTCAGTCAGACTGAGTAGTGACATGTGGCCTGACGCTCCTCGGGGCGCGTGTTGCTTGGGCCTCTCTCCTGGAGGCGCTCAGTCAGACCAAGTGGTGACATGTGGCAAGACACTCCTCGGGGCTCGTCTTGCTTGGGCCTCTCTCCTGGAGGCCCTCTGTCAGACCCAGTGTTGACATGTGTCAAGACGCTCCTCGGGGCGTGTGTTGCTTGGGCTTCTCTCCTGGAGGCCCTCAGTCATACCCATTGTTGACATGTGGCAAGACTCTCCTCGGGGCGCGTCTTGCTATGGCCTCTCTCCTGGAGGCGCTCAGTCAGACCGACTGCTGACATGTGGAAAGACGCTCCTCGGGGCGCGTCTTGCTTGGGCCTCTCTCCTGGAGGCCCTCAGTCAGACCCATTGTTGACATATGGCAAGACGCTCCTCGGGGCGCGTCTTGCTTGGGCCTGTCTCCTGGAGGCGCTCAGTCAGACCGAGTGCTGACATAAGGCAAGACGCTCCTCGGGGCGCGTCTTGCTGGGGCCTCTCTCCTGGAGGTGCTCAATCAGACCCAGTGGTGACACGTGGCAAGACGCTCCTCTGGGCGCGTCTTGCATGGGCCTCTCTCCTGGAGGAGCTCAGTCAGACCCAGTGGTGACACGTGGCAAGACGCTCCTCGGGGAGCATCTTGCTTGGGCCTCTCTCCTGGAGGCGCTAAGTCAGACCCAGTGTTGACACGTGGCAAAACGCTCCTCGGGGCGCGTATTGCTTGGGCCTCTCTCCTGGATGCCCTCTGTCAGACCCAGTGTTGACATGTGGCAAGACTCTCCTCGGGGCGCGTATTGCTTGGGCTTCTCTCATGGAGGCCCTCAGTCAGACCCAGTGTTGACATGTGTCAAGACGCTCCTCGTGGCGTGTCTTGCTTGGGCCTCTCTCCTGGAGGCGCTCAGTCAGACCCAGTGTTGACATGTGGCAAGACGCTCCTCGGGGCGCTTCTTGCTTGGGCTTCTCTCCTGGAGGCCCTCAGTCAGACCCATTGTTGACATGTGGCAAGACGCTCCTCGGGGCACGTCTTGCTTGGGTCTCTCTCCTGGAGGCGCTCAGTCAGACCGAGTAGTGACATGTGGCAAGACGCTCCTCGGGGCGCGTCTTGCTGGGGCTTCTCTCATGGAGGCACTCAGTCAGACCCAGTGTTGACATGTGGCAAGATGCTCCTCGGGAGGCGTGTTGCTTGGACCTCTCTCCTGGATGCCCTCTGTCAGACCCAGTGTTGACATGTGGCAAGACTCTCCTTGGGGCGCGTCTTGCTTGGGCTTCTCTCATGGAGGCCCTCAGTCAGACCCAGTGTTGACATGTGTCAAGACGCTCCTCGGGGCATGTCTTGCTTGGGCCTCTCTCCTGGAGGCGCTCGGTCAGACCCAGTGTTGACATGTGGCAAGACGCTCCTCCGGGCGCTTCTTGCTTGGGCTTCTCTCCTGGAGGCCCTCTGTCAGACCCAGTGTTGACATGTGGCAAGACGCTCCTCCGGGCGCATCTTGCTTGGGCCTCTCTCCTGGAGGCCCTCAGTCAGACCCATTGTTGACATGTGGCAAGACGCTCCTCGGGGCGCGTCTTGCTTGGGCCTCTCTTCTGGAGGCGCTCAGTCAGACCGAGTGCACACATCAGGCAAGACGCTCCTCGGGGCGCGTCTTGCTGGGGCCTCTCTCCTGGAGGTGCTCAATCAGACCCAGTGGTGACACGTGGCAAGACGCTCCTCTGGGCGCGTCTTGCTTGGGCCTCTCTCCTGGAGGAGCTCAGTCAGACCCAGTGGTGACACGTGGCAAGACGCTCCTCGGGGCGCATCTTGCTTGGGCCTCTCTCCTGGAGGCGCTAAGTCAGACCCAGTGTTGACACGTGGCAAAACGCTCCTCGGGGCGCGTATTGCTTGGGCCTCTCTCCTGGATGCCCTCTGTCAGACCCAGTGTTGACATGTGGCAAGACTCTCCTCGGGGCGCGTCTTGCTTGGGCTTCTCTCATGGAGGCCCTCAGTCAGACCCAGTGTTGACATGTGTCAAGACGCTCCTCGGGGCGTGTCTTGCTTGGGCCTCTCTCCTGGAGGCGCTCAGTCAGACCCAGTGTTGACATGTGGCAAGACGCTCCTCGGGGCGCTTCTTGCTTGGGCTTCTCTCCTGGAGGCCCTCAGTCAGACCCATTGTTGACATGTGGCAAGACGCTCCTCGGGGCACGTCTTGCTTGGGTCTCTCTCCTGGAGGCGCTCAGTCAGACCGAGTAGTGACATGTGGCAAGACGCTCCTCGGGGCGCGTCTTGCTGGGGCTTCTCTCATGGAGGCACTCAGTCAGACCCAGTGTTGACATGTGGCAAGATGCTCCTCGGGAGGCGTGTTGATTGGACCTCTCTCCTGGATGCCCTCTGTCAGACCCAGTGTTGGCATGTGGCAGGACTCTCCTCGGGGCACGTCTTGCTTGGGCCTCTCTCCTGGAGGCGCTCAGTCAGACCGAGTGCTGACATGTGGCAAGACGCTCCTCGGGGCGCGTCTTGCTGGGGCCTCTCTCCTGGAGGCGCTCAGTCAAACCCAGTGTTGACATATGTCAAGACGCTCCTCGGGCGTTTCTTGCTTGCGCCTCTCTCCTGGAGGCGCTCAGTCAGACCCAGAGGTGACATGTAGCAAGACGCTCCTCGGGCCTCTCTCCTGGAGGCGCTCAGTCAGACCCAGTGATGACATGTGGCAAGACGCTCCTCGGGGCGCGTCTTGCTTGGGCCTCTCTCCTGGAGGTGCTCAGTCAGACCCAGTGTTGACATGTGGCAAGACGCTCCTCGGGGCGCGTCTTGCTTGGGCTTCTCTCATGGAGGCACTCAGTCAGACCCATTGTTGACATGTGGCAAGACGCTTCTCGGGGCACGTCTTGCTTGGGCCTCTCTCCAGAAGGCCCTCAATCAGACCCAGTGTTGACACATGTTAAGACGCTCCTCGGGGCGCGTCTTACTTGGGCCTCTCTCCTGGAGGCGCTCAGTCAGACTGAGTAGTGACATGTGGCCTGACGCTCCTCGGGGCGCGTGTTGCTTGGGCCTCTCTCCTGGAGGCGCTCAGTCAGACCAAGTGGTGACATGTGGCAAGACACTCCTCGGGGCTCGTCTTGCTTGGGCCTCTCTCCTGGAGGCCCTCTGTCAGACCCAGTGTTGACATGTGTCAAGACGCTCCTCGGGGCGTGTGTTGCTTGGGCTTCTCTCCTGGAGGCCCTCAGTCATACCCATTGTTGACATGTGGCAAGACTCTCCTCGGGGCGCGTCTTGCTATGGCCTCTCTCCTGGAGGCGCTCAGTCAGACCGACTGCTGACATGTGGAAAGTCGCTCCTCGGGGCGCGTCTTGCTTGGGCCTCTCTCCTGGAGGCCCTCAGTCAGACCCATTGTTGACATGTGGCAAGACGCTCCTCGGGGCGCGTCTTTCTTGGGCCTCTCTCCTGGAGGCGCTCAGTCAGACCGAGTGCTGACATAAGGCAAGACGCTCCTCGGGGCGCGTCTTGCTGGGGCCTCTCTCCTGGAGGTGCTCAATCAGACCCAGTGGTGACACGTGGCAAGACGCTCCTCTGGGCGCGTCTTGCATGGGCCTCTCTCCTGGAGGAGCTCAGTCAGACCCAGTGGTGACACGTGGCAAGACGCTCCTCGGGGCGCATCTTGCTTGGGCCTCTCTCCTGGAGGCGCTAAGTCAGACCCAGTGTTGACACGTGGCAAAACGCTCCTCGGGGCGCGTATTGCTTGGGCCTCTCTCCTGGATGCCCTCTGTCAGACCGAGTGTTGACATGTGGCAAGACTCTCCTCGGGGCGCGTCTTGCTTGGGCTTCTCTCATGGAGGCCCTCAGTCAGACCCAGTGTTGACATGTGTCAAGACGCTCCTCGTGGCGTGTCTTGCTTGGGCCTCTCTCCTGGAGGCGCTCAGTCAGACCCAGTGTTGACATGTGGCAAGACGCTCCTCGGGGCGCTTCTTGCTTGGGCTTCTCTCCTGGAGGCCCTCAGTCAGACCCATTGTTGACATGTGGCAAGACGCTCCTCGGGGCATGTCTTGCTTGGGTCTCTCTCCTGGAGGCGCTCAGTCAGACCGAGTAGTGACATGTGGCAAGACGCTCCTCGGGGCGCGTCTTGCTGGGGCTTCTCTCATGGAGGCACTCAGTCAGACCCAGTGTTGACATGTGTCAAGATGCTCCTCGGGGCATGTCTTGCTTGGGCCTCTCTCCTGGAGGCGCTCGGTCAGACCCAGTGTTGGCATGTGGCAAGACGCTCCTCCGGGCGCTTCTTGCTTGGGCTTCTCTCCTGGAGGCCCTCAGTCAGACCCATTGTTGACATGTGGCAAGAAGCTCCTCGGGGCGCTTCTTGCTTGGGCCTCTCTCCTGGAGGCGCTCAGTCAGACCGAGTGCTGACATGTGGCAAGACGCTCCTCGGGGCGCGTCTTGCTGGGGCCTCTCTCCTGGAGGCGCTCAGTCAAACCCAGTGTTGACATGTGTCAAGACGCTCCTCGGGCGTTTCTTGCTTGCGCCTCTCTCCTGGAGGCGCTCAGTCAGACCCAGAGGTGACATGTGGCAAGACGCTCCTCGGGCCTCTCTCCTGGAGGCGCTCAGTCAGACCCAGTGTTGACATGTGGCAAGACGCTCCTCGGGGCGCGTCTTGCTTGGGCCTCTCTCCTGGAGGTGCTCAGTCAGACCCAGTGTTGACATGTGGCAAGACACTCCTCGGGGCGCGTCTTGCTTGGGCTTCTCTCATGGAGGCACTCAGTCAGACCCAGTGTTGACATGTGGCAAGATGCTCGTCGGGGCACGTCTTGCTTGGGCCTCTCTCCTGGAGGCGCTCAGTCAGACCCAGAGGAGACATGTGTCAAGACCCTCCTCGGGGCGCGTCTTGCTGGGGCCTCTCTCCTGGAGGTGCTCAATCAGACCCAGTGGTGACACGTGGCAAGACGCTCCTCTGGGCGCTTCTTGCATGGGCCTCTCTCCTGGAGGAGCTCAGTCAGACCCAGTGGTGACACGTGGCAAGACGCTCCTCGGGGCGCATCTTGCTTGGGCCTCTCTCCTGGAGGCGCTAAGTCAGACCCAGTGTTGACACGTGGCAAAACGCTCCTCGGGGCGCGTATTGCTTGGGCCTCTCTCCTGGAGGCGCTCAGTAAGACCCATTGTTGACATGTGGCAAGACGCTCCTCGGGGCGCGTATTGCTTGGGCCTCTCTCCTGGATGCCCTCTGTCAGACCCAGTGTTGACATGTGGCAAGACTCTCCTCGGGGCGCGTCTTGCTTGGGCTTCTCTCATGGAGGCACTCAGTCAGACCCAGTGTTGACATGTGGCAAGATGCTCCTCGGGAGGCGTGTTGCTTGGACCTCTCTCCTGGATGCCCTCTGTCAGACCCAGTGTTGACATGTGGCAAGACTCTCCTCGGGGCGCGTCTTGCTTGGGCTTCTCTCATGGAGGCCCTCAGTCAGACCCAGTGTTGACATGTGTCAAGACGCTCCTCGGGGCATGTCTTGCTTGGGCCTCTCTCCTGGAGGCGCTCGGTCAGACCCAGTGTTGACATGTGGCAAGACGCTCCTCCGGGCGCTTCTTGCTTGGGCTTCTCTCCTGGAGGCCCTCAGTCAGACCCATTGTTGACATGTGGCAAGAAGCTCCTCGGGGCGCTTCTTGCTTGGGCCTCTCTCCTGGAGGCGCTCAGTCAGACCGAGTGCTGACATGTGGCAAGACGCTCCTCGGGGCGCGTCTTGCTGGGGCCTCTCTCCTGGAGGCGCTCAGTCAAACCCAGTGTTGACATGTGTCAAGACGCTCCTCGGGCGTTTCTTGCTTGCGCCTCTCTCCTGGAGGCGCTCAGCCAGACCCAGAGGTGACATGTGGCAAGACGCTCCTCGGGCCTCTCTCCTGGAGGCGCTCAGTCAGACCCAGTGTTGACATGTGGCAAGACGCTCCTCGGGGCGCGTCTTGCTTGGGCCTCTCTCCTGGAGGTGCTCAGTCAGACCCAGTGTTGACATGTGGCAAGACACTCCTCGGGGCGCGTCTTGCTTGGGCTTCTCTCATGGAGGCACTCAGTCAGACCCAGTGTTGACATGTGGCAAGATGCTCGTCGGGGCACGTCTTGCTTGGGCCTCTCTCCTGGAGGCGCTCAGTCAGACCCAGAGGAGACATGTGTCAAGACCCTCCTCGGGGCGCGTCTTGCTTGGGCCTCTCTCCTGGAGGCGCTCAGTCAGACCCAGTGTTGACATGTGGCAAGACGCTCCTCGGGGCGCTTCTTGCTTGGGCTTCTCTCCTGGAGGCCCTCGGTCAGACCCAGTGTTGACATGTGGCAAGACGCTCCTCGGGGCGCGTCTTGCTGGGGCTTCTCTCCTGGAGGCCCTCAGTCAGACCCATTGTTGACATGTGGCAAGAAGCTCCTCGGGGCGCTTCTTGCTTGGGCCTCTCTCATGGAGGCGCTCAGTCAGACCGAGTGCTGACATGTGGCAAGACGCTCCTCGGGGCGCGTCTTGCTGGGGCCTCTCTCCTGGAGGCGCTCAGTCAAACCCAGTGTTGACATGTGTCAAGACGCTCCTCGGGCGTTTCTTGCTTGCGCCTCTCTCCTGGAGGCGCTCAGTCAGACCCAGAGGTGACATGTGGCAAGACGCTCCTCGGGCCTCTCTCCTGGAGGCGCTCAGTCAGACCCAGTGTTGACATGTGGCAAGACGCTCCTCGGGGTGCGTCTTGCTTGGGCCTCTCTCCTGGAGGTGCTCAGTCAGACCCAGTGTTTACATGTGGCAAGACTCTCCTCGGGGCGCGTCTTGCTGGGGCTTCTCTCATGGAGGCACTCAGTCAGACCCAGTGTTGACATGTGGCAAGATGCTCGTCGGGGCACGTCTTGCTTGGGCCTCTCTCCTGGAGGCGCTCAGTCAGACCCAGAGGAGACATGTGTCAAGACCCTCCTCGGGGCGCGTCTTGCTTGGGCCTCTCTCCTGGAGGCGCTCAGTCAGACCGAGTGCTGACATGTTGCAAGACGCTCCTCTGGGCACGTCTTGCTTGGGCCTCTCTCCTGGAGGCGCTCAGTCAGACCCAGTGTTCATCATGTGGCAAGACGCTCCTCGGGGCGCGTCTTGCTTGGGCCTCTCTCCTGGAGGCGCTCAGTCAGACCCAGTGTTGACATGTGGCAAGACGCTCCTCGGGGCGCGTCTTGCTTGGGCCTCTCTCCTTGAGGCGCTCAGTCAGACCCAGTGTTGACATGTGGCAAGACACTCCTCGGGGCGCGTCTTGCTTGGGGCTCTCTCCTGGAGGCACTCAGTCAGACTGAGTGCTGACATGTGGCAAGACGCTCCTCGGGGCGCATCTTGCTTGGGCTTCTCTCCTGGAGGCCCTCAGTCAGACCCAGTGTTGACATGTGGCAAGACGCTCCTCGGGGCGCGTCTTATTTGGGCCTCTCTCCTGGGGGCCCTCAGTCAGACCCAGTGTTGACATGTGGCAACACGCTCCTCGGGGCGCGTCTTGCTTGGGCCTCTCTCCAGAAGGCCCTCAATCAGACCCTGTGTTGACACGTGGCAAGACGCTCCTCGGGGCGCGTCTTACTTGGGCCTCTCTCCTGGAGGCGCTCAGTCAGACTGAGTAGTGACATGTGGCCTGACGCTTCTCGGGGCGCGTGTTGCTTGGGCCTCTCTCCTGGAGGCCGTCTGTCAGACCCAGTGTTGACATGTGTCAAGACGCTCCTCGGGGCGTGTCTTGCTTGGGCTTCTCTCCTGGAGGCCCTCAGTCATACCCATTGTTGACATGTGGCAAGACTCTCCTCGGGGCGCGTCTTGCTTTGGCCTCTCTCCTGGAGGCGCTCAGTCAGACCGAGTGCTGACATGTGGAAAGACGCTCCTCGGGGCTCGTCTTGCTTGGGCTTCTCTCCTGGAGGTGCTCAGATAGACCCAGTGTTGACATGTGACAAGACGCTCCTCGGGGCGCGTCTTGCTTGGGCCTCTCTCCTGGAGGCGCTCAGTCAGACCCAGTGTTAACATGTGGCAACACGCTCCTCGGGGCGCATCTTGCTTGGGCCTCTCTCCAGAAGGCCCTCAATCAGACCCAGTGTTGACACGTGGCAAGACGCTCCTCGGGGCGCGTCTTACTTGGGCCTCTCTCCTGGAGGCGCTCAGTCAGACCAAGTGGTGACATGTGGCAAGACACTCCTCGGGGCGCGTCTTGCTTGGGCCTCTCTCCTGGAGGCCCTCTGTCAGACCCAGTGTTGACATGTGTCAAGACGCTCCTCAGGGCGTGTCTTGATTGGGCTTCTCTCCTGGAGGCCCTCAGTCATACCCATTGTTGACATGTGGCAAGACTCTCCTCGGGGCGCGTCTTGCTTTGGCCTCTCTCCTGGAGGCGCTCAGTCAGACCGAGTGCTGACATGTGGAAAGACGCTCCTCGGGGCGCGTCTTGCTTGGGCTTCTCTCCTGGAGGCGCTCAGAAAGACCCAGTGTTGACATGTGACAAGACGCTCCTCGGGGCGCGTCTTGCTTGGGCCTCTCTCCTGGAGGCGCTCAGTCAGACCCAGTGGTGACATGTGGCAAGACACTCCTCGGGGCGCGTCTTGCTTGGGCCTCTCTCCTGGAGGCCCTCTGTCAGACCCAGTGTTGGCATGTGGCAAGACGCTCCTCAGGGCGCATCTTGGTTGGGCCTCTCTCCTGGAGGCGCTCAGTCAGACCCAGTGGTGACATGTGGCAAGATGCTCGTCGGGGCACGTCTTGCTTGGGCCTCTCTCCTGGAGGCGCTCAGTCAGACCCAGAGGAGACATGTGTCAAGACCCTCCTCGGGGCGCGTCTTGCTTGGGCCTCTCTCCTGGAGGCGCTCAGTCAGACCGAGTGCTGACATGTTGCAAGACGCTCCTCTGGGCGCGTCTTGCTTGGGCCTCTCTCCTGGAGGCGCTCAGTCAGACCCAGTGTTCATCATGTGGCAAGACGCTCCTCGGGGCGCGTCTTGCTTGGGCCTCTCTCCTGGAGGCGCTCAGTCAGACCCAGTGTTGACATGTGGCAAGACGCTCCTCGGGGCGCGTCTTGCTTGGGCCTCTCTCCTTGAGGCGCTCAGTCAGACCCAGTGTTGACATGTGGCAAGACACTCCTCGGGGCGCGTCTTGCTTGGGGCTCTCTCCTGGAGGCACTCAGTCAGACTGAGTGCTGACATGTGGCAAGACGCTCCTCGGGGCGCATCTTGCTTGGGCTTCTCTCCTGGAGGCCCTCAGTCAGAACCAGTGTTGACATGTGGCAAGACGCTCCTCGGGGCGCGTCTTATTTGGGCCTCTCTCCTGGGGGCCCTCAGTCAGACCCAGTGTTGACATGTGGCAACACGCTCCTCGGGGCGCGTCTTGCTTGGGCCTCTCTCCAGAAGGCCCTCAATCAGACCCAGTGTTGACACGTGGCAAGACGCTCCTCGGGGCGCGTCTTACTTGGGCCTCTCTCCTGGAGGCGCTCAGTCAGACTGAGTAGTGACATGTGGCCTGACGCTTCTCGGGGCGCGTGTTGCTTGGGCCTCTCTCCTGGAGGCCGTCTGTCAGACCCAGTGTTGACATGTGTCAAGACGCTCCTCGGGGCGTGTCTTGCTTGGGCTTCTCTCCTGGAGGCCCTCAGTCATACCCATTGTTGACATGTGGCAAGACTCTCCTCGGGGCGCGTCTTGCTTTGGCCTCTCTCCTGGAGGCGCTCAGTCAGACCGAGTGCTGAAATGTGGAAAGACGCTCCTCGGGGCGCGTCTTGCTTGGGCTTCTCTCCTGGAGGTGCTCAGAAAGACCCAGTGTTGACATGTGACAAGACGCTCCTCGGGGCGCGTCTTGCTTGGGCCTCTCTCCTGGAGGCGCTCAGTCAGACCCAGTGTTAACATGTGGCAAGACGCTCCTCGGGGCGCGTCTTACTTGGGCCTCTCTCCTGGAGGCGCTCAGTCAGACTGAGTAGTGACATGTGGCCTGACGCTCCTCGGGGCGCGTGTTGCTTGGGCCTCTCTCCTGGAGGCGCTCAGTCAGACCAAGTGGTGACATGTGGCAAGACACTCCTCGGGGCGCGTCTTGCTTGGGCCTCTCTCCTGGAGGCCCTCTGTCAGACCCAGTGTTGACATGTGTCAAGACGCTCCTCAGGGCGTGTCTTGATTGGGCTTCTCTCCTGGAGGCCCTCAGTCATACCCATTGTTGACATGTGGCAAGACTCTCCTCGGGGCGCGTCTTGCTTTGGCCTCTCTCCTGGAGGCGCTCAGTCAGACCGAGTGCTGACATGTGGAAAGACGCTCCTCGGGGCGCGTCTTGCTTGGGCTTCTCTCCTGGAGGCGCTCAGAAAGACCCAGTGTTGACATGTGACAAGACGCTCCTCGGGGCGCGTCTTGCTTGGGCCTCTCTCCTGGAGGCGCTCAGTCAGACCCAGTGGTGACATGTGGCAAGACACTCCTCGGGGCGCGTCTTGCTTGGGCCTCTCTCCTGGAGGCCCTCTGTCAGACCCAGTGTTGGCATGTGGCAAGACGCTCCTCAGGGCGCATCTTGGTTGGGCCTCTCTCCTGGAGGCGCTCAGTCAGACCCAGTGGTGACATGTGGCAAGACGCTCCTCGGGGCGCGTATTGCTTGGGCCTCTCTCCTGGATGCCCTCTGTCAGACCGAGTGTTGACATGTGGCAAGACTCTCCTCGGGGCGTGTCTTGCTTCGGCTTCTCTCATGGAGGCCCTCAGTCAGACCCAGTGTTGACATGTGTCAAGACGCTCCTCGGGGCGTGTCTTGCTTGGGCTTCTCTCTTGGAGGCCCTCAGTCAGACCCAGTGTTGACATGTGTCAAGACGCTCCTCGGGGCGCGTCTTGCTGGGGCTTCTCTCATGGAGACACTCAGTCAGACCCAGTGTTGACATGTGGCAAGATGCTCCTCGGGGCGCGTGTTGCTTGGACCTCTCTCCTGGATGCCCTCTGTCAGACCCAGTGTTGACATGTGGCAAGACTCTCCTCGGGGCGCGTCTTGCTTGGGCTTCTCTCATGGAGGCCCTCAGTCAGACCCAGTGTTGACATGTGTCAAGACGCTCCTCGGGGCATGTCTTGCTTGGGCCTCTCTCCTGGAGGCGCTCAGTCAGACCCAGTGTTGACATGTGGCAAGACGCTCCTCGGGGCGCTTCTTGCTTGGGCTTCTCTCCTGGAGGCCCTCAGTCAGACCCATTGTTGACATGTGGCAAGACGCTCCTCGGGGCACGTCTTGCTGGGGCTTCTCTCATGGAGGCACTCAGTCAGACCCAGTGTTGACATGTGGCAAGACGCTCCTCGGGGCGCGTCTTGCTTGGGCTTCTCTCCTGGAGGCCCTCAGTCAGACCCATTGTTGACATGTGGCAAGAAGCTCCTCGGGGCGCTTCTTGCTTGGGCCTCTCTCCTGGAGGCGCTCAGTCAGACCGAGTGCTGACATGTGGCAAGACGCTCCTCGGGGCGCGTCTTGCTGGGGCCTCTCTCCTGGAGGCGCTCAGTCAAACCCAGTGTTGACATGTGTCAAGACGCTCCTCGGGCGTTTCTTGCTTGCGCCTCTCTCCTGGAGGCGCTCAGTCAGACCCAGAGGTGACATGTGGCAAGACGCTCCTCGGGCCTCTCTCCTGGAGGCGGTCAGTCAGACCCAGTGTTGAAATGTGGCAGGACGCTCCTCGGGGCGCGTCTTGCTTGGGCCTCTCTCCTGGAGGTGCTCAGTCAGACCCAGTGTTGACATGTGGCAAGACACTCCTCGGGGCGCGTCTTGCTGGGGCTTCTCTCATGGAGGCACTCAGTCAGACCCAGTGTTGACATGTGGCAAGATGCTCGTCGGGGCACGTCTTGCTTGGGCCTCTCTCCTGGAGGCGCTCAGTCAGACCCAGAGGAGACATGTGTCAAAACCCTCCTCGGGGCGCGTCTTGCTTGGGCCTCTCTCCTGGAGGCGCTCAGTCAGACCCAGTGATGACATGTGGCAAGACGCTCCTCGGGGCGCTTCTTGCTTGGGCTTCTCTCCTGGAGGCCCTCGGTCAGACCCAGTGTTGACATGTGGCAAGACGCTCCTCGGGGCGCTTCTTGCTGGGGCTTCTCTCATGGAGGCACTCAGTCAGACCCAGTGTTGACATGTGGCAAGATGCTCCTCGGGGCGCGTGTTGCTTGGACCTCTCTCATGGATGCCCTCTGTCAGACCCAGTGGTGACATGTGGCAAGACTCTCCTCGGGGCGCGTCTTGCTTGGGCTTCTGTCATGGAGGCCCTCATTCAGACCCAGTGTTGACATGTGTCAAGACGCTCCTCGGGGCGTGTCTTGCTTGGGCCTCTCTCCTGGAGGCGCTCAGTCAGACCCAGTGTTGACATGTGGCAAGACGCTCCTCGGGGCGCTTCTTGCTTGGGCTTCTCTCCTGGCGGCCCTCAGTCAGACCCATTGTTGACATGTGGCAAGACGCTCCTCGGGGCACGTCTTGCTTGGGTCTCTCTCCTGGAGGCGCTCAGTCAGACCGAGTAGTGAAATGTGGCAAGACGCTCCTCGGGGCGCGTCTTGCTGGGGCTTCTCTCATGGAGGCACTCAGTCAGACACAGTGTTGACATGTGGCAAGACGCTCCTCGGGGTGCGTCTTGCTTGGGCTTCTCTGCTGGAGGCCCTCAGTCAGACCCATTGTTGACATGTGGCAAGAAGCTCCTCGGGGCGCTTCTTGCTTGGGCCTCTCTCCTGGAGGCGCTCAGTCAGACCGAGTGCTGACATGTGGCAAGACGCTCCTCGGGGCGCGTCTTGCTGGGGCCTCTCTCCTGGAGGCGCTCAGTCAAACCCAGTGTTGACATGTGTCAAGACGCTCCTCGGGCGTTTCTTGCTTGCGCCTCTCTCATGGAGGCGCTCAGTCAGACCGAGTGCTGACATGTGGCAAGACGCTCCTCGGGGCGCGTCTTGCTGGGGCCTCTCTCCTGGAGGCGCTCAGTCAGACCCAGAGGAGACATGTGTCAAGACCCTCCTCGGGGCGCGTCTTGCTTGGGCCTCTCTCCTGGAGGCGCTCGGTCAGACCCAGTGTTGACATGTGGCAAGACGCTCCTCGGGGCGCTTCTTGCTTGGGCTTCTCTCCTGGAGGCCCTCGGTCAGACCCAGTGTTGACATGTGGCAAGACGCTCCTCGGGGCGCGTCTTGCTGGGGCTTCTCTCCTGGAGGCCCTCAGTCAGACCCATTGTTGACATGTGGCAAGAAGCGCCTCGGGGCGCTTCTTGCTTGGGCCTCTCTCATGGAGGCGCTCAGTCAGACCGAGTGCTGACATGTGGCAAGACGCTCCTCGGGGCGCGTCTTGCTGGGGCCTCTCTCCTGGAGGCGCTCAGTCAAACCCAGTGTTGACATGTGTCAAGACGCTCCTCGGGCGTTTCTTGCTTGCGCCTCTCTCCTGGAGGCGCTCAGTCAGACCCAGAGGTGACATGTGGCAAGACGCTCCTCGGGCCTCTCTCCTGGAGGCGCTCAGTCAGACCCAGTGTTGACATGTGGCAAGACGCTCCTCGGGGTGCGTCTTGCTTGGGCCTCTCTCCTGGAGGTGCTCAGTCAGACCCAGTGTTTACATGTGGCAAGACGCTCCTCGGGGCGCGTCTTGCTGGGGCTTCTCTCATGGAGGCACTCAGTCAGACCCAGTGTTGACATGTGGCAAGATGCTCGTCGGGGCACGTCTTGCTTGGGCCTCTCTCCTGGAGGCGCTCAGTCAGACCCAGAGGAGACATGTGTCAAGACCCTCCTCGGGGCGCGTCTTGCTTGGGCCTCTCTCCTGGAGGCGCTCAGTCAGACCGAGTGCTGACATGTTGCAAGACGCTCCTCTGGGCGCGTCTTGCTTGGGCCTCTCTCCTGGAGGCGCTCAGTCAGACCCAGTGTTCATCATGTGGCAAGACGCTCCTCGGGGCGCGTCTTGCTTGGGCCTCTCTCCTGGAGGCGCTCAGTCAGACCCAGTGTTGACATGTGGCAAGACGCTCCTCGGGGCGCGTCTTGCTTGGGCCTCTCTCCTTGAGGCGCTCAGTCAGACCCAGTGTTGACATGTGGCAAGACACTCCTCGGGGCGCGTCTTGCTTGGGGCTCTCTCCTGGAGGCACTCAGTCAGACTGAGTGCTGACATGTGGCAAGACGCTCCTCGGGAAGCATCTTGCTTGGGCTTCTCTCCTGGAGGCCCTCAGTCAGACCCAGTGTTGACATGTGGCAAGACGCTCCTCGGGGCGCGTCTTATTTGGGCCTCTCTCCTGGGGGCCCTCAGTCAGACCCAGTGTTGACATGTGGCAACACGCTCCTCGGGGCGCGTCTTGCTTGGGCCTCTCTCCAGAAGGCCCTCAATCAGACCCAGTGTTGACACGTGGCAAGACGCTCCTCGGGGCGCGTCTTACTTGGGCCTCTCTCCTGGAGGCGCTCAGTCAGACTGAGTAGTGACATGTGGCCTGACGCTTCTCGGGGCGCGTGTTGCTTGGGCCTCTCTCCTGGAGGCCGTCTGTCAGACCCAGTGTTGACATGTGTCAAGACGCTCCTCGGGGCGTGTCTTGCTTGGGCTTCTCTCCTGGAGGCCCTCAGTCATACCCATTGTTGACATGTGGCAAGACTCTCCTCGGGGCGCGTCTTGCTTTGGCCTCTCTCCTGGAGGCGCTCAGTCAGACCGAGTGCTGACATGTGGAAAGACGCTCCTCGGGGCGCGTCTTGCTTGGGCTTCTCTCCTGGAGGTGCTCAGAAAGACCCAGTGTTGACATGTGACAAGACGCTCCTCGGGGCGCGTCTTGCTTGGGCCTCTCTCCTGGAGGCGCTCAGTCAGACCCAGTGTTAACATGTGGCAACACGCTCCTCGGGGCGCATCTTGCTTGGGCCTTTCTCCAGAAGGCCCTCAATCAGACCCAGTGTTGACACGTGGCAAGACGCTCCTCGGGGCGCGTCTTACTTGGGCCTCTCTCCTGGAGGCGCTCAGTCAGACTGAGTAGTGACATGTGGCCTGACGCTCCTCGGGGCGCGTGTTGCTTGGGCCTCTCTCCTGGAGGCGCTCAGTCAGACCAAGTGGTGACATGTGGCAAGACACTCCTAGGGGCGCGTCTTGCTTGGGCCTCTCTCCTGGAGGCCCTCTGTCCGACCCAGTGTTGACATGTGTCAAGACGCTCCTCAGGGCGTGTCTTGATTGGGCTTCTCTCCTGGAGGCCCTCAGTCATACCCATTGTTGACATGTGGCAAGACTCTCCTCGGGGCGCGTCTTGCTTTGGCCTCTCTCCTGGAGGCGCTCAGTCAGACCGAGTGCTGACATGTGGAAAGACGCTCCTCGGGGCGCGTCTTGCTTGGGCTTCTCTCCTGGAGGCGCTCAGAAAGACCCAGTGTTGACATGTGACAAGACGCTCCTCGGGGCGCGTCTTGCTTGGGCCTCTCTCCTGGAGGCGCTCAGTCAGACCCAGTGGTGACATGTGGCAAGACACTCCTCGGGGCGCGTCTTGCTTGGGCCTCTCTCCTGGAGGCCCTCTGTCAGACCCAGTGTTGGCATGTGGCAAGACGCTCCTCAGGGCGCATCTTGGTTGGGCCTCTCTCCTGGAGGCGCTCAGTCAGACCCAGTGGTGACATGTGGCAAGACGCTCCTCGGGGCGCGTATTGCTTGGGCCTCTCTCCTGGATGCCCTCTGTCAGACCGAGTGTTGACATGTGGCAAGACTCTCCTCGGGGCGTGTCTTGCTTCGGCTTCTCTCATGGAGGCCCTCAGTCAGACCCAGTGTTGACATGTGTCAAGACGCTCCTCGGGGCGTGTCTTGCTTGGGCTTCTCTCTTGGAGGCCCTCAGTCAGACCCAGTGTTGACATGTGTCAAGACGCTCCTCGGGGCGCGTCTTGCTGGGGCTTCTCTCATGGAGGCACTCAGTCAGACCCAGTGTTGACATGTGGCAAGATGCTCCTCGGGGCGCGTGTTGCTTGGACCTCTCTCCTGGATGCCCTCTGTCAGACCCAGTGTTGACATGTGGCAAGACTCTCCTCGGGGCGCGTCTTGCTTGGGCTTCTCTCATGGAGGCCCTCAGTCAGACCCAGTGTTGACATGTGTCAAGACGCTCCTCGGGGCATGTCTTGCTTGGGCCTCTCTCCTGGAGGCGCTCAGTCAGACCCAGTGTTGACATGTGGCAAGACGCTCCTCGGGGCGCTTCTTGCTTGGGCTTCTCTCCTGGAGGCCCTCAGTCAGACCCATTGTTGACATGTGGCAAGACGCTCCTCGGGGCACGTCTTGCTGGGGCTTCTCTCATGGAGGCACTCAGTCAGACCCAGTGTTGACATGTGGCAAGACGCTCCTCGGGGCGCGTCTTGCTTGGGCTTCTCTCCTGGAGGCCCTCAGTCAGACCCATTGTTGACATGTGGCAAGAAGCTCCTCGGGGCGCTTCTTGCTTGGGCCTCTCTCCTGGAGGCGCTCAGTCAGACCGAGTGCTGACATGTGGCAAGACGCTCCTCGGGGCGCGTCTTGCTGGGGCCTCTCTCCTGGAGGCGCTCAGTCAAACCCAGTGTTGACATGTGTCAAGACGCTCCTCGGGCGTTTCTTGCTTGCGCCTCTCTCCTGGAGGCGCTCAGTCAGACCCAGAGGTGACATGTGGCAAGACGCTCCTCGGGCCTCTCTCCTGGAGGCGGTCAGTCAGACCCAGTGTTGAAATGTGGCAGGACGCTCCTCGGGGCGCGTCTTGCTTGGGCCTCTCTCCTGGAGGTGCTCAGTCAGACCCAGTGTTGACATGTGGCAAGACGCTCCTCGGGGCGCGTCTTGCTGGGGCTTCTCTCATGGAGGCACTCAGTCAGACCCAGTGTTGACATGTGGCAAGATGCTCGTCGGGGCACGTCTTGCTTGGGCCTCTCTCCTGGAGGCGCTCAGTCAGACCCAGAGGAGACATGTGTCAAAACCCTCCTCGGGGCGCGTCTTGCTTGGGCCTCTCTCCTGGAGGCGCTCAGTCAGACCCAGTGATGACATGTGGCAAGACGCTCCTCGGGGCGCTTCTTGCTTGGGCTTCTCTCCTGGAGGCCCTCGGTCAGACCCAGTGTTGACATGTGGCAAGACGCTCCTCGGGGCGCGTCTTGCTGGGGCTTCTCTCATGGAGGCACTCAGTCAGACCCAGTGTTGACATGTGGCAAGATGCTCCTCGGGGCGCGTGTTGCTTGGACCTCTCTCATGGATGCCCTCTGTCAGACCCAGTGGTGACATGTGGCAAGACTCTCCTCGGGGCGCGTCTTGCTTGGGCTTCTGTCATGGAGGCCCTCATTCAGACCCAGTGTTGACATGTGTCAAGACGCTCCTCGGGGCGTGTCTTGCTTGGGCCTCTCTCCTGGAGGCGCTCAGTCAGACCCAGTGTTGACATGTGGCAAGACGCTCCTCGGGGCGCTTCTTGCTTGGGCTTCTCTCCTGGCGGCCCTCAGTCAGACCCATTGTTGACATGTGGCAAGACGCTCCTCGGGGCACGTCTTGCTTGGGTCTCTCTCCTGGAGGCGCTCAGTCAGACCGAGTAGTGAAATGTGGCAAGACGCTCCTCGGGGCGCGTCTTGCTGGGGCTTCTCTCATGGAGGCACTCAGTCAGACACAGTGTTGACATGTGGCAAGACGCTCCTCGGGGTGCGTCTTGCTTGGGCTTCTCTGCTGGAGGCCCTCAGTCAGACCCATTGTTGACATGTGGCAAGAAGCTCCTCGGGGCGCTTCTTGCTTGGGCCTCTCTCCTGGAGGCGCTCAGTCAGACCGAGTGCTGACATGTGGCAAGACGCTCCTCGGGGCGCGTCTTGCTGGGGCCTCTCTCCTGGAGGCGCTCAGTCAAACCCAGTGTTGACATGTGTCAAGACGCTCCTCGGGCGTTTCTTGCTTGCGCCTCTCTCATGGAGGCGCTCAGTCAGACCGAGTGCTGACATGTGGCAAGACGCTCCTCGGGGCGCGTCTTGCTGGGGCCTCTCTCCTGGAGGCGCTCAGTCAGACCCAGAGGAGACATGTGTCAAGACCCTCCTCGGGGCGCGTCTTGCTTGGGCCTCTCTCCTGGAGGCGCTCGGTCAGACCCAGTGTTGACATGTGGCAAGACGCTCCTCGGGGCGCTTCTTGCTTGGGCTTCTCTCCTGGAGGCCCTCGGTCAGACCCAGTGTTGACATGTGGCAAGACGCTCCTCGGGGCGCGTCTTGCTGGGGCTTCTCTCCTGGAGGCCCTCAGTCAGACCCATTGTTGACATGTGGCAAGAAGCGCCTCGGGGCGCTTCTTGCTTGGGCCTCTCTCATGGAGGCGCTCAGTCAGACCGAGTGCTGACATGTGGCAAGACGCTCCTCGGGGCGCGTCTTGCTGGGGCCTCTCTCCTGGAGGCGCTCAGTCAAACCCAGTGTTGACATGTGTCAAGACGCTCCTCGGGCGTTTCTTGCTTGCGCCTCTCTCCTGGAGGCGCTCAGTCAGACCCAGAGGTGACATGTGGCAAGACGCTCCTCGGGCCTCTCTCCTGGAGGCGCTCAGTCAGACCCAGTGTTGACATGTGGCAAGACGCTCCTCGGGGTGCGTCTTGCTTGGGCCTCTCTCCTGGAGGTGCTCAGTCAGACCCAGTGTTTACATGTGGCAAGACGCTCCTCGGGGCGCGTCTTGCTGGGGCTTCTCTCATGGAGGCACTCAGTCAGACCCAGTGTTGACATGTGGCAAGATGCTCGTCGGGGCACGTCTTGCTTGGGCCTCTCTCCTGGAGGCGCTCAGTCAGACCCAGAGGAGACATGTGTCAAGACCCTCCTCGGGGCGCGTCTTGCTTGGGCCTCTCTCCTGGAGGCGCTCAGTCAGACCGAGTGCTGACATGTTGCAAGACGCTCCTCTGGGCGCGTCTTGCTTGGGCCTCTCTCCTGGAGGCGCTCAGTCAGACCCAGTGTTCATCATGTGGCAAGACGCTCCTCGGGGCGCGTCTTGCTTGGGCCTCTCTCCTGGAGGCGCTCAGTCAGACCCAGTGTTGACATGTGGCAAGACGCTCCTCGGGGCGCGTCTTGCTTGGGCCTCTCTCCTTGAGGCGCTCAGTCAGACCCAGTGTTGACATGTGGCAAGACACTCCTCGGGGCGCGTCTTGCTTGGGGCTCTCTCCTGGAGGCACTCAGTCAGACTGAGTGCTGACATGTGGCAAGACGCTCCTCGGGAAGCATCTTGCTTGGGCTTCTCTCCTGGAGGCCCTCAGTCAGACCCAGTGTTGACATGTGGCAAGACGCTCCTCGGGGCGCGTCTTATTTGGGCCTCTCTCCTGGGGGCCCTCAGTCAGACCCAGTGTTGACATGTGGCAACACGCTCCTCGGGGCGCGTCTTGCTTGGGCCTCTCTCCAGAAGGCCCTCAATCAGACCCAGTGTTGACACGTGGCAAGACGCTCCTCGGGGCGCGTCTTACTTGGGCCTCTCTCCTGGAGGCGCTCAGTCAGACTGAGTAGTGACATGTGGCCTGACGCTTCTCGGGGCGCGTGTTGCTTGGGCCTCTCTCCTGGAGGCCGTCTGTCAGACCCAGTGTTGACATGTGTCAAGACGCTCCTCGGGGCGTGTCTTGCTTGGGCTTCTCTCCTGGAGGCCCTCAGTCATACCCATTGTTGACATGTGGCAAGACTCTCCTCGGGGCGCGTCTTGCTTTGGCCTCTCTCCTGGAGGCGCTCAGTCAGACCGAGTGCTGACATGTGGAAAGACGCTCCTCGGGGCGCGTCTTGCTTGGGCTTCTCTCCTGGAGGTGCTCAGAAAGACCCAGTGTTGACATGTGACAAGACGCTCCTCGGGGCGCGTCTTGCTTGGGCCTCTCTCCTGGAGGCGCTCAGTCAGACCCAGTGTTAACATGTGGCAACACGCTCCTCGGGGCGCATCTTGCTTGGGCCTTTCTCCAGAAGGCCCTCAATCAGACCCAGTGTTGACACGTGGCAAGACGCTCCTCGGGGCGCGTCTTACTTGGGCCTCTCTCCTGGAGGCGCTCAGTCAGACTGAGTAGTGACATGTGGCCTGACGCTCCTCGGGGCGCGTGTTGCTTGGGCCTCTCTCCTGGAGGCGCTCAGTCAGACCAAGTGGTGACATGTGGCAAGACACTCCTCGGGGCGCGTCTTGCTTGGGCCTCTCTCCTGGAGGCCCTCTGTCCGACCCAGTGTTGACATGTGTCAAGACGCTCCTCAGGGCGTGTCTTGATTGGGCTTCTCTCCTGGAGGCCCTCAGTCATACCCATTGTTGACATGTGGCAAGACTCTCCTCGGGGCGCGTCTTGCTTTGGCCTCTCTCCTGGAGGCGCTCAGTCAGACCGAGTGCTGACATGTGGAAAGACGCTCCTCGGGGCGCGTCTTGCTTGGGCTTCTCTCCTGGAGGCGCTCAGAAAGACCCAGTGTTGACATGTGACAAGACGCTCCTCGGGGCGCGTCTTGCTTGGGCCTCTCTCCTGGAGGCGCTCAGTCAGACCCAGTGGTGACATGTGGCAAGACACTCCTCGGGGCGCGTCTTGCTTGGGCCTCTCTCCTGGAGGCCCTCTGTCAGACCCAGTGTTGGCATGTGGCAAGACGCTCCTCAGGGCGCATCTTGGTTGGGCCTCTCTCCTGGAGGCGCTCAGTCAGACCCAGTGGTGACATGTGGCAAGACGCTCCTCGGGGCGCGTATTGCTTGGGCCTCTCTCCTGGATGCCCTCTGTCAGACCGAGTGTTGACATGTGGCAAGACTCTCCTCGGGGCGTGTCTTGCTTCGGCTTCTCTCATGGAGGCCCTCAGTCAGACCCAGTGTTGACATGTGTCAAGACGCTCCTCGGGGCGTGTCTTGCTTGGGCTTCTCTCTTGGAGGCCCTCAGTCAGACCCAGTGTTGACATGTGTCAAGACGCTCCTCGGGGCGCGTCTTGCTGGGGCTTCTCTCATGGAGGCACTCAGTCAGACCCAGTGTTGACATGTGGCAAGATGCTCCTCGGGGCGCGTGTTGCTTGGACCTCTCTCCTGGATGCCCTCTGTCAGACCCAGTGTTGACATGTGGCAAGACTCTCCTCGGGGCGCGTCTTGCTTGGGCTTCTCTCATGGAGGCCCTCAGTCAGACCCAGTGTTGACATGTGTCAAGACGCTCCTCGGGGCATGTCTTGCTTGGGCCTCTCTCCTGGAGGCGCTCAGTCAGACCCAGTGTTGACATGTGGCAAGACGCTCCTCGGGGCGCTTCTTGCTTGGGCTTCTCTCCTGGAGGCCCTCAGTCAGACCCATTGTTGACATGTGGCAAGACGCTCCTCGGGGCACGTCTTGCTGGGGCTTCTCTCATGGAGGCACTCAGTCAGACCCAGTGTTGACATGTGGCAAGACGCTCCTCGGGGCGCGTCTTGCTTGGGCTTCTCTCCTGGAGGCCCTCAGTCAGACCCATTGTTGACATGTGGCAAGAAGCTCCTCGGGGCGCTTCTTGCTTGGGCCTCTCTCCTGGAGGCGCTCAGTCAGACCGAGTGCTGACATGTGGCAAGACGCTCCTCGGGGCGCGTCTTGCTGGGGCCTCTCTCCTGGAGGCGCTCAGTCAAACCCAGTGTTGACATGTGTCAAGACGCTCCTCGGGCGTTTCTTGCTTGCGCCTCTCTCCTGGAGGCGCTCAGTCAGACCCAGAGGTGACATGTGGCAAGACGCTCCTCGGGCCTCTCTCCTGGAGGCGGTCAGTCAGACCCAGTGTTGAAATGTGGCAGGACGCTCCTCGGGGCGCGTCTTGCTTGGGCCTCTCTCCTGGAGGTGCTCAGTCAGACCCAGTGTTGACATGTGGCAAGACGCTCCTCGGGGCGCGTCTTGCTGGGGCTTCTCTCATGGAGGCACTCAGTCAGACCCAGTGTTGACATGTGGCAAGATGCTCGTCGGGGCACGTCTTGCTTGGGCCTCTCTCCTGGAGGCGCTCAGTCAGACCCAGAGGAGACATGTGTCAAAACCCTCCTCGGGGCGCGTCTTGCTTGGGCCTCTCTCCTGGAGGCGCTCAGTCAGACCCAGTGATGACATGTGGCAAGACGCTCCTCGGGGCGCTTCTTGCTTGGGCTTCTCTCCTGGAGGCCCTCGGTCAGACCCAGTGTTGACATGTGGCAAGACGCTCCTCGGGGCGCGTCTTGCTGGGGCTTCTCTCATGGAGGCACTCAGTCAGACCCAGTGTTGACATGTGGCAAGATGCTCCTCGGGGCGCGTGTTGCTTGGACCTCTCTCATGGATGCCCTCTGTCAGACCCAGTGGTGACATGTGGCAAGACTCTCCTCGGGGCGCGTCTTGCTTGGGCTTCTGTCATGGAGGCCCTCATTCAGACCCAGTGTTGACATGTGTCAAGATGCTCCTCGGGGCGTGTCTTGCTTGGGCCTCTCTCCTGGAGGTGCTCAGTCAGACCCAGTGTTGACATGTGGCAAGACGCTCCTCGGGGCGCGTCTTGCTGGGGCTTCTCTCATGGAGGCACTCAGTCAGACCCAGTGTTGACATGTGTCAAGATGCTCCTCGGGGCGCGTGTTGCTTGGACCTCTCTCATGGATGCCCTCTGTCAGACCCAGTGGTGACATGTGGCAAGACTCTCCTCGGGGCGCGTCTTGCTTGGGCTTCTGTCATGGAGGCCCTCATTCAGACCCAGTGTTGACATGTGTCAAGATGCTCCTCGGGGCGTGTCTTGCTTGGGCCTCTCTCCTGGAGGTGCTCAGTCAGACCCAGTGTTGACATGTGGCAAGACGCTCCTCGGGGCGCGTCTTGCTGGGGCTTCTCTCATGGAGGCACTCAGTCAGACCCAGTGTTGACATGTGTCAAGATGCTCCTCGGGGCGTGTCTTGCTTGGGCCTCTCTCCTGGAGGCGCTCAGTCAGACCCAGTGTTGACATGTGGCAAGACGCTCCTCGGGGCGCTTCTTGCTTGGGCTTCTCTCCTGGCGGCCCTCAGTCAGACCCATTGTTGACATGTGGCAAGACGCTCCTCGGGGCACGTCTTGCTTGGGTCTCTCTCCTGGAGGCGCTCAGTCAGACCGAGTAGTGAAATGTGGCAAGACGCTCCTCGGGGCGCGTCTTGCTGGGGCTTCTCTCATGGAGGCACTCAGTCAGACACAGTGTTGACATGTGGCAAGACGCTCCTCGGGGTGCGTCTTGCTTGGGCTTCTCTGCTGGAGGCCCTCAGTCAGACCCATTGTTGACATGTGGCAAGAAGCTCCTCGGGGCGCTTCTTGCTTGGGCCTCTCTCCTGGAGGCGCTCAGTCAGACCGAGTGCTGACATGTGGCAAGACGCTCCTCGGGGCGCGTCTTGCTGGGGCCTCTCTCCTGGAGGCGCTCAGTCAAACCCAGTGTTGACATGTGTCAAGACGCTCCTCGGGCGTTTCTTGCTTGCGCCTCTCTCCTGGAGGCGCTCAGTCAGACCCAGAGGTCACATGTGGCAAGACGCTCCTCGGGCCTCTCTCCTGGAGGCGCTCAGTCAGACCCAGTGTTGACATGTGGCAAGACGCTCCTCGGGGCGCGTCTTGCTTGGGCCTCTCTCCTGGAGGTGCTCAGTCAGACCCAGTGTTGACATGTGGCAAGACGCTCCTCGGGGCGCGTCTTGCTGGGGCTTCTCTCATGGAGGCACTCAGTCAGACCCAGTGTTGACATGTGGCAAGATGCTCGTCGGGGCACGTCTTGCTTGGGCCTCTCTCCTGGAGGCGCTCAGTCAGACCCAGAGGAGACATGTGTCAAGACCCTCCTCGGGGCGCGTCTTGCTTGGGCCTCTCTCCTGGAGGCGCTCAGTCAGACCGAGTGCTGACATGTTGCAAGACGCTCCTCTGGGCGCGTCTTGCTTGGGCCTCTCTCCTGGAGGTGCTCAGTCAGACCCAGTGTTCACATGTGGCAAGACGCTCCTCGGGGCGCGTCTTGCTTGGGCCTCTCTCCTGGAGGCGCTCAGTCAGACCCAGTGTTGACATGTGGCAAGACGCTCCTCGGGGCGCGTCTTGCTTGGGCCTCTCCCCTGGAGGCGCTCAGTCTGACCCAGTGTTGACATGTGGCAAGACGCTCCTCTGGGCGCGTCTTGCTTGGGCCTCTCTCCTGGAGGCGCTCAGTCAGACTGAGTGCTGACATGTGGCAAGACGCTCCTCGGGGCGCGTCTTATTTGGGCCTCTCTCCTGGAGGCCCTCAGTCAGACCCAGTGTTGACATGTGGCAACACGCTCCTCGGGGCGCGTCTTGCTTGGGCCTCTCTCCAGAAGGCCCTCAATCAGACCCAGTGTTGACACGTGGCAAGACGCTCCTCGGGGCGCGTCTTACTTGGGCCTCTCTCCTGGAGGCGCTCAGTCAGACTGAGTAGTGACTTGTGGCCTGACGCTTCTCGGGGCGCGTGTTGCGTTGGCCTCTCTCCTGGAGGCGCTCAGTCAGACCAAGTGGTGGCATGTGGCAAGACACTCCTCGGGGCGTGTCTTGCTTGGGCTTCTCTCCTGGAGGCCCTCAGTCATACCCATTGTTGACATGTGGCAAGACTCTCCTCGGGGCACGTCTTGCTTTGGCCTCTCTCCTGGAGGCGCTCAGTCAGACCGAGTGCTGACATGTGGAAAGACGCTCCTCGGGGCGCGTCTTGCTTGGGCTTCTCTCCTGGAGGCGCTCAGAAAGACCCAGTGTTGACATGTGACAAGACGCTCCTCGGGGCGCGTCTTGCTTGGGCCTCTCTCCTGGAGGCGCTCAGTCAGACCCAGTGTTGACATGTGGCAACACGCTCCTCGGGGCGCGTCTTGCTTGGGCCTCTCTCCAGAAGGCCCTCAATCAGACCCAGTGTTGACACGTGGCAAGACGCTCCTCGGGGCGCGTCTTACTTGGGCCTCTCTCCTGGAGGCGCTCAGTCAGACTGAGTAGTGACATGTGGCCTGACGCTCCTCGGGGCGCGTGTTGCTTGGGCCTCTCTCCTGGAGGCGCTCAGTCAGACCAAGTGGTGACATGTGGCAAGACACTCCTCGGGGCGCGTCTTGCTTGGGCCTCTCTCCTGGAGGCCCTCTGTCAGACCCAGTGTTGACATGTGTCAAGACGCTCCTCGGGGCGTGTCTTGATTGGGCTTCTCTCCTGGAGGCCCTCAGTCATACCCATTGTTGACATGTGGCAAGACTCTCCTCGGGGCGCGTCTTGCTTTGGCCTCTCTCCTGGAGGCGCTCAGTCAGACCGAGTGCTGACATGTGGAAAGACGCTCCTCGGGGCGCTTCTTGCTTGGGCTTCTCTCCTGGAGGCGCTCAGAAAGACCCAGTGTTGACATGTGACAAGACGCTCCTCGGGGCGCGTCTTGCTTGGGCCTCTCTCCTGGAGGCGCTCAGTCAGACCCAGTGGTGACATGTGGCAAGACACTCTTCGGGGCGCGTCTTGCTTGGGCTTCTCTCCTGGAGGCGCTCAGAAAGACCCAGTGTTGACATGTGACAAGACGCTCCTCGGGGCGCGTCTTGCTTGGGCCTCTCTCCCGGAGGCGCTCAGTCAGACCCAGTGGTGACATGTGGCAAGACACTCCTCGGGGCGCGTCTTGCTATGGCCTCTCTCCTGGATGCCCTCTGTCAGACCGAGTGTTGACATGTGGCAAGACTCTCCTCGGGGCGTGTCTTGCTTCGGCTTCTCTCATGGAGGCCCTCAGTCAGACCCAGTGTTGACATGTGTCAAGACGCTCCTCGGGCCGTGTCTTGCTTGGGCCTCTCTCCTGGAGGCGCTCAGTCAGACCCAGTGTTGACATGTGGCAAGACGCTCCTCGGGGCGCGTCTTGCTTGGGCTTCTCTCCTGGAGGCCCTCAGTCAGACCCATTGTTGACATGTGGCAAGACGCTCCTCGGGGCACGTCTTGCTTGGGCCTCTCTCCTGGAGGCGCTCAAACAGACCGAGTAGTGACATGTGGCAAGACGCTCCTCGGGGCGCGTCTTGCTTGGACCTCTCTCCCTGAGGCGCTCAGTGAGACCGAGTAGTGACATGTGGCAAGACGCTCCTCGGGGCGCGACTTGCTTGGGCCTCTCTCATGGAGGCCCTCTGTCAGACCCAGTGTTGATATGTGTCAAGACGCTCCTCGGGGGGCGTCTTGCTTTGGCCTCTCTCCTGGAGGCGCTCAGTCAGACCGAGTGCTGACATGTGGCAAGAAGCTCCTCGGGGCGCGTCTTGCTTGGGCTTCTCTCCCGGAGGCCCTCAGTAAGAACCATTGTTGACATGTGGCAAGACGCTCCTCGGGGCGCGTCTTGCTTGGGCCTCTCTCCAGAAGGCCCTCAATCAGACCCAGTGTTGACACGTGGCAAGACGCTCCTCGGGGCGCGTCTTGCTTGGGCCTCTCTCCTGGAGGCGCTCAGTCAGACTGAGTAGTGACATGTGGCCTGACGCTCCTCGGGGCGCGTGTTGCTTGGGCCTCTCTCCTGGAGGCGCTCAGTCAGACCAAGTGGTGACATGTGGCAAGACACTCCTCGGGGCGCGTCTTGCTTGGGCCTGTCTCCTGGAGGCCCTCTGTCAGACCCAGTGTTGACATGTGTCAAGACGCTCCTCGGGGCGTGTCTTGCTTGGGCTTCTCTCCTGGAGGCCCTCAGTCATACCCATTGTTGACAAGTGGCAAGACGCTCCTCGGGGCGCATCTTGCTTTGGCCTCTCTCCTGGAGGCGCTCAGTCAGACCGAGTGCTGACAAGTGACAAGACGCTCCTCGGGCCGCGTGTTGCTTGGGCTTCTCTCCTGGAGGCCCTCAGTCAGACCCATTGTTGTTATGTTGCAAGACGCTCCTTTGGGCGCGTCTTGCTTGGGCCTCTCTCCTGGAGGCGCTCAGTCAGACCGAGTGCTGACATGTGGAAAGACGCTCCTCGGGGCGCGTCTTGCTTGGGCTTCTCTCCTGGAGGCGCTCAGAAAGACCCAGTGTTGACATGTGACAAGACGCTCCTCAGGGCGCGTCTTGGTTGGGCCTCTCTCCTGGAGGCGCTCAGTCAGACCCAGTGGTGACATGTGGCAAGACGCTCCTCGGGGCGCGTATTGCTTGGGCCTCTCTCCTGGATGCCCTCTGTCAGACCGAGTGTTGACATGTGGCAAGACTCTCCTCGGGGCGCGTCTTGCTTGGGCTTCTCTCATGGAGGCCCTCAGTCAGACCCAGGTTTGACATGTGTCAAGACGCTCCTCGGGGCGTGTCTTGCTTGGGCCTCTCTCCTGGAGGCGCTCATTCAGACCCAGTGTTGACATGCGGCAAGACGCTCCTCGGGGCGCGTCTTGCTTGGGCTTCTCTCCTGGAGGCCCTCAGTCAGACCCATTGTTGACATGTGGCAAGACGCTCCTCGGGGAACGTCTTGCTTGGGCCTCTCTCCTGGATGCGCTCAAACAGACCGAGTAGTGACATGTGGCAAGACGCTCCTCGGGGCGCGTCTTGCTGGGGATTCTCTCATGGAGGCACTCAGTCAGACCCAGTGTTGATATGTGGCAAGACGCTCCTCGGGGCGCGTCTTGCTTGGACCTCTCTCCCTGAGGCGCTCAGTCAGACCGAGTAGTGACATGTGGCAAGACGCTCCTCGGGGCGCGTCTTGCTTGGACCTCTCTCCCTGAGGCGCTCAGTCAGACCCAGTGTTGACATTTGGCAAGACACTCCTCGGGGCGCGTCTTGCTTGGGCCTCTCTCATGGAGGCCCTCTGTCAGACCCAGTGTTGTCATGTGTCAAGACGCTCCTCGGGGGGCGTCTTGCTTTGGCCTCTCTCCTGGAGGCGCTCAGTCAGACTGAGTGTTGACATGTGGCAAGAAGCTCCTCGGGGCGCGTCTTGCTTGGGCCTCTCTCCAGAAGGCCCTCAATCAGACCCATTGTTGACACGTGGCAAGACGCTCCTCGGGGTGCGTCTTGCTTGGGCCTCTCTCCTGGAGGCGCTCAGTCAGACTGAGTAGTGACATGTGGCCTGACGCTCCTCGGGGAGCGTGTTGCTTGGGCCTCTCTCCTGGAAGCGCTCAGTCAGACTGAGTAGTGACATGTTGCCTGACGCTCCTCGGGGCGCCTGTTGCATGGGCCTCTCTCCTGGAGGCGCTCAGTCAGACCAAGTGGTGACATGTGGCAAGACGCTCCTCGGGGCGCGTCTTGCTTGGGCCTCTCTCCTGGAGGCGCTCAGTCAGACTGAGTAGTGACATGTGGCCTGACGCTCCTCGGGGTGCGTGTTGCTTGGGCCTCTCTCCTGGAGGCGCTCAGTCAGACCAAGTGGTGACATTTGGCAAGACACTTCTCGGGGCGCGTCTTGCTTGGGCCTCTCTCATGGAGGCCCTCTGTAAGACCAAGTGTTGACATGTGTCAAGACGCTCCTCGGGGCGCGTCTTGCTTTGGCCTCTCTCCTGGAGGCGCTCAGTCAGACCGAGTGCTGACATGTGGCAAGACGCTCCTCGGGCCGCGTGTTGCTTGGGCTTCTCTCCTGGAGGCCCTCAGTCAGACCCAGGTTTGACATGTGTCAAGACGCTCCTCGGGGCGTGTCTTGCTTGGGCCTCTCTCCTGGAGGCGCTCATTCAGACCCAGTGTTGACATGTGGCAAGACGCTCCTCGGGGCGTGTCTTGCTTGGGCTTCTCTCCTGGAGGCCCTCAGTCAGACCCATTGTTGACATGTGGCAAGACGCTCCTCGGGGCGCGTCTTGCTTTGGCCTCTCTCCTGGAGGCGCTCAGTCAGACCGAGTGCTGACAAGTGGCAAGACGCTCCTCGGGCCGCGTGTTGCTTGGGCTTCTCTCCTGGAGGCCCTCAGTCAGACCCATTGTTGTTATGTTGCAAGTCGCTCCTTTGGGCGCGTCTTGCTTGGGCCTCTCTCCTGGAGGCGCTCAGTCAGACCGAGTGCTGACATGTGGAAAGACGCTCCTCGGGGCGCGTCTTGCTTGGGCTTCTCTCCTGGAGGCGCTCAGAAAGACCCAGTGTTGACATGTGACAAGACGCTCCTCAGGGCGCGTCTTGGTTGGGCCTCTCTCCTGGAGGCACTCAGTCAGACCCAGTGGTGGCATGTGGCAAGACGCTCCTCGGTGCGCGTATTGCTTGGGCCTCTCTCCTGGATGCCCTCTGTCAGACCGAGTGTTGACATGTGGCAAGACGCTCCTCGGGGCACGTCTTGCTTGGGCCTCTCTCCTGGAGGCGCTCAAACAGACCGAGTAGTGGCATGTGGCAAGACGCTCCTCGGGGCGCGTCTTGCTGGGGCTTTCTCATGGAGGCACTCAGTCAGACCCAGTGTTGATATGTGGCAAGACGCTCCTCGGGGCGCGTCTTGCTTGGACCTCTCTCCCTGAGGCGCTCAGTCAGACCGAGTAGTGACATGTGGCAAGACGCTCCTCGGGGCGCGTCTTGCTTGGACCTCTCTCCCTGAGGCACTCAGTCAGACCCAGTGTTGACATTTGGCAAGACACTCCTCGGGGCGCGTCTTGCTTGGGCCTCTCTCATGGAGGCCCTCTGTCAGACCCAGTGTTGACATGTGTCAAGACGCTCCTCGGGGGGCGTCTTGCTTTGGCCTCTCTCCTGGAGGCGCTCAGTCACACCGAGTGCTGACATGTGGCAAGAAGCTCCTCGGGGCGCGTCTTGCTTGGGCTTCTCTCCTGGAGGCCCTCAGTAAGAACCATTGTTGACATGTGGCAAGAAGCTCCTCGGGGCTCGTCTTGCTTGGGCCTCTCTCCAGAAGGCCCTCAATCAGACCCATTGTTGACACGTGGCAAGACGCTCCTCGGGGTGCGTCTTGCTTGGGCCTCTCTCCTGGAGGCGCTCAGTCAGACTGAGTAGTGACATGTGGCCTGACGCTCCTCGGGGAGCGTGTTGCTTGGGCCTCTCTCCTGGAGGCGCTCAGTCAGACTGAGTAGTGACATGTTGCCTGACGCTCCTCGGGGCGCGTGTTGCTTGGGCCTCTCTCCTGGAGGCGCTCAGTCAGACCAAGTGGTGACATGTGGCAAGACGCTCCTCGGGGCGCGTCTTGCTTGGGCCTCTCTCCTGGAGGCGCTCAGTCAGACTGAGTAGTGACATGTGGCCTGACGCTCCTCGGGGCGCGTGTTGCTTGGGCCTCTCTCCTGGAGGCGCTCAGTCAGACCAAGTGGTGACATTTGGCAAGACACTTCTCGGGGCGCGTCTTGCTTGGGCCTCTCTCATGGAGGCCCTCTGTCAGACCCAGTGTTGACATGTGTCAAGACGCTCCTCGGGCCGCGTGTTGCTTGGGCTTCTCTCCTGGAGGCCCTCAGTCAGACCCATTGTTGACATGTGGCAAGACGCTCCTCGGGGCGCGTCTTGCTTGGGCCTCTCTCATGGAGGCCCTCAGTCAGACCCAGGTTTGACATGTGTCAAGACGCTCCTCGGGGCGTGTCTTGCTTGGGCCTCTCTCCTGGAGGCGCTCATTCAGACCCAGTGTTGACATGTGGCAAGACGCTCCTCGGGGCGCGTCTTGCTTGGGCTTCTCTCCTGGAGGCCCTCAGTCAGACCCATTGTTGACATGTGGCAAGACGCTCCTCGGGGCACATCTTGCTTGGGCCTCTCTCCTGGAGGCGCTCAAACAGACCGAGTAGTGACATGTGGCAAGACGCTCCTCAGGGCGCGTCTTGCTGGGGCTTCTCTCATGGAGGCACTCAGTCAGACCCAGTGTTGATATGTGGCAAGACGCTCCTCGGGGCGCGTCTTGCTTGGACCTCTCTCCCTGAGGCGCTCAGTCAGACCGAGTAGTGACATGTGGCAAGACGCTCCTCGGGGCGCGTTTTGCTTGGACCTCTCTCCCTGAGGCGCTCAGTCAGACCCAGTGTTGACATTTGGCAAGACGCTCCTCGGGCCGCGTGTTGCTTGGGCTTCTCTCCTGGAGGCCCTCAGTCAGACCCATTGTTGACATGTGGCAAGACGCTCCTCGGGGCGTGTCTTGCTTGGGCCTCTCTCATGGAGGCCCTCAGTCAGACCCAGGTTTGACATGTGTCAAGACGCTCCTCGGGGCGTGTCTTGCTTGGGCCTCTCTCCTGGAGGCGCTCATTCAGACCCAGTGTTGACATGTGGCAAGACGCTCCTCGGGGCGTGTCTTGCTTGGGCTTCTCTCCTGGAGGCCCTCAGTCAGACCCATTGTTGACATGTGGCAAGACGCTCCTCGGGGCGCGTCTTGCTTTGGCCTCTCTCCTGGAGACGCTCAGTCAGACAGAGTGCTGACAAGTGGCAAGACGCTCCTCGGGCCGCGTGTTGCTTGGGCTTCTCTCCTGGAGGCCCTCAGTCAGACCCATTGTTGTTATGTTGCAAGACGCTCCTTTGGGCGCGTCTTGCTTGGGCCTCTCTCCTGGAGGCGCTCAGTCAGACCGAGTGCTGACATGTGGAAAGACGCTCCTCGGGGCGCGTCTTGCTTGGGCTTCTCTCCTGGAGGCGCTCAGAAAGACCCAGTGTTGACATGTGACAAGACGCTCCTCAGGGCACGTCTTGGTTGGGCCTCTCTCCTGGAGGAGCTCAGTCAGACCCAGTGGTGACATGTGGCAAGACGCTCCTCGGGGCGCGTATTGCTTGGGCCTCTCTCCTGGATGCCCTCTGTCAGACCGAGTGTTGACATGTGGCAAGACTCTCCTCGGGGCGCGTCTTGCTTGGGCTTCTCTCATGGAGGCCCTCAGTCAGACCCATGTTTGACATGTGTCAAGACGCTCCTCGGGGCGTGTCTTGCTTGGGCCTCTCTCCTGGAGGCGCTCATTCAGACCCAGTGTTGACATGTGGCAAGACGCTCCTCGGGGCGCGTCTTGCTTGGGCTTCTCTCCTGGAGGCCCTCAGTCAGACCCATTGTTGACATGTGGCAAGACGCTCCTCGGGGCACGTCTTGCTTGGGCCTCTCTCCTGGAGGCGCTCAAACAGACCGAGTAGTGACATGTGGCAAGACGCTCCTCGGGGCGCGTCTTGCTGGGGCTTCTCTCATGGAGGCACTCAGTCAGACCCAGTGGTGATATGTGGCAAGAAGCTCCTCGGGGCGCGTCTTGCTTGGACCTCTCTCCCTGAGGCGCTCAGTCAGACCCAGTGTTGACATTTGGCAAGACACTCCTCGGGGCGCGTCTTGCTTGGGCCTCTCTCCCTGAGGCACTCAGTCAGACCCAGTGTTGACATTTGGCAAGACACTCCTCGGGGCGCGTCTTGCTTGGGCCTCTCTCATGGAGGCCCTCTGTCAGACCCAGTGTTGACATGTGTCAAGACGCTCCTCGGGGGGCGTCTTGCTTTGGCCTCTCTCCTGGAGGCGCTCAGTCAGACCGAGTGCTGACATGTGGCAAGAAGCTCCTCGGGGCGCGTCTTGCTTGGGCTTCTCTCCTGGAGGCCCTCAGTAAGAACCATTGTTGACATGTGGCAAGACGCTCCTAGGGGCTCGTCTTGCTTGGGCCTAACTCCAGAAGGCCCTCAATCAGACCCATTGTTGACACGTGGCAAGACGCTCCTCGGGGTGCGTCTTGCTTGGGCCTCTCTCCTGGAGGCGCTCAGTCAGACTGAGTAGTGACATGTGGCCTGACGCTCCTCGGGGAGCGTGTTGCTTGGGCCTCTCTCCTGGAGGCGCTCAGTCAGACTGAGTAGTGACATGTTGCCTGACGCTCCTCGGGGCGCGTGTTGCTTGGGCCTCTCTCCTGGAGGCGCTCAGTCAGACCAAGTGGTGACATGTGGCAAGACGCTCCTCGGGGCGCGTCTTGCTTGGGCCTCTCTCCTGGAGGCGCTCAGTCAGACTGAGTAGTGACATGTGGCCTGACGCTCCTCGGGGCGCGTGTTGCTTGGGCCTCTCTCCTGGAGGCGCTCAGTCAGACCAAGTGGTGACATTTGGCAAGACACTTCTCGGGGCGCGTCTTGCTTGGGCCTCTCTCATGGAGGCCCTCTGTCAGACCCAGTGTTGACATGTGTCAAGACGCTCCTCGGGCCGCGTGTTGCTTGGGCTTCTCTCCTGGAGGCCCTCAGTCAGACCCATTGTTGACATGTGGCAAGAGGCTCCTCGGGGCGCGTCTTGCTTGGGCCTCTCTCATGGAGGCCCTCAGTCAGACCCAGGTTTGACATGTGTCAAGACGCTCCTCGGGGCGTGTCTTGCTTGGGCCTCTCTCCTGGAGGCGCTCATTCAGACCCAGTGTTGACAAGTGGCAAGACGCTCCTCGGGGCGCGTCTTGCTTGGGCTTCTCTCCTGGAGGCCCTCAGTCAGACCCATTGTTGACATGTGGCAAGACGCTCCTCGGGGCACATCTTGCTTGGGCCTCTCTCCTGGAGGCGCTCAAACAGACCGAGTAGTGACATGTGGCAAGACGCTCCTCAGGGCGCGTCTTGCTTGTGCTTCTCTCATGGAGGCACTCAGTCAGACCCAGTGTTGATATGTGGCAAGACGCTCCTCGGGGCGCGTCTTGCTTGGACCTCTCTCCCTGAGGCGCTCAGTCAGACCGAGTAGTGACATGTGGCAAGACGCTCCTCGGGGCGCGTTTTGCTTGGACCTCTCTCCCTGAGGCGCTCAGTCAGACCCAGTGTTGACATTTGGCAAGACGCTCCTCGGGCCGCGTGTTGCTTGGGCTTCTCTCCTGGAGGCCCTCAGTCAGACCCATTGTTGACATGTGGCAAGACGCTCCTCGGGGCGCGTCTTGCTTGGGCCTCTCTCATGGAGGCCCTCAGTCAGACCCAGGTTTGACATGTGTGAAGACGCTCCTCGGGGCGTGTCTTGCTTGGGCCTCTCTCCTGGAGGCGCTCATTCAGACCCAGTGTTGACATGTGGCAAGACGCTCCTCGGGGCGTGTCTTGCTTGGGCTTCTCTCCTGGAGGCCCTCAGTCAGACCCATTGTTGTTATGTTGCAAGACGCTCCTTTGGGCGCGTCTTGCTTGGGCCTCTCTCCTGGAGGCGCTCAGTCAGACCGAGTGCTGACATGTGGAAAGACGCTCCTCGGGGCGCGTCTTGCTTGGGCTTCTCTCCTGGAGGCGCTCAGAAAGACCCAGTGTTGACATGTGACAAGACGCTCCTCAGGGCGCGTCTTGGTTGGGCCTCTCTCCTGGAGGCGCTCAGTCAGACCCAGTGGTGACATGTGGCAAGACGCTCCTCGGGGCGCGTATTGCTTGGGCCTCTCTCCTGGATGCCCTCTGTCAGACCGAGTGTTGACATGTGGCAAGACTCTCCTCGGGGCGCGTCTTGCTTGGGCTTCTCTCATGGAGGCCCTCAGTCAGACCCAGGTTTGACATGTGTCAAGACGCTCCTCGGGGCGTGTCTTGCTTGGGCCTCTCTCCTGGAGGCGCTCATTCAGACCCAGTGTTGACATGTGGCAAGACACTCCTCGGGGCGCGTCTTGCTTGGGCTTCTCTCCTGGAGGCCCTCAGTCAGACCCATTGTTGACATGTGGCAAGACGCTCCTCGGGGCACGTCTTGCTTGGGCCTCTCTCCTGGAGGCGCTCAAACAGACCGAGTAGTGACATGTGGCAAGACGCTCCTCGGGGCGCATCTTGCTGGGGCTTCTCTCATGGAGGCACTCAGTCAGACCCAGTGTTGATATGTGGCAAGACGCTCCTCGGGGCGCGTCTTGCTTGGACCTCTCTCCCTGAGGCGCTCAGTCAGACCGAGTAGTGACATGTGGCAAGACGCTCCTCGGGGCGTGTCTTGCTTGGACCTCTCTCCCTGAGGCGCTCAGTCAGACCCAGTGTTGACATTTGGCAAGACACTCCTCGGGGCGCGTCTTGCTTGGGCCTCTCTCATGGAGGCCCTCTGTCAGACCCAGTGTTGACATGTGTCAAGACGCTCCTCGGGGGGCGTCTTGCTTTGGCCTCTCTCCTGGAGGCGCTCAGTCAGACCGAGTGCTGACATGTGGCAAGAAGCTCCTCGGGGCGCGTCTTGCTTGGGCTTCTCTCCTGGAGGCCCTCAGTAAGAACCATTGTTGACATGTGGCAAGACGCTCCTCGGGGCTCGTCTTGCTTGGGCCTCTCTCCAGAAGGCCCTCAATCAGACCCATTGTTGACACGTGGCAAGACGCTCCTCGGGGTGCGTCTTGCTTGGGCCTCTCTCCTGGAGGCGCTCAGTCAGACTGAGTAGTGACATGTGGCCTGACGCTCCTCGGGGAGCGTGTTGCTTGGGCCTCTCTCCTGGAGGCGCTCAGTCAGACTGAGTAGTGACATGTTGCCTGACGCTCCTTGGGGCGCGTGTTGCTTGGGCCTCTCTCCTGGAGGCACTCAGTCAGACCAATTGGTGACATGTGGCAAGACGCTCCTCGGGGCGCGTCTTGCTTGGGCCTCTCTCCTGGAGGCGCTCAGTCAGACTGAGGAGTGACATGTGGCCTGACGCTCCTCGGGGCGCGTGTTGCTTGGGCCTCTCTCCTGGAGGCGCTCAGTCAGACCAAGTGGTGACATTTGGCAAGACACTTCTCGGGGCGCGTCTTGCTTGGGCCTCTCTCATGGAGGCCCTCTGTCAGACCCAGTGTTGACATGTGTCAAGACGCTCCGCGGGCCGCGTGTTGCTTGGGCTTCTCTCCTGGAGGCCCTCAGTCAGACCCATTGTTGACATGTGGCAAGACGCTCCTCGGGGCGCGTCTTGCTTGGGCCTCTCTCATGGAGGCCCTCAGTCAGACCCAGGTTTGACATGTGTCAAGACGCTCCTCGGGGCGTGTCTTGCTTGGGCTTCTCTCCTGGAGGCCCTCAGTCAGACCCATTGTTGACATGTGGCAAGACGCTCCTCGGGGCACATCTTGCTTGGGCCTCTCTCCTGGAGGCGCTCAAACAGACCGAGTAGTGACATGTGGCAAGACGCTCCTCAGGGCGCGTCTTGCTGGGGCTTCTCTCATGGAGGCACTCAGTCAGACCCAGTGTTGATATGTGGCAAGACGCTCCTCGGGGCGCGTCTTGCTTGGACCTCTCTCCCTGAGGCGCTCAGTCAGACCGAGTAGTGACATGTTGCAAGACGCTCCTCGGGGCGCGTATTGCTTGGACCTCTCTCCCTGAGGCTCTCAGTCAGACCCAGTGTTGACATTTGGCAAGACACTCCTCGGGGCGCGTCTTGCTTGGGCCTCTCTCATGGAGGCCCTCTGTCAGACCCAGTGCTGACATGTGTCAAGACGGTCCTCGGGGGGCGTCTTGCTTTGGCCTCTCTCCTGGAGACGCTCAGTCAGACCGAGTGCTGACATTTGGCAAGAAGCTCCTCGGGGCGCGTCTTGCTTGGGCTTCTCTCCTGGAGGCCCTCAGTAAGAACCAATGTTGACATGTGGCAAGACGCTCCTCGGGGCGCGTCTTGCTTGGGCCTCTCTCCAGAAGGCCCTCAATCAGACCCAGTGTTGACACGTGGCAAGAAGCTCCTCGGGGCGCGTCTTGCTTGGACCTCTCTCCCTGAGGCGCTCAGTCAGACCGAGTAGTGACATGTTGCAAGACGCTCCTCGGGGCGCGTATTGCTTGGACCCCTCTCCCTGAGGCGCTCAGTCAGACCCAGTGTTGACATTTGGCAAGACACTCCTCGGGGCGCGTCTTGCTTGGGCCTCTCTCATGGAGGCCCTCTGTCAGACCCAGTGCTGACATGTGTCAAGACGCTCCTCGGGGGGCGTCTTGCTTTGGCCTCTCTCCTGGAGGCGCTCAGTCAGACCGAGTGCTGACATGTGGCAAGAAGCTCCTCGGGGCGCGTCTTGCTTGGGCTTCTCTCCTGGAGGCCCTCAGTAAGAACCATTGTTGACATGTGGCAAGACGCTCCTCGGGGCGCGTCTTGCTTGGGCCTCTCTCCAGAAGGCCCTCAATCAGACCCAGTGTTGACACGTGGCAAGAAGCTCCTCGGGGCGCGTCTTGCTTGGGCCTCTCTCCTGGAGGCGCTCAGTCAGACTGAGTAGTGACATGTGGCCTGACGCTCCTCGGGGAGCGTGTTGCTTGGGCCTCTCTCCTGGAGGCGCTCAGTCAGACCAAGTGGTGACATGTGGCAAGACACTCCTCGGGGCGCGTCTTGCTTGGCCCTCTCTCCTGGAGGCCCTCTGTCAGACCCAGTGTTGACATGTGTCAAGACGCTCCTCGGGGCGTGTCTTGCTTTGGCCTCTCTCCTGGAGGCGCTCTGTCAGACCGAGTGCTGACATGTGGCAAGAAGCTCCTCGGGGCGCGTCTTGCTTGGGCTTCTCTCCTGGAGGCCCTGAGTAAGACCCATTGTTGACATGTGGCAAGACGCTCCTCGGGGCGCGTCTTGCTTGGGCCTCTCTCCTGGAGGCACTCAGTCAGACTGAGTAGTGACATGTGGCCTGACGCTCCTCGGGGCGCGTGTTGCTTGGGCCTCTCTCCTGGAGGCGCTCAGTCAGACCAAGTGGTGACATGTGGCAAGACAATTCTCGGGGCGCGTCTTGCTTGGGCCTCTCTCATGGAGGCCCTCTGTCAGACCCAGTGTTGAAATGTGTCAAGACGCTCCTCGGGGCGCGTCTTGCTTTGGCCTCTCTCCTGGAGGCGCTCAGTCAGACCGAGTGCTGACATGTGGCAAGACACTCCTCGGGCCGTGTGTTGCTTGGGCTTCTCTCCTGGATGCCCTCAGTCAGACCCATTGTTGACATGTGGCAAGACACTCCTCGGGGCGCGTCTTGCTTGGGCCTCTCTCATGGAGGCCCTCTGTCAGACCCAGTGTTTGCATGTGTCAAGACGCTCCTCGGGGCGCGTCTTGCTTTGGCCTCTCTCCTGGAGGCGCTCAGTCAGACCGAGTGCTGACATGTGGCAAGACACTCCTTGGGCCGCGTGTTGCTTGGGCTTCTCTCCTGGAGGCCCTCAGTCAGACCCATTGTTGACATGTGGCAAGACGCTCCTCGGGGCGCGTCTTGCTTGGGCCTCTCTCCTGGAGGCGCTCAGTCAGACCGAGTGCTGACATGTGGCAAGACGCTCCTCGGGGCGCGTCTTGCTTGGGCCTCTCTCCTGGAGGCGCTCAGTCAGAACCAGAGGTGACATGTGGCAAGATGCTCCTCGGGGCGCGTCTTGCTTTGGCCTCTCTCCTGGAGGCCCTCTGTCAGACCCAGTGTTGACATGTGGCAAGACGCTCCTACGGGCGCATCTTGCTTGGGCCTCTCTCCTGGAGGCCCTCAGTCAGACCCATTGTTGACATGTGGCAAGACGCTCCTCGGGGCGCGTCTTGCTTGGGCCTCTCTCCTGGAGGCGCTCAGTCAGACCGAGTGCTGACATAAGGCAAGACGCTCCTCGGGGCACGTCTTGCTTGGGCCTCTCTCCTGGAGGCGCTCAGTCAGACCCAGTGTTGACATGTGGCAAGACGCTCCTCAGGGCGCGTCTTGCTTGGGCCTCTCTCCTGTAGGCGCTCAGTCAGACCGAGTTCTGACATGTGGCAAGACGCTCCTCGGGGCGCATCTTGCTTGGGCTTCTCTCCTGGAGGCCCTCAGTCAGACCCAGTGTTGACATGTGGCAAGACGCTCCTCGGGGCGCGTCTTATTTGGGCCTCTCTCCTGGAGGCCCTCAGTCAGACCCAGTGTTGACATGTGGCAAGACGTTCCTCGGGGCGCGTCTTGCTTGGGCTTCTCTCCTGGAGGCCCTCAGTCAGACCCATTGTTGACATGTGGCAAGACGCTTCTCGGGGCACGTCTTGCTTGGGCCTCTCTCTTGGAGGCGCTCAGTCAGACCGAGTAGTGACATGTGGCAAGACGCTCCTCGGGGCGCGTCTTGCTTGGGCCTCTCTCCAGAAGGCCCTCATTAAGACCCAGTGTTGACACGTGGCAAGACGCTCCTCGGGGCGCGTCTTACTTGGGCCTCTCTCCTGGAGGCGCTCAGTCAGACTGAGTAGTGACATGTGGCCTGACGCTCCTCGGGGCGCGTCTTGCTTGGGCCTCTCTCCTGGAGGCGCTCAGTCAGACCGAGTAGTGACATTTGGCAAGACGCTCCTTGGAGCGCGTCTTGCTTGGACCTTTCTCCTGGAGGCGCTCAGTTAGACCGAGTAGTGACATGTGGCAAGACGCTCCTCGGGGCAAGTCTTGCATGGGCCTCTCTCCTGGAGGCGCTCAGTCAGACCGAGTGCTGACATAAGGCAAGACGCTCCTCGGGGTGCGTCTTGCTGGGGCCTCTCTCCTGGAGGTGCTCAATCAGACCCAGTGGTGACACGTGGCAAGACGCTCCTCTGGGCGCGTCTTGCTTGGGCCTCTCTCGTGGAGGCCCTCAGTCAGACCCATTGTTGACATGTGGCAAGAAGCTCCTCGGGGCGCTTCTTGCTTGGGCCTCTCTCCTGGAGGTGCTCAGTCAGACCGAGTGCTGACATGTGGCAAGACGCTCCTCGGGCCTCTCTCCTGGAGGTGCTCAGTCAGACCCAGTGTTGACATGTGGCAAGACGCTCCTCGGGGCGCGTCCTGCTGGGGCTTCTCTCATGGAGGCACTCAGTCAGACCCAGTGTTGACATGTGGCAAGATGCTCGTCGGGGCACGTCTTGCTTGGGCCTCTCTCCTGGAGGCGCTCAGTCAGACCCAGAGGAGACATGTGTCAAGACCCTTCTCGGGGCGCGTCTTGCTTGGGCCTCTCTCCTGGAGGCACTCAGTCAGACCGAGTGCTGACATGTTGCAAGACGCTCCTCTGGGCGCGTCTTGCTTGGGCCTCTCTCCTGGAGGCGCTCAGTCAGACCCAGTGTTCACATGTGGCAAGACGCTCCTCGGGGCGCGTCTTGCTTGGGCCTCTCTCCTGGAGGCGCTCAGTCAGACCCAGTGTTGACATGTGGCAAGACGCTCCTCGGGGCGCGTCTTGCTTGGGCCTCTCTCCTGTAGGCGCTCAGTCAGACCGAGTGCTGACATGTGGCAAGACGCTCCTCGGGGCGCATCTTGCTTGGGCTTCTCTCCTGGAGGCCCTCAGTCAGACCCAGTGTTGATATGTGGCAAGAAGCTCCTCGGGGCGCGTCTTGCTTGGACCTCTCTCCCTGAGGCGCTCAGTCAGACCCAGTGTTGACATTTGGCAAGACACTCCTCGGGGCGCGTCTTGCTTGGGCCTCTCTCCCTGAGGCACTCAGTCAGACCCAGTGTTGACATTTGGCAAGACACTCCTCGGGGCGCGTCTTGCTTGGGCCTCTCTCATGGAGGCCCTCTGTCAGACCCAGTGTTGACATGTGTCAAGACGCTCCTCGGGGGGCGTCTTGCTTTGGCCTCTCTCCTGGAGGCGCTCAGTCAGACCGAGTGCTGACATGTGGCAAGAAGCTCCTCGGGGCGCGTCTTGCTTGGGCTTCTCTCCTGGAGGCCCTCAGTAAGAACCATTGTTGACATGTGGCAAGACGCTCCTAGGGGCTCGTCTTGCTTGGGCCTAACTCCAGAAGGCCCTCAATCAGACCCATTGTTGACACGTGGCAAGACGCTCCTCGGGGTGCGTCTTGCTTGGGCCTCTCTCCTGGAGGCGCTCAGTCAGACTGAGTAGTGACATGTGGCCTGACGCTCCTCGGGGAGCGTGTTGCTTGGGCCTCTCTCCTGGAGGCGCTCAGTCAGACTGAGTAGTGACATGTTGCCTGACGCTCCTCGGGGCGCGTGTTGCTTGGGCCTCTCTCCTGGAGGCGCTCAGTCAGACCAAGTGGTGACATGTGGCAAGACGCTCCTCGGGGCGCGTCTTGCTTGGGCCTCTCTCCTGGAGGCGCTCAGTCAGACTGAGTAGTGACATGTGGCCTGACGCTCCTCGGGGCGCGTGTTGCTTGGGCCTCTCTCCTGGAGGCGCTCAGTCAGACCAAGTGGTGACATTTGGCAAGACACTTCTCGGGGCGCGTCTTGCTTGGGCCTCTCTCATGGAGGCCCTCTGTCAGACCCAGTGTTGACATGTGTCAAGACGCTCCTCGGGCCGCGTGTTGCTTGGGCTTCTCTCCTGGAGGCCCTCAGTCAGACCCATTGTTGACATGTGGCAAGAGGCTCCTCGGGGCGCGTCTTGCTTGGGCCTCTCTCATGGAGGCCCTCAGTCAGACCCAGGTTTGACATGTGTCAAGACGCTCCTCGGGGCGTGTCTTGCTTGGGCCTCTCTCCTGGAGGCGCTCATTCAGACCCAGTGTTGACAAGTGGCAAGACGCTCCTCGGGGCGCGTCTTGCTTGGGCTTCTCTCCTGGAGGCCCTCAGTCAGACCCATTGTTGACATGTGGCAAGACGCTCCTCGGGGCACATCTTGCTTGGGCCTCTCTCCTGGAGGCGCTCAAACAGACCGAGTAGTGACATGTGGCAAGACGCTCCTCAGGGCGCGTCTTGCTGGTGCTTCTCTCATGGAGGCACTCAGTCAGACCCAGTGTTGATATGTGGCAAGACGCTCCTCGGGGCGCGTCTTGCTTGGACCTCTCTCCCTGAGGCGCTCAGTCAGACCGAGTAGTGACATGTGGCAAGACGCTCCTCGGGGCGCGTTTTGCTTGGACCTCTCTCCCTGAGGCGCTCAGTCAGACCCAGTGTTGACATTTGGCAAGACGCTCCTCGGGCCGCGTGTTGCTTGGGCTTCTCTCCTGGAGGCCCTCAGTCAGACCCATTGTTGACATGTGGCAAGACGCTCCTCGGGGCGCGTCTTGCTTGGGCCTCTCTCATGGAGGCCCTCAGTCAGACCCAGGTTTGACATGTGTGAAGACGCTCCTCGGGGCGTGTCTTGCTTGGGCCTCTCTCCTGGAGGCGCTCATTCAGACCCAGTGTTGACATGTGGCAAGACGCTCCTCGGGGCGTGTCTTGCTTGGGCTTCTCTCCTGGAGGCCCTCAGTCAGACCCATTGTTGTTATGTTGCAAGACGCTCCTTTGGGCGCGTCTTGCTTGGGCCTCTCTCCTGGAGGCGCTCAGTCAGACCGAGTGCTGACATGTGGAAAGACGCTCCTCGGGGCGCGTCTTGCTTGGGCTTCTCTCCTGGAGGCGCTCAGAAAGACCCAGTGTTGACATGTGACAAGACGCTCCTCAGGGCGCGTCTTGGTTGGGCCTCTCTCCTGGAGGCGCTCAGTCAGACCCAGTGGTGACATGTGGCAAGACGCTCCTCGGGGCGCGTATTGCTTGGGCCTCTCTCCTGGATGCCCTCTGTCAGACCGAGTGTTGACATGTGGCAAGACTCTCCTCGGGGCGCGTCTTGCTTGGGCTTCTCTCATGGAGGCCCTCAGTCAGACCCAGGTTTGACATGTGTCAAGACGCTCCTCGGGGCGTGTCTTGCTTGGGCCTCTCTCCTGGAGGCGCTCATTCAGACCCAGTGTTGACATGTGGCAAGACACTCCTCGGGGCGCGTCTTGCTTGGGCTTCTCTCCTGGAGGCCCTCAGTCAGACCCATTGTTGACATGTGGCAAGACGCTCCTCGGGGCACGTCTTGCTTGGGCCTCTCTCCTGGAGGCGCTCAAACAGACCGAGTAGTGACATGTGGCAAGACGCTCCTCGGGGCGCATCTTGCTGGGGCTTCTCTCATGGAGGCACTCAGTCAGACCCAGTGTTGATATGTGGCAAGACGCTCCTCGGGGCGCGTCTTGCTTGGACCTCTCTCCCTGAGGCGCTCAGTCAGACCGAGTAGTGACATGTGGCAAGACGCTCCTCGGGGCGCGTCTTGCTTGGACCTCTCTCCCTGAGGCGCTCAGTCAGACCCAGTGTTGACATTTGGCAAGACACTCCTCGGGGCGCGTCTTGCTTGGGCCTCTCTCATGGAGGCCCTCTGTCAGACCCAGTGTTGACATGTGTCAAGACGCTCCTCGGGGGGCGTCTTGCTTTGGCCTCTCTCCTGGAGGCGCTCAGTCAGACCGAGTGCTGACATGTGGCAAGAAGCTCCTCGGGGCGCGTCTTGCTTGGGCTTCTCTCCTGGAGGCCCTCAGTAAGAACCATTGTTGACATGTGGCAAGACGCTCCTCGGGGCTCGTCTTGCTTGGGCCTCTCTCCAGAAGGCCCTCAATCAGACCCATTGTTGACACGTGGCAAGACGCTCCTCGGGGTGCGTCTTGCTTGGGCCTCTCTCCTGGAGGCGCTCAGTCAGACTGAGTAGTGACATGTGGCCTGACGCTCCTCGGGGAGCGTGTTGCTTGGGCCTCTCTCCTGGAGGCGCTCAGTCAGACTGAGTAGTGACATGTTGCCTGACGCTCCTCGGGGCGCGTGTTGCTTGGGCCTCTCTCCTGGAGGCACTCAGTCAGACCAAGTGGTGACATGTGGCAAGACGCTCCTCGGGGCGCGTCTTGCTTGGGCCTCTCTCCTGGAGGCGCTCAGTCAGACTGAGGAGTGACATGTGGCCTGACGCTCCTCGGGGCGCGTGTTGCTTGGGCCTCTCTCCTGGAGGCGCTCAGTCAGACCAAGTGGTGACATTTGGCAAGACACTTCTCGGGGCGCGTCTTGCTTGGGCCTCTCTCATGGAGGCCCTCTGTCAGACCCAGTGTTGACATGTGTCAAGACGCTCCGCGGGCCGCGTGTTGCTTGGGCTTCTCTCCTGGAGGCCCTCAGTCAGACCCATTGTTGACATGTGGCAAGACGCTCCTCGGGGCGCGTCTTGCTTGGGCCTCTCTCATGGAGGCCCTCAGTCAGACCCAGGTTTGACATGTGTCAAGACGCTCCTCGGGGCGTGTCTTGCTTGGGCTTCTCTCCTGGAGGCCCTCAGTCAGACCCATTGTTGACATGTGGCAAGACGCTCCTCGGGGCACATCTTGCTTGGGCCTCTCTCCTGGAGGCGCTCAAACAGACCGAGTAGTGACATGTGGCAAGACGCTCCTCAGGGCGCGTCTTGCTGGGGCTTCTCTCATGGAGGCACTCAGTCAGACCCAGTGTTTATATGTGGCAAGACGCTCCTCGGGGCGCGTCTTGCTTGGACCTCTCTCCCTGAGGCGCTCAGTCAGACCGAGTAGTGACATGTTGCAAGACGCTCCTCGGGGCGCGTATTGCTTGGACCTCTCTCCCTGAGGCTCTCAGTCAGACCCAGTGTTGACATTTGGCAAGACACTCCTCGGGGCGCGTCTTGCTTGGGCCTCTCTCATGGAGGCCCTCTGTCAGACCCAGTGCTGACATGTGTCAAGACGGTCCTCGGGGGGCGTCTTGCTTTGGCCTCTCTCCTGGAGACGCTCAGTCAGACCGAGTGCTGACATTTGGCAAGAAGCTCCTCGGGGCGCGTCTTGCTTGGGCTTCTCTCCTGGAGGCCCTCAGTAAGAACCATTGTTGACATGTGGCAAGACGCTCCTCGGGGCGCGTCTTGCTTGGGCCTCTCTCCAGAAGGCCCTCAATCAGACCCAGTGTTGACACGTGGCAAGAAGCTCCTCGGGGCGCGTCTTGCTTGGACCTCTCTCCCTGAGGCGCTCAGTCAGACCGAGTAGTGACATGTTGCAAGACGCTCCTCGGGGCGCGTATTGCTTGGACCCCTCTCCCTGAGGCGCTCAGTCAGACCCAGTGTTGACATTTGGCAAGACACTCCTCGGGGCGCGTCTTGCTTGGGCCTCTCTCATGGAGGCCCTCTGTCAGACCCAGTGCTGACATGTGTCAAGACGCTCCTCGGGGGGCGTCTTGCTTTGGCCTCTCTCCTGGAGGCGCTCAGTCAGACCGAGTGCTGACATGTGGCAAGAAGCTCCTCGGGGCGCGTCTTGCTTGGGCTTCTCTCCTGGAGGCCCTCAGTAAGAACCATTGTTGACATGTGGCAAGACGCTCCTCGGGGCGCGTCTTGCGTGGGCCTCTCTCCAGAAGGCCCTCAATCAGACCCAGTGTTGACACGTGGCAAGAAGCTCCTCGGGGCGCGTCTTGCTTGGGCCTCTCTCCTGGAGGCGCTCAGTCAGACTGAGTAGTGACATGTGGCCTGACGCTCCTCGGGGAGCGTGTTGCTTGGGCCTCTCTCCTGGAGGCGCTCAGTCAGACCAAGTGGTGACATGTGGCAAGACACTCCTCGGGGCGCGTCTTGCTTGGCCCTCACTCCTGGAGGCCCTCTGTCAGACCCAGTGTTGACATGTGTCAAGACGCTCCTCGGGGCGTGTCTTGCTTTGGCCTCTCTCCTGGAGGCGCTCAGTCAGACCGAGTGCTGACATGTGGCAAGAAGCTCCTCGGGGCGCGTCTTGCTTGGGCTTCTCTCCTGGAGGCCCTGAGTAAGACCCATTGTTGACATGTGGCAAGACGCTCCTCGGGGCGCGTCTTGCTTGGGCCTCTCTCCTGGAGGCACTCAGTCAGACTGAGTAGTGACATGTGGCCTGACGCTCCTCGGGGCGCGTGTTGCTTGGGCCTCTCTCCTGGAGGCGCTCAGTCAGACCAAGTGGTGACATGTGGCAAGACAATTCTCGGGGCGCGTCTTGCTTGGGCCTCTCTCATGGAGGCCCTCTGTCAGACCCAGTGTTGAAATGTGTCAAGACGCTCCTCGGGGCGCGTCTTGCTTTGGCCTCTCTCCTGGAGGCGCTCAGTCAGACCGAGTGCTGACATGTGGCAAGACACTCCTCGGGCCGTGTGTTGCTTGGGCTTCTCTCCTGGATGCCCTCAGTCAGACCCATTGTTGACATGTGGCAAGACACTCCTCGGGGCGCGTCTTGCTTGGGCCTCTCTCATGGAGGCCCTCTGTCAGACCCAGTGTTTGCATGTGTCAAGACGCTCCTCGGGGCGCGTCTTGCTTTGGCCTCTCTCCTGGAGGCGCTCAGTCAGACCGAGTGCTGACATGTGGCAAGACACTCCTTGGGCCGCGTGTTGCTTGGGCTTCTCTCCTGGAGGCCCTCAGTCAGACCCATTGTTGACATGTGGCAAGACGCTCCTCGGGGCGCGTCTTGCTTGGGCCTCTCTCCTGGAGGCGCTCAGTCAGACCGAGTGCTGACATGTGGCAAGACGCTCCTCGGGGCGCGTCTTGCTTGGGCCTCTCTCCTGGAGGCGCTCAGTCAGAACCAGAGGTGACATGTGGCAAGATGCTCCTCGGGGCGCGTCTTGCTTTGGCCTCTCTCCTGGAGGCCCTCTGTCAGACCCAGTGTTGACATGTGGCAAGACGCTCCTACGGGCGCATCTTGCTTGGGCCTCTCTCCTGGAGGCCCTCAGTCAGACCCATTGTTGACATGTGGCAAGACGCTCCTCGGGGCGCGTCTTGCTTGGGCCTCTCTCCTGGAGGCGCTCAGTCAGACCGAGTGCTGACATAAGGCAAGACGCTCCTCGGGGCACGTCTTGCTTGGGCCTCTCTCCTGGAGGCGCTCAGTCAGACCCAGTGTTGACATGTGGCAAGACGCTCCTCAGGGCGCGTCTTGCTTGGGCCTCTCTCCTGTAGGCGCTCAGTCAGACCGAGTTCTGACATGTGGCAAGACGCTCCTCGGGGCGCATCTTGCTTGGGCTTCTCTCCTGGAGGCCCTCAGTCAGACCCAGTGTTGACATGTGGCAAGACGCTCCTCGGGGCGCGTCTTATTTGGGCCTCTCTCCTGGAGGCCCTCAGTCAGACCCAGTGTTGACATGTGGCAAGACGTTCCTCGGGGCGCGTCTTGCTTGGGCTTCTCTCCTGGAGGCCCTCAGTCAGACCCATTGTTGACATGTGGCAAGACGCTTCTCGGGGCACGTCTTGCTTGGGCCTCTCTCTTGGAGGCGCTCAGTCAGACCGAGTAGTGACATGTGGCAAGACGCTCCTCGGGGCGCGTCTTGCTTGGGCCTCTCTCCAGAAGGCCCTCATTAAGACCCAGTGTTGACACGTGGCAAGACGCTCCTCGGGGCGCGTCTTACTTGGGCCTCTCTCCTGGAGGCGCTCAGTCAGACTGAGTAGTGACATGTGGCCTGACGCTCCTCGGGGCGCGTCTTGCTTGGGCCTCTCTCCTGGAGGCGCTCAGTCAGACCGAGTAGTGACATTTGGCAAGACGCTCCTTGGAGCGCGTCTTGCTTGGACCTTTCTCCTGGAGGCGCTCAGTTAGACCGAGTAGTGACATGTGGCAAGACGCTCCTCGGGGCAAGTCTTGCATGGGCCTCTCTCCTGGAGGCGCTCAGTCAGACCGAGTGCTGACATAAGGCAAGACGCTCCTCGGGGTGCGTCTTGCTGGGGCCTCTCTCCTGGAGGTGCTCAATCAGACCCAGTGGTGACACGTGGCAAGACGCTCCTCTGGGCGCGTCTTGCTTGGGCCTCTCTCGTGGAGGCCCTCAGTCAGACCCATTGTTGACATGTGGCAAGAAGCTCCTCGGGGCGCTTCTTGCTTGGGCCTCTCTCCTGGAGGTGCTCAGTCAGACCGAGTGCTGACATGTGGCAAGACGCTCCTCGGGCCTCTCTCCTGGAGGTGCTCAGTCAGACCCAGTGTTGACATGTGGCAAGACGCTCCTCGGGGCGCGTCCTGCTGGGGCTTCTCTCATGGAGGCACTCAGTCAGACCCAGTGTTGACATGTGGCAAGATGCTCGTCGGGGCACGTCTTGCTTGGGCCTCTCTCCTGGAGGCGCTCAGTCAGACCCAGAGGAGACATGTGTCAAGACCCTTCTCGGGGCGCGTCTTGCTTGGGCCTCTCTCCTGGAGGCACTCAGTCAGACCGAGTGCTGACATGTTGCAAGACGCTCCTCTGGGCGCGTCTTGCTTGGGCCTCTCTCCTGGAGGCGCTCAGTCAGACCCAGTGTTCACATGTGGCAAGACGCTCCTCGGGGCGCGTCTTGCTTGGGCCTCTCTCCTGGAGGCGCTCAGTCAGACCCAGTGTTGACATGTGGCAAGACGCTCCTCGGGGCGCGTCTTGCTTGGGCTTCTCTCCTGGAGGCGCTCAGAAAGACCCAGTGTTGACATGTGACAAGACGCTCCTCGGGGCACGTCTTGCTTGGGCCTCTCTCCTGGAGGCGCTCAGTCAGAACCAGAGGTGACATGTGGCAAGACGCTCCTCGGGGCGCGTCTTGCTTGGGCCTCTCTCCTGGAGGCCCTCTGTCAGACCCAGTGTTGACATGTGGCAAGACGCTCCTCCGGGCGCATCTTGCTTGGGCCTTTCTCCTGGAGGCCCTCAGTCAGACCCATTGTTGACATGTGGTAAGACGCTCCTCGGGGCGCGTCTTGCTTGGGCCTCTCTCCTGGAGGCGCTCAGTCAGACCGATTGCTGACATAAGGCAAGACGCTCCTCGAGGCGCATCTTGCTTGGGCCTCTCTCCTGGAGGCGCTCAGTCAGACATAGTGTTGACATGTGGCAAGACGCTCCTCGGGGCGCGTCTTGCTTGGGCCTCTCTCCTGTAGGCGCTCAGTCAGACTGAGTGCTGACATGTGGCAAGACGCTCCTCGGGGCGCATCTTGCTTGGGCTTCTCTCCTGGAGGCCCTCAGTCAGACCCAGTGTTGACATGTGGCAAGACGCTCCTCGGGGCGCGTCTTATTTGGGCCTCTCTCCTGGAGGCCCTCAGTCAGACCCAGTGTTGACATGTGGCAAGACGCTCCTCGGGGCGCGTCTTGCTTGGGCTTCTCTCCTGGAGGCCCTCAGTCAGACCCATTGTTGACATGTGGCAAGACGCTTCTCGGGGCACTTCTTGCTTGGGCCTCTCTCCAGAAGGCCCTTATTCAGACCCAGTGTTGACACGTGGCAAGACGCTCCTCGGGGCGCGTCTTACTTGGGCCTCTCTCCTGGAGGCGCTCAGTCAGACTGAGTAGTGACATGTGGCCTGACGCTCCTCGGGGCGCGTCTTGCTTGGGCCTCTCTCCAGAAGGCCCTCAATCAGACCCAGTGTTGACACGTGGCAAGACGCTCCTCGGGGCGCGTCTTACTTGGGCCTCTCTCCTTGAGGCGCCCAGTCAGACTGAGTAGTGACATGTGGCCTGACGCTCCTCGGGGCGCGTCTTGCTTGGGCCTCTCTCCTGGAGGCGCTCAGTCAGACCGAGCAGTGACATTTGGCAAGACGCTCCTCGGGGCGCGTCTTGCTTGGACCTTTCTCCTGGAGGCGCTCAGTTAGACCGAGTAGTGACATGTGGCAAGACGCTCCTCGGGCGCGTCTTGCATGGGCCTCTCTCCTGGAGGCGCTCAGTCAGACCGAGTGCTGACATAAGGCAAGACGCTCCTCGGGGTGCGTCTTGCTGGGGCCTCTCTCCTGGAGGTGCTCAATCAGACCCAGTTGTGACACGTGGCAAGACGCTCGTCTGGGCGCGTCTTGCTTGGGCCTCTCTCGTGGAGGCCCTCAGTCAGACCCATTGTTCACATGTGGCAAGAAGATCCTCGGGGCACTCCTTGCTTGGGCCTCTCTCCTGGAGGCGCTCAGTCAGACCGAGTGCTGACATGTGGCAAGACGCTCCTCGGGGCGCGTCTTGCTGGGGCCTCTCTCCTGGAGGCGCTCAGTCAAACCGAGTGCTGACATGTTGCAAGACGCTCCTCTGGGCGCGTCTTGCTTGGGCCTCTCTCCTGGAGGCGCTCAGTCAGACCCAGTGTTCACATGTGGCAAGACGCTCCTCGGGGCGCGTCTTGCTTGGGCCTCTCTCCTGGAGGCGCTCAGTCAGACCCAGTGTTGACATGTGGCAAGACGCTCCTCGGGGCGCGTCTTGCTTGGGCCTCTCTCCTGTAGGCGCTCAGTCAGACCAAGTGCTGACATGTGGCAAGACGCTCCTCGGGGCGCATCTTGCTTGGGCTTCTCTCCTGGAGGCCCTCAGTCAGACCCAGTGTTGACATGTGGCAAGACGCTCCTCGGGGCGCGTCTTATTTGGGCCTCTCTCCTGGAGGCCCTCAGTCAGACCCAGTGTTGACATGTGGCAAGACGCTCCTCGGGGCGCGTCCTGCTTGGGCTTTTCTCCTGGAGGCCCTCAGTCAGACACATTGTTCACATGTGGCAAGACGCTTCTCGGGGCACGTCTTGCCTTGGCCTCTCTCCTGGAGGCGCTCAGTCAGACCGAGTAGTGACATGTGGCAAGACGCTCCTCGGGGCGCGTCCTGCTTGGGCCTCTCTCCAGAAGGCCCTCAATCAGACCCAGTGTTGACACGAGGCAAGACGCTCCTCGGGGCGCGTCTTACTTGGGCCTCTCTCCTGGAGGCGCTCAGTCAGACTGAGTAGTGACATGTGGCCTGACGCTCCTCGGGGCGCGTGTTGCTTGGGCCTCTCTCCTGGAGGCGCTCAGTCAGAAAAGGTGGTGACATGTGGCAAGACACTCCTCGGGGCGCGTCTTGCTTGGGCCTCTCTCCTGGAGGCCCTCTGTCAGACCCAGTGTTGACATGTGTCAAGACGCTCTTCGGGGCGTGTCTTGCTTGGGCTTCTCTCCTGGAGGCCCTCAGTCATACCCATTGTTGACATGTGGCAAGACTCTCCTCGGAGCGCGTCTTGCTTTGGCCTCTCTCCTGGAGGCGCTCAGTCAGACCGAGTGCTGACATGTGGAAAGACGCTCCTCGGGGCGCGTCATGCTTGGGCTTCTCTCCTGGAGGCGCTCAGTCAGACCCAGTGGTGACATGTGGCAAGACACTCCTCGGGGCACGTCTTGCTTGGGCCTCTCTCCAGGAGGCCCTCTGTCAGACCCAGTGGTGACATGTGGCAAGACACTCCTCGGGGCACGTCTTGCTTGGGCCTCTCTCCAGGAGGCCCTCTGTCAGACCCAGTGTTGGCATGTGGCAAGACGCTCCTCAGGGCACGTCTTGGTTGGGCCTCTCTCCTGGAGGCGCTCAGTCAGACCCAGTGGTGACATGTGGCAAGACGCTCCTCGGGGCGCGTATTGCTTGGGCCTCTCTCCTGGATGCCCTCTGTCCGACCGAGTGTTGACACTTGGCAAGACTCTCCTCGGGGCGCGTCTTGCTTCGGCTTCTCTCATGGAGGCCCTCAGTCAGACCCAGTGTTGACATGTGTCAAGACGCTCCTCGGGGCGTGTCTTGCTTTGGCCTCTCTCCTGGAGGCGCTCAGTCAGACCCAGTGTTGACATGTGGCAAGACGCTCCTCGGGGCGCGTCTTGCTTGGGCTTCTCTCCTGGAGACCCTCAGTCAGACCCATTGTTGACATGTGGCAAGACGCTCCTCGGGGCACGTCTTGCTTGGGCCTCTCTCCTGGAGGCGCTCAAACAGACCGAGTAGTGACATGTGGCAAGACGCTCCTCATGGCGCGTCTTGCTTGGACCTCTCTCCCTGAGGCGCTCAGTCAGACCGAGTAGTGACATGTGGCAAGACGCTCCTCGGGACGCGTCTTGCTTGAACCTCTCTCCCTGAGGCGCTCAGTCAGACCCAGTGTTGACATTTGGCAAGACACTCCTCGGGGCGCATCTTGCTTGGGCCTCTCTCATGGAGGCCCTCTGTCAGACCCAGTGTTGACATGTGTCAAGACGCTCCTCGGGGGGCGTCTTGCTTTGGCCTCTCTCCTGGAGGCGCTCAGTCAGACCGAGTGCTGACATGTGGCAAGAAGCTCCTCGGGGCGCGTCTTGCTTGGGCTTCTCTCCCGGAGGCCCTCAGTAAGAACCATTGTTGACATGTGGCAAGACGCTCCTCGGGGCGCGTCTTGCTTGGGCCTCTCTCCAGAAGGCCCTCAATCAGACCCAGTGTTGACACGTGGCAAGACGCTCCTCGGGGCGCGTCTTGCTTGGGCCTCTCTCCTGGAGGCGCTCAGTCAGACTGAGTAGTGACATGTGGCCTGACGCTCCTCGGGGCGCGTGTTGCTTGGGCCTCTCTCCTGGAGGCGCTCAGTCAGACCAAGTGGTGACATGTGGCAAGACAATCCTCGGGGCGCGTCTTGCTTGGGCCTCTCTCCTGGAGGCCCTCTGTCAGACCCAGTGTTGACATGTGGCAAGACACTCCTCGGGGCGTGTCTTGCTTGGGCCTCTCTCATGGAGGCCCTCTGTCAGACCCAGTGTTGACATGTTTTAAGACGCTCCTCGGGGCGCGTCTTGCTTTGGCCTCTCTCCTGGAGGCGCTCAGTCAGACCGAGTGCTGACATGTGGCAAGAAGCTCCTCGGGGCGCGTCTTGCTTGGGCTTCTCTCCTGGAGGCCCTCAGTAAGACCCATTGTTGACATGTGGCAAGACGCTCCTCGGGGCGCATCTTGCTTGGGCCTCTCTCCTGGAGGCGCTCAGTCAGACCAAGTGGTGACATGTGGCAAGACAATCCTCGGGGCGCGTCTTGCTTGGGCCTCTCTCCTGGAGGCCCTCTGTCAGACCCAGTGTTGACATGTGGCAAGATACTCCTCGGGGCGTGTCTTGCTTGGGCCTCTCTCATGGAGGCCCTCTGTCAGACCCAGTGTTGACATGTTTTAAGACGCTTCTCGGGGCGCGTCTTGCTTTGGCCTCTCTCCTGGAGGCGCTCAGTCAGACCGAGTGCTGACATGTGGCAAGAAGCTCCTCGGGGCGCGTCTTGCTTGGGCTTCTCTCCTGGAGGCCCTCAGTAAGACCCATTGTTGACATGTGGCAAGACGCTCCTCGGGGCGCGTCTTGCTTGGGCCTCTCTCCTGGAGGCGCTCAGTCAGACTGAGTAGTGACATGTGGCCTGACGCTCCTCGGGGCGCGTGTTGCTTGGGCCTCTCTCCTGGAGGCGCTCAGTCATACCAAGTGGTGACATGTGGCAAGACGCTCCTCGGGGCGCGTCTTGCTTGGGCCTCTCTCCTGGAGGCGCTCAGTCAGACCGAGTGCTGACATGTGACAAGAAGCTCCTCGGGGCGCGTCTTGCTTGGGCTTCTCTCCTGGAGGCGCTCAAAAAGACCCAGTGTTGACATGTGACAAGACGCTCCTCGGGGCGCGTCTTGCTTGGGCCTCTCTCCTGGAGGCGCTCAGTCAGAACCAGAGGTGACATGTGGCAAGACGCTCCTCGGGGCGCGTCTTGCTTGGGCCTCTCTCCTGGAGGCCCTCTGTCAGACCCAGTGATTACATGTGGCAAGACGCTCCTTCGGGCGCATCTTGCTTGGGCCTCTCTCCTGGAGGCCCTCAGTCAGACCCATTGTTGACATGTGGCAAGATGCTCCACGGGGCGCGTCTTGCTTGGGCCTCTCTCCTGGAGGCGCTCAGTCAGACCGAGTGCTGACATAAGGCAAGACGCTCCTCGGGGCGCGTCTTGCTTGGGCCTCTCTCCTGGAGGCGCTCAGTCAGACCCAGTGCTGACATGTGGCAAGACGCTCCTCGGGGCACGTCTTGCTTGGGCCTCTCTCCTGGAGGCGCTCAGTCAGACTGAGTAGTGACATGTGGCCTGACGCTCCTCGGGGCACGTCTTGCTTGGGCCTCTCTCCTGGAGGCGCTCAGTCAGACCCAGTGGTGACATGTGGCAAGACACTCCTCGGGGCGCGTCTTGCTTGGGCCTCTCTCTTTGAGGCCCTCTGTCAGACCCAGTGTTGACATGTGTCAAGACGCTCCTCGGGGCGCGTCTTGCTTGGGCTTCTCTCCTGGAGGCCCTCAGTCAGACCCATTGTTGACATGTGGCAAGACGCTCCTCGGGGCGCGTCTTGCTTGGGCTTCTCTCCTGGAGGCGCTCAGACAGACCCAGTGTTGACATGTGACAAGACGCTCCTCGGGGCGCGTCTTGCTTGGGCCTCTCTCCTGGAGGCGTTCAGTCAGAACCAGAGGTGACATGTGGCAAGACGCTCCTCGGGGCGTGTCTTGCTTGGGCCTCTCTCCTGGAGGCCCTCTGTCAGACCCAGTGTTGACATGTGGCAAGACGCTCCTCCGGGCGCATCTTGCTTGGGCCTCTCTCCTGGAGGCCCTCAGTCAGACCCATTGTTGACATGTGGCAAGACGCTCCTCGGGGCGCGTCTTGCTTGGGCTTCTCTCCTGGAGGCGCTCAGTCAGACCGAGTGCTGACATAAGGCAAGACTCTCCTCGGGGCGCGTCTTGCTGGGGCCTCTCTCCTGGAGGCGCTCAGTCAGACCCAGTGCTGACATGTGGCAATATGCTCCTCGGGGCGCGTCTTGCTTGGGCCTCTCTCCTGGAGGCGCTCAGTCAGACCCAGTGTTGACATGTGGCAAGACGCTCCTCGGGGCGCGTCTTGCTTGGGCCTCTCTCCTGGAGGCGCTCAGTCAGACTGAGTGCTGACATAAGGCAAGATGCTCCTCGGGGCGCGTCTTGCTGAGGCCTCTCTCCTGGAGGTGCTCAATCAGACCCAGTGGTGACACGTGGCAAGACGCTCCTCGGGGCGCGTCTTGCTTGGGCCTCTCTCCTGGAGGAGCTCAGTCAGACCCAGTGGTGACACGTGGCAAGACGCTCCTCGGGGCGCGTCTTGCTTGGGCCTCTCTCCTGGAGGAGCTCAGTCAGACCCAGTGTTGACATGTGGCAAGACACTCCTCGGGGCGCGTCTTGCTTGGGCCTCTCTCATGGAGGCCCTCTGTCAGACCCAGTGTTGACATGTGTCAAGACGCTCCTCGGGGCGCATCTTGCTTTGGCCTCTCTCCTGGAGGCGCTCAGTCAGACCGAGTGCTGACATGTGGCAAGAAGCTCCTCGGGGCGCGTCTTCCTTGGGCTTCTCTCCTGGAGGCCCTCAGTCAGACCCATTGTTGACATGTGGCAAGACGCTCCTCGGGGCGCGTCTTGCTTGGGCCTCTCTCCTGGAGGCGCTCAGTCAGACTGAGTAGTGACATGTGGCCTGACGCTCCTCGGGGCGCGTGTTGCTTGGGCCTCTCTCCTGGAGGCGCTCAGTCAGACCAAGTGGTGACATGTGGCAAGACACTCCTCGGGGCGTGTCTTGCTTGGGCCTCTCTCTTGGAGGCCGTCTGTCAGACCCATTGTTGACATGTGTCAAGACGCTCCTCGGGGCGCGTCTTGCTTGGGCTTCTCTCCTGGAGGCCCTCAGTCAGACCCATTGTTGACATGTGGCAAGACGCTCCTCGGGGCGCGTCTTGCTTGGGCCTCTCTCCTGGAGGCGCTCAGTCAGACCGAGTGCTGACATGTGACAAGAAGCTCCTCAGGGCGCGTCTTGCTTGGGCTTCTCTCCTGGAGGCGCTCAAAAAGACCCAGTGTTGACATGTGACAAGACGCTCCTCGGGGCGCGTCTTGCTTGGGCCTCTCTCCTGGAGGCGCTCAATCAGAACCAGAGGTGACATGTGGCAAGACGCTCCTCGGGGCGCGTCTTGCTTGGGCCTCTCTCCTGGAGGCCCTCTGTCATAACCAGTGATTACATGTGGCAAGACTCTCCTTCGGGCGCATCTTGCTTGGGCCTCTCTCCTGGAGGCCCTCAGTCAGACCCATTGTTGACATGTGGCAAGACGCTCCACGGGGCGCGTCTTGCTTGGGCCTCTCTCCTGGAGGCGCTCAGTCAGACCGAGTGCTGACATAAGGCAAGACGCTCCTCGGGGCGCGTCTTGCTGGGGCCTCTCTCCTGGAGGCGCTCAGTAAGACTGAGTAGTGACATGTGGCCTGACGCTCCTCGGGGCACGTCTTGCTTGGGCCTCTCTCCTGGAGGCGCTCAGTCAGACCCAGTGGTGACATGTGGCAAGACGCTCCTCGGGGCGCGTCTTGCTTGGGCCTCTCTCCTGGAGGACCTCTGTCAGACCCAGTGTTGACATGTGGCAAGACGCTCATCCGGGCGCATCTTGCTTGGGCCTCTCTCCTGGAGGCCCTCAGTCAGACCCATTGTTGACATGTGGCAAGACGCTCCTCGGGGCGCGTCTTGCTTGGGCTTCTCTCCTGGAGGCGCTCAGTCAGACCGAGTGCTGACATAAGTCAAGACTCTCCTCGGGGCGCGTCTTGCTGGGGCCTCTCTCCTGGAGGCGCTCAGTCAGACCGAGTGCTGACATGTGGCAAGAAGCTCCTCGGGGCGCGTCTTGCTTGGGCTTCTCTCCTGGAGGCCCTCAGTAAGACCCATTGTTGACATGTGGCAAGACGCTCCACGGGGCGCGTCTTGCTTGGGCCTCTCTCCTGGAGGCGCTCAGTCAGACTGAGTAGTGACATATGGCCTGACGCTCCTCGGGGCGCGTGTTGCTTGGGCCTCTCTCCTGGAGGCGCTCAGTCAGACCAAGTGGTGACATGTGGCAAGACACTCCTCGGGGCGCGTCTTGCTTGGGCCTCTCTCTTGGAGGCCCTCTGTCAGACCCATTGTTGACATGTGTCAAGACGCTCCTCGGGGCGCGTCTTGCTTGGGCTTCTCTCCTGGAGGCCCTCAGTCAGACCCATTGTTGACATGTGGCAAGACGCTCCTCGGGGCGCGTCTTGCCTGGGCCTCTCTCCTGGAGGCGCTCAGTCAGACCGAGTGCTGACATGTGACAAGAAGCTCCTCGGGGCGCGTCTTGCTTGGGCCTCTCTCCTGGAGGAGCTCAGTCAGAACCAGTGGTGACACGTGGCAAGACGCTCCTCGGGGCGCATCTTGCTTGGGCCTCTCTCCTGGAGGCGCTAAGTCAGACCCAGTGTTGACACGTGGCAAGACGCTCCTCGGGGCACGTCTTGCTTGGGCCTCTCTCCTGGAGGCGCTCAGTCAGACCCAGTGTTGACATGTGGCAAGACACTCCTCGGGGCGCGTCTTGCTTGGGCCTCTCTCATGGAGGCCCTCTGTCAGACCCAGTGTTGACATGTGTCAAGACGCTCCTCGGGGCGCATCTTGCTTTGGCCTCTCTCCTGGAGGCGCTCAGTCAGACCGAGTGCTGACATGTGGCAAGAAGCTCCTCGGGGCGCGTCTTCCTTGGGCTTCTCTCCTGGAGGCCCTCAGTCAGACCCATTGTTGACATGTGGCAAGACGCTCCTCGGGGCGTGTCTTGCTTGGGCCTCTCTCCTGGAGGCGCTCAGTCAGACTGAGTAGTGACATGTGGCCTGATGCTCCTCGAGGCGCGTGTTGCTTGGGCCTCTCTCCTGGAGGCGCTCAGTCAGACCAAGTGGTGACATGTGGCAAGACACTCCTCGGGGCGCGTCTTGCTTGGGCCTCTCTCTTGGAGGCCCTCTGTCAGACCCATTGTTGACATGTGTCAAGACGCTCCTCGGGGCGCGTCTTGCTTGGGCTTCTCTCCTGGAGGCCCTCAGTCAGACCCATTGTTGACATGTGGCAAGACGCTCCTCGGGGCGCGTCTTGCTTGGGCCTCTCTCCTGGAGGCGCTCAGTCAGACCGAGTGCTGACATGTGACAAGAAGCTCCTCGGGGCGCGTCTTGCTTGGGCTTCTCTCCTGGAGGCGCTCAAATAGACCCAGTGTTGACATGTGACAAGACGCTCCTCGGGGCGCGTCTTGCTTGGGCCTCTCTCCTGGAGGCGCTCAGTCAGAACCAGAGGTGACATGTGGCAAGACGCTCCTCGGGGCGCGTCTTGCTTGGGCCTCTCTCCTGGAGGCCCTCTGTCAGACCCAGTGATTACATGTGGCAAGACGCTCCTTCGGGCGCATCTTGCTTGGGCCTCTCTCCTGGAGGCCCTCAGTCAGACCCATTGTTGACATGTGGCAAGACGCTCCACGGGGCGCGTCTTGCTTGGGCCTCTCTCCTGGAGGCGCTCAGTCAGACCGAGTGCTGACATAAGGCAAGACACTCCTCGGGGCGCGTCTTGCTGGGGCCTCTCTCCTGGAGGCGCTCAGTCAGACCCAGTGCTGACATGTGGCAAGACGCTCCTCGTGGTGCGTCTTTCTTGGGCCTCTCTCCTGGAGGTGCTCAGTCAGACTGAGTAGTGACATGTGGCCTGACGCTCCTCGGGGCACGTCTTGCTTGGGCCTCTCTCCTGGAGGCGCTCAGTCAGACCCAGTGTTGACATGTGGCAAGACGCTCCTCGGGGCGCGTCTTGCTTGGGCCTCTCTCCTGGAGGCGCTCAGTCAGACTGAGTGCTGACATAAGGCAAGATGCTCCTCGGGTCGCGTCTTGCTGAGGCCTCTCTCCTGGAGGTGCTCAATCAGACCCAGTGGTGACACGTGGCAAGACGCTCCTCGGGGCGCGTCTTGCTTGGGCCTCTCTCCTGGAGGAGCTCAGTCAGACCCAGTGGTGACACGTGGCAAGACGCTCCTCGGGGCGCATCTTGCTTGGGCCTCTCTCCTGGAGGCGCTAAGCCAGACCCAGTGTTGACACGTGGCAAGACGCTCCTCGGGGCGCGTCTTGCTTGGGCCTCTCTCCTGGAGGCGCTCAGTCAGACCCAGTGTTGACATGTGGCAAGACACTCCTCGGGGCGCGTCTTGCTTGGGCCTCTCTCATGGAGGCCCTCTGTCAGACCCAGTGTTGACATGTGTCAAGACGCTCCTCGGGGCGCATCTTGCTTTGGCCTCTCTCCTGGAGGCGCTCAGTCAGACTGAGTAGTGACATGTGGCCTGACGCTCCTCGGGGCGCGTGTTGCTTGGGCCTCTCTCCTGGAGGCGCTCAGTCAGACCCATTGTTGACATGTGGCAAGACGCTCCTCGGGGCGCGTCTTGCTTGGGCTTCTCTCCTGGAGGCCCTCAGTCAGACCGAGTGCTGACATGTGGCAAGACGCTCCTCGGGGCGCGTCTTGCTTGGGCCTCTCTCCTGGAGGCGCTCAGTCAGACCGAGTGCTGACATGTGACAAGAAGCTCCTCGGGGCGCGTCTTGCTTGGGCTTCTCTCCTGGAGGCGCTCAAAAAGACCCAGTGTTGACATGTGACAAGACGCTCCTCGGGGCGTGTCTTGCTTGGGCCTCTCTCCTGGAGGCGCTCAGTCAGAACCAGAGGTGACATGTGGCAAGACGCTCCTCGGGGCGCGTCTTGCTTGGGCCTCTCTCCTGGAGGCCCTCTGTCAGACCCAGTGATTACATGTGGCAAGACGCTCCTTCGGGCACATCTTGCTTGGGCCTCTCTCCTGGAGGCCCTCAGTCAGACCCATTGTTGACATGTGGCAAGACGCTCCACGGGGCGCGTCTTGCTTGGGCCTCTCTCCTGGAGGCGCTCAGTCAGACCGAGTGCTGACATAAGGCAAGACGCTCCTCGGGGCGCGTCTTGCTGGGGCCTCTCTCCTGGAGGCGCTCAGTCAGACCCAGTGGTGACATCTGGCAAGACACTCCTCGGGGCGCGTCTTGCTTGGGCCTCTCTCTTTGAGGCCCTCTGTCAGACCCAGTGTTGACATGTGTCAAGACGCTCCTCGGGGCGCGTCTTGCTTGGGCTTCTCTCCTGGAGGCCCTCAGTCAGACCCATTGTTGACATGTGGCAAGACGCTCCTCGGGGCGCGTCTTGCTTGGGCTTCTCTCCTGGAGGCGCTCAGACAGACCCAGTGTTGACATGTGACAAGACGCTCCTCGGGGCGCGTCTTGCTTGGGCCTCTCTCCTGGAGGCGCTCAGTCAGAACCAGAGGTGACAAGTGGCAAGACGCTCCTCGGGGCGCGTCTTGCTTGGGCCTCTCTCCTGGAGGACCTCTGTCAGACCCAGTGTTGACATGTGGCAAGACGATCCTCCGGGCGCATCTTGCTTGGGCCTCTCTCCTGGAGGCCCTCAGTCAGACCCATTGTTGACATGTGGCAAGACGCTCCTCGGGGCGCGTCTTGCTTGGGCTTCTCTCATGAAGGCGCTCAGTCAGACCGAGTGCTGACATAAGGCAAGACTCTCCTCGGGGCGCGTCTTGCTGGGGCCTCTCTCCTGGAGGCGCTCAGTCAGACCCAGTGCTGACATGTGGCAAGATGCTCCTCGGGGCTGCGTCTTGCTTGGGCCTCTCTCCTGGAGGCGCTCAGTCAGACCCAGTGTTGACATGTGGCAAGACGCTCCTCGGGGCGCGTCTTGCTTTGGCCTCTCTCCTGGAGGCGCTCAGTCAGACTGAGTGCTGACATGTGGCAAGATGCTCCTTGGGGCTGCGTCTTGCTTGGGCCTCTCTCCTGGAGGCGCTCAGTCAGACCCAGTGTTGACATGTGGCAAGACGCTCCTCGGGGCGCGTCTTGCTTTGGCCTCTCTCCTGGAGGCGCTCAGTCAGACCCATTGCTGACATGTGGCAAGATGCTCCTCGGGGCTGCGTCTTGCTTGGGCCTCTCTCCTGGAGGTGCTCAATCAGACCCAGTGGTGACACGTGGCAAGACGCTCCTCGGGGCGCGTCTTGCTTGGGCCTCTCTCCTGGAGGAGCTCAGTCAGACCCAGTGTTGACACGTGGCAAGACGCTCCTAGGGGCGCATCTTGCTTGGGCCTCTCTCCTGGAGGCGCTAAGTCAGACCCAGTGTTGACACTTGGCAAGACGCTCCTCGGGGCGCGTCTTGCTTGGGCCTCTCTCCTGGAGGCGCTCAGTCAGACCCGGTGTTGACATGTGGCAAGACACTCCTCGGGGCGCGTCTTGCTTGGGCCTCTCTCATGGAGGCCCTCTGTCAGACCCAGTGTTGACATGTGTCAAGACGCTCCTCGGGGCGCATCTTGCTTTGGCCTCTCTCCTGGAGGCGCTCAGTCAGACCGAGTGCTGACATGTGGCAAGAAGCTCCTCGGGGCGCGTCTTCCTTGGGCTTCTCTCCTGGAGGCCCTCAGTCAGACCCATTGTTGACATGTGGCAAGACGCTCCTCGGGGCGCGTCTTGCTTGGGCCTCTCTCCTGGAGGCGCTCAGTCAGACTGAGTAGTGACATGTGGCCTGACGCTCCTCGGGGCGCGTGTTGCTTGGGCCTCTCTCCTGGAGGCGCTCAGTCAGACCAAGTGGTGACATGTGGCAAGACACTCCTCGGGGCGCGTCTTGCTTGGGCTTCTCTACTGGAGGCCCTCAGTCAGACCCATTGTTGACGTGTGGCAAGACGCTCCTCGGGGCGCGTCTTGCTTGGGCCTCTCTCCTGGAGGCGCTCAGTCAGACCGAGTGCTGACATGTGACAAGAAGCTCCTCGGGGCGCGTCTTGCTTGGGCTTCTCTCCTGGAGGCGCTCAAAAAGACCCAGTGTTGACATGTGACAAGACGCTCCTCGGGGCGCGTCTTGCTTGGGCCTCTCTCCTGGAGGCGCTCAGTCAGAACCAGAGGTGACATGTGGCAAGACGCTCCTCGGGGCGCGTCTTGCTTGGGCCTCTCTCCTGGAGGCCCTCTGTCAGACCCAGTGATTACATGTGGCAAGACGCTCCTTCGGGCGCATCTTGCTTGGGCCTCTCTCCTGGAGGCCCTCAGTCAGACCCATTGTTGACATGTGGCAAGACGCTCCACGGGGCGCGTCTTGCTTGGGCCTCTCTCCTGGAGGCGCTCAGTCAGACCGAGTGCTGACATAAGGCAAGACGCTCCTCGGGGCGCGTCTTGCTGGGGCCTGTCTCCTGGAGGCGCTCAGTCAAACCCAGTGCTGACATGTGGCAAGACGCTCCTCGGGGCGCGTCTTGCTTGGGCCTCTCTCCTGGAGGCGCTCAGTCAGACTGAGTAGTGACATGTGGCAAGACACTCCTCGGGGCGCGTCTTGCTTGGGCCTCTCTCTTTGAGGCCCTCTGTCAGACCCAGTGTTGACATGTGTCAAGACGCTCCTCGGGGCGCGTCTTGCTTGGGCTTCTCTCCTGGAGGCCCTCAGTCAGACCCATTGTTGACATGTGGCAAGACACTCCTCGGGGCGCGTCTTGCTTGGGCTTCTCTCCTGGAGGCGCTCAGACAGACCCAGTGTTGACATGTGACAAGACGCTCCTCGGGGCGCGTCTTGCTTGGGCCTCTCTCCTGGAGGCCCTCTGTCAGACCCAGTGTTGACATGTGGCAAGACGCTCCTCCGGGCGCATCTTGCTTGGGCCTCTCTCCTGGAGGCCCTCAGTCAGACCCATTGTTGACATGTGGCAAGACGCTCCTCGGGGCGCGTCTTGCTTGGGCTTCTCTCCTGGAGGCGCTCAGTCAGACCGAGTGCTGACATAAGGCAAGACTCTCCTCGGGGTGCGTCTTGCTGGGGCCTCTCTCCTGGAGGCGCTCAGTCAGACCCAGTGCTGACATGTGGCAAGATGCTTCTCGGGGCGCGTCTTGCTTGGGCCTCTCTCCTGGAGGCGCTCAGTCAGACCCAGTGTTGACATGTGGCAAGACGCTCCTCGGGGCGCGTCTTGCTTGGGCCTCTCTCCTGGAGGCGCTCAGTCAGACTGAGTGCTGACATAAGGCAAGATGCTCCTCGGGGCGCGTCTTGCTGAGGCCTCTCTCCTGGAGGTGCTCAATCAGACCCAGTGGTGACACGTGGCAAGACGCTCCTCGGGGCGCGTCTTGCTTGGGCCTCTCTCCTGGAGGAGCTCAGTCAGACCCAGTGGTGACACGTGGCAAGACGCTCCTCGGGGCGCATCTTGCTTGGGCCTCTCTCCTGGAGGCGCTAAGTCAGACCCAGTGTTGACACGTGGCAAGACGCTCCTCGGGGCGCGTCTTGCTTGGGCCTCTCTCCTGGAGGCGCTCAGTCAGACCCAGTGTTGACATGTGGCAAGACACACCTCGGGGCGCGTCTTGCTTGGGCCTCTCTCATGGAGGCCCTCTGTCAGACCCAGTGTTGACATGTGTCAAGACGCTCCTCGGGGCGCATCTTGCTTTGGCCTCTCTCCTGGAGGCGCTCAGTCAGACCGAGTGCTGACATGTGGCAAGAAGCTCCTCGGGGCGCGTCTTCCTTGGGCTTCTCTCCTGGAGGCCCTCAGTCAGACCCATTGTTGACATGTGGCAAGACGCTCCTCGGGGCGCGTATTGCTTGGGCCTCTCTCCTGGATGCCCTCTGTCAGACCCAGTGTTGACATGTGGCAAGACTCTCCTAGGGGCGCGTCTTGCTTGGGCTTCTCACATGGAGGCCCTCAGTCAGACCCAGTGTTAACATGTGTCAAGACGCTCCTCGGGGCGTGTCTTGCTTGGGCCTCTCTCCTGGAGGCGCTCAGTTAGACCCAGTGTTGACATGTGGCAAGACGCTCCTCGGAGCGCTTCTTGCTTGGGCTTCTCTCCTGGAGGCCCTCAGTAAGACCCATTGTTGACATGTGGCAAGACGCTCCTCGGGGCACGTCTTGCTTGGGCTTCTCTCCTGGAGGCGCTCAGTCAGACCGAGTAGTGACATGTGACAAGACGCTCCTCGGGGCGCGTCTTGCTGGGGCTTCTCTCATGGAGGCACTCAGTCAGACCCAGTGTTGACATGTGTCAAGACGCTCCTCGGGCGTTTCTTGCTTGGGCCTCGCTCCTGGAGGCGCTCAGTCAGACCCAGTGTTGACATGTGACAAGACGCTCCTCGGGGCGCGTCTTTCTTGGGCCTCTCTCCTAGCGGCGCTCAGTCAGACCCAGAGGTGACGTGTGTCAAGGCGCTCCTCGGGCCTCTCTCCTGGAGGCGCTCAGTCAGACCCAGTGTTGACATGTGGCAAGACGCTCCTCGGGGCGCGTCTTGCTTGGGCCTCTCTCCTGGAGGCCGTCTGTCAGACCCAGTGATTACATGAGGCAAGACGCTCCTTCGGGCGCATCTTGCTTGGGCCTCTCTCCTGGAGGCCCTCAGTCAGACCCATTGTTGACATGTGGCAAGACGCTCCACGGGGCGCGTCTTGCTTGGGCTTCTCTCCTGGAGGCCCTCAGTCAGACCCATTGTTGACATGTGGCAAGACGCTCCTCGGGGCGCGTCTTGCTTGGGCTTCTCTCCTGGAGGCGCTCAGACAGACCCAGTGTTGACATGTGACAAGACGCTCCTCGGGGCGCGTCTTGCTTGGGCCTCTCTCCTGGAGGCGCTCAGTCAGAACCAGAGGTGACATGTGGCAAGACGCTCCTCGGGGCGCGTCTTGCTTGGGCCTCTCTCCTGGAGGACCTCTGTCAGACCCAGTGTTGACATGTGGCAAGACGCTCCTCCGGGCGCATCTTGCTTGGGCCTCTCTCCTGGAGGCCCTCAGTCAGACCCATTGTTGACATGTGGCAAGACGCTCCTCGGGGCGCGTCTTGCTTGGGCTTCTCTCCTGGAGGCGCTCAGTCAGACCGAGTGCTGACATAAGGCAAGACTCTCCTCGGGGCGCGTCTTGCTGGGGCCTCTCTCCTGGAGGCGCTCAGTCAGACCCAGTGCTGACATGTGGCAAGATGCTCCTCGGGGCGCGTCTTGCTTGGGCCTCTCTCCTGGAGGCGCTCAGTCAGACCCAGTGTTGACATGTGGAAAGACGCTCCTCGGGGCGCGTCTTGCTTTGGCCTCTCTCCTGGAGGCGCTCAGTCAGACTGAGTGCTGACATAAGGCAAGATGCTCCTCGGGGCGCGTCTTGCTGAGGCCTCTCTCCTGGAGGTGCTCAATCAGACCCAGTGGTGACACGTGGCAAGACGCTCCTCGGGGCGCGTCTTGCTTGGGCCTCTCTCCTGGAGGAGCTCAGTCAGACCCAGTGGTGACACGTGGCAAGACGCTCCTAGGGGCGCATCTTGCTTGGGCCTCTCTCCTGGAGGCGCTAAGTCAGACCCAGTGTTGACACGTGGCAAGACGCTCCTCGGGGCGCGTCTTGCTTGGGCCTCTCTCCTGGAGGCGCTCAGTCAGACCCAGTGTTGACATGTGGCAAGACACTCCTCGGGGCGCGTCTTGCTTGGGCCTCTTTCATGGAGGCCCTCTGTCAGACCCAGTGTTGACATGTGTCAAGACGCTCCTCGGGGCGCATCTTGCTTTGGCCTCTCTCCTGGAGGCGCTCAGTCAAACCGAGTGCTGACATGTGGCAAGAAGCTCCTCGGGGCGCGTCTTTCTTGGGCTTCTCTCCTGGAGGCCCTCAGTCAGACCTATTGTTGACATGTGGCAAGACGCTCCTCGGGGCGCGTCTTGCTTGGGCCTCTCTCCTGGAGGCGCTCAGTCAGACTGAGTAGTGACATATCGCCTGACGCTCCTCGGGGCGCGTGTTGCTTGGGCCTCTCTCCTGGAGGCGCTCAGTCAGACCAAGTGGTGACATGTGGCAAGACACTCATCGGGGCACGTCTTGCTTGGGCTTCTCTCCTGGAGGCCCTCAGTCAGACCCATTGTTGACATGTGGCAAGACGCTCCTCGGGGCGCGTCTTGCTTGGGCCTCTCTCCTGGAGGCGCTCAGTCAGACCGAGTGCTGACATGTGACAAGAAGCTCCTCGGGGCGCGTCTTGCTTGGGCTTCTCTCCTGGAGGCGCTCAAAAAGACCCAGTGTTGACATGTGACAAGACGCTCCTCGGGGCGCGTCTTGCTTGGGCCTCTCTCCTGGAGGCGCTCAGTCAGAACCAGAGGTGACATGTGGCAAGACGCTCCTCGGGGCGCGTCTTGCTTGGGCCTCTCTCCTGGAGGCCCTCTGTCAGACCCAGTGATTACATGTGGCAAGACGCTCCTTCGGGCGCATCTTGCTTGGGCCTCTCTCCTGGAGGCCCTCAGTCAGACCCATTGTTGACATGTGGCAAGACGCTCCACGGGGCGCGTCTTGCTTGGGCCTCTCTCCTGGAGGCGCTCAGTCAGACCGAGTGCTGACATAAGGCAAGACGCTCCTCGGGGCGCGTCTTGCTGAGGCCTCTCTCCTGGAGGTGCTCAATCAGACCCAGTGGTGACACGTGGCAAGACGCTCCTCGGGGCGCGTCTTGCTTGGGCCTCTCTCCTGGAGGAGCTCAGTCAGACCCAGTGGTGACACGTGGCAAGACGCTCCTCGGGGCGCATCTTGCTTGGGCCTCTCTCCTGGAGGCGCTAAGTCAGACCCAGTGTTGACACGTGGCAAGACGCTCCTCGGGGCGCGTCTTGCTTGGGCCTCTCTCCTGGAGGCGCTCAGTCAGACCCAGTGTTGACATGTGGCAAGACACACCTCGGGGCGCGTCTTGCTTGGGCCTCTCTCATGGAGGCCCTCTGTCAGACCCAGTGTTGACATGTGTCAAGACGCTCCTCGGGGCGCATCTTGCTTTGGCCTCTCTCCTGGAGGCGCTCAGTCAGACCGAGTGCTGACATGTGGCAAGAAGCTCCTCGGGGCGCGTCTTCCTTGGGCTTCTCTCCTGGAGGCCCTCAGTCAGACCCATTGTTGACATGTGGCAAGACGCTCCTCGGGGCGCGTATTGCTTGGGCCTCTCTCCTGGATGCCCTCTGTCAGACCCAGTGTTGACATGTGGCAAGACTCTCCTCGGGGCGCGTCTTGCTTGGGCTTCTCACATGGAGGCCCTCAGTCAGACCCAGTGTTAACATGTGTCAAGACGCTCCTCGGGGCGTGTCTTGCTTGGGCCTCTCTCCTGGAGGCGCTCAGTTAGACCCAGTGTTGACATGTGGCAAGACGCTCCTCGGAGCGCTTCTTGCTTGGGCTTCTCTCCTGGAGGCCCTCAGTAAGACCCATTGTTGACATGTGGCAAGACGCTCCTCGGGGCACGTCTTGCTTGGGCTTCTCTCCTGGAGGCGCTCAGTCAGACCGAGTAGTGACATGTGACAAGACGCTCCTCGGGGCGCGTCTTGCTGGGGCTTCTCTCATGGAGGCACTCAGTCAGACCCAGTGTTGACATGTGTCAAGACGCTCCTCGGGCGTTTCTTGCTTGGGCCTCGCTCCTGGAGGCGCTCAGTCAGACCCAGTGTTGACATGTGACAAGACGCTCCTCGGGGCGCGTCTTGCTTGGGCCTCTCTCCTAGCGGCGCTCAGTCAGACCCAGAGGTGACGTGTGTCAAGGCGCTCCTCGGGCCTCTCTCCTGGAGGCGCTCAGTCAGACCCAGTGTTGACATGTGGCAAGACGCTCCTCGGGGCGCGTCTTGCTTGGGCCTCTCTCCTGGAGGCCGTCTGTCAGACCCAGTGATTACATGAGGCAAGACGCTCCTTCGGGCGCATCTTGCTTGGGCCTCTCTCCTGGAGGCCCTCAGTCAGACCCATTGTTGACATGTGGCAAGACGCTCCACGGGGCGCGTCTTGCTTGGGCTTCTCTCCTGGAGGCCCTCAGTCAGACCCATTGTTGACATGTGGCAAGACGCTCCTCGGGGCGCGTCTTGCTTGGGCTTCTCTCCTGGAGGCGCTCAGACAGACCCAGTGTTGACATGTGACAAGACGCTCCTCGGGGCGCGTCTTGCTTGGGCCTCTCTCCTGGAGGCGCTCAGTCAGAACCAGAGGTGACATGTGGCAAGACGCTCCTCGGGGCGCGTCTTGCTTGGGCCTCTCTCCTGGAGGACCTCTGTCAGACCCAGTGTTGACATGTGGCAAGACGCTCCTCCGGGCGCATCCTGCTTGGGCCTCTCTCCTGGAGGCCCTCAGTCAGACCCATTGTTGACATGTGGCAAGACGCTCCTCGGGGCGCGTCTTGCTTGGGCTTCTCTCCTGGAGGCGCTCAGTCAGACCGAGTGCTGACATAAGGCAAGACTCTCCTCGGGGCGCGTCTTGCTGGGGCCTCTCTCCTGGAGGCGCTCAGTCAGACCCAGTGCTGACATGTGGCAAGATGCTCCTCGGGGCGCGTCTTGCTTGGGCCTCTCTCCTGGAGGCGCTCAGTCAGACCCAGTGTTGACATGTGGAAAGACGCTCCTCGGGGCGCGTCTTGCTTTGGCCTCTCTCCTGGAGGCGCTCAGTCAGACTGAGTGCTGACATAAGGCAAGATGCTCCTCGGGGCGCGTCTTGCTGAGGCCTCTCTCCTGGAGGTGCTCAATCAGACCCAGTGGTGACACGTGGCAAGACGCTCCTCGGGGCGCGTCTTGCTTGGGCCTCTCTCCTGGAGGAGCTCAGTCAGACCCAGTGGTGACACGTGGCAAGACGCTCCTAGGGGCGCATCTTGCTTGGGCCTCTCTCCTGGAGGCGCTAAGTCAGACCCAGTGTTGACACGTGGCAAGACGCTCCTCGGGGCGCGTCTTGCTTGGGCCTCTCTCCTGGAGGCGCTCAGTCAGACCCAGTGTTGACATGTGGCAAGACACTCCTCGGGGCGCGTCTTGCTTGGGCCTCTTTCATGGAGGCCCTCTGTCAGACCCAGTGTTGACATGTGTCAAGACGCTCCTCGGGGCGCATCTTGCTTTGGCCTCTCTCCTGGAGGCGCTCAGTCAAACCGAGTGCTGACATGTGGCAAGAAGCTCCTCGGGGCGCGTCTTTCTTGGGCTTCTCTCCTGGAGGCCCTCAGTCAGACCTATTGTTGACATGTGGCAAGACGCTCCTCGGGGCGCGTCTTGCTTGGGCCTCTCTCCTGGAGGCGCTCAGTCAGACTGAGTAGTGACATTTCGCCTGACGCTCCTCGGGGCGCGTGTTGCTTGGGCCTCTCTCCTGGAGGCGCTCAGTCAGACCAAGTGGTGACATGTGGCAAGACACTCATCGGGGCACGTCTTGCTTGGGCTTCTCTCCTGGAGGCCCTCAGTCAGACCCATTGTTGACATGTGGCAAGACGCTCCTCGGGGCGCGTCTTGCTTGGGCCTCTCTCCTGGAGGCGCTCAGTCAGACCGAGTGCTGACATGTGACAAGAAGCTCCTCGGGGCGCGTCTTGCTTGGGCTTCTCTCCTGGAGGCGCTCAAAAAGACCCAGTGTTGACATGTGACAAGACGCTCCTCGGGGCGCGTCTTGCTTGGGCCTCTCTCCTGGAGGCGCTCAGTCAGAACCAGAGGTGACATGTGGCAAGACGCTCCTCGGGGCGCGTCTTGCTTGGGCCTCTCTCCTGGAGGCCCTCTGTCAGACCCAGTGATTACATGTGGCAAGACGCTCCTTCGGGCGCATCTTGCTTGGGCCTCTCTCCTGGAGGCCCTCAGTCAGACCCATTGTTGACATGTGGCAAGACGCTCCACGGGGCGCGTCTTGCTTGGGCCTCTCTCCTGGAGGCGCTCAGTCAGACCGAGTGCTGACATAAGGCAAGACGCTCCTCGGGGCGCGTCTTGCTGGGGCCTCTCTCCTGGAGGCGCTCAGTCAGACCCAGTGCTGACATGTGGCAAGACGCTCCTCGGGGCGTGTCTTGCTTGGGCCTCTCTCCTGGAGGCGCTCAGTCAGACTGAGTAGTGACATGTGGCCTGACGCTCCTCGGGGCACGTCTTGCTTGGGCCTCTCTCCTGGAGGCGCTCAGTCAGACCCAGTGGTGACATGTGGCAAGACACTCCTCGGGGCGCGTCTTGCTTGGGCCTCTCTCTTTGAGGCCCTCTGTCAGACCCAGTGTTGACATGTGTCAAGACGCTCCTCGGGGCGCGTCTTGCTTGGGCTTCTCTCCTGGAGGCCCTCAGTCAGACCCATTGTTGACATGTGGCAAGACGCTCCTCGGGGCGCGTCTTGCTTGGGCTTCTCTCCTGGAGGCGCTCAGACAGACCCAGTGTTGACATGTGACAAGACGCTCCTCGGGGCGCGTCTTGCTTGGGCCTCTCTCCTGGAGGCGCTCAGTCAGAACCAGAGGTGACATGTGGCAAGACGCTCCTCGGGGCGCGTCTTGCTTGGGCCTCTCTCCTGGAGGCCCTCTGTCAGACCCAGTGTTGACATGTGGCAAGACGCTCCTCCGGGCGCATCTTGCTTGGGCCTCTCTCCTGGAGGCCCTCAGTCAGACCCATTGTTGACATGTGGCAAGACGCTCCTCGGGGCGCGTCTTGCTTGGGCTTCTCTCCTGGAGGCGCTCAGTCAGACCCAGTGCTGACATGTGGCAAGATGCTTCTCGGGGCGCGTCTTGCTTGGGCCTCTCTCCTGGAGGCGCTCAGTCAGACCCAGTGTTGACATGTGGCAAGACGCTCCTCGGGGCGCGTCTTGCTTGGGCCTCTCTCCTGGAGGCGCTCAGTCAGACTGAGTGCTGACATAAGGCAAGATGCTCCTCGGGGCGCGTCTTGCTGAGGCCTCTCTCCTGGAGGTGCTCAATCAGACCCAGTGGTGACACGTGGCAAGACGCTCCTCGGGGCGCGTCTTGCTTGGGCCTCTCTCCTGGAGGAGCTCAGTCAGACCCAGTGGTGACACGTGGCAAGACGCTCCTCGGGGCGCATCTTGCTTGGGCCTCTCTCCTGGAGGCGCTCAGTCAGACCGAGTGCTGACATGTTGCAAGACGCTCCTCCGGGCGCGTCTTGCTTGGGCCTTTCTCCTGGAGGCGCTCAGTCAGACCCAGTGTTCACATGTGGCAAGACGCTCCTCGGGGCGCGTCTTGCTTGGGCCTCTCTCCTGGAGGCGCTCAGTCAGACCCAGTGTTGACATGTGGCAAGACGCTCCTCGGGGCGCGTCTTGCTTGGGCCTCTCTCCTGGAGGCGCTCAGTCAAACCCAGTGTTGACATGTGTCAAGACGCTCCTCGGGCGTTTCTTGCTTGCGTCTCTCTCCTGGAGACGCTCAGTCAGACCCAGAGGTGACATGTGGCAAGACGCTCCTCGGGCCTCTCTCCTGGAGGCGCTCAGACAGACCCAGTGTTGACATGTGACAAGACGCTCCTCGGGGCGCGTCTTGCTTGGGCCTCTCTCCTGGAGGCGCTCAGTCAGACCGAGTGCTGACATAAGGCAAGACTCTCCTCGGGGCGCGTCTTGCTGGGGCCTCTCTCCTGGAGGCGCTCAGTCAGACCCAGTGCTGACATGTGGCAAGATGCTCCTCGGGGCGCGTCTTGCTTGGGCCTCTCTCCTGGAGGCGCTCAGTCAGACCCAGTGTTGACATGTGGCAAGACGCTCCTCGGGGCGCGTCTTGCATGGGCCTCTCTCCTGGAGGCGCTCAGTCAGACTCAGAGGAGAAATGTTTAAAGACGCTCCTCGGGGCGCGTCTTGCTTGGGCCTCTCTCCTGGAGGCGCTCAGTCAGACCCAGTGTTGACACGTGGCAAGACGCTCCTCGGGGCGCGTCTTGCTTGGGCCTCTCTCCTGGAGGCGCTCAGTCAGACCCAGTGTTGGCATGTGGCAAGACATTCCTCGGGGCGCGTCTTGGGCTTCTCTCCTGGAGGCCCTCAGTCAGACCCATTGTTGACATGTGGCAAGACGTTCCTCGGGGCACGTCTTGCTTAGGCCTCTCTCCTGGAGGCGCTCAGTCAGACCGAGTAGTGACATGTTACAAGACGCTCCTCGGGGCTCGTCTTGCTGGGGCTTCTCTCATGGAGGCACTCAGTCAGACCCAGTGTTGACATGTGGCAAGACGCTCCTCGGGGCGCGTGTTGCTGGGACCTCTCTCCTGGAGGCGCTCAGTCAGACCCAGTGTTGACATGTGTCAAGACGCTCCTCGGGCGTTTCTTGCTTGGGCCTCGCTCCTGGAGGCGCTCAGTCAGACCCAGTGTTGACATGTGACAAGACGCTCCTCGGGGCGCGTCTTGCTTGGGCCTCTCTCCTGGAGGCACTCAGTCAGACCCAGAGGTGACATGTGTCAAGACGCTCCTCGGGCCTCTCTCCTGGAGGCGCTCAGTCAGACCCAGTGTTGACATGTGGCAAGACGCTCCTCCGGGCGCATCTTGCTTGGGCTTCTCTCCTGGATGCCCTCAGTCAGACCCATTGTTGACATGTGGCAAGAAGCTCCTCGGGGCGCTTCTTGCTTGGGCCTCTCTCCTGGAGGCGCTCAGTCAGACCGAGTGCTGAAATGTGGCAAGACGCTCCTCGGGGCGCATCTTGCTGGGGCCTCTCTCCTGGAGGCGCTCAGTCAAACCCAGTGTTGACATGTGTCAAGACGCTCCTCGGGCGTTTCTTGCTTGCGCCTCTCTCCTGGAGGTGCTCAGTCAGACCCAGAAGTGACATGTGGCAAGACGCTCCTCGGGGCGCGTCTTGCTTGGGCCTCTCTCCTGGAGGTGCTCAGTCAGACCCAGTGTTGACATGTGGCAAGATGCTCGTCGGGACACGTCTTGCTTGGGCCTCTCTCCTGGAGGCGCTCAGTCAGACCCAGAGGAGACATGTGTCAAGACCCTCCTCGGGGCGCGTCTTGCTTGGGCCTCTCTCCTGGAGGCGCTCAGTCAGACCGAGTGCTGACATGTTGCAAGACGCTCCTCCGGGCGCGTCTTGCTTGGGCCTTTCTCCTGGAGGCGCTCAGTCAGACCCAGTGTTCACATGTGGCAAGACGCTCCTCGGGGCGCGTCTTGCTTGGGCCTCTCTCCTGGAGGTGCTCAGTCAGACCCAGTGTTGACATGTGGCAAGACGCTCCTCGGGGCGCGTCTTGCTTGGGCCTCTCTCCTGGAGGCGCTCAGTCAAACCCAGTGTTGACATGTGTCAAGACGCTCCTCGGGCGTTTCTTGCTTGCGTCTCTCTCCTGGAGACGCTCAGTCAGACCCAGAGGTGACATGTGGCAAGACGCTCCTCGGGCCTCTCTCCTGGAGGCGCTCAGACAGACCCAGTGTTGACATGTGACAAGACGCTCCTCGGGGCGCGTCTTGCTTGGGCCTCTCTCCTGGAGGCGCTCAGTCAGACCGAGTGCTGACATAAGGCAAGACTCTCCTCGGGGCGCGTCTTGCTGGGGCCTCTCTCCTGGAGGCGCTCAGTCAGACCCAGTGCTGACATGTGGCAAGATGCTCCTCGGGGCGCGTCTTGCTTGGGCCTCTCTCCTGGAGGCGCTCAGTCAGACCCAGTGTTGACATGTGGCAAGACGCTCCTCGGGGCGCGTCTTGCATGGGCCTCTCTCCTGGAGGCGCTCAGTCAGACTGAGTGCTGACATAAGGCAAGATGCTCTTCGGGGCGCGTCTTGCTGAGGCCTCTCTCCTGGAGGTGCTCAATCAGACCCAGTGGTGACACGTGGCAAGACGCTCCTCGGGGCGCGTCTTGCTTGGGCCTCTCTCCTGGAGGAGCTCAGTCAGACCCAGTGTTGACACGTGGCAAGACGCTCCTCGGGGCACATCTTGCTTGGGCCTCTCTCCTGGAGGCGCTAAGTCAGACCCAGTGTTGACACGTGGCAAGACGCTCCTCGGGGCGCGTCTTGCTTGGGCCTCTCTCCTGGAGGCGCTCAGTCAGACCCAGTGTTGACATGTGGCAAGACACTCCTCGGGGCGCGTCTTGCATGGGCCTCTCTCATGGAGGCCCTCTGTCAGACCCAGTGTTGACATGTGTCAAGACGCTCCTCGGGGCGCATCTTGCTTTGGCCTCTCTCCTGGAGGCGCTCTGTCAGACCCAGTGTTGACATGTGGCAAGACTCTCCTCGGGGCGCGTCTTGCTTGGGCTTCGCACATGGAGGCCCTCAGTCAGACCCAGTGTTAACATGTGTCAAGACGCTCCTTGGGGCGTGTCTTGCTTGGGCCTCTCTCCTGGAGGTGCTCAGTTAGACCCAGTGTTGACATGTGGCAAGACGCTCCTCGGGGCGCTTCTTGCTTGGGCTTCTCTCCTGGAGGCCCTCAGTCAGACCCATTGTTGACATGTGGCAAGACGCTCCTCGGGGCACGTCTTGCTTGGGCCTCTCTCCTGGAGGCGCTCAGTCAGACCGAGTAGTGACACGTGACAAGACGCTCCTCGGGGCGCGTCTTGCTGGGGCTTCTCTCATGGAGGCACTCAGTCAGACCCAGTGTTGACATGTGTCAAGACGCTCCTCGGGCGTTTCTTGCTTGGGCCTCGCTCCTGGAGGCGCTCAGTCAGACCCAGTGTTGACATGTGACAAGACGCTCCTCGGGGCGCGTCTTGCTTGGGCCTCTCTCCTAGTGGCGCTCAGTCAGACCCAGAGGTGACATGTGTCAAGGCGCTCCTCGGGCCTCTCTCCTGGAGAGGCTCAGTCAGACCCAATGTTGACATGTGGCAAGACGCTCCTCGGGGCGCGTCTTGCTTGGGCCTCTCTCATGGAGGCACTCAGTCAGACCCAGTGTTGACATGTGGAAAGACGCTCCTCGGGGCACGTCTTGCTTGGCCCTCTCTCCTGGAGGCGCTCAGTCAGACCCAGTGTTGACACGTGGCAAGACGCTCCTCGGGGCGCGTCTTGCTTGGGCCTCTCTCCTGGAGGCGCTCAGTCAGACCCAGTGTTGGCATGTGGCAAGACATTCCTCGGGGCGCGTCTTGGGCTTCTCTCCTGGAGGCCCTCAGTCAGACCCATTGTTGACATGTGGCAAGACGTTCCTCGGGGCACGTCTTGCTTAGGCCTCTCTCCTGGAGGCGCTCAGTCAGACCGAGTAGTGACATGTTACAAGACGCTCCTCGGGGCGCGTCTTGCTGGGGCTTCTCTCATGGAGGCACTCAGTCAGACCCAGTGTTGACATGTGGCAAGACGCTCCTCGGGGCGCGTGTTGCTTGGACCTCTCTCCTGGAGGCGCTCAGTCAGACCCAGTGTTGACATGTGTCAAGACGCTCCTCGGGCGTTTCTTGCTTGGGCCTCGCTCCTGGAGGCGCTCAGTCAGACCCAGTGTTGACATGTGACAAGACGCTCCTCGGGGCGCGTCTTGCTTGGGCCTCTCTCCTGGAGGCACTCAGTCAGACCCAGAGGTGACATGTGTCAAGACGCTCCTCGGGCCTCTCTCCTGGAGGCGCTCAGTCAGACCCAGTGTTGACATGTGGCAAGACGCTCCTCCGGGCGCATCTTGCTTGGGCTTCTCTCCTGGAGGCCCTCAGTCAGACCCATTGTTGACATGTGGCAAGAAGCTCCTCGGGGCGCTTCTTGCTTGGGCCTCTCTCCTGGAGGCGCTCAGTCAGACCGAGTGCTGAAATGTGGCAAGACGCTCCTCGGGGCGCGTCTTGCTGGGGCCTCTCTCCTGGAGGCGCTCAGTCAAACCCAGTGTTGACATGTGTCAAGACGCTCCTCGGGCGTTTCTTGCTTGCGCCTCTCTCCTGGAGGTGCTCAGTCAGACCCAGAAGTGACATGTGGCAAGACGCTCCTCGGGGCGCGTCTTGCTTGGGCCTCTCTCCTGGACGTGCTCAGTCAGACCCAGTGTTGACATGTGGCAAGATGCTCGTCGGGACACGTCTTGCTTGGGCCTCTCTCCTGGAGGCGCTCAGTCAGACCCAGAGGAGACATGTGTCAAGACCCTCCTCGGGGCGCGTCTTGCTTGGGCCTCTCTCCTGGAGGCGCTCAGTCAGACCCAGTGTTGACATGTGGCAAGACGCTCCTCGGGGCGCGTCTTGCTTGGGCCTCTCTCCTGGAGGTGCTCAGTCAGACCCAGTGTTGACATGTGGCAAGATGCTTGTCGGGACACGTCTTGCTTGGGCCTCTCTCCTGGAGGCGCTCAGTCAGACCCAGAGGAGACATGTGTCAAGACCCTCTTCGGGGCGCGTCTTGCTTGGGCCTCTCTCCTGGAGGCGCTCAGTCAGACCGAGTGCTGACATGTTGCAAGACGCTCCTCCGGGCGCGTCTTGCTTGGGCCTTTCTCCTGGAGGCGCTCAGTCAGACCCAGTGTTCACATGTGGCAAGACGCTCCTCGGGGCGCGTCTTATTTGGGCCTCTCTCCTGGAGGCCCTCAGTCAGACCCAGTGTTGACATGTGGCAAGACGCTCCTCGGGGCGCGTCTTGCTTGGGCCTCTCTCCTGGAGGAGCTCAGTCAGACCCAGTGTTGACACGTGGCCAGACGCTCCTCGGGGCGCATCTTGCTTGGGCCTCTCTCCTGGAGGCGCTAAGTCAGACCCAGTGTTGACACGTGGCAAGACGCTCCTCGGGGCGCGTCTTGCTTGGGCCTCTCTCCTGGAGGCGCTCAGTTAGACCCAGTGTTGACATGTGGCAAGACACTCCTCGGGGCGCGTCTTGCTTGGGCCTCTCTCATGGAGGCCCTCTGTCAGACCCAGTGTTGACATGTGTCAAGACGCTCCTCGGGGCGCATCTTGCTTTGGCCTCTCTCCTGGAGGCGCTCTGTCAGACCCAGTGTTGACATGTGGCAAGACTCTCCTCGGGGCGCGTCTTGCTTGGGCTTCGCACATGGAGGCCCTCAGTCAGACCCAGTGTTAACATGTGTCAAGACGCTCCTCGGGGCGTGTCTTGCTTGGGCCTCTCTCCTGGAGGCGCTCAGTTAGACCCAGTGTTGACATGTGGCAAGACGCTCCTCGGGGCGCTTCTTGCTTGGGCTTCTCTCCTGGAGGCCCTCAGTCAGACCCATTGTTGACATGTGGCAAGACGCTCCTCGGGGCACGTCTTGCTTGGGCCTCTCTCCTGGAGGCGCTCAGTCAGACCGAGTAGTGACACGTGACAAGACGCTCCTCGGGGCGCGTCTTGCTGGGGCTTCTCTCATGGAGGCACTCAGTCAGACCCAGTGTTGACATGTGTCAAGACGCTCCTCGGGCGTTTCTTGCTTGGGCCTCGCTCCTGGAGGCGCTCTGTCAGACCCAGTGTTGACATGTGACAAGACGCTCCTCGGGGCGCGTCTTGCTTGGGCCTCTCTCCTAGCGGCGCTCAGTCAGACCCAGAGGTGACATGTGTCAAGGCGCTCCTCGGGCCTCTCTCCTGGAGAGGCTCAGTCAGACCCAATGTTGACATGTGGCAAGACGCTCCTCGGGGCGCGTCTTGCTTGGGCCTCTCTCATGGAGGCACTCAGTCAGACCCAGTGTTGACAAGTGGAAAGACGCTCCTCGGGGCACGTCTTTCTTGGCCCTCTCTCCTGGAGGCGCTCAGTCAGACTCAGAGGAGAAATGTTTAAAGACGCTCCTCGGGGCGCGTCTTGCTTGGGCCTCTCTCCTGGAGGCGCTCAGTCAGACCCAGTGTTGACACGTGGCAAGACGCTCCTCGGGGCGCGTCTTGCTTGGGCCTCTCTCCTGGAGGCGCTCAGTCAGACCCAGTGTTGGCATGTGGCAAGACATTCCTCGGGGCGCGTCTTGGGCTTCTCTCCTGGAGGCCCTCAGTCAGACCCATTGTTGACATGTGGCAAGACGTTCCTCGGGGCACGTCTTGCTTAGGCCTCTCTCCTGGAGGCGCTCAGTCAGACCGAGTAGTGACATGTTACAAGACGCTCCTCGGGGCTCGTCTTGCTGGGGCTTCTCTCATGGAGGCACTCAGTCAGACCCAGTGTTGACATGTGGCAAGACGCTCCTCGGGGCGCGTGTTGCTTGGACCTCTCTCCTGGAGGCGCTCAGTCAGACCCAGTGTTGACATGTGTCAAGACGCTCCTCGGGCGTTTCTTGCTTGGGCCTCGCTCCTGGAGGCGCTCAGTCAGACCCAGTGTTGACATGTGACAAGACGCTCCTCGGGGCGCGTCTTGCTTGGGCCTCTCTCCTGGAGGCACTCAGTCAGACCCAGAGGTGACATGTGTCAAGACGCTCCTCGGGCCTCTCTCCTGGAGGCGCTCAGTCAAACCCAGTGTTGACATGTGTCAAGACGCTCCTCGGGCGTTGCTTGCTTGCGCCTCTCTCCTGGAGGTGCTCAGTCAGACCCAGAAGTGACATGTGGCAAGACGCTCCTCGGGGCGCGTCCTGCTTGGGCCTCTCTCCTGGAGGCGCTCAGTCAGACCCAGTGTTGACATGTGGCAAGACGCTCCTCGGGGCGCGTCTTGCTTGGGCCTCTCTCCTGGAGGTGCTCAGTCAGACCCAGTGTTGACATGTGGCAAGTTGCTTGTCGGGACACGTCTTGCTTGGGCCTCTCTCCTGGAGGCGCTCAGTCAGACCTAGAGGAGACATGTGTCAAGACCCTCCTCGGGGCGCGTCTTGCTTGGGCCTCTCTCCTGGAGGCGCTCAGTCAGACCGAGTGCTGACATGTTGCAAGACGCTCCTCCGGGCGCGTCTTGCTTGGGCCTTTCTCCTGGAGGCGCTCAGTCAGACCCAGTGTTCACATGTGGCAAGACGCTCCTCGGGGCGCGTCTTGCTTGGGCCTCTCTCCTGGAGGCGCTCAGTCAGACCCAGTGTTGACATGTGGCAAGACGCTCCTCGGGGCGCGTCTTGCTTGGGCCTCTCTCCTGGAGGCGCTCAGTCAAACCCAGTGTTGACATGTGTCAAGACGCTCCTCGGGCGTTTCTTGCTTGCGTCTCTCTCCTGGAGACGCTCAGTCAGACCCAGAGGTGACATGTGGCAAGACGCTCCTCGGGCCTCTCTCCTGAAGGTGCTCAGTCAGACCCAGTGTTGACATGTGGCAAGACGCTCCTCGGGGCGCGTCTTGCTGGGGCTTCTCTCATGGAGGCACTCAGTCAGACCCAGTGTTGACATGTGGCAAGATGCTCGTCGGGGCACGTCTTGCTTGGGCCTCTCTCCTGGAGGCGCTCAGTCAGACCCAGAGGAGACATGTGTCAAGACCCTCCTCGGGGCGCGTCTTGCTTGGGCCTCTCTCCTGGAGGCGCTCAGTCAGACCGAGTGCTGACATGTTGCAAGACGCTCCTCTGGGCACGTCTTGCTTGGGCCTCTCTCCTGGAGGCGCTCAGTCAGACCGATTGCTGACATGTGGCAAGACGCTCCTCGGGGCGCATCTTGCTTGGGCTTCTCTCCTGGAGGCCCTCAGTCAGACCCTGTGTTGACATGTGGCAAGACGCTCCTCGGGGCGCGTCTTATTTGGGCCTCTCTCCTGGAGGCCCTCAGTCAGACCCAGTGTTGACATGTGGCAAGACGCTCCTCGGGGCGCGTCTTGCTTGGGCTTCTCTCCTGGAGGCCCTCAGTCAGACCCATTGTTGACATGTGGCAAGACGATTCTCGGGGCGCGTCTTGCTTGGGCCTCTCTCGTGGAGGCGCTCAGTCAGACCGAGTAGTGACATGTGACAAGACGCTCCTCGGGGCGCGTCTTGCTGGGGCTTCTCTCATGGAGGCACTCAGTCAGACCCAGTGATGACATGTGTCAAGACGCTCCTCAGGCGTTTCTTGCTTGGGCCTCGCTCCTGGAGGCGCTCAGTCAGACCCAGTGTTGACATGTGACAAGACGCTCCTCGGGGAGCGTCTTGCTTGGGCCTCTCTCCTGGAGGCACTCAGTCAGACCCAGAGGTGACATGTGTCAAGGCGCTCCTCGGGCCTCTCTCCTGGAGAGGCTCAGTCAGACCCAGTGTTGACATGTGGCAAGACGCTCCTCGGGGCGCGTCTTGCTTGGGCCTCTCTCATGGAGGCACTCAGTCAGACCCAGTGTTGACATGTGGAAAGACGCTTCTCGGGGCACGTCTTGCTTGGCCCTCTCTCCTGGAGGCGCTCAGTCAGACTCAGAGGAGAAATGTGTCAAGACGCTCCTCGGGGCGCGTCTTGCTTGGGCGTCTCTCCTGGAGGCGCTCAGTCAGACAGAGTGCTGACATGTGGCAAGACTCTCCTCGGGAGGCGTCTTGCTTGGGCCTCTCTCCTGGAGGCGCTCAGTCAGACCCAGTGTTGACATGTGGCAAGACGCTCCTCGGGGCGCGTCTTGCTTGGGCCTCTCTCCTGGAGGCGCTCAGTCAGACCGAGTGCTGACATGTGGCAAGACGCTCCTCGGGGCGCGTCTTGCTTGGGCCTCTCTCCTGGAGGCGCTCAGTCAGACCCAGTGGTGACACGTGGAAATACGCTCCTCGGGGCGCGTCTTGCTTGGGCCTCTCTCCTGGAGGCGCTCAGTCAGACCCAGTGTTGACACGTGGCAAGACGCTCCTCGGGGTGCGTCTTGCTTGGGGCTCTCTCCTGGAGGCGCTCAGTCAGACCCAGTGTTGGCATGTGGTAAGACATTCCTCGGGGCGCGTCTTGGGCTTCTCTCCTGGAGGCCCTCAGTCAGACCCAGTGTTGACATGTGGCAAGACGCTCCTCGGGGCGCATCTTGCTTGGGCCTCTCTCCTGGAGGCGCTCAGTCAAACCCAGTGTTGACATGTGTCAAGACGCTCCTCGGGCGTTTCTTGCTTGCGTCTCTCTCCTGGAGGCGCTCAGTCAGACCCAGAGGTGACATGTGGCAAGACGCTCCTCGGGCCTCTCTCCTGGAGGTGCTCAGTCAGACCCAGTGTTGACATGTGGCAAGATGCTCCTCGGGGCGCGTCTTGCTGGGGCTTCTCTCATGGAGGCACTCAGTCAGACCCAGTGTTGACATGTGGCAAGATGCTCGTCGGGGCACGTCTTGCTTGGGCCTCTCTCCTGGAGGCGCTCAGTCAGACCGAGTAGTGACACGTGACAAGACGCTCCTCGGGACGCGTCTTGCTGGGGCTTCTCTCATGGAGGCACTCAGTCAGACCCAGTGTTGACATGTGTCAAGACGCTCCTCGGGCGTTTCTTGCTTGGGCCTCGCTCCTGGAGGCGCTCTGTCAGACCCAGTGTTGACATGTGACAAGACGCTCCTCGGGGCGCGTCTTGCTTGGGCCTCTCTCCTAGCGGCGCTCAGTCAGACCCAGAGGTGACATGTGTCAAGGCGCTCCTCGGGCCTCTCTCCTGGAGAGGCTCAGTCAGACCCAATGTTGACATGTGGCAAGACGCTCCTCGGGGCGCGTCTTGCTTGGGCCTCTCTCATGGAGGCACTCAGTCAGACCCAGTGTTGACATGTGGAAAGACGCTCCTCGGGGCACGTCTTTCTTGGCCCTCTCTCCTGGAGGCGCTCAGTCAGACTCAGAGGAGAAATGTTTAAAGACGCTCCTCGGGGCGCGTCTTGCTTGGGCCTCTCTCCTGGAGGCGCTCAGTCAGACCCAGTGTTGACACGTGGCAAGACGCTCCTCGGGGCGCGTCTTGCTTGGGCCTCTCTCCTGGAGGCGCTCAGTCAGACCCAGTGTTGGCATGTGGCAAGACATTCCTCGGGGCGCGTCTTGGGCTTCTCTCCTGGAGGCCCTCAGTCAGACCCATTGTTGACATGTGGCAAGACGTTCCTCGGGGCACGTCTTGCTTAGGCCTCTCTCCTGGAGGCGCTCAGTCAGACCGAGTAGTGACATGTTACAAGACGCTCCTCGGGGCTCGTCTTGCTGGGGCTTCTCTCATGGAGGCACTCAGTCAGACCCAGTGTTGACATGTGGCAAGACGCTCCTCGGGGCGCGTGTTGCTTGGACCTCTCTCCTGGAGGCGCTCAGTCAGACCCAGTGTTGACATGTGTCAAGACGCTCCTCGGGCGTTTCTTGCTTGGGCCTCGCTCCTGGAGGCGCTCAGTCAGACCCAGTGTTGACATGTGACAAGACGCTCCTCGGGGCGCGTCTTGCTTGGGCCTCTCTCCTGGAGGCACTCAGTCAGACCCAGAGGTGACATGTGTCAAGACGCTCCTCGGGCCTCTCTCCTGGAGGCGCTCAGTCAAACCCAGTGTTGACATGTGTCAAGACGCTCCTCGGGCGTTTCTTGCTTGCGCCTCTCTCCTGGAGGTGCTCAGTCAGACCCAGAAGTGACATGTGGCAAGACGCTCCTCGGGGCGCGTCCTGCTTGGGCCTCTCTCCTGGAGGCGCTCAGTCAGACCCAGTGTTGACATGTGGCAAGACGCTCCTCGGGGCGCGTCTTGCTTGGGCCTCTCTCCTGGAGGTGCTCAGTCAGACCCAGTGTTGACATGTGGCAAGTTGCTTGTCGGGACACGTCTTGCTTGGGCCTCTCTCCTGGAGGCGCTCAGTCAGACCCAGAGGAGACATGTGTCAAGACCCTCCTCGGGGCGCGTCTTGCTTGGGCCTCTCTCCTGGAGGCGCTCAGTCAGACCGAGTGCTGACATGTTGCAAGACGCTCCTCTGGGCGCGTCTTGCTTGGGCCTTTCTCCTGGAGGCGCTCAGTCAGACCCAGTGTTCACATGTGGCAAGACGCTCCTCGGGGCGCGTCTTGCTTGGGCCTCTCTCCTGGAGGCGCTCAGTCAGACCCAGTGTTGACATGTGGCAAGACGCTCCTCGGGGCGCGTCTTGCTTGGGCCTCTCTCCTGGAGGCGCTCAGTCAAACCCAGTGTTGACATGTGTCAAGACACTCCTCGGGCGTTTCTTGCTTGCGTCTCTCTCCTGGAGACGCTCAGTCAGACCCAGAGGTGACATGTGGCAAGACGCTCCTCGGGCCTCTCTCCTGAAGGTGCTCAGTCAGACCCAGTGTTGACATGTGGCAAGACGCTCCTCGGGGCGCGTCTTGCTGGGGCTTCTCTCATGGAGGCACTCAGTCAGACCCAGTGTTGACATGTGGCAAGATGCTCGTCGGGGCACGTCTTGCTTGGGCCTCTCTCCTGGAGGCGCTCAGTCAGACCCAGAGGAGACATGTGTCAAGACCCTCCTCGGGGCGCGTCTTGCTTGGGCCTCTCTCCTGGAGGCGCTCAGTCAGACCGAGTGCTGACATGTTGCAAGACGCTCCTCTGGGCACGTCTTGCTTGGGCCTCTCTCCTGGAGGCGCTCAGTCAGACCGATTGCTGACATGTGGCAAGACGCTCCTCGGGGCGCATCTTGCTTGGGCTTCTCTCCTGGAGGCCCTCAGTCAGACCCTGTGTTGACATGTGGCAAGACGCTCCTCGGGGCGCGTCTTATTTGGGCCTCTCTCCTGGAGGCCCTCAGTCAGACCCAGTGTTGACATGTGGCAAGACGCTCCTCGGGGCGCGTCTTGCTTGGGCTTCTCTCCTGGAGGCCCTCAGTCAGACCCATTGTTGACATGTGGCAAGACGATTCTCGGGGCGCGTCTTGCTTGGGCCTCTCTCGTGGAGGCGCTCAGTCAGACCGAGTAGTGACATGTGACAAGACGCTCCTCGGGGCGCGTCTTGCTGGGGCTTCTCTCATGGAGGCACTCAGTCAGACCAAGTGATGACATGTGTCAAGACGCTCCTCAGGCGTTTCTTGCTTGGGCCTCGCTCCTGGAGGCGCTCAGTCAGACCCAGTGTTGACATGTGACAAGGCGCTCCTCGGGCCTCTCTCCTGGAGAGGCTCAGTCAGACCCAGTGTTGACATGTGGCAAGACGCTCCTCGGGGCGCGTCTTGCTTGGGCCTCTCTCATGGAGGCACTCAGTCAGACCCAGTGTTGACATGTGGAAAGACGCTTCTCGGGGCACGTCTTGCTTGGCCCTCTCTCCTGGAGGCGCTCAGTCAGACTCAGAGGAGAAATGTGTCAAGACGCTCCTCGGGGCGCGTCTTGCTTGGGCGTCTCTCCTGGAGGCGCTCAGTCAGACAGAGTGCTGACATGTGGCAAGACTCTCCTCGGGAGGCATCTTGCTTGGGCCTCTCTCCTGGAGGCGCTCAGTCAGACCCAGTGTTGACATGTGGCAAGACGCTCCTCGGGGCGCGTCTTGCTTGGGCCTCTCTCCTGGAGGCGCTCAGTCAGACCGAGTGCTGACATGTGGCAAGACGCTCCTCGGGGCGCGTCTTGCTTGGGCTTCTCTCCTGGAGGCCCTCAGTCAGACCCATTGTTGACATGTGGCAAGACGCTCCTCGGGGTGCGTCTTATTTGGGCCTCTCTCCTGGAGGCCCTCAGTCAGACCCAGGGTTGACATGTGGCAAGACGCTCCTTGGGGCGCGTCTTGCTTAGGCTTCTGTCCTGGAGGTGCTCAGTCAAACCCAGTGTTGACATGTGGCAAGACGCTCCTCGGGGCGCGTCTTGCTTGGGCCTCTCTCCTGGAGGCGCTCAGTCAGACCCAGTGGTGACACGTGGAAATACGCTCCTCGGGGCGCGTCTTGCTTGGGCCTCTCTCCTGGAGGCGCTCAGTCAGACCCAGTGTTGACACGTGGCAAGACGCTCCTCGGGGCGCGTCTTGCTTGGGCCTCTCTCCTGGAGGCGCTCAGTCAGACCCAGTGTTGGCATGTGGTAAGACATTCCTCGGGGCGCGTCTTGGGCTTCTCTCCTGGAGGCCCTCAGTCAGACCCAGTGTTGACATGTGGCAAGACGCTCCTCGGGGCGCATCTTGCTTGGGCCTCTCTCCTGGAGGCGCTCAGTCGCAGACGCCGACGAGCAGAGAAGAAAACTGCAGCAGGACCAGCGCAGTCGCCGACGAGCAGAGCAGAAAACAGCAGCAGGATCAGCGCAGTCGCCGTCGCTGATGAGCAGTGCAGAAAAAAGCAGCAGGACCAGCGCAGTAACCGACGCCTACGAGCAGAGCAGAAAACAGCAGCAGGACCAGCGCAGTCGCAGACGCCGACGAGCAGAGGCGAAAACAACAGCAGGACCAGCGCAGTCCCCGACGCTGATGAGCAGTGCAAAAAACACCAGCAGGACCAGCGCAGTCGCCGATGAGCAGAGCAGAAAACAGCAGCAGGACCAGCGCAGTCGCAGACGCCGACGAGCAGAGAAGAAAACTGCAGCAGGACCAGCGCAGTCGCCGACGCCGACGATCAGAGCAGAAAACAACAGCAGGACTAGCGCAGTCGCCAACGTCGACGAGCAGAGCAGGATACAGCAGCAGGATCAGCGCATTCGCTGACGCAGACAACCAGAGCAGAAAACAGCAGCAGGATCAGCGCAGTAGCCGACGCCGATGAGCAGAGCAGAAAACAGCAGCAGGACCAGCGCAGTCGCCGACGAGCAGAGCAAAAAACAGCAGCAGGAGATGCGCAGTCGCAGACGCCGACGAGCAGAGCAGAAAACAGCAGCAGGATCAGCACAGTCGCTGACGCCGACGAGCAGAGCAAAAAACAGCAGCAGTAGATGCGCAGTCGCAGACGATCAGAGCAGAAAACAGCAGCAGGGTCAGCGCAGTCGCTGACGCCGACGAGCAGAGCAGAAAAAAGCAGCAGGAGATGCGCAGTCGCAGACGCCAATGAGCAGAGCAGAAAACAGCAGCAGGATCAACGCAGTCACCGACGCCTATGAGCAGTGCAGAAAACAGCAGCAGGACCAGCGCAGTCGCCGACGAGCAGAGCAGAAAACAGCAGCAGGACCAGCGCAGTCGCAGACGCCGATGAGCAGTGCAGAAAACAGCAGCAGGACCAGCGCAGTCGCCGACGCCTACGAACAGAGATGAAAACAGCAGCAGGATCAGCACATTTGCCGACGCCGATGAGCAGTGCAGAAAACAGCAGCAAGACCAGCGCAGTCGCTGACGAGCAGAGCAGAAAACAGCAGCAGGACCAGCACAGTCGCAGACGTCGACGAGCAGAGGCGAAAACAACAGCAGGAAAAGCGCAGTCGCCGACACGGATGAGCAGTGCAGAAAACACCAGCAGGAACAGCACAGTCGCCGATGAGCAGAGCAGAAAACAGCAGCAGGACCAGCGCTGTCGCAGACGCCGACAAGCAGAGCAGACACCGACGAGCAGAGAAGAAAACAGCAGCAGGACCAGCGCAGTCGCCGACGCTGACGATCAGAGCAGAAAACAACAGCAGGACCAGCGCAGTCGCCGACGGCGATGAGCAGAGCAGGAAACAGCAGCAGGATCAGCGCATTCACTGACGCAAACAAGCAGAGCAGAAAACAGCAGAAGGATCAGTGCAGTAGCCGACGCCGATGAGCAGAGCAGAAAACAGCAGCAGGACCAGCGCAGTCGCCGACGAGCAGAGCAAAAAACAGCAGCAGGAAATGAGCAGTCGCAGACGCCGACGAGCAGAGCAGAAAACAGCAGCAGGATAAGCGCAGTCGCTGATGCCGACAAGCAGAGCAAAAAACAGCAGCAGGAGATGCGCAGTCGCAGACGATCAGAGCAGAAAACAGCAGCAGGGTCAGCGCAGTCGCTGACGCCGACGAGCAGAGCAGAAAAAAGCAGCAGGAGATGCGACGTCGCAGACGCCAATGAGCAGAGCAGAAAACAGCAGCAGGATCAACGCCGATGAGCAGTGCAGAAAACAGCAGCAGGACCAGAGCAGTCGCCGACGAGCAGAGCAGAAAACAGCAGCAGGACCAGCACAGTCGGCGACGCCTACGAGCAAAGCAGAAAACAGCAGCAGAATCAGTGCAGTAGCCGACGCCGATGAGCAGAGCAGAAAACAGCAGCAGGACCAGCGCAGTCGCCGACGAGCAGAGCAAAAAACAGCAGCAGGAAATGAGCAGTCGCAGACGCCGACGAGCAGAGCAGAAAACAGCAGCAGGATAAGCGCAGTCGCTGATGCCGACAAGCAGAGCAAAAAACAGCAGCAGGAGATGCGCAGTCGCAGACGATCAGAGCAGAAAACAGCAGCAGGGTCAGCGCAGTCGCTGACGCCGACGAGCAGAGCAGAAAAAAGCAGCAGGAGATGCGACGTCGCAGACGCCAATGAGCAGAGCAGAAAACAGCAGCAGGATCAACGCCGATGAGCAGTGCAGAAAACAGCAGCAGGACCAGAGCAGTCGCCGACGAGCAGAGCAGAAAACAGCAGCAGGACCAGCACAGTCGGCGACGCCTACGAGCAAAGCAGAAAACAGCAGCAGAATCAGCGCAGTCGCCGACGCCGATGAGCAGTGCAGAAAACAGCAGCAGGACCAGCGCAGTCACCGACGCCTACGAGCAGAGCAGAAAACAGCAGCAGGATCAGCGCAGTCGCCGACGAGCAGAGCAGAAAACAGCAGCAGGACCAGTGCAGTCGCAGACGCCGATGAGCAGAGCAGAAAACAGCAGCAGGATCAACGCAGTCGCCGACGCCGATGAGCAGTGCAGAAAACAGCAGCAGGACCAGCGCAGTCGCCGACGAGCAGAGCAGAAAACAGTACCAGGACCAGCACAGTCGCAGACGGCGACGAGCAGAGCAAAAAACAGCAGCAGGACCAGCGCAGTCGGCGACGCCTACTAGCAAAGCAGAAAACAGCAGCAGGATCAGCGCAGTCGCCGACGCCGATGAGCAGTGCAGAAAACAGCAGCAGGACCAGCGCAGTCGCCGACGCCTACGAGCAGAGCAGAAAACAGCAGCAGGATCAGCGCAGTCGCTGACGAGCAGAGCAGAAAACAGCAGCAGGACCAGCGCAGTCGCAGACGCCGATGAGCAGAGCAGAAAACAGCAGCAGGACCAGCGCAGTCGCCGACGAGCAGAGCAAAAAACAGCAGCAGGAGATGCGCAGACGCCGACGAGCAGAGCAAAAACAGCAGCAGGATCAGCACAGTCGCTGACGCCGACGAGCAGAGCAAAAAACGGCAGCAGGAGATGCGCAGTCGCAGACGATCAGAGCAGAAAACAGCAGCAGGGTCAGAGCAGTCGCTGACGCCGACGAGCAGAGCAGAAAAAAGCAGCAGGAGATGCGGAGTCGCCGACGCCTACGAGCAGAGCAGAAAAAATCGGCAGGAGATGTGCAGTCGCAGAAGCCAACGAGCAGAGCACAAAACAGCAGCAGGATCAACGCAGTCGCCGACGCCGATGAGCAGTGCAGAAAACAGCAGCAGGTCCAGCGCAGTCGCCGACGAGCAGAGCAGAAAACAGCAGCAGGATCAGCGCAGTCGCCGTCGCTGATGAGCAGTGCAGAAAAAAGCAGCAGGACCAGCGCAGTAACCGACGCCTACGAGCAGAGCAGAAAACAGCAGCAGGACCAGCGCAGTCGCAGACGCCGACGAGCAGAGGCGAAAACAACAGCAGGACCAGCGCAGTCGCCGACGCCGATGAGCAGTGCAAAAAACACCAGCAGGACCAGCGCAGTCGCCGATGAGCAGAGCAGAAAACAGCAGCAGGACCAGCGCAGTCGCAGACGCCGACGAGCAGAGAAGAAAACTGCAGCAGGACCAGCGCAGTCGCCGACGCCGACGATCAGAGCAGAAAACAACAGCAGGACTAGCGCAGTCGCCAACGTCGACGAGCAGAGCAGGATACAGCAGCAGGATCAGCGCATTCGCTGACGCAGACAACCAGAGCAGAAAACAGCAGCAGGATCAGCGCAGTAGCCGACGCCGATGAGCAGAGCAGAAAAAAGCAGCAGGACCAGCGCAGTCGCCGACGAGCAGAGCAAAAAACAGCAGCAGGAGATGCGCAGTCGCAGACGCCGACGAGCAGAGCAGAAAACAGCAGCAGGATCAGCACAGTCGCTGACGCCGACGAGCAGAGCAAAAAACAGCAGCAGGAGATGCGCAGTCGCAGACGATCAGAGCAGAAAACAGCAGCAGGGTCAGCGCAGTCGCTGACGCCGACGAGCAGAGCAGAAAAAAGCAGCAGGAGATGCGCAGTCGCAGACGCCAATGAGCAGAGCAGAAAACAGCAGCATGACCAGCGCAGTCGCAGACGCCGATGAGCAGAGCAGAAAACAGCAGCAGGACCAGCGCAGTCGCCGACGAGCAGAGCAAAAAACAGCAGCAGGAGATGCGCAGTCGCAGACGCCGACGAGCAGAGCAAAAAACAGCAGCAGGAGATGCGCAGTCGCAGACGATCAGAGCAGAAAACAGCAGCAGGGTCAGAGCAGTCGCTGACGCCGACGAGCAGAGCAGAAAAAAGCAGCAGGAGATGCGGAGTCGCCGACGCCTACGAGCAGAGCAGAAAAAATCGGCAGGAGATATGCAGTCGCAGAAGCCAACGAGCAGAGCACAAAACAGCAGCAGGATCAACGCAGTCGCCGACGCCGATGAGCAGTGCAGAAAACAGCAGCAGGTCCAGCGCAGTCGCCGACGAGCAGAGCAGAAAACAGCAGCAGGATCAGCGCAGTCGCCGTCGCTGATGAGCAGTGCAGAAAAAAGCAGCAGGACCAGCGCAGTAACCGACGCCTACGAGCAGAGCAGAAAACAGCAGCAGGACCAGCGCAGTCGCAGACGCCGACGAGCAGAGGCGAAAACAACAGCAGGACCAGCGCAGTCGCCGACGCCGATGAGCAGTGCAAAAAACACCAGCAGGACCAGCGCAGTCGCCGATGAGCAGAGCAGAAAACAGCAGCAGGACCAGCGCAGTCGCAGACGCCGACGAGCAGAGAAGAAAACTGCAGCAGGACCAGCGCAGTCGCCGACGCCGACGATCAGAGCAGAAAACAACAGCAGGACTAGCGCAGTCGCCAACGTCGACGAGCAGAGCAGGATACAGCAGCAGGATCAGCGCATTCGCTGACGCAGACAACCAGAGCAGAAAACAGCAGCAGGATCAGCGCAGTAGCCGACGCCGATGAGCAGAGCAGAAAAAAGCAGCAGGACCAGCGCAGTCGCCGACGAGCAGAGCAAAAAACAGCAGCAGGAGATGCGCAGTCGCAGACGCCGACGAGCAGAGCAGAAAACAGCAGCAGGATCAGCACAGTCGCTGACGCCGACGAGCAGAGCAAAAAACAGCAGCAGGAGATGCGCAGTCGCAGACGATCAGAGCAGAAAACAGCAGCAGGGTCAGCGCAGTCGCTGACGCCGACGAGCAGAGCAGAAAAAAGCAGCAGGAGATGCGCAGTCGCAGACGCCAATGAGCAGAGCAGAAAACAGCAGCATGACCAGCGCAGTCGCAGACGCCGATGAGCAGAGCAGAAAACAGCAGCAGGACCAGCGCAGTCGCCGACGAGCAGAGCAAAAAACAGCAGCAGGAGATGCGCAGTCGCAGACGCCGACGAGCAGAGCAAAAAACAGCAGCAGGAGATGCGCAGTCGCAGACGATCAGAGCAGAAAACAGCAGCAGGGTCAGAGCAGTCGCTGACGCCGACGAGCAGAGCAGAAAAAAGCAGCAGGAGATGCGGAGTCGCCGACGCCTACGAGCAGAGCAGAAAAAATCGGCAGGAGATATGCAGTCGCAGAAGCCAACGAGCAGAGCACAAAACAGCAGCAGGATCAACGCAGTCGCCGACGCCGATGAGCAGTGCAGAAAACAGCAGCAGGTCCAGCGCAGTCGCCGACGAGCAGAGCAGAAAACAGCAGCAGGATCAGCGCAGTCGCCGTCGCTGATGAGCAGTGCAGAAAAAAGCAGCAGGACCAGCGCAGTAACCGACGCCTACGAGCAGAGCAGAAAACAGCAGCAGGACCAGCGCAGTCGCAGACGCCGACGAGCAGAGGCGAAAACAACAGCAGGACCAGCGCAGTCGCCGACGCCGATGAGCAGTGCAAAAAACACCAGCAGGACCAGCGCAGTCGCCGATGAGCAGAGCAGAAAACAGCAGCAGGACCAGCGCAGTCGCAGACGCCGACGAGCAGAGAAGAAAACTGCAGCAGGACCAGCGCAGTCGCCGACGCCGATGATCAGAGCAGAAAACAACAGCAGGACTAGCGCAGTCGCCAACGTCAACGAGCAGAGCAGGATACAGCAGCAGGATCAGCGCATTCGCTGACGCAGACAACCAGAGCAGAAAACAGCAGCAGGATCAGCGCAGTAGCCGACGCCGATGAGCAGAGCAGAAAACAGCAGCAGGACCAGCGCAGTCGCCGACGAGCAGAGCAAAAAACAGCAGCAGGAGATGCGCAGTCGCAGACGCCGACGAGCAGAGCAGAAAACAGCAGCAGGATCAGCACAGTCGCTGACGCCGACGAGCAGAGCAAAAAACAGCAGCAGTAGATGCGCAGTCGCAGACGATCAGAGCAGAAAACAGCAGCAGGGTCAGCGCAGTCGCTGACGCCGACGAGCAGAGCAGAAAAAAGCAGCAGGAGATGCGCAGTCGCAGACGCCAATGAGCAGAGCAGAAAACAGCAGCAGGATCAACGCAGTCACCGACGCCTATGAGCAGTGCAGAAAACAGCAGCAGGACCAGCGCAGTCGCCGACGAGCAGAGCAGAAAACAGCAGCAGGACCAGCGCAGTCGCCGATGAGCAGAGCAGAAAACAGCAGCAGGACCAGCGCAGTCGCAGACGCCGACGAGCAGAGAAGAAAACTGCAGCAGGACCAGCGCAGTCGCCGACGCCGATGATCAGAGCAGAAAACAACAGCAGGACTAGCGCAGTCGCCAACGTCAACGAGCAGAGCAGGATACAGCAGCAGGATCAGCGCATTCGCTGACGCAGACAACCAGAGCAGAAAACAGCAGCAGGATCAGCGCAGTAGCCGACGCCGATGAGCAGAGCAGAAAACAGCAGCAGGACCAGCGCAGTCGCCGACGAGCAGAGCAAAAAACAGCAGCAGGAGATGCGCAGTCGCAGACGCCGACGAGCAGAGCAGAAAACAGCAGCAGGATCAGCACAGTCGCTGACGCCGACGAGCAGAGCAAAAAACAGCAGCAGTAGATGCGCAGTCGCAGACGATCAGAGCAGAAAACAGCAGCAGGGTCAGCGCAGTCGCTGACGCCGACGAGCAGAGCAGAAAAAAGCAGCAGGAGATGCGCAGTCGCAGACGCCAATGAGCAGAGCAGAAAACAGCAGCAGGATCAACGCAGTCACCGACGCCTATGAGCAGTGCAGAAAACAGCAGCAGGACCAGCGCAGTCGCCGACGAGCAGAGCAGAAAACAGCAGCAGGACCAGCGCAGTCGCAGACGCCGATGAGCAGTGCAGAAAACAGCAGCAGGACCAGCGCAGTCGCCGACGCCTACGAACAGAGATGAAAACAGCAGCAGGATCAGCACATTTGCCGACGCCGATGAGCAGTGCAGAAAACAGCAGCAAGACCAGCGCAGTTGCTGACGAGCAGAGCAGAAAACAGCAGCAGGACCAGCACAGTCGCAGACGTCGACGAGCAGAGGCGAAAACAACAGCAGGAAAAGCGCAGTCGCCGACACGGATGAGCAGTGCAGAAAACACCAGCAGGAACAGCACAGTCGCCGATGAGCAGAGCAGAAAACAGCAGCAGGACCAGCGCTGTCGCAGACGCCGACAAGCAGAGCAGACACCGACGAGCAGAGAAGAAAACAGCAGCAGGACCAGCGCAGTCGCCGACGCTGACGATCAGAGCAGAAAACAACAGCAGGACCAGCGCAGTCGCCGACGGCGATGAGCAGAGCAGGAAACAGCAGCAGGATCAGCGCATTCACTGACGCAAACAAGCAGAGCAGAAAACAGCAGAAGGATCAGTGCAGTAGCCGACGCCGATGAGCAGAGCAGAAAACAGCAGCAGGACCAGCGCAGTCGCCGACGAGCAGAGCAAAAAACAGCAGCAGGAAATGAGCAGTCGCAGACGCCGACGAGCAGAGCAGAAAACAGCAGCAGGATAAGCGCAGTCGCTGATGCCGACAAGCAGAGCAAAAAACAGCAGCAGGAGATGCGCAGTCGCAGACGATCAGAGCAGAAAACAGCAGCAGGGTCAGCGCAGTCGCTGACGCCGACGAGCAGAGCAGAAAAAAGCAGCAGGAGATGCGACGTCGCAGACGCCAATGAGCAGAGCAGAAAACAGCAGCAGGATCAACGCCGATGAGCAGTGCAGAAAACAGCAGCAGGACCAGAGCAGTCGCCGACGAGCAGAGCAGAAAACAGCAGCAGGACCAGCACAGTCGGCGACGCCTACGAGCAAAGCAGAAAACAGCAGCAGAATCAGCGCAGTCGCCGACGCCGATGAGCAGTGCAGAAAACAGCAGCAGGACCAGCGCAGTCACCGACGCCTACGAGCAGAGCAGAAAACAGCAGCAGGATCAGCGCAGTCGCCGACGAGCAGAGCAGAAAACAGCAGCAGGACCAGCGCAGTCGCAGACGCCGATGAGCAGAGCAGAAAACAGCAGCAGGACCAGCGCAGTCGCCGATGAGCAGAGCAAAAAACAGCAGCAGGAGATGTGCAGTCGCAGACGCCGATGAGCAGAGCAGAAAACAGCAGGAGGATCAGCACAGTCGCTGACGCCGACGAGCAGAGCAAAAAACAGCAGCAGGAGATGCGCAGTCGCAGACGATCAGAGCAGAAAACAGCAGCAGGGTCAGCGCAGTCGCTGACGCCGACGAGCAGAGCAGAAAAAAGCAGCAGGAGATGCGTAGTCACCGACGCCTACGAGCAGAGCAGAAAAAATCGGCAGGAGAGTGCAGTCGCAGACGCCAACGAGCAGAGCAGAAAACAGCAGCAGGATCAACGCAGTCGCCAACGCCGATGAGCAGTGCAGAAAACAGCAGCAGGTCCAGCGCAGTCGCCGACGAGCAGAGCAGAAAACAGCAGCAGGATCAGCGCAGTCGCCGTCGCCGATGAGCAGAGCAGAAAACAGCAGCAGGACCAGCGCAGTCGCAGACGCCAACGAGCAGATGCGAAAACAACAGCAGGACCAGCGCAGTCGCCGACGCCGATGAGCAGTGCAGAAAACAGCAGCAGGACCAGCGCAGTCGCCGACGAGCAGAGCAGAAAACAGCAGCAGGACCAGCGCAGTTGCCGACGAGCAGAGCAGAAAACAGCAGCAGGATCAGGGCAGTCGCCGACGCCGACGAGCAGAGCAAAAAACAGCAGCATGATCAGCGCAGTCGCAGACGCCAACGAGCAGAGCAGCAAACAGCAGCAGGATCAGTGTAGTTGCTGACACCGACGAGCAGAGCAGAAAACAGCAGCAGGATCAGCGCAGTCGCTGACGCCGACGAGCAGAGCAGAAAAAAGCACCAGGAGATGCGCAGACGCCAACGAGCAGAGCAGAAAACAGCAGCAGGATCAACGCAGTCGCCGACGCCGATGAGCAGTGCAGAAAACAGCAGCAGGACCAGAGCAGTCGCCGACGAGCAGAGCAGAAAACAGCAGCAGGACCAGCGCAGTCGGCGACGCCTACGAGCAAAGCAGAAAACAGCAGCAGAATCAGCGCAGTCGCCGACGCCGATGAGCAGTGCAGAAAACAGCAGCAGGACCAGCGCAGTCACCGACGCCTACGAGCAGAGCAGAAAACAGCAGCAGGATCAGCGCAGTCGCCGACGAGCAGAGCAGAAAACAGCAGCAGGACCAGCGCAGTCGCAGACGCCGATGAGCAGAGCAGAAAACAGCAGCAGGACCAGCGCAGTCGCCGACGAGCAGAGCAAAAAACAGCAGCAGGAGATGTGCAGTCGCAGACGCCGATGAGCAGAGCAGAAAACAGCAGCAGGATCAGCACAGTCGCTGACGCCGACGAGCAGAGCAAAAAACAGCAGCAGGAGATGCGTAGTCACCGACACCTACGAGCAGAGCAGAAAACAGCAGCAGGACCAGCGCAGTCGCAGACGCCGACGAGCAGATGCGAAAACAACAGCAGGACCAGCGCAGTCGCCGACGCCGATGAGCAGTGCAGAAAACATCAGCAGGACCAGCGCAGTCGCCGACGAGCAGAGCAGAAAACAGCAGCAGGACCAGCGCAGTCGCAGACGATCAGAGCAGAAAACAGCAGCAGGGTCAGCGCAGTTGCTGACGCCGACGAGCAGAGCAGAAAAAAACAGCAGGAGATGCGTAGTCACCGACGCCAACGAGCAGAGCAGAAAAAATCGGCAGGAGATGTGCAGTCGCAGACGCCAACGAGCAGAGCAGAAAACAGCAGCAGGATCAACGCAGTCGCCAACGCCGATGAGCAGTGCAGAAAACAGCAGCAGGTCCAGCGCAGTCGCCGACGAGCAGAGCAGAAAACAGCAGCAGGATCAGCGCAGTCGCCGTCGCCGATGAGCAGTGCAGAAAACAGCAGCAGGACCAGCGCAGTCGCCGACGCCTACGAGCAGAGCAGAAAACAGCAGCAGGACCAGCGCAGTCGCAGACGCCGACGAGCAGATGTGAAAACAACAGCAGGACCAGCGCAGTCACCGACGCCGATGAGCAGTGCAGAAAACAGCAGCAGGACCAGCGCAGTCGCCGACGAGCAGAGCAGAAAACAGCAGCAGGACCAGCGCAGTTGCCGACGAGCAGAGCAGAAAACAGCAGCAGGACCAGCGCAGTCGCCGACGAGCAGAGCAGAAAACAGCAGCAGGACCTGCGCAGTCGCCGACGAGCAGTGCAGAAAACAGCCGCAGGATCAGCGCAGTCACCGATGCCGATGAGCAGTGCAGAAAACAGCAGCAGGACCAGCGCAGTCACCAACGAGCAGAGCAGAAAACAGCAGCAGGACCAGCGCAGTCGCAGACGCCGACGAGCAGAGCAGACGCTGACGAGCAGAGAAGAAAACAACAGCAGGACCAGTGCAGGCGCCGACGGTGATGGGCAGAGCAGAAAACAGCAGCAGGATCATCCCAGTCGCTGACGCCGATGAGCAGAGCAGAAAATAGCAGCAGGATCAGCGCAGTAGCCGACGCGGACAAGCAGAGCAGAAAACAGCAGCAGGGTCAGTGCAGTTGCCGACGCCGACGAGCAGAGCAGAAAACAGCAGCAGGACCAGCGCAGTCGCCGATGCCGACAAATCAGAGCAGAAAACAACAGCAGGACCAGCGCAGTCATCAACGGCGACGAGCAGAGCAGGAAACAGCAGCAGGACCAGCGCAGTCGCCGACGAGCATAGCAAAAAACAGCAGCAGGAGATGTGCAGTCGCAGATGCCAAAGAGCAGAGCAGAAAACAGCAGCAGGATCAGCGCAGTCGCCGACGCCGATGAGCATTGCAGAAAACAGCAGCAGGACCAGCGCAGTCGCCGACGCCTACGAGCAGAGCAGAAAACATTTGCAGGATTAGTGCAGTCGCCGAGGCCGATGAGCAGTGCAGAAAACAGCAGCAGGACCAGCGCAGTCGCCGACGAGCAGAGCAAAAAACAGCAGCAGGATCAGCGTAGTCACTGACACCGACGAGCAGAGCAGAAAACAGCAGCAGGATCAGCGCAGTCGCTGACGCCGACGAGCAAATCAGAAAACAGCAGCAGGAGATGAGCAGTCACCGACACCGACGAGCAGATCAGAAAACAGCACCAGGACCAGCGCAGTCGCAGACGCCGACGAGCAGAGCAGTTGCCGACGAGCAGAGGCGAAAACAACAGCAGGACCAGCGCAGTCGCCGACGCCGATGAGCAGTGCAGAAAACAGCTGCAGGACCAGCACAGTCGCCGACGCGCAGAGCAAAAAACAGCAGCAGGAGATGCGCAGTCGCAGACGATCAGAGCAGAAAACAGCAGCAGGGTCAGCGCAGTCGCTGACGCCGACGAGCAGAGCAGAAAAAAGCAGCAGGAGATGCGTAGTCACCGATGCCTACGAGCAGAGCAGAAAAAATCGGCAGGAGATGTGCAGTCGCAGACGCCAACGAGCAGAGCAGAAAACAGCAGCAGGATCAACGCAGTCGCCAACGCCGATGAGCAGTGCAGAAAACAGCAGCAGGTCCAGCGCAGTCGCCGAAGAGCAGAGCAGAAAACAGCAGCAGGATCAGCGCAGTCGCCGTCGCCTACGAGCAGAGCAGAAAACAGCAGCAGGACCAGCGCAGTCGCAGAGGCCGACTGGTAGATGCGAAAACAACAGCAGGACCAGCGCAGTCGCCGACGCCGATGAGCAGTGCAGAAAACAGCAGCAGGACCAGCGCAGTCGCAGACGAGCAGAGCAGAAAACAGCAGCAGGACCAGCGCAGTTGCCGACGAGCAGAGCAGAAAACAGCAGCAGGATCAGCGCAGTCGCCGACGCCGACGAGCAGAGCAAAAAACAGCAGCATGATCAGCGCAGTCGCAGACGCCAACGAGCAGAGCAGCAAACAGCAGCAGGATCAGTGTAGTCGCTGACACCTACGAGCAGAGCAGAAAACAGCAGCAGGATCAGCGTAGTCGCTGACGCCGACGAGCAGAGCAGAAAAAAGCACCAGGAGATGCGCAGACGCGAACGAGCAGAGCAGAAAACAGCAGCAGGATCAACGCAGTCGCCGACGCCGATGAGCAGTGCAGAAAACAGCAGCAGGACCAGAGCAGTCGCCGACGAGCAGAGCAGAAAACAGCAGCAGGACCAGCACAGTCGGCGACGCCTACGAGCAAAGCAGAAAACAGCAGCAGAATCAGCGCAGTCGCCGACGCCGATGAGCAGTGCAGAAAACAGCAGCAGGACCAGCGCAGTCACCGACGCCTACGAGCAGAGCAGAAAACAGCAGCAGGATCAGCGCAGTCGCCGACGAGCAGAGCAGAAAACAGCAGCAGGACCAGCGCAGTCGCAGACGCCGATGAGCAGAGCAGAAAACAGCAGCAGGACCAGCGCAGTCGCCGTCGAGCAGAGCAAAAAACAGCAGCAGGAGATGTGCAGTCGCAGACGCCGATGAGCAGAGCAGAAAACAGCAGCAGGATCAGCACAGTCGCTGACGCCGACAAGCAGAGCAAAAAACAGCAGCAGGAGATGCGCAGTCGCAGACGATCAGAGCAGAAAACAGCAGCAGGGTCAGCGCAGTCGCTGACGCCGACGAGCAGAGCAGAAAAAAGCAGCAGGACCAGCGCAGTCGCCGACGCCTACGAGCAGAGCAGAAAACAGCAGCAGGACCAGCGCAGTCGCAGACGCCGACGAGCAGATGCGAAAACAACAGCAGGACCAGCACAGCCGCCGACGCCGATGAGCAGTGCAGAAAACAGCAGCAGGACCAGCGCAGTCGCCGACGAGCAGAGCAGAAAACAGCAGCAGGACCAGCGCAGTTGCCGACGAGCAGAGCAGAAAACAGCAGCAGGACCAGCGCAGTCGCCGACGAGCAGAGCAGAAAACAGCAGCAGGACCTGCGCAGTCGCCGACGAGCAGTGCAGAAAACAGCCGCAGGATCAGCGCAGTCACCGATGCCGATGAGCAGTGCATAAAACAGCAGCAGGACCAGCGCAGTCACCAACGAGCAGAGCAGAAAACAGCAGCAGGACCAGCGCAGTCGCAGACGCCGACGAGCAGAGCAGACGCTGACGAGCAGAGAAGAAAACAACAGCAGGACCAGTGCAGGCGCCGACGGTGATGGGCAGAGCAGAAAACAGCAGCAGGATCATCCCAGTCGCTGACGCCGATGAGCAGAGCAGAAAATAGCAGCAGGATCAGCGCAGTAGCCGACGCGGACAAGCAGAGCAGAAAACAGCAGCAGGGTCAGTGCAGTTGCCGACGCCGACGAGCAGAGCAGAAAACAGCAGCAGGACCAGCGCAGTCGCCGACGCCGACAAATCAGAGCAGAAAACAACAGCAGGACCAGCGCAGTCATCAACGGCGACGAGCAGAGCAGGAAACAGCAGCAGGACCAGCGCAGTCGCCGACGAGCATAGCAAAAAACAGCAGCAGGAGATGTGCAGTCGCAGACGCCGAAGAGCAGAGCAGAAAACAGCAGCAGGAATAGCGCAGTCGCCGACGCCGATGAGCATTGCAGAAAACAGCAGCAGGACCAGCGCAGTCGCCGACGCCTACGAGCAGAGCAGAAAACATTTGCAGGATTAGTGCAGGCGCCGACGCCGATGAGCAGTGCAGAAAACAGCAGCAGGACCAGCGCAGTCGCCGACGAGCAGAGCAAAAAACAGCAGCAGGATCAGCGTAGTCACTGACACCGACGAGCAGAGCAGAAAACAGCAGCAGGATCAGCGCAGTCGCTGACGCCGACGAGCAAATCAGAAAACAGCAGCAGGAGATGAGCAGTCACCGACGCCGACGAGCAGATCAGAAAACAGCAGCAGGACCAGCGCAGTCGCAGATGCCGACGAGCAGAGCAGTTGCCGACGAGCAGAGGCGAAAACAACAGCAGGACCAGCGCAGTCGCCGACGCCGATGAGCAGTGCAGAAAACAGCTGCAGGACCAGCGCAGTCACCGACGAGCAGAGCAGAAAACAGCAGCAGGAGATGTGCAGTCGCAGACGCCGAAGAGCAGAGCAGAAAACAGCAGCAGGATCAGCGCAGTCGCCGACGCCGACGAGCATTGCAGAAAACAGCAGCAGGACCAGCGCAGTCGCCGACGCCTACGAGCAGAGCAGAAAACAATTGCAGGATTAGTGCAGTCGCCGACTCCGATGAGCAGTGCAGAAAACAGCAGCAGGACCAGCGCAGTCGCCGACGAGCAGAGCAAAAAACAGCAGCAGGATCAGCGTAGTCACTGACACCGACGAGCAGAGCAGAAAACAGCAGCAGGATCAGCGCAGTCGCTGACGCCGACGAGCAAATCAGAAAACAGCAGCAGGAGATGAGCAGTCGCAGACGCCAACGAGCAGAGCAGAAAACAGCAGCAGGATCAACGCAGTCACCGACGCCGACGAGCAGATCAGAAAACAGCAGCAGGACCAGCGCAGTCGCAGACGCCGACGAGCAGAGCAGTTGCCGACGAGCAGAGGCGAAAACAACAGCAGGACCAGCACAGTCGCCGACGCCGATGAGCAGTGCAGAAAACAGAAGCAGGACCAGCGCAGTCGCCGACGAGCAGAGCAGAAAACAGCAGCAGGACCAGCGCAGTCGCCGACGAGCAGAGCAGAAAACAGCAGCAGGACCAGCGCAGTCGCCGACGAGCAGAGCAGAAAACAGCAGCAGGACCTGCGCAGTCGCTGACGAGCAGTGCAGAAAACAGCCGCAGGATCAGCGCAGTCACCGATGCCGATGAGCAGTGCAGAAAACACTAGCAAGACCAGTGCAGTCACCGACGAGCAGAGCAGAAAACAGCAGCAGGACCAGCGCAGTCGCAGACGCCGACGAGCTGAGCAGACGCTGACGAGCAGAGAAGAAAACAACAGCAGGACCAGTGCAGGCGCCGACGGCGATGAGCAGAGCAGAAAACAGCAGCAGGATCAGCGCATTCACTGACGCAGATGAGCAGAGCAGAAAATAGCAGCAGGATCAGCGCAGTAGCCGACGCCGACAAGCAGAGCAGAAAACAGCAGCAGGGTCAGTGCAGCTGCCGACGCCGACGAGCAGAGCAGAAAACAGCAGCAGGACCAGCGCAGTCGCCGACGCCGACAATCAGAGCAGAAAACACCATCAGGACCAGCGCAGTCACCAACGGCGACGAGCAGAGCATTAAACAGCAGCAGGACCAGCGCAGTCGCAGACGATCAGAGCAGAAAACAGCAGCAGGGTCAGCGCAGTCGCTGACGCCGACGAGCAGAGCAGAAAAAAGCAGCAGGAGATGCGTAGTCACCGACGCCTACGAGCAGAGCAGAAAAAATCGGCAGGAGATGTGCAGTCGCAGACGCCAACGAGCAGAGCAGAAAACAGCAGCAGGATCAACGCAGTCGCCAACGCCGATGAGCAGTGCAGAAAACAGCAGCAGGACCAGCGCAGTCGCTGACAAGCAGAGCAGAAAACAGCAGCAGGATCAGCGCAGTCGCCGTCGCCGATGAGCAGTGCAGAAAACAGCAGCAGGACCAGCGCAGACGCCGACGCCTACGAGCAGAGCAGAAAACAGCAGCAGGACCAGCGCAGTTGCCGACGAGCAGAGCAGAAAACAGCAGCAGGACCAGCGCAGTCGCCGACGAGCAGTGCAGAAAACAGCAGCAGGACCTGCGCAGTCGCCGACGAGCAGTGCAGAAAACAGCCGCAGGATCAGCGCAGTCACCGATGCCGATGAGGAGTGCAGAAAACAGCAGCAGGACCAGCGCAGTCACCAACGAGCAGAGCAGAAAACAGCAGCAGGACCAGCGCAGTCGCATACGCCGACGAGCAGAGCAGACGCTGACGAGCAGAGAAGAAAACAACAGCAGGACCAGTGCAGGCGCCGACGGTGATGGGCAGAGCAGAAAACAGCAGCAGGATCATCCCAGTCGCTGACGCCGATGAGCAGAGCAGAAAATAGCAGCAGGATCAGCGCAGTAGCCGACGCGGACAAGCAGAGCAGAAAACAGCAGCAGGGTCAGTGCAGTTGCCGTCGCCGACGAGCAGAGCAGAAAACAGCAGCAGGACCAGCACAGTCGCCGACGCCGACAAATCAGAGCAGAAAACAACAGCAGGACCAGCGCAGTCATCAATGGCGACGAGCAGAGCAGGAAACAGCAGCAGGACCAGCGCAGTCGCCGACGAGCATAGCAAAAAACAGCAGCAGGAGATGTGCAGTCGCAGACGCCGAAGAGCAGAGCAGAAAACAGCAGCAGGATCAGCGCAGTCGCCGACGCCGATGAGCATTGCAGAAAACAGCAGCAGGACCAGCGCAGTCGCCGACGCCTACGAGCAGAGCAGAAAACATTTGCAGGATTAGTGCAGTCGCCGACGCCAATGAGCAGTGCAGAAAACAGCAGCAGGACCAGCGCAGTCGCCGACGAGCAGAGCAAAAAACAGCAGCAGGATCAGCGTAGTCACTGACACCGACGAGCAGAGCAGAAAACAGAAGCAGGATCAGCGCAGTCGCTGACGCCGACGAGCAAATCAGAAAACAGCAGCAGGAGATGAGCAGTCACCGACGCCGACGAGCAGATCAGAAAACAGCAGCAGGACCAGCGCAGTCGCAGACGCCGACGAGCAGAGCAGTTGCCGACGAGCAGAGGCGAAAACAACAGCAGGACCAGCGCAGTCGCCGACGCCGATGAGCAGTGCAGAAAACAGCAGCAGGACCAGCGCAGTCACCGACGAGCAGAGCAGAAAACAGCAGCAGGAGATGTGCAGTCACAGACGCCGAAGAGCAGAGCAGAAAACAGCAGCAGGATCAGCGCAGTCGCCGACGCCGATGAGCATTGCAGAAAACAGCAGCAGGACCAGCGCAGTCGCCGACGCCTACGAGCAGAGCAGAAAACAATTGCAGGATTAGTGCAGTCGCCGACGCCGATGAGCTGTGCAGAAAACAGCAGCAGGACCAGCGCAGTCGTCAGAGTTTTCTGCTCTGATCGTCTGCGACTGCGCATCTCCTGCTGCTGTTTTTTGCTCTGCTCGTCGGCGTCAGCGACTGCGCTGATCCTGCTGCTGTTTTCTGCTCTGCTCGTCGGCGTCTGCGACTGCGCATCTCCTGCTGCTGTTTTTTGCTCTGCTCGTTGGCGACTGCGCTGGTCCTGCTGCTGTTTAATGCTCTGCTCGTCGCCGTTGGTGACTGCGCTGGTCCTGATGGTGTTTTCTGCTCTGATTGTCGGCGTCGGCGACTGCGCTGGTCCTGCTGCTGTTTTCTGCTCTGCTCGTCGGCGTCGGCAACTGCACTGACCCTGCTGCTGTTTTCTGCTCTGCTTGTCGGCGTCAGCTACTGCGCTGATCCTGCTGCTATTTTCTGCTCTGCTCATCTGCGTCAGTGAATGCGCTGATCCTGCTGCTGTTTTCTGCTCTGCTCATCGCCGTCGGCGCCTGCACTGGTCCTGCTGTTGTTTTCTTCTCTGCTCGTCAGCGTCTGCTCTGCTCGTCGGCGTCTGCGACTGCGCTGGTCCTGCTGCTGTTTTCTGCTCTGCTCGTCGGTGACTGCGCTGGTCTTGCTAGTGTTTTCTGCACTGCTCATCGGCATCGGTGACTGCGCTGATCCTGCGGCTGTTTTCTGCACTGCTCGTCAGCGACTGCGCAGGTCCTGCTGCTGTTTTCTGCTCTGCTCGTCGGCGACTGCGCTGGTCCTGCTGCTGTTTTCTGCTCTGCTCGTCGGCGACTGCGCTGGTCCTGCTGCTGTTATCTGCTCTGCTCGTCGGCGACTGCGCTGGTCCTGCTGCTGTTTTCTCCACTGCTCATCGGCGTCGGCGACTGCGCTGGTCCTGCTGTTGTTTTCGCCTCTGCTCGTCGGCAATTGCTCTGCTCTTCGGCGTCTGCGACTGCACTTGTCCTGCTGCTGTTTTCTGATCTGCTCGTTGGCGTCGGTGACTGCGTTGATCCTGCTGCTGTTTTCTGCTCTGCTCGTTGGCGTCTGCGACTGCTCATCTCCTGCTGCTGTTTTCTGATTTGCTCGTCGGCGTCAGCGACTGCGCTGATCCTGCTGCTGTTTTCTGCTCTGCTCGTCGGTGTCAGTGACTACGCTGATCCTGCTGCTGTTTTTTGCTCTGCTCGTCGGCGACTGCGCTGGTCCTGCTGCTGTTTTCTGCACAGCTCATCGGCGTCGGCGACTGCACTAATCCTGCAATTGTTTTCTGCTCTGCTCGTAGGCGTCGGCGACTGCGCTGGTCCTGCTGCTGTTTTCTGCAATGCTCATCGGCGTCGGCGACTGCGCTGATCCTGCTGCTGTTTTCTGCTCTGCTCTTCGGCGTCTGCGACTGCACATCTCCTGCTGCTGTTTTCTGCTCTGCTCGTCGGTGACTGCGCTGGTCCTGCTGCTGTTTTCTGCACTGCTCATAGGCGTCGGCGACTGCGCTGGTCCTGCTGTTGTTTTTGCCTCTGCTCGTCGGCAACTGCTCTGCTCGTCGGCGACTGCGACTGCGCTGGTCCTGCTGCTGTTTTCTGATCTGCTCGTCGGCGTCGGTGACTGCTCATCTCCTGCTGCTGTTTTCTGATTTGCTCGTCGGCGTCAGCGACTGCGCTGATCCTGCTTCTGTTTTCTGCTCTGCTCGTCGGTGTCAGTGACTACGCTGATCCTGCTGCTGTTTTTTGCTCTGCTCGTCGGCGACTGCGCTGGTCCTGCTGCTGTTTTCTGCACTGCTCATTGGCGTCGGCGACTGCACTAATCCTGCAAATGTTTTCTGCTCTGCTCGTAGGCGTCGGCGACTGCGCTGGTCCTGCTGCTGTTTTCTGCAATGCTCATCGGCGTCGGCGACTGCGCTGATCCTGCTGCTGTTTTCTGCTCTGCTCTTCGGCGTCTGCGACTGCACATCTCCTGCTGCTGTTTTTTGCTATGCTCGTCGGCGACTGCGCTGGTCCTGCTGCTGTTTCCTGCTCTGCTCGTCGCCATTGATGACTGCGCTGGTCCTGCTGTTGTTTTCTGCTCTGATTTGTCGGCGTCGGCGACTGCGCTGGTCCTGCTGCTGTTTTCTGCTCTGCTCGTCGGCGACGGCAACTGCACTGACCCTGCTGCTGTTTTCTGCTCTGCTTGTCCGCGTCGGCTACTGCGCTGATCCTGCTGCTATTTTCTGCTCTGCTCATCGGCGTCAGCGACTGGGATGATCCTGCTGCTGTTTTCTGCTCTGCCCATCACCGTCGGCGCCTGCACTGGTCCTGCTGTTGTTTTCTTCTCTGCTCGTCAGCGTCTGCTCTGCTCGTCGGCGTATGCGACTGCGCTGGTCCTGCTGCTGTTTTCTGCTCTGCTCGTTGGTGACTGCGCTGGTCCTGCTGCTGTTTTCTGCACTGCTCATCGGCATCGGTGACTGCGCTGATCCTGCGGCTGTTTTCTGCACTGCTCGTCGGCGACTGCGCAGGTCCTGCTGCTGTTTTCTGCACTGCTCGTCGGCGACTGCGCTGGTCCTGCTGCTGTTTTCTGCTCTGCTCGTCGGCAACTGCGCTGGTCCTGCTGCTGTTTTCTGCTCTGCTCGTAGGCGTCGGCGTCTGCGCTGGTCCTGCTGCTGTTTTCTGCACTGCTCATCGGCGACGGCGACTGCGCTGATCCTGCTGCTGTTTTCTGCTCTGCTTGTCAGCGACTGCGCTGGTCCTGCTGCTGTTTTCTGCACTGCTCATCGGCGTTGGCGACTGCGTTGATCCTGCTGCTGTTTTCTGCTCTGCTCGTTGGCGTCTGCGACTGAACATCTCCTGCCGATTTTTTCTGCTCTGCTCGTAGGCGTCGGTGACTACGCATCTCCTGCTGCTTTTTTCAGCTCTGCTCGTCGGCGTCAGCGACTGCGCTGACCCTGCTGCTGTTTTCTGCTCTGATCGTCTGCGACTGCGCGTCTCCTGCTGCTGTTTTTTGCTCTGCTCGTCGGCGTCAGCGACTGTGCTGATCCTGCTGCTGTTTTCTGCTCTGCTCATCGGCGTCTGCGACTGCACATCTCCTGCTAATGTTTTTTGCTCTGCTCGTCGGCGACTGCGCTGGTCCTGCTGCTGTTTTCTGCTCTGCTCATCGGCGTCTGCGACTGCGCTGGTCCTGCTGCTGTTTTCTGCTCTGCTCGTCGGCGACTGCGCTGATCCTGCTGCTGTTTTCTGCTCTGCTCGTAGGCGTCGGTGACTGCGCTGGTCCTGCTGCTGTTTTCTGCACTGCTCATCGGCATCGGCGACTGCGCTGATTCTGCTGCTGTTTTCTGCTTTGCTCGTAGGCGTCGCCGACTGCGCTGGTACTGCTGCTGTTTTCTGCTCTGCTCGTCGGCGACTGCTCTGGTCCTGCTGCTGTTTTCTGCACTGCTCATCGGCGTCGGCGACTGCGTTGATCCTGCTGCTGTTTTCTGCTCTGCTCGTTGGCGTCTGCGCATCTCCCGGTGTTTTTTTTCTGCTCCGCTCGTCGGCGTCAGCGACTGCGCTGATCCTGCTGCTGTTTTCTGCTCTGCTCGTCGGTGTCAGCGACTACACTGATCCTGCTGCTGTTTGCTGCTCTGCTCGTCGGCGTCTGCGACTGCGCTGATCATACTGCTGTTTTTTGCTCTGCTCGTCGGCGTCGGCGACTGCGCTGATCCTGCTGCTGTTTTCTGCTCTGCTCGTCGGCGTCTGCGACTGCGCTGATCCTGCTGCTGTTTTCTGCTCTGCTCGTCGGCGTCGGCGACTGCGCTGGTCCTGCTGCTGTTTTCTTCTCTGCTCGTCTGCGTCGGCAACTGCGCTGGTCCTGCTGCTGTTTGCTGCTCTGCCCGTCGGCATCAGCGACTGCGCTGATGCTGTTTTCTGCTCTGCTCGTCAAGGTCAGCAAGTGCGCTGATCCTGCTGCTGTTTTTTGCTCTGCTCGTCGGCGTCAGCGACTGCGCTGATCCTGCTGCTGTTTTCTGCTCTGCTCGTCGGCGTCTGCGACTGCGCATCTCCTGCTGCTGTTTTTTGCTTTGCTCGTCGGCGACTGCGCTGGTCCTGCTGCTGTTTAATGCTCTGCTCGTCGCCGTTGGTGACTGCGCTGGTCCTGATGGTGTTTTCTGCTCTGATTGTCGGCGTCGGCGACTGCGCTGGTCCTGCTGCTGTTTTCTGCTCTGCTCGTCGGCGTCGGCAACTGCACTGACCCTGCTGCTGTTTTCTGCTCTGCTTGTCGGCGTCGGCTATTGCGCTGATCCTGCTGCTATTTTCTGCTCTGCTCATCTGCGTCAGTGAATGCGCTGATCCTGCTGCTGTTTTCTGCTCTGCTCATCGCCGTCGGCGCCTGCACTGGTCCTGCTGTTGTTTTCTTCTCTGCTCGTCAGCGTCTGCTCAGCTCGTCGGCGTCTGCGACTGCGCTGGTCCTGCTGCTGTTTTTTGCTCTGCTCGTCGGTGACTGCACTGGTCTTGCTAGTGTTTTCTGCACTGCTCATCGGCATCGGTGACTGCGCTGATCCTGCGGCTGTTTTCTGCACTGCTCGTCAGCGACTGCGCAGGTCCTGCTGCTGTTTTCTGCTCTGCTCGTCGGCGACTGCGCTGGTCCTGCTGCTGTTTTCTGCTCTGCTCGTCGGCGACAGCGCTGGTCCTGCTGCTGTTTTCTGCTCTGCTCGTCGGCGACTGCGCTGGTCCTGCTGCTGTTTTCTGCACTGCTCATCGGCGTCGGCGACTGCGCTGGTCCTGCTGTTGTTTTCGCCTCTGCTCGTCGGCAACTGCTCTGCTCGTCGGCGTCTGCGACTGCGCTGGTCCTGCTGCTGTTTTCTGATCTGCTCGTCGGCGTCGGTGACTGCGTTGATCCTGCTGCTGTTTTCTGCTCTGCTCGTTGGCGTCTGCGACTGCTCATCTCCTGCTGCTGTTTTCTGATTTGCTCGTCGGCGTCAGCGACTGCGCTGATCCTGCTGCTGTTTTCTGCTCTGCTCGTCGGTGTCAGTGACTACGCTGATCCTGCTGCTGTTTTTTGCTCTGCTCGTCGGCGACTGCGCTGGTCCTGCTGCTGTTTTCTGCACTGCTCATCGGAGTCGGCGACTGCACTAATCCTGCAATTGTTTTCTGCTCTGCTCGTAGGCGTCGGCGACTGCGCTGGTCCTGCTGCTGTTTTCTGCAATGCTCGTCGGCGTCGGCGACTGCGCTGATCCTGCTGCTGTTTTCTGCTCTGCTCTTCGGCGTCTGCGACTGCACATCTCCTGCTGCTGTTTTCTGCTCTGCTCGTCGGTGACTGCGCTGGTCCTGCAGCTGTTTTCTGCACTGCTCATCGGCGTCGGCGACTGCGCTGGTCCTGCTGTTGTTTTCGCCTCTGCTCGTCGGCAACTGCTCTGCTCGTCGGCATCTGCGACTGCGCTGGTCCTGCTGCTGTTTTCTGATCTGCTCGTCGGCGTCGGTGACTGCTCATCTCCTGCTGCTGTTTTCTGATTTGCTCGTCGGCGTCAGCGACTGCGCTGATCCTGCTGCTGTTTTCTGCTCTGCTCGTCGGTGTCAGTGACTACGCTGATCCTGCTGCTGTTTTTTGCTCTGCTCGTCGGCGACTGCGCTGGTCCTGCTGCTGTTTTCTGCACTGCTCATCGGCGTCGGCGCCTGCACTAATCCTGCAAATGTTTTCTGCTCTGCTCGTAGGCGTCGGCGACTGCGCTGGTCCTGCTGCTGTTTTCTGCAATGCTCATCGGCGTCGGCGACTGCGCTGATCCTGCTGCTGTTTTCTGCTCTGCTCTTCGGCGTCTGCGACTGCACATCTCCTGCTGCTGTTTTTTGCTATGCTCGTCGGCGACTGCGCTGGTCCTGCTGCTGTTTCCTGCTCTGCTCGTCGCCGTTGATGACTGCGCTGGTCCTGCTGTTGTTTTCTGCTCTGATTTGTCGGCGTCGGCGACTGCGCTGGTCCTGCTGCTGTTTTCTGCTCTGCTCGTCGGCGTCAGCAACTGCACTGACCCTGCTGCTGTTTTCTGCTCTGCTTGTCCGCGTCGGCTACTGCGCTGATCCTGCTGCTATTTTCTGCTCTGCTCATCGGCGTCAGCGACTGGGATGATCCTGCTGCTGTTTTCTGCTCTGCCCATCACCGTCGGCACCTGCACTGGTCCTGATGTTGTTTTCTTCTCTGCTCGTCAGCGTCTGCTCTGCTCGTCGGCGTCTGCGACTGCGCTGGTCCTGCTGCTGTTTTCTGCTCTGCTCGTTGGTGACTGCGCTGGTCCTGCTGCTGTTTTCTGCACTGCTCATCGGCGACTGCGCAGGTCCTGCTGCTGTTTTCTGCTCTGCTCGTCGGCGACTGCGCTGGTCCTGCTGCTGTTTTCTGCTCTGCTCGTCGGCAACTGCGCTGGTCCTGCTGCTGTTTTCTGCTCTGCTCGTCGGCGACTGCGCTTGTCCTGCTGCTGTTTTCTGCTCTGCTCGTAGGCGTCGGCGACTGCGCTGGTCCTGCTGCTTTTTTCTGCTCTGCTCGTCGGCGTCAGCGACTGCGCTGACCCTGCTGCTGTTTTCTGCTCTGATCGTCTGCGACTGCGCATCTCCTGCTGCTGTTTTTTGCTCTGCTCGTCGGCGTCAGCGACTGTGCTGATCCTGCTGCTGTTTTCTGCTCTGCTCATCGGCGTCTGCGACTGCACATCTCCTGCTGCTGTTTTTTGCTCTGCTCGTCGGCGACTGCGCTGGTCCTGCTGCTGTTTTCTGCTCTGCTCATCGGCGTCTGCGACTGCGCTGGTCCTGCTGCTGTTTTCTGCTCTGCTCGTCGGCGACTGCGCTGATCCTGCTGCTGTTTTCTGCTCTGCTCGTAGGCGTCGGTGACTGCGCTGGTCCTGCTGCTGTTTTCTGCACTGCTCATCGGCGTCGGCGACTGCGCTGATTCTGCTGCTGTTTTCTGCTTTGCTCGTAGGCGTCGCCGACTGTGCTGGTCCTGCTGCTGTTTTCTGCTCTGCTCGTCGGCGACTGCGCTGGTCCTGCTGCTGTTTTCTGCTCTGCTCATCGGCGTCTGCGACTGCGCTGGTCCTGCTGCTGTTTTCTGCTCTGCTCGTCGGCGACTGCGCTGATCCTGCTGCTGTTTTCTGCTCTGCTCGTAGGCGTCGGTGACTGCGCTGGTCCTGCTGCTGTTTTCTGCACTGCTCATCGGCGTCGGCGACTGCGCTGATTCTGCTGCTGTTTTCTGCTTTGCTCGTAGGCGTCGCCGACTGTGCTGGTCCTGCTGCTGTTTTCTGCTCTGCTCGTCGGCGACTGCTCTGGTCCTGCTGCTGTTTTCTGCACTGCTCATCGGCGTCGGCGACTGCGTTGATCCTGCTGCTGTTTTCTGCTCTGCTCGTTCGCGTCTGCGCATCTCCTGGTGCTTTTTTCTGCTCTGCTCGTCGGCGTCAGCGACTGCGCTGATCCTGCTGCTGTTTTCTGCTCTGCTCGTAGGTGTCAGCGACTACACTGATCCTGCTGCTGTTTGCTGCTCTGCTCGTTGGCGTCTGCGACTGCGCTGATCATGCTGCTGTTTTTTGCTCTGCTCGTCGGCGTCGGCGACTGCGCTGATCCTGCTGCTGTTTTCTGCTCTGCTCGTCGGCAACTGCGCTGGTCCTGCTCCTGTTTTCTGCTCTGCTCGTCTGCGACTGCGCTGGTCCTGCTGCTGTTTTCTGCACTGCTCATCGGCGTCGGCGACTGCGCTGGTCCTGCTGTTGTTTTCGCATCTACCAGTCGGCCTCTGCGACTGCGCTGGTCCTGCTGCTGTTTTCTGCTCTGCTCGTAGGCGACGGCGACTGCGCTGATCCTGCTGCTGTTTTCTGCTCTGCTCGTCGGCGACTGCGCTGGACCTGCTGCTGTTTTCTGCACTGCTCATCGGCGTTGGCGACTGCGTTGATCCTGCTGCTGTTTTCTGCTCTGCTCGTTGGCGTCTGCGACTCCACATCTCCTGCCGATTTTTTCTGCTCTGCTCATAGGCGTCGGTGACTACGCATCTCCTGCTGCTTTTTTCTGCTCTGCTCGTCGGCGTCAGCGACTGCGCTGACCCTGCTGCTGTTTTCTGCTCTGATCGTCTGCGACTGCGCATCTCCTGCTGCTGTTTTTTGCTCTGCGCGTCGGCGACTGTGCTGGTCCTGCAGCTGTTTTCTGCACTGCTCATCGGCGTCGGCGACTGCGCTGGTCCTGCTGTTGTTTTCGCCTCTGCTCGTCGGCAACTGCTCTGCTCGTCGGCGTCTGCGACTGCGCTGGTCCTGCTGCTGTTTTCTGATCTGCTCGTCGGTGTCGGTGACTGCTCATCTCCTGCTGCTGTTTTCTGATTTGCTCGTCGGCGTCAGCGACTGCGCTGATCCTGCTGCTGTTTTCTGCTCTGCTCGTCGGTGTCAGTGACTACGCTGATCCTGCTGCTGTTTTTTGCTCTGCTCGTCGGCGACTGCGCTGGTCCTGCTGCTGTTTTCTGCACTGCTCATCGGCCTCGGCGACTGCACTAATCCTGCAAATGTTTTCTGCTCTGCTCGTAGGCGTCGGCGACTGCGCTGGTCCTGCTGCTGTTTTCTGCAATGCTCATCGGCGTCGGCGACTGCGCTGATCCTGCTGCGGTTTTCTGCTCTGCTCTTTGGCATCTGCGACTGCACATCTCCTGCTGCTGTTTTTTGCTATGCTCGTCGGCGACTGCGCTGGTCCTGCTGCTGTTTCCTGCTCTGCTCGTCGCCGTTGATGACTGCGCTGGTCCTGCTGTTGTTTTCTGCTCTGATTTGTCGGCATCGGCGACTGCGCTGGTCCTGCTGCTGTTTTCTGCTCTGCTCGTCGGCGTCGGCAACTGCACTGACCCTGCTGCTGTTTTCTGCTCTGCTTGTCCGCGTCGGCTACTGCGCTGATCCTGCTGCTATTTTCTGCTCTGCTCATCGGCGTCAGCGACTGGGATGATCCTGCTGCTGTTTTCTGCTCTGCCATAATGACTCCATTCCTTTTTGTGGTTGTAGGGGCTGTTGATTGGAGTATACTAAAACAAACCTGATCTCTCTAGGACATTGAGAAGCCAAGTTATAAGCCCTCAAATGTGTAACTGGACTACTTCTTTAAATTGACACCAGATGCGGTGACCTTTGGGACATGGTTTGACCCCCTTAGGAAAGTGCTATCATCATGAAACGTTCAGATCACTTACAACTCAATAGATTCTACCTTCCTGTAACGTTTCAGCCTGATTGGACCTTGTTTTCACACAAATGAACCCAGAATGATGTGAAATTGTGCTTCGTGCAACATAATTCTGGGTGCCATTTAAAAAACATAAGTGCTAATTACTCCATTCCTTTTAGTGTTTGTAGGGGCTGTTGATTGGAGTATACTAAAACAAACCTGATCTCTCTAGGACATTCAGAAGCCAAGTTATAAGCCCACAAATGTGTAACTGGACTACTTCTTTAAATTGACACCAGATCCGGTGACCTTTGGGACATGGTTTAACCCCCTTAGGAAAGTGCTATCATCATGAAATGTTCAGATCACTTACAACTCAATAGATTCTAACTTCCTGTAACGTTTCAGCCTGATTTGACCTTGTTTTCACACAAATGAAGCCAGAATGATGTGAAATTGTGCTTTGTGCAACATAATTCTGGGTGCCATTTAAAAACCATAAGTGCTAATGACTCCATTCCTTTTTGTGGTTGTAGGGGCTGTTGATTGGAGTATACTAAAACAAACCTGATCTCTCTAGGATATTCAGAAGCCAAGTTATAAGCCCACAAATGTGTAACTGGACTACTTCTTTAAATTGACACCAGATCCGGTGACCTTTGGGACATGGTTTGACCCCCTTAGGAAAGGGCTATCATCATGAAACGTTCAGATCACTTACAACTCAATAGATTCTACCTTCCTGTAACGTTTCAGCCTGATTGGACCTTGTTTTCACACAAATGAACCCAGAATGATGTGAAATTGTGCTTCGTGCAACATAATTCTGGGTGCCATTTAAAAAACATAAGTGCTATTGACTCCATTCCTTTTAGTGGTAATGGGGGCTGTTAATTGGAGTACTCTAAAACATACCTGACCTCTCTAGGATATTCATAAGCCAAGTTATAAGCCCACAAAGGTGTATCTGGACTACTTCTTTAAAGTGACACCAGGCCCGGTGACCTTTGGGACATGGTTTGACCCCCTTAGGAAAGTGCTATCATCATGAAACGTTCAGATCACTTACAACTCAATAGATTCTACCTTCCTGTAACGTTTCAGCCTGATTGGACCTTGTTTTCACACAAATGAACCCAGAATGATGTGAAATTGTGCTTCGTGCAACATAATTCTGGGTGCCATTTAAAAACCATAAGTGCTAATGACTCCATTCGTTTTAGTGGTAATGGGGGCTGTTAATTGGAGTACTCTAAAACAAACCTGACCTCTCTAGGATATTCAGAAGCCAAGTTATAAGCCCACAAAGTTGTAACTGGACTACTTCTTTAAATTGACACCAGATCCGGTGACCTTTGGGACATGGTTTGACCCCCTTAGGAAAGTGCTACCATCATGAAACGTTCAGATCACTTACAACTCAATAGATTCTACCTTCCTGTAACGTTTCAGCCTGATTGGACCTTGTTTTCACACAAATGAACCCAGAATTATGTGAAATTGTGCTCCGTGCAACATAATTCTGGGTGCCATTTAAAAACCATAAGTGCTAATGACTCCATTCCTTTTTGTGGTTGTAGGGGCTGTTAATTGGAGTACTCTAAAACAAACCTGACCTCTCTAGGATATTCAGAAGCCAAGTTATAAGCCCACAAAGGTGTAACTGGACTACTTCTTTTAAGTGACACCAGGCCCGGTGACCTTTGGGACATGGTTTGACCCCCTATAGGAATGTGCGATCAACATGAAACGTTCAGATCACTTACAACTCAATAGATTCTACCGTCTTGTAACGTTTCAGCCTGATTGGACCTTGTTTTCACACAAATGGACCCAGAATGATGTGAAATTGTGCTTCGTGCAACATAATTCTGGGTGCCATTTACAAACCATAAGTGCTAATGACGCCATTCCTTTTTGTGGTTGTAAGGGCTGTTGGTTGGAGTACACTAAAACAAACCTGATCTCTCTAGGACATTCAGAAGCCAAGTTATAAGCCCACAAATGTGTAACTGGACTACTTCTTTAAAGTGACACCAGGCCCGGTGAACTTTGGGACATGGTTTGACCCCCAATAGGAATGTGCGATCATCATGAAACGTTCAGATCACTTACAACTGAATAGATTCTACCTTCTTGTAACGTTTCAGCCTGATTGGACCTTGTTTTCACACAAATGGACCCAGAATGATGTGAAATTGTGCTTCGTGCAACATAATTCTGGGTGCCATTTAAAAACCATAAGTGCTAATGACTCCATTCCTTTTTGAGGTTGTAGGGGCTGTTGATTGGAGTACACCAAAATAAACCTGATCTCTCTAGGACATTCAGAAACCAAGTTATAAGCCCTCAAATGTGTAATTGGACTACTTCTTTAAAGTGACATCAGGCCCGGTGACCTTTGGGACATGGTTTGACCCCCTATAGGAATTGCGATCATCATGAAACGTTCAGATCAATTACAACTCAATAGATTCTACCTTCCTGTAACGTTTCAGCCTGATTGGACCTTGTTTTCACACAAACGGACCCAGAATGATGTGAAATTGTGCTTTGTGCAACATAATTCTGGGTGCTATTTAAAAACCATAAGTGCTAATGACTCCATTCCTTTTTGTGGTTGTAGGGGCTGTTGATTGGAGTATACTAAAACAAACCTGATCTCTCCAGGACCTTCAGAAGCCAAGTTATAAGCCCACGAATGTGTAACTGGACTACTTCTTTAAATTGACACCAGATCCGGTGACCTTTGGGACATGGTTCGACTGCCTTAGGAAAGTGCTATCATCATGAAACGTTCAGATAACTTACAACTCAATGGATTCTACCTTCCTGTAACGTTTCAGCCTGATTGGACCTTGTTTTCACACAAATGAACCCAGAATGATGTGAAATTGTGCTTCGTGCAACATAATTCTGGGTGCCATTTAAAAACCATAAGTGCTAATGACTCCATTCCTTTTTGTGGATGTAGGGGCTGTTGATTGGAGTATACTAAAACAAACCTGATCTCTCTAGGACATTCAGAAGCCAAGTTATAAGCCCTCAAAGGTGTAATTGGACTACTTCTTTAAAGTGACACCAGGCCCGGTGACCTTTGGGACATGGTTTGACCCCCTATAGGAATGTGCGATCATCATGAAACGTTCAGATCACTTACAACTCAATAGATTCTACCTTCTTGTAACGTTTCAGCCTGATTGGACCTTGTTTACACACAAATGGACCCAGAATGATGTGAAATTGTGCTTCGTGCAACATAATTCTGGGTGCCATTTACAAACCATAAGTGCTAATGACTCCATTCATTTTTGTGGTTATAGGGGCTGTTGATTGGAGTACATTAAAACAAACCTGATCTCTCTAGGACATTCAGAAGCCAAGTTATAAGCCCACAAATGTGTAACTGGACTACTTCTTTAAATTGACACCAGGTCCGGTGACCTTTGGGACATGGTTTGACCCCCTTAGGAAAGTGCTATCATCATGAAACGTTCAGATCACTTACAACTCAATAGATTCTACCTTCCTGTAACATTTCTGCCTGATTGGACCTTGTTTTCACACAAATGAACCCAGAATGATGTGAAATTGTGCTTCGTGCAACATAATTCTGGGTGCCATTTACAAACCATAAGTGCTAATGACTCCATTCCTTTTAGTGGTAATGGGGGCTGTTAATTGGAGTACTCTAAAACAAACCTGGCCTCTCTAGGATATTCAGAAGCCAAGTTATAAGCCCACAAAGGTGTAACTGGACTACTTCTTTAAAGTGACACCAGGCCCGGTGACCTTTGGGACATGGTTTGACCCCCAATAGGAATGTGCGATCATCATGAAACGTTCAGATGACTTACAACTCAATAGAATCTACCTTCTTGTAACGTTTCAGCCTGATTGGACCTTGTTTTCACACAAATGGACCCAGAATGATGTGAAATTGTGCTTCGTGCAACATAATTCTGGGTGCCATTTACAAACCATTAGTGCTAATGACTCCATTCCTTTTTGTGGTTGTAGGGGCTGTTGATTGGAGTACATTAAAAAAACTGATCTCTCTAGGACATTCAGAAGCCAAGTTATAAGCCCACAAATGTGTAACTGGACTACTTCTTTAAATTGACACCAGATCCGGTGACCTTTGGGACATGGTTTGTCCCCCTTAGGAAAGTGCTATCATCATGAAACGTTCAGATCACTTACAATTCAATAGATTCTAACTTCATGTAACGTTTCAGCCTGATTGGACCTTGGTTTCACACAAATGGACCCAGAATGATGTGAAATTGTGCTTCATGCAACATAATTCTGGGTGCAATTTACAAACCATAAGTGCTAATGACTCCATTACTTTTGGTGGTTGTAGGGGCTGTTGATTGGAGTACATTAAAACAATCTTGATCTCTCTAGGACATTCAGAAGCCAAGTTATAAGCCCACAAATGTGTAACTGGACTACTTCTTTAAATTGACACCAGATCCGGTGACCTTTGGGACATGGTTTGATCCCCTTAGGAAAGTTCTATCATCATGAAACGTTGAGATCACTTACAACTCAATAGGTTCTACCTTCCTGTAACGTTTCAGCCTGATTGGACCTTGTTTTCACACAAATGAACCCAGAATGATGTGAAATTGTGCTTCATGCAACATAATTCAGGGTGCCATTTAAAAACCATGAGTGCTAATGACTCCATTCCTTTTAGTGGTTGTAGGGGCTGTTGATTGGAGTATACTAAAACAAACCTGATCTCTCTAGGACATTCAGAAGCCAAGTTCTAAGCCCACAAATGTGTAACTGGACTACTTCTTTAAAGTGACACCAGGCCCGGTGACCTTTGGGACATGGTTTGACCCCCTATAGGAATGTGCGATCATCATGAAACGTTCAGATCACTTACAATTCAATGGATTCTACCTTCTTGTAACGTTTCAGCCTGATTGGACCTTGTTTTCACTCAAATGGACCCAGAATGATGTGAAATATTGCTTCGTGCAACATAATTCTGGGTGCCATTTACAAACCATAAGTGCTAATGACTCCATTTCTTTTTGTGGTTGTAGGGGCTGTTGGTTGGAGTACATTAAAACAAACCTGATCTCTCTAGGACATTCAGAAGCCAAGTTATAAGCCCTCATTGGTGTAATTGGACTACTTCTTTAAAGTGACACCAGGCCCGGTGACCTTTGGGACATGGTTTGACCCAGTATAGGAATGTGCGATCATCATGAAACGTTCAGATCACTTACAACTCAATATATTCTACCTTCTTGTAACGTTTCAGCCTGATTGGACCTTGTTTTCACACAAATGAACCCAGAATGATGTGAAATTGTGCTTCGTGCAACATAATTCTGGGTGCCATTTAAAAACCATGAGTGCTAATGACTCCATTCCTTTTTGTGGTTGTAGGGGCTGTTGATTGGAGTATACTAAAACAAACCTGATCTCTCTAGGACATTCAGAAGCCAAGTTATAAGCCCACAAATGTGTAACAGGACTACTTATTTAAATTGACACCAGATCCGGTGACCTTTGCGACATGGTTTGACCCCCTTAGGAAAGTGCGATCATCTTGAAACGTTCAGATCACTTACAACTAAATAGATTCTACCTTCTTGTAACGTTTCAGCCTGATTGGACCTTGTTTTCACACAAATGGACCCAGAATGATGTGAAATTGTGCTTCGTGCAACATAATTCTGGGTGCCATTTACAAACCATAAGTGCTAATGACTCCATTCATTTTTGTGGTTGTAGGGGCTGTTGATTGGAGTACATTAAAACAAACCTGATCTCTCTAGGACATTCAGAAGCCAAGTTATAAGCCCACAAATGTGTAACTGGACTACTTCTTTAAATTGACACCAGGTCCGGTGACCTTTGGGACATGGTTTGACCCCCTTAGGAAAGTGCTATCATCATGAAACGTTCAGATCACTTACAACTCAATAGATTCTACCTTCCTGTAACATTTCTGCCTGATTGGACCTTGTTTTCACACAAATGAACCCAGAATGATGTGAAATTGTGCTTCGTGCAACATAATTCTGGGTGCCATTTACAAACCATAAGTGCTAATGACTCCATTCCTTTTAGTGGTAATGGGGGCTGTTAATTGGAGTACTCTAAAACAAACCTGGCCTCTCTAGGATATTCAGAAGCCAAGTTATAAGCCCACAAAGGTGTAACTGGACTACTTCTTTAAAGTGACACCAGGCCCGGTGACCTTTGGGACATGGTTTGACCCCCAATAGGAATGTGCGATCATCATGAAACGTTCAGATGACTTACAACTCAATAGAATCTACCTTCTTGTAAGGTTTCAGCCTGATTGGACCTTGTTTTCACACAAATGGACCCAGAATGATGTGAAATTGTGCTTCGTGCAACATAATTCTGGGTGCCATTTACAAACCATAAGTGCTAATGACTCCATTCCTTTTTGTGGTTGTAATGGCTGTTGATTGGAGTACATTAAAAAAAACTGATCTCTCTAGGACATTCAGAAGCCAAGTTATAAGCCCACAAATGTGTAACTGGACTACTTCTTTAAATTGACACCAGATCCGGTGACCTTTGGGACATGGTTTGTCCCCCTTAGGAAAGTGCTATCATCATGAAACGTTCAGATCACTTACAATTCAATAGATTCTAACTTCATGTAATGTTTCAGCCTGATTGGACCTTGGTTTCACACAAATGAACCCAGAATGATGTGAAATTGTGCTTCATGCAACATAATTCTGGGTGCAATTTACAAACCATAAGTGCTAATGACTCCATTCCTTTTGGTGGTTGTAGGGGCTGTTGATTGGAGTACATTAAAACAAACTTGATCTCTCTAGGACATTCAGAAGCCAAGTTATAAGCCCACAAATGTGTAACTGGACTACTTCTTTAAATTGACACCAGATCCGGTGACCTTTGGGACATGGTTTGATCCCCTTAGGAAAGTTCTATCATCATGAAACGTTGAGATCACTTACAACTCAATAGATTCTACCTTCCTGTAATGTTTCAGCCTGATTGGACCTTGTTTTCACACAAATGAACCCAGAATGATGTGAAATTGTGCTTCATGCAACATAATTCTGGGTGCCATTTAAAAACCATAAGTGCTAATGACTCTATTCCTTTTTGTGGTTGTAGGGGCTGTTGATTGGAGTATACTAAAACAAACCTGATCTCTCTAGGACATTCAGAAGCCAAGTTATAAGCCCACAAAGATGTAACTGGACTACTTCTTTAAATTGACACCAGATCCGGTGACCTTTGGGACATGGTTTGACCCCCTATAGGAATGTGCGATCATCATGAAACGTTCAGATCACTTACGACTCAATAGATTCTACCTTCTTGTAACGTTTCAGCCTGATTGGACCTTGTTTTCACACAAATGAACCCAGAATGATGTGAAATTGTGCTTCGTGCAACATAATTCTGGGTGCCATTTCAAAACCAGAAGTGCTAATGACTCCATTCCTTTTAGTGGTAAAGGGGGCTGTTAATTGGAGTACTCTAAAACAAACCTGATCTCTCTAGGACATTCAGAAGCCAAGTTATAAGCCCACAAATGTGTAACTGGACTACTTCTTTAAATTGACACCAGATCCGGTGACCTTTGGGACATGGTTTGTCCCCCTTAGGAAAGTGCTATCATCATGAAACGTTCAGATCACTTACAATTAAATAGATTCTAACTTCATGTAACGTTTCAGCCTGATTGGACCTTGGTTTCACACAAATGGACCCAGAATGATGTGAAATTGTGATTCGTGCAACATAATTCTGGGTGCCATTTACAAACCATAAGTGCTAATGACTCCATTCCTTTTTGTGGTTGTAAAGGCTGTTGGTTGGAGTACACTAAAACAAACCTGATCTCTCTAGGACATTCAGAAGCCAAGTTATAAGCCCACAAATGTGTAACTGGACTACTTCTTTAAAGTGACACCAGGCCCGGTGAACTTTGGGACATGGTTTGACCCCCAATAGGAATGTGCGATCATCATGAAACGTTCAGATCACTTACAACTCAATATATTCTACCTTCCTGTAAAGTTTCAGCCTGATTGTACCTTGTTTTCACACAAATGAACCCAGAATGATGTGAAATTGTGCTTCGTGCAACATAATTCTGGGTGCCATTTAAAAACCATAAGTGCTAATGACTCCATTCCTTTTTGTGGTTGTAGGGGCTGTTGATTGGAGTATACTAAAATAAACCTGATCTCTCTAGGACATTCAGAAGCCAAGTTATAAGCCCACAAATGTGTAACTGGACTACTTCTTTAAATTGACACCAGATCCGGTGACCTTTGGGACATGGTTTGACCCCCTTAGGAAAGTGCTATCATCATGAAACGTTCAGATCACTTACAACACAATAGATTCTACCTTCCTGTAACGTTTCAGCCTGATTGGACCTTGTTTTCACACAAATGAACCCAGAATGATGTGAAATTGTGCTTTGTGCAACATAATTCTGGGTGCCATTTAAAAACCATAAGTGCTAATGACTCCATTCCTTTTAGTGGCAATGGGGGCTGCTAATTGGAGTACTCTAAAACAAACCTGATCTCTCTAGGACATTCAGAAACCAAGTTATAAGCCCTCAAAGGTGTAATTGGACTACTTCTTTAAAGTGACACCAGGCCCGGTGACCTTTGGGACATGGTTTGACCCCCTATAGGAATGTGCGATCATCATGAAACGTTCAGATCACTTACAACTCAATAGATTCTACCTTCCTGTAACGTTTCAGCCTGATTGGACCTTGATTTCACACAAATGAACCCAGTATGATGTGAAATTGTGCTTCGTGCAACATAATTCTGGGTGCGATTTAAAAACCATAAGTGCTAATGACTCCATTTCTTTTTGTGGTTGTTGGGGCTGTTGATTGGAGTATACTAAAACAAACCTGATCTATCTAGGACATTGAGAAGCCAAGTTATAAGCCCACAAATGTGTAACTGGACTACTTCTTTAAATTGAAACCAGATCCGGTGACCTTTGGGACATGGTTTGACCCCCTTAGGAAAGTGCTATCATCATGAAACGTTCAGATCACTTACAACTCAATAGATTCTACCTTCCTGTAACGTTTCAGCCTGATTGTACCTTGTTTTCACACAAATGAACCCAGAATGATGTGAAATTGTGCTTCGTGCAACATAATTCTGGGTGCCATTTAAAAACCATCAGTTCTAATGACTCCATTCCTTTTAGTGGTAATGGGGGCTGCTAATTGGAGTACTCTAAAACAAACCTGACCTCTCTAGGACATTCAGAAACCAAGTTATAAGCCCTCAAAGGTGTAATTGGACTACTTTAAAGAGACACCAGGCCCGGTGACCTTTGGGACATGGTTTGACCCCCTATAGGAATGTGCGATCATCATGAAACGTTCAGATCACTTACAACTCAATAGATTCTACCTTCTTGTAACGTTTCAGCCTGATTGGACCTTGTTTTCACACAAATGGACCCAGAATGATGTGAAATTGTGCTTCGTGCAACATAATTCTGGGTGCCATTTACAAACCATAAGTGCTAATGACTCCATTCCTTTTTGTGGTAATGGGGGCTGCTAATTGGAGTACATTAAAACAAACCTGATCTCTCTAGGGCATTCAGAAGCCAAGTTATAAGCCCACAAATATGTAACTGGACAACTTCTTTAAAGTGACACCAGGCCCGGTGACCTTTGGGACATGGTTTGACCCCCTATAGGAATGTGCGATCTTCATGAAACGTTCAGATCACATACAACTCAATAGATTCTACCTTCTTGTAACGTTTCAGCCTGATTGGACCTTGTTTTCACACAAATGAACCCAGAATGATGTGAAATTGTGCTTCGTGCAACATAATTCTGGGTGCCATTTACAAACCATAAGTGCTAATGACTCCATTCCTTTTTGTGGTTGTAGGGGTGTTGCGAGTCCCACATGCCAAAGACAGTGGCAAGTACGGGGTCAAAAGGTGAGCCACACTGGACTGGCTTGTGCGAGCAAAATCAGCCAGCCGACAGGAGCTGGGCTGCAGGTCAAAAAAACTGTGGTCAGAAGCAAGGGTCACACAAGGGTCACAGGGACAAGAGGACAGAACTGGGCAAAAGGTCAGGTTGACTGACCCAACCTCTTTGCCCCACCCCTGGCTTGGATAGATGGGATTGGAGGAGAACAGAGTGAAGACAAGCCCATCAGATCCAGAAGCCCTCTTGGGAACATTGGAGAGAAACTGAAGAATGCTGCAAAAGATGATGTAATGACCTGTGTTAAGAAGAATGCTGCATGTAGTGAAAATGACACCAAATGTTTTGTGTTGAGCTACAAAGTGTGTATCTGGTAAATGACCCCATGACCTTAAGCTGGCCCAGGAAGGGTATATAAGAACAGCTCTGAACAGCAGAGGAAAGATTCGACAGCAGCTGGGGCAGGCGACAAGAAGAGACAGAGCAGGCTTGGAGGGGTCATCCCCTGTCCCCCTGGATGGGGGATGACAGGCAGTTTTTTGGAGAGAAGCAGAGCTTAGAGGGGGAGGACTCTTGGAAGAAGAGACTTGGGAGAGTTTTGGGGAGATTCTGAGAAGACAGGAGCTAGTGTAAACTAACTCTTATTTAATCATTTTGAGCTGATTCCTCCTTGGGGGATAGCAGTTGTTTTTTACTTTACCCATTTTTGTATTTTGATTTTGTAATAAACCTTTTTCGAAAAAGAAACATAATCCTGATTCTTTCAGGTTTTCTCTAAAGCTTCACGTTTGGAGCCCTGGCCATAATTGCACAGAGTTAAGCATGTCGAACACAGGTCTCTGAATTATCAGGACTTACTTTACAGTTTGTAATATAATAATATAAAGAAACCTTAAGATAAGGGAAGTTTTAACTTCCCCCTCCTTGCGAGTAACGAGTTGTCTTAAGGGCGATATTAGAGGTTATTTTGGCTCTGATTGCAGGTTGAAAAAGTCTCTAATCAGCTGGAAGGTTGGATTAATAAATAAATTGATAAAATTATGATAGCCTGATCAACTAGCATAAATCATTTTATAGTTACCAACCTCCCACATAAGCTGTTAGATGCGCAATTAATTCCGGGTAATCCAAACAATTGCTGAGAGGCTTGGCTTGCCTCCAGACTTCTCTCTAGTATCTTAACCAATAGGTAACGAGTTTAAAAGAAGTGGAGTACTCTGAGGAAGGCTATTCGTACAAGTCATTTCACCTTTAAAATAAAAGACAAGATTCTAATTAGATAGTCCAAACCCGGGTCTAGTACGATTAAACTCGCCGACATCCCCCCGAACCCTGATAGATGCACCGTCTCATAAGTTCTAACGGAACTGGGTTTTAACGGAACCGACAAATGGGACGGGCACGCGACATGGCGCACCAATGTGGGGCTACAGAGCGAAGGTTCAAATATTAGATACCGGACTATTCGACGTAGAACTATGTCTTTTAGGCTGATAAAAGCTTACGCACCAAGGACCGGATAAGCTTATAACCTTGGAGTGAAAACCGCACCAATTTCTCGAAAAGGAAAGAAATTTGGGAGAACGGAAGATTAACTCAGAGAGGTATAAAGAAATCACGGCTTTCCGACGTAAGAATAGCCAAGGATAAAAGCTAGGCAAAAAATAAAAAGGAATAAAGAGTAAGAATAAAGAATAAGACGTGAAAACGAATAAAAATAAAATAAATGAAAAAAGAGAAACTTTTAACCAGCCATGGCAGATAGATCTTTCAGTATCCTGTAACCGGAGCTTTCAGAATGAGGCTGGAAAAGCTAGTATGGAGCTGCGGCGGGGCGCTGTCCAGGTGCTGAGGCACAAGTGAGATGCGATTAAACGTCATGGCTGGATCAAAATCTAGTGAAGAAATGACTTGTAAGATCTCAGGTGCTCTGGGCCTCATCCTGTTAACGAAGGGGGATTGTATTAAAGATTTTAAAGTGGCTATGTTTCCGGGCTTCATAGAATCTGCAAATGTGTATCGTTACGCGCAATGGGGAGGCTAGAAGCCGGGAACATGTATAATGTGTGAACCTCTGTGCTTAAGGGCTCCGTGAGGGGAGAAACCGTGCCGCCTGTAAAGGACGGACTTATAACTGGGAGCATTGGAACTCTGCTCCAATTAAACTTTGTTTTTAGAGGATCTGCTTGAAACAAGCACCTAGCTTCCGCTCTCGGCAGCCTGCAGATATGAGAAGCCACAGCTGAACAGAGAAAAAGCACTCAGTCAGCTGAGCAACAACAGACAAGCAGGATGTGGTGACATCACCCCTCCCCCTACTAGTTCTTTTGAGAAGGGAGAGTCCTGAACTAACAGCTCCATATGATTCTGACCTGACAGACAGCTACACTAATAAGGCGTAAGCATTTTTAACCTTGCCATATATGGTGTTGTTGGCAGGATCCATGTAGTACTGTCAAGTAGGTCCGTGGATGTGAAGTTTGTGGCACCCTGCGCGGGAGTACGAGGACGCGCTTGTGGAAAGAGGGGGGAAGGTGTGACAGTGTGAGCGTTCTGTCACAATGTCTTGATTGATCATGCACCCTGGCCAGATGGCTAAAGGGATGTCCCTTTGGCTGAGTGGTTAGAGCGTATGACTCCCACCCCGGAGGTCTCGGGATCGATTCCCGCCCGGTCCTTATTTATCCACCTTGCCACACTTTATAATTTTTAGCGTAAGCTTCCCACCAGCAGCTGCAAGCAGAGTTAGCTTGTTGATGTTCAGGTGTGTGAGGAGAATATTTGAAGCTCTGCAGTAAAAAATGTCTTCAGTCTGGAGGGAGAGAGTCTCTGCTTGAAGGAGGAGATTGAGATGGTCCAACCAGCAGCTCAGCTGACCAGATGGCAGCTGAAACTGGTGGAGAAGCAGGAACCCAGTTCTGAACCCTCATGAACAAACATCTGGTTCTTCAGAGACTGAAGTGAGTGATGATGATGATGATGATGGTGTGTATCTGAACTCTGAGCTGTCAGACTCTGGGTCTGAGACTGGAGATGAAGATGATCCAGAGGAGGAGGCAGCCCCACCCCAAAGAAGGCTGCTGCAGTCCCCTGGCTAGATTTTTCTCGCATGGGGGATGTTGCGAGTCCCACATGCCAAAGACAGTGGCAAGTACGGGGTCAAAAGGTGAGCCACACTGGACTGGCTTGTGCGAGCAAAATCAGCCAGCCGACAGGAGCTGGGCTGCAGGTCAAAAAAACTGTGGTCAGAAACAAGGGTCACACAAGGGTCACAGGGACGAGAGGACAGAACTGGGCAAAAGGTCAGGTTGACTGACCCAACCTCTTTGCCCCACCCCTGGCTTGGAAAGATGGGATTGGAGGAGAACAGAGTGAAGACAAGCCCATCAGATCCAGAAGCCCTCTCGGGAACATTGGAGAGAAACTGAAGAATGCTGCAAAAGATGATGTAATGACCTGTGTTAAGAAGAATGCTGCATGTAGTGAAAATGACACCAAATGTTTTGTGTTGAGCTACAAAGTGTGTATCTGGTAAATGACCCCATGACCTTAAGCTGGCCCAGGAAGGGTATATAAGAACAGCTCTGAACAGCAGAGGAAAGATTCAACAGCAGCTGGGGCAGGCGACAAGAAGAGACAGAGCAGGCTTGGAGGGGTCATCCCCTGTCCCCCTGGATGGGGGATGACAGGCAGTTTTTTGGAGAGAAGCAGAGCTTAGAGGGGGAGGACTCTTGGAAGAAGAGACTTGGGAGAGTTTTGGGGAGATTCTGAGAAGACAGGAGCTAGTGTAAACTAACTCTTATTTAATCATTTTGAACTAATTCCTCCTTGGGGGATAGCAGTTGTTTTTTACTTTACCCATTTTTGTATTTTGATTTTGTAATAAACCTTTTTTGAAAAAGAAACATAATCCTGATTCTTTCAGGTTTTCTCTAAAGCTTCAAGTTTGGAGCCCTGGCCATAATTGCACAGAGGTAAGCATGTCGAACACAGGTCTCTGAATTATCAGGACTTACTTTACAGTTTGTAATATAATAATATAAAGAAACCTTAAGATAAGGGAAGTTTTAACTTCCCCCTCCTTGCGAGTAACGAGTTGTCTTAAGGGCGATAAAAACAGGATATTAGAGGTTATTTTGGCTCTGATTGCAGGTTGAAAAAGTCTCTAATCAGCTGGAAGGTTGGATTAATAAATAAATTGATAAAATTATGATAGCCTGATCAACTAGCATAAATCATTTTATAGTTACCAACCTCCCAAATAAGCTGTTAGAGGCGCAATTAATTCCGAGTAATCCAAACAATTGCTGAGAGGCTTGGCTTGCCTCCAGACTTCTCTCTAGTATCTTAACCAAAAGGTAACGAGTTTAAAAGAAGTGGAGTACTCTGAGGCTGGCTATTCGTACAAGTCATTTCACCTTTAAAATAAAAGACAAGATTCTAATTAGATAGTCCAAACCCGGGTCTAGTACGATTAAACTCGCCGACATCCCCCCGAACCCTGATAGATGCACCGTCTCATAAGTTCTAACGGAACTGGGTTTTAACGGAACCGACAAATGGGACGGGCACGCGACAGGGGCTGTTGGTTGGAGTACATTAAAACAAACCTGATCTCTCTAGGACATTCAGAAGCCAAGTTATAAGCCCACAAATGTGTAACTGGACTACTTCTTTAAATTGACACCAGATCCGGTGACCTTTGGGACATGGTTTGACCCCCTTAGGAAAGTGCTATCATCATGAAACGTTCAGATCATTTACAACTCAATAGATTCTACCTTCTTGTAACGTTTCAGCTTGATTGGACCTTCTTTTCACACAAATGGACCCAGAATGATGTGAAATTGTGCTTCGTGCAACATAATTCTGGGTGCCATTTACAAACCATAAGTGCTAATGACTCCATTCCTTTTTGTGGTTGTAGGGGCTGTTGATTGGAGTACATTAAAAAAACTGATCTCTCTAGGACATTCAGAAGCCAAGTTATAAGCCCACAAATGTGTAACTGGACTACTTCTTTAAATTGACACCAGATCCGGTGACCTTTGGGACATGGTTTGATCCCTTTAGGAAAGTTCTATCATCATGAAACGTTGAGATCACTTACAACTCAATAGATTCTACCTTCCTGTAATGTTTCAGCCTGATTGGGCCTTGTTTTCACACAAATGAACCCAGAATGATGTGAAATTGTGCTTCGTGCAACATAATTCTGGGTGCCATTTAAAAACCATAAGTGCTAATGACTCCATTCCTTTTAGTGGTAATGGGGGCTGTTAATTGGAGTACTCTAAAACAAACCTGACCTCTCTAGGATATTCAGAAGCCAAGTTATAAGCCCACAAATGTGTAACTGGACTACTTCTTTAAATTGACACCAGATCCGGTGACCTTTGGGACATGGTTTGTCCCCCTTAGGAAAGTGCTATCATCATGAAACGTTCAGATCACTTACAATTCAATAGATTCTAACTTCATGTAACGTTTCAGCCTGCTTGGACCTTGGTTTCACACAAATGGACCCAGAATGATGTGAAATTGTGCTTCATGCAACATAATTCTGGGTGCAATTTACAAACCATAAGTGCTAATGACTCCATTCCTTTTGGTGGTTGTAGGGGCTGTTGATTGGAGTACATTAAAACAAACTTGATCTCTCTAGGACATTCAGAAGCCAAGTTATAAGCCCACAAATGTGTAACTGGACTACTTCTTTAAATTGACACCAGATCCGGTGACCTTCGGGACATGGTTTGATCCCCTTAGGAAAGTTCTATCATCATGAAACGTTGAGATCACTTACAACTCAATAGGTTCTACCTTCCTGTAATGTTTCAGCCTGATTGGACCTTGTTTTCACACAAATGAACCCAGAATGATGTGAAATTGTGCTTCGTGCAACATAATTCTGGGTGCCATTTACAAACCATAAGTGCTAATGACTCCATTCCTTTTTGTGGTTGTAGGGGCTGTTGATTGGAGTATACTAAAACAAACCTGATCTCTCTAGGACATTCAGAAGCCAAGTTATAAGCCCACAAAGATGTAACTGGACTACTTCTTTAAATTGACACCAGATCCGGTGACCTTTGGGACATGGTTTGACCCCCTATAGGAATGTGCGATCATCATGAAACGTTCAGATCACTTACAACTCAATAGATTCTACCTTCTTGTAACGTTTCAGCCTGATTGGACCTTGTTTTCACACAAATGAACCCAGAATGATGTGAAATTGTGCTTCGTGCAACATAATTCTGGGTGCCATTTCAAAACCAGAAGTGCTAATGACTCCATTCCTTTTAGTGGTAAAGGGGGCTGTTAATTGGAGTACTCTAAAACAAACCTGATCTCTCTAGGACATTCAGAAGCCAAGTTATAAGCCCACAAATGTGTAACTGGACTACTTCTTTAAAGTGACACCAGGCCCGGTGACCTTTGGGACATGAGTTTACCCCCTATAGGAATGTGCGATCATCATGAAACGTTCAGATTACTTACAACTCAATAGATTCTACCTTCTTGTAACGTTTCAGCCTGATTGGACCTTGTTTTCACACAAATGAACCCAGAATGATGTGAAATTGTGCTTCGTGCAACATAATTCTGGGTGCCATTTAAAAACCATAAGTGCTAATAACTCCATTCCTTTTAGTGGTAAAGGGGGCTGCTAATTGGAGTACTCTAAAACAAACCTGACCTCTCTAGGATATTCAGAAGCCAAGTTATAAGCCCACAAAGGTGTAACTGGACTACTTCTTTAAAGTGACACCAGGCCCGGTGACCTTTGGGACATGGTTTGACCCCCTATAGGAATGTGCGATCATCATGAAACGTTCAGATCACTTACAACTCAATAGATTCTACCTTCCTGTAACGTTTCAGCCTGATTGGACCTTGTTTTCACACAAATGGACCCAGAATGATGTGAAATTGTGCTTCATGCAACATAATTCTGGGTGCCATTTACAAACCATAAGTGCTAAAGTCTCCATTCCTTTTTGTGGTTGTAGGGGCTGTTGGTTGGAGTACATTGAAACAAACCTGATCTCTCTAGGACATTCAGAAGCCAAGTTATAAGCCCACAAATGTGTAACTGGACTACTTCTTTAAATTGACACCAGATCCGGTGACCTTTGGGACATGGTTTGTCCCCCTTAGGAAAGTGCTATCATCATGAAACGTTCAGATCACTTACAATTCAATAGATTCTAACTTCATGTAATGTTTCAGCCTGATTGGACCTTGGTTTCACACAAATGGACCCAGAATGATGTGAAATTGTGCTTCATGCAACATAATTCTGGGTGCAATTTACAAACCATAAGTGCTAATGACTCCATTCCTTTTGGTGGTTGTAGGGGCTGTTGATTGGAGTACATTAATAACAACCTTGATCTCTCTAGGACATTCAGAAGCCAAGTTATAAGCCCACAAATGTGTAACTGGACTACTTCTTTAAATTGACACCAGATCCGTTGACCTTTGGGACATGGTTTGATCCCCTTAGGAAAGTTCTATCATCATGAAACGTTGAGATCACTTACAACTCAATAGGTTCTACCTTCCTGTAATGTTTCAGCCTGATTGGACCTTGTTTTCACACAAATGAACCCAGAATGATGTGAAATTGTGCTTCGTGCAACATAATTCTGGGTGCCATTTAAAAACCATAAGTGCTAATGACTCCATTCCTTTTTGTGGTTGTAGGGGCTGTTGATTGGAGTATACTAAAACAAACCTGATCTCTCTAGGACATTCAGAAGCCAAGTTATAAGCCCACAAAGATGTAACTGGACTACTTCTTTAAATTGACACCAGATCCGGTGACCTTTGGGACATGGTTTGACCCCCTATAGGAATGTGCGATCATCATGAAACGTTCAGATCACTTACAACTCAATAGATTCTACCTTCTTGTAACGTTTCAGCCTGATTGGACCTTGTTTTCACACAAATGAACCCAGAATGATGTGAAATTGTGCTTCGTGCAACATAATTCTGGGTGCCATTTCAAAACCAGAAGTGCTAATGACTCCATTCCTTTTAGTGGTAAAGGGGGCTGTTAATTGGAGTACTCTAAAACAAACCTGATCTCTCTAGAACATTCAGAAGCCAAGTTATAAGCCCACAAATGTGTAACTGGACTACTTCTTTAAAGTGACACCAGGCCCGGTGACCTTTGGGACATGGTTTTACCCCCTATAGGAATGTGCGATCATCAGGAAACGTTCAGATCACTTACAACTCAATAGATTCTACCTTCTTGTAACGTTTCAGCCTGATTGGACCTTGTTTTCACACAAATGAACCCAGAATGATGTGAAATTGTGCTTCGTGCAACATAATTCTGGGTGCCATTTAAAAACCATAAGTGCTAATGACTCCATTCCTTTTTGTGGTTGTAGGGGCTGTTGATTGGAGTATACTAAAATAAACCTGATCTCTCTAGGACATTCAGAAGCCAAGTTATAAGCCCACAAATGTGTAACTGGACTACTTCTTTAAATTGACACCAGATCCGGTGACCTTTGGGACATGGTTTGACCCCCTTAGGAAAGTGCTATCATCATGAAACGTTCAGATCACTTACAACTCAATATATTCTACCTTCCTGTAAAGTTTCAGCCTGATTGGACCTTGTTTTCACACAAATGAACCCAGAATGATGTGAAATTGTGCTTCGTGCAACATAATTCTGGGTGCCATTTAAAAACCATAAGTGCTAATGACTCCATTCCTTTTTGTGGTTGTAGGGGCTGTTGATTGGAGTATACTAAAATAAACCTGATCTCTCTAGGACATTCAGAAGCCAAGTTATAAGCCCACAAATGTGTAACTGGACTACTTCTTTAAATTGACACCAGATCCGGTGACCTTTGGGACATGGTTTGACCCCCTTAGGAAAGTGCTATCATCATGAAACGTTCAGATCACTTACAACTCAATAGATTCTACCTTCCTGTAACGTTTCAGCCTGATTGGACCTTGTTTTCACACAAATGAACCCAGAATGATGTGAAATTGTGCTTTGTGCAACATAATTCTGGGTGCCATTTAAAAACCATAAGTGCTAATGACTCCATTCCTTTTAGTGGCAATGGGGGCTGCTAATTGGAGTACTCTAAAACAAACCTGATCTCTCTAGGACATTCAGAAACCAAGTTATAAGCCCTCAAAGGTGTAATTGGACTACTTCTTTAAAGTGACACCAGGCCCGGTGACCTTTGGGACATGGTTTGACCCCCTATAGGAATGTGCGATCATCATGAAACGTTCAGATCACTTACAACTCAATAGATTCTACCTTCCTGTAACGTTTCAGCCTGATTGGACCTTGATTTCACACAAATGAACCCAGTATGATGTGAAATTGTGCTTCGTGCAACATAATTCTGGGTGCGATTTAAAAACCATAAGTGCTAATGACTCCATTTCTTTTTGTGGTTGTTGGGGCTGTTGATTGGAGTATACTAAAACAAACCTGATCTCTCTAGGACATTGAGAAGCCAAGTTATAAGCCCACAAATGTGTAACTGGACTACTTCTTTAAATTGACACCAGATCCGGTGACCTTTGGGACATGGTTTGACCCCCTTAGGAAAGTGCTATCATCATGAAACGTTCAGATCACTTACAACTCAATAGATTCTACCTTCCTGTAACGTTTCAGCCTGATTGTACCTTGTTTTCACACAAATGAACCCAGAATGATGTGAAATTGTGCTTCGTGCAACATAATTCTGGGTGCCATTTAAAAACCATAAGTTCTAATGACTCCATTCCTTTTAGTGGTAATGGGGGCTGCTAATTGGAGTACTCTAAAAAAAACCTGACCTCTCTAGGACATTCAGAAACCAAGTTATAAGCCCTCAAAGGTGTAATTGGACTACTTTAAAGAGACACCAGGCCCGGTGACCTTTGGGACATGGTTTGACCCCCTATAGGAATGTGCGATCATCATGAAACGTTCAGATCACTTACAACTCAATAGATTCTACCTTCTTCTAACGTTTCAGCCTGATTGGACCTTGTTTTCACACAAATGGACCCAGAATGATGTGAAATTGTGCTTCGTGCAACATAATTCTGGGTGCCATTTACAAACCATAAGTGCTAATGACTCCATTCCTTTTTGTGGTTGTAGGGGCTGTTGGTTGGAGTACATTAAAACAAACCTGATCTCTCTAGGGCATTCAGAAGCCAAGTTATAAGCCCACAAATATGTAACTGGACAACTTCTTTAAAGTGACACCAGGCCCGGTGACCTTTGGGACATGGTTTGACCCCCTATAGGAATGTGCGATCATCATGAAACGTTCAGATCACATACAACTCAATAGATTCTACCTTCTTGTAACGTTTCAGCCTGATTGGACCTTGTTTTCACACAAATGAACCCAGAATGATGTGAAATTGTGCTTCGTGCAACATAATTCTGGGTGCCATTTAAAAACCATAAGTGCTAATGACTCCATTCCTTTTTGTGGTTGTAGGGGCTGTTGATTGGAGTATACTAAAACAAACCTGATCTCTCTAGGACATTCAGAAGCCAAGTTATAAGCCCACAAATGTGTAACTGGACTACTTCTTTAAATTGACACCAGATCCGGTGACCTTTGGGACATGGTTTGACCCCCTTAGGAAAGTGCGATCATCTTGAAACGTTCAGATAACTTACAACTCAATAGATTCTACCTTCTTGTAACGTTTCAGCCTGATTGGACCTTGTTTTCACACAAATGGACCCAGAATGATGTGAAATTGTGCTTTGTGCAACATAATTCTGGGTGCCTTTTACAAACCATAAGTGCTAATGACTCCATTCCTTTTTGTGGTTGTAGGGGCTGTTGGTTGGAGTACATTAAAACAAACCTGACCTCTCTAGGATATTCAGAAACCAAGTTATAAGCCCACAAAGGTGTAACTGGACTACTTCTTTAAAGTGACACCAGGCCCGGTGACCTTTGGGACATGGTTTGACCCCCAATAGGAATGTGCGATCATCATGAAACGTTCAGATCACTTACAACTCAATAGATTCTACCTTCTTGTAACGTTTCAGCCTGATTGGACCTTGTTTTCACACAAATGGACCCAGAATGATGTGAAATTTTGCTTCGTGCAACATAATTCTGGGTGCCATTTAAAAACCATAAGTGCTAATGACTCCATTCCTTTTTGAGGTTGTAGGGGCTGTTGATTGGAGTACACTAAAACAAACCTGATCTCTCTAGGACATTCAGAAACCAAGTTATAGGCACTCAAAGGTGTAACTGGACTACTTCTTTAAAGAGACACCAGGCCCGGTGACCTTTGGGACATGGTTTGACCGCCTATAGGAATGTGCAATCATCATGAAACGTTCAGATCACTTACAACTCAATAGATTCTACCTTCTTGTAACGTTTCAGCCTGATTGGACCTTGTTTTCACACAAATGGACCCAGAATGATGTGAAATTGTGCTTCGTGCAACATAATTCTGGGTGCCATTTACAAACCATAAGTGCTAATGACTCCATTCCTTTTTGTGGTTGTAGGGGCTGTTGATTGGAGTATACTAAAATAAACCTGATCTCTCTAGGACATTCAGAAGCCAAGTTATAAGCCCACAAATGTGTAACTGGACTACTTCTTTAAATTGACACCAGATCCAGTGACCTTTGGGACATGGTTTGACCCCCTTAGGAAAGTGCTATCATCATGAAACGTTCAGATCACTTACGACTCAATAGATTCTACCTTCCTGTAACGTTTCAGCCTGATTGGACCTTGTTTTCAATTAGCACTTATGGTTTGTAAATGGCACCCAGAATTATGTTGCACGAAGCACAATTTCACATCATTCTGGGTCCATTTGTGTGAAAACAAGGTCCAATCAGGCTGAAACGTTACAAGAAGGTAGAATCTATTGAGTTGTAAGTGATCTGAACGTTTCATGGTGATTGCACATTCCTATAGGGGGTCAAACCATGTCCCAAAGGTCACCGGGCCTGGTGTCTCTTTAAAGAAGTAGTCCAGTTACACCTTTGAGTGCCTATAACTTGGTTTCTGAATGTCCTAGAGAGATCAGGTTTGTTTTAGTGTACTCCAATCAACAGCCCCTACAACCTCAAAAAGGAATGGAGTCATTAGCACTTATGGGTTGTAAATGGCACCCAGAATTATGTTGCACAAAGCACAATTTCACATCATTCTGGGTCCATTTGTGTGAAAACAAGGTCCAATCAGGCTGAAACGTTACAAGAAGGTAGAATCTATTGAGTTGTAAGTGATCTGAACGTTTCATGATGATCGCACATTCCTATTGGGGGTCAAACCATGTCCCAAAGGTCACCGGGCCTGGTGTCACTTTAAAGAAGTAGTCCAGTTACACCTTTGTGGGCTTATACCTTGGCTTCTGAATATCCTAGAGAGGTCAGGTTTGTTTTAGAGTACTCCAATTAGCAGCCCCCATTACCACAAAAAGGAATGGAGTGATTAGCACTTATGGTTTTTAAATGGTACCCAGAATTATGTTGCACGAAGCACAATTTCACATCATTCTGGGTTCATTTGTGTGAAAACAAGGTCCAATCAGGCTGAAACGTTACAGGAAGGTAGAATCTATTGAGTTGTAAGTAATCTGAACGTTTCATGATGATAGCACTTTCCTAAGGGGGTCAAACCATGTCCCAAAGGTCACCGGATCTGGTGTCAATTTAAAGAAGTAGTCCAGTTACACATTTGTGGGCTTATAACTTGGCTTCTGAATGTCCTGGAGAGATCAGGTTTGTTTTAATGTACTCCAATCAACAGCCCCTACAACCACAAAAACGAATGGAGTCATTAGCACTTATGGTTTGTAAATGGCACCCAGAATTATGTTGCACGAAGCACAATTTCACATCATTCTGGGTCCATTTGTGTGAAAACAAGGTCCAATCAGGCTGAAACGTTACAAGAAGGTAGAATCTATTGAGTTGTAAGTGATCTGAACGTTTCATGATGATTGCACATTCCTATAGGCGGTCAAACCATGTCCCAAAGGTCACCGGGCCTGGTGTCTCTTTAAAGAAGTAGTCCAGTTACACCTTTGAGTGCCTATAACTTGGTTTCTGAATGTCCTAGAGAGATCAGGTTTGTTTTAGTGTACTCCAATCAACAGCCCCTACAACCTCAAAAAGGAATGGAGTCATTAGCACTTATGGTTTTTAAATGGCACCCAGAATTATGTTGCACGAAGCACAATTTCACATCATTCTGGGTCCATTTGTGTGAAAACAAGGTCCAATCAGGCTGAAACATTACAAGAAGTTAGAATCTATTGAGTTGTAAGTGATCTGAACGTTTCATGATGATCGCACATTCCTATTGGGGGTCAAACCATGTCCCAAAGGTCACCGGGCCTGGTGTCACTTTAAAGAAGTAGTCCAGTTACACCTTTGTGGGCTTATAACTTGGTTTCTGAATATCCTAGAGAGGTCAGGTTTGTTTTAATGTACTCCAACCAACAGCCCCTACAACCACAAAAAGGAATGGAGTCATTAGCACATTCGTTTTTGTGGTTGTAGGGGCTGTTGATTGGAGTACATTAAAACAAACCTGATCTCTCCAGGACATTCAGAAGCCAAGTTATAAGCCCACAAATGTGTAACTGGACTACTTCTTTAAATTGACACCAGATCCGGTGACCTTTGGGACATGGTTTGATCCCCTTAGGAAAGTACTATCATCATGAAACGTTGAGATCACTTACAACTCAATAGATTCTACCTTCCTGTAACGTTTCAGCCTGATTGGACCTTGTTTTCACACAAATGAACCCAGAATGATGTGAAATTATGCTTCGTGCAACATAATTCTGGGTGCCATTTAAAAACCATAAGTGCTAATGACTCCATTCCTTTTAGTGGTAAAGGGGGCTGTTAATTGGAGTACTGTAAAACAAACCTGATATCTGTAGGACATTCAGAAGCCAAGTTATAAGCCCACAAATGTGTAACTGGACTACTTCATTAAAGTGACACCAGGCCCGGTGACCTTTGGGACATGGTTTTACCCCCTATAGGAATGTGCGATCATCATGAAACGTTCAGATCACTTACAACTCAATAGATTCTACCTTCTTGTAACGTTTCAGCCTGATTGGACCTTGTTTTCACACAAATGAACCCAGAATGATGTGAAATTGTGCTTCGTGCAACATAATTCTGGGTGCCATTTAAAAACCATAAGTCCTAATAACTCCATTCCTTTTAGTGGTAATGGGGGCTGCTGATTGGAGTACTCTAAAACAAACCTGACCTCTCTAGGATATTCAGAAGCCAAGTTATAAGCCCACAAAGGTGTAACTGGACTACTTCTTTAAAGTGACACCAGGCCCGGTGACCTTTGGGACATGGTTTGACCCCCTATAGGAATGTGCGATCATCATGAAATGTTCAGATCACTTACAACTCAATAGATTCTACCTTCTTGTAACGTTTCAGCCTGATAGGACCTTGTTTTCACACAAATGGACCCAGAATGATGTGAAATTGTGCTTCGTGCAACATAATTCTGGGTGCCATTTACAAACCATAAGTGCTAAAGACTTCATTCCTTTTTGTGGTTGTAGGGGCTGTTGGTTGGAGTACATTAAAACAAACTTGATCTCTCTAGGACATTCAGAAGCCAAGTTATAAGCCCACAAATGTGTAACTGGACTACTTCTTTAAATTGACACCAGATCCGGTGACGTTTGGGACATGGTTTGACCCCCTTAGGAAAGTGCTATCATCATGAAACGTTCAGATCACTTACAACTCAATAGATTCTACCTTCCTGTAAAGTTTCAGCCTGATTGGACCTTGTTTTCACACAAATGAACCCAGTATGATGTGAAATTGTGCTTCGTGCAACATAATTCTGGGTGCCATTTAAAAACCATAAGTGCTAATGACTCCATTTCTTTTTGTGGTTGTAGGGGCTGTTGATTGGAGTATACTAAAACAAACCTGATCTCTCTAGGACATTCAGAAGCCAAGTTATAAGCCCACAAATGTGTAACTGGACTACTTCTTTAAATTGACACCAGATCCGGTGACCTTTGGGACATGGTTTGACCCCCTTAGGAAAGTGCTATCATCATGAAACATTCAGATTACTTACAACTCAATAGATTCTACCTTCCTTTAACGTTTCAGCCTGATTGTACCTTGTTTTCACACAAATGAACCCAGAATGATGTGAAATTGTGCTTCGTGCAACATAATTCTGGGTGCCATTTAAAAACCATTAGTGCTAATGACTCCATTCCTTTTAGTGGTAATGGGGGCTGCTAATTGGAGTACTCTAAAACAAACCTGACCTCTCTAGGACATTCAGAAACCAAGTTATAAGCCCTCAAAGGTGTAATTGGACTACTTAAAGAGACACCAGGCCCGGTGACCTTTGGGACATGGTTTGACCCCCTATAGGAATGTGCGATCATCATGAAACTTTCAGATCACTTACAACTCAATAGATTCTACCTTCTTGTAACGTTTCAGCCTGATTGGACCTTGTTTTCACACAAATGGACCCAGAATGATGTGAAATTGTGCTTCGTGCAACATAATTCTGGGTGCCATTTACAAACCATAAGTACTAATGACTCCATTCCTTTTTGTGGTTGTAGGGGCTGTTGGTTGGAGTACATTAAAACAAACCTGATCTCTCTAGGGCATTCAGAAGCCAAGTTATAAGCCCATAAATGTGTAACTGGACTACTTCTTTAAAGTGACACCAGGCCCGGTGACCTTTGGGACATGGTTTGACCCCCTATAGGAATGTGCGATCATCATGAAACGTTCATATCACTTACAACTCAATAGATTCTACCTTCTTGTAACGTTTCAGCCTGATTGGACCTTGTTTTCACACAAATGGACCCAGAATGATGTGAAATTGTGCTTCGTGCAACATAATTCTGGGTGCCATTTAAAAACCATAAGTGATAATGACTCAATTCCTTTTTGAGGTTGTAGGGGCTGTTGATTGGAGTCCACTAAAACAAACCTGATCTCTCTAGGACATTCAGAAACCAAATTATAAGCCCTCAAAGGTGTAATTGGACTACTTCTTTAAAGTGACACCAGGCCCGGTGACCTTTGGGACATGGTTTGACCCCCTCTAGGAATGTGCGATCATCATGAAACGTTCAGATCACTTACAACTCAATAGATTCTACCTTCTTGTAACGTTTCAGCCTGATGGGACCTTGTTTTCACACAAATGGACCCAGAATGATGTGAAATTGTGCTTCGTGCAACATAATTCTAGGTGCCATTTACAAACCATAAGTGCTAATGACTCCATTCCCTTTTGTGGTTGTAGGGACTGTTGGTTGGAGAATATTAAAACAAACCTGATCTCTCTAGGACATTCAGAAACCAAGTTATAAGCCCACAAAGGTGTAATTGGACTACTTCTTTAAAGTGACACCAGGCCCGGTGACCTTTGGGACATGGTTTGACCCCCTATAGGAATGTGTGATCATCATGAAACGTTCAGATCACTTACAGCTCAATAGATTCTACCTTCATGTAACGTTTCAGCCTGATTGGACCTTGTTTTCACACAAATGAACCCAGTATGATGTGAAATTGTGCATCGTGCAACATAATTCTGGGTGCCATTTATAAACCATAAGTGCTAATGACTCCATTTCTTTTTGTGGTTGTAGGGGCTGTTGATTGGAGTATACTAAAACAAACCTGATCTCTCTAGGACATTGAGAAGCCAAGTTATAAGCCCACAAATGTGTAACTGGACTAGTTCTTTAAATTGACACCAGATCCGGTGACCTTTGGGACATGGTTTGACCCCCTTAGGAAAGTGCTATCATCATGAAACATTCAGATCCCTTACAACTCAATAGATTCTACCTTCCTGTAACGTTTCAGCCTGATTGTACCTTGTTTTCACACAAATGAACCCAGAATGATGTGAAATTGTGCTTCGTGCAACATAATTCTGGGTGCCATTTAAAAACCATAAGTGCTAATGACTCCATTCCTTTTAGTGGTAATGGGGGCTGCTAATTGGAGTACTCTAAAACAAACCTGACCTCTCTAGGACATTCAGAAACCAAGTTATAAGCCCTTAAAGGTGTAATTGGACTACTTTAAAGAGACACCAGGCCCGGTGACCTTTGGGACATGGTTTGACCCCCTATAGGAATGTGCGATCATCATGAAACGTTCAGATCACTTACAACTCAATAGATTCTACCTTCTTGTAACGTTTCAGCCTGATTGGACCTTGTTTTCACACAAATTGTCCCAGAATGATGTGAAATTGTGCTTCGTGCAACATAATTCTGGGTGCCATTTAAAAACCATAAGTGCTAATGACTCAATTCATTTTTGAGGTTGTAGGGGTTGTTGATTGGAGTACACTAAAACAAACCTGATCTCTCTAGGACATTCAGAAACCAAGTTATAAGCCCTCAAAGGTGTAATTGGACTACTTCTTTAAAGTGACACCAGGCCCGGTGACCTTTGGGACATGGTTTGACCCCCTCTAGGAATGTGCGATCATCATGAAACGTTCAGATCACTTACAACTCAATAGATTCTACCTTCTTGTAACGTTTCAGCCTGATTGGACCTTGTTTTCACACAAATGGACCCAGAATGATGTGAAATTGTGCTTCGTGCAACATAATTCTAGGTGCCATTTACAAACCATAAGTGCTAATGACTCCATTCCTTTTTGTGGTTGTAGGGGCTGTTGGTTGGAGAACATTAAAACAAACCTGATCTCTCTAGGACATTCTGAAGCCAAGTTATAAGCCCACAAATGTGTAACTGGACTTCTTCTTTAAATTGACACCAGATCCGGTGACCTTTGGGACATGGTTTGACCCCTTTAGGAAAGTGATATCATCATGAAACGTTCAGATCACTTACAACTCAATAGATTCTAACTTCCTGTAACGTTTCAGCCTTATTGGACCTTGTTTTCACACAAATGAACCCAGAATGATGTGAAATTGTGCTTCGTGCAACATAATTCTGGGTGCCATTTAAAAACCATAAGTGCTAATGACTCCATTCCTTTTAGTGGTAAAGGGGGCTGTTAATTGGAGTACTGTAAAACAAACCTGATCTCTCTAGGACATTCAGAAGCCAAGTTATAAGCCCACAAATGAGTAACTGGACTACTTCTTTAAAGTGACACCAGGCCCGGTGACCTTTGGGACATGGTTTTACCCCCTATAGGAATGTGCGATCATCATGAAACGTTCAGATCACTTACAACTCAATAGATTCTACCTTCTTGTAACGTTTCAGCCTGATTGGACCTTGTTTTCACACAAATGAACCCAGAATGATGTGAAATTGTGCTTCGTGCAACATAATTCTGGGTGCCATTTAAAAACCATAAGTGCTAATAACTCCATTCCTTTTAGTGGTAATGGGGGCTGCTGATTGGAGTACTCTAAAACAAACCTGACCTCTCTAGGATATTCAGAAGCCAAGTTATAAGCCCACAAAGGTGTAACTGGACTACTTCTTTAAAGTGACACCAGGCCCGGTGACCTTTGGGACATGGTTTGACCCCCTATAGGAATGTGCGATCATCATGAAACGTTCAGATCACTTACAACTCAATAGATTCTACCTTCTTGTAACGTTTCAGCCTGATTGGACCTTGTATTCACACAAATGGACCCAGAATGATGTGAAATTGTGCTTCGTGCAACATAATTCTGGGTGCAATTTACAAACCATCAGTGCTAAAGACTCCATTCCTTTTTGTGGTTGTAGGGGCTGTTGATTGGAGTATGCTAAAATAAACCTGATCTCTCTAGGACATTCAGAAGCCAAGTTATAAGCCCACAAATGTGTAACTGGACTACTTCTTTAAATTGACACCAGATCCGGTGACCTTTGGGACATGGTTTGACCCCCTTAGGAATGTGCTATCATCATGAAACGTTCAGATCACTTACAACTCAATAGATTCTACCTTCCTGTAACGTTTCAGCCTGATTGGACCTTTTTTTCACACAAATGAACCCAGAATGATGTGAAATTGTGCTTCGTGCAACATAATTCTGGGTGCCATTTAAAAACCATAAGTGCTAATCACTCCATTCCTTTTTGTGGTAATGGGGGCTGCTAATTGGAGTACTCTAAAACAAACCTGACCTCTCTAGGATATTCAGAAGCCAAGTTATAAGCCCACAAAGGTGTAACTGGACTACTTCTTTAAAGTGACACCAGGCCCGGTGACCTTTGGGACATGGTTTGACCCCCAATAGGAATGTGCGATCATCATGAAACGTTCAGATCACTTACAACTCAATAGATTCTACCTTCTTGTAACGTTTCAGCCTGATTGGACCTTGTTTTCACACAAATGGACCCAGAATGATGTGAAATTGTGCTTTGTGCAACATAATTCTGGGTGCCATTTACAAACCATAAGTGCTAATGACTCCATTCCTTTTTGTGGTAATGGGGGCTGCTGATTGGAGTACTCTAAAACAAACCTGACCTCTCTAGGATATTCAGAAGCCAAGTTATAAGCCCACAAAGGTGTAACTGGACTACTTCTTTAAAGTGACACCAGGCCCGGTGACCTTTGGGACATGGTTTGACCCCCAATAGGAATGTGCGATCATCATGAAACGTTCAGATCACTTACAACTCAATAGATTCTACCTTCTTGTAACGTTTCAGCCTGATTGGACCTTGATTTTCACACAAATGGACCCAGAATGATGTGAAATTGTGCTTTGTGCAACATAATTCTGGGTTCCATTTACAAACCATATGTGCTAATGACTCGATTCCTTTTTGAGGTTGTAGGGGCTGTTGATTGGAGTACACTAAAACAAACCTGATCTCTCTAGGACATTCAGAAACCAAGTTATAGGCACTCAAAGGTGTAACTGGACTACTTCTTTGAAGAGACACCAGGCCCGGTGACCTTTGGGACATGGTTTGACCCCCTATAGGAATGTGCAATCATCATGAAACGTTCAGATCACTTACAACTCAATAGATTCTACCTTCTTGTAACGTTTCAGCCTGATTGGACCTTGTTTTCACACAAATGGACCCAGAATGATGTGAAACTGTGCTTCGTGCAACATAATTCTGGGTGCCATTTACAAACCATAAGTGCTAATGACTCCATTCGTTTGTGTGGTTGTAGGGGCTGTTGATTGGAGTACATTAAAACAAACCTGATCTCTCTAGGACATTCAGAAGCCAAGTTATAAGCCCACAAATGTGTAACTGGACTACTTCTTTAAATTGACACCAGATCCGGTGACCTTTGGGACATGGTTTGATCCCCTTAGGAAAGTACTATCATCATGAAACGTTGAGATCACTTACAACTCAATAGATTCTACCTTCCTGTAACGTTTCAGCCTGATTGGACCTTGTTTTCACACAAATGAACCCAGAATGATGTGAAATTGTGCTTCGTGCAACATAATTCTGGGTGCCATTTAAAAACCATAAGTGCTAATGACTCCATTCCTTTTAGTGGTAAAGGGGGCTGTTAATTGGAGTACTGTAAAACAAACCTGATATCTGTAGGACATTCAGAAGCCAAGTTATAAGCCCACAAATGTGTAACTGGACTACTTCATTAAAGTGACACCAGGCCCGGTGACCTTTGGGATATGGTTTTACCCCCTATAGGAATGTGCGATCATCATGAAACGTTCAGATCACTTACAACTCAATAGATTCTACCTTCTTGTAACGTTTCAGCCTGATTGGACCTTGTTTTCACACAAATGAACCCAGAATGATGTGAAATTGTGCTTCGTGCAACATAATTCTGGGTGCCATTTAAAAACCATAAGTCCTAATAACTCCATTCCTTTTAGTGGTAATGGGGGCTGCTGATTGGAGTACTCTAAAACAAACCTGACCTCTCTAGGATATTCAGAAGCCAAGTTATAAGCCCACAAAGGTGTAACTGGACTACTTCTTTAAAGTGACACCAGGCTCGGTGACCTTTGGGACATGGTTTGACCCCCTATAGGAATGTGCGATCATCATGAAACGTTCAGATCACTTACAACTCAATAGATTCTACCTTCTTGTAACGTTTTAGCCTGATAGGACCTTGTTTTCACACAAATGGACCCAGAATGATGTGAAATTGTGCTTCGTGCAACATAATTCTGGGTGCCATTTACAAACCATAAGTGCTAAAGACTCCATTCCTTTTTGTGGTTGTAGGGGCTGTTGGTTGGAGTACATTAAAACAAACCTGATCTCTCTAGGACATTCATAAGCCAAGTTATAAGCCCACAAATGTGTAACTGGACTCCTTCTTTAAATTGACACCAGATCCGGTGACGTTTGGGACATGTTTTGACCCCCTTAGGAAAGTGCTATCATCATAAAACGTTCAGATCACTTACAACTCAATAGATTCTACCTTCCTGTAAAGTTTCAGCCTGATTGGACCTTGTTTTCACACAAATGAACCCAGAATGATGTGAAATTGTGCTTCGTGCAACATAATTCTGGGTGCCATTTAAAAACCATAAGTGCGAATGACTCCATTCCTTTTTGTGGTAATGGGGGCTGCTAATTGGAGTACTCTAAAACAAACCTGACCTCTCTAGGATATTCAGAAGCCAAGTTATAAGCCCACAAAGGTGTAACTGGACTACTTCTTTAAAGTGACACCAGGCCCGGTGACCTTTGGGACATGGTTTGACCCCCAATAGGAATGTGCGATCATCATGAAACATTCAGATCACTTACAACTCAATAGATTCTACCTTCTTGTAACGTTTCAGCCTGATTGGACCTTGTTTTCACACAAATGGACCCAGAATGATGTGAAATTGTGCTTTGTGCAACATAATTCTGGGTGCCATTTACAAACCATAAGTGCTAATGACTCCATTCCTTTTTGTGGTAATGGGGGCTGCTAATTGGAGTACTCTAAAACAAACCTGACCTCTCTAGGATATTCAGAAGCCAAGTTATAAGCCCACAAAGGTGTAACTGGACTACTTCTTTAAAGTGACACCAGGCCCGGTGACCTTTGGGACATGGTTTGACCCCCAATAGGAATGTGTGATCATCATGAAACGTTCAGATCACTTACAACTCAATAGATTCTACCTTCTTGTAACGTTTCAGCCTGATTGGACCTTGATTTTCACACAAATGGACCCAGAATGATGTGAAATTGTGCTTTGTGCAACATAATTCTGGGTGCCATTTACAAACCATAAGTGCTAATGACTCCATTCCTTTTTGAGGTTGTAGGGGCTGTTGATTGGAGTACACTAAAACAAACCTGATCTCTCTTGGACATTCAGAAACCAAGTTATAGGCACTCAAAGATGTAACTGGACTACTTCTTTAAAGAGACACCAGGCCCGGTGACCTTTGGGACATGGTTTGACCCCCTATAGGAATGTGCAATCATCATGAAACGTTCAGATCACTTACAACTCAATAGATTCTACCTTCTTGTAACGTTTCAGCCTGATTGGACCTTGTTTTCACACAAATGGACCCAGAATGATGTGAAACTGTGCTTCGTGCAACATAATTCTGGGTGCCATTTACAAACCATAAGTGCTAATGACTCCATTCGTTTGTGTGGTTGTAGGGGCTGTTGATTGGAGTACATTAAAACAAACCTGATCTCTCTAGGACATTCATAAGCCAAGTTATAAGCCCACAAATGTGTAACTGGACTACTTCTTTAAATTGACACCAGATCCGGTGACGTTTGGGACATGGTTTGACCCCCTTAGGAAAGTGCTATCATCATGAAACGTTCAGATCACTTACAACTCAATAGATTCTACCTTCCTGTAAAGTTTCAGCCTGATTGGACCTTGTTTTCACACAAATGAACCCAGTATGATGTGAAATTGTGCTTCGTGCAACATAATTCTGGGTGCCATTTAAAAACCATAAGTGCTAATGACTCCATTTCTTTTTGTGGTTGTAGGGGCTGTTGATTGGAGTATACTAAAACAAACCTGATCTCTCTAGGACATTCAGAAGCCAAGTTATAAGCCCACAAATGTGTAACTGGACTACTTCTTTAAATTGACACCAGATCCGGTGACCTTTGGGACATGGTTTGACCCCCTTAGGAAAGTGCTATCATCATGAAACATTCAGATCACTTACAACTCAATAGATTCTACCTTCCTTTAACGTTTCAGCCTGATTGTACCTTGTTTTCACACAAATGAACCCAGAATGATGTGAAATTGTGCTTCGTGCAAACATAATTCTGGGTGCCATTTAAAAACCATAAGTGCTAATGACTCCATTCCTTTTAGTGGTAATGGGGGCTGCTAATTGGAGTACTCTAAAACAAACCTGACCTCTCTAGGACATTCAGAAACCAAGTTATAAGCCCTCAAAGGTGTAATTGGACTACTTAAAGAGACACCAGGCCCGGTGACCTTTGGGACATGGTTTGACCCCCTATAGGAATGTGCGATCATCATGAAACTTTCAGATCACTTACAACTCAATAGATTCTACCTTCTTGTAACGTTTCAGCCTGATTGGACCTTGTTTTCACACAAATGGACCCAGAATGATGTGAAATTGTGCTTCGTGCAACATAATTCTGGGTGCCATTTACAAACCATAAGTACTAATGACTCCATTCCTTTTTGTGGTTGTAGGGGCTGTTGGTTGGAGTACATTAAAACAAACCTGATCTCTCTAGGGCATTCAGAAGCCAAGTTATAAGCCCACAAATGTGTAACTGGACTACTTCTTTAAAGTGACACCAGGCCCAGTGACCTTTGGGACATGGTTTGACCCCCTATAGGAATGTGCGATCATCATGAAACGTTCAGATCACTTACAACTCAATAGATTCTACCTTCTTGTAACGTTTCAGCCTGATTGGACCTTGTTTTCACACAAATGGACCCAGAATGATGTGAAATTGTGCTTCGTGCAACATAATTCTGGGTGCCATTTAAAAACCATAAGTGATAATGACTCAATTCCTTTTTGAGGTTGTAGGGGCTGTTGATTGGAGTACACTAAAACAAACCTGATCTCTCTAGGACATTCAGAAACCAAATTATAAGCCCTCAAAGGTGTAATTGGACTACTTCTTTAAAGTGACACCAGGCCCGGTGACCTTTGGGACATGGTTTGACCCCTTCTAGGAATGTGCGATCATCATGAAACGTTCAGATCACTTACAACTCAATAGATTCTACCTTCTTGTAACGTTTCAGCCTGATTGGACCTTGTTTTCACACAAATTGTCCCAGAATGATGTGAAATTGTGCTTCGTGCAACATAATTCTGGGTAACATTTAAAAACCATAAGTGCTAATGACTCAATTCATTTTTGAGGTTGTAGGGGCTGTTGATTGGAGTACACTAAAACAAACCTGATCTCTCTAGGACATTCAGAAACAAAGTTATAAGCCCTCAAAGGTGTAATTGGACTACTTCTTTAAAGTGACACCAGGCCCGGTGACCATTGGGACATGGTTTGACCCCCTCTAGGAATGTGCGATCATCATGAAACGTTCAGATCACTTACAACTCAATAGATTCTACCTTCTTGTAACGTTTCAGCCTGATTGGACCTTGTTTTCACACAAATGGACCCAGAATGATGTGAAATTGTGCTTCGTGCAACATAATTCTACGTGCCATTTACAAACCATAAGTGCTAATGACTCCATTCCTTTTTGTGGTTGTAGGGGCTGTTGGTTGGAGAACATTAAAACAAACCTGATCTCTCTAGGACATTCAGAAGCCAAGTTATAAGCCCACAAATGTGTAACTGGACTTCTTCTTTAAATTGACACCAGATCCGGTGACCTTTGGGACATGGTTTGACCCCTTTAGGAAAGTGATATCATCATGAAACGTTCAGATCACTTACAACTCAATAGATTCTAACTTCCTGTAACGTTTCAGCCTGATTGGACCTTGTTTTCACACAAATGGACCCAGAATGATGTGAAATTGTGCTTCGTGCAACATAATTCTGGGTGCCATTTAAAAACCATAAGTGCTAATGACTCCATTCCTTTTAGTGGTAAAGGGGGCTGTTAATTGGAGCACTGTAAAACAAACCTGATCTCTCTAGGACATTCAGAAGCCAAGTTATAAGCCCACAAATGTGTAACTGGACTACTTCTTTAAAGTGACACCAGGCCCGGTGACCTTTGGGACATGGTTTTACCCCCTATAGGAATGTGCGATCATCATGAAACGTTCAGATCACTTACAACTCAATAGATTCTACCTTCTTGTAACGTTTCAGCCTGATTGGACCTTGTTTTCACACAAATGAACCCAGAATGATGTGAAATTGTGCTTCGTGCAACATAATTCTGGGTGCCATTTAAAAACCATAAGTGCTAATAACTCCATTACTTTTAGTGGTAATGGGGGCTGCTGATTGGAGTTCTCTAAAACAAACCTGACCTCTCTAGGATATTCAGAAGCCAAGTTATAAGCCCACAAAGGTGTAACTGGACTACTTCTTTAAAGTGACACCAGGCCCGGTGACCTTTGGGACATGGTTTGACCCCCTATAGGAATGTGCGATCATCATGAAACGTTCAGATCACTTACAACTCAATAGATTCTACCTTCTTGTAACGTTTCAGCCTGATTGGACCTTGTTTTCACACAAATGGACCCAGAATGATGTGAAATTGTGCTTCGTGCAACATAATTCTGGGTGCCATTTACAAACCATCAGTGCTAAAGACTCCATTCCTTTTTGTGGTTGTAGGGGCTGTTGGTTGGAGTACATTAAAACAAACCTGATCTCTCTAGGACATTCAGAAGCCAAGTTATAAGCCCACAAATGTGTAACTGGACTACTTCTTTAAATTGACACCAGATCCGGTGACGTTTGGGACATGGTTTGACCCCCTTAGGAAAGTGCTATCATCATGAAACGTTCAGATCACTTACAACTCAATAGATTCTACCTTCCTGTAAAGTTTCAGCCTGATTGGACCTTGTTTTCACACAAATGAACCCAGAATGATGTGAAATTGTGCTTCGTGCAACATAATTCTGGGTGCCATTTAAAAACCATAAGTGCTAATCACTCCATTCCTTTTTGTGGTAATGGGGGCTGCTAATTGGAGTACTCTAAAACAAACCTGACCTCTCTAGGATATTCAGAAGCCAAGTTATAAGCCCACAAAGGTGTAACTGGACTACTTCTTTAAAGTGACACCAGGCCCCGTGACCTTTGGGACATGGTTTGACCCCCAATAAGAATGTGCGATCATCATGAAACGTTCAGATCACTTACAACTCAATAGATTCTACCTTCTTGTAACGTTTCAGCCTGATTGGACCTTGTTTTCACACAAATGGACCCAGAATGATGTGAAATTGTGCTTCGTGCAACATAATTCTAGGTGCCATTTACAAACCATAAGTGCTAATGACTCCATTCCTTTTTATGGTTGTAGGGGCTGTTGGTTGGAGAACATTAAAACAAACCTGATCTCTCTAGGACATTCAAAAGCCAAGTTATAAGCCCACAAATGTGTAACTGGACTACTTCTTTAAATTGACACCAGATCCGGTGACCTTTGGGACATGGTTTGACCCCCTTAGGAAAGTGCTATCATCATGAAACGTTCAGATCACTTACAACTCGATAGATTCTAACTTTCTGTAACGTTTCAGCCTGATTGGACCTTGTTTTCACACAAATGAACCCAGAATGATGTGAAATTATGATTCGTGCAACATAATTCTGGGTGCCATTTAAAAACCATAAGTGCTAATGACTCCATTCCTTTTTGAGGTTGTAGGGGCTGTTGATTGGAGTACACTAAAACAAACCTGATCTCTCTAGGACATTCAGAAACCAAGTTATAAGCCCACAAAGGTGTAATTGGACTACTTCTTTAAAGTGACACCAGGCCCGGTGACCTTTGGGACATGGTTTGACCCCCTATAGGAATGTGTGATCATCATTAAACGTTCAGATCACTTACAACTCAATAGATTCTACCTTCCTGTAACGTTTGAGCCTGATTGGACCTTGTTTTCACACAAATTAACCCAGTATGATGTGAAATTGTGCATCGTGCAACATAATTCTGGGTGCCATTTAAAAACCATAAGTGCTAATGACTCCATTTCTTTTTGTGGTTGTAGGGGCTGTTGATTGGAGTATACTAAAACAAACCTGATCTCTCTAGGACATTGAGAAGCCAAGTTATAAGCCCACAAATGTGTAACTGGACTACTTCTTTAAATTGACACCAGATCCGGTGACCTTTGGGACATGGTTTGACCCCCTTAGGAAAGTGCTATCATCATGAAACGTTCAGATCCCTTACAACTCAATAGATTCTACCTTCCTGTAACGTTTCAGCCTGATTGTACCTTGTTTTCACACAAATGAACCCAGAATGATGTGAAATTGTGCTTCGTGCAACATAATTCTGGGTGCCATTTAAAAACCATAAGTGCTAATGACTCCATTCCTTTTAGTGGTAATGGGGGCTGCTAATTGGAGTACTCTAAAACAAACCTGACCTCTCTAGGACATTCAGAAACCAAGTTATAAGCCCTTAAAGGTGTAATTGGACTACTTTAAAGAGACACCAGGCCCGGTGACCTTTGGGACATGGTTTGACCCCCTATAGGAATGTGCGATCATCATGAAACGTTCAGATCACTTACAACTCAATAGATTCTACCTTCTTGTAACGTTTCAGCCTGATTGGACCTTGTTTTCACACAAATGGACCCAGAATGATGTGAAATTGTGCTTCGTGCAACATAATTCTGGGTGCCATTTACAAACCATCAGTGCTAAAGACTCCATTCCTTTTTGTGGTTGTAGGGGCTGTTGGTTGGAGTACATTAAAACAAACCTGATCTCTCTAGGACATTCAGAAGCCAAGTTATAAGCCCACAAATGTGTAACTGGACTACTTCTTTAAATTGACACCAGATCCGGTGACGTTTGGGACATGGTTTGACCCCCTTAGGAAAGTGCTATCATCATGAAACGTTCAGATCACTTACAACTCAATAGATTCTACCTTCCTGTAAAGTTTCAGCCTGATTGGACCTTGTTTTCACACAAATGAACCCAGAATGATGTGAAATTGTGCTTCGTGCAACATAATTCTGGGTGCCATTTAAAAACCATAAGTGCGAATGACTCCATTCCTTTTTGTGGTTGTAGGGGCTGTTGATTGGAGTATGCTAAAATAAACCTGATCTCTCTAGGACATTCAGAAGCCAAGTTATAAGCCCACAAATGTGTAACTGGACTACTTCTTTAAATTGACACCAGATCCGGTGACCTTTGGGACATGGTTTGACCCCCTTAGTAATGTGCTATCATCATGAAACGTTCAGATCACTTACAACTCAATAGATTCTACCTTCCTGTAACGTTTCAGCCTGATTGGACCTTTTTTTCACACAAATGAACCCAGAATGATGTGAAATTGTGCTTCGTGCAACATAATTCTGGGTGCCATTTAAAAACCATAAGTGCTAATCACTCCATTCCTTTTTGTGGTAATGGGGGCTGCTAATTGGAGTACTCTAAAACAAACCTGACCTCTCTAGGATATTCAGAAGCCAAGTTATAAGCCCACAAAGGTGTAACTGGACTACTTCTTTAAAGTGACACCAGGCCCCGTGACCTTTGGGACATGGTTTGACCCCCAATAGGAATCTGCGATCATCATGAAACGTTCAGATCACTTACAACTCAATAGATTATACCTTCTTGTAACGTTTCAGCCTGATTGGACCTTGTTTTCACACAAATGGACCCAGAATGATGTGAAATTGTGCTTCATGCAACATAATTCTAGGTGCCATTTACAAACCATAAGTGCTAATGACTCCATTCCTTTTTGTGGTTGTAGGGGCTGTTGGTTGGAGAACATTAAAACAAACCTGATCTCTCTAGGACATTCAAAAGCCAAGTTATAAGCCCACAAATGTGTAACTGGACTACTTCTTTAAATTGACACCAGATCCGGTGACCTTTGGGACATGGTTTGACCCCCTTAGGAAAGTGCTATCATCATGAAACGTTCAGATCACTTACAACTCGATAGATTCTAACTTTCTGTAACGTTTCAGCCTGATTGGACCTTGTTTTCACACAAATGAACCCAGAATGATGTGAAATTATGATTCGTGCAACATAATTCTGGGTGCCATTTAAAAACCATAAGTGCTAATTACTCCATTCCTTTTTGAGGTTGTAGGGGCTGTTGATTGGAGTACACTAAAACAAACCTGATCTCTCTAGGACATTCAGAAACCAAGTTATAAGCCCACAAAGGTGTAATTGGACTACTTCTTTAAAGTGACACCAGGCCCGGTGACCTTTGGGACATGGTTTGACCCCCTATAGGAATGTGTGATCATCATGAAACGTTCAGATCACTTACAACTCAATAGATTCTACCTTCCTGTAACGTTTGAGCCTGATTGGACCTTGTTTTCACACAAATGAACCCAGTATGATGAGAAATTGTGCATCGTGCAACATAATTCTGGGTGCCATTTAAAAACCATAAGTGCTAATGACTCCATTTCTTTTTGTGGTTGTAGGGGCTGTTGATTGGAGTATACTAAAACAAACCTGATCTCTCTAGGACATTGAGAAGCCAAGTTATAAGCCCACAAATGTGTAACTGGACTACTTCTTTAAATTGACACCAGATCCGGTGACCTTTCGGACATGGTTTGACCCCCTTAGGAAAGTGCTATCATCATGAAACGTTCAGATCCCTTACAACTCAATAGATTCTACCTTCCTGTAACGTTTCAGCCTGATTGTACCTTGTTTTCACACAAATGAACCCAGAATGATGTGAAATTGTGCTTCGTGCAACATAATTCTGGGTGCCATTTAAAAACCATAAGTGCTAATGACTCCATTCCTTTTAGTGGTAATGGGGGCTGCTAATTGGAGTACTCTAAAACAAACCTGACCTCTCTAGGACATTCAGAAACCAAGTTATAAGCCCTTAAAGGTGTAATTGGACTACTTTAAAGAGACACCAGGCCCGGTGACCTTTGGGACATGGTTTGACCCCCTATAGGAATGTGCGATCATCATGAAACGTTCAGATCACTTACAACTCAATAGATTCTACCTTCTTGTAACGTTTCAGCCTGATTGGACCTTGTTTTCACACAAATGGACCCAGAATGATGTGAAATTGTGCTTCGTGCAACATAATTCTGGGTGCCATTTAAAAACCATAAGTGCTAATGACTCAATTCCTTTTTGAGGTTGTAGGGGCTGTTGATTGGAGTTCACTAAAACAAACCTGATCTCTCTAGGACATTCAGAAACCAAGTTATAAGCCCTCAAAGGTGTAATTGGACTATTTCTTTAAAGTGACACCAGGCCCGTTGACCTTTGGGACATGGTTTGACCCCCTCTAGGAATGTGCGATCATCATGAAACGTTCAGATCACTTACAACTCAATAGATTCTACCTTCTTGTAACGTTTCAGCCTGATTAGACCTTGTTTTCACACAAATGGACCCAGAATGATGTGAAATTGTGCTTCGTGCAACATAATTCTAGGTGCCATTTACAAACCATAAGTGCTAATGACTCCATTCCTTTTTGTGGTTGTAGGGGCTGTTGGTTGGAGAACATTAAAACAAACCTGATCTCTCTAGGACATTGAGAAGCCAAGTTATAAGCCCACAAATGTGTAACTGGACTACTTCTTTAAATTGACACCAGATCCGGTGACCTTTGGGACATGGTTTGACCCCCTTAGGAAAGTGCTATCATCATGAAATGTTCAGATCACTTACAACTCAATAGATTCTAACTTCCTGTAACGTTTCAGCCTGATTGGACCTTGTTTTCACACAAAAGAACCCAGAATGATGTGAAATTATGATTCGTGCAACATAATTCTGGGTGCCATTTAAAAACCATAAGTGCTAATGACTCCATTCCTTTTTGTGGTTGTAGGGGCTGATGATTGGAGTACACTAAAACAAACCTGATCTCTCTAGGACATTCAGAAACCAAGTTATAAGCCCACAAAGGTGTAATTGGACTACTTCTTTAAAGTGACACCAGGCCCGGTGACCTTTGGGACATGGTTTGACCCCCTATAGGAATGTGCGATCATCATGAAACGTTCAGATCACTTACAATTCAATAGATTCTACCTTCCTGTAACGTTTCAGCCTGATTGTACCTTGTTTTCACACAAATGAACCCAGAATGATGCGAAATTGTGCTTCGTGCAACATAATCCTGGGTGCCACTTAAAAACCATAAGTGCTAATGACTCCATTCCTTTTATTGGTAATGGGGGCTGCTAATTGGAGTACTCTAAAACACACCTGACCTCTCTAGGACATTCAGAAACCAAGTTATAAGCCCTTAAAGGTGTAATTGGACTACTTTAAAGAGACACCAGGCCCGGTGACCTTTGGGACATGGTTTGACCCCCTATAGGAATGTGCGATCATCATGAAACGTTCAGATCACTTACAACTCAATAGATTCTACCTTCTTGTAACGTTTCAGCCTGATTGGACCTTGTTTTCACACAAATGGACCCAGAATGATGTGAAATTGTGCTTTGTGCAACATAATTCTGGGTGCCATTTAAAAACCATAAGTGCTAATGACTCAATTCCTTTTTGAGGTTGTAGGGGCTGTTGATTGGAGTTCACTAAAACAAACCTGATCTCTCTAGGACATTCAGAAACCAAGTTATAAGCCCTCAAAGGTGTAATTGGACTACTTCTTTAAAGTGACACCAGGCCCGGTGACCTTTGGGACATGGTTTGACCCCCTCTAGGAATGTGCGATCATCATGAAACGTTCAGATCACTTACAACTCAATAGATTCTACCTTCATGTAACGTTTCAGCCTGATTAGACCTTGTTTTCACACAAATGGACCCAGAATGATGTGAAATTGTGCTTCGTGCAACATAATTCTAGGTGCCATTTACAAACCATAAGTGCTAATGACTCCATTCCTTTTTGTGGTTGTAGGGGCTGTTGGTTGGAGAACATTAAAACAAACCTGATCTCTCTAGGACATTGAGAAGCCAAGTTATAAGCCCACAAATGTGTAACTGGACTACTTCTTTAAATTGACACCAGATCCGGTGACCTTTGGGACATGGTTTGACCCCCTTAGGAAAGTGCTATCATCATGAAACGTTCAGATCACTTACAACTCAATAGATTCTAACTTCCTGTAACGTTTCAGCCTGATTGGACCTTGTTTTCACACAAAAGAACCCAGAATGATGTGAAATTATGATTCGTGCAACATAATTCTGGGTGCCATTTAAAAACCATAAGTGCTAATGACTCCATTCCTTTTTGTGGTTGTAGGGGCTGTTGATTGGAGTACACTAAAACAAACCTGATCTCTCTAGGACATTCAGAAACCAAGTTATAAGCCCACAAAGGTGTAATTGGACTACTTCTTTAAAGTGACACCAGGCCCGGTGACCTTAGGGACATGGTTTGACCCCCTATAGGAATGTGCGATCATCATGAAACGTTCAGATCACTTACAATTCAATAGATTCTACCTTTCTGTAACGTTTCAGCCTGATTGTACCTTGTTTTCACACAAATGAACCCAGAATGATGTGAAATTGTGCTTCGTGCAACATAATCCTGGGTGCCATTTAAAAACCATAAGTGCTAATGACTCCATTCCTTTTTGTGGTTGTAGGGGCTGTTGATTGGAGTACATTAAAACAAACCTGATCTCTCTAGGACATTCAGAAGCCAAGTTATAAGCCCACAAATGTGTAACTGGACTACTTCTTTAAATTGACACCAGATCCGGTGACCTTTGGGACAGGGTTTGACCCCCTTAGGAAAGCGCTATCATCATGAAACGTTCAGATCACTTACAACTCAATAGATTCTACCTTCCTGTAAAGTTTCAGCCTGATTGGACCTTGTTTTCACACAAATGAACCCAGAATGATGTGAAATTGTGCTTCGTGCAACATAATTCTGGGTGCCATTTAAAAACCATAAGTGCGAATGACTCCATTCCTTTTTGTGGTTGTAGGGGCTGTTGATTGGAGTATGCTAAAATAAACCTGATCTCTCTAGGACATTCAGAAGCCAAGTTATAAGCCCACAAATGTGTAACTGGACTACTTCTTTAAATTGACACCAGATCCGGTGACCTTTGGGACATGGTTTGACCCCCTTAGTAATGTGCTATCATCATGAAACGTTCAGATCACTTACAACTCAATAGATTCTACCTTCCTGTAACGTTTCAGCCTGATTGGACCTTTTTTTCACACAAATGAACCCAGAATGATGTGAAATTGTGCTTCGTGCAACATAATTCTGGGTGCCATTTAAAAACCATAAGTGCTAATCACTCCATTCCTTTTTGTGGTAATGGGGGCTGCTAATTGGAGTACTCTAAAGCAAACCTGACCTCTCTAGGATATTCAGAAGCCAAGTTATAAGCCCACAAAGGTGTAACTGGACTACTTCTTTAAAGTGACACCAGGCCCCGTGACCTTTGGGACATGGTTTGACCCCCAATAGGAATGTGCGATCATCATGAAACGTTCAGATCACTTACAACTCAATAGATTATACCTTCTTGTAACGTTTCAGCCTGATTGGACCTTGTTTTCACACAAATGGACCCAGAATGATGTGAAATTGTGCTTCATGCAACATAATTCTAGGTGCCATTTACAAACCATAAGTGCTAATGACTCCATTCCTTTTTGTGGTTGTAGGGGCTGTTGGTTGGAGAACATTAAAACAAACCTGATCTCTCTAGGACATTCAAAAGCCAAGTTATAAGCCCACAAATGTGTAACTGGACTACTTCTTTAAATTGACACCAGATCCGGTGACCTTTGGGACATGGTTTGACCCCCTTAGGAAAGTGCTATCATCATGAAACGTTCAGATCACTTACAACTCGATAGATTCTAACTTTCTGTAACGTTTCAGCCTGATTGGACCTTGTTTTCACACAAATGAACCCAGAATGATGTGAAATTATGATTCGTGCAACATAATTCTGGGTGCCATTTAAAAACCATAAGTGCTAATGACTCCATTCCTTTTTGAGGTTGTAGGGGCTGTTGATTGGAGTACACTAAAACAAACCTGATCTCTCTAGGACATTCAGAAACCAAGTTATAAGCCCACAAAGGTGTAATTGGACTACTTCTTTAAAGTGACACCAGGCCCGGTGACCTTTGGGACATGGTTTGACCCCCTATAGGAATGTGTGATCATCATGAAACGTTCAGATCACTTACAACTCAATAGATTCTACCTTCCTGTAATGTTTGAGCCTGATTGGACCTTGTTTTCACACAAATGAACCCAGTATGATGAGAAATTGTGCATCGTGCAACATAATTCTGGGTGCCATTTAAAAACCATAAGTGCTAATGACTCCATTTCTTTTTGTGGTTGTAGGGGCTGTTGATTGGAGTATACTAAAACAAACCTGATCTCTCTAGGACATTGAGAAGCCAAGTTATAAGCCCACAAATGTGTAACTGGACTACTTCTTTAAATTGACACCAGATCCGGTGACCTTTCGGACATGGTTTGACCCCCTTAGGAAAGTGCTATCATCATGAAACGTTCAGATCCCTTACAACTCAATAGATTCTACCTTCCTGTAACGTTTCAGCCTGATTGTACCTTGTTTTCACACAAATGAACCCAGAATGATGTGAAATTGTGCTTCGTGCAACATAATTCTGGGTGCCATTTAAAAACCATAAGTGCTAATGACTCCATTCCTTTTAGTGGTAATGGGGGCTGCTAATTGGAGTACTCTAAAACAAACCTGACCTCTCTAGGACATTCAGAAACCAAGTTATAAGCCCTTAAAGGTGTAATTGGACTACTTTAAAGAGACACCAGGCCCGGTGAACTTTGGGACATGGTTTGACCCCCTATAGGAATGTGCGATCATCATGAAACGTTCAGATCACTTACAACTCAATAGATTCTACCTTCTTGTAACGTTTCAGCCTGATTGGACCTTGTTTTCACACAAATGGACCCAGAATGATGTGAAATTGTGCTTCGTGCAACATAATTCTGGGTGCCATTTAAAAACCATAAGTGCTAATGACTCAATTCCTTTTTGAGGTTGTAGGGGCTGTTGATTGGAGTTCACTAAAACAAACCTGATCTCTCTAGGACATTCAGAAACCAAGTTATAAGCCCTCAAATGTGTAATTGGACTACTCTACTTCTTTAAAGTGACACCAGGCCTGGTGACCTTTGGGACATGGTTTGACCCCCTCTAGGAATGTGCGATCATCATGAAACGTTCAGATCACTTACAACTCAATAGATTCTACCTTCTTGTAACGTTTCAGCCTGATTAGACCTTGTTTTCACACAAATGGACCCAGAATGATGTGAAATTGTGCTTCGTGCAACATAATTCTAGGTGCCATTTACAAACCATAAGTGCTAATGACTCCATTCCTTTTTGTGGTTGTAGGGGCTGTTGGTTGGAGAACATTAAAACAAACCTGATCTCTCTAGGACATTGAGAAGCCAAGTTATAAGCCCACAAATGTGTAACTGGACTACTTCTTTAAATTGACACCAGATCCGGTGACCTTTGGGACATGGTTTGACCCCCTTAGGAAAGTGCTATCATCATGAAACGTTCAGATCACTTACAACTCAATAGATTCTAACTTCCTGTAACGTTTCAGCCTGATTGGACCTTGTTTTCACACAAAAGAACCCAGAATGATGTGAAATTATGATTCGTGCAACATAATTCTGGGTGCCATTTAAAAACCATAAGTGCTAATGACTCCATTCCTTTTTGTGGTTGTAGGGGCTGTTGATTGGAGTACACTAAAACAAACATGATCTCTCTTGAACATTCAGAAACCAAGTTATAAGCCCTAAAATGGTGTAACTGGACTACTTCTTTAAAGAGACACCAGGCCCGGTGACCTTTGGGACATGGTTTGACCCCCTATAGGAATGTGCGATCATCATGAAACGTTCAGATCACTTACAACTCAATAGATTCTACCTTCTTGTAACGTTTCAGCCTGATTGGACCTTGTTTTCACACAAATGGACCCAGAATGACGTGAAATTGTGCTTCGTGCAACATAATTCTGGGTGCCATTTACAAAACGTAAGTGCTAATGACTCCATTCTTTTTTGTGGTTGTAGGGGTTGTTGGTTGGAGTACATTAAAACAAACCTGATCTCTCTAGGGCATTCAGAAGCCAAGTTATAAGCCCACAAATGTGTAACTGGACTACTTCTTTAGTGACACCAGGCCCAGTGACCTTTGGGACATGGTTTGACCCCCTTAGGAAAGTGCTATCATCATGAAACGTTCAGATCACTTACAACTCAATATATTCTACCTTCCTGTAATGTTTCAGCCTGATTGGACCTTGTTTTCACACAAATGAACCCAGAATGATGTGAAATTGTGCTTCGTGCAACATAATTCTGAGTGCCATTTAAAAACCATAAGTGATAATGACTCCATTCCTTTTTGAGGTTGTATGGGCTGTTGATTGGAGTACACTAAAACAAACCTGATCTCTCTAGGACATTCAGAAACCAAGTTATAAGCCCTCAAAGGTGTAATTGGACTACTTCTTTAAAATGACACCAGGCCCGGTGACCTTTGGGACATGGTTTGACCCCCTATAGGAATGTGCGATCATCATGAAACGTTCAGATCACTTACAACTCAATAGATTCTACCTTCTTGTAACTTTTCAGCCTGATTGGACCTTGTTTTCTCACAAATGAACACAGAATGATGTGAAATTGTGCTTCGTGCAACATAATTCTGGGTTCCATTTAAAAACCATAAGTGCTAATGACTCCATTCCTTTTTGTGGTTGTAGGGGCTGTTGATTGGAGTATACTAAAACAAACCTGATCTCTCTAGGACATTCAGAAGCCAAGTTATAAGCCCACAAATGTGTAACTGGACTACTTCTTTAAATTGACACTAGATCCGGTGACGTTTGGGACATGGTTTGACCCCCTTAGGAAAGTGCGATCATCTTGAAACGTTCAGATCACTTACAACTCAATAGATTCTACCTTCTTGTAACGTTTCAGCCTGATTGGACCTTGTTTTCACACAAATGGACCCAGAATGATGTGAAATTGTGCTTCATGCAACATAATTCTGGGTGCCATTTAAAAACCATAAGTGCTAATGACTCTATTCCTTTTAGTGGTAATGGGGGCTGCTAATTGGAGTACTCTAAATAAAACCTGACCTCTCTAGGATATTCAGAAGCCAAGTTGTAAGCCCACAAAGGTGTAACTGGACTAATTCTTTAAAGTGACACCAGGCCCGGTGACCTTTGGGACATGGTTTGACCCCCAATAGGAATGTGCGATCATCATGAAAGGTTCAGATCACTTACAACTCAATAGATTCTACCTTCTTGTAACGTTTCAGCCTTATTGGACCTTGTTTTCACACAAATGGACCCAGAATGATGTGAAATTGTGCTTCGTGCAACTTAATTCTGGGTGCCATTTAAAAACCATAAGTGCTAATGACTCCATTCCTTTTTGAGGTTGTAGGGGCTGTTGATTGGAGTACACTAAAACAAACCTGATCTCTCTAGGACATTCAGAAACCAAGTTGTAAGCCCACAAATGTGTAACTGGACTACTTCTTTAAATTGACACCAGATCCAGTGACCTTTGGGACATGGTTTGACCCCCTTAGGAAAGTGTGATCATCTTGAAACGTTCAGATAACTTACAACTCAATAGATTCTACCTTCTTGTAACGTTTCAGCCTGATTGGACCTTGTTTTCACACAAATGGACCCAGAATGATGTGAAATTGTGCTTCATGCAACATAATTCTGGGTGCCATTTAAAAACCATAAGTGCTAATGACTCCATTCCTTTTAGTGGTAATGGGGGCTGCTAATTGGAGTACTCTAAAACAAACCTGACCTCTCTAGGATATTCAGATGCCAAGTTATAAGCCCACAAAGGTGTAACTGGACTACTTCTTTAAAGTGACACCAGGCCCGGTGACCTTTGGGACATGGTTTGACCCCCAATAGGAATGTGCGATCATCATGAAACGTTCAGATAACTTACAACTCAATAGATTCTACCTTCTTGTAACGTTTCAGCCTGATTGGACCTTGTTTTCACACAAATGGACCCAGAATGATGTGAAATTGTGCTTTGTGCAATTTAATTCTGGGTGCCATTTAAAAACCATAAGTGCTAATGACTCCATTCCTTTTTGTGGTTGTAGGGGCTGTTGATTGGAGTATACTAAAACCAACCTGATCTCTCTAGGACATTCAGAAACCAAGTTGTAAGCCCACAAATGTGTAACTGGACTACTTCTTTAAATTGACACCAGATCCGGTGACCTTTGGGACATGGTTTGACCCCCTTAGGAAAGTGTGATCATCTTGAAACGTTCAGATAACTTACAACTCAATAGATTCTACCTTCTTGTAACGTTTCAGCCTGATTGGACCTTGTTTTCACACAAATGGACCCAGAATGATGTGAAATTGTGCTTCATGCAACATAATTCTGGGTGCCATTTAAAAACCATAAGTGCTAATGACTCCATTCCTTTTAGTGGTAATGGGGGCTGCTAATTGGAGTACTCTAAAACAAACCTGACCTCTCTAGGATATTCAGATGCCAAGTTATAAGCCCACAAAGGTGTAACTGGAATACTTCTTTAAAGTGACACCAGGCCCGGTGACCTTTGGGACATGGTTTGACCCCCAATAGGAATGTGCGATCATCATGAAACGTTCAGATAACTTACAACTCAATAGATTCTACCTTCTTGTAACGTTTCAGCCTGATTGGACCTTGTTTTCACACAAATGGACCCAGAATGATGTGAAATTGTGCTTTGTGCAATTTAATTCTGGGTGCCATTTAAAAACCATAAGTGCTAATGACTCCATTCCTTTTTGTGGTTGTAGGGGCTGTTGATTGGAGTATACTAAAACCAACCTGATCTCTCTAGGACATTCAGAAGCCAAGTTATAAGCCCACAAATGTGTAACTGGACTACTTCTTCAAATTGACACCAGATCCGGTGACCTTTGGGACATGGTTTGACCCCCTTAGGAAAGTGCGATCATCTTGAAACGTTCAGATAACTTACAACTCAATAGATTCTACCTTCGTGTAACGTTTCAGCCTGATTGGACCTTGTTTTCACACAAATGGACCCAGAATTATGTGAAATTGTGCTTCATGCAACATAATTCTGGGTGCCATTTAAAAACCATAAGTGCTAATGACTCCATTCCTTTTAGTGGTAATGGGGGCTGCTAATTGGAGTACTCTAAAACAAACCTGACCTCTCTAGGATATTCAGATGCCAAGTTATAAGCCCACAAAGGTGTAACTGGACTACTTCTTTAAAGTGACACCAGGCCCGGTGACCTTTGGGACATGGTTTGACCCCCAATAGGAATGTGCGATCATCATGAAACGTTCAGATCACTTACAACTCAATAGATTCTACCTTCTTGTAACGTTTCAGCCTGATTGGACCTTGTTTTCACACAAATGGACCCAGAATGATGTGAAATTGTGCTTCGTGCAATTTAATTCTGGGTGCCATTTAAAAACCATAAGTGCTAATGACTCCATTCCTTTTTGTGGTTGTAGGGGCTGTTGATTGGAGTACACTAAAACAAACCTGATCTCTCTAGAACATTCAGAAACCAAGTTATAAGCCCTAAAAGATGTAACTGGACTACTTCTTTAAAGAGACACCAGGCCCGGTGACCTTTGGGACATGGTTTGACCCCCTATAGGAATGTGCGATCATCATGAAACGTTCAGATCACTTACAACTCAATAGATTCTACCTTCTTGTAACGTTTCAGCCTGATTGGACCTTGTTTTCACACAAATGCACCCAGAATGACGTGAAATTGTGCTTCGTGCAACATAATTCTGGGTGCCATTTACAAACCTTAAGTGCTAATGACTCCATTCTGTTTTGTGGTTGTAGGGGTTGTTGGTTGGAGTACATTAAAACAAACCTGATCTCTCTAGGGCATTCAGAAGCCAAGTTATAAGCCCACAAATGTGTAACTGGACTACTTCTTTAAAGTGACACCAGGCCCAGTGACCTTTGGGACATGGTTTGACCCCCTTAGGAAAGTGCTATCATCATGAAACGTTCAGATCACTTACAACTCGATATATTCTACCTTCCTGTAATGTTTCAGCCTGATTGGACCTTGTTTTCACACAAATGAACCCAGAATGATGTGAAATTGTGCTTCGTGCAACATAATTCTGGGTGCCATTTAAAAAACATGAGTGCTAATGACTCCATTCCTTTTTGAGGTTGTATGGGCTGTTGATTGGAGTACACTAAAACAAACCTGATCTCTCTAGGACATTCAGAAACCAAGTTATAAGCCCTCAAAGGTGTAATTGGACTACTTCTTTAAAATGACACCAGGCCCGGTGACCTTTGGGACATGGTTTGACCCCCTATAGGAATGTGCGATCATCATGAAACGTTCAGATGACTTACAACTCAATAGATTCTACCTTCTTGTAACTTTTCAGCCTGATTGTACCTTGTTTTCTCACAAATGAACACAGAATGATGTGAAATTGTGCTTCGTGCAACATAATTCTGGGTTCCATTTAAAAACCATAAGTGCTAATGACTCCATTCCTTTTTGTGGTTGTAGGGGCTGTTGATTGGAGTATACTAAAACAAACCTGATCTCTCTAGGACATTCAGAAGCCAAGTTATAAGCCCACAAATGTGTAACTGGACTACTTCTTTAAATTGACACCAGATCCGGTGACCTTTGGGACATGGTTTGACCCCCTTAGGAAAGTGCGATGATCTTGAAACGTTCAGATCACTTACAACTCAATAGATTCTACCTTCTTGTAACGTTTCAGCCTGATTGGACCTTGTTTTCACACAAATGGACCCAGAATGATGTGAAATTGTGCTTCATGCAACATAATTCTGGGTGCCATTTAAAAACCATAAGTGCTAATGACTCCATTCCTTTTAGTGGTAATGGGGGCTGCTAATTGGAGTACTCTAAATCAAACCTGACCTCTCTAGGATATTCAGAAGCCAAGTTATAAGCCCACAAAGGTGTAACTGGACTAATTCTTTAAAGTGACACCAGGCCCGGTGACCTTTGGGACATGGTTTGACACCCAATAGGAATGTGCGATCATCATGAAACGTTCAGATCACTTACAACTCAATAGATTCTACCTTCTTGTAACGTTTCAGCCTGATTGGACCTTGTTTTCACACAAATGGACCCAGAATGATGTGAAATTGTGCTTCGTGCAATTTAATTCTGGGTGCCATTTAAAAACCATAAGTGCTAATGACTCCATTCCTTTTTGTGGTTGTAGGGGCTGTTGATTGGAGTACACTAAAACAAACCTGATCTCTCTAGAACATTCACAAACCAAGTTATAAGCCCTAAAAGGTGTAACTGGACTACTTCTTTAAAGAGACACCAGGCCCGGTGACCTTTGGGACATGGTTTGACCCCCTATAGGAATGTGCGATCATCATGAAACGTTCAGATCACTTACAACTCAATAGATTCTACCTTCTTGTAACGTTTCAGCCTGATTGGACCTTGTTTTCACACAAATGGACCCAGAATGACGTGAAATTGTGCTTCGTGCAACATAATTCTGGGTGCCATTTACAAACCATAAGTGCTAATGACTCCATTCTTTTTTGTGGTTGTAGGGGTTGTTGGTTGGAGTACATTAAAACAAACCTGATCTCTCTAGGGCATTCAGAAGCCAAGTTATAAGCCCACAAATGTGTAACTGGACTACTTCTTTAAAGTGACACCAGGCCCAGTGACCTTTGGGACATGGTTTGACCCCCTTAGGAAAGTGCTATCAACATGAAACGTTCAGATCACTTACAACTCAATATATTCTACCTTCCTGTAATGTTTCAGCCTGATTGGACCTTGTTTTCACACAAATGAACCCAGAATGATGTGAAATTGTGCTTCGTGCAACATAATTCTGGGTGCCATTTAAAAACCATGAGTGCTAATGACTCCATTCCTTTTTGAGGTTGTATGGGCTGTTGATTGGAGTACACTAAAACAAACCTGATCTCTCTAGGACATTCAGAAACCAAGTTATAAGCCCTCAAAGGTGTAATTGGACTACTTCTTTAAAATGAGACCAGGCCCGGTGACCTTTGGGACATGGTTTGACCCCCTATAGGAATGTGCGATCATCATGAAACGTTCAGATCACTTACAACTCAATAGATTCTACCTTCTTGTAACTTTTCAGCCTGATTGGACCTTGTTTTCTCACAAATGAACACAGAATGATGTGAAATTGTGCTTCGTGCAACATAATTCTGGGTTCCATTTAAAAACCATAAGTGCTAATGACTCCATTCCTTTTAGTGGTAATGGGGGCTGCTAATTGGAGTACTCTAAAACAAACCTGACCTCTCTAGGATATTCAGATGCCAAGTTATAAGCCCACAAAGGTGTAACTGGACTACTTCTTTAAAGTGACACCAGGCCCGGTGACCTTTGGGACATGGTTTGACCCCCAATAGGAATGTGCGATCATCATGAAACGTTCAGATCACTTACAACTCAATAGATTCTACCTTCTTGTAACGTTTCAGCCTGATTGGACCTTGTTTTCACACAAATGGACCCAGAATGATGTGAAATTGTGCTTCGTGCAATTTAATTCTGGGTGCCATTTAAAAACCATAAGTGCTAATGACTCCATTCCTTTTTGTGGTTGTAGGGGCTGTTGATTGGAGTACACTAAAACAAACCTGATCTCTCTAGAACATTCAGAAACCAAGTTATAAGCCCTAAAAGGTGTAACTGGACTACTTCTTTAAAGAGACACCAGGCCCGGTGACCTTTGGGACATGGTTTGACCCCCTATAGGAATGTGCGATCATCATGAAACGTTCAGATCACTTACAACTCAATAGATTCTACCTTCTTGTAACGTTTCAGCCTGATTGGACCTTGTTTTCACACAAATGAACCCAGAATGATGTGAAATTGTGCTTCGTGCAACATAATTCTGGGTGCCATTTAAAAACCATGAGTGCTAATGACTCCATTCCTTTTTGAGGTTGTATGGGCTGTTGATTGGAGTACACTAAAACAAACCTGATCTCTCTAGGACATTCAGAAACCAAGTTATAAGCCCTCAAAGGTGTAATTGGACTACTTCTTTAAAATGAGACCAGGCCCGGTGACCTTTGGGACATGGTTTGACCCCCTATAGGAATGTGCGATCATCATGAAACGTTCAGATCACTTACAACTCAATAGATTCTACCTTCTTGTAACTTTTCAGCCTGATTGGACCTTGTTTTCTCACAAATGAACACAGAATGATGTGAAATTGTGCTTCGTGCAACATAATTCTGGGTTCCATTTAAAAACCATAAGTGCTAATGACTCCATTCCTTTTTGTGGTTGTAGGGGCTGTTGATTGGAGTATACTAAAACAAACCTGATCTCTCTAGGACATTCAGAAGCCAAGTTATAAGCCCACAAATGTGTAACTGGACTACTTCTTTAAATTGACACCAGATCCGGTGACCTTTGGGACATGGTTTGACACCCTTAGGAAAGTGCGATCATCTTGAAACGTTCAGATCACTTACAACTCAATAGATTCTACCTTCTTGTAACGTTTCAGCCTGATTGGACCTTGTTTTCACACAAATGGACCCAGAATGATGTGAAATTGTGCTTCATGCAACATAATTCTGGGTGCCATTTAAAAACCATAAGTGCTAATGACTCCATTCCTTTTAGTGGTAATGGGGGCTGCTAATTGGAGTACTCTAAATCAAACCTGATCTCTCTAGGATATTCAGAAGCCAAGTTATAAGCCCACAAAGGTGTAACTGGACTAATTCTTTAAAGTGACACCAGGCCCGGTGACCTTTGGGACATGGTTTGACCCCCAATAGGAATGTGCGATCATCATGAAACGTTCAGATCACTTACAACTCAATAGATTCTACCTTCTTGTAACGTTTCAGCCTGATTGGACCTTGTTTTCACACAAATTGACCCTGAATGATGTGAAATTGTGCTTCGTGCAACTTAATTCTGGGTGCCATTTAAAAACCATAAGTGCTAATGACTCCATTCCTTTTTGTGGTTGTAGGGGCTGTTGATTGGAGTACACTAAAACAAACCTGATCTCTCTAGGACATTCAGAAGCCAAGTTATAAGCCCACAAATGTGTAACTGGACTACTTCTTTAAATTGACACCAGATCCAGTGACCTTTGGGACATGGTTTGACCCCCTATAGGAATGTGCGATCATCATGAAACGTTCAGATCACTTACAACTCAATAGATTCTACCTTCTTGTAACGTTTCAGCCTGATTGGACCTTGTTTTCACACAAATGGACCCAGAATGATGTGAAATTTGCTTCGTGCAACATAATTCTACGTGCCATTTACAAACCATAAGTGCTAATGACTCCATTCCTTTTTGTGGTTGTAGGGGCTGTTGGTTGGAGAACATTAAAACAAACCTGATCTCTCTAGGACATTCAGAAGCCAAGTTATAAGCCCACAAATGTGTAACTGGACTTCTTCTTTAAATTGACACCAGATCCGGTGACCTTTGGGACATGGTTTGACCCCTTTAGGAAAGTGATATCACAGGGGATCAAACCATGTCCCAAAGGTCACCGGATCTGGTGTCAATTTGAAGAAGTAGTCCAGTTACACATTTGTGGGCTTATAACTTGGCTTCTGAATGTCCTGGAGAGATCAGGTTTGTTTTAATGTACTCCAATCAACAGCCCCTACAACCACAAAAACGAATGGAGTCATTAGCACTTATGGTTTTTAAATGGCACCCAGAATTAAATTGCACGAAGCACAATTTCACATCATTCTGGGTCCATTTGTGTGAAAACAAGGTCCAATCAGGCTGAAACGTTACAAGAAGGTAGAATCTATTGAGTTGTAAGTGATCTGAACGTTTCATGATGATCGCACATTCCTATTGGGGGTCAAACCATGTCCCAAAGGTCACCGGGCCTGGTGTCACTTTAAAGAAGTAGTCCAGTTACACCTTTGTGGGCTTATAACTTGGCATCTGAATATCCTAGAGAGGTCAGGTTTGTTTTAGAGTACTCCAATTAGCAGCCCCCATTACCACTAAAAGGAATGGAGTCATTAGCACTTATGGTTTTTAAATGGAACCCAGAATTATGTTGCACGAAGCACAATTTCACATCATTCTGTGTTCATTTGTGAGAAAACAAGGTCCAATCAGGCTGAAAAGTTACAAGAAGGTAGAATCTATTGAGTTGTAAGTGATCTGAACGTTTCATGATGATCGCACATTCCTATAGGGGGTCAAACCATGTCCCAAAGGTCACCGGGTCTGGTCTCATTTTAAAGAAGTAGTCCAATTACACCTTTGAGGGCTTATAACTTGGTTTCTGAATGTCCTAGAGAGATCAGGTTTGTTTTAGTGTACTCCAATCAACAGCCCATACAACCTCAAAAAGGAATGGAGTCATTAGCACTCATGGTTTTTAAATGGCACCCAGAATTATGTTGCACGAAGCACAATTTCACATCATTCTGGGTTCATTTGTGTGAAAACAAGGTCCTATCAGGCTGAAACATTACAGGAAGGTAGAATATATTGAGTTGTAAGTGATCTGAACGTTTCATGTTGATAGCACTTTCCTAAGGGGGTCAAACCATGTCCCAAAGGTCACTGGGCCTGGTGTCACTTTAAAGAAGTAGTCCAGTTACACATTTGTGGGCTTATAACTTGGCTTCTGAATGCCCTAGAGAGATCAGGTTTGTTTTAATGTACTCCAACCAACAACCCCTACAACCACAAAAAAGAATGGAGTCATTAGCACTTATGGTTTGTAAATGGCACCCAGAATTATGTTGCACGAAGCACAATTTCACGTCATTCTGGGTCCATTTGTGTGAAAACAAGGTCCAATCAGGCTGAAACGTTACAAGAAGGTAGAATCTATTGAGTTGTAAGTGATCTGAACGTTTCATGATGATCGCACATTCCTATAGGGGGTCAAACCATGTCCCAAAGGTCACCGGGCCTGGTGTCTCTTTAAAGAAGTAGTCCAGTTACACCTTTTAGGGCTTATAACTTGGTTTGTGAATGTTCTAGAGAGATCAGGTTTGTTTTAGTGTACTCCAATCAACAGCCCCTACAACCACAAAAAGGAATGGAGTCATTAGCACTTATGGTTTTTAAATGGCACCCAGAATTAAATTGCACGAAGCACAATTTCACATCATTCTGGGTCCATTTGTGTGAAAACAAGGTCCAATCAGGCTGAAACGTTACAAGAAGGTAGAATCTATTGAGTTGTAAGTGATCTGAACGTTTCATGATGATCGCACATTCCTATTGGGTGTCAAACCATGTCCCAAAGGTCACCGGGCCTGGTGTCACTTTAAAGAATTAGTCCAGTTACACCTTTGTGGGCTTATAACTTGGCTTCTGAATATCCTAGAGAGGTCAGGTTTGATTTAGAGTACTCCAATTAGCAGCCCCCATTACCACTAAAAGGAATGGAGTCATTAGCACTTATGGTTTTTAAATGGCACCCAGAATTATGTTGCATGAAGCACAATTTCACATCATTCTGGGTCCATTTGTGTGAAAACAAGGTCCAATCAGGCTGAAACGTTACAAGAAGGTAGAATCTATTGAGTTGTAAGTGATCTGAACGTTTCAAGATCATCGCACTTTCCTAAGGGGGTCAAACCATGTCCCAAAGGTCACCGGATCTGGTGTCAATTTAAAGAAGTAGTCCAGTTACACATTTGTGGGCTTATAACTTGGCTTCTGAATGTCCTAGAGAGATCAGGTTTGTTTTAGTATACTCCAATCAACAGCCCCTACAACCACAAAAAGGAATGGAGTCATTAGCACTTATGGTTTTTAAATGGAACCCAGAATTATGTTGCACGAAGCACAATTTCACATCATTCTGTGTTCATTTGTGAGAAAACAAGGTACAATCAGGCTGAAAAGTTACAAGAAGGTAGAATCTATTGAGTTGTAAGTCATCTGAACGTTTCATGATGATCGCACATTCCTATAGGGGGTCAAACCATGTCCCAAAGGTCACCGGGCCTGGTGTCATTTTAAAGAAGTAGTCCAATTACACCTTTGAGGGCTTATAACTTGGTTTCTGAATGTCCTAGAGAGATCAGGTTTGTTTTAGTGTACTCCAATCAACAGCCCATACAACCTCAAAAAGGAATGGAGTCATTAGCACTCATGTTTTTTAAATGGCACCCAGAATTATGTTGCACGAAGCACAATTTCACATCATTCTGGGTTCATTTGTGTGAAAACAAGGTCCAATCAGGCTGAAACATTACAGGAAGGTAGAATATATCGAGTTGTAAGTGATCTGAACGTTTCATGATGATAGCACTTTCCTAAGGGGGTCAAACCATGTCCCAAAGGTCACTGGGCCTGGTGTCACTTTAAAGAAGTAGTCCAGTTACACATTTGTGGGCTTATAACTTGGCTTCCGAATGCCCTAGAGAGATCAGGTTTGTTTTAATGTACTCCAACCAACAACCCCTACAACCACAAAACAGAATGGAGTCATTAGCACTTAAGGTTTGTAAATGGCACCCAGAATTATGTTGCACGAAGCACAATTTCACGTCATTCTGGGTGCATTTGTGTGAAAACAAGGTCCAATCAGGCTGAAACGTTACAAGAAGGTAGAATCTATTGAGTTGTAAGTGATCTGAACGTTTCATGATGATCGCACATTCCTATAGGGGGTCAAACCATGTCCCAAAGGTCACCGGGCCTGGTGTCTCTTTAAAGAAGTAGTCCAGTTACATCTTTTAGGGCTTATAACTTGGTTTCTGAATGTTCTAGAGAGATCAGGTTTGTTTTAGTGTACTCCAATCAACAGCCCCTACAACCACAAAAAGGAATGGAGTCATTAGCACTTATGGTTTTTAAATGGCACCCAGAATTAAATTGCACGAAGCACAATTTCACATCATTCTGGGTCCATTTGTGTGAAAACAAGGTCCAATCAGGCTGAAACGTTACAAGAAGGTAGAATCTATTGAGTTGTAAGTGATCTGAACGTTTCATGATGATCGCACATTCCTATTGGGGGTCAAACCATGTCCCAAAGGTCACCGGGCCTGGTGTCACTTTAAAGAAGTAGTCCAGTTACACCTTTGTGGGCTTATAACTTGGCATCTGAATATCCTAGAGAGGTCAGGTTTGTTTTAGAGTACTCCAATTAGCAGCCCCCATTACCACTAAAAGGAATGGAGTCATTAGCACTTATGGTTTTTAAATGGCACCCAGAATTATGTTGCATGAAGCACAATTTCACATAATTCTGGGTCCATTTGTGTGAAAACAAGGTCCAATCAGGCTGAAACGTTACACGAAGGTAGAATCTATTGAGTTGTAAGTTATCTGAACGTTTCAAGATGATCGCACTTTCCTAAGGGGGTCAAACCATGTCCCAAAGGTCACCGGATCTGGTGTCAATTTGAAGAAGTAGTCCAGTTACACATTTGTGGGCTTATAACTTGGCTTCTGAATGTCCTAGAGAGATCAGGTTGGTTTTAGTATACTCCAATCAACAGCCCCTACAACCACAAAAAGGAATGGAGTCATTAGCACTTATGGTTTTTAAATGGCACCCAGAATTAAATTGCACAAAGCACAATTTCACATCATTCTGGGTCCATTTGTGTGAAAACAAGGTCCAATCAGGCTGAAACGTTACAAGAAGGTAGAATCTATTGAGTTGTAAGTTATCTGAACGTTTCATGATGATCGCACATTCCTATTGGGGGTCAAACCATGTCCCAAAGGTCACCGGGCCTGGTGTCACTTTAAAGAAGTAGTCCAGTTACACCTTTGTGGGCTTATAACTTGGCATCTGAATATCCTAGAGAGGTCAGGTTTGTTTTAGAGTACTCCAATTAGCAGCCCCCATTACCACTAAAAGGAATGGAGTCATTAGCACTTATGGTTTTTAAATGGCACCCAGAATTATGTTGCATGAAGCACAATTTCACATCATTCTGGGTCCATTTGTGTGAAAACAAGGTCCAATCAGGCTGAAACGTTACAAGAAGGTAGAATCTATTGAGTTGTAAGTTATCTGAACGTTTCAAGATGATCACACTTTCCTAAGGGGGTCAAACCATGTCCCAAAGGTCACCGGATCTGGTGTCAATTTAAAGAAGTAGTCCAGTTACACATTTGTGGGCTTACAACTTGGTTTCTGAATGTCCTAGAGAGATCAGGTTGGTTTTAGTATACTCCAATCAACAGCCCCTACAACCACAAAAAGGAATGGAGTCATTAGCACTTATGGTTTTTAAATGGCACCCAGAATTAAATTGCACAAAGCACAATTTCACATCATTCTGGGTCCATTTGTGTGAAAACAAGGTCCAATCAGGCTGAAACGTTACAAGAAGGTAGAATCTATTGAGTTGTAAGTGATCTGAACGTTTCATGATGATCGCACATTCCTATTGGGGGTCAAACCATGTCCCAAAGGTCACCGGGCCTGGTGTCACTTTAAAGAATTAGTCCAGTTACACCTTTGTGGGCTTATAACTTGGCTTCTGAATATCCTAGAGAGGTCAGGTTTGATTTAGAGTACTCCAATTAGCAGCCCCCATTACCACTAAAAGGAATGGAGTCATTAGCACTTATGGTTTTTAAATGGCACCCAGAATTATGTTGCATGAAGCACAATTTCACATCATTCTGGGTCCATTTGTGTGAAAACAAGGTCCAATCAGGCTGCAACGTTACAAGAAGGTAGAATCTATTGAGTTGTAAGTGATCTGAACGTTTCAAGATGATCGCACTTTCCTAAGGGGGTCAAACCATGTCCCAAAGGTCACCGGATCTGGTGTCAATTTAAAGAAGTAGTCCAGTTACACATTTGTGGGCTTATAACTTGGCTTCTGAATGTCCTAGAGAGATCAGGTTTGTTTTAGTATACTCCAATCAACAACCCCTACAACCACAAAAAGGAATGGAGTCATTAGCACTTATGGTTTTTAAATGGAACCCAGAATTATGTTGCACGAAGCACAATTTCAAATCATTCTGTGTTCATTTGTGAGAAAACAAGGTCCAATCAGGCTGAAAAGTTACAAGAAGGTAGAATCTATTGAGTTGTAAGTGATCTGAACGTTTCATGATGATCGCACATTCCTATAGGGGGTCAAACCATGTCCCAAAGGTCACCGGGCCTGGTGTCATTTTAAAGAAGTAGTCCAATTACACCTTTGAGGGCGTATAACTTGGTTTCTGAATGTCCTAGAGAGATCAGGTTTGTTTTAGTGTACTCCAATCAACAGCCCATACAACCTCAAAAAGGAATGGAGTCATTAGCACTCATGTTTTTTAAATGGCACCCAGAATTATGTTGCACGAAGCACAATTTCACATCATTCTGGGTTCATTTGTGTGAAAACAAGGTCCAATCAGGCTGAAACATTACAAGAAGGTAGAATATATCGAGTTGTAAGTGATCTGAACGTTTCATGATGATAGCACTTTCCTAAGGGGGTCAAACCATGTCCCAAAGGTCACTGGGCCTGGTGTCACTTTAAAGAAGTAGTCCAGTTACACATTTGTGGGCTTATAACTTGGCTTCTGAATGCCCTAGAGAGATCAGGTTTGTTTTAATGTACTCCAACCAACAACCCCTACAACCACAAAACAGAATGGAGTCATTAGCACTTATGGTTTGTAAATGGCACCCAGAATTATGTTGCACGAAGCACAATTTTACGTCATTCTGGGTGCATTTGTGTGAAAACAAGGTCCAATCAGGCTGAAACGTTACAAGAAGGTAGAATCTATTGAGTTGTAAGTGATCTGAACGTTTCATGATGATCGCACATTCCTATAGGGGGTCAAACCATGTCCCAAAGGTCACCGGGCCTGGTGTCTCTTTAAAGAAGTAGTCCAGTTACACCTTTTAGGGCTTATAACTTGGTTTCTGAATGTTCTAGAGAGATCAGGTTTGTTTTAGTGTACTCCAATCAACAGCCCCTACAACCACAAAAAGGAATGGAGTCATTAGCACTTATGGTTTTTAAATGGCACCCAGAATTAAATTGCACGAAGCACAATTTCACATCATTCTGGGTCCATTTGTGTGAAAACAAGGTCCAATCAGGCTGAAACGTTACAAGAAGGTAGAATCTATTGAGTTGTAAGTGATCTGAACGTTTCATGATGATCGCACATTCCTATTGGGGGTCAAACCATGTCCCAAAGGTCACCGGGCCTGGTGTCACTTTAAAGAAGTAGTCCAGTTACACCTTTGTGGGCTTATAACTTGGCATCTGAATATCCTAGAGAGGTCAGGTTTGTTTTAGAGTACTCCAATTAGCAGCCCCCATTACCACTAAAAGGAATGGAGTCATTAGCACTTATGGTTTTTAAATGGAACCCAGAATTATGTTGCACGAAGCACAATTTCACATCATTCTGTGTTCATTTGTGAGAAAACAAGGTCCAATCAGGCTGAAAAGTTACAAGAAGGTAGAATCTATTGAGTTGTAAGTGATCTGAACGTTTCATGATGATCGCACATTCCTATAGGGGGTCAAACCATGTCCCAAAGGTCACCGGGCCTGGTCTCATTTTAAAGAAGTAGTCCAATTACACCTTTGAGGGCTTATAACTTGGTTTCTGAATGTCCTAGAGAGATCAGGTTTGTTTTAGTGTACTCCAATCAACAGCCCATACAACCTCAAAAAGGAATGGAGTCATTAGCACTCATGGTTTTTAAATGGCACCCAGAATTATGTTGCACGAAGCACAATTTCACATCATTCTGGGTTCATTTGTGTGAAAACAAGGTCCAATCAGGCTGAAACATTACAGGAAGGTAGAATATATTGAGTTGTAAGTGATCTGAACGTTTCATGTTGATAGCACTTTCCTAAGGGGGTCAAACCATGTCCCAAAGGTCACTGGGCCTGGTGTCACTTTAAAGAAGTAGTCCAGTTACACATTTGTGGGCTTATAACTTGGCTTCTGAATGCCCTAGAGAGATCAGGTTTGTTTTAATGTACTCCAACCAACAACCCCTACAACCACAAAAAAGAATGGAGTCATTAGCACTTATGGTTTGTAAATGGCACCCAGAATTATGTTGCACGAAGCACAATTTCACGTCATTCTGGGTCCATTTGTGTGAAAACAAGGTCCAATCAGGCTGAAACGTTACAAGAAGGTAGAATCTATTGAGTTGTAAGTGATCTGAACGTTTCATGATGATCGCACATTCCTATAGGGGGTCAAACCATGTCCCAAAGGTCACAGGGCCTGGTGTCTCTTTAAAGAAGTAGTCCAGTTACACCTTTTAGGGCTTATAACTTGGTTTGTGAATGTTCTAGAGAGATCAGGTTTGTTTTAGTGTACTCCAATCAACAGCCCCTACAACCACAAAAAGGAATGGAGTCATTAGCACTTATGGTTTTTAAATGGCACCCAGAATTAAATTGCACGAAGCACAATTTCACATCATTCTGGGTCCATTTGTGTGAAAACAAGGTCCAATCAGGCTGAAACGTTACAAGAAGGTAGAATCTATTGAGTTGTAAGTGATCTGAACGTTTCATGATGATCGCACATTCCTATTGGGTGTCAAACCATGTCCCAAAGGTCACCGGGCCTGGTGTCACTTTAAAGAATTAGTCCAGTTACACCTTTGTGGGCTTATAACTTGGCTTCTGAATATCCTAGAGAGGTCAGGTTTGATTTAGAGTACTCCAATTAGCAGCCCCCATTACCACTAAAAGGAATGGAGTCATTAGCACTTATGGTTTTTAAATGGCACCCAGAATTATGTTGCATGAAGCACAATTTCACATCATTCTGGGTCCATTTGTGTGAAAACAAGGTCCAATCAGGCTGAAACGTTACAAGAAGGTAGAATCTATTGAGTTGTAAGTGATCTGAACGTTTCAAGATCATCGCACTTTCCTAAGGGGGTCAAACCATGTCCCAAAGGTCACCCGATCTGGTGTCAATTTAAAGAAGTAGTCCAGTTACACATTTGTGGGCTTATAACTTGGCTTCTGAATGTCCTAGAGAGATCAGGTTTGTTTTAGTATACTCCAATCAACAGCCCCTACAACCACAAAAAGGAATGGAGTCATTAGCACTTATGGTTTTTAAATGGAACCCAGAATTATGTTGCACGAAGCACAATTTCACATCATTCTGTGTTCATTTGTGAGAAAACAAGGTACAATCAGGCTGAAAAGTTACAAGAAGGTAGAATCTATTGAGTTGTAAGTCATCTGAACGTTTCATGATGATCGCACATTCCTATAGGGGGTCAAACCATGTCCCAAAGGTCACCGGGCCTGGTGTCATTTTAAAGAAGTAGTCCAATTACACCTTTGAGGGCTTATAACTTGGTTTCTGAATGTCCTAGAGAGATCAGGTTTGTTTTAGTGTACTCCAATCAACAGCCCATACAACCTCAAAAAGGAATGGAGTCATTAGCACTCATGTTTTTTAAATGGCACCCAGAATTATGTTGCACGAAGCACAATTTCACATCATTCTGGGTTCATTTGTGTGAAAACAAGGTCCAATCAGGCTGAAACATTACAGGAAGGTAGAATATATCGAGTTGTAAGTGATCTGAACGTTTCATGATGATAGCACTTTCCTAAGGGGGTCAAACCATGTCCCAAAGGTCACTGGGCCTGGTGTCACTTTAAAGAAGTAGTCCAGTTACACATTTGTGGGCTTATAACTTGGCTTCTGAATGCCCTAGAGAGATCAGGTTTGTTTTAATGTACTCCAACCAACAACCCCTACAACCACAAAACAGAATGGAGTCATTAGCACTTAAGGTTTGTAAATGGCACCCAGAATTATGTTGCACGAAGCACAATTTCACGTCATTCTGGGTGCATTTGTGTGAAAACAAGGTCCAATCAGGCTGAAACGTTACAAGAAGGTAGAATCTATTGAGTTGTAAGTGATCTGAACGTTTCATGATGATCGCACATTCCTATAGGGGGTCAAACCATGTCCCAAAGGTCACCGGGCCTGGTGTCTCTTTAAAGAAGTAGTCCAGTTACATCTTTTAGGGCTTATAACTTGGTTTCTGAATGTTCTAGAGAGATCAGGTTTGTTTTAGTGTACTCCAATCAACAGCCCCTACAACCACAAAAAGGAATGGAGTCATTAGCACTTATGGTTTTTAAATGGCACCCAGAATTAAATTGCACGAAGCACAATTTCACATCATTCTGGGTCCATTTGTGTGAAAACAAGGTCCAATCAGGCTGAAACGTTACAAGAAGGTAGAATCTATTGAGTTGTAAGTGATCTGAACGTTTCATGATGATCGCACATTCCTATTGGGGGTCAAACCATGTCCCAAAGGTCACCGGGCCTGGTGTCACTTTAAAGAAGTAGTCCAGTTACACCTTTGTGGGCTTATAACTTGGCATCTGAATATCCTAGAGAGGTCAGGTTTGTTTTAGAGTACTCCAATTAGCAGCCCCCATTACCACTAAAAGGAATGGAGTCATTAGCACTTATGGTTTTTAAATGGCACCCAGAATTATGTTGCATGAAGCACAATTTCACATAATTCTGGGTCCATTTGTGTGAAAACAAGGTCCAATCAGGCTGAAACGTTACACGAAGGTAGAATCTATTGAGTTGTAAGTTATCTGAACGTTTCAAGATGATCGCACTTTCCTAAGGGGGTCAAACCATGTCCCAAAGGTCACCGGATCTGGTGTCAATTTGAAGAAGTAGTCCAGTTACACATTTGTGGGCTTATAACTTGGCTTCTGAATGTCCTAGAGAGATCAGGTTGGTTTTAGTGTACTCCAATCAACAGCCCCTACAACCTCAAAAAGGAATGGAGTCATTAGCACTTATGGTTTTTAAATGGCACCCAGAATTAAGTTGCACGAAGCACAATTTCACATCATTCTGGGTCCATTTGTGTGAAAACAAGGTCCAATCAGGCTGAAACGTTACAAGAAGGTAGAATCTATTGAGTTGTAAGTGATCTGAACCTTTCATGATGATCGCACATTCCTATTGGGGGTCAAACCATGTCCCAAAGGTCACCGGGCCTGGTGTCACTTTAAAGAATTAGTCCAGTTACACCTTTGTGGGCTTACAACTTGGCTTCTGAATATCCTAGAGAGGTCAGGTTTTATTTAGAGTACTCCAATTAGCAGCCCCCATTACCACTAAAAGGAATAGAGTCATTAGCACTTATGGTTTTTAAATGGCACCCAGAATTATGTTGCATGAAGCACAATTTCACATCATTCTGGGTCCATTTGTGTGAAAACAAGGTCCAATCAGGCTGAAACGTTACAAGAAGGTAGAATCTATTGAGTTGTAAGTGATCTGAACGTTTCAAGATGATCGCACTTTCCTAAGGGGGTCAAACCATGTCCCAAACGTCACCGGATCTAGTGTCAATTTAAAGAAGTAGTCCAGTTACACATTTGTGGGCTTATAACTTGGCTTCTGAATGTCCTAGAGAGATCAGGTTTGTTTTAGTATACTCCAATCAACAGCCCCTACAACCACAAAAAGGAATGGAGTCATTAGCACTTATGGTTTTTAAATGGAACCCAGAATTATGTTGCACGAAGCACAATTTCACATCATTCTGTGTTCATTTGTGAGAAAACAAGGTCCAATCAGGCTGAAAAGTTACAAGAAGGTAGAATCTATTGAGTTGTAAGTGATCTGAACGTTTCATGATGATCGCACATTCCTATAGGGGGTCAAACCATGTCCCAAAGGTCACCGGGCCTGGTGTCATTTTAAAGAAGTAGTCCAATTACACCTTTGAGGGCTTATAACTTGGTTTCTGAATATCCTAGAGAGATCAGGTTTGTTTTAGTGTACTCCAATCAACAGCCCATACAACCTCAAAAAGGAATGGAGTCATTATCACTTATGGTTTTTAAATGGCACTCAGAATTATGTTGCACGAAGCACAATTTCACATCATTCTGGGTTCATTTGTGTGAAAACAAGGTCCAATCAGGCTGAAACATTACAGGAAGGTAGAATATATTGAGTTGTAAGTGATCTGAACGTTTCATGATGATAGCACTTTCCTAAGGGGGTCAAACCATGTCCCAAAGGTCACTGGGCCTGGTGTCACTAAAGAAGTAGTCCAGTTACACATTTGTGGGCTTATAACTTGGCTTCTGAATGCCCTAGAGAGATCAGGTTTGTTTTAATGTACTCCAACCAACAACCCCTACAACCACAAAAAAGAATGGAGTCATTAGCACTTACGTTTTGTAAATGGCACCCAGAATTATGTTGCACGAAGCACAATTTCACGTCATTCTGGGTCCATTTGTGTGAAAACAAGGTCCAATCAGGCTGAAACGTTACAAGAAGGTAGAATCTATTGAGTTGTAAGTGATCTGAACGTTTCATGATGATCGCACATTCCTATAGGGGGTCAAACCATGTCCCAAAGGTCACCGGGCCTGGTGTCTCTTTAAAGAAGTAGTCCAGTTACACCATTTTAGGGCTTATAACTTGGTTTCTGAATGTTCAAGAGAGATCATGTTTGTTTTAGTGTACTCCAATCAACAGCCCCTACAACCACAAAAAGGAATGGAGTCATTAGCACTTATGGTTTTTAAATGGCACCCAGAATTATGTTGCACGAATCATAATTTCACATCATTCTGGGTTCTTTTGTGTGAAAACAAGGTCCAATCAGGCTGAAACGTTACAGGAAGTTAGAATCTATTGAGTTGTAAGTGATCTGAACGTTTCATGATGATAGCACTTTCCTAAGGGGGTCAAACCATGTCCCAAAGGTCACCGGATCTGGTGTCAATTTAAAGAAGTAGTCCAGTTACACATTTGTGGGCTTATAACTTGGCTTCTCAATGTCCTAGAGAGATCAGGTTTGTTTTAATGTTCTCCAACCAACAGCCCCTACAACCACAAAAAGGAATGGAGTCATTAGCACTTATGGTTTGTAAATGACACCTAGAATTATGTTGCACGAAGCACAATTTCACATCATTCTGGGTCCATTTGTGTGAAAACAAGGTCTAATCAGGCTGAAACGTTACAAGAAGGTAGAATCTATTGAGTTGTAAGTGATCTGAACGTTTCATGATGATCGCACATTCCTAGAGGGGGTCAAACCATGTCCCAAAGGTCACCAGGCCTGGTGTCACTTTAAAGAAGTAGAGTAGTCCAATTACACCTTTGAGGGCTTATATCTTGGTTTCTGAATGTCCTAGAGAGATCAGGTTTGTTTTAGTGAACTCCAATCAACAGCCCCTACAACCTCAAAAAGGAATTGAGTCATTAGCACTTATGGTTTTTAAATGGCACCCAGAATTATGTTGCACGAAGCACAATTTCACATCATTCTGGGTCCATTTGTGTGAAAACAAGGTCCAATCAGGCTGAAACGTTACAAGAAGGTAGAATCTATTGAGTTGTAAGTGATCTGAACGTTTCATGATGATCGCACATTCCTATAGGGGGTCAAACCATGTCCCAAAGTTCACCGGGCCTGGTGTCTCTTTAAAGTAGTCCAATTACACCTTTAAGGGCTTATAACTTGGTTTCTGAATGTCCTAGAGAGGTCAGGTTTGTTTTAGAGTACTCCAATTAGCAGCCCCCATTACCACTAAAAGGAATGGAGTCATTAGCACTTATGGTTTTTAAATGGCACCCAGAATTATGTTGCACGAAGCACAATTTCACATCATTCTGGGTTCATTTGTGTGAAAACAAGGTACAATCAGGCTGAAACGTTACAGGAAGGTAGAATCTATTGAGTTGTAAGGGATCTGAACGTTTCATGATGATAGCACTTTCCTAAGGGGGTCAAACCATGTCCGAAAGGTCACCGGATCTGGTGTCAATTTAAAGAAGTAGTCCAGTTACACATTTGTGGGCTTATAACTTGGCTTCTCAATGTCCTAGAGAGATCAGGTTTGTTTTAGTATACTCCAATCAACAGCCCCTACAACCACAAAAAGGAATGGAGTCATTAGCACTTATGGTTTTTAAATGGAACCCAGAATTATGTTGCACGAAGCACAATTTCACATCATTCTGTGTTCATTTGTGAGAAAACAAGGTACAATCAGGCTGAAAAGTTACAAGAAGGTAGAATCTATTGAGTTGTAAGTCATCTGAACGTTTCATGATGATCGCACATTCCTATAGGGGGTCAAACCATGTCCCAAAGGTCACCGGGCCTGGTGTCATTTTAAAGAAGTAGTCCAATTACACCTTTGAGGGCTTATAACTTGGTTTCTGAATGTCCTAGAGAGATCAGGTTTGTTTTAGTGTACTCCAATCAACAGCCCATACAACCTCAAAAAGGAATGGAGTCATTAGCACTCATGTTTTTTAAATGGCACCCAGAATTATGTTGCACGAAGCACAATTTCACATCATTCTGGGTTCATTTGTGTGAAAACAAGGTCCAATCAGGCTGAAACATTACAGGAAGGTAGAATATATCGAGTTGTAAGTGATCTGAACGTTTCATGATGATAGCACTTTCCTAAGGGGGTCAAACCATGTCCCAAAGGTCACTGGGCCTGGTGTCACTTTAAAGAAGTAGTCCAGTTACACATTTGTGGGCTTATAACTTGGCTTCTGAATGCCCTAGAGAGATCAGGTTTGTTTTAATGTACTCCAACCAACAACCCCTACAACCACAAAACAGAATGGAGTCATTAGCACTTAAGGTTTGTAAATGGCACCCAGAATTATGTTGCACGAAGCACAATTTCACGTCATTCTGGGTGCATTTGTGTGAAAACAAGGTCCAATCAGGCTGAAACGTTACAAGAAGGTAGAATCTATTGAGTTGTAAGTGATCTGAACGTTTCATGATGATCGCACATTCCTATAGGGGGTCAAACCATGTCCCAAAGGTCACCGGGCCTGGTGTCTCTTTAAAGAAGTAGTCCAGTTACATCTTTTAGGGCTTATAACTTGGTTTCTGAATGTTCTAGAGAGATCAGGTTTGTTTTAGTGTACTCCAATCAACAGCCCCTACAACCACAAAAAGGAATGGAGTCATTAGCACTTATGGTTTTTAAATGGCACCCAGAATTAAATTGCACGAAGCACAATTTCACATCATTCTGGGTCCATTTGTGTGAAAACAAGGTCCAATCAGGCTGAAACGTTACAAGAAGGTAGAATCTATTGAGTTGTAAGTGATCTGAACGTTTCATGATGATCGCACATTCCTATTGGGGGTCAAACCATGTCCCAAAGGTCACCGGGCCTGGTGTCACTTTAAAGAAGTAGTCCAGTTACACCTTTGTGGGCTTATAACTTGGCATCTGAATATCCTAGAGAGGTCAGGTTTGTTTTAGAGTACTCCAATTAGCAGCCCCCATTACCACTAAAAGGAATGGAGTCATTAGCACTTATGGTTTTTAAATGGCACCCAGAATTATGTTGCATGAAGCACAATTTCACATAATTCTGGGTCCATTTGTGTGAAAACAAGGTCCAATCAGGCTGAAACGTTACACGAAGGTAGAATCTATTGAGTTGTAAGTTATCTGAACGTTTCAAGATGATCGCACTTTCCTAAGGGGGTCAAACCATGTCCCAAAGGTCACCGGATCTGGTGTCAATTTGAAGAAGTAGTCCAGTTACACATTTGTGGGCTTATAACTTGGCTTCTGAATGTCCTAGAGAGATCAGGTTGGTTTTAGTATACTCCAATCAACAGCCCCTACAACCACAAAAAGGAATGGAGTCATTAGCACTTATGGTTTTTAAATGGCACCCAGAATTAAATTGCACAAAGCACAATTTCACATCATTCTGGGTCCATTTGTGTGAAAACAAGGTCCAATCAGGCTGAAACGTTACAAGAAGGTAGAATCTATTGAGTTGTAAGTTATCTGAACGTTTCATGATGATCGCACATTCCTATTGGGGGTCAAACCATGTCCCAAAGGTCACCGGGCCTGGTGTCACTTTAAAGAAGTAGTCCAGTTACACCTTTGTGGGCTTATAACTTGGCATCTGAATATCCTAGAGAGGTCAGGTTTGTTTTAGAGTACTCCAATTAGCAGCCCCCATTACCACTAAAAGGAATGGAGTCATTAGCACTTATGGTTTTTAAATGGCACCCAGAATTATGTTGCATGAAGCACAATTTCACATCATTCTGGGTCCATTTGTGTGAAAACAAGGTCCAATCAGGCTGAAACGTTACAAGAAGGTAGAATCTATTGAGTTGTAAGTTATCTGAACGTTTCAAGATGATCACACTTTCCTAAGGGGGTCAAACCATGTCCCAAAGGTCACCGGATCTGGTGTCAATTTAAAGAAGTAGTCCAGTTACACATTTGTGGGCTTACAACTTGGTTTCTGAATGTCCTAGAGAGATCAGGTTGGTTTTAGTATACTCCAATCAACAGCCCCTACAACCACAAAAAGGAATGGAGTCATTAGCACTTATGGTTTTTGAATGGCACCCAGAATTAAATTGCACAAAGCACAATTTCACATCATTCTGGGTCCATTTGTGTGAAAACAAGGTCCAATCAGGCTGAAACGTTACAAGAAGGTAGAATCTATTGAGTTGTAAGTTATCTGAACGTTTCATGATGATCGCACATTCCTATTGGGGGTCAAACCATGTCCCAAAGGTCACCGGGCCTGGTGTCACTTTAAAGAAGTAGTCCAGTTACACCTTTGTGGGCTTATAACTTGGCATCTGAATATCCTAGAGAGGTCAGGTTTGTTTTAGAGTACTCCAATTAGCAGCCCCCATTACCACTAAAAGGAATGGAGTCATTAGCACTTATGGTTTTTAAATGGCACCCAGAATTATGTTGCATGAAGCACAATTTCACATCATTCTGGGTCCATTTGTGTGAAAACAAGGTCCAATCAGGCTGAAACGTTACAAGAAGGTAGAATCTATTGAGTTGTAAGTTATCTGAACGTTTCAAGATGATCACACTTTCCTAAGGGGGTCAAACCATGTCCCAAAGGTCACCGGATCTGGTGTCAATTTAAAGAAGTAGTCCAGTTACACATTTGTGGGCTTACAACTTGGTTTCTGAATGTCCTAGAGAGATCAGGTTTGTTTTAGTGTACTCCAATCAACAGCCCCTACAACCTCAAAAAGGAATGGAGTCATTAGCACTTATGGTTTTTAAATGGCACCCAGAATTAAGTTGCACGAAGCACAATTTCACATCATTCTGGGTCAATTTGTGTGAAAACAAGGTCCAATCAGGCTGAAACGTTACAAGAAGGTAGAATCTATTGAGTTGTAATTGATCTGAACCTTTCATGATGATCGCACATTCCTATTGGGGGTCAAACCATGTCCCAAAGGTCACCGGGCCTGGTGTCACTTTAAAGAATTAGTCCAGTTACACCTTTGTGGGCTTACAACTTGGCTTCTGAATATCCTAGAGAGGTCAGGTTTTATTTAGAGTACTCCAATTAGCAGCCCCCATTACCACTAAAAGGAATAGAGTCATTAGCACTTATGGTTTTTAAATGGCACCCAGAATTATGTTGCATGAAGCACAATTTCACATCATTCTGGGTCCATTTGTGTGAAAACAAGGTCCAATCAGGCTGAAACGTTACAAGAAGGTAGAATCTATTGAGTTGTAAGTGATCTGAACGTTTCAAGATGATCGCACTTTCCTAAGGGGGTCAAACCATGTCCCAAACGTCACCGGATCTAGTGTCAATTTAAAGAAGTAGTCCAGTTACACATTTGTGGGCTTATAACTTGGCTTCTGAATGTCCTAGAGAGATCAGGTTTGTTTTAGTATACTCCAATCAACAGCCCCTACAACCACAAAAAGGAATGGAGTCATTAGCACTTATGGTTTTTAAATGGAACCCAGAATTATGTTGCACGAAGCACAATTTCACATCATTCTGTGTTCATTTGTGAGAAAACAAGGTCCAATCAGGCTGAAAAGTTACAAGAAGGTAGAATCTATTGAGTTGTAAGTGATCTGAACGTTTCATGATGATCGCACATTCCTATAGGGGGTCAAACCATGTCCCAAAGGTCACCGGGCCTGGTGTCATTTTAAAGAAGTAGTCCAATTACACCTTTGAGGGCTTATAACTTGGTTTCTGAATGTCCTAGAGAGATCAGGTTTGTTTTAGTGTACTCCAATCAACAGCCCATACAACCTCAAACAGGAATGGAGTCATTATCACTTATGGTTTTTAAATGGCACTCAGAATTATGTTGCACGAAGCACAATTTCACATCATTCTGGGTTCATTTGTGTGAAAACAAGGTCCAATCAGGCTGAAACATTACAGGAAGGTAAAATATATTGAGTTGTAAGTGATCTGAACGTTTCATGATGATAGCACTTTCCTAAGGGGGTCAAACCATGTCCCAAAGGTCACTGGGCCTGGTGTCACTAAAGAAGTAGTCCAGTTACACATTTGTGGGCTTATAACTTGGCTTCTGAATGCCCTAGAGAGATCAGGTTTGTTTTAATGTACTCCAACCAACAACCCCTACAACCACAAAAAAGAATGGAGTCATTAGCACTTACGTTTTGTAAATGGCACCCAGAATTATGTTGCACGAAGCACAATTTCACGTCATTCTGGGTCCATTTGTGTGAAAACAAGGTCCAATCAGGCTGAAACGTTACAAGAAGGTAGAATCTATTGAGTTGTAAGTGATCTGAACGTTTCATGATGATCGCACATTCCTATAGGGGGTCAAACCATGTCCCAAAGGTCACCGGGCCTGGTGTCTCTTTAAAGAAGTAGTCCAGTTACACCATTTTAGGGCTTATAACTTGGTTTCTGAATGTTCAAGAGAGATCATGTTTGTTTTAGTGTACTCCAATCAACAGCCCCTACAACCACAAAAAGGAATGGAGTCATTAGCACTTATGGTTTTTAAATGGCACCCAGAATTATGTTGCACGAATCATAATTTCACATCATTCTGGGTTCTTTTGTGTGAAAACAAGGTCCAATCAGGCTGAAACGTTACAGGAAGTTAGAATCTATTGAGTTGTAAGTGATCTGAACGTTTCATGATGATAGCACTTTCCTAAGGGGGTCAAACCATGTCCCAAAGGTCACCGGATCTGGTGTCAATTTAAAGAAGTAGTCCAGTTACACATTTGTGGGCTTATAACTTGGCTTCTCAATGTCCTAGAGTGATCAGGTTTGTTTTAATGTTCTCCAACCAACAGCCCCTACAACCACAAAAAGGAATGGAGTCATTAGCACTTATGGTTTGTAAATGGCACCTAGAATTATGTTGCACGAAGCACAATTTCACATCATTCTGGGTCCATTTGTGTGAAAACAAGGTCTAATCAGGCTGAAACGTTACAAGAAGGTAGAATCTATTGAGTTGTAAGTGATCTGAACGTTTCATGATGATCGCACATTCCTAGAGGGGGTCAAACCATGTCCCAAAGGTCACCAGGCCTGGTGTCACTTTAAAGAAGTAGAGTAGTCCAATTACACCTTTGAGGGCTTATAACTTGGTTTCTGAATGTCCTAGAGAGATCAGGTTTGTTTTAGTGAACTCCAATCAACAGCCCCTACAACCTCAAAAAGGAATTGAGTCATTAGCACTTATGGTTTTTAAATGGCACCCAGAATTATGTTGCACGAAGCACAATTTCACATCATTCTGGGTCCATTTGTGTGAAAACAAGGTCCAATCAGGCTGAAACGTTACAAGAAGGTAGAATCTATTGAGTTGTAAGTGATCTGAACGTTTCATGATGATCGCACATTCCTATAGGGGGTCAAACCATGTCCCAAAGTTCACCGGGCCTGGTGTCTCTTTAAAGTAGTCCAATTACACCTTTAAGGGCTTATAACTTGGTTTCTGAATGTCCTAGAGAGGTCAGGTTTGTTTTAGAGTACTCCAATTAGCAGCCCCCATTACCACTAAAAGGAATGGAGTCATTAGCACTTATGGTTTTTAAATGGCACCCAGAATTATGTTGCACGAAGCACAATTTCACATCATTCTGGGTTCATTTGTGTGAAAACAAGGTACAATCAGGCTGAAACGTTACAGGAAGGTAGAATCTATTGAGTTGTAAGGGATCTGAACGTTTCATGATGATAGCACTTTCCTAAGGGGGTCAAACCATGTCCGAAAGGTCACCGGATCTGGTGTCAATTTAAAGAAGTAGTCCAGTTACACATTTGTGGGCATATAACTTGGCTTCTCAATGTCCTAGAGAGATCAGGTTTGTTTTAGTATACTCCAATCAACAGCCCCTACAACCACAAAAAGAAATGGAGTCATTAGCACTTATGGTTTTTAAATGGCACCCAGAATTATGTTGCACGATGCACAATTTCTCATCATACTGGGTTCATTTGTGTGAAAACAAGGTCCAATCAGGCTCAAACATTACAGGAAGGTAGAATCTATTGAGTTGTAAGTGATCTGAACGTTTCATGATGATCACACATTCCTATAGGGGGTCAAACCATGTCCCAAAGGTCACCGGGCCTGGTGTCACTTTAAAGAAGTAGTCCAATTACACCTTTGTGGGCTTATAACTTGGTTTCTGAATGTCCTAGAGAGATCAGGTTTGTTTTAGTGTACTCCAATCAACAGCCCCTACAACCTCAAAAAGGAATGGAGTCATTAGCACTTATGGTTTTTAAATGGCACCCAGAATTATGTTGCACGAATCATAATTTCACATCATTCTGGGTTCATTTGTGTGAAAACAAGGTCCAATCAGGCTGAAACGTTACAGAAAGTTAGAATCTATCGAGTTGTAAGTGATCTGAACGTTTCATGATGATAGCACTTTCCTAAGGGGGTCAAACCATGTCCCAAAGGTCACCGGATCTGGTGTCAATTTAAAGAAGTAGTCCAGTTACACATTTGTGGGCTTATAACTTGGCTTTTGAATGTCCTAGAGAGATCAGGTTTGTTTTAATGTTCTCCAACCAACAGCCCCTACAACCACAAAAAGGAATGGAGTCATTAGCACTTATGGTTTGTAAATGGCACCTAGAATTATGTTGCATGAAGCACAATTTCACATCATTCTGGGTCCATTTGTGTGAAAACAAGGTCCAATCAGGCTGAAACGTTACAAGAAGGTATAATCTATTGAGTTGTAAGTGATCTGAACGTTTCATGATGATCGCACATTCCTATTGGGGGTCAAACCATGTCCCAAAGGTCACGGGGCCTGGTGTCACTTTAAAGAAGTAGTCCAGTTACACCTTTGTGGGCTTATAACTTGGCTTCTGAATATCCTAGATAGGTCAGGTTTGCTTTAGAGTACTCCAATTAGCAGCCCCCATTACCACAAAAAGGAATGGAGTGATTAGCACTTATGGTTTTTAAATGGCACCCAGAATTATGTTGCACGAAGCACAATTTCACATCATTCTGGGTTCATTTGTGTGAAAAAAAGGTCCAATCAGGCTGAAACGTTATAGGAAGGTAGAATCTATTGAGTTGTAAGTGATCTGAACGTTTCATGATGATAGCACATTACTGAGGGGGTCAAACCATGTCCCAAAGGTCACCGGATCTGGTGTCAATTTAAAGAAGTAGTCCAGTTACACATTTGTGGGCTTATAACTTGGCTTCTGAATGTCCTAGAGAGATCAGGTTTATTTTAGCATACTCCAATCAACAGCCCCTACAACCACAAAAAGGAATGGAGTCATTCGCACTTATGGTTTTTAAATGGCACCCAGAATTATGTTGCACGAAGCACAATTTCACATCATTCTGGGTTCATTTGTGTGAAAACAAGGTCCAATCAGGCTGAAACTTTACAGGAAGGTAGAATCTATTGAGTTGTAAGTGATCTGAACGTTTCATGATGATAGCGCTTTCCTAAGGGGGTCAAACCCTGTCCCAAAGGTCACCGGATCTGGTGTCAATTTAAAGAAGTAGTCCAGTTACACATTTGTGGGCTTATAACTTGGCTTCTGAATGTCCTAGAGAGATCAGGTTTGTTTTAATGTACTCCAATCAACAGCCCCTACAACCACAAAAAGGAATGGAGTCATTAGCACTTATGGTTTTTAAATGGCACCCAGGATTATGTTGCACGAAGCACAATTTCACATCATTCTGGGTTCATTTGTGTGAAAACAAGGTACAATCAGGCTGAAACGTTACAGAAAGGTAGAATCTATTGAATTGTAAGTGATCTGAACGTTTCATGATGATCGCACATTCCTATAGGGGGTCAAACCATGTCCCTAAGGTCACCGGGCCTGGTGTCACTTTAAAGAAGTAGTCCAATTACACCTTTGTGGGCTTATAACTTGGTTTCTGAATGTCCTAGAGAGATCAGGTTTGTTTTAGTGTACTCCAATCAACAGCCCCTACAACCACAAAAAGGAATGGAGTCATTAGCACTTATGGTTTTTAAATGGCACCCAGAATTATGTTGCACGAATCATAATTTCACATCATTCTGGGTTCTTTTGTGTGAAAACAAGGTCCAATCAGGCTGAAACGTTACAGGAAGTTAGAATCTATTGAGTTGTAAGTGATCTGAACGTTTCATGATGATAGCACTTTCCTAAGGGGGTCAAACCATGTCCCAAAGGTCACCGGATCTGGTGTCAATTTAAAGAAGTAGTCCAGTTACACATTTGTGGGCTTATAACTTGGCTTCTCAATGTCCTAGAGAGATCAGGTTTGTTTTAATGTTCTCCAACCAACAGCCCCTACAACCACAAAAAGGAATGGAGTCATTAGCACTTATGGTTTGTAAATGGCACCTAGAATTATGTTGCACGAAGCACAATTTCACATCATTCTGGGTCCATTTGTGTGAAAACAAGGTCTAATCAGGCTGAAACGTTACAAGAAGGTAGAATCTATTGAGTTGTAAGTGATCTGAACGTTTCATGATGATCGCACATTCCTAGAGGGGGTCAAACCATGTCCCAAAGGTCACCGGGCCTGGTGTCACTTTAAAGAAGTAGTCCAATTACACCTTTGAGGGCTTATAACTTGGTTTCTGAATGTCCTAGAGAGATCAGGTTTGTTTTAGTGAACTCCAATCAACAGCCCCTACAACCTCAAAAAGGAATTGAGTCATTAGCACTTATGGTTTTTAAATGGCACCCAGAATTATGTTGCACAAAGCACAATTTCACATCATTCTGGGTCCATTTGTGTGAAAACAAGGTCCAATCAGGCTGAAACGTTACAAGAAGGTAGAATCTATTGAGTTGTAAGTGATCTGAACGTTTCATGATGATCGCACATTCCTATAGGGGGTCAAACCATGTCCCAAAGGTCACCGGGCCTGGTGTCTCTTTAAAGTAGTCCAATTACACCTTTAAGGGCTTATAACTTGGTTTCTGAATGTCCTAGAGAGGTCAGGTGTGTTTTAGAGTACTCCAATTAGCAGCCCCCATTACCAATAAAAGGAATGGAGTCATTAGCACTTATGGTTTTTAAGTGGCACCCAGGATTATGTTGCACGAAGCACAATTTCACATCATTCTGGGTTCATTTGTGTGAAAACAAGGTACAATCAGGCTGAAACGTTACAGGAAGGTAGAATCTATTGAATTGTAAGTGATCTGAACGTTTCATGATGATCGCACATTCCTATAGGGGGTCAAACCATGTCCCAAAGGTCACCGGGCCTGGTGTCACTTTAAAGAAGTAGTCCAATTACACCTTTGTGGGCTTATAACTTGGTTTCTGAATGTCCTAGAGAGATCAGGTTTGTTTTAGTGTACTCCAATCAACAGCCCCTACAACCACAAAAAGGAATGGAGTCATTAGCACTTATGGTTTTTAAATGGCACCCAGAATTATGTTGCACGAATCATAATTTCACATCATTCTGGGTTCTTTTGTGTGAAAACAAGGTCCAATCAGGCTGAAACGTTACAGGAAGTTAGAATCTATTGAGTTGTAAGTGATCTGAACATTTCATGATGATAGCACTTTCCTAAGGGGGTCAAACCATGTCCCAAAGGTCACCGGATCTGGTGTCAATTTAAAGAAGTAGTCCAGTTACACATTTGTGGGCTTATAACTTGGCTTCTCAATGTCCTAGAGAGATCAGGTTTGTTTTAATGTTCTCCAACCAACAGCCCCTACAACCACAAAAAGGAATGGAGTCATTAGCACTTATGGTTTGTAAATGGCACCTAGAATTATGTTGCACGAAGCATAATTTCACGTCATTCTGGGTCCATTTGTGTGAAAACAAGGTCTAATCAGGCTGAAACGTTACAAGAAGGTAGAATCTATTGAGTTGTAAGTGATCTGAACGTTTCATGATGATCGCACATTCCTAGAGGGGGTCAAACCATGTCCCAAAGGTCAACGGGCCTGGTGTCACTTTAAAGAAGTAGTCCAATTACACCTTTGAGGGCTTATAACTTGGTTTCTGAATGTCCTAGAGAGATCAGGTTTGTTTTAGTGAACTCCAATCAACAGCCCCTACAACCTCAAAAAGGAATTGAGTCATTAGCACTTATGGTTTTTAAATGGCACCCAGAATTATGTTGCACGAAGCACAATTTCACATCATTCTGGGTCCATTTGTGTGAAAACAAGGTCCAATCAGGCTGAAACGTTACAAGAAGGTAGAATCTATTGAGTTGTAAGTGATCTGAACGTTTCATGATGATCGCACATTCCTATAGGGGGTCAAACCATGTCCCAAAGGTCACCGGGCCTGGTGTCTCTTTAAAGTAGTCCAATTACACCTTTAAGGGCTTATAACTTGGTTTCTGAATGTCCTAGAGAGGTCAGGTTTGTTTTAGAGTACTCCAATTAGCAGCCCCCATTACCACTAAAAGGAATGGAGTCATTAGCACTTATGGTTTTTAAATGGCACCCAGAATTATGTTGCACGAAGCACAATTTCACATCATTCTGGGTTCATTTGTGTGAAAACAAGGTACAATCAGGCTGAAACGTTACAGGAAGGTAGAATCTATTGAGTTGTAAGGGATCTGAACGTTTCATGATGATAGCACTTTCCTAAGGGGGTCAAACCATGTCCGAAAGGTCACCGGATCTGGTGTCAATTTAAAGAAGTAGTCCAGTTACACATTTGTGGGCTTATAACTTGGCTTCTCAATGTCCTAGAGAGATCAGGTTTGTTTTAGTATACTCCAATCAACAGCCCCTACAACCACAAAAAGAAATGGAGTCATTAGCACTTATGGTTTTTAAATGGCACCCAGAATTATGTTGCACGATGCACAATTTCTCATCATACTGGGTTCATTTGTGTGAAAACAAGGTCCAATCAGGCTCAAACGTTACAGGAAGGTAGAATCTATTGAGTTGTAAGTGATCTGAACGTTTCATGATGATCACACATTCCTATAGGGGGTCAAACCATGTCCCAAAGGTCACCGGGCCTGGTGTCACTTTAAAGAAGTAGTCCAATTACACCTTTGTGGGCTTATAACTTGGTTTCTGAATGTCCTAGAGAGATCAGGTTTGTTTTAGTGTACTCCAATCAACAGCCCCTACAACCTCAAAAAGGAATGGAGTAATTAGCACTTATGGTTTTTAAATGGCACCCAGAATTATGTTGCACGAATCATAATTTCACATCATTCTGGGTTCATTTGTGTGAAAACAAGGTCCAATCAGGCTGAAACGTTACAGAAAGTTAGAATCTATCGAGTTGTAAGTGATCTGAACGTTTCATGATGATAGCACTTTCCTAAGGGGGTCAAACCATGTCCCAAAGGTCACCGGATCTGGTGTCAATTTAAAGAAGTAGTCCAGTTACACATTTGTGGGCTTATAACTTGGCTTTTGAATGTCCTAGAGAGATCAGGTTTGTTTTAATGTTCTCCAACCAACAGCCCCTACAACCACAAAAAGGAATGGAGTCATTAGCACTTATGGTTTGTAAATGGCACCTAGAATTATGTTGCATGAAGCACAATTTCACATCATTCTGGGTCCATTTGTGTGAAAACAAGGTCCAATCAGGCTGAAACGTTACAAGAAGGTATAATCTATTGAGTTGTAAGTGATCTGAACGTTTCATGATGATCGCAGATTCCTATTGGGGGTCAAACCATGTCCCAAAGGTCACGGGGCCTGGTGTCACTTTAAAGAAGTAGTCCAGTTACACCTTTGTGGGCTTATAACTTGGCTTCTGAATATCCTAGAGAGGTCAGGTTTGTTTTAGAGTACTCCAATTAGCAGCCCCCATTACCACAAAAAGGAATGGAGTGATTAGCACTTATGGTTTTTAAATGGCACCCAGAATTATGTTGCACGAAGCACAATTTCACATCATTCTGGGTTCATTTGTGTGAAAAAAAGGTCCAATCAGGCTGAAACGTTACAGGAAGGTAGAATCTATTGAGTTGTAAGTGATCTGAACGTTTCATGATGATAGCACATTACTAAGGGGGTCAAACCATGTCCCAAAGGTCACCGGATCTGGTGTCAATTTAAAGAAGTAGTCCAGTTACACATTTGTGGGCTTATAACTTGGCTTCTGAATGTCCTAGAGAGATCAGGTTTATTTTAGCATACTCCAATCAACAGCCCCTACAACCACAAAAAGGAATGGAGTCATTCGCACTTATGGTTTTTAAATGGCACCCAGAATTATGTTGCACGAAGCACAATTTCACATCATTCTGGGTTCATTTGTGTGAAAACAAGGTCCAATCAGGCTGAAACTTTACAGGAAGGTAGAATCTATTGAGTTGTAAGTGATCTGAACGTTTCATGATGATAGCACTTTCCTAAGGGGGTCAAACCATGTCCCAAACGTCACCGGATCTGGTGTCAATTTAAAGAAGTAGTCCAGTTACACATTTGTGGGCTTATAACTTGGCTTCTGAATGTCCTAGAGAGATCAGGTTTGTTTTAATGTACTCCAACCAACAGCCCCTACAACCACAAAAAGGAATGGAGTCTTTAGCACTGATGGTTTGTAAATGGCACCCAGAATTATGTTGCACGAAGCACAATTTCACATCATTCTGGGTCCATTTGTGTGAAAACAAGGTCCAATCAGGCTGAAACGTTACAAGAAGGTAGAATCTATTGAGTTGTAAGTGATCTGAACGTTTCATGATGATCGCACATTCCTATAGGGGGTCAAACCATGTCCCAAAGGTCACCGGGCCTGGTGTCTCTTTAAAGTAGTCCAATTACACCTTTAAGGGCTTATAACTTGGTTTCTGAATGTCCTAGAGAGGTCAGGTTTGTTTTAGAGTACTCCAATTAGCAGCCCCCATTACCACTAAAAGGAATGGAGTCATTAGCACTTATGGTTTTTAAATGGCACCCAGAATTATGTTGCACGAAGCACAATTTCACATCATTCTGGGTTCATTTGTGTGAAAACAAGGTACAATCAGGCTGAAACGTTACAGGAAGGTAGAATCTATTGAGTTGTAAGGGATCTGAACGTTTCATGATGATAGCACTTTCCAAAGGGGGTCAAACCATGTCCCAAAGGTCACCGGATCTGGTGTCAATTTAAAGAAGTAGTCCAGTTACACATTTGTGGGCTTATAACTTGGCTTCTCAATGTCCTAGAGAGATCAGGTTTGTTTTAGTATACTCCAATCAACAGCCCCTACAACCACAAAAAGAAATGGAGTCATTAGCACTTATGGTTTTTAAATGGCACCCAGAATTATGTTGCACGATGCACAATTTCACATCATACTGGGTTAATTTGTGTGAAAACAAGGTCCAATCAGGCTCAAACGTTACAGGAAGGTAGAATCTATTGAGTTGTAAGTGATCTGAACGTTTAATGATGATCACACATTCCTATAGGGGGTCAAACCATGTCCCAAAGGTCACCGGGCCTGGTGTCACTTTAAAGAAGTAGTCCAATTACACCTTTGTGGGCTTATAACTTGGTTTCTGAATGTCCTAGAGAGATCAGGTTTGTTTTAGTGTACTCCAATCAACAGCCCCTACAACCTCAAAAAGGAATGGAGTCATTAGCACTTATGGTTTTTAAATGGCACCCAGAATTATGTTGCACGAATCATAATTTCACATCATTCTGGGTTCATTTGTGTGAAAACAAGGTCCAATCAGGCTGAAACGTTACAGAAAGTTAGAATCTATCGAGTTGTAAGTGATCTGAACATTTCATGATGATAGCACTTTCCTAAGGGGGTCAAACCATGTCCCAAAGGTCACCGGATCTGGTGTCAATTTAAAGAAGTAGTCCAGTTACACATTTGTGGGCTTATAACTTGGCTTTTGAATGTCCTAGAGAGATCAGGTTTGTTTTAATGTTCTCCAACCAACAGCCCCTACAACCATAAAAAGGAATGGAGTCATTAGCACTTATGGTTTGTAAATGGCACCTAGAATTATGTTGCACGAAGCACAATTTCACATCATTCTGGGTCCATTTGTGTGAAAACAAGGTCCAATCAGGCTGAAACGTTACAAGAAGGTAGAATCTATTGAGTTGTAAGTGATCTGAACGTTTCATGATGATCGCACATTCTTATTGGGGGTCAAACCATGTCCCAAAGGTCACGGGGCCTGGTGTCACTTTAAAGAAGTAGTCCAGTTACACCTTTGTGGGCTTATAACTTGGCTTCTGAATATCCTAGAGAGGTCAGGTTTGTTTTAGAGTACTCCAATTAGCAGCCCCCATTACCACAAAAAGGAATGGAGTGATTAGCACTTATGGTTTTTAAATGGCACCCAGAATTATGTTGCACGAAGCACAATTTCACATCATTCTGGGTTCATTTGTGTGAAAACAAGGTCCAATCAGGCTGAAACTTTACAGGAAGGTAGAATCTATTGAGTTGTAAGTGATCTGAACGTTTCATGATGATAGCACTTTCCTAAGGGGGTCAAACCATGTCCCAAACGTCACCGGATCTGGTGTCAATTTAAAGAAGTAGTCCAGTTACACATTTGTGGGCTTATAACTTGGCTTCTGAATGTCCTAGAGAGATCAGGTTTGTTTTAATGTACTCCAACCAACAGCCCCTACAACCACAAAAAGGAATGGAGTCTTTAGCACTGATGGTTTGTAAATGGCACCCAGAATTATGTTGCACGAAGCACAATTTCACATCATTCTGGGTCCATTTGTGTGAAAACAAGGTCCAATCAGGCTGAAACGTTACAAGAAGGTAGAATCTATTGAGTTGTAAGTGATCTGAACGTTTCATGATGATCGCACATTCCTATAGGGGGTCAAACCATGTCCCAAAGGTCACCGGGCCTGGTGTCACTTTAAAGAAGTAGTCCAGTTACACCTTTGTGGGCTTATAACTTGGCTTCTGAATATCCTAGAGAGGTCAGGTTTGTTTTAGAGTACTCCAATCAGCAGCCCCCATTACCACTAAAAGGAATGGAGTTATTAGCCCTTATGGTTTTTAAATGGCACCCAGAATTATGTTGCACGAAGCACAATTTCACATCATTCTGGGTTCATTTGTGTGAAAACAAGGTCCAATCAGGCTGAAACGTTACAGGAAGTTAGAATCTATTGAGTTGTAAGTGATCTGAACGTTTCATGATGATATCACTTTCCTAAAGGGGTCAAACCATGTCCCAAAGGTCACCGGATCTGGTGTCAATTTAAAGAAGAAGTCCAGTTACACATTTGTGGGCTTATAACTTGGCTTCTGAATGTCCTAGAGAGATCAGGTTTGTTTTATTGTTCTCCAACCAACAGCCCCTACAACCACAAAAAGGAATGGAGTCATTAGCACTTATGGTTTGTAAATGGCACGTAGAATTATGTTGCACGAAGCACAATTTCACATCATTCTGGGTCCATTTGTGTGAAAACAAGGTCCAATCAGGCTGAAACGTTACAAGAAGGTAGAATCTATTGAGTTGTAAGTGATCTGAACGTTTCATGATGATCGCACATTCCTAGAGGGGGTCAAACCATGTCCCAATGGTCACCGGGCCTGGTGTCACTTTAAAGAAGTAGTCCAATTACACCTTTGAGGGCTTATAACTTTGTTTCTGAATGTCCTAGAGAGATCAGGTTTGTTTTAGTGTACTCCAATCAACAGCCCCTACAACCTCAAAAATGAATTGAGTCATTAGCACTTATGGTTTTTAAATGTTACCCAGAATTATGTTGCACGAAGCACAATTTCACATCATTCTGGGACAATTTGTGTGAAAACAAGGTCCAATCAGGCTGAAACGTTACAAGAAGGTAGAATCTATTGAGTTGTAAGTGATCTGAACGTTTCATGATGATCGCACATTCCTAGAAGGGGTCAAACCATGTCCCAAAGGTCACCGGGCCTGGTGTCACTTTAAAGAAGTAGTCCAATTACACCTTTGAGGGCTTATAATTTGGTTTCTGAATGTCCTAGAGAGATCAGGTTTGTTTTAGTGTACTCCAATCAACAGCCCCTACAACCTCAAAAAGGAATTGAGTCATTATCACTTATGGTTTTTAAATGGCACCCAGAATTATGTTGCACGAAGCACAATTTCACATCATTCTGGGTCCATTTGTGTGAAAACAAGGTCCAATCAGGCTGAAACGTTACAAGAAGGTAGAATCTATTGAGTTGTAAGTGATCTGAACGTTTCATGATGATCGCACATTCCTATAGGGGGTCAAACCATGTCCCAAAGGTCACTGGGCCTGGTGTCACTTTAAAGAAGTAGTCCAGTTACACATTTGTGGGCTTATAACTTGGCTTCTGAATGCCCTAGAGAGATCAGGTTTGTTTTAATGTACTCCAACCAACAGCCCCTACAACCACAAAAAGGAATGGAGTCATTAGTACTTATGGTTTGTAAATGGCACCCAGAATTATGTTGCACGAAGCACAATTTCACATCATTCTGGGTCCATTTGTGTGAAAACAAGGTCCAATCAGGCTGAAACGTTACAAGAAGGTAGAATCTATTGAGTTGTAAGTGATCTGAAAGTTTCATGATGATCGCACATTCCTATAGGGGGTCAAACCATGTCCCAAAGGTCACCGAGCCTGGTGTCTCTTTAAGTAGTCCAATTACACCTTTGAGGGCTTATAACTTGGTTTCTGAATGTCCTAGAGAGGTCAGGTTTGTTTTAGAGTACTCCAATTAGCAGCCCCCATTACCACTAAAAGGAATGGAGTCATTAGCACTTATGGTTTTTAAATGGCACCCAGAATTATGTTTGCACGAAGCACAATTTCACATCATTCTGGGTTCATTTGTGTGAAAACAAGGTACAATCAGGCTGAAACGTTAAAGGAAGGTAGAATCTATTGAGTTGTAAGTGATCTGAATGTTTCATGATGATAGCACTTTCCTAAGGGGGTCAAACCATGTCCCAAAGGTCACCGGATCTGGTGTCAATTTAAAGAAGTAGTCCAGTTACACATTTGTGGGCTTATAACTTGGCTTCTGAATGTCCTAGAGAGATCAGGTTTGTTTTAGTATACTCCAATCAACAGCCCCTACAACCACAAAAAGAAATGGAGTCATTAGCACTTATGGTTTTTAAATGGCACCCAGAATTATGTTGCACGAAGCACAATTTCACATCATACTGGGTTCATTTGTGTGAAAACAAGGTCCAATCAGGCTGAAACTTTACAGGAAGGTAGAATCTATTGAGTTGTAAGTGATCTGAACGTTTCATGATGATAGCACTTTCCTAAGGGGGTCAAACCATGTCCCAAACGTCACCGGATCTGGTGTCAATTTAAAGAAGTAGTCCAGTTACACATTTGTGGGCTTATAACTTGGCTTATGAATGTCCTAGAGAGATCAGGTTTGTTTTAATGTACTCCAATCAACAGCCCCTACAACCACACAAACGAATGGAGTCATTAGCACTTATGGTTTGTAAATGGCACCCGGAATTATGTTGCACGAAGCACAGTTTCACATCATTCTGGGTCCATTTGTGTGAAAACAAGGTCCAATCAGGCTGAAACGTTACAAGAAGGTAGAATCTATTGAGTTGTAAGTGATCTGAACGTTTCATGATGATTGCACATTCCTATAGGGGGTCAAACCATGTCCCAAAGGTCACCGGGCCTGGTGTCTCTTTAAAGAAGTAGTCCAGTTACACCTTTGAGTGCCTATAACTTGGTTTCTGAATGTCCAAGAGAGATCAGGTTTGTTTTAGTGTACTCCAATCAACAGCCCCTACAACCTCAAAAAGGAATGGAGTCATTAGCACTTATGGTTTGTAAATGGCACCCAGAATTATGTTGCACAAAGCACAATTTCACATCATTCTGGGTCCATTTGTGTGAAAATCAAGGTCCAATCAGGCTGAAACGTTACAAGAAGGTAGAATCTATTGAGTTGTAAGTGATCTGAACGTTTCATGATGATCACACATTCCTATTGGGGGTCAAACCATGTCCCAAAGGTCACCGGGCCTGGTGTCACTTTAAAGAAGTAGTCCAGTTACACCTTTGTGGGCTTATAACTTGGCTTCTGAATATCCTAGAGAGGTCAGGTTTGTTTTAGAGTACTCCAATTAGCAGCCCCCATTACCACAAAAAGGAATGGAGTCATTAGCACTTATGGTTTGTAAATGGCACCCAGAATTATGTTGCACAAAGCACAATTTCACATCATTCTGGGTCCATTTGTGTGAAAACAAGGTCCAATCAGGCTGAAACGTTACAAGAAGGTAGAATCTATTGAGTTGTAAGTGATCTGAACGTTTCATGATGATCGCACATTCCTATTGGGGGTCAAACCATGTCCCAAAGGTCACCGGGCCTGGTGTCACTTTAAAGAAGTAGTCCAGTTACACCTTTGTGGGCTTATAACTTGGCTTCTGAATATCCTAGAGAGGTCAGGTTTGTTTTAGAGTACTCCAATTAGCAGCCCCCATTACCACAAAAAGGAATGGAGTCATTCGCACTTATGGTTTTTAAATGGCACCCAGAATTATGTTGCACGAAGCACAATTTCACATCATTCTGGATTCATTTGTGTGAAAACAAGGTCCAATCAGGCTGAAACTTTACAGGAAGGTAGAATCTATTGAGTTGTAAGTGATCTGAACGTTTTATGATGATAGCACTTTCCTAAGGGGGTCAAAACATGTCCCAAACGTCACCGGATCTGGTGTCAATTTAAAGAAGGAGTCCAGTTACACATTTGTGGGCTTATAACTTGGCTTATGAATGTCCTAGAGAGATCAGGTTTGTTTTAATGTACTCCAACCAACAGCCCCTACAACCACAAAAAGGAATGGAGTCTTTAGCACTTATGGTTTGTAAATGGCACCCAGAATTATGTTGCACGAAGCACAATTTCACATCATTCTGGGTCCATTTGTGTGAAAACAAGGTCCTATCAGGCTAAAACGTTACAAGAAGGTAGAATCTATTGAGTTGTAAGTGATCTGAACGTTTCATGATGATCGCACATTCCTATAGGGGGTCAAACCATGTCCCAAAGGTCACCGAGCCTGGTGTCACTTTAAAGAAGTAGTCCAGTTACACCTTTGTGGGCTTATAACTTGGCTTCTGAATATCCTAGAGAGGTCAGGTTTGTTTTAGAGTACTCCAATCAGCAGCCCCCATTACCACTAAAAGGAATGGAGTTATTAGGACTTATGGTTTTTAAATGGCACCCAGAATTATGTTGCACGAAGCACAATTTCACATCATTCTGGGTTCATTTGTGTGAAAACAAGGTCCAATCAGGCTGAAACGTTACAAGAAGGTAGAATCTATTGAGTTGTAAGTGATCTGAACGTTTCATGATGATCGCACATTCCTATAGGGGGTAAAACCATATCCCAAAGGTCACCGGGCCTGGTGTCACTTTAATGAAGTAGTCCAGTTACACATTTGTGGGCTTATAACTTGGCTTCTGAATGTCCTACAGATATCAGGTTTGTTTTACAGTACTCCAATTAACAGCCCCCTTTACCACTAAAAGGAATGGAGTCATTAGCACTTATGGTTTTTAAATGGCACCCAGAATTATGTTGCACGAAGCACAATTTCACATCATTCTGGGTTCATTTGTGTGAAAACAAGGTCCAATCATGCTGAAACGTTACAGGAAGGTAGAATCTATTGAGTTGTAAGTGATCTCAACGTTTCATGATGATAGTACTTTCCTAAGGGGATCAAACCATGTCCCAAAGGTCACCGGATCTGGTGTCAATTTAAAGAAGTAGTCCAGTTACACATTTGTGGGCTTATAACTTGGCTTCTGAATGTCCTAGAGAGATCAGGTTTGTTTTAATGTACTCCAATCAACAGCCCCTACAACCACACAAACGAATGGAGTCATTAGCACTTATGGTTTGTAAATGGCACCCAGAATTATGTTGCACGAAGCACAGTTTCACATCATTCTGGGTCCATTTGTGTGAAAACAAGGTCCAATCAGGCTGAAACGTTACAAGAAGGTAGAATCTATTGAGTTGTAAGTGATCTGAACGTTTCATGATGATTGCACATTCCTATAGGGGGTCAAACCATGTCCCAAAGGTCACCGGGCCTGGTGTCTCTTTAAAGAAGTAGTCCAGTTACACCTTTGAGTGCCTATAACTTGGTTTCTGAATGTCCTAGAGAGATCAGGTTTGTTTTAGTGTACTCCAATCAACAGCCCCTACAACCTCAAAAAGGAATGGAGTCATTAGCACATATGGTTTGTAAATGGAACCCAGAATTATGTTGCACAAAGCACAATTTCACATCATTCTGGGTCCATTTGTGTGAAAATCAAGGTCCAATCAGGCTGAAACGTTACAAGAAGGTAGAATCTATTGAGTTGTAAGTGATCTGAACGTTTCATGATGATCGCACATTCCTATTGGGGGTCAAACCATGTCCCAAAGGTCACCGGGCCTGGTGTCACTTTAAAGAAGTAGTCCAGTTACACCTTTGTGGGCTTATAACTTGGCTTCTGAATATCCTAGAGAGGTCAGGTTTGTTTTAGAGTACTCCAATTAGCAGCCCCCATTACCACAAAAAGGAATGGAGTCATTAGCACTTATGGTTTGTAAATGGCACCCAGAATTATGTTGCACAAAGCACAATTTCACATCATTCTGGGTCCATTTGTGTGAAAACAAGGTCCAATCAGGCTGAAACGTTACAAGAAGGTAGAATCTATTGAGTTGTAAGTGATCTGAACGTTTCATGATGATCGCACATTCCTATTGGGGGTCAAACCATGTCCCAAAGGTCACCGGGCCTGGTGTCACTTTAAAGAAGTAGTCCAGTTACACCTTTGTGGGCTTATAACTTGGCTTCTGAATATCCTAGAGAGGTCAGGTTTGTTTTAGAGTACTCCAATTAGCAGCCCCCATTACCACAAAAAGGAATGGAGTGATTAGCACTTATGGTTTTTAAATGGCACCCAGAATTATGTTGCACGAAGCACAATTTCACATCATTCTGGGTTCATTTGTGTGAAAAAAAGGTCCAATCAGGCTGAAACGTTACAGGAAGGTAGAATCTATTGAGTTGTAAGTGATCTGAACGTTTCATGATGATAGCACATTCCTAAGGGGGTCAAACCATGTCCCAAAGGTCACCGGATCTGGTGTCACTTTAAAGAAGTAGTCCAGTTACACCTTTGTGGGCTTATAACTTGGCTTCTGAATATCCTAGAGAGGTCAGGTTTGTTTTAGAGTACTCCAATCAACAGCCCCCATTACCCCAAAAATGAATGGAGTCATTAGCACTTATGGTTTGTAAATGGCACCCAGAATTATGTTGCACGAAGCACAATTTCACATCATTCTGGGTTGATTTGTGTGAAAACAAGGTCCAATCAGGCTGAAACGTTACAGGAAGGTAGAATCTATTGAGTCGTAAGTGATCTGAACGTTTCATGATGATAGCACTTTCCTAAGGGGGTCAAACCATGTCCCAAAGGTCACTGGATCTGGTGTCAATTTAAAGAAGTAGTCCAGTTACACATTTGTGGGCTTATAACTTGGCTTCTGAATGTCCTAGAGAGATCAGGTTTATTTTAGTATACTCCAATCAACAGCCCCTACAACCACAAAAAGGAATGGAGTCATTAGCACTTATGGTTTGTAAATGGCACCCAGAATTATGTTGCACGAAGCACAATTTCACATCATTCTGGGTCCATTTGTGTGAAAACAAGGTCCAATCAGGCTGAAACGTTACAAGAAGGTAGAATCTATTGAGTTGTAAGTGATCTGAACGTTTCATGATGATTGCACATTCCTATAGGCGGTCAAACCATGTCCCAAAGGTCACCGGGCCTGGTGTCTCTTTAAAGAAGTAGTCCAGTTACACCTTTGAGTGCCTATAACTTGGTTTCTGAATGTCCTAGAGAGATCAGGTTTGTTTTAGTGTACTCCAATCAACAGCCCCTACAACCTCAAAAAGGAATGGAGTCATTAGCACTTATGGTTTTTAAATGGCACCCAGAATTATGTTGCACAAAGCAAAATTTCACATCATTCTGGGTCCATTTGTGTGAAAACAAGGTCCAATCAGGCTGAAACGTTACAAGAAGGTAGAATCTATTGAGTTGTAAGTGATCTGAACGTTTCATGATGATCGCACATTCCTATTGGGGGTCAAACCATGTCCCAAAGGTCACCGGGCCTGGTGTCACTTTAAAGAAGTAGTCCAGTTACACCTTTGTGGGCTTATAACTTGGTTTCTGAATATCCTAGAGAGGTCAGGTTTGTTTTAATGTACTCCAACCAACAGCCCCTACAACCACAAAAAGGAATGGAGTCATTAGCACTTATGGTTTGTAAAAGGCACCCAGAATTATGTTGCACAAAGCACAATTTCACATCATTCTGGGTCCATTTGTGTGAAAACAAGGTCCAATCAGGCTGAAACGTTACAAGAAGGTAGAATCTATTGAGTTGTAAGTTATCTGAACGTTTCAAGATGATCGCACTTTCCTAAGGGGGTCAAACCATGTCCCAAAGGTCACCGGATCTGGTGTCAATTTAAAGAAGTAGTCCAGTTACACATTTGTGGGCTTATAACTTGGCTTCTGAATGTCCTAGAGAGATCAGGTTTGTTTTAGTATACTCCAATCAACAGCCCCTACAACCACAAAAAGGAATGGAGTCATTAGCACTTATGGTTTTTAAATGGCACCCAGAATTATGTTGCACGATGCACAATTTCACATCATTCTGGGTTCATTTGTGTGAAAACAAGGTCCAATCAGGCTGAAACGTTACAAGAAGGTAGAATCTATTGAGTTGTATGTGATCTGAACGTTTCATGATGATCGCACATTCCTATAGGGGGTCAAACCATGTCCCAAAGGTCACCGGGCCTGGTGTCACTTTAAAGAAGTTGTCCAGTTACATATTTGTGGGCTTATAACTTGGCTTCTGAATGCCCTAGAGAGATCAGGTTTGTTTTAATGTACTCCAACCAACAGCCCCTACAACCACAAAAAGGAATGGAGTCATTAGCACTTATGGTTTGTAAATGGCACCCAGAATTATGTTGCACGAAGCACAATTTCACATCATTCTGGGTCCATTTGTGTGAAAACAAGGTCCAATCAGGCTGAAACGTTAGAAGAAGGTAGAATCTATTGAGTTGTAAGTGATCTGAACGTTTCATGATGATCGCACATTCCTATAGGGGGTCAAACCATGTCCCAAAGGTCACCGGGCCTGGTGTCTCTTTAAAGTAGTCCAATTACACCTTTGAGGGCTTATAACTTGGTTTCTGAATGTCCTAGAGAGGTCAGGTTTTTTTTAGAGTACTCCAATTAGCAGCCCCCATTACCACTAAAAGGAATGGAGTCATTAGAACTTATGGTTTTTAAATGGCACCCAGAATTATGTTGCACGAAGCACAATTTCACATCATTCTGGGTTCATTTGTGTGAAAACAAGGTACAATCAGGCTGAAACGTTACAGGAAGGTAGAATCTATTGAGTTGTAAGTGATCTGAACGTTTCATGATGATAGCACTTTCCTAAGGGGGTCAAACCATGTCCCAAAGGTCACCGGATCTGGTGTCAATTTAAAGAAGTAGTCCAGTTACACATTTGTGGGCTTATAACTTGGCTTCTCAATGTCCTAGAGAGATCAGGTTTGTTTTAGTATACTCCAATCAACAGCCCCAACAACCACAAAAAGAAATGGAGTCATTAGCACTTATGGTTTTTAAATCGCACCCAGAATTATGTTGCACGAAGCACAATTTCACATCATACTGGGTTCATTTGTGTGAAATCAAGGTCCAATCAGGCTGAAACGTTACAGGAAGGTAGAATCTATTGAGTTGTAAGTGATCTGAACGTTTCATGATGATCGCACATTCCTATAGGGGGTCAAACCATGTCCCAAAGGTCACCGGGCCTGGTGTCACTTTAAAGAAGTAGTCCAATTACACCTTTGAGGGCTTATAACTTGGTTTCTGAATGTCCTAGAGAGATCAGGTTTGTTTTAGAGTACTCCAATTAGCAGCCCCCATTGCCACTAAAAGGAATGGAGTCATTAGCACTTATGGTTTTTAAATGGCACCCAGAATTATGTTGCACAAAGCACAATTTCACATCATTCTGGGTTCATTTGTGTGAAAACAAGGTCCAATCAGGCTGAAACGTTACAGGAAGGTAGAATCTATTGAGTTGTAAGTGATCTGAACGTTTCATGATGATAGCACTTTCCTAAGGGGGTCAAACCATGTCCCAAAGGTCACCGGATCTGGTGTCAATTTAAAGAAGTAGTCCAGTTACACATTTGTGGGCTTATAACTTGGCTTCTGAATGTCCTAGAGAGATCAGGTTTATTTTATTATACTCCAATCAACAGCCCCTACAACCACAAAAAGGAATGGAGTCATTAGCACTTATGGTTTTTAAATGGCACCCAGAATTATGTTGCACGAAGCACAATTTCACATCATTCTGGGTTCATTTGTGTGAAAACAAGGTCCAATCAGGCTGAAACTTTACAGGAAGGTAGAATATATTGAGTTGTAAGTGATCTGAACGTTTCATGATGATAGCACTTTCCTAAGGGGGTCAAACCATGTCCCAAAGGTCACCGGATCTGGTGTCAATTTAAAGAAGTAGTCCAGTTACACATTTGTGGGCTTATAACTTGGCTTCTGAATGTCCTAGAGAGATCAGGTTTATTTTAGTATACTCCAATCAACAGCCCCTACAACCACAAAAAGGAATGGAGTCATTAGCACTTATGGTTTTTAAATGGCACCCAGAATTATGTTGCACGAAGCACAATTTCACATCATTCTGGGTTCATTTGTGTGAAAACAAGGTCCAATCAGGCTGAAACGTTACAAGAAGGTAGAATCTATTGAGTTGTAAGTGATCTGAACGTTTCCTGATGATCGCACATTCCTATAGGGGGTAAAACCATGTCCCAAAGGTCACCGGGCCTGGTGTCACTTTAAAGAAGTAGTCCAGTTACACATTTGTGGGCTTATAACTTGGCTTCTGAATGTTCTAGAGAGATCAGGTTTGTTTTAGAGTACTCCAATTAACAGCCCCCTTTACCACTAAAAGGAATGGAGTCATTAGCACTTCTGGTTTTGAAATGGCACCCAGAATTATGTTGCACGAAGCACAATTTCACATCATTCTGGGTTCATTTGTGTGAAAACAAGGTCCAATCAGGCTGAAACGTTACAAGAAGGTAGAATCTATTGAGTTGTAAGTGATCTGAACGTTTCATGATGATCGCACATTCCTATAGGGGGTCAAACCATGTCCCAAAGGTCACCGGATCTGGTGTCAATTTAAAGAAGTAGTCCAGTTACATCTTTGTGGGCTTATAACTTGGCTTCTGAATGTCCTAGAGAGATCAGGTTTGTTTTAGTATACTCCAATCAACAGCCCCTACAACCACAAAAAGGAATGGAGTCATTAGCACTTATGGTTTTTAAATGGCACCCAGAATTATGTTGCACGAAGCACAATTTCACATCATTCTGGGTTCATTTGTGTGAAAACAAGGTCCAATCAGGCTGAAACATTACAGGAAGGTAGAACCTATTGAGTTGTAAGTGATCTCAACGTTTCATGATGATAGAACTTTCCTAAGGGGATCAAACCATGTCCCAAAGGTCACCGGATCTGGTGTCAATTTAAAGAAGTAGTCCAGTTACACATTTGTGGGCTTATAACTTGGCTTCTGAATGTCCTAGAGAGATCAAGTTTGTTTTAATGTACTCCAATCAACAGCCCCTACAACCACCAAAAGGAATGGAGTCATTAGCACTTATGGTTTGTAAATTGCACCCAGAATTATGTTGCATGAAGCACAATTTCACATCATTCTGGGTCCATTTGTGTGAAACCAAGGTCCAATCAGGCTGAAACATTACATGAAGTTAGAATCTATTGAATTGTAAGTGATCTGAACGTTTCATGATGATAGCACTTTCCTAAGGGGGACAAACCATGTCCCAAAGGTCACCGGATCTGGTGTCAATTTAAAGAAGTAGTCCAGTTACACATTTGTGGGCTTATAACTTGGCTTCTGAATGTCCTAGAGAGATCAGGTTTGTTTCAATGTACTCCAACCAACAGCCCCTACAACCACAAAAAGGAATGGAGACTTTAGCACTTATGGTTTGTAAATGGCACCCAGAATTATGTTGCATGAAGCACAATTTCACATCATTCTGGGTCCATTTGTGTGAAAACAAGGTCCAATCAGGCTGAAACGTTACAGGAAGGTAGAATCTATTGAGTTGTAAGTGATCTGAACGTTTCATGATGATCGCACATTCCTATAGGGGGTCAAACCATGTCCCAAAGGTCACCGGGCCTGGTGTCACTTTAAAGAAGTAGTCCAGTTACACCTTTGTGGGCTTATAACTTGGCTTCTGAATATCCTAGAGAGGTCAGGTTTGTTTTAGAGTACTCCAATTAACAGCCCCCTTTACCACTAAAAGGAATGGAGTCATTAGCACTTCTGGTTTTGAAATGGCACGCAGAATTATGTTGCACGAAGCACAATTTCACATCATTCTGGGTTCATTTGTGTGAAAACAAGGTCCAATCAGGCTGAAACGTTACAAGAAGGTAGAATCTATTGAGTTGTAAGTGATCTGAACGTTTCATGATGATCGCACATTCCTATAGGGGGTCAAACCATGTCCCAAAGGTCACCGGATCTGGTGTCAATTTAAAGAAGTAGTCCAGTTACATCTTTGTGGGCTTATAACTTGGCTTCTGAATGTCCTAGAGAGATCAGGTTTGTTTTAGTATACTCCAATCAACAGCCCCTACAACCACAAAAAGGAATGGAGTCATTAGCACTTATGGTTTTTAAATGGCACCCAGAATTATGTTGCACGAAGCACAATTTCACATCATTCTGGGTTCATTTGTGTGAAAACAAGGTCCAATCAGGCTGAAACATTACAGGAAGGTAGAACCTATTGAGTTGTAAGTGATCTCAACGTTTCATGATGATAGAACTTTCCTAAGGGGATCAAACCATGTCCCGAAGGTCACCGGATCTGGTGTCAATTTAAAGAAGTAGTCCAGTTACACATTTGTGGGCTTATAACTTGGCTTCTGAATGTCCTAGAGAGATCAAGTTTGTTTTAATGTACTCCAATCAACAGCCCCTACAACCACCAAAAGGAATGGAGTCATTAGCACTTATGGTTTGTAAATTGCACCCAGAATTATGTTGCATGAAGCACAATTTCACATCATTCTGGGTCCATTTGTGTGAAACCAAGGTCCAAGCAGGCTGAAACGTTACATGAAGTTAGAATCTATTGAATTGTAAGTGATCTGAACGTTTCATGATGATAGCACTTTCCTAAGGGGGACAAACCATGTCCCAAAGGTCACCGGATCTGGTGTCAATTTAAAGAAGTAGTCCAGTTACACATTTGTGGGCTTATAACTTGGCTTCTGAATATCCTAGAGAGGTCAGGTTTGTTTTAGAGTACTCCAATTAACAGCCCCCATTACCACTAAAAGGAATGGAGTCATTAGCACTTATGGTTTTTAAATGGCACCCAGAATTATGTTGCACGAAGCACAATTTCACATCATTCTGGGTTCATTTGTGTGAAAACAAGGCCCAATCAGGCTGAAACATTACAGGAAGGTAGAATCTATTGAGTTGTAAGTGATCTCAACGTTTCATGATGATAGAACTTTCCTAAAGGGATCAAACCATGTCCCAAAGGTCACCGGATCTGGTGTCAATTTAAAGAAGTAGTCCAGTTACACATTTGTGGGCTTATAACTTGGCTTCTGAATGTCCTAGAGAGATCAGGTTTGTTTTAATGTACTCCAATCAACAGCCCCTACAACCACAAAAATTAATGGAGTCATTAGCACTTATGGTTTGTAAATGGCACCCAGAATTATGTTGCACGAAGCACAATTTCACGTCATTCTGGGTTCATTTGTTTGAAAACAAGGTCCACTCAGGCTGAAACGTTACAAGAAGGTAGAATCTATTGAGTTGTAAGTGATCTGAACGTTTCAAGATGATCGCACTTTCCTAAGGGGGTCAAACCATGTCCCAAAGGTCACCGGATCTGGTGTCAATTTAAATAAGTAGTCCTGTTACACATTTGTGGGCTTATAACTTGGCTTCTGAATGTCCTAGAGAGATCAGGTTTGTTTTAGTATACTCCAATCAACAGCCCCTACAACCACAAAAAGGAATGGAGTCATTAGCACTTATGGTTTTTAAATGGCACCCAGAATTATGTTGCACGGAGCACAATTTCACATCATTCTGGGTTCATTTGTGTGAAAACAAGGTCCAATCAGGCTGAAACGTTACAAGAAGGTAGAATATATTGAGTTGTAATTGATCTGAACGTTTCATGATGATCGCACATTCCTATAGGGGGTCAAACCATGTCCCAAAGGTCACCGGGCCTGGTGTCACTTTAAAGAAGTTGTCCAACTACACCTTTGAGGGCTTATAACTTGGTTTCTGAATGTCCTAGAGAGATCAGGTTTGTTTTAATCTACTCCAACCAACAGCCCCTACAACCACAAAAAGGAATGGAGTCATTAGCACTTATGGTTTTTAAATGGCACCCAGAATTATGTTGCACGAAGCACAATTTCACATCATTCTGGGTCCATTTGTGTGAAAACAAGGTCCAATCAGGCTGAAACGTTACAAGAAGGTAGAATCTATTGAGTTGTAAGTGATCTGAACGTTTCATGATGATCGCACATTCCTATAGGGGGTCAAACCATGTCCCAAAGGTCACCGGGCCTGGTGTCACTTTAAAGAAGTAGTCCAATTACACCTTTGAGGGCTTATAACTTGGTTTCTGAATGTCCTAGAGAGATCAGGTTTGTTTTAGTGTACTCCAATCAACAGCCCCTACAACCCCAAAAAGGAATGGAGTCATTAGCACTTATGGTTTGTAAATGGCACCCAGAATTATGTTGCACGAAGCACAATTTCACATCATTCTGGGTTCATTTGTGTGAAATCAAGGTCCAATCAGGCAGAAACTTTACAGGAAGGTAGAATCTATTGAGTTGTAAGTGATCTGAACGTTTCATGATGATCGCACATTCCTATTGGGGGTCAAACCATGTCCCAAAGGTCACTGGGCCTGGTGTCACTTTAAAGAAGTAGTCCAGTTACACCTTTGTGGGCTTATAACTTGGCTTCTGAATATCCTAGAGAGGTCAGGTTTGTTTTAGAGTACTCAAATTAGCAGCCCCCATAACCACTAAAAGGAATGGAGTCATTAGCACTTATGGTTTTTATATGGCAGCCAGAATTATGTTGCACAAAGCACAATTTCACATCATTCTGGGTTCATTTGTGTGAAAACAAGGTCCAATCAGGCTGAAACGTTACAGGAAGGTAGAATCTATTGAGTTGTAAGTGATCTGAACGTTTCATGATGATAGCACTTTCCTAAGGGGGTCGAACCATGTCCCAAAGGTCACCGGATCTGGTGTCAATTTAAAGAAGTAGTCCAGTTACACATTTGTGGGCTTATAACTTGGCTTCTGAATGTCCTAGAGAGATCAGGTTTGTTTTAGTATACTCCAATCAACAGCCCCTACAACCACAAAAAGGAATGGAGTCATTAGCACTTATGGTTTTTAAATAGCACCCAGAATTGTGTTGCACCAAGCACAATTTCACATCATTCTGGGTCCGTTTGTGTGAAAACAAGGTCCAATCAGGCTGAAACGTTACAGGAAGGTAGAATCTATTGAGTTGTAAATGATCTGAACGTTTCATGATGATAGTACTTTCCTAAGGGGGTCAAACCATGTCCCAAAGGTCACCGGATCTGGTGTCAATTTAAAGAAGTAGTCCAGTTACACATTTGTGGGCTTAGAACTTGGCTTCTGAATGTCCTAGAGAGATCAGGTTTGTTTTAGTATACTCCAATCAACAGCCCCTACAACCCCAAAAAGGAATGGAGTCATTAGCACTTATGGTTTGTAAATGGCACCCAGAATTATGTTGCACGAAGCACAATTTCACATCATTCTGGGTTCATTTGTGTGAAATCAAGGTCCAATCAGGCAGAAACTTTACAGGAAGGTAGAATCTATTGAGGTGTAAGTGATCTGAACGTTTCATGATGATCGCACATTCCTATTGGGGGTCAAACCATGTCCCAAAGGTCACTGGACCTGGTGTCACTTTAAAGAAGTAGTCCAGTTACACCTTTGTGGGCTTATAACTTGGCTTCTGAATATCCTAGAGAGGTCAGGTTTGTTTTAGAGTACTCCAATTAGCAGCCCCCATTACCACTAAAAGGAATGGAGTCATTAGCACTTATGGTTTTTATTGGCAGCCAGAATTATGTTGCACAAAGCACAATTTCACATCATTTTGGGTTCATTTGTGTGAAAACAAGGTCCAATCAGGCTGAAACGTTACAGGAAGGTAGAATCTATTGAGTTGTAAGTGATCTGAACGTTTCATGATGATAGCACTTTCCTAAGGGGGTCGAACCATGTCCCAAAGGTCACCGGATCTGGTGTCAATTTAAAGAAGTAGTCCAGTTACACATTTGTGGGCTTATAACTTGGCTTCTGAATGTCCTAGAGAGATCAGGTTTGTTTTAGTATACTCCAATCAACAGCCCCTACAACCACAAAAAGGAATGGAGTCATTAGCACTTATGGTTTTTAAATAGCACCCAGAATTATGTTGCACGAAGCACAATTTCACATCATTCTGGGTCCGTTTTTGTGAAAACAAGGTCCAATCAGGCTGAAACGTTACAGGAAGGTAGAATCTATTGAGTTGTAAATGATATGAACGTTTCATGATGATAGCACTTTCCTAAGGGGGTCAAACCATGTCCCAAAGGTCACCGGATCTGGTGTCAATTTAAAGAAGTAGTCCAGTTACACATTTGTGGGCTTAGAACTTGGCTTCTGAATGTCCTAGAGAGATCAGGTTTGTTTTAGTATACTCCAATCAACAGCCCCTACAACCACAAAAAGGAATGGAGTCATTAGCACTTATGGTTTTTAAATAGCACCCAGAATTATGTTGCACGAAGCACAATTTCACATCATTCTGGGTCCGTTTGTGTGAAAACAAGGTCCAATCAGGCTGAAACGTTACAGGAAGGTAGAATCTATTGAGTTGTAAATGATCTGAACGTTTCATGATGATAGCACTTTCCTAAGGGGGTCAAACCATGTCCCAAAGGTCACCGGATCTGGTGTTAATTTAAAGAAGTAGTCCAGTTACACATTTGTGGGCTTATAACTTGGCTTCTGAATGTCCTAGAGAGATCAGGTTTGTTTTAATGTACTCCAACCAACAGCCCCTGTCGCGTGCCCGTCCCATTTGTCGGTTCCGTTAAAACCCAGTTCCGTTAGAACTTATGAGACGGTGCATCTATCAGGGTTCGGGGGGATGTCGGCGAGTTTAATCGTACTAGACCCGGGTTTGGACTATCTAATTAGAATCTTGTCTTTTATTTTAAAGGTGAAATGACTTGTACGAATAGCCAGCCTCAGAGTACTCCACTTCTTTTAAACTCGTTACCTTTTGGTTAAGATACTAGAGAGAAGTCTGGAGGCAAGCCAAGCCTCTCAGCAATTGTTTGGATTACTCGGAATTAATTGCGCCTCTAACAGCTTATTTGGGAGGTTGGTAACTATAAAATGATTTATGCTAGTTGATCAGGCTATCATAATTTTATCAATTTATTTATTAATCCAACCTTCCAGCTGATTAGAGACTTTTTCAACCTGCAATCAGAGCCAAAATAACCTCTAATATCCTGTTTTTATCGCCCTTAAGACAACTCGTTACTCGCAAGGAGGGGGAAGTTAAAACTTCCCTTATCTTAAGGTTTCTTTATATTATTATATTACAAACTGTAAAGTAAGTCCTGATAATTCAGAGACCTGTGTTCGACATGCTTACCTCTGTGCAATTATGGCCAGGGCTCCAAACTTGAAGCTTTAGAGAAAACCTGAAAGAATCAGGATTATGTTTCTTTTTCAAAAAAGGTTTATTACAAAATCAAAATACAAAAATGGGTAAAGTAAAAAACAACTGCTATCCCCCAAGGAGGAATTAGTTCAAAATGATTAAATAAGAGTTAGTTTACACTAGCTCCTGTCTTCTCAGAATCTCCCCAAAACTCTCCCAAGTCTCTTCTTCCAAGAGTCCTCCCCCTCTAAGCTCTGCTTCTCTCCAAAAAACTGCCTGTCATCCCCCATCCAGGGGGACAGGGGATGACCCCTCCAAGCCTGCTCTGTCTCTTCTTGTCGCCTGCCCCAGCTGCTGTTGAATCTTTCCTCTGCTGTTCAGAGCTGTTCTTATATACCCTTCCTGGGCCAGCTTAAGGTCATGGGGTCATTTACCAGATACACACTTTGTAGCTCAACACAAAACATTTGGTGTCATTTTCACTACATGCAGCATTCTTCTTAACACAGGTCATTACATCATCTTTTGCAGCATTCTTCAGTTTCTCTCCAATGTTCCCGAGAGGGCTTCTGGATCTGATGGGCTTGTCTTCACTCTGTTCTCATCCAATCCCATCTTTCCAAGCCAGGGGTGGGGCAAAGAGGTTGGGTCAGTCAACCTGACCTTTTGCCCAGTTCTGTCCTCTCGTCCCTGTGACCCTTGTGTGACCCTTGTTTCTGACCACAGTTTTTTTGACCTGCAGCCCAGCTCCTGTCGGCTGGCTGATTTTGCTCGCACAAGCCAGTCCAGTGTGGCTCACCTTTTGACCCCGTACTTGCCACTGTCTTTGGCATGTGGGACTCGCAACATCCCCCATGCGAGAAAAATCTAGCCAGGGGACTGCAGCAGCCTTCTTTGGGGTGGGGCTGCCTCCTCCTCTGGATCATCTTCATCTCCAGTCTCAGACCCAGAGTCTGACAGCTCAGAGTTCAGATACACACCATCATCATCATCATCATCACTCACTTCAGTCTCTGAAGAACCAGATGTTTGTTCATGAGGGTTCAGAACTGGGTTCCTGCTTCTCCACCAGTTTCAGCTGCCATCTGGTCAGCTGAGCTGCTGGTTGGACCATCTCAATCTCCTCCTTCAAGCAGAGACTCTCTCCCTCCAGACTGAAGACATTTTTTACTGCAGAGCTTCAAATATTCTCCTCACACACCTGAACATCAACAAGCTAACTCTGCTTGCAGCTGCTGGTGGGAAGCTTACGCTAAAAATTATAAAGTGTGGCAAGGTGGATAAATAAGGACCGGGCGGGAATCGATCCCGAGACCTCCAGGGTGGGAGTCATATGCTCTAACCACTCAGCCAAAGGGACATCCCTTTAGCCATCTGGCCAGGGTGCATGATCAATCAAGACATTGTGACAGAACGCTCACACTGTCACACCTTCCCCCCTCTTTCCACAAGCGCGTCCTCGTACTCCCGCGCAGGGTGCCACAAACTTCACATCCACGGACCTACTTGACAGTACTACATGGATCCTGCCAACAACACCATATATGGCAAGGTTAAAAATGCTTACGCCTTATTAGTGTAGCTGTCTGTCAGGTCAGAATCATATGGAGCTGTTAGTTCAGGACTCTCCCTTCTCAAAAGAACTAGTAGGGGGAGGGGTGATGTCACCACATCCTGCTTGTCTGTTGTTGCTCAGCTGACTGAGTGCTTTTTCTCTGTTCAGCTGTGGCTTCTCATATCTGCAGGCTGCCGAGAGCGGAAGCTAGGTGCTTGTTTCAAGCAGATCCTCTAAAAACAAAGTTTAATTGGAGCAGAGTTCCAATGCTCCCAGTTATAAGTCCGTCCTTTACAGGCGGCACGGTTTCTCCCCTCACGGAGCCCTTAAGCACAGAGGTTCACACATTATACATGTTCCCGGCTTCTAGCCTCCCCATTGCGCGTAACGATACACATTTGCAGATTCTATGAAGCCCGGAAACATAGCCACTTTAAAATCTTTAATACAATCCCCCTTCGTTAACAGGATGAGGCCCAGAGCACCTGAGATCTTACAAGTCATTTCTTCACTAGATTTTGATCCAGCCATGACGTTTAATCGCATCTCACTTGTGCCTCAGCACCTGGACAGCGCCCCGCCGCAGCTCCATACTAGCTTTTCCAGCCTCATTCTGAAAGCTCCGGTTACAGGATACTGAAAGATCTATCTGCCATGGCTGGTTAAAAGTTTCTCTTTTTTCATTTATTTTATTTTTATTCGTTTTCACGTCTTATTCTTTATTCTTACTCTTTATTCCTTTTTATTTTTTGCCTAGCTTTTATCCTTGGCTATTCTTACGTCGGAAAGCCGTGATTTCTTTATACCTCTCTGAGTTAATCTTCCGTTCTCCCAAATTTCTTTCCTTTTCGAGAAATTGGTGCGGTTTTCACTCCAAGGTTATAAGCTTATCCGGTCCTTGGTGCGTAAGCTTTTATCAGCCTAAAAGACATAGTTCTACGTCGAATAGTCCGGTATCTAATATTTGAACCTTCGCTCTGTAGCCCCACATTGGTGCGCCATGTCGCGTGCCCGTCCCATTTGTCGGTTCCGTTAAAACCCAGTTCCGTTAGAACTTATGAGACGGTGCATCTATCAGGGTTCGGGGGGATGTCGGCGAGTTTAATCGTACTAGACCCGGGTTTGGACTATCTAATTAGAATCTTGTCTTTTATTTTAAAGGTGAAATGACTTGTACGAATAGCCTTCCTCAGAGTACTCCACTTCTTTTAAACTCGTTACCTATTGGTTAAGATACTAGAGAGAAGTCTGGAGGCAAGCCAAGCCTCTCAGCAATTGTTTGGATTACCCGGAATTAATTGCGCATCTAACAGCTTATGTGGGAGGTTGGTAACTATAAAATGATTTATGCTAGTTGATCAGGCTATCATAATTTTATCAATTTATTTATTAATCCAACCTTCCAGCTGATTAGAGACTTTTTCAACCTGCAATCAGAGCCAAAATAACCTCTAATATCGCCCTTAAGACAACTCGTTACTCGCAAGGAGGGGGAAGTTAAAACTTCCCTTATCTTAAGGTTTCTTTATATTATTATATTACAAACTGTAAAGTAAGTCCTGATAATTCAGAGACCTGTGTTCGACATGCTTAACTCTGTGCAATTATGGCCAGGGCTCCAAACGTGAAGCTTTAGAGAAAACCTGAAAGAATCAGGATTATGTTTCTTTTTCGAAAAAGGTTTATTACAAAATCAAAATACAAAAATGGGTAAAGTAAAAAACAACTGCTATCCCCCAAGGAGGAATCAGTTCAAAATGATTAAATAAGAGTTAGTTTACACTAGCTCCTGTCTTCTCAGAATCTCCCCAAAACTCTCCCAAGTCTCTTCTTCCAAGAGTCCTCCCCCTCTAAGCTCTGCTTCTCTCCAAAAAACTGCCTGTCATCCCCCATCCAGGGGGACAGGGGATGACCCCTCCAAGCCTGCTCTGTCTCTTCTTGTCGCCTGCCCCAGCTGCTGTCGAATCTTTCCTCTGCTGTTCAGAGCTGTTCTTATATACCCTTCCTGGGCCAGCTTAAGGTCATGGGGTCATTTACCAGATACACACTTTGTAGCTCAACACAAAACATTTGGTGTCATTTTCACTACATGCAGCATTCTTCTTAACACAGGTCATTACATCATCTTTTGCAGCATTCTTCAGTTTCTCTCCAATGTTCCCAAGAGGGCTTCTGGATCTGATGGGCTTGTCTTCACTCTGTTCTCCTCCAATCCAATCTATCCAAGCCAGGGGTGGGGCAAAGAGGTTGGGTCAGTCAACCTGACCTTTTGCCCAGTTCTGTCCTCTTGTCCCTGTGACCCTTGTGTGACCCTTGCTTCTGACCACAGTTTTTTTGACCTGCAGCCCAGCTCCTGTCGGCTGGCTGATTTTGCTCGCACAAGCCAGTCCAGTGTGGCTCACCTTTTGACCCCGTACTTGCCACTGTCTTTGGCATGTGGGACTCGCAACACCCCTACAACCACAAAAAGGAATGGAGTCATTAGCACTTATGGTTTGTAAATGGCACCCAGAATTATGTTGCACGAAGCACAATTTCACATCATTCTGGGTTCATTTGTGTGAAAACAAGGTCCAATCAGGCTGAAACGTTACAAGAAGGTAGAATCTATTGAGTTGTATGTGATCTGAACGTTTCATGAAGATCGCACATTCCTATAGGGGGTCAAACCATGTCCCAAAGGTCACCGGGCCTGGTGTCACTTTAAAGAAGTTGTCCAGTTACATATTTGTGGGCTTATAACTTGGCTTCTGAATGCCCTAGAGAGATCAGGTTTGTTTTAATGTACTCCAATTAGCAGCCCCCATTACCACAAAAAGGAATGCAGTCATTAGCACTTATGGTTTGTAAATGGCACCCAGAATTATGTTGCACGAAGCACAATTTCACATCATTCTGGGTCCATTTGTGTGAAAACAAGGTCCAATCAGGCTGAAACGTTACAAGAAGGTAGAATCTATTGAGTTGTAAGTGATCTGAACGTTTCATGATGATCGCACATTCCTATAGGGGGTCAAACCATGTCCCAAAGGTCACCGGGCCTGGTGTCTCTTTAAAGTAGTCCAATTACACCTTTGAGGGCTTATAACTTGGTTTCTGAATGTCCTAGAGAGGTCAGGTTTGTTTTAGAGTACTCCAATTAGCAGCCCCCATTACCACTAAAAGGAATGGAGTCATTAGAACTTATGGTTTTTAAATGGCACCCAGAATTATGTTGCACGAAGCACAATTTCACATCATTCTGGGTTCATTTGTGTGAAAACAAGGTACAATCAGGCTGAAACGTTACAGGAAGGTAGAATCTATTGAGTTGTAAGTGATCTGAACGTTTCATGATGATAGCACTTTCCTAAGGGGGTCAAACCATGTCCCAAAGGTCACCGGATCTGGTTTCAATTTAAAGAAGTAGTCCAGTTACACATTTGTGGGCTTATAACTTGGCTTCTCAATGTCCTAGATAGATCAGGTTTGTTTTAGTATACTTCAATCAACAGCCCCAACAACCACAAAAAGAAATGGAGTCATTAGCACTTATGGTTTTTAAATCGCACCCAGAATTATGTTGCACGAAGCACAATTTCACATCATACTGGGTTCATTTGTGTGAAATCAAGGTCCAATCAGGCTGAAACGTTACAGGAAGGTAGAATCTATTGAGTTGTAAGTGATCTGAACGTTTCATGATGATCGCACATTCCTATAGGGGGTCAAACCATGTCCCAAAGGTCACCGGGCCTGGTGTCACTTTAAAGAAGTAGTCCAATTACACCTTTGAGGGCTTATAACTTGGTTTCTGAATGTCCTAGAGAGATCAGGTTTGTTTTAGAGTACTCCAATTAGCAGCCCCCATTGCCACTAAAAGGAATGGAGTCATTAGCACTTATGGTTTTTAAATGGCACCCAGAATTATGTTGCACAAAGCACAATTTCACATCATTCTGGGTTCATTTGTGTGAAAACAAGGTCCAATCAGGCTGAAACGTTACAGGAAGGTAGAATCTATTGTGTTGTAAGTGATCTGAACGTTTCATGATGATAGCACTTTCCTAAGGGGGTCAAACCATGTCCCAAAGGTCACCGGATCTGGTGTCAATTTAAAGAAGTAGTCCAGTTACACATTTGTGGGCTTATAACTTGGCTTCTGAATGTCCTAGAGAGATCAGGTTTATTTTAGTATACTCCAATCAACAGCCCCTACAACCACAAAAAGGAATGGAGTCATTAGCACTTATGGTTTTTAAATGGCACCCAGAATTATGTTGCACGAAGCACAATTTCACATCATTCTGGGTTCATTTGTGTGAAAACAAGGTACAATCAGGCTGAAACTTTACAGGAAGGTAGAATATATTGAGTTGTAAGTGATCTGAACGTTTCATGATGATCGCACATTCCTATTGGGGGTCAAACCATGTCCCAAAGTTCACCGGGCCTGGTGTCACTTTAAAGAAGTAGTCCAGTTACACATTTGTGGGCTTATAACTTGGCTTCTGAATGTCCTAGAGAGATCAGGTTTGTTTTAGTGTACTCCAACCAACAGCCTTTACAACCACAAAAAGGAATGGAGTCATTAGCACTTATGGTTTGTAAATGGCACCCAGAATTATGTTGCACGAAGCACAATTTCACATCATTCTGGGTCCATTTGTGTGAAACCAAGGTCCAATCAGGCTGAAACGTTACATGAAGTTAGAATCTATTTAATTGTAAGTGATCTGAACGTTTCATGATGATAGCACTTTCCTAAGGGGGACAAACCATGTCCCAAAGGTCACCGGATCTGGTGTCAATTTAAAGAAGTAGTCCAGTTACACATTTGTGGGCTTATAACTTGGCTTCTGAATGTCCTAGAGAGATCAGGTTTGTTTTAGAGTACTCCAATTAACAGCCCCCTTTACCACTAAAAGGAATGGAGTCATTAGCACTTCTGGTTTTGAAATGGCACCCAGAATTATGTTGCACGAAGCACAATTTCACATCATTCTGGGTTCATTTGTGTGAAAACAAGGTCCAATCAGGCTGAAACGTTACAAGAAGGTAGAATCTATTGAGTCGTAAGTGATCTGAACGTTTCATGATGATCGCACATTCCTATAGGGGGTCAAACCATGTCCCAAAGGTCACCGGATCTGGTGTCAATTTAAAGAAGTAGTCCAGTTACATCTTTGTGGGCTTATAACTTGGCTTCTGAATGTCCTAGAGAGATCAGGTTTGTTTTAGTATACTCCAATCAACAGCCCCTACAACCACAAAAAGGAATAGAGTCATTAGCACTTATGGTTTTTAAATGGCACCCAGAATTATGTTGCATGAAGCACAATTTCACATCATTCTGGGTTCATTTGTGTGAAAACAAGGTCCAATCAGGCTGAAACATTACAGGAAGGTAGAATCTATTGAGTTGTAAGTGATCTCAACGTTTCATGATGATAGAACTTTCCTAAGGGGATCAAACCATGTCCCAAAGGTCACCGGATCTGGTGTCAATTTAAAGAAGTAGTCCAGTTACACATATGTGGGCTTATAACTTGGCTTCTGAATGTCCTAGAGAGATCAAGTTTGTTTTAATGTACTCCAATCAACAGCCCCTACAACCACCAAAAGGAATGGAGTCATTAGCACTTATGGTTTGTAAATTGCACCCAGAATTATGTTGCATGAAGCACAATTTCACATCATTCTGGGTTCATTTGTGTGAAACCAAGGTCCAATCAGGCTGAAACATTACATGAAGTTAGAATCTATTGAATTGTAAGTGATCTGAACGTTTCATGATGATAGCACTTTCCTAAGGGGGACAAACCATGTCCCAAAGGTCACCGGATCTGGTGTCAATTTAAAGAAGTAGTCCAGTTACACATTTGTGGGCTTATAACTTGGCTTCTGAATGTCCTAGAGAGATCAGTTTTTTTTAATGTACTCCAATCAACAGCCATTACAACCACAAAAAGGAATGGAGTCATTAGCACTTATGGTTTGTAAATGGCACCCAGAATTATGTTGCACGAAGCACAATTTCACATCATTCTGGGTCCATTTGTGTGAAAACAAGGTCCAATCAGGCTGAAACGTTACAAGAAGGTAGATTCTATTGAGTTGTAAGTCATCTGAACGTTTCATGATGATCGCACATTCCTATTGGGGGTCAAACCATGTCCCAAAGGTCACCGGGCCTGGTGTCACTTTAAAGAAGTAGTCCAGTTACACCTTTGTGGGCTTATAACTTGGCTTCTGAATATCCTAGAGAGGCCAGGTTTGTTTTAGAGTACTCCAATTAACAGCCCCCATTACCACTAAAAGGAATGGAGTCATTAGCACTTATGGTTTGTAAATGGCACCCAGAATTATGTTGCACGAAGCACAATTTCACATCATTCTGGGTTCATTTGTGTGAAAACAAGGTCCAATCAGGCAGAAATGTTACAGGAAGGTAGAATCTATTGAGTTGTAAGTGATCTGAACGTTTCATGATGATAGCACTTTCCTAAGGGGGTCAAACCATGTCCCAAAGGTCACCGGACCTGGTGTCAATTTAAAGAAGTAGTCCAGTTACACATTTGTGGGCTTATAACTTGGCTTCTGAATGTCCTAGAGAGATCAGGTTTGTTTTAATGTACTCCAATCAACAGCCCCTACAACCACAAAAATGAATGGAGTCATTAGCACTTATGGTTTGTAAATGGCACCCAGAATTATGTTGCACGAAGCACAATTTCACATCATTCTGGGTCCATTTGTGTGAAAACAAGGTCCAATCAGGCTGAAACGTTACAAGAAGGTAGAATCTATTTAGTTGTAAGGGATCTGAACGTTTCAAGATGATCGCACTTTCCTAAGGGGGTCAAACCATGTCGCAAAGGTCACCGGATCTGGTGTCAATTTAAATAAGTAGTCCTGTTACACATTTGTGGGCTTATAACTTGGCTTCTGAATGTCCTAGAGAGATCAGGTTTGTTTTAATGTACTCCAACCAACAGCCCCTACAACCACAAAAAGAAATGGAGTCATTAGCACTTATGGTTTGTAAATGGCACCCAGAATTATGTTGCACGAAGCAATATTTCACATCATTCTGGGTCCATTTGAGTGAAAACAAGGTCCAATCAGGCTGAAACGTTACAAGAAGGTAGAATCCATTGAATTGTAAGTGATCTGAACATTTCATGATGATCGCACATTCCTATAGGGGGTCAAACCATGTCCCAAAGGTCACCGGGCCTGGTGTCACTTTAAAGAAGTAGTCCAGTTACACATTTGTGGGCTTAGAACTTGGCTTCTGAATGTCCTAGAGAGATCAGGTTTGTTTTAGTATACTCCAATCAACAGCCCCTACAACCACTAAAAGGAATGGAGTCATTAGCACTCATGGTTTTTAAATGGCACCCTGAATTATGTTGCATGAAGCACAATTTCACATCATTCTGGGTTCATTTGTGTGAAAACAAGGTCCAATCAGGCTGAAACGTTACAGGAAGGTAGAACCTATTGAGTTGTAAGTGATCTCAACGTTTCATGATGATAGAACTTTCCTAAGGGGATCAAACCATGTCCCAAAGGTCACCGGATCTGGTGTCAATTTAAAGAAGTAGTCCAGTTACACATTTGTGGGCTTATAACTTGGCTTCTGAATGTCCTAGAGAGATCAAGATTGTTTTAATGTACTCCAATCAACAGCCCCTACAACCACCAAAAGTAATGGAGTCATTAGCACTTATGGTTTGTAAATTGCACCCAGAATTATGTTGCATGAAGCACAATTTCACATCATTCTGGGTCCATTTGTGTGAAACCAAGGTCCAATCAGGCTGAAACGTTACATGAAGTTAGAATCTATTGAATTGTAAGTGATCTGAACGTTTCATGATGATAGCACTTTCCTAAGGGGGACAAACCATGTCCCAAAGGTCACCGGATCTGGTGTCAATTTAAAGAAGTAGTCCAGTTACACATTTGTGGGCTTATAACTTGGCTTCTGAATGTCCTAGAGAGATCAGTTTTTTTAATGTACTCCAATCAACAGCCCCTACAACCACAAAAAGGAATGGAGTCATTAGCACTAATGGTTTGTAAATGGCACCCAGAATTATGTTGCACGAAGCACAATTTCACATCATTCTGGGTCCATTTGTGTGAAAACAAGGTCCAATCAGGCTGAAACGTTACAAGAAGGTAGATTCTATTGAGTTGTAAGTCATCTGAACGTTTCATGATGATCGCACATTCCTATTGGGGGTCAAACCATGTCCCAAAGGTCACCGGGCCTGGTGTCACTTTAAAGAAGTAGTCCAGTTACACCTTTGTGGGCTTATAACTTGGCTTCTGAATATCCTAGAGAGGCCAGGTTTGTTTTAGAGTACTCCAATTAACAGCCCCCATTACCACTAAAAGGAATGGAGTCATTAGCACTTATGGTTTGTAAATGGCACCCAGAATTATGTTGCACGAAGCACACTTTCACATCATTCTGGGTTCATTTGTGTGAAAACAAGGTCCAATCAGGCAGAAATGTTACAGGAAGGTAGAATCTATTGAGTTGTAAGTGATCTGAACGTTTCATGATGATAGCACTTTCCTAAGGGGGTCAAACCATGTCCCAAAGGTCACCGGAACTGGTGTCAATTTAAAGAAGTAGTCCAGTTACACATTTGTGGGCTTATAACTTGGCTTCTGAATGTCCTAGAGAGATCAGGTTTGTTTTAATGTACTCCAATCAACAGCCCCTATAACCACAAAAATGAATGGAGTCATTAGCACTTATGGTTTGTAAATGGCACCCAGAATTATGTTGCACGAAGCACAATTTCACATCATTCTGGGTCCATTTGTGTGTAAACAAGGTCCAATCAGGCTGAAACGTTACAAGAAGGTAGAATCTATTGAGTTGTAAGTGATCTGAACGTTTCATGATGATCGCACATTCCTATAGGGGGTCAAACCATGTCCCAAAGGTCACCGGGCCTGGTGTCACTTTAAAGAAGTAGTCCAATTACACCTTTGAGGGCTTATAACTTGGCTTCTGAATGTCCTAGAGAGATCAGGTTTGTTTTAGTATACTCCAATCAACAGCCCCTACATCCACAAAAAGGAATGGAGTCATTAGCACTTATGGTTTTTAAATGGCACCCAGAATTATGTTGCACGAAGCACAATTTCACATCATTCTGGGTTCATTTGTGTGAAAACAAGGTCCAATCAGGCTGAAACGTTACAGGAAGGTAGAATCCATTGAGTTGTAAGTTATCTGAACGTTTCATGATGATAGCACTTTCCTAAGGGGGTCGAACCATGTCCCAAAGGTCACCGGATCTGGTGTCAATTTAAAGAAGTAGTCCAGTTACACATTTGTGGGCTTATAACTTGGCTTCTGAAGGTCCTAGAGAGATCAGGTTTGTTTTAGTATACTCCAATCAACAGCCCCTACAACCACAAAAAGGAATGGAGTCATTAGCACTTATGGTTTTTAAATAGCACCCAGAATTATGTTGCACAAAGCACAATTTCACATCATTCTGGGTCCGTTTGTGTGAAAACAAGGTCCAATCAGGCTGAAACGTTACAGGAAGGTAGAATCTATTGAGTTGTAATTGATCTGAACGTTTCATGATGATCGCAATTCCTATAGGGGGTCAAACCATGTCCCAAAGGTCACCGGGCCTGATGTCACTTTAAAGAAGTAGTCCAATTACACATTTGAGGGCTTATAACTTGGTTTCTGAATGTCCTAGAGAGATCAGGTTTATTTTGGTGTACTCCAATCAACAGCCCCTACAACCTCAAAAAGGAATGGAGTCATTAGCACTTATGGTTTTTAAATGGCACCCAGAATTATGTTGCACGAAGCACAATTTCACATCATTCTGGGTCCATTTGTGTGAAAACAAGGTCCAATCAGGCTGAAACGTTACAAGAAGGTAGAATCTATTCAGTTGTAAGTGATCTGAACGTTTCATGATGATCGCACATTCCTATTGGGGGTCAAACCATGTCCCAAAGTTCACCGGGCCTGGTGTCACTTTAAAGAAGTAGTCCAGTTACACATTTGTGGGCTTATAACTTGGCTTCTGAATGTCCTAGAGAGATCAGGTTTGTTTTAGTGTACTCCAACCAACAGCCCTTACAACCACAAAAAGGAATGGAGTCATTAGCACTTATGGTTTGTAAATGGCACCCAGAATTATGTTGCACGAAGCACAATTTCACATCATTCTGGGTCCATTTGTGTGAAAACAAGGTCCAATCAGGCTGAAACATTACAAGACGGTAGAATCTATTGAGTTGTAAGTGATCTGAACGTTTCATGTTGATCGCACATTCCTATAGGGGGTCAAACCATGTCCCAAAGGTCACCGGGCCTGGTGTCACTTAAAAGAAGTAGTCCAGTTACACCTTTGTGGGCTTATAACTTGGCTTCTGAATATCCTAGAGAGGTCAGGTTTGTTTTAGAGTACTCCAATTAACAGCCCCTACAACCACAAAAAGGAATGGAGTCATTAGCACTTATGGTTTTTAAATGGCACCCAGAATTATGTTGCACGAAGCACAATTTCACATAATTCTGGGTTCATTTGTGTGAAAACAAGGTCCAATCAGGCTGAAACGTTACAGGAAGGTAGAATCTATTGAGTTGTAAGTGATCTGAACGTTTCATGATGGTAGCACTTTCCTAAGGGGGTCAAACCATGTCCCAAAGGTCACCGGATCTGGTGTCAATTTAAAGAAGTAGTCCAGTTACACCTTTGTGGGCTTATAACTTGGCTTCTGAATATCCTAGAGAGGTCAGGTTTGTTTTAGAGTACTCCAATTAACAGCCCCCATTACCACTAAAACGAATGGAGTCATTAGCACTTATGGTTTTTAAATGGCACCCAGAATTATGTTGCACGAAGCACAATTTCACATCATTCTGGGTTCATTTGTGTGAAAACAAGGTCCAATCAGGCTGAAACGTTACAGGAAGGTAGAATCTATTGAGTTGTAAGTGATCTGAACGTTTCATGATGATAGCACTTTCCTAAGGGGGTCAAACCATGTCCCAAAGGTCACCGGGCCTGGTGTCACTTTAAAGAAGTAGTCCAGATACACCTTTGTGGGCTTATAACTTGGCTTATGAATATCCTAGAGAGGTCAGGTATGTTTTAGAGTACTCCAATTAACAGCCCCCATTACCACTAAAAGGAATGGAGTCAATAGCACTTATGTTTTTTAAATGGCACCCAGAATTATGTTGCACGAAGCACAATTTCACATCATTCTGGGTTCATTTGTGTGAAAACAAGGTCCAATCAGGCTGAAACGTTACAGGAAGGTAGAATCTATTGAGTTGTAAGTGATCTGAACGTTTCATGATGATAGCCCTTTCCTAAGGGGGTCAAACCATGTCCCAAAGGTCACCGGATCTGGTGTCAATTTAAAGAAGTAGTCCAGTTACACATTTGTGGGCTTATAACTTGGCTTCTGAATATCCTAGAGAGATCAGGTTTGTTTTAGTATACTCCAATCAACAGCCCCTACAACCACAAAAAGGAATGGATTCATTAGCACTTATGGTTTTTAAATGGCACCCAGAATTATGTTGCACGAAGCACAATTTCACATCATTCTGGCTTCATTTGTGTGAAAACAAGGTCAAATCAGGCTGAAACGTTACAGGAAGTTAGAATCTATTGAGTTGTAAGTGATCTGAACATTTCATGATGATAGCACTTTCCTAAGGGGGTTAAACCATGTCCCAAAGGTCACCAGATCTGGTGTCAATTTAAAGAAGTAGTCCAGTTACACATTTGTGGGCTTATAACTTGGCTTCTGAATGTCCTAGAGAGATCAGGTTTGTTTTAGTATACTCCAATCAACAGCCCCTACAAACACTAAAAGGAATGGAGTAATTAGCACTTATGTTTTTTAAATGGCACCCAGAATTATGTTGCACGAAGCACAATTTCACATCATTCTGGGTTCATTTGTGTGAAAACAAGGTCCAATCAGGCTGAAACGTTACAGGAAGGTAGAATCTATTGAGTTGTAAGTGATCTGAACGTTTCATGATGATAGCACTTTCCTAAGGGGGTCAAACCATGTCCCAAAGGTCACCGCATCTGGTGTCAATTTAAAGAAGTAGTCCAGTTACACATTTGAGGGCTTATAACTTGGCTTCTCAATGTCCTAGAGAGATCAGGTTTGTTTTAGTATACTCCAATCAACAGCCCCTACAACCACAAAAAGGAATGGAGTCATTATGGCAGAGCAGAAAACAGCAGCAGGATCATCCCAGTCGCTGACGCCGATGAGCAGAGCAGAAAATAGCAGCAGGATCAGCGCAGTAGCCGACGCGGACAAGCAGAGCAGAAAACAGCAGCAGGGTCAGTGCAGTTGCCGACGCCGACGAGCAGAGCAGAAAACAGCAGCAGGACCAGCGCAGTCGCCGATGCCGACAAATCAGAGCAGAAAACAACAGCAGGACCAGCGCAGTCATCAACGGCGACGAGCAGAGCAGGAAACAGCAGCAGGACCAGCGCAGTCGCCGACGAGCATAGCAAAAAACAGCAGCAGGAGATGTGCAGTCGCAGATGCCAAAGAGCAGAGCAGAAAACCGCAGCAGGATCAGCGCAGTCGCCGACGCCGATGAGCATTGCAGAAAACAGCAGCAGGACCAGCGCAGTCGCCGACGCCTACGAGCAGAGCAGAAAACATTTGCAGGATTAGTGCAGTCGCCGAGGCCGATGAGCAGTGCAGAAAACAGCAGCAGGACCAGCGCAGTCGCCGACGAGCAGAGCAAAAAACAGCAGCAGGATCAGCGTAGTCACTGACACCGACGAGCAGAGCAGAAAACAGCAGCATTATCAGCGCAGTCGCTGACGCCGACGAGCAAATCAGAAAACAGCAGCAGGAGATGAGCAGTCACCGACACCGACGAGCAGATCAGAAAACAGCAGCAGGACCAGCGCAGTCGCAGACGCTGACGAGCAGAGCAGTTGCCGACGAGCAGAGGCGAAAACAACAGCAGGACCAGCGCAGTCGCCGACGCCGATGAGCAGTGCAGAAAACAGCTGCAGGACCAGCACAGTCGCCGACGCGCAGAGCAAAAAACAGCAGCAGGAGATGCGCAGTCGCAGACGATCAGAGCAGAAAACAGCAGCAGGGTCAGCGCAGTCGCTGACGCCGACGAGCAGAGCAGAAAAAAGCAGCAGGAGATGCGTAGTCACCGACGCCTACGAGCAGAGCAGAAAAAATCGGCAGGAGATGTGCAGTCGCAGACGCCAACGAGCAGAGCAGAAAACAGCAGCAGGATCAACGCAGTCGCCAACGCCGATGAGCAGTGCAGAAAACAGCAGCAGGTCCAGCGCAGTCGCCGACGAGCAGAGCAGAAAACAGCAGCAGGATCAGCGCAGTCGCCGTCGCCTACGAGCAGAGCAGAAAACAGCAGCAGGACCAGCGCAGTCGCAGAGGCCGACTGGTAGATGCGAAAACAACAGCAGGACCAGCGCAGTCGCCGACGCCGATGAGCAGTGCAGAAAACAGCAGCAGGACCAGCGCAGTCGCAGACGAGCAGAGCAGAAAACAGCAGCAGGACCAGCGCAGTTGCCGACGAGCAGAGCAGAAAACAGCAGCAGGATCAGCGCAGTCGCCGACGCCGACGAGCAGAGCAAAAAACAGCAGCATGATCAGCGCAGTCGCAGACGCCAACGAGCAGAGCAGCAAACAGCAGCAGGATCAGTGTAGTCGCTGACACCTACGAGCAGAGCAGAAAACAGCAGCAGGATCAGCGCAGTCGCTGACGCCGACGAGCAGAGCAGAAAAAAGCACCAGGAGATGCGCAGACGCGAACGAGCAGAGCAGAAAACAGCAGCAGGATCAACGCAGTCGCCGACGCCGATGAGCAGTGCAGAAAACAGCAGCAGGACCAGAGCAGTCGCCGACGAGCAGAGCAGAAAACAGCAGCAGGACCAGCACAGTCGGCGACGCCTACGAGCAAAGCAGAAAACAGCAGCAGAATCAGCGCAGTCGCCGACGCCGATGAGCAGTGCAGAAAACAGCAGCAGGACCAGCGCAGTCACCGACGCCTACGAGCAGAGCAGAAAACAGCAGCAGGATCAGCGCAGTCGCCGACGAGCAGAGCAGAAAACAGCAGCAGGACCAGCGCAGTCGCAGACGCCGATGAGCAGAGCAGAAAACAGCAGCAGGACCAGCGCAGTCGCCGACGAGCAGAGCAGAAAACAGCAGCAGGACCAGCACAGTCGGCGACGCCTACGAGCAAAGCAGAAAACAGCAGCAGAATCAGCGCAGTCGCCGACGCCGATGAGCAGTGCAGAAAACAGCAGCAGGACCAGCGCAGTCACCGACGCCTACGAGCAGAGCAGAAAACAGCAGCAGGATCAGCGCAGTCGCCGACGAGCAGAGCAGAAAACAGCAGCAGGACCAGCGCAGTCGCAGACGCCGATGAGCAGAGCAGAAAACAGCAGCAGGACCAGCGCAGTCGCCGATGAGCAGAGCAAAAAACAGCAGCAGGAGATGTGCAGTCGCAAACGCCGATGAGCAGAGCAGAAAACAGCAGCAGGATCAGCACAGTCGCTGACGCCGACAAGCAGAGCAAAAAACAGCAGCAGGAGATGCGCAGTCGCAGACGATCAGAGCAGAAAACAGCAGCAGGGTCAGCGCAGTCGCTGACGCCGACGAGCAGAGCAGAAAAAAGCAGCAGGACCAGCGCAGTCGCCGACGCCTACGAGCAGAGCAGAAAACAGCAGCAGGACAAGCGCAGTCGCCGACGAGCAGAGCAGAAAACAGCAGCAGGACCAGCGCAGTTGCCGACGAGCAGAGCAGAAAACAGCAGCAGGACCAGCGCAGTCGCCGACGAGCAGAGCAGAAAACAGCAGCAGGACCTGCGCAGTCGCCGATGAGCAGTGCAGAAAACAGCAGCAGGACCAGCGCAGTCACCAACGAGCAGAGCAGAAAACAGCAGCAGGACCAGCGCAGTCGCAGACGCCGACGAGCAGAGCAGACGCTGACGAGCAGAGAAGAAAACAACATCAGGACCAGTGCAGGTGCCGACGGTGATGGGCAGAGCAGAAAACAGCAGCAGGATCATCCCAGTCGCTGACGCCGATGAGCAGAGCAGAAAATAGCAGCAGGATCAGCGCAGTAGCCGACGCGGACAAGCAGAGCAGAAAACAGCAGCAGGGTCAGTGCAGTTGCTGACGCCGACGAGCAGAGCAGAAAACAGCAGCAGGACCAGCGCAGTCGCCGACGCCGACAAATCAGAGCAGAAAACAACAGCAGGACCAGCGCAGTCATCAACGGCGACGAGCAGAGCAGGAAACAGCAGCAGGACCAGCGCAGTCGCCGACGAGCATAGCAAAAAACAGCAGCAGGAGATGTGAGGTCGCAGACGCCGAAGAGCAGAGCAGAAAACAGCAGCAGGATCAGCGCAGTCGCCGACGCCGATGAGCATTGCAGAAAACAGCAGCAGGACCAGCGCAGTCGCCGACGCCTACGAGCAGAGCAGAAAACATTTGCAGGATTAGTGCAGGCGCCGACGCCGATGAGCAGTGCAGAAAACAGCAGCAGGACCAGCGCAGTCGCCGACGAGCAGAGCAAAAAACAGCAGCAGGATCAGCGTAGTCACTGACACCGACGAGCAGAGCAGAAAACAGCAGCAGGATCAGCGCAGTCGCTGACGCCGACGAGCAAATCAGAAAACAGCAGCAGGAGATGAGCAGTCACCGACGCCGACGAGCAGATCAGAAAACAGCAGCAGGACCAGCGCAGTCGCAGATGCCGACGAGCAGAGCAGTTGCCGACGAGCAGAGGCGAAAACAACAGCAGGACCAGCGCAGTCGCCGACGCCGATGAGCAGTGCAGAAAACAGCTGCAGGACCAGCGCAGTCACCGACGAGCAGAGCAGAAAACAGCAGCAGGAGATGTGCAGTCGCAGACGCCGAAGAGCAGAGCAGAAAACAGCAGCAGGATCAGCGCAGTCGCCGACGCCGACGAGCATTGCAGAAAACAGCAGCAGGACCAGCGCAGTCGCCGACGCCTACGAGCAGAGCAGAAAACAATTGCAGGATTAGTGCAGTCGCCGACTCCGATGAGCAGTGCAGAAAACAGCAGCAGGACCAGCGCAGTCGCCGACGAGCAGAGCAAAAAACAGCAGCAGGATCAGCGTAGTCACTGACACCGACGAGCAGAGCAGAAAACAGCAGCAGGATCAGCGCAGTCGCTGACGCCGACGAGCAAATCAGAAAACAGCAGCAGGAGATGAGCAGTCGCAGACGCCAACGAGCAGAGCAGAAAACAGCAGCAGGATCAACGCAGTCACCGACGCCGACGAGCAGATCAGAAAACAGCAGCAGGACCAGCGCAGTCGCAGACGCCGACGAGCAGAGCAGTTGCCGACGAGCAGAGGCGAAAACAACAGCAGGACCAGCGCAGTCGCCGACGCCGATGAGCAGTGCAGAAAACAGCAGCAGGACCAGCGCAGTCGCCGACGAGCAGAGCAGAAAACAGCAGCAGGACCAGCGCAGTCGCCGACGAGCAGAGCAGAAAACAGCAGCAGGACCAGCGCAGTCGCCGACGAGCAGAGCAGAAAACAGCAGCAGGACCTGCGCAGTCGCTGACGAGCAGTGCAGAAAACAGCCGCAGGATCAGCGCAGTCACCGATGCCGATGAGCAGTGCAGAAAACACTAGCAAGACCAGTGCAGTCACCGACGAGCAGAGCAAAAAACAGCAGCAGGACCAGCGCAGTCGCAGACGCCGACGAGCTGAGCAGACGCTGACGAGCAGAGAAGAAAACAACAGCAGGACCAGTGCAGGCGCCGACGGCGATGAGCAGAGCAGAAAACAGCAGCAGGATCAGCGCATTCACTGACGCAGATGAGCAGAGCAGAAAATAGCAGCAGGATCAGCGCAGTAGCCGACGCCGACGAGCAGAGCAGAAAACAGCAGCAGGACCAGCGCAGTCGCCGACGCCGACAATCAGAGCAGAAAACACCATCAGGACCAGCGCAGTCACCAACGGCGACGAGCAGAGCATTAAACAGCAGCAGGACCAGCGCAGTCGCCGACGAGCAAAGCAAAAAACAGCAGCAGGAGATGCGCAGTCGCAGACGCCGACGAGCAGAGCAGAAAACAGCAGCAGGATCAGCGCAGTCGCTGACGCCGACGAGCAGAGCAAAAAACAGCAGCAGGATCAGCGCACTTGCTGACCTTGACGAGCAGAGCAGAAAACAGCATCAGCGCAGTCGCTGATGCCGACGGGCAGAGCAGCAAACAGCAGCAGGACCAGCGCAGTTGCCGACGCAGACGAGCAGAGAAGAAAACAGCAGCAGGACCAGCGCAGTCGCCGACGCCGACGAGCAGAGCAGAAAACAGCAGCAGGATCAGCGCAGTCGCAGACGCCGACGAGCAGAGCAGAAAACAGCAGCAGGATCAGCGCAGTCGCCGACGCCGACGAGCAGAGCAAAAAACAGCAGTATGATCAGCGCAGTCGCAGACGCCGACGAGCAGAGCAGCAAACAGCAGCAGGATCAGTGTAGTCGCTGACACCGACGAGCAGAGCAGAAAACAGCAGCAGGATCAGCGCAGTCGCTGACGCCGACGAGCGGAGCAGAAAAAAAACACCGGGAGATGCGCAGACGCCAACGAGCAGAGCAGAAAACAGCAGCAGGATCAACGCAGTCGCCGACGCCGATGAGCAGTGCAGAAAACAGCAGCAGGACCAGAGCAGTCGCCGACGAGCAGAGCAGAAAACAGCAGCAGTACCAGCGCAGTCGGCGACGCCTACGAGCAAAGCAGAAAACAGCAGCAGAATCAGCGCAGTCGCCGATGCCGATGAGCAGTGCAGAAAACAGCAGCAGGACCAGCGCAGTCACCGACGCCTACGAGCAGAGCAGAAAACAGCAGCAGGATCAGCGCAGTCGCCGACGAGCAGAGCAGAAAACAGCAGCAGGACCAGCGCAGTCGCAGACGCCGATGAGCAGAGCAGAAAACAGCAGCAGGACCAGCGCAGTCGCCGACGAGCAGAGCAAAAAACATTAGCAGGAGATGTGCAGTCGCAGACGCCGATGAGCAGAGCAGAAAACAGCAGCAGGATCAGCACAGTCGCTGACGCCGACGAGCAGAGCAAAAAACAGCAGCAGGAGACGCGCAGTCGCAGACGATCAGAGCAGAAAACAGCAGCAGGGTCAGCGCAGTCGCTGACGCCGACGAGCAGAGCAGAAAAAAGCAGCAGGAGATGCGTAGTCACCGACGCCTACGAGCAGAGCAGAAAAAATCGGCAGGAGATGTTCAGTCGCAGACGCCAACGAGCAGAGCAGAAAACAGCAGCAGGATCAACGCAGTCGCCAACGCCGATGAGCAGTGCAGAAAACAGCAGCAGGACCAGCGCAGTCGCTGACAAGCAGAGCAGAAAACAGCAGCAGGATCAGCGCAGTCGCCGTCGCCGATGAGCAGTGCAGAAAACAGCAGCAGGACCAGCGCAGACGCCGACGCCTACGAGCAGAGCAGAAAACAGCAGCAGGACCAGCGCAGTTGCCGACGAGCAGAGCAGAAAACAGCAGCAGGACCAGCGCAGTCGCCGACGAGCAGTGCAGAAAACAGCAGCAGGACCTGCGCAGTCGCCGACGAGCAGTGCAGAAAACAGCCGCAGGATCAGCGCAGTCACCGATGCCGATGAGCAGTGCAGAAAACAGCAGCAGGACCAGCGCAGTCACCAACGAGCAGAGCAGAAAACAGCAGCAGGACCAGCGCAGTCGCATACGCCGACGAGCAGAGCAGACGCTGACGAGCAGAGAAGAAAACAACAGCAGGACCAGTGCAGGCGCCGACGGTGATGGGCAGAGCAGAAAACAGCAGCAGGATCATCCCAGTCGCTGACGCCGATGAGCAGAGCAGAAAATAGCAGCAGGATCAGCGCAGTAGCCGACGCGGACAAGCAGAGCAGAAAACAGCAGCAGGGTCAGTGCAGTTGCCGTCGCCGACGAGCAGAGCAGAAAACAGCAGCAGGACCAGCGCAGTCGCCGACGCCGACAAATCAGAGCAGAAAACAACAGCAGGACCAGCGCAGTCATCAATGGCGACGAGCAGAGCAGGAAACAGCAGCAGGACCAGCGCAGTCGCCGACGAGCATAGCAAAAAACAGCAGCAGGAGATGTGCAGTCGCAGACGCCGAAGAGCAGAGCAGAAAACAGCAGCAGGATCAGCGCAGTCGCCGACGCCGATGAGCATTGCAGAAAACAGCAGCAGGACCAGCGCAGTCGCCGACGCCTACGAGCAGAGCAGAAAACATTTGCAGGATTAGTGCAGTCGCCGACGCCAATGAGCAGTGCAGAAAACAGCAGCAGGACCAGCGCAGTCGCCGACGAGCAGAGCAAAAAACAGCAGCAGGATCAGCGTAGTCACTGACACCGACGAGCAGAGCAGAAAACAGAAGCACGATCAGCGCAGTCGCTGACGCCGACGAGCAAATCAGAAAACAGCAGCAGGAGATGAGCAGTCACCGACGCCGACGAGCAGATCAGAAAACAGCAGCAGGACCAGCGCAGTCGCAGACGCCGACGAGCAGAGCAGTTGCCGACGAGCAGAGGCAAAAACAACAGCAGGACCAGCGCAGTCGCCGACGCCGATGAGCAGTGCAGAAAACAGCAGCAGGACCAGCGCAGTCACCGACGAGCAGAGCAGAAAACAGCAGCAGGAGATGTGCAGTCGCAGACGCCGAAGAGCAGAGCAGAAAACAGCAGCAGGATCAGCGCAGTCGCCGACGCCGATGAGCATTGCAGAAAACAGCAGCAGGACCAGCGCAGTCGCCGACGCCTACGAGCAGAGCAGAAAACAATTGCAGGATTAGTGCAGTCGCCGACGCCGATGAGCTGTGCAGAAAACAGCAGCAGGACCAGCGCAGTCGCCGACGAGCAGAGCAAAAAACAGCAGCAGGATCAGCGTAGTCACTGACACCGACGAGCAGAGCAGAAAACAGCAGCAGGATCAGCGCAGTCGCTGACGCCGACGAGCAAATCAGAAAACAGCAGCAGGAGATGAGCAGTCGCAGACGCCAACGAGCAGAGCAGAAAACAGCAGCAGGATCAACGCAGTCACCGACGCCAACGAGCAGATCAGAAAACAGCAGCAGGACAAGTGCAGTCGCAGACGCCGAAGAGCAGAGCAATTGCCGACGAGCAGAGGCGAAAACAACAGCAGGACCAGCGCAGTCGCCGACGCCGATGAGCAGTGGAGAAAACAGCAGCAGGACCAGCGCAGTCGCCGACGAGCAGAGCAGAAAACAGCAGCAGGACCAGCGCAGTCGCCGACGAGCAGAGCAGAAAACAGCAGCAGGACCAGCGCAGTCGCCGACGAGCAGAGCAGAAAACAGCAGCAGGACCTGCGCAGTCGCTGACGAGCAGTGCAGAAAACAGCCGCAGGATCAGCGCAGTCACCGATGCCGATGAGCAGTGCAGAAAACACTAGCAAGACCAGCGCAGTCACCGACGAGCAGAGCAGAAAACAGCAGCAGGACCAGCGCAGTCGCAGACGCCGACGAGCAGAGCAGACGCTGACGAGCAGAGAAGAAAACAACAGCAGGACCAGTGCAGGCGCCGACGGCGATGAGCAGAGCAGAAAACAGCAGCAGGATCAGCGCATTCACTGACGCAGATGAGCAGAGCAGAAAATAGCAGCAGGATCAGCGCAGTAGCTGACGCCGACAAGCAGAGCAGAAAACAGCAGCAGGGTCAGTGCAGTTGCCGACGCCGACGAGCAGAGCAGAAAACAGCAGCAGGACCAGCGCAGTCGCCGACGCCGACAATCAGAGCAGAAAACACCATCAGGACCAGCGCAGTCACCAACGGCGACGAGCAGAGCATTAAACAGCAGCAGGACCAGCGCAGTCGCCGACGAGCAGAGCAAAAAACAGCAGCAGGAGATGCGCAGTCGCAGACGCCGACGAGCAGAGCAGAAAACAGCAGCAGGATCAGCGCAGTCGCTGACGCCGACGAGCAGAGCAAAAAACAGCAGCAGGAGATGCGCAGTCGCAGACGATCAGAGCAGAAAACTCTGACGACTGCGCTGGTCCTGCTGCTGTTTTCTGCACAGCTCATCGGCGTCGGCGACTGCACTAATCCTGCAATTGTTTTCTGCTCTGCTCGTAGGCGTCGGCGACTGCGCTGGTCCTGCTGCTGTTTTCTGCAATGCTCATCGGCGTCGGCGACTGCGCTGATCCTGCTGCTGTTTTCTGCTCTGCTCTTCGGCGTTTGTGACTGCACATCTCCTGCTGCTGTTTTCTGCTCTGCTCGTCGGTGACTGCGCTGGTCCTGCTGCTGTTTTCTGCACTGCTCATCGGCGTCGGCGACTGCGCTGGTCCTGCTGTTGTTTTCGCCTCTGCTCGTCGGCAACTGCTCTGCTCGTCGGCGTCTGCGACTGCGCTGGTCCTGCTGCTGTTTTCTGATCTGCTCGTCGGCGTCGGTGACTGCTCATCTCCTGCTGCTGTTTTCTGATTTGCTCGTCGGCGTCAGCGACTGCGCTGATCCTGCTTCTGTTTTCTGCTCTGCTCGTCGGTGTCAGTGACTACGCTGATCCTGCTGCTGTTTTTTGCTCTGCTCGTCGGCGACTGCGCTGGTCCTGCTGCTGTTTTCTGCACTGCTCATTGGCGTCGGCGACTGCACTAATCCTGCAAATGTTTTCTGCTCTGCTCGTAGGCGTCGGCGACTGCGCTGGTCCTGCTGCTGTTTTCTGCAATGCTCATCGGCGTCGGCGACTGCGCTGATCCTGCTGCTGTTTTCTGCTCTGCTCTTCGGCGTCTGCGACTGCACATCTCCTGCTGCTGTTTTTTGCTATGCTCGTCGGCGACTGCGCTGGTCCTGCTGCTGTTTCCTGCTCTGCTCGTCGCCATTGATGACTGCGCTGGTCCTGCTGTTGTTTTCTGCTCTGATTTGTCGGCGTCGGCGACTGTGCTGGTCCTGCTGCTGTTTTCTGCTCTGCTCGTCGGCGACGGCAACTGCACTGACCCTGCTGCTGTTTTCTGCTCTGCTTGTCCGCGTCGGCTACTGCGCTGATCCTGCTGCTATTTTCTGCTCTGCTCATCGGCGTCAGCGACTGGGATGATCCTGCTGCTGTTTTCTGCTCTGCCCATCACCGTCGGCGCCTGCACTGGTCCTGCTGTTGTTTTCTTCTCTGCTCGTCAGCGTCTGCTCTGCTCGTCGGCGTATGCGACTGCGCTGGTCCTGCTGCTGTTTTCTGCTCTGCTCGTTGGTGACTGCGCTGGTCCTGCTGCTGTTTTCTGCACTCCTCATCGGCATCGGTGACTGCGCTGATCCTGCGGCTGTTTTCTGCACTGCTCGTCGGCGACTGCGCAGGTCCTGCTGCTGTTTTCTGCACTGCTCGTCGGCGACTGCGCTGGTCCTGCTGCTGTTTTCTGCTCTGCTCGTCGGCAACTGCGCTGGTCCTGCTGCTGTTTTCTGCTCTGCTCGTAGGCGTCGGCGTCTGCGCTGGTCCTGCTGCTGTTTTCTGCACTGCTCATCGGCGACGGCGACTGCGCTGATCCTGCTGCTGTTTTCTGCTCTGCTTGTCAGCGACTGCGCTGGTCCTGCTGCTGTTTTCTGCACTGCTCATCGGCGTTGGCGACTGCGTTGATCCTGCTGCTGTTTTCTGCTCTGCTCGTTGGCGTCTGCGACTGCACATCTCCTGCCGATTTTTTCTGCTCTGCTCGTAGGCGTCGGTGACTACGCATCTCCTGCTGCTTTTTTCTGCTCTGCTCGTCGGCGTCAGCGACTGCGCTGACCCTGCTGCTGTTTTCTGCTCTGATCGTCTGCGACTGCGCTGGTCCTGCTGCTGTTTAATGCTCTGCTCGTCGCCGTTGGTGACTGCGCTGGTCCTGATGGTGTTTTCTGCTCTGATTGTCGGCGTCGGCGACTGCGCTGGTCCTGCTGCTGTTTTCTGCTCTGCTCGTCGGCGTCGGCAGCTGCACTGACCCTGCTGCTGTTTTCTGCTCTGCTTGTCGGCGTCGGCTACTGCGCTGATCCTGCTGCTATTTTCTGCTCTGCTCATCTGCGTCAGTGAATGCGCTGATCCTGCTGCTGTTTTCTGCTCTGCTCATCGCCGTCGGCGCCTGCACTGGTCCTGCTGTTGTTTTCTTCTCTGCTCGTCAGCGTCTGCTCAGCTCGTCGGCGTCTGCGACTGCGCTGGTCCTGCTGCTGTTTTCTGCTCTGCTCGTCGGTGACTGCACTGGTCTTGCTAGTGTTTTCTGCACTGCTCATCGGCATCGGTGACTGCGCTGATCCTGCGGCTGTTTTCTGCACTGCTCGTCAGCGACTGCGCAGGTCCTGCTGCTGTTTTCTGCTCTGCTCGTCGGCGACTGCGCTGGTCCTGCTGCTGTTTTCTGCTCTGCTCGTCGGCGACTGCGCTGGTCCTGCTGCTGTTTTCTGCTCTGCTCGTCGGCGACTGCGCTGGTCCTGCTTCTGTTTTCTGCACTGCTCATCGGCGTCGGCGACTGCGCTGGTCCTGCTGTTGTTTTCGCCTCTGCTCGTCGGCAACTGCTCTGCTCGTCGGCGTCTGCGACTGCGCTGGTCCTGCTGCTGTTTTCTGATCTGCTCGTCGGCGTCGGTGACTGCGTTGATCCTGCTGCTGTTTTCTGCTCTGCTCGTTGGCGTCTGCGACTGCTCATCTCCTGCTGCTGTTTTCTGATTTGCTCGTCGGCGTCAGCGACTGCGCTGATCCTGCTGCTGTTTTCTGCTCTGCTCGTCGGTGTCAGTGACTACGCTGATCCTGCTGCTGTTTTTTGCTCTGCTCGTCGGCGACTGCGCTGGTCCTGCTGCTGTTTTCTGCACTGCTCATCGGAGTCGGCGACTGCACTAATCCTGCAATTGTTTTCTGCTCTGCTCGTAGGCGTCGGCGACTGCGCTGGTCCTGCTGCTGTTTTCTGCAATGCTCGTCGGCGTCGGCGACTGCGCTGATCCTGCTGCTGTTTTCTGCTCTGCTCTTCGGCGTCTGCGACTGCACATCTCCTGCTGCTGTTTTCTGCTCTGCTCGTCGGTGACTGCGCTGGTCCTGCAGCTGTTTTCTGCACTGCTCATCGGCGTCGGCGACTGCGCTGGTCCTGCTGTTGTTTTCGCCTCTGCTCGTCGGCAACTGCTCTGCTCGTCGGCATCTGCGACTGCGCTGGTCCTGCTGCTGTTTTCTGATCTGCTCAACGGCGTCGGTGACTGCTCATCTCCTGCTGCTGTTTTCTGATTTGCTCGTCGGCGTCAGCGACTGCGCTGATCCTGCTGCTGTTTTCTGCTCTGCTCGTCGGTGTCAGTGACTACGCTGATCCTGCTGCTGTTTTTTGCTCTGCTCGTCGGCGACTGCGCTGGTCCTGCTGCTGTTTTCTGCACTGCTCATCGGCGTCGGCGCCTGCACTAATCCTGCAAATGTTTTCTGCTCTGCTCGTAGGCGTCGGCGACTGCGCTGGTCCTGCTGCTGTTTTCTGCAATGCTCATCGGCGTCGGCGACTGCGCTATTCCTGCTGCTGTTTTCTGCTCTGCTCTTCGGCGTCTGCGACTGCACATCTCCTGCTGCTGTTTTTTGCTATGCTCGTCGGCGACTGCGCTGGTCCTGCTGCTGTTTCCTGCTCTGCTCGTCGCCGTTGATGACTGCGCTGGTCCTGCTGTTGTTTTCTGCTCTGATTTGTCGGCTTCGGCGACTGCGCTGGTCCTGCTGCTGTTTTCTGCTCTGCTCGTCGGCGTCGGCAACTGCACTGACCCTGCTGCTGTTTTCTGCTCTGCTTGTCCGCGTCGGCTACTGCGCTGATCCTGCTGCTATTTTCTGCTCTGCTCATCGGCGTCAGCGACTGGGATGATCCTGCTGCTGTTTTCTGCTCTGCCCATCACCGTCGGCGCCTGCACTGGTCCTGCTGTTGTTTTCTTCTCTGCTCGTCAGCGTCTGCTCTGCTCGTCGGCGTCTGCGACTGCGCTGGTCCTGCTGCTGTTTTCTGCTCTGCTCGTTGGTGACTGCGCTGGTCCTGCTGCTGTTTTCTGCACTGCTCATCGGCATCGGTGACTGCGCTGATCCTGCGGCTGTTTTCTGCACTGCTCGTCGGCGACTGCGCAGGTCCTGCTGCTGTTTTCTGCTCTGCTCGTCGGCGACTGCGCTGGTCCTGCTGCTGTTTTCTGCTCTGCTCGTCGGCAACTGCGCTGGTCCTGCTGCTGTTTTCTGCTCTGCTCGTCGGCGACTGCGCTGGTCCTGCTGCTGTTTTCTGCACTGCTCATCGGCGTCGGCGGCTGTGCTGGTCCTGCTGTTGTTTTCGCATCTGCTCGTCGGCGTCTGCGACTGCGCTGGTCCTGCTGCTGTTTTCTGCTCTGCTCGTAGGCGTCGGCGACTGCGCTGGTCCTGCTGCTTTTTTCTGCTCTGCTCGTCGGCGTCAGCGACTGCGCTGACCCTGCTGCTGTTTTCTGCTCTGATCGTCTGCGACTGCGCATCTCCTGCTGCTGTTTTTTGCTCTGCTCGTCGGCGTCAGCGACTGTGCTGATCCTGCTGCTGTTTTCTGCTCTGCTCATCGGCGTCTGCGACTGCACATCTCCTGCTGCTGTTTTTTGCTCTGCTCGACGGCGACTGCGCTGGTCCTGCTGCTGTTTTCTGCTCTGCTCATCGGCGTCTGCGACTGCGCTGGTCCTGCTGCTGTTTTCTGCTCTGCTCGTAGGCGTCGGTGACTGCGCTGGTCCTGCTGCTGTTTTCTGCACTGCTCATCGGCGTCGGCGACTGCGCTGATTCTGCTGCTGTTTTCTGCTTTGCTCGTAGGCGTCGCCGACTGTGCTGGTCCTGCTGCTGTTTTCTGCTCTGCTCGTCGGCGACTGCTCTGGTCCTGCTGCTGTTTTCTGCACTGCTCATCGGCGTCGGCGACTGCGTTGATCCTGCTGCTGTTTTCTGCTCTGCTCGTTCGCGTCTGCGCATCTCCTGGTGCTTTTTTCTGCTCTGCTCGTCGGCGTCAGCGACTACGCTGATCCTGCTGCTGTTTTCTGCTCTGCTCGTAGGTGTCAGCGACTACACTGATCCTGCTGCTGTTTGCTGCTCTGCTCGTTGGCGTCTGCGACTGCGCTGATCATGCTGCTGTTTTTTGCTCTGCTCGTCGGCGTCGGCGACTGCGCTGATCCTGCTGCTGTTTTCTGCTCTGCTCGTCGGCAACTGCGCTGGTCCTGCTGCTGTTTTCTGCTCTGCTCGTCTGCGACTGCGCTGGTCCTGCTGCTGTTTTCTGCACTGCTCATCGGCGTCGGCGACTGCGCTGGTCCTGCTGTTGTTTTCGCATCTACCAGTCGGCCTCTGCGACTGCGCTGGTCCTGCTGCTGTTTTCTGCTCTGCTCGTAGGCGACGGCGACTGCGCTGATCCTGCTGCTGTTTTCTGCTCTGCTCGTCGGCGACTGCGCTGGACCTGCTGCTGTTTTCTGCACTGCTCATCGGCGTTGGCGACTGCGTTGATCCTGCTGCTGTTTTCTGCTCTGCTCGTTGGCGTCTGCGACTGCACATCTCCTGCCGATTTTTTCTGCTCTGCTCGTAGGCGTCGGTGACTACGCATCTCCTGCTGCTTTTTTCTGCTCTGCTCGTCGGCGTCAGCGACTGCGCTGACCCTGCTGCTGTTTTCTGCTCTGATCGTCTGCGACTGCGCATCTCCTGCTGCTGTTTTTTGCTCTGCGCGTCGGCGACTGTGCTGGTCCTGCAGCTGTTTTCTGCACTGCTCATCGGCGTCGGCGACTGCGCTGGTCCTGCTGTTGTTTTCGCCTCTGCTCGTCGGCAACTGCTCTGCTCGTCGGCGTCTGCGACTGCGCTGGTCCTGGTGCTGTTTTCTGATCTGCTCGTCGGTGTCGGTGACTGCTCATCTCCTGCTGCTGTTTTCTGATTTGCTCGTCGGCGTCAGCGACTGCGCTGATCCTGCTGCTGTTTTCTGCTCTGCTCGTCGGTGTCAGTGACTACGCTGATCCTGCTGCTGTTTTTTGCTCTGCTCGTCGGCGACTGCGCTGGTCCTGCTGCTGTTTTCTGCACTGCTCATCGGCCTCGGCGACTGCACTAATCCTGCAAATGTTTTCTGCTCTGCTCGTAGGCGTCGGCGACTGCGCTGGTCCTGCTGCTGTTTTCTGCAATGCTCATCGGCGTCGGCGACTGCGCTGATCCTGCTGCTGTTTTCTGCTCTGCTCTTTGGCATCTGCGACTGCACATCTCCTGCTGCTGTTTTTTGCTATGCTCGTCGGCGACTGCGCTGGTCCTGCTGCTGTTTCCTGCTCTGCTCGTCGCCGTTGATGACTGCGCTGGTCCTGCTGTTGTTTTCTGCTCTGATTTGTCGGCATCGGCGACTGCGCTGGTCCTGCTGCTGTTTTCTGCTCTGCTCGTCGGCAACTGCACTGACCCTGCTGCTGTTTTCTGCTCTGCTTGTCCGCGTCGGCTACTGCGCTGATCCTGCTGCTATTTTCTGCTCTGCTCATCGGCGTCAGCGACTGGGATGATCCTGCTGCTGTTTTCTGCTCTGCCCATCACCGTCGGCGCCTGCACTGGTCCTGCTGTTGTTTTCTTCTCTGCTCGTCAGCGTCTGCTCTGCTCGTCGGCGTCTGCGACTGCGCTGGTCCTGCTGCTGTTTTCTGCTCTGCTCGTTGGTGACTGCGCTGGTCCTGCTGCTGTTTTCTGCACTGCTCATCGGCATCGGTGACTGCGCTGATCCTGCGGCTGTTTTCTGCACTGCTCGTCGGCGACTGCGCAGGTCCTGCTGCTGTTTTCTGCTCTGCTCGTCGGCGACTGCGCTGGTCCTGCTGCTGTTTTCTGCTCTGCTCGTCGGCAACTGCGCTGGTCCTGCTGCTGTTTTCTGCTCTGCTCGTCGGCGACTGCGCTGGTCCTGCTGCTGTTTTCTGCACTGCTCATCGGCGTCGGTGACTGCGCTGGTCCTGCTGTTGTTTTCACATCTGCTCGTCGGCGTCTGCGACTGCGCTGGTCCTGCTGCTGTTTTCTGCTCTGCTCGTAGGCGTCGGCGACTGCGCTGGTCCTGCTGCTGTTTTCTGCACTGCTCATCGGCGACGGCGACTGCGCTGATCCTGCTGCTGTTTTCTGCTCTGCTCGTCGGCGACTGCGCTGGACCTGCTGCTGTTTTCTGCACTGCTCATCGGCGTTGGCGACTGCGTTGATCCTGCTGCTGTTTTCTGCTCTGCTCGTTGGCGTCTGCGACTGCACATCTCCTGCCGATTTTTTCTGCTCTGCTCGTTGGCGTCGGTGACTACGCATCTCCTGCTGTTTTTTTCTGCTCTGCTCGTCGGCGTCAGCGACTGCGCTGACCCTGCTGCTGTTTTCTGCTCTGATCGTCTGCGACTGCGCTGGTCCTGCTGCTGTTTTCTGCTCTGCTCGTCGGCGACTGCGCTGGTCCTGCTGATGTTTTCTGCACTGCTCATCGGGGTCGGCGACTGCGCTGGTCCTGCTGTTGTTTTCGCATCTGCTCGTCGGCGTCTGCGACTGCGCTGGTCCTGCTGCTGTTTTCTGCTCTGCTCGTAGGTGTCGGTGACTACGCATCTCCTGCTGCTGTTTTTTGCTCTGCTCGTCGGCGTCAGCGACTGTGCTGATCCTGCTGCTGTTTTCTGCTCTGCTCATCGGCGTCTGCGACTGCACATCTCCTGCTGCTGTTTTTTGCTCTGCTCGTCGGCGACTGCGCTGGTCCTGCTGCTGTTTTCTGCTCTGCTCATCGGCGTCTGCGACTGCGCTGGTCCTGCTGCTGTTTTCTGCTCTGCTCGTCGGCGACTGCGCTGATCCTGCTGCTGTTTTCTGCTCTGCTCGTAGGCGTCGGTGACTGCGCTGGTCCTGCTGCTGTTTTCTGCACTGCTCATCGGCGTCGGCGACTGCGCTGATTCTGCTGCTGTTTTCTGCTTTGCTCGTAGGCGTCGCCGACTGCGCTGGTCCTGCTGCTGTTTTCTGCTCTGCTCGTCGGCGACTGCTCTGGTCCTGCTGCTGTTTTCTGCACTGCTCATCGGCGTCGGCGACTGCGTTGATCCTGCTGCTGTTTTCTGCTCTGCTCGTTGGCGTCTGCGCATCTCCTGGTGCTTTTTTCTGCTCTGCTCGTCGGCGTCAGCGACTGCGCTGATCCTGCTGCTGTTTTCTGCTCTGCTCGTCGGTGTCAGCAACTACACTGATCCTGCTGCTGTTTGCTGCTCTGCTCGTTGGCGTCTGCGACTGCGCTGATCATGCTGCTGTTTTTTGCTCTGCTCGTCGGCGTCGGCGACTGCCCTGATCCTGCTGCTGTTTTCTGCTCTGCTCGTCGGCAACTGCGCTGGTCCTGCTGCTGTTTTCTGCTCTGCTCGTCGGCGACTGCGCTGGTCCTGCTGCTGTTTTCTGCACTGCTCATCGGCGTCGGCGACTGCGCTGGTCCTGCTGTTGTTTTCGCATCTGCTCGTTGGCGTCTGCGACTGCGCTGGTCCTGCTGCTGTTTTCTGCTCTGCTCATCGGCGACGGCGACTGCGCTGATCCTGCTGCTGTTTTCTGCTCTGCTCGTCGGCGACTGCGCTGGACCTGCTGCTGTTTTCTGCACTGCTCATCGGCGTTGGCGACTGCGTTGATCCTGCTGCTGTTTTCTGCTCTGCTCGTTGGCGTCTGCGACTGCACTCTCCTGCCGATTTTTTCTGCTCTGCTCGTAGGCGTCGGTGACTACGCATCTCCTGCTGCTTTTTTCTGCTCTGCTCGTCGGCGTCAGCGACTGCGCTGACCCTGCTGCTGTTTTCTGCTCTGATCGTCTGCGACTGCGCATCTCCTGCTGCTGTTTTTTGCTCTGCTCGTCGGCGTCAGCGACTGTGCTGATCCTGCTGCTGTTTTCTGCTCTGCTCATCGGCGTCTGCGACTGCACATCTCCTGCTGCTGTTTTTTGCTCTGCTCGTCGGCGACTGCGCTGGTCCTGCTGCTGTTTTCTGCTCTGCTCATCGGCGTCTGCGACTGCGCTGGTCCTGCTGCTGTTTTCTGCTCTGCTCGTCGGCGACTGCGCTGATCCTGCTGCTGTTTTCTGCTCTGCTCGTAGGCGTCGGTGACTGCGCTGGTCCTGCTGCTGTTTTCTGCACTGCTCATCGGCGTCGGCGACTGCGCTGATTCTGCTGCTGTTTTCTGCTTTGCTCGTAGGCGTCGCCGACTGTGCTGGTCCTGCTGCTGTTTTCTGCTCTGCTCGTCGGCGACTGCTCTGGTCCTGCTGCTGTTTTCTGCACTGCTCATCGGCGTTGATCCTGCTGCTGTTTTCTGCTCTGCTCATTGGCGTCTGCGACGTCGCATCTCCTGCTGCTTTTTTCTGCTCTGCTCGTCGGCGTCAGCGACTGCGCTGACCCTGCTGCTGTTTTCTGCTCTGATCGTCTGCGACTTCGCATCTCCTGCTGCTGTTTTCTGCTCTGCTCGTTGGCGTCTGCGACTGCACTCTCCTGCCGATTTTTTCTGCTCTGCTCGTAGGCGTCGGTGACTACGCATCTCCTGCTGCTTTTTTCTGCTCTGCTCGTCGGCGTCAGCGACTGCGCTGACCCTGCTGCTGTTTTCTGCTCTGATCGTCTGCGACTGCGCATCTCCTGCTGCTGTTTTTTGCTCTGCTCGTCGGCGTCAGCGACTGTGCTGATCCTGCTGCTGTTTTCTGCTCTGCTCATCGGCGTCTGCGACTGCACATCTCCTGCTGCTGTTTTTTGCTCTGCTCGTCGGCGACTGCGCTGGTCCTGCTGCTGTTTTCTGCTCTGCTCATCGGCGTCTGCGACTGCGCTGGTCCTGCTGCTGTTTTCTGCTCTGCTCGTCGGCGACTGCGCTGATCCTGCTGCTGTTTTCTGCTCTGCTCGTAGGCGTCGGTGACTGCGCTGGTCCTGCTGCTGTTTTCTGCACTGCTCATCGGCGTCGGCGACTGCGCTGATTCTGCTGCTGTTTTCTGCTTTGCTCGTAGGCGTCGCCGACTGTGCTGGTCCTGCTGCTGTTTTCTGCTCTGCTCGTCGGCGACTGCTCTGGTCCTGCTGCTGTTTTCTGCACTGCTCATCGGCGTTGATCCTGCTGCTGTTTTCTGCTCTGCTCATTGGCGTCTGCGACGTCGCATCTCCTGCTGCTTTTTTCTGCTCTGCTCGTCGGCGTCAGCGACTGCGCTGACCCTGCTGCTGTTTTCTGCTCTGATCGTCTGCGACTTCGCATCTCCTGCTGCTGTTTTTTGCTCTGCTTGTCGGCATCAGCGACTGCGCTTATCCTGCTGCTGTTTTCTGCTCTGCTCGTCGGCGTCTGCGACTGCTCATTTCCTGCTGCTGTTTTTTGCTCTGCTCGTCGGCGACTGCGCTGGTCCTGCTGCTGTTTTCTGCTCTGCTCATCGGCGTCGGCTACTGCACTGATCCTTCTGCTGTTTTCTGCTCTGCTTGTTTGCGTCAGTGAATGCGCTGATCCTGCTGCTGTTTCCTGCTCTGCTCATCGCCGTCGGCGACTGCGCTGGTCCTGCTGTTGTTTTCTGCTCTGATCGTCAGCGTCGGCGACTGCGCTGGTCCTGCTGCTGTTTTCTTCTCTGCTCGTCGGTGTCTGCTCTGCTTGTCGGCGTCTGCGACAGCGCTGGTCCTGCTGCTGTTTTCTGCTCTGCTCATCGGCGACTGTGCTGTTCCTGCTGGTGTTTTCTGCACTGCTCATCCGTGTCGGCGACTGCGCTTTTCCTGCTGTTGTTTTCGCCTCTGCTCGTCGACGTCTGCGACTGTGCTGGTCCTGCTGCTGTTTTCTGCTCTGCTCGTCAGCGACTGCGCTGGTCTTGCTGCTGTTTTCTGCACTGCTCATCGGCGTCGGCAAATGTGCTGATCCTGCTGCTGTTTTCATCTCTGTTCGTAGGCGTCGGCGACTGCGCTGGTCCTGCTGCTGTTTTCTGCACTGCTCATCGGCGTCTGCGACTGCGCTGGTCCTGCTGCTGTTTTCTGCTCTGCTCGTCGGCGACTGCGCTGGTCCTGCTGCTGTTTTCTGCACTGCTCATAGGCGTCGGTGACTGCGTTGATCCTGCTGCTGTTTTCTGCTCTGCTCATTGGCGTCTGCGACTGCGCATCTCCTGCTGCTTTTTTCTGCCTTGCTCGTCGGCGTCAGCGACTGCGCTGACCCTGCTGCTGTTTTCTGCTCTGATCGTCTGCGACTGCGCATCTACTGCTGCTGTTTTTTGCTCTGCTCGTCGGCGTCAGCGACTGTGCTGATCCTGCTGCTGTTTTCTGCTCTGCTCGTCGGCGTCTGCGACTGCGCATCTCCTGCTGCTGTTTTTTGCTCTGCTCGTCGGCGACTGCGCTGGTCCTGCTGCTGTTTTCTGCTCTGCTCATCGGCGTCGGCTACTGCGCTGATCCTGCTGCTGTTTTCTGCTCTGGTTGTCTGCGTCAGCGAATGCGCTGATCCTGCTGCTGTATCCTGCTCTGCTCGTCGACGTTGGCGACTGCGCTAGTCCTGCTGTTGTTTTCTGCTCTGATCGTCGGCGTCGGCGACTGCGCTGGTCCTGCTGCAGTTTTCTTCTCTGCTCGTCGGCGTCTGCGACTGCGCTGGTCCTGCTGCTGTTTTCTGCTCTGCTCATCGGCGACTGCGCTGGTCCTGCTGGTGTTTTTTGCACTGCTCATCGGCGTCGGCGACTGCGCTGGTCCTGCTGTTGTTTTCGCCTCTGCTCGTCGGCGTCTGCGACTGCGCTGGTCCTGCTGCTGTTTTCTGCTCTGCTCGTAGGCGTCGGTTACTGCGCTGGTCCTGCTGCTTTTTTCTGCACTGCTCATCAGCGACGGCGACTGCGCTGATCCTGCTGCTGTTTTCTGCTCTGCTCGTCGGCGACTGCGCTGGACCTGCTGCTGTTTTCTGCACTGCTCATCGGCGTCGGCGACTGCGTTGATCCTGCTGCTGTTTTGTGCTCTGCTCGTTGGCTTCTGCGACTGCACATCTCCTGCCGATTTTTTCTGCTCTGCTCGTAGGCGTCGGCGACTCCGCATCTCCTGCTGCTTTTTTCTGCTCTGCTCGTCGGCGTCAGCGACTGCTCTGACCCTGCTGCTGTTTTCTGCTCTGATCGTCTGCGACTGCGCATCTCCTGCTGCTGTTTTTTGCTCTGCTCGTCGGCGTCTGCGACTGCGCATCTCCTGCTGCTGTTTTTTGCTCTGCTCGTCGGCGACTGCGCTGGTCCTGCTGCTGTTTTCTGCTCTGCTCATCGGCGTCTGCGACTGCGCTGGTCATGCTGCTGTTTTCTGCTCTGCTCATTGGCGTCTGCGACTGCGCATCTCCTGCTGCTTTTTTCTGCTCTGCTCGTCGGCGTCAGCGACTGCGCTGACCCTGCTGCTGTTTTCTGCTCTGATCGTCTGCGACTGCGCATCTCCTGCTGCTGTTTTTTGCTCTGCTCGTCGGCGTCAGCGACTGTGCTGATCCTGCTGCTGTTTTCTGCTCTGCTCGTCGGCGTCTGCGACTGCGCATCTCCTGCTGCTGTTTTTTGCTCTGCTCGTCGGCGACTGCGCTGGTCCTGCTGCTGTTTTCTGCTCTGCTCATCGGCGTCGGCTACTGCGCTGATCCTGCTGCTGTTTTCTGCTCTGGTTGTCTGCGTCAGCGAATGCGCTGATCCTGCTGCTGTATCCTGCTCTGCTCGTCGACGTTGGCGACTGCGCTAGTCCTGCTGTTGTTTTCTGCTCTGATCGTCGGCGTCGGCGACTGCGCTGGTCCTGCTGCAGTTTTCTTCTCTGCTCGTCGGCGTCTGCGACTGCGCTGGTCCTGCTGCTGTTTTCTGCTCTGCTCATCGGCGACTGCGCTGGTCCTGCTGGTGTTTTTTGCACTGCTCATCGGCGTCGGCGACTGCGCTGGTCCTGCTGTTGTTTTCGCCTCTGCTCGTCGGCGTCTGCGACTGCGCTGGTCCTGCTGCTGTTTTCTGCTCTGCTCGTAGGCGTCGGTTACTGCGCTGGTCCTGCTGCTTTTTTCTGCACTGCTCATCAGCGACGGCGACTGCGCTGATCCTGCTGCTGTTTTCTGCTCTGCTCGTCGGCGACTGCGCTGGACCTGCTGCTGTTTTCTGCACTGCTCATCGGCGTCGGCGACTGCGTTGATCCTGCTGCTGTTTTGTGCTCTGCTCGTTGGCTTCTGCGACTGCACATCTCCTGCCGATTTTTTCTGCTCTGCTCGTAGGCGTCGGCGACTCCGCATCTCCTGCTGCTTTTTTCTGCTCTGCTCGTCGGCGTCAGCGACTGCTCTGACCCTGCTGCTGTTTTCTGCTCTGATCGTCTGCGACTGCGCATCTCCTGCTGCCGTTTTTTGCTCTGCTCGTCGGCGTCAGCGACTGTGCTGATCCTGCTGCTGTTTTTGCTCTGCTCGTCGGCGTCTGCGACTGCGCATCTCCTGCTGCTGTTTTTTGCTCTGCTCGTCGGCGACTGCGCTGGTCCTGCTGCTGTTTTCTGCTCTGCTCATCGGCGTCTGCGACTGCGCTGGTCCTGCTGCTGTTTTCTGCTCTGCTCGTCAGCGACTGCGCTGATCCTGCTGCTGTTTTCTGCTCTGCTCGTAGGCGTCGGCGACTGCGCTGGTCCTGCTGCTGTTTTCTGCACTGCTCATCGGCGTCGGCGACTGCGCTGATCCTGCTGCTGTTTTCTGCTTTGCTAGTAGGCGTCGCCGACTGCGCTGGTCCTGCTGCTGTTTTTTGCTCTGCTCGTCGCCGTCTGCGACTGTGCTGGTCCTGGTACTGTTTTCTGCTCTGCTCGTCGGCGACTGCGCTGGTCCTGCTGCTGTTTTCTGCACTGCTCATCGGCGTCGGCGACTGCGTTGATCCTGCTGCTGTTTTCTGCTCTGCTCATCGGCGTCTGCGACTGCGCTGGTCCTGCTGCTGTTTTCTGCTCTGCTCGTCGGCGACTGCGCTGATCCTGCTGCTGTTTTCTGCTCTGCTCGTAGGCGTCGGTGACTGCGCTGGTCCTGCTGCTGTTTTCTGCACTGCTCATCGGCGTCGGAGACTGCGCTGATTCTGCTGCTGTTTTCTGCTTTGCTCGTAGGCGTCGCCGACTGTGCTGGTCCTGCTGCTGTTTTCTGCTCTGCTCGTCGGCGACTGCTCTGGTCCTGCTGCTGTTTTCTGCACTGCTCATCGGCGTTGATCCTGCTGCTGTTTTCTGCTCTGCTCATTGGCGTCTGCGACGTCGCATCTCCTGCTGCTTTTTTCTGCTCTGCTCGTCGGCGTCAGCGACTGCGCTGACCCTGCTGCTGTTTTCTGCTCTGATCGTCTGCGACTGCGCATCTCCTGCTGCTGTTTTTTGCTCTGCTTGTCGGCATCAGCGACTGCGCTTATCCTGCTGCTGTTTTCTGCTCTGCTCGTCGGCGTCTGCGACTGCTCATTTCCTGCTGCTGTTTTTTGCTCTGCTCGTCGGCGACTGCGCTGGTCCTGCTGCTGTTTTCTGCTCTGCTCATCGGCGTCGGCTACTGCACTGATCCTTCTGCTGTTTTCTGCTCTGCTTGTTTGCGTCAGTGAATGCGCTGATCCTGCTGCTGTTTCCTGCTCTGCTCATCGCCGTCGGCGACTGCGCTGGTCCTGCTGTTGTTTTCTGCTCTGATCGTCAGCGTCGGCGACTGCGCTGGTCCTGCTGCTGTTTTCTTCTCTGCTCGTCGGTGTCTGCTCTGCTTGTCGGCGTCTGCGACAGCGCTGGTCCTGCTGCTGTTTTCTGCTCTGCTCATCGGCGACTGTGCTGTTCCTGCTGGTGTTTTCTGCACTGCTCATCCGTGTCGGCGACTGCGCTTTTCCTGCTGTTGTTTTCGCCTCTGCTCGTCGACGTCTGCGACTGTGCTGGTCCTGCTGCTGTTTTCTGCTCTGCTCGTCAGCGACTGCGCTGGTCTTGCTGCTGTTTTCTGCACTGCTCATCGGCGTCGGCAAATGTGCTGATCCTGCTGCTGTTTTCATCTCTGTTCGTAGGCGTCGGCGACTGCGCTGGTCCTGCTGCTGTTTTCTGCACTGCTCATCGGCGTCTGCGACTGCGCTGGTCCTGCTGCTGTTTTCTGCTCTGCTCGTCGGCGACTGCGCTGGTCCTGCTGCTGTTTTCTGCACTGCTCATAGGCGTCGGTGACTGCGTTGATCCTGCTGCTGTTTTCTGCTCTGCTCATTGGCGTCTGCGACTGCGCATCTCCTGCTGCTTTTTTCTGCTCTGCTCGTCGGCGTCAGCGACTGCGCTGACCCTGCTGCTGTTTTCTGCTCTGATCGTCTGCGACTGCGCATCTACTGCTGCTGTTTTTTGCTCTGCTCGTCGGCGTCAGCGACTGTGCTGATCCTGCTGCTGTTTTCTGCTCTGCTCGTCGGCGTCTGCGACTGCGCATCTCCTGCTGCTGTTTTTTACTCTGCTCGTCGGCGACTGCGCTGGTCCTGCTGCTGTTTTCTGCTCTGCTCATCGGCGTCGGCTACTGCGCTGATCCTGCTGCTGTTTTCTGCTCTGGTTGTCTGCGTCAGCGAATGCGCTGATCCTGCTGCTGTATCCTGCTCTGCTCGTCGACGTTGGCGACTGCGCTAGTCCTGCTGTTGTTTTCTGCTCTGATCGTCGGCGTCGGCGACTGCGCTGGTCCTGCTGCAGTTTTCTTCTCTGCTCGTCGGCGTCTGCGACTGCGCTGGTCCTGCTGCTGTTTTCTGCTCTGCTCATCGGCGACTGCGCTGGTCCTGCTGGTGTTTTTTGCACTGCTCATCAGCGTCGGCGACTGCGCTGGTCCTGCTGTTGTTTTCGCCTCTGCTCGTCGGCGTCTGCGACTGCGCTGGTCCTGCTGCTGTTTTCTGCTCTGCTCGTAGGCGTCGGTTACTGCGCTGGTCCTGCTGCTTTTTTCTGCACTGCTCATCAGCGACGGCGACTGCGCTGATCCTGCTGCTGTTTTCTGCTCTGCTCGTCGGCGACTGCGCTGGTCCTGCTGCAGTTTTCTTCTCTGCTCGTCGGCGTCTGCGACTGAGCGCCTCCAGGAGAGAGGCCCAAGCAAGATGCGCCCCGAGGAGCGTCTTGCCACATGTCAACACTGGGTCTGACTGAGGGCCTCCAGGAGAGAAGCCCAAGACGCGCCCCGAGGAATGTCTTACCACATGCCAACACTGGGTCTGACTGAGCGCCTCCAGGAGAGAGGCCCAAGCAAGACGCGCCCCGAGGAGCGTCTTGCCACGTGTCAACACTGGGTCTGACTGAGCGCCTCCAGGAGAGAGGCCCAAGCAAGACGCGCCCCGAGGAGCGTATTTCCACGTGTCACCACTGGGTCTGACTGAGCGCCTCCAGGAGAGAGGCCCAAGCAAGACGCGCCCCGAGGAGCGTCTTGCCACATGTCAACACTGGGTTTGACTGAGCACCTCCAGGACAGAAGCCTAAGCAAGACGCGCCCCAAGGAGCGTCTTGCCACATGTCAACCCTCGGTCTGACTGAGGGCCTCCAGGAGAGAGGCCCAAATAAGACGCACCCCGAGGAGCGTCTTGCCACATGTCAACAATGGGTCTGACTGAGGGCCTCCAGGAGAGAAGCCCAAGCAAGACGCGCCCCGAGGAGCGTCTTGCCACATGTCAGCACTCGGTCTGACTGAGCGCCTCCAGGAGAGAGGCCCAAGCAAGACGCGCCCCGAGGAGCGTCTTGCCACATGTCAACACTGGGTCTGACTGAGCGCCTCCAGGAGAGAGGCCCAAGCAAGACGCCTCCCGAGGAGAGTCTTGCCACATGTCAGCACTCTGTCTGACTGAGCGCCTCCAGGAGAGACGCCCAAGCAAGACGCGCCCCGAGGAGCGTCTTGACACATTTCTCCTCTGAGTCTGACTGAGCGCCTCCAGGAGAGAGGGCCAAGCAAAACGTGCCCCGAGAAGCGTCTTTCCACATGTCAACACTGGGTCTGACTGAGTGCCTCCATGAGAGAGGCCCAAGCAAGACGCGCCCCGAGGAGCGTCTTGCCACATGTCAACACTGGGTCTGACTGAGCCTCTCCAGGAGAGAGGCCCGAGGAGCGCCTTGACACATGTCACCTCTGGGTCTGACTGAGCGCCTCCAGGAGAGAGGCCCAAGCAAGACGCTCCCCGAGGAGCGTCTTGTCACATGTCAACACTGGGTCTGACTGAGCGCCTCCAGGAGCGAGGCCCAAGCAAGAAACGCCTGAGGAGCGTCTTGACACATGTCATCACTGGGTCTGACTGAGTGCCTCCATGAGAGAAGCCCCAGCAAGACGCGCCCCGAGGAGCGTCTTGTCACATGTCACTACTCGGTCTGACTGAGCGCCTCCACGATAGAGGCCCAAGCAAGACGCGCCCCGAGAATCGTCTTGCCACATGTCAACAATGGGTCTGACTGAGGGCCTCCAGGAGAGAAGCCCAAGCAAGACGCGCCCCGAGGAGCGTCTTGCCACATGTCAACACTGGGTCTGACTGAGGGCCTCCAGGAGAGAGGCCCAAATAAGACGCGCCCCGAGGAGCGTCTTGCCACATGTCAACACAGGGTCTGACTGAGGGCCTCCAGGAGAGAAGCCCAAGCAAGATGCGCCCCGAGGAGCGTCTTGCCACATGTCAGCAATCGGTCTGACTGAGCGCCTCCAGGAGAGAGGCCCAAGCAAGACGTGCCCAGAGGAGCGTCTTGCAACATGTCAGCACTCGGTCTGACTGAGCGCCTCCAGGAGAGAGGCCCAAGCAAGACGCGCCCCGAGGAGGGTCTTGACACATGTCTCCTCTGGGTCTGACTGAGCGCCTCCAGGAGAGAGGCCCAAGCAAGACGTGCCCCGACGAGCATCTTGCCACATGTCAACACTGGGTCTGACTGAGTGCCTCCATGAGAGAAGCCCCAGCAAGACGCGCCCCGAGGAGCGTCTTGCCACATGTCAACACTGGGTCTGACTGAGCACCTTCAGGAGAGAGGCCCGAGGAGCGTCTTGCCACATGTCACCTCTGGGTCTGACTGAGCGTCTCCAGGAGAGAGACGCAAGCAAGAAACGCCCGAGGAGTGTCTTGACACATGTCAACACTGGGTTTGACTGAGCGCCTCCAGGAGAGAGGCCCAAGCAAGACGCGCCCCGAGGAGCGTCTTGCCACATGTCAACACTGGGTCTGACTGAGCGCCTCCAGGAGAGAGGCCCAAGCAAGACGCGCCCCGAGGAGCGTCTTGCCACATGTGAACACTGGGTCTGACTGAGCGCCTCCAGGAGAAAGGCCCAAGCAAGACGCGCCCGGAGGAGCGTCTTGCAACATGTCAGCACTCGGTCTGACTGAGCGCCTCCAGGAGAGAGGCCCAAGCAAGACGCGCCCCGAGGAGGGTCTTGACACATGTCTCCTCTGGGTCTGACTGAGCGCCTCCAGGAGAGAGGCCCAAGCAAGACGTGTCCCGACAAGCAACTTGCCACATGTCAACACTGGGTCTGACTGAGCACCTCCAGGAGAGAGGCCCAAGCAAGACGCGCCCCGAGGAGCGTCTTGCCACATGTCAACACTGGGTCTGACTGAGCGCCTCCAGGAGAGAGGCCCAAGCAGGACGCGCCCCGAGGAGCGTCTTGCCACATGTCACTTCTGGGTCTGACTGAGCACCTCCAGGAGAGAGGCGCAAGCAAGAAACGCCCGAGGAGCGTCTTGACACATGTCAACACTGGGTTTGACTGAGCGCCTCCAGGAGAGAGGCCCGAGGAGCGTCTTGACACATGTCACCTCTGGGTCTGACTGAGTGCCTCCAGGAGAGAGGCCCAAGCAAGACGCGCCCCGAGGAGCGTCTTGTCACATGTCAACACTGGGTCTGACTGAGCGCCTCCAGGAGCGAGGCCCAAGCAAGAAACGCCCGAGGAGCGTCTTGACACATGTCAACACTGGGTCTGACTGAGCGCCTCCAGGAGAGAGGTCCAAGCAACACGCGCCCCGAGGAGCGTCTTGCCACATGTCAACACTGGGTCTGACTGAGTGCCTCCATGAGAGAAGCCCCAGCAAGACGAGCCCCGAGGAGCGTCTTGTAACATGTCACTACTCGGTCTGACTGAGCGCCTCCAGGAGAGAGGCCTAAGCAAGACGTGCCCCGAGGAACGTCTTGCCACATGTCAACAATGGGTCTGACTGAGGGCCTCCAGGAGAGAAGCCCAAGACGCGCCCCGAGGAATGTCTTGCCACATGCCAACACTGGGTCTGACTGAGCGCCTCCAGGAGAGAGGCCCAAGCAAGACGCGCCCCGAGGAGCGTCTTGCCACGTGTCAACACTGGGTCTGACTGAGCGCCTCCAGGAGAGAGGCCCAAGCAAGACGCGCCCCGAGGAGCGTCTTTAAACATTTCTCCTCTGAGTCTGACTGAGCGCCTCCAGGAGAGAGGGCCAAGAAAGACGTGCCCCGAGGAGCGTCTTTCCACATGTCAACACTGGGTCTGACTGAGTGCCTCCATGAGAGAGGCCCAAGCAAGACGCGCCCCGAGGAGCGTCTTGCCACATGTCAACATTGGGTCTGACTGAGCCTCTCCAGGAGAGAGGCCCGAGGAGCGCCTTGACACATGTCACCTCTGGGTCTGACTGAGCGCCGCTAGGAGAGAGGCCCAAGCAAGACGCGCCCCGAGGAGCGTCTTGTCACATGTCAACACTGGGTCTGACAGAGCGCCTCCAGGAGCGAGGCCCAAGCAAGAAACGCCCGAGGAGCGTCTTGACACATGTCAACACTGGGTCTGACTGAGTGCCTCCATGAGAGAAGCCCCAGCAAGACGCGCCCCGAGGAGCGTCTTGTCACGTGTCACTACTCGGTCTGACTGAGCGCCTCCAGGAGAGAGGCCCAAGCAAGACGTGTCCCGACGAGCATCTTGCCACATGTCAACACTGGGTCTGACTGAGTGCCTCCATGAGAGAAGCCCCAGCAAGACGCGCCCCGAGGAGCATCTTGCCACATGTCAACACTGGGTCTGACTGAGCACCTCCAGGAGAGAGGCCCAAGGAGCGTCTTGCCACATGTCACCTCTGGGTCTGACTGAGCGCCTCCAGGAGAGAGACGCAAGCAAGAAACGCCCGAGGAGCGTCTTGACACATGTCAACACTGGGTTTGACTGAGCGCCTCCAGGAGAGAGGCCCAAGCAAGATGCGCCCCGAGGAGCGTCTTGCCACATGTCAACACTGGGTCTGACTGAGGGCCTCCAGGAGAGAAGCCCAAGACGCGCCCCGAGGAATGTCTTACCACATGCCAACACTGGGTCTGACTGAGCGCCTCCAGGAGAGAGCCCCAAGCAAGACGCACCCCGAGGAGCGTCTTGCCACGTGTCAACACTGGGTCTGACTGAGCGCCTCCAGGAGAGAGGCCCAAGCAAGACGCGCCCCGAGGAGCGTATTTCCACGTGTCACCACTGGGTCTGACTGAGCGCCTCCAGGAGAGAGGCCCAAGCAAGACGCGCCCCGAGGAGCGTCTTGCCACATGTCAGCACTCGGTCTGACTGAGCGCCTCCAGGAGAGAGGCCCAAGCAAGACGCGCCCCGAGGAGCGTCTTGCCACATGTCAACACTGGGTCTGACTGAGCGCCTCCAGGAGAGAGGCCCAAGCAAGACGCCTCCCGAGGAGAGTCTTGCCACATGTCAGCACTCTGTCTGACTGAGCGCCTCCAGGAGAGACGCCCAAGCAAGACGCGCCCCGAGGAGCGTCTTGACACATTTCTCCTCTGAGTCTGACTGAGCGCCTCCAGGAGAGAGGGCCAAGCAAGACGTGCCCCGAGAAGCGTCTTTCCACATGTCAACACTGGGTCTGACTGAGTGCCTCCATGAGAGAGGCCCAAGCAAGACGCGCCCCGAGGAGCGTCTTGCCACATGTCAACACTGGGTCTGACTGAGCCTCTCCAGGAGAGAGGCCCGAGGAGCGCCTTGACACATGTCACCTCTGGGTCTGACTGAGCGCCTCCAGGAGAGAGTCCCAAGCAAGACGCTCCCCGAGGAGCGTCTTGTCACATGTCAACACTGGGTCTGACTGAGCGCCTCCAGGAGCGAGGCCCAAGCAAGAAACGCCTGAGGAGCGTCTTGACACATGTCATCACTGGGTCTGACTGAGTGCCTCCATGAGAGAAGCCCCAGCAAGACGCGCCCCGAGGAGCGTCTTGTCACATGTCAACACTGGGTCTGACTGAGCGCCTCCAGGAGCGAGGCCCAAGCAAGAAACGCCCGAGGAGCGTCTTGACACATGTCAACACTGGGTTTGACTGAGCGCCTCCAGGAGAGAGGCCCGAGGAGCGTCTTGACACATGTCACCTCTGGGTCTGACTGAGTGCCTCCAGGAGAGAGGCCCAAGCAAGACGCGCCCCGAGGAGCGTCTTGTCACATGTCAACACTGGGTCTGACTGAGCGCCTCCAGGAGCGAGGCCCAAGCAAGAAACGCCCGAGGAGCGTCTTGACACATGTCAACACTGGGTCTGACTGAGCGCCTCCAGGAGAGAGGTCCAAGCAACACGCGCCCCGAGGAGCGTCTTGCCACATGTCAACACTGGGTCTGACTGAGTGCCTCCATGAGAGAAGCCCCAGCAAGACGAGCCCCGAGGAGCGTCTTGTAACATGTCACTACTCGGTCTGACTGAGCGCCTCCAGGAGAGAGGCCTAAGCAAGACGTGCCCCGAGGAACGTCTTGCCACATGTCAACAATGGGTCTGACTGAGGGCCTCCAGGAGAGAAGCCCAAGACGCGCCCCGAGGAATGTCTTGCCACATGCCAACACTGGGTCTGACTGAGCGCCTCCAGGAGAGAGGCCCAAGCAAGACGCGCCCCGAGGAGCGTCTTGCCACGTGTCAACACTGGGTCTGACTGAGCGCCTCCAGGAGAGAGGCCCAAGCAAGACGCGCCCCGAGGAGCGTCTTTAAACATTTCTCCTCTGAGTCTGACTGAGCGCCTCCAGGAGAGAGGGCCAAGAAAGACGTGCCCCGAGGAGCGTCTTTCCACATGTCAACACTGGGTCTGACTGAGTGCCTCCATGAGAGAGGCCCAAGCAAGACGCGCCCCGAGGAGCGTCTTGCCACATGTCAACATTGGGTCTGACTGAGCCTCTCCAGGAGAGAGGCCCGAGGAGCGCCTTGACACATGTCACCTCTGGGTCTGACTGAGCGCCGCTAGGAGAGAGGCCCAAGCAAGACGCGCCCCGAGGAGCGTCTTGTCACATGTCAACACTGGGTCTGACAGAGCGCCTCCAGGAGCGAGGCCCAAGCAAGAAACGCCCGAGGAGCGTCTTGACACATGTCAACACTGGGTCTGACTGAGTGCCTCCATGAGAGAAGCCCCAGCAAGACGCGCCCCGAGGAGCGTCTTGTCACGTGTCACTACTCGGTCTGACTGAGCGCCTCCAGGAGAGAGGCCCAAGCAAGACGTGCCCCGACGAGCATCTTGCCACATGTCAACACTGGGTCTGACTGAGTGCCTCCATGAGAGAAGCCCCAGCAAGACGCGCCCCGAGGAGCATCTTGCCACATGTCAACACTGGGTCTGACTGAGCACCTCCAGGAGAGAGGCCCAAGGAGCGTCTTGCCACATGTCACCTCTGGGTCTGACTGAGCGCCTCCAGGAGAGAGACGCAAGCAAGAAACGCCCGAGGAGCGTCTTGACACATGTCAACACTGGGTTTGACTGAGCGCCTCCAGGAGAGAGGCCCAAGCAAGATGCGCCCCGAGGAGCGTCTTGCCACATGTCAACACTGGGTCTGACTGAGGGCCTCCAGGAGAGAAGCCCAAGACGCGCCCCGAGGAATGTCTTACCACATGCCAACACTGGGTCTGACTGAGCGCCTCCAGGAGAGAGCCCCAAGCAAGACGCACCCCGAGGAGCGTCTTGCCACGTGTCAACACTGGGTCTGACTGAGCGCCTCCAGGAGAGAGGCCCAAGCAAGACGCGCCCCGAGGAGCGTATTTCCACGTGTCACCACTGGGTCTGACTGAGCGCCTCCAGGAGAGAGGCCCAAGCAAGACGCGCCCCGAGGAGCGTCTTGCCACATGTCAGCACTCGGTCTGACTGAGCGCCTCCAGGAGAGAGGCCCAAGCAAGACGCGCCCCGAGGAGCGTCTTGCCACATGTCAACACTGGGTCTGACTGAGCGCCTCCAGGAGAGAGGCCCAAGCAAGACGCCTCCCGAGGAGAGTCTTGCCACATGTCAGCACTCTGTCTGACTGAGCGCCTCCAGGAGAGACGCCCAAGCAAGACGCGCCCCGAGGAGCGTCTTGACACATTTCTCCTCTGAGTCTGACTGAGCGCCTCCAGGAGAGAGGGCCAAGCAAGACGTGCCCCGAGAAGCGTCTTTCCACATGTCAACACTGGGTCTGACTGAGTGCCTCCATGAGAGAGGCCCAAGCAAGACGCGCCCCGAGGAGCGTCTTGCCACATGTCAACACTGGGTCTGACTGAGCCTCTCCAGGAGAGAGGCCCGAGGAGCGCCTTGACACATGTCACCTCTGGGTCTGACTGAGCGCCTCCAGGAGAGAGTCCCAAGCAAGACGCTCCCCGAGGAGCGTCTTGTCACATGTCAACACTGGGTCTGACTGAGCGCCTCCAGGAGCGAGGCCCAAGCAAGAAACGCCTGAGGAGCGTCTTGACACATGTCATCACTGGGTCTGACTGAGTGCCTCCATGAGAGAAGCCCCAGCAAGACGCGCCCCGAGGAGCGTCTTGTCACATGTCACTACTCGGTCTGACTGAGCGCCTCCACGAGAGAGGCCCAAGCAAGACGCGCCCCGAGAATCGTCTTGCCACATGTCAACAATGGGTCTGACTGAGGGCCTCCAGGAGAGAAGCCCAAGCAAGACGCGCCCCGAGGAGCGTCTTGCCACATGTCAACACTGGGTCTGACTGAGGGCCTCCAGGAGAGAGGCCCAAATAAGACGCGCCCCGAGGAGCGTCTTGCCACATGTCAACACAGGGTCTGACTGAGGGCCTCCAGGAGAGAAGCCCAAGCAAGATGCGCCCCGAGGAGCGTCTTGCCACATGTCAGCAATCGGTCTGACTGAGCGCCTCCAGGAGAGAGGCCCAAGCAAGACGTGCCCAGAGGAGCGTCTTGCAACATGTCAGCACTCGGTCTGACTGAGCGCCTCCAGGAGAGAGGCCCGAGGAGCGTCTTGCCACATGTCACCTCTGGGTCTGACTGAGCGTCTCCAGGAGAGAGACGCAAGCAAGAAACGCCCGAGGAGCGTCTTGACACATGTCAACACTGGGTTTGACTGAGCGCCTCCAGGAGAGAGGCCCAAGCAAGACGCGCCCCGAGGAGCGTATTGCCACATGTGAACACTGGGTCTGACTGAGCGCCTCCAGGAGAAAGGCCCAAGCAAGACGCGCCCGGAGGAGCGTCTTGCAACATGTCAGCACTCGGTCTGACTGAGCGCCTCCAGGAGAGAGGCCCAAGCAAGACGCGCCCCGAGGAGGGTCTTGACACATGTCTCCTCTGGGTCTGACTGAGCGCCTCCAGGAGAGAGGCCCAAGCAAGACGTGTCCCGACAAGCAACTTGCCACATGTCAACACTGGGTCTGACTGAGCACCTCCAGGAGAGAGGCCCAAGCAATACGCGCCCCGAGGAGCGTCTTGCCACATGTCAACACTGGGTCTGACTGAGCGCCTCCAGGAGAGAGGCCCAAGCAGGACGCGCCCCGAGGAGCGTCTTGCCACATGTCACTTCTGGGTCTGACTGAGCACCTCCAGGAGAGAGGCGCAAGCAAGCAACGCCCGAGGAGCGTCTTGACACATGTCAACACTGGGTTTGACTGAGCGCCTCCAGGAGAGAGGCCCGAGGAGCGTCTTGACACATGTCACCTCTGGGTCTGACTGAGTGCCTCCAGGAGAGAGGCCCAAGCAAGACGCGCCCCGAGGAGCGTCTTGTCACATGTCAACACTGGGTCTGACTGAGCGCCTCCAGGAGCGAGGCCCAAGCAAGAAACGCCCGAGGAGCGTCTTGACACATGTCAACACTGGGTCTGACTGAGCGCCTCCAGGAGAGAGGTCCAAGCAACACGCGCCCCGAGGAGCGTCTTGCCACATGTCAACACTGGGTCTGACTGAGTGCCTCCATGAGAGAAGCCCCAGCAAGACGAGCCCCGAGGAGCGTCTTGTAACATGTCACTACTCGGTCTGACTGAGCGCCTCCAGGAGAGAGGCCTAAGCAAGACGTGCCCCGAGGAACGTCTTGCCACATGTCAACAATGGGTCTGACTGAGGGCCTCCAGGAGAGAAGCCCAAGACGCGCCCCGAGGAATGTCTTGCCACATGCCAACACTGGGTCTGACTGAGCGCCTCCAGGAGAGAGGCCCAAGCAAGACGCGCCCCGAGGAGCGTCTTGCCACGTGTCAACACTGGGTCTGACTGAGCGCCTCCAGGAGAGAGGCCCAAGCAAGACGCGCCCCGAGGAGCGTCTTTAAACATTTCTCCTCTGAGTCTGACTGAGCGCCTCCAGGAGAGAGGGCCAAGAAAGACGTGCCCCGAGGAGCGTCTTTCCACATGTCAACACTGGGTCTGACTGAGTGCCTCCATGAGAGAGGCCCAAGCAAGACGCGCCCCGAGGAGCGTCTTGCCACATGTCAACATTGGGTCTGACTGAGCCTCTCCAGGAGAGAGGCCCGAGGAGCGCCTTGACACATGTCACCTCTGGGTCTGACTGAGCGCCGCTAGGAGAGAGGCCCAAGCAAGACGCGCCCCGAGGAGCGTCTTGTCACATGTCAACACTGGGTCTGACAGAGCGCCTCCAGGAGCGAGGCCCAAGCAAGAAACGCCCGAGGAGCGTCTTGACACATGTCAACACTGGGTCTGACTGAGTGCCTCCATGAGAGAAGCCCCAGCAAGACGCGCCCCGAGGAGCGTCTTGTCACGTGTCACTACTCGGTCTGACTGAGCGCCTCCAGGAGAGAGGCCCAAGCAAGACGTGCCCCGAGGAGCGTCTTGCCACATGTCAACAATGGGTCTGACTGAGGGCCTCCAGGAGAGAAGCCCAAGCAAGAAGCGCCCCGAGGAGCGTTGTGCAACATGTCAACACTGGGTCTAACTGAGCGCCTCCAGGAGAGAGGCCCAAGCAAGACACGCCCCGAGGAGCGTCTTGACACATGTTAACACTGGGTCTGACTGAGGGCCTCCATGTGCGAAGCCCAAGCAAGACGCGCCCCGAGGAGAGTCTTGCCACATGTCAACACTGGGTCTGACAGAGCGCCTCCAGGAGAGAGGCCAAAGCAAGATGCGCCCCGAGGAGCGTCTTGACACATGTCAACACTGGGTCTGACAGAGGGCCTCCATGAGAGAGGCCCAAGCAAGACGCGCCCCGAGGAGTGTCTTGCCACATGTCAACACTGGGTCTGACTGAGCGCCTCCAGGAGAGAGGCCCAAGCAAGACGCGCCCCGAGGAGCGTCTTGCCACGTGTCAACACTGAGTCTGACTTAGCGCCTCCAGGAGAGAGGCCCAAGCAAGATGCGCCCCGAGGAGCGTCTGGCCACGTGTCAACACTGGGTCTGACTGAGCTCCTCCAGGAGAGAGGCCCAAGCAAGACGCGCCCCGAGGAGCGTCTTGCCACATGTCAACACTGGGTCTGACTGAGGGCCTCCAGGAGAGAGGCCCAAATAAGACGCGCCCCGAGGAGCGTCTTGCCACATGTGAACACTGGGTCTGACTGAGCGCCTCCAGGAGAAAGGCCCAAGCAAGACGCGCCCGGAGGAGCGTCTTGCAACATGTCAGCACTCGGTCTGACTGAGCGCCTCCAGGAGAGAGGCCCAAGCAAGACGTGTCCCGACAAGCATCTTGCCACATGTCAACACTGGGTCTGACTGAGCACCTCCAGGAGAGAGGCCCAAGCAAGACGCGCCCCGAGGAGCGTCTTGCCACATGTCAACACTGGGTCTGACTGAGCGCCTCCAGGAGAGAGGCCCAAGCAAGACGCGCCCCGAGGAGGGTCTTGACACATGTCTCCTCTGGGTCTGACTGAGCGCCTCCAGGAGAGAGGCCCAAGCAAGACGTGTCCCGACGAGCATCTTGCCACATGTCAACACTGGGTCTGACTGAGCACCTCCAGGAGAGAGGCCCAAGCAAGACGCGCCCCGAGGAGCGTCTTGCCACATGTCACTTCTGGGTCTGACTGAGCACCTCCAGGAGAGAGGCGCAAGCAAGAAACGCCCGAGGAGCGTCTTGACACATGTCAACACTGGGTTTGACTGAGCGCCTCCAGGAGAGAGGCCCCAGCAAGACGCGCCCCGAGGAGCGTCTTGCCACATTTCAGCACTCGGTCTGACTGAGCGCCTCCAGGAGAGAGGCCCAAGCAAGAAGCGCCCCGAGGAGCTTCTTGCCACATGTCAACAATGGGTCTGACTGAGGGCCTCCAGGAGAGAAGCCCAAGCAAGATGCGCCCGGAGGAGCGTCTTGCCACATGTCAACACTGGGTCTGACTGAGCGCCTCCAGGAGAGAGGCCCGAGGAGCGTCTTGACACATGTCACCTCTGGGTCTGACTGAGTGCCTCCAGGAGAGAGGCCCAAGCAAGACGCGCCCCGAGGAGCGTCTTGTCACATGTCAACACTGGGTCTGACTGAGCGCCTCCAGGAGCGAGGCCCAAGCAAGAAACGCCCGAGGAGCGTCTTGACACATGTCAACACTGGGTCTGACTGAGCGCCTCCAGGAGAGAGGTCCAAGCAACACGCGCCCCGAGGAGCGTCTTGCCACATGTCAACACTGGGTCTGACTGAGTGCCTCCATGAGAGAAGCCCCAGCAAGACGCGCCCCGAGGAGCGTCTTGTAACATGTCACTACTCGGTCTGACTGAGCGCCTCCAGGAGAGAGGCCTAAGCAAGACGTGCCCCGAGGAACGTCTTGCCACATGTCAACAATGGGTCTGACTGAGGGCCTCCAGGAGAGAAACCCAAGACGCGCCCCGAGGAATGTCTTGCCACATGCCAACACTGGGTCTGACTGAGCGCCTCCAGGAGAGAGGCCCAAGCAAGACGCGCCCCGAGGAGCGTCTTGCCACGTGTCAACACTGGGTCTGACTGAGCGCCTCCAGGAGAGAGGCCCAAGCAAGACGCGCCCCGAGGAGCGTCTTTAAACATTTCTCCTCTGAGTCTGACTGAGCGCCTCCAGGAGAGAGGGCCAAGCAAGACGTGCCCCGAGGAGCGTCTTTCCACATGTCAACACTGGGTCTGACTGAGTGCCTCCATGAGAGAGGCCCAAGCAAGACGCGCCCCGAGGAGCGTCTTGCCACATGTCAACATTGGGTCTGACTGAGCCTCTCCAGGAGAGAGGCCCGAGGAGCGCCTTGACACATGTCACCTCTGGGTCTGACTGAGCGCCACTAGGAGAGAGGCCCAAGCAAGACGCGCCCCGAGGAGCGTCTTGTCACATGTCAACACTGGGTCTGACTGAGCGCCTCCAGGAGTGAGGCCCAAGCAAGAAACGCCCGAGGAGCGTCTTGACACATGTCAACACTGGGTCTGACTGAGTGCCTCCATGAGAGAAGCCCCAGCAAGACGCGCCCCGAGGAGCGTCTTGTCACGTGTCACTACTCGGTCTGACTGAGCGCCTCCAGGAGAGAGGCCCAAGCAAGACGTGCCCCGAGGAGCGTCTTGCCACATGTCAACAATGGGTCTGACTGAGGGCCTCCAGGAGAGAAGCCCAAGCAAGAAGCGCCCCGAGGAGCGTCTTGCCACATGTCAACACTGGGTCTAACTGAGCGCCTCCAGGAGAGAGGCCCAAGCAAGACACGCCCCAAGGAGCGTCTTGACACATGTTAACACTGGGTCTGACTGAGGGCCTCCATGTGCGAAGCCCAAGCAAGACGCGCCCCGAGGAGAGTCTTGCCACATGTCAACACTGGGTCTGACAGAGCGCCTCCAGGAGAGAGGCCAAAGCAAGATGCGCCCCGAGGAGCGTCTTGACACATGTCAACACTGGGTCTGACAGAGGGCCTCCATGAGAGAGGCCCATGCAAGACGCGCCCCGAGGAGTGTCTTGCCACATGTCAACACTGGGTCTGACTGAGCGCCTCCAGGAGAGAGGCCCAAGCAAGACGCGCCCCGAGGAGCGTCTTGCCACGTGTCAACACTGGGTCTGACTTAGCGCCTCCAGGAGAGAGGCCCAAGCAAGATGTGCCCCGAGGAGCGTCTTGCCACGTGTCAACACTGGGTCTGACTGAGCTCCTCCAGGAGAGAGGCCCAAGCAAGACGCGCCCCGAGGAGCGTCTTGCCACGTGTCACCACTGGGTCTGATTGAGCACCTCCAGGAGAGAGGCCTCAGCAAGACGCGCCCCGAGGAGCATCTTGCCTTATGTCAGCACTCAGTCTGACTGAGCGCCTCCAGGAGAGAGGCCCATGCAAGACGCGCCCCGAGGAGCGTCTTGCCACATGTCAACACTGGGTCTGACTGAGCGCCTCCAGGAGAGAGGCCCAAGCAAGACGCGCCCCGAGGAGCATCTTGCCACATGTCAGCACTGGGTCTGACTGAGCGCCTCCAGGAGAGAGGCCCCAGCAAGACGCGCCCCGAGGAGAGTCTTGCCTTATGTCAGCACTCGGTCTGACTGAGCGCCTCCAGGAGAGAGGCCCAAGCAAGACGCGCCCCGAGGAGCGTCTTGTCACATGTCAACACTGGGTCTGTCTGAGCGCCTCCAGGAGAGAGGACCGAGGAGCGTCTTGCCACATGTCACCTCTGGGTCTGACTGAGCGTCTCCAGGAGAGAGACGCAAGCAAGAAACGCCCGAGGAGCGTCTTGACACATGTCAACACTGGGTTTGACTGAGCGCCTCCAGGAGAGAGGCCCAAGCAAGACGCGCCCCGAGGAGCGTCTTGCCACATGTCAACACTGGGTCTGACTGAGCACCTCCAGGAGAGAGGCCCAAGCAAGACGCGCCCCGAGGAGCGTCTTGCCACATGTGAACACTGGGTCTGACTGAGCGCCTCCAGGAGAAAGGCCCAAGCAAGACGCGCCCGGAGGAGCGTCTTGCAACATGTCAGCACTCGGTCTGACTGAGCGCCTCCAGGAGAGAGGCCCAAGCAAGACGCGCCCCGAGGAGGGTCTTGACACATGTCTCCTCTGGGTCTGACTGAGCGCCTCCAGGAGAAAGGCCCAAGCAAGACGCGCCCGGAGGAGCGTCTTGCAACATGTCAGCACTCGGTCTGACTGAGCGCCTCCAGGAGAGAGGCCCAAGCAAGACGCGCCCCGAGGAGGGTCTTGACACATGTCTCCTCTGGGTCTGACTGAGCGCCTCCAGGAGAGAGGCCCAAGCAAGACGCGCCCCGAGGAGCGTCTTGCCACATGTCACTTCTGGGTCTGACTGAGCACCTCCAGGAGAGAGGCGCAAGCAAGAAACGCCCGAGGAGCGTCTTGACACATGTCAACACTGGGTTTGACTGAGCGCCTCCAGGAGAGAGGCCCCAGCAAGACGCGCCCCGAGGAGCGTCTTGCCACATTTCAGCACTCGGTCTGACTGAGCGCCTCCAGGAGAGAGGCCCAAGCAAGAAGCGCCCCGAGGAGCTTCTTGCCACATGTCAACAATGGGTCTGACTGAGGGCATCCAGGAGAGAAGCCCAAGCAAGATGCGCCCGGAGGAGCGTCTTGCCACATGTCAACACTGGGTCTGACTGAGCGCCTCCAGGAGAGAGGCCCGAGGAGCGTCTTGACACATGTCACCTCTGGGTCTGACTGAGTGCCTCCAGGAGAGAGGCCCAAGCAAGACGCGCCCCGAGGAGCGTCTTGTCACATGTCAACACTGGGTCTGACTGAGCGCCTCCAGGAGCGAGGCCCAAGCAAGAAACGCCCGAGGAGCGTCTTGACACATGTCAACACTGGGTCTGACTGAGCGCCTCCAGGAGAGAGGTCCCAGCAACACGCGCCCCGAGGAGCGTCTTGCCACATGTCAACACTGGGTCTGACTGAGTGCCTCCATGAGAGAAGCCCCAGCAAGACGAGCCCCGAGGAGCGTCTTGTAACATGTCACTACTCGGTCTGACTGAGCGCCTCCAGGAGAGAGGCCTAAGCAAGACGTGCCCCGAGGAACGTCTTGCCACATGTCAACAATGGGTCTGACTGAGGGCCTCCAGGAGAGAAGCCCAAGACGCGCCCCGAGGAATGTCTTGCCACATGCCAACACTGGGTCTGACTGAGCGCCTCCAGGAGAGAGGCCCAAGCAAGACGCGCCCCGAGGAGCGTCTTGCCACGTGTCAACACTGGGTCTGACTGAGCGCCTCCAGGAGAGAGGCCCAAGCAAGACGCGCCCCGAGGAGCGTCTTTAAACATTTCTCCTCTGAGTCTGACTGAGCGCCTCCAGGAGAGAGGCCCATGCAAGACGCGCCCCGAGGAGCGTCTTGCCACATGTCAACACTGGGTCTGACTGAGCGCCTCCAGGAGAGAGGCCCAAGCAAGACGCGCCCCGAGGAGCATCTTGCCACATGTCAGCACTGGGTCTGACTGAGCGCCTCCAGGAGAGAGGCCCCAGCAAGACGCGCCCCGAGGAGAGTCTTGCCTTATGTCAGCACTCGGTCTGACTGAGCGCCTCCAGGAGAGAGGCCCAAGCAAGACGCGCCCCGAGGAGCGTCTTGTCACATGTCAACACTGGGTCTGTCTGAGCGCCTCCAGGAGAGAGGCCCGAGGAGCGTCTTGCCACATGTCACCTCTGGGTCTGACTGAGCGTCTCCAGGAGAGAGACGCAAGCAAGAAACGCCCGAGGAGCGTCTTGACACATGTCAACACTGGGTTTGACTGAGCGCCTCCAGGAGAGAGGCCCAAGCAAGACGCGCCCCGAGGAGCGTCTTGCCACATGTCAACACTGGGTCTGACTGAGCGCCTCCAGGAGAGAGGCCCAAGCAAGACGCGCCCCGAGGAGCGTCTTGCCACATGTGAACACTGGGTCTGACTGAGCGCCTCCAGGAGAAAGGCCCAAGCAAGACGCGCCCGGAGGAGCGTCTTGCAACATGTCAGCACTCGGTCTGACTGAGCGCCTCCAGGAGAGAGGCCCAAGCAAGACGCGCCCCGAGGAGGGTCTTGACACATGTCTCCTCTGGGTCTGACTGAGCGCCTCCAGGAGAGAGGCCCGAGGAGCGCCTTGACACACGTCACCTCTGGGTCTGACTGAGCGCCGCTAGGAGAGAGGCCCAAGCAAGACGCGCCCCGAGGAGAGTCTTGTCACATGTCAACACTGGGTCTGACTGAGCGCCTCCAGGAGCGAGGCCCAAGCAAGAAACGCCCGAGGAGCGTCTTGACACATGTCAACACTGGGTCTGACTGAGTGCCTCCATGAGAGAAGCCCCAGCAAGACGCGCCCCGAGGAGTGTCTTGTCACATGTCACTACTCGGTCTGACTGAGCGCCTCCAGGAGAGAGGCCCAAGCAAGACGTGCCCCGAGGAGCGTCTTGCCACATGTCAACAATGGGTCTGACTGAGGGCCTCCAGGAGAGAAGCCCAAGCAAGAAGCGCTCCGAGGAGCGTCTTGCCACATGTCAACACTGGGTCTAACTGAGCGCCTCCAGGAGAGAGGCCCAAGCAAGACACGCCCCGAGGAGCGTCTTGACACATGTTAACACTGGGTCTGACTGAGGGCCTCCATGTGAGAAGCCCAAGCAAGACGCGCCCCGAGGAGAGTCTTGCCACATGTCAACACTGGGTCTGACAGAGGGCATCCAGGAGAGAGGCCCAAGCAATACGCGCCCCGAGGAGCGTCTTGCCACATGTCAACAATGGGTCTGACTGAGGGCCTCCAGGAGAGAAGCCCAAGGAAGACGCGCCCCGAGGAGCTTCTTGCCACATGTCAGCACTCGGTCTGACTGAGCGCCTCCAGGAGAGAGGCCAAAGCAAGATGCGCCCCGAGGAGCGTCTTGACACATGTCAAAACTGGGTCTGACAGAGGGCCTCCATGAGAGAGGCCCAAGCAAGACGCGCCCCGAGGAGTGTCTTGCCACATGTCAACACTGGGTCTGACTGAGCACCTCCAGGAGAGAGGCCCAAGCAAGACGCGCCCCGAGGAGCGTCTTGCCACGTGTCAACACTGGGTCTGACTTAGCGCCTCCAGGAGAGAGGCCCAAGCAAGATGCGCCCCGAGGAGCGTCTTGCCACGTGTCACCACTGGGTCTGACTGAGCTCCTCCAGGAGAGAGGCCCAAGCAAGACGCGCCCCGAGGAGCGTCTTGCCACGTGTCACCACTGGGTCTGATTGAGCACCTCCAGGAGAGAGGCCTCAGCAAGACGCGCCCCGAGGAGCATCTTGCCTTATGTCAGCACTCAGTCTGACTGAGCGCCTCCAGGAGAGAGGCCCAAGCAAGACGCGCCCCGAGGAGCGTCTTGCCACATGTCAACACTGGGTCTGACTGAGCGCCTCCAGGAGAGAGGCCCAAGCAAGACGCGCCCCGAGAAGCATCTTGCCACATGTCAGCACTGGGTCTGACTGAGCGCCTCCAGGAGAGAAGCCCAAGCAAGACGCGCCCCGAGGAGCGTCTTGCCACATGTCAACAATGGGTCTGACTGAGGGCCTCCAGGAGAGAGGCCCAAGCAAGATGCGCCCGGAGGAGCGTCTTGCCACATGTCAACACTGGGTCTGACAGAGGGCCTCCAGGAGAGAGGCCCAAGCAAGACGCGCCCCGAGGAGCGTCTTGCCACATGTCACCTCTGGTTCTGACTGAGCGCCTCCAGGAGAGAGGCCCAAGCAAGACGCGCCCCGAGGAGCGTCTTGTCACATGTCAACACTGGGTCTGTCTGAGCGCCTCCAGGAGAGAAGCCCAAGCAAGACGCGCCCCGAGGAGCGTCTTGCCACATGTCAACAATGGGTCTGACTGAGGGCCTCCAGGAGAGAAGCCCAAGCAAGACGCGCCCCGAGGAGCGTCTTGACACATGTCAACACTGGGTCTGACAGAGGGCCTCAAAGAGAGAGGCCCAAGCAAGACGCGCCCCGAGGAGTGTCTTGCCACATGTCACCACTGGGTCTGACTGAGCGCCTCCAGGAGAGAGGCCCAAGCAAGACGTGCCCCGAGGAGCGTCAGGCCACATGTCACTACTCAGTCTGACTGAGCGCCTCCAGGAGAGAGGCCCAAGCAAGACACGCCCCGAGGAGCGTCTTGCCACATGTCAGCACTGGGTCTGACTGAGCGCCTCCAGGAGAGAGGCCCCAGCAAGACGCGCCCCGAGGAGCGTCTTGCCTTATGTCAGCACTCGGTCTGACTGAGCGCCTCCAGGAGAGAGGCCCAAGCAAGACGCGCCCCGTGGAGCGTCTTGCCACATGTCAACAATGGGTCTGACTGAGGGCCTCCAGGAGAGAGGCCCAAGCAAGATGCGCCCGAAGGAGCGTCTTGCCACATGTAATCACTGGGTCTGACAGAGGGCCTCCAGGAGAGAGGCCCAAGCAAGACGCGCCCCGAGGAGCGTCTTGCCACATGTCACCTCTGGTTCTGACTGAGCGCCTCCAGGAGAGAGGCCCAAGCAAGACGCGCCCCGAGGAGCGTCTTGTCACATGTCAACACTGGGTCTTTTTGAGCGCCTCCAGGAGAGAAGCCCAAGCAAGACGCGCCCCGAGGAGCTTCTTGTCACATGTCAGCACTCGGTCTGACTGAGCGCCTCCAGGAGAGAGGCCCAAGCAAGACGCGCCCCGAGGAGCGTCTTGCCACATGTCAACAATGGGTCTGACTGAGGGCCTCCAGGAGAGAAGCCCAAGCAAGACGTGCCCCGATGAGTGTCTTGCCACATGTCACCACTTGGTCTGACTGAGCGCCTCCAGGAGAGAGGCCCAAGCAACACGCGCCCCGAGGAGCGTCAGGCGATATGTCACTACTCAGTCTGACTGAGCGCCTCCAGGAGAGAGGCCCAAGCAAGACGCGCCCCGAGGAGCGTCTTGCCACATGTCAACAATAGGTCTGACTGAGGGCCTCCAGGAGAGAAGCCCAAGAAAGACGCGCCCCGAGGAGCTTCTTGCCACATGTCAGCACTCGGTTTGACTGAGCGCCTCCAGGAGAGAGGCCAAAGCAAGATGCGCCCCGAGGAGCGTCTTGACACATGTCAACACTGGGTCTGACAGAGGGCCTCCATGAAAGAGGCCCAAGCAAGACGCGCCCCGAGGAGTGTCTTGCCACATGTCAACACTGGGTCTGACTGAGCGCCTCCAGGAGAGAGGCCCAAGCAAGACGCGCCCCGAGGAGCGTCTTGCCACGTGTCAACACTGGGTCTGACTTAGCGCCTCCAGGAGAGAGGCCCAAGCAAGATGCGCCCCTAGGAGCGTCTTGCCACGTGTCACCACTGGGTCTGACTGAGCTCCTCCAGGAGAGAGGCCCAAGCAAGACGCGCCCCGAGGAGCGTCTTGCCACGTGTCACCACTGGGTCTGATTGAGCACCTCCAGGAGAGAGGCCTCAGCAAGACGCGCCCCGAGGAGCATCTTGCCTTATGTCAGCACTCAGTCTGACTGAGCGCCTCCAGGAGAGAGGCCAAAGCAAGACGCGCCCCGAGGAGCGTCTTTCCACATGTCAACACTGGGTCTGACTGAGCGCCTCCAGGAGAGAGGCCCAAGCAAGACGCGCCCCGAGGAGCATCTTGCCACATGTCAGCACTGGGTCTGACTGAGCGCCTCCAGGAGAGAGGCCCCAGCAAGACGCGCCCCGAGGAGAGTCTTGCCTTATGTCAGCACTCGGTCTGACTGAGCGCCTCCAGGAGAGAAGCCCAAGCAAGACGCGCCCCGAGGAGCGTCTTGCCACATGTCAACAATGGGTCTGACTGAGGGCCTCCAGGAGAGAGGCCCAAGCAAGATGCGCCCGGAGGAGCGTCTTGCCACATGTCAACACTGGGTCTGACAGAGGTCCTCCAGGAGAGAGGCCCAAGCAAGACGCGCCCCGAGGAGCGTCTTGCCACATGTCACCTCTGGTTCTGACTGAGCGCCTCCAGGAGAGAGGCCCAAGCAAGACGCGCCCCGAGGAGCGTCTTGTCACATGTCAACACTGGGTCTGTCTGAGCGCCTCCAGGAGAGAAGCCCAAGCAAGACGCGCCCCGAGGAGCGTCTTGCCACATGTCAACAATGGGTCTGACTGAGGGCCTCCAGGAGAGAAGCCCAAGCAAGACGCGCCCCGTGGAGCGTCTTGCCACATGTCAACAATGGGTCTGACTGAGGGCCTCCAGGAGAGAGGCCCAAGCAAGATGCGCCCGAAGGAGTGTCTTGCCTCATGTAATCACTGGGTCTGACAGACGGCCTCCAGGAGAGAGGCCCAAGCAAGACGCGCCCCGAGGAGCGTCTTGCCACATGTCAACACTGGGTCTGACTGAGCGCCTCCAGGAGAGAGGCCCGAGGAGCGCCTTGACACACGTCACCTCTGGGTCTGACTGAGCGCCGCTAGGAGAGAGGCCCAAGCAAGACGCGCCCCGAGGAGCGTCTTGTCACATGTCAACACTGGGTCTGACTGAGCGCCTCCAGGAGCGAGGCCCAAGCAAGAAACGCCCGAGGAGCGTCTTGACACATGTCAACACTGGGTCTGACTGAGTGCCTCCATGAGAGAAGCCCCAGCAAGACGCGCCCCGAGGAGCGTCTTGTCACATGTCACTACTCGGTCTGACTGAGCGCCTCCAGGAGAGAAGCCCAAGCAAGACGTGCCCCGAGGAGCGTCTTGCCACATGTCAACAATGGGTCTTACTGAGGGCCTCCAGGAGAGAAGCCCAAGCAAGAAGCGCTCCGAGGAGCGTCTTGCCACATGTCAACACTGGGTCTAACTGAGCGCCTCCAGGAGAGAGGCCCAAGCAAGACACGCCCCGAGGAGCGTCTTGACACATGTTAACACTGGGTCTGACTGAGGGCCTCCATGTGAGAAGCCCAAGCAAGACGCGCCCCGAGGAGAGTCTTGCCACATGTCAACACTGGGTCTGACAGAGGGCATCCAGGAGAGAGGCCCAAGCAATACGCGCCCCGAGGAGCGTCTTGCCACATGTCAACAATGGGTCTGACTGAGGGCCTCCAGGAGAGAAGCCCAAGGAAGACGCGCCCCGAGGAGCTTCTTGCCACATGTCAGCACTCGGTCTGACTGAGCGCCTCCAGGAGAGAGGCCAAAGCAAGATGCGCCCCGAGGAGCGTCTTGACACATGTCAACACTGGGTCTGACAGAGGGCCTCCATGAGAGAGGCCCAAGCAAGACGCGCCCCGAGGTGTGTCTTGCCACATGTCAACACTGGGTCTGACTGAGCGCCTCCAGGAGAGAGGCCCAAGCAAGACGCGCCCCGAGGAGCGTCTTGCCACGTGTCAACACTGGGTCTGACTTAGCGCCTCCAGGAGAGAGGCCCAAGCAAGATGCGCCCCGAGGAGCGTCTTGCCACGTGTCACCACTGGGTCTGACTGAGCTCCTCCAGGAGAGAGGCCCAAGCAAGACGCGCCCCGAGGAGCGTCTTGCCACGTGTCACCACTGGGTCTGATTGAGCACCTCCAGGAGAGAGGCCTCAGCAAGACGCGCCCCGAGGAGCGTCTTGCCTTATGTCAGCACTCGGTCTGACTGAGCGCCTCCAGGAGAGAGGCCCAAGCAAGACGCGCCCCGTGGAGCGTCTTGCCACATGTCAACAATGGGTCTGACTGAGGGCCTCCAGGAGAGAGGCCCAAGCAAGATGCGCCCGAAGGAGCGTCTTGCCACATGTAATCACTGGGTCTGACAGAGGGCCTCCAGGAGAGAGGCCCAAGCAAGACGCGCCCCGAGGAGCGTCTTGCCACATGTCACCTCTGGTTCTGACTGAGCGCCTCCAGGAGAGAGGCCCAAGCAAGACGCGCCCCGAGGAGCGTCTTGTCACATGTCAACACTGGGTCTTTTTGAGCGCCTCCAGGAGAGAAGCCCAAGCAAGACGCGCCCCGAGGAGCTTCTTGTCACATGTCAGCACTCGGTCTGACTGAGCGCCTCCAGGAGAGAGGCCCAAGCAAGACGCGCCCCGAGGAGCGTCTTGCCACATGTCAACAATGGGTCTGACTGAGGGCCTCCAGGAGAGAAGCCCAAGCAAGACGTGCCCCGATGAGTGTCTTGCCACATGTCACCACTTGGTCTGACTGAGCGCCTCCAGGAGAGAGGCCCAAGCAACACGCGCCCCGAGGAGCGTCAGGCGATATGTCACTACTCAGTCTGACTGAGCGCCTCCAGGAGAGAGGCCAAAGCAAGACGCGCCCCGAGGAGCGTCTTTCCACATGTCAACACTGGGTCTGACTGAGCGCCTCCAGGAGAGAGGCCCAAGCAAGACGCGCCCCGAGGAGCATCTTGCCACATGTCAGCACTGGGTCTGACTGAGCGCCTCCAGGAGAGAGGCCCCAGCAAGACGCGCCCCGAGGAGAGTCTTGCCTTATGTCAGCACTCGGTCTGACTGAGCGCCTCCAGGAGAGAAGCCCAAGCAAGACGCGCCCCGAGGAGCGTCTTGCCATATGTCAACAATGGGTCTGACTGAGGGCCTCCAGGAGAGAGGCCCAAGCAAGATGCGCCCGGAGGAGCGTCTTGCCACATGTCAACACTGGGTCTGACAGAGGTCCTCCAGGAGAGAGGCCCAAGCAAGACGCGCCCCGAGGAGCGTCTTGCCACATGTCACCTCTGGTTCTGACTGAGCGCCTCCAGGAGAGAGGCCCAAGCAAGACGCGCCCCGAGGAGCGTCTTGTCACATGTCAACACTGGGTCTGTCTGAGCGCCTCCAGGAGAGAAGCCCAAGCAAGACGCGCCCCGAGGAGCGTCTTGCCACATGTCAACAATGGGTCTGACTGAGGGCCTCCAGGAGAGAAGCCCAAGCAAGACGCGCCCCGTGGAGCGTCTTGCCACATGTCAACAATGGGTCTGACTGAGGGCCTCCAGGAGAGAGGCCCAAGCAAGATGCGCCCGAAGGAGCGTCTTGCCTCATGTAATCACTGGGTCTGACAGACGGCCTCCAGGAGAGAGGCCCAAGCAAGACGCGCCCCGAGGAGCGTCTTGCCACATGTCAACACTGGGTCTGACTGAGCGCCTCCAGGAGAGAGGCCCGAGGAGCGCCTTGACACACGTCACCTCTGGGTCTGACTGAGCGCCGCTAGGAGAGAGGCCCAAGCAAGACGCGCCCCGAGGAGCGTCTTGTCACATGTCAACACTGGGTCTGACTGAGCGCCTCCAGGAGCGAGGCCCAAGCAAGAAACGCCCGAGGAGCGTCTTGACACATGTCAACACTGGGTCTGACTGAGTGCCTCCATGAGAGAAGCCCCAGCAAGACGCGCCCCGAGGAGCGTCTTGTCACATGTCACTACTCGGTCTGACTGAGCGCCTCCAGGAGAGAAGCCCAAGCAAGACGTGCCCCGAGGAGCGTCTTGCCACATGTCAACAATGGGTCTTACTGAGGGCCTCCAGGAGAGAAGCCCAAGCAAGAAGCGCTCCGAGGAGCGTCTTGCCACATGTCAACACTGGGTCTAACTGAGCGCCTCCAGGAGAGAGGCCCAAGCAAGACACGCCCCGAGGAGCGTCTTGACACATGTTAACACTGGGTCTGACTGAGGGCCTCCATGTGAGAAGCCCAAGCAAGACGCGCCCCGAGGAGAGTCTTGCCACATGTCAACACTGGGTCTGACAGAGGGCATCCAGGAGAGAGGCCCAAGCAATACGCGCCCCGAGGAGCGTCTTGCCACATGTCAACAATGGGTCTGACTGAGGGCCTCCAGGAGAGAAGCCCAAGGAAGACGCGCCCCGAGGAGCTTCTTGCCACATGTCAGCACTCGGTCTGACTGAGCGCCTCCAGGAGAGAGGCCAAAGCAAGATGCGCCCCGAGGAGCGTCTTGACACATGTCAACACTGGGTCTGACAGAGGGCCTCCATGAGAGAGGCCCAAGCAAGACGCGCCCCGAGGTGTGTCTTGCCACATGTCAACACTGGGTCTGACTGAGCGCCTCCAGGAGAGAGGCCCAAGCAAGACCCGCCCCGAGGAGCGTCTTGCCACGTGTCAACACTGGGTCTGACTTAGCGCCTCCAGGAGAGAGGCCCAAGCAAGATGCGCCCCGAGGAGCGTCTTGCCAAGTGTCACCACTGGGTCTGACTGAGCTCCTCCAGGAGAGAGGCCCAAGCAAGACGCGCCCCGAGGAGCGTCTTGCCACGTGTCACCACTGGGTCTGATTGAGCACCTCCAGGAGAGAGGCCTCAGCAAGACGCGCCCCGAGGAGCATCTTGCCTTATGTCAGCACTCAGTCTGACTGAGCGCCTCCAGGAGAGAGGCCCAAGCAAGACGCGCCCCGAGGAGCGTCTTGCCACATGTCAACACTGGGTCTGACTGAGCGCCTCCAGGAGAGAGGCCCAAGCAAGACGCGCCCCGAGAAGCATCTTGCCACATGTCAGCACTGGGTCTGACTGAGCGCCTCCAGGAGAGAGGCCCCAGCAAGACGCGCCCCGAGGAGAGTCTTGCCTTATGTCAGCACTCGGTCTGACTGAGCGCCTCCAGGAGAGAAGCCCAAGCAAGACGCGCCCCGAGGAGCGTCTTGCCACATGTCAACAATGGGTCTGACTGAGGGCCTCCAGGAGAGAGGCCCAAGCAAGATGCGCCCGGAGGAGCGTCTTGCCACATGTCAACACTGGGTCTGACAGAGGGCCTCCAGGAGAGAGGCCCAAGCAAGACGCGCCCCGAGGAGCGTCTTGTCACATGTCAACACTGGGTCTGTCTGAGCGCCTCCAGGAGAGAAGCCCAAGCAAGACGCGCCCCGAGGAGTGTCTTGCCACATGTCAACAATGGGTCTGACTGAGGGCCTCCAGGAGAGAAGCCCAAGCAAGACGCGCCCCGAGGAGCGTCTTGACACATGTCAACACTGGGTCTGACAGAGGGCCTCAAAGAGAGAGGGCCAAGCAAGACGCGCCCCGAGGAGTGTCTTGCCACATGTCACTACTCAGTCTGACTGAGCGCCTCCAGGAGAGAGGCCCAAGCAAGACGCGCCCCGAGGAGCGTCTTGCCACATGTCAGCACTGGGTCTGACTGAGCGCCTCCAGGAGACAGGCCCCAGCAAGACGCGCCCCGAGGAGCGTCTTGCCTTATGTCAGCACTCGGTCTGACTGAGCGCCTCCAGGAGAGAGGCCCAAGCAAGACGCGCCCCGTGGAGCGTCTTGCCACATGTCAACAATGGGTCTGACTGAGGGCCTCCAGGAGAGAGGCCCAAGCAAGATGCGCCCGAAGGAGCGTCTTGCCACATGTAATCACTGGGTCTGACAGAGGGCCTCCAGGAGAGAGGCCCAAGCAAGACGCGCCCCGAGGAGCGTCTTGCCACATGTCACCTCTGGTTCTGACTGAGCGCCTCCAGGAGAGAGGCCCAAGCAAGACGCGCCCCGAGGAGCGTCTTGTCACATGTCAACACTGGGTCTTTTTGAGCGCCTCCAGGAGAGAAGCCCAAGCAAGACGCGCCCCGAGGAGCTTCTTGTCACATGTCAGCACTCGGTCTGACTGAGCGCCTCCAGGAGAGAGGCCCAAGCAAGACGCGCCCCGAGGAGCGTCTTGCCACACGTCAACAATGGGTCTGACTGAGGGCCTCCAGTAGAGAAGCCCAAGCAAGACGCGCCCCGAGGAGTGTCTTGCCACATGTCACCACTTGGTCTGACTGAGCACCTCCAGGAGAGAGGCCCAAGCAACACGCGCCCCGAGGAGCGTCAGGCCACATGTCACTACTCAGTCTGACTGAGCGCCTCCAGGAGAGAGGCCCAAGCAAGACGCGCCCCGAGGAGCGTCTTGCCACATGTCAACAATGGGTCTGACTGAGGGCCTCCAGGAGAGAAGCCCAAGGAAGACGCGCCCCGAGGAGCTTCTTGCCACATGTCAGCACTCGGTCTGACTGAGCGCCTCCAGGAGAGAGGCCAAAGCAAGATGCGCCCCGAGGAGCGTCTTGACACATGTCAACACTGGGTCTGACAGAGGGCCTCCATGAGAGAGGCCCAAGCAAGACGCGCCCCGAGGAGTGTCTTGCCACATGTCAACACCGGGTCTGACTGAGCGCCTCCAGGAGAGAGGCCCAAGCAAGACGCGCCCCGAGGAGCGTCTTGCCAAGTGTCAACACTGGGTCTGACTTAGCGCCTCCAGGAGAGAGGCCCAAGCAAGATGCGCCCCTAGGAGCGTCTTGCCACGTGTCAACACTGGGTCTGACTGAGCTCCTCCAGGAGAGAGGCCCAAGCAAGACGCGCCCCGAGGAGCGTCTTGCCACGTGTCACCACTGGGTCTGATTGAGCACCTCCAGGAGAGAGGCCCAAGCAAGACGCAGCCCCGAGGAGCATCTTGCCACATGTCAGCACTGGGTCTGACTGAGCGCCTCCAGGAGAGAGGCCAAAGCAAGACGCGCCCCGAGGAGCGTCTTGCCACATGTCAACACTGGGTCTGACTGAGCGCCTCCAGGAGAGAGGCCCAAGCAAGACGCAGCCCCGAGGAGCATCTTGCCACATGTCAGCACTCAGTCTGACTGAGCGCCTCCAGGAGAGAGGCCAAAGCAAGACGCGCCCCGAGGAGCGTCTTGCCACATGTCAACACTGGGTCTGACTGAGCGCCTCCAGGAGAGAGGCCCAAGCAAGACGCAGCCCCGAGGAGCATCTTGCCACATGTCAGCACTGGGTCTGACTGAGCGCCTCCAGGAGAGAGGCCCCAGCAAGACGCGCCCCGAGGAGAGTCTTGCCTTATGTCAGCACTCGGTCTGACTGAGCGCCTCCATGAGAGAAGCCCAAGCAAGACGCGCCCCGAGGAGCGTCTTGCCACATGTCAACAATGGGTCTGACTGAGGGCCTCCAGGAGAGAGGCCCAAGCAAGATGCGCCCGGAGGATCGTCTTGCCACATGTCAACACTGGGTCTGACAGAGGTCCTCCAGGAGAGAGGCCCAAGCAAGACGTGCCCCGAGGAGCGTCTTGCCACTTGTCACCTCTGGTTCTGACTGAGCGCCTCCAGGAGAGAGGCCCAAGCAAGACGCGCCCCGAGGAGCGTCTTGTCACATGTCAACACTGGGTCTGTCTGAGCGCCTCCAGGAGAGAAGCCCAAGCAAGACGCGCCCCGAGGAGCGTCTTGCCACATGTCAACAATGGGTCTGACTGAGGGCCTCCAGGAGAGAAGCCCAAGCAAGACGCGCCCCGAGGAGCGTCTTGACACATGTCAACACTGGGTCTGACAGAGGGCCTCAAAGAGAGAGGCCCAAGCAAGACGCGCCCCGAGGAGTGTCTTGCCAGATGTCACCACTGGGTCTGACTGAGCGCCTCCAGGAGAGAGGCCCCAGCAAGACGCGCCCCGAGGAGCGTCTTGCCTTATGTCAGCACTCGGTCTGACTGAGCGCCTCCAGGAGAGAGGCCCAAGCAAGACGCGCCCCGTGGAGCGTCTTGCCACATGTCAACAATGGGTCTGACTGAGGGCCTCCAGGAGAGAGGCCCAAGCAAGATGTGCCCGAAGGAGCGTCTTGCCACATGTAATCACTGGGTCTGACAGAGGGCCTCCAGGAGAGAGGCCCAAGCAAGACGCGCCCCGAGGAGCGTCTTGCCACATGTCACCTCTGGTTCTGACTGAGCGCCTCCTGGAGAGAGGCCCAAGCAAGACGCGCCCCGAGGAGCGTCTTGTCACATGTCAACACTGGGTCTTTTTGAGCGCCTCCAGGAGAGAAGCCCAAGCAAGACGCGCCCCGAGGAGCTTCTTGTCACATGTCAGCACTCGGTCTGACTGAGCGCCTCCAGGAGAGAGGCCCAAGCAAGACGCGCCCCGAGGAGCGTCTTGCCACATGTCAGCACTCGGTCTGACTGAGGGCCTCCAGGAGAGAAGCCCAAGCAAGACGCGCCCCGAGGAGCGTCTTGCCACATGTCAACAATGGGTCTGACTGAGCGCCTCCAGGAGAGAGGCCCAAGCAACACGCGCCCCGAGGAGCGTCAGGCCACATGTCACTACTCAGTCTGACTGAGCGCCTCCAGGAGAGAGGCCAAAGCAAGATGCGCCCCGAGGAGCGTCTTGACACATGTCAACACTGGGTCTGACAGAGGGCCTCCATGAGAGAGGCCCAAGCAAGACGCGCCCCGAGGAGTGTCTTGCCACATGTCAACACTGGGTCTGACTGAGCGCCTCCAGGAGAGAGGCCCAAGCAAGACGCGCCCCGAGGAGCGTCTTGCCACGTGTCAACACTGGGTCTGGCTTAGCGCCTCCAGGAGAGAGGCCCAAGCAAGATGCGCCCCGAGGAGCGTCTTGCCACGTGTCACCACTGGGTCTGACTGAGCTCCTCCAGGAGAGAGGCCCAAGCAAGACGCGCCCCGAGGAGCGTCTTGCCACGTGTCACCACTGGGTCTGATTGAGCACCTCCAGGAGAGAGGCCTCAGCAAGACGCGACCCGAGGAGCATCTTGCCTTATGTCAGCACTCAGTCTGACTGAGCGCCTCCAGGAGAGAGGCCCAAGCAAGACGCGCCCCGAGGAGCGTCTTGCCACATGTCAACACTGGGTCTGACTGAGCGCCTCCAGGAGAGAGGCCCAAGCAAGACGTGCCCCGAGGAGCGTCAGGCCACATGTCACTACTCAGTCTGACTGAGCACCTCCAGGAGAGAGGCCCAAGAAAGACGCACCACGAGGAGCGTCTTGCCACATGTCAGCACTGGGTCTGACTGAGCGCCTCCAGGAGAGAGGCCCCAGCAAGACGCGCCCCGAGGAGTGTCTTGCCTTATGTCAGCACTCGGTCTGACTGAGCGCCTCCAGGAGAGAGGCCCAAGCAAGACGCGCCCCGTGGAGCGTCTTGCCACATGTCAACAATGGGTCTGACTGAGGGCCTCCAGGAGAGAGGCCCAAGCAAGATGCGCCCGAAGGAGCGTCTTGCCACATGTAATCACTGGGTCTGACAGAGGGCCTCCAGGAGAGAGGCCCAAGCAAGACGCGCCCCGAGGAGCGTCTTGCCACATGTCACCTCTGGTTCTGACTGAGCGCCTCCAGGAGAGAGGCCCAAGCAAGACGCGCCCCGAGGAGCGTCTTGTCACATGTCAACACTGGGTCTATTTGAGCGCCTCCAGGAGAGAAGCCCAAGCAAGACGCGCCCCGAGGAGCTTCTTGTCACATGTCAGCACTCGGTCTGACTGAGCGCCTCCAGGAGAGAGGCCCAAGCAAGACGCGCCCCGAGGAGCGTCTTGCCACATGTCAACAATGGGTCTGACTGAGGGCCTCCAGGAGAGAAGCCCAAGCAAGACGCGCCCCGAGGAGCGTCTTGACACATGTCAACAATGGGTCTGACAGAGGGCCTCCAAGAGAGAGGCCCAAGCAAGACGCGCCCCGAGGAGTGTCTTGCCACATGTCACCACTTGGTCTGACTGAGCGCCTCCAGGAGAGAGGCCCAAGCAACACGCGCCCCGAGGAGCATCAGGCCACATGTCACTACTCAGTCTGACTGAGCGCCTCCAGGAGAGAGGCCCAAGCAAGACACGCCCCGAGGAGCGTCTTGCCACATGTCAACAATGGGTCTGACTGAGGGCCTCCAGGAGAGAAGCCCAAGGAAGACGCGCCCCGAGGAGCTTCTTGCCACATGTCAGCACTCGGTCTGACTGAGCGCCTCCAGGAGAGAGGCCAAAGCAAGATGCGCCCCGAGGAGCGTCTTGACACATGTCAACACTGGGTCTGACAGAGGGCCTCCATGAGAGAGGCCCAAGCAAGACGCGCCCCGAGGAGTGTCTTGCCACATGTCAACACTGGGTCTGACTGAGCGCCTCCAGGAGAGAGGCCCAAGCAAGACGTGCCCCGAGGAGCGTCTTGCCACGTGTCAACACTGGGTCTGACTTAGCGCCTCCAGGAGAGAGGCCCAAGCAAGATGCGCCCCGAGGAGCGTCTTGCCACGTGTCACCACTGGGTCTGACTGAGCTCCTCCAGGAGAGAGGCCCAAGCAAGACGCGCCCCGAGGAGCGTCTTGACACATGTCAACAATGGGTCTGACAGAGGGCCTCCAAGAGAGAGGCCCAAGCAAGACGCGCCCCGAGGAGTGTCTTGCCACATGTCACCACTTGGTCTGACTGAGCGCCTCCAGGAGAGAGGCCCAAGCAACACGCGCCCCGAGGAGCGTCAGGCCATATGTCACTACTCAGTCTGACTGAGCGCCTCCAGGAGAGAGGCCCAAGCAAGACGCGCCCCGAGGAGCGTCTTGCCACATGTCAACAATGGGTCTTACTGAGGGCCTCCAGGAGAGAAGCCCAAGCAAGACGCGCCCCGAGGAGCTTCTTGCCACATGTCAGCACTCGGTCTGACTGAGCGCCTCCAGGAGAGAGGCCCCAGCAAGACGCGCCCCGAGGAGAGTCTTGACTTATGTCAGCACTCGGTCTGACTGAGCGCCTCCAGGAGAGAAGCCCAAGCAAGACGCGCCCCGAGGAGCGTCTTGCCACATGTCAACAATGGGTCTGACTGAGGGCCTCCAGGAGAGAGGCCCAAGCAAGATGCGCCCGGATGAGCGTCTTGCCACATGTCAACACTGGGTCTGACAGAGGTCCTCCAGGAGAGAGGCCCAAGCAAGACGCGCCCCGAGGAGCGTCTTGCCACAAGTCACCTCTGGTTCTGACTGAGCGCCTCCAGGAGAGAGGCCCAAGCAAGACGCGCCCCGAGGAGCGTCTTGTCACATGTCAACACTGGGTCTGTCTGAGCGCCTCCAGGAGAGAAGCCCAAGCAAGACGCGCCCCGAGGAGCGTCTTGCCACATGTCAACAATGGGTCTGACTGAGGGCCTCCAGGAGAGAAGCCCAAGCAAGACGCGCCCCGAGGAGCATCTTGACACATGTCAACACTGGGTCTGACAGAGGGCCTCAAAGAGAGAGGGCCAAGCAAGACGCGCCCCGAGGAGTGTCTTGCCACATGTCACCACTGGGTCTGACTGAGCGCCTCCAGGAGAGAGGCCCAAGCAAGACGTGCCCCGAGGAGCGTCAGGCCACATGTCACTACTCAGTCTTACTGAGCGCCTCCAGGAGAGAGGCCCCAGCAAGACGCGCCCCGAGGAGCGTCTTGCCTTATGTCAGCACTCGGTCTGACTGAGCGCCTCCAGGAGAGAGGCCCAAGCAAGACGCGCCCCGTGGAGCGTCTTGCCACATGTCAACAATGGGTCTGACTGAGGGCCTCCAGGAGAGAGGCCCAAGCAAGATGCGCCCGAAGGAGAGTCTTGCCACATGTAATCACTGGTTATGACAGAGGGCCTCCAGGAGAGAGGCCCAAGCAAGACGCGCCCCGAGGAGCGTCTTGCCACATGTCACCTCTGGTTCTGACTGAGCGCCTCCAGGAGAGAGGCCCAAGCAAGACGCGCCCCGAGGAGCGTCTTGTCACATGTCAACACTGGGTCTTTTTGAGCGCCTCCAGGAGAGAAGCCCAAGCAAGACGCGCCCTGAGGAGCTTCTTGTCACATGTCAGCACTCGGTCTGACTGAGCGCCTCCAGGAGAGAGGCCCAAGCAAGACGCGCCCCGAGGAGCGTCTTGCCACATGTCAACAATGGGTCTGACTGAGGGCCTCCAGGAGAGAAGCCCAAGCAAGACGCGCCCCGAGGAGCGTCTTGACACATGTCAACAATGGGTCTGACAGACGGCCTCCAAGAGAGAGGCCCAAGCAAGACGCGCCCCGAGGAGTGTCTTGCCACATGTCACCACTTGGTCTGACTGAGCGCCTCCAGGAGAGAGGCCCAAGCAACACGCGCCCCGAGGAGCGTCAGGCCACATGTCACTACTCAGTCTGACTGAGCGCCTCCAGGAGAGAGGCCCAAGCAAGACGCGCCCCGAGGAGCGTCTTGCCACATGTCAACAATGGGTCTGACTGAGGGCCTCCAGGAGAGAAGCCCAAGGAAGACGCGCCCCGAGGAGCTTCTTGCCACATGTCAGCACTCGGTCTGACTGAGCGCCTCCAGGAGAGAGGCCAAAGCAAGATGCGCCCCGAGGAGCGTCTTGACACATGTCAACACTGGGTCTGACAGAGGGCCTCCATGAGAGAGGCCCAAGCAAGACGCGCCCCGAGGAGTGTCTTGCCACATGTCAACACTGGGTCTGACTGAGCTCCTCCAGGAGAGAGGCCCAAGCAAGACGCGCCCCGAGGAGCGTCTTGCCACGTGTCACCTCTGGTTCTGACTGAGCGCCTCCAGGAGAGAGGCCCAAGCAAGACGCGCCCCGAGGAGCGTCTTGTCACATGTCAACACTGGGTCTTTTTGAGCGCCTCCAGGAGAGAAGCCCAAGCAAGACGCGCCCCGAGGAGCTTCTTGTCACATGTCAGCACTCGGTCTGACTGAGCGCCTCCAGGAGAGAGGCCCAAGCAAGACGCGCCCCGAGGAGCGTCTTGCCACATGTCAGCACTCGGTCTGACTGAGGGCCTCCAGGAGAGAAGCCCAAGCAAGACGCGCCCCGAGGAGCGTCTTGCCACATGTCAACAATGGGTCTGACTGAGCGCCTCCAGGAGAGAGGCCCAAGCAACACGCGCCCCGAGGAGCGTCAGGCCACATGTCACTACTCAGTCTGACTGAGCGCCTCCAGGAGAGAGGCCAAAGCAAGATGCGCCCCGAGGAGCGTCTTGACACATGTCAACACTGGGTCTGACAGAGGGCCTCCATGAGAGAGGCCCAAGCAAGACGCGCCCCGAGGAGTGTCTTGCCACATGTCAACACTGGGTCTGACTGAGCGCCTCCAGGAGAGAGGCCCAAGCAAGACGCGCCCCGAGGAGCGTCTTGCCACGTGTCAACACTGGGTCTGGCTTAGCGCCTCCAGGAGAGAGGCCCAAGCAAGATGCGCCCCGAGGAGCGTCTTGCCACGTGTCACCACTGGGTCTGACTGAGCTCCTCCAGGAGAGAGGCCCAAGCAAGACGCGCCCCGAGGAGCGTCTTGCCACGTGTCACCACTGGGTCTGATTGAGCACCTCCAGGAGAGAGGCCTCAGCAAGACGCGACCCGAGGAGCATCTTGCCTTATGTCAGCACTCAGTCTGACTGAGCGCCTCCAGGAGAGAGGCCCAAGCAAGACGCGCCCCGAGGAGCGTCTTGCCACATGTCAACACTGGGTCTGACTGAGCGCCTCCAGGAGAGAGGCCCAAGCAAGACGTGCCCCGAGGAGCGTCAGGCCACATGTCACTACTCAGTCTGACTGAGCGCCTCCAGGAGAGAGGCCCAAGAAAGACGCACCACGAGGAGCGTCTTGCCACATGTCAGCACTGGGTCTGACTGAGCGCCTCCAGGAGAGAGGCCCCAGCAAGACGCGCCCCGAGGAGTGTCTTGCCTTATGTCAGCACTCGGTCTGACTGAGCGCCTCCAGGAGAGAGGCCCAAGCAAGACGCGCCCCGTGGAGCGTCTTGCCACATGTCAACAATGGGTCTGACTGAGGGCCTCCAGGAGAGAGGCCCAAGCAAGATGCGCCCGAAGGAGCGTCTTGCCACATGTAATCACTGGGTCTGACAGAGGGCCTCCAGGAGAGAGGCCCAAGCAAGACGCGCCCCGAGGAGCGTCTTGCCACATGTCACCTCTGGTTCTGACTGAGCGCCTCCAGGAGAGAGGCCCAAGCAAGACGCGCCCCGAGGAGCGTCTTGTCACATGTCAACACTGGGTCTATTTGAGCGCCTCCAGGAGAGAAGCCCAAGCAAGACGCGCCCCGAGGAGCTTCTTGTCACATGTCAGCACTCGGTCTGACTGAGCGCCTCCAGGAGAGAGGCCCAAGCAAGACGCGCCCCGAGGAGCGTCTTGCCACATGTCAACAATGGGTCTGACTGAGGGCCTCCAGGAGAGAAGCCCAAGCAAGACGCGCCCCGAGGAGCGTCTTGACACATGTCAACAATGGGTCTGACAGAGGGCCTCCAAGAGAGAGGCCCAAGCAAGACGCGCCCCGAGGAGTGTCTTGCCACATGTCACCACTTGGTCTGACTGAGCGCCTCCAGGAGAGAGGCCCAAGCAACACGCGCCCCGAGGAGCATCAGGCCACATGTCACTACTCAGTCTGACTGAGCGCCTCCAGGAGAGAGGCCCAAGCAAGACACGCCCCGAGGAGCGTCTTGCCACATGTCAACAATGGGTCTGACTGAGGGCCTCCAGGAGAGAAGCCCAAGGAAGACGCGCCCCGAGGAGCTTCTTGCCACATGTCAGCACTCGGTCTGACTGAGCGCCTCCAGGAGAGAGGCCAAAGCAAGATGCGCCCCGAGGAGCGTCTTGACACATGTCAACACTGGGTCTGACAGAGGGCCTCCATGAGAGAGGCCCAAGCAAGACGCGCCCCGAGGAGTGTCTTGCCACATGTCAACACTGGGTCTGACTGAGCGCCTCCAGGAGAGAGGCCCAAGCAAGACGTGCCCCGAGGAGCGTCTTGCCACGTGTCAACACTGGGTCTGACTTAGCGCCTCCAGGAGAGAGGCCCAAGCAAGATGCGCCCCGAGGAGCGTCTTGCCACGTGTCACCACTGGGTCTGACTGAGCTCCTCCAGGAGAGAGGCCCAAGCAAGACGCGCCCCGAGGAGCTTCTTGTCACATGTCAGCACTCGGTCTGACTGAGCGCCTCCAGGAGAGAGGCCCAGGCAAGACGCGCCCCGAGGAGCGTCTTGCCACATGTCAACAATGGGTCTGACTGAGGGCCTCCAGGAGAGAAGCCCAAGCAAGACGCGCCCCGAGGAGCGTCTTGACACATGTCAACAATGGGTCTGACAGAGGGCCTCCAAGAGAGAGGCCCAAGCAAGACGCGCCCCGAGGAGTGTCTTGCCACATGTCACCACTTGGTCTGACTGAGCGCCTCCAGGAGAGAGGCCCAAGCAACACGCGCCCCGAGGAGCGTCAGGCCATATGTCACTACTCAGTCTGACTGAGCGCCTCCAGGAGAGAGGCCCAAGCAAGACGCGCCCCGAGGAGCGTCTTGCCACATGTCAACAATGGGTCTTACTGAGGGCCTCCAGGAGAGAAGCCCAAGCAAGACGCGCCCCGAGGAGCTTCTTGCCACATGTCAGCACTCGGTCTGACTGAGTGCCTCCAGGAGAGAGGCCCCAGCAAGACGCGCCCCGAGGAGAGTCTTGACTTATGTCAGCACTCGGTCTGACTGAGCGCCTCCAGGAGAGAAGCCCAAGCAAGACGCGCCCCGAGGAGCGTCTTGCCACATGTCAACAATGGGTCTGACTGAGGGCCTCCAGGAGAGAGGCCCAAGCAAGATGCGCCCGGATGAGCGTCTTGCCACATGTCAACACTGGGTCTGACAGAGGTCCTCCAGGAGAGAGGCCCAAGCAAGACGCGCCCCGAGGAGCGTCTTGCCACAAGTCACCTCTGGTTCTGACTGAGCGCCTCCAGGAGAGAGGCCCAAGCAAGACGCGCCCCGAGGAGCGTCTTGTCACATGTCAACACTGGGTCTGACAGAGGGCCTCAAAGAGAGAGGCCCAAGCAAGACGCGCCCCGAGGAGTGTCTTGCCACATGTCACCACTGGGTCTGACTGAGCGCCTCCAGGAGAGAGGCCCAAGCAAGACGTGCCCCGAGGAGCGTCAGGCCACATGTCACTACTCAGTCTTACTGAGCGCCTCCAGGAGAGAGGCCCCAGCAAGACGCGCCCCGAGGAGCGTCTTGCCTTATGTCAGCACTCGGTCTGACTGAGCGCCTCCAGGAGAGAGGCCCAAGCAAGACGCGCCCCGTGGAGCGTCTTGCCACATGTCAACAATGGGTCTGACTGAGGGCCTCCAGGAGAGAGGCCCAAGCAAGATGCGCCCGAAGGAGAGTCTTGCCACATGTAATCACTGGTTATGACAGAGGGCCTCCAGGAGAGAGGCCCAAGCAAGACGCGCCCCGAGGAGCGTCTTGCCACATGTCACCTCTGGTTCTGATTGAGCGCCTCCAGGAGAGAGGCCCAAGCAAGACGCGCCCCGAGGAGCGTCTTGTCACATGTCAACACTGGGTCTTTTTGAGCGCCTCCAGGAGAGAAGCCCAAGCAAGACGCGCCCTGAGGAGCTTCTTGTCACATGTCAGCACTCGGTCTGACTGAGCGCCTCCAGGAGAGAGGCCCAAGCAAGACGCGCCCCGAGGAGCGTCTTGCCACATGTCAACAATGGGTCTGACTGAGGGCCTCCAGGAGAGAAGCCCAAGCAAGACGCGCCCCGAGGAGCGTCTTGACACATGTCAACAATGGGTCTGACAGACGGCCTCCAAGAGAGAGGCCCAAGCAAGACGCGCCCCGAGGAGTGTCTTGCCACATGTCAACACTGGGTCTGACTGAGCTCCTCCAGGAGAGAGGCCCAAGCAAGACGCGCCCCGAGGAGCGTCTTGCCACGTGTCACCACTGGGTCTGACTGAGCTCCTCCAGGAGAGAGGCCCAAGCAAGACGCGCCCCGAGGAGCGTCTTGCCACGTGTCACCACTGGGTCTGATTGAGTACCTCCAGGAGAGAGGCCTCAGCAAGACGCGCCCCGAGGAGCATCTTGCCTTATGTCAGCACTCAGTCTGACTGAGCGCCTCCAGGAGAGAGGCCCAAGCAAGACGCGCCCCGAGGAGCGTCTTGCCACATGTCAACACTGGGTCTGACTGAGCGCCTCCAGGAGAGAGGCCCAAGCAAGACGCGCCCCGAGGAGCATATTGCCACATGTCAGCACTGGGTCTGACTGAGCGCCTCCAGGAGAGAGGCCCCAGCAAGACGCGCCCCGAGGAGAGTCTTGCCTTATGTCAGCACTCGGTCTGACTGAGCGCCTCCAGGAGAGAAGCCCAAGCAAGACGCGCCCCGAGGAGCGTCTTGCCACATGTCAACAATGGGTCTGACTGAGGGCCTCCAGGAGAGAGGCCCAAGCAAGATGCGCCCGGAGGAGCGTCTTGCCACATGTCAACACTGGGTCTGACAGAGGGCCTCCAGGAGAGAGGCCCAAGCAAGACACGCCCCGAGGAGCGTCTTGCCACATGTCACCTCTGGTTCTGACTGAGCGCCTCCAGGAGAGAGGCCCAAGCAAGACGCGCCCCGAGGAGCGTCTTGTCACATGTCAACACTGGGTCTGTCTGAGCGCCTCCAGGAGAGAAGCCCAAGCAAGACGCGCCCCGAGGAGCGTCTTGCCACATGTCAACAATGGGTCTGACTGAGGGCCTCCAGGAGAGAAGCCCAAGCAAGACGCGCCCCGAGGAGCGTCTTGACACATGTCAACACTGGGTCTGACAGAGGGCCTCAAAGAGAGAGGCCCAAGCAAGACGCGCCCCGAGGAGTGTCTTGCCACATGTCACCACTTGGTCTGACTGAGCGCCTCCAGGAGAGAGGCCCAAGCAAGACGTGCCCCGAGGAGCGTCAGGCCACATGTCACTACTCAGTCTGACTGAGCGCCTCCAGGAGAGAGGCCCAAGCAAGACGCGCCCCGAGGAGCGTCTTGCCACATGTCAGCACTGGGTCTGACTGAGCGCCTCCAGGAGAGAGGCCCAAGCAAGACGCGCCCCGAGGAGCGTCTTGCCTTATGTCAGCACTCGGTCTGACTGAGCGCCTCCAGGAGAGAGGCCCAAGCAAGACGCGCCCCGTGGAGCATCTTGCCACATGTCAACAATGGGTCTGACTGAGGGCCTCCAGGAGAGAGGCCCAAGCAAGATGCGCCCGAAGGAGCGTCTTGCCACATGTAATCACTGGGTCTGACAGAGGGCCTCCAGGAGAGAGGCCCAAGCAAGACGCGCCCCGAGGAGCGTCTTGCCACATGTCACCTCTGGTTCTGACTGAGCGCCTCCAGGAGAGAGGCCCAAGCAAGACGCGCCCCGAGGAGCGTCTTGTCACATGTCAACACTGGGTCTTTTTGAGCGCCTCCAGGAGAGAAGCCCAAGCAAGACGCGCCCCGAGGAGCTTCTTGTCACATGTCAGCACTCGGTCTGACTGAGCGCCTCCAGGAGAGAGGCCCAAGCAAGACGCGCCCCGAGGAGCGTCTTGCCACATGTCACCACTTGGTATGACTGAGCGCCTCCAGGAGAGAGGCCCAAGCAACACGCGCCCCGAGGAGCGTCAGGCCACATGTCACTACTCAGTCTGACTGAGCGCCTCCAGGAGAGAGGCCCAAGCAAGACGCGCCCCGAGGAGCGTCTTGCCACATGTCAACAATGGGTCTTACTGAGGGCCTCCAGGAGAGAAGCCCAAGCAAGACGCGCCCCGAGGAGCTTCTTGCCACATGTCAGCACTCGGTCTGACTGAGCGCCTCCAGGAGAGAGGCCAAAGCAAGACGCGCCCCGAGGAGCGTCTTAAAACATGTCAACACTGGGTCTGACAGAGGGCCTCCATGAGAGAGGCCCAAGCAAGACACGCCCCGAGGAGTGTCTTGCCACATGTCAACACTGGGTCTGACAGAGGGCCTCCAGGAGAGAGGCCCAAGCAAGACGCGCCCCGAGGATTGTCTTGCCACATGTCACCACTTGGTCTGACTGAGCGCCTCCAGGAGAGAGGCCCAAGCAAGACGCGCCCCGAGGAGCGTCTTGCCACATGTCAACAATGGGTCTTACTGAGGGCCTCCAGGAGAGAAGCCCAAGCAAGACGCGCCCCGAGGAGCTTCTTGCCACATGTCAGCACTCGGTCTGACTGAGCGCCTCCAGGAGAGAGGCCAAAGCAAGACGCGCCCCGAGGAGCGTCTTAAAACATGTCAACACTGGGTCTGACAGAGGGCCTCCATGAGAGAGGCCCAAGCAAGACACGCCCCGAGGAGTGTCTTGCCACATGTCAACACTGGGTCTGACAGAGGGCCTCCAGGAGAGAGGCCCAAGCAAGACGCGCCCCGAGGATTGTCTTGCCACATGTCACCACTTGGTCTGACTGAGCGCCTCCAGGAGAGAGGCCCAAGCAACACGCGCCCCGAGGAGCGTCAGGCCACATGTCACTACTCAGTCTGACTGAGCGCCTCCAGGAGAGAGGCCCAAGCAAGACGCGCCCCGAGGAGCGTCTTGCCACGTGTCAACACTGGGTCTGATTGAGGGCCTTCTGGAGAGAGGCCCAAGCAAGACGCGCCCCGAGGAGCGTCTTGCCACATGTCAACAATGGTTCTTACTGAGGGCCTCCGGGAGAGAAGCCCAAGCAAGACGCGCCCCGAGGAGCTTCTTGCCACATGTCAACACTGGGTCTGACTGAGCGCCTCCAGGAGAGAGGCCCAAGCAAGACGCGCCCCGAGGAGCATATTGCCACATGTCAGCACTGGGTCTGACTGAGCGCCTCCAGGAGAGAGGCCCAAGCAAGACGCGCCCCGAGGAGCGTCTTGCCACGTGTCAACACTGGGTCTGACTGAGCGCCTCCAGGAGAGAGGCCCAAGCAAGACGCGCCCCGAGGAGCATATTGCCACATGTCAGCACTGGGTCTGACTGAGCGCCTCCAGGAGAGAGGCCCCAGCAAGACGCGCCCCGAGGAGAGTCTTGCCTTATGTCAGCACTCGGTCTGACTGAGCGCCTCCAGGAGAGAAGCCCAAGCAAGACGCGCCCCGAGGAGCGTCTTGCCACATGTCAACAATGGGTCTGACTGAGGGCCTCCAGGAGAGAGGCCCAAGCAAGATGCGCCCGGAGGAGCGTCTTGCCACATGTCAACACTGGGTCTGACAGAGGGCCTCCAGGAGAGAGGCCCAAGCAAGACACGCCCCGAGGAGCGTCTTGCCACATGTCACCTCTGGTTCTGACTGAGCGCCTCCAGGAGAGAGGCCCAAGCAAGACGCGCCCCGAGGAGCGTCTTGTCACATGTCAACACTGGGTCTGTCTGAGCGCCTCCAGGAGAGAAGCCCAAGCAAGACGCGCCCCGAGGAGCGTCTTGCCACATGTCAACAATGGGTCTGACTGAGGGCCTCCAGGAGAGAAGCCCAAGCAAGACGCGCCCCGAGGAGCGTCTTGACACATGTCAACACTGGGTCTGACAGAGGGCCTCAAAGAGAGAGGCCCAAGCAAGACGCGCCCCGAGGAGTGTCTTGCCACATGTCACCACTGGGTCTGACTGAGCGCCTCCAGGAGAGAGGCCCAAGCAAGACGTGCCCCGAGGAGCGTCAGGCCACATGTCACTACTCAGTCTGACTGAGCGCCTCCAGGAGAGAGGCCCAAGCAAGACGCGCCCCGAGGAGCGTCTTGCCACATGTCAGCACTGGGTCTGACTGAGCGCCTCCAGGAGAGAGGCCCAAGCAAGACGCGCCCCGAGGAGCGTCTTGCCTTATGTCAGCACTCGGTCTGACTGAGCGCCTCCAGGAGAGAGGCCCAAGCAAGACGCGCCCCGTGGAGCATCTTGCCACATGTCAACAATGGGTCTGACTGAGGGCCTCCAGGAGAGAGGCCCAAGCAAGATGCGCCCGAAGGAGCGTCTTGCCACATGTAATCACTGGGTCTGACAGAGGGCCTCCAGGAGAGAGGCCCAAGCAAGACGCGCCCCGAGGAGCGTCTTGCCACATGTCACCTCTGGTTCTGACTGAGCGCATCCAGGAGAGAGGCCCAAGCAAGAAGCGCCCCGAGGAGCGTCTTGTCACATGTCAACACTGGGTCTTTTTGAGCGCCTCCAGGAGAGAAGCCCAAGCAAGACGCGCCCCGAGGAGCTTCTTGTCACATGTCAGCACTCGGTCTGACTGAGCGCCTCCAGGAGAGAGGCCCAAGCAAGACGCGCCCCGAGGAGCGTCTTGCCACATGTCACCACTTGGTATGACTGAGCGCCTCCAGGAGAGAGGCCCAAGCAACACGCGCCCCGAGGAGCGTCAGGCCACATGTCACTACTCAGTCTGACTGAGCGCCTCCAGGAGAGAGGCCCAAGCAAGACGCGCCCCGAGGAGCGTCTTGCCACATGTCAACAATGGGTCTTACTGAGGGCCTCCAGGAGAGAAGCCCAAGCAAGACGCGCCCCGAGGAGCTTCTTGCCACATGTCAGCACTCGGTCTGACTGAGCGCCTCCAGGAGAGAGGCCAAAGCAAGACGCGCCCCGAGGAGCGTCTTAAAACATGTCAACACTGGGTCTGACAGAGGGCCTCCATGAGAGAGGCCCAAGCAAGACACGCCCCGAGGAGTGTCTTGCCACATGTCAACACTGGGTCTGACAGAGGGCCTCCAGGAGAGAGGCCCAAGCAAGACGCGCCCCGAGGATTGTCTTGCCACATGTCACCACTTGGTCTGACTGAGCTCCTCCAGGAGAGAGGCCCAAGCAAGACGCGCCCCGAGGAGCGTCTTGCCACATGTCAACAATGGGTCTTACTGAGGGCCTCCAGGAGAGAAGCCCAAGCAAGACGCGCCCCGAGGAGCTTCTTGCCACATGTCAGCACTCGGTCTGACTGAGCGCCTCCAGGAGAGAGGCCAAAGCAAGACGCGCCCCGAGGAGCGTCTTAAAACATGTCAACACTGGGTCTGACAGAGGGCCTCCATGAGAGAGGCCCAAGCAAGACACGCCCCGAGGAGTGTCTTGCCACATGTCAACACTGGGTCTGACAGAGGGCCTCCAGGAGAGAGGCCCAAGCAAGACGCGCCCCGAGGATTGTCTTGCCACATGTCACCACTTGGTCTGACTGAGCGCCTCCAGGAGAGAGGCCCAAGCAACACGCGCCCCGAGGAGCGTCAGGCCACATGTCACTACTCAGTCTGACTGAGCGCCTCCAGGAGAGAGGCCCAAGCAAGACGCGCCCCGAGGAGCGTCTTGCCACGTGTCAACACTGGGTCTGATTGAGGGCCTTCTGGAGAGAGGCCCAAGCAAGACGCGCCCCGAGGAGCGTCTTGCCACATATCAACAATGGTTCTTACTGAGGGCCTCCGGGAGAGAAGCCCAAGCAAGACGCGCCCCGAGGAGCTTCTTGCCACATGTCAGCACTCGGTCTGACTGAGCGCCTCCAGGAGAGAGGCCAAAGCAAGACGCCCCCCGAGGAGCGTCTTGACACATGTCAACACTGGGTCTGACAGAGGGCCTCCATGAGAGAGGCCCAAGCAAGACGCGCCCCGAGGAGCTTCTTGCCACATGTGAACACTGGGTCTGACTGAGCGCCTCCAGGAGAGAGGCCCAAGCAAGACGCGCCCAGAGGAGCGTCTTGCAACATGTCAGCACTCGGTTTGACTGAGCGCCTCCAGGAGAGAGGCCCCAGCAAGACGCGCCCCGAGGAGCGTCTTGCCACATGTCAGCACTCGGTCTGACTTAGCGCCTCCAGGAGAGAGGCCCAAGCAAGGAGTGCCCCGAGGATCTTCTTGCCACATGTGAACAATGGGTCTGACTGAGGGCCTCCACTAGAGAGGCCCAAGCAAGACGCGCCCAGACGAGCGTCTTGCCACGTGTCACAACTGGGTCTGATTGAGCACCTCCAGGAGAGAGGCCCCAGCAAGACGCACCCCGAGGAGCGTCTTGCCTTATGTCAGCACTCGGTCTGACTGAGCGCCTCCAGGAGAGAGGCCCATGCAAGACGCGCCCGAGGAGCGTCTTGCCACATGTCACTACTCGGTCTAACTGAGCGCCTCCAGGAGAAAGGTCCAAGCAAGACGCGCCCCGAGGAGCGTCTTGCCAAATGTCACTGCTCGGTCTGACTGAGCGCCTCCAGGAGAGAGGCCCAAGCAAGACGCGCCCCGAGGAGCGTCAGGCCACATGTCACTACTCAGTCTGACTGGGCGCCTCAAGGAGAGAGGCCCAAGTAAGACGCGCCCCGAGGAGCGTCTTGCCACGTGTCAACACTGGGTCTGATTGAGGGCCTTCTGGAGAGAGGCTCAAGCAAGACGCGCCCCGAGGAGCGTCAGGCCACATGTCACTACTCAGTCTGACTGAGCGCCTCCAGGAGAGAGGCCCAAGTAAGACGCGCCCCGAGGAGCGTCTTGCCACGTGTCAACACTGGGTCTGAATAAGGGCCTTCTGGAGAGAGGCCCAAGCAAGACGTGCCCCGAGAAGCGTCTTGCCACATGTCAACAATGGGTCTGACTGAGGGCCTCCAGGAGAGAAGCCCAAGCAAGACGCGCCCCGAGGAGCGTCTTGCCACATGTCAACACTGGGTCTGACTGAGGGCCTCCAGGAGAGAGGCCCAAATAAGACGCGCCCCGAGGAGCGTCTTGCCACATGTCAACACTGGGTCTGACTGAGGGCCTCCAGGAGAGAAGCCCAAGCAAGATGCGCCCCGAGGAGCGTCTTGCCACATGTCAGCACTCAGTCTGACTGAGCGCCTACAGGAGAGAGGCCCAAGCAAGACGCGCCCCGAGGAGCGTCTTGCCACATGTCAACACTATGTCTGACTGAGCGCCTCCAGGAGAGAGGCCCAAGCAAGATGCGCCTCGAGGAGCGTCTTGCCTTATGTCAGCAATCGGTCTGACTGAGCGCCTCCAGGAGAGAGGCCCAAGCAAGACGCGCCCCGAGGAGCGTCTTACCACATGTCAACAATGGGTCTGACTGAGGGCCTCCAGGAGAAAGGCCCAAGCAAGATGCGCCCGGAGGAGCGTCTTGCCACATGTCAACACTGGGTCTGACAGAGGGCCTCCAGGAGAGAGGCCCAAGCAAGACGCGCCCCGAGGAGCGTCTTGCCACATGTCACCTCTGGTTCTGACTGAGCGCCTCCAGGAGAGAGGCCCAAGCAAGACGTGCCCCGAGGAGCGTCTTGTCACATGTCAACACTGGGTCTTTCTGAGCGCCTCCAGGAGAGAAGCCCAAGCAAGACGCGCCCCGAGGAGCGTCTTGCCACATGTCAGCACTCGGTCTGACTGAGCGCCTCCAGGAGAGAGGCCCAAGCAAGACGCGCCCCGAGGAGCGTCTTGCCACATGTCAACAATGGGTATGACTGAGGGCCTCCAGGAGAGAAGCCCAAGGAAGACGCGCCCCGAGGAGCGTCTTGCCACATGTCAACACTGGGTCTGACTGAGGGCCTCCAGGAGAGAGGCCCAAATAAGACGCGCCCCGAGGAGCGTCTTGCCACATGTGAACACTGGGTCTGACTGAGCGCCTCCAGGAGAGAGGCCCAAGCAAGACGTGCCCCGAGGAGCGTCTTGTCACATGTCAACACTGGGTCTTTCTGAGCGCCTCCAGGAGAGAAGCCCAAGCAAGACGCGCCCCGAGGAGCGTCTTGCCACATGTCAGCACTCGGTCTGACTGAGCGCCTCCAGGAGAGAGGCCCAAGCAAGACGCGCCCCGAGGAGCGTCTTGCCACATGTCAACAATGGGTATGACTGAGGGCCTCCAGGAGAGAAGCCCAAGGAAGACGCGCCCCGAGGAGCGTCTTGCCACATGTGAACACTGGGTCTGACTGAGCGCCTCCAGGAGAGAGGCCCAAGCAAGACGCGCCCAGAGGAGCGTCTTGCAACATGTCAGCACTCGGTCTGACTGAGTGCCTCCAGGAGAGAGGCCCAAGCAAGACGCGCCCCGAGAAGGGTCTTGACACATGTCTCCTCTGGGTCTGACTGAGCGGATCCAGGAGAGAGGCCCAAGCAAGACGTGCCCCGACGAGCATCTTGCCACATGTCAACACTGGGTCTGACTGAGTGCCTCCATGAGAGAAGCCCCAGCAGGACGCGCCCCGAGGAGCGTCTTGCCACATGTCAACACTGGGTCTGACTGAGCACCTCCAGGAGAGAGGCCCGAGGAGCGTCTTGCCACATGTCAGCACTCGGTCTGACTGAGCACCTCCAGGAGAGAGGCCCAAGCAAGAAGCGCCCCGAGGAGCTTCTTGCCACATGTCAACAATGGGTCTGACTGAGGGCCTCCACGAGAGAGGCCCAAGCAAGACGCGCCCAGAGGAGCGTCTTGCCACGTGTCACCACTGGGTCTGATTGAGCACCTCCAGGAGAGAGGCCCCAGCAAGACGCACCCCGAGGAGCGTCTTGCCTTATGTCAGCACTCGGTCTGACTGAGCGCCTCCAGGAGAGAGGCCCATGCAAGACTTGCCCCGAGGAGCGTCTTGCCACATGTCACTACTCGGTCTAACTGAGCGCCTCCAGGAGAAAGGTCCAAGCAAGACGCGCTCCAAGGAGCGTCTTGCCAAATGTCACTACTCGGTCTGACTGAGCGCCTCCAAGAGAGAGGCCCAAGCAAGACGTGCCCCGAGAAGCGTCTTGCCACATGTCAACAATGGGTCTGACTGAGGGCCTCCAGGAGAGAAGCCCAAGCAAGACGCGCCCCGAGGAACGTCTTGCCACATGTCAACACTGGGTCTGACTGAGGGCCTCCAGGAGAGAGGCCCAAATAAGACGCGCCCCGAGGAGCGTCTTGCCACATGTCAACACTGGGTCTGACTGAGGGCCTCCAGGAGAGAAGCCCAAGCAAGATGCGCCCCGAGGAGCGTCTTGCCACATGTCAGAACTCGGTCTGACTGAGCGCCTACAGGAGAGAGGCCCAAGCAAGACGCGCCCTGAGGAGCGTCTTGCCACATGTCAACACTGGGTCTGACTGAGCGCCTCCAGGAGAGAGGCCCAAGCAAGACGTGCCCCGAGGAGCGTCTTGCCTTATGTCAGCACTCGGTCTGACTGAGCGCCTCCAGGAGAGAGGCCCAAGCAAGACGCGCCCCGAGGAGCGTCTTGCCACATGTCAACAATGGGTCTGACTGAGGGCCTCCAGGAGAGAGGCCCAAGCAAGATGCGCCCGTAGGAGCGTCTTGCCACATGTCAACACTGGGTCTGACAGAGGGCCTCCAGGAGAGAGGCCAAAGCAAGACGCGCCCCGAGGAGCATCTTGCCACATGTCACCTCTGGTTCTGACTGAGCGCCTCCAGGAGAGAGGCCCAAGCAAGACGCGCCCCGAGGAGCGTCTTGCCACATGTCAGCACTCGGTCTGACTGAGCGCCTCCAGGAGAGAGGCCCAAGCAAGACGCGCCCCGAGGAGCGTCTTGCCACATGTCAACAATGGGTCTGACTGAGGGCCTCCAGGAGAGAAGCCCAAGCAACACGCGGCCCAAGGAGTGTCTTGCCACATGTCAGCACTCGGTCTGACTGAGCGCCTCCAGGAGAGAGGCCAAAGCAAGACGCGCCCCGAGGAGCGTCTTGACACATGCAAACACTGGGTCTGACAGAGGGCCTCCATGAGAGAGGCCCAAGCAAGACGCGCCCCGAGGAGTGTCTTGCCACATGTCAACAATGGGTCTGACTGAGGGCATCCAGGAGAGAAGCCCAAGCAACACACGGCCCGAGGAGTGTCTTGCCACATGTCAGCACTCGGTCTGACTGAGCGCCTCCAGGAGAGAGGCCAAAGCAAGACGCGCCCCGAGGAGCGTCTTGACACATTTCAACACTGGGTCTGACAGAGGGCCTCCATGAGAGAGGCCCAAGCAAGACGCGCCCCGAGAATTGTCTTGCCACATGTCACCACTTGGTCTGACTGAGCGCCTCCAGGAGAGAGGCCCAAGCAACACGCGCCCCGAGGAGCGTCAGGCCACATGTCACTACTCAGTCTGACTGAGTGCCTCCAGGAGAGAGGCCCAAATAAGACGCGCCCCGAGGAGCGTCTTGCCACATGTCAACACTGGGTCTGACTGAGGCCCTCCAGGAGAGAAGCCCAAGCAAGATGCGCCCCGAGGAGCGTCTTGCCACATGTCAGAACTCGGTCTGACTGAGCGCCTACAGGAGAGAGGCCCAAGCAAGACGCGCCCTGAGGAGCGTCTTGCCACATGTCAACACTGGGTCTGACTGAGCGCCTCCAGGAGAGAGGCCCAAGCAAGACGTGCCCCGAGGAGCGTCTTGCCTTATGTCAGCACTCGGTCTGACTGAGCGCCTCCAGGAGAGAGGCCCAAGCAAGACGCGCCCCGAGGAGCGTCTTGCCACATGTCAACAATGGGTCTGACTGAGGGCCTCCAGGAGAGAGGCCCAAGCAAGATGCGCCCGTAGGAGCGTCTTGCCACATGTCAACACTGGGTCTGACAGAGGGCCTCCAGGAGAGAGGCCAAAGCAAGACGCGCCCCGAGGAGCATCTTGCCACATGTCACCTCTGGTTCTGACTGAGCGCCTCCAGGAGAGAGGCCCAAGCAAGACGCGCCCCGAGGAGCGTCTTGCCACATGTCAGCACTCGGTCTGACTGAGCGCCTCCAGGAGAGAGGCCCAAGCAAGACGCGCCCCGAGGAGCGTCTTGCCACATGTCAACAATGGGTCTGACTGAGGGCCTCCAGGAGAGAAGCCCAAGCAACACGCGGCCCAAGGAGTGTCTTGCCACATGTCAGCACTCGGTCTGACTGAGCGCCTCCAGGAGAGAGGCCAAAGCAAGACGCGCCCCGAGGAGCGTCTTGACACATGCAAACACTGGGTCTGACAGAGGGCCTCCATGAGAGAGGCCCAAGCAAGACGCGCCCCGAGGAGTGTCTTGCCACATGTCAACAATGGGTCTGACTGAGGGCATCCAGGAGAGAAGCCCAAGCAACACACGGCCCGAGGAGTGTCTTGCCACATGTCAGCACTCGGTCTGACTGAGCGCCTCCAGGAGAGAGGCCAAAGCAAGACGCGCCCCGAGGAGCGTCTTGACACATTTCAACACTGGGTCTGACAGAGGGCCTCCATGAGAGAGGCCCAAGCAAGACGCGCCCCGAGAATTGTCTTGCCACATGTCACCACTTGGTCTGACTGAGCGCCTCCAGGAGAGAGGCCCAAGCAACACGCGCCCCGAGGAGCGTCAGGCCACATGTCACTACTCAGTCTGACTGAGTGCCTCCAGGAGAGAGGCCCAAGCAAGACGCGCCCCGAGGAGCGTCTTGCCACATGTCAACAATGGGTCTTACTCAGGGCCTCCAGGAGAGAAGCCCAAGCAAGACGCGCCCCGAGGAGCTTCTTGCCACATGTCAGCACTCGGTCTGACTGAGCGCCTCCAGGAGAGAGGCCAAAGCAAGACACGCCCCGAGGAGCGTCTTGACACATGTCAACACTGGGTCTGACAGAGGGCCTCCAGGAGAGAGGCCCAAGCAACACGCGCCCCGAGGAGCGTCAGGCCACATGTCACTACTCAGTCTGACTGAGTGCCTCCAGGAGAGAGGCCCAAATAAGACGCGCCCCGAGGAGCGTCTTGCCACATGTCAACACTGGGTCTGACTGAGGCCCTCCAGGAGAGAAGCCCAAGCAAGATGCGCCCCGAGGAGCGTCTTGCCACATGTCAGAACTCGGTCTGACTGAGCGCCTACAGGAGAGAGGCCCAAGCAAGACGCGCCCTGAGGAGCGTCTTGCCACATGTCAACACTGGGTCTGACTGAGCGCCTCCAGGAGAGAGGCCCAAGCAAGACGTGCCCCGAGGAGCGTCTTGCCTTATGTCAGCACTCGGTCTGACTGAGCGCCTCCAGGAGAGAGGCCCAAGCAAGACGCGCCCCGAGGAGCGTCTTGCCACATGTCAACAATGGGTCTGACTGAGGGCCTCCAGGAGAGAGGCCCAAGCAAGATGCGCCCGTAGGAGCGTCTTGCCACATGTCAACACTGGGTCTGACAGAGGGCCTCCAGGAGAGAGGCCAAAGCAAGACGCGCCCCGAGGAGCATCTTGCCACATGTCACCTCTGGTTCTGACTGAGCGCCTCCAGGAGAGAGGCCCAAGCAAGACGCGCCCCGAGGAGCGTCTTGCCACATGTCAGCACTCGGTCTGACTGAGCGCCTCCAGGAGAGAGGCCCAAGCAAGACGCGCCCCGAGGAGCGTCTTGCCACATGTCAACAATGGGTCTGACTGAGGGCCTCCAGGAGAGAAGCCCAAGCAACACGCGGCCCAAGGAGTGTCTTGCCACATGTCAGCACTCGGTCTGACTGAGCGCCTCCAGGAGAGAGGCCAAAGCAAGACGCGCCCCGAGGAGCGTCTTGACACATGCAAACACTGGGTCTGACAGAGGGCCTCCATGAGAGAGGCCCAAGCAAGACGCGCCCCGAGGAGTGTCTTGCCACATGTCAACAATGGGTCTGACTGAGGGCATCCAGGAGAGAAGCCCAAGCAACACACGGCCCGAGGAGTGTCTTGCCACATGTCAGCACTCGGTCTGACTGAGCGCCTCCAGGAGAGAGGCCAAAGCAAGACGCGCCCCGAGGAGCGTCTTGACACATTTCAACACTGGGTCTGACAGAGGGCCTCCATGAGAGAGGCCCAAGCAAGACGCGCCCCGAGAATTGTCTTGCCACATGTCACCACTTGGTCTGACTGAGCGCCTCCAGGAGAGAGGCCCAAGCAACACGCGCCCCGAGGAGCGTCAGGCCACATGTCACTACTCAGTCTGACTGAGTGCCTCCAGGAGAGAGGCCCAAGCAAGACGCGCCCCGAGGAGCGTCTTGCCACATGTCAACAATGGGTCTTACTCAGGGCCTCCAGGAGAGAAGCCCAAGCAAGACGCGCCCCGAGGAGCTTCTTGCCACATGTCAGCACTCGGTCTGACTGAGCGCCTCCAGGAGAGAGGCCAAAGCAAGACACGCCCCGAGGAGCGTCTTGACACATGTCAACACTGGGTCTGACAGAGGGCCTCCAGGAGAGAGGGCCAAGCAAGACGCGCCCCGAGGAGTGTCTTGCCACATGTCACCACTTGGTCTGACTGAGCGCCTCCAGGAGAGAGGCCCAAGCAACACGCTCCCCGAGGAGCGTCAGGCCACATGTCACTACTCAGTCTGACTGAGCGCCTCCAGGAGAGAGGCCCAAGCAAGACGCGCCCCGAGGAGCTTCTTGCCACGTGTCAACACTGGGTCTGATTGAGGGCCTTCTGGAGAGAGGCCCAAGCAAGACGCGCCCCGAGGAGCGTCTTGCCACATGTCAACAATGGTTCTTACTGAGGGCCTCCAGGAGAGAAGCCCAAGCAAGACGCGCCCCGAGGAGCTTCTTGCCACATGTCAGCACTCGGTCTGACTGAGCGCCTCCAGGAGAGAGGCCAAAGCAAGACGCCCCCCGAGGAGCGTCTTGACACATGTCAGCACTGGGTCTGACAGAGGGCCTCCATGAGAGAGGCCCAAGCAAGACGCGCCCCGAGGAGTGTCTTGCCAAATGTCAACACTGGGTCTGACTGAGCGCCTCAGGGAGAGGGGTCCAAGCAATACGCGCCCCGAGGAGCGTCTTGCAACATGTCACTACTCGGTCTGACTGAGCGCCTCAGGGAGAGAGGTCCAAGCAAGACGCGCCCCGAGGAGCTTCTTGCCACGTGTCAACACTGGGTCTGATTGAGGGCCTTCTGGAGAGAGGCCCAAGCAAGACGCGCCCCGAGGAGCGTCTTGCCACATGTCAACAATGGTTCTTACTGAGGGCCTCCAGGAGAGAAGCCCAAGCAAGACGCGCCCCGAGGAGCTTCTTGCCAAATGTCAGCACTCGGTCTGACTGAGCGCCTCCAGGAGAGAGGCCAAAGCAAGACGCCCCCCGAGGACCGTCTTGACACATGTCAGCACTGGGTCTGACAGAGGGCCTCCATGAGAGAGGCCCAAGCAAGACGCGCCCCGAGGAGTGTCTTGCCAAATGTCAACACTGGGTCTGACTGAGAGCCTCAGGGAGAGAGGTCCAAGCAATACGCGCCCCGAGGAGCGTCTTGCAACATGTCACTACTCGGTCTGACTGAGCGCCTCAGGGAGAGAGGTCCAAGCAAGACGCGCCCCGAGGAGCGTCTTGCCACATATCAACACTGGGTCTGACTGAGTGCCTCCATGAGAGAAGCCCCAGCAAGACGCGCCCTGAGGAGCGTCTTGCCACATGTCACTACTCGGTCTGTTTGAGCGCCTCCAGGAGAGAGGCCCAAGCAAGATGTGCCCCGAGGAGCGTCTTGCCACATGTCAACAATGGGTCTGACTGAGGGCCTCCAGGAGAGAAGCCCAAGCAAGACACGCCCCGAGGAGCGTCTTGACACATGTCAAACCTGGGTCTGACTGAGGGCCTCCATGAGAGAGGCCCAAGCAAGACGCGCCCCGAGGAGCGTCTTGCCACATGTCAACAATGGGTCTGACTGAGGGCCTCCAGGAGAGAAGCCCAAGCAACACGCGGCCCGCGGAGCGTCTTGACACATGTCAACACTGGGTCTGACAGAGGGCCTCCATGAGAGAGGCCCAAGCAAGACGCGCCCCGAGAAGTGTCTTGCCAAATGTCACCACTTGGTCTGACTGAGCGCCTCCAGGAGAGAGGCCCAAGCAACACGCGCCCCGAGGAGCGTCAGGCCACATGTCACTCCTCAGTCTGACTGAGCGCCTCCAGGAGAGAGGCCCAAGCAAGACGCGCCCCGAGGAGCGTCTTGCCACATGTCACCACTTGGTCTGACTGAGTGCCTCCAGGAGAGAGGCCCAAGCAACACGCGCCCCGAGGAGCGTCAGGCAACATGTCACTACTCAGTCTGACTGAGCGCCTCCAGGAGAGAGGCCCAAGCAACACGCTCCCCGAGGAGCGTTTGGCCACATGTCACTACTCAGTCTGACTGAGCGCCTCCAGGAGAGAGGCCCAAGCAAGACGCACCCCGAGGAGCGTCTTGCCACGTGTCAACAATGGGTCTGATTGAGGGCCTTCTGGAGAGAGGCCCAAGCAAGACGAGCCCCGAGGAGCGTCTTGCCACATGTCAACAATGGTTCTTACTGAGGGCCTCCAGGAGAGAAGCCCAAGCAAGACGCGCCCCGAGGAGCTTCTTGCCACATGTCAGCACTCGGTCTGACTGAGCGCCTCCAGGAGAGAGGCCAAAGCAAGACGCCCCCCGAGGAGCGTCTTGACACATGTCAACACTGGGTCTGACAGAGGGCCTCCATGAGAGAGGCCCAAGCAAGACGCGCCCCGAGGAGCGTCTTGCCACATGTCACTACTCGGTCTGACTGAGCGCCTCAGGGAGAGAGGTCCAAGCAAGACGCGCCCCGAGGAGCGTCTTGCCACATATCAACACTGGGTCTGACTGAGTGCCTCCATGAGAGAAGCCCCAGCAAGATGCGCCCCGAGGAGCGTCTTGCCACATGTCACTACTCGGTCTGTTTGAGCGCCTCCAGGAGAGAGGCCCAAGCAAGACGTGCCCCGAGGAGCGTCTTGCCACATGTCAACAATGGGTCTGACTGAGGGCCTCCAGGAGAGAAGCCCAAGCAAGACGCGCCCCGAGGAGTGTCTTGCCACATGTCAACACTGGGTCTGAATGAGCGCCTCCAGGAGAGAGGCCCAAGCAAGACACGCCCCGAGGAGCGTCTTGACACATGTCAAACCTGGGTCTGACTGAGGGCCTCCATGAGAGAAGCCCAAGCAAGACGCGCCCCGAGGAGAGTCTTGCCACATGTCAACACTCGGTCTGACAGAGGGCATCCAGGAGAGAGGCCCAAGCAATACGCGCCCCGAGGAGCGTCTTGCCACATGTCACCACTGGGTCTGACTGAGCGCCTCCAGGAGAGAGGCCCAACCAAGACGCGCCCTGAGGAGCGTCTTGTCACATGTCAACACTGGGTCTTTCTGAGCGCCTCCAGGAGAGAAGCCCAAGCAAGACGCGCCCCGAGGAGCGTCTTTCCACATGTCAGCACTCGGTCTGACTGAGCGCCTCCAGGAGAGAGGCCCAAGCAAGACGCGCCCAAAGGAGCGTCTTGCAACATAACAACAATGGGTCTGACTGAGGGCCTCCAGGAGAGAAGCCCAAGCAACACGCGGCCCGAGGAGCGTCTTGCCACTTGTCAGCACTCTGTCTGACTGAGCGCCTCCAGGAGAGAGGCCAAAGCAAGACGCGCCCCGAGGAGCGTCTTGCCACATGTCAACAATGGGTCTGACTGAGGGCCTCCAGGAGAGAAGCCCAAGCAAGACACGCCCCGAGGAGCGTCTTGCCACATGTCAACACTGGGTCTGAATGAGCGCCTCCAGGAGAGAGGCCCAAGCAAGACACGCCCCGAGGAGCGTCTTCACACATGTCAAACCTGGGTCTGACTGAGGGCCTCCATGAGAGAGGCCCAAGCAAGACACGCCCCGAGGAGCGTCTTGCCACATGTCAACAATGGGTCTGACTGAGGGCCTCCAGGAGAGAAGCCCAAGCAACACGCGGCCCGAGGAGCGTCTTGCCAAATGTCAACACTGGGTCTGACTGAGCGCCTCAGGGAGAGAGGTCCAAGCAAAACGCGCCCCGAGGAGCGTCTTGCCACATGTCACTACTCGGTCTGACTGAGCGCCTCAGGGAGAGAGGTCCAAGCAAGACGCGCCCCGAGGAGCGTCTTGCCACATATCAACACTGGGTCTGACTGAGTGCCTCCATGAGAGAAGCACCAGCAAGACGCGCCCTGAGGAGCGTCTTGCCACATGTCACTACTCGGTCTGTTTGAGCGCCTCCAGGAGAGAGGCCCAAGCAAGATGTGCCCCGAGGAGCGTCTTGCCACATGTCAACAATGGGTCTGACTGAGGGCCTCCAGGAGAGAAGCCCAAGCAAGACGCGCCCCGAGGAGCGTCTTGCCACTTGTCAACACTGGGTCTGAATGAGCGCCTCCAGGAGAGAGGCCCAAGCAAGACACGCCCCGAGGAGCGTCTTGACACATGTCAAACCTGGGTCTGACTGAGGGCCTCCATGAGAGAGGCCCAAGCAAGACGCGCCCCGAGGAGCCTCTTGCCACATGTCAACAATGGGTCTGACTGAGGGCCTCCAGGAGAGAAGCCCAAGCAAGGAGTGCCCCGAGGATCTTCTTGCCACATGTGAACAATGGGTCTGACTGAGGGCCTCCACGAGAGAGGCCCAAGCAAGACGCGCCCAGACGAGCGTCTTGCCACGTGTCACAACTGGGTCTGATTGAGCACCTCCAGGAGAGAGGCCCCAGCAAGACGCACCCCGAGGAGCGTCTTGCCTTATGTCAGCACTCGGTCTGACTGAGCGCCTCCAGGAGAGAGGCCCATGCAAGACGCGCCCGAGGAGCGTCTTGCCACATGTCACTACTCGGTCTAACTGAGCGCCTCCAGGAGAAAGGTCCAAGCAAGACGCGCCCCGAGGAGCGTCTTGCCAAATGTCACTGCTCGGTCTGACTGAGCGCCTCCAGGAGAGAGGCCCAAGCAAGACGCGCCCCGAGGAGCGTCAGGCCACATGTCACTACTCAGTCTGACTGGGCGCCTCAAGGAGAGAGGCCCAAGTAAGACGCGCCCCGAGGAGCGTCTTGCCACGTGTCAACACTGGGTCTGATTGAGGGCCTTCTGGAGAGAGGCCCAAGCAAGACGCGCCCCGAGGAGCGTCAGGCCACATGTCACTACTCAGTCTGACTGAGCGCCTCCAGGAGAGAGGCCCAAGTAAGACGCGCCCCGAGGAGCGTCTTGCCACGTGTCAACACTGGGTCTGAATAAGGGCCTTCTGGAGAGAGGCCCAAGCAAGACGTGCCCCGAGAAGCGTCTTGCCACATGTCAACAATGGGTCTGACTGAGGGCCTCCAGGAGAGAAGCCCAAGCAAGACGCGCCCCGAGGAGCGTCTTGCCACATGTCAACACTGGGTCTGACTGAGGGCCTCCAGGAGAGAGGCCCAAATAAGACGCGCCCCGAGGAGCGTCTTGCCACATGTCAACACTGGGTCTGACTGAGGGCCTCCAGGAGAGAAGCCCAAGCAAGATGCGCCCCGAGGAGCGTCTTGCCACATGTCAGCACTCAGTCTGACTGAGCTCCTACAGGAGAGAGGCCCAAGCAAGACGCGCCCCGAGGAGCGTCTTGCCACATGTCAACACTATGTCTGACTGAGCGCCTCCAGGAGAGAGGCCCAAGCAAGATGCGCCTCGAGGAGCGTCTTGCCTTATGTCAGCAATCGGTCTGACTGAGCGCCTCCAGGAGAGAGGCCCAAGCAAGACGCGCCCCGAGGAGCGTCTTACCACATGTCAACAATGGGTCTGACTGAGGGCCTCCAGGAGAAAGGCCCAAGCAAGATGCGCCCGGAGGAGCGTCTTGCCACATGTCAACACTGGGTCTGACAGAGGGCCTCCAGGAGAGAGGCCCAAGCAAGACGCGCCCCGAGGAGCGTCTTGCCACATGTCACCTCTGGTTCTGACTGAGCGCCTCCAGGAGAGAGGCCCAAGCAAGACGTGCCCCGAGGAGCGTCTTGTCACATGTCAACACTGGGTCTTTCTGAGCGCCTCCAGGAGAGAAGCCCAAGCAAGACGCGCCCCGAGGAGCGTCTTGCCACATGTCAGCACTCGGTCTGACTGAGCGCCTCCAGGAGAGAGGCCCAAGCAAGACGCGCCCCGAGGAGCGTCTTGCCACATGTCAACAATGGGTATGACTGAGGGCCTCCAGGAGAGAAGCCCAAGGAAGACGCGCCCCGAGGAGCGTCTTGCCACATGTCAACACTGGGTCTGACTGAGGGCCTCCAGGAGAGAGGCCCAAATAAGACGCGCCCCGAGGAGCGTCTTGCCACATGTGAACACTGGGTCTGACTGAGCGCCTCCAGGAGAGAGGCCCAAGCAAGACGTGCCCCGAGGAGCGTCTTGTCACATGTCAACACTGGGTCTTTCTGAGCGCCTCCAGGAGAGAAGCCCAAGCAAGACGCGCCCCGAGGAGCGTCTTGCCACATGTCAGCACTCGGTCTGACTGAGCGCCTCCAGGAGAGAGGCCCAAGCAAGACGCGCCCCGAGGAGCGTCTTGCCACATGTCAACAATGGGTATGACTGAGGGCCTCCAGGAGAGAAGCCCAAGGAAGACGCGCCCCGAGGAGCGTCTTGCCACATGTCAACACTGGGTCTGACTGAGGGCCTCCAGGAGAGAGGCCCAAATAAGACGCGCCCCGAGGAGCGTCTTGCCACATGTGAACACTGGGTCTGACTGAGCGCCTCCAGGAGAGAGGCCCAAGCAAGACGCGCCCAGAGGAGCGTCTTGCAACATGTCAGCACTCGGTCTGACTGAGTGCCTCCAGGAGAGAGGCCCAAGCAAGACGCGCCCCGAGAAGGGTCTTGACACATGTCTCCTCTGGGTCTGACTGAGCGCCTCCAGGAGAGAGGCCCAAGCAAGACGTGCCCCGACGAGCATCTTGCCACATGTCAACACTGGGTCTGACTGAGTGCCTCCATGAGAGAAGCCCCAGCAGGACGCGCCCCGAGGAGCGTCTTGCCACATGTCAACACTGGGTCTGACTGAGCACCTCCAGGAGAGAGGCCCGAGGAGCGTCTTGCCACATGTCAGCACTCGGTCTGACTGAGCACCTCCAGGAGAGAGGCCCAAGCAAGAAGCGCCCCGAGGAGCTTCTTGCCACATGTCAACAATGGGTCTGACTGAGGGCCTCCACGAGAGAGGCCCAAGCAAGACGCGCCCAGAGGAGCGTCTTGCCACGTGTCACCACTGGGTCTGATTGAGCACCTCCAGGAGAGAGGCCCCAGCAAGACGCACCCCGAGGAGCGTCTTGCCTTATGTCAGCACTCGGTCTGACTGAGCGCCTCCAGGAGAGAGGCCCATGCAAGACTTGCCCCGAGGAGCGTCTTGCCACATGTCACTACTCGGTCTAACTGAGCGCCTCCAGGAGAAAGGTCCAAGCAAGACGCGCTCCAAGGAGCGTCTTGCCAAATGTCACTACTCGGTCTGACTGAGCGCCTCCAGGAGAGAGGCCCAAGCAAGACGCGCCCCGAGGAGCGTCAGGCCACATGTCACTACTCAGTCTGACTGAGCGCCTCCAGGAGAGAGGCCCAAGTAAGACGCGCCCCGAGGAGCGTCTTGCCACGTGTCAACACTGGGTCTTAATGAGGGCCTTCTGGAGAGAGGCCCAAGCAAGACGCGCCCCGAGGAGCGTCTTGCCACATGTCACTACTCAGTCTGACTGAGCGCCTCCAAGAGAGAGGCCCAAGCAAGACGTGCCCCGAGAAGCGTCTTGCCACATGTCAACAATGGGTCTGACTGAGGGCCTCCAGGAGAGAAGCCCAAGCAAGACGCGCCCCGAGGAACGTCTTGCCACATGTCAACACTGGGTCTGACTGAGGGCCTCCAGGAGAGAGGCCCAAATAAGACGCGCCCCGAGGAGCGTCTTGCCACATGTCAACACTGGGTCTGACTGAGGGCCTCCAGGAGAGAAGCCCAAGCAAGATGCGCCCCGAGGAGCGTCTTGCCACATGTCAGAACTCGGTCTGACTGAGCGCCTACAGGAGAGAGGCCCAAGCAAGACGCGCCCTGAGGAGCGTCTTGCCACATGTCAACACTGGGTCTGACTGAGCGCCTCCAGGAGAGAGGCCCAAGCAAGACGTGCCCCGAGGAGCGTCTTGCCTTATGTCAGCACTCGGTCTGACTGAGCGCCTCCAGGAGAGAGGCCCAAGCAAGACGCGCCCCGAGGAGCGTCTTGCCACATGTCAACAATGGGTCTGACTGAGGGCCTCCAGGAGAGAGGCCCAAGCAAGATGCGCCCGTAGGAGCGTCTTGCCACATGTCAACACTGGGTCTGACAGAGGGCCTCCAGGAGAGAGGCCAAAGCAAGACGCGCCCCGAGGAGCATCTTGCCACATGTCACCTCTGGTTCTGACTGAGCGCCTCCAGGAGAGAGGCCCAAGCAAGACGCGCCCCGAGGAGCGTCTTGCCACATGTCAGCACTCGGTCTGACTGAGCGCCTCCAGGAGAGAGGCCCAAGCAAGACGCGCCCCGAGGAGCGTCTTGCCACATGTCAACAATGGGTCTGACTGAGGGCCTCCAGGAGAGAAGCCCAAGCAACACGCGGCCCAAGGAGTGTCTTGCCACATGTCAGCACTCGGTCTGACTGAGCGCCTCCAGGAGAGAGGCCAAAGCAAGACGCGCCCCGAGGAGCGTCTTGACACATGCAAACACTGGGTCTGACAGAGGGCCTCCATGAGAGAGGCCCAAGCAAGACGCGCCCCGAGGAGTGTCTTGCCACATGTCAACAATGGGTCTGACTGAGGGCATCCAGGAGAGAAGCCCAAGCAACACACGGCCCGAGGAGTGTCTTGCCACATGTCAGCACTCGGTCTGACTGAGCGCCTCCAGGAGAGAGGCCAAAGCAAGACGCGCCCCGAGGAGCGTCTTGACACATTTCAACACTGGGTCTGACAGAGGGCCTCCATGAGAGAGGCCCAAGCAAGACGCGCCCCGAGAATTGTCTTGCCACATGTCACCACTTGGTCTGACTGAGCGCCTCCAGGAGAGAGGCCCAAGCAACACGCGCCCCGAGGAGCGTCAGGCCACATGTCACTACTCAGTCTGACTGAGTGCCTCCAGGAGAGAGGCCCAAATAAGACGCGCCCCGAGGAGCGTCTTGCCACATGTCAACACTGGGTCTGACTGAGGCCCTCCAGGAGAGAAGCCCAAGCAAGATGCGCCCCGAGGAGCGTCTTGCCACATGTCAGAACTCGGTCTGACTGAGCGCCTACAGGAGAGAGGCCCAAGCAAGACGCGCCCTGAGGAGCGTCTTGCCACATGTCAACACTGGGTCTGACTGAGCGCCTCCAGGAGAGAGGCCCAAGCAAGACGTGCCCCGAGGAGCGTCTTGCCTTATGTCAGCACTCGGTCTGACTGAGCGCCTCCAGGAGAGAGGCCCAAGCAAGACGCGCCCCGAGGAGCGTCTTGCCACATGTCAACAATGGGTCTGACTGAGGGCCTCCAGGAGAGAGGCCCAAGCAAGATGCGCCCGTAGGAGCGTCTTGCCACATGTCAACACTGGGTCTGACAGAGGGCCTCCAGGAGAGAGGCCAAAGCAAGACGCGCCCCGAGGAGCATCTTGCCACATGTCACCTCTGGTTCTGACTGAGCGCCTCCAGGAGAGAGGCCCAAGCAAGACGCGCCCCGAGGAGCGTCTTGCCACATGTCAGCACTCGGTCTGACTGAGCGCCTCCAGGAGAGAGGCCCAAGCAAGACGCGCCCCGAGGAGCGTCTTGCCACATGTCAACAATGGGTCTGACTGAGGGCCTCCAGGAGAGAAGCCCAAGCAACACGCGGCCCAAGGAGTGTCTTGCCACATGTCAGCACTCGGTCTGACTGAGCGCCTCCAGGAGAGAGGCCAAAGCAAGACGCGCCCCGAGGAGCGTCTTGACACATGCAAACACTGGGTCTGACAGAGGGCCTCCATGAGAGAGGCCCAAGCAAGACGCGCCCCGAGGAGTGTCTTGCCACATGTCAACAATGGGTCTGACTGAGGGCATCCAGGAGAGAAGCCCAAGCAACACACGGCCCGAGGAGTGTCTTGCCACATGTCAGCACTCGGTCTGACTGAGCGCCTCCAGGAGAGAGGCCAAAGCAAGACGCGCCCCGAGGAGCGTCTTGACACATTTCAACACTGGGTCTGACAGAGGGCCTCCATGAGAGAGGCCCAAGCAAGACGCGCCCCGAGAATTGTCTTGCCACATGTCACCACTTGGTCTGACTGAGCGCCTCCAGGAGAGAGGCCCAAGCAACACGCGCCCCGAGGAGCGTCAGGCCACATGTCACTACTCAGTCTGACTGAGTGCCTCCAGGAGAGAGGCCCAAGCAAGACGCGCCCCGAGGAGCGTCTTGCCACATGTCAACAATGGGTCTTACTCAGGGCCTCCAGGAGAGAAGCCCAAGCAAGACGCGCCCCGAGGAGCTTCTTGCCACATGTCAGCACTCGGTCTGACTGAGCGCCTCCAGGAGAGAGGCCAAAGCAAGACACGCCCCGAGGAGCGTCTTGACACATGTCAACACTGGGTCTGACAGAGGGCCTCCAGGAGAGAGGGCCAAGCAAGACGCGCCCCGAGGAGTGTCTTGCCACATGTCACCACTTGGTCTGACTGAGCGCCTCCAGGAGAGAGGCCCAAGCAACACGCTCCCCGAGGAGCGTCAGGCCACATGTCACTACTCAGTCTGACTGAGCGCCTCCAGGAGAGAGGCCCAAGCAAGACGCGCCCCGAGGAGCTTCTTGCCACGTGTCAACACTGGGTCTGATTGAGGGCCTTCTGGAGAGAGGCCCAAGCAAGACGCGCCCCGAGGAGCGTCTTGCCACATGTCAACAATGGTTCTTACTGAGGGCCTCCAGGAGAGAAGCCCAAGCAAGACGCGCCCCGAGGAGCTTCTTGCCACATGTCAGCACTCGGTCTGACTGAGCGCCTCCAGGAGAGAGGCCAAAGCAAGACGCGCCCCGAGGAGCGTCTTGACACATGTCAGCACTGGGTCTGACAGAGGGCCTCCATGAGAGAGGCCCAAGCAAGACGCGCCCAGAGGAGTGTCTTGCCAAATGTCAACACTGGGTCTGACTGAGCGCCTCAGGGAGAGGGGTCCAAGCAATACGCGCCCCGAGGAGCGTCTTGCAACATGTCACTACTCGGTCTGACTGAGCGCCTCAGGGAGAGAGGTCCAAGCAAGACGCGCCCCGAGGAGCTTCTTGCCACGTGTCAACACTGGGTCTGATTGAGGGCCTTCTGGAGAGAGGCCCAAGCAAGACGCGCCCCGAGGAGCGTCTTGCCACATGTCAACAATGGTTCTTACTGAGGGCCTCCAGGAGAGAAGCCCAAGCAAGACGCGCCCCGAGGAGCTTCTTGCCAAATGTCAGCACTCGGTCTGACTGAGCGCCTCCAGGAGAGAGGCCAAAGCAAGACGCCCCCCGAGGACCGTCTTGACACATGTCAGCACTGGGTCTGACAGAGGGCCTCCATGAGAGAGGCCCAAGCAAGACGCGCCCCGAGGAGTGTCTTGCCAAATGTCAACACTGGGTCTGACTGAGAGCCTCAGGGAGAGAGGTCCAAGCAATACGCGCCCCGAGGAGCGTCTTGCAACATGTCACTACTCGGTCTGACTGAGCGCCTCAGGGAGAGAGGTCCAAGCAAGACGCGCCCCGAGGAGCGTCTTGCCACATATCAACACTGGGTCTGACTGAGTGCCTCCATGAGAGAAGCCCCAGCAAGACGCGCCCTGAGGAGCGTCTTGCCACATGTCACTACTCGGTCTGTTTGAGCGCCTCCAGGAGAGAGGCCCAAGCAAGATGTGCCCCGAGGAGCGTCTTGCCACATGTCAACAATGGGTCTGACTGAGGGCCTCCAGGAGAGAAGCCCAAGCAAGACACGCCCCGAGGAGCGTCTTGACACATGTCAAACCTGGGTCTGACTGAGGGCCTCCATGAGAGAGGCCCAAGCAAGACGCGCCCCGAGGAGCGTCTTGCCACATGTCAACAATGGGTCTGACTGAGGGCCTCCAGGAGAGAAGCCCAAGCAACACGCGGCCCGCGGAGCGTCTTGACACATGTCAACACTGGGTCTGACAGAGGGCCTCCATGAGAGAGGCCCAAGCAAGACGCGCCCCGAGAAGTGTCTTGCCAAATGTCACCACTTGGTCTGACTGAGCGCCTCCAGGAGAGAGGCCCAAGCAACACGCGCCCCGAGGAGCGTCAGGCCACATGTCACTCCTCAGTCTGACTGAGCGCCTCCAGGAGAGAGGCCCAAGCAAGACGCGCCCCGAGGAGCGTCTTGCCACATGTCACCACTTGGTCTGACTGAGTGCCTCCAGGAGAGAGGCCCAAGCAACACGCGCCCCGAGGAGCGTCAGGCAACATGTCACTACTCAGTCTGACTGAGCGCCTCCAGGAGAGAGGCCCAAGCAACACGCTCCCCGAGGAGCGTTTGGCCACATGTCACTACTCAGTCTGACTGAGCGCCTCCAGGAGAGAGGCCCAAGCAAGACGCACCCCGAGGAGCGTCTTGCCACGTGTCAACAATGGGTCTGATTGAGGGCCTTCTGGAGAGAGGCCCAAGCAAGACGAGCCCCGAGGAGCGTCTTGCCACATGTCAACAATGGTTCTTACTGAGGGCCTCCAGGAGAGAAGCCCAAGCAAGACGCGCCCCGAGGAGCTTCTTGCCACATGTCAGCACTCGGTCTGACTGAGCGCCTCCAGGAGAGAGGCCAAAGCAAGACGCCCCCCGAGGAGCGTCTTGACACATGTCAACACTGGGTCTGACAGAGGGCCTCCATGAGAGAGGCCCAAGCAAGACGCGCCCCGAGGAGCGTCTTGCCACATGTCACTACTCGGTCTGACTGAGCGCCTCAGGGAGAGAGGTCCAAGCAAGACGCGCCCCGAGGAGCGTCTTGCCACATATCAACACTGGGTCTGACTGAGTGCCTCCATGAGAGAAGCCCCAGCAAGATGCGCCCCGAGGAGCGTCTTGCCACATGTCACTACTCGGTCTGTTTGAGCGCCTCCAGGAGAGAGGCCCAAGCAAGACGTGCCCCGAGGAGCGTCTTGCCACATGTCAACAATGGGTCTGACTGAGGGCCTCCAGGAGAGAAGCCCAAGCAAGACGCGCCCCGAGGAGTGTCTTGCCACATGTCAACACTGGGTCTGAATGAGCGCCTCCAGGAGAGAGGCCCAAGCAAGACACGCCCCGAGGAGCGTCTTGACACATGTCAAACCTGGGTCTGACTGAGGGCCTCCATGAGAGAAGCCCAAGCAAGACGCGCCCCGAGGAGAGTCTTGCCACATGTCAACACTCGGTCTGACAGAGGGCATCCAGGAGAGAGGCCCAAGCAATACGCGCCCCGAGGAGCGTCTTGCCACATGTCACCACTGGGTCTGACTGAGCGCCTCCAGGAGAGAGGCCCAACCAAGACGCGCCCTGAGGAGCGTCTTGTCACATGTCAACACTGGGTCTTTCTGAGCGCCTCCAGGAGAGAAGCCCAAGCAAGACGCGCCCCGAGGAGCGTCTTTCCACATGTCAGCACTCGGTCTGACTGAGCGCCTCCAGGAGAGAGGCCCAAGCAAGACGCGCCCAAAGGAGCGTCTTGCAACATAACAACAATGGGTCTGACTGAGGGCCTCCAGGAGAGAAGCCCAAGCAACACGCGGCCCGAGGAGCGTCTTGCCACTTGTCAGCACTCTGTCTGACTGAGCGCCTCCAGGAGAGAGGCCAAAGCAAGACGCGCCCCGAGGAGCGTCTTGCCACATGTCAACAATGGGTCTGACTGAGGGCCTCCAGGAGAGAAGCCCAAGCAAGACACGCCCCGAGGAGCGTCTTGCCACATGTCAACACTGGGTCTGAATGAGCGCCTCCAGGAGAGAGGCCCAAGCAAGACACGCCCCGAGGAGCGTCTTCACACATGTCAAACCTGGGTCTGACTGAGGGCCTCCATGAGAGAGGCCCAAGCAAGACACGCCCCGAGGAGCGTCTTGCCACATGTCAACAATGGGTCTGACTGAGGGCCTCCAGGAGAGAAGCCCAAGCAACACGCGGCCCGAGGAGCGTCTTGCCAAATGTCAACACTGGGTCTGACTGAGCGCCTCAGGGAGAGAGGTCCAAGCAAAACGCGCCCCGAGGAGCGTCTTGCCACATGTCACTACTCGGTCTGACTGAGCGCCTCAGGGAGAGAGGTCCAAGCAAGACGCGCCCCGAGGAGCGTCTTGCCACATATCAACACTGGGTCTGACTGAGTGCCTCCATGAGAGAAGCACCAGCAAGACGCGCCCTGAGGAGCGTCTTGCCACATGTCACTACTCGGTCTGTTTGAGCGCCTCCAGGAGAGAGGCCCAAGCAAGATGTGCCCCGAGGAGCGTCTTGCCACATGTCAACAATGGGTCTGACTGAGGGCCTCCAGGAGAGAAGCCCAAGCAAGACGCGCCCCGAGGAGCGTCTTGCCACTTGTCGACACTGGGTCTGAATGAGCGCCTCCAGGAGAGAGGCCCAAGCAAGACACGCCCCGAGGAGCGTCTTGACACATGTCAAACCTGGGTCTGACTGAGGGCCTCCATGAGAGAGGCCCAAGCAAGACGCGCCCCGAGGAGCCTCTTGCCACATGTCAACAATGGGTCTGACTGAGGGCCTCCAGGAGAGAAGCCCAAGCAACACGCGGCCCGAGGAGCGTCTTGACACATGTCAACACTGGGTCTGACAGAGGGCCTCCATGAGAGAGGCCCAAGCAAGACGCGCCCCGAGAAGTGTCTTGCCAAATGTCACCACTTGGTCTGACTGAGCGCCTCCAGGAGAGAGGCCCAAGCAACACGCGCCCCGAGGAGCGTCAGGCCACATGTCACTACTCAGTCTGACTGAGCGCCTCCAGGAGAGAGGCCCAAGCAAGACGCGCCCCGAGGAGCGTCTTGCCACATGTCACCACTTGGTCTGACTGAGCGCCTCCAGGAGAGAGGCCCAAGCAACACGCGCCCCGAGGAGCGTCAGGCAACATGTCACTACTCAGTCTGACTGAGCGCCTCCAGGAGAGAGGCCCAAGCAACACGCTCCCCGAGGAGCGTCAGGCCACATGTCACTACTCAGTCTGACTGAGCGCCTCCAGGAGAGAGGCCCAAGCAAGACGCACCCCGAGGAGCGTCTTGCCACGTGTCAACAATGGGTCTGATTGAGGGCCTTCTGGAGCTAGGCCCAAGCAAGACGAGCCCCTAGGAGCGTCTTGCCACATGTCAACAATGGTTCTTACTGAGGGCCTCCAGGAGAGAAGCCCAAGCAAGACGCGCCCCGAGGAGCTTCTTGCCACATGTCAGCACTCGGTCTGACTGAGCGCCTCTAGGAGAGAGGCCAAAGCAAGACGCCCCCCGAGGAGCGTCTTGACACATGTCAACACTGGGTCTGACAGAGGGCCTCCATGAGAGAGGCCCAAGCAAGACGCGCCCCGAGGAGTGTCTTGCCAAATGTCAACACTGGGTCTGACTGAGTGCCTCAGGGAGAGAGGCCCAAGCAAGACGCGCCCCGAGGAGTGTCTTGCCAAATGTCAACACTGGGTCTGACTGAGCGCCTCAGGGAGAGAGGTCCAAGCAAGACGCGCCCCGAGGAGCGTCTTGCCACATATCAACACTGGGTCTGACTGAGTGCCTCCATGAGAGAAGCCCCAGCAAGACGCGCCCCGAGGAGCGTCTTGCCACATGTCACTACTCGGTCTGTTTGAGCGCCTCTAGGAGAGAGGCCCAAGCAAGACGTGCCCCGAGGAGCGTCTTGCCACATGTCAACAATGGGTCTGACTGAGGGCCTCCAGGAGAGAAGCCCAAGCAACACGCGGCCCGCGGAGCGTCTTGACACATGTCAACACTGGGTCTGACAGAGGGCCTCCATGAGAGAGGCCCAAGCAAGACGCGCCCCGAGAAGTGTCTTGCCAAATGTCACCACTTGGTCTGACTGAGCGCCTCCAGGAGAGAGGCCCAAGCAACACGCGCCCCGAGGAGCGTCAGGCCACATGTCACTCCTCAGTCTGACTGAGCGCCTCCAGGAGAGAGGCCCAAGCAAGACGCGCCCCGAGGAGCGTCTTGCCACATGTCACCACTTGGTCTGACTGAGTGCCTCCAGGAGAGAGGCCCAAGCAACACGCGCCCCGAGGAGCGTCAGGCAACATGTCACTACTCAGTCTGACTGAGCGCCTCCAGGAGAGAGGCCCAAGCAACACGCTCCCCGAGGAGCGTCAGGCCACATGTCACTACTCAGTCTGACTGAGCGCCTCCAGGAGAGAGGCCCAAGCAAGACGCACCCCGAGGAGCGTCTTGCCACGTGTCAACAATGGGTCTGATTGAGGGCCTTCTGGAGAGAGGCCCAAGCAAGACGAGCCCCGAGGAGCGTCTTGCCACATGTCAACAATGGTTCTTACTGAGGGCCTCCAGGAGAGAAGCCCAAGCAAGACGCGCCCCGAGGAGCTTCTTGCCACATGTCAGCACTCGGTCTGACTGAGCGCCTCCAGGAGAGAGGCCAAAGCAAGACGCCCCCCGAGGAGCGTCTTGACACATGTCAACACTGGGTCTGACAGAGGGCCTCCATGAGAGAGGCCCAAGCAAGACGCGCCCCGAGGAGCGTCTTGCCACATGTCACTACTCGGTCTGACTGAGCGCCTCAGGGAGAGAGGTCCAAGCAAGACGCGCCCCGAGGAGCGTCTTGCCACATATCAACACTGGGTCTGACTGAGTGCCTCCATGAGAGAAGCCCCAGCAAGATGCGCCCCGAGGAGCGTCTTGCCACATGTCACTACTCGGTCTGTTTGAGCGCCTCCAGGAGAGAGGCCCAAGCAAGACGTGCCCCGAGGAGCGTCTTGCCACATGTCAACAATGGGTCTGACTGAGGGCCTCCAGGAGAGAAGCCCAAGCAAGACGCGCCCCGAGGAGTGTCTTGCCACATGTCAACACTGGGTCTGAATGAGCGCCTCCAGGAGAGAGGCCCAAGCAAGACACGCCCCGAGGAGCGTCTTGACACATGTCAAACCTGGGTCTGACTGAGGGCCTCCATGAGAGAAGCCCAAGCAAGACGCGCCCCGAGGAGAGTCTTGCCACATGTCAACACTCGGTCTGACTGAGCGCCTCCAGGAGAGAGGCCCAACCAAGACGCGCCCTGAGGAGCGTCTTGTCACATGTCAACACTGGGTCTTTCTGAGCGCCTCCAGGAGAGAAGCCCAAGCAAGACGCGCCCCGAGGAGCGTCTTTCCACATGTCAGCACTCGGTCTGACTGAGCGCCTCCAGGAGAGAGGCCCAAGCAAGACGCGCCCAAAGGAGCGTCTTGCAACATAACAACAATGGGTCTGACTGAGGGCCTCCAGGAGAGAAGCCCAAGCAACACGCGGCCCGAGGAGCGTCTTGCCACTTGTCAGCACTCTGTCTGACTGAGCGCCTCCAGGAGAGAGGCCAAAGCAAGACGCGCCCCGAGGAGCGTCTTGCCACATGTCAACAATGGGTCTGACTGAGGGCCTCCAGGAGAGAAGCCCAAGCAACACGCGGCCCGAGGAGCGTCTTGCCACTTGTCAGCACTCTGTCTGACTGAGCGCCTCCAGGAGAGAGGCCAAAGCAAGACGCGCCCCGAGGAGCGTCTTGCCACATGTCAACAATGGGTCTGACTGAGGGCCTCCAGGAGAGAAGCCCAAGCAAGACACGCCCCGAGGAGCGTCTTGCCACATGTCAACACTGGGTCTGAATGAGCGCCTCCAGGAGAGAGGCCCAAGCAAGACACGCCCCGAGGAGCGTCTTCACACATGTCAAACCTGGGTCTGACTGAGGGCCTCCATGAGAGAGGCCCAAGCAAGACACGCCCCGAGGAGCATCTTGCCACATGTCAACAATGGGTCTGACTGAGGGCCTCCAGGAGAGAAGCCCAAGCAACACGCGGCCCGAGGAGCGTCTTGCCAAATGTCAACACTGGGTCTGACTGAGCGCCTCAGGGAGAGAGGTCCAAGCAAAACGCGCCCCGAGGAGCGTCTTGCCACATGTCACTACTCGGTCTGACTGAGCGCCTCAGGGAGAGAGGTCCAAGCAAGACGCGCCCCGAGGAGCGTCTTGCCACATATCAACACTGGGTCTGACTGAGTGCCTCCATGAGAGAAGCACCAGCAAGACGCGCCCTGAGGAGCGTCTTGCCACATGTCACTACTCGGTCTGTTTGAGCGCCTCCAGGAGAGAGGCCCAAGCAAGATGTGCCCCGAGGAGCGTCTTGCCACATGTCAACAATGGGTCTGACTGAGGGCCTCCAGGAGAGAAGCCCAAGCAAGACGCGCCCCGAGGAGCGTCTTGCCACTTGTCAACACTGGGTCTGAATGAGCGCCTCCAGGAGAGAGGCCCAAGCAAGACACGCCCCGAGGAGCGTCTTGACACATGTCAAACCTGGGTCTGACTGAGGGCCTCCATGAGAGAGGCCCAAGCAAGACGCGCCCCGAGGAGCCTCTTGCCACATGTCAACAATGGGTCTGACTGAGGGCCTCCAGGAGAGAAGCCCAAGCAACACGCGGCCCGAGGAGCGTCTTGACACATGTCAACACTGGGTCTGACAGAGGGCCTCCATGAGAGAGGCCCAAGCAAGACGCGCCCCGAGAAGTGTCTTGCCAAATGTCACCACTTGGTCTGACTGAGCGCCTCCAGGAGAGAGGCCCAAGCAACACGCGCCCCGAGGAGCGTCAGGCCACATGTCACTACTCAGTCTGACTGAGCGCCTCCAGGAGAGAGGCCCAAGCAAGACGCGCCCCGAGGAGCGTCTTGCCACATGTCACCACTTGGTCTGACTGAGCGCCTCCAGGAGAGAGGCCCAAGCAACACGCGCCCCGAGGAGCGTCAGGCAACATGTCACTACTCAGTCTGACTGAGCGCCTCCAGGAGAGAGGCCCAAGCAACACGCTCCCCGAGGAGCGTCAGGCCACATGTCACTACTCAGTCTGACTGAGCGCCTCCAGGAGAGAGGCCCAAGCAAGACGCACCCCGAGGAGCGTCTTGCCACGTGTCAACAATGGGTCTGATTGAGGGCCTTCTGGAGCTAGGCCCAAGCAAGACGAGCCCCTAGGAGCGTCTTGCCACATGTCAACAATGGTTCTTACTGAGGGCCTCCAGGAGAGAAGCCCAAGCAAGACGCGCCCCGAGGAGCTTCTTGCCACATGTCAGCACTCGGTCTGACTGAGCGCCTCCAGGAGAGAGGCCAAAGCAAGACGCCCCCCGAGGAGCGTCTTGACACATGTCAACACTGGGTCTGACAGAGGGCCTCCATGAGAGAGGCCCAAGCAAGACGCGCCCCGAGGAGTGTCTTGCCAAATGTCAACACTGGGTCTGACTGAGTGCCTCAGGGAGAGAGGCCCAAGCAAGACGCGCCCCGAGGAGTGTCTTGCCAAATGTCAACACTGGGTCTGACTGAGCGCCTCAGGGAGAGAGGTCCAAGCAAGACGCGCCCCGAGGAGCGTCTTGCCACATATCAACACTGGGTCTGACTGAGTGCCTCCATGAGAGAAGCCCCAGCAAGACGCGCCCCGAGGAGCGTCTTGCCACATGTCACTACTCGGTCTGTTTGAGCGCCTCCAGGAGAGAGGCCCAAGCAAGACGTGCCCCGAGGAGCGTCTTGCCACATGTCAACAATGGGTCTGACTGAGGGCCTCCAGGAGAGAAGCCCAAGCAAGACGCGCCCCGAGGAGCGTCTTGCCACATGTCAACACTGGGTCTGAATGAGCGCCTCCAGGAGAGAGGCCCAAGCAAGACACGCCCCGAGGAGCGTCTTGACACATGTCAAACATGGGTCTGACTGAGGGCCTCCATGAGAGAAGCCCAAGCAAGACGCGCCCCAAGGAGAGTCTTGCCACATGTCAACACTCGGTCTGACAGAGGGCATCCAGGAGAGAGGCCCAAGCAATACGCGCCCCGAGGAGCGTCTTGCCACATGTCACCACTGGGTCTGACTGAGCTCCTCCAGGAGAGAGGCCCAACCAAGACGCGCCCTGAGGAGCGTCTTGTCACATGTCAACACTGGGTCTTTCTGAGCGCCTCCAGGAGAGAAGCCCAAGCAAGACGCGCCCCGAGGAGCGTCTTTCCACATGTCAGCACTCGGTCTGACTGAGCGCCTCCAGGAGAGAGGCCCAAGCAAGACGCGCCCAAAGGAGCGTCTTGCAACATAACAACAATGGGTCTGACTGAGGGCCTCCAGGAGAGAAGCCCAAGCAACACGCGGCCCGAGGAGCGTCTTGCCACTTGTCAGCACTCTGTCTGACTGAGCGCCTCCAGGAGAGAGGCCAAAGCAAGACGCGCCCCGAGGAGCGTCTTGCCACATGTCAACAATGGGTCTGACTGAGGGCCTCCAGGAGAGAAGCCCAAGCAAGACACGCCCCGAGGAGCGTCTTGCCACATGTCAACACTGGGTCTGAATGAGCGCCTCCAGGAGAGAGGCCCAAGCAAGACACGCCCCGAGGAGCGTCTTGACACATGTCAAACCTGGGTCTGACTGAGGGCCTCCATGAGAGAGGCCCAAGCAAGACGCGCCCCGAGGAGCGTCTTGCCACATGTCAACAATGGGTCTGACTGAGGGCCTCCAGGAGAGAAGCCCAAGCAACACGCGGCCCGAGGAGCGTCTTGCCAAATGTCAACACTGGGTCTGACTGAGCGCCTCAGGGAGAGAGGTCCAAGCAAAACGCGCCCCGAGGAGCGTCTTGCCACATGTCACTACTCGGTCTGACTGAGCGCCTCAGGGAGAGAGGTCCAAGCAAGACGCGCCCCGAGGAGCGTCTTGCCACATATCAACACTGGGTCTGACTGAGTGCCTCCATGAGAGAAGCCCAAGCAACACGCGCCCCGAGGAGCGTCAGGCAACATGTCACTACTCAGTCTGACTGAGCGCCTCCAGGAGAGAGGCCCAAGCAACACGCTCCCCGAGGAGCGTCAGGCCACATGTCACTACTCAGTCTGACTGAGCGCCTCCAGGAGAGAGGCCCAAGCAAGACGCACCCCGAGGAGCGTCTTGCCACGTGTCAACAATGGGTCTGATTGAGGGCCTTCTGGAGCTAGGCCCAAGCAAGACGAGCCCCTAGGAGCGTCTTGCCACATGTCAACAATGGTTCTTACTGAGGGCCTCCAGGAGAGAAGCCCAAGCAAGACGCGCCCCGAGGAGCTTCTTGCCACATGTCAGCACTCGGTCTGACTGAGCGCCTCCAGGAGAGAGGCCAAAGCAAGACACGCCCCGAGGAGCGTCTTGACACATGTCAAACCTGGGTCTGACTGAGTGCCTCAGGGAGAGAGGCCCAAGCAAGACGCGCCCCGAGGAGTGTCTTGCCAAATGTCAACACTGGGTCTGACTGAGCGCCTCAGGGAGAGAGGTCCAAGCAAGACGCGCCCCGAGGAGCGTCTTGCCACATATCAACACTGGGTCTGACTGAGTGCCTCCATGAGAGAAGCCCCAGCAAGACGCGCCCCGAGGAGCGTCTTGCCACATGTCACTACTCGGTCTGTTTGAGCGCCTCCAGGAGAGAGGCCCAAGCAAGACGTGCCCCGAGGAGCGTCTTGCCACATGTCAACAATGGGTCTGACTGAGGGCCTCCAGGAGAGAAGCCCAAGCAAGACGCGCCCCGAGGAGCGTCTTGCCACATGTCAACACTGGGTCTGAATGAGCGCCTCCAGGAGAGAGGCCCAAGCAAGACACGCCCCGAGGAGCGTCTTGACACATGTCAAACATGGGTCTGACTGAGGGCCTCCATGAGAGAAGCCCAAGCAAGACGCGCCCCAAGGAGAGTCTTGCCACATGTCAACACTCGGTCTGACAGAGGGCATCCAGGAGAGAGGCCCAAGCAATACGCGCCCCGAGGAGCGTCTTGCCACATGTCACCACTGGGTCTGACTGAGCTCCTCCAGGAGAGAGGCCCAACCAAGACGCGCCCTGAGGAGCGTCTTGTCACATGTCAACACTGGGTCTTTCTGAGCGCCTCCAGGAGAGAAGCCCAAGCAAGACGCGCCCCGAGGAGCGTCTTTCCACATGTCAGCACTCGGTCTGACTGAGCGCCTCCATGAGAGAGGCCCAAGCAAGACGCGCCCCGAGAAGTGTCTTGCCAAATGTCACCAATTGGTCTGACTGAGCGCCTCCAGGAGAGAGGCCCAAGCAACACGCGCCCCGAGGAGCGTCAGGCCACATGTCACTACTCAGTCTGACTGAGCGCCTCCAGGAGAGAGGCCCAAGCAAGACGCGCCCCGAGGAGCGTCTTGCCACATGTCACCACTTGGTCTGACTGAGCGCCTCCAGGAGAGAGGCCCAAGCAACACGCGCCCCGAGGAGCGTCAGGCAACATGTCACTACTCAGTCTGACTGAGCGCCTCCAGGAGAGAGGCCCAAGCAACACGCTCCCCGAGGAGCGTCAGGCCACATGTCACTACTCAGTCTGACTGAGCGCCTCCAGGAGAGAGGCCCAAGCAAGACGCACCCCGAGGAGCGTCTTGCCACGTGTCAACAATGGGTCTGATTGAGGGCCTTCTGGAGAGAGGCCCAAGCAAGACGAGCCCCGAGGAGCTTCTTGCCACATGTCAACAATGGTTCTTACTGAGGGCCTCCAGGAGAGAAGCCCAAGCAAGACGCGCCCCGAGGAGCTTCTTGCCACATGTCAGCACTCGGTGTGACTGAGCGCCTCCAGGAGAGAGGCCAAAGCAAGACGCCCCCCGAGGAGCGTCTTGACACATGTCAACACTGGGTCTGACAGAGGGCCTCCATGAGAGAGGCCCAAGCAAGACGCGCCCCGAGGAGTGTCTTGCCAAATGTCAACACTGGGTCTGACTGAGTGCCTCAGGGAGAGAGGTCCAAGCAAGACGCGCCCCGAGGAGCGTCTTGCCACATGTCACTACTCGGTCTGACTGAGCGCCTCAGGGAGAGAGGTCCAAGCAAGACGCGCCCCGAGGAGCGTCTTGCCACATATCAACACTGGGTCTGACTGAGTGCCTCCATGAGAAAGCCCCAGCAAGACGCGCCCCGAGGAGCGTCTTGCCACATGCCACTACTCGGTCTGTTTGAGCGCCTCCAGGAGAGAGGCCCAAGCAAGACGTGCCCCGAGGAGCGTCTTGCCACATGTCAACAATGGGTCTGACTGAGGGCCTCCAGGAGAGAAGCCCAAGCAAGACGCGCCCCGAGGAGCGTCTTGCCACATGTCAACACTGGGTCTGAATGAGCGCCTCCAGGAGAGAGGCCCAAGCAAGACACGCCCCGAGGAGCGTCTTGACACATGTCAAACCTGGGTCTGACTGAGGGCCTCCATGAGAGAAGCCCAAGCAAGACGCGCCCCGAGGAGAGTCTTGCCACATGTCAACACTCGGTCTGACAGAGGGCATCCAGGAGAGAGGCCCAAGCAATACGCGCACCGAGGAGCGTCTTGCCACATGCCACCACTGGGTCTGACTGAGTGCCTCCAGGAGAGAGGCCCAACCAAGACGCGCCCTGAGGAGCGTCTTGTCACATGTCAACACTGGGTCTTTCTGAGCGCCTCCAGGAGAGAAGCCCAAGCAAGACGCGCCCCGAGGAGCGTCTTTCCACATGTCAGCACTCGGTCTGACTGAGCGCCTCCAGGAGAGAGGCCCAAGCAAGACGCGCCCAAAGGAGCGACTTGCAACATAACAACAATGGGTCTGACTGAGGGCCTCCAGGAGAGAAGCCCAAGCAACACGCGGCCCGAGGAGCGTCTTGCCACTTGTCAGCACTCGGTCTGACTGAGCGCCTCCAGGAGAGAGGCCAAAGCAAGACGCGCCCCGAGGAGCGTCTTGCCACATGTCAACAATGGGTCTGACTGAGGGCCTCCAGGAGAGAAGCCCAAGCAAGACACGCCCCGAGGAGCGTCTTGCCACATGTCAACACTGGGTCTGAATGAGCGCCTCCAGGAGAGAGGCCCAAGCAAGACACGCCCCGAGGAGCGTCTTGACACATGTCAAACCTGGGTCTGACTGAGGGCCTCCAGGAGAGAAGCCCAAGCAACACGCGGCCCGAGGAGCGTCTTGCCACATGTCAGCACTCGGTCTGACTGAGCGCCTCCAGGAGAGAGGCCAAAGCAAGACGCGCCCCGAGGAGCGTCTTGACACATGTCAACACTTGGTCTGACAGAGGGCCTCCATGAGAGAGGCCCAAGCAAGACGCGCCCCGAGAAGTGTCTTGCCAAATGTCACCACTTGGTCTGACTGAGCGCCTCCAGGAGAGAGGCCCAAGCAACACGCACCCCGAGGAGCGTCAGGCCACATGTCACTACTCAGTCTGACTGAGCGCCTCCAGGAGAGAGGCCCAAGCAAGACGCGCCCCGAGGAGCGTCTTGCCACATGTCACCACTTGGTCTGACTGAGCGCCTCCAGGAGAGAGGCCCAAGCAACAGGCGCCCCGAGGAGCGTCAGGCAACATGTCACTACTCAGTCTGACTGAGCGCTTCCAGGAGAGAGGCCCAAGCAACACGCTCCCCGAGGAGCGTCAGGCCACATGTCACTACTCAGTCTGACTGAGCGCCTCAGGGAGAGAGGCCCAAGCAAGACGCACCCCGAGGAGCGTCTTGCCACGTGTCAACAATGGGTCTGATTGAGGGCCTTCTGGAGAGAGGCCCAAGCAAGACGCGCCCCGAGGAGCTTCTTGCCACATGTCAACACTCAGTCTGACTGAGCGCCTCCAGGAGAGAGGCCAAAGCAAGACGCCCCCCGAGGAGCGTCTTGACACATGACAACACTGGGTCTGACAGAGGGCCTCCATGAGAGAGGCCCAAGCAAGACGCGCCCCGAGGAGTGTCTTGCCAAATGTCAACACTGGGTCTGACTGAGCGCCTCAGGGAGAGAGGTCCAAGCAAGACGCGCCCCGAGGAGCGTCTTGCCACATGTCACTACTCGGTCTGACTGAGCGCCTCAGGGAGAGAGGTCCAAGCAAGACGCGCCCCGAGGAGCGTCTTGCCACATATCAACACTGGGTCTGACTGAGTGCCTCCATGAGAGAATCCCCAGCAAGACGCGCCCCGAGGAGCGTCTTGCCACATGTCACTACTCGGTCTGTTTGAGCGCATCCAGGAGAGAGGCCCAAGCAAGACGTTCCCCGAGGAGCGTCTTGCCACATGTCAACAATGGGTCTGACTGAGGGCCTCCAGGAGAGAAGCCCAAGCAAGACGCGCCCCGAGGAGCGTCTTGCCGCATGTCAACACTGGGTCTGAATGAGCGCCTCCAGGAGAGAGGCCCAAGCAAGACACGCCCCGAGGAGCGTCTTGACACATGTCAAACCTGGGTCTGACTGAGGGCCTCCATGAGAGAAGCCCAAGCAAGACGCGCCCCGAGGAGAGTCTTGCCACATGTCAACACTCGGTCTGACAGAGGGCATCCAGGAGAGAGGCCCAAGCAATACGCGCCCCGAGGAGCGTCTTGCCACATGTCACCACTGGGTCTGACTGAGCGCCTCCAGGAGAGAGGCCCAACCAAGACGCGCCCTGAGGAGCGTCTTGTCACATGTCAACACTGGGTCTTTCTGAGCGCCTCCAGGAGAGAAGCCCAAGCAAGACGCGCCCCGAGGAGCGTCTTTCCACATGTCAGCACTCGGTCTGACTGAGCGCCTCCAGGAGAGAGGCCCAAGCAAGACGCGCCCAAAGGAGCGTCTTGCAACATAACAACAATGGGTCTGACTGAGGGCCTCCAGGAGAGAAGCCCAAGCAACACGCGGCCCGAGGAGCGTCTTGTCACTTGTCAGCACTCGGTCTGACTGAGCGCCTCCAGGAGAGAGGCCAAAGCAAGATGCGCCCCGAGGAGCGTCTTGCCACTTGTCAACAATGGGTATGACTGAGGGCCTCCAGGAGAGAAGCCCAAGCAAGACACGCCCCGAGGAGCGTCTTGACACATGTCAACACTGGGTCTGACAGAGGGCCTCCAGGAGACAGGCCCAAGCAAGACGCGCCCCGAGGAGTGTCTTGCCACATGTCACCACTTGGTCTGACTGAGCGCCTCCAGGAGAGAGGCCCAAGCAACACGCGCCCCGAGGAGCGTCAGGCCACATGTCACTACTCAGTCTGACTGAGCGCCTCCAGGAGAGAGGCCCAAGCAAGACGCGCCCCGAGGAGCGTCTTGCCACGTGTCAACACTGGGTCTGATTGAGGGCCTTCTGGAGAGAGGCCCAAGCAAGACGCGCCCCGAGGAGCGTCTTGCCACATGTCAACAATGGTTCTTACTGAGGGCCTCCGGGAGAGAAGCCCAAGCAAGACGCGCCCCGAGGAGCTTCTTGCCACATGTCAGCACTCGGTCTGACTGAGCGCCTCCAGGAGAGAGGCCAAAGCAAGACGCCCCCCGAGGAGCGTCTTGACACATATCAACACTGGGTCTGACAGAGGGCCTCCATGAGAGAGGCCCAAGCAAGACGCGCCCCGAGGAGCGTCTTGCCACATGTCACTACTCGGTCTCACTGAGCGCCTCAGGGAGAGAGGTCCAAGCAAGACGCGCCCCGAGGAGCGTCTTGCCACATGTCACTACTCGGTCTGTTTGAGCGCCTCCAGGAGAGAGGCCCAAGCAAGACGTGCCCCGAGGAGCGTCTTGCCACATGTCAACAATGGGTCTGACTGAGGGCCTCTTGGAGAGAAGCCCAAGCAAGACGCGCCCCGAGGAGCGTCTTGCCACATGTCAACACTGGGTCTGACTGAGCGCCTCCAGGAGAGAGGCCCAAGCAAGACACGGCCCGAGGAGCGTCTTGACACATGTCAACACTGGGTCTGACTGAGGGCCTCCATGAGAGAAGCCGAAGCAAGACACGCCCCGAGGAGAGTCTTGCCACATGTCAACACTCGGTCTGACAGAGGGCATCCAGGAGAGAGGCCATAGCAAGACGCGCCCCGAGGAGTGTCTTGCCACATGTCACCACTGGGTCTGACTGAGCGCCTCCGGGAGAGAGGCCCAAGCAAGACGCGCCCCGAGGAGCGTCTTGTCACATGTCAACACTGGGTCTTTCTGAGCGCCTCCAGGAGAGAAGCCCAAGCAAGACGCGCCCCGAAGAGTGTCTTGCCACATGTCACCACTGGGTCTGACTGAGCGCCTCCAGGAGAGAGGCCCAAGCAAGACGCGCCCCGAGGAGCGTCTTGTCACATGTCAACACTGGGTCTTTCTGAGCGCCTCCAGGAGAGAAGCCCAAGCAAGAAGCGCCCCGAGGAGCGTCTTTCCACATGTCAGCACTCGGTCTGACTGAGCGCCTCCAGGAGAGAGGCCAAAGCAAGACGCGCCCCGAGGAGAGTCTTGCCACATGTCAACAATGGGTATGACTGAGGGCCTCCAGGAGAGAAGCCCAATCAAGACACGCCCCGAGGAGCGTCTTGACACATGTCAACACTGGGTCTGACAGAGGGCCTCCAGGAGAGAGGCCCAAGCAAGACGCGCCCCGAGGAGTGTCTTGCCACATGTCACCACTTGGTCTGACTGAGCGCCTCCAGGAGAGAGGCCCAAGCAACACGCGCCCCGAGGAGCGTCAGGCCACATGTCACTACTCAGTCTGACTGAGCGCCTCCAGGAGAGAGGCCCAAGTAAGACGCGCCCCGAGGAGCGTCTTGCCACGTGTCAACACTGGGTCTGATTGAGGGCCTTCTGGAGAGAGGCCCAAGCAAGACGCGCCCCGAGGAGCGTGTTGCCACATGTCAACACTGGGTCTGACTGAGCGCCTCCAGGAGAGAGGCCCAAGCAAGACGCGCCCCGAGGAGCATCTTGTCACATGTCAACACTGGGTCTTTCTGAGCGCCTCCAGGAGAGAAGCCCAAGCAAGACGCGCCCCGAGGAGCGTCTTTCCACATGTCAGCACTCGGTCTGACTGAGCGCCTCCAGGAGAGAGGCCAAAGCAAGACGTGCCCCGAGGAGAGTCTTGCCACATGTCAACAATGGGTATGACTGAGGGCCTCCAGGAGAGAAGCCCAAGCAAGACACGCCCCGAGGAGTGTCTTGCCACATGTCACCACTTGGTCTGACTGAGCGCCTCCAGGAGAGAGGCCAACGCAACACGCGCCCCGAGAAGCGTCAGGCCACATGTCACTACTCAGTCTGACTGAGCGCCTCCAGGAGAGAGGCCCAAGTAAGACGCGCCCCGAGGAGCGTCTTGCCACGTGTCAACACTGGGTCTGATTGAGGGCCTTCTGGAGAGAGGCCCAAGCAAGACGCGCCCCGAGGAGCGTGTTGCCACATGTCAACACTGGGTCTGACTGAGGGCCTCCAGGAGAGAGGCCCAAATAAGACGCGCCCCGAGGAGCGTCTTGCCACATGTCAGCACTCAGTCTGACTGAGCGCCTCCAGGAGAGAGGCCCAAGCAAGACGCGCCCAGAGGAGCGTCTTGCCACATGTCAACACTGGGTCAGACTGAGCGCCTCCAGGGGAGAGGCCCAAGCAAGACGCGCCCCGAGGAGCGTCTTGCCACATGTCAACACTGGGTCTGACTGAGCGCCTCCAGGAGAGAGGCCCAAGCAAGACGCGCCCCGAGGAGCGTCTTGCCACATGTGAACACTGGGTCTGACTGAGCACCTCCAGGAGAGAGGCCCAAGCAAGACGCGCCCAGAGGAGCGTCTTGCAACATGTCAGCACTCGGTCTGACTGAGCGCCTCCAGGAGAGAGGCCCAAGCAAGACGCGCCCCGAGGAGGGTCTTGACACATGTCTCCTCTGGGTCTGACTGAGCGCCTCCAGGAGAGAGGCCCAAACAAGACGTGCCCCGACGAGCATCTTGCCACATGTCAACACTGGGTCTGACTGAGTGCCTCCATGAGAGAAGCCCCAGCAAGACGCGCCCCGAGGAGCGTCTTGCCACATGTCAACACTGGGTCTGACTGAGCACCTCCAGGAGAGAGGCCCAAGCAAGACGCGCCCCGAGGAGCGTCTTGCCACATGTCAACACTGGGTCTGACTGAGCGCCTCCAGGAGAGAGGCCCGAGGAGCGTCTTGCCACATGTGACCTCTGGGTCTGACTGAGCGCCTCCAGGAGAGAGGCGCAAGCAAGAAACGCCCGAGGAGCGTCTTGACACATGTCAACACTGGGTTTGACTGAGCGCCTCCAGGAGAGAGGCCCCAGCAAGACGCGCCCCGAGGAGCGTCTTGCCACATGTCAGCACTCGGTCTGACTGAGCGCCTCCAGGAGAGAGGCCCAAGCAAGAAGCGCCCCGAGGAGCTTCTTGCCACATGTCAACAATGGGTCTGACTGAGGGCCTCCAGCAGAGAAGCCCAAGCAAGACGCACCCCGAGGAGCGTCTTGCCACATGTCAACACTGTGTCTGACTGAGTGCCTCCATGAGAGAAGCCCCAGCAAGACGCGCCCCGAGGAGCGTCTTGCCACATTTCACTACTCGGTCTGACTGAGCGCCTCCAGGAGAGAGACCCAAGCAAGACGTGCCCCGAGGAGCGTCTTGCCACATGTCAACAATGGGTCTGACTGAGGGCCGCCAGGAGAGAAGCCCAAGCAAGAAGCGCCCCGAGGAGCGTCTTGCCACATGTCAACACTGGGTCTGACTGAGCGCCTCCAGGAGAGAGGCCCAAGCAAGACACGCCCCGAGGAGCATCTTGACACATGTCAACACTGGGTCTGAATGAGGGCCTCCATGACAGAAGCCCAAGCAAGACGCGCCCCGAGGAGAGTCTTGCCACATGTCACCACTGGGTCTGACAGAGGGCATCCATGAGAGAGGTCCAAGCAACACGCGCCCCGAGGAGCATCTTGCCACATGTCAACACTGGGTCTGACTGAGTGCCTCCATGAGAGAAGCCCCAGCAAGACGCGCCCCGAGGAGCGTCTTGCCACATGTCAACACTGGGTCTGACCGAGGGCCTCCAGGAGAGAAGCCCAAGCAAGAATCGCCCCGAGGAGCGTCTTGCCACATGTCATCACTGGGTCTGACTGAGCGCCTCCAGGAGAGAGGCCCAAGCAAGACGCGCCCCGAGGAGGGTTTTGACACATGTCTCCTCTGGGTCTGACTGAGCGCCTCCAGGAGAGAGGCCCAAGCAAGACGTGCCCCGACGAGCATCTTGCCACATGTCAACACTGGGTCTGACTGAGTGCCTCCATGAGAGAAGCCCCAGCAAGACGCGCCCCGAGGAGCGTCTTGCCACATGTCAACACTGGGTCTGACTGAGCACCTCCAGGAGAGAGGCCCAAGCAAGACACGCCCCGAGGAGCGTCCTGCCACATTTCAACACTGGGTCTGACTGACCGCCTCCAGGAGAGAGGCCCGAGGAGCGTCTTGCCACATGTCACCTCTGGGTCTGACTGAGCGCCTCCAGGAGAGAGGCGCAAGCAAGAAACGCCCGAGGAGCGTCTTGACACATGTCAACACTGGGTTTGACTGAGCGCCTCCAGGAGAGAGGCCCCAGCAAGACGCGCCCCGAGGAGCGTCTTGCCACATGTCAGCACTCGGTCTGACTGAGCGCCTCCAGGAGAGAGGCCCAAGCAAGAAGCGCCCCGAGGAGCTTCTTGCCACATGTCAACAATGGGTCTGACTGAGGGCCTCCAGGAGAGAAGCCCAAGCAAGACGCGCCCCGAGGAGCGTCTTGCCACATGTCAACACTGGGTCTGACTGAGTGCCTCCATGAGAGAAGCCCCAGCAAGACGTGCCCCGAGGAGCGTCTTGCCACATGTCAACAATGGGTCTGACTGAGGGCCTCCAGGAGAGAAGCCCAAGCAAGAAGCGCCCCGAGGAGCGTCTTGCCACATGTCAACACTGGGTCTGACTGAGCGCCTCCAGGAGAGAGGCCCAAGCAAGACATGCCCCGAGGAGCGTCTTGACACATGTCAACACTGGGTCTGACTGAGGGCCTCCATGAGAGAAGCCCAAGCAAGACGCGCCCCGAGGAGAGTCTTGCCACATGTCAACACTGGGTCTGACAGAGGGCATCCAGGAGAGAGGTCCAAGCAACACGCGCCCCGAGGAGCATCTTGCCACATGTCAACACTGGGTCTGACTGAGTGCCTCCATGAGAGAAGCCCCAGCAAGACGCGCCCCGAGGAGCGTCTTGACACATGTCAACACTGGGTCTGACTGAGGGCCTCCAAGAGAGAAGCCCAAGCAAGACACGCCCCGAGGAGCGTCTTGACACATGTCAACACTGGGTCTGACTGAGGGCCTCCATGAGAGAAGCCGAAGCAAGACACGCCCCGAGGAGAGTCTTGCCACATGTCAACACTCGGTCTGACAGAGGGCATCCAGGAGAGAGGCCCAAGCAATACGCGCCCCGAGGAGCGTCTTGCCACATGTCACCACATGGTCTGACTGAGCGCCTCCAGGAGAGAGGCCCAACCAAGATGCGCCCTGAGGAGCGTCTTGCCACATGCCAACACTTGGTCTGACAGAGGGCCTCCAGGAGAGAGGCCCAAGCAAGACGCGCCCCGAGGAGTGTCTTGCCACATGTCACCACTGGGTCTGACTGAGCGCCTCCAGGAGAGAGGCCCAAGCAAGACGCGCCCCGAGGAGCGTCTTGTCACATGTCAACACTGGGTCTTTCTGAGCGCCTCCAGGAGAGAAGCCCAAGCAAGACGCGCCCCGAGGAGCGTCTTTCCACATGTCAGCACTCGGTCTGACTGAGCGCCTCCAGGAGAGAGGCCAAAGCAAGACGCGCCCCGAGGAGAGTCTTGCCACATGTCAACAATGGGTATGACTGAGGGCCTCCAGGAGAGAAGCCCAATCAAGACACGCCCTGAGGAGCGTCTTGACACATGTCAACACTGGGTCTGACAGAGGGCCTCCAGGAGAGAGGCCCAAGCAAGACGCGCCCCGAGGAGTGTCTTGCCACATGTCACCACTTGGTCTGACTGAGCGCCTCCAGGAGAGAGGCCCAAGCAACACGAGCCCCGAGGAGCGTCAGGCCACATGTCACTACTCAGTCTGACTGAGCGCCTCCAGGAGAGAGGCCCAAGTAAGACGCGCCCCGAGGAGCGTCTTGCCACGTGTCAACACTGGGTCTGATTGAGGGCCTTCTGGAGAAAGGCCCAAGCAAGATGCGCCCCGAGGAGCGTGTTGCCACATGTTAACACTGGGTCTGACTGAACGCCTCCAGGAGAGAGGCCCAAGCAAGACGCGCCCCGAGGAGCGTCTTGTCACATGTCAACACTGGGTCTTTCTGAGCACCTCCAGGAGAGAAGCCCAAGCAAGACGCGCCCCGAGGAGCGTCTTTCCACATGTCAGCACTCGGTCTGACTGAGCGCCTCCAGGAGAGAGGCCAAAGCAAGACGCGCCCCGAGGAGAGTCTTGCCACATGTCAACAATGGGTATGACTGAGGGCCTCCAGGAGAGAAGCCCAAGCAAGACACGCCCCGAGGAGCGTCTTGACACATGTCAACACTGGGTCTGACAGACGGCCTCCAGGAGAGAGGCCCAAGCAACACGCGCCCCGAGAAGCGTCAGGCCACATGTCACTACTCAGTCTGACTGAGCGCCTCCAGGAGAGAGGCCCAAGTAAGACGCGCCCCGAGGAGCGTCTTGCCACGTGTCAACACTGGGTCTGATTGAGGGCCTTCTGGAGAGAGGCCCAAGCAAGACGCGCCCCGAGGAGCGTGTTGCCACATGTCAACACTGGGTCTGACTGAGGGCCCCCAGGAGAGAGGCCCAAATAAGACGCGCCCCGAGGAGCGTCTTGCCACATGTCAACACTGGGTCTGACTGAGGGCCTCCAGGAGAGAAGCCCAAGCAAGATGCTTCCCGAGGAGCGTCTTGCCACATGTCAGCACTCAGTCTGACTGAGTGCCTCCAGGAGAGAGCCCCAAGCAAGACGCGCCCCGAGGAGTGTCTTGCCACATGTCAACACTGGGTCTGACTGAGCGCCTCAAGGAGAGAGGCCCAAGCAAGACGCGCCCCGAGGAGCGTCTTGCCACATGTCAACACTGGGTCTGACTGAGCGCCTCCAGGAGAGAGGCCCAAGCAAGACGCGCCCCGAGGAGCGTCTTGCCACATGATGAACACTGGGTCTGACTGAGCGCCTCCAGGAGAGAGGCCCAAGCAAGACGCGCCCAGAGGAGCGTCTTGCAACATGTCAGCACTCGGTCTGACTGAGCGCCTCCAGGAGAGAGGCCCAAGCAAGACGCGCCCCGAGGAGGGTCTTGACACATGTCTCCTCTGGGTCTGACTGAGCGCCTCCAGGAGAGAGGCCCAAGCAAGACGTGCCCCGACGAGCATCTTGCCACATGTCAACACTGGGTCTGACTGAGTGCCTCCATGAGAGAAGCCCCAGCAAGACGCGCCCCGAGGAGCGTCTTGCCACATGTAAACACTGGGTCTGACTGAGCACCTCCAGGAGAGAGGCCCAAGCAAGACGCACCCCGAGGAGCGTCTTGCCACATGTCAACACTGGGTCTGACTGAGCGCCTCCAGGAGAGAGGCCCGAGGAGCGTCTTGCCACATGTCACCTCTGGGTCTGACTGAGCGCCTCCAGGAGAGAGGCGCAAGCAAGAAACGCCCGAGGAGCGTCTTGACACATGTCAACACTGGGTTTGACTGAGCGCCTCCAGGAGAGAGGCCCCAGCAAGACGCGCCCCGAGGAGCGTCTTGCCACATGTCAGCACTCGGTCTGACTGAGCGCCTCCATGAGAGAGGCCCAAGCAAGAAGCGCCCCGAGGCGCTTCTTGCCACATGTCAACAATGGGTCTGACTGAGGGCCTCCAGGAGAGAAGCCCCAGCAAGACGCGCCCCGAGGAGCGTCTTGCCACATGTCAACACTGGGTCTGACCGAGGGCCTCCAGGAGAGAAGCCCAAGCAAGAAGCGCCCCGAGGAGCGTCTTGCCACATGTCAACACTGGGTCTGACCGAGCGCCTCCAGGAGAGAGGCCCAAGCAAGACGCGCCCCGAGGAGGGTCTTGACACATGTCTCCTCTGGGTCTGACTGAGCGCCTCCAGGAGAGAGGCCCCAGCAAGACGCGCCCCGAGGAGCGTCTTGCCACATGTCAGCACTCGGTCTGACTGAGCGCCTCCATGAGAGAGGCGCAAGCAAGAAACGCCCGAGGAGCGTCTTGACACATGTCAACACTGGGTTTGACTGAGCGCCTCCAGGAGAGAGGCCCCAGCAAGACGCGCCCCGAGGAGCGTCTTGCCACATGTCAGCACTCGGTCTGACTGAGCGCCTCCAGGAGAGAGGCCCAAGCAAGAAGCGCCCCGAGGAGCTTCTTGCCACATGTCAACAATGGGTCTGACTGAGGGCCTCCAGCAGAGAAGCCCAAGCAAGACGCACCCCGAGGAGCGTCTTGCCACATGTCAACACTGTGTCTGACTGAGTGCCTCCATGAGAGAAGCCCCAGCAAGACGCGCCCCGAGGAGCGTCTTGCCACATTTCACTACTCGGTCTGACTGAGCGCCTCCAGGAGAGAGACCCAAGCAAGACGTGCCCCGAGGAGCGTCTTGCCACATGTCAACAATGGGTCTGACTGAGGGCCGCCAGGAGAGAAGCCCAAGCAAGAAGCGCCCCGAGGAGCGTCTTGCCACATGTCAACACTGGGTCTGACTGAGCGCCTCCAGGAGAGAGGCCCAAGCAAGACACGCCCCGAGGAGCGTCTTGACACATGTCAACACTGGGTCTGAATGAGGGCCTCCATGACAGAAGCCCAAGCAAGACGCGCCCCGAGGAGAGTCTTGCCACATGTCACCACTGGGTCTGACAGAGGGCATCCATGAGAGAGGTCCAAGCAACACGCGCCCCGAGGAGCATCTTGCCACATGTCAACACTGGGTCTGACTGAGTGCCTCCATGAGAGAAGCCCCAGCAAGAAGCGCCCCGAGGAGCGTCTTGCCACATGTCAACACTGGGTCTGACCGAGGGCCTCCAGGAGAGAAGCCCAAGCAAGAAGCGCCCCGAGGAGCGTCTTGCCACATGTCATCACTGGGTCTGACTGAGCGCCTCCAGGAGAGAGGCCCAAGCAAGACGCGCCCCGAGGAGGGTTTTGACACATGTCTCCTCTGGGTCTGACTGAGCGCCTCCAGGAGAGAGGCCCAAGCAAGACGTGCCCCGACGAGCATCTTGCCACATGTCAACACTGGGTCTGACTGAGTGCCTCCATGAGAGAAGCCCCAGCAAGACGCGCCCCGAGGAGTGTCTTGCCACATGTCAACACTGGGTCTGACTGAGCACCTCCAGGAGAGAGGCCCAAGCAAGACGCGCCCCGAGGAGCGTCCTGCCACATTTCAACACTGGGTCTGACTGACCGCCTCCAGGAGAGAGGCCCGAGGAGCGTCTTGCCACATGTCACCTCTGGGTCTGACTGAGCGCCTCCAGGAGAGAGGCGCAAGCAAGAAACGCCCGAGGAGCGTCTTGACACATGTCAACACTGGGTTTGACTGAGCGCCTCCAGGAGAGAGGCCCCAGCAAGACGCGCCCCGAGGAGCGTCTTGCCACATGTCAGCACTCGGTCTGACTGAGCGCCTCCAGGAGAGAGGCCCAAGCAAGAAGCGCCCCGAGGAGCTTCTTGCCACATGTCAACAATGGGTCTGACTGAGGGCCTCCAGGAGAGAAGCCCAAGCAAGACGCGCCCCGAGGAGCGTCTTGCCACATGTCAACACTGGGTCTGACTGAGTGCCTCCATGAGAGAAGCCCCAGCAAGACGTGCCCCGAGGAGCGTCTTGCCACATGTCAACAATGGGTCTGACTGAGGGCCTCCAGGAGAGAAGCCCAAGCAAGAAGCGCCCCGAGGAGCGTCTTGCCACATGTCAACACTGGGTCTGACTGAGCGCCTCCAGGAGAGAGGCCCAAGCAAGACATGCCCCGAGGAGCGTCTTGACACATGTCAACACTGGGTCTGACTGAGGGCCTCCATGAGAGAAGCCCAAGCAAGACGCGCCCCGAGGAGAGTCTTGCCACATGTCAACACTGGGTCTGACAGAGGGCATCCAGGAGAGAGGTCCAAGCAACACGCGCCCCGAGGAGCATCTTGCCACATGTCAACACTGGGTCTGACTGAGTGTCTCCATGAGAGAAGCCCCAGCAAGACGCGCCCCGAGGAGCGTCTTGACACATGTCAACACTGGGTCTGACTGAGGGCCTCCAAGAGAGAAGCCCAAGCAAGACACGCCCCGAGGAGCGTCTTGACACATGTCAACACTGGGTCTGACTGAGGGCCTCCATGAGAGAAGCCGAAGCAAGACACGCCCCGAGGAGAGTCTTGCCACATGTCAACACTCGGTCTGACAGAGGGCATCCAGGAGAGAGGCCCAAGCAATACGCGCCCCGAGGAGCGTCTTGCCACATGTCACCACTGGGTCTGACTGAGCGCCTCCAGGAGAGAGGCCCAACCAAGATGCGCCCTGAGGAGCGTCTTGCCACATGCCAACACTGGGTCTGACAGAGGGCCTCCAGGAGAGAGGCCCAAGCAAGACGCGCCCCGAGGAGTGTCTTGCCACATGTCACCACTGGGTCTGACTGAGCGCCTCCAGGAGAGAGGCCCAAGCAAGACGCGCCCCGAGGAGCGTCTTTCCACATGTCAGCACTCGGTCTGACTGAGCGCCTCCAGGAGAGAGGCCAAAGCAAGACGCGCCCCGAGGAGAGTCTTGCCACATGTCAACAATGGGTATGACTGAGGGCCTCCAGGAGAGAAGCCCAATCAAGACTCGCCCTGAGGAGCGTCTTGACACATGTTAACACTGGGTCTGACAGAGGGCCTCCAGGAGAGAGGCCCAAGCAAGACGCGCCCCGAGGAGTGTCTTGCCACATGTCACCACTTGGTCTGACTGAGCGCCTCCAGGAGAGAGGCCCAAGCAACACGCGCCCCGAGGAGCGTCAGGCCACATGTCACTACTCAGTCTGACTGAGCGCCTCCAGGAGAGAGGCCCAAGTAAGACGCGCCCCGAGGAGCGTCTTGCCACGTGTCAACACTGGGTCTGATTGAGGGCCTTCTGGAGAGAGGCCCAAGCAAGATGCGCCCCGAGGAGCGTGTTGCCACATGTTAACACTGGGTCTGACTGAGCGCCTCCAGGAGAGAGGCCCAAGCAAGACGCGCCCCGAGGAGCGTCTTGTCACATGTCAACACTGGGTCTTTCTGAGCACCTCCAGGAGAGAAGCCCAAGCAAGACGCGCCCCGAGGAGCGTCTTTCCACATGTCAGCACTCGGTCTGACTGAGCGCCTCCAGGAGAGAGGCCAAAGCAAGACGCGCCCCGAGGAGAGTCTTGCCACATGTCAACAATGGGTAAGACTGAGGGCCTCCAGGAGAGAAGCCCAAGCAAGACACGCCCCGAGGAGCGTCTTGACACATGTCAACACTGGGTCTGACAGACGGCCTCCAGGAGAGAGGCCCAAGCAACACGCGCCCCGAGAAGCGTCAGGCCACATGTCACTACTCAGTCTGACTGAGCGCCTCCAGGAGAGAGGCCCAAGTAAGACGCGCCCCGAGGAGCGTCTTGCCACGTGTCAACACTGGGTCTGATTGAGGGCCTTCTGGAGAGAGGCCCAAGCAAGACGCGCCCCGAGGAGCGTGTTGCCACATGTCAACACTGGGTCTGACTGAGGGCCCCCAGGAGAGAGGCCCAAATAAGACGCGCCCCGAGGAGCGTCTTGCCACATGTCAACACTGGGTCTGACTGAGGGCCTCCAGGAGAGAAGCCCAAGCAAGATGCGCCCCGAGGAGCGTCTTGCCACATGTCAGCACTCGGTCTGACTGAGTGCCTCCAGGAGAGAGCCCCAAGCAAGACGCGCCCCGAGGAGTGTCTTGCCACATGTCAACACTGGGTCTGACTGAGCGCCTCAAGGAGAGAGGCCCAAGCAAGACGCGCCCCGAGGAGCGTCTTGCCACATGTCAACACTGGGTCTGACTGAGCGCCTCCAGGAGAGAGGCCCAAGCAAGACGCGCCCCGAGGAGCGTCTTGCCACATGATGAACACTGGGTCTGACTGAGCGCCTCCAGGAGAGAGGCCCAAGCAAGACGCGCCCAGAGGAGCGTCTTGCAACATGTCAGCACTCGGTCTGACTGAGCGCCTCCAGGAGAGAGGCCCAAGCAAGACGCGCCCCGAGGAGGGTCTTGACACATGTCTCCTCTGGGTCTGACTGAGCACCTCCAGGAGAGAGGCCCAAGCAAGACGTGCCCCGACGAGCATCTTGCCACATGTCACCACTGGGTCTGACTGAGCGCCTCCAGGAGAGAGGCCCAACCAAGATGCGCCCTGAGGAGCGTCTTGCCACATGCCAACACTGGGTCTGACAGAGGGCCTCCAGGAGAGAGGCCCAAGCAAGACGCGCCCCGAGGAGTGTCTTGCCACATGTCACCACTGGGTCTGACTGAGCGCCTCCAGGAGAGAGGCCCAAGCAAGACGCGCCCCGAGGAGCGTCTTGTCACATGTCAACACTGGGTCTTTCTGAGCGCCTCCAGGAGAGAAGCCCAAGCAAGACGCGCCCCGAGGAGCGTCTTTCCACATGTCAGCACTCGGTCTGACTGAGCGCCTCCAGGAGAGAGGCCAAAGCAAGACGCGCCCCGAGGAGAGTCTTGCCACATGTCAACAATGGGTATGACTGAGGGCCTCCAGGAGAGAAGCCCAATCAAGACACGCCCTGAGGAGCGTCTTGACACATGTCAACACTGGGTCTGACAGAGGGCCTCCAGGAGAGAGGCCCAAGCAAGACGCGCCCCGAGGAGTGTCTTGCCACATGTCACCACTTGGTCTGACTGAGCGCCTCCAGGAGAGAGGCCCAAGTAAGACGCGCCCCGAGGAGCGTCTTGCCACGTGTCAACACTGGGTCTGATTGAGGGCCTTCTGGAGAGAGGCCCAAGCAAGATGCGCCCCGAGGAGCGTGTTGCCACATGTTAACACTGGGTCTGACTGAGCGCCTCCAGGAGAGAGGCCCAAGCAAGACGCGCCCCGAGGAGCGTCTTGTCACATGTCAACACTGGGTCTATCTGAGCACCTCCAGGAGAGAAGCCCAAGCAAGACGCGCCCCGAGGAGCGTCTTTCCACATGTCAGCACTCGGTCTGACTGAGCGCCTCCAGGAGAGAGGCCAAAGCAAGACGCGCCCCGAGGAGAGTCTTGCCACATGTCAACAATGGGTATGACTGAGGGCCTCCAGGAGAGAAGCCCAAGCAAGACACGCCCCGAGGAGCGTCTTGACACATGTCAACACTGGGTCTGACAGACGGCCTCCAGGAGAGAGGCCCAAGCAACACGCGCCCCGAGAAGCGTCAGGCCACATGTCACTACTCAGTCTGACTGAGCGCCTCCAGGAGAGAGGCCCAAGTAAGATGCGCCCCGAGGAGCGTCTTGCCACGTGTCAACACTGGGTCTGATTGAGGGCCTTCTGGAGAGAGGCCCAAGCAAGACGCGCCCCGAGGAGCGTGTTGCCACATGTCAACACTGGGTCTGACTGAGGGCCCCCAGGAGAGAGGCCCAAATAAGACGCGCCCCGAGGAGCGTCTTGCCACATGTCAACACTGGGTCTGACTGAGGGCCTCCAGGAGAGAAGCCCAAGCAAGATGCGCCCCGAGGAGCGTCTTGCCACATGTCAGCACTCAGTCTGACTGAGTGCCTCCAGGAGAGAGCCCCAAGCAAGACGCGCCCCGAGGAGTGTCTTGCCACATGTCAACACTGGGTCTGACTGAGCGCCTCAAGGAGAGAGGCCCAAGCAAGACGCGCCCCGAGGAGCGTCTTGCCACATGTCAACACTGGGTCTGACTGAGCGCCTCCAGGAGAGAGGCCCAAGCAAGACGCGCCCCGAGGAGCGTCTTGCCACATGATGAACACTGGGTCTGACTGAGCGCCTCCAGGAGAGAGGCCCAAGCAAGACGTGCCCAGAGGAGCGTCTTGCAACATGTCAGCACTCGGTCTGACTGAGCGCCTCCAGGAGAGAGGCCCAAGCAAGACGCGCCCCGAGGAGGGTCTTGACACATGTCTCCTCTGGGTCTGACTGAGCGCCTCCAGGAGAGAGGCCCAAGAAAGACGTGCCCCGACGAGCATCTTGCCACATGTCAACACTGGGTCTGACTGAGTGCCTCCATGAGAGAAGCCCCAGCAAGACGCGCCCCGAGGAGCGTCTTGCCACATGTAAACACTGGGTCTGACTGAGCACCTCCAGGAGAGAGGCCCAAGCAAGACGCACCCCGAGGAGCGTCTTGCCACATGTCAACACTGGGTCTGACTGAGCGCCTCCAGGAGAGAGGCCCGAGGAGCGTCTTGCCACATGTCACCTCTGGGTCTGACTGAGCGCCTCCAGGAGAGAGGCGCAAGCAAGAAACGCCCGAGGAGCGTCTTGACACATGTCAACACTGGGTTTGACTGAGCGCCTCCAGGAGAGAGGCCCCAGCAAGACGCGCCCCGAGGAGCGTCTTGCCACATGTCAGCACTCGGTCTGACTGAGCGCCTCCATGAGAGAGGCCCAAGCAAGAAGCGCCCCGAGGAGCTTCTTGCCACATGTCAACAATGGGTCTGACTGAGGGCCTCCAGGAGAGAAGCCCCAGCAAGACGCGCCCCGAGGAGCGTCTTGCCACATGTCAACACTGGGTCTGACCGAGGGCCTCCAGGAGAGAAGCCCAAGCAAGAAGCGCCCCGAGGAGCGTCTTGCCACATGTCAACACTGGGTCTGACTGAGCGCCTCCAGGAGAGAGGCCCAAGCAAGACGCGCCCCGAGGAGGGTCTTGACACATGTCTCCTCTGGGTCTGACTGAGCGCCTCCAGGAGAGAGGCCCAAGCAAGACGTGCCCCGACGAGCATCTTGCCACATGTCAACACTGGGTCTGACTGAGTGCCTCCATGAGAGAAGCCCAAGCAAGACGCGCCCCGAGGAGTGTCTTGCCACATGTCAACACTGGGTCTGACTGAGCACCTCCAGGAGAGAGGCCCAAGCAAGACGCGCCCCGAGGAGCGTCTTGCCACATGTCAACACTGGGTCTGACTGAGCGCCTCCAGGAGAGAGGCCCGAGGAGCGTCTTGCCACATGTCACCTCTGGGTCTGGCTGAGCGCCTCCAGGAGAGAGGCGCAAGCAAGAAACGCCCGAGGAGCGTCTTGACACATGTCAACACTGGGTTTGACTGAGCGCCTCCAGGAGAGAGGCCCCAGCAAGACGCGCCCCGAGGAGCGTCTTGCCACATGTCAGCACTCGGTCTGACTGAGCGCCTCCAGGAGAGAGGCCCAAGCAAGAAGCGCCCCGAGGAGCTTCTTGCCACATGTCAACACTGGGTCTGACCGAGCGCCTCCAGGAGAGAGGCCCAAGCAAGACATGCCCCGAGGAGCGTCTTGACACATGTCAACACTGGGTCTGACTGAGGGCCTCCATGAGAGAAGCCCAAGCAAGACGCGCCCCGAGGAGAGTCTTGCCACATGTCAACACTGGGTCTGACAGAGGGCATCCAGGAGAGAGGTCCAAGCAACACGCCTCCCGAGGAGCATCTTGCCACATGTCAACACTGGGTCTGACTGAGTGCCTCCATGAGAGAAGCCCAAGCAAGACGCGCCCCGAGGAGAGTCTTGCCACATGTCAACACTGGGTCTGACAGAGGGCATCCAGGAGAGAGGCCCAAGCAATACGCGCCCCGAGGAGCGTCTTGCCACATGTCAACAATGGGTCTTACTGAGCGCCTCCAGGAGAGAGGCCCAAGCAATACGCGCCCCGAGGAGCGTTTTGCCACGTGTCAACACTGGGTCTGACTTAGCGCCTCCAGGAGAGAGGCCCAAGCAAGATGCGCCCCGAGGAGCGTCTTGCCACGTGTCACCACTGGGTCTGACTGAGCTCCTCCAGGAGAGAGGCCCATGCAAGACGCGCCCAGAGGAGCGTCTTGCCACGTGTCACCACTGGGTCTGATTGAGCACCTCCAGGAGAGAGGCCCCAGCAAGACGCGCCCCGAGGAGGGTCTTGACACATGTCTCCTCTGGGTCTGACTGAGCGCCTCCAGGAGAGAGGCCCAAGCAAGACGTGCCCCGACGAGCATCTTGCCACATGTCAACACTGGGTCTGACTGAGTGCCTCCATGAGAGAAGCCCAAGCAAGACGCGCCCCGAGGAGTGTCTTGCCACATGTCAACACTGGGTCTGACTGAGCACCTCCAGGAGAGAGGCCCAAGCAAGACGCGCCCCGAGGAGCGTCTTGCCACATGTCAACACTGGGTCTGACTGAGCGCCTCCAGGAGAGAGGCCCGAGGAGCGTCTTGCCACATGTCACCTCTGGGTCTGACTGAGCGCCTCCAGGAGAGAGGCGCAAGCAAGAAACGCCCGAGGAGCGTCTTGACACATGTCAACACTGGGTTTGACTGAGCGCCTCCAGGAGAGAGGACCCAGCAAGACGCGCCCCGAGGAGCGTCTTGCCACATGTCAGCACTCGGTCTGACTGAGCGCCTCCAGGAGAGAGGCCCAAGCAAGAAGCGCCCCGAGGAGCTTCTTGCAACATGTCAACAATGGGTCTGACTGAGGGCCTCCAGGAGAGAAGCCCAAGCAAGAAGCGCCCGGAGGAGCGTCTTGCCACATGTCAACACTGGGTCTGACCGAGCGCCTCCAGGAGAGAGGCCCAAGCAAGACATGCCCCGAGGAGCGTCTTGACACATGTCAACACTGGGTCTGACTGAGTGCCTCCATGAGAGAAGCCCCAGCAAGACGCGCCCCGAGGAGCGTCTTGCCACATGTCACTACTCGGTCTGACTGAGCGCCTCCAGGAGAGAGACCCAAGCAAGACGTGCCCCGAGGAGCGTCTTGCCACATGTCAACAATGGGTCTGACTGAGGGCCTCCAGGAGAGAAGCCCAAGCAAGAAGCGCCCCGAGGAGCGTCTTGCCACATGTCAACACTGGGTCTGACTGAGCGCCTCCAGGAGAGAGGCCCAAGCAAGACACGCCACGAGGAGCGTCTTGACACATGTCAACACTGGGTCTGACTGAGGGCCTCCATGAGAGAAGCCCAAGCAAGACGCGCCCCGAGGAGAGTCTTGCCACATGTCAACACTCGGTCTGACAGAGGGCATCCAGGAGAGAGGCCCAAGCAATACGCGCCCCGAGGAGCGTTTTGCCACGTGTCAACACTGGGTCTGACTTAGCGCCTCCAGGAGAGAGGCCCAAGCAAGATGCGCCCCGAGGAGCGTCTTGCCACGTGTCACCACTGGGTCTGACTGAGCTCCTCCAGGAGAGAGGCCCATGCAAGACGCGCCCAGAGGAGCGTCTTGCCACGTGTCACCACTGGGTCTGATTGAGCACCTCCAGGAGAGAGGCCCCAGCAAGACGCGCCCCGAGGAGCGTCTTGCCTTATGTCAGCACTCGGTCTGACTGAGCGCCTCCAGGAGAGAGGCCCAAGAAAGACGCGCCCCGAGGAGCGTCTTGCCACATGTCAACAATGGGTCTGACTGAGGGCCTCCAGGAGAGAGGCCCAAGCAAGACGCGCCCCGAGGAGCGACTTTCCACATGTCAGCAGTCGGTCTGACTGAGCGCCTCCAGGAGAGAGGCCATAGCAAGACGCGCCCCGAGGAGAGTCTTGCCACATGTCAACAATGGGTATGACTGAGGGCCTCCAGGAGAGAAGCCCAAGCAACACACGCCCCGAGGAGCGTCTTGACACATGTCAACACTGGGTCTGACAGAGGGCCTCCAGGAGAGAGGCCCAAGCAAGACGAGCCCCGAGGAGTGTCTTGCCACATGTCACCACTTGGTCTGACTGAGCGCCTCCAGGAGAGAGGCCCAAGCAACACGCGCCCCGAGGAGCGTCAGGCCACATGTCACTACTCAGTCTGACTGAGCGCCTCCAGGAGAGAGGCCCAAGTAAGACGCGCCCCGAGGAGCGTCTTGCCATGTGTCAACACTGGGTCTGATTGAGGGCCTTCTGGAGAGAGGCCCAAGCAAGACGTGCCCCGAGAAGCGTCTTGCCACATGTCAACAATGGGTCTGACTGAGTGCCTCCATGAGAGAAGCCCAAGCAAGACGCGCCCCGAGGAGCGTCTTGCCACATGTCAACACTGGGTCTGACTGAGCACCTCCAGGAGAGAGGCCCAAGCAAGACGCGCCCCGAGGAGCGTCTTGCCACATGTCATCACTGGGTCTGACTGAGCGCCTCCAGGAGAGAGGCCCGAGGAGCGTCTTGCTACATGTCACCTCTGGGTCTGACTGAGCGCCTCCAGGAGAGAGGCGCAAGCAAGAAACGCCCGAGGAGCGTCTTGACACATGTCAACACTGGGTTTGACTGAGCGCCTCCAGGAGAGAGGCCCCAGCAAGACGCGCCCCGAGGAGCGTCTTGCCACATGTCAGCACTCGGTCTGACTGAGCGCCTCCAGGAGAGAGGCCCAAGCAAGACGCGCCCCGAGGAGAGTCCTGCCACATGCCAACACTGGGTCTGACAGAGGGCATCCAGGAGAGAGGTCCAATCAACACGCCTCCCGAGGAGCATCTTGCCACATGTCAACACTGGGTCTGACTGAGTGCCTCCATGAGAGAAGCCCCAGCAAGACGCGCCCCGAGGAGCGTCTTGCCACATGTCACTACTCGGTCTGACTGAGCGCCTCCAGGAGAGAGACCCAAGCAAGACGTGCCCCGAGGAGCGTCTTGCCACATGTCAACAATGGGTCTGACTGAGGGCCTCCAGGAGAGAAGCCCAAGCAAGAAGCGCCCCGAGGAGCGTCTTGCCACATGTCAACACTGGGTCTGACTGAGCGCCTCCAGGAGAGAGGCCCAAGCAAGACACGCCCCGAGGAGCGTCTTGACACATGTCAACACTGGGTCTGACTGAGGGCCTCCATGAGAGAAGCCCAAGCAAGACGCGCCCCGAGGAGAGTCTTGCCACATGTCAACACTGGGTCTGACAGAGGGCATCCAGGAGAGAGGCCCAAGCAATACGCGCCCCGAGGAGCGTTTTGCCACGTGTCAACACTGGGTCTGACTTAGCGCCTCCAGGAGAGAGGCCCAAGCAAGATGCGCCCCGAGGAGCGTCTTGCCACGTGTCACCACTGGGTCTGACTGAGCTCCTCCAGGAGAGAGGCCCAAGCAAGACGCGCCCAGAGGAGCGTCTTGCCACGTGTCACCACTGGGTCTGATTGAGCACCTCCAGGAGAGAGGCCCCAGCAAGACGCGCCCCGAGGAGCGTCTTGCCTGATGTGTGCACTCGGTCTGACTGAGCGCCTCCAGAAGAGAGGCCCAAGCAAGACGCGCCCCGAGGAGCGTCTTGCCACATGTCAACAATGGGTCTGACTGAGGGCCTCCAGGAGAGAGGCCCAAGCAAGATGCGCCCGGAGGAGCGTCTTGCCACATGTCAACACTGGGTCTGACAGAGGGCCTCCAGGAGAGAAGCCCAAGCAAGAAGCGCCCGGAGGAGCGTCTTGCCACATGTCAACACTGGGTCTGACCGAGCGCCTCCAGGAGAGAGGCCCAAGCAAGACATGCCCCGAGGAGCGTCTTGACACATGTCAACACTGGGTCTGACTGAGGGCCTCCATGAGAGAAGCCCAAGCAAGACGCGCCCCAAGGAGAGTCTTGCCACATGTCAACACTGGGTCTGACAGAGGGCATCCAGGAGAGAGGTCCAAGCAACACGCCTCCCGAGGAGCATCTTGCCACATGTCAACACTGGGTCTGACTGAGTGCCTCCATGAGAGAAGCCCCAGCAAGACGCGCCCCGAGGAGCGTCTTGCCACATGTCACTACTCGGTCTGACTGAGCGCCTCCAGGAGAGAGACCCAAGCAAGACGTGCCCCGAGGAGCGTCTTGCCACATGTCAACAATGGGTCTGACTGAGGGCCTCCAGGAGAGAAGCCCAAGCAAGAAGCGCCCCGAGGAGCGTCTTGCCACATGTCAACACTGGGTCTGACTGAGCGCCTCCAGGAGAGAGGCCCAAGCAAGACACGCCACGAGGAGCGTCTTGACACATGTCAACACTGGGTCTGACTGAGGGCCTCCATGAGAGAAGCCCAAGCAAGACGCGCCCCGAGGAGAGTCTTGCCACATGTCAACACTGGGTCTGACAGAGGGCATCCAGGAGAGAGGCCCAAGCAATACGCGCCCCGAGGAGCGTTTTGCCACGTGTCAACACTGGGTCTGACTTAGCGCCTCCAGGAGAGAGGCCCAAGCAAGATGCGCCCCGAGGAGCGTCTTGCCACGTGTCACCACTGGGTCTGACTGAGCTCCTCCAGGAGAGAGGCCCATGCAAGACGCGCCCAGAGGAGCGTCTTGCCACGTGTCACCACTGGGTCTGATTGAGCACCTCCAGGAGAGAGGCCCCAGCAAGACGCGCCCCGAGGAGCGTCTTGCCTTATGTCAGCACTCGGTCTGACTGAGCGCCTCCAGGAGACAGGCCCAAGCAAGACGCGCCCCGAGGAGCGTCTTGCCATATGTCAACAATGGGTCTGACTGAGGGCCTCCAGGAGAGAGGCCCAAGCAAGACGCGCCCCGAGGAGCGTCTTTCCACATGTCAGCAGTCGGTCTGACTGAGCGCCTCCAGGAGAGAGGCCATAGCAAGACGCGCCCCGAGGAGAGTCTTGCCACATGTCAACAATGGGTATGACTGAGGGCCTCCAGGAGAGAAGCCCAAGCAACACACGCCCCGAGGAGCGTCTTGACACATGTCAACACTGGGTCTGACAGAGGGCCTCCAGGAGAGAGGCCCAAGCAAGACGAGCCCCGAGGAGTGTCTTGCCACATGTCACCACTTGGTCTGACTGAGCGCCTCCAGGAGAGAGGCCCAAGCAACACGCGCCCCGAGGAGCGTCAGGCCACATGTCACTACTCAGTCTGACTGAGCGCCTCCAGGAGAGAGGCCCAAGTAAGACGCGCCCCGAGGAGCGTCTTGCCATGTGTCAACACTGGGTCTGATTGAGGGCCTTCTGGAGAGAGGCCCAAGCAAGACTTGCCCCGAGAAGCGTCTTGCCACATGTCAACAATGGGTCTGACTGAGTGCCTCCATGAGAGAAGCCCAAGCAAGACGCGCCCCGAGGAGCGTCTTGCCACATGTCAACACTGGGTCTGACTGAGCACCTCCAGGAGAGAGGCCCAAGCAAGAGGCGCCCCGAGGAGCGTCTTGCCACATGTCATCACTGGGTCTGACTGAGCGCCTCCAGGAGAGAGGCCCGAGGAGCGTCTTGCTACATGTCACCTCTGGGTCTGACTGAGCGCCTCCAGGAGAGAGGCGCAAGCAAGAAACGCCCGAGGAGCGTCTTGACACATGTCAACACTGGGTTTGACTGAGCGCCTCCAGGAGAGAGGCCCCAGCAAGACGCGCCCCGAGGAGCGTCTTGCCACATGTCAGCACTCGGTCTGACTGAGCGCCTCCAGGAGAGAGGCCCAAGCAAGACGCGCCCCGAGGAGAGTCCTGCCACATGCCAACACTGGGTCTGACAGAGGGCATCCAGGAGAGAGGTCCAAGCAACACGCCTCCCGAGGAGCATCTTGCCACATGTCAACACTGGGTCTGACTGAGTGCCTCCATGAGAGAAGCCCCAGCAAGACGCGCCCCGAGGAGCGTCTTGCCACATGTCACTACTCGGTCTGACTGAGCGCCTCCAGGAGAGAGACCCAAGCAAGACGTGCCCCGAGGAGCGTCTTGCCACATGTCAACAATGGGTCTGACTGAGGGCCTCCAGGAGAGAAGCCCAAGCAAGAAGCGCCCCGAGGAGCGTCTTGCCACATGTCAACACTGGGTCTGACTGAGCGCCTCAAGGAGAGAGGCCCAAGCAAGACACGCCCCGAGGAGCGTCTTGACACATGTCAACACTGGGTCTGACTGAGGGCCTCCATGAGAGAAGCCCAAGCAAGACGCGCCCCGAGGAGAGTCTTGCCACATGTCAACACTGGGTCTGACAGAGGGCATCCAGGAGAGAGGCCCAAGCAATACGCGCCCCGAGGAGCGTTTTGCCACGTGTCAACACTGGGTCTGACTTAGCGCCTCCAGGAGAGAGGCCCAAGCAAGATGCGCCCCGAGGAGCGTCTTGCCACGTGTCACCACTGGGTCTGACTGAGCTCCTCCAGGAGAGAGGCCCAAGCAAGACGCGCCCAGAGGAGCGTCTTGCCACGTGTCACCACTGGGTCTGATTGAGCACCTCCAGGAGAGAGGCCCCAGCAAGACGCGCCCCGAGGAGCGTCTTGCCTTATGTCAGCACTCGGTCTGACTGAGCGCCTCCAGAAGAGAGGCCCAAGCAAGACGCGCCCCGAGGAGCGTCTTGCCACATGTCAACAATGGGTCTGACTGAGGGCCTCCAGGAGAGAGGCCCAAGCAAGATGCGCCCGGAGGAGCGTCTTGCCACATGTCAACACTGGGTCTGACAGAGGGCCTCCAGGAGAGAAGCCCAAGCAAGACGCGCCCCGAGGAGCGTCTTTCCACATGTCAGCAGTCGGTCTGACTGAGCGCCTCCAGGAGAGAGGCCAAAGCAAGACGCGCCCCGAGGAGAGTCTTGCCACATGTCAACAATGGGTATGACTGAGGGCCTCCAGGAGAGAAGCCCAAGCAAGACACGCCCCGAGGAGCGTCTTGACACATGTCAACACTGGGTCTGACAGAGGGCCTCCAGGAGAGAGGCCCAAGCAAGACGAGCCCCGAGGAGTGTCTTGCCACATGTGACCACTTGGTCTGACTGAGCGCCTCCAGGAGAGAGGCCCAAGCAACACGCGCCCCGAGGAGCGTCAGGCCACATGTCACTACTCAGTCTGACTGAGCGCCTCCAGGAGAGAGGCCCAAGTAAGACGCGCCCCGAGGAGCGTATTGCCATGTGTCAACACTGGGTCTGATTGAGGGCCTTCTGGAGAGAGGCCCAAGCAAGACGTGCCCCGAGAAGCGTCTTGCCACATGTCAACAATGGGTCTGACTGAGGACCTCCAGGAGAGAGGCCCAAGCAAGACGCGCCCAGAGGAGCGTCTTGCAACATGTCAGCACTCGGTCTGACTTAGCGCCTCCAGGAGAGAGGCCCAAGCAAGACGCGCCCCGAGGAGGGTCTTGACACATGTCTCCTCTGGGTCTGACTGAGCGCCTCCAGGAGAGAGGCCCAAGCAAGACGCGCCCCGAGGAGCGTCTTGCCACATGTCAACACTGGGTCTGACTGAGCGCCTCCAGGAGAGAGGCCCGAGGAGCGTCTTGCCACATATCACCTCTGGGTCTGACTGAGCGCCTCCAGGAGAGAGGCGCAAGCAAGAAACGCCCGAGGAGCGTCTTGACACATGTCAACACTGAGTTTGACTTAGCGCCTCCAGGAGAGAGGCCCCAGCAAGACGCGCCCCGAGGAGCGTCTTGCCACATGACAGCACTCGGTCTGACTGAGCGCCTCCAGGAGAGAGGCCCAAGCAAGAAGCGCCCCGAGGAGTTTCTTGCCACATGTCAACAATGGGTCTTACTGAGGGCCTCCAGGAGAGAGGCCCAAGCAAGACGCGCCCAGAGGAGCATCTTGCCACGTGTCACCACTGGGTCTGATTGAGCACCTCCAGGAGAGAGGCCCCAGCAAGACGCACCCCGAGGAGCGTCTTGCCTTATGTCAGCACTCGGTCTGACTGAGCGCCTCCAGGAGAGAGGCCGATGCAAGACGCGCCCGAGGAGCGTCTTGCCACATGTCACTACTCGGTCTAACTGAGCGCCTCCAGGAGAAAGGTCCAAGCAAGACGCGCCCCGAGGAGCGTCTTGCCACATGTCACTACTTGGTCTGACTGAGCACCTCCAGGAGAGAGGCCCAAGCAAGACGTGCCCCGAGGAGGGTCTTGCCACATGTCAACAATGGGTCTGACTGAGGGCCTCCAGGAGAGAAGCCCAAGCAAGATGCGCCCAGAAGAGCGTCTTGCCACATGTCAACACTGGGTCTGACTGAGCGCCTCCAGGAGAGAGGCCCAAGCAAGACACGCCCCGAGGAGCGTCTTGACACATGTCAACACTGGGTCGGACTGAGGGCCTTCTAGGAGAGAAGCCCAAGCAAGACGCGCCCCGAGGAGCGTCTTGCCACATGTCACTACTCGGTCTGACTGAGCGCCTCCAGGAGAGAGACCCAAGCAAGACGTGCCCCGAGGAGCGTCTTGCCACATGTCAACAATGGGTCTGACTGAGCGCCTCCAGGAGAGAGGCCCAAGCAAGACGCGCCCCGAGGAGCGTCTTGCCACATGTCAACAATGGGTCTGACTGAGGGCCTCCAGGAGAGAAGCCAAAGCAAGACGCGCCCCGAGGAGCTTCTTTCCACATGTCAACACTGGGTCTGACTGAGGGCCTCCATGAGAGAAGCCCAAGCAAGAAGCGCCCCGAGGAGTGTCTTGCCACATGTCAACACTGTGTCTGACTGAGCGCCTCCAGGAGAGAGGCCCAAGCAAGACGCGCCCCGAGGAGCGTCTTGCCACGTGTCAACACTGGGTCTGACTTAGCGCCTCCAGGAGAGAGGCCCAAGCAAGATGCGCCCCGAGGAGCGTCTTGCCACGTGTCACCACTGGGTCTGACTGAGGGCCTCCAGGAGAGAAGCCCAAGCAAGACGCGCCCCGAGGAGCTTCTTGCCACATGTCAGCACTCGGTCTGACTAAGCACCTCCAGTAGAGAGGCCAAAGCAAGACGCGCCCCGAGGAGCGTCTTGACACATGTCAACACTGGGTCTGACAGAGGGCCTCCATGACAGAGGCCCAAGCAAGACGCGCCCCGAGGAGTGTCTTGCCACCTGTCAACACTGGGTCTGACTGAGCGCCTCCAGGAGAGAGGCCCAAGCAAGACGCGCCCCGAGGAGCGTCTTGCCACGTGTCAACACTGGGTCTGACTTAGCGCCTCCAGGAGAGAGGCCCAAGCAAGATGCGCCCCGAGGAGCGTCTTGCCACGTGTCACCACTGGGTCTGACTGAGCTCCTCCAGGAGACAGGCCCAAGCAAGACGTGCCCCGAGAAGCGTCTTGCCACATGTCAACACTGGGTCTGACTGAGCGCCTCCAGGAGAGAGGCTCGAGGAGCGTCTTGCCACATGTCACCTCTGGGTCTGACTGAGCGCCTCCAGGAGAGAGGCCCAAGCAAGAAACGCCCGAGGAGCGTCTTGACACATGTGAACACTCGGTCTGACTGAGCGCCTCCAGGAGAGAGGCCAAAGCAAGACACGCCCCGAGGAGCGTCTTGACACATGTCAACACTGGGTCTGACAGAGGGCCTCCATGAGAGAGGCCCAAGCAAGACGCGCCCCGAGGAGTGTCTTGCCACGTGTCACCACTGGGTCTGATTGAGCACCTCCAGGACAGAGGCCCCAGCAAGACGCGCCCTGAGGAGCATCTTGCCTTATGTCAGCACTCAGTCTGACTGAGCACATCCAGGAGAGAGGCCCAAGCAAGACGCGCCCCGAGGAGCGTCTTGACACATGTCTCCTCTGGGTCTGACTGAGCGCCTCCAGGAGAGAGGCCCAAGCAAGACGTGCCCCGAGGAGCGTCTTGCCTTATGTCAGCACTCGGTCTGACTGAGCGCCTCCAGGAGAGAGGCCGATGCAAGACGCGCCCGAGGAGCGTCTTGCCACATGTCACTACTCAGTCTAACTGAGCGCCTCCAGGAGAAAGGTCCAAGCAAGACGCGCCCCGAGGAGCGTCTTGCCACATGTCACTACTTGGTCTGACTGAGCACCTCCAGGAGAGAGGCCCAAGCAAGACGTGCCCCGAGGAGCGTCTTGCCACATGTCAACAATGGGTCTGACTGAGGGCCTCCAGGAGAGAAGCCCAAGCAAGATGCGCCCAGAAGAGCGTCTTGCCACATGTCAACACTGGGTCTGACTGAGCGCCTCCAGGAGAGAGGCCCAAGCAAGACACGCCCCGAGGAGCGTCTTGACACATGTCAACACTGGGTCGGACTGAGGGCCTTCTAGGAGAGAAGCCCAAGCAAGACGCGCCCCGAGGAGCGTCTTGCCACATGTCACTACTCGGTCTGACTGAGCGCCTCCAGGAGAGAGACCCAAGCAAGACGTGCCCCGAGGAGCGTCTTGCCACATGTCAACAATGGGTCTGACTGAGCGCCTCCAGGAGAGAGGCCCAAGCAAGACGCGCCCCGAGGAGCGTCTTGACACATGTCAACACTTGGTCTGACAGAGGGCCTCCAGGAGAGAGGCCCAAGCAAGACGAGCCCCGAGGAGTGTCTTGCCACATGTCACCACTTGGTCTGACTGAGCGCCTCCAGGAGAGAGGCCCAAGCAACACGCGCCCCGAGGAGCGTCAGGCCACATGTCACTACTCAGTCTGACTGAGCGCCTCCAGGAGAGAGGCCCAAGTAAGACGCGCCCCGAGGAGCGTCTTGCCATGTGTCAACACTGGGTCTGATTGAGGGCCTTCTGGAGAGAGGCCCAAGCAAGACTTGCCCCGAGAAGCGTCTTGCCACATGTCAACAATGGGTCTGACTGAGTGCCTCCATGAGAGAAGCCCAAGCAAGACGCGCCCCGAGGAGCGTCTTGCCACATGTCAACACTGGGTCTGACTGAGCACCTCCAGGAGAGAGGCCCAAGCAAGACGCGCCCCGAGGAGCGTCTTGCCACATGTCATCACTGGGTCTGACTGAGCGCCTCCAGGAGAGAGGCCCGAGGAGCGTCTTGCTACATGTCACCTCTGGGTCTGACTGAGCGCCTCCAGGAGAGAGGCGCAAGCAAGAAACGCCCGAGGAGCGTCTTGACACATGTCAACACTGGGTTTGACTGAGCGCCTCCAGGAGAGAGGCCCCAGCAAGACGCGCCCCGAGGAGCGTCTTGCCACATGTCAGCACTCGGTCTGACTGAGCGCCTCCAGGAGAGAGGCCCAAGCAAGACGCGCCCCGAGGAGAGTCCTGCCACATGCCAACACTGGGTCTGACAGAGGGCATCCAGGAGAGAGGTCCAAGCAACACGCCTCCCGAGGAGCATCTTGCCACATGTCAACACTGGGTCTGACTGAGTGCCTCCATGAGAGAAGCCCCAGCAAGACGCGCCCCGAGGAGCGTCTTGCCACATGTCACTACTCGGTCTGACTGAGCGCCTCCAGGAGAGAGACCCAAGCAAGACGTGCCCCGAGGAGCGTCTTGCCACATGTCAACAATGGGTCTGACTGAGGGCCTCCAGGAGAGAAGCCCAAGCAAGAAGCGCCCCGAGGAGCGTCTTGCCACATGTCAACACTGGGTCTGACTGAGCGCCTCAAGGAGAGAGGCCCAAGCAAGACACGCCCCGAGGAGTGTCTTGACACATGTCAACACTGGGTCTGACTGAGGGCCTCCATGAGAGAAGCCCAAGCAAGACGCGCCCCGAGGAGAGTCTTGCCACATGTCAACACTGGGTCTGACAGAGGGCATCCAGGAGAGAGGCCCAAGCAATACGCGCCCCGAGGAGCGTTTTGCCACGTGTCAACACTGGGTCTGACTTAGCGCCTCCAGGAGAGAGGCCCAAGCAAGATGCGCCCCGAGGAGCGTCTTGCCACGTGTCACCACTGGGTCTGACTGAGCTCCTCCAGGAGAGAGGCCCAAGCAAGACGCGCCCAGAGGAGCGTCTTGCCACGTGTCACCACTGGGTCTGATTGAGCACCTCCAGGAGAGAGGCCCCAGCAAGACGCGCCCCGAGGAGCGTCTTGCCTTATGTCAGCACTCGGTCTGACTGAGCGCCTCCAGAAGAGAGGCCCAAGCAAGACGCGCCCCGAGGAGCGTCTTGCCACATGTCAACAATGGGTCTGACTGAGGGCCTCCAGGAGAGAGGCCCAAGCAAGATGCGCCCGGAGGAGCGTCTTGCCACATGTCAACACTGGGTCTGACAGAGGGCCTCCAGGAGAGAAGCCCAAGCAAGACGCGCCCCGAGGAGCGTCTTTCCACATGTCAGCAGTCGGTCTGACTGAGCGCCTCCAGGAGAGAGGCCAAAGCAAGACGCGCCCCGAGGAGAGTCTTGCCACATGTCAACAATGGGTATGACTGAGGGCCTCCAGGAGAGAAGCCCAAGCAAGACACGCCCCGAGGAGCGTCTTGACACATGTCAACACTGGGTCTGACAGAGGGCCTCCAGGAGAGAGGCCCAAGCAAGACGAGCCCCGAGGAGTGTCTTGCCACATGTGACCACTTGGTCTGACTGAGCGCCTCCAGGAGAGAGGCCCAAGCAACACGCGCCCCGAGGAGCGTCAGGCCACATGTCACTACTCAGTCTGACTGAGCGCCTCCAGGAGAGAGGCCCAAGTAAGACGCGCCCCGAGGAGCGTATTGCCATGTGTCAACACTGGGTCTGATTGAGGGCCTTCTGGAGAGAGGCCCAAGCAAGACGTGCCCCGAGAAGCGTCTTGCCACATGTCAACAATGGGTCTGACTGAGGGCCTCCAGGAGAGAAGCCCAAGCAAGACGCGCCCCGAGGAGCGTCTTGCCACATGTGATCACTGGGTCTGACTGAGCGCCTCCAGGAGAGAGGCCCAAGCAAGACGCGCCCAGAGGAGCGTCTTGCAACATGTCAGCACTCGGTCTGACTTAGCGCCTCCAGGAGAGAGGCCCAAGCAAGACGCGCCCCGAGGAGGGTCTTGACACATGTCTCCTCTGGGTCTGACTGAGCGCCTCCAGGAGAGAGGCCCAAGCAAGACGCGCCCCGAGGAGCGTCTTGCCACATGTCAACACTGGGTCTGACTGAGCGCCTCCAGGAGAGAGGCCCGAGGAGCGTCTTGCCACATATCACCTCTGGGTCTGACTGAGCGCCTCCAGGAGAGAGGCGCAAGCAAGAAACGCCCGAGGAGCGTCTTGACACATGTCAACACTGAGTTTGACTTAGCGCCTCCAGGAGAGAGGCCCCAGCAAGACGCGCCCCGAGGAGCGTCTTGCCACATGACAGCACTCGGTCTGACTGAGCGCCTCCAGGAGAGAGGCCCAAGCAAGAAGCGCCCCGAGGAGTTTCTTGCCACATGTCAACAATGGGTCTTACTGAGGGCCTCCAGGAGAGAGGCCCAAGCAAGACGCGCCCAGAGGAGCGTCTTGCCACGTGTCACCACTGGGTCTGATTGAGCACCTCCAGGAGAGAGGCCCCAGCAAGACGCACCCCGAGGAGCGTCTTGCCTTATGTCAGCACTCGGTCTGACTGAGCGCCTCCAGGAGAGAGGCCGATGCAAGACGCGCCCGAGGAGCGTCTTGCCACATGTCACTACTCGGTCTAACTGAGCGCCTCCAGGAGAAAGGTCCAAGCAAGACGCGCCCCGAGGAGCGTCTTGCCACATGTCACTACTTGGTCTGACTGAGCACCTCCAGGAGAGAGGCCCAAGCAAGACGTGCCCCGAGGAGCGTCTTGCCACATGTCAACAATGGGTCTGACTGAGGGCCTCCAGGAGAGAAGCCCAAGCAAGATGCGCCCAGAAGAGCGTCTTGCCACATGTCAACACTGGGTCTGACTGAGCGCCTCCAGGAGAGAGGCCCAAGCAAGACACGCCCCGAGGAGCGTCTTGACACATGTCAACACTGGGTCGGACTGAGGGCCTTCTAGGAGAGAAGCCCAAGCAAGACGCGCCCCGAGGAGCGTCTTGCCACATGTCACTACTCGGTCTGACTGAGCGCCTCCAGGAGAGAGACCCAAGCAAGACGTGCCCCGAGGAGCGTCTTGCCACATGTCAACAATGGGTCTGACTGAGCGCCTCCAGGAGAGAGGCCCAAGCAAGACGCGCCCCGAGGAGCGTCTTGCCACATGTCAACAATGGGTCTGACTGAGGGCCTCCAGGAGAGAAGCCAAAGCAAGACGCGCCCCGAGGAGCTTCTTTCCACATGTCAACAATGGGTCTTACTGAGGGCCTCCATGAGAGAAGCCCAAGCAAGACGCGCCCCGAGGAGTGTCTTGCCACATGTCAACACTGGGTCTGACTTAGCGCCTCCAGGAGAGAGGCCCAAGCAAGATGCGCCCCGAGGAGCGTCTTGCCACGTGTCACCACTGGGTCTGACTGAGGGCCTCCAGGAGAGAAGCCCAAGCAAGACGCGCCCCGAGGAGCTTCTTGCCACATGTCAGCACTCGGTCTGACTAAGCACCTCCAGTAGAGAGGCCAAAGCAAGACGCGCCCCGAGGAGCGTCTTGACACATGTCAACACTGGGTCTGACAGAGGGCCTCCATGACAGAGGCCCAAGCAAGACGCGCCCCGAGGAGTGTCTTGCCACCTGTCAACACTGGGTCTGACTGAGCGCCTCCAGGAGAGAGGCCCAAGCAAGACGCGCCCCGAGGAGCGTCTTGCCACGTGTCAACACTGGGTCTGACTTAGCGCCTCCAGGAGAGAGGCCCAAGCAAGATGCGCCCCGAGGAGCGTCTTGCCACGTGTCACCACTGGGTCTGACTGAGCTCCTCCAGGAGACAGGCCCAAGCAAGACGTGCCCCGAGAAGCGTCTTGCCACATGTCAACACTGGGTCTGACTGAGCGCCTCCAGGAGAGAGGCTCGAGGAGCGTCTTGCCACATGTCACCTCTGGGTCTGACTGAGCGCCTCCAGGAGAGAGGCCCAAGCAAGAAACGCCCGAGGAGCGTCTTGACACATGTGAACACTCGGTCTGACTGAGCGCCTCCAGGAGAGAGGCCAAAGCAAGACACGCCCCGAGGAGCGTCTTGACACATGTCAACACTGGGTCTGACAGAGGGCCTCCATGAGAGAGGCCCAAGCAAGACGCGCCCCGAGGAGTGTCTTGCCACGTGTCACCACTGGGTCTGATTGAGCACCTCCAGGACAGAGGCCCCAGCAAGACGCGCCCTGAGGAGCATCTTGCCTTATGTCAGCACTCAGTCTGACTGAGCACATCCAGGAGAGAGGCCCAAGCAAGACGCGCCCCGAGGAGCGTCTTGACACATGTATCCTCTGGGTCTGACTGAGCGCCTCCAGGAGAGAGGCCCAAGCAAGACGTGCCCCGAGGAGCGTCTTGCCTTATGTCAGCACTCGGTCTGACTGAGCGCCTCCAGGAGAGAGGCCGATGCAAGACGCGCCCGAGGAGCGTCTTGCCACATGTCACTACTCCGTCTAACTGAGCGCCTCCAGGAGAAAGGTCCAAGCAAGACGCGCCCCGAGGAGCGTCTTGCCACATGTCACTACTTGGTCTGACTGAGCACCTCCAGGAGAGAGGCCCAAGCAAGACGTGCCCCGAGGAGCGTCTTGCCACATGTCAACAATGGGTCTGACTGAGGGCCTCCAGGAGAGAAGCCCAAGCAAGATGCGCCCAGAAGAGCGTCTTGCCACATGTCAACACTGGGTCTGACTGAGCGCCTCCAGGAGAGAGGCCCAAGCAAGACACGCCCCGAGGAGCGTCTTGACACATGTCAACACTGGGTCGGACTGAGGGCCTTCTAGGAGAGAAGCCCAAGCAAGACGCGCCCCGAGGAGCGTCTTGCCACATGTCACTACTCGGTCTGACTGAGCGCCTCCAGGAGAGAGACCCAAGCAAGACGTGCCCCGAGGAGCGTCTTGCCACATGTCAACAATGGGTCTGACTGAGCGCCTCCAGGAGAGAGGCCCAAGCAAGACGCGCCCCGAGGAGCGTCTTGCCACATGTCAACACTGGGTCTGACTGAGGGCCTCCAGGAGAGAAGCCAAAGCAAGACGCGCCCCGAGGAGCTTCTTTCCACATGTCAACAATGGGTCTTACTGAGGGCCTCCATGAGAGAAGCCCAAGCAAGACGCGCCCCGAGGAGTGTCTTGCCACATGTCAACACTGTGTCTGACTGAGCGCCTCCAGGAGAGAGGCCCAAGCAAGACGCGCCCCGAGGAGCGTCTTGCCACGTGTCAACACTGGGTCTGACTTAGCGCCTCCAGGAGAGAGGCCCAAGCAAGATGCGCCCCGAGGAGCGTCTTGCCACGTGTCACCACTGGGTCTGACTGAGGGCCTCCAGGAGAGAAGCCCAAGCAAGACGCGCCCCGAGGAGCTTCTTGCCACATGTCAGCACTCGGTCTGACTAAGCACCTCCAGTAGAGAGGCCAAAGCAAGACGCGCCCCGAGGAGCGTCTTGACACATGTCAACACTGGGTCTGACAGAGGGCCTCCATGACAGAGGCCCAAGCAAGACGCGCCCCGAGGAGTGTCTTGCCACCTGTCAACACTGGGTCTGACTGAGCGCCTCCAGGAGAGAGGCCCAAGCAAGACGCGCCCCGAGGAGCGTCTTGCCACGTGTCAACACTGGGTCTGACTTAGCGCCTCCAGGAGAGAGGCCCAAGCAAGATGCGCCCCGAGGAGCGTCTTGCCACGTGTCACCACTGGGTCTGACTGAGCTCCTCCAGGAGACAGGCCCAAGCAAGACGTGCCCCGAGAAGCGTCTTGCCACATGTCAACACTGGGTCTGACTGAGCGCCTCCAGGAGAGAGGCTCGAGGAGCGTCTTGCCACATGTCACCTCTGGGTCTGACTGAGCGCCTCCAGGAGAGAGGCCCAAGCAAGAAACGCCCGAGGAGCGTCTTGACACATGTGAACACTCGGTCTGACTGAGCGCCTCCAGGAGAGAGGCCAAAGCAAGACACGCCCCGAGGAGCGTCTTGACACATGTCAACACTGGGTCTGACAGAGGGCCTCCATGAGAGAGGCCCAAGCAAGACGCGCCCCGAGGAGTGTCTTGCCACGTGTCACCACTGGGTCTGATTGAGCACCTCCAGGACAGAGGCCCCAGCAAGACGCGCCCTGAGGAGCATCTTGCCTTATGTCAGCACTCAGTCTGACTGAGCACATCCAGGAGAGAGGCCCAAGCAAGACGCGCCCCGAGGAGCGTCTTGACACATGTCTCCTCTGGGTCTGACTGAGCGCCTCCAGGAGAGAGGCCCAAGCAAGACGTGCCCCGAGGAGCGTCTTGCCACATGTCAGCACTCGGTCTGACTGAGCGCCTCCAGGAGAGAGGCCCAAGCAAGATGCGCCCGAAGGAGCGTCTTGCCACATGTCAACAATGGGTCTGACTGAGGGCCTCCAGGAGAGAGGCCCAAGCAAGAAACGCCCGAGGAGTGTCTTGACACATGTCAACACTGGGTCTGACTGAGCGCCTCCAGGAGAGAGGTCCAAGCAACACGCGCCCCGAGGAGCGTCTTGCCAAATGTGAACACTGGGTCTGACTGAGTGCCTCCATGAGAGAAGCCCCAGCAAGACGAGGAGCGTCTTGTCACATGTCACTACTCGGTCTGATTGAGCGCCTCCAGGAGAGAGGCCCAAGCAAGACGTGCCCCGAGGAGCGTCTTGTCACATGTCAACAATGGGTCTGACTGAGGGCCTCCAGGAGAGAAGCCCAAGCAAGACACGCCCCGAGGAGCGTCTTGACACATGTCAACACTGGGTGTGACTGAGGGCCTCCATGTGAGAAGCCCAAGCAAGACGCACCCCAAGGAGAGTCTTGCCACATGTCAACACTGGGTCTGACAGAGGGCATCCAGGAGAGAGGCCCAAGCAATACGCGCCCCGAGGAGCGTCTTGCCACATTTCAACAATGGGTCTGACTGAGGGCCTCCAGGAGAGAAGCCCAAGGAAGACGCGCCCCGAGGAACTTCTTGCCACATGTCAGCACTCGGTCTGACTGAGCGCCTCCAGGAGAGAGGCCAAAGCAAGATGCGCCCCGAGGAGCGTCTTGACACACGTCAACACTGGGTCTGACAGAGGGCCTCCATGAGAGAGGCCCAAGCAAGATGCGCCCCGAGGAGTGTCTTGCCACATGTCAACACTGGGTCTGACTTAGCGCCTCCAGGAGAGAGGCCCAAGCAAGACGCGCCCCGAGGAGCGTCGTGTCACATGTCCACACTGGGTCTGACTGAGCGCCTCCAGGAGAGAAGCCCCAGCAAGACGTGCCCCGAGGAGCGTCTTGCCACATGTCAGCACTCGGTCTGACTGAGCGCCTCCAGGAGAGAGGCCCAAGCAAGATAAGCCCCGAGGAGCATCTTGCCACATGTCAACGCTGGGTTTGACAGAGGGCCTCCAGGAGAGAGGCCCAAGCAAGACGTGCCCCGAGGAGCGTCTTGCCACATGTCACCTCTGGGTCTGACTGAGCGCCTCCAGGAGAGAGGCCCAAGCAAGACGCGCCCCGAGGAGCGTCTTGTCACATGTCAACACTGGGTCTGACTGAGCGCCTCCAGGAGAGAAGCCCCAGCAAGACGTGCCCCGAGGAGCGTCTTGCCACATGTCAGCACTCGGTCTGACTGAGCGCCTCCAGGAGAGAGGCCCAAGCAAGATGCGCCCGAAGGAGCGTCTTGCCACATGTCAACAATGGGTCTGACTGAGGGCCTCCAGGAGAGAAGCCCAAGCAAGATGCGCCCCGAGGAGCGTCTTGCCACATGTCAGCACTCGGTCTGACTGAGCGCCTCCAGGAGAGAGGGCCAAGCAAGACGCGCCCCGAGGAGCGTCTTGCCACATGTCAACGAAGGGTCTGACTGAGGGCCTCCAGGAGAGAAGCCCAAGCAAGACGCGCCCCGAGGAGCGTCTTGCCACATGTCAGCACTAGTTCTGACTGAGCGCCTCCAGGAGAGAGGCCCAAGCAAGACGCGCCCCGAGGAGCGTCTTGCCACATGTCAACACTGGGTCTGACTGAGCGCCTCCAGGAGAGAGGCCCAAGCAAGAAACGCCCGAGGATCGTCTTTACACATGTCAACACTGGGTCTGACTGATCGCCTCCCCAGGAGAGAGGCCCAAGCAAGACGCGCCCCGAGGAGCGTCTTGCCACATGTCAACACTGGGTCTGACTGAGCGCCTCCAGGAGAGAGGCCCAAGCAAGACGCGCCCCGAGGAGCGTCTAGACACATGTCTCCTCTGGGTCTGACTGAGCGCCTCCAGGAGAGAGGCCCAAGCAAGACGTGCCCCGAGGAGCGTCTTGCCACATGTCAGCACTCGGTCTGACTGAGCGCCTCCAGGAGAGAGGCCCAAGCAAGATGCGCCCGAAGGAGCGTCTTGCCACATGTCAACAATGGGTCTGACTGAGGGCCTCCAGGAGAGAGGCCCAAGCAAGAAACGCCTGAGGAGCGTCTTGCCACATGTCAACACTGGGTCTGACTGAGCGCCTCCAGGAGAGAGTCCCAAGCAAGACACGCCCCGAGGAGCGTCTTGACACATGTCAACACTGGGTCTGACTGAGGGCCTCCATGTGAGAAGCCCAAGCAAGACGCGCCCCAAGGAGAGTCTTGCCACATGTCAACACTGGGTCTGACAGAGGGCATCCAGGAGAGAGGCCCAAGCAATACTCGCCCCAAGGAGCGTCTTGCCACATGTCAACAATGGGTCTGACTGAGGGCCTCCAGGAGAGAAGCCCAAGGAAGACGCGCCCCGAGGAGCTTCTTGCCACATGTCAGCACTCGGTCTGACTGAGCGCCTCCAGGAGAGAGGCCCAAGCAAGATGCGCCCGAAGGAGCGTCTTGCCACAAGTCAACAATGGGTCTGACTGAGGGCCTCTAGGAGAGAGGCCCAAGCAAGAAACACCTGAGGAGTGTCTTGACACATGTCAACACTGGGTCTGACTGAGCGCCTCCAGGAGAGAGGTCCAAGCAACACGCGCCCCGAGGAGCGTCTTGCCAAATGTCAACACTGTGTCTGACTGAGTGCCTCCATGAGAGAAGCCCCAGCAAGACGCGCCCCGAGGAGCGTCTTGTCACATGTCACTACTCGGTCTGACTGAGCGCCTCCAGGAGAGAGGCCCAAGCAAGACGTGCCCCGAGGAGCGTCTTGTCACATGTCAACAATGGGTCTGACTGAGGGCCTCCAGGAGAGAAGCCCAAGCAAGACACGCCCCGAGGAGCGTCTTGACACATGTCAAACCTGGGTCTGACTGAGGGCCTCCATGAGAGAGGCCCAAGCAAGACGCGCCCCGAGGAGCGTCTTGCCACATGTCAACAATGGGTCTGACTGAGGGCCTCCAGGAGAGAAGCCCAAGCAACACGCGGCCCGAGGAGCGTCTTGCCAAATGTCAACACTGGGTCTGACTGAGCGCCTCAGGGAGAGAGGTCCAAGCAAAACGCACCCCGAGGAGCGTCTTGCCACATGTCACTACTCGGTCTGACTGAGCGCCTCAGGGAGAGAGGTCCAAGCAAGACGCGCCCCGAGGAGCGTCTTGCCACATATCAACACTGGGTCTGACTGAGTGCCTCCATGAGAGAAGCCCCAGCAAGACGCGCCCTGAGGAGCGTCTTGCCACATGTCACTACTCGGTCTGTTTGAGCGCCTCCAGGAGAGAGGCCCAAGCAAGATGTGCCCCGAGGAGCGTCTTGCCACATGTCAACAATGGGTCTGACTGAGGGCCTCCAGGAGAGAAGCCCAAGCAAGACGCGCCCCGAGGAGCGTCTTGCCACATGTCAACACTGGGTCTGAATGAGCGCCTCCAGGAGAGAGGCCCAAGCAAGACACGCCCCGAGGAGCGTCTTGACACATGTCAAACCTGGGTCTGACTGAGGGCCTCCATGAGAGAGGCCCAAGCAAGACGCGCCCCGAGGAGCGTCTTGCCACATGTCAACAATGGGTCTGACTGAGGGCCTCCAGGAGAGAAGCCCAAGCAACACGCGGCCCGAGGAGCGTCTTGACACATGTCAACACTGGGTCTGACAGAGGGCCTCCATGAGAGAGGCCCAAGCAAGACGCGCCCCGAGAAGTGTCTTGCCAAATGTCACCACTTGGTCTGACTGAGCGCCTCCAGGAGAGAGGCCCAAGCAACACGCGCCCCGAGGAGCGTCAGGCCACATGTCACTACTCAGTCTGACTGAGCGCCTCCAGGAGAGAGGCCCAAGCAAGACGCGCCCCGAGGAGTGTCTTGCCACATGTCACCACTTGGTCTGACTGAGCGCCTCCAGGAGAGAGGCCCAAGCAACACGCGCCCCGAGGAGCGTCAGGCAACATGTCACTACTCAGTCTGACTGAGCGCCTCCAGGAGAGAGGCCCAAGCAACACGCTCCCCGAGGAGCGTCAGGCCACATGTCACTACTCAGTCTGACTGAGCGCCTCCAGGAGAGAGGCCCAAGCAAGACGCACCCCGAGGAGCGTCTTGCCACGTGTCAACAATGGGTCTGATTGAGGGCCTTCTGGAGAGAGGCCCAAGCAAGACGAGCCCCGAGGAGCTTCTTGCCACATGTCAACAATGGTTCTTACTGAGGGCCTCCAGGAGAGAAGCCCAAGCAAGACGCGCCCCGAGGAGCTTCTTGCCACATGTCAGCACTCGGTGTGACTGAGCGCCTCCAGGAGAGAGGCCAAAGCAAGACGCGCCCCGAGGAGTGTCTTGCCAAATGTCAACACTGGGTCTGACTGAGTGCCTCAGGGAGAGAGGTCCAAGCAAGACGCGCCCCGAGGAGCGTCTTGCCACATGTCACTACTCGGTCTGACTGAGCGCGTCAGGGAGAGAGGTCCAAGCAAGACGCGCCCCGAGGAGCGTCTTGCCACATATCAACACTGGGTCTGACTGAGTGCCTCCATGGGAGAAGCCCCAGCAAGACGCGCCCCGAGGAGCGTCTTGCCACATGCCACTACTCGGTCTGTTTGAGCGCCTCCAGGAGAGAGGCCCAAGCAAGACGTGCCCCGAGGAGCGTCTTGCCACATGTCAACAATGGGTCTGACTGAGGGCCTCCAGGAGAGAAGCCCAAGCAAGACGCGCCCCGAGGAGCGTCTTGCCACATGTCAACACTGGGTCTGAATGAGCGCCTCCAGGAGAGAGGCCCAAGCAAGACACGCCCCGAGGAGCGTCTTGACACATGTCAAACCTGGGTCTGACTGAGGGCCTCCATGAGAGAAGCCCAAGCAAGACGCGCCCCGAGGAGAGTCTTGCCACATGTCAACACTCGGTCTGACAGAGGGCATCCAGGAGAGAGGCCCAAGCAATACGCGCACCGAGGAGCGTCTTGCCACATGCCACCACTGGGTCTGACTGAGTGCCTCCAGGAGAGAGGCCCAACCAAGACGCGCCCTGAGGAGCGTCTTGTCACATGTCAACACTGGGTCTTTCTGAGCGCCTCCAGGAGAGAAGCCCAAGCAAGACGCGCCCCGAGGAGCGTCTTTCCACATGTCAGCACTCGGTCTGACTGAGCGCCTCCAGGAGAGAGGCCCAAGCAAGACGCGCCCCGAGGAGCGACTTGCAACATAACAACAATGGGTCTGACTGAGGGCCTCCAGGAGAGAAGCCCAAGCAACACGCGGCCCGAGGAGCGTCTTGCCACTTGTCAGCACTCGGTCTGACTGAGCGCCTCCAGGAGAGAGGCCAAAGCAAGACGCGCCCCGAGGAGCGTCTTGCCACATGTCAACAATGGGTCTGACTGAGGGCCTCCAGGAGAGAAGCCCAAGCAAGACACGCCCCGAGGAGCGTCTTGCCACATGTCAACACTGGGTCTGAATGAGCGCCTCCAGGAGAGAGGCCCAAGCAAGACACGCCCCGAGGAGCGTCTTGACACATGTCAAACCTGGGTCTGACTGAGGGCCTCCAGGAGAGAAGCCCAAGCAACACGCGGCCCGAGGAGCGTCTTGCCACATGTCAGCACTCGGTCTGACTGAGCGCCTCCAGGAGAGAGGCCAAAGCAAGACGCGCCCCGAGGAGCGTCTTGACACATGTCAACACTTGGTCTGACAGAGGGCCTCCATGAGAGAGGCCCAAGCAAGACGCGCCCCGAGAAGTGTCTTGCCAAATGTCACCACTTGGTCTGACTGAGCGCCTCCAGGAGAGAGGCCCAAGCAACACGCACCCCGAGGAGCGTCAGGCCACATGTCACTACTCAGTCTGACTGAGCGCCTCCAGGAGAGAGGCCCAAGCAAGACGCGCCCCGAGGAGCGTCTTGCCACATGTCACCACTTGGTCTGACTGAGCGCCTCCAGGAGAGAGGCCCAAGCAACACGCGCCCCGAGGAGCGTCAGGCAACATGTCACTACTCAGTCTGACTGAGCGCTTCCAGGAGAGAGGCCCAAGCAACACGCTCCCCGAGGAGCGTCAGGCCACATGTCACTACTCAGTCTGACTGAGCGCCTCCAGGAGAGAGGCCCAAGCAAGACGCACCCCGAGGAGCGTCTTGCCACGTGTCAACAATGGGTCTGATTGAGGGCCTTCTGGAGAGAGGCCCAAGCAAGACGCGCCCCGAGGAGCTTCTTGCCACATGTCAACACTCAGTCTGACTGAGCGCCTCCAGGAGAGAGGCCAAAGCAAGACGCCCCCCGAGGAGCGTCTTGACACATGACAACACTGGGTCTGACAGAGGGCCTCCATGAGAGAGGGCCAAGCAAGACGCGCCCCGAGGAGTGTCTTGCCAAATGTCAACACTGGGTCTGACTGAGCGCCTCAGGGAGAGAGGTCCAAGCAAGACGCGCCCCGAGGAGCGTCTTGCCACATGTCACTACTCGGTCTGACTGAGCGCCTCAGGGAGAGAGGTCCAAGCAAGACGCGCCCCGAGGAGCGTCTTGCCACATATCAACACTGGGTCTGACTGAGTGCCTCCATGAGAGAATCCCCAGCAAGACGCGCCCCGAGGAGCGTCTTGCCACATGTCACTACTCGGTCTGTTTGAGCGCCTCCAGGAGAGAGGCCCAAGCAAGACGTGCCCCGAGGAGCGTCTTGCCACATGTCAACAATGGGTCTGACTGAGGGCCTCCAGGAGAGAAGCCCAAGCAAGACGCGCCCCGAGGAGCGTCTTGCCGCATGTCAACACTGGGTCTGAATGAGCGCCTCCAGGAGAGAGGCCCAAGCAAGACACGCCCCGAGGAGCGTCTTGACACATGTCAAACCTGGGTCTAACTGAGGGCCTCCATGAGAGAAGCCCAAGCAAGACGCGCCCCGAGGAGAGTCTTGCCACATGTCAACACTCGGTCTGACAGAGGGCATCCAGGAGAGAGGCCCAAGCAATACGCGCCCCGAGGAGCGTCTTGCCACATGTCACCACTGGGTCTGACTGAGCGCCTCCAGGAGAGAGGCCCAACCAAGACGCGCCCTGAGGAGCGTCTTGTCACATGTCAACACTGGGTCTTTCTGAGCGCCTCCAGGAGAGAAGCCCAAGCAAGACGCGCCCCGAGGAGCGTCTTTCCACATGTCAGCACTCGGTCTGACTGAGCGCCTCCAGGAGAGAGGCCCAAGCAAGACGCGCCCAAAGGAGCGTCTTGCAACATAACAACAATGGGTCTGACTGAGGGCCTCCAGGAGAGAAGCCCAAGCAACACGCGGCCCGAGGAGCGTCTTGTCACTTGTCAGCACTCGGTCTGACTGAGCGCCTCCAGGAGAGAGGCCAAAGCAAGATGCGCCCCGAGGAGCGTCTTGCCACTTGTCAACAATGGGTATGACTGAGGGCCTCCAGGAGAGAAGCCCAAGCAAGACACGCCCCGAGGAGCGTCTTGACACATGTCAACACTGGGTCTGACAGAGGGCCTCCAGGAGAGAGGCCCAAGCAAGACGCGCCCCGAGGAGTGTCTTGCCACATGTCACCACTTGGTCTGACTGAGCGCCTCCAGGAGAGAGGCCCAAGCAACACGCGCCCCGAGGAGCGTCAGGCCACATGTCACTACTCAGTCTGACTGAGCGCCTCCAGGAGAGAGGCCCAAGCAAGACGCGCCCCGAGGAGCGTCTTGCCACGTGTCAACACTGGGTCTGATTGAGGGCCTTCTGGAGAGAGGCCCAAGCAAGACGCGCCCCGATGAGCGTCTTGCCACATGTCAACAATGGTTCTTACTGAGGGCCTCCGGGAGAGAAGCCCAAGCAAGACGCGCCCCGAGGAGCTTCTTGCCACATGTCAGCACTCGGTCTGACTGAGCGCCTCCAGGAGAGAGGCCAAAGCAAGACGCCCCCCGAGGAGCGTCTTGACACATATCAACACTGGGTCTGACAGAGGGCCTCCATGAGAGAGGCCCAAGCAAGACGCGCCCCGAGGAGCGTCTTGCCACATGTCACTACTCGGTCTCACTGAGCGCCTCAGGGAGAGAGGTCCAAGCAAGACGTGCCCCGAGGAGCGTCTTTCCACATGTCACTACTCGGTCTGTTTGAGCGCCTCCAGGAGAGAGGCCCAAGCAAGACGTGCCCCGAGGAGCGTCTTGCCACATGTCAACAATGGGTCTGACTGAGGGCCTCCAGGAGAGAAGCCCAAGCAAGACGCGCCCCGAGGAGCGTCTTGCCACATGTCAACACTGGGTCTGACTGAGCGCCTCCAGGAGAGAGGCCCAAGCAAGACACGGCCCGAGGAGCGTCTTGACACATGTCAACACTGGGTCTGACTGAGGGCCTCCATGAGAGAAGCCGAAGCAAGACACGCCCCGAGGAGAGTCTTGCCACATGTCAACACTCGGTCTGACAGAGGGCATCCAGGAGAGAGGCCATAGCAAGACGCGCCCCGAGGAGTGTCTTGCCACATGTCACCACTGGGTCTGACTGAGCGCCTCCGGGAGAGAGGCCCAAGCAAGACGCGCCCCGAGGAGCGTCTTGTCACATGTCAACACTGGGTCTTTCTGAGCGCCTCCAGGAGAGAAGCCCAAGCAAGACACGCCCCGAAGAGTGTCTTGCCACATGTCACCACTGGGTCTGACTGAGCGCCTCCAGGAGAGAGGCCCAAGCAAGACGCGCCCCGAGGAGCGTCTTGTCACATGTCAACACTGGGTCTTTCTGAGCGCCTCCAGGAGAGAAGCCCAAGCAAGACGCGCCCCGAGGAGCGTCTTTCCACATGTCAGCACTCGGTCTGACTGAGCGCCTCCAGGAGAGAGGCCAAAGCAAGACGCGCCCCGAGGAGAGTCTTGCCACATGTCAACAATGGGTATGACTGAGGGCCTCCAGGAGAGAAGCCCAATCAAGACACGCCCCGAGGAGCGTCTTGACACATGTCAACACTGGGTCTGACAGAGGGCCTCCAGGAGAGAGGCCCAAGCAAGACGCGCCCCGAGGAGTGTCTTGCCACATGTCACCACTTGGTCTGACTGAGCGCCTCCAGGAGAGAGGCCCAAGCAAGACGCGCCCCGAGGAGCGTCAGGCCACATGTCACTACTCAGCCTGACTGAGCGCCTCCAGGAGAGAGGCCCAAGTAAGACGCGCCCCGAGGAGCGTCTTGCCACGTGTCAACACTGGGTCTGATTGAGGGCCTTCTGGAGAGAGGCCCAAGCAAGACGCGCCCCGAGGAGCGTGTTGCCACATGTCAACACTGGGTCTGACTGAGCGCCTCCAGGAGAGAGGCCCAAGCAAGACGCGCCCCGAGGAGCGTCTTGTCACATGTCAACACTGGGTCTTTCTGAGCGCCTCCAGGAGAGAAGCCCAAGCAAGACGCGCCCCGAGGAGCGTCTTTCCACATGTCAGCACTCGGTCTGACTGAGCGCCTCCAGGAAAGAGGCCAAAGCAAGACACGCCCCGAGGAGTGTCTTGCCACATGTCACCACTTGGTCTGACTGAGCGCCTCCAGGAGAGAGGCCAATGCAACACGCGCCCCGAGAAGCGTCAGGCCACATGTCACTACTCAGTCTGACTGAGCGCCTCCAGGAGAGAGGCCCAAGTAAGACGCGCCCCGAGGAGCGTCTTGCCACGTGTCAACACTGGGTCTGATTGAGGGCCTTCTGGAGAGAGGCCCAAGCAAGACGCGCCCCGAGGAGCGTGTTGCCACATGTCAACACTGGGTCTGACTGAGGGCCTCCAGGAGAGAGGCCCAAATAAGACGCGCCCCGAGCAGCGTCTTGCCACATGTCAGCACTCAGTCTGACTGAGCGCCTCCAGGAGAGAGGCCCAAGCAAGACGCGCCCAGAGGAGCGTCTTGCCACATGTCAACACTGGGTCAGACTGAGCGCCTCCAGGGGAGAGGCCCAAGCAAGACGCGCCCCGAGGAGCGTCTTGCCACATGTCAACACTGGGTCTGACTGAGCGCCTCCAGGAGAGAGGCCCAAGCAAGACGCGCCCCGAGGAGCGTCTTGCCACATGTGAACACTGGGTCTGACTGAGCACCTCCAGGAGAGAGGCCCAAGCAAGACGCGCCCAGAGGAGCGTCTTGCAACATGTCAGCACTCGGTCTGACTGAGCGCCTCCAGGAGAGAGGCCCAAGCAAGACGCGCCCCGAGGAGGGTCTTGACACATGTCTCCTCTGGGTCTGACTGAGCGCCTCCAGGAGAGAGGCCCAAGCAAGACGTGCCCCGACGAGCATCTTGCCACATGTCAACACTGGGTCTGACTGAGTGCCTCCATGAGAGAAGCCCCAGCAAGACGCGCCCCGAGGAGCGTCTTGCCACATGTCAACACTGGGTCTGACTGAGCACCTCCAGGAGAGAGGCCCAAGCAAGACGCGCCCCGAGGAGCGTCTTGCCACATGTCAACACTGGGTCTGACTGAGCGCCTCCAGGAGAGAGGCCCGAGGAGCGTCTTGCCACATGTGACCTCTGGGTCTGACTGAGCGCCTCCAGGAGAGAGGCGCAAGCAAGAAACGCCCGAGGAGCGTCTTGACACATGTCAACACTGGGTTTGACTGAGCGCCTCCAGGAGAGAGGCCCCAGCAAGACGCGCCCCGAGGAGCGTCTTGCCACATGTCAGCACTCGGTCTGACTGAGCGCCTCCAGGAGAGAGGCCCAAGCAAGAAGCGCCCCGAGGAGCTTCTTGCCACATGTCAACAATGGGTCTGACTGAGGGCCTCCAGCAGAGAAGCCCAAGCAAGACGCACCCCGAGGAGCGTCTTGCCACATGTCAACACTGTGTCTGACTGAGTGCCTCCATGAGAGAAGCCCCAGCAAGACGCGCCCCGAGGAGCGACTTGCCACATTTCACTACTCGGTCTGACTGAGCGCCTCCAGGAGAGAGACCCAAGCAAGACGTGCCCCGAGGAGCGTCTTGCCACATGTCAACAATGGGTCTGACTGAGGGCCGCCAGGAGAGAGGCCCAAGCAAGAAGCGCCCCGAGGAGCGTCTTGCCACATGTCAACACTGGGTCTGACTGAGCGCCTCCAGGAGAGAGGCCCAAGCAAGACACGCCCTGAGGAGCGTCTTGACACATGTCAACACTGGGTCTGAATGAGGGCCTCCATGACAGAAGCCCAAGCAAGACGCGCCCCGAGGAGAGTCTTGCCACATGTCACCACTGGGTCTGACAGAGGGCATCCATGAGAGAGGTCCAAGCAACACGCGCCCCGAGGAGCATCTTGCCACATGTCAACACTGGGTCTGACTGAGTGCCTCCATGAGAGAAGCCCCAGCAAGATGCGCCCCGAGGAGCGTCTTGCCACATGTCAACACTGGGTCTGACCGAGGGCCTCCAGGAGAGAAGCCCAAGCAAGAAGCGCCCCGAGGAGCGTCTTGCCACATGTCATCACTGGGTCTGACTGAGCGCCTCCAGGAGAGAGGCCCAAGCAAGACGCGCCCCGAGGAGGGTTTTGACACATGTCTCCTCTGGGTCTGACTGAGCGCCTCCAGGAGAGAGGCCCAAGCAAGACGTGCCCCGACGAGCATCTTGCCACATGTCAACACTGGGTCTGACTGAGTGCCTCCATGAGAGAAGCCCCAGCAAGACGCGCCCCGAGGAGCGTCTTGCCACATGTCAACACTGGGTCTGACTGAGCACCTCCAGGAGAGAGGCCCAAGCAAGACGCGCCCCGAGGAGCGTCCTGCCACATTTCAACACTGGGTCTGACTGACCGCCTCCAGGAGAGAGGCCCGAGGAGCGTCTTGCCACATGTCACCTTTGGGTCTGACTGAGCGCCTCCAGGAGAGAGGCGCAAGCAAGAAACGCCCGAGGAGCGTCTTGACACATGTCAACACTGGGTTTGACTGAGCGCCTCCAGGAGAGAGGCCCCAGCAAGACGCGCCCCGAGGAGCGTCTTGCCACATGTCAGCACTCGGTCTGACTGAGCGCCTCCAGGAGAGAGGCCCAAGCAAGAAGCGCCCCGAGGAGCTTCTTGCCACATGTCAACAATGGGTCTGACTGAGGGCCTCCAGGAGAGAAGCCCAAGCAAGTCGCGCCCCGAGGAGCGTCTTGCCACATGTCAACACTGGGTCTGACTGAGTGCCTCCATGAGAGAAGCCCCAGCAAGACGTGCCCCGAGGAGCGTCTTGCCACATGTCAACAATGGGTCTGACTGAGGGCCTCCAGGAGAGAAGCCCAAGCGAGAAGCGCCCCGAGGAGCGTCTTGCCACATGTCAACACTGGGTCTGACTGAGCGCCTCCAGGAGAGAGGCCCAAGCAAGACATGCCCCGAGGAGCGTCTTGACACATGTCAACACTGGGTCTGACTGAGGGCCTCCATGAGAGAAGCCCAAGCAAGACGCGCCCCGAGGAGAGTCTTGCCACATGTCAACACTGGGTCTGACAGAGGGCATCCAGGAGAGAGGTCCAAGCAACACGCGCCCCGAGGAGCATCTTGCCACATGTCAACACTGGGTCTGACTGAGTGCCTCCATGAGAGAAGCCCCAGCAAGACGCGCCCCGAGGAGCGTCTTGACACATGTCAACACTGGGTCTGACTGAGGGCCTCCAAGAGAGAAGCCCAAGCAAGACACGCCCCGAGGAGCGTCTTGACACATGTCAACACTGGGTCTGACTGAGGGCCTCCATGAGAGAAGCCGAAGCAAGACACGCCCCGAGGAGAGTCTTGCCACATGTCAACACTCGGTCTGACAGAGGGCATCCAGGAGAGAGGCCCAAGCAATACGCGCCCCGAGGAGCGTCTTGCCACATGTCACCACTGGGTCTGACTGAGCGCCTCCAGGAGAGAGGCCCAACCAAGATGCGCCCTGAGGAGCGTCTTGCCACATGCCAACACTGGGTCTGACAGAGGGCCTCCAGGAGAGAGGCCCAAGCAAGACGCGCCCCGAGGAGTGTCTTGCCACATGTCACCACTGGGTCTGACTGAGCGCCTCCAGGAGAGAGGCCCAAGCAAGACGCGCCCCGAGGAGCGTCTTGTCACATGTCAACACTGGGTCTTTCTGAGCGCCTCCAGGAGAGAAGCCCAAGCAAGACGCGCCCCGAGGAGCTTCTTTCCACATGTCAGCACTCGGTCTGACTGAGCGCCTCCAGGAGAGAGGCCAAAGCAAGACGCGCCCCGAGGAGAGTCTTGCCACATGTCAACAATGGGTATGACTGAGGGCCTCCAGGAGAGAAGCCCAATCAAGACACGCCCTGAGGAGCGTCTTGACACATGTCAACACTGGGTCTGACAGAGGGCCTCCAGGAGAGAGGCCCAAGCAAGACGCGCCCCGAGGAGTGTCTTGCCACATGTCACCACTTGGTCTGACTGAGCGCCTCCAGGAGAGAGGCCCAAGCAACACGCGCCCCGAGGAGCGTCAGGCCACATGTCACTACTCAGTCTGACTGAGCGCCTCCAGGAGAGAGGCCCAAGTAAGACGCGCCCCGAGGAGCGTCTTGCCACGTGTCAACACTGGGTCTGATTGAGGGCCTTCTGGAGAGAGGCCCAAGCAAGATGCGCCCCGAGGAGCGTGTTGCCACATGTTAACACTGGGTCTGACTGAGCGCCTCCAGGAGAGAGGCCCAAGCAAGACGCGCCCCGAGGAGCGTCTTGTCACATGTCAACACTGGGTCTTTCTGAGCACCTCCAGGAGAGAAGCCCAAGCAAGACGCGCCCCGAGGAGCGTCTTTCCACATGTCAGCACTCGGTCTGACTGAGCGCCTCCAGGAGAGAGGCCAAAGCAAGACGCGCCCCGAGGAGAGTCTTGCCACATGTCAACAATGGGTATGACTGAGGGCCTCCAGGAGAGAAGCCCAAGCAAGACACGCCCCGAGGAGCGTCTTGACACATGTCAACACTGGGTCTGACAGACGGCCTCCAGGAGAGAGGCCCAAGCAACACGCGCCCCGAGAAGCGTCAGGCCACATGTCACTACTCAGTCTGACTGAGCGCCTCCAGGAGAGAGGCCCAAGTAAGACGCGCCCCGAGGAGCGTCTTGCCACGTGTCAACACTGGGTCTGATTGAGGGCCTTCTGGAGAGAGGCCCAAGCAAGACGCGCCCCGAGGAGCGTGTTGCCACATGTCAACACTGGGTCTGACTGAGGGCCCCCAGGAGAGAGGCCCAAATAAGACGCGCCCCGAGGAGCGTCTTGCCACATGTCAACACTGGGTCTGACTGAGGGCCTCCAGGAGAGAAGCCCAAGCAAGATGCGCCCCGAGGAGCGTCTTGCCACATGTCAGCACTCAGTCTGACTGAGTGCCTCCAGGAGAGAGGCCCAAGCAAGACGCGCCCCGAGGAGTGTCTTGCCACATGTCAACACTGGGTCTGACTGAGCGCCTCCAGGAGAGAGGCCCAAGCAAGACGTGCCCCGACGAGCATCTTGCCACATGTCAACACTGGGTCTGACTGAGTGCCTCCATGAGAGAAGCCCAAGCAAGACGCGCCCCGAGGAGTGTCTTGCCACATGTCAACACTGGGTCTGACTGAGCACCTCCAGGAGAGAGGACCAAGCAAGACGCGCCCCGAGGAGCGTCTTGCCACATGTCAACACTGGGTCTGACTGAGCGCCTCCAGGAGAGAGGCCCGAGGAGCGTCTTGCCACATGTCACCTCTGGGTCTGACTGAGCGCCTCCAGGAGAGAGGCGCAAGCAAGAAACGCCCGAGGAGCGTCTTGACACATGTCAACACTGTGTTTGACTGAGCGCCTCCAGGAGAGAGGCCCCAGCAAGACGCGCCCCGAGGAGCGTCTTGCCACATGTCAGCACTCGGTCTGACTGAGCGCCTCCAGGAGAGAGGCCCAAGCAAGAAGCGCCCCGAGGAGCTTCTTGCCACATGTCAACAATGGGTCTGACTGAGGGCCTCCAGGAGAGAAGCCCAAGCAAGAAGCGCCCGGAGGAGCGTCTTGCCACATGTCAACACTGGGTCTGACCGAGCGCCTCCAGGAGAGAGGCCCAAGCAAGACATGCCCCGAGGAGCGTCTTGACACATGTCAACACTGGGTCTGACTGAGGGCCTCCATGAGAGAAGCCCAAGCAAGATGCGCCCCGAGGAGAGTCTTGCCACATGTCAACACTGGGTCTGACAGAGGGCATCCAGGAGAGAGGTCCAAGCAACACGCCTCCCGAGGAGCATCTTGCCACATGTCAACACTGGGTCTGACTGAGTGCCTCCATGAGAGAAGCCCCAGCAAGACGCGCCCCGAGGAGCGTCTTGCCACATGTCACTACTCGGTCTGACTGAGCGCCTCCAGGAGAGAGACCCAAGCAAGACGTGCCCCGAGGAGCGTCTTGCCACATGTCAACAATGGGTCTGACTGAGGGCCTCCAGGAGAGAAGCCCAAGCAAGAAGCGCCCCGAGGAGCGTCTTGCCACATGTCAACACTGGGTCTGACTGAGCGCCTCCAGGAGAGAGGCCCAAGCAAGACACGCCACGAGGAGCGTCTTGACACATGTCAACACTGGGTCTGACTGAGGGCCTCCATGAGAGAAGCCCAAGCAAGACGCGCCCCGAGGAGAGTCTTGCCACATGTCAACACTGGGTCTGACAGAGGGCATCCAGGAGAGAGGCCCAAGCAATACGCGCCCCGAGGAGCGTTTTGCCACGTGTCAACACTGGGTCTGACTTAGCGCCTCCAGGAGAGAGGCCCAAGCAAGATGCGCCCCGAGGAGCGTCTTGCCACGTGTCACCACTGGGTCTGACTGAGCTCCTCCAGGAGAGAGGCCCATGCAAGACGCGCCCAGAGGAGCGTCTTGCCACGTGTCACCACTGGGTCTGATTGAGCACCTCCAGGAGAGAGGCCCCAGCAAGACGCGCCCCGAGGAGCGTCTTGCCTTATGTCAGCACTCGGTCTGACTGAGCGCCTCCAGGAGAGAGGCCCAAGCAAGACGCGCCCCGAGGAGCGTCTTGCCACATGTCAACAATGGGTCTGACTGAGGGCCTCCAGGAGAGAGGCCCAAGCAAGACGCGCCCCGAGGAGCGACTTTCCACATGTCAGCAGTCGGTCTGACTGAGCGCCTCCAGGAGAGAGGCCATAGCAAGACGCGCCCCGAGGAGAGTCTTGCCACATGTCAACAATGGGTATGACTGAGGGCCTCCAGGAGAGAAGCCCAAGCAACACACGCCCCGAGGAGCGTCTTGACACATGTCAACACTGGGTCTGACAGAGGGCCTCCAGGAGAGAGGCCCAAGCAAGACGAGCCCCGAGGAGTGTCTTGCCACATGTCACCACTTGGTCTGACTGAGCGCCTCCAGGAGAGAGGCCCAAGCAACACGCGCCCCGAGGAGCGTCAGGCCACATGTCACTACTCAGTCTGACTGAGCGCCTCCAGGAGAGAGGCCCAAGTAAGACGCGCCCCGAGGAGCGTCTTGCCATGTGTCAACACTGGGTCTGATTGAGGGCCTTCTGGAGAGAGGCCCAAGCAAGACGTGCCCCGAGAAGCGTCTTGCCACATGTCAACAATGGGTCTGACTGAGTGCCTCCATGAGAGAAGCCCAAGCAAGACGCGCCCCGAGGAGCGTCTTGCCACATGTCAACACTGGGTCTGACTGAGCACCTCCAGGAGAGAGGCCCAAGCAAGACGCGCCCCGAGGAGCGTCTTGCCACATGTCATCACTGGGTCTGACTGAGCGCCTCCAGGAGAGAGGCCCGAGGAGCGTCTTGCTACATGTCACCTCTGGGTCTGACTGAGCGCCTCCAGGAGAGAGGCGCAAGCAAGAAACGCCCGAGGAGCGTCTTGACACATGTCAACACTGGGTTTGACTGAGCGCCTCCAGGAGAGAGGCCCCAGCAAGACGCGCCCCGAGGAGCGTCTTGCCACATGTCAGCACTCGGTCTGACTGAGCGCCTCCAGGAGAGAGGCCCAAGCAAGACGCGCCCCGAGGAGAGTCCTGCCACATGCCAACACTGGGTCTGACAGAGGGCATCCAGGAGAGAGGTCCAATCAACACGCCTCCCGAGGAGCATCTTGCCACATGTCAACACTGGGTCTGACTGAGTGCCTCCATGAGAGAAGCCCCAGCAAGACGCGCCCCGAGGAGCGTCTTGCCACATGTCACTACTCGGTCTGACTGAGCGCCTCCAGGAGAGAGACCCAAGCAAGACGTGCCCCGAGGAGCGTCTTGCCACATGTCAACAATGGGTCTGACTGAGGGCCTCCAGGAGAGAAGCCCAAGCAAGAAGCGCCCCGAGGAGCGTCTTGCCACATGTCAACACTGGGTCTGACTGAGCGCCTCCAGGAGAGAGGCCCAAGCAAGACACGCCCCGAGGAGCGTCTTGACACATGTAAACACTGGGTCTGACTGAGGGCCTCCGTGAGAGAAGCCCAAGCAAGACGCGCCCCGAGGAGAGTCTTGCCACATGTCAACACTGGGTCTGACAGAGGGCATCCAGGAGAGAGGCCCAAGCAATACGCGCCCCGAGGAGCGTTTTGCCACGTGTCAACACTGGGTCTGACTTAGCGCCTCCAGGAGAGAGGCCCAAGCAAGATGCGCCCCGAGGAGCGTCTTGCCACGTGTCACCACTGGGTCTGACTGAGCTCCTCCAGGAGAGAGGCCCAAGCAAGACGCGCCCAGAGGAGCGTCTTGCCACGTGTCACCACTGGGTCTGATTGAGCACCTCCAGGAGAGAGGCCCCAGCAAGACGCGCCCCGAGGAGCGTCTTGCCTGATGTGTGCACTCGGTCTGACTGAGCGCCTCCAGAAGAGAGGCCCAAGCAAGACGCGCCCCGAGGAGCGTCTTGCCACATGTCAACAATGGGTCTGACTGAGGGCCTCCAGGAGAGAGGCCCAAGCAAGATGCGCCCGGAGGAGCGTCTTGCCACATGTCAACACTGGGTCTGACAGAGGGCCTCCAGGAGAGAAGCCCAAGCAAGAAGCGCCCGGAGGAGCGTCTTGCCACATGTCAACACTGGGTCTGACCGAGCGCCTCCAGGAGAGAGGCCCAAGCAAGACATGCCCCGAGGAGCGTCTTGACACATGTCAACACTGGGTCTGACTGAGGGCCTCCATGAGAGAAGCCCAAGCAAGACGCGCCCCGAGGAGAGTCTTGCCACATGTCAACACTGGGTCTGACAGAGGGCATCCAGGAGAGAGGTCCAAGCAACACGCCTCCCGAGGAGCATCTTGCCACATGTCAACACTGGGTCTGACTGAGTGCCTCCATGAGAGAAGCCCCAGCAAGACGCGCCCCGAGGAGCGTCTTGCCACATGTCACTACTCGGTCTGACTGAGCGCCTCCAGGAGAGAGACCCAAGCAAGACGTGCCCCGAGGAGCGTCTTGCCACATGTCAACAATGGGTCTGACTGAGGGCCTCCAGGAGAGAAGCCCAAGCAAGAAGCGCCCCGAGGAGCGTCTTGCCACATGTCAACACTGGGTCTGACTGAGCGCCTCCAGGAGAGAGGCCCAAGCAAGACACGCCACGAGGAGCGTCTTGACACATGTCAACACTGGGTCTGACTGAGGGCCTCCATGAGAGAAGCCCAAGCAAGACGCGCCCCGAGGAGAGTCTTGCCACATGTCAACACTGGGTCTGACTGAGGGCCTCCATGAGAGAAGCCCAAGCAAGACGCGCCCCGAGGAGAGTCTTGCCACATGTCAACACTGGGTCTGACAGAGGGCATCCAGGAGAGAGGCCCAAGCAATACGCGCCCCGAGGAGCGTTTTGCCACGTGTCAACACTGGGTCTGACTTAGCGCCTCCAGGAGAGAGGCCCAAGCAAGATGCGCCCCGAGGAGCGTCTTGCCACGTGTCACCACTGGGTCTGACTGAGCTCCTCCAGGAGAGAGGCCCATGCAAGACGCGCCCAGAGGAGCGTCTTGCCACGTGTCACCACTGGGTCTGATTGAGCACCTCCAGGAGAGAGGCCCCAGCAAGATGCGCCCCGAGGAGCGTCTTGCCTTATGTCAGCACTCGGTCTGACTGAGCGCCTCCAGGAGACAGGCCCAAGCAAGACGCGCCCCGAGGAGCGTCTTGCCACATGTCAACAATGGGTCTGACTGAGGGCCTCCAGGAGAGAGGCCATAGCAAGACGCGCCCCGAGGAGAGTCTTGCCACATGTCAACAATGGGTATGACTGAGGGCCTCCAGGAGAGAAGCCCAAGCAACACACGCCCCGAGGAGCGTCTTGACACATGTCAACACTGGGTCTGACAGAGGGCCTCCAGGAGAGAGGCCCAAGCAAGACGAGCCCCGAGGAGTGTCTTGCCACATGTCACCACTTGGTCTGACTGAGCGCCTCCAGGAGAGAGGCCCAAGCAACACGCGCCCCGAGGAGCGTCAGGCCACATGTCACTACTCAGTCTGACTGAGCGCCTCCAGGAGAGAGGCCCAAGTAAGACGCGCCCCGAGGAGCGTCTTGCCATGTGTCAACACTGGGTCTGATTGAGGGCCTTCTGGAGAGAGGCCCAAGCAAGACTTGCCCCGAGAAGCGTCTTGCCACATGTCAACAATGGGTCTGACTGAGTGCCTCCATGAGAGAAGCCCAAGCAAGACGCGCCCCGAGGAGCGTCTTGCCACATGTCAACACTGGGTCTGACTGAGCACCTCCAGGAGAGAGGCCCAAGCAAGACGCGCCCCGAGGAGCGTCTTGCCACATGTCATCACTGGGTCTGACTGAGCGCCTCCAGGAGAGAGGCCCGAGGAGCGTCTTGCTACATGTCACCTCTGGGTCTGACTGAGCGCCTCCAGGAGAGAGGCGCAAGCAAGAAACGCCCGAGGAGCGTCTTGACACATGTCAACACTGGGTTTGACTGAGCGCCTCCAGGAGAGAGGCCCCAGCAAGACGCGCCCCGAGGAGCGTCTTGCCACATGTCAGCACTCGGTCTAACTGAGCGCCTCCAGGAGAGAGGCCCAAGCAAGACGCGCCCCGAGGAGAGTCCTGCCACATGCCAACACTGGGTCTGACAGAGGGCATCCAGGAGAGAGGTCCAAGCAACACGCCTCCCGAGGAGCATCTTGCCACATGTCAACACTGGGTCTGACTGAGTGCCTCCATGAGAGAAGCCCCAGCAAGACGCGCCCCGAGGAGCGTCTTGCCACATGTCACTACTCGGTCTGACTGAGCGCCTCCAGGAGAGAGACCCAAGCAAGACGTGCCCCGAGGAGCGTCTTGCCACATGTCAACAATGGGTCTGACTGAGGGCCTCCAGGAGAGAAGCCCAAGCAAGAAGCGCCCCGAGGAGCGTCTTGCCACATGTCAACACTGGGTCTGACTGAGCGCCTCAAGGAGAGAGGCCCAAGCAAGACACGCCCCGAGGAGCGTCTTGACACATGTCAACACTGGGTCTGACTGAGGGCCTCCATGAGAGAAGCCCAAGCAAGACGCGCCCCGAGGAGAGTCTTGCCACATGTCAACACTGGGTCTGACTTAGCGCCTCCAGGAGAGAGGCCCAAGCAAGATGCGCCCCGAGGAGCGTCTTGCCACGTGTCACCACTGGGTCTGACTGAGCTCCTCCAGGAGAAAGGCCCAAGCAAGACGCGCCCAGAGGAGCGTCTTGCCATGTGTCACCACTGGGTCTGATTGAGCACCTCCAGGAGAGAGGCCCCAGCAAGACGCGCCCCGAGGAGCGTCTTGCCTTATGTCAGCACTCGGTCTGACTGAGCGCCTCCAGAAGAGAGGCCCAAGCAAGACGCGCCCCGAGGAGCGTCTTGCCACATGTCAACAATGGGTCTGACTGAGGGCCTCCAGGAGAGAGGCCCAAGCAAGATGCGCCCGGAGGAGCGTCTTGCCACATGTCAACACTGGGTCTGACAGAGGGCCTCCAGGAGAGAAGCCCAAGCAAGACGCGCCCCGAGGAGCGTCTTTCCACATGTCAGCAGTCGGTCTGACTGAGCGCCTCCAGGAGAGAGGCCAAAGCAAGACGCGCCCCGAGGAGAGTCTTGCCACATGTCAACAATGGGTATGACTGAGGGCCTCCAGGAGAGAAGCCCAAGCAAGACACGCCCCGAGGAGCGTCTTGACACATGTCAACACTGGGTCTGACAGAGGGCCTCCAGGAGAGAGGCCCAAGCAAGACGAGCCCCGAGGAGTGTCTTGCCACATGTGACCACTTGGTCTGACTGAGCGCCTCCAGGAGAGAGGCCCAAGCAACACGCGCCCCGAGGAGCGTCAGGCCACATGTCACTACTCAGTCTGACTGAGCGCCTCCAGGAGAGAGGCCCAAGTAAGACGCGCCCCGAGGAGCGTATTGCCATGTGTCAACACTGGGTCTGATTGAGGGCCTTCTGGAGAGAGGCCCAAGCAAGACGTGCCCCGAGAAGCGTCTTGCCACATGTCAACAATGGGTCTGACTGAGGGCCTCCAGGAGAGAAGCCCAAGCAAGACGCGCCCCGAGGAGCGTCTTGCCACATGTGATCACTGGGTCTGACTGAGCGCCTCCAGGAGAGAGGCCCAAGCAAGACGCGCCCAGAGGAGCGTCTTGCAACATGTCAGCACTCGGTCTGACTTAGCGCCTCCAGGAGAGAGGCCCAAGCAAGACGCGCCCCGAGGAGGGTCTTGACACATGTCTCCTCTGGGTCTGACTGAGCGCCTCCAGGAGAGAGGCCCAAGCAAGACGCGCCCCGAGGAGCGTCTTGCCACATGTCAACACTGGGTCTGACTGAGCGCCTCCAGGAGAGAGGCCCGAGGAGCGTCTTGCCACATATCACCTCTGGGTCTGACTGAGCGCCTCCAGGAGAGAGGCGCAAGCAAGAAACGCCCGAGGAGCGTCTTGACACATGTCAACACTGGGTTTGACTTAGCGCCTCCAGGAGAGAGGCCCCAGCAAGACGCGCCCCGAGGAGCGTCTTGCCACATGACAGCACTCGGTCTGACTGAGCGCCTCCAGGAGAGAGGCCCAAGCAAGAAGCGCCCCGAGGAGTTTCTTGCCACATATCAACAATGGGTCTTACTGAGGGCCTCCAGGAGAGAGGCCCAAGCAAGACGCGCCCAGAGGAGCGTCTTGCCACGTGTCACCACTGGGTCGGATTGAGCACCTCCAGGAGAGAGGCCCCAGCAAGACGCACCCCGAGGAGCGTCTTGCCTTATGTCAGCACTCGGTCTGACTGAGCGCCTCCAGGAGAGAGGCCGATGCAAGACGTGCCCGAGGAGCGTCTTGCCACATGTCACTACTCGGTCTAACTGAGCGCCTCCAGGAGAAAGGTCCAAGCAAGACGCGCCCCGAGGAGCGTCTTGCCACATGTCACTACTTGGTCTGACTGAGCACCTCCAGGAGAGAGGCCCAAGCAAGACGTGCCCCGAGGAGCGTCTTGCCACATGTCACTACTCGGTCTGACTGAGCGCCTCCAGGAGAGAGACCCAAGCAAGACGTGCCCCGAGGAGCGTCTTGCCACATGTCAACAATGGGTCTGACTGAGCGCCTCCAGGAGAGAGGCCCAAGCAAGACGCGCCCCGAGGAGCGTCTTGCCACATGTCAACAATGGGTCTGACTGAGGGACTCCAGGAGAGAAGCCAAAGCAAGACGCGCCCCGAGGAGCTTCTTTCCACATGTCAACAATGGGTCTTACTGAGGGCCTCCATGAGAGAAGCCCAAGCAAGACGCGCCCCGAGGAGTGTCTTGCCACATGTCAACACTGTGTCTGACTGAGCGCCTCCAGGAGAGAGGCCCAAGCAAGACGCGCCCCGAGGAGCGTCTTGCCACGTGTCAACACTGGGTCTGACTTAGCGCCTCCAGGAGAGAGGCCCAAGCAAGATGCGCCCCGAGGAGCGTCTTGCCACGTGTCACCACTGGGTCTGACTGAGGGCCTCCAGGAGAGAAGCCAAAGCAAGACGCGCCCCGAGGAGCTTCTTGCCACATGTCAGCACTCGGTCTGACTGAGCGCCTCCAGGAGAGAGGCCCAAGCAAGAAGCGCCCCGAGGAGTTTCTTGCCACATGTCAACAATGGGTCTTACTGAGGGCCTCCAGGAGAGAGGCCCAAGCAAGACGCGCCCAGAGGAGCGTCTTGCCACGTGTCACCACTGGGTCTGATTGAGCACCTCCAGGAGAGAGGCCCCAGCAAGACGCACCCCGAGGAGCGTCTTGCCTTATGTCAGCACTCGGTCTGACTGAGCGCCTCCAGGAGAGAGGCCGATGCAAGACGCGCCCGAGGAGCGTCTTGCCACATGTCACTACTCGGTCTAACTGAGCGCCTCCAGGAGAAAGGTCCAAGCAAGACGCGCCCCGAGGAGCGTCTTGCCACATGTCACTACTTGGTCTGACTGAGCACCTCCAGGAGAGAGGCCCAAGCAAGACGTGCCCCGAGGAGCGTCTTGCCACATGTCAACAATGGGTCTGACTGAGGGCCTCCAGGAGAGAAGCCCAAGCAAGACGCGCCCAGAAGAGCGTCTTGCCACATGTCAACACTGGGTCTGACTGAGCGCCTCCAGGAGAGAGGCCCAAGCAAGACACGCCCCGAGGAGCGTCTTGACACATGTCAACACTGGGTCGGACTGAGGGCCTTCTAGGAGAGAAGCCCAAGCAAGACGCGCCCCGAGGAGCGTCTTGCCACATGTCACTACTCGGTCTGACTGAGCGCCTCCAGGAGAGAGACCCAAGCAAGACGTGCCCCGAGGAGCGTCTTGCCACATGTCAACAATGGGTCTGACTGAGCGCCTCCAGGAGAGAGGCCCAAGCAAGACGCGCCCCGAGGAGCGTCTTGCCACATGTCAACAATGGGTCTGACTGAGGGCCTCCAGGAGAGAAGCCAAAGCAAGACGCGCCCCGAGGAGCTTCTTTCCACATGTCAACAATGGGTCTTACTGAGGGCCTCCATGAGAGAAGCCCAAGCAAGACGCGCCCCGAGGAGTGTCTTGCCACATGTCAACACTGTGTCTGACTGAGCGCCTCCAGGAGAGAGGCCCAAGCAAGACGCGCCCCGAGGAGCGTCTTGCCACGTGTCAACACTGGGTCTGACTTAGCGCCTCCAGGAGAGAGGCCCAAGCAAGATGCGCCCCGAGGAGCGTCTTGCCACGTGTCACCACTGGGTCTGACTGAGGGCCTCCAGGAGAGAAGCCCAAGCAAGACGCGCCCCGAGGAGCTTCTTGCCACATGTCAGCACTCGGTCTGACTAAGCACCTCCAGTAGAGAGGCCAAAGCAAGACGCGCCCCGAGGAGCGTCTTGACACATGTCAACACTGGGTCTGACAGAGGGCCTCCATGACAGAGGCCCAAGCAAGACGCGCCCCGAGGAGTGTCTTGCCACCTGTCAACACTGGGTCTGACTGAGCGCCTCCAGGAGAGAGGCCCAAGCAAGACGCGCCCCAAGGAGCGTCTTGCCACGTGTCAACACTGGGTCTCACTTAGCGCCTCCAGGAGAGAGGCCCAAGCAAGATGCGCCCCGAGGAGCGTCTTGCCACGTGTCACCACTGGGTCTGACTGAGCTCCTCCAGGAGACAGGCCCAAGCAAGACGTGCCCCGAGAAGCGTCTTGCCACATGTCAACACTGGGTCTGACTGAGCGCCTCCAGGAGAGAGGCTCGAGGAGCGTCTTGCCACATGTCACCTCTGGGTCTGACTGAGCCCCTCCAGGAGAGAGGCCCAAGCAAGAAACACCCGAGGAGCGTCTTGACACATGTGAACACTCGGTCTGACTGAGCGCCTCCAGGAGAGAGGCCAAAGCAAGACACGCCCCGAGGAGCGTCTTGACACATGTCAACACTGGGTCGGACAGAGGGCCTCCATGAGAGAGGCCCAAGCAAGACGCGCCCCGAGGAGTGTCTTGCCACGTGTCACCACTGGGTCTGATTGAGCACCTCCAGGACAGAGGCCCCAGCAAGACGCGCCCTGAGGAGCATCTTGCCTTATGTCAGCACTCAGTCTGACTGAGCACATCCAGGAGAGAGGCCCAAGCAAGACGCGCCCCGAGGAGCATCTTGACACATGTCAGCACTCGGTCTGACTGAGCGCCTCCAGGAGAGAGGCCCAAGCAAGATGCGCCCGAAGGAGCGTCTTGCCACATGTAAACAATGGGTCTGACTGAGGGCCTCCAGGAGAGAGGCCCAAGCAAGAAACGCCCGAGGAGTGTCTTGACACATGTCAACACTGGGTCTGACTGAGCGCCTCCAGGAGAGAGGTCCAAGCAACACGCGCCCCGAGGAGCGTCTTGCCAAATGTCAACACTGGGTCTGACTGAGTGCCTCCATGAGAGAAGCCCCAGCAAGACGAGGAGCGTCTTGTCACATGTCACTACTCGGTCTGATTGAGCGCCTCCAGGAGAGAGGCCCAAGCAAGACGTGCCCCGAGGAGCGTCTTGTCACATGTCAACAATGGGTCTGACTGAGGGCCTCCAGGAGAGAAGCCCAAGCAAGAAGCACCCCGAGGAGCGTCTTGCCACATGTCAACACTGGGTCTGACTGAGCGCCTCCAGGAGAGAGTCCCAAGCAAGACACGCCCCGAGGAGCGTCTTGACACATGTCAACACTGGGTCTGACTGAGGGCCTCCATGTGAGAAGCCCAAGCAAGACGCACCCCAAGGAGAGTCTTGCCGCATGTCAACACTGGGTTTGACAGAGGGCATCCAGGAGAGAGGCCCAAGCAATACGCGCCCCGAGGAGCGTCTTGCCAAATTTCAACAATGGGTCTGATTGAGGGCCTCCAGGAGAGAAGCCCAAGGAAGACGCGCCCCGAGGAACTTCTTGCCACATGTCAGCACTCGGTCTGACTGAGCGCCTCCAGGAGAGAGGCCAAAGCAAGATGCGCCCCGAGGAGCGTCTTGACACACGTCAACACTGGGTCTGACAGAGGGCCTCCATGAGAGAGGCCCAAGCAAGATGCGCCCCGAGGAGTGTCTTGCCACATGTCAACACTGGGTCTGACTTAGCGCCTCCAGGAGAGAGGCCCAAGCAAGACGCGCCCCGAGGAGCGTCGTGTCACATGTCCACACTGGGTCTGACTGAGCGCCTCCAGGAGAGAAGCCCCAGCAAGACGTGCCCCGAGGAGCGTCTTGCCACATGTCAGCACTCGGTCTGACTGAGCGCCTCCAGGAGAGAGGCCCAAGCAAGATAAGCCCCGAGGAGCATCTTGCCACATGTCAACGCTGGGTTTGACAGAGGGCCTCCAGGAGAGAGGCCCAAGCAAGACGTGCCCCGAGGAGCGTCTTGCCACATGTCACCTCTGGGTCTGACTGAGCGCCTCCAGGAGAGAGGCCCAAGCAAGACGCGCCCCGAGGAGCGTCTTGTCACATGTCAACACTGGGTCTGACTGAGCGCCTCCAGGAGAGAAGCCCCAGCAAGACGTGCCCCGAGGAGCGTCTTGCCACATGTCAGCACTCGGTCTGACTGAGCGCCTCCAGGAGAGAGGCCCAAGCAAGATGCGCCCGAAGGAGCGTCTTGCCACATGTCAACAATGGGTCTGACTGAGGGCCTCCAGGAGAGAAGCCCAAGCAAGATGCGCCCCGAGGAGCGTCTTGCCACATGTCAGCACTCGGTCTGACTGAGCGCCTCCAGGAGAGAGGGCCAAGCAAGACGCGCCCCGAGGAGCGTCTTGCCACATGTCAACGAAGGGTCTGACTGAGGGCCTCCAGGAGAGAAGCCCAAGCAAGACGCGCCCCGAGGAGCGTCTTGCCACATGTCAGCACTAGGTCTGACTGAGCGCCTCCAGGAGAGAGGCCCAAGCAAGACGCGCCCCGAGGAGCGTCTTGCCACATGTCAACACTGGGTCTGACTGAGCGCCTCCAGGAGAGAGGCCCAAGCAAGAAACGCCCGAGGATCGTCTTTACACATGTCAACACTGGGTCTGACTGATCGCCTCCCCAGGAGAGAGGCCCAAGCAAGACGCGCCCCGAGGAGCGTCTTGCCACATGTCAACACTGGGTCTGACTGAGCGCCTCCAGGAGAGAGGCCCAAGCAAGACGCGCCCCGAGGAGCGTCTTGACACATGTCTCCTCTGGGTCTGACTGAGCGCCTCCAGGAGAGAGGCCCAAGCAAGACGTGCCCCGAGGAGCGTCTTGCTACATGTCAGCACTCGGTCTGACTGAGCGCCTCCAGGAGAGAGGCCCAAGCAAGATGCGCCCGAAGGAGCGTCTTGCCACATGTCAACAATGGGTCTGACTGAGGGCCTCCAGGAGAGAGGCCCAAGCAAGAAACGCCTGAGGAGCGTCTTGCCACATGTCAACACTGGGTCTGACTGAGCGCCTCCAGGAGAGAGTCCCAAGCAAGACACGCCCCGAGGAGCGTCTTGACACATGTCAACACTGGGTCTGACTGAGGGCCTCCATGTGAGAAGCCCAAGCAAGACGCGCCCCAAGGAGAGTCTTGCCACATGTCAACACTGGGTCTGACAGAGGGCATCCAGGAGAGAGGCCCAAGCAATACGCGCCCCAAGGAGCGTCTTGCCACATGTCAACAATGGGTCTGACTGAGGGCCTCCAGGAGAGAAGCCCAAGGAAGACGCGCCCCGAGGAGCTTCTTGCCACATGTCAGCACTCGGTCTGACTGAGCGCCTCCAGGAGAGAGGCCCAAGCAAGATGCGCCCGAAGGAGCGTCTTGCCACAAGTCAACAATGGGTCTGACTGAGGGCCTCCAGGAGAGAGGCCCAAGCAAGAAACACCTGAGGAGTGTCTTGACACATGTCAACACTGGGTCTGACTGAGCGCCTCCAGGAGAGAGGTCCAAGCAACACGCGCCCCGAGGAGCGTCTTGCCAAATGTCAACACTGTGTCTGACTGAGTGCCTCCATGAGAGAAGCCCCAGCAAGACGCGCCCCGAGGAGCGTCTTGTCACATGTCACTACTCGGTCTGACTGAGCGCCTCCAGGAGAGAGGCCCAAGCAAGACGTGCCCCGAGGAGCGTCTTGTCACATGTCAACAATGGGTCTGACTGAGGGCCTCCAGGAGAGAAGCCCAAGCAAGAAGCGCCCCGAGGAGCGTCTTGCCACATGTCAACACTGTGTCTGACTGAGCGCCTCCAGGAGAGAGGCCCAAGCAAGACACGCCCCGAGGAGCGTCTTGACACATGTCAACACTGGGTCTGACTGAGGGCCTCCATGTGAGAAGCCCAAGCAAGACGCGCCCCAAGGAGAGTCTTGCCACATGTCAACACTGGGTCTGACAGAGGGCATCCAGGAGAGAGGCCCAAGCAATACGCGCCCCGAGGAGCGTCTTATCACATGTCAACAATGGGTCTGACTGAGGGCCTCCAGGAGAGAAGCCCAAGGAAGACGCGCCCTGAGGAGCTTCTTGCCACATGTCAGCACTCGGTCTGACTGAGCGCCTCCAGGAGAGAGGCCAAAGCAAGATGCGCCCCGAGGAGCGTCTTGACACATGTCAACACTGGGTCTGACAGAGGGCCTCCATGAGAGAGGCCCAAGCAAGATGCGCCCCGAGGAGTGTCTTGCCACATGTCAACACTGGGTCTGACTGAGCGCCTCCAGGAGAGAGGCCCAAGCAAGACGCGCCCCGAGGAGCGTCTTGTCACATGTCCACACTGGGTATGACTGAGCGCCTCCAGGAAAGAAGCCCCAGCAAGACGTGCCCCAAGGAGCGTCTTGCCACATGTCAGCACTCGGTCATACTGAGGTGCCTCCAGGAGAGAGGCCCAAGCAAGATAAGCCCCGAGGAGCATCTTGCCACATGTCAACGCTGGGTTTGACAGAGGGCCTCCAGGAGAGAGTCCCAAGCAAGACGTGCCCCGAGGAGCGTCTTGCCACATGTCACCTCTGGGTCTGACTGAGCGCCTCCAGGAGAGAGGCCCAAGCAAGACGAGCCCCGAGGAGCATCTTGTCACATGTCAACACTGGGTCTGACTGAGCGCCTCCAGGAGAGAAGCCCCAGCAAGACGCGCCCCGAGGAGCGTCTTGCCACATGTCAGCACTCGGTCTGACTGAGCGCCTCCAGGAGAGAGGCCCAAGCAAGATGCGCCCGAAGGAGCGTCTTGCCACATGTCAACAATGGGTCTGACTGAGGGCCTCCAGGAGAGAAGCCCAAGCCAGATGCGCCCCGAGGAGCGTCTTGCCACATGTCAGCACTCAGTCTGACTGAGCGCCTCCAGGAGAGAGGGCCAAGCAAGATGCGCCCCGAGGAGCGTCTTGCCACATGTCAACGAAGGGTCTGACTGAGGGCCTCCAGGAGAGAGGCCCACGCAAGAAAAGCCCGAGGATCGTCTTGACACATGTCAACACTGGGTCTGACTGATCGCCTCCCCAGGAGAGAGGCCCAAGCAAGACGCGCCCCGAGGAGCGTCTTGCCACATGTCAACACTGGGTCTGACTGAGCGCCTCCAGGTGAGAGGCCCAAGCAAGACGCGCCCCGAGGAGCGTCTTGCCACATGACAACAATGGGTCTGACTGAGAGCCTCCAGGAGAGAAGCCCAAGCAAGATGCGCCCTGAGGAGCGTCTTGCCACATGTCAGCACTCGGTCTGACTGAGCGTCTCCAGGAGAGAGGCCCAAGCAAGACGCGCCCCGAGGAGCATCTTGCCACATGTCAACAATGGGTCTGACTTAGGGCCTCCAGGAGAGAAGCCCAAGCAAGACGCGCCCCAAGGAGCGTCTTGCCACATGTCAGCACTCGGTGTGACTGAGCGCCTCCAGGAGAGAGGCCCAAGCAAGACGTGCCCCGAGGAGCGTCTTGCCACATGTCAACACTGGGTCTGACTGAGCTTCTCCAGGAGAGAGGCCCAAGCAAGACGCTTCCCGAGGAGCGTCTTGCCACATGTCACCTCTGGGTCTGACTGAGCACCTCCAGGAGAGAGGCCCAAGCAAGACGCACCCCGAGGAGCGTCTTGTCACATGTCAACACTGGGTCTGACTGAGCGCCTCCAGGAGAGAGGCCCAAGCAAGAAACGCCCGAGGAGCGTCTTGACACATGTCAACACTGGGTCTGACTGATCGCCTCCCCAGGAGAGAGGCCCAAGCAAGACGCGCCCTGAGGAGCGTCTTGCCACATGTCAACACTGGGTCTGACTGAGTGCCTCCATGAGAGAAGCCCCAGCAAGACGCGCCCGGAGGAGCGTCTTGCCACATGTCAACACTGGGTCTGACAGAGGGCCTCAAGGAGAGAGGCCCAAGCAAGATGCGCCCCGAGGAGCATCTTGCCACTTGTCAACAATGGGTCTGACTGAGGGCCTCCAGGAGAGAAGCCCAAGCAAGAAGCGCCCCGAGGAGCGTCTTGCCACATGTCAGCACTCGGTCTTACTGAGCGCCTCCAGGAGAGAGGCCCAAATAAGACGCGCCCCGAGGAGCGTCTTGCCACATGTCATGAATGGGTCTTACTGAGGGCCTCCAGGAGAGAAGCCCAAGCAAGACGCGCCCCGAGGAGCGTCTTGCCACATGTCAGAACTCGGTCTGACTGAGCGCCTCCAGGAGAGAGGCCCAAGCAAGACGTGCCCCGAGGAGCGTCTTGCCACATGTCAACAATGGGTCTGACTGAGCGCCTCCAGGAGACAGGCCCAATCAAGACGCGCCCCGAGGAGCGTCTTGCCACATGTGAACACTGGGTCTGACTGAGCGCCTCCAGGAGAGAGGCCCAAGCAAGACGCGCCCCGAGGAGCGTCTTGTCACATGTCACTACTCGGTCTGACTGAGTGCCTCCAGGAGAGAGGCCCAAGCAAGACGTGCCCCGAGGAGCGTCTTGCCACATGTCAACAATGGGTCTGACTGAGGGCCTCCAGGAGAGAAGCCCAAGCAAGAAGCGCCCCGAGGAGCGTCTTGCCACATGTCAACACTGGGTCTGACTGAGCGCCTCCAGGAGAGAGGCCCAAGCAAGACACGCCCCGAGGAGCGTCTTGACACATGTCAACACTGGGTCTGACAGAGGGCCTCCATGAGAGAAGCCCAAGCAAGACGTGCCCTGAGGAGAGTCTTGCCACATGTCAACACTGGGTCTGACAGAGGGCATCCAGGAGAGAGCCCCAAGCAACACGCGCCCCGAGGAGCGTCTTGCCACATGTCACCACTGGGTCTGACTGAGCGCCTCCAGGAGAGAGGACCAAGAAAGAAGCGCCCCGAGGAGCGTCTTGCCACCTGTCAACACTGGGTCTGATTGAGGGCCTTCTGGAGAGAGGCCCAAGCAAGACGCGCCCCAAGGAGCGTCTTGCCACATGTCAACAATGGGTCTGACTGAGGGCCTCCAGGAGAGAAGCCCAAGCAAGACGCACCCCGAGGAGCTTCTTGCCACATTTCAGCACTCGGTCTGACTGAGCGCCTCCAGGAGAGGCCAAAGCAAGACGCGCCCCGAGGAGCGTCTTGACACATATCAACACTGGGTCTGACAGAGGGCCTCCATGAGAGAGGCCCAAGCAAGACGCGCCCCGAGGAGTGTCTTGCCACATGTCAACACTGGGTCTGACTGAGCGCCTCCAGGAGAGAGGCCCAAGCAAGACGCGCCCCGAGGAGCGTCTTGCCACGTGTCAACACTGGGTCTGACTGAGCGCCTCCAGGAGAGAGGCCCAAGCAAGACGCGCCCCGAGGAGTGTCTTGCCACATGTCAACACTGGGTCTGACTGAGCGCCTCCAGGAGAGAGGCCCAAGCAAGATGCGCCCCGAGGAGCGTCTTGCCACGTGTCACCACTGGGTCTGACTGAGCTCCTCCAGGAGACAGGCCCAAGCAAGAAACGCCCGAGGAGCGTCTTGACACATGTCAACACTGGGTCTGACTGAGCGCCTCCAGGAGAGATGCCCAAGCAAGAAACGCCCGAGGAGCGTCTTGACACATGTCACCTCTGGGTTTGACTGAGCGCCTCCAGGAGAGAGGCCCAAGCAAGAAACGCCCGAGGAGCGTCTTGACACATGTCAACACTGGGTCTGACTGAGCGCCTCCAGGAGAGAGGCCCAAGCAAGAAACGCCCGAGGAGCGTCTTGACACATGTCAACACTGGGTCTGACTGAGTGCCTCCATGAGAGAAGCCCCAGCAAGATGCGCCCCGAGGAGCGTCTTGTCACATGTCACTACTCGGTCTGACTGAGCGCCTCCAGGAGAGAGGCCCAAGAAAGACGTGCCCCGAGGAGCGTCTTGCCACATGTCAACAATGGGTCTGACTGAGGGCCTCCAGGAGAGAAGCCCAAGCAAGAAGCGCCCCGAGGAGCGTCTTGCCACATGTCAACACTGGGTCTGACTGAGCGCCTCCAGGAGAGAGGCCCAAGCAAGACACGCCCAGAGGAGCATCTTGACACATGTCAACACTGGGTCTGACTGAGGGCCTCCATGTGAGAAGCCCAAGCAAGATGCGCCCCGAGGAGAGTCTTGCCACATGTCAACACTGGGTCTGACAGAGGGCATCCAGGAGAGAGGCCCAAGCAATACGCGCCCCGAGGAGCGTCTTGCCACATGTCAACACTGGGTCTGACTGAGCGCCTCCGGGAGAGAGGGCCAAGCAAGACGCGCCCCGAGGAGCGTCTTGCCACGTGTCAACACTGGGTCTGACTTAGCGCCTCCAGGAGAGAGGGCCAAGCAAGATGCGCCCCGAGGAGCGTCTTGCCACGTGTCACCACTGGGTCTGACTGAGCTCCTCCAGGAGAGAGGCCCCAGCAAGACGCGCCCCGAGGAGCGTCTTGCCACATGTCACTACTCAGTTTAACTGAGCGCCTCCAGGAGAGAGGTCCAAGCAAGACGCGCCCTGAGGAGCGTCTTGCCACATGTCACTACTCGGTCTGACTGAGCGCCTCCAGGAGGGAGTTCCAAGCAAGACACGCCCAGAGGAGCGTCTTGCCACATGTCACTACTCTGTCTGACTGAGCGCCTCCAGGAGAGAGGCCCAAGCAAGACGTGCCCGGAGGAGCGTCTTGCCACATGTCAACAATGGGTCTGACTGAGGGCCTCCAGGAGAGAGGCCCAAGCAAGACGCGCCCCGAGGAGCGTCTTGACACCTGTCTCCTCTGGGTCTGACTGAGCGCCTCCAGGAGAGAGGCCCGAGGAAGACGTGCCCCGAGGAGCGTCTTGCCACATGCCAACACTGGGTCTGACTGAGTGCCTCCATGAGAGAAGCCCCAGCAAGACACGCCCGGAGGAGCGTCTTGCCACATGTCAACACTGGGTCTGACTGAGCACCTCCAGGAGAGAGGCCCAAGCAAGACCCGCCCCGAGGAGCGTCTTGCCACATGTCAACACTGGGTCAGACTGAGCGCCTCCAGGACAGAGGCCCGAGGAGCGTCTTGCCACATGTCACCTCTGGGTCTGACTGAGCGCCTCCAGGAGAGAGGCCCAAGCAAGAAACGCCCGAGGAGCGTCTTGACACATGTCAACACTGGGTCTGACTGAGGGCTTCCAGGAGAGAGGTCCAAGCAACACGCGCCCCGAGGAGCGTCTTGCCACATGTCAACACTGGGTCTGACTGAGTGCCTCCATGAGAGAAGCCCCAGCAAGACGCGCCCCGAGGAGCGTCTTGTCACATGTCACTACTTGGTCTGACTGAGCGCCTCCAGGAGAGAGGCCCAAGCAAGACGTGCCCCGAGGAGCGTCTTGCCACATGTCAACAATGGGTCTGACTGAGGGCCTCCAGGAGAGAAGCCCAAGCAAGAAGCGCCCCGAGGAGCGTCTTGCCACATGTCAACACTGGGTCTGACTGAGCGCCTCCAGGAGAGAGGCCCAAGCAAGACATGCCCCGAGGAGCATCTTGACACATGTCAACACTGGGTCTGACTGAGGGCCTCCATGTGAGAAGCCCAAGCAAGACGCGCCCCGAGGAGAGTCTTGCCACATGTCAACACTGGGTCTGACCGAGGGCATCCAGGAGAGAGGCCCAAGCAATACGCGCCCCGAGGAGCGTCTTGCCATATGTCAACACTGGGTCTGACTGAGCGCCTCCAGGAGAGAGGCCCAAGCAAGACGCGCCCCGAGGAGCATCTTGCCACGTGTCAACACTGGGTCTGACTTAGCGCCTCCAGGAGAGAGGCCCAAGCAAGATGCGCCCCGAGGAGCATCTTGCCACGTGTCACCACTGGGTCTGACTGAGCTCCTCCAGGAGAGAGGCCCCAGCAAGACGCGCCCCGAGGAGCGTCTTGCCACATGTCACTACTCGGTTTAACTGAGCGCCTCCAGGAGAGAGGTCCAAGCAAGACGCGCCCCGAGGAGCATCTTGCCACATGTCACTACTCTGTCTGACTGAGCGCCTCCAGGAGAGAGGCCCAAGCAAGACGTGCCCCGAGGAGCGTCTTGCCACATGTCAACAATGGGTCTGACTGAGGGCCTCCAGGAGAGAAGCCCAAGCAATACGCGCCCCGAGGAGCGTCTTGGCACATGTCAGCACTCGGTCTGACTGAGCGCCTCCAGGAGAGAGGCCCAAGCAAGACGCGCCCCGAGGAGTGTCTTGCCACATGTCAACAATGGGTCTGACTGAGGGCCTCCAGGAGAGAAGCCCAAGCAATACGCGCCCCGAGGAGCGTCTTGCCACATGTCAGCACTCGGTCTGACTGAGCACCTCCAGGAGAGAGGCCCAAGCAAGACGCGCCCCGAGGAGCGTCTTGCCAAATGTCAACATTGGGTCTGACTGAGCGCCTCCAGGAGAGAGGCCCAAGCAAGACGCGCCCCGAGGAACGTCTTGCCACATGTGAACACTGGGTCTGACTGAGCGCCTCCAGGAGAGAGGCCCAAGCAAGACGCGCCCGGAGGAGCGTCTTGCCACATGTCAGCACTCGGTCTGACTGAGCGCCTCCAGGAGAGAGGCCCAAGCAAGACGCGCCCCGAGGAGCGTCTTGCCACATGTCAACACTGGGTCTGACTGAGCGCCTCCAGGAGAGAGGCCCAAGCAAGAAACGCCCGAGGAGCGTCTTGACACATGTCAACACTGGGTCTGACTGAGCGCCTCCAGGAGAGAGGCCCAAGCAAGACGCGCCCCGAGGAGCGTCTTGCCACATGTCACTACTCGGTCTGACTGAGCGCCTCCAGGAGAGAGGCCCAAGCAAGACGTGCCCCGAGGAGCGTCTTGCCACATGTCAACAATGGGTCTGACTGAGGGCCTCCAGGAGAGAAGCCCAAGCAAGAAGCGCCCCGAGGAGCGTCTTGCCACATGTCAACACTGGGTCTGACTGAGCGCCTCCAGGTGAGAGGCCCAAGCAAGACACGCCCTGAGGAGCGTCTTGACACATGTCAACACTGGGTCTGACTTAGGGCCTCCATGAGAGAAGCCAAAGCAAGACGGGCCCCGAGGAGAGTCTTGCCACCAGTCAACACTGGGTCTGACAGAGGGCATCCAGGAGAGAGGCCAAAGCAAGACGCGCCCCGAGGAGCGTCTTGACACATGTCAACAATGGGTCTGACAGAGGGCCTCCATGAGAGAGGCCCAAGCAAGATGCGCCCCGAGGAGCGTCTTGCCACGTGTCACCACTGGGTCTGACTGAGCTCCTCCAGGAGAGAGACCCAAGCAAGACACGCCCCGAGGAGCGTCTTGACACATGTCAACACTGGGTCGGACTGAGGGCCTCCATGAGAGAAGCCCAAGCAAGACGCGCCCCGAGGAGAGTCTTGCCACATGTGAACACTCGGTCTGACAGAGGGCATTCAGGAGAGAGGCCCAAGCAAGACGCGCCCGGAGGAGCGTCTTGCCACATGTCAGCACTCGGTCTGACTGAGCGCCTCCAGGAGAGAGGCCCAAGCAAGACGCGCCCCGAGGAGCGTCTTGACACATGTCAACACTGGGTCTGACTGAGCGCCTCCAGGAGAGAGGCCCAAGCAAGATGCGCCCCGAGGAGCGTCTTGCCACATGTCACTACTCGGTCTGACTGAGCGCCTCCAGGAGAGAGGCCCAAGCAAGACGTGCCCCGAGGAGCGTCTTGCCACATGTCAACAATGGGTCTGACTGAGGGCCTCCAGGAGAGAAGCCCAAGCAAGAAGCGCCCCGAGGAGCGTCTTGCCACATGTCAACACTGGGTCTGACTGAGCGCCTCCAGGAGAGAGGCCCAAGCAAGACACGCCCTGAGGAGCGTCTTGACACATGTCAACACTGGGTCTGACTGAGGGCCTCCATGAGAGAAGCCCAAGCAAGACGGGCCCCGAGGAGAGTCTTGCCACATGTCAACACTGGGTCTGACAAAGGGCATCCAGGAGAGAGGCCAAAGCAAGACGCGCCCCGAGGAGCGTCTTGACACATGTCAACACTGGGTCTGACAGAGGGCCTCCATGAGAGAGGCCCAAGCAAGACGCGCCCCGAGGAGATGTTTTGCCACATGTCAACACTGTGTCTGACTGAGCGCCTCCAGGAGAGAGGCCCAAGCAAGACGCACCCCGAGGAGCGTCTTGCCACGTGTCAACACTGGGTCTGACTTAGCGCCTCCAGGAGAGAGGCCCAAGCAAGATGCGCCCCGAGGAGCGTCTTGCCACGTGTCACCACTGGGTCTGACTGAGCTCCTCCTCGAGAGAGACCCAAGCAAGACGCGCCCCAAGGAGCGTCTTGCCACATGTCACTACTCGGTCTGACTGAGCGCCTCCAGGAGAGAGGCCCAAGCAAGACGTGCCCCGAGGAGCGTCTTGCCACATGTCTACAATGGGTCTGACTGAGGGCCTCCATGAGAGAAGCCCAAGCAAGACGCGCCCCGAGGAGAGTCTTGCCACATGTCACTACTCGGTCTGACTGAGCGCCTCCAGGAGGAAGGTCCAAGCAAGACGCACCCCGAGGAGCGTCTTGCCACATGACAACAATGGGTCTGACTTAGGGCCACCAGGAGAGAAGCCCAAGTTAGACGCGCCCCGAGGAGCGTCTTGCCACGTGTCACCACTGGGTCTGATTGAGCACCTCCAGGAGAGAGGCCCCAGCAAGACGTGCCCCGAGGAGCGTCTTGCCACATGTCACTACTCGGTCTAACTGAGCGCCTCCAGGAGACAGGTCCAAGCAAGACGCGCCCCGAGGAGCGTCTTGCCACATGTCACTACTCGGTCTGACTGAGCGCCTCCAGGAGAGAGGCCCAAGCAAGACGTGCCCCGAGGAGCGTATTGCCACATGTCAGCACTCGGTCTGACTGAGCGCCTCCAGGAGAGAGGCCCAAGCAAGATGCGCCCCGAGGAGCGTCTTGCCACATGTCAACAATGGGTCTGACTGAGGGCCTCCAGGAGAGAAGCCCAAGCAAGACGCGCCCCGAGGAGCGTATTGACACATGTCAACACTGGGTCTGACAGAGGGCCTCCAGGAGAGAGGCCCAAGCAAGACGCGCCCCGAGGAGTGTCTTGCCACATGTCACCACTTGGTCTGACTGAGCGCCTCCAGGAGAGAGGCCCAAGCAACACGCGCCCCGAGGAGCGTCAGGCCACATGTCACTACTCAGTCTGACTGAGCGCCTCCAGGAGAGAGGCCCAAGCAAGACGCGCCCCGAGGAGCGTCTTGCCACGTGTCAACACTTCGTCTGATTGAGGGCCTTCTGGAGAGAGGCCCAAGCAAGACGCGCCCCGAGGAGCGTCTTGCCACATGTCAACAATGGGTCTGACTGAGGGCCTCCAGGAGAGAAGCCCAAGCAAGACACGCCCCGAGGAGCGTCTTAATACACATTATTATGATCAACCTGTTGAATAGTATAATAACAATATTCCTGTAAAAGTCATTTAGTAATGAACAACCTCAGTTCTGTGAAAGAACATCATGTCTCTGATGTGTACACTGCAGGCCTGACCGGGGTTTGCACGCAAGGGCCTGTGTGTGTGTGTGTGTGTGTGTGTGTGTGTGTGTGTGTGTGTGTGTGTGTGTCTGTGTGTGTGTGTGTGTGTGTGTGTGTGTGTGTGTGTGTGTGTGTGTGTGTGTGTGTGTGTGTGTGAAACAAATAAAGATAAATATAGCTAGTGCGGCCACGAGCGGTCGTGCAGGGTAGAGGCTGCGCGAAAACGCCTCTAAAACAAGCGCGTGCCCACGCCCAATCCGTGGAAGCACGTAGAACTAGCAAACGTACTAGCAGAAATCAACGATCGCACACGGGTCATTGAGTGTGTACAGGGTTCGTCTGCGTGTGTGGCATTGGGCAATCTAGCGGCAACCGAGTGGCCTGAAGGCGGAACCGGCCAACCCGTCGCCCTCACCATCTTTGTGCTTCGAGATGAACTATTGCTAAAGATGATCGTCCTCGTCAACCACGGCGCTACCAGATTTACCACGACATGCGCCTTAAAAGCGTTCTCGTTTGGGTCAGCGCCACCAGAATTGAATCGGCAAGTCAGCGGATATTACACAACTCGTAACGAAGACCCTCTCCGCGACCTCGCGGCCAGTGTGCGCAGTGTACAGCAAATGACAAACGATGTTGCGAGCGATATATCGGAAAAACTTTGCACTGACGCGACGGTCGCCACTGCAGGTTGTGTGAGTCTCGCGCAAAGTGCCATATCAAACGTTTGCAATCTAGTGACAAGCAACTTCACCAGATCCGTAGATTCTGCATACGCTCGGATACGAATGAAAGTATCGAGAGATAACACCGACACGAGTTGCGCGACGGCGCTGGCTGCAGTCGCTACAACACTGGATTTATTAATCAACGTAATTGTGATCGTAATGGCGTTTCGAGTGTGCACCAGAAACTACAACCAGTACTACAGAAAACTGTCATGAGGGTCGCGGTCTAACGTTATGTTGGTGTCTCGCATCGACCGTCGACGGCCGTTTGCCAGCGGCTGAAAATGGCAGTTGACGAAATGGAAACGCCGACCGTCGATAGTGCACTCTCGCAAGTTCCAACCGCACCATCTCAGGAGACAGACCACAGAGTCATATTAGCGGAGGGTAGATAGAAAATGCGCAAACCGCCGCAACCGCCCATATACATACTATACGAGTTTAACATAGAGTGGAGTAAGAAGTTACTACCGATTTTATTTCCAACGTGCAAGCAGCTGGTGTGTGACGCTTTACTTGAGTATCACAGAGGTTGCGATGTCCTGTGTTCCACGAGCGCATGGAAACAAGTGAACGAACTTCTACGGACCGTACTGTTGGGGTATGAGCGAGCTGTAAAATCAATACACGCTAGACACGCGGACTTTGCCACGTTACTGGACACGCATATCGCCACAACAAAACCGGGTCAAGTGTTCGGGGCGTCACCGCGCTCAACTATACACGTCTTGGCCTACCACGAGTACATGAGCCCACAGATCCTAAGCGAGGTCGAAGCCGTTGTGTCTACCCAACGCAAATTCAGCACAGCCGTGCGCGCTAAGACAAGTCCCTCTAGACTGCTGGAAACTTTGGAAACGTGGAAGGCTGGCGTGAACGCGCTTTCTACACATCTCAACGGTATGATCGCGATACTCTCGGCCGCACAACAACTAATGGTCATGTGTTCGGAAGGTCTGATCAGGTCTGACATGACCGGTTGTCAATCGACGTCGAGCGTGCACTCACACACGGATATCCTGGCGTACAGTAAAGCGACGGCGACCTCTACACTCACGTTGATCGCCGATGTTTCGAAGGGCAATCGAGTGTGTTGGCTGACGAAAGCTATGGTGACCGACGGTCGCGTCGACTACAATGTGCCTCATTGCGACTGGAGAGGCGTATGTGATCCTTTGCAAATCGATAACACCACCGCGGTCGAGTGCGAAGTCACGGTCGGCGGCGTGTTGTCCTTACTGTGCCCCATACAATGTGACGGTCCGTGTGACGGACCGGTGTGTTACGACCCGACTAACGAAACGTACCAGGTGATAACATTGCATCTGCCCATTTCAGCGGAGAGAGCGTTTCGCCACACTCCCAAACCAAGGTTAATAGTTGTAGCGCACGCCCTTTCGGACCTCGGTGCACGTGAAACACTGGCGTACACTCACAACATCACGCTCGAGACAGCTCAAGCATTACGCGAAACAAAGGACGTGTTAAAATCCATAGAGAATATACGGTCTTTAGCGTATGCGTATATAAAGAAGGTCGATGACATTTACAGACCCGGCGGCGTGGGCACCACAGTAGAACAACAAGGTGCTCTCAAGCGCACACAGATACTGGCTGCATTATCACTCGCGATGTCTATCCTGACATACCCGTTTCTGATTTCTATGTATATTAAATTATGACAAGAGCTACGGTGGTTACGATTACACTCTGACCACGTGCCTTAGTTTCTGCTAGTGACCTACAAATACATTTTCCCACTTGCTCTCACTGCCATTAAAGCGGCTGTACCCACACGTACAACACCCAAGAAAAAAAAAGATCTCGCTGTCTGTACTGGGTGTACTCTCAGTAGTCGCAGTTGCTCAGGCCATGGTGGTACGCTCACATAACGCCTCTGAGATACGTCCCATCACACCACCTCCTACACTACTCGCGAAGGAGTATTCAACACCCCCTTTGTACGAAGACAACCATTATAACGAGCACAGCACAACGCTTGCCGCACCGCGAAGACAACATGCAGGAGACAACGCTACCACCTGTCATGAGAACAACGGATTCGAGTGACAACGATCGCGACTATGACGAGCACATTACAACACCCTCTGTGCTACGAAGACCAGGTGCAGGAGACAACGCTACCACCTGTCGTGAGAAACAAGAGTTTGGTTAACAATGATCATCCTCGTGTCCCATTGTAAACGAGCGCGCCATCGCACACATCGTACATGTGTGTTAACCCACCTGTATGAGACAGACTTTGTGTGTTGCATGACATCGAGATGTATTGACGTCTGTGTCAATACAGGACTCTCTATAAGCCGGGAGCTGGACGCTAACGACCCGTGCATGCGCCACACAAAAGGTATCGTACATGTGTTATCCCACCTGTATGCGACAGACTTTGTGTGTTGCATGACATCGAGATGTATTGACGTCTGTGTCAATACAGGACTCTCTAAGCTGGGAGCTGGACTCTAACGACCCGTGCTTGAGCCACACAAAAGGTAACTCGACTAACTACAAAACGCATATTGTGATGTAGAAAGTTGGCTCGACTGTTTGAATCAGCTGCAGCTGCGGTTTACTCACGAAGTGAATCGCACGCTTGTTAGAAGTACATTCGGAGCACTTAAAAAATACATCGCTCTCATCGAGTTCCGTCTCAGTGTTCACCGGCTGATGGGCAAGAGCGTGACATGGGATCGCCAGGAACTTACTTAAGGACTATCATCTCATTTGGCATTTACTCACGGACCCAAGAAACCAGTTCCGAAAAATGGTCGAGAATTATAACTTGTCTAATAGCAACTGGAAGATATGTTGCGTCATAAGCCTCTGATGGTTCACAAGGTGCACGGTCCACTCGAAATCCTAATGCTGTATTTGTAGTACATACACTAAGTCTTCTCTGTTGATGTCAGACTAGAGTTTTATTAGAGTTTTACTTTGCAACAATGGGATTCGAGCAATTGATGTGTATATTTTTAATAGTGCACAATGCTACTATTCCTAGGCTGAATGTATGACATGGCTCTTATGTATCATTATGTATCGTTTCCATTAAGTACTAATTTAAATAAAGTCCCTCTGTCCTCAGTGCTAGGTTGTGGGTTTAATACACATTATTATGATCAACCTGTTGAATAGTATAATAACAATATTCCTGTAAAAGTCATTTAGTAATGAACAACCTCAGTTCTGTGAAAGAACATCATGTCTCTGATGTGTACACTGCAGGCCTGACCGGTCTTGCTGGGGCTTCTCTCCTGGAGGCGCTCAATCAGACCCAGTGGTGACACATGGCAAGACGCTCCTCGGGGCGCGTCTTGCTTCGGCCTCTCTCCTGGAGGCGCTCAGTCAGACCCAGTGGTGACACGTGGCAAGAAGCTCCTCGGGGCGCATCTTGCTTGGGGCTCTCCTGGAGGCGCTCAGTCAGACCCAGTGTTGACACTTGGCAAGACGCTCGTTGGGGCGCGTCTTGCTTGGGCCTCTCTCCTGGAGGCGCTCAGTCAGACCCAGTGTTGACATGTGGCAAGACACTCCTCGGGGCGCGTCTTGCTTGGGCCTCTCTCATGGAGGCCCTCTGTCAGACCCAGTGTTGACATGTGTCAAGACGCTCCTCGGGGCGCGTCATGCTTTGGCCTCTCTCCTGGAGGCGGTCAGTCAGACCGAGTGCTGACATGTGGCAAGAAGCTCCTCTGGGCGCGTCTTGCTTGGGCTTCTCTCCTGGAGGCCCTCAGTAAGACCCATTGTTGACATTTGGCAAGACGCTACTCGTGGCGCGTCTTGCTTGGGCCTCTCTCCAGAAGGCCCTCAATCAGACCCAGTGTTGACACGTGGCAAGACAATCCTCGGGGCGCGTCTTGCTTCGGCCTCTCTCCTGGAGGTGCTCAGTCAGACTGAGTAGTGACATGTGGCCTGACGCTCCTCGGGGCGCGTCTTGCTTTGGCCTCTCTCCTGGAGGCGCTCAGTCAGACCCAGTGGTGACATGTGGCAAGACACTCCTCGGGGCGCGTCTTGCTTGGGCCTCTCTCCTGGAGGCCCTCTGTCAGACCCAGTGTTGACATGTGTCAAGACGCTCCACGGGGCGCGTCTTGCTTGGGCTTCTCTCCTGGAGGCCCTCAGTCAGACCCATTAATGACATGTGGCAAGACGCTCCTCGGGGCGCGTCTTGCTTGGGCCTCTCTCCTGGAGGCGCTCAGTCAGAACCAGAGGTGACATGTGGCAAGACGCTCCTCGGGGCACGTCTTGCTTGGGCCTCTCTCCTGGAGGCCCTCTGTCAGACCCAGTGTTTACATGTGGCAAGACGCTCCTCCGGGCGCATCTTGCTTGGGCCTCTCTCCTGGAGGCCCTCAGTAAGACCCATTGTTGACATGAGGCAAGACGCTCCTCGGGGCGCGTCTTGCTTGGGCCTCTCTCCAGAAGGCCCTCAATCAGACCCAGTGTTGACATGTGGCAAGACGCTCCTCGGGGCGCGTCTTGCTTGGGCCTCTCTCCTGGAGGCGCTCAGTCAGACTGAGTAGTGACATGTGGCCTGACGCTCCTCGGGGCGCGTCTTGCTTGGGCCTCTCTCCTGGAGGCGCTCAGTCAGACCCAGTGTTGACATGTGGCAAGACGCTCCTCCGGGCGCGTCTTGCTTGGGCTTCTCTCCTGGAGGCCCTCAGTCAGACCCATTGTTGACATGTGGCAAGACGCTCCTCGGGGCACATCTTGCTTGGGCCTCTCTCCTGGAGGCGCTCAGTCAGACCGAGTAGTGACATGTGGCAAGACGCTCCTCGGGGCGCGTCTTGCTTGGACCTCTCTCCTGGAGGCGCTCAGTTAGACCGAGTGCTGACATAAGGCAAGACGCTCCTCGGGGCGCGTCTTGCTGGGGCCTCTCTCCTGGAGGTGCTCAATCAGACCCAGTGGTGACATGTGGCAAGACGCTCCTCGGGGCGCGTCTTGCTTGGGCCTCTCTCCTGGAGGCGCTCAGTCAGACCCAGTGGTGACACGTGGCAAGACGCTCCTCGGGGCGCATCTTGCTTGGGCTTCTCTCCTGGAGGCCCTCAGTAAGACCCATTGTTGATATGTGGCACGACGCTCCTCGGGGCGCGTCTTGCTTGGGCCGTTCTCCTGGAGGCGCTCAGTCAGACCGAGTGCTGACATGTGGAAAGACGCTCCTCGGGGCGCGTCTTGCTTGGGATTCTCTCCTGGAGGTGCTCAGAAAGACCCAGTGTTGACATGTGACAAGACGCTCCTCGCGGCGCGTCTTGCTTGGGCCTCTCTCCTGGAGGCGCTCAGTCAGACCCAGTGGTGACATGTGGCAAGACACTCTTCGGGGCGCGTCTTGCTTGGGCCTCTCTCCTGGAGGCCCTCTGTCAGACCCAGTGTTGGCATGTGGCAAGACGCTCCTCAGGGCCCGTCTTGGTTGGGCCTCTCTCCTGGAGGCACTCAGTCAGACCCAGTGGTGACATGTGGCAAGACGCTCCTCGGGGCGCGTATTGCTTGGGCCTCTCTCCTGGATGCCCTCTGTCAGACCGAGTGTTGACATGTGGCAAGACTCTCCTCGGGGCGCGTCTTGCTTGGGCTTCTCTCATGGAGGCCCTCAGTCAGACCCAGTGTTGACATGTGTCAAGACGCTCCTCGGGGCGTGTCTTGCTTGGGCCTCTCTCCTGGAGGCGCTCAGTCAGACCCAGTGTTGACATGTGGCAAGACGCTCCTCGGGGCGCGTCTTGCTTGGGCTTCTCTCCTGGAGGCCCTCAGTCAGACCCATTGTTGACATGTGGCAAGACGCTCCTCGGGGCACGTCTTGCTTGGGCCTCTCTCCTGGAGGCGCTCAAACAGACCGAGTAGTGACATGTGGCAAGACTCTCCTCGGGGCGTGTCTTGCTGGGGCTTCTCTCATGGAGGCACTCAGTCAGACCCAGTGTTGACATGTGGCAAGACGCTCCTCGGGGCGCGTCTTGCTTGGACCTCTCTCCCTGAGGCGCTCAGTCAGACCGAGTAGTGACATGTGGCAAGACGCTCCTCGGGGCGCGTCTTGCTTGGACCTCTCTCCCTGAGGCGCTCAGTCAGACCCAGTGTTGACATTTGGCAAGACACTCCTCGGGGCGCGTCTTGCTTGGGCCTCTCTCATGGAGGCCCTCTGTCAGACCCAGTGTTGAAATGTGTCAAGACGCTCCTCGGGGGGCGTCTTGCTTTGGCCTCTCTCCTGGAGGCGCTCAGTCAGACCGAGTGCTGACATGTGGCAAGACGCTCCTCGGGGCGCGTCTTGCTTTGGCCTCTCTCCTGGAGGCGCTCAGACAGACCGAGTGCTGACATGTGGCAAGAAGCTCCTCGGGGCGCGTCTTGCTTGGGTTTCTCTCCTGGAGGCCCTCAGTAAGACCCATTGTTGACATGTGGCAAGACGCTCCTCGGGGCGCGTCTTGCTTGGGCCTCTCTCCTGGAGGCGCTCAGTCAGACTGAGTAGTGACATGTGGCCTGACGCTCCTCGGGGCGCGTGTTGCTTGGGCCTCTCTCCTGGAGGCACTCAGTCAGACCGAGTGCTGACATGTGGCAAGAAGCTCCTCGGGGCGCGTCTTGCTTGGGCTTCTCTCCTGGAGGCCCTCAGTAAGACCCATTGTTGACATGTGGCAAGACGCTCCTCGGGGCGCATCTTGCTTGGGCCTCTCTCCAGAAGGCCCTCAATCAGACCCAGTGTTGACACGTGGCAAGACTCTCCTCGGGGCGCGTCTTGCTTGGGCCTCTCTCCTGGAGGCGCTCAGTCAGAATGAGTAGTGACATGTGGCCTGACGCTCCTCGGGGCGCGTGTTGCTTGGGCCTCTCTCCTGGAGGCGCTCAGTCAGACCAAGTGGTGACATGTGGCCTGACGCTCCTCGGTGCACGTGTTGCCTGGGCCTCTCTCCTGGAGGCGCTCAGTCAGACCAAGTGGTGACATGTGGCAAGACACTTCTCGGGGCGCGTCTTGCTTGGGCCTCTCTCCTGGAGGCCCTCTGTCAGACCCAGTGTTGACATGTGGCAAGACAGTCCTCGGGGCGCGTCTTGCTTGGGCCTCTCTCATGGAGGCCCTCTGTCAGACCCAGTGTTGACATGTGTCAAGACACTCCTCGGGGCGCGTCTTGCTTTGGCCTCTCTCCTGGAGGCGCTCGGTCAGACCGAGTGCTGACATGTGGCAAGACGCTCCTCGGGCCGCGTGTTGCTTGGGCTTCTCTCCTGGAGGCCCTCAGTCAGACCCATTGTTGACATGTGGCAAGAAGCTCCTCGGGGCGCGTCTTGCTTGGGCCTCTCTCCTGGAGGCGCTCAGTCAGACCGAGTGCTGACATGTGGCAAGACGCTCCTCGGGGCGCGCCTTGCTTGGGCTTCTCTCCTGGAGGTGCTCAGGAAGACCCAGTGTTGACATGTGACAAGACGCTCCTCGGGGCGCGTCTTGCTTGGGCCTCTCTCCTGGAGGCGCTCAGTCAGACCCAGTGGTGACATGTGGCAAGACACTGCTCGGGGCGCGTCTTGGTTGGGCCTCTCTCCTGGAGGCGCTCAGTCAGACCCAGTGGTGACATGTGGCAAGACGCTCCTCGGGGCGCGTATTGCTTGGGCCTCTCTCCTGGATGCCCTCTGTCAGACCGAGTGTTGACATGTGGCAAGACTCTCCTCGGGGCGCGTCTTGCTTGGGCTTCTCTCATGGAGGCCCTCAGTCAGACCCAGTGTTGACATGTGTCAAGACGCTCCTCGGGGCGTGTCTTGCTTGGGCCTCTCTCCTGGATGCGCTCAGTCAGACCCAGTGTTGACATGTGGCAAGACGCTCCTCGGGGCGCGTCTTGCTTGGGCTTCTCTCCTGGAGGCCCTCAGTCAGACCCATTGTTGACATGTGGCAAGACGCTCCTCGGGGCACGTCTTGCTTGGGCCGCTCTCCTGGAGGCGCTCAAACAGACCGAGTAGTGACATGTGGCAAGACTCTCCTCGGGGCGTGTCTTGCTTGGACCTCTCTCCCTGAGGCGCTCAGTCAGACCGAGTAGTGACATGTGGCAAGACGCTCCTCGGGGCGCGTCTTGCTTGGACCTCTCTCCCTGAGGCGCTCAGTCAGACCCAGTGTTGACATTTGGCAAGACACTCCTCGGGGCGCGTCTTGCTTGGGCCTCTCTCATGGAGACCCTCTGTCAGACCCAGTGTTGACATGTGTCAAGACGCTCCTCGGGGGACGTCTTGCTTTGGCCTCTCTCCTGGAGGCGTTCAGTCAGACTGAGTAGTGACATGTGGCCTGACGCTCCTCGGGGCGCGTGTTGCTTGGGCCTCTCTCCTGGAGGCACTCAGTCAGACCGAGTGCTGACATGTGGCAAGAAGCTCCTCGGGGCGCATCTTGCTTGGGCCTCTCTCCAGAAGCTCCTCAATCAGACCCAGTGTTGACACGTGGCAAGACGCTCCTCGGGGCGCGTCTTGCTTGGGCCTCTCTCCTGGAGGCGCTCAGTCAGAATGAGTAGTGACATGTGGCCTGACGCTCCTCGGGGCGCGTGTTGCTTGGGCCTCTCTCCTGGAGGCGCTCAGTCAGACCAAGTGGTGACATGTGGCCTGACGCTCCTCGGTGCGCGTGTTGCCTGGGCCTCTCTCCTGGAGGCGCTCAGTCAGACCAAGTGGTGACATGTGGCAAGACACTTCTCGGGGCGCGTCTTGCTTGGGCCTCTCTCCTGGAGGCCCTCTGTCAGACCCAGTGTTGACATGTGGCAAGACACTCCTCGGGGCGCGTCTTGCTTGGGCCTCTCTCATGGAGGCCCTCTGTCAGACCCAGTGTTGACATATGTCAAGACACTCCTCGGGGCGCGTCTTGCTTTGGCCTCTCTCCTGGAGGCGCTCAGTCAGACCGAGTGCTGACATGTGGCAAGACGCTCCTCGGGCCGCGTGTTGCTTGGGCTTCTCTCCTGGAGGCCCTCAGTCAGACCCATTGTTGACATGTGGCAAGACGCTCCTCGGGGCGCGTCTTGCTTGGGCCTCTCTCCTGGAGGCGCTCAGTCAGACCGAGTGCTGACATGTGGCAAGACGCTCCTCGGGGCGCGCCTTGCTTGGGCTTCTCTCCTGGAGGCGCTCAGAAAGACCCAGTGTTGAAATGTGACAAGACGGTCCTCGGGGCACGTCTTGCTTGGGCCTCTCTCCTGGAGGCGCTCAGTCAGAACCAGAGGTGACATGTGGCAAGACGCTCCTCGGGGCGCGTCTTGCTTGGGCCTCTCTCCTGGAGGCCCTCTGTCAGACCCAGTGTTGGCATGTGGCAAGACGCTCCTCAGGGCCCGTCTTGGTTGGGCCTCTCTCCTGGAGGCGCTCAGTCAGACCCAGTGGTGACATGTGGCAAGACGCTCCTCGGGGCGTGTATTGCTTGGGCCTCTATCCTGGATGCCCTCTGTCAGACCGAGTGTTGACATGTGGCAAGACTCTCCTCGGGGCGCGTCTTGCTTGGGCTTCTCTCATGGAGGCCCTCAGTCAGACCCAGTGTTGACAGTGTCAAGACGCTCCTCGGGGCGTGTCTTGCTTGGGCCTCTCTCCTGGATGCGCTCAGTCAGACCCAGTGTTGACATGTGGCAAGACGCTCCTCGGGGCGCGTCTTGCTTGGGCTTCTCTCCTGGAGGCCCTCAGTCAGACCCATTGTTGACATGTGGCAAGACGCTCCTCGGGGCACGTCTTGCTTGGGCCTCTCTCCTGGAGGCGCTCAAACAGACCGAGTAGTGACATGTGGCAAGACTCTCCTCGGGGAGTATCTTGCTGGGGCTTCTCTCATGGAGGCACTCAGTCAGACCCAGTGTTGACATGTGGCAAGACGCTCCTCGGGGCGCGTCTTGCTTGGACCTCTCTCCCTGAGGCGCTCAGTCAGACCGAGTAGTGACATGTGGCAAGACGCTCCTCGGGGCGCGTCTTGCTTGGACCTCTCTCCCTGAGGCGCTCAGTCAGACCCAGTGTTGACATTTGGCAAGACACTCCTCGGGGCGCGTCTTGCTTGGGCCTCTCTCATGGAGGCCCTCTGTCAGACCCAGTGTTGACATGTGTCAAGACGCTCCTCGGGGGGCGTCTTGCTTTGGCCTCTCTCCTGGAGGCGCTCAGTCAGAACGAGTGCTGACATGTGGCAAGACGCTCCTCGGGGCGCGTCTTGCTTTGGCCTCTCTCCTGGAGGCGCTCAGACAGACCGAGTGCTGACATGGTGCAAGAAGCTCCTCGGGGCGCGTCTTGCTTGGGTTTCTATCTGGAGGCCCTCAGTAAGACCCATTGTTGACATGTGGCAAGACGCTCCTCGGGGCGCGTCTTGCTTGGGCCTCTCTCCTGGAGGTGCTCAGTCAGACTGAGTAGTGACATGTGGCCTGACGCTCCTCGGGGCGCGTGTTGCTTGGGCCTCTCTCCTGGAGGCGCTCAGTCAGACCGAGTGCTGACATGTGGCAAGAAGCTCCTCGGGGCGCGTCTTGCTTGGGCTTCTCTCCTGGAGGCCCTCAGTAAGACCCATTGTTGACATGTGGCAAGACGCTCCTCGGGGCGCGTCTTGCTTGGACCTCTCTCCAGAAGGCCCTCAATCAGACCCAGTGTTGACACGTGGCAAGACGCTCCTCGGGGCACTTCTTGCTTGGGCTTCTCTCATGGAGGCCCTCAGTCAGACCCAGTGTTGACATGTGTCAAGACGCTCCTCGGGGCGTGTCTTGCTTGGGCCTCTCTCCTGGATGCGCTCAGTCAGACCCAGTGTTGACATGTGGCAAGACGCTCCTCGGGGCGCGTCTTGCTTGGGCTTCTCTCCTGGAGGCCCTCAGTCAGACCCATTGTTGACATGTGGCAAGACGCTCCTCGGGGCACGTCTTGCTTGGGCCGCTCTCCTGGAGGCGCTCAAACAGACCGAGTAGTGACATGTGGCAAGACTCTCCTCGGGGCGTGTCTTGCTTGGACCTCTCTCCCTGAGGCGCTCAGTCAGACCGAGTAGTGACATGTGGCAAGACGCTCCTCGGGGCGCGTCTTGCTTGGACCTCTCTCCCTGAGGCGCTCAGTCAGACCCAGTGTTGACATTTGGCAAGACACTCCTCGGGGCGCGTCTTGCTTGGGCCTCTCTCATGGAGACCCTCTGTCAGACCCAGTGTTGACATGTGTCAAGACGCTCCTCGGGGGACGTCTTGCTTTGGCCTCTCTCCTGGAGGCGTTCAGTCAGACTGAGTAGTGACATGTGGCCTGACGCTCCTCGGGGCGCGTGTTGCTTGGGCCTCTCTCCTGGAGGCACTCAGTCAGACCGAGTGCTGACATGTGGCAAGAAGCTCCTCGGGGCGCATCTTGCTTGGGCCTCTCTCCAGAAGCTCCTCAATCAGACCCAGTGTTGACACGTGGCAAGACGCTCCTCGGGGCGCGTCTTGCTTGGGCCTCTCTCCTGGAGGCGCTCAGTCAGAATGAGTAGTGACATGTGGCCTGACGCTCCTCGGGGCGCGTGTTGCTTGGGCCTCTCTCCTGGAGGCGCTCAGTCAGACCAAGTGGTGACATGTGGCCTGACGCTCCTCGGTGCGCGTGTTGCCTGGGCCTCTCTCCTGGAGGCGCTCAGTCAGACCAAGTGGTGACATGTGGCAAGACACTTCTCGGGGCGCGTCTTGCTTGGGCCTCTCTCCTGGAGGCCCTCTGTCAGACCCAGTGTTGACATGTGGCAAGACACTCCTCGGGGCGCGTCTTGCTTGGGCCTCTCTCATGGAGGCCCTCTGTCAGACCCAGTGTTGACATATGTCAAGACACTCCTCGGGGCGCGTCTTGCTTTGGCCTCTCTCCTGGAGGCGCTCAGTCAGACCGAGTGCTGACATGTGGCAAGACGCTCCTCGGGCCGCGTGTTGCTTGGGCTTCTCTCCTGGAGGCCCTCAGTCAGACCCATTGTTGACATGTGGCAAGACGCTCCTCGGGGCGCGTCTTGCTTGGGCCTCTCTCCTGGAGGCGCTCAGTCAGACCGAGTGCTGACATGTGGCAAGACGCTCCTCGGGGCGCGCCTTGCTTGGGCTTCTCTCCTGGAGGCGCTCAGAAAGACCCAGTGTTGAAATGTGACAAGACGGTCCTCGGGGCACGTCTTGCTCGGGCCTCTCTCCTGGAGGCGCTCAGTCAGAACCAGAGGTGACATGTGGCAAGACGCTCCTCGGGGCGCGTCTTGCTTGGGCCTCTCTCCTGGAGGCCCTCTGTCAGACCCAGTGTTGGCATGTGGCAAGACGCTCCTCAGGGCCCGTCTTGGTTGGGCCTCTCTCCTGGAGGCGCTCAGTCAGACCCAGTGGTGACATGTGGCAAGACGCTCCTCGGGGCGTGTATTGCTTGGGCCTCTATCCTGGATGCCCTCTGTCAGACCGAGTGTTGACATGTGGCAAGACTCTCCTCGGGGCGCGTCTTGCTTGGGCTTCTCTCATGGAGGCCCTCAGTCAGACCCAGTGTTGACATGTGGCAAGACGCTCCTCGGGGCGCGTCTTGCTTGGGCTTCTCTCCTGGAGGCCCTCAGTCAGACCCATTGTTGACATGTGGCAAGACGCTCCTCGGGGCACGTCTTGCTTGGGCCTCTCTCCTGGAGGCGCTCAAACAGACCGAGTAGTGACATGTGGCAAGACTCTCCTCGGGGAGTATCTTGCTGGGGCTTCTCTCATGGAGGCACTCAGTCAGACCCAGTGTTGACATGTGGCAAGACGCTCCTCGGGGCGCGTCTTGCTTGGACCTCTCTCCCTGAGGCGCTCAGTCAGACCGAGTAGTGACATGTGGCAAGACGCTCCTCGGGGCGCGTCTTGCTTGGACCTCTCTCCCTGAGGCGCTCAGTCAGACCCAGTGTTGACATTTGGCAAGACACTCCTCGGGGCGCGTCTTGCTTGGGCCTCTCTCATGGAGGCCCTCTGTCAGACCCAGTGTTGACATGTGTCAAGACGCTCCTCGGGGGGCGTCTTGCTTTGGCCTCTCTCCTGGAGGCGCTCAGTCAGACCGAGTGCTGACATGTGGCAAGACGCTCCTCGGGGCGCGTCTTGCTTTGGCCTCTCTCCTGGAGGCGCTCAGACAGACCGAGTGCTGACATGGTGCAAGAAGCTCCTCGGGGCGCGTCTTGCTTGGGTTTCTATCTGGAGGCCCTCAGTAAGACCCATTGTTGACATGTGGCAAGACGCTCCTCGGGGCGCGTCTTGCTTGGGCCTCTCTCCTGGAGGTGCTCAGTCAGACTGAGTAGTGACATGTGGCCTGACGCTCCTCGGGGCGCGTGTTGCTTGGGCCTCTCTCCTGGAGGCGCTCAGTCAGACCGAGTGCTGACATGTGGCAAGAAGCTCCTCGGGGCGCGTCTTGCTTGGGCTTCTCTCCTGGAGGCCCTCAGTAAGACCCATTGTTGACATGTGGCAAGACGCTCCTCGGGGCGCGTCTTGCTTGGACCTCTCTCCAGAAGGCCCTCAATCAGACCCAGTGTTGACACGTGGCAAGACGCTCCTCGGGGCACGTCTTGCTTGGGCCTCTCTCCTGGAGGCGCTCAGTCAGAATGAGTAGTGACATGTGGCCTGACGCTCCTCGGGGCGCGTGTTGCTTGGGCCTCTCTCCTGGAGGCGCTCAGTCAGACCAAGTGGTGACATTTGGCCTGACGCTCCTCGGTGCGCGTGTTGCCTGGGCCTCTCTCATGGAGGCGCTCAGTCAGACCAAGTGGTGACATGTGGCAAGACACTTCTCGGGGCGCGTCTTGCTTGGGCCTCTCTCCTGGAGGCCCTCTGTCAGACCCAGTGTTGACATGTGGCAAGACACTCCTCGGGGCGCGTCTTGCTTGGGTCTCTCTCATGGAGGCCCTCTGTCAGACCCAGTGTTGACATGTGTCAAGACACTCCTCGGGGCGCGTCTTGCTTTGGCCTCTCTCCTGGAGGCGCTCAGTCAGACCGAGTGCTGACATGTGGCAAGACGCTCCTCGGGCCGCGTGTTGCTTGGGCTTCTCTCCTGGAGGCCCTCAGTCAGACCCATTGTTGACATGTGGCAAGACGCTCCTCGGGGCGCGTCTTGCTTGGGCCTCTCTCCTGGAGGCGCTCAGTCAGACCGAGTGCTGACATGTGGCAAGACGCTCCTCGGGGCGCGCCTTGCTTGGGCTTCTCTCCTGGAGGCGCTCAGAAAGACCCAGTGTTGACATGTGACAAGACGGTCCTCGGGGCACGTCTTGCTTGGGCCTCTCTCCTGGAGGCGCTCAGTCAGAACCAGAGGTGACATGTGGCAAGACGCTCCTCGGGGCGCGTCTTGCTTGGGCCTCTCTCCTGGAGGCCCTCTATCAGACCCAGTGTTGACATGTGGCAAGACGCTCCTCGGGGCGCGTCTTGCTTGGGCCTCTCTCCTGGAGGCGCTCAGTCAGACTGAGTAGTGACATGTGGCCTGTAGCTCCTCGGGGCGCGTCTTGCTTGGGCCTCTCTCCTGGAGGCGCTCAGTCAGACCCAGTGGTGACATGTGGCAAGACACTCCTCGGGGCGCGTCTTGCTTGGGCCTCTCTCCTGGAGGCCCTCTGTCAGACCCAGTGTTGACATGTGTCAAGACGCTCCTCGGGGCGCGTCTTGCTTGGGCTTCTCTCCTGGAGGCCCTCAGTCAGACCCATTGTTGACATGTGGCAAGACGCTCCTCGGGGCGCGTCTTGCTTGGGCTTCTCTCCTGGAGGCGCTCAGACAGACCCAGTGTTGACATGTGACAAGACGCTCCTCGGGGCGCGTCTTGCTTGGGCCTCTCTCCTGGAGGCGCTCAGTCAGACACAGTGTTGACATGTGGCAAGACACTCCTCGGGGCGCGTCTTGCTTGGGCTTCTCTCATGGAGGCCCTCAGTAAGACCCATTGTTGACATGTGGCAAGACTCTCCTCCGGGCGCGTCTTGCTTGGGCTTCTCTCATGGAGGCCCTCAGTCAGACCCAGTGTTGACATGTGGCAAGATGCTCCTCGGGGCGTGTCTTGCTTGGGCCTCTCTCCTGGAGGCGCTCAGTAAGACCCAGTTTTGACATGTGGCAAGACGCTCCTCAGGGCGCGTCTTACTTGGGCCTCTCTCCTGGAGTCGCTCAGTCAGACCCAGTGTTGGCATGTGGCAAGACACTCCTCGGGGCGCGTCTTAGTTGGGCCTCTCTCCTGGAGGCGCTCATTCAGACCCAGTGGTGACATGTGGCAATACGCTCCCCGGGGCGCGTATTGCTTGGGCCTCTCTCCTGAATGCCCTCTGTCAGACCGAGTGTTGACATGTGGCAAGACGCTCCTCGGGGCGCGTCTTGCTTGAACCTCCCTCCTGGAGGCGCTCAGTCAGACCGAGTAGTGACATTTGGCAAGACGCTCCTCGGGGCGCGTCTTGCTTGGACCTCTCTCCTTGACGCGCTCAGTTAGACCGAGTAGTGACACGTGGCAAGACGCTCCTCGGGGCGCATCTTGCTTGGGCCTCTCTCCTGGAGGCGCTACGTCAGACCCAGTGTTGACACATGGCAAGACGCTCCTCGGGGCGTGTCTTGCTTGGGCCTCTCTCCTGGAGGCGCTCAGTCAGACACAGTGTTGACGTGTGGCAAGACACTCCTCGGGGCGCGTCTTGCTTGGGCTTCTCTCATGGAGGCCCTCAGTCAGACCCAGTGTTGGCATGTGTCAAGATGCTCCTCGGGGCGTGTCTTGCTTGGGCCTCTCTCCTGGAGGCGCTCAGTCAGACCCAGTGTTGACATGTGGCAAGACGCTCCTCGGGGCGCGTCTTGCTTGGGCTTCTCTCCTGGAGTCGCTCAGTCAGACCCAGTGTTGGCATGTGGCAAGACACTCCTCGGGGCGCGTCTTGGTTGGACCTCTCTCCTGGAGGCGCTCATTCAGACCCAGTGGTGACATGTGGCAAGACGCTCCCCGGGGCGCATATTGCTTGGGCCTCTCTCCTGAATGCCCTCTGTCAGACCCATTGTTGACATGTGGCAAGACTCTCCACGGGGCGCGTCTTGCTTGGGCTTCTCTCATGGAGGCCCTCAGTCCGACCCAGTGTTGACATGTGTCAAGACGCTCCTCGGGGCGTGTCTTGCTTGGGCCTCTCTCCTGGATGCGCTCAGTCAGACCCAGTGTTGACATGTGGCAAGACGCTCCTCGGGGCACGTCTTGCTTGGGCCTCTCTCCTGGAGGCGCTCAGTCAGACCGAGTAGTGACATGTGGCAAGACGCTCCTCGGGGCGCGTCTTGCTTGGACCTCCCTCCTGGAGGCGCTCAGTCAGACCGAGTAGTGACATTTGGCAAGACGCTCCTCGGGGCGCGTCTTGCTTGGACCTCTCTCCTGGACGCGCTCAGTTAGACCAAGTAGTGACACGTGGCAAGACGCTCCTCGGGGCGCGTCTTGCTTGGACCTCTCTCCAGAAGGCCCTCAATCAGACCCAGTGTTGACACGTGGCAAGACGCTCCTCGGGGCACGTCTTGCTTGGGCCTCTCTCCTGGAGGCGCTCAGTCAGAATGAGTAGTGACATGTGGCCTGACGCTCCTCGGGGCGCGTGTTGCTTGGGCCTCTCTCCTGGAGGCGCTCAGTCAGACCAAGTGGTGACATTTGGCCTGACGCTCCTCGGTGCGCGTGTTGCCTGGGCCTCTCTCATGGAGGCGCTCAGTCAGACCAAGTGGTGACATGTGGCAAGACACTTCTCGGGGCGCGTCTTGCTTGGGCCTCTCTCCTGGAGGCCCTCTGTCAGAACCAGTGTTGACATGTGGCAAGACACTCCTCGGGGCGCGTCTTGCTTGGGCCTCTCTCATGGAGGCCCTCTGTCAGACCCAGTGTTGACATGTGTCAAGACACTCCTCGGGGCGCGTCTTGCTTTGGCCTCTCTCCTGGAGGCGCTCAGTCAGACCGAGTGCTGACATGTGGCAAGACGCTCCTCGGGCCGCGTGTTGCTTGGGCTTCTCTCCTGGAGGCCCTCAGTCAGACCCATTGTTGACATGTGGCAAGACGCTCCTCGGGGCGCGTCTTGCTTGGGCCTCTCTCCTGGAGGCGCTCAGTCAGACCGAGTGCTGACATGTGGCAAGACGCTCCTCGGGGCGCGCCTTGCTTGGGCTTCTCTCCTGGAGGCGCTCAGAAAGACCCAGTGTTGACATGTGACAAGACGGTCCTCGGGGCACGTCTTGCTTGGGCCTCTCTCCTGGAGGCGCTCAGTCAGAACCAGAGGTGACATGTGGCAAGACGCTCCTCGGGGCGCGTCTTGCTTGGGCCTCTCTCCTGGAGGCCCTCTATCAGACCCAGTGTTGACATGTGGCAAGACGCTCCTCGGGGCGCGTCTTGCTTGGGCCTCTCTCCTGGAGGCGCTCAGTCAGACTGAGTAGTGACATGTGGCCTGACGCTCCTCGGGGCGCGTCTTGCTTGGGCCTCTCTCCTGGAGGCGCTCAGTCAGACCCAGTGGTGACATGTGGCAAGACACTCCTCGGGGCGCGTCTTGCTTGGGCCTCTCTCCTGGAGGCCCTCTGTCAGACCCAGTGTTGACATGTGTCAAGACGCTCCTCGGGGCGCGTCTTGCTTGGGCTTCTCTCCTGGAGGCCCTCAGTCAGACCCATTGTTGACATGTGGCAAGACGCTCCTCGGGGCGCGTCTTGCTTGGGCTTCTCTCCTGGAGGCGCTCAGACAGACCCAGTGTTGACATGTGACAAGACGCTCCTCTGGGCGCGTCTTGCTTGGGCCTCTCTCCTGGAGGCGCTCAGTCAGACACAGTGTTGACATGTGGCAAGACACTCCTCGGGGCGCGTCTTGCTTGGGCTTCTCTCATGGAGGCCCTCAGTAAGACCCATTGTTGACATGTGGCAAGACTCTCCTCCGGGCGCGTCTTGCTTGGGCTTCTCTCATGGAGGCCCTCAGTCAGACCCAGTGTTGACATGTGTCAAGATGCTCCTCGGGGCGTGTCTTGCTTGGGCCTCTCTCCTGGAGGCGCTCAGTAAGACCCAGTTTTGACATGTGGCAAGACGCTCCTCGGGGCGCGTCTTACTTGGGCCTCTCTCCTGGAGTCGCTCAGTCAGACCCAGTGTTGGCATGTGGCAAGACACTCCTCGGGGCGCGTCTTGGTTGGGCCTCTCTCCTGGAGGCGCTCATTCAGACCCAGTGGTGACATGTGGCAATACGCTCCCCGGGGCGCGTATTGCTTGGGCCTCTCTCCTGAATGCCCTCTGTCAGACCGAGTGTTGACATGTGGCAAGACGCTCCTCGGGGCGCGTCTTGCTTGAACCTCCCTCCTGGAGGCGCTCAGTCAGACCGAGTAGTGACATTTGGCAAGACGCTCCTCGGGGCGCGTCTTGCTTGGACCTCTCTCCTGGACACGCTCAGTTAGACCGAGTAGTGACACGTGGCAAGACGCTCCTCGGGGCGCATCTTGCTTGGGCCTCTCTCCTGGAGGCGCTACGTCAGACCCAGTGTTGACACATGGCAAGACGCTCCTCGGGGCGTGTCTTGCTTGGGCCTCTCTCCTGGAGGCGCTCAGTCAGACACAGTGTTGACGTGTGGCAAGACACTCCTCGGGGCGCGTCTTGCTTGGGCTTCTCTCATGGAGGCCCTCAGTCAGACCCAGTGTTGGCATGTGTCAAGATGCTCCTCGGGGCGTGTCTTGCTTGGGCCTCTCTCCTGGAGGCGCTCAGTCAGACCCAGTGTTGACATGTGGCAAGACGCTCCTCGGGGCGCGTCTTGCTTGGGCTTCTCTCCTGGAGTCGCTCAGTCAGACCCAGTGTTGGCATGTGGCAAGACACTCCTCGGGGCGCGTCTTGGTTGGACCTCTCTCCTGGAGGCGCTCATTCAGACCCAGTGGTGACATGTGGCAAGACGCTCCCCGGGGCGCATATTGCTTGGGCCTCTCTCCTGAATGCCCTCTGTCAGACCCATTGTTGACATGTGGCAAGACTCTCCACGGGGCGCGTCTTGCTTGGGCTTCTCTCATGGAGGCCCTCAGTCAGACCCAGTGTTGACATGTGTCAAGACGCTCCTCAGGGCGTGTCTTGCTTGGGCCTCTCTCCTGGATGCGCTCAGTCAGACCCAGTGTTGACATGTGGCAAGACGCTCCTCGGGGCACGTCTTGCTTGGGCCTCTCTCCTGGAGGCGCTCAGTCAGACCGAGTAGTGACATGTGGCAAGACGCTCCTCGGGGCGCGTCTTGCTTGGACCTCCCTCCTGGAGGCGCTCAGTCAGACCGAGTAGTGACATTTGGCAAGACGCTCCTCGGGGCGCGTCTTGCTTGTACCTCTCTCCTGGACGCGCTCAGTTAGACCAAGTAGTGACACGTGGCAAGACGCTCCTCGGGGCGCATCTTGCTTGGGCCTCTCTCCTGGAGGCGCTAAGTCAGACCCAGTGTTGACACGTGGCAAGACGCTCCTCGGGGCGCGTCTTGCTTTGGCCTCTCTCCTGGAGGCGCTCAGTCAGACACAGTGTTGACATGTGGCTAGACACTCCTCGGGGCGCGTCTTGCTTGGGCTTCTCTCATGGAGGCCCTCAGTAAGACCCATTGTTGACATGTGGAAAGAAGCTCCTCGGGGCGCGTCTTGCTTTGGCTTCTCTCCTGGAGGCCCTCAGTCAGACCCATTGTTGACATGTGGCAAGACGCTCCTCGGGGCGCGTATTGCTTGGGCCTCTCTCCTGGATGCCCTCTGTCAGACCCAGTGTTGACATGTGGCAAGACTCTCCTCGGGGCGCGTCTTGCTTGGGCTTCTCTAAGGAGGCCCTCAGTCACACCCAGTGTTGACATGTGTCAAGATGCTCCTCGGGGCGTGTCTTGCTTGGGCCTCTCTCCTGGAGGCGCTCAGTCAGACCCAGTGTTGACATGTGGCAAGACGCTCCTCGGGGCGCTTCTTGCTTGGGCTTCTCTCCTGGACGCCCTCAGTCAGACCCAGTGTTGACACGTGACAAGACGCTCCTCGGGGCGCGTCTTGCTTGGGCCTCTCTCCTGGAGGCGCTCAGTCAGAACCAGAGGTGACATGTGGCAAGACGCTCCTCGGGGCGCGTCTTGCTTGGGCCTCTCTCCTGGAGGCCCTCTGTCAGACCCAGTGTTGACAAGTGGCAAGACGCTCCTCCGGGCGCATCTTGCTTGGGCCTCTCTCCTGGAGGCCCTCAGTCAGACCCATTGTTGACATGTGGCAAGACGCTCCTCGGGGCGCGTCTTGCTTGGGCCTCTCTCCTGGAAACGCTCAGTCAGACCGAGTGCTGACATAAGGCAAGACGCTCCTCGGGGCGCATCTTGCTGGGGCCTCTCTCCTGGAGGCGCTCAGTCAGACCCGGTGCTGACATGTGGCAAGACGCTCCTCGTGGCGCGTCTTGCTTGGGCCTCTCTCCTGGAGGCGCTCAGTCAGACCCAGTGTTGACATGTGGCAAGACGCTCCTCGGGGCGCGTCTTGCTTGGCCCTCTCTCCTGGAGGCGCTCAGTCAGACCCAGTGTTGACATGTGGCAAGAAGCTCCTCGGGGAACGTCTTGCTTGGGCCTCTCTCCTGGAGGCGCTCAGTCAGACCCAGTGGTGACACGTGGAAAGACGCTCCTCTGGGCGCGTCTTGCTTGGGCCTCTCTCCTGGAGGCACTCAGTAAGAACCATTGTTGACATGTGGCAAGACGCTCCTCGGGGCGCGCTTGCTTGGGCCTCTCTCCAGAAGGCCCTCAATCAGACCCAGTGTTGACATGTGTCACGACGCTCCTCGGGGCGCGTCTTGCTTTGGCCTCTCTCCTGGAGGCGCTCAGACAGACCGAGTGCTGACATGTGGCAAGAAGCTCCTCGGGGCGCGTCTTGCTTGGGTTTCTCTCCTGGAGGCCCTCAGTAAGACCCATTGTTGACATGTGGCAAGACGCTCCTCGGGGCGCGTCTTGCTTGGGCCTCTCTCCTGGAGGCGCTCAGTCAGACTGAGTAGTGACATGTGGCCTGACGCTCCTCGGGGAGCGTGTTGCTTGGGCCTCTCTCCTGGAGGCGCTCAGTCAGACCGAGTGCTGACATGTGGCAAGAAGCTCCTCGGGGCGCGTCTTGCTTGGGCTTCTCTCCTGGAGGCCCTCAGTAAGACCCATTGTTGACATGTGGCAAGACGCTCCTCGGGGCGCGTCTTGCTTGGGCCTCTCTCCAGAAGGCCCTCAATCAGACCCAGTGATGACACGTGGCAAGACGCTCCTCGGGGCGCGTCTTGCTTGGGCCTCTCTCCTGGAGGCGCTCAGTCAGAATGAGTAGTGACATGTGGCCTGACGCCCCTCGGGGCGCGTGTTGCTTGGGCCTCTCTCCTGGAGGCCCTCAGTCATACCAAGTGGTGACATGTGGCCTGATGCTCCTCGGTGCGCGTGTTGCCTGGGCCCCTCTCCTGGAGGCGCTCAGTCAGACCAAGTGGTGACATGTGGCAAGACACTTCTAGGGGCGCGTCTTGCTTGGGCCTCTCTCCTTTAGGCCCTCTGTCAGACCCAGTGTTGACATGTGGCAAGACACTCCTCGGGGCGCGTCTTGCTTTGGCCTCTCTCCTGGAGGCGCTCAGTCAGACCGAGTGCTGACATGTGGCAAGACGCTCCTCGGGCCGCGTGTTGCTTGGGCTTCTCTCCTGGAGGCCCTCAGTCAGACCCATTGTTGACATGTGGCAAGACGCTCCTCGGGGCGCGTCTTGCTTGGGCCTCTCTCCTGGAGGCGCTCAGTCAGACCGAGTGCTGACATGTGGCAAGACGCTCCTCGGGGCGCGCCTTGCTTGGGCTTCTCTCCTGGAGGCGCTCAGAAAGACCCAGTGTTGACATGTGACAAGACGGTCCTCGGGGCACGTCTTGCTTGGGCCTCTCTCCTGGAGGCGCTCAGTCAGAACCAGAGGTGACATGTGGCAAGACGCTCCTCGGGGCGTGTCTTGCTTGGGCCTCTCTCTTGGAGGCGCTCAGTCAGACTGAGTAGTGACATGTGGCCTGACGCTCCTCGGGGCGCGTCTTGCTTGGGCCTCTCTCCTGGAGGCGCTCAGTCAGACCCAGTGGTGACATGTGGCAAGACACTCCTCGGGGCGCGTCTTGCTTGGTCCTCTCTCCTGGAGGCCCTCTGTCAGACCCAGTGTTGACATGTGTCAAGACGCTCCTCGGGGCGCGTTTTGCTTGGGCTTCTCTCCTGGAGGCCCTCAGTCAGACCCATTGTTGACATGTGGCAAGACGCTCCTCGGGGCGCGTCTTGCTTGGCCCTCTCTCCTGGAGGCGCTCGGTCAGACCCAGTGTTGACATGTGGCAAGACGCTCCTTGGGGCGCGTCTTGCTTGGGCCTCTCTCCTGGATGCCCTCTGTCAGACCCAGTGTTGACATGTGGCAAGACTCTCCTCGGGGCGTGTCTTGCTTGGGCTTCTCTCATGGAGGCCCTCAGCCAGACCCAGTGTTGACATGTGTCAAGATGCTCCTCGGGGCGTGTCTTGCTTGGGCCTCTCTCCTGGAGGCGCTCAGTCAGACCCAGTGTTGACATGTGGCAAGACGCTCCTCGGGGCGCGTCTTGCTTGGGCCTCTCTCCTGGAGTCGCTCAGTCAGACCCAGTGTTGGCATGTGGCAAGACACTCCTCGGGGCGCGTCTTGGTTGGGCCTCTCTCCTGGAGGCGCTAAGTCAGACCCAGTGTTGACACGTGGCAAGACGCTCCTCGGGGCGCGTCTTGCTTGGGCCTCTCTCCTGGAGGCGCTCAGTCAGACACAGTGTTGACATGTGGCAAGACACTCCTCGGGGCGCGTCTTGCTTGGGCTTCTCTCATGGAGGCCCTCAGTAAGACCCATTGTTGACATGTGGAAAGAAGCTCCTCGGGGCGCGTCTTGCTTTGGCTTCTCTCCTGGAGGCCCTCAGTCAGACCCATTGTTGACATGTGGCAAGACGCTCCTCGGGGCGCGTATTGCTTGGGCCTCTCTCCTGGATGCCCTCTGTCAGACCCAGTGTTGACATGTGGCAAGACTCTCCTCGGGGCGCGTCTTGCTTGGGCTTCTCTCATGGAGGCCCTCAGTCAGACCCAGTGTTGACATGTGTCAAGATGCTCCTCGGGGCGTGTCTTGCTTGGGCCTCTCTCCTGGAGGCGCTCAGTCAGACCCAGTGTTGACATGTGGCAAGACGCTCCTCGGGGCGCTTCTTGCTTGGGCTTCTCTCCTGGAGGCCCTCAGTCAGACCCAGTGTTGACATGTGACAAGACGCTCCTCGGGGCGCATCTTGCTTGGGCCTCTCTCCTGGAGGCGCTCAGTCAGAACCAGAGGTGACATGTGGCAAGACGCTCCTCGGGCCGCGTCTTGCTTGGGCCTCTCTCCTGGAGGCCCTCTGTCCGACCCGGTGTTGACATGTGGCAAGACGCTCCTCCGGGCGCATCTTGCTTGGGCCTTTCTCCTGGAGGCCCTCAGTCAGACCCATTGTTGACATGTGGCAAGACGCTCCTCGGGGCGCGTCTTGCTTGGGCCTCTCTCCTGGAGGCGCTCAGTCAGACCGAGTGCTGACATAAGGCAAGACGCTCCTCGGGGCGCATCTTGCTGGGGCCTCTCTCCTGGAGGCGCTCAGTCAGACCCAGTGCTGACATGTGGCAAGACGCTCCTCGTGGCGCGTCTTGCTTGGGCCTCTCTCCTGGAGGCGCTCAGTCAGACCCAGTGTTTACATGTGGCAAGACGCTCCTCGGGGCGCGTCTTGCTTGGCCCTCTCTCCTGGAGGCGCTCAGTCAGACCCAGTGTTGACATGTGGCAAGACGCTCCTCGGGGCGCGTCTTGCTTGGGCCTCTCTCCTGGAGGCGCTCAGTCAGACCCAGTGGTGACACGTGGAAAGACGCTCCTCGGGGCGCGTCTTGCTTGGGCCTCTCTCCTGGAGGCGCTCATTCAGACCCAGTGTTGGCATGTGGCAAGACACTCCTCGGGGCACGTCTTGGTTTGGCCTCTCTCCTGGAGGCGCTCATTCAGACCCAGTGTTGACATTTGGCAAGACACTCCTCGGGGCGCGTCTTGCTTGGGCCTCTCTCATGGAGGCCCTCTGTCAGACCCAGTGTTGACATGTGTCAAGACGCTCCTCGGGGGGCGTCTTGCTTTGGCCTCTCTCCTGGAGGCGCTCAGTCAGACCGAGTGCTGACATGTGGCAAGAAGCTCCTCGGGGCGCGTCTTGCTTGGGCTTCTCTCCCTGAGGCCCTCAGTAAGAACCATTGTTGACATGTCGCAAGACGCTCCTCGGGGCGTGTCTTGCTTGGCCCTCTCTCCAGAAGGCCCTCAATCAGACCCAGTGTTGACATGTGGCAAGACGCTCCTTGGGGCGCGTCTTGCTTGGGCCTCTCTCCTGGAGGCGCTCAGTCAGACTGAGTAGTGACATGTGGCCTGACGCTCCTCGGGGCGCGTGTTGCTTGGGCCTCTCTCCTGGAGGCGCTCAGTCAGACCAAGTGGTGACATGTGGCAAGACACTCCTCAGGGCGCGTCTTGCTTGGGCCTCTCTCCTGGAGGCCCTCTGTCAGACCCAGTGTTGACATGTGGCAAGAAACTCCTCGGGGCGCGTCTTGCTTGGGCCTCTCTCATGGAGGCCCTCTGTCAGACCCAGTGTTGACATGTGTCAAGACGCTCCTCGGGGCGCGTCTTGCTTTGGCCTCTCTCCTGGAGGCGCTCAGACAGACCGAGTGCTGACATGTGGCAAGAAGCTCCTCGGGGCGCGTCTTGCTTGGGTTTCTCTCCTGGAGGCCCTCAGTAAGACCCATTGTTGACATGTGGCAAGACGCTCCTCGGGGCGCGTCTTGCTTGGGCCTCTCTCCTGGAGGCGCTCAGTCAGACTGAGTAGTGACATGTGGCCTGACGCTCCTCGGTGCACGTGTTGCCTGGGCCTCCCTCCTGGAGGTGCTCAGTCAGACCGAGTGCTGACATGTGGCAAGACGCTCCTCGGGCCGCGTGTTGCTTGGGCTTCTCTCCTGGAGGCCCTCAGTCAGACCCAGTGTTGACATGTGACAAGACGGTCCTCGGGGCACGTCTTGCTTGGGCCTCTCTCCTGGAGGCGCTCAGTCAGAACCAGAGGTGACATGTGGCACGACGCTCCACGGGGCGCGTCTTGCTTGGGCCTCTCTCCTGGAGGCGCTCAGTCAGTCTGAGTAGTGACATGTGGCCCGACGCTCCTCGGGGTGCGTCTTGCTTGGGCCTCTCTCCTGGAGGCGCTCAGAAAGACCCAGTGTTGACATGTGACAAGACGGTCCTCGGGGCACGTCTTGCTTGGGCCTCTCTCCTGGAGGCGCTCAGTCAGAACCAGAGGTGACATGTGGCAAGACGCTCCTCGGGGCGTGTCTTGCTTGGGCCTCTCTCTTGGAGGCGCTCAGTCAGACTGAGTAGTGACATGTGGCCTGACGCTCCTCGGGGCGCGTCTTGCTTGGGCCTCTCTCCTGGAGGCGCTCAGTCAGACCCAGTGGTGACATGTGGCAAGACACTCCTCGGGGCGCGTCTTGCTTGGTCCTCTCTCCTGGAGGCCCTCTGTCAGACCCAGTGTTGACATGTGTCAAGACGCTCCTCGGGGCGCGTTTTGCTTGGGCTTCTCTCCTGGAGGCCCTCAGTCAGACCCATTGTTGACATGTGGCAAGACGCTCCTCGGGGCGCGTCTTGCTTGGCCCTCTCTCCTGGAGGCGCTCGGTCAGACCCAGTGTTGACATGTGGCAAGACGCTCCTTGGGGCGCGTCTTGCTTGGGCCTCTCTCCTGGATGCCCTCTGTCAGACCCAGTGTTGACATGTGGCAAGACTCTCCTCGGGGCGTGTCTTGCTTGGGCTTCTCTCATGGAGGCCCTCAGCCAGACCCAGTGTTGACATGTGTCAAGATGCTCCTCGGGGCGTGTCTTGCTTGGGCCTCTCTCCTGGAGGCGCTCAGTCAGACCCAGTGTTGACATGTGGCAAGACGCTCCTCGGGGCGCGTCTTGCTTGGGCCTCTCTCCTGGAGTCGCTCAGTCAGACCCAGTGTTGGCATGTGGCAAGACACTCCTCGGGGCGCGTCTTGGTTGGGCCTCTCTCCTGGAGGCGCTAAGTCAGACCCAGTGTTGACACGTGGCAAGACGCTCCTCGGGGCGCGTCTTGCTTGGGCCTCTCTCCTGGAGGCGCTCAGTCAGACACAGTGTTGACATGTGGCAAGACACTCCTCGGGGCGCGTCTTGCTTGGGCTTCTCTCATGGAGGCCCTCAGTAAGACCCATTGTTGACATGTGGAAAGAAGCTCCTCGGGGCGCGTCTTGCTTTGGCTTCTCTCCTGGAGGCCCTCAGTCAGACCCATTGTTGACATGTGGCAAGACGCTCCTCGGGGCGCGTATTGCTTGGGCCTCTCTCCTGGATGCCCTCTGTCAGACCCAGTGTTGACATGTGGCAAGACTCTCCTCGGGGCGCGTCTTGCTTGGGCTTCTCTCATGGAGGCCCTCAGTCAGACCCAGTGTTGACATGTGTCAAGATGCTCCTCGGGGCGTGTCTTGCTTGGGCCTCTCTCCTGGAGGCGCTCAGTCAGACCCAGTGTTGACATGTGGCAAGACGCTCCTCGGGGCGCTTCTTGCTTGGGCTTCTCTCCTGGAGGCCCTCAGTCAGACCCAGTGTTGACATGTGACAAGACGCTCCTCGGGGCGCATCTTGCTTGGGCCTCTCTCCTGGAGGCGCTCAGTCAGAACCAGAGGTGACATGTGGCAAGACGCTCCTCGGGCCGCGTCTTGCTTGGGCCTCTCTCCTGGAGGCCCTCTGTCCGACCCGGTGTTGACATGTGGCAAGACGCTCCTCCGGGCGCATCTTGCTTGGGCCTTTCTCCTGGAGGCCCTCAGTCAGACCCATTGTTGACATGTGGCAAGACGCTCCTCGGGGCGCGTCTTGCTTGGGCCTCTCTCCTGGAGGCGCTCAGTCAGACCGAGTGCTGACATAAGGCAAGACGCTCCTCGGGGCGCATCTTGCTGGGGCCTCTCTCCTGGAGGCGCTCAGTCAGACCCAGTGCTGACATGTGGCAAGACGCTCCTCGTGGCGCGTCTTGCTTGGGCCTCTCTCCTGGAGGCGCTCAGTCAGACCCAGTGTTTACATGTGGCAAGACGCTCCTCGGGGCGCGTCTTGCTTGGCCCTCTCTCCTGGAGGCGCTCAGTCAGACCCAGTGTTGACATGTGGCAAGACGCTCCTCGGGGCGCGTCTTGCTTGGGCCTCTCTCCTGGAGGCGCTCAGTCAGACCCAGTGGTGACACGTGGAAAGACGCTCCTCGGGGCGCGTCTTGCTTGGGCCTCTCTCCTGGAGGCACTCAGTCAGACCCAGTGTTGACACGTGGCAAGACGCTCCTCGGGGCGCGTCTTGCTTGGGCCTCTCTCCTGGAGGCGCTCATTCAGACCCAGTGTTGGCATGTGGCAAGACACTCCTCGGGGCACGTCTTGGTTTGGCCTCTCTCCTGGAGGCGCTCATTCAGACCCAGTGTTGACATTTGGCAAGACACTCCTCGGGGCGCGTCTTGCTTGGGCCTCTCTCATGGAGGCCCTCTGTCAGACCCAGTGTTGACATGTGTCAAGACGCTCCTCGGGGGGCGTCTTGCTTTGGCCTCTCTCCTGGAGGCGCTCAGTCAGACCGAGTGCTGACATGTGGCAAGAAGCTCCTCGGGGCGCGTCTTGCTTGGGCTTCTCTCCCTGAGGCCCTCAGTAAGAACCATTGTTGACATGTCGCAAGACGCTCCTCGGGGCGTGTCTTGCTTGGCCCTCTCTCCAGAAGGCCCTCAATCAGACCCAGTGTTGACATGTGGCAAGACGCTCCTTGGGGCGCGTCTTGCTTGGGCCTCTCTCCTGGAGGCGCTCAGTCAGACTGAGTAGTGACATGTGGCCTGACGCTCCTCGGGGCGCGTGTTGCTTGGGCCTCTCTCCTGGAGGCGCTCAGTCAGACCAAGTGGTGACATGTGGCAAGACACTCCTCAGGGCGCGTCTTGCTTGGGCCTCTCTCCTGGAGGCCCTCTGTCAGACCCAGTGTTGACATGTGGCAAGAAACTCCTCGGGGCGCGTCTTGCTTGGGCCTCTCTCATGGAGGCCCTCTGTCAGACCCAGTGTTGACATGTGTCAAGACGCTCCTCGGGGCGCGTCTTGCTTTGGCCTCTCTCCTGGAGGCGCTCAGACAGACCGAGTGCTGACATGTGGCAAGAAGCTCCTCGGGGCGCGTCTTGCTTGGGTTTCTCTCCTGGAGGCCCTCAGTAAGACCCATTGTTGACATGTGGCAAGACGCTCCTCGGGGCGCGTCTTGCTTGGGCCTCTCTCCTGGAGGCGCTCAGTCAGACTGAGTAGTGACATGTGGCCTGACGCTCCTCGGTGCACGTGTTGCCTGGGCCTCCCTCCTGGAGGTGCTCAGTCAGACCGAGTGCTGACATGTGGCAAGACGCTCCTCGGGCCGCGTGTTGCTTGGGCTTCTCTCCTGGAGGCCCTCAGTCAGACCCAGTGTTGACATGTGACAAGACGGTCCTCGGGGCACGTCTTGCTTGGGCCTCTCTCCTGGAGGCGCTCAGTCAGAACCAGAGGTGACATGTGGCACGACGCTCCACGGGGCGCGTCTTGCTTGGGCCTCTCTCCTGGAGGCGCTCAGTCAGTCTGAGTAGTGACATGTGGCCCGACGCTCCTCGGGGTGCGTCTTGCTTGGGCCTCTCTCCTGGAGGCGCTCAGTCAGACCCAGTGGTGACATGTGGCAAGACACTCCTCGGGGCGCGTCTTGCTTGGGCCTCTCTCCTGGAGGCCCTCTGTCAGACCCAGTGTTGACATGTGTCAAGACGCTCCTCGGGGCGCGTCTTGCTTGGGCTTCTCTCCTGGAGGCCCTCAGTCAGACCCATTGTTGACATGTGGCAAGACGCTCCTCGGGGCGCGTCTTGCTTGGGCTTCTCTCCTGGAGGCGCTCAGACAGACCCAGTGTTGACATGTGACAAGACGCTCCTCGGGGCGCGTCTTGCTTGGGCCTCTCTCCTGGAGGCGCTCAGTCAGAACCAGAGGTGACATGTTGCAAGACGCTCCTCGGGGCACGTCTTGCTTGGGCCTCTCTCCTGGAGGCCCTCTGTCAGACCCAGTGTTGACATGTGGCAAGACGCTCCTCCGGGCGCATCTTGCTTGGGACTCTCTCCTGGAGGCCCTCAGTCAGACCCATTGTTGACATGTGGCAAGACGCTCCTCGGGGCGCGTCTTGCTTGGGCCTCTCTCCTGGAGGCGCTCAGTCAGACCGAGTGCTGACATAAGGCAAGACGCTCCTCGGGGCGCGTCTTGCTGGGGCCTCTCTCCTGGAGGCGCTCAGTCAGACCCAGTGCTGACATGTGGCAAGACGCTCCTCGGGGCGCGTCTTGCTTGGGCCTCTCTCCTGGAGGCGCTCAGTCAGACCCAGTGTTGACATGTGGCAAGACGCTCCTCGGGGCGCGTCTTGCTTGGCCCTCTCTCCTGGAGGCGCTCGGTCAGACCCAGTGTTGACATGTGGCAAGACGCTCCTCGGGGCGCGTCTTGCTTGGGCCTCTCTCCTGGAGGCGCTCAGTCAGACCCAGTGGTGACACGTGGAAAGACACTCCTCGGGGCGCGTCTTGCTTGGGCCTCTCTCCTGGAGGTGCTCAGTCAGACCCAGTGTTGACACGTGGCAAGACGCTCCTCGGGGCGCGTCTTGCTTGGGCCTCTCTCCTGGAGGCGCTCAGTCAGACCCAGTGTTGGCATGTGGCAAGACACTCCTCGGGGCGCGTCTTGGTTGGGCCTCTCTCCTGGAGGCGCTCATTCAGACCCAGTGGTGACATGTGGCAAGACGCTCCTCGGGGCGCATATTGCTTGGGCCTCTCTCCTGAATGCCCTCTGTCAGACCGAGTGTTGACATGTGGCAAGACTCTCCTCTGGGCGCGTCTTGCTTGGGCTTCTCTCCTGGAGGCCCTCAGTCAGACCCATTGTTGACATGTGGCAAGACGCTCCTCGGGGCACGTCTTGCTTGGGCCTCTCTCCTGGAGGCGCTCAGTCAGACCGAGTAGTGACATGTGGCAAGACGCTCCTCGGGGCGCGTCTTGCTTGGACCTCCCTCCTGGAGGCGCTCAGTCAGACCGAGTAGTGACATTTGGCAAGACTCTCCTCGGGGCGCGTCTTGCTTGGACCTCTCTCCTGGACGCGCTCAGTTAGACCGAGTAGTGACACGTGGCAAGACGCTCCTCGGGGCGCATCTTGCTTGGGCCTCTCTCCTGGAGGCGCTAAGTCAGACCCAGTGTTGACACGTGGCAAGACGCTCCTCGGGGCGCGTCTTGCTTGGGCCTCTCTCCTGGAGGCGCTCAGTCAGACCCAGTGGTGACATGTGGCAAGACACTCCTCGGGGCGCGTCTTGCTTGGGCCTCTCTCATGGAGGCCCTCTGTCAGACCCAGTGTTGACATGTGTCACGACGCTCCTCGGGGGGCGTCTTGCTTTGGCCTCTCTCCTGGAGGCGCTCAGTCAGACCGAGTGCTGACATGTGGCAAGAAGCTCCTCGGGGCGCGTCTTGCTTGGGCTTCTCTCCCTGAGGCCCTCAGTTAGAACCATTGTTGACATGTGGCAAGACGCTCCTCGGGGCGCGTCTTGCTTGGGCCTCTCTCCAGAAGGCCCTCAATCAGACCCAGTGTTGACATGTGGCAAGACGCTCCTTGGGGCGCGTCTTGCTTGGGCCTCTCTCCTGGAGGCGCTCAGTCAGACCAAGTGGTGACATGTGGCAAGACACTCCTCAGGGCGCGTCTTGCTTGGGCCTCTCTCCTGGAGGCCCTCTGTCAGACCCAGTGTTGACATGTGGCAAGAAACTCCTTGGGGCGCGTCTTGCTTGGGCCTCTCTCATGGAGGCCCTCTGTCAGACCCAGTGTTGACATGTGTCAAGACGCTCCTCGGGGCGGGTCTTGCTTTGGCCTCACTCCTGGAGGCGCTCAGACAGACCGAGTGCTGACAGGTGGCAAGAAGCTCCTCGGGGCGCGTCTTGCTTGGGTTTCTCTCCTGGAGGCCCTCAGTAAGTCCCATTGTTGACATGTGGCAAGACGCTCCTCGGGGCGCGTCTTGCTTGGGCCTCTCTCCTGGAGGCGCTCAGTCAGACTGAGTAGTGACATGTGGCCTGACGCTCCTCGGGGCGCGTGTTGCTTGGGCCTCTCTCCTGGAGGCGCTCAGTCAGACCGAGTGCTGACATGTGGCAAGAAGCTCCCCGGAGCGCGTCTTGCTTGGGCTTCTCTCCTGGAGGCCCTCAGTAAGACCCATTGTTGACATGTGGCAAGACGCTCCTCAGGGCGCGTCTTGCTTGGGCCTCTCTCCAGAAGGCCCTCAATCAGACCCAGTGTTGACACGTGGCAAGACGCTCCTCGGGGCGCGTCTTGCTTGGGCCTCTCTCCTGGAGGCGCTCAGTCAGAATGAGTAGGGACATGTGGCCTGACGCTCCTCGGGGCGCGTGTTGCTTGGGCCTCTCTCCTGGAGGCGCTCAGTCAGACCAAGTGGTGTCATGTGGCCTGACGCTCCTCGGGCCGCGTGTTGCTTGGGCTTCTCTCCTGGAGGCCCTCAGTCAGACCCATTGTTGACATGTGGCAAGACGCTCCTCGGGGCGCGTCTTGCTTGGGCCTCTCTCCTGGAGGCGCTCAGTCAGACCGAGTGCTGACATGTGGCAAGACGCTCCTCGTGGCGTGCCTTGCTTGGGCTTCTCTCCTGGAGGCGCTCAGAAAGACCCAGTGTTGACATGTGACAAGACGGTCCTCGGGGCACGTCTTGCTTGGGCCTCTCTCCTGGAGGCGCTCAGTCAGAACCAGAGGTGACATGTGGCAAGACGCTCCTCGGGGCGCGTCTTGCTTGGGCCTCTCTCCTGGAGGCGCTGAGTCAGACTGAGTAGTGACATGTGGCCTGACGCTCCTCGGGGTGCGTCTTGCTTGGGCCTCTCTCCTGGAGGCGCTCAGTCCGACCCAGTGGTGACATGTGGCAAGACACTCCTCAGGGCGCGTCTTGCTTGGGCCTCTCTCCTGGAGGCCCTCTGTCAGACCCAGTGTTGACATGTGGCAAGAAACTCCTCGGGGCGCGTCTTGCTTGGGCCTCTCTCATGGAGGCCCTCTGTCAGACCCAGTGTTGACATGTGTCAAGACGCTCCTCGGGGCGCGTCTTGCTTTGGCCTCTCTCCTGGAGGCGCTCAGACAGACCGAGTGCTGACATGTGGCAAGAAGCTCCTCGGGGCGCGTCTTGCTTGGGTTTCTCTCCTGGAGAACCTCAGTAAGACCCATTGTTGACATGTGGCAAGACGCACCTCGGGGCGCGTCTTGCTTGGGCCTCTCTCCTGGAGGCACTCAGTCAGACTTAGTAGTGACATGTGGCCTGACGCTCCTCGGGGCGCGTGTTGCTTGGGCCTCTCTCCTGGAGGCGCTCAGTCAGACCGAGTGCTGACATGTGGCAAGAAGCTCCTCGGAGCGCGTCTTGCTTGGGCTTCTCTCCTGGAGGCCCTCAGTAAGACCCATTGTTGACATGTGGCAAGACGCTCCTCGGGGCGCGTCTTGCTTGGGCCTCTCTCCAGAAGGCCCTCAATCAGACCCAGTGTTGACACGTGGCAAGACGCTCCTCGGGGCACGTCTTGCTTGGGCCTCTCTCCTGGAGGCGCTCAGTCAGAATGAGTAGTGACATGTGGCGTGACGCTCCTCGGGGCGCGTGTTGCTTGGGCCTCTCTCCTGGAGGCGCTCAGTCAGACCAAGTGGTGTCATGTGGCCTGACGCTCCTCGGTGCACGTGTTGCCTGGGCCTCTCTCCTGGAGGTGCTCAGTCAGACCGAGTGCTGACATGTGGCAAGACGCTCCTCGGGCCGCGTGTTGCTTGGGCTTCTCTCCTGGAGACCCTCAGTCAGACCCAGTGTTGACATGTGACAAGACGGTCCTCGGGGCACGTCTTGCTTGGGCCTCTCTCCTGGAGGCGCTCAGTCAGAACCAGAGGTGACATGTGGCAAGACGCTCCACGGGGCGCGTCTTGCTTGGGCCTCTCTCCTGGAGGCACTCAGTCAGTCTGAGTAGTGACATGTGGCCCGACGCTCCTCGGGGTGCGTCTTGCTTGGGCCTCTCTCCTGGAGGCGCTCAGTCAGACCCAGTGGTGACATGTGGCAAGACACTCCTCGGGGCGCGTCTTGCTTGGGCCTCTCTCCTGGAGGCCCTCTGTCAGACCCAGTGTTGACAAATGTCAAGACGCTCCTCGGGGCGCGTCTTGCTTGGGCTTCTCTCCTGGAGGCCCTCAGTCAGACCCATTGTTGACATGTGGCAAGACGCTCCTCGGGGCGCGTCTTGCTTGGGCTTCTCTCCTGGAGGCGCTCAGACAGACCCAGTGTTGACATGTGACAAGACGCTCCTCGGGGCGCGTCTTGCTTGGGCCTCTCTCCTGGAGGCGCTCAGTCAGAACCAGAGGTGACATGTGGCAAGACGCTCCTCGGGGCGCGTCTTGCTTGGGCCTCTCTCCTGGAGGCCCTCTGTCAGACCCAGTGTTGACATGTGGCAAGACGCTCCTCCGGGCGCATCTTGCTTGGGACTCTCTCCTGGAGGCCCTCAGTCAGACCCATTGTTGACATGTGGCAAGACGCTCCTCGGGGCGCGTCTTGCTTGGGCCTCTCTCCTGGAGGCGCTCAGTCAGACCGAGTGCTGACATAAGGCAAGACGCTCCTCGGGGCGCGTCTTGCTGGGGCCTCTCTCCTGGAGGCGTTCAGTCAGACCCAGTGCTGACATGTGGCAAGACGCTCCTCGGGGCGCGTCTTGCTTGGGCCTCTCTCCTGGAGGCGCTCAGTCAGACCCAGTGTTGACATGTGGCAAGACGCTCCTCGGGGCGCGTCTTGCTTGGCCCTCTCTCCTGGAGGCGCTCGGTCAGACCCAGTGTTGACATGTGGCAAGACGCTCCTCGGGGCGCGTCTTGCTTGGGCCTCTCTCCTGGAGGCGCTCAGTCAGACCCAGTGGTGACACGTGGAAAGACGCTCCTCAGGGCGCGTCTTGCTTGGGCCTCTCTCCTGGAGGTGCTCAGTCAGACCCAGTGTTGACACGTGGCAAGACGCTCCTCGGGGCGCGTCTTGCTTGGGCCTCTTTCCTGGAGGCGCTCAGTCAGACCCAGTGTTGGCATGTGGCAAGACACTCCTCGGGGCGCGTCTTGGTTGGGCCTCTCTCCTGGAGGCGCTCATTCAGACCCAGTGGTGACATGTGGCAAGACGCTCCTCGGGGCGCATATTGCTTGGGCCTCTCTCCTGAATGCCCTCTGTCAGACCGAGTGTTGACATGTGGCAAGACTCTCCTCTGGGCGCGTCTTGCTTGGGCTTCTCTCCTGGAGGCCCTCAGTCAGACCCATTGTTGACACGTGGCAAGACGCTCCTCGGGGCACGTCTTGCTTGGGCCTCTCTCCTGGAGGCGCTCAGTCAGACCGAGTAGTGACATGTGGCAAGACGCTCCTCGGGGCGCGTCTTGCTTGGACCTCCCTCCTGGAGGCGCTCAGTCAGACCGAGTAGTGACATTTGGCAAGACTCTCCTCGGGGCGCGTCTTGCTTGGACCTCTCTCCTGGACGCGCTCAGTTAGACCGAGTAGTGACACGTGGCAAGACGCTCCTCGGGGCGCATCTTGCTTGGGCCTCTCTCCTGGAGGCGCTAAGTCAGACCCAGTGTTGACACGTGGCAAGACGCTCCTCGGGGCGCGTCTTGCTTGGGCCTCTCTCCTGGAGGCGCTCAGTCAGACCCAGTGGTGACATGTGGAAAGACACTCCTCGGGGCGCGTCTTGCTTGGGCCTCTCTCATGGAGGCCCTCTGTCAGACCCAGTGTTGACATGTGTCAAGACGCTCCTCGGGGGGCGTCTTGCTTTGGCCTCTCTCCTGGAGGCGCTCAGTCAGACCGAGTGCTGACATGTGGCAAGAAGCTCCTCGGGGCGCGTCTTGCTTGGGCTTCTCTCCCTGAGGCCCTCAGTAAGAACCATTGTTGACATGTGGCAAGACGCTCCTCGGGGCGCGTCTTGCTTGGCCCTCTCTCCAGAAGGCCCTCAATCAGACCCAGTGTTGACATGTGGCAAGACGCTCCTTGGGGCGCGTCTTGCTTGGGACTCTCACCTGGAGGCGCTCAGTCAGACTGAGTAGTGACATGTTGGCCTGACGCTCCTCGGGGCGCGTGTTGCTTGGGCCTCTCTCCTGGAGGCGCTCAGTCAGACCAAGTGGTGACATGTGGCAAGACACTCCTCAGGGCGCGTCTTGCTTGGGCCTCTCTCCTGGAGGCCCTCTGTCAGACCCAGTGTTGACATGTGGCAAGAAACTCCTCGGGGCGCGTCTTGCTTGGGCCTCTCTCATGGAGGCCCTCTGTCAGACCCAGTGTTGACATGTGTCAAGACGCTCCTCGGGGCGGGTCTTGCTTTGGCCTCTCTCCTGGAGGCGCTCAGACAGACCGAGTGCTGACAGGTGGCAAGAAGCTCCTCGGGGCGCGTCTTGCTTGGGTTTCTCTCCTGGAGGCCCTCAGTAAGACCCATTGTTGACATGTGGCAAGACGCTCCTCGGGGCGCGTCTTGCTTGGGCCTCTCTCCTGCAGGCGCTCAGTCAGACTGAGTAGTGACATGTGGCCTGACGCTCCTCGGGGCGCGTGTTGCTTGGGCCTCTCTCCTGGAGGCGCTCAGTCAGACCGAGTGCTGACATGTGGCAAGAAGCTCCCCGGAGCGCGTCTTGCTTGGGCTTCTCTCCTGGAGGCCCTCAGTAAGACCCATTGTTGACATGTGGCAAGACGCTCCTCAGGGCGCGTCTTGCTTGGGCCTCTCTCCAGAAGGCCCTCAATCAGACCCAGTGTTGACACGTGGCAAGACGCTCCTCGGGGCGCGTCTTGCTTGGGCCTCTCTCCTGGAGGCGCTCAGTCAGAATGAGTAGGGACATGTGGCCTGACGCTCCTCGGGGCGCGTGTTGCTTGGGCCTCTCTCCTGGAGGCGCTCAGTCAGACCAAGTGGTGTCATGTGGCCTGACGCTCCTCGGGCCGCGTGTTGCTTGGGCTTCTCTCCTGGAGGCCCTCAGTCAGACCCATTGTTGACATGTGGCAAGACGCTCCTTGGGGCGCGTCTTGCTTGGGCCTCTCTCCTGGAGGCGCTCAGTCAGACCGAGTGCTGACATGTGGCAAGACGCTCCTCGTGGCGTGCCTTGCTTGGGCTTCTCTCCTGGAGGCGCTCAGAAAGACCCAGTGTTGACATGTGACAAGACGGTCCTCGGGGCACGTCTTGCTTGGGCCTCTCTCCTGGAGGCGCTCAGTCAGAACCAGAGGTGACATGTGGCAAGACGCTCCTCGGGGCGCGTCTTGCTTGGGCCTCTCTCCTGGAGGCGCTGAGTCAGACTGAGTAGTGACATGTGGCCTGACGCTCCTCGGGGTGCGTCTTGCTTGGGCCTCTCTCCTGGAGGCGCTCAGTCCGACCCAGTGGTGACATGTGGCAAGACACTCCTCGGGGCGCGTCTTGCTTGGGCCTCTCTCCTGGAGGCCCTCTGTCAGACCCAGTGTTGACATGTGTCACGACGCTCCTCGGGGCGCGTCTTGCTTGGGCTTCTCTCCTGGAGGCCCTCAGTCAGACCCATTGTTGACATGTGGCAAGACGCTCCTCGGGGCGCGTCTTTATTGGGCTTCTCTCCTGGAGTCGCTCAGACAGACCCAGTGTTGACATGTGACAAGACGCTCCTCGGGGCGCGTCTTGCTTGGGCCTCTCTCCTGGAGGCGCTCAGTCAGAACCAGAGGTGACATGTGGCAAGACGCTCCTCCGGGCGCATCTTGCTTGGGCCTCTCTCCTGGAGGCCCTCAGTCAGACCCATTGTTGACATGTGGCAAGACGCTCCTCGTGGCGCGTCTTGCTTGGGCCTCTCTCCTGGAGGCGCTCAGTCAGACCGAGTGCTGACATAAGGCAAGACGCTCCTCGGGGCGCGTCTTGCTGGGGCCTCTCTCCTGGAGGCGCTCAGTCAGACCCAGTGCTGACATGTGGCAAGACGCTCCTCGGGGCGCGTCTTGCTTGGGCCTCTCTCCTGGAGGCGCTCAGTCAGACCCAGTGTTTACATGTGGCAAGACGCTCCTCGGGGCGCGTCTTGCTTGGCCCTCTCTCCTGGAGGCGCTCGGTCAGACCCAGTGTTGACATGTGGCAAGACGCTCCTCGGGGCGCGTCTTGCTTGGGCCTCTCTCCTGGAGGCGCTCAGTCAGACCCAGTGTTGGTATGTGGCAAGACACTCCTCGGGGCGCGTCTTGGTTGGGCCTCTCTCCTGGAGGCGCTCATTCAGACCCAGTGGTGACATGTGGCAAGATGCTCCTCGGGGCGCATATTGCTTGGGCCTCTCTCCTGAATGCCCTCTGTCAGACCGAGTGTTGACATGTGGCAAGACTCTCCTCTGGGCGCGTCTTGCTTGGGCTTCTCTCCTGGAGGCCCTCAGTCAGACCCATTGTTGACATGTGGCAAGACGCTCCTCGGGGCACGTCTTGCTTGGGCCTCTCTCCTGGAGGCGCTCAGTCTGACCGAGTAGTGACATGTGGCAAGACGCTCCTCGGGGCGCGTCTGGCTTGGACCTCCCTCCTGGAGGCGCTCAGTCAGACCGAGTAGTGACATTTGGCAAGACTCTCCTCGGGGCGCGTCTTGCTTGGACCTCTCTCCTGGACGCGCTCAGTTAGACCGAGTAGTGACACGTGGCAAGACGCTCCTCGGGGCGCATCTTGCTTGGGCCTCTCTCCTGGAGGCGCTAAGTCAGACCCAGTGTTGACACGTGGCAAGACGCTCCTCGGGGCGCGTCTTGCTTGGGCCTCTCTCCTGGAGGCGCTCAGTCAGACCCAGTGGTGACATGTGGCAAGACACTCCTCGGGGCGCATCTTGCTTGGGCCTCTCTCCTGGAGGCGCTCAGTCAGACCGAGTGCTGACATGTGGCAAGAAGCTCCTCGGGGCGCGTCTTGCTTGGGCTTCTCTCCCTGAGGCCCTCAGTAAGAACCATTATTGACATGTGGCAAGACGCTCCTCGGGGCGCGTCTTGCTTGGGCCTCTCTCCAGAAGGCCCTCAATCAGACCCAGTGTTGACATGTGGCAAGACGCTCCTTGGGGCGCGTCTTGCTTGGGCCTCTCTCCTGGAGGCGCTCAGTCAGACTGAGTAGTGACATGTGGCCTGACGCTCCTCGGGGCGCGTGTTGCTTGGGCCTCTCTCCTGGAGGCGCTCAGTCAGACCAAGTGGTGACATGTGGCAAGACACTCCTCAGGGCGCGTCTTGCTTGGGCCTCTCTCCTGGAGGCCCTCTGTCAGACCCAGTGTTGACATGTGGCAAGAAACTCCTCGGGGCGCGTCTTGCTTGGGCCTCTCTCATGGAGGCCCTCAGTCAGACCCAGTGTTGACATGTGTCAAGACGCTCCTCGGGGCGCGTCTTGCTTTGGCCTCTCTCCTGGAGGCGCTCAGTCAGACCGAGTAGTGACATGTGGCAAGACGCTCCTCGGGGCGCATATTGCTTGGGCCTCTCTCCTGAATGCCCTCTGTCAGACCGAGTGTTGACATGTGGCAAGACGCTCCTCGGGGCACGTCATGCTTGGGCCTCTCTCCTGGAGGCGCTCAGTCAGACCGAGTAGTGACATTTGGCAAGACGCTCCTCGGGGCGCGTCTTGCTTGGACCTCTCTCCTGGACGCGCTCAGTTAGACCGAGTAGTGACACGTGGCAAGACGCTCCTCGGGGCGCATCTTGCTTGGGCCTCTCTCCTGGAGGCGCTAAGTCAGACCCAGTGTTGACACGTGGCAAGACGCTCCTCGGGGCGCGTCTTGCTTGGGCCTCTCTCCTGGAGGCGCTCAGTCAGACCCAGTGGTGACATGTGGCAAGACACTCCTCGGGGCGCGTCTTGCTTGGGCCTCTCTCATGGAGGCCCTCTATCAGACCCAGTGTTGACATGTGTCAAGACTCTCCTCGGGGCGCGTCTTGCTTTGGCCTCTCTCCTGGAGGCGCTCAGTCAGACCGAGTGCTGACATGTGGCAAGACGCTCCTCGGGCCGCGTGTTGCTTGGGCTTCTCTCCTGGAGGCCCTCAGTCAGACCCATTGTTGACATGTGGCAAGACGCTCCTCGGGGCGCGTCTTGCTTGGGCCTCTCTCCTGGAGGCGTTCAGTCAGACCGAGTGCTGACATGTGGCAAGACGCTCCTCGGGGCGCGCCTTGCTTGGGCTTCTCTCCTGGAGGCGCTCAGAAAGACCCAGTGTTGACATGTGACAAGACGGTCCTCGGGGCACGTCTTGCTTGGGCCTCTCTCCTGGAGGCGCTCAGTCAGAACCAGAGGTGACATGTGGCAAGACGCTCCTCGGGGCGCGTCTTGCTTGGGCCTCTCTCCTGGAGGCGCTCAGTCAGACTGAGTAGTGACATGTGGCCTGACGATCCTCGGGGTGCGTCTTGCTTGGGCCTCTCTCCTGGAGGCGCTCAGTCAGACCCAGTGGTGACATGTGGCAAGACACTCCTCGGGGCGCGTCTTGCTTGGGCCTCTCTCCTGGAGGCCCTCTGTCAGACCCAGTGTTGACATGTGTCAAGATGCTCCTCGGGGCGCGTCTTGCTTGGGCTTCTCTCCTGGAGGCCCTCAGTCAGACCCATTGTTGACATGTGGCAAGACGCTCCTCGGGGCGCGTCTTGCTTGGGCTTCTCTCCTGGAGGCGCTCAGACAGACCCAGTGTTGACATGTGACAAGACGCTCCTCGGGGCGCGTCTTGCTTGGGCCTCTCTCCTGGAGGCGCTCAGTCAGAACCAGAGGTGACATGTGGCAAGACGCTCCTCGTGGCGCGTCTGGCTTGGGCCTCTCTCCTGGAGGCCCTCTGTCAGACCCAGTGTTGACATGTGGCAAGACGCTCCTCCGGGCGCATCTTGCTTGGGCCTGTCTCCTGGAGGGCCTCAGTCAGACCCATTGTTGACATGTGGCTAGACGCTCCTCGGGGCGCGTCTTGCTTGGGCCTCTCTCCTGGAGGCGCTCAGTCAGACCGAGTGCTGACATAAGGCAAGACGCTCCTCGGGGCGCGTCTTGCTGGGGCCTTTCTCCTGGAGGCGCTCAGTCAGACCCAGTGCTGACATGTGGCAAGACGCTCCTCGGGGCGCGTCTTGCTTGGGCCTCTCTCCTGGAGCCGCTCAGTCAGACCCAGTGTTGACATGTGGCAAGACGCTCCTCGGGGCGCGTCTTGCTTGGGCCTCTCTCCTGGAGGCGCTCAGTCAGACCCAGTGGTGACACGTGGAAAGACGCTCCTCGGGGCGCGTCTTGCTTGGGCCTCTCTCCTGGAGGTGCTTAGTCAGACCCAGTGTTGACATGTGACAAGACGCTCCTCGGGGCGCGTCTTGCTTGGGCCTCTCTCCTGGAGGCGCTCAGTCAGAACCAGAGTTGACATGTGGCAAGATGCTCCTCGGGGCGCGTCTTGCTTGGGCCTCTCTCCTGGAGGCCCTTTGTCAGACCCAGTGTTGACATGTGGCAAGACGCTCCTCCGGGCGCATCTTGCTTGGGCCTCTCTCCTGGAGGCCCTCAGTCAGACCCATTGTTGACATGTGGCAAGACGCTCCTCGGGGCGGGTCTTGCTTGGGCCTCTCTCCTGGAGGCGCTCAGTCAGACCGAGTGCTGACATAAGGCAAGACGCTCCTCGGGGCGCGTCTTGCTGGGGCCTCTCTCCTGGAGGCGCTCAGTCAGACCCAGTGCTGACATGTGGCAAGACGCTCCTCGGGGCGCGTCTTGCTTGGGCCTCTCTCCTGGAGGAGCTCAGTCAGACCCAGTGTTGTTATGTGGCAAGACGCTCCTCCTCGGCGCATATTGCTTGGGCCTCTCTCCTGGAGGCCCTTTGTCAGACCCAGTGTTGACATGTGGCAAGACTCTCCTCTGGGCGCGTCTTGCTTGGGCTTCTCTCCTGGAGGCCCTCAGTCAGACCCATTGTTGACATGTGGCAAGACGCTCCTCGGGGCACGTCTTACTTGGGCCTCTCTCCTGGAGGCGCTCAGTCAGACCGAGTAGTGACATGTGGCAAGACGCTCCTCGGGGCGCGTCTTGCTTGGACCTCCCTCCTGGAGGCGCTCAGTCAGACCGAGTAGTGACATTTGGCAAGACGCTCCTCGGGGCGCGTCTTGCTTGGACCTCTCTCCTGGACGCGCTCAGTTAGACCGAGTAGTGACACGTGGCAAGACGCTCCTCGGGGCGCATCTTGATTGGGCCTCTCTCCTGGAGGCGCTAAGCCAGACCCAGTGTTGACACGTGGCAAGACGCTCCTCGGGGCGCGTCTTGCTTGGGCCTCTCTCCTGGAGGCGCTCAGTCAGACCCAGTGGTGACATGTGGCAAGACACTCCTCGGGGCGCGTCTTGCTTGGGCCTCTCTCATGGAGGCCCTCTGTCAGACCCAGTGTTGACATGTGTCAAGACACTCCTCGGGGCGCGTCTTGCTTTGGCCTCTCTCCTGGAGGCGCTCAGTCAGACCGAGTGCTGACATGTGGCAAGACGCTCCTCGGGCCGCGTGTTGCTTGGGCTTCTCTCCTGGAGGCCCTCAGTCAGACCCATTGTTGACATGTCGCAAGACGCTCCTCGGGGCGCGTCTTGCTTGGGCCTCTCTCCTGGAGGCGCTCAGTCAGACCGAGTGCTGACATGTGGCAAGACGCTCCTCGGGGCGCGCCTTGCTTGGGCTTCTCTCCTGGAGGCGCTCAGACAGACCGAGTGCTGACAGGTGGCAAGAAGCTCCTCGGGGCGCGTCTTGCTTGGGTTTCTCTCCTGGAGGCCCTCAGTAAGACCCATTGTTGACATGTGGCAAGACGCTCCTCGGGGCGCGTCTTGCTTGGGCCTCTCTCCTGCAGGCGCTCAGTCAGACTGAGTAGTGACATGTGGCCTGACGCTCCTCGGGGCGCGTGTTGCTTGGGCCTCTCTCCTGGAGGCGCTCAGTCAGAATGAGTAGGGACATGTGGCCTGACGCTCCTCGGGGCGCGTGTTGCTTGGGCCTCTCTCCTGGAGGCGCTCAGTCAGACCAAGTGGTGTCATGTGGCCTGACGCTCCTCGGGCCGCGTGTTGCTTGGGCTTCTCTCCTGGAGGCCCTCAGTCAGACCCATTGTTGACATGTGGCAAGACGCTCCTTGGGGCGCGTCTTGCTTGGGCCTCTCTCCTGGAGGCGCTCAGTCAGACTGAGTGCTGACATGTGGCAAGACGCTCCTCGTGGCGTGCCTTGCTTGGGCTTCTCTCCTGGAGGCGCTCAGAAAGACCCAGTGTTGACATGTGACAAGACGGTCCTCGGGGCACGTCTTACCTGGGCCTCTCTCCTGGAGGCGCTCAGTCAGAACCAGAGGTGACATGTGGCAAGACGCTCCTCGGGGCGCGTCTTGCTTGGGCCTCTCTCCTGGAGGCGCTGAGTCAGACTGAGTAGTGACATGTGGCCTGACGCTCCTCGGGGTGCGTCTTGCTTGGGCCTCTCTCCTGGAGGCGCTCAGTCCGACCCAGTTGTGACATGTGGCAAGACACTCCTCGGGGCGCGTCTTGCTTGGGCCTCTCTCCTGGAGGCCCTCTGTCAGACCCAGTGTTGACATGTGTCACGACGCTCCTCGGGGCGCGTCTTGCTTGGGCTTCTCTCCTGGAGGCCCTCAGTCAGACCCATTGTTGACATGTGGCAAGACGCTCCTCGGGGCGCGTCTTTATTGGGCTTCTCTCCTGGAGGCGCTCAGACAGACCCAGTGTTGACATGTGACAAGACGCTCCTCGGGGCGCGTCTTGCTTGGGCCTCTCTCCTGGAGGCGCTCAGTCAGAACCAGAGGTGACATGTGGCAAGACGCTCCTCCGGGCGCATCTTGCTTGGGCCTCTCTCCTGGAGGCCCTCAGTCAGACCCATTGTTGACATGTGGCAAGACGCTCCTCGTGGCGCGTCTTGCTTGGGCCTCTCTCCTGGAGGCGCTCAGTCAGACCGAGTGCTGACATAAGGCAAGACGCTCCTCGGGGCGCGTCTTGCTGGGGCCTCTCTCCTGGAGGCGCTCAGTCAGACCCAGTGCTGACATGTGGCAAGACGCTCCTCGGGGCGCGTCTTGCTTGGGCCTCTCTCCTGGAGGCGCTCAGTCAGACCCAGTGTTTACATGTGGCAAGACGCTCCTCGGGGCGCGTCTTGCTTGGCCCTCTCTCCTGGAGGCGCTCGGTCAGACCCAGTGTTGACATGTGGCAAGACGCTCCTCGGGGCGCGTCTTGCTTGGGCCTCTCTCCTGGAGGCGCTCAGTCAGACCCAGTGTTGGTATGTGGCAAGACACTCCTCGGGGCGCGTCTTGGTTGGGCCTCTCTCCTGGAGGCGCTCATTCAGACCCAGTGGTGACATGTGGCAAGATGCTCCTCGGGGCGCATATTGCTTGGGCCTCTCTCCTGAATGCCCTCTGTCAGACCGAGTGTTGACATGTGGCAAGACTCTCCTCTGGGCGCGTCTTGCTTGGGCTTCTCTCCTGGAGGCCCTCAGTCAGACCCATTGTTGACATGTGGCAAGACGCTCCTCGGGGCACGTCTTGCTTGGGCCTCTCTCCTGGAGGCGCTCAGTCAGACCGAGTAGTGACATGTGGCAAGACGCTCCTCGGGGCGCGTCTGGCTTGGACCTCCCTCCTGGAGGCGCTCAGTCAGACCGAGTAGTGACATTTGGCAAGACTCTCCTCGGGGCGCGTCTTGCTTGGACCTCTCTCCTGGACGCGCTCAGTTAGACCGAGTAGTGACACGTGGCAAGACGCTCCTCGGGGCGCATCTTGCTTGGGCCTCTCTCCTGGAGGCGCTAAGTCAGACCCAGTGTTGACACGTGGCAAGACGCTCCTCGGGGCGCGTCTTGCTTGGGCCTCTCTCCTGGAGGCGCTCAGTCAGACCCAGTGGTGACATGTGGCAAGACACTCCTCGGGGCGCGTCTTGCTTGGGCCTCTCTCCTGGAGGCGCTCAGTCAGACCGAGTGCTGACATGTGGCAAGAAGCTCCTCGGGGCGCGTCTTGCTTGGGCTTCTCTCCCTGAGGCCCTCAGTAAGAACCATTATTGACATGTGGCAAGACGCTCCTCGGGGCGCGTCTTGCTTGGGCCTCTCTCCAGAAGGCCCTCAATCAGACCCAGTGTTGACATGTGGCAAGACGCTCCTTGGGGCGCGTCTTGCTTGGGCCTCTCTCCTGGAGGCGCTCAGTCAGACTGAGTAGTGACATGTGGCCTGACGCTCCTCGGGGCGCGTGTTGCTTGGGCCTCTCTCCTGGAGGCGCTCAGTCAGACCAAGTGGTGACATGTGGCAAGACACTCCTCAGGGCGCGTCTTGCTTGGGCCTCTCTCCTGGAGGCCCTCTGTCAGATCCAGTGTTGACATGTGGCAAGAAACTCCTCGGGGCGCGTCTTGCTTGGGCCTCTCTCATGGAGGCCCTCAGTCAGACCCAGTGTTGACATGTGTCAAGACGCTCCTCGGGGCGCGTCTTGCTTTGGCCTCTCTCCTGGAGGCGCTCAGTCAGACCGAGTAGTGACATGTGGCAAGACGCTCCTCGGGGCGCATATTGCTTGGGCCTCTCTCCTGAATGCCCTCTGTCAGACCGAGTGTTGACATGTGGCAAGACGCTCCTCGGGGCACGTCATGCTTGGGCCTCTCTCCTGGAGGCGCTCAGTCAGACCGAGTAGTGACATTTGGCAAGACGCTCCTCGGGGCGCGTCTTGCTTGGACCTCTCTCCTGGACGCGCTCAGTTAGACCGAGTAGTGACACGTGGCAAGACGCTCCTCGGGGCGCATCTTGCTTGGGCCTCTCTCCTGGAGGCGCTAAGTCAGACCCAGTGTTGACACGTGGCAAGACGCTCCTCGGGGCGCGTCTTGCTTGGGCCTCTCTCCTGGAGGCGCTCAGTCAGACCCAGTGGTGACATGTGGCAAGACACTCCTCGGGGCGCGTCTTGCTTGGGCCTCTCTCATGGAGGCCCTCTATCAGACCCAGTGTTGACATGTGTCAAGACTCTCCTCGGGGTGCGTCTTGCTTTGGCCTCTCTCCTGGAGGCGCTCAGTCAGACCGAGTGCTGACATGTGGCAAGACGCTCCTCGGGCCGCGTGTTGCTTGGGCTTCTCTCCTGGAGGCCCTCAGTCAGACCCATTGTTGACATGTGGCAAGACGCTCCTCGGGGCGCGTCTTGCTTGGGCCTCTCTCCTGGAGGCGTTCAGTCAGACCGAGTGCTGACATGTGGCAAGACGCTCCTCGGGGCGCGCCTTGCTTGGGCTTCTCTCCTGGAGGCGCTCAGAAAGACCCAGTGTTGACATGTGACAAGACGGTCCTCGGGGCACGTCTTGCTTGGGCCTCTCTCCTGGAGGCGCTCAGTCAGAACCAGAGGTGACATGTGGCAAGACGCTCCTCGGGGCGCGTCTTGCTTGGGCCTCTCTCCTGGAGGCGCTCAGTCAGACTGAGTAGTGACATGTGGCCTGACGATCCTCGGGGCGCATCTTGCTTGGGCCTCTCTCCTGGAGGCGCTCAGTCAGACCCAGTGGTGACATGTGGCAAGACACTCCTCGGGGCGCGTCTTGCTTGGGCCTCTCTCCTGGAGGCCCTCTGTCAGACCCAGTGTTGACATGTGTCAAGACGCTCCTCGGGGCGCGTCTTGCTTGGGCTTCTCTCCTGGAGGCCCTCAGTCAGACCCATTGTTGACATGTGGCAAGACGCTCCTCGGGGCGCGTCTTGCTTGGGCTTCTCTCCTGGAGGCGCTCAGACAGACCCAGTGTTGACATGTGACAAGACGCTCCTCGGGGCGCGTCTTGCTTGGGCCTCTCTCCTGGAGGCGCTCAGTCAGAACCAGAGGTGACATGTGGCAAGACGCTCCTCGTGGCGCGTCTGGCTTGGGCCTCTCTCCTGGAGGCCCTCTGTCAGACCCAGTGTTGACATGTGGCAAGACGCTCCTCCGGGCGCATCTTGCTTGGGCCTGTCTCCTGGAGGGCCTCAGTCAGACCCATTGTTGACATGTGGCTAGACGCTCCTCGGGGCGCGTCTTGCTTGGGCCTCTCTCCTGGAGGCGCTCAGTCAGACCGAGTGCTGACATAAGGCAAGACGCTCCTCGGGGCGCGTCTTGCTGGGGCCTCTCTCCTGGAGGCGCTCAGTCAGACCCAGTGCTGACATGTGGCAAGACGCTCCTCGGGGCGCGTCTTGCTTGGGCCTCTCTCCTGGAGCCGCTCAGTCAGACCCAGTGTTGACATGTGGCAAGACGCTCCTCGGGGCGCGTCTTGCTTGGGCCTCTCTCCTGGAGGCGCTCAGTCAGACCCAGTGGTGACACGTGGAAAGACGCTCCTCGGGGCGCGTCTTGCTTGGGCCTCTCTCCTGGAGGTGCTTAGTCAGACCCAGTGTTGACATGTGACAAGACGCTCCTCGGGGCGCGTCTTGCTTGGGCCTCTCTCCTGGAGGCGCTCAGTCAGAACCAGAGTTGACATGTGGCAAGATGCTCCTCGGGGCGCGTCTTGCTTGGGCCTCTCTCCTGGAGGCCCTTTGTCAGACCCAGTGTTGACATGTGGCAAGACGCTCCTCCGGGCGCATCTTGCTTGGGCCTCTCTCCTGGAGGCCCTCAGTCAGACCCATTGTTGACATGTGGCAAGACGCTCCTCGGGGCGGGTCTTGCTTGGGCCTCTCTCCTGGAGGCGCTCAGTCAGACCGAGTGCTGACATAAGGCAAGACGCTCCTCGGGGCGCGTCTTGCTGGGGCCTCTCTCCTGGAGGCGCTCAGTCAGACCCAGTGCTGACATGTGGCAAGACGCTCCTCGGGGCGCGTCTTGCTTGGGCCTCTCTCCTGGAGGAGCTCAGTCAGACCCAGTGTTGTTATGTGGCAAGACGCTCCTCCTCGGCGCATATTGCTTGGGCCTCTCTCCTGAATGCCCTCTGTCAGACCGAGTGTTGACATGTGGCAAGACTCTCCTCTGGGCGCGTCTTGCTTGGGCTTCTCTCCTGGAGGCCCTCAGTCAGACCCATTGTTGACATGTGGCAAGACGCTCCTCGGGGCACGTCTTACTTGGGCCTCTCTCCTGGAGGCGCTCAGTCAGACCGAGTAGTGACATGTGGCAAGACGCTCCTCGGGGCGCGTCTTGCTTGGACCTCCCTCCTGGAGGCGCTCAGTCAGACCGAGTAGTGACATTTGGCAAGACGCTCCTCGGGGCGCGTCTTGCTTGGACCTCTCTCCTGGACGCGCTCAGTTAGACCGAGTAGTGACACGTGGCAAGACGCTCCTCGGGGCGCATCTTGATTGGGCCTCTCTCCTGGAGGCGCTAAGCCAGACCCAGTGTTGACACGTGGCAAGACGCTCCTCGGGGCGCGTCTTGCTTGGGCCTCTCTCCTGGAGGCGCTCAGTCAGACCCAGTGGTGACATGTGGCAAGACACTCCTCGGGGCGCGTCTTGCTTGGGCCTCTCTCATGGAGGCCCTCTGTCAGACCCAGTGTTGACATGTGTCAAGACACTCCTCGGGGCGCGTCTTGCTTTGGCCTCTCTCCTGGAGGCGCTCAGTCAGACCGAGTGCTGACATGTGGCAAGACGCTCCTCGGGCCGCGTGTTGCTTGGGCTTCTCTCCTGGAGGCCCTCAGTCAGACCCATTGTTGACATGTCGCAAGACGCTCCTCGGGGCGCGTCTTGCTTGGGCCTCTCTCCTGGAGGCGCTCAGTCAGACCGAGTGCTGACATGTGGCAAGACGCTCCTCGGGGCGCGCCTTGCTTGGGCTTCTCTCCTGGAGGCGCTCAGAAAGACCCAGTGTTGACATGTGACAAGACGGTCTTTGGGGCACGTCTTGCTTGGGCCTCTCTCCTGGAGGCGCTCAGTCAGAACCAGAGGTGACATGTGGCAAGACGCTCCTCGGGGCGCGTCTTGCTTGGGCCTCTCTCCTGGAGGCGCTCAGTCAGACTGAGTAGTGACACGTGGCCTGACGCTCCTCGGGGCGCGTCTTGCTTGGGCCTCTCTCCTGGAGGCGCTCAGTCAGAACCAGAGGTGACATGTGGCAAGACGCTCCTCGGGGCGCGTCTTGCTTGGGCCTCTCTCCTGGAGGCCCTCTGTCAGACCCAGTGTTGACATGTGGCAAGACGCTCCTCCAGGCGCATCTTGCTTGGGCCTCTCTCCTGGAGGCCCTCAGTCAGACCCATTGTTGACATGTGGCAAGACGCTCCTCGGGCCGCGTCTTGCTTGGGCCTCTCTCCTGGAGGCGCTCAGTCAGACCCAGTGTTGACATGTGGCAAGACGCTCCTCCAGGCGCATCTTGCTGGGGCCTCTCTCCTGGAGGCGCTCAGTCAGACCCAGTGCTGACATGTGGCAAGACGCTCCTCGGGGCGCGTCTTGCTTGGGCCTCTCTCCTGGAGGCGCTCAGTCAGACCCAGTGTTGACATGTGGCAAGACGCTCCTCGGGGCGCGTCTTGCTTGGCCCTCTCTCCTGGAGGCGCTCGGTCAGACCCAGTGTTGACATGTGGCAAGACGCTCCTCGGGGCGCGTCTTGCTTGGGCCTCTCTCCTGGAGGCGCTCAGTCAGACCAAGTGGTGTCATGTGGCCTGACGCTCCTCGGTGCGCGTGTTGCCTGGGCCTCTCTCCTGGAGGCGCTCAGTCAGACCAAGTGGTGACATGTGGCAAGACACTTCTCGGGGCGCCTCTTGCTTGGGCCTCTCTCCTGGAGGCCCTCTGTCAGACCCAGTGTTGACATGTGGCAAGACACTCCTCGGGGCGCATCTTGCTTGGGCCTCTCTCATGGAGGCCCTCTGTCAGACCCAGTGTTGACATGTGTCAAGACACTCCTCGGGGCGCGTCTTGCTTTGGCCTCTCTCCTGGAGGCGCTCAGTCAGACCGAGTGCTGACATGTGGCAAGACGCTCCTCGGGCCGCGTGTTGCTTGGGCTTCTCTCCTGGAGGCCCTCAGTCAGACCCATTGTTGACATGTGGCAAGACGCTCCTCGGGGCGCGTCTTGCTTGGGCCTCTCTCCTGGAGGCGCTCAGTCAGACTGAGTAGTGACATGTGGCCTGACACTCCTCGGGGTGCGTGTTGCTTGGGCTTCTCTCCTGGAGGCCCTCAGTCAGACCCATTGTTGACATGTGGCAAGACGCTCCTCGGGGCGTGACTTGCTTGGGCTTCTCTCCTGGGGGCGCTCAGTCAGACTGAGTAGTGACATGTGGCCTGACACTCCTCGGGGTGCGTCTTGCTTGGGCCTCTCTCCTGGAGGCGCTCAGTCAGACCCAGTGGTGACATGTGGCAAGACACTCCTCGGGGCGCGTCTTGCTTGGGCCTCTCTCCTGGACGCCCTCTGTCAGACCCAGTGTTGACATGTGTCAAGACGCTCCTCGGGGCGCGTCTTGCTTGGGCTTCTCTCCTGGAGGCCCTCAGTCAGACCCATTGTTGACATGTGGCAAGACGCTCCTCGGGGCGCGTCTTGCTTGGGCTTCTCTCCTGGAGGCGCTCAGACAGACCCAGTGTTGACATGTGACAAGACGCTCCTCGGGGCGCGTCTTGCTTGGGCCTCTCTCCTGGAGGCGCTCAGTCAAAACCAGAGTTGACATGTGGCAAGACGCTCCTCGGGGCGCGTCTTGCTTGGGCCTCTCTCCTGGAGGCGCTCAGTCAGACCGAGTGCTGATATAAGGCAAGACGCTCCTCGGGGCGCGTCTTGCTGGGGCCTCTCTCCTGGAGGCGCTCAGTCAGACCCAGTGCTGACATGTGGCAAGACGCTCCTCGGGGCGCGTCTTGCTTGGGCCTCTCTCCTGGAGGCGCTCAGTCAGACCCAGTGTTGACATGTGGCAAGACGCTCCTCGGGGCGCGTCTTGCTTGGCCCTCTCTCCTGGAGGCGCTCGGTCAGACCCAGTGTTGACATGTGGCAAGACGCTCCTCGGGGCGCGTCTTGCTTGGGCCTCTCTCCTGGAGGCGCTCAGTCAGACCCAGTGGTGACACGTGGAAAGACGCTCCTCGGGGCGCGTCTTGCTTGGGCCTCTCTCCTGGAGGTGCTCAGTCAGACCCAGTGTTGACACGTGGCAAGACGCTCCTCGGGGCGCGTCTTGCTTGGGCCTCTCTCCTGGAGGCGCTCAGTCAGACCCAGTGTTGGCATGTGGCAAGACACTCCTCGGGGCGCGTCTTGGTTGGGCCTCTCTCCTGGAGATGCTCATTCAGACCCAGTGGTGACATGTGGCAAGACGCTCCTCGGGGCGCATATTGCTTGGGCCTCTCTCCTGAATGCCCTCTGTCAGACCGAGTGTTGACATGTGGCAAGACTCTCCACGGGGCGCGTCTTGCTTGGGCTTCTCTCATGGAGGCCCTCAGTCCGACCCAGTGTTGACATGTGTCAAGACGCTCCTCGGGGCGTGTCTCGCTTGGGCCTCTCTCCTGGAGGCGCTCAGTCAGACCCAGTGTTGACATGTGGCAAGACTCTCCACGGGGCGCGTCTTGCTTGGGCTTCTCTCATGGAGGCCCTCAGTCCGACCCAGTGTTGACATGTGTCAAGACGCTCCTCGGGGCACGTCTTGCTTGGGCCTCTCTCCTGGAGGCGCTCAGTCAGACCGAGTAGTGACATGTGGCAAGACGCTCCTCGGGGCGCGCCTTGCTTGGACCTCCCTCCTGGAGGCGCTCAGTCAGACCGAGTAGTGACATTTGGCAAGACGCTCCTCGGGGCGCGTCTTGCTTGGGCCTCTCTCCTGGAGGCGCTCAGTCAGACCCAGTGGTGACATGTGGCAAGACACTCCTCGGGGCGCGTCTTGCTTGGGCCTCTCTCCTGGAGTCGCTCAGTCAGACCCAGTGGTGACACGTGGAAAGACGCTCCTCGGGGCGCGTCTTGCTTGGGCCTCTCTCCTGGAGGTGCTCAGTCAGACCCAGTGTTGACACGTGGCAAGACGCTCCTCGGGGCGCGTCTTGCTTGGGCCTCTCTCCTGGAGGCGCTCAGTCAGACCCAGTGTTGGCATGTGGCAAGAAACTCCTCAGGGCGCGTCTTGGTTGGGCCTCTCTCCTGGAGGCGCTCATTCAGACCCAGTGGTGACATGTGGCAAGACGCTCCTCGGGGCGCATATTGCTTGGGCCTCTCTCCTGAATGCCCTCTGTCAGACCGAGTGTTGACATGTGGCAAGACTCTCCACGGGGCGCGTCTTGCTTGGGCTTCTCTCATGGAGGCCCTCTGTCGGACCCAGTGTTGACATGTGTCAAGACGCTCCTCGGGGCGTGTCTTGCTTGGGCCTCTCTCCTGGAGGCGCTCAGTCAGACCCAGTGTTGACATGTGGCAAGACGCTCCTCTGGGCGCGTCTTGCTTGGGCTTCTCTCCTGGAGGCCCTCAGTCAGACCCATTGTTGACATGTGGCAAGACGCTTCTCGGGGCACGTCTTGCTTGGGCCTCTCTCCTGGAGGCGCTCAGTCAGACCGAGTAGTGACATGTGGCAAGACGCTCCTCGGGGCGCGTCTTGCTTGGACCTCCCTTCTGGAGGCGCTCAGTCAGACCGAGTAGTGACATTTGGCAAGACGCTCCTCGGGGCGCGTCTTGCTTGGACCTCTCTCCTGGACGCGCTCAGTTAGACCGAGTAGTGACACGTGGCAAGACGCTCCTCGGGGCGCATCTTGCTTGGGCCTCTCTCCTGGAGGCGCTAAATCAGACCCAGTGTTGACACGTGGCAAGACGCTCCTCGGGGCGTGTCTTGCTTGGGCCTCTCTCCTGGAGGCGCTCAATCAGACCCATTGTTAACATGTGGCAAGACGCTCCTCAGGGCGCGTATTGCTTGGGCCTCTCTCCTGGATGCCCTCTGTCAGACCCAGTGTTGACATGTGGCAAGACTCTCCTCGGGGCGCGTCTTGCTTGGGATTCTCTCATGGAGGCCCTCAGTCAGACCCAGTGTTGACATGTGTCAAGATGCTCCTCGGGGCGTGTCTTGCTTGGGCCTCTCTCCTGGAGGCGCTCAGTCTGATCCAGTGTTGACATGTGGCAAGACGCTCCTCGGGGCGCGTCTTGCTTGGGCCTCTCTCCTGGAGTCGCTCAGTCAGACCCAGTGTTGGCATTTGGCAAGACACTCCTCGGGGCGCGACTTGGTTGGGCCTCTCTCCTGGAGGCGCTCATTCAGACCCAGTGGTGACATGTGGCAAGACGCTCCCCGGGGCGCGTATTGCTTGGGCCTCTCTCCTGAATGCCCTCTGTCAGACCGAGTGTTGACATGTGGCAAGACTCTCCACGGGGCGCGTCTTGCTTGGGCTTCTCTCATGGAGGCCCTCAGTCCGACCCAGTGTTGACATGTGTCAAGACGCTCCTCGGGGCGTGTCTTGCTTGGGCCTCTCTCCTGGAGGCGCTCAGTCAGACCCAGTGTTGACATGTGGCAAGACGCTCCTCTGGGCGCGTCTTGCTTGGGCTTCTCTCCTGGAGGCCCTCAGTCAGACCCATTGTTGACATGTGGCAAGACGCTCCTCAGGGCACGTCTTGCTTGGGCCTCTCTCCTGGAGGCGCTCAGTCAGACCGAGTAGTGACATGTGGCAAGACGCTCCTCGGGGCGCGTCTTATTTGGACCTCCCTCCTGGAGGCGCTCAGTCAGACCAAGTAGTGACATTTGGCAAGACGCTCCTCGGGGCGCGTCTTGCTTGGGCCTCTCTCCTGGAGGCGCTCAGTCAGACCGAGTAGTGACATGTGGCAAGACGCTCCTCGGGGCACGTCTTGCTTGGGCCTCTCTCCTGGAGGCGCTCAGTCAGACCGAGTAGTGACATGTGGCAAGACGCTCCTCGGGGCGCGTCTTGCTTGGACCTCCCTCCTGGAGGCGCTCAGTCAGACCGAGTAGTGACATTTGGCAAGACGCTCCTCGGGGCGCGTCTTGCTTGGACCTCTCTCCTGGACGCGCTCAGTTAGACCGAGTAGTGACACGTGGCAAGACTCTTCTCGGGGCGCATCTTGCTTGGGCCTCTCTCCTGGAGGCGCTAAGTCAGACCCAGTGTTGACACGTGGCAAGACGCTCCTCGGGGCGCGTCTTGCTTGGGCCTCTCTCCTGGAGGCGCTCAGTCAGACACAGTGTTGACATGTGGCAAGACGCTCCTCGGGGCACGTCTTGCTTGGGCCTCTCTCCTGGAGGCGCTCAGTCAGACCTAGAGAGATCAGGTTTGTTTTAGTGTACTCCAATCAACAGCCCCTACAACCACAAAAAGGAATGGAGTCATTAGCACTTATGGTTTTTAAATGGCACCCAGAATTATGTTGCACGAAGCACAATTTCACATCATTCTGGGTTCATTTGTGTGAAAACAAGGTCCAATCAGGCTGAAATGTTACAAGAAGGTAGAATCTATTGAGTTGTAATTGAACTGAACATTTCATGATGATCGCACATTCCTATAGGGCGTGAAACCATGTCCCAAAGGTCACCGGGCCTGGTGTCACATTAAAGAAGTAGTCCAGTTACACCTTTGTGGGCTTATAACTTGGCTTCTGAATATCCTAGAGAGGTCAGGATTGTTTTAGAGTACTCCTATTAACAGCCCCCATTACCTCAAAAAGGAATGGAGTCATTAGCACTTATGGTTTTTAAATGGCACCCAGAATTATGTTGCACGAAGCACAATTTCACATCATTCTGGGTTCATTTGTGTGAAAACAAGGTCCAATCAGGCTGAAACGTTACAGGAAGGTAGAATCTATTGAGTTGTAATTGATCTAAACGTTTCATGATGATAGCACTTTCCTAAGGGGGTCAAACCATGTCCCAAAGGTCACCGGATCTATTGTCAATTTAAAGAAGTAGTCCAGTTACACATTTGTGGGCTTATAACTTGGCTTCTGAATGTCCTAGAGAGATCAGGTTTGTTTTAGTGTACTCCAATCAACAGCCCCTACAACCACAAAAATGAATGGGGTCGTTAGCACTTATGGTTTGTAAATGGCACCCAGAATTATGTTGCATGAAGCACAATTTCACATCATTCTGGGTCCATTTGTGTGAAAACAAGGTCCAATCAGGCTGAAACGTTACAAGAAGGTAGAATCTATTGAGTTGTAAGTGATCTGAACGTTTCATGATGATCGCACATACCTATAGGGGGTCAAACCATGTCCCAAAGGTCACCGGATCTGGTGTCAATTTAAAGAAGTAGTCCAGTTACACATTTGTGGGCTTATACCTTGGCTTCTGAATGTCCTAGAGAGATCAGGTTTGTTTTAGTGTACTCCAATAGACAGCCCCTACAACCACAAAAAGGAATGGAGTCATTAGCACTTATGGTTTGTAAATGGCACCCAGAATTATGTTGCACGAAGCACAATTTCACATCATTCTGGGTCCATTTGTGTGAAAACAAGGTCCAATCAGGCTGAATCGTTACAAGAAGGTAGAATCTATTGAGTTTTAAGTGATCTGAACGTTTCATGATGATCGCACATTCCTATAGGGGTTCAAACCATGTCCCAAAGGTCACCGGGCCTGGTGTCAATTTAAATAAGTAGTCCAGTTACACCTTTGTGGGCTTATAACTTGGCTTCTGAATATCCTAAAGAGGTCAGGTTTGTTTTAGAGTACTCCAATTAACAGCCCCCATTACCACAAAAAGGAATGGAGTCATTAGCACTTATGGTTTTTAAATGGCACCCAGAATTATGTTGCACAAAGCACAATTTCACATCATTCTGGGTTCATTTGTGTGAAAACAAGGTCCAATCAGGCTGAAACGTTACAGGAAGGTAGAATCTATTGACTTGTAATTGATCTGAACGTGTCATGATGATAGCACTTTCCTAAGGGGGTCAAACCATGTCCCAAAGGTCACCGGATCTGGTGTCAATTTAAAGAAGTAGTCCAGTTACACATTTGTGGGCTTATACCTTGGCTTCTGAATGTCCTAGAGAGATCAGGTTTGTTTTAGTGTACTCCAATAGACAGCCCCTACAACCACAAAAAGGAATGGAGTCATTAGCGCTTATGGTTTGTAAATGGCACCCAGAATTATGTTGCACAAAGCACAATTTCACATCATTCTGGGTCCATTTGTGTGAAAACAAGGTCCAATTAGGCTGAAACGTTACAAGAAGGTAGAATCTATTGAGTTGTAAGTGATCTGAATGTTTCATGATCATCGCACATTCCTATATGGGGTCAAACCATGTCCCAAAGGTCACCGGATCTGGTGTCAATTTAAAGAAGTAGTCCAGTTACACATTTGTGGGCTTATACCTTGGCTTCTGAATGTCCTAGAGAGATCAGGTTTGTTTTAGTGTACTCCAATAGACAGCCCCTACAATCACAAAAAGGAATGGAGTCATTAGCACTTATGGTTTTTAAATGGCACCCAGAATTATGTTGCACAAAGCACAATTTCACATCATTCTGGGTTCATTTGTGTGAAAACAAGGTCCAATCAGGCTGAAACGTTACAGGAAGGTAGAATCTATTGAGTTGTAAGTGATCTGAACGTTTCATGATGATAGCACTTTCCTAAGGGGGTCAAACCATGTCCCAAAGGTCACCAGATCTGGTGTCAATTTAAAGAAGTAGTCAAGTTACACATTTGTGGGCTTATAACTTGGCTTCTGAATGTCCTAGAGAGATCAGGTTTGTTTTAGTGTACTCCAATCAACAGCCCCTACAACCACAAAAAGGAATGGAGTCATTAGCACTTATGGTTTTTAAATGGCACCCAGAATTATGTTGCACGAAGCACAATTTCACATCATTCTGGGTTCATTTGTGTGAAAACAAGGTCCAATCAGGCTGAAATGTTACAAGAAGGTAGAATCTATTGAGTTGTAATTGAACTGAACATTTCATGATGATCGCACATTCCTATAGGGCGTGAAACCATGTCCCAAAGGTCACCGGGCCTGGTGTCACATTAAAGAAGTAGTCCAGTTACACCTTTGTGGGCTTATAACTTGGCTTCTGAATATCCTAGAGAGGTCAGGATTGTTTTAGAGTACTCCAATTAACAGCCCCCATTACCTCAAAAAGGAATGGAGTCATTAGCACTTATGGTTTTTAAATGGCACCCAGAATTATGTTGCACGAAGCACAATTTCACATCATTCTGGGTTCATTTGTGTGAAAACAAGGTCCAATCAGGCTGAAACGTTACAGGAAGGTAGAATCTATTGAGTTGTAATTGATCTAAACGTTTCATGATGATAGCACTTTCCTAAGGGGGTCAAACCATGTCCCAAAGGTCACCGGATCTATTGTCAATTTAAAGAAGTAGTCCAGTTACACATTTGTGGGCTTATAACTTGGCTTCTGAATGTCCTAGAGAGATCAGGTTTGTTTTAGTGTACTCCAATCAACAGCCCCTACAACCACAAAAATGAATGGAGTCGTTAGCACTTATGGTTTGTAAATGGCACCCAGAATTATGTTGCATGAAGCACAATTTCACATCATTCTGGGTCCATTTGTGTGAAAACAAGGTCCAATCAGGCTGAAACGTTACAAGAAGGTAGAATCTATTGAGTTGTAAGTGATCTGAACGTTTCATGATGATCGCACATACCTATAGGGGGTCAAACCATGTCCCAAAGGTCACCGGTTCTGGTGTCACTTTAAAGAAGTAGTCCAGTTACACCTTTGTGGGCTTATAACTTGGCTTCTGAATATCCTAGAGAGGTCAGGTTTGTTTTAGAGTACTCCTATCAACAGCCCCCATTACCCCAAAAAGGAATGGAGTCATTAGCACTTATGGTTTGTAAATGGCACCCAGAATTATGTTGCACGAAGCACAATTTCACATCATTCTGGGTCCATTTGTGTGAAAACAAGGTCCAATCAGGCTGAAACATTACAAGAAGGTAGAATCTATTGAGTTGTAAGTGATCTGAACGTTTCATGATGATCGCACATTCCTATAGGGGGTCAAACCTTGTCCCAAAGGTCACCGGGCCTGGTGTCACTTTAAAGAAGTAGTCCATTTACACATTTGTGGGCTTATAACTTGGCTTCTGAATATCCTAGAGAGGTCAGGTTTGTTTTAGAGTACTCAAATTAACAGCCCCTATTACCTCAAAAAGGAATGGAGTCATTAGCACTTATGGTTTTTAAATGGCACCAAGAATTATGTTGCACAAAGCACAATTTCACATCATTCTGGGTTCATTTGTGTGAAAACAAGGTCCAATCAGGCTGAAACGTTACAGGAAGGTAGAATCTATTGAGTTGTAAGTGATCTGAACGTTTCAGGATGATAGCACTTTCCTAAGGGGGTCAAACCATGTCCCAAAGGTCACCGGATCTGGTGTCAATTTAAAGAAGTAGCCCAGTTACACATTTGTGGGCTTATAACTTGGCTTCTGAATGTCCTAGAGAGATCAGGTTTGTTTTAGTGTACTCCAATAGGCAGCCCCTACAACCACAAAAAGGAATGGAGTCATTAGCACTTATGGTTTGTAAATGGACCCCAGAATTATATTGCACGAAGTACAATTTCACATCATTCTGGGTCTATTTGTGTGAAAACAAGGTCCAATCAGGCTGAAACGTTACAAGAAGGTAGAATCTATTGAGTTGTAAGTGATCTGAACGTTTCATGATGATCGCACATTCCTATAGGGTGTCAAACCATGTCCCAAAGGTCACCGAGCCTGGTGTCACTTTAAAGAAGTAGTCCAGTTACACCTTTGTGGGCTTATAACTTGGCTTCTGAATTTCCTAAAGAGGTCAGGTTTGTTTTAGAGTACTCCAATTAACAGCCCCCATTTCCCCAAAAAAGGAATGGAGTCATTAGCACTTATGGTTTTTAAATGGCACCTAGAATTATGTTGCACGAAGCACAATTTCACATCATTCTGGGTTCATTTGTGTGAATACAAGGTCCAATCAGGCTGAAATGGTACAGGACGGTAGAATCTATTGAGTTGTAAGTGATCTGAACGTTTCATAATGATAGCACTTTCCTAAGGGGGTCAAACCATGTCCCAAAGGTCACCGGATCGGGTGTCAATTTAAAGAAGTAGTCCAGTTACACATTTGTGGGCTTATAACTTGGCTTCTGAATGTCCTAGAGGGATCAGGTTTGTTTTAGTGTACTCCAATCAACAGCCCCTACAACCACAAAAAGGGAATGGAGTCATTAGCACCTATGATTTGTAAATGGCACCCAGGATTATGTTGCACGAAGCACAATTTCACATCATTCCTGGTCCATTTGTGTGAAAACAAGGTCCAATCAGGCTGAAACGTTACAAGAAGGTAGAATCAATTGAGTTGTAAGTGATCTGAACGTTTCATGATGATCGCACATTCCTATAGGGGGTCAAACCATGTCCCAAAGGTCACCGGGCCTGGTGTCACTTTAAAGAAGTAGTCCAGTTACACCTTTGTGGGGTTATAACTTGGCTTCTGAATGTCCTAGAGAGGTCAGGTTTGTTTTAGTGTACTCCAATCAACAGCCCCTACAACCACAAAAAGGAATGGAGTCATTAGCCCTTATGGTTTTTAAATGGCACCCAGAATTATGTTGCACGAAGCACAATTTCACATCATTCTGGGTTCATTTGTGTGAAAACAAGGTCCAATCAGGCTGAAACGTTACAGGAAGGTAGAATCTATTGAGTTGTAAGTGAACTGAACGTTTCATAATGATAGCACTTTCCTAAGGGGGTCAAACCATGTCCCAAAGGTCACCGGATCGGGTGTCAATTTAAAGAAGTAGTCCAGTTACACATTTGTGGGCTTATAACTTGGCTTCTGAATGTCCTAGAGAGATCAGGTTTGTTTTAGTGTACTCCAATCAACAGCCCCTACAACCACAAAACAGGAATGGAGTCATTAGCACTTATGGTTTTTAAATGGCACCCAGAATTATGTTGCACAAAGCACAATTTCACATCATTCTGGGTTCATTTGTTTGAAAACAAGGTCAAATCAGGCTGAAACGTTACAGGACTGTAGAATCTATTGAGTTGTAAGTGATCTGAACGTTTCTTGATGATAGCACTTTCCTAAGGGGGTCAAACCATGTCCCAAAGGTCACCGGATCTGGTGTCAATTTAAAGAAGTAGCCCAGTTACACATTTGTGGGCTTATAACTTGGCTTCTGAATGTCCTAGAGAGATCACGTTTGTTTTAGTGTACTCCAATAGGCAGCCCCTACAACCACAAAAAGGAATGGAGTCATTAGCACTTATGGTTTGTAAATGGCACCCAGAATTATGTTACACGAAGTACAATTTCACATCATTCTGGGTCCATTTGTGTGAAAACAAGGTCCAATCAGGCTGAAACGTTACAAGAAGGTAGAATCTATTGAGTTGTAAGTGATCTGAACGTTTCATGATGATCGCACATTCCTATAGGGGGTCAAACCTCGTCCCAAAGGTCACCGGGTCTGGTGTCACTTTAAAGAAGTAGTCCATTTACACATTTGTGGGCTTATAACTTGGCTTCTGAATATCCTAGAGAGATCAGGTTTGTTTTAGTGTACTCCAATAGGCAGCCCCTACAACCACAAAAAGGAATGGAGTCATTAGCACTTATGGTTTGTAAATGGACCACAGAATTATGTTGCACGAAGCACAATTTCACATCATTCTGGGTCCATTTGTGTGAAAACAAGGTCCAATCAGGCTGAAACGTTACAAGAAGGTAGAATCTATTGAGTTGTAAGTGATCTGAACGTTTCATGATGATCGCACATTCCTATAGGGTGTCAAACCATGTCCCAAAGGTCACCGAGCCTGGTGTCACTTTAAAGAAGTAGTCCAGTTACACCTTTGTGGGCTTATAACTTGGCTTCTGAATATCCTAAAGAGGTCAGGTTTGTTTTAGAGTACTCCAATTAACAGCCCCCATTTCCCCAAAAAAGGAATGGAGTCATTAGCACTTATGGTTTTTAAATGGCACCCAGAATTATGTTGCACGAAGCACAATTTCACATCATTCTGGGTTCATTTGTGTGAATACAAGGTCCAATCAGGCTGAAACGGTACAGGACGGTAGAAAATATTGAGTTGTAAGAGATCTGAACGTTTCATAATGATAGCACTTTCCTAAGGGGTTCAAACCATGTCCCAAAGGTCACCGGATCGGGTGTCAATTTAAAGAAGTAGTCCAGTTACACATTTGTGGGCTTATAACTTGGCTTCTGAATGTCCTAGAGAGATCAGGTTTGTTTTAGTGTACTCCAATAAACAGCCCCTAAAACCACAAAAAGGAATGGAGTCATTAGCACTTATGGTTTGTAAATGGCACCCAGAAATATGTTGCACGAAGCACAATTTCACATCATTCTGGGTCCATTTGTGTGAAAACAAGGTCCAATCAGGCTGAAACGTTACAAGAAGGTAGAATCTATTGAGTTGTAAGTGATCTGAACGTTTCATGATGATCGCACATTCCTATAGGGGGTAAAACCATGTCCCAAAGGTCACCGGGCCTGGTGTCACTTTAAAGAAGTAGTCCAGTTACACCTTTGTGGGCTTATAACTTGGCTTCTGAATGTCCTAGAGAGGTCAGGTTTGTTTTAGAGTACTCCAATTAACAACCCCTATTACCTCAAAAAGGAATGGAGTCATTAGCCCGTATGGTTTTTGAATGGCACCCAGAATTATGTTGCAAGAAGCACAATTTCACATCATTCTGGGTTCATTTGTGTGAAAACAAGGTCCAATCAGGCTGAAACGTTACAGGAAGGTAGAATCTATTGAGTTGTAAGTGAACTGAACGTTTCATGATGTTAGCACTTTCCTAAGGGGGTCAAACCATGTCCCAAAGGTCACCGGATCTGGTGTCATTTTAAATAAGTAGTCCAGTTACACCTTTGTGGGCTTATAACTTGGCTTCTGAATGTCCTAGAGAGATCAGGTTTGTTTCAGTGTACTCCAATAGGCAGCCCCTACAACCACAAAAAGGAATGGAGTCATTAGCACTTATGGTTTGTAAATGGACCGTAGAATTATGTTGCACGAAGCACAATTTCACATCATTCTGGGTCCATTTGTGTGAAAACAAGGTCCAATCAGGCTGAAACGTTACAAGAAGGTAGAATCTATTGAGTTGTAAGTGATCTGAACGTTTCATGATGATCACACATTCCTATAGGGTGTCAAACCATGTCCCAAAGGTCACCGGGCCTGGTGTCACTTTAAAGAAGTAGTCCAGTTACACCTTTGTGGGCTTATAACTTGGCTTCTGAATATCCTAAAGAGGTCAGGTTTGTTTTAGAGTACTCCAATTAACAGCCCCCATTTCCCCAAAAAAGGAATGGAGTCATTAGCACTTATGGTTTGGAAATGGCACCAAGAATTACGTTGCACGAAGCACAATTTCACATCATTCTGGGTCCATTTGTGTGAAAACAAGGTCCAATCAGGCTGAAATGTTACAGGACTGTAGAATCTATTGAGTTGTAAGTGATCTGAACGTTTCATGATGATAGCAATTTCCTAAGGGGGTCAAACCATGTCCCAAAGGTCACCGGATCTGGTGTCAATTTAAAGAAGTAGCCCAGTTACACATTTGTGGGCTTATAACTTGGCTTCTGAATGTCCTAGAGAGATCACGTTTGTTTTAGTGTACTCCAATAGGCAGCCCCTACAACCACAAAAAGGAATGGAGTCATTAGCACTTATGGTTTGTAAATGGACCGTAGAATTATGTTGCACGAAGCACAATTTCACATCATTCTGGGTCCATTTGTGTGAAAACAAGGTCCAATTAGGCTGAAACGTTACAAGAAGGTAGAATCTATTGAGTTGTAAGTGATCTGAACGTTTCATGATGATCACACATTCCTATAGGGTGTCAAACCATGTCCCAAAGGTCACCGGGCCTGGTGTCACTTTAAAGAAGTAGTCCAGTTACACCTTTGTGGGCTTATAACTTGGCTTCTGAATATCCTAAAGAGGTCAGGTTTGTTTTAGAGTACTCCAATTAACAGCCCCCATTTCCCCAAAAAAGGAATGGAGTCATTAGCACTTATGGTTTGTAAATGGCACCCAGAATTACGTTGCACGAAGCACAATTTCACATCATTCTGGGTCCATTCGTGTGAAAACAAGGTCCAGTCAGGCTGAAACGTTACAAGAAGGTAGAATCTATTGAGTTGTAAGTGATCTGAACGTTTCATGATGATCGCACATTCCTATAGGGGGTCAAACCTTGTCCCAAAGGTCACCGGGCCTGGTGTCACTTTAAAGAAGTAGTCCATTTACACATTTGTGGGCTTATAACTTGGCTTCTGAATATCCTAGAGAGGTCAGGTTTGTTTTAGAGTACTCAAATTAACAGCCCCTATTACCTCAAAAAGGAATGGAGTCATTAGCACTTATGGTTTTTAAATGGCACCTAGAATTATGTTGCACAAAGCACAATTTCACAACATTCTGGGTTCATTTGTGTGAAAACAAGGTCCAATCAGGCTGAAACGTTACAGGAAGGTAGAATCTATTGAGTTGTAAGTGATCTGAACGTTTCATGATGATAGCACTTTCCTAAGGGGGTCAAACCATGTCCCAAAGGTCACCGGATCTGGTGTCAATTTAAAGAAGTAGCCTAGTTACACATTTGTGGGCTTATAACTTGGCTTCTGAATGTCCTAGAGAGATCAGGTTTGTTTTAGTGTACTCCAATAGGCAGCCCCAACAACCACAAAAAGGAATGGAGTCATTAGCACTTATGGTTTGTAAATGGACCCCAGAATTATGTTGCACGAAGCACAATTTCACATCATTCTGGGTCCATTTGTGTGAAAACAAGGTCCAATCAGGCTGAAACGTTACAAGAAGGTAGAATCTATTGAGTTGTAAGTGATCTGAACGTTTCATGATGATCGCACATTCCTATAGGGTGTCAAACCATGTCCCAAAGGTCACCGAGCCTGGTGTCACTTTAAAGAAGTAGTCCAGTTACACCTTTGTGGGCTTATAACTTGGCTTCTGAATATCCTAAAGAGGTCAGGTTTGTTTTAGAGTACTCCAATTAACAGCCCCCATTTCCCCAAAAAAGGAATGGAGTCATTAGCACTTATGGTTTTTAAATGGCACCTAGAATTATGTTGCACGAAGCACAATTTCACATCATTCTGGGTTCATTTGTGTGAATACAAGGTCCAATCAGGCTGAAACGGTACAGGACGGTAGAATCTATTGAGTTGTAAGTGATCTGAACGTTTCATAATGATAGCACTTTCCTAAGGGGGTCAAACCATGTCCCAAAGGTCACCGGATCGGGTGTCAATTTAAAGAAGTAGTCCAGTTACACATTTGTGGGCTTATAACTTGGCTTCTGAATGTCCTAGAGGGATCAGGTTTGTTTTAGTGTACTCCAATCAACAACCCCTACAACCACAAAAAGGGAATGGAGTCATTAGCACCTATGGTTTGTAAATGGCACCCAGAATTATGTTGCACGAAGCACAATTTCTCATCATTCCTGGTCCATTTGTGTGAAAACAAGGTCCAATCAGGCTGAAACGTTACAAGAAGGTAGAATCAATTGAGTTGTAAGTGATCTGAACGTTTCATGATGATCGCACATTCCTATAGGGGGTCAAACCATGTCCCAAAGGTCACCGGGCCTGGTGTCACTTCAAAGAAGTAGTCCAGTTACACCTTTGTGGGCTTATAACTTGGCTTCTGAATGTCCTAGAGAGGTCAGGTTTGTTTTACTGTACTCCAATAAACAGCCCCTACAACCACAAAAACGAATGGAGTCATTAGCCCTTATGGTTTTTAAATGGCACCCAGAATTATGTTGCACGAAGCACAATTTCACATCATTCTGGGTTCATTTGTGTGAAAACAAGGTCCAATCAGGCTGAAACGTTACAGGAAGGTAGAATCTATTGAGTTGTAAGTGAACTGAACGTTTCATAATGATAGCACTTTCCTAAGGGGGTCAAACCATGTCCCAAAGGTCACCGGATCGGGTGTCAATTTAAAGAAGTAGTCCAGTTACACATTTGTGGGCTTATAACTTGGCTTCTGAATGTCCTAGAGAGATCAGGTTTGTTTTAGTGTACTCCAATCAACAGCCCCTACAACCACAAAAAAGGAATGGAGTCATTAGCACTTATGGTTTTTAAATGGCACCCAGAATTATGTTGCACAAAGCACAATTTCACATCATTCTGGGTTCATTTGTTTGAAAACAAGGTCCAATCAGGCTGAAACGTTACAGGAAGGTAGAATCTATTGAGTTGTAAGTGATCTGAACGTTTCATGATGATAGCACTTTCCTAAGGGGGTCAAACCATGTCCCAAAGGTCACCGGATCTGGTGTCAATTTAAAGAAGTAGCCTAGTTACACATTTGTGGGCTTATAACTTGGCTTCTGAATGTCCTAGAGAGATCAGGTTTGTTTTAGTGTACTCCAATAGGCAGCCCCAACAACCACAAAAAGGAATGGAGTCATTAGCACTTATGGTTTGTAAATGGACCCCAGAATTATGTTGCACGAAGCACAATTTCACATCATTCTGGGTCCATTTGTGTGAAAACAAGGTCCAATCAGGCTGAAACGTTACAAGAAGGTAGAATCTATTGAGTTGTAAGTGATCTGAACGTTTCATGATGATCGCACATTCCTATAGGGTGTCAAACCATGTCCCAAAGGTCACCGAGCCTGGTGTCACTTTAAAGAAGTAGTCCAGTTACACCTTTGTGGGCTTATAACTTGGCTTCTGAATATCCTAAAGAGGTCAGGTTTGTTTTAGAGTACTCCAATTAACAGCCCCCATTTCCCCAAAAAAGGAATGGAGTCATTAGCACTTATGGTTTTTAAATGGCACCTAGAATTATGTTGCACGAAGCACAATTTCACATCATTCTGGGTTCATTTGTGTGAATACAAGGTCCAATCAGGCTGAAACGGTACAGGACGGTAGAATCTATTGAGTTGTAAGTGATCTGAACGTTTCATAATGATAGCACTTTCCTAAGGGGGTCAAACCATGTCCCAAAGGTCACCGGATCGGGTGTCAATTTAAAGAAGTAGTCCAGTTACACATTTGTGGGCTTATAACTTGGCTTCTGAATGTCCTAGAGGGATCAGGTTTGTTTTAGTGTACTCCAATCAACAACCCCTACAACCACAAAAAGGGAATGGAGTCATTAGCACCTATGGTTTGTAAATGGCACCCAGAATTATGTTGCACGAAGCACAATTTCTCATCATTCCTGGTCCATTTGTGTGAAAACAAGGTCCAATCAGGCTGAAACGTTACAAGAAGGTAGAATCAATTGAGTTGTAAGTGATCTGAACGTTTCATGATGATCGCACATTCCTATAGGGGGTCAAACCATGTCCCAAAGGTCACCGGGCCTGGTGTCACTTCAAAGAAGTAGTCCAGTTACACCTTTGTGGGCTTATAACTTGGCTTCTGAATGTCCTAGAGAGGTCAGGTTTGTTTTACTGTACTCCAATAAACAGCCCCTACAACCACAAAAACGAATGGAGTCATTAGCCCTTATGGTTTTTAAATGGCACCCAGAATTATGTTGCACGAAGCACAATTTCACATCATTCTGGGTTCATTTGTGTGAAAACAAGGTCCAATCAGGCTGAAACGTTACAGGAAGGTAGAATCTATTGAGTTGTAAGTGAACTGAACGTTTCATAATGATAGCACTTTCCTAAGGGGGTCAAACCATGTCCCAAAGGTCACCGGATCGGGTGTCAATTTAAAGAAGTAGTCCAGTTACACATTTGTGGGCTTATAACTTGGCTTCTGAATGTCCTAGAGAGATCAGGTTTGTTTTAGTGTACTCCAATCAACAGCCCCTACAACCACAAAAAAGGAATGGAGTCATTAGCACTTATGGTTTTTAAATGGCACCCAGAATTATGTTGCACAAAGCACAATTTCACATCATTCTGGGTTCATTTGTTTGAAAACAAGGTCAAATCAGGCTGAAACGTTACAGGACTGTAGAATCAATTGAGTTGTAAGTGATCTGAATGTTTCTTGATGATAGCACTTTCCTAAGGGGGTCAAACCATGTCCCAAAGGTCACCGGATCTGGTGTCAATTTAAAGAAGTAGCCCAGTTACACATTTGTGGGCTTATAACTTGGCTTCTGAATGTCCTAGAGAGATCAGGTTTGTTTTAGTGTACTCCAATAGGCAGCCCCTACAACCACAAAAAGGAATGGAGTCATTAGCACTTATGGTTTGTAAATGGCACCCAGAATTATGTTACACTAAGCACAATTTCACATCATTCTGGGTCCATTTGTGTGAAAACAAGGTCCAGTCAGGCTGAAACGTTACAAGAAGGTAGAATCTATTGAGTTGTAAGTGATCTGAACGTTTCATGAAGATCGCACATTCCTATAGGGGGTCAAACCTTGTCCCAAAGGTCACCGGGCCTGGTGTCACTTTAAAGAAGTAGTCCATTTACACATTTGTGGGCTTATAACTTGGCTTCTGAATATCCTAAAGAGGTCAGGTTTTGTTTAGAGTACTCCAATTAACAGCCCCCATTTCCCCAAAAAAGGAATGGAGTCATTAGCACTTATGGTTTTTAAATGGCACCCAGAATTATGTTGCACGAAGCACAATTTCACATCATTCTCGGTTCATTTGTGTGAAAACAAGGTCCAATCAGGCTGAAACGTTACAGGAAGGTAGAATCTATTGAGTTGTAAGTGAACTGAACGTTTCATGATGATAGCACTTTCCTAAGGGGTCAAACCATGTCCCAAAGGTCACCGGATCTGGTGTCATTTTAAAGAAGTAGTCCAGTTACACCTTTGTGGGCTTATAAATTGGCTTCTGAATGTCCAAGAGAGATCAGGTTTGTTTTAGTGTACTCCAATCAACAGCCCCTTCAACCACAAAAAGGAATGGAGTCATTAGCACTTATGGTTTGTAAATGGCACCCAGAAATATGTTGCACGAAGCACAATTTCACATCATTCTGGGTCCATTTGTGTGAAAACAAGGTCCAATCAGGCTGAAACGTTACAAGAAGGTAGAATCTATTGAGTTGTAAGTGATCTGAACGTTTCATGATGATCGCACATTCCTATAGGGGGTAAAACCATGTCCCAAAGGTCACCGGGCCTGGTGTCACTTTAAAGAAGTAGTCCAGTTACACCTTTGTGGGCTTATAACTTGGCTTCTGAATGTCCTAGAGAGGTCAGGTTTGTTTTAGAGTACTCCAATTAACAACCCCTATTACCTCAAAAAGGAATGGAGTCATTAGCCCTTATGGTTTTTGAATGGCACCCAGAATTATGTTGCAAGAAGCACAATTTCACATCATTCTGGGTTCATTTGTGTGAAAACAAGGTCCAATCAGGCTGAAACGTTACAGGAAAGTAGAATCTATTGAGTTGTAAGTGAACTGAACGTTTCATGATGTTAGCACTTTCCTAAGGGGGTCAAACCATGTCCCAAAGGTCACCGGATCTGGTGTCATTTTAAATAAGTAGTCCAGTTACACCTTTGTGGGCTTATAACTTGGCTTCTGAATGTCCTAGAGAGATCAGGTTTGTTTCAGTGTACTCCAATAGGCAGCCCCTACAACCACAAAAAGGAATGGAGTCATTAGCACTTATGGTTTGTAAATGGACCGTAGAATTATGTTGCACGAAGCACAATTTCACATCATTCTGGGTCCATTTGTGTGAAAACAAGGTCCAATCAGGCTGAAACGTTACAAGAAGGAAGAATCTATTGAGTTGTAAGTGATCTGAACGTTTCATGATGATCACACATTCCTATAGGGTGTCAAACCATGTCCCAAAGGTCACCGGGCCTGGTGTCACTTTAAAGAAGTAGTCCAGTTACACCTTTGTGGGCTTATAACTTGGCTTCTGAATATCCTAAAGAGGTCAGGTTTGTTTTAGAGTACTCCAATTAACAGCCCCCATTTCCCCAAAAAAGGAGTGGAGTCATTAGCACTTATGGTTTGGAAATGGCACCAAGAATTACGTTGCACGAAGCACAATTTCACATCATTCTGGGTCCATTTGTGTGAAAACAAGGTCCAATCAGGCTGAAATGTTACAGGACTGTAGAATCTATTGAGTTGTAAGTGATCTGAACGTTTCATGATGATAGCAATTTCCTAAGGGGGTCAAACCATGTCCCAAAGGTCACCGGATCTGGTGTCAATTTAAAGAAGTAGCCCAGTTACACATTTGTGGGCTTATAACTTGGCTTCTGAATGTCCTAGAGAGATCACGTTTGTTTTAGTGTACTCCAATAGGCAGCCCCTACAACCACAAAAAGTAATGGAGTCATTAGCACTTATGGTTTGTAAATGGACCGTAGAATTATGTTGCACGAAGCACAATTTCACATCATTCTGGGTCCATTTGTGTGAAAACAAGGTCCAATTAGGCTGAAACGTTACAAGAAGGTAGAATCTATTGAGTTGTAAGTGATCTGAACGTTTCATGATGATCACACATTCCTATAGGGTGTCAAACCATGTCCCAAAGGTCACCGGGCCTGGTGTCACTTTAAAGAAGTAGTCCAGTTACACCTTTGTGGGCTTATAACTTGGCTTCTGAATATCCTAAAGAGGTCAGGTTTGTTTTAGAGTACTCCAATTAACAGCCCCCATTTCCCCAAAAAAGGAATGGAGTCATTAGCACTTATGGTTTGTAAATGGCACCCAGAATTACGTTGCACGAAGCACAATTTCACATCATTCTGGGTCCATTCGTGTGAAAACAAGGTCCAGTCAGGCTGAAACGTTACAAGAAGGTAGAATCTATTGAGTTGTAAGTGATCTGAACGTTTCATGATGATCGCACATTCCTATAGGGGGTCAAACCTTGTCCCAAAGGTCACCGGGCCTGGTGTCACTTTAAAGAAGTAGTCCATTTACACATTTGTGGGCTTATAACTTGGCTTCTGAATATCCTAGAGAGGTCAGGTTTGTTTTAGAGTACTCAAATTAACAGCCCCTATTACCTCAAAAAGGAATGGAGTCATTAGCACTTATGGTTTTTAAATGGCACCTAGAATTATGTTGCACAAAGCACAATTTCACAACATTCTGGGTTCATTTGTGTGAAAACAAGGTCCAATCAGGCTGAAACGTTACAGGAAGGTAGAATCTATTGAGTTGTAAGTGATCTGAACGTTTCATGATGATAGCACTTTCCTAAGGGGGTCAAACCATGTCCCAAAGGTCACCGGATCTGGTGTCAATTTAAAGAAGTAGCCCAGTTACACATTTGTGGGCTTATAACTTGGCTTCTGAATGTCCTAGAGAGATCAGGTTTGTTTTAGTGTACTCCAATAGGCAGCCCCAACAACCACAAAAAGGAATGGAGTCATTAGCACTTATGGTTTGTAAATGGACCCCAGAATTATGTTGCACGAAGCACAATTTCACATCATTCTGGGTCCATTTGTGTGAAAACAAGGTCCAATCAGGCTGAAACGTTACAAGAAGGTAGAATCTATTGAGTTGTAAGTGATCTGAACGTTTCATGATGATCGCACATTCCTATAGGGTGTCAAACCATGTCCCAAAGGTCACCGAGCCTGGTGTCACTTTAAAGAAGTAGTCCAGTTACACCTTTGTGGGCTTATAACTTGGCTTCTGAATATCCTAAAGAGGTCAGGTTTGTTTTAGAGTACTCCAATTAACAGCCCCCATTTCCCCAAAAAAGGAATGGAGTCATTAGCACTTATGGTTTTTAAATGGCACCTAGAATTATGTTGCACGAAGCACAATTTCACATCATTCTGGGTTCATTTGTGTGAATACAAGGTCCAATCAGGCTGAAACGGTACAGGACGGTAGAATCTATTGAGTTGTAAGTGATCTGAACGTTTCATAATGATAGCACTTTCCTAAGGGGGTCAAACCATGTCCCAAAGGTCACCGGATCGGGTGTCAATTTAAAGAAGTAGTCCAGTTACACATTTGTGGGCTTATAACTTGGCTTCTGAATGTCCTAGAGGGATCAGGTTTGTTTTAGTGTACTCCAATCAACAACCCCTACAACCACAAAAAGGGAATGGAGTCATTAGCACCTATGGTTTGTAAATGGCACCCAGAATTATGTTGCACGAAGCACAATTTCTCATCATTCCTGGTCCATTTGTGTGAAAACAAGGTCCAATCAGGCTGAAACGTTACAAGAAGGTAGAATCAATTGAGTTGTAAGTGATCTGAACGTTTCATGATGATCGCACATTCCTATAGGGGGTCAAACCATGTCCCAAAGGTCACCGGGCCTGGTGTCACTTCAAAGAAGTAGTCCAGTTACACCTTTGTGGGCTTATAACTTGGCTTCTGAATGTCCTAGAGAGGTCAGGTTTGTTTTACTGTACTCCAATCAACAGCCCCTACAACCACAAAAACGAATGGAGTCATTAGCCCTTATGGTTTTTAAATGGCACCCAGAATTATGTTGCACGAAGCACAATTTCACATCATTCTGGGTTCATTTGTGTGAAAACAAGGTCCAATCAGGCTGAAACGTTACAGGAAGGTAGAATCTATTGAGTTGTAAGTGAACTGAACGTTTCATAATGATAGCACTTTCCTAAGGGGGTCAAACCATGTCCCAAAGGTCACCGGATCGGGTGTCAATTTAAAGAAGTAGTCCAGTTACACATTTGTGGCCTTATAACTTGGCTTCTGAATGTCCTAGAGAGATCAGGTTTGTTTTAGTGTACTCCAATCAACAGCCCCTACAACCACAAAAAAGGAATGGAGTCATTAGCACTTATGGTTTTTAAATGGCACCCAGAATTATGTTGCACAAAGCACAATTTCACATCATTCTGGGTTCATTTGTTTGAAAACAAGGTCAAATCAGGCTGAAACGTTACAGGACTGTAGAATCAATTGAGTTGTAAGTGATCTGAATGTTTCTTGATGATAGCACTTTCCTAAGGGGGTCAAACCATGTCCCAAAGGTCACCGGATCTGGTGTCAATTTAAAGAAGTAGCCCAGTTACACATTTGTGGGCTTATAACTTGGCTTCTGAATGTCCTAGAGAGATCAGGTTTGTTTTAGTGTACTCCAATAGGCAGCCCCTACAACCACAAAAAGGAATGGAGTCATTAGCACTTATGGTTTGTAAATGGCACCCAGAATTATGTTACACTAAGCACAATTTCACATCATTCTGGGTCCATTTGTGTGAAAACAAGGTCCAATCAGGCTGAAACGTTACAAGAAGGTAGAATCTATTGAGTTGTAAGTGATCTGAACGTTTCATGAAGATCGCACATTCCTATAGGGGGTCAAACCTTGTCCCAAAGGTCACCGGGCCTGGTGTCACTTTAAAGAAGTAGTCCATTTACACATTTGTGGGCTTATAACTTGGCTTCTGAATATCCTAAAGAGGTCAGGTTTGTTTTAGAGTACTCCAATTAACAGCCCCCATTTCCCCAAAAAAGGAATGGAGTCATTAGCACTTATGGTTTTTAAATGGCACCCAGAATTATGTTGCACGAAGCACAATTTCACATCATTCTCGGTTCATTTGTGTGAAAACAAGGTCCAATCAGGCTGAAACGTTACAGGAAGGTAGAATCTATTGAGTTGTAAGTGAACTGAACGTTTCATGATGATAGCACTTTCCTAAGGGGGTCAAACCATGTCCCAAAGGTCACCGGATCTGGTGTCATTTTAAAGAAGTAGTCCAGTTACACATTTGTGGGCTTATAACTTGGCTTCTGAATGTCCAAGAGGGATCAGGTTTGTTTTAGTGTACTCCAATCAACAGCCCCTTCAACCACAAAAAGGAATGGAGTCATTAGCACTTATGGTTTGGAAATGGCACCCAGAATTACGTTGCACGAAGCACAATTTCACATCATTCTGGGTCCATTTGTGTGAAAACAAGGTCCAATCAGGCTGAAACGTTACAGGACTGTAGAATCTATTGAGTTGTAAGTGATCTGAACGTTTCATGATGATAGCACTTTCCTAAGGGGGTCAAACCATGTCCCAAAGGTCACCGGATCTGGTGTCAATTTAAAGAAGTAGCCCAGTTACACATTTGTGGGCTTATAACTTGGCTTCTGAATGTCCTAGAGAGATCACGTTTGTTTTAGTGTACTCCAATAGGCAGCCCCTACAACCACAAAAAGGAATGGAGTCATTAGCACTTATGGTTTGTAAATGGACCCCAGAATTATGTTGCACGAAGCACAATTTCACATCATTCTGGGTCCATTTGTGTGAAAACAAGGTCCAATCAGGCTGAAACGTTACAAGAAGGTAGAATCTATTGAGTTGTAAGTGATCTGAACGTTTCATGATGATCACACATTCCTATAGGGTGTCAAACCATGTCCCAAAGGTCACCGGGCCTGGTGTCACTTCAAAGAAGTAGTCCAGTTACACCTTTGTGGGCTTATAACTTGGCTTCTGAATATCCTAAAGAGGTCAGGTTTGTTTTAGCGTACTCCAATTAACAGCCTCCATTTCCCCAAAAAAGGAATGGAGTCATTAGCACTTATGGTTTTTAAATGGCACCCAGAATTATGTTGCACGAAGCACAATTTCAAATCATTCTGGGTTCATTTGTGTGAAAACAAGGTCCAATCAGGCTGAAACGGTACAGGACGGTAGAATCTATTGAGTTGTAAGTGATCTGAACGTTTCATAATGATAGCACTTTCCTAAGGGGGTCAAACCATGTCCCAAAGGTCACCGGGCCTGGTGTCACTTTAAAGAAGTTGTCCAGTTACACCTTTGTGGGCTTATAACTTGGCTTCTGAATGTCCTAGAGAGGTCAGGTTTGTTTTAGAGTACTCCAATTAACAACCCCTATTACGTCAAAAAGGAATGGAGTCATTAGCCCTTATGGTTTTTAAATGGCACCAAGAATTATGTTGCACAAAGCACAATTTCACATCATTCTGGGTTCATTTGTGTGAAAGCAAGGTCCAATCAGGGTGAAACGTTACAGGAAGGTAGAATCTATTGAGTTGTAAGTGATCTGAACGTTTCATGATGATAGCACTTTCCGAAGGGGGTCAAACCATGTCCCAAAGGTCACCGGATCTGGTGTCATTTTAAAGAAGTAGTCCAGTTACACCTTTGTGGGCTTATAACTTGGCTTCTGAAAGTCCTAGAGAGATCAGGTTTGTTTTAGTGTACTCCAATCAACAGCCCCTTCAACCACAAAAAAGAATGGAGTCATTAGCACTTATGGTTTGTAAATGGCACCCAGAATTATGTTACACTAAGCACAATTTCACATCATTCTGGGTCCATTTGTGTGAAAACAAGGTCCAATCAGGCTGAAACGTTACAAGAAGGTAGAATCTATTGAGTTGTAAGTGATCTGAACGTTTCATGAAGATCGCACATTCCTATAGGGGGTCAAACCTTGTCCCAAAGGTCACCGGGCCTGGTGTCACTTTACAGAAGTAGTCCATTTACACATTTGTGGGCTTATAACTTGGCTTCTGAATATCCTAAAGAGGTCAGGTTTGTTTTAGAGTACTCCAATTAACAGCCCCCATTTCCCCAAAAAAGGAATGGAGTCATTAGCACTTATGGTTTTTAAATGGCACCCAGAATTATGTTGCACGAAGCACAATTTCACATCATTCTCGGTTCATTTGTGTGAAAACAAGGTCCAATCAGGCTGAAACGTTACAGGAAGGTAGAATCTATTGAGTTGTAAGTGAACTGAACGTTTCATGATGATAGCACTTTCCTAAGGGGGTCAAACCATGTCCCAAAGGTCACCGGATCTGGTGTCATTTTAAAGAAGTAGTCCAGTTACACCTTTGTGGGCTTATAACTTGGCTTCTGAATGTCCAAGAGAGATCAGGTTTGTTTTAGTGTACTCCAATCAACAGCCCCTTCAACCACAAAAAGGAATGGAGTCATTAGCACTTATGGTTTGGAAATGGCACCCAGAATTACGTTGCACGAAGCACAATTTCACATCATTCTGGGTCCATTTGTGTGAAAACAAGGTCCAATCAGGCTGAAACGTTACAGGACTGTAGAATCTATTGAGTTGTAAGTGATCTGAACGTTTCATGATGATAGCACTTTCCTAAGGGGGTCAAACCATGTCCCAAAGGTCACCGGATCTGGTGTCAATTTAAAGAAGTAGCCCAGTTACACATTTGTGGGCTTATAACTTGGCTTCTGAATGTCCTAGAGAGATCACGTTTGTTTTAGTGTACTCCAATAGGCAGCCCCTACAACCACAAAAAGGAATGGAGTCATTAGCACTTATGGTTTGTAAATGGACCCCAGAATTATGTTGCACGAAGCACAATTTCACATCATTCTGGGTCCATTTGTGTGAAAACAAGGTCCAATCAGGCTGAAACGTTACAAGAAGGTAGAATCTATTGAGTTGTAAGTGATCTGAACGTTTCATGATGATCACACATTCCTATAGGGTGTCAAACCATGTCCCAAAGGTCACCGGGCCTGGTGTCACTTTAAAGAAGTAGTCCAGTTACACCTTTGTGGGCTTATAACTTGGCTTCTGAATATCCTAAAGAGGTCAGGTTTGTTTTAGCGTACTCCAATTAACAGCCTCCATTTCCCCAAAAAAAGAATGGAGTCATTAGCACTTATGGTTTTTAAATGGCACCCAGAATTATGTTGCACGAAGCACAATTTCAAATCATTCTGGGTTCATTTGTGTGAAAACAAGGTCCAATCAGGCTGAAACGGTACAGGACGGTAGAATCTATTGAGTTGTAAGTGATCTGAACGTTTCATAATGATAGCACTTTCCTAAGGGGGTCAAACCATGTCCCAAAGGTCACCGGGCCTGGTGTCACTTTAAAGAAGTTGTCCAGTTACACCTTTGTGGGCTTATAACTTGGCTTCTGAATGTCCTAGAGAGGTCAGGTTTGTTTTAGAGTACTCCAATTAACAACCCCTATTACGTCAAAAAGGAATGGAGTCATTAGCCCTTATGGTTTTTAAATGGCACCAAGAATTATGTTGCACAAAGCACAATTTCACATCATTCTGGGTTCATTTGTGTGAAAGCAAGGTCCAATCAGGCTGAAACGTTACAGGAAGGTAGAATCTATTGAGTTGTAAGTGATCTGAACGTTTCATGATGATAGCACTTTCCGAAGGGGGTCAAACCATGTCCCAAAGGTCACCGGATCTGGTGTCATTTTAAAGAAGTAGTCCAGTTACACCTTTGTGGGCTTATAACTTGGCTTCTGAAAGTCCTAGAGAGATCAGGTTTGTTTTAGTGTACTCCAATCAACAGCCCCTTCAACCACAAAAAGGAATGGAGTCATTAGCACTTATGGTTTGGAAATGGCACCCAGAATTACGTTGCACGAAGCACAATTTCACATCATTCTGGGTCCATTTGTGTGAAAACAAGGTCCAATCAGGCTGAAACGTTACAAGAAGGAAGAATCTATTGAGTTGTAAGTGATCTGAACGTTTCATGATGATCGCACATTCCTATAGGGGGTCAAACCATGTCCCAAAGGTCACCGGGCCTGGTGTCACTTTAAAGAAGTAGTCCAGTTACACCTTTGTGGGCTTATAACTTGGCTTCTGAATATCCTAGAGAGGTCAGGTTTGTTTTAGAGTACTCCAAATAACAGCCCCCATTACCCCAAAAAGGAATGGAGTCCTTATCACTTATGGTTTTTAAATGGCACCCAGAATTATTTTGCACGAAGCACAATTTCACATCATTCTGGGTTCATTTGTGTGAAAACAAGGTCCAATCAGGCTGAAACGTTACAGGAAGGTAGAATCTATTGAGTTGTAAGTGATCTGAACGTTTCATGATGATAGCACTTTTCTAAGGGGGTCAAACCATGTCCCAAAGGTCACCGGATCTGGTGTCAATTTAAAGAAGTAGTCCAGTTACACATTTGTGGGCTTATAACTTGGCTTCTGAATGCCCTAGAGAGATCAGGTTTGTTTTAGTGTACTCCAATAGACAGCCCCTACAACCAAAAAAAGGAATGGAGTCATTAGCACTTATGGTTTGTAAATGGCACCCAGAATTATGTTGCACGAAGCACAATTTCACATCATTCTGGGTCCATTTGTGTGAAAACAAGGTCCAATCAGGCTGAAACGTTACAAGAAGGTAGAATCTATTGAGTTGTAAGTGATCTGAACGTTTCATGATGATCACACATTCCTATAGGGGGTCAAACCATGTCCCAAAGGTCACCGGGCCCGGTGTCACTTTAAAGAAGTAGTCCAGTTACACCTTTGTGGGCTTATAACTTGGCTTCTGAATGTCCTAGAGAGGTCAGGTTTGTTTTAGAGTACTCCAATTAACAACCCCTATTACCTCAACAAGGAATGGATTCATTAGCCCTTATGGTTTTCTTAAATGGCACCCAGAATTATGTTGCACGAAGCACAATTTCACATCATTCTGGGTTCATTTGTGTGAAAACAGGGTCCAATCAGGCTGAAACGTTACAGGAAGGTAGAATCTATTGAGTTGTAAGTGATCTGAACGTTTCATGATGATAGCACTTTCCTAAGGGGGTCAAACCATGTCCCAAAGGTCACCGGATTTGGTGTCATTTTAAAGAAGTAGTCCAGTTACACCTTTGTGGGCTCATAACTTGGCTTCTGAATGTCCTAGAGAGATCAGGTTTGTTTTAGTGTACTCCAATCAACAGCCCCTACAACCAAAAAAAGGAATGGAGTCATTACCACTTATGGTTTGGAAATAGCACCCAGAATTATGTTGCACGAAGCACAATTTCACATCATTCTGGGTCCATTTGTGTGAAAACAAGGTCCAATATGGCTGAAACGTTACAAGAAGGTAGAATCTATTGAGTTGTAAGTGATCTGAACGTTTCATTATGATCGCACATTCCTATAGGTGGTAAAACCATGTCCCAAAGGTCACCGGGCCTGGTGTCACTTTAAAGAAGTAGTCCAGTTACACCTTTGTGGGCTTATAACTTGGCTTCTGAATGTCCTAGAGAGGTCAGGTTCATTTTAGAGTACTCCAATTAACAGCCCCTATTACCTCAAAAAGGAATGGAGTCATTAGCCCTTTTGGTTTTTAAATGGCACCCAGAATTATGTTGCACGAAGCACAATTTCACATCATTCTGGGTTCATTTGTGTGAAAACAAGGTCCAATCAGGCTGAAACGTTACAAGAAGGTAGAATCTATTGAGTTGTAAGTGATCTGAACGTTTCATAATGATAGCACTTTCCTAAGGGGGTCAAACCATGTCCCAAAGGTCACCGGATCGGGTGTCAATTTAAAGAAGTAGTCCAGTTACACATTTGTGGGCTTATAACTTGGCTTCTGAATGTCCTAGAGAGATCAGGTTTGTTTTAGTGTACTCCAATAAACAGCCCCTAAAACCACAAAAAGGAATGGAGTCATTAGCACGTATGGTTTGTAAATGGCACCCAGAAATATGTTGCACGAAGCACAATTTCACATCATTCTGGGTCCATTTGTGTGAAAACAAGGTCCAATCAGGCTGAAACGTTACAAGAAGGTAGAATCTATTGAGTTGTAAGTGATCTGAACGTTTCATGATGATCGCACATTCCTATAGGGGGTAAAACCATGTCCCAAAGGTCACCGGGCCTGGTGTCACTTTAAAGAAGTAGTCCAGTTACACCTTTGTGGGCTTATAACTTGGCTTCTGAATGTCCTAGAGAGGTCAGGTTTGTTTTAGAGTACTCCAATTAACAACCCCTATTACCTCAAAAAGGAATGGAGTCATTAGCCCTTATGGTTTTTGAATGGCACCCAGAATTATGTTGCAAGAAGCACAATTTCACATCATTCTGGGTTCATTTGTGTGAAAACAAGGTCCAATCAGGCTGAAACGTTACAGGAAGGTAGAATCTATTGAGTTGTAAGTGAACTGAACGTTTCATTATGTTAGCACTTTCCTAAGGGGGTCAAACCATGTCCCAAAGGTCACCGGATTTGGTGTCATTTTAAAGAAGTAGTCCAGTTACACCTTTGTGGGCTCATAACTTGGCTTCTGAATGTCCTAGAGAGATCAGGTTTGTTTTAGTGTACTCCAATCAACAGCCCCTACAACCACAAATAAGGAATGGAGTCATTACCACTTATGGTTTGGAAATAGCACCCAGAATTATGTTGCACGAAGCACAATTTCACATCATTCTGGGTCCATTTGTGTGAAAACAAGGTCCAATATGGCTGAAACGTTACAAGAAGGTAGAATCTATTGAGTTGTAAGTGATCTGAACATTTCATTATGATCGCACATTCCTATAGGTGGTAAAACCATGTCCCAAAGGTCACCGGGCCTGGTGTCACTTTAAAGAAGTAGTCCAGTTACACCTTTGTGGGCTTATAACTTGGCTTCTGAATGTCCTAGAGAGGTCAGGTTCATTTTAGAGTACTCCAATTAACAGCCCCTATTACCTCAAAAAGGAATGGAGTCATTAGCCCTTTTGGTTTTTAAATGGCACCCAGAATTATGTTGCACGAAGCACAATTTCACATCATTCTGGGTTCATTTGTGTGAAAACAAGGTCCAATCAGGCTGAAACGTTACAAGAAGGTAGAATCTATTGAGTTGTAAGTGATCTGAACGTTTCATAATGATAGCACTTTCCTAAGGGGGTCAAACCATGTCCCAAAGGTCACCGGATCGGGTGTCAATTTAAAGAAGTAGTCCAGTTACACATTTGTGGGCTTATAACTTGGCTTCTGAATGTCCTAGAGAGATCAGGTTTGTTTTAGTGTACTCCAATAAACAGCCCCTAAAACCACAAAAAGGAATGGAGTCATTAGCACGTATGGTTTGTAAATGGCACCCAGAAATATGTTGCACGAAGCACAATTTCACATCATTCTGGGTCCATTTGTGTGAAAACAAGGTCCAATCAGGCTGAAACGTTACAAGAAGGTAGAATCTATTGAGTTGTAAGTGATCTGAACGTTTCATGATGATCGCACATTCCTATAGGGGGTAAAACCATGTCCCAAAGGTCACCGGGCCTGGTGTCACTTTAAAGAAGTAGTCCAGTTACACCTTTGTGGGCTTATAACTTGGCTTCTGAATGTCCTAGAGAGGTCAGGTTTGTTTTAGAGTACTCCAATTAACAACCCCTATTACCTCAAAAAGGAATGGAGTCATTAGCCCTTATGGTTTTTGAATGGCACCCAGAATTATGTTGCAAGAAGCACAATTTCACATCATTCTGGGTTCATTTGTGTGAAAACAAGGTCCAATCAGGCTGAAACGTTACAGGAAGGTAGAATCTATTGAGTTGTAAGTGAACTGAACGTTTCATTATGTTAGCACTTTCCTAAGGGGGTCAAACCATGTCCCAAAGGTCACCGGATCTGGTGTCATTTTAAATAAGTAGTCCAGTTACACCTTTGTGGGCTTATAACTTGGCTTCTGAATGTCCTAGAGAGATCAGGTTTGTTTCAGTGTACTCCAATAGGCAGCCCCTACAACCACAAAAAGGAATGGAGTCATTAGCACTTATGGTTTGTAAATGGCCCGTAGAATTATGTTGCACGAAGCACAATTTCACATCATTCTGGGTCCATTTGTGTGAAAACAAGGTCCAATCAGGCTGAAACGTTACAAGAAGGTAGAATCTATTGAGTTGTAAGTGATCTGAACATTTCATGATGATCACACATTCCTATAGGGTGTCAAACCATGTCCCAAAGGTCACCGGGCCTGGTGTCACTTTAAAGAAGTAGTCCAGTTACACCTTTGTGGGCTTATAACTTGGCTTCTGAATATCCTAAAGAGGTCAGGTTTGTTTTAGAGTACTCCAATTAACAGCCCCCATTTCCCCAAAAAAGGAATGGAGTCATTAGCACTTATGGTTTGGAAATGGCACCAAGAATTACGTTGCACGAAGCACAATTTCACATCATTCTGGGTCCATTTGTGTGAAAACAAGGTCCAATCAGGCTGAAATGTTACAGGACTGTAGAATCTATTGAGTTGTAAGTGATCTGAACGTTTCATGATGATAGCAATTTCCTAAGGGGGTCAAACCATGTCCCAAAGGTCACCGGATCTGGTGTCAATTTAAAGAAGTAGCCCAGTTACACATTTGTGGGCTTATAACTTGGCTTCTGAATGTCCTAGAGAGATCACGTTTGTTTTAGTGTACTCCAATAGGCAGCCCCTACAACCACAAAAAGGAATGGAGTCATTAGCACTTATGGTTTGTAAATGGACCGTAGAATTATGTTGCACGAAGCACAATTTCACATCATTCTGGGTCCATTTGTGTGAAAACAAGGTCCAATTAGGCTGAAACGTTACAAGAAGGTAGAATCTATTGAGTTGTAAGTGATCTGAACGTTTCATGATGATCACACATTCCTATAGGGTGTCAAACCATGTCCCAAAGGTCACCGGGCCTGGTGTCACTTTAAAGAAGTAGTCCAGTTACACCTTTGTGGGCTTATAACTTGTCTTCTGAATATCCTAAAGAGGTCAGGTTTGTTTTAGAGTACTCCAATTAACAGCCCCCATTTCCACAAAAAAGGAATGGAGTCATTAGCACTTATGGTTTGTAAATGGCACCCAGAATTACGTTGCACGAAGCACAATTTCACATCATTCTGGGTCCATTCGTGTGAAAACAAGGTCCAGTCAGGCTGAAACGTTACAAGAAGGTAGAATCTATTGAGTTGTAAGTGATCTGAACGTTTCATGATGATCGCACATTCCTATAGGGGGTCAAACCTTGTCCCAAAGGTCACCGGGCCTGGTGTCACTTTAAAGAAGTAGTCCATTTACACATTTGTGGGCTTATAACTTGGCTTCTGAATATCCTAGAGAGGTCAGGTTTGTTTTAGAGTACTCAAATTAACAGCCCCTATTACCTCAAAAAGGAATGGAGTCATTAGCACTTATGGTTTTTAAATGGCACCTAGAATTATGTTGCACAAAGCACAATTTCACAACATTCTGGGTTCATTTGTGTGAAAACAAGGTCCAATCAGGCTGAAACGTTACAGGAAGGTAGAATCTATTGAGTTGTAAGTGATCTGAACGTTTCATGATGATAGCACTTTCCTAAGGGGGTCAAACCATGTCCCAAAGGTCACCGGATCTGGTGTCAATTTAAAGAAGTAGCCCAGTTACACATTTGTGGGCTTATAACTTGGCTTCTGAATGTCCTAGAGAGATCAGGTTTGTTTTAGTGTACTCCAATAGGCAGCCCCAACAACCACAAAAAGGAATGGAGTCATTAGCACTTATGGTTTGTAAATGGACCCCAGAATTATGTTGCACGAAGCACAATTTCACATCATTCTGGGTCCATTTGTGTGAAAACAAGGTCCAATCAGGCTGAAACGTTACAAGAAGGTAGAATCTATTGAGTTGTAAGTGATCTGAACGTTTCATGATGATCGCACATTCCTATAGGGTGTCAAACCATGTCCCAAAGGTCACCGAGCCTGGTGTCACTTTAAAGAAGTAGTCCAGTTACACCTTTGTGGGCTTATAACTTGGCTTCTGAATATCCTAAAGAGGTCAGGTTTGTTTTAGAGTACTCCAATTAACAGCCCCCATTTCCCCAAAAAAGGAATGGAGTCATTAGCACTTATGGTTTTTAAATGGCACCTAGAATTATGTTGCACGAAGCACAATTTCACATCATTCTGGGTTCATTTGTGTGAATACAAGGTCCAATCAGGCTGAAACGGTACAGGACGGTAGAATCTATTGAGTTGTAAGTGATCTGAACGTTTCATAATGATAGCACTTTCCTAAGGGGGTCAAACCATGTCCCAAAGGTCACCGGATCGGGTGTCAATTTAAAGAAGTAGTCCAGTTACACATTTGTGGGCTTATAACTTGGCTTCTGAATGTCCTAGAGGGATCAGGTTTGTTTTAGTGTACTCCAATCAACAACCCCTACAACCACAAAAAGGGAATGGAGTCATTAGCACCTATGGTTTGTAAATGGCACCCAGAATTATGTTGCACGAAGCACAATTTCTCATCATTCCTGGTCCATTTGTGTGAAAACAAGGTCCAATCAGGCTGAAACGTTACAAGAAGGTAGAATCAATTGAGTTGTAAGTGATCTGAACGTTTCATGATGATCGCACATTCCTATAGGGGGTCAAACCATGTCCCAAAGGTCACCGGGCCTGGTGTCACTTCAAAGAAGTAGTCCAGTTACACCTTTGTGGGCTTATAACTTGGCTTCTGAATGTCCTAGAGAGGTCAGGTTTGTTTTACTGTACTCCAATCAACAGCCCCTACAACCACAAAAACGAATGGAGTCATTAGCCCTTATGGTTTTTAAATGGCACCCAGAATTATGTTGCACGAAGCACAATTTCACATCATTCTGGGTTCATTTGTGTGAAAACAAGGTCCAATCAGGCTGAAACGTTACAGGAAGGTAGAATCTATTGAGTTGTAAGTGAACTGAACGTTTCATAATGATAGCACTTTCCTAAGGGGGTCAAACCATGTCCCAAAGGTCACCGGATCGGGTGTCAATTTAAAGAAGTAGTCCAGTTACACATTTGTGGGCTTATAACTTGGCTTCTGAATGTCCTAGAGAGATCAGGTTTGTTTTAGTGTACTCCAATCAACAGCCCCTACAACCACAAAAAAGGAATGGAGTCATTAGCACTTATGGTTTTTAAATGGCACCCAGAATTATGTTGCACAAAGCACAATTTCACATCATTCTGGGTTCATTTGTTTGAAAACAAGGTCAAATCAGGCTGAAACGTTACAGGACTGTAGAATCAATTGACTGTAAGTGATCTGAATGTTTCTTGATGATAGCACTTTCCTAAGGGGGTCAAACCATGTCCCAAAGGTCACCGGATCTGGTGTCAATTTAAAGAAGTAGCCCAGTTACACATTTGTGGGCTTATAACTTGGCTTCTGAATGTCCTAGAGAGATCAGGTTTGTTTTAGTGTACTCCAATAGGCAGCCCCTACAACCACAAAAAGGAATGGAGTCATTAGCACTTATGGTTTGTAAATGGCACCCAGAATTATGTTACACTAAGCACAATTTCACATCATTCTGGGTCCATTTGTGTGAAAACAAGGTCCAATCAGGCTGAAACGTTACAAGAAGGTAGAATCTATTGAGTTGTAAGTGATCTGAACGTTTCATGAAGATCGCACATTCCTATAGGGGGTCAAACCTTGTCCCAAAGGTCACCGGGCCTGGTGTAACTTTAAAGAAGTAGTCCATTTACACATTTGTGGGCTTATAACTTGGCTTCTGAATATCCTAAAGAGGTCAGGTTTGTTTTAGAGTACTCCAATTAACAGCCCCCATTTCCCCAAAAAAGGAATGGAGTCATTAGCACTTATGGTTTTTAAATGGCACCCAGAATTATGTTGCACGAAGCACAATTTCACATCATTCTCGGTTCATTTGTGTGAAAACAAGGTCCAATCAGGCTGAAACGTTACAGGAAGGTAGAATCTATTGAGTTGTAAGTGAACTGAACGTTTCATGATGATAGCACTTTCCTAAGGGGGTCAAACCATGTCCCAAAGGTCACCGGATCTGGTGTCATTTTAAAGAAGTAGTCCAGTTACACCTTTGTGGGCTTATAACTTGGCTTCTGAATGTCCAAGAGAGATCAGGTTTGTTTTAGTGTACTCCAATCAACAGCCCCTTCAACCACAAAAAGGAATGGAGTCATTAGCACTTATGGTTTGGAAATGGCACCCAGAATTACGTTGCACGAAGCACAATTTCACATCATTCTGGGTCCATTTGTGTGAAAACAAGGTCCAATCAGGCTGAAACGTTACAGGACTGTAGAATCTATTGAGTTGTAAGTGATCTGAACGTTTCATGATGATAGCACTTTCCTAAGGGGGTCAAACCATGTCCCAAAGGTCACCGGATCTGGTGTCAATTTAAAGAAGTAGCCCAGTTACACATTTGTGGGCTTATAACTTGGCTTCTGAATGTCCTAGAGAGATCACGTTTGTTTTAGTGTACTCCAATAGGCAGCCCCTACAACCACAAAAAGGAATGGAGTCATTAGCACTTATGGTTTGTAAATGGACCCCAGAATTATGTTGCACGAAGCACAATTTCACATCATTCTGGGTCCATTTGTGTGAAAACAAGGTCCAATCAGGCTGAAACGTTACAAGAAGGTAGAATCTATTGAGTTGTAAGTGATCTGAACGTTTCATGATGATCACACATTCCTATAGGGTGTCAAACCATGTCCCAAAGGTCACCGGGCCTGGTGTCACTTTAAAGAAGTAGTCCAGTTACACCTTTGTGGGCTTATAACTTGGCTTCTGAATATCCTAAAGAGGTCAGGTTTGTTTTAGCGTACTCCAATTAACAGCCTCCATTTCCCCAAAAAAGGAATGGAGTCATTAGCACTTATGGTTTTTAAATGGCACCCAGAATTATGTTGCACGAAGCACAATTTCAAATCATTCTGGGTTCATTTGTGTGAAAACAAGGTCCAATCAGGCTGAAACGGTACAGGACGGTAGAATCTATTGAGTTGTAAGTGATCTGAACGTTTCATAATGATAGCACTTTCCTAAGGGGGTCAAACCATGTCCCAAAGGTCACCGGGCCTGGTGTCACTTTAAAGAAGTTGTCCAGTTACACCTTTGTGGGCTTATAACTTGGCTTCTGAATGTCCTAGAGAGGTCAGGTTTGTTTTAGAGTACTCCAATTAACAACCCCTATTACGTCAAAAAGGAATGGAGTCATTAGCCCTTATGGTTTTTAAATGGCACCAAGAATTATGTTGCACAAAGCACAATTTCACATCATTCTGGGTTCATTTGTGTGAAAGCAAGGTCCAATCAGGCTGAAACGTTACAGGAAGGTAGAATCTATTGAGTTGTAAGTGATCTGAACGTTTCATGATGATAGCACTTTCCGAAGGGGGTCAAACCATGTCCCAAAGGTCACCGGTTCTGGTGTCATTTTAAAGAAGTAGTCCAGTTACACCTTTGTGGGCTTATAACTTGGCTTCTGAAAGTCCTAGAGAGATCAGGTTTGTTTTAGTGTACTCCAATCAACAGCCCCTTCAACCACAAAAAGGAATGGAGTCATTAGCACTTATGGTTTGGAAATGGCACCCAGAATTACGTTGCACGAAGCACAATTTCACATCATTCTGGGTCCATTTGTGTGAAAACAAGGTCCAATCAGGCTGAAACGTTACAAGAAGGTAGAATCTATTGAGTTGTAAGTGATCTGAACGTTTCATGATGATCGCACATTCCTATAGGGGGTCAAACCATGTCCCAAAGGTCACCGGGCCTGGTGTCACTTTAAAGAAGTAGTCCAGTTACACCTTTGTGGGCTTATAACTTGGCTTCTGAATATCCTAGAGAGGTCAGGTTTGTTTTAGAGTACTCCAATTAACAGCCCCCATTACCCCAAAAAGGAATGGAGTCCTTATCACTTATGGTTTTTAAATGGCACCCAGAATTATTTTGCACGAAGCACAATTTCACATCATTCTGGGTTCATTTGTGTGAAAACAAGGTCCAATCAGGCTGAAACGTTACAGGAAGGTAGAATCTATTGAGTTGTAAGTGATCTGAACGTTTCATGATGATAGCACTTTTCTAAGGGGGTCAAACCATGTCCCAAAGGTCACCGGATCTGGTGTCAATTTAAAGAAGTAGTCCAGTTACACATTTGTGGGCTTATAACTTGGCTTCTGAATGCCCTAGAGAGATCAGGTTTGTTTTAGTGTACTCCAATAGACAGCCCCTACAACCAAAAAAAGGAATGGAGTCATTAGCACTTATGGTTTGTAAATGGCACCCAGAATTATGTTGCACGAAGCACAATTTCACATCATTCTGGGTCCATTTGTGTGAAAACAAGGTCCAATCAGGCTGAAACGTTACAAGAAGGTAGAATCTATTGAGTTGTAAGTGATCTGAACGTTTCATGATGATCACACATTCCTATAGGGGGTCAAACCATGTCCCAAAGGTCACCGGGCCCGGTGTCACTTTAAAGAAGTAGTCCAGTTACACCTTTGTGGGCTTATAACTTGGCTTCTGAATGTCCTAGAGAGGTCAGGTTTGTTTTAGAGTACTCCAATTAACAACCCCTATTACCTCAAAAAGGAATGGAGTCATTAGCCCTTATGGTTTTCTTAAATGGCACCCAGAATTATGTTGCACGAAGCACAATTTCACATCATTCTGGGTTCATTTGTGTGAAAACAGGGTCCAATCAGGCTGAAACGTTACAGGAAGGTAGAATCTATTGAGTTGTAAGTGATCTGAACGTTTCATGATGATAGCACTTTCCTAAGGGGGTCAAACCATGTCCCAAAGGTCACCGGATCTGGTGTCAATTTAAAGAAGTAGCCCAGTTACACATTTGTGGGCTTATAACTTGGCTTCTGAATGTCCTAGAGAGATCACGTTTGTTTTAGTGTACTCCAATAGGCAGCCCCTACAACCACAAAAAGGAATGGAGTCATTAGCACTTATGGTTTGTAAATGGACCCCAGAATTATGTTGCACGAAGCACAATTTCACATCATTCTGGGTCCATTTGTGTGAAAACAAGGTCCAATCAGGCTGAAACGTTACAAGAAGGTAGAATCTATTGAGTTGTAAGTGATCTGAACGTTTCATGATGATCACACATTCCTATAGGGTGTCAAACCATGTCCCAAAGGTCACCGGGCCTGGTGTCACTTTAAAGAAGTAGTCCAGTTACACCTTTGTGGGCTTATAACTTGGCTTCTGAATATCCTAAAGAGGTCAGGTTTGTTTTAGCGTACTCCAATTAACAGCCTCCATTTCCCCAAAAAAGGAATGGAGTCATTAGCACTTATGGTTTTTAAATGGCACCCAGAATTATGTTGCACGAAGCACAATTTCAAATCATTCTGGGTTCATTTGTGTGAAAACAAGGTCCAATCAGGCTGAAACGGTACAGGACGGTAGAATCTATTGAGTTGTAAGTGATCTGAACGTTTCATAATGATAGCACTTTCCTAAGGGGGTCAAACCATGTCCCAAAGGTCACCGGGCCTGGTGTCACTTTAAAGAAGTTGTCCAGTTACACCTTTGTGGGCTTATAACTTGGCTTCTGAATGTCCTAGAGAGGTCAGGTTTGTTTTAGAGTACTCCAATTAACAACCCCTATTACGTCAAAAAGGAATGGAGTCATTAGCCCTTATGGTTTTTAAATGGCACCAAGAATTATGTTGCACAAAGCACAATTTCACATCATTCTGGGTTCATTTGTGTGAAAGCAAGGTCCAATCAGGCTGAAACGTTACAGGAAGGTAGAATCTATTGAGTTGTAAGTGATCTGAACGTTTCATGATGATAGCACTTTCCGAAGGGGGTCAAACCATGTCCCAAAGGTCACCGGATCTGGTGTCATTTTAAAGAAGTAGTCCAGTTACACCTTTGTGGGCTTATAACTTGGCTTCTGAAAGTCCTAGAGAGATCAGGTTTGTTTTAGTGTACTCCAATCAACAGCCCCTTCAACCACAAAAAGGAATGGAGTCATTAGCACTTATGGTTTGGAAATGGCACCCAGAATTACGTTGCACGAAGCACAATTTCACATCATTCTGGGTCCATTTGTGTGAAAACAAGGTCCAATCAGGCTGAAACGTTACAAGAAGGTAGAATCTATTGAGTTGTAAGTGATCTGAACGTTTCATGATGATCGCACATTCCTATAGGGGGTCAAACCATGTCCCAAAGGTCACCGGGCCTGGTGTCACTTTAAAGAAGTAGTCCAGTTACACCTTTGTGGGCTTATAACTTGGCTTCTGAATATCCTAGAGAGGTCAGGTTTGTTTTAGAGTACTCCAATTAACAGCCCCCATTACCCCAAAAAGGAATGGAGTCCTTATCACTTATGGTTTTTAAATGGCACCCAGAATTATTTTGCACGAAGCACAATTTCACATCATTCTGGGTTCATTTGTGTGAAAACAAGGTCCAATCAGGCTGAAACGTTACAGGAAGGTAGAATCTATTGAGTTGTAAGTGATCTGAACGTTTCATGATGATAGCACTTTTCTAAGGGGGTCAAACCATGTCCCAAAGGTCACCGGATCTGGTGTCAATTTAAAGAAGTAGTCCAGTTACACATTTGTGGGCTTATAACTTGGCTTCTGAATGCCCTAGAGAGATCAGGTTTGTTTTAGTGTACTCCAATAGACAGCCCCTACAACCAAAAAAAGGAATGGAGTCATTAGCACTTATGGTTTGTAAATGGCACCCAGAATTATGTTGCACGAAGCACAATTTCACATCATTCTGGGTCCATTTGTGTGAAAACAAGGTCCAATCAGGCTGAAACGTTACAAGAAGGTAGAATCTATTGAGTTGTAAGTGATCTGAACGTTTCATGATGATCACACATTCCTATAGGGGGTCAAACCATGTCCCAAAGGTCACCGGGCCCGGTGTCACTTTAAAGAAGTAGTCCAGTTACACCTTTGTGGGCTTATAACTTGGCTTCTGAATGTCCTAGAGAGGTCAGGTTTGTTTTAGAGTACTCCAATTAACAACCCCTATTACCTCAAAAAGGAATGGAGTCATTAGCCCTTATGGTTTTCTTAAATGGCACCCAGAATTATGTTGCACGAAGCACAATTTCACATCATTCTGGGTTCATTTGTGTGAAAACAGGGTCCAATCAGGCTGAAACGTTACAGGAAGGTAGAATCTATTGAGTTGTAAGTGATCTGAACGTTTCATGATGATAGCACTTTCCTAAGGGGGTCAAACCATGTCCCAAAGGTCACCGGATTTGGTGTCATTTTAAAGAAGTAGTCCAGTTACACCTTTGTGGGCTCATAACTTGGCTTCTGAATGTCCTAGAGAGATCAGGTTTGTTTTAGTGTACTCCAATCAACAGCCCCTACAACCACAAAAAGGAATGGAGTCATTACCACTTATGGTTTGGAAATAGCACCCAGAATTATGTTGCACGAAGCACAATTTCACATCATTCTGGGTCCATTTGTGTGAAAACAAGGTCCAATATGGCTGAAACGTTACAAGAAGGTAGAATCTATTGAGTTGTAAGTGATCTGAACGTTTCATTATGATCGCACATTCCTATAGGTGGTAAAACCATGTCCCAAAGGTCACCGGGCCTGGTGTCACTTTAAAGAAGTAGTCCAGTTACACCTTTGTGGGCTTATAACTTGGCTTCTGAATGTCCTAGAGAGGTCAGGTTCATTTTAGAGTACTCCAATTAACAGCCCCTATTACCTCAAAAAGGAATGGAGTCATTAGCCCTTTTGGTTTTTAAATGGCACCCAGAATTATGTTGCACGAAGCACAATTTCACATCATTCTGGGTTCATTTGTGTGAAAACAAGGTCCAATCAGGCTGAAACGTTACAGGAAGGTAGAATCTATTGAGTTGTAATTGATCTGAACGTTTCATGAGTATAGCACTTTCCTAAGGGGGTCAAACCATGTCCCAAAGGTCACCGATCTGGTGTCATTTTAAAGAAGTAGTCCAGTTACACCTTTGTGGGCATATAACTTGGCTTCTGAATGTCCTAGAGAGATCAGGTTTGTTTTAGTGTACTCCAATCAACAGCCCCTACAACCACAAAAAGGAATGGAGTCATTAGCACTTATGGTTTGGAAATGGCACCCAGAATTATGTTGCACGAAGCACAATTTCACATCATTCTGGGTCCATTTGTGTGAAAACAAGGTCCAATCAGGCTGAAACGTTACAAGAAGGAAGAATCTATTGAGTTGTAAGTGATCTGAACGTTTCATGATGAACGCACATTCCTATAGGGGGTCAAACCATGTCCCAAAGGTCACCGGGCCTGGTGTCACTTTAAAGAAGTAGTCCAGTTACACCTTTGTGTGCTTATAACTTGGCTTCTGAATATCCTAGAGAGGTCAGGTTTGTTTTAGAGTACTCCAATTAACAGCCCCCATTACCCCAAAAAGGAATGGAGTCCTTAGCACTTATGGTTTTTAAATGGCACCCAGAATTATGTTGCACGAAGCACAATTTCACATCATTCTGGGTCCATTTGTTTGAAAACAAGGACCAATCAGTCTGAAACGTTACAAGAAGGTAGAATCAATTGAGTTGTAAGTGATCTGAACGTTTCATGATGATAGCACTTTCCTAAGGGGGTCAAACCATGTCCCAAAGGTCACCGGATCTGGTGTCAATTTAAAGAAGTAGTCCAGTTACACATTTGTGGGCTTATAACTTGGCTTCTGAATGTCCTAGAGAGATCAGGTTTGTTTTAGTGTACTCCAATCAACAGCCCCTTCAACCACAAAAAGGAATGGAGTCATTAGCACTTATGGTTTGGAAATGGCACCCAGAATTACGTTGCACGAAGCACAATTTCACATCATTCTGGGTCCATTTGTGTGAAAACAAGGTCCAATCAGGCTGAAACGTTACAAGAAGGTAGAATCTATTGAGTTGTAAGTGATCTGAACGTTTCATGATGATCGCACATTCCTATAGGGGGTCAAACCATGTCCCAAAGGTCACCGGGCCTGGTGTCACTTTAAAGAAGTAGTCCAGTTACACCTTTGTGGGCTTATAACTTGGCTTCTGAATATCCTAGAGAGGTCAGGTTTGTTTTAGAGTACTCCAATTAACAGCCCCCATTACCCCAAAAAGGAATGGAGTCCTTATCACTTATGGTTTTTAAATGGCACCCAGAATTATTTTGCACGAAGCACAATTTCACATCATTCTGGGTTCATTTGTGTGAAAACAAGGTCCAATCAGGCTGAAACGTTACAGGAAGGTAGAATCTATTGAGTTGTAAGTGATCTGAACGTTTCATGATGATAGCACTTTTCTAAGGGGGTCAAACCATGTCCCAAAGGTCACCGGATCTGGTGTCAATTTAAAGAAGTAGTCCAGTTACACCTTTGAGGGCTTATAACTTGGCTTCTGAATGCCCTAGAGAGATCAGGTTTGTTTTAGTGTACTCCAATAGACAGCCCCTACAACCAAAAAAAGGAATGGAGTCATTAGCACTTATGGTTTGTAAATGGCACCCAGAATTATGTTGCACGAAGCACAATTTCACATCATTCTGGGTCCATTTGTGTGAAAACAAGGTCCAATCAGGCTGAAACGTTACAAGAAGGTAGAATCTATTGAGTTGTAAGTGATCTGAACGTTTCATGATGATCACACATTCCTATAGGGGGTCAAACCATGTCCCAAAGGTCACCGGGCCCGGTGTCACTTTAAAGAAGTAGTCCAGTTACACCTTTGTGGGCTTATAACTTGGCTTCTGAATGTCCTAGAGAGGTCAGGTTTGTTTTAGAGTACTCCAATTAACAACCCCTATTACCTCAAAAAGGAATGGAGTCATTAGCCCTTATGGTTTTCTTAAATGGCACCCAGAATTATGTTGCACGAAGCACAATTTCACATCATTCTGGGTTCATTTGTGTGAAAACAGGGTCCAATCAGGCTGAAACGTTACAGGAAGGTAGAATCTATTGAGTTGTAAGTGATCTGAACGTTTCATGATGATAGCACTTTCCTAAGGGGGTCAAACCATGTCCCAGAGGTCACCGGATTTGGTGTCATTTTAAAGAAGTAGTCCAGTTACACCTTTGTGGGCTCATAACTTGGCTTCTGAATGTCCTAGAGAGATCAGGTTTGTTTTAGTGTACTCCAATCAACAGCCCCTACAACCACAAAAAGGAATGGAGTCATTACCACTTATGGTTTGGAAATAGCACCCAGAATTATGTTGCACGAAGCACAATTTCACATCATTCTGGGTCCATTTGTGTGAAAACAAGGTCCAATATGGCTGAAACGTTACAAGAAGGTAGAATCTATTGAGTTGTAAGTGATCTGAACGTTTCATTATGATCACACATTCCTATAGGTGGTAAAACCATGTCCCAAAGGTCACCGGGCCTGGTGTCACTTTAAAGAAGTAGTCCAGTTACACCTTTGTGGGCTTATAACTTGGCTTCTGAATGTCCTAGAGAGGTCAGGTTCATTTTAGAGTACTCCAATTAACAGCCCCTATTACCTCAAAAAGGAATGGAGTCATTAGCCCTTTTGGTTTTTAAATGGCACCCAGAATTATGTTGCACGAAGCACAATTTCACATCATTCTGGGTTCATTTGTGTGAAAACAAGGTCCAATCAGGCTGAAACGTTACAGGAAGGTAGAATCTATTGAGTTGTAATTGATCTGAACGTTTCATGAGTATAGCACTTTCCTAAGGGGGTCAAACCATGTCCCAAAGGTCACCGATCTGGTGTCATTTTAAAGAAGTAGTCCAGTTACACCTTTGTGGGCATATAACTTGGCTTCTGAATGTCCTAGAGAGATCAGGTTTGTTTTAGTGTACTCCAATCAACAGCCCCTACAACCACAAAAAGGAATGGAGTCATTAGCACTTATGGTTTGGAAATGGCACCCAGAATTATGTTGCACGAAGCACAATTTCACATCATTCTGGGTCCATTTGTGTGAAAACAAGGTCCAATCAGGCTGAAACGTTACAAGAAGGAAGAATCTATTGAGTTGTAAGTGATCTGAACGTTTCATGATGAACGCACATTCCTATAGGGGGTCAAACCATGTCCCAAAGGTCACCGGGCCTGGTGTCACTTTAAAGAAGTAGTCCAGTTACACCTTTGTGTGCTTATAACTTGGCTTCTGAATATCCTAGAGAGGTCAGGTTTGTTTTAGAGTACTCCAATTAACAGCCCCCATTACCCCAAAAAGGAATGGAGTCCTTAGCACTTATGGTTTTTAAATGGCACCCAGAATTATGTTGCACGAAGCACAATTTCACATCATTCTGGGTCCATTTGTTTGAAAACAAGGACCAATCAGTCTGAAACGTTACAAGAAGGTAGAATCAATTGAGTTGTAAGTGATCTGAACGTTTCATGATGATAGCACTTTCCTAAGGGGGTCAAACCATGTCCCAAAGGTCACCGGATCTGGTGTCAATTTAAAGAAGTAGTCCAGTTACACATTTGTGGGCTTATAACTTGGCTTCTGAATGTCCTAGAGAGATCAGGTTTGTTTTAGTGTACTCCAATCAACAGCCCCTTCAACCACAAAAAGGAATGGAGTCATTAGCACTTATGGTTTGGAAATGGCACCCAGAATTACGTTGCACGAAGCACAATTTCACATCATTCTGGGTCCATTTGTGTGAAAACAAGGTCCAATCAGGCTGAAACGTTACAAGAAGGTAGAATCTATTGAGTTGTAAGTGATCTGAACGTTTCATGATGATCGCACATTCCTATAGGGGGTCAAACCATGTCCCAAAGGTCACCGGGCCTGGTGTCACTTTAAAGAAGTAGTCCAGTTACACCTTTGTGGGCTTATAACTTGGCTTCTGAATATCCTAGAGAGGTCAGGTTTGTTTTAGAGTACTCCAATTAACAGCCCCCATTACCCCAAAAAGGAATGGAGTCCTTATCACTTATGGTTTTTAAATGGCACCCAGAATTATTTTGCACGAAGCACAATTTCACATCATTCTGGGTTCATTTGTGTGAAAACAAGGTCCAATCAGGCTGAAACGTTACAGGAAGGTAGAATCTATTGAGTTGTAAGTGATCTGAACGTTTCATGATGATAGCACTTTTCTAAGGGGGTCAAACCATGTCCCAAAGGTCACCGGATCTGGTGTCAATTTAAAGAAGTAGTCCAGTTACACCTTTGAGGGCTTATAACTTGGCTTCTGAATGCCCTAGAGAGATCAGGTTTGTTTTAGTGTACTCCAATAGACAGCCCCTACAACCAAAAAAAGGAATGGAGTCATTAGCACTTATGGTTTGTAAATGGCACCCAGAATTATGTTGCACGAAGCACAATTTCACATCATTCTGGGTCCATTTGTGTGAAAACAAGGTCCAATCAGGCTGAAACGTTACAAGAAGGTAGAATCTATTGAGTTGTAAGTGATCTGAACGTTTCATGATGATCACACATTCCTATAGGGGGTCAAACCATGTCCCAAAGGTCACCGGGCCCGGTGTCACTTTAAAGAAGTAGTCCAGTTACACCTTTGTGGGCTTATAACTTGGCTTCTGAATGTCCTAGAGAGGTCAGGTTTGTTTTAGAGTACTCCAATTAACAACCCCTATTACCTCAAAAAGGAATGGAGTCATTAGCCCTTATGGTTTTCTTAAATGGCACCCAGAATTATGTTGCACGAAGCACAATTTCACATCATTCTGGGTTCATTTGTGTGAAAACAGGGTCCAATCAGGCTGAAACGTTACAGGAAGGTAGAATCTATTGAGTTGTAAGTGATCTGAACGTTTCATGATGATAGCACTTTCCTAAGGGGGTCAAACCATGTCCCAGAGGTCACCGGATTTGGTGTCATTTTAAAGAAGTAGTCCAGTTACACCTTTGTGGGCTCATAACTTGGCTTCTGAATGTCCTAGAGAGATCAGGTTTGTTTTAGTGTACTCCAATCAACAGCCCCTACAACCACAAAAAGGAATGGAGTCATTACCACTTATGGTTTGGAAATAGCACCCAGAATTATGTTGCACGAAGCACAATTTCACATCATTCTGGGTCCATTTGTGTGAAAACAAGGTCCAATATGGCTGAAACGTTACAAGAAGGTAGAATCTATTGAGTTGTAAGTGATCTGAACGTTTCATTATGATCACACATTCCTATAGGTGGTAAAACCATGTCCCAAAGGTCACCGGGCCTGGTGTCACTTTAAAGAAGTAGTCCAGTTACACCTTTGTGGGCTTATAACTTGGCTTCTGAATGTCCTAGAGAGGTCAGGTTCATTTTAGAGTACTCCAATTAACAGCCCCTATTACCTCAAAAAGGAATGGAGTCATTAGCCCTTTTGGTTTTTAAATGGCACCCAGAATTATGTTGAACGAAGCACAATTTCACATCATTCTGGGTTCATTTGTGTGAAAACAAGGTCCAATCAGGCTGAAACGTTACAGGAAGGTAGAATCTATTGAGTTGTAATTGATCTGAACGTTTCATGAGTATAGCACTTTCCTAAGGGGGTCAAACCATGTCCCAAAGGTCACCGATCTGGTGTCATTTTAAAGAAGTAGTCCAGTTACACCTTTGTGGGCATATAACTTGGCTTCTGAATGTCCTAGAGAGATCAGGTTTGTTTTAGTGTACTCCAATCAACAGCCCCTACAACCACAAAAAGGAATGGAGTCATTAGCACTTATGGTTTGGAAATGGCACCCAGAATTATGTTGCACGAAGCACAATTTCACATCATTCTGGGTCCATTTGTGTGAAAACAAGGTCCAATCAGGCTGAAACGTTACAAGAAGGTAGAATCTATTGAGTTGTAAGTGATCTGAACGTTTCATTATGATCGCACATTCCTATAGGTGGTAAAACCATGTCCCAAAGGTCACCGGGCCTGGTGTCACTTTAAAGAAGTAGTCCAGTTACACATTTGTGGGCTTATAACTTGGCTTCTGAATATCCTAGAGAGGTCAGGTTTGTTTTAGTGTACTCCAATCGACAGCCCCTACAACCATAAAAAGGAATGGAGTCATTAGCACTTATGGTTTGTAAATGGCAACCAGAATTATGTTGCACGAAGCACAATTTCACATCATTCTGGGTCCATTTGTGTGAAAACAAGGTCCAATCAGGCTGAAACGTTACAAGAAGGTAGAATCAATTGAGTTGTAAGTGATATGAACGTTTCATGATGATATAACTTTCCTAAGGCGGTCAAAACATGTCCCAAAGGTCACCGGATCTGGTGTCACTTTAAAGAAGTAGTCCAGTTACACATTTGTGGGCTTATAACTTGGCTTCTGAATATCCTAGAGAGGTCAGGTTTGTTTTAGAGTACTCCAATTAACAGCCCCATTACCACAAAAAGGAATGGAGTCATTAGCACTTATGGTTTTTAAATGGCACCCAGAATTATGTTGCACAAAGCACAATTTCACATCATTCTGGGTTCATTTGTGTGAAAACAAGGTCGATTCAGGCTGAAACGTTACAGGAAGGTAGAATCTATTGAGTTGTAAGTGATCTGAACGTTTCATGATGATAGCACTTTCCTAAGGGGGTCAAACCATGTCCCAAAGGTCACCGGATCTGGTGTTAATTTAAAATAGTAGTCCGGTTACACATTTGTGGGATTACAACTTGGCTTCTGAATGTCCTAGAGAGATCAGGTTTGTTTTAGTGTACTCCAATCAACAGCCCCTACAACCACAAAAAGGAATGGAGTCCTTAGCACTTATGGTTTTTAAATGGCACCCAGAATTATGTTGCACGAAGCACAATTTCACATCATTCTGGGTCCATTTGTGTGAAAACAAGGTCCAATCAGGCTGAAACGTTACAAGAAGGTAGAATCTATTGAGTTGTAAGTGATCTGAACGTTTCATGATGATTGCACATTCCTATAGGGGGTCAAACCATGTCCCAAAGGTCACCGGGCCTGGTGTCACTTTAAAGAAGTAGTCCAGTTACACCTTTGTGGGCTTACAACTTGGCTTCTGAATATCCTAGAGAGGTCAGGTTTGTTTTAGAGTACTCCAATTAACAGCCCCTACAACCACAAAAAGGAATGGAGTCATTAGCACTTATGGTTTGTAAATGGCACCCAGAATTATGTTGCACGAAGCACAATTTCACATCATTCTGGGTCCATTTGTGTGAAAACAAGGTCCAATCAGGCTGAAACGTTACAAGAAGGTAGAATCAATTGAGTTGTAAGTGATCTGAACGTTTCATGATGATCGCACATTCTCATAGGGGGTAAAACAATGTCCCAAAGGTCACCGGGCCTGGTGTCAATTTAAAGAAGTAGTCCAGTTACACCTTTGTGGGCTTATAACTTGGCTTCTGAATATCCTAGAGAGGTCAGGTTTGTTTTAGAGTACTTCAATTAACAGCCCCTATTACCTCAAAAAGGAATGGAGTCATAAGCCCTTATGGTTTTTAAATGGCACCCAGAATTATGTTGCACGAAGCACAATTTCACATCATTCTGGGTTCATTTGTGTGAAAACAGGGTCCAATCAGGCTGAAACGTTACAGGAAGGTAGAATCTGTTGAGTTGTAAGTGATCTGAACGTTTCATGATGATAGCACTTTTCTAAGGGGGTCAAACCATGTCCCAAAGGTCACCGGATCTGGTGTCAATTTAAAGAAGTAGTCCAGATACACCTTTGTGGGCTTATAACTTGGCTTCTGAATGTCATAGAGAGGTCAGGTTTGTTTTAGTGTACTCCAATCAACAGCCCCTACAACCACAAAAAGGAATGGAGTCATTAGCACTTATGGTTTGTAAATGGCACCCAGAATTATGTTGCACGAAGCACAATTTCACATCATTCTGGGTCCATTTGTGTGAAAACAAGGTCCAATCAGGCTGAAACGTTACAAGAAGGTAGAATCTATTGAATTATATGTGATCTGAATGTTTCATGATGATCGCACATTCCTATAGGGGGTCAAACCATGTGCCAAAGGTCACCGGGCCTGGTGTCACTTTAAAGAAGTAGTCCAGTTACACCTTTGTGGGCTTATAACTTGGCTTCTGAATGTCCTAGAGAGGTCAGGTTTGTTTTAGTGTACTCCAATCAACAGCCCCTACAACCACAAAAAGGAATGGAGTCATTAGCACTTATGGTTTGTAAATGGCACCCAGAATTATGTTGCACGAAGCACAATTTCACATCATTCTGGATCCATTTGTGTGAAAACAAGGTCCAATCAGGCTGAAACGTTACAAGAAGGTAGAATCTATTGAGTTGTAAGTGATCTGAATGTTTCATGATGATCGCACATACCTATAGGGGGTCAAACCATGTCCCAAAGGTCACCGGGCCTGGTGTCACTTTAAAGAAGTAGTCCAGTTACACATTTGTGGGCTTATAACTTGGCTTCTGAATGTCCTAGAGAGGTCAGGTTTGTTTTAATGTACGCCAATCAACAGCCCCTACAACCACAAAAAGGAATGGAGTCATTAGCACTTATGGTTTGTAATTGGCACCCAGAATTATGTTGCACGAAGCACAATTTCACATCATTCTGGGTCCATTTGTGTGAAAACAAGGTCCAATCAGGCTGAAACGTTACAAGAAGGTAGAATCTATTGAGTTGTAAGTGATCTGAACGTTTCATGATGATCGCACATTCCTATAGGGGGTCAAACCATGTCCCAAAGGTCACCGGGCCTGGTGTCACTTTAAAGAAGTAGTCCAGTTACACCTTTGTGGGCTTATAACTTGGCTTCTGAATGTCCTAGAGAGGTCAGGTTTGTTTTAGAGTACTCCAATTAACAGCCCCCATTACCCCAAAAAGGAATGGAGTCATTAGCACTTATGGTTTTTAAATGGCACCCAGAATTATGTTGCACGAAGCACAATTTCACATCATTCTGGGTTCATTTGTGTGAAAACAAGGTCCAATCAGGCTGAAACGTTTCAGGAAGGTAGAATCTATTGAGTTGTAAGTGATCTGAACGTTTCATGATGATAGCACTTTCCTAAGGGGGTCAAACCATGTCCCAAAGGTCACCGGATCTGGTGTCAATTTAAAGAAGTAGTCCAGTTACACATTTGTGGGCTTATAAATTGGCTTCTGAATGTCCTAGAGAGATCAGGTTTGTTTTAGTGTACTCCAATCGACAGCCCCTACAACCAGAAAAAGGAATGGAGTCATTAGCACCTATGGTTTGTAAATGGCACCCAGAATTACGTTGCACGAAGCACAATTTCACATCATTCTGGGTCCATTTGTGTGAAAACAAGGTCCAATCAGGCTGAAACGTTACAAGAAGGTAGAATCAATTGAGTTGTAAGTGATATGAACGTTTCATGATGATAGAACTTTCCTAAGGGGGTCAAAACATGTCCCAAAGGTCACCGGATCTGGTGTCAATTTAAAGAAGTAGTCCAGTTACACATTTGTGGGCTTATAACTTGGCTTCTGAATATCCTAGAGAGGTCAGGTTTGTTTTAGAGTACTCCAATTAACAGCCCCCATTACCACAAAAAGGAATGGAGTCATTAGCACTTATGGTTTGTAAATGGCACCCAGAATTATGTTGCACAAAGCACAATTTCACATCATTCTGGGTTCATTTGTGTGAAAACAAGGTCCAATCAGGCTGAAATGTTACAGGAAGGTGGAATCTATTGAGTTGTAAGTGATCTGAACATTTCATGATGATAGCACTTTCCTAAGGGGGTCAAACCATGTCCCAAAGGTCACCGGATCGGGTGTCAATTTAAAATAGTAGTCCGGTTACACATTTGTGGGCTTACAACTTGGCTTCTGAATGTCCTAGAGAGATCAGGTTTGTTTTAGTGTACTCCAGTCAACAGCCCCTACAACCACAAAAAGGAATGGAGTCCTTAGCACTTATGGTTTGTAAATGGCACCCAGAATTATGTTGCACGAAGCACAATTTCACATCATTCTGGGTCCATTTGTGTGAAAACAAGGTCCAATCAGGCTGAATCGTTACAAGAAGGTAGAATCTATTGAGTTGTAAGTGATCTGAACGTTTCATGATGATCGCACATTCCTATAGGGGGTCAAACCATCTCCCAAAGGTCACCGGGCCTGGTGTCACTTTAAAGAAGTAGTCCAGTTACACCGTTGTGGGCTTATAACTTGGCTTCTGAATATCCTAAAAAGGTCAGGTTTGTTTTAGAGTACTCCAATTAACAGCCCCCATTTCCCCAAAAAGGAATGGAGTCATAAGCACTTATGGATTTTAAATGGCACCCAGAATTATGTTGCACAAAGCACAATTTCACATCATTCAGGGTTCATTTGTGTGCAAACAAGGTCCAATCAGGCTGAAACGGTACAGGACGGTAGAATCTATTGAGTTGTAAGTGATCTGAACGTTTCATGATGATAGCACATTGCTATAGGGGGTAAAACCATGTCCCAAAGGTCACCGCGCCTGGTGTCACTTTAAAAAAGTAGTCCAGTTACACCTTTGTGGGCTTATAACTTGGCTTCTGAATATCCTAGAGAGGTCAGGTTTGTTTTAGAGTACTTCAATTAACAGCCCCTATTACCTCAAAAAGGAATGGAGTCATAAGCCCTTATGGTTTTTAAATGGCACCCAGAATTATGTTGCACGAAGCACAATTTCACATCATTCTGGGTTCATTTGTGTGCAAACAAGGTCCAATCAGGCTGAAACGGTACAGGACGGTAGAATCTATTGAGTTGTAAGTGATCTGAACGTTTCATGATGATAGCACATTGCTATAGGGGGTAAAACCATGTCCCAAAGGTCACCGGGCCTGGTGTCACTTTAAAAAAGTAGTCCAGTTACACCTTTGTGGGCTTATAACTTGGCTTCTGAATATCCTAGAGAGGTCAGGTTTGTTTTAGAGTACTTCAATTAACAGCCCCTATTACCTCAAAAAGGAATGGAGTCATAAGCCCTTATGGTTTTTAAATGGCACCCAGAATTATGTTGCACGAAGCACAATTTCACATCATTCTGGGTTCATTTGTGTGATAACAAGGTCCAATCAGGCTGAAACGTTACAGGAAGGTAGAATCTATTGAGTTGTAAGTGATCTGAACGTTTCATGATGATAGCACTTTCCTAAGGGGGTCAAACCATGTCCCAAAGGTCACCGGATCGGGTGTCAATTTAAAATAGTAGTCCGGTTACACATTTGTGGGCTTACAACTTGGCTTCTGAATGTCCTAGAGAGATCAGGTTTGTTTTAGTGTACTCCAGTCAACAGCCCCTACAACCACAAAAAGGAATGGAGTCCTTAGCACTTATGGTTTGTAAATGGCACCCAGAATTATGTTGCACGAAGCACAATTTCACATCATTCTGGGTCCATTTGTGTGAAAACAAGGTCCAATCAGGCTGAAACGTTACAAGAAGGTAGAATCAATTGAGTTGTAAGTGATCTGAACGTTTCATGATGATCGCACATTCCTATAGGGGGTCAAACCATCTCCCAAAGGTCACCGGGCCTGGTGTCACTTTAAAGAAGTAGTCCAGTTACACCGTTGTGGGCTTATAACTTGGCTTCTGAATATCCTAAAAAGGTCAGGTTTGTTTTAGAGTACTCCAATTAACAGCCCCCATTTCCCCAAAAAGGAATGGAGTCATAAGCACTTATGGATTTTAAATGGCACCCAGAATTATGTTGCACAAAGCACAATTTCACATCATTCTGGGTTCATTTGTGTGGAAACAAGGTCCAATCAGGCTGAAACGGTACAGGACGGTAGAATCTATTGAGTTGTAAGTGATCTGAACGTTTCATGATGATAGCACATTGCTATAGGGGGTAAAACCATGTCCCAAAGGTCACCGCGCCTGGTGTCACTTTAAAAAAGTAGTCCAGTTACACCTTTGTGGGCTTATAACTTGGCTTCTGAATATCCTAGAGAGGTCAGGTTTGTTTTAGAGTACTTCAATTAACAGCCCCTATTACCTCAAAAAGGAATGGAGTCATAAGCCCTTATGGTTTTTAAATGGCACCCAGAATTATGTTGCACGAAGCACAATTTCACATCATTCTGGGTTCATTTGTGTGAAAACAAGGTCCAATCAGGCTGAAACGTTACAGGAAGGTAGAATCTATTGAGTTGTAAGTGATCTGAACGTTTCATGATGATAGCACTTTCCTAAGGGGGTCAAACCATGTCCCAAAGGTCACCGGATCTGGTGTTATTTTAAAGGAGACATAACATGAAAAACCCACTTTTTTATCCATTAACACAGTGTGTTTCACATTTTAAGTGTCTAAGTGAGCAAAAAGGCTTATATTATTCACTGGAGTTGCTATTTAGATATTTAATAATTAAGTTTTGGGCATATTTGTCCACCCGTTCAGTTTTTACATAATCTATTACATCAGTAATTAATTTAGTGAGGATAACTACCAAATATGGTAATGGCCCTCGGCTAAACACAGAGCCAATCCGCCATTTTTTCTTCTCGCTAAGATGTTTTGTAGTCCTATTGGAAAAATGCAGAATGTCTGGTTATTTTAGCCACACACAGCTCAAAACTGTTCCTCGTTTTAAGGAAGGGTGGTGTGGCAGTATTTAAACCCAGGAGCTGATGACACTACTGCTAAAAAAACACAGAAGAAAAAGTAGTGTGTTTGTGTTTGTGCTTTTGTGTGTGTGTGTGTGTGTGTGCGCGCGCGCGGTTCGTTCTTTCGTGTCTTCAGGCTAGTAAGTACTGAGGGCTTCATCTATCTAAAAGGAGTCATTTTTATCTGAATGTGGCAGCACCGGGACACAGCAGCAGAGCGGTAAGCTTCATATCACTCTAAAATGTCGACAAACTTTACTTAAGATTTACGGGCATTAGCAGCACTAAAGCGTTAGCATCCGGCTTGCTATCGCTAGCACAGTATGCTAGTAAAGTTAGCACCCAGATTAATGCGGATTTGGCTGATTTTCGTGGAATAAAACGTGATTTCTGATCAACGCCTTCTTTTACACCAGATGATAACTTCCCACTGATTGTAACAGCAGAGAGCCTGTGTGTTATTCTACGTGAGTGTGATGTAATCTTAGCATCCAGTAAATAAAGTCCCATATCAGCTAAAATGCAGCGTGACAAAGTCATTAAAGTGCGTCAACACAGTGGATTTAATAGAGTAGTAAGTCTGTCTGCACTGCTCTCTAATGAGCTTCCTTTCATAAGGAATCATTTGTATAATTTTAGTGTCACTATTTTATTACATTTGTAAGAATATGAAGTCACTGCAGCAAAGTGAACTTGTGAACAAACACAAACGTGACTATAAACATGAAAGCTAAAGAAACGACTTTCCTAAAGCTGCTTGTAAACAAAATATGTCATTAAAGTTATTGTCTATCATTGCAGAATATGACGATGACATCATGGAACTGGTCTTTGGAAAAGTTTTCCCTGAACCAACTCCGTTTCTAGATGAGGTAGAGAAGATCTGCATCTCACCAACTCTCTGGTCTCAGTATTCAGACAACGGAGGTCTCCCACTGTTATCCAGGACCAGTTTGAAGCCCACATACTGCCCCTCCCTCATCATCAGGAAACATCAATCCATATCCTGAGGACAACAGAAGACGGCAGGAGGACAGGAACTCTGAGACCTAGACACCACCAGCACCGAGACACAAATTACCTGTGTGCACAACGCCTGTTTAACTACTAAAGCCTGTTTAACTACTAAAGCCTGTTTATTATATTGTTCTACTTATTTGCTGTGAGGTTAATACTTAGAAAATTTGTATATTAATGTAAACAATTTTTAAAAAATCACTGATTGTATGTTTTCTTTTAGATGTAATGGTCCAAACTCAGCCTTGTAGACATTTATTGCATCCTGTAGGTAAATACACAGAACAGGCTCAGGTCCAGGATGACCCAGCATGCTCTTCTTCCATTCTGGCTGTTAGGGATTTTATCAATAACTCAATGCCTACTGATGTTTTCACTTAACGGTATTTATTTAGAATGCAGGTAAGATTTAACTATATTTGTTAGCAAAGCAGACTGATCTTGGGAATTTCACTGCAGCACTGATGTCCACCTCTCTGTACACATTAGAGAGAATTACCACTTTACAGCTAAACACATTTAATAAAGATATAGGCTACGCATTGCAGACAATAAAAACAAAGTTGTAAGCATTAGAATTATAATGATCACATTAAAGAACATTTGGAGGAATGTTCTTTATTTTTGACTCGAATCTCAAATCTTTAAATTAAAATGTAACTGCTTTTTATCCATTTTCAGCCATTAAGACACCCAATATTAAATAAGACTACTTATAAAATTATTTATAATTATATGTATGTATATATATATATAGATAGAGATCTTAAAAAATGTATTCTTTTAATGGTGTTTTAATGAGCTGTATCATTTTTTAAAACATTTTTTATAGAAATAAATAAGCAAGCAGCATTCCTTGTGTGTGTGTGTGTGTGTGTGTGCGCGCGCGCATGTGCCTGCTAGCTTGTCCCTCCGTCGGCCGTGACGGGTGTGTGTGAGTGACTACAGACAAATGCATGAGAGAGTTAGCAGCCTTGAAACAGCTTGATGAACTACCCTCCCCACATGTTTTAAAAATGCTAATATGCTATGCTAAATCTGCTATGCTCAATAATGATTTCTCTATAGAACTACAAAGTCCGACTGAGGGAGGAGAGTACAGGTCTGCACTATGGAGGGGGGCGGAGTTTACAGCTCCTCCTCCAGTTTAAAGAGACAGTACCCAAAAACGGCTCGTTCTCAAGACTCTCCTCAGAACAGGGGTAGATGAGGGTCTGTAGAGCAACAATAATGAGGAAATCAGACCAAAGAACTGCAGTTCCACTGTATTTAGACCCCAACTGAAGGATTTAGATGTAAAAAGGAATAACTTAAAAGCATGTTATGTCTCCTTTAAAGAAGTAGTCCAGTTACACCTTTGTGGGCTTATAACTTGGTTTCTGAATGTCCTAGAGAGATCAGGTTTGTTTTAGTGTACTCCAATCAACAGCCCCTACAACCACAAAAAGGAATGGAGTCATTAGCACTTATGGTTTGTAAATGGCACCCAGAATTATGTTGCACGAAGCACAATTTCACATAATCTGGGTCCATTTGTGTGAAAACAACGTCCAATCAGGCTGAAACGTTACAAGACGGTAGAATCTATTGAGTTGTAAGTGATCTGAACGTTTCATGATGATCGCACATTCCTATAGGGGGTCAAACCATGTCCCAAAGGTCACCGGGCCTGGTGTCACTTTAAAGAAGTAGTCCAGTTACACCTTTGTGGGCTTATAACTTGGCTTCTGAATATCCTAGAGAGGTCAGGTTTGTTTTAGAGTACTCCAATTAACAGCCCCCACTACCCCAAAAAGGAATGGAGTCCTTAGCACTTATGGTTTTTAAATGGCACCCAGAATTATGTTGCACGAAGCACAATTTCACATCATTCTGGGTCCATTTGTGTGAAAACAAGGTCCAATCAGGCTGAAACTTTACAAGAAGGTAGAATCAATTGAGTTGTAAGTGATCTGAACGTTTCATGATGATAGCAATTTCCTAAGGGGGTCAAACCATGTCCCAAAGGTCACCGGATCTGGTGTCAATTTAAAGAAGTAGTCCAGTTACACCTTTGTGGGCTTATAACTTGGCTTCTGAATGTCCTAGAGAGGTCAGGTTTGTTTTAGTGTACTCCAATCAACAGCCCCTACAACCACAAAAAGGAATGGAGTCATTAGCACTTATGGTTTGTAAATGGCACCCAGAATTATGTTGCACGAAGCACAATTTCACATCATTCTGGGTCCATTTGTGTGAAAACAAGGTCCAATCAGGCTGAAACGTTACAAGAAGGTAGAATCTATTGAGTTGTAAGTGATCTGAATGTTTCATGATGATCGCACATTCCTATAGGGGGTCAAACCATGTGCCAAAGGTCACCGGGCCTGGTGTCACTTTAAAGAAGTAGTCCAGTTACACCTTTGTGGGCTTATAACTTGGCTTCTGAATATCCTAGAGAGGTCAGGTTTGTTTTAGAGTACTCCAATTAACAGCCCCCATTACCCCAAAAAGGAATGGAGTCATTAGCACTTATGGTTTTTAAATGACACCCAGAATTATGTTGCACAAAGCACAATTTCACATCATTCTGGGTTCATTTGTGTGAAAACAAGGTCCAATCAGGCTGAAACGTTACAGGAAAGTAGAATCTGTTAAGTTGTAAGTGATCTGAACCTTTCATGATGATAGCACTTTCCTAAGGGGGTCAAACCATGTCCCAAAGGTCACCGGATCTGGTGTAAATTTAAAGAAGTAGTCCAGTTACACATTTGTGGGCTTATAACTTGGCTTCTGAATGTCCTAGAGAGATCAGGTTTGTTTTAGTGTACTCCAATCAACAGCCCCTACAACCACAAAAAGGAATGGAGTCATTAGCACTCATGGTTTGTAAATGGCACCCAGAATTATGTTGCACGAAGCACAATTTCACATCATTCTGGGTCCATTTGTGTGAAAACAAGGTCCAATCAGGCTGAAACGTTACAAGAAGGTAGAATCAATTGAGTTGTTAATGATCTGAACGTTTCATGATGATAGCACTTTCCTAAGGGGGTCAAACCATGTCCCAAAGGTCACCGGATCTGGTGTCAATTTAAAGAAGTAGTCCAGTTACACATTTGTGGGCTTATAACTTGGCTTCTGAATGTCCTAGAGAGGTCAGGTTTGTTTTAGTGTACTCCAATCAACAGCCCCTACAACCACAAAAAGGAATGGAGTCATTAGCACTTATGGTTTGTAAATGGCACCCAGAATTATGTTGCACGAAGCACAATTTCACATCATTCTGGGTCCATTTTTGTGAAAACAAGGTCCAATCAGGCTGAAACGTTACAAGAAGGTAGAATCTATTGAGTCGTAAGTGATCTGAATGTTTCATGATGATCGCACATTCCTATAGGGGGTCAAACCATGTCCCAAAGGTCACCGGGCCTGGTGTCACTTTAAAGAAGTAGTCCAGTTACACCTTTGTGGGCGTATAACTTGGCTTCTGAATGTCCTAGAGAGGTCAGGTTTGTTTTAGTGTACTCCAATCAACAGCCCCTACAACCACAAAAAGGAATGGAGTCATTAGCACTTATGGTTTGTAAATGGCACCCAGAATTATGTTGCACGAAGCACAATTTCACATCATTCTGGATCCATTTGTGTGAAAACAAGGTCCAATCAGGCTGAAACGTTACAAGAAGGTAGAATCTATTGAGTTGTAAGTGATCTGAATGTTTCATGATGATCGCACATACCTATAGGAGGTCAAACCATGTCCCAAAGGTCACCGGGCCTGGTGTCACTTTAAAGAAGTAGTCCAGTTACACATTTGTGGGCTTATAACTTGGCTTCTGAATGTCCTAGAGAGATCAGGTTTGTTTTAGTGTACTCCAATCAACAGCCCCTACAACCACAAAAAGGAATGGAGACATTAGCACTGATGGTTTTTAAATGGCACCCAGAATTATGTTGCACTAAGCACAATTTCACATCATTCTGGGTTCATTTGTGTGAAAACAAGGTCCAATTAGGCTGAAACATTACAGGAAGGTAGAATCTATTGAGTTGTAAGTGATCTGAACGTTTCATGATGATAGCACTTTCCTAAGGGGGTCAAACCATGTCCCAAAGTTCACCGGATCTGGTGTCAATTTAAAGAAGTAGTCCAGTTACACATTTGTGGGCTTATAACTTGGCTTCTGAATATCCTAGAGAGGTCAGGTTTGTTTTAGAGTACTCCAATTAACAGCCCCCATTACCCCAAAAAGGAATGGAGTCATTAGCACTTATGGTTTTTAAATGGCACCCAGAATTTTGTTGCACGAAGCACAATTTCACATCATTCTGGGTCCATTTGTGTGAAAACAAGGTCCAATCAGGCTGAAACGTTACAAGAAGGTAGAATCTATTGAGTTGTAAGTGATCTGAACATTTCATGATGATTGCACATTCCTATAGGGGGTCAAACCATGTCCCAAAGGTCACCGGGCCTGGTGTCACTTTAAAGAAGTAGTCCAGTTACACCTTTGTGGGCTTATAACTTGGCTTCTGAATATCCTAGAGAGGTCAGGTTTGTTTTAGAGTACTCCAATCAACAGCCCCCATTACCCCAAAAATGAATGGAGTCATTAGCACTTATGGTTTGTCAATGGCACCCAGAATTATGTTGCACGAAGCACAATTTCACATCATTCTGGGTTGATTTGTGTGAAAACAAGGTCCAATCAGGCTGAAACGTTACAGGAAGGTAGAATCTATTGAGTTGTAAGTGATCTGAAAGTTTCATGATGATAGCACTTTCCTAAGGTGGTCAAACCATGTCCCAGAGGTCACCGGATCTGGTGTCAATTTAAAGAAATAGTCCAGTTACACATTTGTGGGCTTATAACTTGGCTTCTGAATGTCCTAGAGAGATCAGGTTTGTTTTAGTGTACTCCAATCAACAGCCCCTACAACCACAAAAAGGAATGGAGTCATTAGCACCTATGGTTTGTAAATGGCACCCAGAATTATATTGCACGATGCACAATTTCACATCATTCTGGGTCCATTTGTGTGAAAACAAGGTCCAATCAGGCTGAAACGTTACAAGAAGGTAGAATCTATTGAGTTGTAAGTGATCTGAACATTTCATGATGATTGCACATTCCTATAGGGGGTCAAACCATGTCCCAAAGGTCACCGGATCTGGTGTCACTTTAAAGAAGTAGTCCAGTTACACCTTTGTGGGCTTATAACTTGGCTTCTGAATATCCTAGAGAGGTCAGGTTTGTTTTAGAGTACTCCAATCAACAGCCCCCATTACCCCAAAAATGAATGGAGTCATTAGCACTTATGGTTTGTAAATGGCACCCAGAATTATGTTGCACGAAGCACAATTTCACATCATTCTGGGTTGATTTGTGTGAAAACAAGGTCCAATCAGACAGAAACGTTACAGGAAGGTAGAATATATTGAGTTGTAAGTGATCTGAAAGTTTCATGATGATAGCCCTTTCCTAAGGTGGTCAAACCATGTCCCAGAGGTCACCGGATCTGGTGTCAATTTAAAGAAGTAGTCCAGTTACACATTTGTGGGTTTATAACTTGGCTTCTGAATGTCCTAGAGAGATCAGGTTTGTTTTAATGTACTCCAATAAACAACCCCTACAACCACAGAAAGGAATGGAGTCATTAGCACTTATGGTTTGTAAATGGCACCCAGACTTATGTTGCACGAAGCACAATTTCACATCATTCTGGGTCCATTTTTGTGAAAACAAGGTCCAATCAGGCTGAAACGTTACAAGAAGGTAGAATCTATTGAGTTGTAAGTGATCTGAACGTTTCAAGATGATCACACATTCTCATAGGGGGTCAAACCATGTCCCAAAGATCACCGGGCCTGGTGTCACTTTAAAGAAGTAGTCCAGTTACACATTTGTGGGCTTATAACTTGGCTTCTGAATATCCTAGAGAGGTCAGGTTTGTTTTAGAGTACTCCAATTAACAGCCCCCATTACCCCAAAAAGGAATGGAGTCATTAGCACTTATGGTTTTTAAATGGCACCCAGAATTATGTTGCACGAAGCACAATTTCACATCATTCTGGGTCCATTTGTGTGAAAACAAGGTCCAATCAGGCTGAAACGTTACAAGAAGGTAGAATCTATTGAGTTGTAAGTGATCTGAACATTTCATGATGATTGCACATTCCTATAGGGGGTCAAACCATGTCCCAAAGGTCACCGGGCCTGGTGTCACTTTAAAGAAGTAGTCCAGTTACACCTTTGTGGGCTTATAACTTGGCTTCTGAATATCCTAGAGAGGTCAGGTTTGTTTTAGTGTACTCCAATCAACAGCCCCCATTACCCCAAAAATGAATGGAGTCATTAGCACTTATGGTTTGTAAATGGCAGCCAGAATTATGTTGCACGAAGCACAATTTCACATCATTCTGGGTTGATTTGTGTGAAAACAAGGTCCAATCAGGCTGAAACGTTACAGGAAGGTAGAATCTATTGAGTTGTAAGTGATCTGAAAGTTTCATGATGATAGCACTTTCCTAAGGTGGTCAAACCATGTCCCAGAGGTCACCGGATCTGGTGTCAATTTAAAGAAGTAGTCCAGTTACACATTTGTGGGTTTATAACTTGGCTTCTGAATGTCCTAGAGAGATCAGGTTTGTTTTAGTGTACTCCAATCAACAGCCCCTACAACCACAAAAAGGAATGGAGTCATTAGCACCTATGGTTTGTAAATGGCACCCAGAATTATGTTGCACGAAGCACAATTTCACATCATTCTGGGTCCATTTGTGTGAAAACAAGGTCCAATCAGGCTGAAACGTTACAAGAAGGTAGAATCTATTGAGTTGTAAGTGATCTGAATGTTTCGTGATGATAGCACTTTCCTAAGGGGGTCAAACCATGTCCCAAAGGTCACCGGATCTGGTGTCAATTTAAAATAGTAGTCCGGTTACACATTTGTGGGCTTACAACTTGGCTTCTGAATGTCCCAGAGAGATCGGGTTTGTTTTATTGTACTCCAATCAACAGACCCTACAACCACAAAAAGGAATGGAGTCATTAGCACTTATGGTTTGTAAATGGCACCCAGAATTATGTTGCACGAAGCACAATTTCACATCATTCTGGGTCCATTTGTGTGAAAACAAGGTCCAATCAGGCTGAAACGTTACAAGAAGGTAGAATCTATTGAGTTGTAAGTGATCTGAACATTTCATGATGATCAGACATTCCTATAGGGGGTCAAACCATGTCCCAAAGGTCACCGGGCCTGGTGTCACTTTAAAGAAGTAGTCCAGTTACACCTTTGTTGGCTTATAACTTGGCTTCTGAATATCCTAAAAAGGTCAGGTTTGTTTTAGAGTACTCCATTTAACAGCCCCCATTTCCCCAAAAAGGAATGGAGTCATTAGCACTTATGGTTTTTAAATGGCACGCAAAATTATGTTGCACTAAGCACAATTTCACATCATTCTGGGTTCATTTGTGTGAAAACAAGGTCCAATCAGGCTGAAACGGTACAGGACGGTAGAATCTATTGAGTTGTAAGTGATCTGAACGTTTCATGATGATAGCACTTTCCTAAGGGGGTCAAACCATGTCCCAAAGGTCACCGGATCTGGTGTCAATTTAAAGAAGTAGTCCAGTTACACATTTGTGGGCTTATAACTTGGCTTCTGAATGTCCTAGAGAGATCAGGTTTGTTTCAGAGTACTCCAATCAACAGCCCCTAGAACCACAAAAAGGAATGGAGTCATTAGCACTTTTGGTTTGTAAATGGCACCCAGAATTATGTTGCACGAAGCACCATTTCACATCATTATGGGTCCATTTGTGTGAAAACAATGTCCAATCAGGCTGAAACGTTACAATAAGGTAGAATCTATTGAGTTGTAAGTGATCTGAACATTTCATGATGATCGCACATTCCTATAGGGGGAAAAACCATGTCCCAAAGGTCACCGGGCCTGGTGTCACTTTAAAGAAGTGGTCCAGTTACACCTTTGTGGGCTTATAACTTGGCTTCTGAATGTCCTAGAGAGGTCAGGTTTGTTTTAGAGTACTCAAATTAACAGCCCCTATTATCTCAAAAAGTAATGGAGTCATTAGCCCTTATGGTTTTTAAATGGCACCCAGAATTATGTTGCACGAGGCACAATTTCACATCATTCTGGGTTCATTTGTGTGAAAACAAGGACCAATCAGGCTGAAACATTACAGGAAGGTATAATCTATTGAGTTGTAAGTGATCTGAACGTTTCATGATGATAGCACTTTCCTAAGGGGGTCAAACCATGTCCCAAAGGTCACCTGATCTGGTGTCATTTTAAAGAAGTAGTCCAGTTACACCTTTGTGGGCATATAACTTGGCTTCTGAATGTCCTAGAGAGATCAGGTTTGTTTTAGTGTACTCCAATCAACAGCCCCTACAACCACAAAACAGAATGGAGTCATTAGCACTTATGGTTTGGAAATGGCACCCAGAATTATGTTGCACGAAGCACAATTTCACATCATTCTGGGTCCATTTGTGTGAAAACAAGGTCCAATCAGGCTGAAACGTTACAAGAAGGTAGAATCTATTGAGTTGTAAGTGATCTGAACGTTTCATGATGATCGCACATTCCTATAGGGGGTCAAACCATGTCCCAAAGGTCACCGGGCCTGGTGTTACTTTAAAGAAGTAGTCCAGTTACACCTATTTTGGGCTTATAACTTGGCTTCTGAATAGCCTAGAGAGGTCAGGTTTGTTTTAGAGTACTCCAATTAACAGCCCCCATTACCCCAAAAAGGAATGCAGTCCTTAGCACTTATGGTTTTTAAATGGCACCCAGAATTATGTTGCACGAAGCACAATTTCACATCATTCTGGGTTCATTTGTGTGAAAACAAGGTCCAATCAGGCTGAAACGTTACAGGAAGGAAGAATCTATTGAGTTGTAAGTGATCTGAACGTTTCATGATGATTGCTCTTTCCTAAGGGGGTCAAACCATGTCCCAAAGGTCACCGGATCTGGTGTCTATTTAAAGAAGTAGTCCAGTTACACATTTGTGGGCTTATAACTTGGCTTCTGAATGTCCTAGAGAGATCAGGTTTGTTTTAGTGTACTCCAATCGACAGCCCCTACAACCACAAAAAGGAATGGAGTCATTAGCACTTATGGTTTGTAAATGGCACCCAAAATTATGTTGCACGAAGCACAATTTCACATCATTCTGGGTCCATTTGTGTGAAATCAAGGTCCAATCAGGCTGAAACGTTACAAGAAGGTAGAATCAATTGAGTTGTAAGTGATCTGAACGTTTCATGATGATCGCACATTCCTATACTGGGTCAAACCATGTCCCAAAGGTCACCGGGCCTGGTGTCACTTTAAAGAAGTAGTCCAGTTACACCTTTGTGGGCTTATAACTTGGCTTCTGAATATCCTAGAGAGGTCAGGTTTGATTTAGAGTACTCCAATTAACAGCCCCCATTACCCCAAAAAGGAATAGAGTCATTAGCACTTATGGTTTTTAAATGGCACCCAGAATTATGTTGCACGAAGCACAATTTCACATCATTCTGGTTTCATTTGTGTGAAAACAAGGTCCAATCAGGCTGAAACGTTACAGGAAGGTAGAATCTATTGAGTTGTAAGTGATCTGAACGTTTCATGATGATAGCACTTTCCTAAGGGGGTCAAACCATGTCCCAAAGGTCACCAGATCTGGTGTCAATTTAAAGAAGTAGTCCAGTTACACCTTTGTTGGCTTATAACTTGGCTTCTGAATGTCCTAGAGAGATCAGGTTTGTTTTAGTGTACTCCAATCAACAGCCCCTACAACCACAAAAAGGAATGGAGTCATTAGCACTTATGGTTTGGACATGGCACCCAGAATTATGTTGCACGAAGCACAATTTCACATCATTCTGGGTCCATTTGTGTGAAAACAAGGTCCAATCAGGCTGAAACGTTACAAGAAGGTAGAATCTATTGAGTTGTAAGTGATCTGAACGTTTCATGATGATCGCACATTCCTATAGGGGGTCAAACCATGTCCCAAAGGTCACCGGGCCTGGTGTCACTTTAAAGAAGTAGTCCAGTTACACATTTGTGGGATTATAACTTGGCTTCTGAATATCCTAGAGAGGTCAGGTTTGTTTTAGACTACTCCAATTAACAGCCCCCATTACCCCAAATAGGAATGGAGTCATTAGCGCTTATGGTTTTTAAATGGCACCCAGAATTATGTTGCACGATGCACAATTTCACATCAATCTGGGTTCATTTGTGTGAAAACAAGGTCCAATAAGGCTGAAACGTTACAGGATGTAGAATCTATTGAGTTGTAAGTGATCTGAACGTTTCATGATGATAGCACTTTCCTAAAGTGGTCAAACCATGTCCCAGAGGTCACCGGATCTGGTGTCAATTTAAAGAAGTAGTCCAGTTACACCTTTGTGGGCTTATAACTTGGCTTCTGAATGTCCTAGAGAGATCAGGTTTGTTTTAGTGTACTCCAATCAACAGCCCCTACAACCACAAAAAGGAATGGAGTCATTAGCACTTATGGTTTGTAAATGGCACCCAGAACTATGTTGCACGAAGCACAATTTCACATCATTCTGGGTCCATTTGTGTGAAAACAAGGTCCAATAAGGCTGAAACGTTACAGGATGTAGAATCTATTGAGTTGTAAGTGATCTGAACGTTTCATGATGATAGCACTTTCCTAAAGTGGTCAAACCATGTCCCAGAGGTCACCGGATCTGGTGTCAATTTAAAGAAGTAGTCCAGTTACACATTTGTGGGCTTATAACTTGGCTTCTGAATGTCCTAGAGAGATCAGGTTTGTTTTAATGTCCTCCAATCAACAGCCCCTACAACCACAAAAAGGAATGGGGTCATTAGCACTTATGGTTTGTAAATGGCACCCAGAATTATGTTGCACGAAGCACAATTTCACATCATTCTGGGTCCATTTGTGTGAAAACAAGGTCCAATCAGGCTGAAACGTTACAAGAAGGTAGAATCTATTGAGTTGTAAGTGATCTGAACATTTCATGATGATCGTACATTCCTATAGGGGGTCAAACCATGTCCCAAAGGTCATCGGGCCTGGTGTCACTTTAAAGAAGTAGTCCAGTTACACCTTTGTTGGCTTATAACTTGGCTTTTGAATATCCTAGAGAGGTCAGGTTTCTTTTAGAGTACTCCAATTAACAGCCCCCATTACCCCAAAAAGGAATGGAGTCATTAGCACTTATGGTTTGTAAATGGCACCCAGAATTATGTTGCACGAAGCACAATTTCACATCATTCTGGGTTCATTTGTGTGAAAACAAGGTCCAATCAGGCTGAAACGTTACAGGAAGGTAGAATCTATTGAGTTGTAAGTGATCTGAACGTTTCATGATGATAGCACTTTCCTAAGGGGGTCAAACCATGTCCCAAAGGTCACCAGATCTGGTGTCAATTTAAAGAAGTAGTCCAGTTACACCTTTGTTGGCTTATAACTTGGCTTCTGAATGTCCTAGAGAGATCAGGTTTGTTTTAGTGTACTCCAATCAACAGCCCCTACAACCGCAAAAAAGAATGGAGTCATTAGCACTTGTGGTTTGTAAATGGCACCCAGAATTATGTTGCACGAAGCACAATTTCACATCATTCTGGGTCCATTTGTGTGAAAACAAGGTCCAATCAGGCTGAAACGTTACAAGAAGGTAGAATCTATTGAGTTGAAAGTGATCTGAACGTTTCATGATGATCACACATTCCTATAGGGGGTCAAACCATGTCCCAAAGGTCACCGGGCCTGGTGTCACTTTAAAGAAGTAGTCCAGTTACACCTTTGTGGGCTTATAACTTGGCTTCTGAATATCCTAGAGAGGTCAGGTTTGTTTTGGAGTACTCAAATTAACAGCCCCCATTACCCCAAACAGGAATAGAGTCATTAGCACTTATGGTTTTTAAATGGCACCCAGAATTATGTTGCACGAAGCACAATTTCACATCATTCTGGGTTCATTTGTGTGAAAACAAGGTCAAATCAGGCTGAAACATTACAGGAAGGTAGAATCTATTGAGTTGTAAGTGATCTGAACGTTTCATGACGATAGCACTTTCCTAAGGGTGTCAAACCATGTCCCAAAGATCACCGGATCTGGTGTCAATTTAAAGAAGTAGTCCAGTTACACATTTGTGGGCTTATAACTTGGCTTCTGAATGTCCTAGAGAGATCAGGTTTGTTTTAATGTACTCCAATCAACAGCCCCTACAACCACAAAAAGGAATGGAGTCATTAGCACTTATGGTTTGTAAATGGCACCCAGAATTATGTTGCACGAAGCACAATTTCACATCATTCTGGGTCCATTTGTGTGAAAACAAGGTCCAATCAGGCTGAAACGTTACAAGAAGGTAGAATCTATTGAGTTGTAAGTGATCTGGACGTTTCATGATGATAGCACTTTCCTAAGGGGGTCAAACCATGTCCCAAAGGTCACCGGATCTGGTGTCAATTTAAAGTAGTAGTCCAGTTACACCTTTGTGGGCTTATAACTTGGCTTCTGGATGTCCTAGAGAGGTCAGGTTTGTTTTATTGTACTCCAATCAACAGCCCCTACAACCACAAAAAAGAATGGAGTCATTAGCACTTATGGGTTGTAAATGGCACCCAGAATTATGTTGCACGAAGCACAATTTCACATAATTCTGGGTCCATTGTGTGAAAACAAGGTCCAATCAGGCTGAAACGTTACAAGAAGGTAGAATCTATTGAGTTGTAAGTGATCTGAAAGTTTCATGATGATCGCACATTCCTATAGGGGGTCAAACCATGTCCCAAAGGTCACCGGGCCTGGTGTCACTTTAAAGAAGTAGTCCAGTTACACCTTTGTGGGCTTATAACTTGGCTTCTGAATATCCTAGAGAGGTCAGGTTTGTTTTAGAGTACTCCAATTAACAGCCCCATTACCCCAAAAAGGAATGGAATCATTAGCACTTATGGTTTTTAAATGACACCCAGAATTATGTTGCACGAAGCACAATTTCACATCATTCTGGGTTCATTTGTGTGAAAACAAGGTCCAGTCAGGCTGAAACGTTACAGGAAGGTAGAATCTATTGAGTTGTAAGTGATCTGAATGTTTCATGATGATAGCACTTTCCTAAGGGGGTCAAACCATGTCCCAAAGGTCACCAGATCTGGTGTCAATTTAAAGAAGTAGTCCAGTTACACCTTTGTTGGCTTATAACTTGGCTTCTGAATGTCCTAGAGAGATCAGGTTTGTTTTAGTGTACTCCAATCAACAGCCCCTACAACCACAAAAAGGAATGGAGTCATTAGCACTTATGGTTTGGACATGGCACCCAGAATTATGTTGCACGAAGCACAATTTCACATCATTCTGGGTCCATTTGTGTGAAAACAAGGTCCAATCAGGCTGAAACGTTACAAGAAGGTAGAATCTATTGAGTTGTAAGTGATCTGAACGTTTCATGATGATCGCACATTCCTATAGGGGGTCAAACCATGTCCCAAAGGTCACCGGGCCTGGTGTCACTTTAAAGAAGTAGTCCAGTTACACATTTGTGGGATTATAACTTGGCTTCTGAATATCCTAGAGAGGTCAGGTTTGTTTTAGACTACTCCAATTAACAGCCCCCATTACCCCAAATAGGAATGGAGTCATTAGCGCTTATGGTTTTTAAATGGCACCCAGAATTATGTTGCACGATGCACAATTTCACATCAATCTGGGTTCATTTGTGTGAAAACAAGGTCCAATAAGGCTGAAACGTTACAGGATGTAGAATCTATTGAGTTGTAAGTGATCTGAACGTTTCATGATGATAGCACTTTCCTAAAGTGGTCAAACCATGTCCCAGAGGTCACCGGATCTGGTGTCAATTTAAAGAAGTAGTCCAGTTACACCTTTGTGGGCTTATAACTTGGCTTCTGAATGTCCTAGAGAGATCAGGTTTGTTTTAGTGTACTCCAATCAACAGCCCCTACAACCACAAAAAGGAATGGAGTCATTAGCACTTATGGTTTGTAAATGGCACCCAGAACTATGTTGCACGAAGCACAATTTCACATCATTCTGGGTCCATTTGTGTGAAAACAAGGTCCAATAAGGCTGAAACGTTACAGGATGTAGAATCTATTGAGTTGTAAGTGATCTGAACGTTTCATGATGATAGCACTTTCCTAAAGTGGTCAAACCATGTCCCAGAGGTCACCGGATCTGGTGTCAATTTAAAGAAGTAGTCCAGTTACACATTTGTGGGCTTATAACTTGGCCTCTGAATGTCCTAGAGAGATCAGGTTTGTTTTAATGTCCTCCAATCAACAGCCCCTACAACCACAAAAAGGAATGGAGTCATTAGCACTTATGGTTTGTAAATGGCACCCAGAATTATGTTGCACGAAGCACAATTTCACATCATTCTGGGTCCATTTGTGTGAAAACAAGGTCCAATCAGGCTGAAACGTTACAAGAAGGTAGAATCTATTGAGTTGTAAGTGATCTGAACATTTCATGATGATCGTACATTCCTATAGGGGGTCAAACCATGTCCCAAAGGTCATCGGGCCTGGTGTCACTTTAAAGAAGTAGTCCAGTTACACCTTTGTTGGCTTATAACTTGGCTTTTGAATATCCTAGAGAGGTCAGGTTTCTTTTAGAGTACTCCAATTAACAGCCCCCATTACCCCAAAAAGGAATGGAGTCATTAGCACTTATGGTTTGTAAATGGCACCCAGAATTATGTTGCACGAAGCACAATTTCACATCATTCTGGGTTCATTTGTGTGAAAACAAGGTCCAATCAGGCTGAAACGTTACAGGAAGGTAGAATCTATTGAGTTGTAAGTGATCTGAACGTTTCATGATGATAGCACTTTCCTAAGGGGGTCAAACCATGTCCCAAAGGTCACCAGATCTGGTGTCAATTTAAAGAAGTAGTCCAGTTACACCTTTGTTGGCTTATAACTTGGCTTCTGAATGTCCTAGAGAGATCAGGTTTGTTTTAGTGTACTCCAATCAACAGCCCCTACAACCACAAAAAAGAATGGAGTCATTAGCACTTGTGGTTTGTAAATGGCACCCAGAATTATGTTGCACGAAGCACAATTTCACATCATTCTGGGTCCATTTGTGTGAAAACAAGGTCCAATCAGGCTGAAACGTTACAAGAAGGTAGAATCTATTGAGTTGAAAGTGATCTGAACGTTTCATGATGATCACACATTCCTATAGGGGGTCAAACCATGTCCCAAAGGTCACCGGGCCTGGTGTCACTTTAAAGAAGTAGTCCAGTTACACCTTTGTGGGCTTATAACTTGGCTTCTGAATATCCTAGAGAGGTCAGGTTTGTTTTAGAGTACTCAAATTAACAGCCCCCATTACCCCAAACAGGAATAGAGTCATTAGCACTTATGGTTTTTAAATGGCACCCAGAATTATGTTGCACGAAGCACAATTTCACATCATTCTGGGTTCATTTGTGTGAAAACAAGGTCAAATCAGGCTGAAACATTACAGGAAGGTAGAATCTATTGAGTTGTAAGTGATCTGAACGTTTCATGACGATAGCACTTTCCTAAGGGTGTCAAACCATGTCCCAAAGATCACCGGATCTGGTGTCAATTTAAAGAAGTAGTCCAGTTACACATTTGTGGGCTTATAACTTGGCTTCTGAATGTCCTAGAGAGATCAGGTTTGTTTTAATGTACTCCAATCAACAGCCCCTACAACCACAAAAAGGAATGGAGTCATTAGCACTTATGGTTTGTAAATGGCACCCAGAATTATGTTGCACGAAGCACAATTTCACATCATTCTGGGTCCATTTGTGTGAAAACAAGGTCCAATCAGGCTGAAACGTTACAAGAAGGTAGAATCTATTGAGTTGTAGGTGATCTGGACGTTTCATGATGATAGCACTTTCCTAAGGGGGTCAAACCATGTCCCAAAGGTCACCGGATCTGGTGTCAATTTAAAGTAGTAGTCCAGTTACACCTTTGTGGGCTTATAACTTGGCTTCTGGATGTCCTAGAGAGGTCAGGTTTGTTTTATTGTACTCCAATCAACAGCCCCTACAACCACAAAAAAGAATGGAGTCATTAGCACTTATGGGTTGTAAATGGCACCCAGAATTATGTTGCACGAAGCACAATTTCACATAATTCTGGGTCCATTGTGTGAAAACAAGGTCCAATCAGGCTGAAACGTTACAAGAAGGTAGAATCTATTGAGTTGTAAGTGATCTGAACGTTTCATGATGATCGCACATTCCTATAGGGGGTCAAACCATGTCCCAAAGGTCACCGGGCCTGGTGTCACTTTAAAGAGGTAGTCCAGTTACACCTTTGTGGGCTTATAACTTGGCTTCTGAATATCCTAGAGAGGTCAGGTTTGTTTTAGAGTACTCCAATTAACAGCCCCATTACCCCAAAAAGGAATGGAATCATTAGCACTTATGGTTTTTAAATGACACCCAGAATTATGTTGCACGAAGCACAATTTCACATCATTCTGGGTTCATTTGTGTGAAAACAAGGTCCAGTCAGGCTGAAACGTTACAGGAAGGTAGAATCTATTGAGTTGTAAGTGATCTGAATGTTTCATGATGATAGCACTTTCCTAAGGGGGTCAAACCATGTCCCAAAGGTAACCCGATCTGGTGTCAATTTAAAGAATTAGTCCAGTTACACATTTGTGGGCTTATAACTTGGCTTCTGAATGTCCTAGAGAGATCAGGTTTGTTTTAGTGTACTCCAATCAACAGCCCCTACAACCACAAAAAGGAATGGAGTCATTAGCACTTATGGTTTGGAAATGGCACCCAGAATTATTTTGCACGAAGCACAATTTCACATCATTCTGGGTCCATTTGTGTGAAAACAAGGTCCAATCAGGCTGAAACGTTACAAGAAGGTAGAATCTATTGAGTTGTAAGTGATCTGAACGTTTCATGATGATCGCACATTCTTATAGGGGGTAAAACCATGTCCCAAAGGTCACCGGGCCTTGTGTCACTTTAAATAAGTAGTCCAGTTACACCTTTGTGGGTTTATAACTTGGCTTCTGAATGTCCTAGAGAGGTCACGTTTGTTTTAGTGTACTCCAATCAACAGCCCCTACAACCACAAAAAGGAATGGAGTCATTAGCACCTATGGTTTGTAAATGGCACCCAGAATTATGTTGAACGAAGCACAATTTCACATCATTCTGGGTCCATTTGTGTGAAAACAAGGTCCAATCAGGCTGAAACGTTACAAGAACGTAGAATCTATTGAGTTGTAAGTGATCTGAACATTTAATGATAATCACACATTCCTATAGGGGGTCAAACCATGTCCCAAAGGTCACCGGGCCTGGTGTCACTTTAAAGAAGTAGTCCAGTAACACATTTGTGGGCTTATAACTTGGCTTCTGAATATCCTAGAGAGGTCAGGTTTGTTTTAGAGTACTCCAATTAACAGCCCCCATTACCCCAAAAATGAATGGAGTCATTAGCACTTATGGTTTTTAAATGGCAGCCAGAATTATGTTGCACGAATCACAATTTCACATCATTCTGGGTTCATTTGTGTGAAAACAAGGTCCAATCAGGCTGAAACGTTACAGGAAGTTAGAATCTATTGAGTTGTAAGTGATCTGAACGTTTCATGATGATAGCACTTTCCTATAGCGGGTAAAACCATGTCCCAAAGGTCACAGGGCCTGGTGTCACTTTAAAGAAGTAGTCCAGTTACACATTTGTGGGCTTATAACTTGGCTTCTGAATGTCCTAGAGAGATCAGGTTTGTTTTAGTGTACTCCAATCATCAGCCCCTACAACCTCAAAAAGAAATGGAGTCATCAGCACTTATGGTTTTTAAATGGCACCCAGAATTATGTTGCACGAAGCACAATTTCACATCATTCTGGGTCCATTTGTGTGAAAACAAGGTCCAATTAGGCTGAAATGTTACAGGAAGGTAGAATCTATTGAGTTGTAAGTGATCTGAACGTTTCATGATGATAGCACTATCCTAAGGGGGTCCTCTCTCCTGGAGGCCCTCAGTCAGACCCATTGTTGACATGTGGCAAGACGCTCCTCGGGGCACGTCTTGCTTGGGCCTCTCTCCTGGAGGCGCTCAGTCAGACCCAGTGTTGACATGTGGCAAGACGCTCCTCGGTGCGCGTCTTGCTTGGGCCTCTCTCCTGGAGGCGCTCAGTCAGACCCAGTGTTGACATGTGGCAAGACGCTCCTCGGCGCGCGTCTTGCTTGGGCCTCTCTCCTGGAGGCGCTCAGTCAGACCCAGTGGTGACACGTGGAAAGACACTCCTCAGGGTGCGTCTTGCTTGGGCCTCTCTCCTGGAGGCGCTCAGTCAGACCCAGTGTTGACACGTGGCAAGACGCTCCTCGGGGCGCGTCTTGCTTGGGCCTCTCTCCTGGAGGCGCTCAGTCAGACCCAGTGTTGGCATGTGGCAAGACACTCCTCGGGGCGCGTCTTGGTTGGGCCTCTCTCCTGGAGGCGCTCATTCAGACCCAGTGGTGACATGTGGCAAGACGCTCCTCGGGGCGCGTATTGCTTGGGCCTCTCTCCTGAATGCCCTCTGTCAGACCGAGTGTTGACATGTGGCAAGACTCTCCTCGGGGCGTGTCTTGCTTGGGCCTCTCTCCTGGAGGCGCTCAGTCAGACCGAGTAGTGACATGTGGCAAGACGCTCCTCGGGGTGTGTCTTGCTTGGACCTCTCTCCTGGAGGCGCTCAGTTAGACCGAGTAGTGACATGTGGCAAGACGCTCCTCGGGGCGCGTCTTGCTTGGGCCTCTCTCCTGGAGGCGCTAAGTCAGACCCAGTGTTGACACGTGGCAAGACGCTCCTCGGGGCGCGTCTTGCTTGGGCCTCTCTCCTGGAGGCGCTCAGTCAGACACAGTGTTGACATGTGGCAAGACACTCCTCGGGGCGCATCTTGCTTGGGCTTCTCTTATGGAGGCCCTCAGTAAGACCCATTGTTGACATGTGGAAAGAAGCTCCTCGGGGCGCGTCTTGCTTTGGCTTCTCTCCTGGAGGCCCTCAGTCAGACCCATTTTTGACATGTGGCAAGACGCTCCTCGGGGCGCGTCTTTCTGGGGCTTATCTCATGGAGGCACTCAGTCAGACCCAGTGTTGACATGTGGCAAGACGCTCCTCGGGGCGCGTCTTGCTTGGGCTTCTCTCCTGGAGGCGCTCAGAAAGACCCAGTGTTGACATGTGACAAGACCCTCCTCGGGGCGCGTCTTGCTTGGGCCTCTCTCCTGGAGGTGCTCAGTCAGAACCAGAGGTGACATGTGGCAAGACGCTCCTCGGGGCGCGTCTTGCTGGGGCCTCTCTCCTGGAGGCGCTCAGTCAGACCCAGTGCTGACATGTGGCAAGACGCTCCTCGGGGCGCGTCTTGCTTGGGCCTCTCTCCTGGAGGCGCTCAGTCAGACCGAGTGCTGACATAAGGCAAGACGCTCCTCGGGGCGCGTCTTGCTGGGGCCTCTCTCCTGGAGGCGCTCAGTCAGACCCAGTGCTGACATGTGGCAAGACGCTCCTCGGGGCGCGTCTTGCTTGGGCCTCTCTCCTGGAGGCGCTCAGTCAGACTGAGTAGTGACATGTGGCCTGACGCTCCTCGGGGCACGTCTTGCTTGGGCCTCTCTCCTGGAGGCGCTCAGTCAGACCCAGTGGTGACATGTGGCATGACACTCCTCGGGGCGCGTCTTGCTTGGGCCTCTATCCTGGAGGAGCTCTGTCAGACCCAGTGTTGACATGTGTCAAGACGCCCCTCGGGGCGCGTCTTGCTTGGGCTTCTCTCCTGGAGGCCCTCAGTCAGACCCATTGTTGACATGTGGCAAGACGCTCCTCGGGGCGCGTCTTGCTTGGGCTTCTCTCCTGGAGGCGCTCAGACAGACCCAGTGTTGACATGTGACAAGACGCTCCTCGGGGCGCGTCTTGCTTGGGCCTCTCTCCTGGAGGCGCTCAGTCAGAACCAGAGGTGACATGTGGCAAGACGCTCCTCGGGGCACGTCTTGCTTGGGCCTTTCTCCTGGAGGCCCTCTGTCAGACCCAGTGTTGACATGTGGAAAGACGCTCCTCCGGGCGCATCTTGCTTGGGCCTCTCTCCTGGAGGCCCTCAGTCAGACCCATTGTTGACATGTGGCAAGACGCTCCTCGGGGCACGTCTTGCTTGGGCCTCTCTCCTGGAGGCGCTCAGTCAGACCCAGTGTTTACATGTGGCAAGACGCTCCTCGGCGCGCGTCTTGCTTGGGCCTCTCTCCTGGAGGCGCTCAGTCAGACCCAGTGGTGACACGTGGAAAGACGCTCCTCAGGGTGCGTCTTGCTTGGGCCTCTCTCCTGGAGGCGCTCAGTCAGACCCAGTGTTGACACGTGGCAAGACGCTCCTCGGGGCGCGTCTTGCTTGGGCCTCTCTCCTGGAGGCGCTCAGTCAGACCCAGTGTTGGCATATGGCAAGACACTCCTCGGGGCGCGTCCTGGTTGGGCCTCTCTCCTGGAGGCGCTCATTCAGACCCAGTGGTGACATGTGGCAAGACGCTCCTCGGGGCGCGTATTGCTTGGGCCTCTCTCCTGAATGCCCTCTGTCAGACCGAGTGTTGACATGTGGCAAGACTCTCCTCGGGGCGTGTCTTGCTTGGGCCTCTCTCCTGGAGGCGCTCAGTCAGACCGAGTAGTGACATGTGGCAAGACGCTCCTCGGGGTGCGTCTTGCTTGGACCTCTCTCCTGGAGGCGCTCAGTTAGACCGAGTAGTGACATGTGGCAAGACGCTCCTCGGTGCGCGTCTTGCTTGGGCCTCTCTCCTGGAGGCGCTCAGTCAGACCCAGTGTTGACATGTGGCAAGACGCTCCTCGGCGCGCGTCTTGCTTGGGCCTCTCTCCTGGAGGCGCTCAGTCAGACCCAGTGGTGACACGTGGAAAGACGCTCCTCAGGGTGCGTCTTGCTTGGGCCTCTCTCCTGGAGGCGCTCAGTCAGACCCAGTGTTGACACGTGGCAAGACGCTCCTCGGGGCGCGTCTTGCTTGGGCCTCTCTCCTGGAGGCGCTCAGTCAGACCCAGTGTTGGCATGTGGCAAGACACTCCTCGGGGCGCGTCTTGGTTGGGCCTCTCTCCTGGAGGCGCTCATTCAGACCCAGTGGTGACATGTGGCAAGACGCTCCTCGGGGAGCGTATTGCTTGGGCCTCTCTCCTGAATGCCCTCTGTCAGACCGAGTGTTGACATGTGGCAAGACTCTCCTCGGGGCGTGTCTTGCTTGGGCCTCTCTCCTGGAGGCGCTCAGTCAGACCGAGTAGTGACATGTGGCAAGACGCTCCTCGGGGTGCGTCTTGCTTGGACCTCTCTCCTGGAGGCGCTCAGTTAGACCGAGTAGTGACATGTGGCAAGACGCTCCTCGGGGCGCGTCTTGCTTGGGCCTCTCTCCTGGAGGCGCTAAGTCAGACCCAGTGTTGACACGTGGCAAGACGCTCCTCGGGGCGCGTCTTGCTTGGGCCTCTCTCCTGGAGGCGCTCAGTCAGACACAGTGTTGACATGTGGCAAGACACTCCTCGGGGCGCATCTTGCTTGGGCTTCTCTTATGGAGGCCCTCAGTAAGACCCATTGTTGACATGTGGAAAGAAGCTCCTCGGGGCGCGTCTTGCTTTGGCTTCTCTCCTGGAGGCCCTCAGTCAGACCCATTTTTGACATGTTGCAAGACGCTCCTCGGGGCGCGTCTTTCTGGGGCTTATCTCATGGAGGCACTCAGTCAGACCCAGTGTTGACATGTGGCAAGACGCTCCTCGGGGCGCGTCTTGCTTGGTCTTCTCTCCTGGAGGCGCTCAGAAAGACCCAGTGTTGACATGTGACAAGACCCTCCTCGGGGCGCGTCTTGCTTGGGCCTCTCTCCTGGAGGTGCTCAGTCAGAACCAGAGGTGACATGTGGCAAGACGCTCCTCGGGGCGCGTCTTGCTGGGGCCTCTCTCCTGGAGGTGCTCAGTCAGAACCAGAGGTGACATGTGGCAAGACGCTCCTCGGGGCGCGTCTTGCTGGGGCCTCTCTCCTGGAGGCGCTCAGTCAGACCCAGTGCTGACATGTGGCAAGACGCTCCTCGGGGCGCGTCTTGCTTGGGCCTCTCTCCTGGAGGCGCTCAGTCAGACTGAGTAGTGACATGTGGCCTGACGCTCCTCGGGGCACGTCTTGCTTGGGCCTCTCTCCTGGAGGCGCTCAGTCAGACCCAGTGGTGACATGTGTCATGACACTCCTCGGGGCGCGTCTTGCTTGGGCCTCTATCCTGGAGGAGCTCTGTCAGACCCAGTGTTGACATGTGTCAAGACGCCCCTCGGGGCGCGTCTTGCTTGGGCTTCTCTCCTGGAGGCCCTCAGTCAGACCCATTGTTGACATGTGGCAAGACGCTCCTCGGGGCGCCTCTTGCTTGGGCTTCTCTCCTGGAGGCGCTCAGACAGACCCAGTGTTGACATGTGACAAGACGCTCCTCGGGGCGCGTCTTGCTTGGGCCTCTCTCCTGGAGGCGCTCAGTCAGAACCAGAGGTGACATGTGGCAAGACGCTCCTCGGGGCACGTCTTGCTTGGGCCTTTCTCCTGGAGGCCCTCTGTCAGACCCAGTGTTGACATGTGGAAAGACGCTCCTCCGGGCGCATCTTGCTTGGGCCTCTCTCCTGGAGGCCCTCAGTCAGACCCATTGTTGACATGTGGCAAGACGCTCCTCGGGGCACGTCTTGCTTGGGCCTCTCTCCTGGAGGCGCTCAGTCAGACCCAGTGTTTACATGTGGCAAGACGCTCCTCGGCGCGCGTCTTGCTTGGGCCTCTCTCCTGGAGGCGCTCAGTCAGACCCAGTGGTGACACGTGGAAAGACGCTCCTCAGGGTGCGTCTTGCTTGGGCCTCTCTCCTGGAGGCGCTCAGTCAGACCCAGTGTTGACACGTGGCAAGACGCTCCTCGGGGCGCGTCTTGCTTGGGCCTCTCTCCTGGAGGCGCTCAGTCAGACCCAGTGTTGGCATATGGCAAGACACTCCTCGGGGCGCGTCCTGGTTGGGCCTCTCTCCTGGAGGCGCTCATTCAGACCCAGTGGTGACATGTGGCAAGACGCTCCTCGGGGCGCGTATTGCTTGGGCCTCTCTCCTGAATGCCCTCTGTCAGACCGAGTGTTGACATGTGGCAAGACTCTCCTCGGGGCGTGTCTTGCTTGGGCCTCTCTCCTGGAGGCGCTCAGTCAGACCGAGTAGTGACATGTGGCAAGACGCTCCTCGGGGTGCGTCTTGCTTGGACCTCTCTCCTGGAGGCGCTCAGTTAGACCGAGTAGTGACATGTGGCAAGACGCTCCTCGGTGCGCGTCTTGCTTGGGCCTCTCTCCTGAAGGCGCTAAGTCAGACCCAGTGTTGACACGTGGCAAGACGCTCCTCGGGGCGCGTCTTGCTTGGGCCTCTCTCCTGGAGGCGCTCATTCAGACACAGTGTTGACATGTGGCAAGACACTCCTCGGGGCGCATCTTGCTTGGGCTTCTCTTATGGAGGCCCTCAGTAAGACCCATTGTTGACATGTGGAAAGAAGCTCCTCGGGGCGCGTCTTGCTTTGGCTTCTCTCCTGGAGGCCCTCAGTCAGACCCATTTTTGACATGTGGCAAGACGCTCCTCGGGGCGCGTCTTTCTGGGGCTTCTCTCATGGAGGCACTCAGTCAGACCCAGTGTTGACATGTGGCAAGACGCTCCTCGGGGCACGTGTTGCTTGGACCTCTCTCCTGGAGGTGCTCAGTCAGACCGAGTAGTGACATGTGGCAAGACGCTCCTCGGGGCGCGTCTTGCTTGGGCCTCTCTCCTGGAGGCGCTCAACTAGACCCAGTGTTGACATGTGGCAAGACGCTCCTCGGGGCGCGTCTTGCTTGGGCTACACTCCTGGAGGCCCTCAGTCAGACCCATTGTTGACATGTGGCAAGACGCTCCTCGGGGCGCTTCTTGCTTGGGCCTCTCTCCTGGAGGCGCTCAGTCAGACCGAGTGCTGACATGTGGCAAGACGCTCCTCGGGGCGCGTCTTGCTGGGGCCTCTCTCCTGGAGGCGCTCAGTCAGACCCAGTGTTGACATGTGTCAAGACGCTCCTCGGGCGTTTCTTGCTTGCGCCTCTCTCCTGGAGGAGCTCAGTCAGACCCAGAGGTGACATGTGGCAAGACGCTCCTCGGGCCTCTCTCCTGGAGGCGCTCAGTCAGACCCAGTGTTGACATGTGGCAAGACGCTCCTCGGGGCGCATCTTGCTTGGGCCTCTCTCCTGGAGGTGCTCAGTCAGACCCAGTGTTGACATGTGGCAAGACGCTCCTCGGGGCGCGTCTTGCTGGGGCTTCTCTCCTGGAGGCGCTCAGTCAGACCCAGTGTTGACATGTGTCAAGACGCTCCTCGGGCGTTTCTTGCTTGCGCCTCTCTCCTGGAGGAGCTCAGTCAGACCCAGAGGTGACATGTGGCAAGACGCTCCTCGGGCCTCTCTCCTGGAGGCGCTCAGTCAGACCCAGTGTTGACATGTGGCAAGACGCTCCTCGGGGCGCATCTTGCTTGGGCCTCTCTCCTGGAGGTGCTCAGTCAGACCCAGTGTTGACATGTGGCAAGACGCTCCTCGGGGCGCGTCTTGCTTGGGCCTCTCTCCTGGAGGCGCTCAGTCAGAACCAGAGGTGACATGTGGCAAGACGCTCCTCGGGGCGCGTCTTGCTTGGGCCTCTCTCCTGGAGGCCCTTTGTCAGACCCAGTGTTGACATGTGGCAAGAATCTCCTCCGGGTGCATCTTGCTTGGGCCTCTCTCCTGGAGGCGCTCAGTCAGACCCAGTGTTGACATGTGGCAAGACGCTCCTCGGGACGCGTCTTGCTTGGGCTTCTCTCCTGGAGGCCCTCAGTCAGACCCATTGTTGACATGTGGCAAGACGCTCCTCGGGGCACGTCTTGCTTGGGGCTCTCTCCTGGAGGCGCTCAAACAGACCGAGTAGTGACATGTGGCAAGACGCTCCTCGAGGCGCGTCTTGCTGGGGCTTCTCTCATGGAGAAACTCAGTCAGACCCAGTGTTGACATGTGGCAAGACGCTCCTCGGGGCGCGTCTTGCTTGGGCCTCTCTGCTGGAGGCGCTCAGTCAGACTGAGTAGTGACATGTGGCCTGACGCTCCTCGGGGCGCGTGTTGCTTGGGCCTCTCTCCTGGAGGCGCTTAGTCAGACCAAGTGGTGACATGTGGCAAGACACTCCTCGGGGCGCGTCATGCCTGGGCCTCTCTCATGGAGGCCCTCTGTCAGACCCATTGTTGACATGTGGCAAGACGCTCCTCGGGGCGCGTCTTGCTTGGGCCTCTCTCCTGGAGGCACTCAGTCAGACCGAGTGCTGACATGTGGCAAGACGCTCCTCGGGGCGCGTCTTGCTTGGGCTTCTCTCCTGGAGGCGCTCAGAAAGACCCAGTGTTTACATGTGACAAGACCCTCCTCGGGGCGCGTCTTGCTTGGGCCTCTCTCCTGGAGGTGCTCAGTCAGAACCAGAGGTGACATGTGGCAAGACGCTCCTCAGGGCGCGTCTTGCTGGGGCCTCTCTCCTGGAGGCGCTCAGTCAGACCCAGTGCTGACATGTGGCAAGACGCTCCTCGGGGCGCGTCTTGCTTGGGCCTCTCTCCTGGAGGCGCTCAGTCAGACCGAGTGCTGACATAAGGCAAGACGCTCCTCGGGGCGCGTCTTGCTGGGGCCTCTCTCCTGGAGGCGCTCAGTCAGACCCAGTGCTGACATGTGGCAAGACGCTCCTCGGGGCGCGTCTTGCTTGGGCCTCTCTCCTGGAGGCGCTCAGTCAGACTGAGTAGTGACATGTGGCAAGACGCTCCTCGGGGCACGTCTTGCTTGGGCCTCTCTCCTGGAGGCGCTCAGTCAGACCCAGTGGTGACATGTGGCATGACACTCCTCGGGGCGCGTCTTGCTTGGGCCTCTATCCTGGAGGAGCTCTGTCAGACCCAGTGTTGACATGTGTCAAGACGCCCCTCGGGGCGCGTCTTGCTTGGGCTTCTCTCCTGGAGGCCCTCAGTCAGACCCATTGTTGACATGTGGCAAGACGCTCCTCGGGGCGCGTCTTGCTTGGGCCTTTCTCCTGGAGGCCCTCTGTCAGACCCAGTGTTGACATGTGCAAAGACGCTCCTCCGGGCGCATCTTGCTTGGGCCTCTCTCCTGGAGGCCCTCAGTCAGACCCATTGTTGACATGTGGCAAGACGCTCCTCGGGGCACGTCTTGCTTGGGCCTCTCTCCTGGAGGCGCTCAGTCAGACCCAGTGTTGACATGTGGCAAGACGCTCCTCGGTGCGCGTGTTGCTTGGGCCTCTCTCCTGGAGGCGCTCAGTCAGACCCAGTGTTGACATGTGGCAAGACGCTCCTCGGCGCGCGTCTTGCTTGGGCCTCTCTCCTGGAGGCGCTGAGTCAGACCCAGTGGTGACACGTGGAAAGACGCTCCTCAGGGTACGTCTTGCTTGGGCCTCTCTCCTGGAGGCGCTCAGTCAGACCCAGTGTTGACACGTGGCAAGACGCTCCTCGGGGCGCGTCTTGCTTGGGCCTCTCTCCTGGAGGCGCTCAGTCAGACCCAGTGTTGGCATGTGGCAAGACACTCCTCGGGGCGCGTCTTGGTTGGGCCTCTCTCCTGGAGGCGCTCATTCAGACCCAGTGGTGACATGTGGCAAGACGCTCCTCGGGGCGCGTATTGCTTGGGCCTCTCTCCTGAATGCCCTCTGTCAGACCGAGTGTTGACATGTGGCAAGACTCTCCTCGGGGCGTGTCTTGCTTGGGCCTCTCTCCTGGAGGCGCTCAGTCAGACCGAGTAGTGACATGTGGCAAGACGCTCCTCGGGGTGCGTCTTGCTTGGACCTCTCTCCTGGAGGCGCTCAGTTAGACCGAGTAGTGACATGTGGCAAGACGCTCCTCGGGGCGCGTCTTGCTTGGGCCTCTCTCCTGGAGGCGCTAAGTCAGACCCAGTGTTGACACGTGGCAAGACGCTCCTCGGGGCGCGTCTTGCTTGGGCCTCTCTCCTGGAGGCGCTCAGTCAGACACAGTGTTGACATGTGGCAAGACACTCCTCGGGGCGCATCTTGCTTGGGCTTCTCTTATGGAGGCCCTCAGTAAGACCCATTGTTGACATGTGGAAAGAAGCTCCTCGGGGCGCGTCTTGCTTTGGCTTCTCTCCTGGAGGCCCTCAGTCAGACCCATTTTTGACATGTGGCAAGACGCTCCTCGGGGCGCGTCTTTCTGGGGCTTCTCTCATGGAGGCACTCAGTCAGACCCAGTGTTGACATGTGGCAAGACGCTCCTCGGGGCGCGTCTTGCTTGGGCTTCTCTCCTGGAGGCGCTCAGAAAGACCCAGTGTTGACATGTGACAAGACCCTCCTCGGGGCGCGTCTTGCTTGGGCCTCTCTCCTGGAGGTGCTCAGTCAGAACCAGAGGTGACATGTGGCAAGACGCTCCTCGGGGCGCGTCTTGCTGGGGCCTCTCTCCTGGAGGCGCTCAGTCAGACCCAGTGCTGACATGTGGCAAGACGCTCCTCGGGGCGCGTCTTGCTTGGGCCTCTCTCCTGGAGGCGCTCAGTCAGACCCAGTGCTGACATGTGGCAAGACGCTCCTCGGGGCGCGTCTTGCTTGGGCCTCTCTCCTGGAGGCGCTCAGTCAGACTGAGTAGTGACATGTGGCCTGACGCTCCTCGGGGCACGTCTTGCTTGGGCCTCTCTCCTGGAGGCGCTCAGTCAGACCCAGTGGTGACATGTGGCATGACACTCCTCGGGGCGCGTCTTGCTTGGGCCTCTATCCTGGAGGAGCTCTGTCAGACCCAGTGTTGACATGTGTCAAGACGCCCCTCGGGGCGCGTCTTGCTTGGGCTTCTCTCCTGGAGGCCCTCAGTCAGACCCATTGTTGACATGTGGCAAGACGCTCCTCGGGGCGCGTTCTGCTTGGGCTTCTCTCCTGGAGGCGCTCAGACAGACCCAGTGTTGACATGTGACAAGACGCTCCTCGGGGCGCGTCTTGCTTGGGCCTCTCTCCTGGAGGCGCTCAGTCAGAACCAGAGGTGACATGTGGCAAGACGCTCCTCGGGGCACGTCTTGCCTGGGCCTTTCTCCTGGAGGCCCTCTGTCAGACCCAGTGTTGACATGTGGCAAGACGCTCCTCCGGGCGCATCTTGCTTGGGCCTCTCTCCTGGAGGCCCTCAGTCAGACCCATTGTTGACATGTGGCAAGACGCTCCTCGGGGCACGTCTTGCTTGGGCCTCTCTCCTGGAGGCGCTCAGTCAGACCCAGTGTTTACATGTGGCAAGACGCTCCTCGGCGCGCGTCTTGCTTGGGCCTCTCTCCTGGAGGCGCTCAGTCAGACCCAGTGGTGACACGTGGAAAGACGCTCCTCAGGGTGCGTCTTGCTTTTGCCTCTCTCCTGGAGGCGCTCAGTCAGACCCAGTGTTGACACGTGGCAAGACGCTCCTCGGGGCGCGTCTTGCTTGGGCCTCTCTCCTGGAGGCGCTCAGTCAGACCCAGTGTTGGCATATGGCAAGACACTCCTCGGGGCGCGTCTTGGTTGGGCCTCTCTCATGGAGGCGCTCATTCAGACCCAGTGGTGACATGTGGCAAGACGCTCCTCGGGGCGCGTATTGCTTGGGCCTCTCTCCTGAATGCCCTCTGTCAGACCGAGTGTTGACATGTGGCAAGACTCTCCTCGGGGCGTGTCTTGCTTGGGCCTCTCTCCTGGAGGCGCTCAGTCAGACCGAGTAGTGACATGTGGCAAGACGCTCCTCGGGGTGTGTCTTGCTTGGACCTCTCTCCTGGAGGCGCTCAGTTAGACCGAGTAGTGACATGTGGCAAGACGCTCCTCGGGGCGCGTCTTGCTTGGGCCTCTCTCCTGGAGGCGCTAAGTCAGACCCAGTGTTGACACGTGGCAAGACGCTCCTCGGGGCGCGTCTTGCTTGGGCCTCTCTCCTGGAGGCGCTCAGTCAGACACAGTGTTGACATGTGGCAAGACACTCCTCGGGGCGCATCTTGCTTGGGCTTCTCTTATGGAGGCCCTCAGTAAGACCCATTGTTGACATGTGGAAAGAAGCTCCTCGGGGCGCGTCTTGCTTTGGCTTCTCTCCTGGAGGCCCTCAGTCAGACCCATTTTTGACATGTGGCAAGACGCTCCTCGGGGCGCGTCTTTCTGGGGCTTCTCTCATGGAGGCACTCAGTCAGACCCAGTGTTGACATGTGGCAAGACGCTCCTCGGGGCGCGTGTTGCTTGGACCTCTCTCCTGGAGGTGCTCAGTCAGACCGAGTAGTGACATGTGGTAAGACGCTCTTCGGGGCGCGTCTTGCTTGGGCCTCTCTCCTGGAGGCGCTCAATTAGACCCAGTGTTGACATGTGGCAAGACGCTCCTCGGGGCGCGTCTTGCTTGGGCTACTCTCCTGGAGGCCCTCAGTCAGACCCATTGTTGACATGTGGCAAGACGCTCCTCGGGGCGCTTCTTGCTTGGGCCTCTCTCCTGGAGGCGCTCAGTCAGACCGAGTGCTGACATGTGGCAAGACGCTCCTCGGGGCGCGTCTTGCTGGGGCCTCTCTCCTGGAGGCGCTCAGTCAGACCCAGTGTTGACATGTGTCAAGACGCTCCTCGGGCGTTTCTTGCTTGCGCCTCTCTCCTGGAGGAGCTCAGTCAGACCCAGAGGTGACATGTGGCAAGACGCTCCTCGGGCCTCTCTCCTGGAGGCGCTCAGTCAGACCCAGTGTTGACATGTGGCAAGACGCTCCTCGGGGCGCATCTTGCTTGGGCCTCTCTCCTGGAGGTGCTCAGTCAGACCCAGTGTTGACATGTGGCAAGACGCTCCTCGGGGCGCGTCTTGCTGGGGCTTCTCTCCTGGAGGCGCTCAGTCAGACCCAGTGTTGACATGTGTCAAGACGCTCCTCGGGCGTTTCTTGCTTGCGCCTCTCTCCTGGAGGAGCTCAGTCAGACCCAGAGGTGACATGTGGCAAGACGCTCCTCGGGCCTCTCTCCTGGAGGCGCTCAGTCAGACCCAGTGTTGACATGTGGCAAGACGCTCCTCGGGGCGCATCTTGCTTGGGCCTCTCTCCTGGAGGTGCTCAGTCAGACCCAGTGTTGACATGTGGCAAGACGCTCCTCGGGGCGCGTCTTGCTTGGGCCTCTCTCCTGGAGGCGCTCAGTCAGAACCAGAGGTGACATGTGGCAAGACGCTCCTCGGGGCGCGTCTTGCTTGGGCCTCTCTCCTGGAGGCCCTTTGTCAGACCCAGTGTTGACATGTGGCAAGAATCTCCTCCGGGCGCATCTTGCTTGGGCCTCTCTCCTGGAGGCGCTCAGTCAGACCCAGTGTTGACATGTGGCAAGACGCTCCTCGGGACGCGTCTTGCTTGGGCTTCTCTCCTGGAGGCCCTCAGTCAGACCCATTGTTGACATGTGGCAAGACGCTCCTCGGGGCACGTCTTGCTTGGGGCTCTCTCCTGGAGGCGCTCAAACAGACCGAGTAGTGACATGTGGCAAGACGCTCCTCGAGGCGCGTCTTGCTGGGGCTTCTCTCATGGAGAAACTCAGTCAGACCCAGTGTTGACATGTGGCAAGACGCTCCTCGGGGCGCGTCTTGCTTGGGCCTCTCTGCTGGAGGCGCTCAGTCAGACTGAGTAGTGACATGTGGCCTGACGCTCCTCGGGGCGCGTGTTGCTTGGGCCTCTCTCCTGGAGGCGCTTAGTCAGACCAAGTGGTGACATGTGGCAAGACACTCCTCGGGGCGCGTCATGCCTGGGCCTCTCTCATGGAGGCCCTCTGTCAGACCCAGTGCTGACATGTTTCAAGACGCTCCTCGGGGCGCGTCTTGCTTTGGCCTCTCTCCTGGAGGCGCTCAGTCAGACCGAGTGCTGACATGTGGCAAGAAGCTCCTCGGGGCGCGTCTTGCTTGGGCTTCTCTCCTGGAGGCCCTCAGTAAGACCCATTGTTGACATGTGGCAAGACACTCCTCGGGGCGCGTCTTGCTTGGGCCTCTCTCCTGGAGGCCCTCTGTCAGACCCAGTGTTGACATGTGGCAAGACGCTCCTCCGGGCGCATCTTGCTTGGGCCTCTCTCCTGGAGGCCCTCAGTCAGACCCATTGTTGACATGTGGCAAGACGCTGCTCGGGGCGCGTCTTGCTTGGGCCTCTCTCCTGGAGGCCCTCAGTCAGACCAAGTGGTGACATGTGGCAAGACACTCCTCGGGGCGCGTCTTGCTTCGGCCTCTCTCCTGGAGGCCCTCTGTCAGACCCATTGTTGACATGTGGCAAGACGCTCCTCGGGGCGCGTCTTGCTTGGGCCTCTCTCCTGGAGGCACTCAGTCAGACCGAGTGCTGACATGTGGCAAGACGCTCCTCGGGGCGCGTCTTGCTTGGGCTTCTCTCCTGGAGGCGCTCAGAAAGACCCAGTGTTGACATGTGACAAGACCCTCCTCCGGGCGCGTCTTGCTTGGGCCTCTCTCCTGGAGGTGCTCAGTCAGAACCAGAGGTGACATGTGGCAAGACGCTCCTCGGGGCGCGTCTTGCTTGGGCCTCTCTCCTGGAGGCCCTCTGTCAGACCCAGTGTTGACATGTGGCAAGACGCTCCTCCGGGCGCATCTTGCTTGGGCCTCTCTCCTGGAGGCCCTCAGTCAGACCCATTGTTGACATGTGGCAAGACGCTGCTCGGGGCGCATCTTGCTTGGGCCTCTCTCCTGGAGGCGCTCAGTCAGACCGAGTGCTGACATAAGGCAAGACGCTCCCCGGGGCGCGTCTTGCTGGGGCCTCTCTCCTGGAGGCGCTCAGTCAGACCCAGTGCTGACATGTGGCAAGACGCTCCTCGGGGCGCGTCTTGCTTGGGCCTCTCTCCTGGAGGCGCTCAGTCAGACTGAGTAGTGACATGTGGCCTGACGCTCCTCGGGGCACGTCTTGCTTGGGCCTCTCTCCTGGAGGCGCTCAGTCAGACCCAGTGGTGACATGTGGCATGACACTCCTCGGGGCACGTCTTGCTTGGGCCTCTATCCTGGAGGCGCTCTGTCAGAACCAGTGTTGACATGTGTCAAGACGCCCCTCGGGGCGCGTCTTGCTTGGGCTTCTCTCCTGGAGGCCCTCAGTCAGACCCATTGTTGACATGTGGCAAGACGCTCCTCGGGGCGCGTCTTGCTTGGGCTTCTCTCCTGGAGGCGCTCAGACAGACCCAGTGTTGACATGTGACAAGACGCTCCTCGGGGCGCGTCTTGCTTGGGCCTCTCTCCTGGAGGCGCTCAGTCAGAACCAGTGTTGACATGTGGCAAGACGCTCCTCCTGGCGCATCTTGCTTGGGCCTCTCTCCTGGAGGCCCTCAGTCAGACCCATTGTTGACATGTGGCAAGACGCTCCTCGGGGCACGTCTTGCTTGGGCCTCTCTCCTGGAGGCGCTCAGTCAGACCCAGTGTTGACATGTGGCAAGACGCTCCTCGGTGCGCGTCTTGCTTGGGCCTCTCTCCTGGAGGCGCTCAGTCAGACCCAGTGTTGACATGTGGCAAGACGCTCCTCGGCGCGCGTCTTGCTTGGGCCTCTCTCCTGGAGGCGCTCAGTCAGACCCAGTGGTGACACGTGGAAAGACGCTCCTCAGGGTGCGTCTTGCTTGGGCCTCTCTCCTGGAGGCGCTCAGTCAGACCCAGTGTTGACACGTGGCAAGACGCTCCTCGGGGCGCGTCTTGCTTGGGCCTCTCTCCTGGAGGCGCTCATTCAGACCCAGTGTTGACATGTGGCAAGACGCTCCTCGGGGCGCGTCTTGCTTGGGCCTCTCTGCTGGAGGTGCTCAGTCAGACTGAGTAGTGACATGTGGCCTGACGCTCCTCGGGGCGCGTGTTGCTTGGGCCTCTCTCCTGGAGGCGCTTAGTCAGACCAAGTGGTGACATGTGGCAAGACACTCCTCGGGGCGCGTCATGCCTGGGCCTCTCTCATGGAGGCCCTCTGTCAGACCCAGTGCTGACATGTGTCAAGACGCTCCTCGGGGCGCGTCTTGCTTGGGCCTCTCTCCTGGAGGCCCTCAGTCAGACCCATTGTTGACATGTGGCAAGACGCTGCTCGGGGCGCGTCTTGCTTGGGCCTCTCTCCTGGAGGCGCTCAGTCAGACTAAGTAGTGACTTGTGGCCTGACGCTCCTCGGGGCACGTCTTGCTTGGGCCTCTCTCCTGGAGGCGCTCAGTCAGACCGAGTGCTGACATGTGGCAAGACGCTCCTCGGGGCGCGTCTTGCTGGGGCCTCTCTCCTGGAGGCGCTCAGTCAGTCCCAGTGTTGACATGTGTCAAGACGCTCCTCGGGCGTTTCTTGCTTGCGCCTCTCTCCTGGAGGAGCTCAGTCAAAACCCAGAGGTGACATGTGGCAAGACGCTCCTCGGGCCTCTCTCCTGGAGGCGCTCAGTCAGACCCAGTGTTGACATGTGGCAAGACGCTCCTCGGGGCGCATCTTGCTTGGGCCTCTCTCCTGGAGGTGCTCAGTCAGACCCAGTGTTGACATGTGGCAAGACGCTCCTCGGGGCGCGTCTTGCTGGGGCTTCTCTCCTGGAGGCGCTCAGTCAGACCCAGTGTTGACATGTGTCAATACGCTCCTCGGGCGTTTCTTGCTTGCGCCTCTCTCCTGGAGGAGCTCAGTCAGACCCAGAGGTGACATGTGGCAAGACGCTCCTCGGGCCTCTCTCCTGGAGGCGCTCAGTAAGACCCAGTGTTGACATGTGGCAAGACGCTCCTCGGGGCGCATCTTGCTTGGGCCTCTCTCCTGGAGGTGCTCAGTCAGACCCAGTGTTGACATGTGGCAAGACGCTCCTCGGGGCGCGTCTTGCTTGGGCCTCTCTCCTGGAGGCGCTCAGTCAGAACCAGAGGTGACATGTGGCAAGACGCTCCTCGGGGCGCGTCTTGCTTGGGCCTATCTCCTGGAGGCCCTTTGTCAGACCCAGTGTTGACATGTGGCAAGAATCTCCTCCGGGCGCATCTTGCTTGGGCCTCTCTCCTGGAGGCGCTCAGTCAGACCCAGTGTTGACATGTGGCAAGACGCTCCTCGGGGCGCGTCTTGCTTGGGCTTCTCTCCTGGAGGCCCTCAGTCAGACCCATTGTTGACATGTGGCAAGACTCTCCTCGGGGCACGTCTTGCTTGGGGCTCTCTCCTGGAGGCGCTCAAACAGACCGAGTAGTGACATGTGGCAAGACGCTCCTCGAGGCGCGTCTTGCTGGGGCTTCTCTCATGGAGGCACTCAGTCAGACCCAGTGTTGACATGTGGCAAGACGCTCCTCGGGGCGCGTCTTGCTTGGGCTTCTCTCCCGGAGGCCCTCAGTAAGAACCATTGTTGACATGTGGCAAGACGCGCCTCGGGGCGCGTCTTGCTTGGGCCTCTCTCCTGGAGGCGCTCAGTCAGACCAAGTGGTGACATGTGGCAAGACACTCCTCGGGGCGCGTCATGCCTGGGCCTCTCTCATGGAGGCCCTCTGTCAGACCCAGTGCTGACATGTGTCAAGACGCTCCTCGGGGCGCGTCTTGCTTTGGCCTCTCTCCTGGAGGCGCTCAGTCAGACCGAGTGCTGACATGTGGCAAGAAGCTCCTCGGGGCGCGTCTTGCTTGGGCTTCTCTCCTGGAGGCCCTCAGTAAGACCCATTGTTGACATGTACCAAGACACTCCTCGGGGCACGTCTTGCTTGGGCCTCTCTCCTGGAGGCGCTCAGTCAGACTGAGTAGTGACATCTGGCCAGACGCTCCTCGGCGCGCGTGTTGTTTGGGCGTCTCTCCTGGAGGCCCTCAGTCAGACCCATTGTTGACATGTGGCAAGACGCTCCTCGGGGCGCGTCTTGCTTGGGCCTCTCTCCTGGAGGCGCTCAGTCAGAACCAGAGGTGACATGTGGCAAGACGCTCCTTGGGGCGCGTCTTGCTTGGGCCTCTCTCCTGGAGGCCCTCTGTCAGACCCAGTGTTGACATGTGGCAAGACGCTCCTCCGGGCGCATCTTGCTTGGGCCTCTCTCCTGGAGGCCCTCAGTCAGACCCATTGTTGACATGTGGCAAGACGCTGCTCGGGGCGCGTCTTGCTTGGGCCTCTCTCCTGGAGGCGCTCAGTCAGACTGAGTAGTGACATGTGGCCTGACGCTCCTCGGGGCACGTCTTGCTTGGGCCTCTCTCCTGGAGGCGCTCAGTCAGACCCAGTGGTGACATGTGGCATGACACTCCTCGAGGCGCGTCTTGCTTGGGCCTCTCTCGTGGAGGCCCTCTGTCAGACCCAGGGTTGACATGTGTCAAGACGCTCCTCGGGGCGCGTCTTGCTTGGGCTTCTCTCCTGGAGGCCCTCAGTCAGACCCATTGTTGACATGTGGCAAGACGCTCCTCGGGGCGCGTCTTGCTTGGGCTTCTCTCCTGGAGGCGCTCAGACAGACCCAGTGTTGACATGTGACAAGACGCTCCTCGGGGCGCGTCTTGCTTGGGCCTCTCTCCTGGAGGCGCTCAATCAGAACCAGAGGTTACATGTGGCAAGACGCTCCTCCGGGCGCATCTTGCTTGGGCCTCTCTCCTGGAGGCCCTCAGTCAGACCCATTGTTGACATGTGGAAAGGCGCTCCTCGGGGTGCGTCTTGCTTGGGCCTCTCTCCTGGAGGCGCTCAGTCAGACCCAGTGTTGACATGTGGCAAGACGCTCCTCAGGGCGCGTCTTGCTTGGGCCTCTCTCCTGGAGGTGCTCAGTCAGACCCAGTGTTGACATGTGGCAAGACGCTCCTCGGGGCGCGTCTTGCTGGGGCTTCTCTCCTGGAGGCGCTCAGTCAGACCCAGTGTTGACATGTGTCAAGACGCTCCTCGGGCGTTTCTTGCTTGCGCCTCTCTCCTGGAGGAGCTCAGTCAGACCCAGAGGTGACATGTGGCAAGACGCTCCTCGGGCCTCTCTCCTGGAGGCGCTCAGTCAGACCCAGTGTTGACATGTGGCAAGACGCTCCTCGGGGCGCATCTTGCTTGGGCCTCTCTCCTGGAGGTGCTCAGTCAGACCCAGTGTTGACATGTGGCAAGACGCTCCTCGGGGCGCGTCTTGCTTGGGCCTCTCTCCTGGAGGCGCTCAGTCAGAACCAGAGGTGACATGTGGCAAGACGCTCCTCGGGGCACGTCTTGCTTGGGCCTATCTCCTGGAGGCCCTTTGTCAGACCCAGTGTTGACATGTGGCAAGAATCTCCTCCGGGCGCATCTTGCTTGGGCCTCTCTCCTGGAGGCGCTCAGTCAGACCCAGTGTTGACATGTGGCAAGACGCTCCTCGGGGCGCGTCTTGCTTGGGCTTCTCTCCTGGAGGCCCTCAGTCAGACCCATTGTTGACATGTGGCAAGACTCTCCTCGGGGCACGTCTTGCTTGGGGCTCTCTCCTGGAGGCGCTCAAACAGACCGAGTAGTGACATGTGGCAAGACGCTCCTCGAGGCGCGTCTTGCTGGGGCTTCTCTCATGGAGGCACTCAGTCAGACCCAGTGTTGACATGTGGCAAGACGCTCCTCGGGGCGCGTCTTGCTTGGGCTTCTCTCCCGGAGGCCCTCAGTAAGAACCATTGTTGACATGTGGCAAGACGCTCCTCGGGGCGCGTCTTGCTTGGGCCTCTCTGCTGGAGGCGCTCAGTCAGACTGAGTAGTGACATGTGGCCTGACGCTCCTCGGGGCGCGTGTTGCTTGGGCCTCTCTCCTGGAGGCGCTCAGTCAGACCAAGTGGTGACATGTGGCAAGACACTCCTCGGGGCGCGTCATGCCTGGGCCTCTCTCATGGAGGCCCTCTGTCAGACCCAGTGCTGACATGTGTCAAGACGCTCCTCGGGGCGCGTCTTGCTTTGGCCTCTCTCCTGGAGGCGCTCAGTCAGACCGAGTGCTGACATGTGGCAAGAAGCTCCTCGGGGCGCGTCTTGCTTGGGCTTCTCTCCTGGAGGCCCTCAGTAAGACCCATTGTTGACATGTACCAAGACACTCCTCGGGGCACGTCTTGCTTGGGCCTCTCTCCTGGAGGCGCTCAGTCAGACTGAGTAGTGACATCTGGCCAGACGCTCCTCGGCGCGCGTGTTGTTTGGGCGTCTCTCCTGGAGGCCCTCAGTCAGACCCATTGTTGACATGTGGCAAGACGCTCCTCGGGGCGCGTCTTGCTTGGGCCTCTCTCCTGGAGGCGCTCAGTCAGAACCAGAGGTGACATGTGGCAAGACGCTCCTTGGGGCGCGTCTTGCTTGGGCCTCTCTCCTGGAGGCCCTCTGTCAGACCCAGTGTTGACATGTGGCAAGACGCTCCTCCGGGCGCATCTTGCTTGGGCCTCTCTCCTGGAGGCCCTCAGTCAGACCCATTGTTGACATGTGGCAAGACGCTGCTCGGGGCGCGTCTTGCTTGGGCCTCTCTCCTGGAGGCGCTCAGTCAGACTGAGTAGTGACATGTGGCCTGACGCTCCTCGGGGCACGTCTTGCTTGGGCCTCTCTCCTGGAGGCGCTCAGTCAGACCCAGTGGTGACATGTGGCATGACACTCCTCGAGGCGCGTCTTGCTTGGGCCTCTCTCGTGGAGGCCCTCTGTCAGACCCAGTGTTGACATGTGTCAAGACGCTCCTCGGGGCGCGTCTTGCTTGGGCTTCTCTCCTGGAGGCCCTCAGTCAGACCCATTGTTGACATGTGGCAAGACGCTCCTCGGGGCGCGTCTTGCTTGGGCTTCTCTCCTGGAGGCGCTCAGAAAGACCCAGTGTTGACATGTGACAAGACGCTCCTCGGGGCGCGTCTTGCTTGGGCCTCTCTCCTGGAGGCGCTCAATCAGAACCAGAGGTTACATGTGGCAAGACGCTCCTCCGGGCGCATCTTGCTTGGGCCTCTCTCCTGGAGGCCCTCAGTCAGACCCATTGTTGACATGTGGCAAGACGCTCCTCGGGGCGCGTCTTGCTTGGGCCTCTCTCCTGGAGGCGCTCAGTCAGACCCAGTGTTGACATGTGGAAAGGCGCTCCTCGGGGTGCGTCTTGCTTGGGCCTCTCTCCTGGAGGCGCTCAGTCAGACCCAGTGTTGACATGTGGCAAGACGCTCCTCAGGGCGCGTCTTGCTTGGGCCTCTCTCCTGGAGGCGCTCAGTCAGACCCAGTGGTGACACGTGGAAAGACGCTCCTCAGGGTGCGTCTTGCTTGGGCCTCTCTCCTGGAGGCGCTCAGTCAGACCCAGTGTTGACACGTGGAAAGGCGCTCCTCGGGGCGCGTCTTGCTTGGGCCTCTCTCCTGGAGGCGCTCAGTCAGACCCAGTGTTGACATGTGGCAAGACGCTCCTCGGGGCGCGTCTTGCTTGGGCCTCTCTCCTGGAGGCGCTCAGTCAGACCCAGTGTTGGCATGTGGCAAGACACTCCTCGCGGCGCGTCTTGGTCTGGCCTCTCTCCTGGAGGCGCTCATTCAGACCCAGTGGTGACATGTGGCAAGATGCTCCTCGGGGCGCGTATTGCTTGGGCCTCTCTCCTGATTGCCCTCTGTCAGACCGAGTGTTGACATTTGGCAAGACTCTCCTCGGGGCGCGTCTTGCTTGGGCTTCTCTCCTGGAGGCCCTCAGTCAGACCCATTGTTGACATGTGGCAAGACGCTCCTCGGGGCACGTCTTGCTTGGGGCTCTTTCCTGGAGGCGCTCAAACAGACCGAGTAGTGACATGTGGCAAGACGCTCCTCGAGGCGCGTCTTGCTGGGGCTTCTCTCATGGAGGCACTCAGTCAGACCCAGTGTTGACATGTGGCAAGACGCTCCTCGGGGCGCGTCTTGCTTGGGCTTCTCTCCCGGAGGCCCTCAGTAAGAACCATTGTTGACATGTGGCAAGACGCTCCTCGGGGCGCGTCTTGCTTGGGCCTCTCTGCTGGAGGCGCTCAGTCAGACTGAGTAGTGACATGTGGCCTGACGCTCCTCGGGGCGCGTGTTGCTTGGGCCTCTCTCCTGGAGGCGCTCAGTCAGACCAAGTGGTGACATGTGGCAAGACACTCCTCGGGGCGCGTCATGCCTGGGCCTCTCTCATGGAGGCCCTCTGTCAGACCCAGTGCTGACATGTGTCAAGACGCTCCTCGGGGCGCGTCTTGCTTTGGCCTCTCTCCTGGAGGCGCTCAGTCAGACCGAGTGCTGACATGTGGCAAGAAGCTCCTCGGGGCGCGTCTTGCTTGGGCTTCTCTCCTGGAGGCCCTCAGTAAGACCCATTGTTGACATGTGGCAAGACACTCCTCGGGGCGCGTCTTGCTTGGGCCTCTCTCCTGGAGGCGCTCAGTCAGACTGAGTAGTGACATCTGGCCAGACGCTCCTCGGTGCGCGTGTTGTTTGGGCGTCTCTCCTGGAGGCCCTCAGTCAGACCCATTGTTGACATGTGGCAAGACGCTCCTCGGGGCGCATCTTGCTTGGGCCTCTCTCCTGGAGGCGCTCAGTCAGAACCAGAGGTGACATGTGGCAAGACGCTCCTCGGGGCGCGTCTTGCTTGGGCCTCTCTCCTGGAGGCCCTCTGTCAGACCCAGTGTTGACATGTGGCAAGACGCTCCTCCGGGCGCATCTTGCTTGGGCCTCTCTCCTGGAGGCCCTCAGTCAGACCCATTGTTGACATGTGGCAAGACGCTGCTCGGGGCGCGTCTTGCTTGGGCCTCTCTCCTGGAGGCGCTCAGTCAGACTGAGTAGTGACATGTGGCCTGACGCTCCTCGGGGCACGTCTTGCTTGGGCCTCTCTCCTGGAGGCGCTCAGTCAGACCCAGTGTTGACATGTGACAAGACGATCCTCGGGGCGCGTCTTGCTTGGGCCTCTCTCCTGGAGGCGCTCAATAGGAACCAGAGGTGACATGTGGCAAGACGCTCCTCGGGGCGCGTCTTGCTTGGGCCTTTCTCCTGGAGGACCTCTGTCAGACCCAGTGTTGACATGTGGCAAGACGCTCCTCCGGGCGCATCTTGCTTGGGCCTCTCTCCTGGAGGCCCTCAGTCAGACCCATTGTTGACATGTGGCAAGACGCTCCTCGGGGCGCGTCTTGCTTGGGCCTCTCTCCTGGAGGCGCTCAGTCAGACCCAGTGTTGACATGTGGCAAGGCGCTCCTCGGGGCGCGTCTTGCTTGGGCCTCTCTCCTGGAGGCGCTCAGTCAGACCCAGTGTTGACATGTGGCAAGACGCTCCTCGGGGCGCGTCTTGCTTGGGCCTCTCTCCTGGAGGCGCTCAGTCAGACCCAGTGGTGACACGTGGAAAGACGCTCCTCAGGGTGCGTCTTGCTTGGGCCTCTCTCCTGGAGGCGCTCAGTCAGACCCAGTGTTGACACGTGGCAAGACGCTCCTCGGGGCGCGTCTTGCTTGGGCCTCTCTCCTGGAGGTGCTCAGTCAGACCCAGTGTTGGCAAGTGGCAAGACAATCCTCGGGGCGCGTCTTGGTCTGGCCTCTCTCCTGGAGGCGCTCATTCAGACCCAGTGGTGACATGTGGCAAGACGCTCCTCGGGGCGCGTATTGCTTGGGCCTCTCTCCTGAATGCCCTCTGTCAGACCGAGTGTTGACATTTGGCAAGACTCTCCTCGGGGCGCGTCTTGCTTGGGCTTCTCTCATGGAGGCCCTCAGTCCGACCCAGTGTTGACATGTGTCAAGACGCTCCTCGGGGCGCGTCTTGCTGGGCCTCTCTTCTGGAGGCGCTCAGTCAGACCCAGTGCTGACATGTGGCAAGACGCTCCTCGGGGCGCGTCTTGCTTGGGCCTCTCTCCTGGAGGCGCTCAGTCAGACCCAGTGTTGACATGTGGAAAGGCGCTCCTCGGGGCGCGTCTTGCTTGGGCCTCTCTCCTGGAGGCGCTCAGTCAGACCCAGTGTTGACATGTGGCAAGACGCTCCTCAGGGCGCGTCTTGCTTGGGCCTCTCTCCTGGAGGCGCTCAGTCAGACCCAGTGGTGACACGTGGAAAGACGCTCCTCAGGGTGCGTCTTGCTTGGGCCTCTCTCCTGGAGGCGCTCAGTCAGACCCAGTGTTGACACGTGGAAAGGCGCTCCTCGGGGCGCGTCTTGCTTGGGCCTCTCTCCTGGAGGCGCTCAGTCAGACCCAGTGTTGACATGTGGCAAGACGCTCCTCGGGGCGCGTCTTGCTTGGGCCTCTCTCCTGGAGGCGCTCAGTCAGACCCAGTGTTGGCATGTGGCAAGACACTCCTCGCGGCGCGTCTTGGTCTGGCCTCTCTCCTGGAGGCGCTCATTCAGACCCAGTGGTGACATGTGGCAAGATGCTCCTCGGGGCGCGTATTGCTTGGGCCTCTCTCCTGAATGCCCTCTGTCAGACCGAGTGTTGACATTTGGCAAGACTCTCCTCGGGGCGCGTCTTGCTTGGGCTTCTCTCCTGGAGGCCCTCAGTCAGACCCATTGTTGACATGTGGCAAGACGCTCCTCGGGGCACGTCTTGCTTGGGGCTCTTTCCTGGAGGCGCTCAAACAGACCGAGTAGTGACATGTGGCAAGACGCTCCTCGAGGCGCGTCTTGCTGGGGCTTCTCTCATGGAGGCACTCAGTCAGACCCAGTGTTGACATGTGGCAAGACGCTCCTCGGGGCGGGTCTTGCTTGGGCTTCTCTCCCGGAGGCCCTCAGTAAGAACCATTGTTGACATGTTGCAAGACGCTCCTCGGGGCGCGTCTTGCTTGGGCCTCTCTGCTGGAGGCGCTCAGTCAGACTGAGTAGTGACATGTGGCCTGACGCTCCTCGGGGCGCGTGTTGCTTGGGCCTCTCTCCTGGAGGCGCTCAGTCAGACCAAGTGGTGACATGTGGCAAGACACTCCTCGGGGCGCGTCATGCCTGGGCCTCTCTCATGGAGGCCCTCTGTCAGACCCAGTGCTGACATGTGTCAAGACGCTCCTCGGGGCGCGTCTTGCTTTGGCCTCTCTCCTGGAGGCGCTCAGTCAGACCGAGTGCTGACATGTGGCAAGAAGCTCCTCGGGGCGCGTCTTGCTTGGGCTTCTCTCCTGGAGGCCCTCAGTAAGACCCATTGTTGACATGTGGCAAGACACTCCTCGGGGCGCGTCTTGCTTGGGCCTCTCTCCTGGAGGCGCTCAGTCAGACTGAGTAGTGACATCTGGCCAGACGCTCCTCGGTGCGCGTGTTGTTTGGGCGTCTCTCCTGGAGGCCCTCAGTCAGACCCATTGTTGACATGTGGCAAGACGCTCCTCGGGGCGCATCTTGCTTGGGCCTCTCTCCTGGAGGCGCTCAGTCAGAACCAGAGGTGACATGTGGCAAGACGCTCCTCGGGGCGCGTCTTGCTTGGGCCTCTCTCCTGGAGGCCCTCTGTCAGACCCAGTGTTGACATGTGGCAAGATGCTCCTCCGGGCGCATCTTGCTTGGGCCTCTCTCCTGGAGGCCCTCAGTCAGACCCATTGTTGACATGTGGCAAGACGCTGCTCGGGGCGCGTCTTGCTTGGGCCTCTCTCCTGGAGGCGCTCAGTCAGACTGAGTAGTGACATGTGGCCTGACGCTCCTCGGGGCACGTCTTGCTTGGTCCTCTCTCCTGGAGGCGCTCAGTCAGACCCAGTGTTGACATGTGACAAGACGCTCCTCGGGGCGCGTCTTGCTTGGGCCTCTCTCCTGGAGGCGCTCAATCAGAACCAGAGGTGACATGTGGCAAGACGCTCCTCGGGGCGCGTCTTGCTTGGGCCTTTCTCCTGGAGGACCTCTGTCAGACCCAGTGTTGACATGTGGCAAGACGCTCCTCCGGGCGCATCTTGCTTGGGCCTCTCTCCTGGAGGCCCTCAGTCAGACCCATTGTTGACATGTGGCAAGACGCTCCTCGGGGCGCGTCTTGCTTGGGCCTCTCTCCTGGAGGCGCTCAGTCAGACCCAGTGTTGACATGTGGCAAGGCGCTCCTCGGGGCGCGTCTTGCTTGGGCCTCTCTCCTGGAGGCGCTCAGTCAGACCCAGTGTTGACATGTGGCAAGACGCTCCTCGGGGCGCGTCTTGCTTGGGCCTCTCTCCTGGAGGCGCTCAGTCAGACCCAGTGGTGACACGTGGAAAGACGCTCCTCAGGGTGCGTCTTGCTTGGGCCTCTCTCCTGGAGGCGCTCAGTCAGAACCAGTGTTGACACGTGGCAAGACGCTCCTCGGGGCGCGTCTTGCTTGGGCCTCTCTCCTGGAGGTGCTCAGTCAGACCCAGTGTTGGCAAGTGGCAAGACACTCCTCGGGGCGCGTCTTGGTCTGGCCTCTCTCCTGGAGGCGCTCATTCAGACCCAGTGGTGACATGTGGCAAGACGCTCCTCGGGGCGCGTATTGCTTGGGCCTCTCTCCTGAATGCCCTCTGTCAGACCGAGTGTTGACATTTGGCAAGACTCTCCTCGGGGCGCGTCTTGCTTGGGCTTCTCTCATGGAGGCCCTCAGTCCGACCCAGTGTTGACATGTGTCAAGACGCTCCTCGGGGCGCGTCTTGCTGGGCCTCTCTCCTGGAGGCGCTCAGTCAGACCCAGTGCTGACATGTGGCAAGACGCTCCTCGGGGCGCGTCTTGCTTGGGCCTCTCTCCTGGAGGCGCTCAGTCAGACTGAGTAGTGACATGTGGCCTGACGCTCCTCGGGGCACGTCTTGCTTGGGCCTCTCTCCTGGAGGCGCTCAGTCAGACCCAGTGGTGACATGTGGCATGACACTCCTCGGGGCGCGTCTTGCTTGGGCCTCTCTCGTGGAGGCCCTCTGTCAGACCCAGTGTTGACATGTGTCAAGACGCTCCTCGGGGCGCGTCTTGCTTGGGCTTCTCTCCTGGAGGCGCTCAGACAGACCCAGTGTTGACATGTGACAAGACGCTCCTCGGGGCGCGTATTGCTTGGGCCTCTCTCCTGGAGGCGCTCAGTCAGAACCAGAGGTGACAGGTGGCAAGATGCACCTCGGGGCGCGTCTTGCTTGGGCCTCTCTCCTGGAGGCCCTCTGTCAGACCCAGTGTTGACATGTGGCAAGAAGCTCCTCCGGGCGCATCTTGCTTGGGCCTCTCTCCTGGAGGCGCTCATTCAGACCCAGTGTTGACATGTGGCAAGACACTCCTCGGGGCGCGTCTTGCTTGGGCTTCTCTCCTGGAGACCCTCAGTCAGACCCATTGTTGACATGTGGCAAGACGCTCCTCGGGGCACGTCTTGCTTGGGCTTCTCTCCTGGAGGCCCTCAGTCAGACCAAGTGGTGACATGTGGCAAGACACTCCTCGGGGCGCGTCTTGCTTGGGCTTCTCTCATGGAGGCCCTCAGTCCGACCCAGTGTTGACATGTGTCAAGACGCTCCTCGGGGCGTGTCTTGCTTGGGCTTCTCTCCTGGAGGCCCTCAGTCAGACCCATTGTTTACATGTGGCAAGACGCTCCTCGGGGCACGTCTTGCTTGGGCCTCTCTCCTGGAGGCGCTCAGTCAGACCGAGTAGTGACATGTGGCAAGACGCACCTCGGGGCGCGTCTTGCTTGGACCTCCCTCCTGGAGGCGCTCAGTCAGACCGAGTAGTGACATTTTGCAAGACGCTCCTCGGGGCGCGTCTTGCTTGGACCTCTCTCCTGGAGGCGCTCAGTTAGACCGAGTAGTGACATATGGCAAGATGCTCCTCGGGGCGCGTCTTGCTTGGGCCTCTCTCCTGGAGGCGCTCAGTCAGACCGAGTGCTGACAGAAGGCAAGACGCTCCTCGGGGCGCGTCTTGCTGGGCCTCTCTCCTGGAGGCGCTCAGTCAGACCCAGTGCTGACATGTGGCAAGACGCTCCTCGGGGCGCGTCTTGCTTGGGCCTCTCTCCTGGAGGCGCTCAGTCAGACTGAGTAGTGACATGTGGCCTGACGCTCCTCGGGGCACGTCTTGCTTGGGCCTCTCTCCTGGAGGCGCTCAGTCAGACCCAGTGGTGACATGTGGCATGACACTCCTCGGGGCGCGTCTTGCTTGGGCCTCTCTCGTGGAGGCCCTCTGTCAGACCCAGTGTTGACATGTGTCAAGACGCTCCTCGGGGGGCGTCTTGCTTGGGCTTCTCTCCTGGAGGCCCTCAGTCAGACCCATTGTTGACATGTGGCAAGACGCTCCTCGGGGCGCGTCTTGCTTGGGCTTCTCTCCTGGAGGCGCTCAGACAGACCCAGTGTTGACATGTGACAAGACGCTCCTCGGGGCGCGTCTTGCTTGGGCCTCTCTCCTGTAGGCGCTCAGTCAGAACCAGAGGTGACAGGTGGCAAGACGCACCTCGGGGCGCGTCTTGCTTGGGCCTCTCTCCTGGAGGCCCTCTGTCAGACCCAGTGTTGACATGTGGCAAGAAGCTCCTCCGGGCGCATCTTGCTTGGGCCTCTCTCCTGGAGGCGCTCAGACAGACCCAGTGTTGACATGTGGCAAGACGCTCCTCGGGGCGCGTCTTGCTTGGGCTTCTCTCCTGGAGGCCCTCAGTCAGACCCATTGTTGACATGTGGCAAGACGCTCCTCGGGGCACGTCTTGCTTGGGCCTCTCTCCTGGAGGCGCTCAAACAGACCGAGTAGTGACATGTGGCAAGACGCTCCTCGGGGCGCGTCTTGCTGGGGCTTCTCTCATGGAGGCACTCAGTCAGACCCAGTGTTGACATGTGGCAAGACGCTCCTCGGGGCGCGTCTTGCATGGTCCTCTCTCCGTGAGGCGCTCAGTCAGACTGAGTAGTGACATCTGGCCAGACGCTCCTCGGTGCGCGTGTTGTTTGGGCGTCTCTCCTGGAGGCCCTCAGTCAGACCCAGTGTTGACATGTGGCAAGACACTCCTCGGGGCGCGTCTTGCTTGGGCCTCTCTCCTGGAGGCGCTCAGTCAGACTGAGTAGTGACATCTGGCCAGACGCTCCTCGGTGCGCGTGTTGTTTGGGCGTCTCTCCTGGAGGCCCTCAGTCAGACCCATTGTTGACATGTGGCAAGACGCTCCTCGGGGCGCATCTTGCTTGGGCCTCTCTCCTGGAGGCGCTCAGTCAGAACCAGAGGTGACATGTGGCAAGACGCTCCTCGGGGCGCGTCTTGCTTGGGCCTCTCTCCTGGAGGCCCTCTGTCAGACCCAGTGTTGACATGTGGCAAGATGCTCCTCCGGGCGCATCTTGCTTGGGCCTCTCTCCTGGAGGCCCTCAGTCAGACCCATTGTTGACATGTGGCAAGACGCTGCTCGGGGCGCGTCTTGCTTGGGCCTCTCTCCTGGAGGCGCTCAGTCAGACTGAGTAGTGACATGTGGCCTGACGCTCCTCGGGGCACGTCTTGCTTGGTCCTCTCTCCTGGAGGCGCTCAGTCAGACCCAGTGTTGACATGTGACAAGACGCTCCTCGGGGCGCGTCTTGCTTGGGCCTCTCTCCTGGAGGCGCTCAATCAGAACCAGAGGTGACATGTGGCAAGACGCTCCTCGGGGCGCGTCTTGCTTGGGCCTTTCTCCTGGAGGACCTCTGTCAGACCCAGTGTTGACATGTGGCAAGACGCTCCTCCGGGCGCATCTTGCTTGGGCCTCTCTCCTGGAGGCCCTCAGTCAGACCCATTGTTGACATGTGGCAAGACGCTCCTCGGGGCGCGTCTTGCTTGGGCCTCTCTCCTGGAGGCGCTCAGTCAGACCCAGTGTTGACATGTGGCAAGGCGCTCCTCGGGGCGCGTCTTGCTTGGGCCTCTCTCCTGGAGGCGCTCAGTCAGACCCAGTGTTGACATGTGGCAAGACGCTCCTCGGGGCGCGTCTTGCTTGGGCCTCTCTCCTGGAGGCGCTCAGTCAGACCCAGTGGTGACACGTGGAAAGACGCTCCTCAGGGTGCGTCTTGCTTGGGCCTCTCTCCTGGAGGCGCTCAGTCAGAACCAGTGTTGACACGTGGCAAGACGCTCCTCGGGGCGCGTCTTGCTTGGGCCTCTCTCCTGGAGGTGCTCAGTCAGACCCAGTGTTGGCAAGTGGCAAGACACTCCTCGGGGCGCGTCTTGGTCTGGCCTCTCTCCTGGAGGCGCTCATTCAGACCCAGTGGTGACATGTGGCAAGACGCTCCTCGGGGCGCGTATTGCTTGGGCCTCTCTCCTGAATGCCCTCTGTCAGACCGAGTGTTGACATTTGGCAAGACTCTCCTCGGGGCGCGTCTTGCTTGGGCTTCTCTCATGGAGGCCCTCAGTCCGACCCAGTGTTGACATGTGTCAAGACGCTCCTCGGGGCGCGTCTTGCTGGGCCTCTCTCCTGGAGGCGCTCAGTCAGACCCAGTGCTGACATGTGGCAAGACGCTCCTCGGGGCGCGTCTTGCTTGGGCCTCTCTCCTGGAGGCGCTCAGTCAGACTGAGTAGTGACATGTGGCCTGACGCTCCTCGGGGCACGTCTTGCTTGGGCCTCTCTCCTGGAGGCGCTCAGTCAGACCCAGTGGTGACATGTGGCATGACACTCCTCGGGGCGCGTCTTGCTTGGGCCTCTCTCGTGGAGGCCCTCTGTCAGACCCAGTGTTGACATGTGTCAAGACGCTCCTCGGGGCGCGTCTTGCTTGGGCTTCTCTCCTGGAGGCGCTCAGACAGACCCAGTGTTGACATGTGACAAGACGCTCCTCGGGGCGCGTATTGCTTGGGCCTCTCTCCTGGAGGCGCTCAGTCAGAACCAGAGGTGACAGGTGGCAAGATGCACCTCGGGGCGCGTCTTGCTTGGGCCTCTCTCCTGGAGGCCCTCTGTCAGACCCAGTGTTGACATGTGGCAAGAAGCTCCTCCGGGCGCATCTTGCTTGGGCCTCTCTCCTGGAGGCGCTCATTCAGACCCAGTGTTGACATGTGGCAAGACACTCCTCGGGGCGCGTCTTGCTTGGGCTTCTCTCCTGGAGACCCTCAGTCAGACCCATTGTTGACATGTGGCAAGACGCTCCTCGGGGCACGTCTTGCTTGGGCTTCTCTCCTGGAGGCCCTCAGTCAGACCAAGTGGTGACATGTGGCAAGACACTCCTCGGGGCGCGTCTTGCTTGGGCTTCTCTCATGGAGGCCCTCAGTCCGACCCAGTGTTGACATGTGTCAAGACGCTCCTCGGGGCGTGTCTTGCTTGGGCTTCTCTCCTGGAGGCCCTCAGTCAGACCCATTGTTTACATGTGGCAAGACGCTCCTCGGGGCACGTCTTGCTTGGGCCTCTCTCCTGGAGGCGCTCAGTCAGACCGAGTAGTGACATGTGGCAAGACGCACCTCGGGGCGCGTCTTGCTTGGACCTCCCTCCTGGAGGCGCTCAGTCAGACCGAGTAGTGACATTTTGCAAGACGCTCCTCGGGGCGCGTCTTGCTTGGACCTCTCTCCTGGAGGCGCTCAGTTAGACCGAGTAGTGACATATGGCAAGATGCTCCTCGGGGCGCGTCTTGCTTGGGCCTCTCTCCTGGAGGCGCTCAGTCAGACCGAGTGCTGACAGAAGGCAAGACGCTCCTCGGGGCGCGTCTTGCTGGGCCTCTCTCCTGGAGGCGCTCAGTCAGACCCAGTGCTGACATGTGGCAAGACGCTCCTCGGGGCGCGTCTTGCTTGGGCCTCTCTCCTGGAGGCGCTCAGTCAGACTGAGTAGTGACATGTGGCCTGACGCTCCTCGGGGCACGTCTTGCTTGGGCCTCTCTCCTGGAGGCGCTCAGTCAGACCCAGTGGTGACATGTGGCATGACACTCCTCGGGGCGCGTCTTGCTTGGGCCTCTCTCGTGGAGGCCCTCTGTCAGACCCAGTGTTGACATGTGTCAAGACGCTCCTCGGGGGGCGTCTTGCTTGGGCTTCTCTCCTGGAGGCCCTCAGTCAGACCCATTGTTGACATGTGGCAAGACGCTCCTCGGGGCGCGTCTTGCTTGGGCTTCTCTCCTGGAGGCGCTCGGAAAGACCCAGTGTTGACATGTGACAAGACGCTCCTCGGGGCGTGTCTTGCTTGGGCCTCTCTCCTGGAGGCGCTCAGTCAGAACCAGAGGTGACATGTGGCAAGACGCTCCTCGGGGCGCGTCTTGCTTGGGCCTCTCTCCTGGAGGCCCTCTGTCAGACCCAGTGTTGACATGTGGCAAGACGCTCCTCGGGGCGCGTCTTGCTTGGGCCTCTCTCCTGGAGGCGCTCAGTCAGACTGAGTAGTGACATGTGGCCTGACGCTCCTCGGGGCACGTCTTGCTTGGGCCTCTCTCCTGGAGGCGCTCAGTCAGACCCAGTGGTGACATGTGGCATGACACTCCTCGGGGCGCGTCTTGCTTGGGCCTCTCTCGTGGAGGCCCTCTGTCAGACCCTGTAGTGACATGTGTCAAGACGCTCCTCGGGGCGCGTCTTGCTTGGGCTTCTCTCCTGCAGGCGCTCAGACAGACCCAGTGTTGACATGTGACAAGACGCTCCTCGGGGCGCGTCTTGCTTGGGCCTTTCTCCTGGAGGCCCTCTGTCAGACCCAGTGTTGACATGTGGCAAGACGCTCCTCCGGGCGCATCTTGCTTGGGCCTCTCTCCTGGAGGCCCTCAGTCAGACCCATTGTTGACATGTTGCAAGACGCTCCTCGGGGCGCGTCTTGTTTGGGCCTCTCTCCTGGAGGCGCTCAGTCAGACCCAGTGTTGACATGTGGCAAGACGCTCCTCGGGGCGCGTCTTGCTTGGGCCTCTCTCCTGGAGGCGCTCAGTCAGACCCAGTGTTGACATGTGGCAAGACGCTCCTCGGGGCGCGTCTTGCTTGGGCCTCTCTCCTGGAGGCGCTCAGTCAGACCCAGTGGTGACACGTGGAAAGACGCTCCTCAGGGTGCGTCTTGCTTGGGCCTCTCTCCTGGAGGCGCTCAGACAGACCCAGTGTTGACACGTGGCAAGACGCACCTCGCGGCGCGTCTTGCTTGGGCCTCTCTCCTGGAGGCCCTCTGTCAGACCCAGTGTTGACATGTGGCAAGACGCTCCTCCGGGCGCATCTTGCTTGGGCCTCTCTCCTGGAGAACCTCAGTCAGACCCATTGTTGATATGTGGCAAGACGCTGCTCTGGGCGCGTCTTGCTTGGGCCTCTCTCCTGGAGGCGCTCAGTCAGACCGAGTGCTGACATAAGGCAAGACGCTCCTCGGGGCGCGTCTTGCTGGGGCCTCTCTCCTGGAGGCGCTCAGTCAGACCCAGTGCTGACATGTGGCAAGACGCTCCTCGGGGCGCGTCTTGCTTGGGCGTCTATCCTGGAGGCGCTCAGTCAGACTGAGTAGTGACATGTGTCCTGACGCTCCTCGGGGCACGTCTTGCTTGGGCCTCTCTCGTGGAGGCCCTCTGTCAGACCCAGTGTTGACATGTGTCAAGACGCTCCTCGGGGCGCGTCTTGCTTGGGCTTCTCTCCTGGAGGCCCTCAGTCAGACCCATTGTTGACATGTGGCAAGACGCTGCTCGGGGTGCGTCTTGCTTGGGCCTCTCTCCTGGAGGCGCTCAGTCAGACCGAGTGCTGACATAAGGCAAGACGCTCCTCGGGGCGCGTCTTGCTGGGGCCTCTCTCCTGGAGGCGCTCAGTCAGACCCAGTGCTGCTATGTGGCAAGACGCTCCTCGGGGCGCGTCTTGCTTGGGCCTCTCTCCTGGATGCGCTCAGTCAGACTGAGTAGTGACATGTGGCCTGACGCTCCTCGGGGCACGTCTTGCTTGGGCCTCTCTCCTGGAGGCGCTCAGTCAGACCCAGTGGTGACATGTGGCATGACACTCCTCGGGGCGCGTCTTGCTTGGGCCTCTCTCGTGGAGGCCCTCTGTCAGACCCAGTGTTGACATGTGTCAAGACGCTCCTCGGGGCGCGTCTTGCTTGGGCTTCTCTCCTGGAGGCCCTCAGTCAGACCCATTGTTGACATGTGGCAAGACGCTCCTCGGGGCGCGTCTTGCTTGGGCTTCTCTCCTGGAGGCCCTCTGTCAGACCCAGTGTTGACATGTGTCAAGACGCTCCTCGGGGCGCGTCTTGCTTGGGCCTCTCTCCTGGAGGCGCTCAGTCAGAACCAGAGGTGACATGTGGCAAGACGCTCCTCGGGGCGCGTCTTGCTTGGGCCTTTCTCTTGGAGGTCCTCTGTCAGACCCAGTGTTGACATGTGGCAAGACGCTCCTCCGGGCGCATCTTGCTTGGGCCTCTCTCCTGGAGGCCCTCAGTCAGACCCATTGTTGACATGTGGCAAGACGCTCCTCGGGGCGCGTCTTGCTTGGGCCTCTCTCCTGGAGGCGCTCAGTCAGACCCAGTGTTGACATGTGGCAAGACGCTCCTCGGGGCGCGTCTTGCTTGGGCCTCCCTCCTGGAGGCGCTCAGTCAGACCCAGTGGTGACACGTGGAAAGACGCTCCTCAGGGTGCGTCTTGCTTGGGCCTCTCTCCTGGAGGCGCTCAGACAGACCCAGTGTTGACACGTGGCAAGACGCTCCTCGGGGCGCGTCTTGCTTGGGCCTCTCTCCTGGAGGCGCTCAGTCAGACCCATTGTTGACACGTGGCAAGACGCTCCTCGGGGCGCGTCTTGCTTGGGCCTCTCTCCTGGAGGCGCTCAGTCAGACCCAGTGTTGACATGTGGCAAGACGCTCCTCGGGGCGCGTCTTGCTTGCGCCTCCCTCCTGGAGGCGCTCAGTCAGACCCAGTGGTGACACGTGGAAAGACGCTCCTCAGGGTGCGTCTTGCTTGGGCCTCTCTCCTGGAGGCGCTCAGACAGACCCAGTGTTGACACGTGGCAAGACGCTCCTCGGGGCGCGTCTTGCTTGGGCCTCTCTCCTGGAGGCGCTCAGTCAGACCCAGTGTTTGCATGTGGCAAGACACTCCTCGGGGCGCGTCTTGGTTGGGCCTCTCTCCTGGAGGCGCTCATTCAGACCCAGTGGTGACATGTGGCAAGACGCTCCTCAGGGCGCGTATTGCTTGGGCCTCTCTCCTGAATGCCCTCTGTCAGACCGAGTGTTGACATGTGGCAAGACTCTCCTCGGGGCGCGTCTTGCTTGGGCTTCTCTCATGGAGGCCCTCAGTCCGACCCAGTGTTGACATGTGTCAAGACGCTCCTCGGGGCGTGTCTTGCTTGGGCTTCTCTCCTGGAGGCCCTCAGTCAGACCCATTGTTGACATGTGGCAAGACGCTCCTCGGGGCACGTCTTGCTTGGACCTCCCTCCTGGAAGCGCTCAGTCAGACCGAGTAGTGACATTTTGCAAGACGCTCGTCGGGGCGCGTCTTGCTTGGACCTCTCTCCTGGAGGCGCTCAGTTAGACCGAGTAGTGACATGTGGCAAGACGCTCCTCGGGGCGCGTCTTGCTTGGGCCTCTCTCCTGGAGGCGCTCAGTCAGACCGAGTGCTGACATAAGGCAAGACGCTCCTCGGGGCGCGTCTTGCTTGGGCCTCTCTCCTGGAGGCGCTCAGTCAGACACAGTGTTGACATGTGGCAAGACACTCCTCGGGGCGCGTCTTGCTTGGGCTTCTCTCCTGGAGGTCCTCAGTCAGACCCATTGTTGACATGTGGCAAGACGCTGCTCGGGGTGCGTCTTGCTTGGGCCTCTCTCCTGGAGGCGCTCAGTCAGACCGAGTGCTGACATAAGGCAAGACGCTCCTCGGGGCGCGTCTTGCTGGGGCCTCTCTCCTGGAGGCGCTCAGTCAGACCCAGTGCTGCTATGTGGCAAGACGCTCCTCGGGGCGCGTCTTGCTTGGGCCTCTCTCCTGGATGCGCTCAGTCAGACTGAGTAGTGACATGTGGCCTGACGCTCCTCGGGGCACGTCTTGCTTGGGCCTCTCTCCTGGAGGCGCTCAGTCAGACCCAGTGGTGACATGTGGCATGACACTCCTCGGGGCGCGTCTTGCTTGGGCCTCTCTCGTGGAGGCCCTCTGTCAGACCCAGTGTTGACATGTGTCAAGACGCTCCTCGGGGCGCGTCTTGCTTGGGCTTCTCTCCTGGAGGCCCTCAGTCAGACCCATTGTTTACATGTGGCAAGACGCTCCTCGGGGCGCGTCTTGCTTGGGCCTCTCTCCTGGAGGCGCTCAGTCAGAACCAGAGGTGACATGTGGCAAGATGCTCCTCGGGGCGCGTCTTGCTTGGGCCTTTCTCCTGGAGGTCCTCTGTCAGACCCAGTGTTGACATGTGGCAAGACGCTCCTCCGGGCGCATCTTGCTTGGGCCTCTCTCCTGGAGGCCCTCAGTCAGACCCATTGTTGACATGTGGCAAGACGCTCCTCGGGGCGCGTCTTGCTTGGGCCTCTCTCCTGGAGGCGCTCAGTCAGACCCAGTGTTGACATGTGGCAAGACGCTCCTCGGGGCGCGTCTTGCTTGGGCCTCCCTCCTGGAGGCGCTCAGTCAGACCCAGTGGTGACACGTGGAAAGACGCTCCTCAGGGTGCGTCTTGCTTGGGCCTCTCTCCTGGAGGCGCTCAGACAGACCCAGTGTTGACACGTGGCAAGACGCTCCTCGGGGCGCGTCTTGCTTGGGCCTCTCTCCTGGAGGCGCTCAGTCAGACCCATTGTTGACATGTGGCAAGACGCTCCTCGGGGGCGCGTCTTGCTTGGGCCTCTCTCCTGGAGGCGCTCAGTCAGACCCAGTGTTGACATGTGGCAAGACGCTCCTCGGGGCGCGTCTTGCTTGGGCCTCCCTCCTGGAGGCGCTCAGTCAGACCCAGTGTTGACACGTGGAAAGACGCTCCTCAGGGTGCGTCTTGCTTGGGCCTCTCTCCTGGAGGCGCTCAGACAGACCCAGTGTTGACACGTGGCAAGACGCTCCTCGGGGCGCGTCTTGCTTGGGCCTCTCTCCTGGAGGCGCTCAGTCAGACCCAGTCTTGGCATGTGGCAAGACACTCCTCGGGGCGCGTCTTGGTTGGGCCTCTCTCCTGGAGGCGCTAATTCAGACCCAGTGGTGACATGTGGCAAGACGCTCCTCAGGGCGCGCATTGCTTGGGCCTCTCTCCTGAATGCCCTCTGTCAGACCGAGTGTTGACATGTGGCAAGACTCTCCTCGGGGCGCGTCTTGCTTGGGCTTCTCTCATGGAGGCCCTCAGTCCGACCCAGTGTTGACATGTGTCAAGACGCTCCTCGGGGCGTGTCTTGCTTGGGCTTCTCTCCTGGAGGCCCTCAGTCAGACCCATTGTTGACATGTGGCATGACACTCCTCGGGGCGCGTCTTGCTTGGGCCTCTCTCGTGGAGGCCCTCTGTCAGACCCAGTAGTGACATGTGTCAAGACGCTCCTCGGGGCGCGTCTTGCTTGGGCTTCTCTCCTGGAGGCCCTCAGTCAGACCCATTGTTGACATGTGGCAAGACGCTCCTCGGGGCGCGTCTTGCTTGGGCTTCTCTCCTGCAGGCGCTCAGACAGACCCAGTGTTGACATGTGACAAGACGCTCCTCGGGGCGCGTCTTGCTTGGGCCTTTCTCCTGGAGGCCCTCTGTCAGACCCAGTGTTGACATGTGGCAAGACGCTCCTCCGGGCGCATCTTGCTTGGGCCTCTCTCCTGGAGGCCCTCAGTCAGACCCATTGTTGACATGTGGCAAGACGCTCCTCGGGGCGCGTCTTGTTTGGGCCTCTCTCCTGGAGGCGCTCAGTCAGACCCAGTGTTGACATGTGGCAAGACGCTCCTCGGGGCGCGTCTTGCTTGGGCCTCTCTCCTGGAGGCGCTCAGTCAGACCCAGTGTTGACATGTGGCAAGACGCTCCTCGGGGCGCGTCTTGCTTGGGCCTCTCTCCTGGAGGCGCTCAGTCAGACTGAGTAGTGACATGTGGCCAGACGCTCCTCGGGGCGCGTGTTGCTTGGGCCTCTCTCCTGGAGGCGCTCAGTCAGACCAAGTGGTGACATGTGGCAAGACACTCCTCGGGGCGCGTCTTGCTTGGGCTTCTCTCCTGGAGGCCCTCTGTCAGACCCAGTGTTGACATGTGGCAAGACGCACCTCGGGGCGCGTCTTGCTTGGACTCCCTCCTGGAGGCGCTCAGTCAGACCGAGTAGTGACATTTTGCAAGACGCTCCTCGGGGCGCGTCTTGCTTGGACCTCTCTCCTGGAGGCGCTCAGTTAGACCGAGTAGTGACATATGGCAAGACGCTCCTCGGGGCGCGTCTTGCTTGGGCCTCTCTCCTGGAGGCGCTCAGTCAGACCGAGTGCTGACATAAGGCAAGACGCTCCTCGGGGCGCGTCTTGCTTGGGCCTCTCTCCTGGAGGAGCTCAGTCAGAACCAGAGGTGACAGGTGGCAAGATGCACCTCGGGGCGCGTCTTGCTTGGGCCTCTCTCCTGGAGGCCCTCTGTCAGACCCAGTGTTGACATGTGGCAAGAAGCTCCTCCGGGCGCATCTTGCTTGGGCCTCTCTCCTGGAGGCGCTCAGTCAGACCCAGTGTTGACATGTGGCAAGACGCTCCTCGGGGCGCGTCTTGCTTGGGCTTCTCTCCTGGAGGCCCGCAGTCAGACCCATTGTTGACATGTGGCAAGACGCTCCTCGGGGCACGTCTTGCTTGGGCCTCTCTCCTGGAGGCGCTCAAACAGACCGAGTAGTGACATGTGGCAAGACGCTCCTCGGGGCGCGTCTTGCTGGGGCTTCTCTCATGGAGGCACTCAGTCAGACCCAGTGTTGACATGTGGCAAGACGCTCCTCGGGGCGCGTCTTGCATGGTCCTCTCTCCCTGAGGCGCTCAATCAGACCGAGTAGTGACAAGTGGCAAGACGCTCCTCGGGGGGCGTCTTGCTTTGGCCTCTCTCCTGGAGTCGCTCAGTCAGACCGAGTGCTGACATGTGGCAAGAAGCTCCTCGGGGCGCGTCTTGCTTGGGCTTCTCTCCCGGAGGCCCTCAGTAAGAACCATTGTTGACATGTGGCAAGACGCTCCTCGGGGCGCGTCTTGCTTGGGCCTCTCTCCTGGAGGCGCTCAGTCAGACTGAGTAGTGACATGTGGCCTGACGCTCCTCGGGGCGCGTGTTGCTTGGGCCTCTCTCCTGGAGGCGCTCAGTCAGACCAAGTGGTGACATGTGGCAAGACACTCCTCGGGGCGCGTCTTGCTTCGGCCTCTCTCCTGGAGGCGCTCAGTCAGACTGAGTAGTGACATGTGGCCTGACGCTCCTCGGGGCGCGTGTTGCTTGGGCCTCTCTCCTGGAGGCGCTCAGTCAGACCAAGTGGTGACATGTGGCAAGACACTCCTCGGGGCGCGTCTTGCTTCGGCCTCTCTCCTGGAGGCCCTCTGTCAGACCCATTGTTGACATGTGGCAAGATGCTCCTCGGGGCGCGTCTTGCTTGGGCCTCTCTCCTGGAGGCACTCAGTCAGACCGAGTGCTGACATGTGGCAAGACGCTCCTCGGGGCGCGTCTTGCTTGGGCTTCTCTCCTGGAGGCGCTCGGAAAGACCCAGTGTTGACATGTGACAAGACGCTCCTCGGGGCGTGTCTTGCTTGGGCCTCTCTCCTGGAGGCGCTCAGTCAGAACCAGAGGTGACATGTGGCAAGACGCTCCTCGGGGCGCGTCTTGCTTGGGCCTCTCTCCTGGAGGCCCTCTGTCAGACCCAGTGTTGACATGTGGCAAGACGCTCCTCGGGGCGCGTCTTGCTTGGGCCTCTCTCCTGGAGGCGCTCAGTCAGACTGAGTAGTGACATGTGGCCTGACGCTCCTCGGGGCACGTCTTGCTTGGGCCTCTCTCCTGGAGGCGCTCAGTCAGACCCAGTGGTGACATGTGGCATGACACTCCTCGGGGCGCGTCTTGCTTGGGCCTCTCTCGTGGAGGCCCTCTGTCAGACCCAGTAGTGACATGTGTCAAGACGCTCCTCGGGGCGCGTCTTGCTTGGGCTTCTCTCCTGGAGGCCCTCAGTCAGACCCATTGTTGACATGTGGCAAGACGCTCCTCGGGGCGCGTCTTGCTTGGGCTTCTCTCCTGCAGGCGCTCAGACAGACCCAGTGTTGACATGTGACAAGACGCTCCTCGGGGCGCGTCTTGCTTGGGCCTTTCTCCTGGAGGCCCTCTGTCAGACCCAGTGTTGACATGTGGCAAGACGCTCCTCCGGGCGCATCTTGCTTGGGCCTCTCTCCTGGAGGCCCTCAGTCAGACCCATTGCTGACATGTGGCAAGACGCTCCTCGGGGCGCGTCTTGTTTGGGCCTCTCTCCTGGAGGCGCTCAGTCAGACCCAGTGTTGACATGTGGCAAGACGCTCCTCGGGGCGCGTCTTGCTTGGGCCTCTCTCCTGGAGGCGCTCAGTCAGACCCAGTGTTGACATGTGGCAAGACGCTCCTCGGGGCGCGTCTTGCTTGGGCCTCTCTCCTGGAGGCGCTCAGTCAGACCCAGTGGTGACACGTGGAAAGACGCTCCTCAGGGTGCGTCTTGCTTGGGCCTCTCTCCTGGAGGCGCTCAGACAGACCCAGTGTTGACACGTGGCAAGACGCTCCTCGCGGCGCGTCTTGCTTGGGCCTCTCTCCTGGAGGCCCTCTGTCAGACCCAGTGTTGACATGTGGCAAGACGCTCCTCCGGGCGCATCTTGCTTGGGCCTCTCTCCTGGAGAACCTCAGTCAGACCCATTGTTGATATGTGGCAAGACGCTGCTCTGGGCGCGTCTTGCTTGGGCCTCTCTCCTGGAGGCGCTCAGTCAGACCGAGTGCTGACATAAGGCAAGACGCTCCTCGGGGCGCGTCTTGCTGGGGCCTCTCTCCTGGAGGCGCTCAGTCAGACCCAGTGCTGACATGTGGCAAGACGCTCCTCGGGGCGCGTCTTGCTTGGGCCTCTCTCCTGGAGGCGCTCAGTCAGACTGAGTAGTGACATGTGGCCTGATGCTCCTCGGGGCACGTCTTGCTTGGGCCTCTCTCCTGGAGGCGCTCAGTCAGACCCAGTGGTGACATGTGGCATGACACTCCTCGGGGCGCGTCTTGCTTGGGCCTCTCTCGTGGAGGCCCTCTGTCAGACCCAGTGTTGACATGTGTCAAGACGCTCCTCGGGGCGCGTCTTGCTTGGGCTTCTCTCCTGGAGGCCCTCAGTCAGACCCATTGTTGACATGTGGCAAGACGCTGCTCGGGGTGCGTCTTGCTTGGGCCTCTCTCCTGGAGGCGCTCAGTCAGACCGAGTGCTTACATAAGGCAAGACGCTCCTCGGGGCGCGTCTTGCTGGGGCCTCTCTCCTGGAGAAGCTCAGTCAGACCCAGTGCTGCTATGTGGCAAGACGCTCCTCGGGGCGCGTCTTGCTTGGGCCTCTCTCCTGGATGCGCTCAGTCAGACTGAGTAGTGACATGTGGCCTGACGCTCCTCGGGGCACGTCTTGCTTGGGCCTCTCTCCTGGAGGCGCTCAGTCAGACCCAGTGGTGACATGTGGCATGACACTCCTCGGGGCGCGTCTTGCTTGGGCCTCTCTCGTGGAGGCCCTCTGTCAGACCCAGTGTTGACATGTGTCAAGACGCTCCTCGGGGCGCGTCTTGCTTGGGCTTCTCTCCTGGAGGCCCTCAGTCAGACCCATTGTTGACATGTGGCAAGACGCTCCTCGGGGCGCGTCTTGCTTGGGCCTCTCTCCTGGAGGCGCTCAGTCAGAACCAGAGGTGACATGTGGCAAGACGCTCCTCGGGGCGCGTCTTGCTTGGGCCTTTCTCCTGGAGGTCCTCTGTCAGACCCAGTGTTGACATGTGGCAAGACGCTCCTCCGGGCGCATCTTGCTTGGGCCTCTCTCCTGGAGGCCCTCAGTCAGACCCATTGTTGACATGTGGCAAGACGCTCCTCGGGGCGCGTCTTGCTTGGGCCTCTCTCCTGGAGGCGCTCAGTCAGACCCAGTGTTGACATGTGGCAAGACGCTCCTCGGGGCGCGTCTTGCTTGGGCCTCCCTCCTGGAGGCGCTCAGTCAGACCCAGTGGTGACACGTGGAAAGAAGCTCCTCAGGGTGCGTCTTGCTTGGGCCTCTCTCATGGAGGCGCTCAGACAGACCCAGTGTTGACACGTGGCAAGACGCTCCTCGGGGCGCGTCTTGCTTGGGCCTCTCTCCTGGAGGCGCTCAGTCAGACCCATTGTTGACATGTGGCAAGACGCTCCTCAGGGTGCGTCTTGCTTGGGCCTCTCTCCTGGAGGCGCTCAGTCAGACCCAGTGTTGACATGTGGCAAGACTCTCCTCGGGGCGCGTCTTGCTTGGGCTTCTCTCATGGAGGCCCTCAGTCCGACCCAGTGTTGACATGTGTCAAGACGCTCCTCGGGGCGTGTCTTGCTTGGGCTTCTCTCCTGGAGGCCCTCAGTCAGACCCATTGTTGACATGTGGAAAGACGCTCCTCGGGGCACGTCTTGCTTGGACCTCCCTCCTGGAGGCGCTCAGTCAGACCGAGTAGTGACATTTTGCAAGACGCTCGTCGGGGCGCGTCTTGCTTGGACCTCTCTCCTGGAGGCGCTCAGTTAGACCGAGTAGTGACATGTGGCAAGACGCTCCTCGGGGCGCGTCTTGCTTGGGCCTCTCTCCTGGAGGCGCTCAGTCAGACCGAGTGCTGACATAAGGCAAGACGCTCCTCGGGGCGCGTCTTGCTTGGGCCTCTCTCCTGGAGGCGCTCAGTCAGACACAGTGTTGACATGTGGCAAGACACTCCTCGGGGCGCGTCTTGCTTGGGCTTCTCTCCTGGAGGCCCTCAGTCAGACCCATTGTTGACATGTGGCAAGACGCTGCTCGGGGTGCGTCTTGCTTGGGCCTCTCTCCTGGAGGCGCTCAGTCAGACCGAGTGCTGACATAAGGCAAGACGCTCCTCGGGGCGCGTCTTGCTGGGGCCTCTCTCCTGGAGGCGCTCAGTCAGACCCAGTGCTGCTATGTGGCAAGACGCTCCTCGGGGCGCGTCTTGCTTGGGCCTCTCTCCTGGATGCGCTCAGTCAGACTGAGTAGTGACATGTGGCCTGACGCTCCTCGGGGCACGTCTTGCTTGGGCCTCTCTCCTGGAGGCGCTCAGTCAGACCCAGTGGTGACATGTGGCATGACACTCCTCGGGGCGCGTCTTGCTTGGGCCTCTCTCGTGGAGGCCCTCTGTCAGACCCAGTGTTGACATGTGTCAAGACGCTCCTCGGGGCGCGTCTTGCTTGGGCTTCTCTCCTGGAGGCCCTCAGTCAGACCCATTGTTGACATGTGGCAAGACGCTCCTCGGGGCGCGTCTTGCTTGGGCCTCTCTCCTGGAGGCGCTCAGTCAAAACCAGAGGTGACATGTGGCAAGATGCTCCTCGGGGCGCGTCTTGCTTGGGCCTTTCTCCTGGAGGTCCTCTGTCAGACCCAGTGTTGACATGTGGCAAGACGCTCCTCCGGGCGCATCTTGCTTGGGCCTCTCTCCTGGAGGCCCTCAGTCAGACCCATTGTTGACATGTGGCAAGACGCTCCTCGGGGCGCGTCTTGCTTGGGCCTCTCTCCTGGAGGCGCTCAGTCAGACCCAGTGTTGACATGTGGCAAGACGCTCCTCGGGGCGCGTCTTGCTTGGGCCTCTGTCCTGGAGGCGCTCAGTCAGACCCAGTGGTGACACGTGGAAAGACGCTCCTCAGGGTGCGTCTTGCTTGGGCCTCTCTCCTGGAGGCGCTCAGACAGACCCAGTGTTGACACGTGGCAAGACGCTCCTCGGGGCGCGTCTTGCTTGGGCCTCTCTCCTGGAGGCGCTCAGTCAGACCCATTGTTGACACGTGGCAAGACGCTCCTCGGGGCGCGTCTTGCTTGGGCCTCTCTCCTGGAGGCGCTCAGTCAGACCCAGTGTTGACATGTGGCAAGACGCTCCTCGGGGCGCGTCTTGCTTGGGCCTCCCTCCTGGAGGCGCTCAGTCAGACCCAGTGGTGACACGTGGAAAGACGCTCCTCAGGGTGCGTCTTGCTTGGGCCTCTCTCCTGGAGGCGCTCAGACAGACCCAGTGTTGACACGTGGCAAGACGCTCCTCGGGGCGCGTCTTGCTTGGGCCTCTCTCCTGGAGGCGCTCAGTCAGACCCAGTGTTGGCATGTGGCAAGACACTCCTCGGGGCGCGTCTTGGTTGGGCCTCTCTCCTGGAGGCGCTAATTCAGACCCAGTGGTGACATGTGGCAAGACGCTCCTCAGGGCGCGTATTGCTTGGGCCTCTCTCCTGAATGCCCTCTGTCAGACCGAGTGTTGACATGTGGCAAGACTCTCCTCGGGGCGCGTCTTGCTTGGGCTTCTCTCATGGAGGCCCTCAGTCCGACCCAGTGTTGACATGTGTCAAGACGCTCCTCGGGGCGCGTCTTGCTTGGGCTTCTCTCCTGGAGGCCCTCAGTCAGACCCATTGTTGACATGTGGCAAGACGCTGCTCGGGGTGCGTCTTGCTTGGGCCTCTCTCCTGGAGGCGCTCAGTCAGACCGAGTGCTGACATAAGGCAAGACGCTCCTCGGGGCGCGTCTTGCTGGGGCCTCTCTCCTGGAGGCGCTCAGTCAGACCCAGTGCTGCTATGTGGCAAGACGCTCCTCGGGGCGCGTCTTGCTTGGGCCTCTCTCCTGGATGCGCTCAGTCAGACTGAGTAGTGACATGTGGCCTGACGCTCCTCGGGGCACGTCTTGCTTGGGCCTCTCTCCTGGAGGCGCTCAGTCAGACCCAGTGGTGACATGTGGCATGACACTCCTCGGGGCGCGTCTTGCTTGGGCCTCTCTCGTGGAGGCCCTCTGTCAGACCCAGTGTTGACATGTGTCAAGACGCTCCTCGGGGCGTGTCTTGCTTGGGCTTCTCTCCTGGAGGCCCTCAGTCAGACCCATTGTTGACATGTGGCAAGACGCTCCTCGGGGCGCGTCTTGCTTGGGCCTCTCTCCTGGAGGCGCTCAGTCAGACCCAGTGGTGACACGTGGAAAGACGCTCCTCAGGGTGCGTCTTGCTTGGGCCTCTCTCCTGGAGGCGCTCAGACAGACCCAGTGTTGACACGTGGCAAGACGCTCCTCGCGGCGCGTCTTGCTTGGGCCTCTCTCCTGGAGGCCCTCTGTCAGACCCAGTGTTGACATGTGGCAAGACGCTCCTCCGGGCGCATCTTGCTTGGGCCTCTCTCCTGGAGAACCTCAGTCAGACCCATTGTTGATATGTGGCAAGACGCTGCTCTGGGCGCGTCTTGCTTGGGCCTCTCTCCTGGAGGCGCTCAGTCAGACCGAGTGCTGACATAAGGCAAGACGCTCCTCGGGGCGCGTCTTGCTGGGGCCTCTCTCCTGGAGGCGCTCAGTCAGACCCAGTGCTGACATGTGGCAAGACGCTCCTCGGGGCGCGTCTTGCTTGGGCCTCTCTCCTGGAGGCGCTCAGTCAGACTGAGTAGTGACATGTGGCCTGACGCTCCTCGGGGCACGTCTTGCTTGGGCCTCTCTCCTGGAGGCGCTCAGTCAGACCCAGTGGTGACATGTGGCATGACACTCCTCGGGGCGCGACTTGCTTGGGCCTCTCTCGTGGAGGCCCTCTGTCAGACCCAGTGTTGACATGTGTCAAGACGCTCCTCGGGGCGCGTCTTGCTTGGGCTTCTCTCCTGGAGGCCCTCAGTCAGACCCATTGTTGACATGTGGCAAGACGCTGCTCGGGGTGCGTCTTGCTTGGGCCTCTCTCCTGGAGGCGCTCAGTCAGACCGAGTGCTGACATAAGGCAAGACGCTCCTCGGGGCGCGTCTTGCTGGGGCCTCTCTCCTGGAGGCGCTCAGTCAGACCCAGTGCTGCTATGTGGCAAGACGCTCCTCGGGGCGCGTCTTGCTTGGGGCTCTCTCCTGGATGCGCTCAGTCAGACTGAGTAGTGACATGTGGCCTGACGCTCCTCGGGGCACGTCTTGCTTGGTCCTCTCTCCTGGAGGCGCTCAGTCAGACCCAGTGGTGACATGTGGCATGACACTCCTCGGGGCGCGTCTTGCTTGGGCCTCTCTCGTGGAGGCCCTCTGTCAGACCCAGTGTTGACATGTGTCAAGACGCTCCTCGGGGCGCGTCTTGCTTGGGCTTCTCTCCTGGAGGCCCTCAGTCAGACCCATTGTTGACATGTGGCAAGACGCTCCTCGGGGCGCGTCTTGCTTGGGCCTCTCTCCTGGAGGCGCTCAGTCAGAACCAGAGGTGACATGTGGCAAGACGCTCCTCGGGGCGCGTCTTGCTTGGGCCTTTCTCCTGGAGGTCCTCTGTCAGACCCAGTGTTGACATGTGGCAAGACGCTCCTCGGGGCGCGTCTTGCTTGGGCCTCTCTCCTGGAGGCGCTCAGTCAGACCCAGTGTTGACATGTGGCAAGACGCTCCTCGGGGCGCGTCTTGCTTGGGCCTCCCTCCTGGAGGCGCTCAGTCAGACCCAGTGGTGACACGTGGAAAGACGCTCCTCAGGGTGCGTCTTGCTTGGGCCTCTCTCCTGGAGGCGCTCAGACAGACCCAGTGTTGACACGTGGCAAGACGCTCCTCGGGGCGCGTCTTGCTTGGGCCTCTCTCCTGGCGGCGCTCAGTCAGACCCATTGTTGACATGTGGCAAGACGCTCCTCGGGGCGCGTCTTGCTTGGGCCTCTCTCCTGGAGGCGCTCAGTCAGACCCAGTGTTGACATGTGGCAAGACGCTCCTCGGGGCGCGTCTTGGTTGGGCCTCTCTCCTGGAGGCGCTCATTCAGACCCAGTGGTGACATGTGGCAAGACGCTCCTCAGGGCGCGTATTGCTTGGGCCTCTCTCCTGAATGCCCTCTGTCAGACCGAGTGTTGACATGTGGCAAGACTCTCCTCGGGGCGCGTCTTGCTTGGGCTTCTCTCATGGAGGCCCTCAGTCCGACCCAGTGTTGACATGTGTCAAGACGCTCCTCGGGGCGTGTCTTGCTTGGGCTTCTCTCCTGGAGGCCCTCAGTCAGACCCATTGTTGACATGTGGCAAGACGCTCCTCGGGGCACGTCTTGCTTGGACCTCCCTCCTGGAGGCGCTCAGTCAGACCGAGTAGTGACATTTTGCAAGACGCTCGTCGGGGAGCGTCTTGCTTGGACCTCTCTCCTGGAGGCGCTCAGTTAGACCGAGTAGTGACATGTGGCAAGACGCTCCTCGGGGCGCGTCTTGCTTGGGCCTCTCTCCTGGAGGCGCTCAGTCAGACCGAGTGCTGACATAAGGCAAGACGCTCCTCGGGGCGCGTCTTGCTTGGGCCTCTCTCCTGGAGGCGCTCAGTCAGACACAGTGTTGACATGTGGCAAGACACTCCTCGGGGCGCGTCTTGCTTGGGCTTCTCTCCTGGAGGCCCTCAGTCAGACCCATTTTTGACATGTGGCAAGACGCTGCTCGGGGTGCGTCTTGCTTGGGCCTCTCTCCTGGAGGCGCTCAGTCAGACCGAGTGCTGACATAAGGCAAGACGCTCCTCGGGGCGCGTCTTGCTGGGGCCTCTCTCCTGGAGGCGCTCAGTCAGACCCAGTGCTGCTATGTGGCAAGACGCTCCTCGGGGCGCGTCTTGCTTGGGCCTCTCTCCTGGATGCGCTCAGTCAGACTGAGTAGTGACATGTGGCCTGACGCTCCTCGGGGCACGTCTTGCTTGGGCCTCTCTCCTGGAGGCGCTCAGTCAGACCCAGTGGTGACATGTGGCATGACACTCCTCGGGGCGCGTCTTGCTTGGGCCTCTCTCGTGGAGGCCCTCTGTCAGACCCAGTGTTGACATGTGTCAAGACGCTCCTCGGGGCGCGTCTTGCTTGGGCTTCTCTCCTGGAGGCCCTCAGTCAGACCCATTGTTGACATGTGGCAAGACGCTCCTCGGGGCGCGTCTTGCTTGGGCCTCTCTCCTGGAGGCGCTCAGTCAAATCCAGAGGTGACATGTGGCAAGACGCTCCTCGGGGCGCGTCTTGCTTGGGCCTTTCTCCTGGAGGTCCTCTGTCAGACCCAGTGTTGACATGTGGCAAGACGCTCCTCCGGGCGCATCTTGCTTGGGCCTCTCTCCTGGAGGCCCTCAGTCAGACCCATTGTTGACATGTGGCAAGACGCTCCTCGGGGCGCGTCTTGCTTGGGCCTCTCTCATGGAGGCGCTCAGTCAGACCCAGTGTTGACATGTGGCAAGACGCTCCTCGGGGCGCGTCTTGCTTGGGCCTCCCTCCTGGAGGCGCTCAGTCAGACCCAGTGGTGACACGTGGAAAGACGCTCCTCAGGGTGCGTCTTGCTTGGGCCTCTCTCCTGGAGGCGCTCAGACAGACCCAGTGTTGACACGTGGCAAGACGCTCCTCGGGGCGCGTCTTGCTTGGGCCTCTCTCCTGGAGGCGCTCAGTCAGACCCATTGTTGACATGTGGCAAGACGCTCCTCGGGGCGCGTCTTGCTTGGGCCTCTCTCCTGGAGGCGCTCAGTCAGACCCAGTGTTGACATGTGGCAAGACGCTCCTCGGGGCGCGTCTTGCTTGGGCCTCCCTCCTGGAGGCGCTCAGTCAGACCCAGTGGTGACACGTGGAAAGACCCTCCTCAGGGTGCGTCTTGCTTGGGCCTCTCTCCTGGAGGCGCTCAGACAGACCCAGTGTTGACACGTGGCAAGACGCTCCTCGGGGCGCGTCTTGCTTGGGCCTCTCTCCTGAATGCCCTCTGTCAGACCGAGTGTTGACATGTGGCAAGACTCTCCTCGGGGCGCGTCTTGCTTGGGCTTCTCTCATGGAGGCCCTCAGTCCGACCCAGTGTTGACATGTGTCAAGACGCTCCTCGGGACGTGTCTTGCTTGGGCTTCTCTCCTGGAGGCCCTCAGTCAGACCCATTGTTGACATGTGGCAAGACGCTCCTCGGGGCACGTCTTGCTTGGACCTCCCTCCTGGAGGCGCTCAGTCAGACCGAGTAGTGACATTTTGCAAGACGCTCGTCGGGGCGCGTCTTGCTTGGACCTCTCTCCTGGAGGCGCTCAGTTAGACCGAGTAGTGACATGTGGCAAGACGCTCCTCGGGGCGCGTCTTGCTTGGGCCTCTCTCCTGGAGGCGCTCAGTCAGACCGAGTGCTGACATAAGGCAAGACGCTCCTCGGGGCGCGTCTTGCTTGGGCCTCTCTCCTGGAGGCGCTCAGTCAGACACAGTGTTGACATGTGGCAAGACACTCCTCGGGGCGCGTCTTGCTTGGGCTTCTCTCATGGAGGCCCTCAGTAAGACCCATTGTTGACATGTGGCAAGACGCTCCTCGGGGCGCGTCTTGCTTGGGCCTCTCTCCTGGAGGCGCTCAGTCAGACCCAGTGTTGACATGTGGCAAGACGCTCCTCGGGGCGCGTCTTGCTTGGGCCTCCCTCCTGGAGGCGCTCATTCAGACCCAGTGGTGACACGTGGAAAGACGCTCCTCAGGGTGCGTCTTGCTTGGGCCTCTCTCCTGGAGGCGCTCAGACAGACCCAGTGTTGACACGTGGCAAGACGCTCCTCGGGGCGCGTCTTGCTTGGGCCTCTCTCCTGGAGGCGCTCAGTCAGACCCAGTGTTGGCATGTGGCAAGACACTCCTCGGGGCGCGTCTTGGTTGGGCCTCTCTCCTGGAGGCGCTCATTCAGACCCAGTGGTGACATGTGGCAAGACGCTCCTCAGGGCGCGTATTGTTTGGGCCTCTCTCCTGAATGCCCTCTGTCAGACCGAGTGTTGACATGTGGCAAGACTCTCCTCGGGGCGCGTCTTGCTTGGGCTTCTCTCATGGAGGCCCTCAGTCCGACCCAGTGTTGACATGTGTCAAGACGCTCCTCGGGGCGTGTCTTGCTTGGGCTTCTCTCCTGGAGGCCCTCAGTTTAACCCCTTGTTGACATGTGGCAAGACGCTCCTCGGGGCACGTCTTGCTTGGACCTCCCTCCTGGAGGCGCTTAGTCAGACCGAGTAGTGACATTTTGCAAGACGCTCGTCGGGGCGCGTCTTGCTTGGACCTCTCTCCTGGAGGCGCTCAGTTAGACCGAGTAGTGACATGTGGCAAGACGCTCCTCGGGGCGCATCTTACTTGGGCCTCTCTCCTGGAGGTGCTCAGTCAGACCCAGTGTTGACATGTGGCAAGACGCTCCTCGGGGCGCATCTTGCTGGGGCTTCTCTCCTGGAGGCCCTCAGTCAGACCCAGTGTTGACATGTGGCAAGACGCTCCTCGGGGCGCGTCTTACTTGGGCCTCTCTCCTGGGGCTCCTCAGTCAGACCCAGTGGTGACACGTGGCAAGACGCTCCTCGGGGCGCATCTTGCTTGGGCCTCTCTCCTGGAGACGCTAAGTCAGACCCAGTGTTGACACGTGGCAAGACGCTCCTCGGGGCGCGTCTTGCTTGGGCTTCTCTCATGGAGGCCCTCAGTCAGACCCATTGTTGACATGTGGCAAGACGCTCCTCGGGGCGCGTCTTGCTGGGTCTTCTCTCATGGAGGCACTCAGTCAGACCCAGTGTTGACATGTGGCAAGACGCTCCTCGGGGCGCGTGTTGCTTGGACCTCTCTCCTGGAGGCGCTCAGTCAGACCGAGTAGTGACAAGTGGCAAGACGCTCCTCGGGGCGCGTCTTGCTTGGGCCTCTCCCCTGGAGGCGCTCAATTAGACCCAGTGTTGACATGTGGCAAGACGCTCCTCGGGGCGCTTCTTGCTTGGGCCTCTCTCCTGGAGGCGCTCAGTCAGACCGAGTGCTGACATGTGGCAAGACGCTCCTCGGGGCGCGTCTTGCTGGGGCCTCTCTCCTGGAGGCGCTCAGTCAGACCCAGTGTTGACATGTGTCAAGACGCTCCTCGGGCGTTTCTTGCTTGCGCCTCTCTCCTGGAGGAGCTCAGTCAGACCCAGAGGTGACATGTGGAGAGACGCTCCTCGGGCCTCTCTCCTGGAGGCGCTCAGTCAGACCCAGTGTTGACATGTGGCAAGATGCTCCTCGGGGCGCATCTTGCTTGGGCCTCTCTCCTGGAGGTGCTCAGTCAGACCCAGTGTTGACATGTGGCAAGACGCTCCCCGGGGCGCGTCTTACTTGGGCCTCTCTCCTGGGGGCCCTCAGTCAGACCCAGTGGTGACACGTGGCAAGACGCTCCTCGGGGCGCATCTTGCTTGGGCCTCTCTCCTGGAGACGCTAAGTCAGACCCAGTGTTGACACGTGGCAAGACGCTCCTCGGGGCGCGTCTTGCTTGGGCTTCTCTCCTGGAGGCCCTCAGTCAGACCCATTGTTGACATGTGGCAAGACGCTCCTCGGGGCGCGTCTTGCTGGGTCTTCTCTCATGGAGGCACTCAGTCAGACCCAGTGTTGACATGTGGCAAGACGCTCCTCGGGGCGCGTGTTGCTTGGACCTCTCTCCTGGAGGCGCTCAGTCAGACCGAGTAGTGACAAGTGGCAAGACGCTCCTCGGGGCGCGTCTTGCTTGGGCCTCTCCCCTGGAGGCGCTCAATTAGACCCAGTGTTGACATGTGGCAAGACGCTCCTCGGGGCGCTTCTTGCTTGGGCCTCTCTCCTGGAGGCGCTCAGTCAGACCGAGTGCTGACATGTGGCAAGACGCTCCTCGGGGCGCATCTTGCTTGGGCCTCTCTCCTGGAGGTGCTCAGTCAGACCCAGTGTTGACATGTGGCAAGACGCTCCTCGGGGCGCATCTTGCTGGGGCTTCTCTCCTGGAGGCCCTCAGTCAGACCCAGTGTTGACATGTGGCAAGACGCTCCTCGGGGCGCGTCTTACTTGGGCCTCTCTCCTGGGGGCCCTCAGTCAGACCCAGTGGTGACACGTGGCAAGACGCTCCTCGGGGCGCATCTTGCTTGGGCCTCTCTCCTGGAGACGCTAAGTCAGACCCAGTGTTGACACGTGGCAAGACGCTCCTCGGGGCGCGTCTTGCTTGGGCTTCTCTCATGGAGGCCCTCAGTCAGACCCATTGTTGACATGTGGCAAGACGCTCCTCGGGGCGCGTCTTGCTGGGTTTTCTCTCATGGAGGCACTCAGTCAGACCCAGTGTTGACATGTGGCAAGACGCTCCTCGGGGCGCGTGTTGCCTGGACCTCTCTCCTGGAGGCGCTCAGTCAGACCGAGTAGTGACAAGTGGCAAGACGCTCCTCGGGGCGCGTCTTGCTTGGGCCTCTCCCCTGGAGGCGCTCAATTAGACCCAGTGTTGACATGTGGCAAGACGCTCCTCGGGGCGCTTCTTGCTTGGGCCTCTCTCCTGGAGGCGCTCAGTCAGACCGAGTGCTGACATGTGGCAAGACGCTCCTCGGGGCGCGTCTTGCTGGGGCCTCTCTCCTGGAGGCGCTCAGTCAGACCCAGTGTTGACATGTGTCAAGACGCTCCTCGGGCGTTTCTTGCTTGCGCCTCTCTCCTGGAGGAGCTCAGTCAGACCCAGAGGTGACATGTGGAGAGACGCTCCTCGGGCCTCTCTCCTGGAGGCGCTCAGTCAGACCCAGTGTTGACATGCGGCAAGATGCTCCTCGGGGCGCATCTTGCTTGGGCCTCTCTCCTGGAGGTGCTCAGTCAGACCCAGTGTTGACATGTGGCAAGACGCTCCTCGGGGCGCGTCTTACTTGGGCCTCTCTCCTGGGGGCCCTCAGTCAGACCCAGTGGTGACACGTGGCAAGACGCTCCTCGGGGCGCATCTTGCTTGGGCCTCTCTCCTGGAGACGCTAAGTCAGACCCAGTGTTGACACGTGGCAAGACGCTCCTCGGGGCGCGTCTTGCTTGGGCTTCTCTCCTGGAGGCCCTCAGTCAGACCCATTGTTGACATGTGGCAAGACGCTCCTCGGGGCGCGTCTTGCTGGGTCTTCTCTCATGGAGGCACTCAGTCAGACCCAGTGTTGACATGTGGCAAGACGCTCCTCGGGGCGCGTGTTGCTTGGACCTCTCTCCTGGAGGCGCTCAGTCAGACCGAGTAGTGACAAGTGGCAAGACGCTCCTCGGGGCGCGTCTTGCTTGGGCCTCTCCCCTGGAGGCGCTCAATTAGACCCAGTGTTGACATGTGGCAAGACGCTCCTCGGGGCGCTTCTTGCTTGGGCCTCTCTCCTGGAGGCGCTCAGTCAGACCGAGTGCTGACATGTGGCAAGACGCTCCTCGGGGCGCGTCTTGCTGGGGCCTCTCTCCTGGAGGCGCTCAGTCAGACCCAGTGTTGACATGTGTCAAGACGCTCCTCGGGCGTTTCTTGCTTGCGCCTCTCTCCTGGAGGAGCTCAGTCAGACCCAGAGGTGACATGTGGAGAGACGCTCCTCGGGCCTCTCTCCTGGAGGCGCTCAGTCAGACCCAGTGTTGACATGTGGCAAGATGCTCCTCGGGGCGCATCTTGCTTGGGCCTCTCTCCTGGAGGTGCTCAGTCAGACCCAGTGTTGACATGTGGCAAGACGCTCCTCGGGGCGCGTCTTGCTGGGGCTTCTCTCCTGGAGGCCCTCAGTCAGACCCAGTGTTGACATGTGGCAAGACGCTCCTCGGGGCGCGTCTTACTTGGGCCTCTCTCCTGGGGGCCCTCAGTCAGACCCAGTGGTGACACGTGGCAAGACGCTCCTCGGGGCGCATCTTGCTTGGGCCTCTCTCCTGGAGACGCTAAGTCAGACCCAGTGTTGACACGTGGCAAGACGCTCCTCGGGGCGCGTCTTGCTTGGGCCTCTCTCCTGGAGGCGCTCAGTCAGACCCAGTGTTGACATGTGGCAAGACACTCCTCGGGGCGCGTCTTGCTTGGTCCTCTCTCATGGAGGCCCTCTGTCAGACCCAGTGTTGACATGTGTCAAGACGCTCCTCGGGGCGCATCTTGCTTTGGCCTCTCTCCTGGAGGCGCTCAGTCAGACCGAGTGCTGACATGTGGCAAGAAGCTCCTCGGGGCGCGTCTTCCTTGGGCTTCTCTCCTGGAGGCCCTCAGTCAGACCCATTGTTGACATGTGGCAAGACGCTCCTCGGGGCGCGTATTGCTTGGGCCTCTCTCCTGGATGCCCTCTGTCAGACCCAGTGTTGACATGTGGCAAGACTCTCCTCGGGGCGAGTCTTGCTTGGGCTTCTCTCCTGGAGGCCCTCAGTCAGACCCATTGTTGACATGTGGCAAGACGCTCCTCGGGGCTTGTCTTGCTTGGGCCTCTCTCCTGGAGGCGCTCAGTCAGACCGAGTAGTGACATGTGACAAGATGCTCCTCGGGGCGCGTCTTGCTGGGGCTTCTCTCATGGAGGCACTCAGTCAGAACCAGTGTTGACATGTGGAAAGACGCTCCTCGGGGCGCGTGTTGCTTGGACCTCTCTCCTGGAGGCGCTCAGTCAGACCCAGTGTTGACATGTGTCAAGACGCTCCTTGGGCGTTTCTTGCTTGGGCCTCGCTCCTGGAGGCGCTCAGTCAGACCCAGTGTTGACATGTGGCAAGACGCTCCTCGGGGCGCGTCTTGCTGGGGCTTCTCTTATGGAGGCACTCAGTCAGACCCAGTGTTGACATGTGGAAAGACGCTCCTCGGGGAACGTCTTGCTTGGGCCTCTCTCCTGGAGGCGCTCAGTCAGACCCAGAGGAGAAATGTGTCAAGACGCTCCTCGGGGTGCGACTTGCTTGGGCCTCTCCCCTGGAGGCGCTCAGTCAGACCGAGTGCTGACATGTGGCAAGACTCTCCTCGGGGCGCGTCTTGCTTGGGCCTCTCTCCTGGAGGCGCTCAGTCAGACCCAGTGTTGACTTGTGGCAAGACGCTCCTCGGGGTGCGTCTTGCTTGGGCCTCTCTCCTGGAAGCGCTCAGTCAGACCGAGTGCTGACATGTGGCAAGACGCTCCTCGGGGTACGTCTTGCTTGGGCTTCTCTCCTGGAGGCCCTCAGTCAGATCTATTGTTGACATGTGGCAAGACGCTTCTCGGGGCACGTCTTATTTGGGCCTCTCTCCTGGAGGCCCTCAGTCAGACCCAGTGTTGACATGTGGCAAGACGCTCCTCGGGGCGCGTCTTGCTTGGGCCTCTCTCCTGGAGGCGCTCAGTCAGACCAAGTACTGACATGTGGCAAGACGCTCCTCGGGTCGCGTCTTGCTTGGGCCTCTCTCCTGGATGCCTTCTGTCAGACCCAGTGTTGACATGTGGCAAGACTCTCCTCGGGGCGCGTCTTGCTTGGGCTTCTCTCATGGAGGCCCTCAGTCAGACCCAGTGTTGACATGTGTCAAGACGCTCCTCGGGGCGTGTCTTGCTTGGGCCTCTCTCCTGGAGGCGCTCAGTCAGACCCAGTGTTGACATGTGGCAAGACGCTCCTCGGGGCGCTTCTTGCTTGGGCTTCTCTCCTGGAGGCCCTCAGTCAGACCCATTGTTGACATGTGGCAAGACACTCCTCGGGGCGCTTCTTGCTTGGGCCTCTCTCCTGGAGGCGCTCAGTCAGACCGAGTGCTGACATGTGGCAAGACTCTCCTCGGGGCGCGTCTTGCTTGGGCCTCTCTCCTGGAAGCGCTCAGTCAGACCGAGTGCTGACATGTGGCAAGACGCTCCTCGGGGTACGTCTTGCTTGGGCTTCTCTCCTGGAGGCCCTCAGTCAGATCTATTGTTGACATGTGGCAAGACCCTTCTCGGGGCGCGTCTTATTTGGGCCTCTCTCCTGGAGGCCCTCAGTCAGACCCAGTGTTGACATGTGGCAAGACGCTCCTCGGGGCGCGTCTTGCTTGGGCCTCTCTCCTGGAGGCGCTCAGTCAGACCGAGTAGTGACATGTGGCAAGACGCTCCTCGGGGCGCGTCTTGCTTGGGCCTCTCTCCTGGATGCCCTCTGTCAGACCCAGTGTTGACATGTGGCAAGACTCTCCTCGGGGCGCGTCTTGCTTGGGCTTCTCTCATGGAGGCCCTCAGTCAGACCCAGTGTTGACATGTGTCAAGACGCTCCTCGGGGCGTGTCTTGCTTGGGCCTCTCTCCTGGAGGCGCTCAGTCAGACCCAGTGTTGACATGTGGCAAGACGCTCCTCGGGGCGCTTCTTGCTTGGGCTTCTCTCCTGGAGGCCCTCAGTCAGACCCATTGTTGACATGTGGCAAGACACTCCTCGGGGCGCTTCTTGCTTGGGCCTCTCTCCTGGAGGCGCTCAGTCAGACCGAGTGCTGACATGTGGCAAGACTCTCCTCGGGGCGCGTCTTGCTGGGGCCTCTCTCCTGGAGACGCTCAGTCAGACCCAGTGTTGACATGTGTCAAGACGCTCCTCGGGCGTTTCTTGCTTGCGCCTCTCTCCTGGAGGCGCTCAGTCAGACCCAGAGGTGACATGTGGCAAGACGCTCCTCGGGTCTCTCTCCTGGAGGCGCTCAGTCAGACCCAGTGTTGACATGTGGCAAGACGCTCCTCGGGGCGCGTCTTGCTGGGGCTTCTCTCATGGAGGCACTCAGTCAGACCCAGTGTTGACATGTGGCAAGATGCTCCTCGGGGCACGTCTTGCTTCGGCCTCTCTCCTGGAGGCGCTCAGTCAGACCCAGAGGAGACATGTGTCAAGACGCTCCTCGGGGCGCGTCTTGCTTGGGCCTCTCTCCTGGAGGCGCTCAGTCAGACTGAGTGCTGACATGTGGCAAGACGCTCCTCCGGGCGCGTCTTGCTTGGGCCTCTCTCCTGGAGGCGCTCAGTCAGACCCAGTGTTCACATGTGGCAAGACGCTCCTCGGGGCACGTCTTGCTTGGGCCTCTCTCCTGGAGGCGCTCAGTCAGACCCAGTTTTGACATGTGGCAAGACGCTCCTCGGGGCGCGTCTTGCTTGGGCCTCTCTCATGGAGGCCCTCTGTCAGACCCAGTGTTGACATGTGTCAAGACGCTCCTCGGGGTGCGTCTTGCTGGGTCTTCTCTCATGGAGGCACTCAGTCAGACCCAGTGTTGACATGTGGCAAGACGCTCCTCGGGGCGCGTGTTGCTTGGACCTCTCTCCTGGAGGCGCTCAGTCAGACCGAGTAGTGACAAGTGGCAAGACGCTCCTCGGGGCGCGTCTTGCTTGGGCCTCTCCCCTGGAGGCGCTCAATTAGACCCAGTGTTGACATGTGGCAAGACGCTCCTCGGGGCGCTTCTTGCTTGGGCCTCTCTCCTGGAGGCGCTCAGTCAGACCGAGTGCTGACATGTGGCAAGACGCTCCTCGGGGCGCGTTTTGCTGGGGCCTCTCTCCTGGAGGCGCTCAGTCAGACCCAGTGTTGACATGTGTCAAGACGCTCCTCGGGCGTTTCTTGCTTGCGCCTCTCTCCTGGAGGAGCTCAGTCAGACCCAGAGGTGACATGTGGAGAGACGCTCCTCGGGCCTCTCTCCTGGAGGCGCTCAGTCAGACCCAGTGTTGACATGTGGCAAGATGCTCCTCGGGGCACATCTTGCTTGGGCCTCTCTCCTGGAGGTGCTCAGTCAGACCCAGTGTTGACATGTGGCAAGACGCTCCTCGGGGCGCGTCTTGCTGGGGCTTCTCTCCTGGAGGCCCTCAGTCAGACCCAGTGTTGACATGTGGCAAGACGCTCCTCGGGGCGCGTCTTACTTGGGCCTCTCTCCTGGGGGCCCTCAGTCAGACCCAGTGGTGACACGTGGCAAGACGCTCCTCGGGGCGCATCTTGCTTGGGCCTCTCTCCTGGAGACGCTAAGTCAGACCCAGTGTTGACACGTGGCAAGACGCTCCTCGGGGCGCGTCTTGCTTGGGCCTCTCTCCTGGAGGCGCTCAGTCAGACCCAGTGTTGACATGTGGCAAGACACTCCTCGGGGCGCGTCTTGCTTGGTCCTCTCTCATGGAGGCCCTCTGTCAGACCCAGTGTTGACATGTGTCAAGACGCTCCTCGGGGCGCATCTTGCTTTTTTCTCTCTCCTGGAGGCGCTCAGTCAGACCGAGTGCTGACATGTGGCAAGAAGCTCCTCGGGGCGCGTCTTCCTTGGGCTTCTCTCCTGGAGGCCCTCAGTCAGACCCATTGTTGACATGTGGCAAGACGCTCCTCGGGGCGCGTATTGCTTGGGCCTCTCTCCTGGATGCCCTCTGTCAGACCCAGTGTTGACATGTGGCAAGACTCTCCTCGGGGCGAGTCTTGCTTGGGCTTCTCTCCTGGAGGCCCTCAGTCAGACCCATTGTTGACATGTGGCAAGACGCTCCTCGGGGCTTGTCTTGCTTGGGCCTCTCTCCTGGAGGCGCTCAGTCAGACCGAGTAGTGACATGTGACAAGATGCTCCTCGGGGCGCGTCTTGCTGGGGCTTCTCTCATGGAGGCACTCAGTCAGAACCAGTGTTGACATGTGGAAAGACGCTCCTCGGGGCGCGTGTTGCTTGGACCTCTCTCCTGGAGGCGCTCAGTCAGACCCAGTGTTGACATGTGTCAAGACGCTCCTTGGGCGTTTCTTGCTTGGGCCTCGCTCCAGGAGGCGCTCAGTCAGACCCAGTGTTGACATGTGGCAAGACGCTCCTCGGGGCGCGTCTTGCTGGGGCTTCTCTTATGGAGGCACTCAGTCAGACCCAGTGTTGACATGTGGAAAGACGCTCCTCGGGGAACGTCTTGCTTGGGCCTCTCTCCTGGAGGCGCTCAGTCAGACCCAGAGGAGAAATGTGTCAAGACGCTCCTCGGGGTGCGACTTGCTTGGGCCTCTCCCCTGGAGGCGCTCAGTCAGACCGAGTGCTGACATGTGGCAAGACTCTCCTCGGGGCGCGTCTTGCTTGGGCCTCTCTCCTGGAGGCGCTCAGTCAGACCCAGTGTTGACTTGTGGCAAGACACTCCTCGGGGTGCGTCTTGCTTGGGCCTCTCTCCTGGAAGCGCTCAGTCAGACCGAGTGCTGACATGTGGCAAGACGCTCCTTGGGGTACGTCTTGCTTGGGCTTCTCTCCTGGAGGCCCTCAGTCAGATCTATTGTTGACATGTGGCAAGACGCTTCTCGGGGCGCGTCTTATTTGGGCCTCTCTCCTGGAGGCCCTCAGTCAGACCCAGTGTTGACATGTGGCAAGACGCTCCTCGGGGCGCGTCTTGCTTGGGCCTCTCTCCTGGAGGCGCTCAGTCAGACCGAGTAGTGACATGTGGCAAGACCCTCCTCGGGTCGCGTCTTGCTTGGGCCTCTCTCCTGGATGCCTTCTGTCAGACCCAGTGTTGACATGTGGCAAGACTCTCCTCGGGGCGCGTCTTGCTTGGGCTTCTCTCATGGAGGCCCTCAGTCAGACCCAGTGTTGACATGTGTCAAGACGCTCCTCGGGGCGTGTCTTGCTTGGGCCTCTCTCCTGGAGGCGCTCAGTCAGACCCAGTGTTGACATGTGGCAAGACGCTCCTCGGGGCGCTTCTTGCTTGGGCTTCTCTCCTGGAGGCCCTCAGTCAGACCCATTGTTGACATGTGGCAAGACACTCCTCGGGGCGCTTCTTGCTTGGGCCTCTCTCCTGGAGAGGCTCAGTCAGACCGAGTGCTGACATGTGGCAAGACTCTCCTCAGGGCGCGTCTTGCTTGGGCCTCTCTCCTGGAAGCGCTCAGTCAGACCGAGTGCTGACATGTGGAAAGACGCTCCTCGGGGTACGTCTTGCTTGGGCTTCTCTCCTGGAGGCCCTCAGTCAGATCTATTGTTGACATGTGGCAAGACCCTTCTCGGGGCGCGTCTTATTTGGGCCTCTCTCCTGGAGGCCCTCAGTCAGACCCAGTGTTGACATGTGGCAAGACGCTCCTCGGGGCGCGTCTTGCTTGGGCCTCTCTCCTGGAGGCGCTCAGTCAGACCGAGTAGTGACATGTGGCAAGACGCTCCTCGAGGCGCGTCTTGCTTGGGCCTCTCTCCTGGATGCCCTCTGTCAGACCCAGTGTTGACATGTGGCAAGACTCTCCTCGGGGCGCGTCTTGCTTGGGCTTCTCTCATGGAGGCCCTCAGTCAGACCCAGTGTTGACATGTGTCAAGACGCTCCTCGGGGCGTGTCTTGCTTGGGCCTCTCTCCTGGAGGCGCTCAGTCAGACCCAGTGTTGACATGTGGCAAGACGCTCCTCGGGGAGCTTCTTGCTTGGGCTTCTCTCCTGGAGGCCCTCAGTCAGACCCATTGTTGACATGTGGCAAGACACTCCTCGGGGCGCTTCTTGCTTGGGCCTCTCTCCTGGAGGCGCTCAGTCAGACCGAGTGCTGACATGTGGCAAGACTCTCCTCGGGGCGCGTCTTGCTGGGGCCTCTCTCCTTGAGACTCTCAGTCAGACCCAGTGTTGACATGTGTCAAGACGCTCCTCGGGCGTTTCTTGCTTGCGCCTCTCTCCTGGAGGCGCTCAGTCAGACCCAGAGGTGACATGTGGCAAGACGCTCCTCGGGTCTCTCTCCTGGAGGCGCTCAGTCAGACCCAGTGTTGACATGTGGCAAGACGCTCCTCGGGGCGCGTCTTGCTGGGGCTTCTCTCATGGAGGCACTCAGTCAGACCCAGTGTTGACATGTGGCAAGATGCTCCTCGGGGCACGTCTTGCTTCGGCCTCTCTCCTGGAGGCGCTCAGTCAGACCCAGAGGAGACATGTGTCAAGACGCTCCTCGGGGCGCGTCTTGCTTGGGCCTCTCTCCTGGAGGCGCTCAGTCAGACCGAGTGCTGACATGTGGCAAGACGCTCCTCCGGGCGCGTCTTGCTTGGGCCTCTCTCCTGGAGGCGCTCAGTCAGACCCAGTGTTCACATGTGGCAAGACGCTCCTCGGGGCACGTCTTGCTTGGGCCTCTCTCCTGGAGGCGCTCAGTCAGACCCAGTTTTGACATGTGGCAAGACGCTCCTCGGGGCGCGTCTTGCTTGGGCCTCTCTCATGGAGGCCCTCTGTCAGACCCAGTGTTGACATGTGTCAAGACGCTCCTCGGGGCGCATCTTGCTTTGGCCTCTCTCCTGGAGGCGCTCAGTCAGACCGAGTGCTGACATGTGACAAGAAGCTCCTCGGGGCGCGTCTTCCTTGGGCTTCTCTCCTGGAGGCCCTCAGTCAGACCCATTGTTGACATGTGGTAAGACGCTCCTCGGGGCGCGTATTGCTTGGGCCTCTCTCCTGGATGCCCTCTGTCAGACCCAGTGTTGACATGTGGCAAGACTCTCCTCGGGGCGCGTCTTGCTTGGGCTTCTCACATGGAGGCCCTCAGTCAGACCCAGTGTTAACATGTGTCAAGACGCTCCTCGGGGCGTGTCTTGCTTGGGCTTCTCTCCTGGAGGCCCTCAGTCAGACCCATTGTTGACATGTGGCAAGACGCTCCTCGGGGCGCGTCTTGCTTGGGCCTCTCTCCTGGAGGCGCTCAGTCAGACCGAGTAATGACATGTGACAAGACGCTCCTCGGGGCGCGTCTTGCTGGGGCTTCTCTCATGGAGGCACTCAGTCAGACCCAGTGTTGACATGTGGCAAGACGCTCCTCGGGGCGCGTGTTGCTTGGACCTCTCTCCTGGAGGCGCTCAGTCAGACCCAGTGTTGACATGTGTCAAGACGCTCCTCGGGCGTTTCTTGCTTGGGCCTCGCTCCTGGAGGCGCTCAGTCAGACCCAGTGTTGACATGTGGCAAGACGCTCCTCGGGGCGCGTCTTGCTTGGGCCTCTCTCCTGGAGGTGCTCAGTCAGACCCAGTGTTGACATGTGGCAAGACGCTCCTCGGGGCGCGTCTTGCTCGGGCTTCTCTCATGGAGGCACTCAGTCAGACCCAGTGTTGACATGCGGCAAGACGCTCCTTTGGGCACGTCTTGCTTGGGCCTCTCTCCTGGAGGCGCTCAGTAAGACCCATTGTTGACATGTGGCAAGACGCTCCTCGGGGCGCGTCTTGCTTGGGCCTCTCTCCTGGAGGCGCTCAGTCAGACCCAGTGTTGACATGTGGCAAGACGCTCCTCGGGGCGCGTCTTGCTTGGGCCTCTCTCCTGGAGGCGCTCAGTCAGACCGAGTGCTGACATGTGGCAAGACGCTCCTCGGGGCGCATCTTGCTTGGGCTTCTCTCCTGGAGGCCCTCAGTCAGACCCAGTGTTGACATGTGGCAAGACGCTCCTCGGGGCGCGTCTTATTTGGGCCTCTCTCCTGGGGGCCCTCAGTCAGACCCAGTGTTGACATGTGGCAAGACGCTCCTCGGGGCGCGTCTTGCTTGGGCCTCTCTCCTCGAGGCGCTCAGTCAGACCGAGTAGTGACATGTGGCTAGACGCTCCTCGGGGCGCGTCTTGCTTGGACCTCCCTCCTGGAGGCGCTCAGTCAGACCGAGTAGTGACATGTGGCAAGACGCTCCTCGGGGCTTGTCTTGCTTGGACCTCTCTCCTGGAGGCGCTCAGTTAGACCGAGTAGTGACATGTGGCAAGACGCTCCTCGGGGCGGGTCTTGCTTGGGCCTCTCTCCTGGAGGCGCTCAGTCAGACCGAGTGCTGACATAAGGCAAGATGCTCCTCGCGGCGCATCTTGCTATGGCCTCTCTCCTGGAGGAGCTCAGTCAGACCCAGTGGTGACACGTGGCAAGACGATCCTCGTGGCGCATCTTGCTTGGGCCTCTCTCCTGGAGGCGCTAAGTCAGACCCAGTGTTGACACGTGGCAAGACGCTCCTCGGGGCGCGTCTTGCTTGGGCCTCTCTCCTGGAGGCGCTCAGTAAGACCCAGTGTTGACATGTGGCAAGATGCTCCTCGGGGCGCGTCTTGCTTGGGCCTCTCTCCTGGAGGAGCTCAGTCAGACCCATTGGTGACACGTGGCAAGACGATCCTCGGGGCGCATCTTGCTTGGGCCTCTCTCCTGGAGGCGCTCAGTCAGACCCAGTGTTGACATGTGGCAAGACACTCCTCGGGGCGCGTCTTGCTTGGGCCTCTCTCATGGAGGCCCTCTGTCAGACCCAGTGGTGACACGTTGCAAGACGCTCCTCGGGGCGCGTCTTGCTTGGGCCTCTCTCCTGGAGGCGCTCAGTCAGACCCAGTGTTGACATGTGGCAAGACACTCCTCGGGGCGCGTCTTGCTTGGGCCTCTCTCATGGAGGCCCTCTGTCAGACCCAGTGTTGACATGTGTCAAGACGCTCCTCGGGGCACATCTTGCTTTGGCCTCTCTCCTGGAGGCGCTCAGTCAGACCGAGTGCTGACATGTGGCAAGAAGCTCCTCGGGGCGCGTCTTCCTTGGGCTTCTCTCCTGGAGGCCCTCAGTCAGACCCATTGTTGACATGTGGCAAGACGCTCCTCGGGGCGCGCATTGCTTGGGCCTCTCTCCTGGATGCCCTCTGTCAGACCCAGTGTTGACATGTGGCAAGACTCTCCTCGGGGCGCGTCTTGCTTGGGCTTCTCACATGGAGGCCCTCAGTCAGACCCAGTGTTAACATGTGTCAAGACGCTCCTCGGGGCGTGTCTTGCTTGGGCCTCTCTCCTGGAGGCGCTCAGTCAGACCCAGTGTTGACATGTGGCAAGACGCTCCTCTGGGCGCGTCTTGCTTGGGCCTCTCTCCTGGAAGCGCTCAGTCAGACCGAGTGCTGACATGTGTCAAGATGCTCCTCGGGGTACGTCTTGCTTGGGCTTCTCTCCTGGAGGCCCTCAGGCAGACCCATTGTTGACATGTGGCAAGACGCTTCTCGGGGCGCGTCTTATTTGGGCCTCTCTCCTGGAGGCCCTCAGTCAGACCCAGTGTTGACATGTGGCAAGACGCTCCTCGGGGCGCGTCTTGCTTGGGCCTCTCTCCTGGAGGCGCTCAGTCAGACCGAGTAGTGACATGTGGCAAGACGCTCCTCGGGGCGCGTCTTGCTTGGACCTCTCTCCTGGAGGCGCTCAGTTAGACCGAGTAGTGACATGTTTCAAGACGCTCCTCGGGGCGCGTCTTGCTTTGGCTTCTCTCCTGGAGGCCCTCAGTCAGACCCATTGTTGACATGTGGCAAGACGCTCCTCAGGGTGCGTCTTGCTTGGGCCTCTCTCCTGGAGGCGCTCAGACAGACCCAGTGTTGACACGTGGCAAGACGCTCCTCGGGGCGCGTCTTGCTTGGGCCTCTCTCCTGGAGGCGCTCAGTCAGACCCAGTGTTGGCATGTGGCAAGACACTCCTCGGGGCGCGTCTTGGTTGGGCCTCTCTCCTGGAGGCGCTCATTCAGACCCAGTGGTGACATGTGGCAAGACGCTCCTCAGGGCGCGTATTGCTTGGGCCTCTCTCCTGAATGCCCTCTGTCAGACCGAGTGTTGACATGTGGCAAGACTCTCCTCGGGGCGCGTCTTGCTTGGGCTTCTCTCATGGAGGCCCTCAGTCCGACCCAGTGTTGACATGTGTCAAATCGCTCCTCGGGGCGTGTCTTGCTTGGGCTTCTCTCCTGGAGGCCCTCAGTCAGACCCATTGTTGACATGTGGCAAGACGCTCCTCGGGGCACGTCTTGCTTGGACCTCCCTCCTGGAGGCGCTCAGTCAGACCGAGTAGTGACATTTTGCAAGACGCTCGTCGGGGAGCGTCTTGCTTGGACCTCTCTCCTGGAGGCGCTCAGTTAGACCGAGTAGTGACATGTGGCAAGATGCTCCTCGGGGCGCGTCTTGCTTGGGCCTCTCTCCTGGAGGCGCTCAGTCAGACCGAGTGCTGACATAAGGCAAGACGCTCCTCGGGGCGCGTCTTGCTTGGGCCTCTCTCCTGGAGGCGCTCAGTCAGACACAGTGTTGACATGTGGCAAGACACTCCTCGGGGCGCGTCTTGCTTGGGCTTCTCTCCTGGAGGCCCTCAGTCAGACCCATTGTTGACATGTGGCAAGACGCTGCTCGGGGTGCGTCTTGCTTGGGCCTCTCTCCTGGAGGCGCTCAGTCAGACCGAGTGCTGACATAAGGCAAGACGCTCCTCGGGGCGCGTCTTGCTGGGGCCTCTCTCCTGGAGGCGCTCAGTCAGACCCAGTGCTGCTATGTGGCAAGACGCTCCTCGGGGCGCGTCTTGCTTGGGCCTCTCTCCTGGATGCGCTCAGTCAGACTGAGTAGTGACATGTGGCCTGACGCTCCTCGGGGCACGTCTTGCTTGGGCCTCTCTCCTGGAGGCGCTCAGTCAGACCCAGTGGTGACATGTGGCATGACACTCCTCGGGGCGCGTCTTGCTTGGGCCTCTCTCGTGGAGGCCCTCTGTCAGACCCAGTGTTGACATGTGTCAAGACGCTCCTCGGGGCGCGTCTTGCTTGGGCTTCTCTCCTGGAGGCCCTCAGTCAGACCCATTGTTGACATGTGGCAAGACGCTCCTCGGGGCGCGTCTTGCTTGGGCCTCTCTCCTGGAGGCGCTCAGTCAGATCCAGAGGTGACATGTGGCAAGACGCTCCTCGGGGCGCGTCTTGCTTGGGCCTTTCTCCTGGAGGTCCTCTGTCAGACCCAGTGTTGACATGTGGCAAGACGCTCCTCCGGGCGCATCTTGCTTGGGCCTCTCTCCTGGAGGCCCTCAGTCAGACCCATTGTTGACATGTGGCAAGACGCTCCTCGGGGCGCGTCTTGCTTGGGCCTCTCTCCTGGAGGCGCTCAGTCAGACCAAGTGTTGAAATGTGGCAAGACGCTCCTCGGGGCGCGTCTTGCTTGGGCCTCCCTCCTGGAGGCGCTCAGTCAGACCCAGTGGTGACACGTGGAAAGACGCTCCTCAGGGTGCGTCTTGCTTGGGCCTCTCTCCTGGAGGCGCTCAGACAGACCCAGTGTTGACACGTGGCAAGACGCTCCTCGGGGCGCGTCTTGCTTGGGCCTCTCTCCTGGAGGCGCTCAGTCAGACCCATTGTTGACATGTGGCAAGACGCTCCTCGGGGCGCGTCTTGCTTGGGCCTCTCTCCTGGAGGCGCTCAGTCAGACCCAGTGTTGACATGTGGCAAGACGCTCCTCGGGGCGCGTCTTGCTTGGGCCTCCCTCCTGGAGGCGCTCAGTCAGACCCAGTGGTGACACGTGGAAAGACCCTCCTCAGGGTGCGTCTTGCTTGGGCCTCTCTCCTGGAGGCGCTCAGACAGACCCAGTGTTGACACGTGGCAAGACGCTCCTCGGGGCGCGTCTTGCTTGGGCCTCTCTCCTGGAGGCGCTCAGTCAGACCCAGTGTTGGCATGTGGCAAGACACTCCTCGGGGCGCGTCTTGGTTGGGCCTCTCTCCTGGAGGCGCTAATTCAGACCCAGTGGTGACATGTGGCAAGACGCTCCTCAGGGCGCGTATTGCTTGGGCCTCTCTCCTGAATGCCCTCTGTCAGACCGAGTGTTGACATGTGGCAAGACTCTCCTCGGGGCGCGTCTTGCTTGGGCTTCTCTCATGGAGGCCCTCAGTCCGACCCAGTGTTGACATGTGTCAAGACGCTCCTCGGGGCGTGTCTTGCTTGGGCTTCTCTCCTGGAGGCCCTCAGTCAGACCCATTGTTGACATGTGGCAAGACGCTCCTCGGGGCACGTCTTGCTTGGACCTCCCTCCTGGAGGCGCTCAGTCAGACCGAGTAGTGACATTTTGCAAGACGCTCGTCGGGGCGCGTCTTGCTTGGACCTCTCTCCTGGAGGCGCTCAGTTAGACCGAGTAGTGACATGTGGCAAGACGCTCCTCGGGGCGCGTCTTGCTTGGGCCTCTCTCCTGGAGGCGCTCAGTCAGACCGAGTGCTGACATGTGGCAAGACACTCCTCGGGGCGCGTCTTGCTTGGGCTTCTCTCCTGGAGGCCCTCAGTCAGACCCATTGTTGACATGTGGCAAGACGCTGCTCGGGGTGCGTCTTGCTTGGGCCTCTCTCCTGGAGGCGCTCAGTCAGACCGAGTGCTGACATAAGGCAAGACGCTCCTCGGGGCGCATCTTGCTGGGGCCTCTCTCCTGGAGGCGCTCAGTCAGACCCAGTGCTGCTATGTGGCAAGACGCTCCTCGGGGCGCGTCTTGCTTGGGCCTCTCTCCTGGATGCGCTCAGTCAGACTGAGTAGTGACATGTGGCCTGACGCTCCTCGGGGCACGTCTTGCTTGGGCCTCTCTCCTGGAGGCGCTCAGTCAGACCCAGTGGTGACATGTGGCATGACACTCCTCGGGGCGCGTCTTGCTTGGGCCTCTCTCGTGGAGGCCCTCTGTCAGACCCAGTGTTGACATGTGTCAAGACGCTCCTCGGGGCGCGTCTTGCTTGGGCTTCTCTCCTGGAGGCCCTCAGTCAGACCCATTGTTGACATGTGGCAAGACGCTCCTCGGGGCGCGTCTTGCTTGGGCCTCTCTCCTGGAGGCGCTCAGTCAGATCCAGAGGTGACATGTGGCAAGACGCTCCTCGGGGCGCGTCTTGCTTGGGCCTTTCTCCTGGAGGTCCTCTGTCAGACCCAGTGTTGACATGTGGCAAGACGCTCCTCCGGGCGCATCTTGCTTGGGCCTCTCTCCTGGAGGCCCTCAGTCAGACCCATTGTTGACATGTGGCAAGACGCTCCTCGGGGCGCGTCTTGCTTGGGCCTCTCTCCTGGAGGCGCTCAATCAGACCAAGTGTTGAAATGTGGCAAGACGCTCCTCGGGGCGCGTCTTGCTTGGGCCTCCCTCCTGGAGGCGCTCAGTCAGACCCAGTGGTGACACGTGGAAAGACGCTCCTCAGGGTGCGTCTTGCTTGGGCCTCTCTCCTGGAGGCGCTCAGACAGACCCAGTGTTGACACGTGGCAAGACGCTCCTCGGGGCGCGTCTTGCTTGGGCCTCTCTCCTGGAGGCGCTCAGTCAGACCCATTGTTGACATGTGGCAAGACGCTCCTCGGGGCGCGTCTTGCTTGGGCCTCTCTCCTGGAGGCGCTCAGTCAGACCCAGTGTTGACATGTGGCAAGACGCTCCTCGGGGCGCGTCTTGCTTGGATCTCCCTCCTGGAGGCGCTCAGTCAGACCCAGTGGTGACACGTGGAAAGACCCTCCTCAGGGTGCGTCTTGCTTGGGCCTCTCTCCTGGAGGCGCTCAGACAGACCCAGTGTTGACACGTGGCAAAACGCTCCTCGGGGCGCGTCTTGCTTGGGCCTCTCTCCTGGAGGCGCTCAGTCAGACCCAGTGTTGGCATGTGGCAAGACACTCCTCGGGGCGCGTCTTGGTTGGGCCTCTCTCCTGGAGGCGCTAATTCAGACCCAGTGGTGACATGTGGCAAGACGCTCCTCAGGGCGCGTATTGCTTGGGCCTCTCTCCTGAATGCCCTCTGTCAGACCGAGTGTTGACATGTGGCAAGACTCTCCTCGGGGCGCGTCTTGCTTGGGCTTCTCTCATGGAGGCCCTCAGTCCGACCCAGTGTTGACATGTGTCAAGACGCTCCTCGGGGCGTGTCTTGCTTGGGCTTCTCTCCTGGAGGCCCTCAGTCAGACCCATTGTTGACATGTGGCAAGACGCTCCTCGGGGCACGTCTTGCTTGGACCTCCCTCCTGGAGGCGCTCAGTCAGACCGAGTAGTGACATTTTGCAAGACGCTCGTCGGGGCGCGTCTTGCTTGGACCTCTCTCCTGGAGGCGCTCAGTTAGACCGAGTAGTGACATGTGGCAAGACGCTCCTCGGGGCGCGTCTTGCTTGGGCCTCTCTCCTGGAGGCGCTCAGTCAGACCGAGTGCTGACATAAGGCAAGACGCTCCTCGGGGCGCGTCTTGCTTGGGCCTCTCTCCTGGAGGCGCTCAGTCAGACACAGTGTTGACATGTGGCAAGACACTCCTCGGGGCGCGTCTTGCTTGGGCTTCTCTCATGGAGGCCCTCAGTAAGACCCATTGTTGACATGTGGCAAGACGCTCCTCGGGGCGCGTCTTGCTTGGGCCTCCCTCCTGGAGGCGCTCATTCAGACCCAGTGGTGACACGTGGAAAGACGCTCCTCAGGGTGCGTCTTGCTTGGGCCTCTCTCCTGGAGGCGCTCAGACAGACCCAGTGTTGACACGTGGCAAGACGCTCCTCGGGGCGCGTCTTGCTTGGGCCTCTCTCCTGGAGGCGCTCAGTCAGACCCAGTGTTGGCATGTGGCAAGACACTCCTCGGGGCGCGTCTTGGTTGGGCCTCTCTCCTGGAGGCGCTCATTCAGACCCAGTGGTGACATGTGGCAAGACGCTCCTCAGGGCGCGTATTGTTTGGGCCTCTCTCCTGAATGCCCTCTGTCAGACCGAGTGTTGACATGTGGCAAGACTCTCCTCGGGGCGCGTCTTGCTTGGGCTTCTCTCATGGAGGCCCTCAGTCCGACCCAGTGTTGACATGTGTCAAGACGCTCCTCGGGGCGTGTCTTGCTTGGGCTTCTCTCCTGGAGGCCCTCAGTTTAACCCCTTGTTGACATGTGGCAAGACGCTCCTCGGGGCACGTCTTGCTTGGACCTCCCTCCTGGAGGCGCTTAGTCAGACCGAGTAGTGACATTTTGCAAGACGCTCGTCGGGGCGCGTCTTGCTTGGACCTCTCTCCTGGAGGCGCTCAGTTAGACCGAGTAGTGACATGTGGCAAGACGCTCCTCGGGGCACATCTTGCTTGGGCCTCTCTCCTGGAGGTGCTCAGTCAGACCCAGTGTTGACATGTGGCAAGACGCTCCTCGGGGCGCATCTTGCTGGGGCTTCTCTCCTGGAGGCCCTCAGTCAGACCCAGTGTTGACATGTGGCAAGACGCTCCTCGGGGCGCGTCTTACTTGGGCCTCTCTCCTGGGGGCCCTCAGTCAGACCCAGTGGTGACACGTGGCAAGACGCTCCTCGGGGCGCATCTTGCTTGGGCCTCTCTCCTGGAGACGCTAAGTCAGACCCAGTGTTGACACGTGGCAAGACGCTCCTCGGGGCGCGTCTTGCTTGCGCCTCTCTCCTGGAGGAGCTCAGTCAGACCCAGAGGTGACATGTGGAGAGACGCTCCTCGGGCCTCTCTCCTGGAGGCGCTCAGTCAGACCCAGTGTTGACATATGGCAAGATGCTCCTCGGGGCGCATCTTGCTTGGGCCTCTCTCCTGGAGGTGCTCAGTCAGACCCAGTGTTGACATGTGGCAAGACGCTCCTCGGGGCGCGTCTTACTTGGGCCTCTCTCCTGGGGGCCCTCAGTCAGACCCAGTGGTGACACGTGGCAAGACGCTCCTCGGGGCGCATCTTGCTTGGGCCTCTCTCCTGGAGACGCTAAGTCAGACCCAGTGTTGACACGTGGCAAGACGCTCCTCGGGGCGCGTCTTGCTTGGGCTTCTCTCCTGGAGGCCCTCAGTCAGACCCATTGTTGACATGTGGCAAGACGCTCCTCGGGGCGCGTCTTGCTGGGTCTTCTCTCATGGAGGCACTCAGTCAGACCCAGTGTTGACATGTGGCAAGACGCTCCTCGGGGCGCGTGTTGCTTGGACCTCTCTCCTGGAGGCGCTCAGTCAGACCGAGTAGTGACAAGTGGCAAGACGCTCCTCGGGGCGCGTCTTGCTTGGGCCTCTCCCCTGGAGGTGCTCAATTAGACCCAGTGTTGACATGTGGCAAGACACTCCTCGGGGCGCTTCTTGCTTGGGCCTCTCTCCTGGAGGCGCTCAGTCAGACCGAGTGCTGACATGTGGCAAGACGCTCCTCGGGGCGCATCTTGCTTGGGCCTCTCTCCTGGAGGTGCTCAGTCAGACCCAGTGTTGACATGTGGCAAGACGCTCCTCGGGGCGCATCTTGCTGGGGCTTCTCTCCTGGAGGCCCTCAGTCAGACCCAGTGTTGACATGTGGCAAGACGCTCCTCGGGGCGCGTCTTACTTGGGCCTCTCTCCTGGGGGCCCTCAGTCAGACCCAGTGGTGACACGTGGCAAGACGCTCCTCGGGGCGCATCTTGCTTGGGCCTCTCTCCTGGAGACGCTAAGTCAGACCCAGTGTTGACACGTGGCAAGACGCTCCTCGGGGCGCGTCTTGCTTGGGCTTCTCTCATGGAGGCCCTCAGTCAGACCCATTGTTGACATGTGGCAAGACGCTCCTCGGGGCGCGTCTTGCTGGGTCTTCTCTCATGGAGGCACTCAGTCAGACCCAGTGTTGACATGTGGCAAGACGCTCCTCGGGGCGCGTGTTGCTTGGACCTCTCTCCTGGAGGCGCTCAGTCAGACCGAGTAGTGACAAGTGGCAAGACGCTCCTCGGGGCGCGTCTTGCTTGGGCCTCTCTCCTGGAGGCGCTCAGTCAGACCCAGTGTTGACATGTGTCAAGACGCTCCTCGGGCGTTTCTTGCTTACGCCTCTCTCCTGGAGGAGCTCAGTCAGACCCAGAGGTGACATGTGGAGAGACGCTCCTCGGGCCTCTCTCCTGGAGGCGCTCAGTCAGACCCAGTGTTGACATGTGGCAAGATGCTCCTCGGGGCGCATCTTGCTTGGGCCTCTCTCCTGGAGGTGCTCAGTCAGACCCAGTGTTGACATGTAACAAGACGCTCCTCGGGGCGCGTCTTACTTGGGCCTCTCTCCTGGGGGCCCTCAGTCAGACCCAGTGGTGACACGTGGCAAGACGCTCCTCGGGGCGCATCTTGCTTGGGCCTCTCTCCTGGAGACGCTAAGTCAGACCCAGTGTTGACACGTGGCAAGACGCTCCTCGGGGCGCGTCTTGCTTGGGCTTCTCTCCTGGAGGCCCTCAGTCAGACCCATTGTTGACATGTGGCAAGACGCTCCTCGGGGCGCGTCTTGCTGGGTCTTCTCTCATGGAGGCACTCAGTCAGACCCAGTGTTGACATGTGGCAAGACGCTCCTCGGGGCGCGTGTTGCTTGGACCTCTCTCCTGGAGGCGCTCAGTCAGACCGAGTAGTGACAAGTGGCAAGAAGCTCCTCGGGGCGCGTCTTGCTTGGGCCTCTCCCCTGGAGGCGCTCAATTAGACCCAGTGTTGACATGTGGCAAGACGCTCCTCGGGGCGCTTCTTGCTTGGGCCTCTCTCCTGGAGGCGCTCAGTCAGACCGAGTGCTGACATGTGGCAAGACGCTCCTCGGGGCGCGTCTTGCTGGGGCCTCTCTCCTGGAGGCGCTCAGTCAGACCCAGTGTTGACATGTGTCAAGACGCTCCTCGGGCGTTTCTTGCTTGCGCCTCTCTCCTGGAGGAGCTCAGTCAGACCCAGAGGTGACATGTGGAGAGACGCTCCTCGGGCCTCTCTCCTGGAGGCGCTCAGTCAGACCCAGTGTTGACATGTGGCAAGATGCTCCTCGGGGCGCATCTTGCTTGGGCCTCTCTCCTGGAGGTGCTCAGTCAGACCCAGTGTTGACATGTGGCAAGACGCTCCTCGGGGCGCGTCTTGCTGGGGCTTCTCTCCTGGAGGCCCTCAGTCAGACCCAGTGTTGACATGTGGCAAGACGCTCCTCGGGGCGCGTCTTACTTGGGCCTCTCTCCTGGGGGCCCTCAGTCAGACCCAGTGGTGACACGTGGCAAGACGCTCCTCGGGGCGCATCTTGCTTGGGCCTCTCTCCTGGAGACGCTAAGTCAGACCCAGTGTTGACACGTGGCAAGACGCTCCTCGGGGCGCGTCTTGCTTGGGCCTCTCTCCTGGAGGCGCTCAGTCAGACCCAGTGTTGACATGTGGCAAGACACTCCTCGGGGCGCGTCTTGCTTGGTCCTCTCTCATGGAGGCCCTCTGTCAGACCCAGTGTTGACATGTGTCAAGACGCTCCTCGGGGCGCATCTTGCTTTGGCCTCTCTCCTGGAGGCGCTCAGTCAGACCGAGTGCTGACATGTGGCAAGAAGCTCCTCGGGGCGCGTCTTCCTTGGGCTTCTCTCCTGGAGGCCCTCAGTCAGACCCATTGTTGACATGTGGCAAGACGCTCCTCGGGGCGCGTATTGCTTGGGCCTCTCTCCTGGATGCCCTCTGTCAGACCCAGTGTTGACATGTGGCAAGACTCTCCTCGGGGCGAGTCTTGCTTGGGCTTCTCTCCTGGAGGCCCTCAGTCAGACCCATTGTTGACATGTGGCAAGACGCTCCTCGGGGCTTGTCTTGCTTGGGCCTCTCTCCTGGAGGCGCTCAGTCAGACCGAGTAGTGACATGTGACAAGATGCTCCTCGGGGCGCGTCTTGCTGGGGCTTCTCTCATGGAGGCACTCAGTCAGAACCAGTGTTGACATGTGGAAAGACGCTCCTCGGGGCGCGTGTTGCTTGGCCCTCTCTCCTGGAGGCGCTCAGTCAGACCCAGTGTTGACATGTGTCAAGACGCTCCTTGGGCGTTTCTTGCTTGGGCCTCGCTCCTGGAGGCGCTCAGTCAGACCCAGTGTTGACATGTGGCAAGACGCTCCTCGGGGCGCGTCTTGCTGGGGTTTCTCTTATGGAGGCACTCAGTCAGACCCAGTGTTGACATGTGGAAAGACGCTCCTCGGGGAACGTCTTGCTTGGGCCTCTCTCCTGGAGGCGCTCAGTCAGACCCAGAGGAGAAATGTGTCAAGACGCTCCTCGGGGTGCGACTTGCTTGGGCCTCTCCCCTGGAGGCGCTCAGTCAGACCGAGTGCTGACATGTGGCAAGACTCTCCTCGGGGCGCGTCTTGCTTGGGCCTCTCTCCTGGAGGCGCTCAGTCAGACCCAGTGTTGACTTGTGGCAAGACGCTCCTCGGGGTGCGTCTTGCTTGGGCCTCTCTCCTGGAAGCGCTCAGTCAGACCGAGTGCTGACATGTGGCAAGACGCTCCTCGGGGTACGTCTTGCTTGGGCTTCTCTCCTGGAGGCCCTCAGTCAGATCTATTGTTGACATGTGGCAAGACGCTTCTCGGGGCGCGTCTTATTTGGGCCTCTCTCCTGGAGGCCCTCAGTCAGACCCAGTGTTGACATGTGGCAAGACGCTCCTCGGGGCGCGTCTTGCTTGGGCCTCTCTCCTGGAGGCGCTCAGTCAGACCGAGTAGTGACATGTGGCAAGACGCTCCTCGGGTCGCGTCTTGCTTGGGCCTCTCTCCTGGATGCCTTCTGTCAGACCCAGTGTTGACATGTGGCAAGACGCTCCTCGGGGCGTGTCTTGCTTGGGCCTCTCTCCTGGAGGCGCTCAGTCAGACCCAGTGTTGACATGTGGCAAGACGCTCCTCGGGGCGCTTCTTGCTTGGGCTTCTCTCCTGGAGGCCCTCAGTCAGACCCATTGTTGACATGTGGCAAGACACTCCTCGGGGCGCTTCTTGCTTGGGCCTCTCTCCTGGAGGCGCTCAGTCAGACCGAGTGCTGACATGTGGCAAGACTCTCCTCGGGGCGCATCTTGCTTGGGCCTCTCTCCTGGAGACGCTAAGTCAGACCCAGTGTTGACACGTGGCAAGACGCTCCTCGGGGCGCGTCTTGCTTGGGCTTCTCTCATGGAGGCCCTCAGTCAGACCCATTGTTGACATGTGGCAAGACGCTCCTCGGGGCGCGTCTTGCTGGGTCTTCTCTCATGGAGGCACTCAGTCAGACCCAGTGTTGACATGTGGCAAGACGCTCCTCGGGGCGCGTGTTGCTTGGACCTCTCTCCTGGAGGCGCTCAGTCAGACCGAGTAGTGACAAGTGGCAAGACGCTCCTCGGGGCGCGTCTTGCTTGGGCCTCTCCCCTGGAGGCGCTCAATTAGACCCAGTGTTGACATGTGGCAAGACGCTCCTCGGGGCGCTTCTTGCTTGGGCCTCTCTCCTGGAGGCGCTCAGTCAGACCGAGTGCTGACATGTGGCAAGACGCTCCTCGGGGCGCGTCTTGCTGGGGCCTCTCTCCTGGAGGCGCTCAGTCAGACCCAGTGTTGACATGTGTCAAGACGCTCCTCGGGCGTTTCTTGCTTGCGCCTCTCTCCTGGAGGAGCTCAGTCAGACCCAGAGGTGACATGTGGAGAGACGCTCCTCGGGCCTCTCTCCTGGAGGCGCTCAGTCAGACCCAGTGTTGACATGTGGCAAGATGCTCCTCGGGGCGCATCTTGCTTGGGCCTCTCTCCTGGAGGTGCTCAGTCAGACCCAGTGTTGACATGTAACAAGACGCTCCTCGGGGCGCGTCTTACTTGGGCCTCTCTCCTGGGGGCCCTCAGTCAGACCCAGTGGTGACACGTGGCAAGACGCTCCTCGGGGCGCATCTTGCTTGGGCCTCTCTCCTGGAGACGCTAAGTCAGACCCAGTGTTGACACGTGGCAAGACGCTCCTCGGGGCGCGTCTTGCTTGGGCTTCTCTCCTGGAGGCCCTCAGTCAGACCCATTGTTGACATGTGGCAAGACCCTCCTCGGGGCGCGTCTTGCTGGGTCTTCTCTCATGGAGGCACTCAGTCAGACCCAGTGTTGACATGTGGCAAGACGCTCCTCGGGGCGCGTGTTGCTTGGACCTCTCTCCTGGAGGCGCTCAGTCAGACCGAGTAGTGACAAGTGGCAAGACGCTCCTCGGGGCGCGTCTTGCTTGGGCCTCTCCCCTGGAGGCGCTCAATTAGACCCAGTGTTGACATGTGGCAAGACGCTCCTCGGGGCGCTTCTTGCTTGGGCCTCTCTCCTGGAGGCGCTCAGTCAGACCGAGTGCTGACATGTGGCAAGACGCTCCTCGGGGCGCGTCTTGCTGGGGCCTCTCTCCTGGAGGCGCTCAGTCAGACCCAGTGTTGACATGTGTCAGACGCTCCTCGGGCGTTTCTTGCTTGCGCCTCTCTCCTGGAGGAGCTCAGTCAGACCCAGAGGTGACATGTGGAGAGACGCTCCTCGGGCCTCTCTCCTGGAGGCGCTCAGTCAGACCCAGTGTTGACATGTGGCAAGATGCTCCTCGGGGCGCATCTTGCTTGGGCCTCTCTCCTGGAGGTGCTCAGTCAGACCCAGTGTTGACATGTGGCAAGACGCTCCTCGGGGCGCGTCTTGCTGGGGCTTCTCTCCTGGAGGCGCTCAATTAGACCCAGTGTTGACATGTGGCAAGACGCTCCTCGGGGCGCTTCTTGCTTGGGCCTCTCTCCTGGAGGCGCTCAGTCAGACCGAGTGCTGACATGTGGCAAGACGCTCCTCGGGGCGCGTCTTGCTGGGGCCTCTCTCCTGGAGGCGCTCAGTCAGACCCAGTGTTGACATGTGTCAAGACGCTCCTCGGGCGTTTCTTGCTTGCGCCTCTCTCCTGGAGGAGCTCAGTCAGACCCAGAGGTGACATGTGGAGAGACGCTCCTCGGGCCTCTCTCCTGGAGGCGCTCAGTCAGACCCAGTGTTGACATGTGGCAAGATGCTCCTCGGGGCGCATCTTGCTTGGGCCTCTCTCCTGGAGGTGCTCAGTCAGACCCAGTGTTGACATGTAACAAGACGCTCCTCGGGGCGCGTCTTACTTGGGCCTCTCTCCTGGGGGCCCTCAGTCAGACCCAGTGGTGACACGTGGCAAGACGCTCCTCGGGGCGCATCTTGCTTGGGCCTCTCTCCTGGAGACGCTAAGTCAGACCCAGTGTTGACACGTGGCAAGACGCTCCTCGGGGCGCGTCTTGCTTGGGCTTCTCTCCTGGAGGCCCTCAGTCAGACCCATTGTTGACATGTGGCAAGACGCTCCTCGGGGCGCGTCTTGCTGGGTCTTCTCTCATGGAGGCACTCAGTCAGACCCAGTGTTGACATGTGGCAAGACGCTCCTCGGGGCGCGTGTTGCTTGGACCTCTCTCCTGGAGGCGCTCAGTCAGACCGAGTAGTGACAAGTGGCAAGACGCTCCTCGGGGCGCGTCTTGCTTGGGCCTCTCCCCTGGAGGCGCTCAATTAGACCCAGTGTTGACATGTGGCAAGACGCTCCTCGGGGCGCTTCTTGCTTGGGCCTCTCTCCTGGAGGCGCTCAGTCAGACCGAGTGCTGACATGTGGCAAGACGCTCCTCGGGGCGCATCTTGCTGGGGCCTCTCTCCTGGAGGCGCTCAGTCAGACCCAGTGTTGACATGTGTCAAGACGCTCCTCGGGCGTTTCTTGCTTGCGCCTCTCTCCTGGAGGAGCTCAGTCAGACCCAGAGGTGACATGTGGAGAGACGCTCCTCGGGCCTCTCTCCTGGAGGCGCTCAGTCAGACCCAGTGTTGACATGTGGCAAGATGCTCCTCGGGGCGCATCTTGCTTGGGCCTCTCTCCTGGAGGTGCTCAGTCAGACCCAGTGTTGACATGTGGCAAGACGCTCCTCGGGGCGCGTCTTGCTGGGGCTTCTCTCCTGGAGGCCCTCAGTCAGACCCAGTGTTGACATGTGGCAAGACGCTCCTCGGGGCGCGTCTTACTTGGGCCTCTCTCCTGGGGGCCCTCAGTCAGACCCAGTGGTGACACGTGGCAAGACGCTCCTCGGGGCGCATCTTGCTTGGGCCTCTCTCCTGGAGACGCTAAGTCAGACCCAGTGTTGACACGTGGCAAGACGCTCCTCGGGGCGCGTCTTGCTTGGGCCTCTCTCCTGGAGGCGCTCAGTCAGACCCAGTGTTGACATGTGTCAAGACGCTCCTCGGGGCGCATCTTGCTTTGGCCTCTCTCCTGGAGGCCCTCAGTCAGACCCATTGTTGACATGTGGCAAGACGCTCCTCGGGGCGCGTATTGCTTGGGCCTCTCTCCTGGATGCCCTCTGTCAGACCCAGTGTTGACATGTGGCAAGACTCTCCTCGGGGCGAGTCTTGCTTGGGCTTCTCTCCTGGAGGCCCTCAGTCAGACCCATTGTTGACATGTGGCAAGACGCTCCTCGGGGCTTGTCTTGCTTGGGCCTCTCTCCTGGAGGCGCTCAGTCAGACCGAGTAGTGACATGTGACAAGATGCTCCTCGGGGCGCGTCTTGCTGGGGCTTCTCTCATGGAGGCACTCAGTCAGAACCAGTGTTGACATGTGGAAAGACGCTCCTCGGGGCGCGTGTTGCTTGGACCTCTCTCCTGGAGGCGCTCAGTCAGACCCAGTGTTGACATGTGTCAAGACGCTCCTTGGGCGTTTCTTGCTTGGGCCTCGCTCCTGGAGGCGCTCAGTCAGACCCAGTGTTGACATGTGGCAAGACGCTCCTCGGGGCGCGTCTTGCTGGGGTTTCTCTTATGGAGGCACTCAGTCAGACCCAGTGTTGACATGTGGAAAGACGCTCCTCGGGGAACGTCTTGCTTGGGCCTCTCTCCTGGAGGCGCTCAGTCAGACCCAGAGGAGAAATGTGTCAAGACGCTCCTCGGGGTGCGACTTGCTTGGGCCTCTCCCCTGGAGGCGCTCAGTCAGACCGAGTGCTGACATGTGGCAAGACTCTCCTCGGGGCGCGTCTTGCTTGGGCCTCTCTCCTGGAGGCGCTCTGTCAGACCCAGTGTTGACTTGTGGCAAGACGCTCCTCGGGGTGCGTCTTGCTTGGGCCTCTCTCCTGGAAGCGCTCAGTCAGACCGAGTGCTGACATGTGGCAAGACGCTCCTCGGGGTACGTCTTGCTTGGGCTTCTCTCCTGGAGGCCCTCAGTCAGATCTATTGTTGACATGTGGCAAGACGCTTCTCGGGGCGCGTCTTATTTGGGCCTCTCTCCTGGAGGCCCTCAGTCAGACCCAGTGTTGACATGTGGCAAGACGCTCCTCGGGGCGCGTCTTGCTTGGGCCTCTCTCCTGGAGGCGCTCAGTCAGACCGAGTAGTGACATGTGGCAAGACGCTCCTCGGGTCGCGTCTTGCTTGGGCCTCTCTCCTGGATGCCTTCTGTCAGACCCAGTGTTGACATGTGGCAAGACTCTCCTCGGGGCGCGTCTTGCTTGGGTTTCTCTCATGGAGGCCCTCAGTCAGACCCAGTGTTGACATGTGTCAAGACGCTCCTCGGGGCTTGTCTTGCTTGGGCCTCTCTCCTGGAGGCGCTCAGTCAGACCCAGTGTTGACATGTGGCAAGACGCTCCTCGGGGCGCTTCTTGCTTGGGCTTCTCTCCTGGAGGCCCTCAGTCAGACCCATTGTTGACATGTGGCAAGACACTCCTCGGGGCGCTTCTTGCTTGGGCCTCTCTCCTGGAGGCGCTCAGTCAGACCGAGTGCTGACATGTGGCAAGACTCTCCTCGGGGCGCATCTTGCTTGGGCCTCTCTCCTGGAGACGCTAAGTCAGACCCAGTGTTGACACGTGGCAAGACGCTCCTCGGGGCGCGTCTTGCTTGGGCTTCTCTCATGGAGGCCCTCAGTCAGACCCATTGTTGACATGTGGCAAGACGCTCCTCGGGGCGCGTCTTGCTGGGTCTTCTCTCATGGAGGCACTCAGTCAGACCCAGTGTTGACATGTGGCAAGACGCTCCTCGGGGCGCGTGTTGCTTGGACCTCTCTCCTGGAGGCGCTCAGTCAGACCGAGTAGTGACAAGTGGCAAGACGCTCCTCGGGGCGCGTCTTGCTTGGGCCTCTCCCCTGGAGGCGCTCAATTAGACCCAGTGTTGACATGTGGCAAGACGCTCCTCGGGGCGCTTCTTGCTTGGGCCTCTCTCCTGGAGGCGCTCAGTCAGACCGAGTGCTGACATGTGGCAAGACGCTCCTCGGGGCGCGTCTTGCTGGGGCCTCTCTCCTGGAGGCGCTCAGTCAGACCCAGTGTTGACATGTGTCAAGACGCTCCTCGGGCGTTTCTTGCTTGCGCCTCTCTCCTGGAGGAGCTCAGTCAGACCCAGAGGTGACATGTGGAGAGACGCTCCTCGGGCCTCTCTCCTGGAGGCGCTCAGTCAGACCCAGTGTTGACATGTGGCAAGATGCTCCTCGGGGCGCATCTTGCTTGGGCCTCTCTCCTGGAGGTGCTCAGTCAGACCCAGTGTTGACATGTAACAAGACGCTCCTCGGGGCGCGTCTTACTTGGGCCTCTCTCCTGGAGACGCTAAGTCAGACCCAGTGTTGACACGTGGCAAGACGCTCCTCGGGGCGCGTCTTGCTTGGGCTTCTCTCCTGGAGGCCCTCAGTCAGACCCATTGTTGACATGTGGCAAGACGCTCCTCGGGGCGCGTCTTGCTGGGTCTTCTCTCATGGAGGCACTCAGTCAGACCCAGTGTTGACATGTGGCAAGACGCTCCTCGGGGCGCGTGTTGCTTGGACCTCTCTCCTGGAGGCGCTCAGTCAGACCGAGTAGTGACAAGTGGCAAGACGCTCCTCGGGGCACGTCTTGCTTGGGCCTCTCCCCTGGAGGCGCTCAATTAGACCCAGTGTTGACATGTGTCAAGACGCTCCTCGGGCGTTTCTTGCTTGCGCCTCTCTCCTGGAGGAGCTCAGTCAGACCCAGAGGTGACATGTGGAGAGACGCTCCTCGGGCCTCTCTCCTGGAGGCGCTCAGTCAGACCCAGTGTTGACATGTGGCAAGATGCTCCTCGGGGCGCATCTTGCTTGGGCCTCTCTCCTGGAGGTGCTCAGTCAGACCCAGTGTTGACATGTGGCAAGACGCTCCTCGGGGCGCGTCTTGCTGGGGCTTCTCTCCTGGAGGCCCTCAGTCAGACCCAGTGTTGACATGTGGCAAGACGCTCCTCGGGGCGCGTCTTACTTGGGCCTCTCTCCTGGGGGCCCTCAGTCAGACCCAGTGGTGACACGTGGCAAGACGCTCCTCGGGGCGCATCTTGCTTGGGCCTCTCTCCTGGAGACGCTAAGTCAGACCCAGTGTTGACACGTGGCAAGACGCTCCTCGGGGCGCGTCTTGCTTGGGCCTCTCTCCGGGAGGCGCTCAGTCAGACCCAGTGTTGACATGTGGCAAGACACTCCTCGGGGCGCGTCTTGCTTGGTCCTCTCTCATGGAGGCCCTCTGTCAGACCCAGTGTTGACATGTGTCAAGACGCTCCTCGGGGCGCATCTTGCTTTGGCCTCTCTCCTGGAGGCGCTCAGTCAGACCGAGTGCTGACATGTGGCAAGAAGCTCCTCGGGGCGCGTCTTCCTTGGGCTTCTCTCCTGGAGGCCCTCAGTCAGACCCATTGTTGACATGTGGCAAGACGCTCCTCGGGGCGCGTATTGCTTGGGCCTCTCTCCTGGATGCCCTCTGTCAGACCCAGTGTTGACATGTGGCAAGACTCTCCTCGGGGCGAGTCTTGCTTGGGCTTCTCTCCTGGAGGCCCTCAGTCAGACCCATTGTTGACATGTGGCAAGACGCTCCTTGGGGCTTGTCTTGCTTGGGCCTCTCTCCTGGAGGCGCTCAGTCAGACCGAGTAGTGACATGTGACAAGATGCTCCTCGGGGCGCGTCTTGCTGGGGCTTCTCTCATGGAGGCACTCAGTCAGAACCAGTGTTGACATGTGGAAAGACGCTCCTCGGGGCGCGTGTTGCTTGGACCTCTCTCCTGGAGGCGCTCAGTCAGACCCAGTGTTGACATGTGTCAAGACGCTCCTTGGGCGTTTCTTGCTTGGGCCTCGCTCCTGGAGGCGCTCAGTCAGACCCAGTGTTGACATGTGGCAAGACGCTCCTCGGGGCGCGTCTTGCTGGGGCTTCTCTTATGGAGGCACTCAGTCAGACCCAGTGTTGACATGTGGAAAGACGCTCCTCGGGGAACGTGTTGCTTGGGCCTCTCTCCTGGAGGCGCTCAGTCAGACCCAGAGGAGAAATGTGTCAAGACGCTCCTCGGGGTGCGACTTGCTTGGGCCTCTCCCCTGGAGGCGCTCAGTCAGACCGAGTGCTGACATGTGGCAAGACTCTCCTCGGGGCGCGTCTTGCTTGGGCCTCTCTCCTGGAGGCGCTCAGTCAGACCCAGTGTTGACTTGTGGCAAGACGCTCCTCGGGGTGCGTCTTGCTTGGGCCTCTCTCCTGGAAGCGCTCAGTCAGACCGAGTGCTGACATGTGGCAAGACGCTCCTCGGGGTACGTCTTGCTTGGGCTTCTCTCCTGGAGGCCCTCAGTCAGATCTATTGTTGAAATGTGGCAAGACGCTTCTCGGGGCGCGTCTTATTTGGGCCTCTCTCCTGGAGGCCCTCAGTCAGACCCAGTGTTGACATGTGGCAAGACGCTCCTCGGGGCGCGTCTTGCTTGGGCCTCTCTCCTGGAGGCGCTCAGTCAGACCGAGTAGTGACATGTGGCAAGACGCTCCTCGGGTCGCGTCTTGCTTGGGCCTCTCTCCTGGATGCCTTCTGTCAGACCCAGTGTTGACATGTGGCAAGACTCTCCTCGGGGCGCGTCTTGCTTGGGCTTCTCTCATGGAGGCCCTCAGTCAGACCCAGTGTTGACATGTGTCAAGACGCTCCTCGGGGCGTGTCTTGCTTGGGCCTCTCTCCTGGAGGCACTCAGTCAGAACCAGTGTTGACATGTGGAAAGACGCTCCTCGGGGCGCGTGTTGCTTGGACCTCTCTCCTGGAGGCGCTCAGTCAGACCGAGTAGTGACATGTGGCAAGACGCTCCTCGGGGCGCGTCTTGCTTGGACCTCTCTCCTGGAGGCGCTCAGTTAGACCGAGTAGTGACATGTTTCAAGACGCTCCTCGGGGCGCGTCTTGCTTTGGCTTCTCTCCTGGAGGCCCTCAGTCAGACCCATTGTTGACATGTGGCAAGACGCTCCTCAGGGTGCGTCTTGCTTGGGCCTCTCTCCTGGAGGCGCTCAGACAGACCCAGTGTTGACACGTGGCAAGACGCTCCTCGGGGCGCGTCTTGCTTGGGCCTCTCTCCTGGAGGCGCTCAGTCAGACCCAGTGTTGGCATGTGGCAAGACACTCCTCGGGGCGCGTCTTGGTTGGGCCTCTCTCCTGGAGGCGCTCATTCAGACCCAGTGGTGACATGTGGCAAGACGCTCCTCAGGGCGCGTATTGCTTGGGCCTCTCTCCTGAATGCCCTCTGTCAGACCGAGTGTTGACATGTGGCAAGACTCTCCTCGGGGCGCGTCTTGCTTGGGCCTCTCTCCTGGAGGCGCTCAGTCAGACCCAGTGTTGGCATGTGGCAAGACACTCCTCGGGGCGCGTCTTGGTTGGGCCTCTCTCCTGGAGGCGCTCATTCAGACCCAGTGGTGACACGTGGCAAGACGCTCCTCGGGGCGCGTCTTGCTTGGGCCTCTCTCCTGGAGGCGCTCAGTCAGACCCAGTGTTGGCATGTGGCAAGACACTCCTCGGGGCGCGTCTTGGTTGGGCCTCTCTCCTGGAGGCGCTCATTCAGACCCAGTGGTGACATGTGGCAAGACGCTCCTCAGGGCGCGTATTGCTTGGGCCTCTCTCCTGAATGCCCTCTGTCAGACCGAGTGTTGACATGTGGCAAGACTCTCCTCGGGGCGCGTCTTGCTTGGGCTTCTCTCATGGAGGCCCTCAGTCCGACCCAGTGTTGACATGTGTCAAGACGCTCCTCGGGGCGTGTCTTGCTTGGGCTTCTCTCCTGGAGGCCCTCAGTCAGACCCATTGTTGACATGTGGCAAGACGCTCCTCGGGGCACGTCTTGCTTGGACCTCCCTCCTGGAGGCGCTCAGTCAGACCAAGTAGTGACATTTTGCAAGACGCTCGTCGGGGAGCGTCTTGCTTGGACCTCTCTCCTGGAGGCGCTCAGTTAGACCGAGTAGTGACATGTGGCAAGATGCTCCTCGGGGCGCGTCTTGCTTGGGCCTCTCTCCTGGAGGCGCTCAGTCAGACCGAGTGCTGACATAAGGCAAGACGCTCCTCGGGGCGCGTCTTGCTTGGGCCTCTCTCCTGGAGGCGCTCAGTCAGACACAGTGTTGACATGTGGCAAGACACTCCTCGGGGCGCGTCTTGCTTGGGCTTCTCTCCTGGAGGCCCTCAGTCAGACCCATTGTTGACATGTGGCAAGACGCTGCTCGGGGTGCGTCTTGCTTGGGCCTCTCTCCTGGAGGCGCTCAGTCAGACCGAGTGCTGACATAAGGCAAGACGCTCCTCGGGGCGCGTCTTGCTGGGGCCTCTCTCCTGGAGGCGCTCAGTCAGACCCAGTGCTGCTATGTGGCAAGACGCTCCTCGGGGCGCGTCTTGCTTGGGCCTCTCTCCTGGATGCGCTCAGTCAGACTGAGTAGTGACATGTGGCCTGACGCTCCTCGGGGCACGTCTTGCTTGGGCCTCTCTCCTGGAGGCGCTCAGTCAGACCCAGTGGTGACATGTGGCATGACACTCCTCGGGGCGCGTCTTGCTTGGGCCTCTCTCGTGGAGGCCCTCTGTCAGACCCAGTGTTGACATGTGTCAAGACGCTCCTCGGGGCGCGTCTTGCTTGGGCTTCTCTCCTGGAGGCCCTCAGTCAGACCCATTGTTGACATGTGGCAAGACGCTCCTCGGGGCGCGTCTTGCTTGGGCCTCTCTCCTGGAGGCGCTCAGTCAGATCCAGAGGTGACATGTGGCAAGACGCTCCTCGGGGCGCGTCTTGCTTGGGCCTTTCTCCTGGAGGTCCTCTGTCAGACCCAGTGTTGACATGTGGCAAGACGCTCCTCCGGGCGCATCTTGCTTGGGCCTCTCTCCTGGAGGCCCTCAGTCAGACCCATTGTTGACATGTGGCAAGACGCTCCTCGGGGCGCGTCTTGCTTGGGCCTCTCTCCTGGAGGCGCTCAGTCAGACCAAGTGTTGAAATGTGGCAAGACGCTCCTTGGGGCGCGTCTTGCTTGGGCCTCCCTCCTGGAGGCGCTCAGTCAGACCCAGTGGTGACACGTGGAAAGACGCTCCTCAGGGTGCGTCTTGCTTGGGCCTCTCTCCTGGAGGCGCTCAGACAGACCCAGTGTTGACACGTGGCAAGACGCTCCTCGGGGCGCGTCTTGCTTGGGCCTCTCTCCTGGAGGCGCTCAGTCAGACCCATTGTTGACATGTGGCAAGACGCTCCTCGGGGCGCGTCTTGCTTGGGCCTCTCTCCTGGAGGCGCTCAGTCAGACCCAGTGTTGACATGTGGCAAGACGCTCCTCGGGGCGCGTCTTGCTTGGGCCTCCCTCCTGGAGGCGCTCAGTCAGACCCAGTGGTGACACGTGGAAAGACCCTCCTCAGGGTGCGTCTTGCTTGGGCCTCTCTCCTGGAGGCGCTCAGACAGACCCAGTGTTGACACGTGGCAAGACGCTCCTCGGGGCGCGTCTTGCTTGGGCCTCTCTCCTGGAGGCGCTCAGTCAGACCCAGTGTTGGCATGTGGCAAGACACTCCTCGGGGCGCGTCTTGGTTGGGCCTCTCTCCTGGAGGCGCTAATTCAGACCCAGTGGTGACATGTGGCAAGACGCTCCTCAGGGCGCGTATTGCTTGGGCCTCTCTCCTGAATGCCCTCTGTCAGACCGAGTGTTGACATGTGGCAAGACTCTCCTCGGGGCGCGTCTTGCTTGGGCTTCTCTCATGGAGGCCCTCAGTCTGACCCAGTGTTGACATGTGTCAAGACGCTCCTCGGGGCGTGTCTTGCTTGGGCTTCTCTCCTGGAGGCCCTCAGTCAGACCCATTGTTGACATGTGGCAAGACGCTCCTCGGGGCACGTCTTGCTTGGACCTCCCTCCTGGAGGCGCTCAGTCAGACCGAGTAGTGACATTTTGCAAGACGCTCGTCGGGGCGCGTCTTGCTTGGACCTCTCTCCTGGAGGCGCTCAGTTAGACCGAGTAGTGACATGTGGCAAGACGCTCCTCGGGGCGCGTCTTGCTTGGGCCTCTCTCCTGGAGGCGCTCAGTCAGACCGAGTGCTGACATAAGGCAAGACGCTCCTCGGGGCGCGTCTTGCTTGGGCCTCTCTCCTGGAGGCGCTCAGTCAGACACAGTGTTGACATGTGGCAAGACACTCCTCGGGGCGCGTCTTGCTTGGGCTTCTCTCATGGAGGCCCTCAGTAAGACCCATTGTTGACATGTGGCAAGACGCTCCTCGGGGCGCGTCTTGCTTGGGCCTCTCTCCTGGAGGCGCTCAGTCAGACCCAGTGTTGACATGTGGCAAGACGCGCCTCGGGGCGCGTCTTGCTTGGGCCTCCCTCCTGGAGGCGCTCATTCAGACCCAGTGGTGACACGTGGAAAGACGCTCCTCAGGGTGCGTCTTGCTTGGGCCTCTCTCCTGGAGGCGCTCAGACAGACCCAGTGTTGACACGTGGCAAGACGCTCCTCGGGGCGCGTCTTGCTTGGGCCTCTCTCCTGGAGGCGCTCAGTCAGACCCAGTGTTGGCATGTGGCAAGACACTCCTCGGGGCGCGTCTTGGTTGGGCCTCTCTCCTGGAGGCGCTCATTCAGACCCAGTGGTGACATGTGGCAAGACGCTCCTCAGGGCGCGTATTGTTTGGGCCTCTCTCCTGAATGCCCTCTGTCAGACCGAGTGTTGACATGTGGCAAGACTCTCCTCGGGGCGCGTCTTGCTTGGGCTTCTCTCATGGAGGCCCTCAGTCCGACCCAGTGTTGACATGTGTCAAGACGCTCCTCGGGGCGTGTCTTGCTTGGGCTTCTCTCCTGGAGGCCCTCAGTTTAACCCCTTGTTGACATGTGGCAAGACGCTCCTCGGGGCACGTCTTGCTTGGACCTCCCTCCTGGAGGCGCTTAGTCAGACCGAGTAGTGACATTTTGCAAGACGCTCGTCGGGGCGCGTCTTGCTTGGACCTCTCTCCTGGAGGCGCTCAGTTAGACCGAGTAGTGACATGTGGCAAGACGCTCCTCGGGGCGCATCTTGCTTGGGCCTCTCTCCTGGAGGTGCTCAGTCAGACCCAGTGTTGACATGTGGCAAGACGCTCCTCGGGGCGCATCTTGCTGGGGCTTCTCTCCTGGAGGCCCTCAGTCAGACCCAGTGTTGACATGTGGCAAGACGCTCCTCGGGGCGCGTCTTACTTGGGCCTCTCTCCTGGGGGCCCTCAGTCAGACCCAGTGGTGACACGTGGCAAGACGCTCCTCGGGGCGCATCTTGCTTGGGCCTCTCTCCTGGAGACGCTAAGTCAGACCCAGTGTTGACACGTGGCAAGACGCTCCTCGGGGCGCGTCTTGCTTGCGCCTCTCTCCTGGAGGAGCTCAGTCAGACCCAGAGGTGACATGTGGAGAGACACTCCTCGGGCCTCTCTCCTGGAGGCGCTCAGTCAGACCCAGTGTTGACATATGGCAAGATGCTCCTCGGGGCGCATCTTGCTTGGGCCTCTCTCCTGGAGGTGCTCAGTCAGACCCAGTGTTGACATGTGGCAAGACGCTCCTCGGGGCGCGTCTTACTTGGGCCTCTCTCCTGGGGGCCCTCAGTCAGACCCAGTGGTGACACGTGGCAAGACGCTCCTCGGGGCGCATCTTGCTTGGGCCTCTCTCCTGGAGACGCTAAGTCAGACCCAGTGTTGACACGTGGCAAGACGCTCCTCGGGGCGCGTCTTGCTTGGGCTTCTCTCCTGGAGGCCCTCAGTCAGACCCATTGTTGACATGTGGCAAGACGCTCCTCGGGGCGCGTCTTGCTGGGTCTTCTCTCATGGAGGCACTCAGTCAGACCCAGTGTTGACATGTGGCAAGACGCTCCTCGGGGCGCGTGTTGCTTGGACCTCTCTCCTGGAGGCGCTCAGTCAGACCGAGTAGTGACAAGTGGCAAGACGCTCCTCGGGGCGCGTCTTGCTTGGGCCTCTCCCCTGGAGGTGCTCAATTAGACCCAGTGTTGACATGTGGCAAGACACTCCTCGGGGCGCTTCTTGCTTGGGCCTCTCTCCTGGAGGCGCTCAGTCAGACCGAGTGCTGACATGTGGCAAGACGCTCCTCGGGGCGCATCTTGCTTGGGCCTCTCTCCTGGAGGTGCTCAGTCAGACCCAGTGTTGACATGTGGCAAGACGCTCCTCGGGGCGCATCTTGCTGGGGCTTCTCTCCTGGAGGCCCTCAGTCAGACCCAGTGTTGACATGTGGCAAGACGCTCCTCGGGGCGCGTCTTACTTGGGCCTCTCTCCTGGGGGCCCTCAGTCAGACCCAGTGGTGACACGTGGCAAGACGCTCCTCGGGGCGCATCTTGCTTGGGCCTCTCTCCTGGAGACGCTAAGTCAGACCCAGTGTTGACACGTGGCAAGACGCTCCTCGGGGCGCGTCTTGCTTGGGCTTCTCTCATGGAGGCCCTCAGTCAGACCCATTGTTGACATGTGGCAAGACGCTCCTCGGGGCGCGTCTTGCTGGGTCTTCTCTCATGGAGGCACTCAGTCAGACCCAGTGTTGACATGTGGCAAGACGCTCCTCGGGGCGCGTGTTGCTTGGACCTCTCTCCTGGAGGCGCTCAGTCAGACCGAGTAGTGACAAGTGGCAAGACGCTCCTCGGGGCGCGTCTTGCTTGGGCCTCTCTCCTGGAGGCGCTCAGTCAGACCCAGTGTTGACATGTGTCAAGACGCTCCTCGGGCGTTTCTTGCTTGCGCCTCTCTCCTGGAGGAGCTCAGTCAGACCCAGAGGTGACATGTGGAGAGACGCTCCTCGGGCCTCTCTCCTGGAGGCGCTCAGTCAGACCCAGTGTTGACATGTGGCAAGATGCTCCTCGGGGCGCATCTTGCTTGGGCCTCTCTCCTGGAGGTGCTCAGTCAGACCCAGTGTTGACATGTAACAAGACGCTCCTCGGGGCGCGTCTTACTTGGGCCTCTCTCCTGGGGGCCCTCAGTCAGACCCAGTGGTGACACGTGGCAAGACGCTCCTCGGGGCGCATCTTGCTTGGGCCTCTCTCCTGGAGACGCTAAGTCAGACCCAGTGTTGACACGTGGCAAGACGCTCCTCGGGGCGCGTCTTGCTTGGGCTTCTCTCCTGGAGGCCCTCAGTCAGACCCATTGTTGACATGTGGCAAGACGCTCCTCGGGGCGCGTCTTGCTGGGTCTTCTCTCATGGAGGCACTCAGTCAGACCCAGTGTTGACATGTGGCAAGACGCTCCTCGGGGCGCGTGTTGCTTGGACCTCTCTCCTGGAGGCGCTCAGTCAGACCGAGTAGTGACAAGTGGCAAGACGCTCCTCGGGGCGCGTCTTGCTTGGGCCTCTCCCCTGGAGGCGCTCAATTAGACCCAGTGTTGACATGTGGCAAGACGCTCCTCGGGGCGCTTCTTGCTTGGGCCTCTCTCCTGGAGGCGCTCAGTCAGACCGAGTGCTGACATGTGGCAAGACGCTCCTCGGGGCGCGTCTTGCTGGGGCCTCTCTCCTGGAGGCGCTCTGTCAGACCCAGTGTTGACATGTGTCAAGACGCTCCTCGGGCGTTTCTTGCTTGCGCCTCTCTCCTGGAGGAGCTCAGTCAGACCCAGAGGTGACATGTGGAGAGACGCTCCTCGGGCCTCTCTCCTGGAGGCGCTCAGTCAGACCCAGTGTTGACATGTGGCAAGATGCTCCTCGGGGCGCATCTTGCTTGGGCCTCTCTCCTGGAGGTGCTCAGTCAGACCCAGTGTTGACATGTGGCAAGACGCTCCTCGGGGCGCGTCTTGCTGGGGCTTCTCTCCTGGAGGCCCTCAGTCAGACCCAGTGTTGACATGTGGCAAGACGCTCCTCGGGGCGCGTCTTACTTGGGCCTCTCTCCTGGGGGCCCTCAGTCAGACCCAGTGGTGACACGTGGCAAGACGCTCCTCGGGGCGCATCTTGCTTGGGCCTCTCTCCTGGAGACGCTAAGTCAGACCCAGTGTTGACACGTGGCAAGACGCTCCTCGGGGCGCGTCTTGCTTGGGCCTCTCTCCTGGAGGCGCTCAGTCAGACCCAGTGTTGACATGTGGCAAGACACTCCTCGGGGCGCGTCTTGCTTGGTCCTCTCTCATGGAGGCCCTCTGTCAGACCCAGTGTTGACATGTGTCAAGACGCTCCTCGGGGCGCATCTTGCTTTGGCCTCTCTCCTGGAGGCGCTCAGTCAGACCGAGTGCTGACATGTGGCAAGAAGCTCCTCGGGGCGCGTCTTCCTTGGGCTTCTCTCCTGGAGGCCCTCAGTCAGACCCATTGTTGACATGTGGCAAGACGCTCCTCGGGGCGCGTATTGCTTGGGCCTCTCTCCTGGATGCCCTCTGTCAGACCCAGTGTTGACATGTGGCAAGACTCTCCTCGGGGCGAGTCTTGCTTGGGCTTCTCTCCTGGAGGCCCTCAGTCAGACCCATTGTTGACATGTGGCAAGACGCTCCTCGGGGCTTGTCTTGCTTGGGCCTCTCTCCTGGAGGCGCTCAGTCAGACCGAGTAGTGACATGTGACAAGATGCTCCTCGGGGCGCGTCTTGCTGGGGCTTCTCTCATGGAGGCACTCAGTCAGAACCAGTGTTGACATGTGGAAAGACGCTCCTCGGGGCGCGTGTTGCTTGGCCCTCTCTCCTGGAGGCGCTCAGTCAGACCCAGTGTTGACATGTGTCAAGACGCTCCTTGGGCGTTTCTTGCTTGGGCCTCGCTCCTGGAGGCGCTCAGTCAGACCCAGTGTTGACATGTGGCAAGACGCTCCTCGGGGCGCGTCTTGCTGGGGTTTCTCTTATGGAGGCACTCAGTCAGACCCAGTGTTGACATGTGGAAAGACGCTCCTTGGGGAACGTCTTGCTTGGGCCTCTCTCCTGGAGGCGCTCAGTCAGACCCAGAGGAGAAATGTGTCAAGACGCTCCTCGGGGTGCGACTTGCTTGGGCCTCTCCCCTGGAGGCGCTCAGTCAGACCGAGTGCTGACATGTGGCAAGACTCTCCTCGGGGCGCGTCTTGCTTGGGCCTCTCTCCTGGAGGCGCTCAGTCAGACCCAGTGTTGACTTGTGGCAAGACGCTCCTCGGGGTGCGTCTTGCTTGGGCCTCTCTCCTGGAAGCGCTCAGTCAGACCGAGTGCTGACATGTGGCAAGACGCTCCTCGGGGTACGTCTTGCTTGGGCTTCTCTCCTGGAGGCCCTCAGTCAGATCTATTGTTGACATGTGGCAAGACGCTTCTCGGGGCGCGTCTTATTTGGGCCTCTCTCCTGGAGGCCCTCAGTCAGACCCAGTGTTGACATGTGGCAAGACGCTCCTCGGGGCGCGTCTTGCTTGGGCCTCTCTCCTGGAGGCGCTCAGTCAGACCGAGTAGTGACATGTGGCAAGACGCTCCTCGGGTCGCGTCTTGCTTGGGCCTCTCTCCTGGATGCCTTCTGTCAGACCCAGTGTTGACATGTGGCAAGACGCTCCTCGGGGCGTGTCTTGCTTGGGCCTCTCTCCTGGAGGCGCTCAGTCAGACCCAGTGTTGACATGTGGCAAGACGCTCCTCGGGGCGCTTCTTGCTTGGGCTTCTCTCCTGGAGGCCCTCAGTCAGACCCATTGTTGACATGTGGCAAGACACTCCTCGGGGCGCTTCTTGCTTGGGCCTCTCTCCTGGAGGCGCTCAGTCAGACCGAGTGCTGACATGTGGCAAGACTCTCCTCGGGGCGCATCTTGCTTGGGCCTCTCTCCTGGAGACGCTAAGTCAGACCCAGTGTTGACACGTGGCAAGACGCTCCTCGGGGCGCGTCTTGCTTGGGCTTCTCTCATGGAGGCCCTCAGTCAGACCCATTGTTGACATGTGGCAAGACGCTCCTCGGGGCGCGTCTTGCTGGGTCTTCTCTCATGGAGGCACTCAGTCAGACCCAGTGTTGACATGTGGCAAGACGCTCCTCGGGGCGCGTGTTGCTTGGACCTCTCTCCTGGAGGCGCTCAGTCAGACCGAGTAGTGACAAGTGGCAAGACGCTCCTCGGGGCGCGTCTTGCTTGGGCCTCTCCCCTGGAGGCGCTCAATTAGACCCAGTGTTGACATGTGGCAAGACGCTCCTCGGGGCGCTTCTTGCTTGGGCCTCTCTCCTGGAGGCGCTCAGTCAGACCGAGTGCTGACATGTGGCAAGACGCTCCTCGGGGCGCGTCTTGCTGGGGCCTCTCTCCTGGAGGCGCTCAGTCAGACCCAGTGTTGACATGTGTCAAGACGCTCCTCGGGCGTTTCTTGCTTGCGCCTCTCTCCTGGAGGAGCTCAGTCAGACCCAGAGGTGACATGTGGAGAGACGCTCCTCGGGCCTCTCTCCTGGAGGCGCTCAGTCAGACCCAGTGTTGACATGTGGCAAGATGCTCCTCGGGGCGCATCTTGCTTGGGCCTCTCTCCTGGAGGTGCTCAGTCAGACCCAGTGTTGACATGTAACAAGACGCTCCTCGGGGTGCGTCTTACTTGGGCCTCTCTCCTGGGGGCCCTCAGTCAGACCCAGTGGTGACACGTGGCAAGACGCTCCTCGGGGCGCATCTTGCTTGGGCCTCTCTCCTGGAGACGCTAAGTCAGACCCAGTGTTGACACGTGGCAAGACGCTCCTCGGGGCGCGTCTTGCTTGGGCTTCTCTCCTGGAGGCCCTCAGTCAGACCCATTGTTGACATGTGGCAAGACCCTCCTCGGGGCGCGTCTTGCTGGGTCTTCTCTCATGGAGGCACTCAGTCAGACCCAGTGTTGACATGTGGCAAGACGCTCCTCGGGGCGCGTGTTGCTTGGACCTCTCTCCTGGAGGCGCTCAGTCAGACCGAGTAGTGACAAGTGGCAAGACGCTCCTCGGGGCGCGTCTTGCTTGGGCCTCTCCCCTGGAGGCGCTCAATTAGACCCAGTGTTGACATGTGGCAAGACGCTCCTCGGGGCGCTTCTTGCTTGGGCCTCTCTCCTGGAGGCGCTCAGTCAGACCGAGTGCTGACATGTGGCAAGACGCTCCTCGGGGCGCGTCTTGCTGGGGCCTCTCTCCTGGAGGCGCTCAGTCAGACCCAGTGTTGACATGTGTCAAGACGCTCCTCGGGCGTTTCTTGCTTGCGCCTCTCTCCTGGAGGAGCTCAGTCAGACCCAGAGGTGACATGTGGAGAGACGCTCCTCGGGCCTCTCTCCTGGAGGCGCTCAGTCAGACCCAGTGTTGACATGTGGCAAGATGCTCCTCGGGGCGCATCTTGCTTGGGCCTCTCTCCTGGAGGTGCTCAGTCAGACCCAGTGTTGACATGTGGCAAGACGCTCCTCGGGGCGCGTCTTGCTGGGGCTTCTCTCCTGGAGGCGCTCAATTAGACCCAGTGTTGACATGTGGCAAGACGCTCCTCGGGGCGCTTCTTGCTTGGGCCTCTCTCCTGGAGGCGCTCAGTCAGACCGAGTGCTGACATGTGGCAAGACGCTCCTCGGGGCGCGTCTTGCTGGGGCCTCTCTCCTGGAGGCGCTCAGTCAGACCCAGTGTTGACATGTGTCAAGACGCTCCTCGGGCGTTTCTTGCTTGCGCCTCTCTCCTGGAGGAGCTCAGTCAGACCCAGAGGTGACATGTGGAGAGACGCTCCTCGGGCCTCTCTCCTGGAGGCGCTCAGTCAGACCCAGTGTTGACATGTGGCAAGATGCTCCTCGGGGCGCATCTTGCTTGGGCCTCTCTCCTGGAGGTGCTCAGTCAGACCCAGTGTTGACATGTAACAAGACGCTCCTCGGGGCGCGTCTTACTTGGGCCTCTCTCCTGGGGGCCCTCAGTCAGACCCAGTGGTGACACGTGGCAAGACGCTCCTCGGGGCGCATCTTGCTTGGGCCTCTCTCCTGGAGACGCTAAGTCAGACCCAGTGTTGACACGTGGCAAGACGCTCCTCGGGGCGCGTCTTGCTTGGGCTTCTCTCCTGGAGGCCCTCAGTCAGACCCATTGTTGACATGTGGCAAGACGCTCCTCGGGGCGCGTCTTGCTGGGTCTTCTCTCATGGAGGCACTCAGTCAGACCCAGTGTTGACATGTGGCAAGACGCTCCTCGGGGCGCGTGTTGCTTGGACCTCTCTCCTGGAGGCGCTCAGTCAGACCGAGTAGTGACAAGTGGCAAGACGCTCCTCGGGGCGCGTCTTGCTTGGGCCTCTCCCCTGGAGGCGCTCAATTAGACCCAGTGTTGACATGTGGCAAGACGCTCCTCGGGGCGCTTCTTGCTTGGGCCTCTCTCCTGGAGGCGCTCAGTCAGACCGAGTGCTGACATGTGGCAAGACGCTCCTCGGGGCGCATCTTGCTGGGGCCTCTCTCCTGGAGGCGCTCAGTCAGACCCAGTGTTGACATGTGTCAAGACGCTCCTCGGGCGTTTCTTGCTTGCGCCTCTCTCCTGGAGGAGCTCAGTCAGACCCAGAGGTGACATGTGGAGAGACGCTCCTCGGGCCTCTCTCCTGGAGGCGCTCAGTCAGACCCAGTGTTGACATGTGGCAAGACGCTCCTCGGGGCGCGTCTTGCTGGGGCTTCTCTCCTGGAGGCCCTCAGTCAGACCCAGTGTTGACATGTGGCAAGACGCTCCTCGGGGCGCGTCTTACTTGGGCCTCTCTCCTGGGGGCCCTCAGTCAGACCCAGTGGTGACACGTGGCAAGACGCTCCTCGGGGCGCATCTTGCTTGGGCCTCTCTCCTGGAGACGCTAAGTCAGACCCAGTGTTGACACGTGGCAAGACGCTCCTCGGGGCGCGTCTTGCTTGGGCCTCTCTCCTGGAGGCGCTCAGTCAGACCCAGTGTTGACATGTGTCAAGACGCTCCTCGGGGCGCATCTTGCTTTGGCCTCTCTCCTGGAGGCGCTCAGTCAGACCGAGTGCTGACATTTGGCAAGAAGCTCCTCGGGGCGCGTCTTCCTTGGGCTTCTCTCCTGGAGGCCCTCAGTCAGACCCATTGTTGACATGTGGCAAGACGCTCCTCGGGGCGCGTATTGCTTGGGCCTCTCTCCTGGATGCCCTCTGTCAGACCCAGTGTTGACATGTGGCAAGACTCTCCTCGGGGCGAGTCTTGCTTGGGCTTCTCTCCTGGAGGCCCTCAGTCAGACCCATTGTTGACATGTGGCAAGACGCTCCTCGGGGCTTGTCTTGCTTGGGCCTCTCTCCTGGAGGCGCTCAGTCAGACCGAGTAGTGACATGTGACAAGATGCTCCTCGGGGCGCGTCTTGCTGGGGCTTCTCTCATGGAGGCACTCAGTCAGAACCAGTGTTGACATGTGGAAAGACGCTCCTCGGGGCGCGTGTTGCTTGGACCTCTCTCCTGGAGGCGCTCAGTCAGACCCAGTGTTGACATGTGTCAAGACGCTCCTTGGGCGTTTCTTGCTTGGGCCTCGCTCCTGGAGGCGCTCAGTCAGACCCAGTGTTGACATGTGGCAAGACGCTCCTCGGGGCGCGTCTTGCTGGGGTTTCTCTTATGGAGGCACTCAGTCAGACCCAGTGTTGACATGTGGAAAGACGCTCCTCGGGGAACGTCTTGCTTGGGCCTCTCTCCTGGAGGCGCTCAGTCAGACCCAGAGGAGAAATGTGTCAAGACGCTCCTCGGGGTGCGACTTGCTTGGGCCTCTCCCCTGGAGGCGCTCAGTCAGACCGAGTGCTGACATGTGGCAAGACTCTCCTCGGGGCGCGTCTTGCTTGGGCCTCTCTCCTGGAGGCGCTCAGTCAGACCCAGTGTTGACTTGTGGCAAGACGCTCCTCGGGGTGCGTCTTGCTTGGGCCTCTCTCCTGGAAGCGCTCAGTCAGACCGAGTGCTGACATGTGGCAAGACGCTCCTCGGGGTACGTCTTGCTTGGGCTTCTCTCCTGGAGGCCCTCAGTCAGATCTATTGTTGACATGTGGCAAGACGCTTCTCGGGGCGCGTCTTATTTGGGCCTCTCTCCTGGAGGCCCTCAGTCAGACCCAGTGTTGACATGTGGCAAGACGCTCCTCGGGGCGCGTCTTGCTTGGGCCTCTCTCCTGGAGGCGCTCAGTCAGACCGAGTAGTGACATGTGGCAAGACGCTCCTCGGGTCGCGTCTTGCTTGGGCCTCTCTCCTGGATGCCTTCTGTCAGACCCAGTGTTGACATGTGGCAAGACTCTCCTCGGGGCGCGTCTTGCTTGGGTTTCTCTCATGGAGGCCCTCAGTCAGACCCAGTGTTGACATGTGTCAAGACGCTCCTCGGGGCTTGTCTTGCTTGGGCCTCTCTCCTGGAGGCGCTCAGTCAGACCCAGTGTTGACATGTGGCAAGACGCTCCTCGGGGCGCTTCTTGCTTGGACTTCTCTCCTGGAGGCCCTCAGTCAGACCCATTGTTGACATGTGGCAAGACACTCCTCGGGGCGCTTCTTGCTTGGGCCTCTCTCCTGGAGGCGCTCAGTCAGACCGAGTGCTGACATGTGGCAAGACTCTCCTCGGGGCGCATCTTGCTTGGGCCTCTCTCCTGGAGACGCTAAGTCAGACCCAGTGTTGACACGTGGCAAGACGCTCCTCGGGGCGCGTCTTGCTTGGGCTTCTCTCATGGAGGCCCTCAGTCAGACCCATTGTTGACATGTGGCAAGACGCTCCTCGGGGCGCGTCTTGCTGGGTCTTCTCTCATGGAGGCACTCAGTCAGACCCAGTGTTGACATGTGGCAAGACGCTCCTCGGGGCGCGTGTTGCTTGGACCTCTCTCCTGGAGGCGCTCAGTCAGACCGAGTAGTGACAAGTGGCAAGACGCTCCTCGGGGCGCGTCTTGCTTGGGCCTCTCCCCTGGAGGCGCTCAATTAGACCCAGTGTTGACATGTGGCAAGACGCTCCTCGGGGCGCTTCTTGCTTGGGCCTCTCTCCTGGAGGCGCTCAGTCAGACCGAGTGCTGACATGTGGCAAGACGCTCCTCGGGGCGCGTCTTGCTGGGGCCTCTCTCCTGGAGGCGCTCAGTCAGACCCAGTGTTGACATGTGTCAAGACGCTCCTCGGGCGTTTCTTGCTTGCGCCTCTCTCCTGGAGGAGCTCAGTCAGACCCAGAGGTGACATGTGGAGAGACGCTCCTCGGGCCTCTCTCCTGGAGGCGCTCAGTCAGACCCAGTGTTGACATGTGGCAAGATGCTCCTCGGGGCGCATCTTGCTTGGGCCTCTCTCCTGGAGGTGCTCAGTCAGACCCAGTGTTGACATGTAACAAGACGCTCCTCGGGGCGCGTCTTACTTGGGCCTCTCTCCTGGAGACGCTAAGTCAGACCCAGTGTTGACACGTGGCAAGACGCTCCTCGGGGCGCGTCTTGCTTGGGCTTCTCTCCTGGAGGCCCTCAGTCAGACCCATTGTTGACATGTGGCAAGACGCTCCTCGGGGCGCGTCTTGCTGGGTCTTCTCTCATGGAGGCACTCAGTCAGACCCAGTGTTGACATGTGGCAAGACGCTCCTCGGGGCGCGTGTTGCTTGGACCTCTCTCCTGGAGGCGCTCAGTCAGACCGAGTAGTGACAAGTGGCAAGACGCTCCTCGGGGCACGTCTTGCTTGGGCCTCTCCCCTGGAGGCGCTCAATTAGACCCAGTGTTGACATGTGTCAAGACGCTCCTCGGGCGTTTCTTGCTTGCGCCTCTCTCCTGGAGGAGCTCAGTCAGACCCAGAGGTGACATGTGGAGAGACGCTCCTCGGGCCTCTCTCCTGGAGGCGCTCAGTCAGACCCAGTGTTGACATGTGGCAAGATGCTCCTCGGGGCGCATCTTGCTTGGGCCTCTCTCCTGGAGGTGCTCAGTCAGACCCAGTGTTGACATGTGGCAAGACGCTCCTCGGGGCGCGTCTTGCTGGGGCTTCTCTCCTGGAGGCCCTCAGTCAGACCCAGTGTTGACATGTGGCAAGACGCTCCTCGGGGCGCGTCTTACTTGGGCCTCTCTCCTGGGGGCCCTCAGTCAGACCCAGTGGTGACACGTGGCAAGACGCTCCTCGGGGCGCATCTTGCTTGGGCCTCTCTCCTGGAGACGCTAAGTCAGACCCAGTGTTGACACGTGGCAAGACGCTCCTCGGGGCGCGTCTTGCTGGGGCTTCTCTCCTGGAGGCGCTCAATTAGACCCAGTGTTGACATGTGGCAAGACGCTCCTCGGGGCGCTTCTTGCTTGGGCCTCTCTCCTGGAGGCGCTCAGTCAGACCGAGTGCTGACATGTGGCAAGACGCTCCTCGGGGCGCGTCTTGCTGGGGCCTCTCTCCTGGAGGCGCTCAGTCAGACCCAGTGTTGACATGTGTCAAGACGCTCCTCGGGCGTTTCTTGCTTGCGCCTCTCTCCTGGAGGAGCTCAGTCAGACCCAGAGGTGACATGTGGAGAGACGCTCCTCGGGCCTCTCTCCTGGAGGCGCTCAGTCAGACCCAGTGTTGACATGTGGCAAGATGCTCCTCGGGGCGCATCTTGCTTGGGCGTCTCTCCTGGAGGTGCTCAGTCAGACCCAGTGTTGACATGTAACAAGACGCTCCTCGGGGCGCGTCTTACTTGGGCCTCTCTCCTGGGGGCCCTCAGTCAGACCCAGTGGTGACACGTGGCAAGACGCTCCTCGGGGCGCATCTTGCTTGGGCCTCTCTCCTGGAGACGCTAAGTCAGACCCAGTGTTGACACGTGGCAAGACGCTCCTCGGGGCGCGTCTTGCTTGGGCTTCTCTCCTGGAGGCCCTCAGTCAGACCCATTGTTGACATGTGGCAAGACGCTCCTCGGGGCGCGTCTTGCTGGGTCTTCTCTCATGGAGGCACTCAGTCAGACCCAGTGTTGACATGTGGCAAGACGCTCCTCGGGGCGCGTGTTGCTTGGACCTCTCTCCTGGAGGCGCTCAGTCAGACCGAGTAGTGACAAGTGGCAAGACGCTCCTCGGGGCGCGTCTTGCTTGGGCCTCTCCCCTGGAGGCGCTCAATTAGACCCAGTGTTGACATGTGGCAAGACGCTCCTCGGGGCGCTTCTTGCTTGGGCCTCTCTCCTGGAGGCGCTCAGTCAGACCGAGTGCTGACATGTGGCAAGACGCTCCTCGGGGCGCATCTTGCTGGGGCCTCTCTCCTGGAGGCGCTCAGTCAGACCCAGTGTTGACATGTGTCAAGACGCTCCTCGGGCGTTTCTTGCTTGCGCCTCTCTCCTGGAGGAGCTCAGTCAGACCCAGAGGTGACATGTGGAGAGACGCTCCTCGGGCCTCTCTCCTGGAGGCGCTCAGTCAGACCCAGTGTTGACATGTGGCAAGACGCTCCTCGGGGCGCGTCTTGCTGGGGCTTCTCTCCTGGAGGCCCTCAGTCAGACCCAGTGTTGACATGTGGCAAGACGCTCCTCGGGGCGCGTCTTACTTGGGCCTCTCTCCTGGGGGCCCTCAGTCAGACCCAGTGGTGACACGTGGCAAGACGCTCCTCGGGGCGCATCTTGCTTGGGCCTCTCTCCTGGAGACGCTAAGTCAGACCCAGTGTTGACACGTGGCAAGACGCTCCTCGGGGCGCGTCTTGCTTGGGCCTCTCTCCTGGAGGCGCTCAGTCAGACCCAGTGTTGACATGTGTCAAGACGCTCCTCGGGGCGCATCTTGCTTTGGCCTCTCTCCTGGAGGCGCTCAGTCAGACCGAGTGCTGACATGTGGCAAGAAGCTCCTCGGGGCGCGTCTTCCTTGGGCTTCTCTCCTGGAGGCCCTCAGTCAGACCCATTGTTGACATGTGGCAAGACGCTCCTCGGGGCGCGTATTGCTTGGGCCTCTCTCCTGGATGCCCTCTGTCAGACCCAGTGTTGACATGTGGCAAGACTCTCCTCGGGGCGAGTCTTGCTTGGGCTTCTCTCCTGGAGGCCCTCAGTCAGACCCATTGTTGACATGTGGCAAGACGCTCCTCGGGGCTTGTCTTGCTTGGGCCTCTCTCCTGGAGGCGCTCAGTCAGACCGAGTAGTGACATGTGACAAGATGCTCCTCGGGGCGCGTCTTGCTGGGGCTTCTCTCATGGAGGCACTCAGTCAGAACCAGTGTTGACATGTGGAAAGACGCTCCTCGGGGCGCGTGTTGCTTGGACCTCTCTCCTGGAGGCGCTCAGTCAGACCCAGTGTTGACATGTGTCAAGACGCTCCTTGGGCGTTTCTTGCTTGGGCCTCGCTCCTGGAGGCGCTCAGTCAGACCCAGTGTTGACATGTGGCAAGACGCTCCTCGGGGCGCGTCTTGCTGGGGTTTCTCTTATGGAGGCACTCAGTCAGACCCAGTGTTGACATGTGGAAAGACGCTCCTCGGGGAACGTCTTGCTTGGGCCTCTCTCCTGGAGGCGCTCAGTCAGACCCAGAGGAGAAATGTGTCAAGACGCTCCTCGGGGTGCGACTTGCTTGGGCCTCTCCCCTGGAGGCGCTCAGTCAGACCGAGTGCTGACATGTGGCAAGACTCTCCTCGGGGCGCGTCTTGCTTGGGCCTCTCTCCTGGAGGCGCTCAGTCAGACCCAGTGTTGACTTGTGGCAAGACGCTCCTCGGGGTGCGTCTTGCTTGGGCCTCTCTCCTGGAAGCGCTCAGTCAGACCGAGTGCTGACATGTGGCAAGACGCTCCTCGGGGTACGTCTTGCTTGGGCTTCTCTCCTGGAGGCCCTCAGTCAGATCTATTGTTGACATGTGGCAAGACGCTTCTCGGGGCGCGTCTTATTTGGGCCTCTCTCCTGGAGGCCCTCAGTCAGACCCAGTGTTGACATGTGGCAAGACGCTCCTCGGGGCGCGTCTTGCTTGGGCCTCTCTCCTGGAGGCGCTCAGTCAGACCGAGTAGTGACATGTGGCAAGACGCTCCTCGGGTCGCGTCTTGCTTGGGCCTCTCTCCTGGATGCCTTCTGTCAGACCCAGTGTTGACATGTGGCAAGACTCTCCTCGGGGCGCGTCTTGCTTGGGTTTCTCTCATGGAGGCCCTCAGTCAGACCCAGTGTTGACATGTGTCAAGACGCTCCTCGGGGCTTGTCTTGCTTGGGCCTCTCTCCTGGAGGCGCTCAGTCAGACCCAGTGTTGACATGTGGCAAGACGCTCCTCGGGGCGCTTCTTGCTTGGGCTTCTCTCCTGGAGGCCCTCAGTCAGACCCATTGTTGACATGTGGCAAGACACTCCTCGGGGCGCTTCTTGCTTGGGCCTCTCTCCTGGAGGCGCTCAGTCAGACCGAGTGCTGACATGTGGCAAGACTCTCCTCGGGGCGCATCTTGCTTGGGCCTCTCTCCTGGAGACGCTAAGTCAGACCCAGTGTTGACACGTGGCAAGACGCTCCTCGGGGCGCATCTTGCTTGGGCTTCTCTCATGGAGGCCCTCAGTCAGACCCATTGTTGACATGTGGCAAGACGCTCCTCGGGGCGCGTCTTGCTGGGTCTTCTCTCATGGAGGCACTCAGTCAGACCCAGTGTTGACATGTGGCAAGACGCTCCTCGGGGCGCGTGTTGCTTGGACCTCTCTCCTGGAGGCGCTCAGTCAGACCGAGTAGTGACAAGTGGCAAGACGCTCCTCGGGGCGCGTCTTGCTTGGGCCTCTCCCCTGGAGGCGCTCAATTAGACCCAGTGTTGACATGTGGCAAGACGCTCCTCGGGGCGCTTCTTGCTTGGGCCTCTCTCCTGGAGGCGCTCAGTCAGACCGAGTGCTGACATGTGGCAAGACGCTCCTCGGGGCGCGTCTTGCTGGGGCCTCTCTCCTGGAGGCGCTCAGTCAGACCCAGTGTTGACATGTGTCAAGACGCTCCTCGGGCGTTTCTTGCTTGCGCCTCTCTCCTGGAGGAGCTCAGTCAGACCCAGAGGTGACATGTGGAGAGACGCTCCTCGGGCCTCTCTCCTGGAGGCGCTCAGTCAGACCCAGTGTTGACATGTGGCAAGATGCTCCTCGGGGCGCATCTTGCTTGGGCCTCTCTCCTGGAGGTGCTCAGTCAGACCCAGTGTTGACATGTAACAAGACGCTCCTCGGGGCGCGTCTTACTTGGGCCTCTCTCCTGGAGACGCTAAGTCAGACCCAGTGTTGACACGTGGCAAGACGCTCCTCGGGGCGCGTCTTGCTTGGGCTTCTCTCCTGGAGGCCCTCAGTCAGACCCATTGTTGACATGTGGCAAGACGCTCCTCGGGGCGCGTCTTGCTGGGTCTTCTCTCATGGAGGCACTCAGTCAGACCCAGTGTTGACATGTGGCAAGACGCTCCTCGGGGCGCGTGTTGCTTGGACCTCTCTCCTGGAGGCGCTCAGTCAGACCGAGTAGTGACAAGTGGCAAGACGCTCCTCGGGGCACGTCTTGCTTGGGCCTCTCCCCTGGAGGCGCTCAATTAGACCCAGTGTTGACATGTGTCAAGACGCTCCTCGGGCGTTTCTTGCTTGCGCCTCTCTCCTGGAGGAGCTCAGTCAGACCCAGAGGTGACATGTGGAGAGACGCTCCTCGGGCCTCTCTCCTGGAGGCGCTCAGTCAGACCCAGTGTTGACATGTGGCAAGATGCTCCTCGGGGCGCATCTTGCTTGGGCCTCTCTCCTGGAGGTGCTCAGTCAGACCCAGTGTTGACATGTGGCAAGACGCTCCTCGGGGCGCGTCTTGCTGGGGCTTCTCTCCTGGAGGCCCTCAGTCAGACCCAGTGTTGACATGTGGCAAGACGCTCCTCGGGGCGCGTCTTACTTGGGCCTCTCTCCTGGGGGCCCTCAGTCAGACCCAGTGGTGACACGTGGCAAGACGCTCCTCGGGGCGCATCTTGCTTGGGCCTCTCTCCTGGAGACGCTAAGTCAGACCCAGTGTTGACACGTGGCAAGACGCTCCTCGGGGCGTGTCTTGCTTGGGCCTCTCTCCTGGAGGCGCTCAGTCAGACCCAGTGTTGACATGTGGCAAGACACTCCTCGGGGCGCGTCTTGCTTGGTCCTCTCTCATGGAGGCCCTCTGTCAGACCCAGTGTTGACATGTGTCAAGACGCTCCTCGGGGCGCATCTTGCTTTGGCCTCTCTCCTGGAGGCGCTCAGTCAGACCGAGTGCTGACATGTGGCAAGAAGCTCCTCGGGGCGCGTCTTCCTTGGGCTTCTCTCCTGGAGGCCCTCAGTCAGACCCATTGTTGACATGTGGCAAGACGCTCCTCGGGGCGCGTATTGCTTGGGCCTCTCTCCTGGATGCCCTCTGTCAGACCCAGTGTTGACATGTGGCAAGACTCTCCTCGGGGCGAGTCTTGCTTGGGCTTCTCTCCTGGAGGCCCTCAGTCAGACCCATTGTTGACATGTGGCAAGACGCTCCTTGGGGCTTGTCTTGCTTGGGCCTCTCTCCTGGAGGCGCTCAGTCAGACCGAGTAGTGACATGTGACAAGATGCTCCTCGGGGCGCGTCTTGCTGGGGCTTCTCTCATGGAGGCACTCAGTCAGAACCAGTGTTGACATGTGGAAAGACGCTCCTCGGGGCGCGTGTTGCTTGGACCTCTCTCCTGGAGGCGCTCAGTCAGACCCAGTGTTGACATGTGTCAAGACGCTCCTTGGGCGTTTCTTGCTTGGGCCTCGCTCCTGGAGGCGCTCAGTCAGACCCAGTGTTGACATGTGGCAAGACGCTCCTCGGGGCGCGTCTTGCTGGGGCTTCTCTTATGGAGGCACTCAGTCAGACCCAGTGTTGACATGTGGAAAGACGCTCCTCGGGGAACGTGTTGCTTGGGCCTCTCTCCTGGAGGCGCTCAGTCAGACCCAGAGGAGAAATGTGTCAAGACGCTCCTCGGGGTGCGACTTGCTTGGGCCTCTCCCCTGGAGGCGCTCAGTCAGACCGAGTGCTGACATGTGGCAAGACTCTCCTCGGGGCGCGTCTTGCTTGGGCCTCTCTCCTGGAGGCGCTCAGTCAGACCCAGTGTTGACTTGTGGCAAGACGCTCCTCGGGGTGCGTCTTGCTTGGGCCTCTCTCCTGGAAGCGCTCAGTCAGACCGAGTGCTGACATGTGGCAAGACGCTCCTCGGGGTACGTCTTGCTTGGGCTTCTCTCCTGGAGGCCCTCAGTCAGATCTATTGTTGAAATGTGGCAAGACGCTTCTCGGGGCGCGTCTTATTTGGGCCTCTCTCCTGGAGGCCCTCAGTCAGACCCAGTGTTGACATGTGGCAAGACGCTCCTCGGGGCGCGTCTTGCTTGGGCCTCTCTCCTGGAGGCGCTCAGTCAGACCGAGTAGTGACATGTGGCAAGACGCTCCTCGGGTCGCGTCTTGCTTGGGCCTCTCTCCTGGATGCCTTCTGTCAGACCCAGTGTTGACATGTGGCAAGACTCTCCTCGGGGCGCGTCTTGCTTGGGCTTCTCTCATGGAGGCCCTCAGTCAGACCCAGTGTTGACATGTGTCAAGACGCTCCTCGGGGCGTGTCTTGCTTGGGCCTCTCTCCTGGAGGCGCTCAGTCAGACCCAGTGTTGACATGTGGCAAGACGCTCCTCGGGGCGCTTCTTGCTTGGGCTTCTCTCCTGGAGGCCCTCAGTCAGACCCATTGTTGACATGTGGCAAGACACTCCTCGGGGCGCTTCTTGCTTGGGCCTCTCTCCTGGAGGCGCTCAGTCAGACCGAGTGCTGACATGTGGCAAGACTCTCCTCGGGGCGCGTCTTGCTTGGGCCTCTCTCCTGGAAGCGCTCAGTCAGACCGAGTGCTGACATGTGGCAAGACGCTCCTTGGGGTACGTCTTGCTTGGGCTTCTCTCCTGGAGGCCCTCAGTCAGATCTATTGTTGACATGTGGCAAGACCCTTCTCGGGGCGCGTCTTATTTGGGCCTCTCTCCTGGAGGCCCTCAGTCAGACCCAGTGTTTACATGTGGCAAGACGCTCCTCGGGGCGCGTCTTGCTTGGGCCTCTCTCCTGGAGGCGCTCAGTCAGACCGAGTAGTGACATGTGGCAAGACGCTCCTCGGGGCGCGTCTTGCTTGGGCCTCTTTCCTGGATGCCCTCTGTCAGACCCAGTGTTGACATTTGGCAAGACTCTCCTCGGGGCGCGTCTTGCTTGGGCTTCTCTCATGGAGGCCCTCAGTCAGACCCAGTGTTGACATGTGTCAAGACGCTCCTCGGGGCGTGTCTTGCTTGGGCCTCTCTCCTGGAGGCGCTCAGTCAGACCCAGTGTTGACATGTGGCAAGACGCTCCTCGGGGCGCTTCTTGCTTGGGCTTCTCTCCTGGAGGCCCTCAGTCAGACCCATTGTTGACATGTGGCAAGACACTCCTCGGGGCGCTTCTTGCTTGGGCCTCTCTCCTGGAGGCGCTCAGTCAGACCGAGTGCTGACATGTGGCAAGACTCTCCTCGGGGCGCGTCTTGCTGGGGCCTCTCTCCTGGAGACGCTCAGTCAGACCCAGTGTTGACATGTGTCAAGACGCTCCTCGGGCGTTTCTTGCTTGCGCCTCTCTCCTGGAGGCGCTCAGTCAGACCCAGAGGTGACATGTGGCAAGACGCTCCTCGGGTCTCTCTCCTGGAGGCGCTCAGTCAGACCCAGTGTTGACATGTGGCAAGACGCTCCTCGGGGCGCGTCTTGCTGGGGCTTCTCTCATGGAGGCACTCAGTCAGACCCAGTGTTGACATGTGGCAAGATGCTCCTCGGGGCACGTCTTGCTTCGGCCTCTCTCCTGGAGGCGCTCAGTCAGACCCAGAGGAGACATGTGTCAAGACGCTCCTCGGGGCGCGTCTTGCTTGGGCCTCTCTCCTGGAGGCGCTCAGTCAGACCGAGTGCTGACATGTGGCAAGACGCTCCTCCGGGCGCGTCTTGCTTGGGCCTCTCTCCTGGAGGCGCTCAGTCAGACCCAGTGTTCACATGTGGCAAGACGCTCCTCGGGGCACGTCTTGCTTGGGCCTCTCTCCTGGAGGCGCTCAGTCAGACCCAGTTTTGACATGTGGCAAGACGCTCCTCGGGGCGCGTCTTGCTTGGGCCTCTCTCATTGAGGCCCTCTGTCAGACCCAGTGTTGACATGTGTCAAGACGCTCCTCGGGGCGCATCTTGCTTTGGCCTCTCTCCTGGAGGCGCTCAGTCAGACCGAGTGCTGACATGTGACAAGAAGCTCCTCGGGGCGCGTCTTCCTTGGGCTTCTCTCCTGGAGGCCCTCAGTCAGACCCATTGTTGACATGTGGTAAGACGCTCCTCGGGGCGCGTATTGCTTGGGCCTCTCTCCTGGATGCCCTCTGTCAGACCCAGTGTTGACATGTGGCAAGACTCTCCTCGGGGCGCGTCTTGCTTGGGCTTCTCACATGGAGGCCCTCAGTCAGACCCAGTGTTAACATGTGTCAAGACGCTCCTCGGGGCGTGTCTTGCTTGGGCCTCTCTCCTGGAGGCGCTCAGTCAGATCCAGTGTTGACATGTGGCAAGACGCTCCTCGGGGCGCTTCTTGCTTGGGCTTCTCTCCTGGAGGCCCTCAGTCAGACCCATTGTTGACATGTGGCAAGACGCTCCTCGGGGCGCGTCTTGCTTGGGCCTCTCTCCTGGAGGCGCTCAGTCAGACCGAGTAATGACATGTGACAAGACGCTCCTCGGGGCGCGTCTTGCTGGGGCTTCTCTCATGGAGGCACTCAGTCAGACCCAGTGTTGACATGTGGCAAGACGCTCCTCGGGGCGCGTGTTGCTTGGACCTCTCTCCTGGAGGCGCTCAGTCAGACCCAGTGTTGACATGTGTCAAGACGCTCCTCGGGCGTTTCTTGCTTGGGCCTCGCTCCTGGAGGCGCTCAGTCAGACCCAGTGTTGACATGTGGCAAGACGCTCCTCGGGGCGCGTCTTGCTTGAGCCTCTCTCCTGGAGGTGCTCAGTCAGACCCAGTGTTGACATGTGGCAAGACGCTCCTCGGGGCGCGTCTTGCTCGGGCTTCTCTCATGGAGGCACTCAGTCAGACCCAGTGTTGACATGCGGCAAGACGCTCCTTTGGGCACGTCTTGCTTGGGCCTCTCTCCTGGAGGCGCTCAGTAAGACCCATTTTTGACATGTGGCAAGACGCTCCTCGGGGCGCGTCTTGCTCGGGCTTCTCTCATGGAGGCACTCAGTCAGACCCAGTGTTGACATGCGGCAAGACGCTCCTTTGGGCACGTCTTGCTTGGACCTCCCTCCTGGAGGCGCTCAGTCAGACCGAGTAGTGACATGTGGCAAGACGCTCCTCGGGGCTTGTCTTGCTTGGACCTCTCTCCTGGAGGCGCTCAGTTAGACCGAGTAGTGACATGTGGCAAGACGCTCCTCGGGGCGGGTCTTGCTTGGGCCTCTCTCCTGGAGGCGCTCAGTCAGACCGAGTGCTGACATAAGGCAAGATGCTCCTCGCGGCGCGTCTTGCTGGGGCCTCTCTCCTGGAGGCGCTCAGTCAGACCCAGTGGTGACACGTGGCAAGACGCTCCTCGGGGCGCGTCTTGCTTGGGCCTCTCTCCTGGAGGAGCTCAGTCAGACCCAGTGGTGACACGTGGCAAGACGATCCTCGTGGCGCATCTTGCTTGGGCCTCTCTCCTGGAGGTGCTAAGTCAGACCCAGTGTTGACACGTGGCAAGACGCTCCTCGGGGCGCGTCTTGCTTGGGCCTCTCTCCTGGAGGCGCTCAGTAAGACCCAGTGTTGACATGTGGCAAGACGCTCCTCGGGGCGCGTCATGCTTGGGCCTCTCTACTGGAGGAGCTCAGTCAGACCCATTGGTGACACGTGGCAAGACGATCCTCGGGGCGCATCTTGCTTGGGCCTCTCTCCTGGAGGCGCTCAGTCAGACCCAGTGTTGACATGTGTCAAGACGCTCCTCGGGCGTTTCTTGCTTGCGCCTCTCTCCTGGAGGAGCTCAGTCAGACCCAGAGGTGACATGTGGAGAGACGCTCCTCGGGCCTCTCTCCTGGAGGCGCTCAGTCAGACCCAGTGTTGACATGTGGCAAGATGCTCCTCGGGGCGCATCTTGCTTGGGCCTCTCTCCTGGAGGTGCTCAGTCAGACCCAGTGTTGACATGTAACAAGACGCTCCTCGGGGCGCGTCTTACTTGGGCCTCTCTCCTGGAGACGCTAAGTCAGACCCAGTGTTGACACGTGGCAAGACGCTCCTCGGGGCGCGTCTTGCTTGGGCTTCTCTCCTGGAGGCCCTCAGTCAGACCCATTGTTGACATGTGGCAAGACGCTCCTCGGGGCGCGTCTTGCTGGGTCTTCTCTCATGGAGGCACTCAGTCAGACCCAGTGTTGACATGTGGCAAGACGCTCCTCGGGGCGCGTGTTGCTTGGACCTCTCTCCTGGAGGCGCTCAGTCAGACCGAGTAGTGACAAGTGGCAAGACGCTCCTCGGGGCACGTCTTGCTTGGGCCTCTCCCCTGGAGGCGCTCAATTAGACCCAGTGTTGACATGTGTCAAGACGCTCCTCGGGCGTTTCTTGCTTGCGCCTCTCTCCTGGAGGAGCTCAGTCAGACCCAGAGGTGACATGTGGAGAGACGCTCCTCGGGCCTCTCTCCTGGAGGCGCTCAGTCAGACCCAGTGTTGACATGTGGCAAGATGCTCCTCGGGGCGCATCTTGCTTGGGCCTCTCTCCTGGAGGTGCTCAGTCAGACCCAGTGTTGACATGTGGCAAGACGCTCCTCGGGGCGCGTCTTGCTGGGGCTTCTCTCCTGGAGGCCCTCAGTCAGACCCAGTGTTGACATGTGGCAAGACGCTCCTCGGGGCGCGTCTTACTTGGGCCTCTCTCCTGGGGGCCCTCAGTCAGACCCAGTGGTGACACGTGGCAAGACGCTCCTCGGGGCGCATCTTGCTTGGGCCTCTCTCCTGGAGACGCTAAGTCAGACCCAGTGTTGACACGTGGCAAGACGCTCCTCGGGGCGTGTCTTGCTTGGGCCTCTCTCCTGGAGGCGCTCAGTCAGACCCAGTGTTGACATGTGGCAAGACACTCCTCGGGGCGCGTCTTGCTTGGTCCTCTCTCATGGAGGCCCTCTGTCAGACCCAGTGTTGACATGTGTCAAGACGCTCCTCGGGGCGCATCTTGCTTTGGCCTCTCTCCTGGAGGCGCTCAGTCAGACCGAGTGCTGACATGTGGCAAGAAGCTCCTCGGGGCGCGTCTTCCTTGGGCTTCTCTCCTGGAGGCCCTCAGTCAGACCCATTGTTGACATGTGGCAAGACGCTCCTCGGGGCGCGTATTGCTTGGGCCTCTCTCCTGGATGCCCTCTGTCAGACCCAGTGTTGACATGTGGCAAGACTCTCCTCGGGGCGAGTCTTGCTTGGGCTTCTCTCCTGGAGGCCCTCAGTCAGACCCATTGTTGACATGTGGCAAGACGCTCCTTGGGGCTTGTCTTGCTTGGGCCTCTCTCCTGGAGGCGCTCAGTCAGACCGAGTAGTGACATGTGACAAGATGCTCCTCGGGGCGCGTCTTGCTGGGGCTTCTCTCATGGAGGCACTCAGTCAGAACCAGTGTTGACATGTGGAAAGACGCTCCTCGGGGCGCGTGTTGCTTGGACCTCTCTCCTGGAGGCGCTCAGTCAGACCCAGTGTTGACATGTGTCAAGACGCTCCTTGGGCGTTTCTTGCTTGGGCCTCGCTCCTGGAGGCGCTCAGTCAGACCCAGTGTTGACATGTGGCAAGACGCTCCTCGGGGCGCGTCTTGCTGGGGCTTCTCTTATGGAGGCACTCAGTCAGACCCAGTGTTGACATGTGGAAAGACGCTCCTCGGGGAACGTGTTGCTTGGGCCTCTCTCCTGGAGGCGCTCAGTCAGACCCAGAGGAGAAATGTGTCAAGACGCTCCTCGGGGTGCGACTTGCTTGGGCCTCTCCCCTGGAGGCGCTCAGTCAGACCGAGTGCTGACATGTGGCAAGACTCTCCTCGGGGCGCGTCTTGCTTGGGCCTCTCTCCTGGAGGCGCTCAGTCAGACCCAGTGTTGACTTGTGGCAAGACGCTCCTCGGGGTGCGTCTTGCTTGGGCCTCTCTCCTGGAAGCGCTCAGTCAGACCGAGTGCTGACATGTGGCAAGACGCTCCTCGGGGTACGTCTTGCTTGGGCTTCTCTCCTGGAGGCCCTCAGTCAGATCTATTGTTGAAATGTGGCAAGACGCTTCTCGGGGCGCGTCTTATTTGGGCCTCTCTCCTGGAGGCCCTCAGTCAGACCCAGTGTTGACATGTGGCAAGACGCTCCTCGGGGCGCGTCTTGCTTGGGCCTCTCTCCTGGAGGCGCTCAGTCAGACCGAGTAGTGACATGTGGCAAGACGCTCCTCGGGTCGCGTCTTGCTTGGGCCTCTCTCCTGGATGCCTTCTGTCAGACCCAGTGTTGACATGTGGCAAGACTCTCCTCGGGGCGCGTCTTGCTTGGGCTTCTCTCATGGAGGCCCTCAGTCAGACCCAGTGTTGACATGTGTCAAGACGCTCCTCGGGGCGTGTCTTGCTTGGGCCTCTCTCCTGGAGGCGCTCAGTCAGACCCAGTGTTGACATGTGGCAAGACGCTCCTCGGGGCGCTTCTTGCTTGGGCTTCTCTCCTGGAGGCCCTCAGTCAGACCCATTGTTGACATGTGGCAAGACACTCCTCGGGGCGCTTCTTGCTTGGGCCTCTCTCCTGGAGGCGCTCAGTCAGACCGAGTGCTGACATGTGGCAAGACTCTCCTCGGGGCGCGTCTTGCTTGGGCCTCTCTCCTGGAAGCGCTCAGTCAGACCGAGTGCTGACATGTGGCAAGACGCTCCTTGGGGTACGTCTTGCTTGGGCTTCTCTCCTGGAGGCCCTCAGTCAGATCTATTGTTGACATGTGGCAAGACCCTTCTCGGGGCGCGTCTTATTTGGGCCTCTCTCCTGGAGGCCCTCAGTCAGACCCAGTGTTTACATGTGGCAAGACGCTCCTCGGGGCGCGTCTTGCTTGGGCCTCTCTCCTGGAGGCGCTCAGTCAGACCGAGTAGTGACATGTGGCAAGACGCTCCTCGGGGCGCGTCTTGCTTGGGCCTCTTTCCTGGATGCCCTCTGTCAGACCCAGTGTTGACATTTGGCAAGACTCTCCTCGGGGCGCGTCTTGCTTGGGCTTCTCTCATGGAGGCCCTCAGTCAGACCCAGTGTTGACATGTGTCAAGACGCTCCTCGGGGCGTGTCTTGCTTGGGCCTCTCTCCTGGAGGCGCTCAGTCAGACCCAGTGTTGACATGTGGCAAGACGCTCCTCGGGGCGCTTCTTGCTTGGGCTTCTCTCCTGGAGGCCCTCAGTCAGACCCATTGTTGACATGTGGCAAGACACTCCTCGGGGCGCTTCTTGCTTGGGCCTCTCTCCTGGAGGCGCTCAGTCAGACCGAGTGCTGACATGTGGCAAGACTCTCCTCGGGGCGCGTCTTGCTGGGGCCTCTCTCCTGGAGACGCTCAGTCAGACCCAGTGTTGACATGTGTCAAGACGCTCCTCGGGCGTTTCTTGCTTGCGCCTCTCTCCTGGAGGCGCTCAGTCAGACCCAGAGGTGACATGTGGCAAGACGCTCCTCGGGTCTCTCTCCTGGAGGCGCTCAGTCAGACCCAGTGTTGACATGTGGCAAGACGCTCCTCGGGGCGCGTCTTGCTGGGGCTTCTCTCATGGAGGCACTCAGTCAGACCCAGTGTTGACATGTGGCAAGATGCTCCTCGGGGCACGTCTTGCTTCGGCCTCTCTCCTGGAGGCGCTCAGTCAGACCCAGAGGAGACATGTGTCAAGACGCTCCTCGGGGCGCGTCTTGCTTGGGCCTCTCTCCTGGAGGCGCTCAGTCAGACCGAGTGCTGACATGTGGCAAGACGCTCCTCCGGGCGCGTCTTGCTTGGGCCTCTCTCCTGGAGGCGCTCAGTCAGACCCAGTGTTCACATGTGGCAAGACGCTCCTCGGGGCACGTCTTGCTTGGGCCTCTCTCCTGGAGGCGCTCAGTCAGACCCAGTTTTGACATGTGGCAAGACGCTCCTCGGGGCGCGTCTTGCTTGGGCCTCTCTCATTGAGGCCCTCTGTCAGACCCAGTGTTGACATGTGTCAAGACGCTCCTCGGGGCGCATCTTGCTTTGGCCTCTCTCCTGGAGGCGCTCAGTCAGACCGAGTGCTGACATGTGACAAGAAGCTCCTCGGGGCGCGTCTTCCTTGGGCTTCTCTCCTGGAGGCCCTCAGTCAGACCCATTGTTGACATGTGGTAAGACGCTCCTCGGGGCGCGTATTGCTTGGGCCTCTCTCCTGGATGCCCTCTGTCAGACCCAGTGTTGACATGTGGCAAGACTCTCCTCGGGGCGCGTCTTGCTTGGGCTTCTCACATGGAGGCCCTCAGTCAGACCCAGTGTTAACATGTGTCAAGACGCTCCTCGGGGCGTGTCTTGCTTGGGCCTCTCTCCTGGAGGCGCTCAGTCAGATCCAGTGTTGACATGTGGCAAGACGCTCCTCGGGGCGCTTCTTGCTTGGGCTTCTCTCCTGGAGGCCCTCAGTCAGACCCATTGTTGACATGTGGCAAGACGCTCCTCGGGGCGCGTCTTGCTTGGGCCTCTCTCCTGGAGGCGCTCAGTCAGACCGAGTAATGACATGTGACAAGACGCTCCTCGGGGCGCGTCTTGCTGGGGCTTCTCTCATGGAGGCACTCAGTCAGACCCAGTGTTGACATGTGGCAAGACGCTCCTCGGGGCGCGTGTTGCTTGGACCTCTCTCCTGGAGGCGCTCAGTCAGACCCAGTGTTGACATGTGTCAAGACGCTCCTCGGGCGTTTCTTGCTTGGGCCTCGCTCCTGGAGGCGCTCAGTCAGACCCAGTGTTGACATGTGGCAAGACGCTCCTCGGGGCGCGTCTTGCTTGAGCCTCTCTCCTGGAGGTGCTCAGTCAGACCCAGTGTTGACATGTGGCAAGACGCTCCTCGGGGCGCGTCTTGCTCGGGCTTCTCTCATGGAGGCACTCAGTCAGACCCAGTGTTGACATGCGGCAAGACGCTCCTTTGGGCACGTCTTGCTTGGGCCTCTCTCCTGGAGGCGCTCAGTAAGACCCATTTTTGACATGTGGCAAGACGCTCCTCGGGGCGCGTCTTGCTCGGGCTTCTCTCATGGAGGCACTCAGTCAGACCCAGTGTTGACATGCGGCAAGACGCTCCTTTGGGCACGTCTTGCTTGGACCTCCCTCCTGGAGGCGCTCAGTCAGACCGAGTAGTGACATGTGGCAAGACGCTCCTCGGGGCTTGTCTTGCTTGGACCTCTCTCCTGGAGGCGCTCAGTTAGACCGAGTAGTGACATGTGGCAAGACGCTCCTCGGGGCGGGTCTTGCTTGGGCCTCTCTCCTGGAGGCGCTCAGTCAGACCGAGTGCTGACATAAGGCAAGATGCTCCTCGCGGCGCGTCTTGCTGGGGCCTCTCTCCTGGAGGCGCTCAGTCAGACCCAGTGGTGACACGTGGCAAGACGCTCCTCGGGGCGCGTCTTGCTTGGGCCTCTCTCCTGGAGGAGCTCAGTCAGACCCAGTGGTGACACGTGGCAAGACGATCCTCGTGGCGCATCTTGCTTGGGCCTCTCTCCTGGAGGTGCTAAGTCAGACCCAGTGTTGACACGTGGCAAGACGCTCCTCGGGGCGCGTCTTGCTTGGGCCTCTCTCCTGGAGGCGCTCAGTAAGACCCAGTGTTGACATGTGGCAAGACGCTCCTCGGGGCGCGTCATGCTTGGGCCTCTCTACTGGAGGAGCTCAGTCAGACCCATTGGTGACACGTGGCAAGACGATCCTCGGGGCGCATCTTGCTTGGGCCTCTCTCCTGGAGGCGCTCAGTCAGACCCAGTGTTGACATGTGGCAAGACACTCCTCGGGGCGCGTCTTGCTTGGGCCTCTCTCATGGAGGCCCTCTGTCAGACCCAGTGGTGACACGTTGCAAGACGCTCCTCGGGGCGCGTCTTGCTTGGGCCTCTCTCCTGGAGGCGCTCAGTCAGACCCAGTGTTGACATGTGGCAAGACACTCCTCGGGGCGCGTCTTGCTTGGGCCTCTCTCATGGAGGCCCTCTGTCAGACCCAGTGTTGACATGTGTCAAGACGCTCCTCGGGGCACATCTTGCTTTGGCCTCTCTCCTGGAGGCGCTCAGTCAGACCGAGTGCTGACATGTGGCAAGAAGCTCCTCGGGGCGCGTCTTCCTTGGGCTTCTCTCCTGGAGGCCCTCAGTCAGACCCATTGTTGACATGTGGCAAGACGCTCCTCGGGGCGCGCATTGCTTGGGCCTCTCTCCTGGATGCCCTCTGTCAGACCCAGTGTTGACATGTGGCAAGACTCTCCTCGGGGCGCGTCTTGCTTGGGCTTCTCACATGGAGGCCCTCAGTCAGACCCAGTGTTAACATGTGTCAAGACGCTCTTTGGGGCGTGTCTTGCTTGGGCCTCTCTCCTGGAGGCGCTCAGTCAGACCCAGTGTTGACATGTGGCAAGACGCTCCTCTGGGCGCGTCTTGCTTGGGCCTCTCTCCTGGAAGCGCTCAGTCAGACCGAGTGCTGACATGTGGCAAGATGCTCCTCGGGGTACGTCTTGCTTGGGCTTCTCTCCTGGAGGCCCTCAGGCAGACCCATTGTTGACATGTGGCAAGACGCTTCTCGGGGCGCGTCTTATTTGGGCCTCTCTCCTGGAGGCCCTCAGTCAGACCCAGTGTTGACATGTGGCAAGATACTCCTCGGGGCGCGTCTTGCTTGGGCCTCTCTCCTGGAGGCGCTCAGTCAGACCGAGTAGTGACATGTGGCAAGACGCTCCTCGGGGCGCGTCTTGCTTGGACCTCTCTCCTGGAGGCGCTCAGTCAGACCCAGTGTTGACATGTGGCAAGATGCTCCTCGGGGCACGTCTTGCTTCGGCCTCTCTCCTGGAGGCGCTCAGTCAGACCCAGAGGAGACATGTGTCAAGACGCTCCTCGGGGCGCGTCTTGCTTGGGCCTCTCTCCTGGAGGCGCTCAGTCAGACCGAGTGCTGACATGTGGCAAGACGCTCCTCCGGGCGCGTCTTGCTTGGGCCTCTCTCCTGGAGGCGCTCAGTCAGACCCAGTGTTCACATGTGGCAAGACGCTCCTCGGGGCGCGTCTTGCTTGGGCCTCTCTCCTGGAGGCGCTCAGTCAGACCCAGTTTTGACATGTGGCAAGACGCTCCTCGGGGCGCGTCTTGCTTGGGCCTCTCTCCTGGAGGCGCTCAGTCAGACCGAGTGCTGACATGTGGCAAGATGCTCCTCAGGGCGCATCTTGCTTGGGCTTCTCTCCTGGAGGCCCTCAGTCAGACCCAGTGTTGACATGTGGCAAGACGCTCCTCGGGGCGCGTCTTATTTGGGCCTCTCTCCTGGGGGCCCTCAGTCAGACCCAGTGTTGACATGTGGCAAGACGCTCCTCGGGGCGCGTCTTGCTTGGGCTTCTCTCCTGGAGGCCCTCAGTCAGACCCATTGTTGACATGTGGCAAGACGCTCCTCGGGGCAAGTCTTGCTTGGGCCTCTCTCCTGGAGGCGCTCAGTCAGACCGAGTAGTGACATGTGGCAAGACGCTCCTCGGGGCGCGTCTTGCTTGGACCTCCCTCCTGGAGGCGCTCAGTCAGACCGAGTAGTGACATGTGGCAAGACGCTCCTCGGGGCGTGTCTTGCTTGGACCTCTCTCCTGGAGGCGCTCAGTTAGACCGAGTAGTGACATGTGGCAAGACGCTCCTCGGGGCGGGTCTTGCTTGGGCCTCTCTCCTGGAGGTGCTCAATCAGACCCAGTGGTAACACGTGGCAAGACGCTCCTCGGGGCGCGTCTTGCTTGGGCCTCTCTCCTGGAGGAGCTCAGTCAGACCCAGTGGTGACACGTGGCAAGACGATCCTCGGGGCGCATCTTGCTTGGGCCTCTCTCCTGGAGGCGCTAAGTCAGACCCAGTGTTGACACTTGGCAAGACGCTCCTCGGGGCGCGTCTTGCTTGGGCCTCTCTCCTGGAGGCGCTCAGTCAGACCCAGTGTTGACATGTGGCAAGACACTCCTCGGGGCGCATCTTGCTTTGGCCTCTCTCCTGGAGGCGCTCAGTCAGACCGAGTGCTTACATGTGGCAAGAAGCTCCTCGGGGCGCGTCTTCCTTGGGCTTCTCTCCTGGAGGCCCTCAGTCAGGCCCATTGTTGACATGTGGCAAGACGCTCCTCGGGGCGCGTCTTGCTTGGGCCTCTCTCCTGGATGCCCTCTGTCAGACCCAGTGTTGACATGTGGCAAGACTCTCCTCGGGGCGCGTCTTGCTTGGGCTTCTCACATGGAGGCCCTCAGTCAGACCCAGTGTTAACATGTGTCAAGACGCTCCTCGGGGCGTGTCTTGCTTGGGCCTCTCTCCTGGAGGCGCTCAGTCAGACCCAGTGTTGACATGTGGCAAGACGCTCCTCAAGGCGCTTCTTGCTTGGGCTTCTCTCCTGGAGGCCCTCAGTCAGATCCATTGTTGACATGTGGCAAGACGCTCCTCGGGGCACGTCTTGCTTGGGCCTCTCTCCTGGAAGCGCTCAGTCAGACCGAGTGCTGACATGTGGCAAGATGCTCCTCGGGGTACGTCTTGCTTGGGCTTCTCTCCTGGAGGCCCTCAGGCAGACCCATTGTTGACATGTGGCAAGACGCTTCTCGGGGCGCGTCTTATTTGTGCCTCTCTCCTGGAGGCCCTCAGTCAGACCCAGTGTTGACATGTGGCAAGACGCTCCTCGGGGCGCGTCTTGCTTGGGCCTCTCTCCTGGAGGCGCTCAGTCAGACCGAGTAGTGACATGTGGCAAGACGCTCCTCGGGGCGCGTCTTGCTTGGACCTCTCTCCTGGAGGCGCTCAGTTAGACCGAGTAGTGACATGTTTCAAGACGCTCCTCGGGGCGCGTCTTGCTTTGGCTTCTCTCCTGGAGGCCCTCAGTCAGACCCATTGTTGACATGTGGCAAGACGCTCCTCGGGGCGCGTATTGCTTGGGCCTCTCTCCTGGGTGCCCTCTGTCAGACCCAGTGTTGACATGTGGCAAGACTCTCCTCGGGGCGCATCTTGCTTGGGCTTCTCTCATGGAGGCCCTCAGTCAGACCCAGTGTTGACATGTGTCAAGACGCTCCTCGGGGCGTGTCTTGCTTGGGCCTCTCTCCTGGAGGCGCTCAGTCAGACCCAGTGTTGACATGTGGCAAGATGCTCCTCGGGGCACGTCTTGCTTCGGCCTCTCTCCTGGAGGCGCTCAGTCAGACCCAGAGGAGACATGTGTCAAGACGCTCCTCGGGGCGCGTCTTGCTTGGGCCTCTCTCCTGGAGGCGCTCAGTCAGACCCAGTGTTCACAGGTGGCAAGACGCTCCTCGGGGCGCGTCTTGCTTGGGCCTCTCTCCTGGAGGCGCTCAGTCAGACCGAGTGCTGACATGTGGCAAGATGCTCCTCGGGGCGCATCTTGCTTGGGCTTCTCTCCTGGAGGCCCTCAGTCAGACCCAGTGTTGACATGTGGCAAGACGCACCTCGGGGCGCGTCTTATTTGGGCCTCTCTCCTGGGGGCCCTCAGTCAGACCCAGTGTTGACATGTGGCAAGACGCTCCTCGGGGCGCGTATTGCTTGGGCTTCTCTCCTGGAGGCCCTCAGTCAGACCCATTGTTGACATGTGGCAAGACGCTCCTCGGGGCAAGTCTTGCTTGGGCCTCTCTCCTGGAGGCGCTCAGTCAGACCGAGTAGTGACATGTGGCAAGACGCTCCTCGGGGCGCGTCTTGCTTGGACCTCCCTCCTGGAGGCGCTCAGTCAGACCGAGTAGTGACATGTGGCAAGACGCTCCTCGGGGCGTGTCTTGCTTGGACCTCTCTCCTGGAGGCGCTCAGTTAGACCGAGTAGTGACATGTGGCAAGACGCTCCCCGGGGCGGGTCTTGCTTGGGCCTCTCTCCTGGAGGTGCTCAATCAGACCCAGTGGTAACACGTGGCAAGACGCTCCTCGGGGCGCGTCTTGCTTGGGCCTCTCTCCTGGAGGAGCTCAGTCAGACCCAGTGGTGACACGTGGCAAGACGATCCTCGCGGCGCATCTTGCTTGGGCCTCTCTCCTGGAGGCGCTAAGTCAGACCCAGTGGTGACACTTGGCAAGACGCTCCTCGGGGCGCGTCCTGCTTGGGCCTCTCTACTGGAGGCGCTCAGTCAGACCCAGTGTTGACATGTGGCAAGACACTCCTCGGGGCGCATCTTGCTTTGGCCTCTCTCCTGGAGGCGCTCAGTCAGACCGAGTGCTTACATGTGGCAAGAAGCTCCTCGGGGCGCGTCTTCCTTGGGCTTCTCTCCTGGAGGCCCTCAGTCAGGCCCATTGTTGACATGTGGCAAGACGCTCCTCGGGGCGCGTATTGCTTGGGCCTCTCTCCTGGATGCCCTCTGTCAGACCCAGTGTTGACATGTGGCAAGACTCTCCTCGGGGCGCGTCTTGCTTGGGGTTCTCACGTGGAGGCCCTCAGTCAGACCCAGTGTTGACATGTGGCAAGACGCTCCTCGGGGCGCGTCTTGCTTGGGCTTCTCTCCTGGAGGCCCTCAGTCAGACCCATTGTTGACATGTGGCAAGACGCTCCTCGGGGCAAGTCTTGCTTGGGCCTCTCTCCTGGAGGCGCTCAGTCAGACCGAGTAGTGACATGTGGCAAGACGCTCCTCGGGGCGCGTCTTGCTTGGACCTCCCTCCTGGAGGCGCTCAGTCAGACCGAGTAGTGACATGTGGCAAGACGCTCCTCGGGGCGTGTCTTGCTTGGACCTCTCTCCTGGAGGCGCTCAGTTAGACCGAGTAGTGACATGTGGCAAGACGCTCCCCGGGGCGGGTCTTGCTTGGGCCTCTCTCCTGGAGGTGCTCAATCAGACCCAGTGGTAACACGTGGCAAGACGCTCCTCGGGGCGCGTCTTGCTTGGGCCTCTCTCCTGGAGGAGCTCAGTCAGACCCAGTGGTGACACGTGGCAAGACGATCCTCGCGGCGCATCTTGCTTGGGCCTCTCTCCTGGAGGCGCTAAGTCAGACCCAGTGGTGACACTTGGCAAGACGCTCCTCGGGGCGCGTCTTGCTTGGGCCTCTCTCCTGGAGGCGCTCAGTCAGACCCAGTGTTGACATGTGGCAAGACACTCCTCGGGGCGCATCTTGCTTTGGCCTCTCTCCTGGAGGCGCTCAGTCAGACCGAGTGCTTACATGTGGCAAGAAGCTCCTCGGGGCGCGTCTTCCTTGGGCTTCTCTCCTGGAGGCCCTCAGTCAGGCCCATTGTTGACATGTGGCAAGACGCTCCTCGGGGCGCGTATTGCTTGGGCCTCTCTCCTGGATGCCCTCTGTCAGACCCAGTGTTGACATGTGGCAAGACTCTCCTCGGGGCGCGTCTTGCTTGGGGTTCTCACGTGGAGGCCCTCAGTCAGACCCAGTGTTAACATGTGTCAAGACGCTCCTCGGGGCGTGTCTTGCTTGGGCCTCTCTCCTGGAGGAGCTCAGTCAGACCCAGTGTTGACATGTGGCAAGACGCTCCTCGGGGCGCTTCTTGCTTGGGCTTCTCTCCTGGAGGCCCTCAGTCAGACCCATTGTTGACATGTGGCAAGACGCTCCTCGGGGCACGTCTTGCTTGGGCCTCTCTCCTGGAGGCGCTCAGTCAGACCGAGTAGTGACATGTGACAAGATGCTCCTCGGGGCGCATCTTGCTGGGGCTTCTCTCATGGAGGCACTCAGTCAGACCCAGTGTTGACATGTGGCAAGACGCTCCTCGGGGCGCGTATTGCTTGGGCCTCTCTCCTGGATGCCTTCTGTCAGACCCAGTGTTGACATGTGGCAAGACTCTCCTCGGGGCGCGTCTTGCTTGGGCTTCTCACATGGAGGCCCTCAGTCAGACCCAGTGTTAACATGTGTCAAGACGCTCCTCGGGGCGTGTCTTGCTTGGGCCTCTCTCCTGGAGGCGCTCAGTCAGACCCAGTGTTGACATGTGGCAAGACGCTCCTCTGGGCGCGTCTTCCTTGGGCCTCTCTCCTGGAAGCGCTCAGTCAGACCGAGTGCTGACATGTGGCAAGATGCTCCTCGGGGTACGTCTTGCTTGGGCTTCTCTCCTGGAGGCCCTCAGGCAGACCCATTGTTGACATGTGGCAAGACGCTTCTCGGGGCGCGTCTTATTTGGGCCTCTCTCCTGGAGGCCCTCAGTCAGACCCAGTGTTGACATGTGGCAAGACGCTCCTCGGGGCGCGTCTTGCTTGGGCCTCTCTCCTGGAGGCGCTCAGTCAGACCGAGTAGTGACGTGTGGCAAGACGCTCCTCGGGGCGCGTCTTGCTTGGACCTCTCTCCTGGAGGCGCTCAGTTAGACCGAGTAGTGACATGTTTCAAGACGCTCCTCGGGGCGCGTCTTGCTTTGGCTTCTCTCCTGGAGGCCCTCAGTCAGACCCATTGTTGACATGTGGCAAGACGCTCCTCGGGGCGCGTATTGCTTGGGCCTCTCTCCTGGATGCCCTCTGTCAGACCCAGTGTTGACATGTGGCAAGACTCTCCTCGGGGCGCATCTTGCTTGGGCTTCTCTCATGGAGGCCCTCAGTCAGACCCAGTGTTGACATGTGTCAAGACGCTCCTCGGGGCGTGTCTTGCTTGGGCCTCTCTCCTGGAGGCGCTCAGTTAGACCGAGTAGTGACATGTTTCAAGACGCTCCTCGGGGCGCGTCTTGCTTTGGCTTCTCTCCTGGAGGCCCTCAGTCAGACCCATTGTTGACATGTGGCAAGACGCTCCTCGGGGCGCGTATTGCTTGGGCCTCTCTCCTGGATGCCCTCTGTCAGACCCAGTGTTGACATGTGGCAAGACTCTCCTCGGGGCGCATCTTGCTTGGGCTTCTCTCATGGAGGCCCTCAGTCAGACCCAGTGTTGACATGTGTCAAGACGCTCCTCGGGGCGTGTCTTGCTTGGGCCTCTCTCCTGGAGGCGCTCAGTCAGACCCAGTGTTGACATGTGGCAAGATGCTCCTCGGGGCACGTCTTGCTTCGGCCTCTCTCCTGGAGGCGCTCAGTCAGACCCAGAGGAGACATGTGTCAAGACGCTCCTCGGGGCGCGTCTTGCTTGGGCCTCTCTCCTGGAGGCGCTCAGTCAGACCGAGTGCTGACATGTGGCAAGACGCTCCTCCGGGCGCGTCTTGCTTGGGCCTCTCTCCTGGAGGCGCTCAGTCAGACCCAGTGTTCACATGTGGCAAGACGCTCCTCGGGGCGCGTCTTGCTTGGGCCTCTCTCCTGGAGGCGCTCAGTCAGACCCAGTTTTGACATGTGGCAAGACGCTCCTCGGGGCGCGTCTTGCTTGGGCCTCTCTCCTGGAGGCGCTCAGTCAGACCGAGTGCTGACATGTCGCAAGATGCTCCTCGGGGCGCATCTTGCTTGGGCTTCTCTCCTGGAGGCCCTCAGTCAGACCCAGTGTTGACATGTGGCAAGACGCTCCTCGGGGCGCGTCTTATTTGGGCCTCTCTCCTGGGGGCCCTCAGTCAGACCCAGTGTTTACATGTGGCAAGACGCTCCTCGGGGCGCGTCTTGCTTGGGCTTCTCTCCTGGAGGCCCTCAGTCAGACCCATTGTTGACATGTGGCAAGACGCTCCTCGGGGCAAGTCTTGCTTGGGCCTCTCTCCTGGAGGCGCTCAGTCAGACCGAGTAGTGACATGTGGCAAGACGCTCCTCGGGGCGCGTCTTGCTTGGACCTCCCTCCTGGAGGCGCTCAGTCAGACCGAGTAGTGACATGTGGCAAGACGCTCCTCGGGGCGTGTCTTGCTTGGACCTCTCTCCTGGAGGCGCTCAGTTAGACCGAGTAGTGACATGTGGCAAGACGCTCCTCGGGGCGGGTCTTGCTTGGGCCTCTCTCCTGGAGGTGCTCAATCAGACCCAGTGGTAACACGTGGCAAGACGCTCCTCGGGGCGCGTCTTGCTTGGGCCTCTCTCCTGGAGGAGCTCAGTCAGACCCAGTGGTGACACGTGGCAAGACGATCCTCGGGGCGCATCTTGCTTGGGCCTCTCTCCTGGAGGCGCTAAGTCAGACCCAGTGTTGACACTTGGCAAGACGCTCCTCGGGGCGCGTCTTGCTGGGGCCTCTCTCCTGGAGGCGCTCAGTCAGACCCAGTGTTGACATGTGGCAAGACACTCCTCGGGGCGCGTCTTGCTTGGGCCTCTCTCATGGAGGCCCTCTGTCAGACCCAGTGTTGACATGTGTCAAGACGCTCCTCGGGGCGCATCTTGCTTTGGCCTCTCTCCTGGAGGCGCTCAGTCAGACCGAGTACTGACATGTGGCAAGAAGCTCCTCGGGGCGCGTCTTCCTTGGGCTTCTCTCCTGGAGGCCCTCAGTCAGGCCCATTGTTGACATGTGGCAAGACGCTTCTCGGGGCGCGTATTGCTTGGGCCTCTCTCCTGGATGCCCTCTGTCAGACCCAGTGTTGACATGTGGCAAGACTCTCCTCGGGGCGCGTCTTGCTAAGGCTTCTCACATGGAGGCCCTCAGTCAGACCCAGTGTTAACATGTGTCAAGACGCTCCTCGGGGCGTGTCTTGCTTGGGCCTCTCTTCTGGAGGCGCTCAGTCAGACCCAGTGTTGACATGTGGCAAGACGCTCCTCGGGGCGCTTCTTGCTTGGGCTTCTCTCCTGGAGGCCCTCAGTCAGACCCATTGTTGACATGTGGCAAGACGCTCCTCGGGGCACGTCTTGCTTGGGCCTCTCTCCTGGAGGCGCTCAGTCAGACCGAGTAGTGACATGTGACAAGACGCTCCTCGGGGCGCATCTTGCTGGGGCTTCTCTCCTGGAGGCACTCAGTCAGACCCAGTGTTGACATGTGTCAAGACGCTCCTCGGGCGTTTCTTGCTTGGGCCTCGCTCCTGGAGGCGCTCAGTCAGACCCAGTGTTGACATGTGGCAAGACGCTCCTCGGGGCGCGTCTTGCTTGGGCCTCTCTCCTGGAGGTGCTCAGTCAGACCCAGTGTTGACATGTGGCAAGACGCTCCTCGGGGCGCGTCTTGCTGGGGCTTCTCTCATGGAGGCACTCAGTCAGACCCAGTGTTGACATGCGGCAAGACGCTCCTCGGGGCACGTCTTGCTTGGGCCTCTCTCCTGGAGGCGCTCAGTAAGACCCATTGTTGACATGTGGCAAGACGCTCCTCCGGGCGCGTCTTGCTTGGGCCTCTCTCCTGGAGGCGCTCAGTCAGACCCAGTGTTGACATGTGGCAAGACGCTCCTCGGGGCGCGTCTTGCTTGGGCCTCTCTCCTGGAGGCGCTCAGTCAGACCGAGTGCTGACATGTGGCAAGACGCTGCTCGGGGCGCATCTTGCTTGGGCTTCTCTCCTGGAGGCCCTCAGTCAGACCCAGTGTTGACATGTGGCAAGACGCTCCTCGGGGCGCGTCTTATTTGCGCCTCTCTCCTGGGGGCCCTCAGTCAGAAACAGTGTTGACATGTGGCAAGACGCTCCTCGGGGCGCGTCTTGCTTGGGCTTCTCTCCTGGAGGCCCTCAGTCAGACCCATTGTTGACATGTGGCAAGACTCTCCTCGGGGCACGTCTTACTTGGGCCTCTCTCCTGGAGGCGCTCAGTCAGACCGAGTAGTGACATGTGGCAAGACACTCCTCGGGGCGCGTCTTGCTTGGGCCTCTCTCCTGGAGGCGCTCAGTAAGACCCAGTGTTGACATGTGGCAAGACGCTCCTCGGGGCGCGTCTTGCTTGGGCCTCTCTCCTGGAGGCGCTCAGTCAGACCGAGTGCTGACATAAGGCAAGATGCTCCTCGCGGCGCGTCTTGCTGGGGCCTCTCTCCTGGAGGTGCTCAATCAGACCCAGTGGTGACATGTGGCAAGACGCTCCTCGGGGCGCGTCTTGCTTGGGCCTCTCTCCTGGAGGAGCTCAGTCAGACTCAGTGGTGACACGTGGCAAGACGATCCTCGGGGCGCATCTTGCTTGGGCCTCTCTCCTGGAGGCGCTCAGTCAGACCCAGTGTTGACATGTGGCAAGACACTCCTCGGGGCGCGTCTTGCTTGCGCCTCTCTCATGGAGGCCCTCTGTCAGACCCAGTGGTGACACGTGGCAAGACGCTCCTCGGGGCGCGTCTTGCTTGGGCCTCTCTCCTGGAGGCGCTCAGTCAGACCCAATGTTGACATGTGGCAAGAAACTCCTCGGGGCGCGTCTTGCTTGGGCCTCTCTCATGGAGGCCCTCTGTCATACCCAGAGGTGACATGTGTCAAGACGCTCCTCGGGGCACATCTTGCTTTGGCCTCTCTCCTGGAGGCGCTCAGTCAGACCGAGTGCTGACATGTGGCAAGAAGCTCCTCGGGGCGCGTCTTCCTTGGGCTTCTCTCCTGGAGGTCCTCAGTCAGGCCCATTGTTGACATGTGGCAAGACGCTCCTCGGGGCGCGTATTGCTTGGGCCTCTCTCCTGGATGCCCTCTGTCAGACCCAGTGTTGACATGTGGCAAGACTCTCCTCGGGGCGCGTCTTGCTAAGGCTTCTCACATGGAGGCCCTCAGTCAGACCCAGTGTTAACATGTGTCAAGACGCTCCTCGGGGCGTGTCTTGCTTGGGCCTCTCTTCTGGAGGCGCTCAGTCAGACCCAGTGTTGACATGTGGCAAGACGCTCCTCGGGGCGCTTCTTGCTTGGGCTTCTCTCCTGGAGGCCCTCAGTCAGACCCATTGTTGACATGTGGCAAGACGCTCCTCGGGGCACGTCTTGCTTGGGCCTCTCTCCTGGAGGCGCTCAGTCAGACCGAGTAGTGACATGTGACAAGACGCTCCTCGGGGCGCATCTTGCTGGGGCTTCTCTCCTGGAGGCACTCAGTCAGACCCAGTGTTGACATGTGTCAAGACGCTCCTCGGGCGTTTCTTGCTTGGGCCTCGCTCCTGGAGGCGCTCAGTCAGACCCAGTGTTGACATGTGGCAAGACGCTCCTCGGGGCGCGTCTTGCTTGGGCCTCTCTCCTGGAGGTGCTCAGTCAGACCCAGTGTTGACATGTGGCAAGACGCTCCTCGGGGCGCGTCTTGCTGGGGCTTCTCTCATGGAGGCACTCAGTCAGACCCAGTGTTGACATGCGGCAAGACGCTCCTCGGGGCACGTCTTGCTTGGGCCTCTCTCCTGGAGGCGCTCAGTAAGACCCATTGTTGACATGTGGCAAGACGCTCCTCCGGGCGCGTCTTGCTTGGGCCTCTCTCCTGGAGGCGCTCAGTCAGACCCAGTGTTGACATGTGGCAAGACGCTCCTCGGGGCGCGTCTTGCTTGGGCCTCTCTCCTGGAGGCGCTCAGTCAGACCGAGTGCTGACATGTGGCAAGACGCTCCTCGGGGCGCATCTTGCTTGGGCTTCTCTCCTGGAGGCCCTCAGTCAGACCCAGTGTTGACATGTGGCAAGACGCTCCTCGGGGCGCGTCTTATTTGGGCCTCTCTCCTGGGGGCCCTCAGTCAGAAACAGTGTTGACATGTGGCAAGACGCTCCTCGGGGCGCGTCTTGCTTGGGCTTCTCTCCTGGAGGCCCTCAGTCAGACCCATTGTTGACATGTGGCAAGACTCTCCTCGGGGCACGTCTTACTTGGGCCTCTCTCCTGGAGGCGCTCAGTCAGACCGAGTAGTGACATGTGGCAAGACACTCCTCGGGGCGCGTCTTGCTTGAGCCTCTCTCCTGGAGGCGCTCAGTAAGACCCAGTGTTGACATGTGGCAAGACGCTCCTCGGGGCGCGTCTTGCTTGGGCCTCTCTCCTGGAGGCGCTCAGTCAGACCGAGTGCTGACATAAGGCAAGATGCTCCTCGCGGCGCGTCTTGCTGGGGCCTCTCTCCTGGAGGTGCTCAATCAGACCCAGTGGTGACATGTGGCAAGACGCTCCTCGGGGCGCGTCTTGCTTGGGCCTCTCTCCTGGAGGAGCTCAGTCAGACTCAGTGGTGACACGTGGCAAGACGATCCTCGGGGCGCATCTTGCTTGGGCCTCTCTCCTGGAGGCGCTCAGTCAGACCCAGTGTTGACATGTGGCAAGACACTCCTCGGGGCGCGTCTTGCTTGCGCCTCTCTCATGGAGGCCCTCTGTCAGACCCAGTGGTGACACGTGGCAAGACGCTCCTCGGGGCGCGTCTTGCTTGGGCCTCTCTCCTGGAGGCGCTCAGTCAGACCCAGTGTTGACATGTGGCAAGAAACTCCTCGGGGCGCGTCTTGCTTGGGCCTCTCTCATGGAGGCCCTCTGTCATACCCAGAGGTGACATGTGTCAAGACGCTCCTCGGGGCACATCTTGCTTTGGCCTCTCTCCTGGAGGCGCTCAGTCAGACCGAGTGCTGACATGTGGCAAGAAGCTCCTCGGGGCGCGTCTTCCTTGGGCTTCTCTGCTGGAGGCCCTCAGTCAGACCCATTGTTGACATGTGGCAAGACGCTCCTCGGGGCGTGTATTGCTTGGGCCTCTCTCCTGGATGCCCTCTGTCAGACCCAGTGTTGACATGTGGCAAGACTCTCCTCGGGGCGCGTCTTGCTTGGGCTTCTCACATGGAGGCCCTCAGTCAGACCCAGTGTTATGTGTCAAGACGCTCCTCGGGGCGTGTCTTGCTTGGGCCTCTCTCCTGGAGGCGCTCAGTCAGACCCAGTGTTGACATGTGGCAAGACGCTCCTCGGGGCGCGTCTTGCTTGGGCCTCTCTCCTGGAAGCGCTCAGTCAGACCGAGTGCTGACATGTGGCAAGACGCTCCTCGGGGTACGTCTTGCTTGGGCTTCTCTCCTGGAGGCCCTCAGTCAGACCCATTTTTGACATGTGGCAAGACGCTTCTCGGGGCGCGTCTTATTTGGGCCTCTCTCCTGGAGGCCCTCAGTCAGACCCAGTGTTGACATGTGGCAAGACGCTCCTCGGGGCGCGTCTTGCTTGGGCCTCTCTCCTGGAGGCGCTCAGTCAGACCGAGTAGTGACATGTGGCAAGACGCTCCTCGGGGCGCGTCTTGCTTGGACCTCTCTCCTGGAGGCGCTCAGTTAGACCGAGTAGTGACATGTTTCAAGACGCTCCTCGGGGCGCGTCTTGCTTTGGCTTCTCTCCTGGAGGCCCTCAGTCAGACCCATTGTTGACATGTGGCAAGACGCTCCTCGGGGCGCGTATTGCTTGGGCCTCTCTCCTGGATGCCCTCTGTCAGACCCAGTGTTGACATGTGGCAAGACTCTCCTCGGGGCGCGTCTTGCTTGGGCTTCTCTCATGGAGGCCCTCAGTCAGGCCCAGTGTTGACATGTGTCAAGACGCTCCTCGGGGCGTGTCTTGCTTGGGCCTCTCTCCAGAAGGCGCTCAGTCAGACCCAGTGTTGACATGTGGCAAGACGCTCCTCGGGGCGCTTCTTGCTTGGGCTTCTCTCCTGGAGGCCCTCAGTCAGACCCATTGTTGACATATGGCAAGACGCTCCTCGGGGCGCGTCTTGCTTGGGCCTCTCTCCTGGAGGCGCTCAATTAGACCCAGTGTTGACATGTGGCAAGACGCTCCTCGGGGCGCATCTTGCTTGGGCTTCTCTCCTGGAGGCCCTCAGTCAGACCCATTGTTGACATGTGGCAAGACACTCCTCGGGGCGCTTCTTGCTTGGGCCTCTCTCCTGGAGGCGCTCAGTCAGACCGAGTGCTGACATGTGGCAAGACGCTCCTCGGGGCGCGTCTTGCTGGGGCCTCTATCCTGGAGGCGCTCAGTCAGACCCAGTGTTGACATGTGTCAAGACGCTCCTCGGGCGTTTCTTGCTTGCGCCTCTTCCTGGAGGCGCTCAGTCAGACCCAGAGGTGACATGTGGCAAGACGTTCCTCGGGTCTCTCTCCTGGAGGCGCTCAGTCAGACCCAGTGTTGACATGTGGCAAGACGCTCCTCGGGGCGCGTCTTGCTGGGGCTTCCCTCATGTAGGCACTCAGTCAGACCCAGTGTTGACATGTGGCAAGATGCTCCTCGGGGCACGTCTTTCTTCAGCCTCTCTCCTGGAGGCGCTCAGTCAAACCCAGAGGAGACATGTGTCAAGACGCTCCTCGGGGCGCGTCTTGCTTGGGCCTCTCTCCTGGAGGCGCTCAGTCAGACCGAGTGCTGACATGTGGCAAGACGCTCCTCCGGGCGCGTCTTGCTTGGGCCTCTCTCCTGGAGGCGCTCAGTCAGACCCAGTGTTCACATGTGGCAAGACGCTCCTCGGGGCGCGTCTTGCTTGGGCCTCTCTCCTGGAGGCGCTCAGTCAGACCGAGTGCTGACATGTGGCAAGACGCTCCTCGGGGCGCATCTTGCTTGGGCTTCTCTCCTGGAGGCCCTCAGTCAGACCCAGTGTTGACATGTGGCAAGACGCTCCTCGGGGCGCGTCTTATTTGGGCCTCTCTCCTGGGGGCCCTCAGTCAGACCCAGTGTTGACATGTGGCAAGACGCTCCTCGGGGCGCGTCTTGCTTGGGCTTCTCTCCTGGAGGCCCTCAGTCAGACCCATTGTTGACATGTGGCAAGACGCTCCTCGGGGCAAGTCTTGCTTGGGCCTCTCTCCTGGAGGCGCTCAGTCAGACCGAGTAGTGACATGTGGCAAGACGCTCCTCGGGGCGCGTCTTGCTTGGACCTCCCTCCTGGAGGTGCTCAGTCAGACCGAGTAGTGACTTGTGGCAAGACGCTCCTCGGGGCGTGTCTTGCTTGGACCTCTCTCCTGGAGGCGCTCAGTTGGACCGAGTAGTGACATGTGGCAAGACGCTCCTCGGGGCGGGTCTTGCTTGGGCCTCTCTCCTGGAGGCGCTCAGTCAGACCGAGTGCTGACATAAGGCAAGATGCTCCTCGCGGCGCGTCTTGCTGGGGCCTCTCTCCTGGAGGTGCTCAAACAGACCCAGTGGTGACACGTGGCAAGACGCTCCTCTGGGCGCGTCTTGCTTGGGCCTCTCTCCTGGAGGAGCTCAGTCAGACCCAGTGTTGACATGTGGCAAGACACTCCTCGGGGCGCGTCTTGCTTGGGCCTCTCTCATGGAGGCCCTCTGTCAGACCCAGTGTTGACATGTGTCAAGACGCTCCTCGGGGCACATCTTGCTTTGGCCTCTCTCCTGGAGGCGCTCAGTCAGACCGAGTGCTGACATGTGGCAAGAAGCTCCTCGGGGCGCGTCTTCCTTGGGCTTCTCTCCTGGAGGCCCTCAGTCAGACCCATTGTTGACATGTGGCAAGACTCTCCTCGGGGCGCGTCTTGCTTGGGCTTCTCACATGGAGGCCCTCAGTCAGACCCATTGTTAACATGTGTCAAGACGCTCCTCGGGGCGTGTCTTGGTTGGGCCTCTCTCCTGGAGGCGCTCAGTCAGACCCAGTGTTGACATGTGGCAAGACGCTCCTCGGGGCGCGTCTTGCTTGGGCCTCTCTCCTGGAAGCGCTCAGTCAGACCGAGTGCTGACATGTGGCAAGACGCTCCTCGGGGTACGTCTTGCTTGGGCTTCTCTCCTGGAGGCCCTCAGTCAGACCCATTGTTGACATGTGGCAAGACGCTTCTCGGGGCGCGTCTTATTTGGGCCTCTCTCCTGGAGGCCCTCAGTCAGACCCAGTGTTGACATGTGGCAAGACGCTCCTCGGGGCGCGTCTTGCTTGGGCCTCTCTCCTGGAGGCGCTCAGTCAGACCGAGTAGTGACATGTGGCAAGACGCTCCTCGGGGCGCGTCTTGCTTGGACCTCTCTCCTGGAGGCGCTCAGTTAGACCGAGTAGTGACATGTTTCAAGACGCTCCTCGGGGCGCGTCTTGCTTTGGCTTCTCTCCTGGAGGCCCTCAGTCAGACCCAGTGTTGACATGTGGCAAGACTCTCCTCGGGGCGCGTCTTGCTTGGGCTTCTCTCATGGAGGCCCTCAGTCAGACCCAGTGTTGACATGTGTCAAGACGCTCCTCGGGGCGTGTCTTGCTTGGGCCTCTCTCCAGAAGGCGCTCAGTCAGACCCAGTGTTGACATGTGGCAAGACGCTCCTCGGGGCGCTTCTTGCTTGGGCTTCTCTCCTGGAGGCCCTCAGTCAGACCCATTGTTGACATGTGGCAAGACGCTCCTCGGGGCGCGTCTTGCTTGGGCCTCTCTCCTGGAGGCGCTCAATTAGACCCAGTGTTGACATGTGGCATGACGCTCCTCGGGGCGCGTCTTGCTTGGGCTTCTCTCCTGGAGGCCCTCAGTCAGACCCATTGTTTACATGTGGCAAGACACTCCTCGGGGCGCTTCTTGCTTGGGCCTCTCTCCTGGAGGCGCTCAGTCAGACCGAGTGCTGACATGTGGCAAGACGCTCCTCGGGGCGCGTCTTGCTGGGGCCTTTCTCCTGGAGGCGCTCAGTCAGACCCAGTGTTGACATGTGTCAAGACGCTCCTCGGGCGTTTCTTGCTTGCGCCTCTCTCCTGGAGGCGCTCAGTCAGACCCAGAGGTGACATGTGGCAATACGTTCCTCGGGTCTCTCTCCTGGAGGCGCTCAGTCAGACCCAGTGTTGACATGTGGCAAGACGCTCCTCGGGGCGCGTCTTGCTGGGGCTTCCCTCATGGAGGCACTCAGTCAGACCCAGTGTTGACATGTGGCAAGATGCTCCTCGGGGCACGTCTTTCTTCGGCCTCTCTCCTGGAGGCGCTCAGTCAAACCCAGAGGAGACATGTGTCAAGACGCTCCTCGGGGCGCGTCTTGCTTGGGCCTCTCTCCTGGAGGCGCTCAGTCAGACCGAGTGCTGACATTTGGCAAGACGCTCCTCCGGGCGCGTCTTGCTTGGGCCTCTCTCCTGGAGGCGCTCAGTCAGACCCAGTGTTCACATGTGGCAAGACGCTCCTCGGGGCGCGTCTTGCTTGGGCCTCTCTCCTGGAGGCGCTCAGTCAGACCGAGTGCTGACATGTGGCAAGACGCTCCTCGGGGCGCATCTTGCTTGGGCTTCTCTCCTGGAGGCCCTCAGTCAGACCCAGTGTTGACATGTGGCAAGACGCTCCTCGGGGCGCGTCTTATTTGGGCCTCTCTCCTGGGGGCCCTCAGTCAGACCCAGTGTTGACATGTGGCAAGACGCTCCTCGGGGCAAGTCTTGCTTGGGCCTCTCTCCTGGAGGCGCTCAGTCAGACCGAGTAGTGACATGTGGCAAGACGCTCCTCGGGGCGGGTCTTGCTTGGGCCTCTCTCCTGGAGGCGCTCAGTCAGACCGAGTGCTGACATAAGGCAAGATGCTCCTCGTGGCGCGTCTTGCTGGGGCCTCTCTCCTGGAGGTGCTCAAACAGACCCAGTGGTGACACGTGGCAAGACGCTCCTCGGGGCGCGTCTTGCTTGGGCCTCTCTCCTGGAGGAGCTCAGTCAGACCCAGTGGTGAAACATGGCAAGACGATCCTCGGGGCGCATCTTGCTTGGGCCTCTCTCCTGGAGGCTCTAAGTCAGACCCATTGTTGACACTTGGCAAGACGCTCCTCGGGGCGCGTCTTGCTTGGGCCTCTCTCCTGGAGGCGCTCAGTCAGACCCAGTGTTGACATGTGGCAAGACACTCCTCGGGGCGCGTCTTGCTTGGGCCTCTCTCATGGAGGCCCTCTGTCAGACCCAGTGTTGACATGTGTCAAGACGCTCCTCGGGGCACATCTTGCTTTGGCCTCTCTCCTGGAGGCGCTCAGTCAGACCGAGTGCTGACATGTGGCAAGAAGCTCCTCGGGGCGCGTCTTCCTTGGGCTTCTCTCCTGGAGGCCCTCAGTCAGACCCATTGTTGACATGTGGCAAGACGCTCCTCGGGGCGCGTATTGCTTGGGCCTCTCTCCTGGATGCCCTCTGTCAGACCCAGTGTTGACATGTGGCAAGACTCTCCTCGGGGCGCGTCTTGCTTGGGCTTCTCACATGGAGGCCCTCAGTCAGACCCAGTGTTAACATGTGTCAAGACGCTCCTCGGGGCGTGTCTTGCTTGGGCCTCTCTCCTGGAGGCGCTCAGTCAGACCCAGTGTTGACATGTGGCAAGACGCTCCTCGGGGCGCGTCTTGCTTGGGCCTCTCTCCTGGAAGCGCTCAGTCAGACCGAGTGCTGACATGTGGCAAGACGCTCCTCGGTGTACGTCTTGCTTGGGCTTCTCTCCTGGAGGCCCTCAGTCAGACCCATTGTTGACATGTGGCAAGACGCTTCTCGGGGCGCGTCTTATTTGGGCCTCTCTCCTGGAGGCCCTCAGTCAGACCCAGTGTTGATATGTGGCAAGACGCTCCTCGGGGCGCGTCTTGCTTGGGCCTCTCTCCTGGAGGCGCTCAGTCAGACCGAGTAGTGACATGTGGCAAGACGCTCCTCGGGGCGCGTCTTGCTTGGACCTCTCTCCTGGAGGCGCTCAGTTAGACCGAGTAGTGACATGTTTCAAGACGCTCCTCGGGGCGCGTCTTGCTTTGGCTTTTCTCCTGGAGGCCCTCAGTCAGACCCATTGTTGACATGTGGCAAGACGCTCCTCGGGGCGCGTATTGCTTGGGCCTCTCTCCTGGATGCCCTCTGTACGACCCAGTGTTGACATGTGGCAAGACTCTCCTCGGGGCGCGTCTTGCTTGGGCTTCTCTCATGGAGGCCCTCAGTCAGACCCAGTGTTGACATGTGTCAAGACGCTCCTCGGGGCGTGTCTTGCTTGGGCCTCTCTCCAGAAGGCGCTCAGTCAGACCCAGTGTTGACATGTGGCAAGACGCTCCTCGGGGTGCTTCTTGCTTGGGCTTCTCTCCTGGAGGCCCTCAGTCAGACCCATTGTTGACATGTGGCAAGACGCTCCTCGGGGCGCGTCTTGCTTGGGCCTCTCTCCTGGAGGCGCTCAATTAGACCCAGTGTTGACATGTGGCATGACTCTCCTCGGGGCGCGTCTTGCTTGGGCTTCTCTCCTGGAGGCCCTCAGTCAGACCCATTGTTGACATGTGGCAAGACACTCCTCGGGGCGCTTCTTGCTTGGGCCTCTCTCCTGGAGGCGCTCAGTCAGACCCAGTGTTGACATGTGTCAAGACGCTCCCGGGCGTTTCTTGCTTGCGCCTCTCTCCTGGAGGCGCTCAGTCAGACCCAGAGGTGACATGTGGCAAGACGTTCCTCGAGTCTCTCTCCTGGAGGCGCTCAGTCAGACCCAGTGTTGACATGTGGCAAGACGCTCCTCGGGGCGCGTCTTGCTGGGGCTTCCCTCATGGAGGCACTCAGTCAGACCCAGTGTTGACATGTGGCAAGATGCTCCTCGGGGCGCGTCTTGCTTGGGCCTCTCTCCTGGAGGCGCTCAGTCAGACCGAGTGCTGACATGTGGCAAGACGCTCCTCCGGGCGCGTCTTGCTTGGGCCTCTCTCCTGGAGGCGGTCAGTCAGACCCAGTGTTCACATGTGGCAAGACGCTCCTCGGGGCGCGTCTTGCTTGGGCCTCTCTCCTGGAGGCGCTCAGTCAGACCGAGTGCTGACATGTGGCAAGACGCTCCTCGGGGCGCATCTTGCTTGGGCTTCTCTCCTGGAGGCCCTCAGTCAGACCCAGTGTTGACATGTGGCAAGACGCTCCTCGGGGCGCGTCTTATTTGGGCCTCTCTCCTGGGGGCCCTCAGTCAGACCCAGTGTTGACATGTGGCAAGACGCTCCTCGGGGCGCGTCTTGCTTGGGCTTCTCTCCTGGAGGCCCTCAGTCAGACCCATTGTTGACATGTGGCAAGACGCTCCTCGGGGCAAGTCTTGCTTGGGCCTCTCTCCTGGAGGCGCTCAGTCAGACCGAGTAGTGACATGTGGCAAGACGCTCCTCGGGGCGCGTCTTGCTTGGACCTCCCTCCTGGAGGTGCTCAGTCAGACCGAGTAGTGACATGTGGCAAGACGCTCCTCGGGGCGTGTCTTGCTTGGACCTCTCTCCTGGAGGCGCTCAGTTGGACCGAGTAGTGACATGTGGCAAGACGCTCCTCGGGGCGGGTCTTGCTTGGGCCTCTCTCCTGGAGGCGCTCAGTCAGACCGAGTGCTGACATAAGGCAAGATGCTCCTCGCGGCGCGTCTTGCTGGGGCCTCTCTCCTGGAGGTGCTCAAACAGACCCAGTGGTGACACGTGGCAAGACGCTCCTCGGGGCGCGTCTTGCTTGGGCCTCTCTCCTGGAGGAGCTCAGTCAGACCCAGTGGTGACACGTGGCAAGACGATCCTCGGGGCGCATCTTGCTTGGGCCTCTCTCCTGGAGGCTCTAAGTCAGACCCAGTGTTGACACTTGGCAAGACGCTCCTCGGGGCGCGTCTTGCTTGGGCCTCTCTCCTGGAGGCGCTCAGTCAGACCCAGTGTTGACATGTGGCAAGACACTCCTCGGGGCGCGTCTTGCTTCGGCCTCTCTCATGGAGGCCCTCTTTCAGACCCAGTGTTGACATGTGTCAAGACGCTCCTCGGGGCGCATCTTGCTTTGGCCTCTCTCCTGGAGGCGCTCAGTCAGACCGAGTGCTGACATGTGGCAAGAAGCTCCTCGGGGCGCGTCTTCCTTGGGCTTCTCTCCTGGAGGCCCTCAGTCAGACCCATTGTTGACATGTGGCAAGACGCTCCTCGGGGCGCGTATTGCTTGGGCCTCTCTCCTGGATGCCCTCTGTCAGACCCAGTGTTGACATGTGGCAAGACTCTCCTCGGGGCGCGTCTTGCTTGGGCTTCTCACATGGAGGCCCTCAGTCAGACCCAGTGTTAACATGTGTCAAGACGCTCCTCGGGGCGTGTCTTGCTTGGGCCTCTCTCCTGGAGGCGCTCAGTCAGACCCAGTGTTGACATGTGGCAAGACGCTCCTCGGGGCGCTTCTTGCTTGGGCTTCTCTCCTGGAGGCCCTCAGTCAGACCCATTGTTGACATGTGGCAAGATGCTCCTCGGGGCAGGTCTTGCTTGGGCCTCTCTCCTGGAGGCGCTCAGTCAGACCGAGTAGTGACATGTGACAAGACGCTCCTCGGGGCGAGTCTTGCTGGGGCTTCTCTCATGGAGGCACTCAGTCAGACCCAGTGTTGACATGTGGCAAGACGCTCCTCGGGGCGCGTGTTGCTTGGACCTCTCTCCTGGAGGCGCTCAGTCAGACCCAGTGTTGACATGTGTAAAGACGCTCCTCGGGCGTTTCTTGCTTGGGCCTCGCTCCGGGAGGCGCTCAGTCAGACCCAGTGCTGACATGTGGCAAGACGCTCCTCCGGGCGCGTCTTGATTGGGCCTCTCTCCTGGAGGTGCTCAGTCAGACCCAGTGTTGACATGTGGCAAGACGCTCCTCGGGGCGCGTTTTGCTCGGGCTTCTCTCATGGAGGCACTCAGTCAGACCCAGTGTTGACATGCGGCAAGACGCTCCTCGGGGCACGTCTTGCTTGGGCCTCTCTCCTGGAGGCGCTCTGTAAGACCCATTGTTGACATGTGGCAAGACGCTCCTCGGGGCGCGTCTTGCTTGGGCCTCTCTCCTGGAGGCGCTCAGTCAGACCCAGTGTTGACATGTGGCAAGACGCTCCTCGGGGCGCGTCTTGCTTGGGCCTCTCTCCTGGAGGCACTCAGTCAGACCGAGTGCTGACATGTGGCAAGACGCTTCTCGGGGCGCATCTTGCTTGGGCTTCTCTCCTGGAGGCCCTCAGTCAGACCCAGTGTTGACATGTGGCAAGACGCTCCTCGGGGCGCGTCTTGCTTGGGCCTCTCTCCTGGAAGCGCTCAGTCAGACCGAGTGCTGACATGTGGCAAGACGCTCCTCGGGGCGCATCTTGCTTGGGCTTCTCTCCTGGAGGCGCTCAGTTAGACCGAGTAGTGACATGTTTCAAGACGCTCCTCGGGGCGCGTCTTGCTTGGACCTCTCTCCTGGAGGCGCTCAGTTAGACCGAGTAGTGACATGTTTCAAGACGCTCCTCGGGGCGCGTCTTGCTTTGGCTTCTCTCCTGGAGGCCCTCAGTCAGACCCAGTGTTGACATGTGGCAAGACTCTCCTCGGGGCGCGTCTTGCTTGGGCTTCTCTCATGGAGGCCCTCAGTCAGACCCAGTGTTGACATGTGTCAAGACGCTCCTCGGGGCGTGTCTTGCTTGGGCCTCTCTCCAGAAGGCGCTCAGTCAGACCCAGTGTTGACATGTGGCAAGACGCTCCTCGGGGCGCTTCTTGCTTGGGCTTCTCTCCTGGAGGCCCTCAGTCAGACCCATTGTTGACATGTGGCAAGACGCTCCTCGGGGCGCGTCTTGCTTGGGCCTCTCTCCTGGAGGCGCTCAATTAGACCCAGTGTTGACATGTGGCATGACGCTCCTCGGGGCGCGTCTTGCTTGGGCTTCTCTCCTGGAGGCCCTCAGTCAGACCCATTGTTTACATGTGGCAAGACACTCCTCGGGGCGCTTCTTGCTTGGGCCTCTCTCCTGGAGGCGCTCAGTCAGACCGAGTGCTGACATGTGGCAAGACGCTCCTCGGGGCGCGTCTTGCTGGGGCCTTTCTCCTGGAGGCGCTCAGTCAGACCCAGTGTTGACATGTGTCAAGACGCTCCTCGGGCGTTTCTTGCTTGCGCCTCTCTCCTGGAGGCGCTCAGTCAGACCCAGAGGTGACATGTGGCAAGACGTTCCTCGGGTCTCTCTCCTGGAGGCGCTCAGTCAGACCCAGTGTTGACATGTGGCAAGACGCTCCTCGGGGCGCGTCTTGCTGGGGCTTCCCTCATGGAGGCACTCAGTCAGACCCAGTGTTGACATGTGGCAAGATGCTCCTCGGGGCACGTCTTTCTTCGGCCTCTCTCCTGGAGGCGCTCAGTCAAACCCAGAGGAGACATGTGTCAAGACGCTCCTCGGGGCGCGTCTTGCTTGGGCCTCTCTCCTGGAGGCGCTCAGTCAGACCGAGTGCTGACATTTGGCAAGACGCTCCTCCGGGCGCGTCTTGCTTGGGCCTCTCTCCTGGAGGCGCTCAGTCAGACCCAGTGTTCACATGTGGCAAGACGCTCCTCGGGGCGCGTCTTGCTTGGGCCTCTCTCCTGGAGGCGCTCAGTCAGACCGAGTGCTGACATGTGGCAAGACGCTCCTCGGGGCGCATCTTGCTTGGGCTTCTCTCCTGGAGGCCCTCAGTCAGACCCAGTGTTGACATGTGGCAAGACGCTCCTCGGGGCGCGTCTTATTTGGGCCTCTCTCCTGGGGGCCCTCAGTCAGACCCAGTGTTGACATGTGGCAAGACGCTCCTCGGGGCAAGTCTTGCTTGGGCCTCTCTCCTGGAGGCGCTCAGTCAGACCGAGTAGTGACATGTGGCAAGACGCTCCTCGGGGCGGGTCTTGCTTGGGCCTCTCTCCTGGAGGCAATCAGTCAGACCGAGTGCTGACATAAGGCAAGATGCTCCTCGTGGCGCGTCTTGCTGGGGCCTCTCTCCTGGAGGTGCTCAAACAGACCCAGTGGTGACACGTGGCAAGACGCTCCTCGGGGCGCGTCTTGCTTGGGCCTCTCTCCTGGAGGAGCTCAGTCAGACCCAGTGGTGAAACGTGGCAAGACGATCCTCTGGGCGCATCTTGCTTGGGCCTCTCTCCTGGAGGCTCTAAGTCAGACCCAGTGTTGACACTTGGCAAGACGCTCCTCGGGGCGCGTCTTGCTTGGGCCTCTCTCCTGGAGGCGCTCAGTCAGACCCAGTGTTGACATGTGGCAAGACACTCCTCGGGGCGCGTCTTGCTTGGGCCTCTCTCATGGAGGCCCTCTGTCAGACCCAGTGTTGACATGTGTCAAGACGCTCCTCGGGGCACATCTTGCTTTGGCCTCTCTCCTGGAGGCGCTCAGTCAGACCGAGTGCTGACATGTGGCAAGAAGCTCCTCGGGGCGCGTCTTCCTTGGGCTTCTCTCCTGGAGGCCCTCAGTCAGACCCATTGTTGACATGTGGCAAGACGCTCCTCGGGGCGCGTATTGCTTGGGCCTCTCTCCTGGATGCCCTCTGTCAGACCCAGTGTTGACATGTGGCAAGACTCTCCTCGGGGCGCGTCTTGCTTTGGCTTCTCACATGGAGGCCCTCAGTCAGACCCAGTGTTAACATGTGTCAAGACGCTCCTCGGGGCGTGTCTTGCTTGGGCCTCTCTCCTGGAGGCGCTCAGTCAGACCCAGTGTTGACATGTGGCAAGACGCTCCTCGGGGCGCGTCTTGCTTGGGCCTCTCTCCTGGAAGCGCTCAGTCAGACCGAGTGCTGACATGTGGCAAGACGCTCTTCGGTGTACGTCTTGCTTGGGCTTCTCTCCTGGAGGCCCTCAGTCAGACCCATTGTTGACATGTGGCAAGACGCTTCTCGGGGCGCGTCTTATTTGGGCCTCTCTCCTGGAAGCGCTCAGTCAGACCGAGTGCTGACATGTGGCAAGACGCTCCTCGGGGCGCATCTTGCTTGGGCTTCTCTCCTGGAGGCGCTCAGTTAGACCGAGTAGTGACATGTTTCAAGACGCTCCTCGGGGCGCGTCTTGCTTGGACCTCTCTCCTGGAGGCGCTCAGTTAGACCGAGTAGTGACATGTTTCAAGACGCTCCTCGGGGCGCGTCTTGCTTTGGCTTCTCTCCTGGAGGCCCTCATTCAGACCCAGTGTTGACATGTGGCAAGACTCTCCTCGGGGCGCGTCTTGCTTGGGCTTCTCTCATGGAGGCCCTCAGTCAGACCCAGTGTTGACATGGGTCAAGACGCTCCTCGGGGCGTGTCTTGCTTGGGCCTCTCTCCAGAAGGCGCTCAGTCAGACCCAGTGTTGACATGTGGCAAGACGCTCCTCGGGGCGCTTCTTGCTTGGGCTTCTCTCCTGGAGGCCCTCAGTCAGACCCATTGTTGACATGTGGCAAGACGCTCCTCGGGGCGCGTCTTGCTTGGGCCTCTCTCCTGGAGGCGCTCAATTAGACCCAGTGTTGACATGTGGCATGACGCTCCTCGGGGCGCGTCTTGCTTGGGCTTCTCTCCTGGAGGCCCTCAGTCAGACCCATTGTTTACATGTGGCAAGACACTCCTCGGGGCGCTTCTTGCTTGGGCCTCTCTCCTGGAGGCGCTCAGTCAGACCGAGTGCTGACATGTGGCAAGACGCTCCTCGGGGCGCGTCTTGCTGGGGCCTTTCTCCTGGAGGCGCTCAGTCAGACCCAGTGTTGACATGTGTCAAGACGCTCCTCGGGCGTTTCTTGCTTGCGCCTCTCTCCTGGAGGCGCTCAGTCAGACCCAGAGGTGACATGTGGCAAGACGTTCCTCGGGTCTCTCTCCTGGAGGCGCTCAGTCAGACCCAGTGTTGACATGTGGCAAGACGCTCCTCGGGGCGCGTCTTGCTGGGGCTTCCCTCATGGAGGCACTCAGTCAGACCCAGTGTTGACATGTGGCAAGATGCTCCTCGGGGCACGTCTTTCTTCGGCCTCTCTCCTGGAGGCGCTCAGTCAAACCCAGAGGAGACATGTGTCAAGACGCTCCTCGGGGCGCGTCTTGCTTGGGCCTCTCTCCTGGAGGCGCTCAGTCAGACCCAGTGTTCACATGTGGCAAGACGCTCCTCGGGGCGCGTCTTGCTTGGGCCTCTCTCCTGGAGGCGCTCAGTCAGACCGAGTGCTGACATGTGGCAAGACGCTCCTCGGGGCGCATCTTGCTTGGGCTTCTCTCCTGGAGGCCCTCAGTCAGACCCAGTGTTGACATGTGGCAAGACGCTCCTCGGGGCGCGTCTTATTTGGGCCTCTCTCCTGGGGGCCCTCAGTCAGACGCAGTGTTGACATGTGGCAAGACGCTCCTCGGGGCAAGTCTTGCTTGGGCCTCTCTCCTGGAGGCGCTCAGTCAGACCGAGTAGTGACATGTGGCAAGACGCTCCTCGGGGCGGGTCTTGCTTGGGCCTCTCTCCTGGAGGCAATCAGTCAGACCGAGTGCTGACATAAGGCAAGATGCTCCTCGTGGCGCGTCTTGCTGGGGCCTCTCTCCTGGAGGTGCTCAAACAGACCCAGTGGTGACACGTGGCAAGACGCTCCTCGGGGCGCGTCTTGCTTGGGCCTCTCTCCTGGAGGAGCTCAGTCAGACCCAGTGGTGAAACGTGGCAAGACGATCCTCTGGGCGCATCTTGCTTGGGCCTCTCTCCTGGAGGCTCTAAGTCAGACCCAGTGTTGACACTTGGCAAGACGCTCCTCGGGGCGCGTCTTGCTTGGGCCTCTCTCCTGGAGGCGCTCAGTCAGACCCAGTGTTGACATGTGGCAAGACACTCCTCGGGGCGCGTCTTGCTTGGGCCTCTCTCATGGAGGCCCTCTGTCAGACCCAGTGTTGACATGTGTCAAGACGCTCCTCGGGGCACATCTTGCTTTGGCCTCTCTCCTAGAGGCGCTCAGTCAGACCGAGTGCTGACATGTGGCAACAAGCTCCTCGGGGCGCGTCTTCCTTGGGCTTCTCTCCTGGAGGCCCTCAGTCAGACCCATTGTTGACATGTGGCAAGACGCTCCTCGGGGCGCGTATTGCTTGGGCCTCTCTCCTGGATGCCCTCTGTCAGACCCAGTGTTGACATGTGGCAAGACTCTCCTCGGGGCGCGTCTTGCTTTGGCTTCTCACATGGAGGCCCTCAGTCAGACCCAGTGTTAACATGTGTCAAGACGCTCCTCGGGGCGTGTCTTGCTTGGGCCTCTCTCCTGGAGGCGCTCAGTCAGACCCAGTGTTGACATGTGGCAAGACGCTCCTCGGGGCGCGTCTTGCTTGGGCCTCTCTCCTGGAAGCGCTCAGTCAGACCGAGTGCTGACATGTGGCAAGACGCTCCTCGGTGTACGTCTTGCTTGGGCTTCTCTCCTGGAGGCCCTCAGTCAGACCCATTGTTGACATGTGGCAAGACGCTTCTCGGGGCGCGTCTTATTTGGGCCTCTCTCCTGGAGGCCCTCAGTCAGACCCAGTGTTGACATGTGGCAAGACGCTCCTCGGGGCGCGTCTTGCTTGGGCCTCTCTCCTGGAGGCGCTCAGTCAGACCGAGTAGTGACATGTGGCAAGACGCTCCTCGGGGCGCGTCTTGCTTGGACCTCTCTCCTGGAGGCGCTCAGTTAGACCGAGTAGTGACATGTTTCAAGACGCTCCTCGGGGCGCGTCTTGCTTTGGCTTTTCTCCTGGAGGCCCTCAGTCAGACCCATTGTTGACATGTGGCAAGACGCTCCTCGGGGCGCGTATTGCTTGGGCCTCTCTCCTGGATGCCCTCTGTACGACCCAGTGTTGACATGTGGCAAGACTCTCCTCGGGGCGCGTCTTGCTTGGGCTTCTCTCATGGAGGCCCTCAGTCAGACCCAGTGTTGACATGTGTCAAGACGCTCCTCGGGGCGTGTCTTGCTTGGGCCTCTCTCCAGAAGGCGCTCAGTCAGACCCAGTGTTGACATGTGGCAAGACGCTCCTCGGGGCGCTTCTTGCTTGGACTTCTCTCCTGGAGGCCCTCAGTCAGACCCATTGTTGACATGTGGCAAGACGCTCCTCGGGGCTCGTCTTGCTTGGGCCTCTCTCCTGGAGGCGCTCAATTAGACCCAGTGTTGACATGTGGCATGACGCTCCTCGGGGCGCGTCTTGCTTGGGCTTCTCTCCTGGAGGCCCTCAGTCAGACCCATTGTTGACATGTGGCAAGACACTCCTCGGGGCGCTTCTTGCTTGGGCCTCTCTCCTGGAGGCGCTCAGTCAGACCCAGTGTTGACATGTGTCAAGACGCTCCTGGGCGTTTCTTGCTTGCGCCTCTCTCCTGGAGGCGCTCAGTCAGACCCAGAGGTGACATGTGGCAAGACGTTCCTCGAGTCTCTCTCCTGGAGGCGCTCAGTCAGACCCAGTGTTGACATGTGGCAAGACGCTCCTCGGGGCGCGTCTTGCTGGGGCTTCCCTCATGGAGGCACTCAGTCAGACCCAGTGTTGACATGTGGCAAGATGCTCCTCGGGGCGCGTCTTGCTTGGGCCTCTCTCCTGGAGGCGCTCAGTCAGACCGAGTGCTGACATGTGGCAAGACGCTCCTCCGGGCGCGTCTTGCTTGGGCCTCTCTCCTGGAGGCGCTCAGTCAGACCCAGTGTTCACATGTGGCAAGACGCTCCTCGGGGCGCGTCTTGCTTGGGCCTCTCTCCTGGAGGTCGCTCAGTCAGACCGAGTGCTGACATGTGGCAAGACGCTCCTCGGGGCGCATCTTGCTTGGGCTTCTCTCCTGGAGGCCCTCAGTCAGACCCAGTGTTGACATGTGGCAAGACGCTCCTCGGGGCGCGTCTTATTTGGGCCTCTCTCCTGGGGGCCCTCAGTCAGACCCAGTGTTGACATGTGGCAAGACGCTCCTCGGGGCGCGTCTTGCTTGGGCTTCTCTCCTGGAGGCCCTCAGTCAGACCCATTGTTGACATGTGGCAAGACGCTCCTCGGGGCAAGTCTTGCTTGGGCCTCTCTCCTGGAGGCGCTCAGTCAGACCGAGTAGTGACATGTGGCAAGACGCTCCTCGGGGCGCGTCTTGCTTGGACCTCCCTCCTGGAGGTGCTCAGTCAGACCGAGTAGTGACATGTGGCAAGACGCTCCTCGGGGCGTATCTTGCTTGGACCTCTCTCCTGGAGGCGCTCAGTTGGACCGAGTAGTGACATGTGGCAAGACGCTCCTCGGGGCGGGTCTTGCTTGGGCCTCTCTCCTGGAGGCGCTCAGTCAGACCGAGTGCTGACATAAGGCAAGATGCTCCTCGCGGCGCGTCTTGCTGGGGCCTCTCTCCTGGAGGTGCTCAAACAGACCCAGTGGTGACACGTGGCAAGACGCTCCTCGGGGCGCGTCTTGCTTGGGCCTCTCTCCTGGAGGAGCTCAGTCAGACCCAGTGGTGACACGTGGCAAGACGATCCTCGGGGCGCATCTTGCTTGGGCCTCTCTCCTGGAGGCTCTAAGTCAGACCCAGTGTTGACACTTGGCAAGACGCTCCTCGGGGCGCGACTTGCTTGGGCCTCTCTCCTGGAGGCGCTCAGTCAGACCCAGTGTTGACATGTGGCAAGACACTCCTCGGGGCGCGTCTTGCTTCGGCCTCTCTCATGGAGGCCCTCTTTCAGACCCAGTGTTGACATGTGTCAAGACGCTCCTCGGGGCGCATCTTGCTTTGGCCTCTCTCCTGGAGGCGCTCAGTCAGACCGAGTGCTGACATGTGGCAAGAAGCTCCTCGGGGCGCGTCTTCCTTGGGCTTCTCTCCTGGAGGCCCTCAGTCAGACCCATTGTTGACATGTGGCAAGACGCTCCTCGGGGCGCGTATTGCTTGGGCCTCTCTCCTGGATGCCCTCTGTCAGACCCAGTGTTGACATGTGGCAAGACTCTCCTCGGGGCGCGTCTTGCTTGGGCTTCTCACATGGAGGCCCTCAGTCAGACCCAGTGTTAACATGTGTCAAGACGCTCCTCGGGGCGTGTCTTGCTTGGGCCTCTCTCCTGGAGGCGCTCAGTCAGACCCAGTGTTGACATGTGGCAAGACGCTCCTCGGGGCGCTTCTTGCTTGGGCTTCTCTCCTGGAGGCCCTCAGTCAGACCCATTGTTGACATGTGGCAAGATGCTCCTCGGGGCAGGTCTTGCTTGGGCCTCTCTCCTGGAGGCGCTCAGTCAGACCGAGTAGTGACATGTGACAAGACGCTCCTCGGGGCGAGTCTTGCTGGGGCTTCTCTCATGGAGGCACTCAGTCAGATCCAGTGTTGACATGTGGCAAGACGCTCCTCGGGGCGCGTGTTGCTTGGACCTCTCTCCTGGAGGCGCTCAGTCAGACCCAGTGTTGACATGTGTAAAGACGCTCCTCGGGCGTTTCTTGCTTGGGCCTCGCTCCGGGAGGCGCTCAGTCAGACCCAGTGCTGACATGTGGCAAGACGCTCCTCCGGGCGCGTCTTGATTGGGCCTCTCTCCTGGAGGTGCTCAGTCAGACCCAGTGTTGACATGTGGCAAGACGCTCCTCGGGGCGCGTTTTGCTCGGGCTTCTCTCATGGAGGCACTCAGTCAGACCCAGTGTTGACATGCGGCAAGACGCTCCTCGGGGCACGTCTTGCTTGGGCCTCTCTCCTGGAGGCGCTCTGTAAGACCCATTGTTGACATGTGGCAAGAGGCTCCTCGGGGCGCGTCTTGCTTGGGCCTCTCTCCTGGAGGCGCTCAGTCAGACCCAGTGTTGACATGTGGCAAGACGCTCCTCGGGGCGCGTCTTGCTTGGGCCTCTCTCCTGGAGGCACTCAGTCAGACCGAGTGCTGACATGTGGCAAGACGCTCCTCGGGGCGCATCTTGCTTGGGCTTCTCTCCTGGAGGCCCTCAGTCAGACCCAGTGTTGACATGTGGCAAGACGCTCCTCGGGGCGCGTCTTATTTGGGCCTCTCTCCTGGGGGCCCTCAGTCAGACCCAGTGTTGACATGTGGCAAGACGCTCCTCGGGGCGCGTCTTGCTTGGGCTTCTCTCCTGGAGGCCCTCAGTCAGACCCATTGTTGACATGTGGCAAGACGCTCCTCGGGGCACGTCTTTCTTGGGCCTCTCTCCTGGAGGCGCTCAGTCAGACCGAGTAGTGACATGTGGCAAGACGCTCCTCGGGGCGCGTCTTGCTTGGACCTCCCTCCTGGAGGCGCTCAGTCATACCGAGTAGTGACATGTGGCAAGACGCTCCTCGGGGCGTGTCTTGCTTGGACCTCTCTCCTGGAGGCGCTCAGTTAGACCGAGTAGTGACATGTGGCAAGACGCTCCTCGGGGCGGGTCTTGCTTGGGCCTCTCTCCTGGAGGCGCTCAGTCAGACCGAGTGCTGACATAAGGCAAGATGCTCCTCGCGGCGCGTCTTTCTGGGGCCTCTCTCCTGGAGGTGCTCAATCAGACCCAGTGGTGACACGTGGCAAGACGCTCCTCGGGGTGCGTCTTGCTTGGGCCTCTCTCCTGGAGGAGCTCAGTCAGACCCAGTGTTGACACGTGGCAAGACGCTCCTCGGGGCGCGTCTTGCTTGGGCCTCTCTCCTGGAGGCGCTCAGTCAGACCCAGTGTTGACATGTGGCAAGACACTCCTCGGGGCGCGTCTTGCTTGGGCCTCTCTCCTGGAGGCGCTCAGTCAGACCGAGTGCTGACATAAGGCAAGATGCTCCTCGCGGCGCGTCTTGCTGGGGCCTCTCTCCTGGAGGTGCTCAATCAGACCCAGTGGTGACACGTGGCAAGACGCTCCTCGGGGCACGTCTTGCTTGGGCCTCTCTCCTGGAGGTGCTCAGTCAGACCCAGTGGTGACACGTGGCAAGATGATCCTCGGGGCGCATCTTGCTTGGGCCTCTCTCCTGGAGGCGCTAAGTCAGACCCAGTGTTGACACGTTGCAAGACGCTCCTCGGGGCGCGTCTTGCTTGGGCCTCTCTCCTGGAGGCGCTCAGTCAGACCCAGTGGTGACACGTGGCAAGACGATCCTCGGGGCGCATCTTGCTTGGGCCTCTCTCCTGGAGGCGCTAAGTCAGACCCAGTGTTGACACGTGGCAAGACGCTCCTCGGGGCGCGTCTTGCTTGGGCCTCTCTCCTGGAGGCGCTCAGTCAGACCCAGAGGTGACATGTGTCAAGACGCTCCTCGGGCCTCTCTCCTGGAGGCGCTCAGTCAGACCCAGTGTTGACATGTGGCAAGACGCTCCTCGGGGCGCGTCTTGCTTGGGCCTCTCTCCTGGAGGTGCTCAGTCAGACCCAGTGTTGACATGTGGCAAGACGCTCCTCGGGGCACGTCTTGCTCGGGCTTCTCTCATGGAGGCACTCAGTCAGACCCAGTGTTGACATGTGGAAAGACGCTCCTCGGGGAACGTCTTACTTGGGCCTCTCTCCTGGAGGCGCTCAGTCAGACCCAGAGGAGAAATGTGTCAAGACGCTCCTCGGGGCGCGTCTTGCTTGGGCCTCTCCCCTGGAGGCGCTCAGTCAGACCGAGTGCTGACATGTGGCAAGACTCTCCTCGGGGCTCGTCTTGCTTGGGCCTCTCTCCTGGAGGCGCTCAGTCAGACCCATTGTTGACATGTGGCAAGACGCTCCTCGGGGCGCGTCTTGCTTGGGCCTCTCTCCTGGAGACGCTCAGTCAGACTGAGTGCTGACATGTGGCAAGACACTCCCCGGGGCGCGTCTTGCTTGGGCTTCTCTCCTGGAGGCCCTCAGTCAGACCCATTGTTGACATGTGGCAAGACGCTCCTCGGGGGGCGTCTTGCTTGGGCTTCTCTCCTGGAGGCCCTCAGTCAGACCCATTGTTGACATGTGGCAAGACGCTCCTCGGGGCACGTCTTGCTTGGGCCTCTCTCCTGGAGGCGCTCAGTCAGACCGAGTAGTGACATGTGGCAAGACGCTCCTCGGGGCGCGTCTTGCTTGGGCTTCTCTCCTGGAGGCCCTCAGTCAGACCCATTGTTGACATGTGGCAAGACGCTCCTCGGGGCGCGTCTTGCTTGGGCTTCTCTCCTGGAGGCCCTCAGCCAGACCCATTGTTGACATGTGGCAAGACGCTGCTCGGGGCGCGTCTTGCTTGGGCCTCTCTCCTGGAGGCGCTCAGTCAGACCGAGTGCTGACATGTGGCAAGACGCTCCTCCGGGCGCATCTTGCTTGGGCCTCTCTCCTGGAGGCGCTCAGTCAGACCCAGTGTTCACATGTGGCAAGACGCTCCTCGGGGCGCGTCTTGCTTGGGCCTCTCTCCTGGAGGCGCTCAGTCAGACCCAGTGTTGACATGTGGCAAGACGCTCCTCGGGGCACGTCTTGCTTGGGCTTCTCTCCTGGAGGCGCTCAGTCAGACCCAGTGTTGACATGTGGCGAGACGCTCCTCGGGGCACGTCTTGCTTGGGCCTCTCTCCTGGAGACGCTCAGTCAGACCGAGTGCTGACATGTGGCAAGACGCTCCTCGGGGCGCTTCATGCTTGGGCCTCTCTCCTGGAGGCGCTCAGTCAGACCCAGTGGTGACATGTGGCAAGACGCTCCTCGGGGCGCGAATTGCTTGGGCCTCTCTCCTGGATGCCCTCTGTCAGACCCAGTGTTGACATGTGGCAAGACTCTCCTCGGGGCGCGTCTTGCTTGGGCTTCTCTCATGGAGGCCCTCAGTCAGACCCAATGTTGACATGTGTCAAGACGCTCCTCGGGGAGTGTCTTGCTTGGGCCTCTCTCCTGGAGGCGCTCAGTCAGACCCAGTGTTGACATGTGGCAAGACGCTCCTCGGGGCGCTTCTTGCTTGGGCTTCTCTCCTGGAGGCCCTCAGTCAGACCCACTGTTGACATGTGGCAAGACGCTCCTCGGGGCACGTCTTGCTTGGGCCTCTCTCCTGGAGGCGCTCAGTCAGACCGAGTAGTGACATGTGACAATACGCTCCTCGGGGCGCGTCTTGCTTGGGCCTCTCTCCTGGAGGCGCTCAGTCAGATCCAGTGTTGACATGTGGCAAGACGCTCCTCGGGGCGCGTCTTGCTTTGGCCTCTCTCCTGGAGGTTCTCAGTCAGACCCAGTGTTGACATGTGGCAAGATGCTCCTCGGGGCGCGTCTTGCTTGGGCCTCTCTCCTGGAGGCGCTCAGTCAGACCGAGTGCTGACATGTGGCAAGACGCTCCTCCGGGCGCGTCTTGCTTGGGCCTCTCTCCTGGAGGCGCTCAGTCAGACCCAGTGTTCACATGTGGCAAGACGCTCCTCGGGGCGCGTCTTGCTTGGGCCTCTTTCCTGGAGGAGCTCAGTCAGACCCAGTGGTGACACGTGGCAAGACGATCCTCGGGGCGCATCTTGCTTGGGCCTCTCTCCTGGAGGCTCTAAGTCAGACCCAGTGTTGACACTTGGCAAGACGCTCCTCGGGGCGCGTCTTGCTTGGGCCTCTCTCCTGGAGGCGCTCAGTCAGACCCAGTGTTGACATGTGGCAAGACACTCCTCGGGGCGCGTCTTGCTTGGGCCTCTCTCATGGAGGCCCTCTTTCAGACCCAGTGTTGACATGTGTCAAGACGCTCCTCGGGGCGCATCTTGCTTTGGCCTCTCTCCTGGAGGCGCTCAGTCAGACCGAGTGCTGACATGTGGCAAGAAGCTCCTCGGGGCGCGTCTTCCTTGGGCTTCTCTCCTGGAGGCCCTCAGTCAGACCCATTGTTGACATGTGGCAAGACGCTCCTCGGGGCGCGTATTGCTTGGGCCTCTCTCCTGGATGCCCTCTGTCAGACCCAGTGTTGACATGTGGCAAGACTCTCCTCGGGGCGCGTCTTGCTTGGGCTTCTCACATGGAGGCCCTCAGTCAGACCCAGTGTTAACATGTGTCAAGACGCTCCTCGGGGCGTGTCTTGCTTGGGCCTCTCTCCTGGAGGCGCTGAGTCAGACCCAGTGTTGACAAGTGGCAAGGCGCTCCTCGGGGCGCTTCTTGCTTGGGCTTCTCTCCTGGAGGCCCTCAGTCAGACCCATTGTTGACATGTGGCAAGATGCTCCTCGGGGCAGGTCTTGCTTGGGCCTCTCTCCTGGAGGCGCTCAGTCAGACCGAGTAGTGACATGTGACAAGACGCTCCTCGGGGCGAGTCTTGCTGGGGCTTCTCTCATGGAGGCACTCAGTCAGACCCAGTGTTGACATGTGGCAAGACGCTCCTCGGGGCGCGTGTTGCTTGGACCTCTCTCCTGGAGGCGCTCAGTCAGACCCAGTGTTGACATGTGTCAAGACGCTCCTCGGGCGTTTCTTGCTTGGGCCTCGCTCCGGGAGGCGCTCAGTCAGACCCAGTGCTGACATGTGGCAAGACGCTCCTCCGGGCGCGTCTTGATTGGGCCTCTCTCCTGGAGGTGCTCAGTCAGACCCAGTGTTGACATGTGGCAAGACGCTCCTCGGGGCACGTCTTGCTTGGGCCTCTCTCCTGGAGGCGCTCTGTAAGACCCATTGTTGACATGTGGCAAGACGCTCCTCGGGGCGCGTCTTGCTTGGGCCTCTCTCCTGGAGGCGCTCAGTCAGACCCAGTGTTGACATGTGGCAAGACGCTCCTCGGGGCGCGTCTTGCTTGGGCCTCTCTCCTGGAGGCACTCAGTCAGACCGAGTGCTGACATGTGGCAAGACGCTCCTCGGGGCGCATCTTGCTTGGGCTTCTCTCCTGGAGGCCCTCAGTCAGACCCAGTGTTGACATGTGGCAAGACGCTCCTCGGGGCGCGTCTTATTTGGGCCTCTCTCCTGGGGGCCCTCAGTCAGACCCAGTGTTGACATGTGGCAAGACGCTCCTCGGGGCGCGTCTTGCTTGGGCTTCTCTCCTGGAGGCCCTCAGTCAGACCCATTGTTGACATGTGGCAAGACGCTCCTCGGGGCACGTCTTGCTTGGGCCTCTCTCCTGGAGGCGCTCAGTCAGACCGAGTAGTGACATGTGGCAAGACGCTCCTCGGGGCGCGTCTTGCTTGGACCTCCCTCCTGGAGGCGCTCAGTCATACCGAGTAGTGACATGTGGCAAGACGCTCCTCGGGGCGGGTCTTGCTTGGGCCTCTCTCCTGGAGGCGCTCAGTCAGACCGAGTGCTGACATAAGGCAAGATGCTCCTCGGGGTGCGTCTTGCTGGGGCCTCTCTCCTGGAGGTGCTCAATCAGACCCAGTGGTGACACGTGGCAAGACGCTCCTCGGGGTGCGTCTTGCTTGGGCCTCTCTCCTGGAGGAGCTCAGTCAGACCCAGTATTGACACGTGGCAAGACGCTCCTCGGGGCGCGTCTTGCTTGGGCCTCTCTCCTGGAGGCGCTCAGTCAGACCCAGTGTTGACATGTGGCAAGACACTCCTCGGGGCGCGTCTTGCTTGGGCCTCTCTCCTGGAGGCGCTCAGTCAGACCGAGTGCTGACATAAGGCAAGATGCTCCTCGCGGCGCGTCTTGCTGGGGCCTCTCTCCTGGAGGTGCTCAATCAGACCCAGTGGTGACACGTGGCAAGACGCTCCTCGGGGCACGTCTTGCTTGGGCCTCTCTCCTGGAGGTGATCAGTCAGACCCAGTGGTGACACGTGGCAAGATGATCCTCGGGGCGCATCTTGCTTGGGCCTCTCTCCTGGAGGCGCTAAGTCAGACCCAGTGTTGACACGTGGCAAGACGCTCCTCGGGGCGCGTCTTGCTTGGGCCTCTCTCCTGGAGGCGCTCAGTCCGACCCAGTGGTGACACGTGGCAAGACGATCCTCGGGGCGCATCTTGCTTGGGCCTCTCTCCTGGAGGCGCTAAGTCAGACCCAGTGTTGACACGTGGCAAGACGTTCCTCGGGGCGCGTCTTGCTTGGGCCTCTCTCCTGGAGGCGCTCAGTCAGACCCAGAGGTGACATGTGTCAAGACGCTCCTCGGGCCTCTCTCCTGGAGGCGCTCAGTCAGACCCAGTGTTGACATGTGGCAAGACGCTCCTCGGGGCGCGTCTTGCTTGGGCCTCTCTCCTGGAGGTGCTCAGTCAGACCCAGTGTTGACATGTGGCAAGACGCTCCTCGGGGCGCGTCTTGCTCGGGCTTCTCTCATGGAGGCACTCAGTCAGACCCAGTGTTGACATGTGGAAAGACGCTCCTCGGGGAACGTCTTACTTGGGCCTCTCTCCTGGAGGCGCTCAGTCAGACCCAGAGGAGAAATGTGTCAAGACGCTCCTCGGGGCGCGTCTTGCTTGGGCCTCTCCCCTGGAGGCGCTCAGTCAGACCGAGTGCTGACATGTGGCAAGACTCTCCTCGGGGCTCGTCTTGCTTGGGCCTCTCTCCTGGAGGCGCTCAGTCAGACCCATTGTTGACATGTGGCAAGACGCTCCTCGGGGCGCGTCTTGCTTGGGCCTCTCTCCTGGAGACGCTCAGTCAGACTGAGTGCTGACATGTGGCAAGACACTCCTCGGGGCGCGTCTTGCTTGGGCTTCTCTCCTGGAGGCCCTCAGTCAGACCCATTGTTGACATGTGGCAAGACGCTCCTCGGGTGGCGTCTTGCTTGGGCTTCTCTCCTGGAGGCCCTCAGTCAGACCCATTGTTGACATGTGGCAAGACGCTCCTCGGGGCACGTCTTGCTTGGGCCTCTCTCCTGGAGGCGCTCAGTCAGACCGAGTAGTGACATGTGGCAAGACGCTCCTCGGGGCGCGTCTTGCTTGGGCTTCTCTCCTGGAGGCCCTCAGTCAGACCCACTGTTGACATGTGGCAAGACGCTCCTCGGGGCGCGTCTTGCTTGGGCTTCTCTCCTGGAGGCCCTCAGCCAGACCCATTGTTGACATGTGGCAAGACGCTGCTCGGGGCGCGTCTTGCTTGGGCCTCTCTCCTGGAGGCGCTCAGTCAGACCGAGTGCTGACATGTGGCAAGACGCTCCTCCGGGCGCGTCTTGCTTGGGCCTCTCTCCTGGACGCGCTCAGTCAGACCCAGTGTTCACATGTGGCAAGACGCTCCTCGGGGCGCGTCTTGCTTGGGCCTCTCTCCTGGAGGCGCTCAGTCAGACCCAGTGTTGACATGTGGCAAGACGCTCCTCGGGGCACGTCTTGCTTGGGCTTCTCTCCTGGAGGCGCTCAGTCAGACCCAGTGTTGACATGTGGCGAGACGCTCCTCGGGGCACGTCTTGCTTGGGCCTCTCTCCTGGAGACGCTCAGTCAGACCGAGTGCTGACATGTGGCAAGACGCTCCTCGGGGCGCTTCATGCTTGGGCCTCTCTCCTGGAGGCGCTCAGTCAGACCCAGTGGTGACATGTGGCAAGACGCTCCTCGGGGCGCGTATTGCTTGGGCCTCTCTCCTGGATGCCCTCTGTCAGACCCAGTGTTGACATGTGGCAAGACTCTCCTCGGGGCGCGTCTTGCTTGGGCTTCTCTCATGGAGGCCCTCAGTCAGACCCAGTGTTGACATGTGTCAAGACGCTCCTCGGGGAGTGTCTTGCTTGGGCCTCTCTCCTGGAGGCGCTCAGTCAGACCCAGTGTTGACATGTGGCAAGACGCTCCTCGGGGCGCTTCTTGCTTGGGCTTCTCTCCTGGAGGCCCTCAGTCAGACCCACTGTTGACATGTGGCAAGACGCTCCTCGGGGCACGTCTTGCTTGGGCCTCTCTCCTGGAGGCGCTCAGTCAGACCGAGTAGTGACATGTGACAATACGCTCCTCGGGGCGCGTCTTGCTTGGGCCTCTCTCCTGGAGGCGCTCAGTCAGACCCAGTGTTGACATGTGGCAAGACGCTCCTCGGGGCGCGTCTTGCTTTGGCCTCTCTCCTGGAGGTTCTCAGTCAGACCCAGTGTTGACATGTGGCAAGATGCTCCTCGGGGCGCGTCTTGCTTGGGCCTCTCTCCTGGAGGCGCTCAGTCAGACCGAGTGCTGACATGTGGCAAGACGCTCCTCCGGGCGCGTCTTGCTTGGGCCTCTCTCCTGGAGGCGCTCAGTCAGACCCAGTGTTCACATGTGGCAAGACGCTCCTCGGGGCGCGTCTTGCTTGGGCCTCTCTCCTGGAGGCGCTCAGTCAGACCCATTGTTGACATATGGCAAGACGCTCCTCGGGGCACGTCTTGCTTGGGCTTCTCTCCTGGAGGCGCTCAGTCAGACCCAGTGTTGACATGTGGCGAGACGCTCCTCGGGGCACGTCTTGCTTGGGCCTCTCTCCTGGAGACGCTCAGTCAGACCAAGTGCTGACATGTGGCAAGACGCTCCTCGGGGCGCTTCATGCTTGGGCCTCTCTCCTGGAGGCGCTCAGTCAGACCCAGTGGTGACATGTGGCAAGACGCTCCTCGGGGCGCGTATTGCTTGGGCCTCTCTCCTGGATGCCCTCTGTCAGACCCAGTGTTGACATGTGGCAAGACTCTCCTCGGGGCGCGTCTTGCTTGGGCTTCTCTCATGGAGGCCCTCAGTCAGACCCAGTGTTGACATGTGTCAAGACGCTCCTCGGGGAGTGTCTTGCTTGGGCCTCTCTCCTGGAGGCGCTCAGTCAGACCCAGTGTTGACATGTGGCAAGACGCTCCTCGGGGCGCTTCTTGCTTGGGCTTCTCTCCTGGAGGCCCTCAGTCAGACCCACTGTTGACATGTGGCAAGACGCTCCTCGGGGCACATGGTTTGACCCCCTTAGGAATGTGCTATCATCATGAAACGTTCAGATCACTTACAACTCAATATATTCTACCTTCCTGTAACGTTTCAGCCTGATTGTACCTTGTTTTCACACAAATGAACCCAGAATGATTTTAAATTGTGCTTCGTGCAACATAATTCTGGTTGCCATTTAAATACCATAAGTGCTAATGACTCCATTCCTTTTTGTGGTTGTAGGAGCTGTTGATTGAAGTATACTAAAACAAACCTGATCTCTCTAGGACATTCAGAAGCCAAGTTATAAGCCCACAAATGTGTAATTGGACTACTTCCTTAAAGTGACACTAGGCCCGGTGACCTTTGGGACATGGTTTGATCCCCTATAGGAATGTGCGATCATCATGAAACATTCAATTTCACATCATTCTGGGTTCATTTGTGTGAAAACAAGGTCCAATCAGGCTGAAACGTTACAGGAAGGTAGAATCTATTGAGTTGTAAGTGATCTGAACGTTTCATGATGATAGCCCTTTCCTAAGGGGGTCAAACCATGTCCCAAAGTTCACCGGATCTGGTGTCAATTTAAAGAAGTAGTCCAGTTACTCATTTGTGGGCTTATAACTTGGCTTCTGAATGTCCTAGAGAGATCAGGTTTGTTTTAGTGTACTGCAATCAACAGCCCCTACATCCTCAAAAAGGAATGGAGTCATTAGCACTTATGGTTTTTAAATGGCACCCAGAATTATGTTGCACGAAGCACAATTTCACATCATTCTGGGTCCATTTGTGTGAAAACAAGGTCCAATCAGGCTGAAACGTTACAGGAAGGTAGAATCTATTGAGTTGTAAGTGATCTGAACGTTTCATGATGATAGCACTTTCCTAAGGGGGTCAAACCATGTCCCAAATGTCACCGGATCTGTGTCAATTTAAAGAAGTAGTCCAGTTACACATTTGTGGGCTTATAACTTGGCTTCTGAATATCCTAGAGAGATCAGGTTTATTTTAATGTACTCCAACCAACAGCCCCTACAACCACAAAAAGGAATGGAGTCATTAGCACTTATGTTTTTTAAATGGCACCCAGAAATATTCTGCACGAAGCACAATTTCACATCATTCTGGGTCCATTTGTGTGAAAACAAGGTCCAATCAGGCTGAAACGGTGCAAGAAGGTAGAATCTATTGAGTTGTAAGTGATCTGAACGTTTCATGATGATAGCACTTTCCTAAGGGGGTCAAACCATGTCCCAAAGGTCACCGGATCTGGTGTCAATTTAAAGAAGTAGTCCAGTTACACATTTGTGGGCTTATAACTTGGCTTCTGAATTTCCTAGAGAGATCAGGTTTGTTTTAGTGTACTCCAATCAACAGCCCCTACAACCACAACAAGGAATGGAGTCATTAGCACTTATGGTTTGTAAATGGCAACCAGAATTATGTTGCACGAAGCACAATTTCACCTCATTCTGGGTCCATTTGTGTGAAAACAAGGTCCAATCAGGCTGAAACGTTACAAGAAGGTAGAATCTATTGATTTATCTGAACGTTTCATGATGATCGCACATTCCTATTGGGGGTCAAACCATGTCCCAAAGGTCACCGGGCCTGGTGTCACTTTAAAGAAGTAGTCCAGTTACACCTTTGTGGGCTTATAACTTGGCTTCTGAATATCCTAGAGAGGTCAGGTTTGTTTTAGAATACTCCAATTAACAGCCCCCATTACCACTAAAAGGAATGGAGTCATTAGCACTTATGGTTTTTAAATGGCACCCAGAATTATGTTGCACGAAGCACAATTTCACATCATTCTGGGCTCATTTGTGTGAAAACAAGGTCCAATCAGGCTGAAACGTTACAGGAAGGTAGAATCTATTGAGTTGTAAGTGATCTGAACGTTTCATGATGATAGCCCTTTCCTAAGGGGGTCAAACCATGTGCCAAAGTTCACCGGATCTGGTGTCAATTTAAAGAAGTAGTGCAGTTACTCATTTGTGGGCTTATAACTTGGCTTCTGAATGTCCTACAGAGATCAGGTTTGTTTTAGTGTACTACAATCAACAGCCCCTACATCCTCAAAAAGGAATGGAGTCATTAGCACTTATGGTTTTTAAATGGCACCCAGAATTATGTTGCACGAAGCACAATTTCACATCATTCTGGGTCCATTTGTGTGAAAACAAGGTCCAATCAGGCTGAAACGTTGCAAGAAGGTAGAATCTATTGAGTTGTAAGAGAGCAGAACGTTTCAAGATGATCGCACATTCCTATAGGGGGTAAAACCATGTCCCAAAGGTCACCGGGCCTGGTGTCACTTTAAAGAAGTAGTCCAGTTACACCTTTGTGAGCTTATAACTTGGCTTCTGAATATCCTAGAGAAGTCAGGTTTGTTTTAGAGTACTCCAATTAAAAGCCCCCATTACCACTAAAAGGAATGGAGTCATTAGCACTTATGGTTTTCAAATGGCACCCAGAATTATGTTGCACGAAGCACAATTTCACATCATTCTGGGTTCATTTGTGTGAAAACAAGGTCCAATCAGGCTGAAACGTTACAGGAAGGTAGAATCGATTGAGTTGTAAGTGATCTGAACGTTTCATGATGATAGCACTTTCCTATAGGGTGTCAAACCATGCCCCAAAGGTCACCGGATCTGGTGTCAATTTAAAGAAGTGGTCCAGTTACACATTTGTGGGCTTATAACTTGGCTTCTGAATGTCCTAGAGAGATCAGGTTTGTTTTAGTATACTCCAATCAACAGCCCCTACAACCACAAAAAGGAATGGAGTCATTAGCACTTATGGTTTGTAAATGGCACCCAGAATTATGTTGCACGAAGCACAATTTCACATCATTCTGGGTCCATTTGTGTGAAAACAAGGTCCAATCAGGCAGAAACGTTACAAGAAGGTAGAATCTATTGAGTTGTAAGTGATCTGAACATTTCATGATGATCACACATTCCTATAGGGGGTCAAACCATGTCCCAAAGGTCACCGGGCCTGGTGTCACTTTAAAGAAGTAATCCAGTTACACCTTTGTGGGCTTATAACTTGGCTTCTGAATATCCTAGAGAGGTCTGGTTTGTTTTAGAGTACTCCAATTAACAGCCCCCATTACCACTAAAAAGAATGGAGTCATTAGCACTCATGGTTTTTAAATTGCTCCCTGAATTATGTTGCATGAAGCACAATTTCACATCATTCTGGGTTCATTTGTGTGAAAACAAGGTCCAATCAGGCTGAAACGTTACAGGAAGGTAGAACCTATTGAGTTGTAAGTGATCTGAACGTTTCATGATGATCGCACATTCCTAAGGCGGTCAAACCATGTCCCAAAGGTCACCGGATCTGGTGTCAATTTAAAGAAGTAGTCCAGTTACACATTTGTGGGCTTATAACTTGGCTTCTGAATATCCTAGAGAGGTCAGGTTTGTTTTAGAGTACTCCAATTAACAGCCCCCATTACCCCAAAAAGGAAGAGAGTCATTAGCACTTATGGTTTTTAAATGGCACCCAGAATTATGTTGCACGAAGCACAATTTCACATCATTCTGGGTTCATTAGTGTGAAAACAAGGTCCTATCAGGCAGAAATGTTACAGGAAGGTAGAATCTATTGAGTTGTAAGTGATCTGAACGTTTCATGACGATCGCACATTCCTAAGGCGGTCAAACCATGACCCAAAGGTCACCGGATCTGGTGTCAATTTAAAGAAGTAGTCCAGTTACACATTTGTGGGCTTATAACTTGGCTTCTGAATGTCCTAGAGAGATCAGGTTTGTTTTAGTGTACTCCAATCAACAGCCCCTACAACCACAAAAAGGAATGGAGTCATTAGCACTTATGGTTTTTAAATGGCACCCAGAATTATGTTGCACGAAGCACAATTTCACATCATTCTGGGTCCATTTGTGTGAAAACAAGGTCCAATCAGGCTGAAACGTTACAGGAAGGTAGAATCTATTGAGTTGTAAGTGATCTGAACGTTTCATGATGATAGCACTTTCCTAAGGGGGTCAAACCATGTCCCAAAGGTCACCGGATCTGTGTCAATTTAAAGAAGTAGTCCAGTTACACATTTGTGGGCTTATAACTTGGCTTCTGAATGTCCTAGAGAGATCAGGTTTATTTTAATGTACTCCAACCAACAGCCCCTACAACCACAAAAAGGAATGGAGTCATTAGCACTTATGTTTTTTAAATGGCACCCAGAAATATTCTGCACAAAGCACAATTTCACATCATTCTGGGTCCATTTGTGTGAAAACAAGGTCCAATCAGGCTGAAACGGTGCAAGAAGGTAGAATCTATTGAGTTGTAAGTGATCTGAACGTTTCATGATGGTAGCACTTTCCTAAGGGGGTCAAACCATGTCCCAAATGTCACCGGATCTGGTGTCAATTTAAAGAAGTAGTCCAGTTACACATTTGTGGGCTTATAACTTGGCTTCTGAATTTCCTAGAGAGATCAGGTTTGTTTTAGTGTACTCCAATCAACAGCCCCTACAACCACAACAAGGAATGGAGTCATTAGCACTTATGGTTTGTAAATGGCAACCAGAATTATGTTGCACGAAGCACAATTTCACCTCATTCTGGGTCCATTTGTGTGAAAACAAGGTCCAATCAGGCTGAAACGTTACAAGAAGGTAGAATCTATTGATTTATCTGAACGTTTCATGATGATCGCACATTCCTATTGGGGGTCAAACCATGTCCCAAAGGTCACCGGGCCTGGTGTCACTTTAAAGAAGTAGTCCAGTTACACCTTTGTGGGCTTATAACTTGGCTTCTGAATATCCTAGAGAGGTCAGGTTTGTTTTAGAATACTCCAATTAACAGCCCCCATTACCACTAAAAGGAATGGAGTCATTAGCACTTATGGTTTTTAAATGGCACCCAGAATTATGTTGCACGAAGCACAATTTCACATCATTCTGGGTTCATTTGTGTGAAAACAAGGTCCAATCAGGCTAAAACGTTACAGGAAGGTAGAATCTATTGAGTTGTAAGTGATCTGAACGTTTCATGATGATAGCACTTTCCTATAGGGTGTCAAACCATGCCCCAAAGGTCACCGGATCTGGTGTCAATTTAAAGAAGTGGTCCAGTTACACATTTGTGGGCTTATAACTTGGCTTCTGAATGTCCTAGAGAGATCAGGTTTGTTTTAGTATACTCCAATCAACAGCCCCTACAACCACAAAAAGGAATGGAGTCATTAGCACTTATGGTTTGTAAATGGCACCCAGAATTATGTTGCACGAAGCACAATTTCACATCATTCTGGGTCCATTTGTGTGAAAACAAGGTCCAATCAGGCAGAAACGTTACAAGAAGGTAGAATCTATTGAGTTGTAAGTGATCTGAACATTTCATGATGATCACACATTCCTATAGGGGGTCAAACCATGTCCCAAAGGTCACCGGATCTGGTGTCAATTTAAAGAAGTAGTCCAGTTACACATTTGTGGGCTTATAACTTGGCTTCTGAATATCCTAGAGAGGTCAGGTTTGTTTTAGAGTACTCCAATTAACAGCCCCCATTACCCCAAAAAGGAAGAGAGTCATTAGCACTTATGGTTTTTAAATGGCACCCAGAATTATGTTGCACGAAGCACAATTTCACATCATTCTGGGTTCATTTGTGTGAAAACAAGGTCCTATCAGGCAGAAATGTTACAGGAAGGTAGAATCTATTGAGTTGTAAGTGATCTGAACGTTTCATGATGATCGCACATTCCTAAGGCGGTCAAACCATGACCCAAAGGTCATCGGATCTGGTGTCAATTTAAAGAAGTAGTCCAGTTACACATTTGTGGGCTTATAACTTGGCTTCTCAATGTCCTAGAGAGGTCAGGCTTGTTTTAGTGTACTCCAATCAACAGCCCCTACAACCACAACAAGGAATGGAGTCATTAGCACTTATGGTTTTTAAATGGCACCCAGAATTATGTTGCACGAAGCACAATTTCACATCATTCTGGGTCCATTTGTGTGAAAACAAGGTCCAATAGGGCTGAAACGTTACAGGAAGGTAGAATCTATTGAGTTGTAAGTGATCTGAACGTTTCATGATGATCGCACTTTCCTAAGGGGGTCAAACCATGTCCCAAAGGTCACCGGATCTGGTGTCAATTTAAAGAAGTAGTCCAGTTACACCTTTGTGGGCTTATAACTTGGCTTCTGAATATCCTAAAGAGGTCAGGTTTGTTTTAGAGTACTCCAATTAACAGCCCCCATTACCCCAAAAAGGAATGGAGTCATTAGCACTTATGGTTTGTAAATGGCACCCAGAATTATGTTGCACGAAGCACAATTTCACATCATTCTGGGTTCATTTGTGTGAAAACAAGGTCCAATCAGGCTGAAACGTTACAGGAAGGTAGAACCTATTGAGTTGTAAGTGATCTGAACGTTTCATGATGATAGCACTTTTCTAAGGGGGTCAAACCATGTCCCAAAGTTCACCGGATCTGGTGTCAATTTAAAGAAGTAGTCCAGTTACACATTTGTGGGCTTATAACTTGGCTTCTCAATGTCCTAGAGAGATCAGGTTTGTTTTATTATACTCCAATCAACAGCCCCTACAACCACAAAAAGGAATGGAGTCATTAGCACTTATGGTTTTTAAATGGCACCCAGAATTATGTTGCACGAAGCACAATTTCACATCATTCTGGGTTCATTTGTGTGAAATCAAGGTCCAATCAGGCTGAAACGTTACAAGAAGGTAGAATCTATTGAGTTGTAAGTGAACTGAACGTTTCATGATGATCGCACATTCCTAAGGCGGTCAAACCATGTCCCAAAGGTCACCAGGCCTGGTGTCACTTTAAAGAAGTAGTCCAGTTACACCTTTGTGGGCTTATAACTTGACTTCTGAATGTCCTAGAGAGATCAGGTTTGTTTTAGTGTTCTCCAATCAACAGCGCCTACAACCACAAAAAGGAATGGAGTCATTAGCACTTATGGTTTGTAAAATGGCACCCAGAATTATGTTGCACGAAGCACAATTTCACATCATTCTGGGTCCATTTGTGTGAAAACAAGGTCCAATCAGGCTGAAACGTTACAAGAAGGTAGAATCTATTGAGTTGTAAGTGATCTGAATGTTTCATGATGATCGCACATTCCTATAGGGGATCAAACCATGTCCCAAAGGTCACCGGGCCTAGTGTCACTTTAAGGAAGTAGTCCAATTACACATTTGTGGGCTTATAACTTGGCTTCTGAATGTCCTAGAGAGATCAGGTTTGTTTTAGTATACTTCAATCAACAGCTCCTACAACCACAAAAAGGAATGGAGTCATTAGCACTTATGGTATTTAAATGGCAACCAGAATTATGTTGCACGAAGCACAATTTAAAATCATTCTGGGTTCATTTGTGTGAAAACAAGGTACAATCAGGCTGAAACGTTACAGGAAGGTAGAATCTATTGAGTTGTAAGTGGTCTGAACGTTTCATGATGATAGCACATTCCTAAGGCGGTCAAACCATGTCCCAAAGGTCACCGGATCTGGTGTCATTTTAAAGAAGTAGTCCAGTTACACATTTGTGGGCTTATAACTTGGCTTCTGAATATCCTAGAGAGGTCAGGTTTGTTTTAGAGTACTCCAATTAACAGCCCCTACAACCACAAAAAGGAATGGAGTCATTAGCACTTATGGTTTGTAAATGGCACCCAGAATTATGTTGCACGAAGCACAATTTCACATCATTCTGGGTCCATTTGTGTGAAAACAAGGTCCAATCAGGCTGAAACGTTACAAGAAGGTAGAATCTATTGAGTTGTAAGTGATCTGAACGTTTCAAGATGATCGCACATTCCTATAGGGGTAAAACCATGTCCCAAAGGTCACCGGGCCTGGTGTCACTTTAAAGAAGTAGTCCAGTTACACCTTTGTGGGCTTATAACTTGGCTTCTGAATATCCTAGAGAGGTCAGGTTTGTTTTAGAGTACTCCAATTAACAGCCCCCATTACCACTAAAAAGAATGGAGTCATTAGCACTCATGGTTTTTAAATTGCTCCCTGAATTATGTTGCATGAAGCACAATTTCACATCATTCTGGGTTCATTTGTGTGAAAACAAGGTCCAATCAGGCTGAAACGTTACAGGAAGGTAGAACCTATTGAGTTGTAAGTGATCTGAACGTTTCATGATGATCGCACATTCCTAAGGCGGTCAAACCATGTCCCAAAGGTCACCGGATCTGGTGTCAATTTAAAGAAGTAGTCCAGTTACACATTTGTGGGCTTATAACTTGGCTTCTGAATATCCTAGAGAGGTCAGGTTTGTTTTAGAGTACTCCAATTAACAGCCCCCATTACCCCAAAAAGGAAGAGAGTCATTAGCACTTATGGTTTTTAAATGGCACCCAGAATTATGTTGCACGAAGCACAATTTCACATCATTCTGGGTTCATTAGTGTGAAAACAAGGTCCTATCAGGCAGAAATGTTACAGGAAGGTAGAATCTATTGAGTTGTAAGTGATCTGAACGTTTCATGACGATCGCACATTCCTAAGGCGGTCAAACCATGACCCAAAGGTCACCGGATCTGGTGTCAATTTAAAGAAGTAGTCCAGTTACACATTTGTGGGCTTATAACTTGGCTTCTGAATGTCCTAGAGAGATCAGGTTTGTTTTAGTGTACTCCAATCAACAGCCCCTACAACCACAAAAAGGAATGGAGTCATTAGCACTTATGGTTTTTAAATGGCACCCAGAATTATGTTGCACGAAGCACAATTTCACATCATTCTGGGTCCATTTGTGTGAAAACAAGGTCCAATCAGGCTGAAACGTTACAGGAAGGTAGAATCTATTGAGTTGTAAGTGATCTGAACGTTTCATGATGATAGCACTTTCCTAAGGGGGTCAAACCATGTCCCAAAGGTCACCGGATCTGTGTCAATTTAAAGAAGTAGTCCAGTTACACATTTGTGGGCTTATAACTTGGCTTCTGAATGTCCTAGAGAGATCAGGTTTATTTTAATGTACTCCAACCAACAGCCCCTACAACCACAAAAAGGAATGGAGTCATTAGCACTTATGTTTTTTAAATGGCACCCAGAAATATTCTGCACAAAGCACAATTTCACATCATTCTGGGTCCATTTGTGTGAAAACAAGGTCCAATCAGGCTGAAACGGTGCAAGAAGGTAGAATCTATTGAGTTGTAAGTGATCTGAACGTTTCATGATGGTAGCACTTTCCTAAGGGGGTCAAACCATGTCCCAAATGTCACCGGATCTGGTGTCAATTTAAAGAAGTAGTCCAGTTACACATTTGTGGGCTTATAACTTGGCTTCTGAATTTCCTAGAGAGATCAGGTTTGTTTTAGTGTACTCCAATCAACAGCCCCTACAACCACAACAAGGAATGGAGTCATTAGCACTTATGGTTTGTAAATGGCAACCAGAATTATGTTGCACGAAGCACAATTTCACCTCATTCTGGGTCCATTTGTGTGAAAACAAGGTCCAATCAGGCTGAAACGTTACAAGAAGGTAGAATCTATTGATTTATCTGAACGTTTCATGATGATCGCACATTCCTATTGGGGGTCAAACCATGTCCCAAAGGTCACCGGGCCTGGTGTCACTTTAAAGAAGTAGTCCAGTTACACCTTTGTGGGCTTATAACTTGGCTTCTGAATATCCTAGAGAGGTCAGGTTTGTTTTAGAATACTCCAATTAACAGCCCCCATTACCACTAAAAGGAATGGAGTCATTAGCACTTATGGTTTTTAAATGGCACCCAGAATTATGTTGCACGAAGCACAATTTCACATCATTCTGGGTTCATTTGTGTGAAAACAAGGTCCAATCAGGCTAAAACGTTACAGGAAGGTAGAATCTATTGAGTTGTAAGTGATCTGAACGTTTCATGATGATAGCACTTTCCTATAGGGTGTCAAACCATGCCCCAAAGGTCACCGGATCTGGTGTCAATTTAAAGAAGTGGTCCAGTTACACATTTGTGGGCTTATAACTTGGCTTCTGAATGTCCTAGAGAGATCAGGTTTGTTTTAGTATACTCCAATCAACAGCCCCTACAACCACAAAAAGGAATGGAGTCATTAGCACTTATGGTTTGTAAATGGCACCCAGAATTATGTTGCACGAAGCACAATTTCACATCATTCTGGGTCCATTTGTGTGAAAACAAGGTCCAATCAGGCAGAAACGTTACAAGAAGGTAGAATCTATTGAGTTGTAAGTGATCTGAACATTTCATGATGATCACACATTCCTATAGGGGGTCAAACCATGTCCCAAAGGTCACCGGATCTGGTGTCAATTTAAAGAAGTAGTCCAGTTACACATTTGTGGGCTTATAACTTGGCTTCTGAATATCCTAGAGAGGTCAGGTTTGTTTTAGAGTACTCCAATTAACAGCCCCCATTACCCCAAAAAGGAAGAGAGTCATTAGCACTTATGGTTTTTAAATGGCACCCAGAATTATGTTGCACGAAGCACAATTTCACATCATTCTGGGTTCATTTGTGTGAAAACAAGGTCCTATCAGGCAGAAATGTTACAGGAAGGTAGAATCTATTGAGTTGTAAGTGATCTGAACGTTTCATGATGATCGCACATTCCTAAGGCGGTCAAACCATGACCCAAAGGTCATCGGATCTGGTGTCAATTTAAAGAAGTAGTCCAGTTACACATTTGTGGGCTTATAACTTGGCTTCTCAATGTCCTAGAGAGGTCAGGCTTGTTTTAGTGTACTCCAATCAACAGCCCCTACAACCACAACAAGGAATGGAGTCATTAGCACTTATGGTTTTTAAATGGCACCCAGAATTATGTTGCACGAAGCACAATTTCACATCATTCTGGGTCCATTTGTGTGAAAACAAGGTCCAATAGGGCTGAAACGTTACAGGAAGGTAGAATCTATTGAGTTGTAAGTGATCTGAACGTTTCATGATGATCGCACTTTCCTAAGGGGGTCAAACCATGTCCCAAAGGTCACCGGATCTGGTGTCAATTTAAAGAAGTAGTCCAGTTACACCTTTGTGGGCTTATAACTTGGCTTCTGAATATCCTAAAGAGGTCAGGTTTGTTTTAGAGTACTCCAATTAACAGCCCCCATTACCCCAAAAAGGAATGGAGTCATTAGCACTTATGGTTTGTAAATGGCACCCAGAATTATGTTGCACGAAGCACAATTTCACATCATTCTGGGTTCATTTGTGTGAAAACAAGGTCCAATCAGGCTGAAACGTTACAGGAAGGTAGAACCTATTGAGTTGTAAGTGATCTGAACGTTTCATGATGATAGCACTTTTCTAAGGGGGTCAAACCATGTCCCAAAGTTCACCGGATCTGGTGTCAATTTAAAGAAGTAGTCCAGTTACACATTTGTGGGCTTATAACTTGGCTTCTCAATGTCCTAGAGAGATCAGGTTTGTTTTATTATACTCCAATCAACAGCCCCTACAACCACAAAAAGGAATGGAGTCATTAGCACTTATGGTTTTTAAATGGCACCCAGAATTATGTTGCACGAAGCACAATTTCACATCATTCTGGGTTCATTTGTGTGAAATCAAGGTCCAATCAGGCTGAAACGTTACAAGAAGGTAGAATCTATTGAGTTGTAAGTGAACTGAACGTTTCATGATGATCGCACATTCCTAAGGCGGTCAAACCATGTCCCAAAGGTCACCAGGCCTGGTGTCACTTTAAAGAAGTAGTCCAGTTACACCTTTGTGGGCTTATAACTTGACTTCTGAATGTCCTAGAGAGATCAGGTTTGTTTTAGTGTTCTCCAATCAACAGCGCCTACAACCACAAAAAGGAATGGAGTCATTAGCACTTATGGTTTGTAAAATGGCACCCAGAATTATGTTGCACGAAGCACAATTTCACATCATTCTGGGTCCATTTGTGTGAAAACAAGGTCCAATCAGGCTGAAACGTTACAAGAAGGTAGAATCTATTGAGTTGTAAGTGATCTGAATGTTTCATGATGATCGCACATTCCTATAGGGGATCAAACCATGTCCCAAAGGTCACCGGGCCTAGTGTCACTTTAAGGAAGTAGTCCAATTACACATTTGTGGGCTTATAACTTGGCTTCTGAATGTCCTAGAGAGATCAGGTTTGTTTTAGTATACTTCAATCAACAGCTCCTACAACCACAAAAAGGAATGGAGTCATTAGCACTTATGGTATTTAAATGGCAACCAGAATTATGTTGCACGAAGCACAATTTAAAATCATTCTGGGTTCATTTGTGTGAAAACAAGGTACAATCAGGCTGAAACGTTACAGGAAGGTAGAATCTATTGAGTTGTAAGTGGTCTGAACGTTTCATGATGATAGCACATTCCTAAGGCGGTCAAACCATGTCCCAAAGGTCACCGGATCTGGTGTCATTTTAAAGAAGTAGTCCAGTTACACATTTGTGGGCTTATAACTTGGCTTCTGAATATCCTAGAGAGGTCAGGTTTGTTTTAGAGTACTCCAATTAACAGCCCCTACAACCACAAAAAGGAATGGAGTCATTAGCACTTATGGTTTGTAAATGGCACCCAGAATTATGTTGCACGAAGCACAATTTCACATCATTCTGGGTCCATTTGTGTGAAAACAAGGTCCAATCAGGCTGAAACGTTACAAGAAGGTAGAATCTATTGAGTTGTAAGTGATCTGAACGTTTCAAGATGATCGCACATTCCTATAGGGGTAAAACCATGTCCCAAAGGTCACCGGGCCTGGTGTCACTTTAAAGAAGTAGTCCAGTTACACCTTTGTGGGCTTATAACTTGGCTTCTGAATATCCTAGAGAGGTCAGGTTTGTTTTAGAGTACTCCAATTAACAGCCCCCATTACCCCAAAAAGGAATGGAGTCATTAACACTTATGGTTTTGAAATGGCACCCAGAATTATGTTGCACGAAGCACAATTTCACATCATTCTGGGTTCATTTGTGTGAAAACAAGGTCCAATCAGGCTGAAACGTTACAGGAAGGTAGAATCTATTGAGTTGTAAGTGATCTGAACGTTTCATGATGGTTGCACTTTCCTAAGGGGGTCAAACCATGTCCCAAATGTCACCAGATCTGGTGTCAATTTAAAGAAATAGTCCAGTTACACATTTGTGGGCTTATAACTTGGCTTCTGAATTTCCTAGAGAGATCAGGTTTGTTTTAGTGTACTCCAATCAACAGCCCCTACAACCACAAAAAGGAATGGAGTCATTAGCACTTATGGTTTGTAAATGCAACCAGAATTATGTTGCACGAAGCACAATTTCACATCATTCTGGGTCCATTTGTGTGAAAACAAGGTCCAATCAGGCTGAAACGTTACAAGAAGGTAGAATCTATTGATTTATCTGAACGTTTCATGATGATCGCACATTCCTATTGGGGGTCAAACCATGTCCCAAAGGTCACCGGGCCTGGTGTCACTTTAAAGAAGTAGTCCAGTTACACCTTTGTGGGCTTATAACTTGGCTTCTGAATATCCTAGAGAGGTCAGGTTTGTTTTAGAATACTCCAATTAACAGCCCCCATTACCACTAAAAGGAGTGGAGTCATTAGCACTTATGGTTTTTAAATGGCACCCAGAATTATGTTGCACGAAGCACAATTTCACATCATTCTGGGTTCATTTGTGTGAAAACAAGGTCCAATCAGGCTGAAACGTTACAGGAAGGTAGAACCTATTGAGTTGTAAGTGATCTGAACGTTTCATGATGATAGCACTTTTCTAAGGGGGTCAAACCATGTCCCAAAGTTCACCGGATCTGGTGTCAATTTAAAGAAGTAGTCCAGTTACACATTTGTGGGCTTATAACTTGGCTTCTCAATGTCCTAGAGAGATCAGGTTTGTTTTATTATACTCCAATCAACAGCCCCTACAACCACAAAAAGGAATGGAGTCATTAGCACTTATGGTTTTTAAATGGCACCCAGAATTATGTTGCACGAAGCACAATTTCACATCATTCTGGGTTCATTTGTGTGAAATCAAGGTCCAATCAGGCTGAAACGTTACAAGAAGGTAGAATCTATTGAGTTGTAAGTGAACTGAACGTTTCATGATGATCGCACATTCCTAAGGCGGTCAAACCATGTCCCAAAGGTCACCAGGCCTGGTGTCACTTTAAAGAAGTAGTCCAGTTACACCTTTGTGGGCTTATAACTTGACTTCTGAATGTCCTAGAGAGATCAGGTTTGTTTTAGTGTTCTCCAATCAACAGCGCCTACAACCACAAAAAGGAATGGAGTCATTAGCACTTATGGTTTGTAAAATGGCACCCAGAATTATGTTGCACGAAGCACAATTTCACATCATTCTGGGTCCATTTGTGTGAAAACAAGGTCCAATCAGGCTGAAACGTTACAAGAAGGTAGAATCTATTGAGTTGTAAGTGATCTGAATGTTTCATGATGATCGCACATTCCTATAGGGGATCAAACCATGTCCCAAAGGTCACCGGGCCTAGTGTCACTTTAAGGAAGTAGTCCAATTACACATTTGTGGGCTTATAACTTGGCTTCTGAATGTCCTAGAGAGATCAGGTTTGTTTTAGTATACTTCAATCAACAGCTCCTACAACCACAAAAAGGAATGGAGTCATTAGCACTTATGGTATTTAAATGGCAACCAGAATTATGTTGCACGAAGCACAATTTAAAATCATTCTGGGTTCATTTGTGTGAAAACAAGGTACAATCAGGCTGAAACGTTACAGGAAGGTAGAATCTATTGAGTTGTAAGTGGTCTGAACGTTTCATGATGATAGCACATTCCTAAGGCGGTCAAACCATGTCCCAAAGGTCACCGGATCTGGTGTCATTTTAAAGAAGTAGTCCAGTTACACATTTGTGGGCTTATAACTTGGCTTCTGAATATCCTAGAGAGGTCAGGTTTGTTTTAGAGTACTCCAATTAACAGCCCCTACAACCACAAAAAGGAATGGAGTCATTAGCACTTATGGTTTGTAAATGGCACCCAGAATTATGTTGCACGAAGCACAATTTCACATCATTCTGGGTCCATTTGTGTGAAAACAAGGTCCAATCAGGCTGAAACGTTACAAGAAGGTAGAATCTATTGAGTTGTAAGTGATCTGAACGTTTCAAGATGATCGCACATTCCTATAGGGGTAAAACCATGTCCCAAAGGTCACCGGGCCTGGTGTCACTTTAAAGAAGTAGTCCAGTTACACCTTTGTGGGCTTATAACTTGGCTTCTGAATATCCTAGAGAGGTCAGGTTTGTTTTAGAGTACTCCAATTAACAGCCCCCATTACCCCAAAAAGGAATGGAGTCATTAACACTTATGGTTTTGAAATGGCACCCAGAATTATGTTGCACGAAGCACAATTTCACATCATTCTGGGTTCATTTGTGTGAAAACAAGGTCCAATCAGGCTGAAACGTTACAGGAAGGTAGAATCTATTGAGTTGTAAGTGATCTGAACGTTTCATGATGGTTGCACTTTCCTAAGGGGGTCAAACCATGTCCCAAATGTCACCAGATCTGGTGTCAATTTAAAGAAATAGTCCAGTTACACATTTGTGGGCTTATAACTTGGCTTCTGAATTTCCTAGAGAGATCAGGTTTGTTTTAGTGTACTCCAATCAACAGCCCCTACAACCACAAAAAGGAATGGAGTCATTAGCACTTATGGTTTGTAAATGCAACCAGAATTATGTTGCACGAAGCACAATTTCACATCATTCTGGGTCCATTTGTGTGAAAACAAGGTCCAATCAGGCTGAAACGTTACAAGAAGGTAGAATCTATTGATTTATCTGAACGTTTCATGATGATCGCACATTCCTATTGGGGGTCAAACCATGTCCCAAAGGTCACCGGGCCTGGTGTCACTTTAAAGAAGTAGTCCAGTTACACCTTTGTGGGCTTATAACTTGGCTTCTGAATATCCTAGAGAGGTCAGGTTTGTTTTAGAATACTCCAATTAACAGCCCCCATTACCACTAAAAGGAGTGGAGTCATTAGCACTTATGGTTTTTAAATGGCACCCATAATTATGTTGCACGAAGCACAATTTCACATCATTCTGGGTTCATTTGTGTGAAAACAAGGTCCAATCAGGCTGAAACGTTACAGGAAGGTAGAACCTATTGAGTTGTAAGTGATCTGAACGTTTCATGATGATAGCACTTTTCTAAGGGGGTCAAACCATGTCCCAAAGTTCACCGGATCTGGTGTCAATTTAAAGAAGTAGTCCAGTTACACATTTGTGGGCTTATAACTTGGCTTCTCAATGTCCTAGAGAGATCAGGTTTGTTTTATTATACTCCAATCAACAGCCCCTACAACCACAAAAAGGAATGGAGTCATTAGCACTTATGGTTTTTAAATGGCACCCAGAATTATGTTGCACGAAGCACAATTTCACATCATTCTGGGTTCATTTGTGTGAAATCAAGGTCCAATCAGGCTGAAACGTTACAAGAAGGTAGAATCTATTGAGTTGTAAGTGAACTGAACGTTTCATGATGATCGCACATTCCTAAGGCGGTCAAACCATGTCCCAAAGGTCACCAGGCCTGGTGTCACTTTAAAGAAGTAGTCCAGTTACACCTTTGTGGGCTTATAACTTGACTTCTGAATGTCCTAGAGAGATCAGGTTTGTTTTAGTGTTCTCCAATCAACAGCGCCTACAACCACAAAAAGGAATGGAGTCATTAGCACTTATGGTTTGTAAAATGGCACCCAGAATTATGTTGCACGAAGCACAATTTCACATCATTCTGGGTCCATTTGTGTGAAAACAAGGTCCAATCAGGCTGAAACGTTACAAGAAGGTAGAATCTATTGAGTTGTAAGTGATCTGAATGTTTCATGATGATCGCACATTCCTATAGGGGATCAAACCATGTCCCAAAGGTCACCGGGCCTAGTGTCACTTTAAGGAAGTAGTCCAATTACACATTTGTGGGCTTATAACTTGGCTTCTGAATGTCCTAGAGAGATCAGGTTTGTTTTAGTATACTTCAATCAACAGCTCCTACAACCACAAAAAGGAATGGAGTCATTAGCACTTATGGTATTTAAATGGCAACCAGAATTATGTTGCACGAAGCACAATTTAAAATCATTCTGGGTTCATTTGTGTGAAAACAAGGTACAATCAGGCTGAAACGTTACAGGAAGGTAGAATCTATTGGGTTGTAAGTGGTCTGAACGTTTCATGATGATAGCACATTCCTAAGGCGGTCAAACCATGTCCCAAAGGTCACCGGATCTGGTGTCATTTTAAAGAAGTAGTCCAGTTACACATTTGTGGGCTTATAACTTGGCTTCTGAATATCCTAGAGAGGTCAGGTTTGTTTTAGAGTACTCCATTTAACAGCCCCTACAACCACAAAAAGGAATGGAGTCATTAGCACTTATGGTTTGTAAATGGCACCCAGAATTATGTTGCACGAAGCACAATTTCACATCATTCTGGGTCCATTTGTGTGAAAACAAGGTCCAATCAGGCTGAAACGTTACAAGAAGGTAGAATCTATTGAGTTGTAAGTGATCTGAACGTTTCAAGATGATCGCACATTCCTATAGGGGTAAAACCATGTCCCAAAGGTCACCGGGCCTGGTGTCACTTTAAAGAAGTAGTCCAGTTACACCTTTGTGGGCTTATAACTTGGCTTCTGAATATCCTAGAGAGGTCAGGTTTGTTTTAGAGTACTCCAATTAACAGCCCCCATTACCCCAAAAAGGAATGGAGTCATTAACACTTATGGTTTTGAAATGGCACCCAGAATTATGTTGCACGAAGCACAATTTCACATCATTCTGGGTTCATTTGTGTGAAAACAAGGTCCAATCAGGCTGAAACGTTACAGGAAGGTAGAATCTATTGAGTTGTAAGTGATCTGAACGTTTCATGATGGTTGCACTTTCCTAAGGGGGTCAAACCATGTCCCAAATGTCACCAGATCTGGTGTCAATTTAAAGAAATAGTCCAGTTACACATTTGTGGGCTTATAACTTGGCTTCTGAATTTCCTAGAGAGATCAGGTTTGTTTTAGTGTACTCCAATCAACAGCCCCTACAACCACAAAAAGGAATGGAGTCATTAGCACTTATGGTTTGTAAATGCAACCAGAATTATGTTGCACGAAGCACAATTTCACATCATTCTGGGTCCATTTGTGTGAAAACAAGGTCCAATCAGGCTGAAACGTTACAAGAAGGTAGAATCTATTGATTTATCTGAACGTTTCATGATGATCGCACATTCCTATTGGGGGTCAAACCATGTCCCAAAGGTCACCGGGCCTGGTGTCACTTTAAAGAAGTAGTCCAGTTACACCTTTGTGGGCTTATAACTTGGCTTCTGAATATCCTAGAGAGGTCAGGTTTGTTTTAGAATACTCCAATTAACAGCCCCCATTACCACTAAAAGGAGTGGAGTCATTAGCACTTATGGTTTTTAAATGGCACCCAGAATTATGTTGCACGAAGCACAATTTCACATCATTCTGGGTTCATTTGTGTGAAAACAAGGTCCAATCAGGCTGAAACGTTACAGGAAGGTAGAATCTATTGAGTTGTAAGTGATCTGAACGTTTCATGATGATCGCACTTTCCTAAGGGGGTCAAACCATGTCCCAAAGGTCACCGTATCTGGTGTCAATTTAAAGAAGTAGTCCAGTTACACCTTTGTGGGCTTATAACTTGGCTTCTGAATATCCTAAAGAGGTCAGGTTTGTTTTAGAGTACTCCAATTAACAGCCCCCATTACCCCAAAAAGGAATGGAGTCATTAGCACTTATGGTTTGTAAATGGCACCCAGAATTATGTTGCACGAAGCACAATTTCAAATCATTCTGGGTTCATTTGTGTGAAAACAAGGTCCAATCAGGCTGAAACGTTACAGGAAGGTAGAACCTATTGAGTTGTAAGTGATCTGAACGTTTCATGATGATAGCACTTTTCTAAGGGGGTCAAACCATGTCCCAAAGTTCACCGGATCTGGTGTCAATTTAAAGAAGTAGTCCAGTTACACATTTGTGGGCTTATAACTTGGCTTCTCAATGTCCTAGAGAGATCAGGTTTGTTTTATTATACTCCAATCAACAGCCCCTACAACCACAAAAAGGAATGGAGTCATTAGCACTTATGGTTTTTAAATGGCACCCAGAATTATGTTGCACGAAGCACAATTTCACATCATTCTGGGTTCATTTGTGTGAAATCAAGGTCCAATCAGGCTGAAACGTTACAAGAAGGTAGAATCTATTGAGTTGTAAGTGATCTGAACGTTTCATGATGATCGCACATTCCTATAGGGGGTAAAACCATGTCCCAAAGGTCACCAGGCCTGGTGTCACTTTAAAGAAGTAGTCCAGTTACACCTCTGTGGGCTTATAACTTGACTTCTGAATGTCCTAGAGAGATCAGGTTTGTTTTAGTGTTCTCCAATCAACAGCGCCTACAACCACAAAAAGGAATGGAGTCATTAGCACTTATGGTTTGTAAATGGCACCCAGAATTATGTTGCACGAAGCACAATTTCACATCATTCTGGGTCCATTTGTGTGAAAACAAGGTCCAATCAGGCTGAAACGTTACAAGAAGGTAGAATCTATTGAGTTGTAAGTGATCTGAATGTTTCATGATGATCGCACATTCCTATAGGGGATCAAACCATGTCCCAAAGGTCACCGGGCCTAGTGTCACTTTAAGGAAGTAGTCCAATTACACATTTGTGGGCTTATAACTTGGCTTCTGAATGTCCTAGAGAGATCAGGTTTGTTTTAGTATACTTCAATCAACAGCTCCTACAACCACAAAAAGGAATGGAGTCATTAGCACTTATGGTATTTAAATGGCAACCAGAATTATGTTGCACAAAGCACAATTTAAAATCATTCTGGGTTCATTTGTGTGAAAACAAGGTACAATCAGGCTGAAACGTTACAGGAAGGTAGAATCTATTGAGTTGTAAGTGATCTGAACGTTTCATGATGATAGCACATTCCTAAGGGGGTCAAACCATGTCCCAAAGGTCACCGGATCTGGTGTCAATTTAAAGAAGTAGTCCAGTTACACATTTGTGGGCTTATAACTTGGCTTCTGAATATCCTAGAGAGGTCAGGTTTGTTTTAGAGTACTCCAATTAACAGCCCCTACAACCACAAAAAGGAATGGAGTCATTAGCACTTATGGTTTGTAAATGGCACCCAGAATTATGTTGCACGAAGCACAATTTCACATCATTCTGGGTCCATTTGTGTGAAAACAAGGTCCAATCAGGCTGAAACGTTACAAGAAGGTAGAATCTATTGAGTTGTAAGTGATCTGAACGTTTCAAGATGATCGCACATTCCTATAGGGGTAAAACCATGTCCCAAAGGTCACCGGGCCTGGTGTCACTTTAAAGAAGTAGTCCAGTTACACCTTTGTGGGCTTATAACTTGGCTTCTGAATATCCTAGAGAGGTCAGGTTTGTTTTAGAGTACTCCAATTAACAGCCCCCATTACCCCAAAAAGGAATGGAGTCAGTAACACTTATGGTTTTTAAATGGCACCCAGAATTATGTTGCACGAAGCACAATTTCACATCATTCTGGGTTCATTTGTGTGAAAACAAGGTCCAATCAGGCTGAAACGTTACAGGAAGGTAGAATCTATTGAGTTGTAAGTGATCTGAACGTTTCATGATGGTAGCACTTTCCTAAGGGGGTCAAACCATGTCCCAAATGTCACCAGATCTGGTGTCAATTTAAAGAAGTAGTCCAGTTACTCATTTGTGGGCTTATAACTTGGCTTCTGAATGTCCAAGAGAGATCAGGTTTGTTTTAGTGTACTGCAATCAACAGCCCCTACATCCTCAAAAAGGAATGGAGTCATTAGCACTTATGGTTTTTAAATGGCACCCAGAATTATGTTGCACGAAGCACAATTTCACATCATTCTGGGTCCATTTGTGTGAAAACAAGGTCCAATCAGGCTGAAACGTTACAAGAAGGTAGAATCTATTGATTTATCTGAACTTTTCATGATGATCGCACATTCCTATTGGGGGTCAAACCATGTCCCAAAGGTCACCGGGCCTGGTGTCACTTTAAAGAAGTAGTCCAGTTACACCTTTGTGGGCTTATAACTTGGCTTCTGAATATCCTAGAGAGGTCAGGTTTGTTTTAGAATACTCCAATTAACAGCCCCCATTACCACTAAAAGGAATGGAGTCATTAGCACTTATGGTTTTTAAATGGCACCCAGAATTATGTTGCACGAAGCACAATTTCACATCATTCTGGGTTCATTTGTGTGAAAACAAGGTCCAATCAGGCTGAAACGTTACAGGAAGGTAGAATCTATTGAGTTGTAAGTGATCTGAACGTTTCATGATGATAGCCCTTTCCTAAGGGGGTCAAACCATGTCCCAAAGTTCACCGGATCTGGTGTCAATTTAAAGAAGTAGTCCAGTTACTCATTTGTGGGCTTATAACTTGGCTTCTGAATGTCCTAGAGAGATCAGGTTTGTTTTAGTGTACTGCAATCAACAGCCCCTACATCCTCAAAAAGGAATGGAGTCATTAGCACTTATGGTTTTTAAATGGCACCCAGAATTATGTTGCACGAAGCACAATTTCACATCATTCTGGGTCCATTTGTGTGAAAACAATGTCCAATCAGGCTGAAACGTTACAGGAAGGTAGAATCTATTGATTTATCTGAACGTTTCATGATGATCGCACATTCCTATTGGGGGTCAAACCATGTCCCAAAGGTCACCGGGCCTGGTGTCACTTTAAAGAAGTAGTCCAGTTACACCTTTGTGGGCTTATAACTTGGCTTCTGAATATCCTAGAGAGGTCAGGTTTGTTTTAGAATACTCCAATTAACAGCCCCCATTACCACTAAAAGGAGTGGAGTCATTAGCACTTATGGTTTTTAAATGGCACCCAGAATTATGTTGCACGAAGCACAATTTCACATCATTCTGGGTTCATTTGTGTGAAAACAAGGTCCAATCAGGCTGAAACGTTACAGGAAGGTAGAATCTATTGAGTTGTAAGTGATCTGAACGTTTCATGATGATCGCACTTTCCTAAGGGGGTCAAACCATGTCCCAAAGGTCACCGTATCTGGTGTCAATTTAAAGAAGTAGTCCAGTTACACCTTTGTGGGCTTATAACTTGGCTTCTGAATATCCTAAAGAGGTCAGGTTTGTTTTAGAGTACTCCAATTAACAGCCCCCATTACCCCAAAAAGGAATGGAGTCATTAGCACTTATGGTTTGTAAATGGCACCCAGAATTATGTTGCACGAAGCACAATTTCAAATCATTCTGGGTTCATTTGTGTGAAAACAAGGTCCAATCAGGCTGAAACGTTACAGGAAGGTAGAACCTATTGAGTTGTAAGTGATCTGAACGTTTCATGATGATAGCACTTTTCTAAGGGGGTCAAACCATGTCCCAAAGTTCACCGGATCTGGTGTCAATTTAAAGAAGTAGTCCAGTTACACATTTGTGGGCTTATAACTTGGCTTCTCAATGTCCTAGAGAGATCAGGTTTGTTTTATTATACTCCAATCAACAGCCCCTACAACCACAAAAAGGAATGGAGTCATTAGCACTTATGGTTTTTAAATGGCACCCAGAATTATGTTGCACGAAGCACAATTTCACATCATTCTGGGTTCATTTGTGTGAAATCAAGGTCCAATCAGGCTGAAACGTTACAAGAAGGTAGAATCTATTGAGTTGTAAGTGATCTGAACGTTTCATGATGATCGCACATTCCTATAGGGGGTAAAACCATGTCCCAAAGGTCACCAGGCCTGGTGTCACTTTAAAGAAGTAGTCCAGTTACACCTCTGTGGGCTTATAACTTGACTTCTGAATGTCCTAGAGAGATCAGGTTTGTTTTAGTGTTCTCCAATCAACAGCGCCTACAACCACAAAAAGGAATGGAGTCATTAGCACTTATGGTTTGTAAATGGCACCCAGAATTATGTTGCACGAAGCACAATTTCACATCATTCTGGGTCCATTTGTGTGAAAACAAGGTCCAATCAGGCTGAAACGTTACAAGAAGGTAGAATCTATTGAGTTGTAAGTGATCTGAATGTTTCATGATGATCGCACATTCCTATAGGGGATCAAACCATGTCCCAAAGGTCACCGGGCCTAGTGTCACTTTAAGGAAGTAGTCCAATTACACATTTGTGGGCTTATAACTTGGCTTCTGAATGTCCTAGAGAGATCAGGTTTGTTTTAGTATACTTCAATCAACAGCTCCTACAACCACAAAAAGGAATGGAGTCATTAGCACTTATGGTATTTAAATGGCAACCAGAATTATGTTGCACAAAGCACAATTTAAAATCATTCTGGGTTCATTTGTGTGAAAACAAGGTACAATCAGGCTGAAACGTTACAGGAAGGTAGAATCTATTGAGTTGAAAGTGATCTGAACGTTTCATGATGATAGCACATTCCTAAGGGGGTCAAACCATGTCCCAAAGGTCACCGGATCTGGTGTCAATTTAAAGAAGTAGTCCAGTTACACATTTGTGGGCTTATAACTTGGCTTCTGAATATCCTAGAGAGGTCAGGTTTGTTTTAGAGTACTCCAATTAACAGCCCCTACAACCACAAAAAGGAATGGAGTCATTAGCACTTATGGTTTGTAAATGGCACCCAGAATTATGTTGCACGAAGCACAATTTCACATCATTCTGGGTCCATTTGTGTGAAAACAAGGTCCAATCAGGCTGAAACGTTACAAGAAGGTAGAATCTATTGAGTTGTAAGTGATCTGAACGTTTCAAGATGATCGCACATTCCTATAGGGGTAAAACCATGTCCCAAAGGTCACCGGGCCTGGTGTCACTTTAAAGAAGTAGTCCAGTTACACCTTTGTGGGCTTATAACTTGGCTTCTGAATATCCTAGAGAGGTCAGGTTTGTTTTAGAGTACTCCAATTAACAGCCCCCATTACCCCAAAAAGGAATGGAGTCAGTAACACTTATGGTTTTTAAATGGCACCCAGAATTATGTTGCACGAAGCACAATTTCACATCATTCTGGGTTCATTTGTGTGAAAACAAGGTCCAATCAGGCTGAAACGTTACAGGAAGGTAGAATCTATTGAGTTGTAAGTGATCTGAACGTTTCATGATGGTAGCACTTTCCTAAGGGGGTCAAACCATGTCCCAAATGTCACCAGAACTGGTGTCAATTTAAAGAAGTAGTCCAGTTACTCATTTGTGGGCTTATAACTTGGCTTCTGAATGTCCAAGAGAGATCAGGTTTGTTTTAGTGTACTGCAATCAACAGCCCCTACATCCTCAAAAAGGAATGGAGTCATTAGCACTTATGGTTTTTAAATGGCACCCAGAATTATGTTGCACGAAGCACAATTTCACATCATTCTGGGTCCATTTGTGTGAAAACAAGGTCCAATCAGGCTGAAACGTTACAAGAAGGTAGAATCTATTGATTTATCTGAACTTTTCATGATGATCGCACATTCCTATTGGGGGTCAAACCATGTCCCAAAGGTCACCGGGCCTGGTGTCACTTTAAAGAAGTAGTCCAGCTACACCTTTGTGGGCTTATAACTTGGCTTCTGAATATCCTAGAGAGGTCAGGTTTGTTTTAGAATACTCCAATTAACAGCCCCCATTACCACTAAAAGGAATGGAGTCATTAGCACTTATGGTTTTTAAATGGCACCCAGAATTATGTTGCACGAAGCACAATTTCACATCATTCTGGGTTCATTTGTGTGAAAACAAGGTCCAATCAGGCTGAAACGTTACAGGAAGGTAGAATCTATTGAGTTGTAAGTGATCTGAACGTTTCATGATGATAGCCCTTTCCTAAGGGGGTCAAACCATGTCCCAAAGTTCACCGGATCTGGTGTCAATTTAAAGAAGTAGTCCAGTTACTCATTTGTGGGCTTATAACTTGGCTTCTGAATGTCCTAGAGAGATCAGGTTTGTTTTAGTGTACTGCAATCAACAGCCCCTACATCCTCAAAAAGGAATGGAGTCATTAGCACTTATGGTTTTTAAATGGCACCCAGAATTATGTTGCACGAAGCACAATTTCACATCATTCTGGGTCCATTTGTGTGAAAACAATGTCCAATCAGGCTGAAACGTTACAGGAAGGTAGAATCTATTGAGTTGTAAGTGATCTGAACGTTTCATGATGATAGCACTTTCCTAAGGGGGTCAAACCATGTCCCAAAGGTCACCGGATCTGTGTCAATTTAAAGAAGTAGTCCAGTTACACATTTGTGGGCTTATAACTTGGCTTCTGAATGTCCTAGAGAGATCAGGTTTATTTTAATGTACTCCAACCAACAGCCCCTACAACCACAAAAAGGAATGGAGTCATTAGCACTTATGTTTTTTAAATGGCACCCAGAAATATTCTGCACGAAGCACAATTTCACATCATTCTGGGTCCATTTGTGTGAAAACAAGGTCCAATCAGGCTGAAACGTTGCAAGAAGGTAGAATCTATTGAGTTGTAAGTGATCTGAACGTTTCATGATGGTAGCACTTTCCTAAGGGGGTCAAACCATGTCCCAAATGTCACCGGATCTGGTGTCAATTTAAAGAAGTAGTCCAGTTACACATTTGTGGGCTTATAACTTGGCTTCTGAATTTCCTAGAGAGATCAGGTTTGTTTTAGTGTACTCCAATCAACAGCCCCCATTACCCCAAAAAGGAATGGAGTCATTAGCACTTATGGTTTGTAAATGGCACCCAGAATTATGTTGCACGAAGCACAATTTCACATCATTCTGGGTCCATTTGTGTGAAAACAAGGTCCAATCAGGCTGAAACATTACAAGAAGGTAGAATCTATTGAGTTGTAAGTGATTTGAATGTTTCATGATGATCGCACATTCCTATAGGGGATCAAACCATGTCCCAAAGGTCACCGGGCCTAGTGTCACTTTAAGGAAGTATTCCAATTACACATTTGTGGGCTTATAACTTGGCTTCTGAATGTCCTAGAGAGATCAGGTTTGTTTTAGTATACTTCAATCAACAGCTCCTACAACCACAAAAAGGAATGGAGTCATTAGCACTTATGGTATTTAAATGGCAACCAGAATTATGTTGCACAAAGCACAATTTAAAATCATTCTGGGTTCATTTGTGTGAAAACAAGGTACAATCAGGCTGAAACGTTACAGGAAGGTAGAATCTATTGAGTTGTAAGTGATCTGAACGTTTCATGATGATAGCACATTCCTAAGGGGGTCAAACCATGTCCCAAAGGTCACCGGATCTGGTGTCAATTTAAAGAAGTAGTCCAGTTACACATTTGTGGGCTTATAACTTGGCTTCTGAATATCCTAGAGAGGTCAGGTTTGTTTTAGAGTACTCCAATTAACAGCCCCTACAACCACAAAAAGGAATGGAGTCATTAGCACTTATGGTTTGTAAATGGCACCCAGAATTATGTTGCACGAAGCACAATTTCACATTATTCTGGGTCCATTTGTGTGAAAACAAGGTCCAATCAGGCTGAAACGTTACAAGAAGGTAGAATCTATTGAGTTGTAAGTGATCTGAACGTTTCAAGATGATCGCACATTCCTATAGGGGTAAAACCATGTCCCAAAGGTCACCGGGCCTGGTGTCACTTTAAAGAAGTAGTCCAGTTACACCTTTGTGGGCTTATAACTTGGCTTCTGAATATCCTAGAGAGGTCAGGTTTGTTTTAGAGTACTCCAATTAACAGCCCCCATTACCCCAAAAAGGAATGGAGTCAGTAACACTTATGGTTTTTAAATGGCACCCAGAATTATGTTGCACGAAGCACAATTTCACATCATTCTGGGTTCATTTGTGTGAAAACAAGGTCCAATCAGGCTGAAACGTTACAGGAAGGTAGAATCTATTGAGTTGTAAGTGATCTGAACGTTTCATGATGGTAGAACTTTCCTAAGGGGGTCAAACCATGTCCCAAATGTCACCAGATCTGGTGTCAATTTAAAGAAGTAGTCCAGTTACTCATTTGTGGGCTTATAACTTGGCTTCTGAATGTCCTAGAGAGATCAGGTTTGTTTTAGTGTACTGCAATCAACAGCCCCTACATCCTCAAAAAGGAATGGAGTCATTAGCACTTATGGTTTTTAAATGGCACCCAGAATTATGTTGCACGAAGCACAATTTCACATCATTCTGGGTCCATTTGTGTGAAAACAAGGTCCAATCAGGCTGAAACGTTACAAGAAGGTAGAATCTATTGATTTATCTGAACGTTTCATGATGATCGCACATTCCTATTGGGGGTCAAACCATGTCCCAAAGGTCACCGGGCCTGGTGTCACTTTAAAGAAGTAGTCCAGTTACACCTTTGTGGGCTTATAACTTGGCTTCTGAATATCCTAGAGAGGTCAGGTTTGTTTTAGAATACTCCAATTAACAGCCCCCATTACCACTAAAAGGAATGGAGTCATTAGCACTTATGGTTTTTAAATGGCACCCAGAATTATGTTGCACGAAGCACAATTTCACATCATTCTGGGTTCATTTGTGTGAAAACAAGGTCCAATCAGGCTGAAACGTTACAGGAAGGTAGAATCTATTGAGTTGTAAGTGATCTGAACATTTCATGATGATAGCCCTTTCCTAAGGGGGTCAAACCATGTCCCAAAGTTCACCGGATCTGGTGTCAATTTAAAGAAGTAGTCCAGTTACTCATTTGTGGGCTTATAACTTGGCTTCTGAATGTCCTAGAGAGATCAGGTTTGTTTTAGTGTACTGCAATCAACAGCCCCTACATCCTCAAAAAGGAATGGAGTCATTAGCACTTATGGTTTTTAAATGGCACCCAGAATTATGTTGCACGAAGCACAATTTCACATCATTCTGGGTCCATTTGTGTGAAAACAAGGTCCAATCAGGCTGAAACGTTACAGGAAGGTAGAATCTATTGAGTTGTAAGTGATCTGAACGTTTCATGATGATAGCACTTTCCTAAGGGGGTCAAACCATGTCCCAAAGGTCACCGGATCTGTGTCAATTTAAAGAAGTAGTCCAGTTACACATTTGTGGGCTTATAACTTGGCTTCTGAATGTCCTAGAGAGATCAGGTTTATTTTAATGTACTCCAACCAACAGCCCCTACAACCACAAAAAGGAATGGAGTCATTAGCACTTATGTTTTTTTAAATGGCACCCAGAAATATTCTGCACGAAGCACAATTTCACATCATTCTGGGTCCATTTGTGTGAAAACAAGGTCCAATCAGGCTGAAACGTTGCAAGAAGGTAGAATCTATTGAGTTGTAAGTGATCTGAACGTTTCATGATGGTAGCACTTTCCTAAGGGGGTCAAACCATGTCCCAAATGTCACCGGATCTGGTGTCAATTTAAAGAAGTAGTCCAGTTACACATTTGTGGGCTTATAACTTGGCTTCTGAATTTCCTAGAGAGATCAGGTTTGTTTTAGTGTACTCCAATCAACAGCCCCTACAACCACAACAAGGAATGGAGTCATTAGCACTTATGGTTTGTAAATGGCAACCAGAATTATGTTGCACGAAGCACAATTTCACCTCATTCTGGGTCCATTTGTGTGAAAACAAGGTCCAATCAGGCTGAAACGTTACAAGAAGGTAGAATCTATTGATTTATCTGAACGTTTCATGATGATCGCACATTCCTATTGGGGGTCAAACCATGTCCCAAAGGTCACCGGGCCTGGTGTCACTTTAAAGAAGTAGTCCAGTTACACCTTTGTGGGCTTATAACTTGGCTTCTGAATATCCTAGAGAGGTCAGGTTTGTTTTAGAATACTCCAATTAACAGCCCCCATTACCACTAAAAGGAATGGAGTCATTAGCACTTATGGTTTTTAAATGGCACCCAGAATTATGTTGCACGAAGCACAATTTCACATCATTCTGGGCTCCTTTGTGTGAAAACAAGGTCCAATCAGGCTGAAACGTTACAGGAAGGTAGAATCTATTGAGTTGTAAGTGATCTGAACGTTTCATGATGATAGCCCTTTCCTAAGGGGGTCAAACCATGTCCCAAAGTTCACCGGATCTGGTGTCAATTTAAAGAAGTAGTGCAGTTACTCATTTGTGGGCTTATAACTTGGCTTCTGAATGTCCTAGAGAGATCAGGTTTGTTTTAGTGTACTACAATCAACAGCCCCTACATCCTCAAAAAGGAATGGAGTCATTAGCACTTATGGTTTTTAAATGGCACCCAGAATTATGTTGCACGAAGCACAATTTCACATCATTCTGGGTCCATTTGTGTGAAAACAAGGTCCAATCAGGCTGAAACGTTGCAAGAAGGTAGAATCTATTGAGTTGTAAGAGAGCAGAACGTTTCAAGATGATCGCACATTCCTATAGGGGGTAAAACCATGTCCCAAAGGTCACCGGGCCTGGTGTCACTTTAAAGAAGTAGTCCAGTTACACCTTTGTGAGCTTATAACTTGGCTTCTGAATATCCTAGAGAGGTCAGGTTTGTTTTAGAGTACTCCAATTAAAAGCCCCCATTACCACTAAAAGGAATGGAGTCATTAGCACTTATGGTTTTTAAATGGCACCCAGAATTATGTTGCACGAAGCACAATTTCACATCATTCTGGGTTCATTTGTGTGAAAACAAGGTCCAATCAGGCTGAAACGTTACAGGAAGGTAGAATCTATTGAGTTGTAAGTGATCTGAACGTTTCATGATGATAGCACTTTCCTATAGGGTGTCAAACCATGCCCCAAAGGTCACCGGATCTGGTGTCAATTTAAAGAAGTGGTCCAGTTACACATTTGTGGGCTTATAACTTGGCTTCTGAATGTCCTAGAGAGATCAAGTTTGTTTTAGTATACTCCAATCAACAGCCCCTACAACCACAAAAAGGAATGGAGTCATTAGCACTTATGGTTTGTAAATGGCACCCAGAATTATGTTGCACGAAGCACAATTTCACATCATTCTGGGTCCATTTGTGTGAAAACAAGGTCCAATCAGGCAGAAACGTTACAAGAAGGTAGAATCTATTGAGTTGTAAGTGATCTGAACATTTCATGATGATCACACATTCCTATAGGGGGTCAAACCATGTCCCAAAGGTCACCGGGCCTGGTGTCACTTTAAAGAAGTAATCCAGTTACACCTTTGTGGGCTTATAACTTGGCTTCTGAATATCCTAGAGAGGTCTGGTTTGTTTTAGAGTACTCCAATTAACAGCCCCCATTACCACTAAAAGGAATGGAGTCATTAGCACTCATGGTTTTTAAATGGCACCCTGAATTATGTTGCATGAAGCACAATTTCACATCATTCTGGGTTCATTTGTGTGAAAACAAGGTCCAATCAGGCTGAAACGTTACAGGAAGGTAGAACCTATTGAGTTGTAAGAGATCTGAACGTTTCATGATGATCGCACATTCCTAAGGCGGTCAAACCATGTCCCAAAGGTCACCGGATCTGGTGTCAATTTAAAGAAGTAGTCCAGTTACACATTTGTGGGCTTATAACTTGGCTTCTGAATGTCCTAGAGAGGTCAGGCTTGTTTTAGTGTACTCAAAATCAACAGCCCCTACAACCACAAAAAGGAATGGAGTCATTAGCACTTATGGTTTGTAAATGGCACCCAGAATTATGTTGCACGAAGCACAATTTCACATCATTCTGGGTCCATTTGTGTGAAAACAAGGTCCAATCAGGCTGAAACGTTACAAGAAGGTAGAATCTATTGAGTTGTAAGTGATCTGAACGTTTCATGATGATAGCACTTTCCTAAGGGGGTCAAACCATGTCCCAAAGGTCACCGGATCTGGTGTCAATTTAAAGAAGTAGTCCAGTTACACATTTGTGGGCTTATAACTTGGCTTCTGAATATCCTAAAGAGGTCAGGTTTGTTTTAGAGTACTCCAATTAACAGCCCCCATTACCCCAAAAAGGAATGGAGTCATTAGCACTTATGGTTTTTAAATGGCACCCAGAATTATGTTGCACGAAGCACAATTTCACATCATTCTGGGTTCATTTGTGTGAAAACAAGGTCCTATCAGGCAGAAATGTTACAGGAAGGTAGAATTTATTGAGTTGTAAGTGATCTGAACGTTTCATGATGATCGCACATTCCTAAGGCGGTCAAACCATGTCCCAAAGGTCACCGGATCTGGTGTCAATTTAAAGAAGTAGTCCAGTTACACATTTGTGGGCTTATAACTTGGCTTTTGAATGTCCTAGAGAGATCAGGTTTGTTTTAGTGTACTCCAATCAACAGCCCCTACACCCACAAAAAGGAATGGAGTCATTAGCACTTATGGGTTTCAAATGGCACCCAGAATTATGTTGCACGAAGCACAATTTCACATCATTCTGGGTCCATTTGTGTGAAAACAAGGTCCAATCAGGCTGAAGCGTTACAGGAAGGTAGAATCTATTGAGTTGTAAGTGATCTGAACGTTTCATGATGATAGCACTTTCCTAAGGGGATCAAACCATGTCCCAAAGGTCACCGCGCCTGTTGTCAATTTAAAGAAGTAGTCCAGTTACACATTTGTGGGCTTATAACTTGGCTTCTGAATGTCCTAGAGAGGTCAGGCTTGTTTTAGTGTACTCCAATCAACAGCCCCTACAACCACAAAAAGGAATGGAGTCATTAGCACTTATGGTTTGTAAATGGCACCCAGAATTATGTTGCACAAAGCACAATTTCACATCATTCTGGGTCCATTTGTGTGAAAACAAGGTCCAATCAGGCTGAAACGTTACAAGAAGGTAGAATCTATTGAGTTGTAAGTGATCTGAACGTTTCATGATGATAGCACTTTCCTAAAGGGGTCAAACCATGTCCCAAAGGTCACCGGGCCTGTTGTCACTTTAAAGAAGTAGTCCAGTTACACCTTTGTGGGCTTATAACTTGGCTTCTGAATGTCCTAAAGAGGTCAGGTTTGTTTTAGAGTACTCCAATTAACAGCCCCCATTACCCCAAAAAGGAATGGAGTCATTAGCACTTATGGTTTTTAAATGGCACCCAGAATTATGTTGCACGAAGCACAATTTCACATCATTCTGGGTCCATTTGTGTGAAAACAAGGTCCAATCAGGCTGAAACGTTACAAGAAGGTAGAATCTATTGAGTTGTAAGTGATCTGAATGTTTCATGATGATCGCACATTCCTATAGGGGATCAAACCATGTCCCAAAGGTCACCGGGCCTGGTGTCACTTTAAAGAAGTAGTCCAGTTACACATTTGTGGGCTTATAACTTGGCTTCTGAATATCCTAGAGAGGTCAGGTTTGTTTTAGAGTACTCCAATTAACAGCCCCCATTACCCCAAAAAGGAAGAGAGTTATTAGCACTTATGGTTTTTAAATGGCACCCAGAATTATGTTGCACAAAGCACAATTTCACATCATTCTGGGTCCATTTGTGTGAAAACAAGGTCCAATCAGGCTGAAACGTTACAGGAAGGTAGAATAAATTGAGTTGTAAGTGATCTGAACATTTCATTATGATAGCACTTTCCTAAGGGGGTCAAACCATGTCCCAAAGGTCACCAGATCTGGTGTCAATTTAAAGAAGTAGTCCAGTTACACATTTGTGGGCTTATAACTTGGCTTCTGAATGTCCTAGAGAGGTCAGGCTTGTTTTAGTGTACTCCAATCAACAGCCCCTACAACCACAAAAAGGAATGGAGTCATTAGCACTTATGGTCTGTAAATGGCACCCAGAATTATGTTGCACGAAGCACAATTTCACATCATTCTGGGTCCATTTGTGTGAAAACAAGGTCCAATCAGGCTGAAACGTTACAAGAAGGTAGAATCTATTGAGTTGTAAGTGATCTGAACGTTTCATGATGATAGCACTTTCCTAAAGGGGTCAAACCATGTCCCAAAGGTCACCGGGCCTGGTGTCACTTTAAAGAAGTAGTCCAGTTACACCTTTGTGGGCTTATAACTTGGCTTCTGAATATCCTAAAGAGGTCTGGTTTGTTTTAGTGTACTCCAAATAATAGCCCCCATTACCCCAAAAAGGAATGGAGTCATTAGCACTTATGGTTTTTAAATGGCACCCAGAATTATGTTGCACGAAGCACAATTTCACATCATTCTGGGTTTATTTGTGTGAAAACAAGGTCCAATCGGGCTGAAAAGTTACAGGAAGGTAGAATCTATTGAGTTGTAAGTGATCTGAACGTTTCATGATGATAGCACTTTCCTAAGGGAGTCAAACTGTTGGCGCCAAAAAGGTCAAGAGGTCATCTACAGAATGTATTGAGTTAAAGCTGAGTTCTTAGGTTGAAAGTGTTTTCTGGCTAGAGTTCGTGTGCTGTTCCAACATCAGCTCCAAAGGAATTTCCTGTTTTGGTCTCTGCTTGCTTCCAGTAGAATTGCTCAAAGCTTATCTGACTTGCTAAATACTTGATGTGATTCCAAAAGTGTTGCTGGGTCCCAGACAGAAGTCTCCACCCACAGTTTCCACAGAAGAGATGTGAGCTATAAAAAGGGGAACCACTCTTTTGTCGGGGTCTTTCAGCTGTCCTGACATGTGAGAAGATAAATAAAAGACCACGCTGTTCTTGACTGAAAAACTCTCTCCGACTCTTTTCTTTAAGAATAACAGAAAAAGCCCACATGTTGGCACACCAGATGGGTGAACAGCGAGGACTTTCCGTGGCGTCCCTTGGCTCCTGTCCAGTGGCTGAGGTCCGTACTAAGGGCCCAGGTGAGCATGTTTTTGTTCATTTTTGTGGCCTCTGTCACTGGGCAGGGGTGTTCTCCTGTTCTGAAAATACTATAAATATTGGTTGGAGAGAGGATTCATGTCTGACAGTGGTAAAATATTCACACCGTGTGAAGTCAGCTGTGTCATTTTGATGACGGACAAATTTTAAGTGTCAAATTGAAAGGTGGGACAGCAGATTGGAATAGAATCTGAAAAGCTGATAAGGTTTTGAGAAATCCAGTCTCCTGACTCGGTAAGAGCAGAGAAGGGGATCCTGGAAAAAAAAGCGCTGAAGTTGTGAGAAATGAGTTTTGCCTGTAATTCGGTCTTTCCCCTGGGGTTTGGTAAATTTAATAAGAGTTTGTGGCAAAGTAAAAAGAGAAAAAGAGGCCTGTATAAGAAGTTGAAGTCTTTGCTGAGTTCGGTTCGTCCTCGAGGAGTAACAAATTTAAGAGTGTTTGCAAAGCAGTAGTGAGGCCTGTGAGAAGACGTCTTGAGTTTGCAGCGAGAGGCTGCGTATGGCTCTCAGTTTTGAGCACTTGGAGAGTGCTTATCAATTCCAGCCGCACACGTGTGGTGCAATTCCTTGCGTATCAGGCAGCCCAGCTGCTGATTACGTGCTCCACAACATGTTGTTTTGTGCAGCTTATGTAAGTCCCACTTACTTTTGACCATATTAGGAGGTGGGGGTTGAATAGAGAGAACCACAGTGTGAGGGCCTGATGCGGTACCAGGAAAAAAATAAATAAGATAAATAAGAGCTCTAAAAGTTGCAACTCGCATATGTAAAGTTCACTGCAGTGCTAAAATTAATGTTTGAAGTTACGCAAAATTCAAATTCTCCAACCCTGTTCTGATTAGTCTGAACAGAGTACCATAAGTTAATAAATAAAAGGTTTTAAAGTAACATATGTATATGTATGTGTGTGTATGTATATGTGTATACATATATATACATATGTAGTGTACAAGCGTGATAATCATCTGTGTGCGGGGCAGCATGTGAGTGACCCCGATCTGGGGGTTAAGTGGCCTGGAGATAAAAAAGGGAAAAAACCAATAAGAAACGCAAGTAAGGTTGTATATGACAGAATTATTTTAGAAATATATGGATATACATATACATAAAGTCAGATAGCTGCTAAACAGTAAGATCGAAACAGATCTGTAGAAAATAAGTATGTGGACTGTTTCTCAGAGCGCTCTCAAAAAATTGCAATTTGACTTGCTCTAATGGTTGAATAGGACTTGCTTAAAAGCAGGCATTAAGTTCTGAAAATTACCAGCCGTTAAAGGAAGTCCTGTCAATTTGGTGTAAAGTAGGAAAAGTAAGTGCCAATTTGGGTCAGTTAAATTTAAATTAGGAGAAACATAATAATAGTCCAACTGAAACAAAGAGATTAAGAAAAGATAAGGTAAAACAGACGCTTATGTATACAAAGAGAATAAATAAGTGACGGACTGACTTATTTTTGTTTAAAAGACTGTGACAAAGAGGAAAAATGTCGTCTGTGCCGTTGTGTGACTGGATGTGAGTGTTTCTTGCATGAGGAGAAGTGAATGCTGCTTCTGGCTGGATCCTCTGTTGAATGACGCAGTGTTTAATAGAGAGAGCTGCTGGAAAAACAGGGCGTAGTCCAGCTTTGCCCGACTGAAAAAACAATAGAAAAAGAACTTGTGGTTAGTGCGGTGACAAGGAAATCGTTTAAAATATAAAAGTTGCATGGTCGTGTTTATACAAAGGAAGTATTTTATCAGCTTTTGGGCCGTGTTGTAACTGGAGCCTCTCTCTCTGTCTTCCTCTTTTTTCTCCTGCCTGTAAACACACACACATGGTGGAAACAAGGCTTGCTTGCTTTCTGTAACATGCAGTTTTAAGCAATTTGTGACTTTAGAAAAGATATTTTTGGTGTTTTGGGCGTACCTTCTTAGTCCAGTCTTAGTTCTTAGTCCATGGTTGGCCTCGGTGAGACCTGTTCTCCTGAACGGTCAGGGGAAGAATGAGACTGAAAGTTCTGCCTGAGGGCCTGACTCCACCCACATTTACACACAAGAATCCTGTAGTCTATAAATAGCACAGGGTGCTGCACTCTGCAGCTCTCATACCTCTTAGAATCATATGATCCAATCTTAAAATTAACAGTCAGTCAGGAAATAAAGTATTTGCTCTAGAACGTTCAGTTACACCCATTTATAAATATTTAGTATAGGTTTTGTAAAACTATTGCTGTAAATCTTGCTGTAAAAAAATAACCCGATAATTGTCTTGCCTCAACTTTAAGAACCATTAACATTAGTGGCTGGATTTTGAGACGCTGAATGATGAAAAACAGATAAACTAATTGTATTATTTCTACCTGGCTAAAACTTGTGCCAGGCTGTTTTGAATTAAAAACTGGTATTTATTCTCCCAAAATAAGATGGATAAAAATAAAAATGAAAAGAGGGATCTTGCATTTTGGGTTAGATTGCACCTAATGATTAAAACCTGTGTAGAACTGATTTGATGATTAAGGAACAATTGTGCCCAGGAAGTAGTCTAGATTTACCTTTGAGTCAGTAAAGTCGACTATTTATTAGAAGCCATCGTTGATTTGTAAAAGAGAAAGTTCTGTCATTTCAACCCAATCAACATATTTAAGGAAGACGTTTGCTGTGAACTGTGGCGGCATGAACTTTACTGGGTTGGCCTGTCATAGAGACGGAAACCGGCTGCAAATGAAAGTTTCCTGGATCTGGCTCTACACAAATGGAGCAGGAAGTCCCCACCACAAGCTGTGTGTCTGCGTCAAGATGGGGGAGGTGCCGTAAAATGGACACAATGAGGCAGACGCTTGTTTGCCCTGCTGCAGATGAAACAAAGGACAAAGGGGAGGAGCTTGTGTACTAAGATGTGAACTTTAATCAATGACTGTGGTCATCCTGGGTCTACAAAGAAGAGGCTCTAAGAGACTGTCTCCTCTGGTCCCACCCAGTGAGAGAGTGCTTTCTGCAGTTAGGTAATGGAAAAAGCTTTTTGGCAACAATCAGATGACTTGGTGAAAGGTCAGAATTGGGAAAAATTTACTAAACTACTGCAGAACATAGTTAACTGAGGAAGTTATCCTTAAAAATAGGATTAGTAACCTGGTCCAACTTACCATTGGATGTCAATATAATCTTTATTGTAAGTATGATTTGAGATTTGGAAAACCGCAAGTGTCAAGTTTCTTTATGTTTGTTTTATAGCCCATCCTAGCTTTTTATCATAGCTTATACGATTAACAAAATTTAAATGAAATAGTGGTAAAGTAGATAACTTAGTGCACAACAACTTCTCGGTATTCATCAGGTTTCTTAGTTGACCGAATGACTTTTCTTATTTCTGCAAATCGTAGGATACTCAGCTACAGCGGACATGCAGTAAAGCCTCGTTTTCTTTTCAAAAAAATAAAAATAAAGCGATTCATCAGCATCATCGCTTATTTTCAATGGTTAAGGAAACAGTGTCTATTTATAAGTCTAGGAGAACGCTTTAGGCTCCAACAGTTTTTTCTCCTTAACCACCAGTTTAGAAGTACGTTTGAGAGTACATCATCAATAAATTGAATAAAAACAACAATTAAATTAATAATTAGGCATTTAGCTGACTAAATGATTCATGGTACATCTCATCCGAGACAACAGTGTTGGTTTAGCTCCTTTGAGTTTCCCAACAGACCTAGCCAAACCTGATCCTATATTTTTCTATCAGCTGTAAGTTCTAACGTAGAAAATAATGTTACAAAATATTGAATAATTGTACCTCTCATTCGATAACGATTATGTTCACATTTTCTCATCTTGTGAAATCTTTAACATAACATTTTTAATTGGCCTTTTGCGGGAATGGCGTTGCGAGAACATTTGGATTTGGCTACAGCCGAAAATTGGCTAAACTGAAATTTTGGTTTGACTTAAATTAGGTGTCACTGAAGGTAAACGAAGCTATATTCATGCTGCATGGGAATTGGAGTGTAGGAGCTAAAAGCAGTGTTCTGTGTACGTGCGAACTGACATTCTGCTTATCAGCCCAGCTGCTGCGTACGTGCAGCCTGACAGCGCCAGCAGTAGAGTATAACTGCTGTAGGAGGGATGAGAATGGGACGACAATTGGCTAAAGGAAAAAGTCTTTAAGTTTATCATCACAGGATGGCATGATAAATAAATAAATAAAATAAATAAATGAAAGAAAAGAGAAAAAGGAAAATTAATTAAGTGAAACGTAATAGCAATAAAACATTAAATTGATCTAAATCTGTCATGAAATCACGGCCACTGGAAAAAGGAGTAGGTAAAAAGAGGATAGGGGAGTATTTCTTAGCACAAATCACGTTATTGATTTAGCAATGCAGCTTAATTTCAGATGCTTTAAGGATGATACTAACTTGTGTTATAGATGGAGAAGTAGCACAGAAATACACTTCTCAGTGAGGGAATAAGGAAAACTGCTGATGACCAATGCCATATAATAATAATAATAATAATAATAGCCTTTATTGTCATTGTACAGGATACAACGAAATTGGAGTGCCACTCCCTTGGTGCACAATACAATAATACCTCTAAATTTAAAGGTCACCTAAAACAAAACAATAGTCAGTAACAAAACAATAGTATTGTATTGCCCACATATACAAACAAACCTGTAACTGCAGTTTCGTTATTTATGAATTAACCTTAAGTAGTGAATTAATTCTTAGGATTTCTTGTGCTAGTGAGGTTCTTAAAGGAAAAAGGAAAGGAAATAAGAAAGAAGGTTCATAATTGGGGTGAATAGTAAGGGACATTGGAAAACCTGAAACTATTTGTTGAATTGATAGTAAAGTGGTTGTCCTAATTTTTAATTGGAGAGATCACACCGCAACATGAGTTCAGAACAGTAATTATGAGAAGTTTTGTTGGATTAATTTGATCACACGCTTCAGGTCTTATTCTTTTCTTTCCACTGATTTAGTGTTCGGTTCATTTAAACCAAGCGGAGACACAGACTTGAGAGAATAAGTAGTTTAGTTGTGCGTGTCCCGCTCTTGCAGTCTGAGCATTTTCTGGAAATAATCTAGATGTTTAAGGAGTGGAAGGAAACTCTCAATGTATTTACTAACATGCATGCCTACTTAAATCAGGAATTTCACACTTTCGCTTAAGTCTGACATTTGCTTGGTGTGTGAGGGCACAGAGACGTGTATGGACCGTGTGCTTGAATGTGTTTGTTTTGTTTGTTTGTTTATTTATTTATATGGGCGTGGCCGAGCCTTGAGAAACATCAACAAAGCCATTGGACTATTCTGAGTAAATTAACCAATTCAAATTCAAATTCAGGATCCTGAAACAATTTGGTTATAATCTCCAATTGATGAAGACCATCTTAAGAATCCATTGCACAAGGCATCGTCAGTGTTACTGGAACTGTTTAATAAAAAAAATAAATAAATAAAAATAAATAAATAACCATGCATGGTTGTATATTTTAGTTGAATCATTTATACTCATTGAATTATTGTTGTTTGCTTTATGTTTTAATTTCTTTGCAATTTTTCTCTGTGACACAGGTGGAGATGCTGGTGGCAAAGTGGATCCCACTTATTTTTTTCTTCCACACACACATTCTTGCTCTCTCTCTATCTCTCTCTGTGTGTGTATGTGCATGTGTATGTGTTTGTGTGTCCGTGTGTGTCCATGTCATGATGTCACTGTACCTTTAATTGTGCTTGCTATTTGTAACTGTGTGTGTCTGATGTTGAAGGTATCAGAGGCTAGGGTCAGTAAGAGTTAGGACATTTTTGTGCATAACCATTAATCCCTAGGTGATCGGCTCGGGGGACGTCTGGTCCGGCCGGAGTGCGAGTCTTCCTGGTGTTGCACGGTGACCAAGGGAGAGGATGGAAAAAGATGAAGATTGGACTCTCATGGACTCACGTCGATACCTGAGATGAAGGCTAAAGGATAGTGTCGCTTCTCACCTTACTGGGACTAGTTTAACTAACTTAAGAAGAAGTTTTGCTGAGTTTTATGACGGTTCTTGTCTTGAATGCTGCTAGGAACCATCCCTGATTAATTACAATGGGGTTTCTGCTGGAGGAGGTGAAGAGGATAACCAATGGACAAGCATAACAAGAGGACAAAGACATCACCACAATGTATCATCGTTTTATAGGCTATCCGACGACCGCAACACCAATAGAGGAATTGTTTACAATGAAAGATGAGTAAAATGCAACTACTCTACACCCTAGACTGGTTTCCATACCTGCATTCACGTCATTATAGTCACATCTGTAGATGCATGGACTTGACTGGTCTCACTAACCATACAATGACGGCGTCACTTAGCTGATGTCTAATTACTTTTGTTCCAGTTTTACAACTTTGATTGTTTTATTTGTCCGAGGGGAGGTTATAGGTTTAAGGTGTACGTAAAGCTTTTGCATGGGCCGGAGGGGCCAGGCAGATCTGAGGTAATGAAGAGACAAATCCTGACAGAATATAGCATGTGTGTATTCCTGGTAAACTACCAATAATGGGCCCAGAACTAACATGTTTCTGGATAAGTGCTTAGAGCACATTAATGACATTGTTATAGGTCATAATGCTGCGGATTAATTCCTCGTATGCTGGGGATTCAGAACTACTGATGATAGGTGACCCAACATATGAGTTTACCATATATTCTTAGGTTTCACATCATTTTTGTTCCCGTTTGAGTCTAAGTTCTTTAACTTAGTGTGATAACATAACCATGACTGTTAGTACTCCATTTCAGGTGCGACAGATCTTCTGGAGGGTGCTGGATGTCACGATTTGACTAGTGTTTTCTTATAGTGATGAGTTAGCATGTGTTCATTTTTGAGGGTGTGTGGATGTTGCATGAAGGGTTTTGAATGTGGCTTCGAAGGTTGAGGATCAGAATAGGTGGTTCTGATTGAGTTTAGGTCGACTTGGCTGGATGACTTTTAAATTTGGTTCTAAGGACTTATTTCTGGTCGTTTTACTGAGCGGCCATTTATATTACTCCTAGTTATCAAGACAATCAGGTGAGTTTTGCTGTTACCATTAGCCCGTAAATGTTTGAGTGAATCATTGCATGCCGTGCTGGCAAACTAGCTCTTTAATTTAGGATAGTGAGTAGTATAGAAAGGGGGTGTGAATGTGGGGATGGATGCTTTGTCTATGGGTCTAATATTTAGGAAGTCTTTGTGGTAATAGGTTTATAGGCAATTGGCGTGCTAATTCAAGTTTTCTTGTTGACATGTTGTGTTTTGCTCGCTGTGGGGAGGATGGAGTCGGCACCACCACGCTGCACGAAGATGGACAAAGGGAGGACTGAGCCAAGGACTTATGCCTTTGCCTTCCTGACAAATAAAGGACACTTGTCCACATAAAGCCCTCCTGCAGCAGAAGGCCTCCAACGCCGACATGGATGCTGAACTTGTATTTTCCGTTTTATTCTTTTGAAAGAAGTTTTCAACCGGACTTATTACTGTTTCATTACGTCTTCGCTAAAGCTAATTGTTCATTATTCATCATATTTGTCACCTGTTTATCTTCATGTGCTTTTGTTGATTTGTGTGTGCTTTTTCTTTTGATCACTGACGAGGACATGTGTCACCAATGTCCTCGCATGCACGCTCTGTGCCGTGGTGTTCGTCCCTGGGGTCGGGGAGGACATGGAGGAATTTTCCTTGTTAAAGTACAGCGGGCAGGGTTTTTTGCCTCCATACGGAGCGCGCATGCAATACATTCGCGAAGTAATGGGTTCAGTTAATGCTAAGGTCATGTTTCATGTATTGTTTCATAGTTTTTCATTGTCTCAGCTGTGAACCCATCGGTTGTTTTTCAGTGTCTTAATCATTGTTCATTACATATACGTGTTAACGTTGCTGTGTTAGTCTGGAAAATCATCTCGTGTTTTGGCATGGGTTCTCCTTTATGCATTTTTTTGATTCAAGGTCATATGTTATGCCTTTTTGTCTCTATCCTCGGTCATATTGTTACATTATCATTATTTGTTGCTCATTTGTTCTGTTACTTAGTTAAGCATTCATTTATTGGTATACCCTACCTTGCTAATTTGTTTACGATAGTAATGTGTGGTGGACAAGTCCACCAAGGGGAGGACTGTTGGCGCCAAAAAAGTCAAGAGGTCATCTACAAAATGTATTGAGTTAAAGCTGAGTTCTTAGGTTGAAAGTGTTTTCTGGCTAGAGTTCGTGTGCTGTTCCAACATCAACTCCAAAGGAATTTCCTGTTTTGGTCTCTGCTTGTTTCCAGTAAAATTGCTTAAAGCTTATCTGACTTGCAAAATACTTGATGTGATTCCAAAAGTGTTGCTGTGTCCCAGACAGAAGTCTCTACCCACAGTTTCCACAGAAGAGATGTGCTACCAAATATGGTCTGGTTCTCGCCTGTTTACTGCTGAATGTTAAAAAGGCTGTGAGCTATAAGAAGGAAGGACTCGTGATTGTCTGGGTCTTTCGGCTGTCCTGAGATGTGAGGAGACAAATAAAAGACCACGCTGTTTCGACTGGGAAAACTCTCTCCGACTCTTTTCTTTAAGAATAACAGAAAAAGCCCACAGTACGTTTGCTAGTTCTACGGGCTTCCACGGATCGGGCGTGGGCACGCTCTTGTTTTAGAGGCGTTTTTGCGCAGCCTCTACCCTGCACGACCGCTCGTGGCCGCACTAGCTATATTTATCTTTATTTGTTTCACACACACACACACACACACACACACACACACACACACACACACACACACACACACACACACACAGGCCCTTGCGTGCAAACCCCGGTCAGGCATGCAGTGTACACATCAGAGACATGATGTTCTTTCACAGAACTGAGGTTGTTCATTACTAAATGACTTTTACAGGAATATTGTTATTATACTATTCAACAGGTTGATCATAATAATGTGTATTAAACCCACAACCTAGCACTGAGGACAGAGGGACTTTATTTAAATTAGTACTTAATGGAAACGATACATAATGATACATAAGAGCCATGTCATACATTCAGCCTAGGAATAGTAGCATTGTGCACTATTAAAAATATACACATCAATTGCTCGAATCCCATTGTTGCAAAGTAAAACTAATAAAACTCTAGTCTGACATCAACAGAGAAGACTTAGTGTATGTACTACAAATACAGCATTAGGATTTCGAGTGGACCGTGCACCTTGTGAACCATCAGAGGCTTATGACGCAACATATCTTCCAGTTACTATTAGACAAGTTATAATTCTCGACCATTTTTCGGAACTGGTTTCTTGGGTCCGTGAGAAAATGCCAAATGAGATGATAGTCCTTAAGTAAGTTCCTGGCGATCCCATGTCACGCTCTTGCCCATCAGCCGGTGAACGCTGAGACGGAACTCGATGAGAGCGATGTATTTTTTAAGTGCTCCGAATGTACTTCTAACAAGCGTGCGATTCACTTCGTGAGTAAACCGCAGCTGCAGCTGATTCAAACAGTCGAGCCAACTTTCTACATCACAATATGCGTTTTGTAGTTAGTCGAGTTACCTTTTGTGTGGCGCATGCACGGGTCGTTAGCGTCCAGCTCCCAGCTTATAGAGTCCTGTATTGACACAGACGTCAATACATCTCGATGTCATGCAACACACAAAGTCTGTCGTATACAGGTGGGTTAACACATGTACGATACCTTTTGTGTGGCGCATGCACGGGTCGTTAGCGTCCAGCTCCCGGCTTATAGAGAGTCCTGTATTGACACAGACGTCAATACATCTCGATGTCATGCAACATACAAAGTCTGTCGCATACAGGTGGGTTAACACATGTACGATACCTTTTGTGTGGCGCATGCACGGGTCGTTAGCGTCCAGCTCCCGGCTTATAGAGAGTCCTGTATTGACACAGACGTCAATACATCTCGATGTCATGCAACACACAAAGTCTGTCGCATACAGGTGGGTTAACACACATGTACGATGTGTGCGATGGCGCGCCCGTTTACAATGGGACACGACGATGATCATTGTTAACCAAACTCTTGTTTCTCACGACAGGTGGTAGCGTTGTCTCCTGCACCTGGTCTTCGTGCACAGAGGTTGTTATAATGTGCTCGTCATAGTCGCGATCGTTGTCACTCGAATCCGTTGTTCTCACGACAGGTGGTAGCGTTGTCTCCTGCATGTTGTCTTTGCGTGCGGCAAGCGTTGTGCTGTGCTCGTTATAATGGTTGTCTTCGTACAAAGGGGGTGTTGAATACTCCTTCGCGAGTAGTCTAGGAGGTGGTGTGATGGGACGTATCTCAGAGGCGTTATGTGAGCGTACCACCATGGCCTGAGCAACTGCGACTACTGAGAGTACACCCAGTACAGACAGCGAGATCATTTTTTTTCTTGGGTGTTGTACGTGTGGGTACAGCCGCTTTAATGGCAGTGAGAGCAAGTGGTCAAATGTATTAATAGGTCAGTAGCAGAAACTAAGGCACGTGGTCAGAGTTTAATCGTAACAACCTAAAGTAGCTCTTGTCATAATTTAATATACATAGAAATCAGAAACGGGCATGTCAGGATAGACATCGCGAGGGATTATGCGGCCAGTATCTGTGTGCGCTTGAGAGCACCTTGTTGTTCTACTGTGGTGCCCACGCCGCCGGGTCTGTAATTGTCATCGACCTTCTTTATATATGCATACGGTAAAGACCGTATATTCTCTATGGATTTGAACATGTCCTTTGTTTCGTGTAATGCTTGAGCTGTCTCGAGCGTGATGTTGTGAGTGTACGCCAGTGTTTCGCGTGCACCGAGGTCCGAAAGGGTGTGCGCTACAACTATTAACCTTGGTTTGGGAGTGTGGCGAAACGCTCGCTCCGCTGTAATGGGCAGATGCAATGTTATCACCTGGTACGTTTCGTTAGTCGGGTCGTAACACACCGGTCCGTGACACGGACCGTCACATTGTATGGGGCACAGTAAGGACAACACGCCGCCGACCGTGACTTCGCACTCGACCGCGGTGGTGTTGTCGATTTGCAAAGGATCACATACGCCTCTCCAGTCGCAATGAGGCACATTGTAGTCGATGCGACCGTCGGTCACCATAGCTTTCGTCAGCCAACACACTCGATTGCCCTTCGAAACATCGGCGATCAACGTGAGCGTAGAGGTCGCTGTCGCTTTACTGTACGCCAGGATATCCGTGTGTGAGTGCACGCTCGACGTCGATTGACAACCGGTCATGTCAGACCTGATCAGACCTTCCGAACACATGACCATTAGTTGTTGTGCGGCCGAGAGTATCGCGATCATACCGTTGAGATGTGTAGAAAGCGCGTACACGCCAGCCTTCCACGTTTCCAAAGTTTCCAGCAGTCTAGAGGGACTTGTCTTAGCCCGCACGGCTGTGCTGAATTTGCGTTGGGTAGACACAACGGCTTCGACCTCGCTTAGGATCTTGTGGGCTCATGTACTCGTGGTAGGCCAAGACGTGTATAGTCGAGCGTGGTGACGCCCCGAACACTTGACCCGGTTTTGTTGTGGCGATATGCGTGTCCAGTAACGCGGCAAAGTCCGCGTGTCTAGCGTGTATTGATTTTACAGCTCGCTCACACCCCAACAGTACGGTCCGTAGAAGTTCGTTCACTTGTTTCCATGCGCTCGTGGAACACAGGACATCGCAACCTCTGTGATACTCAAGTAAAGCGTCACACACCAGCTGCTTGCACGTTGGAAATACAATCGGTAGTAACTTCTTACTCCACTCTATGTTGAACTCGTATAGTATGTATATGGGCGGTTGCGGCGGTTGGCGCATTTTCTATGTACCCTCCGCTAATATGACTCGGTGGTCTGTCTCCTGAGATGGTGCGGTTGGAACTTGCGAGAGTGCACTATCGACGGTCGGCGTTTCCATTTCGTCAACTGTGCCATTTTCAGCCGCTGGCAAACGGCCGTCGACGGTTGATGCGAGACACCTACATAACGTTAGACCGCGACCCTCATGCCAGTTTTCTGTAGTACTGGTTGTAGTTTCTGGTGCACACTCGATACGCCATTACGATCACAATTACGTTGATTAATAAATCCAGTGTTGTAGCGACTGCAGCCAGCGCCGTCGCGCAACTCGTGTCGGTGTTATCTCTCGATACTTTCATTCGTATCCAAGCGTATGCAGAATCTACGGATCTGGTGAAGTTGCTTGTCACTAGCTTGGGCACTTTTGATATGGCACTTTGCGCGAGACTCACACAACCTGCAGTGGCGACCGTCGCGTCAGTGCAAAGTTTTTCCGATATATCGCTCCCAACATCGTTTGTCATTTGCTGTACACTGCGCACACTGGCCGCGAGGTCGCGGAGAGGGTCTTCGTTACGAGTTGTGTAATATCCGCTGACTTGCCGATTCAATTCTGGTGGCGTTGACCCAAACGAGAACGCTTTTAAGGCGCATGTCGTGGTAACTCTGGTAGCGCCGTGGTTGACGAGGACGATCATCTTTAGCAATAGTTCATCTCGAAGCACAACGATGGTGAAGGCGACGGGTTGGCCGGTTCCGCCTTCAGGCCACTCGGTTGCCGCTAGATTGCCCAATGCCAAACACTCAGACGAACCCTGTACACCTTCAATGACCCGTGTGCGATCGTTGATTTCTGCTAGTACGTTTGCTAGTTCTACGTGCTTCCACGGATCGGGCGTGGGCACGCGCTTGTTTTAGAGGCGTTTTCGCGCAGCCTCTACCCTGCACGACCGCTCGTGGCCGCACTAGCTATATTTATCTTTATTAGTTTCACACACACACACACACACACACACACACACACACACACACACACACACACACACACACACACACACACATGCACACACACACACACAGGCCCTTGCGTGCAAACCCCGTCATAAGCCTCTGATGGTTCACAAAGTGCACGGTCCACTCGAAATCCTAATGCTGTATTTGTAGTACATACACTAAGTCTTCTCTGTTGATGTCAGACTAGAGTTTTATTAGAGTTTTACTTTGCAACAATGGGATTCGAGCAATTGATGTGTATATTTTTAATAGTGCACAATGCTACTATTCCTAGGCTGAATGTATGACATGGCTCTTATGTATCATTATGTATCGTTTCCATTAAGTACTAATTTAAATAAAGTCCCTCTGTCCTCAGTGCTAGGTTGTGGGTTTAATACACATTATTATTATCAACCTGTTGAATAGTATAATAACAATATTCCTGTAAAAGTCATTTAGTAATGAACAACCTCAGTTCTGTGAAAGAACATCATGTCTCTGATGTGTACACTGCAGGCCTGACCGGGGTTTGCACGCAAGGGCCTGTGTGTGTGTGTGTGTGTGTGTGTGTGTGTGTGTGTGTGTGTGTGTGTGTGTGTGTGTGTGTGTGTGTGTGTGTGTGTGTGTGAAACAAATAAAGATAAATATAGCTAGTGCGGCCACGAGCGGTCGTGCAGGGTAGAGGCTGCGCGAAAACGCCTCTAAAACAAGCGCGTGCCCACGCCCGATCCGTGGAAGCACATAGAACTAGCAAACGTACTAGCAGAAATCAACGATCGCACATGGGTCATTGAGTGTGTACAGGGTTCGTCTGCGTGTGTGGCATTGGTCAATCTAGCGGCAACCGAGTGGCCTGAAGGCGGAACCAGCCAACCCGTTGCCCTCACCATCGTTGCGCTTCGAGATGAACTATTGCTAAAGATGATCGTCCTCGTCAACCACGGTGCTACTAGAGTTACCACGACATGCGCCTTAAAAGCGTTCTCGTTTGGGTCAGCGCCACCAGAATTAAATCGGCAAGTCAGCGGATATTACACAACTCGTAACGAAGACACTCTCCGCGACCTCGCGGCCAGTGTGCGCAGTGTACAGCAAATGACAAACGATGTTGCGAGCGATATATCGGAAAAACTTTGCACTGACGCGACGGTCGCCACTGCAGGTTGTGTGAGTCACGCGCAAAGTGCCATATCAAATGTGCGCAAGCTAGTGACAAGCAACTTCACCAGATCCGTAGATTCTGCATACGCTTGGATACGAATGAAAGTATCGAGAGATAACACCGACACGAGTTGCGCGACGGCGCTGGCTGCAGTCGCTACAACACTGGATTTATTAATCAACGTAATTGTGATAACTTGTCTAATAGCAACTGGAAGATATATTGCGTCATAAGCCTCTGATGGTTCACAAGGTGCACGGTCCACTCGAAATCCTAATGCTGTATTTGTAGTACATACACTAAGTCTTCTCTGTTGATGTCAGACTAGAGTTTTATTAGAGTTTTACTTTGCAACAATGGGATTCGTGCAATTGATGTGTATATTTTTAATAGTGCACAATGCTACTATTCCTAGGCTGAATGTATGACATGGCTCTTATGTATCATTATGTATCGTTTCCATTAAGTACTAATTTAAATAAAGTCCCTCTCTCCTCAGTGCTAGGTTGTGGGTTTAATACACATTATTATGATCAACCTGTTGAATAGTATAATAACAATATTCCTGTAAAAGTCATTTAGTAATGAACAACCTCAGTTCTGTGAAAGAACATCATGTCTCTGATGTGTACATTGCAGGCCTGACCGGGGTTTGCACGCAAGGGCCTGTGTGTGTGTGTGTGTGTGTGTGTGTGTGTGTGTGTGTGTGTGTGTGTGTGTGTGTGTGTGTGTGTGTGTGTGTGTGTGTGTGTGTGTGTGAAACAAATAAAGATAAATATAGCTAGTGCGGCCACGAGCGGTCGTGCAGGGTAGAGGCTGCGCGAAAACGCCTCTAAAACAACCGCGTGCCCGCGCCCATTCCGGCGTCTACTTGTTCGACGAACTCAGCAGGTTCTCCAACAATAGGGTCGGCGTGATCGTGTCCTTACCACATGTCAACACTGGGTCTGACAGAGGGCCTCCAGGAGAGAGGCCCAAGCAAGACGCGCCCTGAGGCGCGTCTTGCCACATGTCAACACTGGGTCTGACTGAGTGCCTCCATGAGAGAAGCCCCAGCAAGACGCGCCCCAAGGAGCGTCTTGCCACATGTCAACACTGGGTCTGACTGAGCGCCTCTAGGAGAGAGGCCCAAGCAAGACGCGCCTGGAGGAGCGTTTTGCCACATGTCAACACTGGGTCTGATTGAGGGCCTTCTGGAGAGAGGCCCAAGCAAGACGCGCCCCGAGGAGCGTCTTGCCACATGTCAACAATGGGTCTGACTGAGGGCCTCCAGGAGAGAGGCCCAAGCAAGACGCGCCCCGAGGAGCGTCTTGCCACATGTGAACACTGGGTCTGACTGAGCGCCTCCAGGAGAGAGGCCCAAGCAAGATGCGCCCCGAGGAGCATCTTGACACATGTCTCCTCTGGGTCTGACTGAGCGCCTCCAGGAGAGAGGCCCAACCAAGACGTGCCCCGAGGAGCGTCTTGCCACATGTCAACACTGGGTCTGACTGAGTGCCTCCATGAGAGAAGCCCCAGCAAGATGCGCCCCGAGGAGCATCTTGCCACATGTCAACACTGGGTCTGACTGAGAACCTCCAGGAGAGAGGCCCAAGCAAGACGCGCCCCGAGGAGCGTCTTGCCACATGTCAACACTGGGTCTGACTGAGCGCCTCCAGGAGAGAGGCCCAAGCAAGACGCGCCCCGAGGAGCGTCTTGTCACATGTCACTACTCGGTCTGACTGAGCGCCTCCAGGAGAGAGGCCCAAGCAAGACGTGCCCCGAGGAGCGTCTTGCCACATGTCAACAATGGGTCTGACTGAGGGCCTCCAGGAGAGAAGCCCAAGCAAGAAGCGCCCCGAGGAGCGTCTTGCCACATGTCAACACTGGGTCTGACTGAGCGCCTCCGGGAGAGAGGCCCAAGCAAGACAAGCCCCGAGGAGCGTCTTGACACATGTCAACAATGGGTCTGACTGAGGGCCTCCATGAGAGAAGCCCAAGCAAGACGTGCCCCGAGGAGCGTCTTGCCACATGTCAACACTGGGTCTGATTGAGTGCCTCCATGAGAGAAGCCCCAGCAAGACTCGCCCCGAGGAGCATCTTGCCACATGTCAACACTGGGTCTGACTGAGATCCTCCAGGAGAGAGGCCCAAGCAAGACGCGCCCCGAGGAGCGTCTTGCCACATGTCAACACTGGGTCTGACTGAGCGCCTCCAGGAGAGAGGCCCAAGCAAGACGCGCCCCGAGGAGCGTCTTGTCACATGTCACTACTCGGTCTGACTGAGCGCCTCCAGGAGAGAGGCCCAAGCAAGACGTGCCCCGAGGAGCGTCTTGCCACATGTCAACAATGGGTCTGACTGAGGGCCTCCAGGAGAGAAGCCCAAGCAAGAAGCGCCCCGAGGAGTGTCTTGCCACATGTCAACACTGGGTCTGACTGAGCGCCTCCAGGAGAGAGGCCCAAGCAAGACACACCCCGAGGAGCGTCTTGACACATGTCAACACTGGGTCTGACTGAGGGCCTCCATGAGAGAAGCCCAAGCAAGACGCGCCCCGAGGAGAGTCTTGCCACATGTCAACACTGGGTCTGACTGAGCGCCTCCAGGAGAGAGGCCCAAGCAAGAAGCGCCCCGAGGAGCTTCTTGCCACATGTCAGCACTCGGTCTGACTGAGCGCCTCCAGGAGAGAGGCCCAAGCAAGACGTGCCCCGAGGAGCGTCTTGCCACATGTCAACACTGGGTCTGACTGAGCGCCTCCAGGAGAGAGGCCCAAGCAAGACGCGCCCCGAGGAGCGTCTTGCCACATTTGAACACTGGGTCTGACTGAGCGCCTCCAGGAGAGAGGCCCAAGCAAGACGCGCCCGGAGGAGCGTCTTGCCACATGTCAACACTGGGTATGACTGAGCGCCTCCAGGAGAGAGGCCCGAGGAGTGTCTTGCCACATGTCACCTCTGGGTCTGACTGAGTGCCTCCAGGAGAGAGGCGCAAGCAAGAAACGCCCGAGGAGCGTCTTGACACATGTCAACACTGGGTCTGACTGAGCGCCTCCAGGAGAGAGGCCCCAGCAAGACGCGCCCCGAGGAGCGTCTTGCCACATGTCAGCACTCGGTCTGACTGAGCGCCTCCAGGAGAGAGGCCCAAGCAAGAAGCGCCCCGAGGAGCGTCTTGCCACGTGTCAACAATGGGTCTGACTGAGGGCCTCGAGGAGAGAAGCCCAAGCAAGACGCGCCCCGAGGAGCGTCTTGCCACATGTCAACACTGGGTCTAATTGAGCGCCTCCAGGAGAGAGGTCCAAGCAAGACGCGCCCCGAGGAGCGTCTTGCCACATGTCACTACTCGGTCTGACTGAGCGCCTCCAGGAGAGAGGTCCAAGCAACACGCGACCCGAGGAGCGTCTTGCCACATGTCAACACTGGGTCTGACTGAGTGCCTCCATGAGAGAAGCCCCAGCAAGACGCGGCCCGAGGTGCGTCTTGCCACTTGTCACTACTCGGTCTGTCTGAGCGCCTCCAGGAGAGAGGCCCAAGCAAGACGCGCCCAGAGGAGCGTCTTGCCACATGTCACCACTGGGTCTGATTGAGCACCTCCATGAGAGAAGCCCAAGCAAGACACGCCCCGAGGAGAGTCTTGCCACATGTCAACACTGGGTCTGACAGAGGGCATCCAGGAGAGAGGCCCAAGCAATACGCGCCCCGAGGAGCGTCTTGCCACATGTCAGCACTCGGTCTGATTGAGCGCCTCCAGGAGAGAGGCCCAAGCAAGACGTGCCCCGAGGAGCGTCTTGCCACATGTCAACACTGGGTATGACGAGCGCCTCAAGGAGAGAGGCCCGAGGAGCGTCTTGCCACATGTCACCTCTGGGTCTGACTGAGCGCCTCCAGGAGAGAGGCACAAGCAAGAAACGCCCGAGGAGCGTCTTGACACATGTCAACACTGGGTCTGACTGAGCGCCTCCAGGAGAGAGGCCCCAGCAAGACGCGCCCCGAGGAGCGTCTTGCCACATGTCAGCACTCTGTCTGACTGAGCGGCTCCAGGAGAGAGGCCCAAGCAAGAAGCGCCCCGAGGAGCGTCTTGCCACATGTCAACAATGGGTCTGACTGAGGGCCTCGAGGAGAGAAGCCCAAGCAAGACGCGCCCTGAGGCGCGTCTTGCCACATGTCAACACTGGGTCTGACTGAGTGCCTCCATGAGAGAAGCCCCAGCAAGACGCGCCCCAAGGAGCGTCTTGCCACATGTCAACACTGGGTCTGACTGAGCGCCTCTAGGAGAGAGGCCCAAGCAAGACGCGCCTGGAGGAGCGTTTTGCCACATGTCAACACTGGGTCTGATTGAGGGCCTTCTGGAGAGAGGCCCAAGCAAGACGCGCCCCGAGGAGCGTCTTGCCACATGTCAACAATGGGTCTGACTGAGGGCCTCCAGGAGAGAGGCCCAAGCAAGACGCGCCCCGAGGAGCGTCTTGCCACATGTGAACACTGGGTCTGACTGAGCGCCTCCAGGAGAGAGGCCCAAGCAAGATGCGCCCCGAGGAGCATCTTGACACATGTCTCCTCTGGGTCTGACTGAGCGCCTCCAGGAGAGAGGCCCAAGCAAGACGTGCCCCGAGGAGCGTCTTGCCACATGTCAACACTGGGTCTGACTGAGTGCCTCCATGAGAGAAGCCCCAGCAAGATGCGCCCCGAGGAGCATCTTGCCACATGTCAACACTGGGTCTGACTGAGAACCTCCAGGAGAGAGGCCCAAGCAAGACGCGCCCCGAGGAGCGTCTTGCCACATGTCAACACTGGGTCTGACTGAGCGCCTCCAGGAGAGAGGCCCCAGCAAGACGCGCCCCGAGGAGCGTCTTGTCACATGTCACTACTCGGTCTGACTGAGCGCCTCCAGGAGAGAGGCCCAAGCAAGACGTGCCCCGAGGAGCGTCTTGCCACATGTCAACAATGGGTCTGACTGAGGGCCTCCAGGAGAGAAGCCCAAGCAAGAAGCGCCCCGAGGAGCGTCTTGCCACATGTCAACACTGGGTCTGACTGAGCGCCTCCGGGAGAGAGGCCCAAGCAAGACAAGCCCCGAGGAGCGTCTTGACACATGTCAACAATGGGTCTGACTGAGGGCCTCCATGAGAGAAGCCCAAGCAAGACGTGCCCCGAGGAGCGTCTTGCCACATGTCAACACTGGGTCTGATTGAGTGCCTCCATGAGAGAAGCCCCAGCAAGACTCGCCCCGAGGAGCATCTTGCCACATGTCAACACTGGGTCTGACTGAGATCCTCCAGGAGAGAGGCCCAAGCAAGACGCGCCCCGAGGAGCGTCTTGCCACATGTCAACACTGGGTCTGACTGAGCGCCTCCAGGAGAGAGGCCCAAGCAAGACGCGCCCCGAGGAGCGTCTTGTCACATGTCACTACTCGGTCTGACTGAGCGCCTCCAGGAGAGAGGCCCAAGCAAGACGTGCCCCGAGGAGCGTCTTGCCACATGTCAACAATGGGTCTGACTGAGGGCCTCCAGGAGAGAAGCCCAAGCAAGAAGCGCCCCGAGGAGTGTCTTGCCACATGTCAACACTGGGTCTGACTGAGCGCCTCCAGGAGAGAGGCCCAAGCAAGACACGCCCCGAGGAGCGTCTTGACACATGTCAACACTGGGTCTGACTGAGGGCCTCCATGAGAGAAGCCCAAGCAAGACGCGCCCCGAGGAGAGTCTTGCCACATGTCAACACTGGGTCTGACTGAGCGCCTCCAGGAGAGAGGCCCAAGCAAGAAGCGCCCCGAGGAGCTTCTTGCCACATGTCAGCACTCGGTCTGACTGAGCGCCTCCAGGAGAGAGGCCCAAGCAAGACGTGCCCCGAGGAGCGTCTTGCCACATGTCAACACTGGGTCTGACTGAGCGCCTCCAGGAGAGAGGCCCAAGCAAGACGCGCCCCGAGGAGCGTCTTGCCACATTTGAACACTGGGTCTGACTGAGCGCCTCCAGGAGAGAGGCCCAAGCAAGACGCGCCCGGAGGAGCGTCTTGCCACATGTCAACACTGGGTATGACTGAGCGCCTCCAGGAGAGAGGCCCGAGGAGTGTCTTGCCACATGTCACCTCTGGGTCTGACTGAGTGCCTCCAGGAGAGAGGCGCAAGCAAGAAACGCCCGAGGAGCGTCTTGACACATGTCAACACTGGGTCTGACTGAGCGCCTCCAGGAGAGAGGCCCCAGCAAGACGCGCCCCGAGGAGCGTCTTGCCACATGTCAGCACTCGGTCTGACTGAGCGCCTCCAGGAGAGAGGCCCAAGCAAGAAGCGCCCCGAGGAGCGTCTTGCCACGTGTCAACAATGGGTCTGACTGAGGGCCTCGAGGAGAGAAGCCCAAGCAAGACGCGCCCCGAGGAGCGTCTTGCCACATGTCAACACTGGGTCTAATTGAGCGCCTCCAGGAGAGAGGTCCAAGCAAGACGCGCCCCGAGGAGCGTCTTGCCACATGTCACTACTCGGTCTGACTGAGCGCCTCCAGGAGAGAGGTCCAAGCAACACGCGACCCGAGGAGCGTCTTGCCACATGTCAACACTGGGTCTGACTGAGTGCCTCCATGAGAGAAGCCCCAGCAAGACGCGGCCCGAGGTGCGTCTTGCCACTTGTCACTACTCGGTCTGTCTGAGCGCCTCCAGGAGAGAGGCCCAAGCAAGACGCGCCCAGAGGAGCGTCTTGCCACATGTCACCACTGGGTCTGATTGAGCACCTCCATGAGAGAAGCCCAAGCAAGACACGCCCCGAGGAGAGTCTTGCCACATGTCAACACTGGGTCTGACAGAGGGCATCCAGGAGAGAGGCCCAAGCAATACGCGCCCCGAGGAGCGTCTTGCCACATGTCAGCACTCGGTCTGATTGAGCGCCTCCAGGAGAGAGGCCCAAGCAAGACGTGCCCCGAGGAGCGTCTTGCCACATGTCAACACTGGGTATGACTGAGCGCCTCAAGGAGAGAGGCCCGAGGAGCGTCTTGCCACATGTCACCTCTGGGTCTGACTGAGCGCCTCCAGGAGAGAGGCACAAGCAAGAAACGCCCGAGGAGCGTCTTGACACATGTCAACACTGGGTCTGACTGAGCGCCTCCAGGAGAGAGGCCCCAGCAAGACGCGCCCCGAGGAGCGTCTTGCCACATGTCAGCACTCTGTCTGACTGAGCGGCTCCAGGAGAGAGGCCCAAGCAAGAAGCGCCCCGAGGAGCGTCTTGCCACATGTCAACAATGGGTCTGACTGAGGGCCTCGAGGAGAGAAGCCCAAGCAAGACGCGCCCCGAGGAGCGTCTTGCCACATGTCAACACTGGGTCTAATTGAGCGCCTCCAGGAGAGAGGTCCAAGCAAGACGCGCCCCGAGGAGCGTCTTGCCACATGTCACTACTCGGTCTGACTGAGCGCCTCCAGGAGAGAGGTCCAAGCAACACGCGCCCCGAGGAGCGTCTTGGCACATGTCAACAATGGGTCTGACTGAGTGCCTCCATGAGAGAAGCCCCAGCAAGACGCGGCCCGAGGTGCGTCTTGCCACATGTCACTACTCGGTCTGTCTGAGCGCCTCCAGGAGAGAGGCCCAAGCAAGACGCGCCCAGAGGAGCGTCTTGCCACGTGTCACCACTGGGTCTGATTGAGCAGCTCCATTAGAGAAGCCCAAGCAAGACATGCCCCGAGGAGAGTCTTGCCACATGTCAACACTGGGTCTGACAGAGGCCATCCAAGAGAGAGGCCCAAGCAATACGCGCCCCGAGGAGCGTCTTGCCACATGTCAACAATGGGTCTGACTGAGGGCCTCCAGGAGAGAAGCCAAAGCAAGACGTGCCCCTAGGAGCTTCTTTCCACATGTCAACAATGGGTCTTACTGAGGGCCTCCATGAGAGAAGCCCAAGCAAGACGCGCCCCGAGGAGTGTCTTGCCACATGTCAACACTGTGTCTGACTGAGCGCCTCCAGGAGAGAGGCCCAAGCAAGACGCGCCCAGAGGAGCGTCTTGCCACGTGTCACCACTGGGTCTGATTGAGCACCTCCAGGAGAGAGGCCCCAGCAAGACGCGCCCCGAGGAACGTCTTGCCACATGTCACTACTCGGTCTAACTGAGCGCCTCCAGGAGAGAGGTCCAAGCAAGACGCGCCCCGAGGAGCGTCTTGCCACATGTCACTACTCGGTCTGACTGAGCGCCTCCAGGAGAGAGGACCAAGCAAGACGTGCCCCGAGGAGCGTCTTGCCACATGTCAACAATGGGTCTGACTGAGGGCCTCCAGGAGAGAAGCCCAAGCAAGACGCGCCCAGAGGAGCGTCTTGCCACATGTCAACACTGGGTCTGACTGAGCGCCTCCAGGAGAGAGGCCCAAGCAAGACACGCCCCGAGGAGCGTCTTGACACATGTCAACACTGGGTCGGACTGAGGGCCTCCATGAGAGAAGCCCAAGCAAGACGCGCCCCGAGGAGAGTCTTGCCACATGTCAACACTCGGTCTGACAGAGGGTATTCAGGGGAGAGGCCCAAGCAATACGCGCCCTGAGGCGCGTCTTGCCACATGTCAACACTGGGTCTGACTGAGTGCCTCCATGAGAGAAGCCCAAGCAAGACGCGCCTGGAGGAGCGTTTTGCCACATGTCAACACTGGGTCTGATTGAGGGCCTTCTGGAGAGAGGCCCAAGCAAGACGCGCCCCGAGGAGCGTCTTGCCACATGTCAACACTGGGTCTGACTGAGTGCCTCCATGAGAGAAGCCCCAGCAAGACTCGCCCCGAGGAGCATCTTGCCACATGTCAACACTGGGTCTGACTGAGATCCTCCAGGAGAGAGGCCCAAGCAAGACGCGCCCCGAGGAGCGTCTTGCCACATGTCAACACTGGGTCTGACTGAGCGCCTCCAGGAGAGAGGCCCAAGCAAGACGCGCCCCGAGGAGCGTCTTGTCACATGTCACTACTCGGTCTGACTGAGCGCCTCCAGGAGAGAGGCCCAAGCAAGACGTGCCCCGAGGAGCGTCTTGCCACATGTCAACAATGGGTCTGACTGAGGGCCTCCAGGAGAGAAGCCCAAGCAAGAAGCGCCCCGAGGAGTGTCTTGCCACATGTCAACACTGGGTCTGACTGAGCGCCTCCAGGAGAGAGGCCCAAGCAAGACACGCCCCGAGGAGCGTCTTGACACATGTCAACACTGGGTCTGACTGAGGGCCTCCATGAGAGAAGCCCAAGCAAGACGCGCCCCGAGGAGAGTCTTGCCACATGTCAACACTGGGTCTGACTGAGCGCCTCCAGGAGAGAGGCCCAAGCAAGAAGCGCCCCGAGGAGCGTCTTGCCACATGTCAGCACTCGGTCTGACTGAGCGCCTCCAGGAGAGAGGCCCAAGCAAGACGTGCCCCGAGGAGCGTCTTGCCACATGTCAACACTGGGTCTGACTGAGCGCCTCCAGGAGAGAGGCCCAAGCAAGACGCGCCCCGAGGAGCGTCTTGCCACATTTGAACACTGGGTCTGACTGAGCGCCTCCAGGAGAGAGGCCCAAGCAAGACGCGCCCGGAGGAGCGTCTTGCCACATGTCAACACTGGGTATGACTGAGCGCCTCCAGGAGAGAGGCCCGAGGAGTGTCTTGCCACATGTCACCTCTGGGTCTGACTGAGCGCCTCCAGGAGAGAGGCGCAAGCAAGAAACGCCCGAGGAGCGTCTTGACACATGTCAACACTGGGTCTGACTGAGCGCCTCCAGGAGAGAGGCCCCAGCAAGACGCGCCCCGAGGAGCGTCTTGCCACATGTCAGCACTCGGTCTGACTGAGCGCCTCCAGGAGAGAGGCCCAAGCAAGAAGCGCCCCGAGGAGCGTCTTGCCACATGTCAACAATGGGTCTGACTGAGGGCCTCGAGGAGAGAAGCCCAAGCAAGACGCGCCCCGAGGAGCGTCTTGCCACATGTCAACACTGGGTCTAATTGAGCGCCTCCAGGAGAGAGGTCCAAGCAAGACGCGCCCCGAGGAGCGTCTTGCCACATGTCACTACTCGGTCTGACTGAGCGCCTCCAGTAGAGAGGTCCAAGCAACACGCGCCCCGAGGAGCGTCTTGCCACATGTCAACACTGGGTCTGACTGAGTGCCTCCATGAGAGAAGCCCCAGCAAGACGCGGCCCGAGGTGCGTCTTGCCACTTGTCACTACTCGGTCTGTCTGAGCGCCTCCAGGAGAGAGGCCCAAGCAAGACGCGCCCAGAGGAGCGTCTTGCCACATGTCACCACTGGGTCTGATTGAGCACCTCCATGAGAGAAGCCCAAGCAAGACACACCCCGAGGAGAGTCTTGCCACATGTCAACACTGGGTCTGACAGAGGGCATCCAGGAGAGAGGCCCAAGCAATACGCGCCCCGAGGAGCGTCTTGCCACATGTCAGCACTCGGTCTGATTGAGCGCCTCCAGGAGAGAGGCCCAAGCAAGACGTGCCCCGAGGAGCGTCTTGCCACATGTCAACACTGGGTATGACTGAGCGCCTCCAGGAGAGAGGCCCGAGGAGCATCTTGCCACATGTCACCTCTGGGTCTGACTGAGCACCTCCAGGAGAGAGGCACAAGCAAGAAACGCCCGAGGAGCGTCTTGACACATGTCAACACTGGGTCTGACTGAGCGCCTCCAGGAGAGAGGCCCCAGCAAGACGCGCCCCGAGGAGCGTCTTGCCACATGTCAACAATGGGTCTGACTGAGGGCCTCGAGGAGAGAAGCCCAAGCAAGACGCGCCCCGAGGAGTGTCTTGCCACATGTCAACACTGGGTCTAATTGAGCGCCTCCAGGAGAGAGGTCCAAGCAAGACGCGCCCCGAGGAGCGTCTTGCCACATGTCACTACTCGGTCTGACTGAGCGCCTCCAGGAGAGAGGTCCAAGCAACACGCGCCCCGAGGAGCGTCTTGGCACATGTCAACAATGGGTCTGACTGAGTGCCTCCATGAGAGAAGCCCCAGCAAGACGTGGCCCGAGGTGCGTCTTGCCACATGTCACTACTCGGTCTGTCTGAGCGCCTCCAGGAGAGAGGCCCAAGCAAGACGCGCCCAGAGGAGCGTCTTGCCACGTGTCACCACTGGGTCTGATTGAGCAGCTCCATGAGAGAAGCCCAAGCAAGACACGCCCCGAGGAGAGTCTTGCCACATGTCAACACTGGGTCTGACAGAGGGCATCCAGGAGAGAGGCCCAAGCAAGACGCGCCCAGAGGAGCGTCTTGCCACGTGTCACCACTGGGTCTGATTGAGCACCTCCAGGAGAGAGGCCCCAGCAAGACGCGCCCCGAGGAACGTCTTGCCACATGTCACTACTCGGTCTAACTGAGCGCCTCCAGGAGAGAGGTCCAAGCAAGACGTGCCCCGAGGAGCGTCTTGCCACATGTCAACAATGGGTCTGACTGAGGGCCTCCAGGAGAGAAGCCCAAGCAAGACGCGCCCAGAGGAGCGTCTTGCCACATGTCAACACTGGGTATGACTGAGCGCCTCCAGGAGAGAGGCCCGAGGAGCATCTTGCCACATGTCACCTCTGGGTCTGACTGAGCGCCTCCAGGAGAGAGGCACAAGCAAGAAACGCCCGAGGAGCGTCTTGACACATGTCAACACTGGGTCTGACTGAGCGCCTCCAGGAGAGAGGCCCCAGCAAGACGCGCCCCGAGGAGCGTCTTGCCACATGTCAACAATGGGTCTGACTGAGGGCCTCGAGGAGAGAAGCCCAAGCAAGACGCGCCCCGAGGAGCGTCTTGCCACATGTCAACACTGGGTCTAATTGAGCGCCTCCAGGAGAGAGGTCCAAGCAAGACGCGCCCCGAGGAGCGTCTTGCCACATGTCACTACTCGGTCTGACTGAGCGCCTCCAGGAGAGAGGTCCAAGCAACACGCGCCCCGAGGAGCGTCTTGGCACATGTCAACAATGGGTCTGACTGAGTGCCTCCATGAGAGAAGCCCCAGCAAGACGCGGCCCGAGGTGCGTCTTGCCACATGTCACTACTCGGTCTGTCTGAGCGCCTCCAGGAGAGAGGCCCAAGCAAGACGCGCCCAGAGGAGCGTCTTGCCACGTGTCACCACTGGGTCTGATTGAGCAGCTCCATGAGAGAAGCCCAAGCAAGACACGCCCCGAGGAGAGTCTTGCCACATGTCAACACTGGGTCTGACAGAGGGCATCCAGGAGAGAGGCCCAAGCAAGACGCGCCCAGAGGAGCGTCTTGCCACGTCTCACCACTTGGTCTGATTGAGCACCTCCAGGAGAGAGGCCCCAGCAAGACGCGCCCCGAGGAACGTCTTGCCACATGTCACTACTCGGTCTAACTGAGCGCCTCCAGGAGAGAGGTCCAAGCAAGACGTGCCCCGAGGAGCGTCTTGCCACATGTCAACAATGGGTCTGACTGAGGGCCTCCAGGAGAGAAGCCCAAGCAAGACGCGCCCAGAGGAGCGTCTTGCCACATGTCAACACTGGGTCTGACTGAGCGCCTCCAGGGGAGAGGCCCAAGCAAGACACGCCCCGAGGAGCGTCTTGACACATGTCAACACTGGGTCGGACTGAGGGCCTCCATGAGAGAAGCCCAAGCAAGACGCGCCCCGAGGAGAGTCTTGCCACATGTCAACACTCGGTCTGACAGAGGGTATTCAGGGGAGAGGCCCAAGCAATACGCGCCCCGAGGAGCGTCTTGCCACATGTCACCACTGGGTCTGAATGAGCGCCTCCAGGAGAGACTTCCAACCAAGACGCGCCCCGAGGAGTGTCTTGCCACATGCCAACACTGGGTCTGACTGAGCGCCTCCAGGAGAGAGGCCCAAGCAAGACGCGCCCCGAGGAGCGTCTTGCCACGTTTCACCACTGGGTCTGATTGAGCACCTCCAGGAGAGAGGCCCCAGCAAGACGCGCCCCGAGGAACGTCTTGCCACATGTCACTACTCGGTCTAACTGAGCGCCTCCAGGAGAGAGGTCCAAGCAAGACGCGCCCCGAGGAGCGTCTTGCCACATGTCACTACTCGGTCTGACTGAGCGCCTCCAGGAGAGAGGCCCAAGCAAGACGTGCCCCGAGGAGCGTCTTGCCACATGTCAACAATGGGTCTGACTGAGGGCCTCCAGGAGAGAAGCCCAAGCAAGACGCGCCCAGAGGAGCGTCTTGCCACATGTCAACACTGGGTCTGACTGAGCGCCTCCAGGAGAGAGGCCCAAGAAAGACACGCCCCGAGGAGCGTCTTGACACATGTCAACACTGGGTCGGACTGAGAGCCTCCAGGAGAGAAGCCCAAGCAAGACGCGCCCCGAGGAGAGTCTTGCCACATGTCAACACTCGGTCTGACAGAGGGTATTCAGGGGAGAGGCCCAAGCAATACGCGCCCCGAGGAGCGTCTTGCCACATGTCACCACTGGGTCTGAATGAGCGCCTCCAGGAGAGACTTCCAACCAAGACGCGCCCCGAGGAGTGTCTTGCCACATGCCAACACTGGGTCTGACTGAGCGCCTCCAGGAGAGAGGCCCAAGCAAGACGCGCCCCGAGGAGCGTCTTGCCACGTGTCAACACTGGGTCTGACTGAGCGCCTCCAGGAGAGAGGCCCAAGCAAGACGCGCCCCGAGGAGCGTCTTTCCACGTGTCACCACTGGGTCTGACTGAGCGCCTCCAGGAGAGAGGCCCAAGCAAGACGCGCCCCGAGGAGCGTCTTGCCACATGTCAACACTGGGTCTGACTGAGCGCCTCCAGGAGAGAGGCCCAAGCAAGACGCGCCCCGAGGAGCGTCTTGCCACATGTCAACACTGGGTCTGACTGAGCGCCTCCAGGAGAGAGGCCCAAGCAAGACGCGCCCCGAGGAGTGTCTTGCCACATGTCAGCACTGGGTCTGACTGAGCGCCTCCAGGAGAGAGGCCCCAGCAAGACGCGCCCCGAGGAGCGTCTTGCCTTATGTCAGCACTCGGTCTGACTGAGCGCCTCCAGGAGAGAGGCCCAAGCAAGACGCGCCCTGAGGAGCGTCTTGCCACATGTCAACAATGGGTCTGACTGAGGGCCTCTAGTAGAGAGGCCCAAGCAAGATGCGCCTGGAGGAGCGTCTTGCCACATGTCAACACTGGGTCTGACTGATTGCCTCCAGGAGAGAGGCCTAAGCAAGACGTGCCCCGAGGAGCGTCAGGCCACATGTCACTACTCAGTCTGACTGAGCGCCTCCAGGAGAGAGGCCCAAGCAAGACGCGCCCCGAGGAGCGTCTTGCCACATGTCAGCACTGGGTCTGACTGAGCGCCTCCAGGAGAGAGGCCCCAGCAAGACCCGCCCCGAGGAGCGTCTTGCCTTATGTCAGCACTCGGTCTGACTGAGCGCCTCCAGGAGAGAGGCCCAAGCAAGACGCGCCCCGAGGAGCGTCTTGCCACATGTCAACAATGGGTCTGACTCAGGGCCTCCAGGAGAGAGGCCCAAGCAAGATGCGCCCGGAGGAGCGTCTTGCCACATGTCAACACTGGGTCTGACAGAGGGCCTCCAGGAGAGAGGCCCAAGCAAGACGCGCCCCGAGGAGCGTCTTGCCACATGTCACCTCTGGTTCTGACTGAGCGCCTCCTGGAGAGAGGCCCAAGCAAGACGCGCCCCGAGGAGCGTCTTGTCACATGTCAACACTGGGTCGTTTTGAGCGCCTCCAGGAGAGAAGCCCAAGCAAGACACGCCCCGAGGAGCGTCTTGCCGCATGTCAGCACTCGGTCTGACTGAGCGCCTCCAGGAGAGAGGCCCAAGCAAGACGCGCCCCGAGGAGTGTCTTGCCACATGTCACCACTTGGTCTGACTGAGCGCCTCCAGGAGAGAGGCCCAAGCAACACGCGCCCCGAGGAGCGTCAGGCCACATGTCACTACTCAGTCTGACTGAGCGCCTCCAGGAGAGAGGCCCAAGCAAGACGCGCCCCGAGGAGCTTCTTGCCACATGTCAACAATGGGTCTTACTGAGGGCCTCCAGGAGAGAAGCCCAAGCAAGACGCGCCCCGAGGAGCTTCTTGCCACATGTCAGCACTCGGTCTGACTGAGCGCCTCCAGGAGAGAGGCCAAAGCAAGACGCGCCCCGAGGAGCGTCTTGACACATGTCAACACTGGGTCTGACAGAGGGCCTCCATGAGAGAGGCCCAAGCAAGACGCGCCCCGAGGAGCGTCTTGCCACATGTCACTACTCGGTCTGACTGAGCGCCTCCAGGAGAGAGGCCCAAGCAAGACGTGCCCCGAGGAGCGTCTTGCCACATGTCAACAATGGGTCTGACTGAGGGCCTCCAGGAGAGAAGCCCAAGCAAGACGCGCCCAGAGGAGCGTCTTGCCACATGTCAACACTGGGTCTGACTGAGCGCCTCCAGGAGAGAGGCCCAAGCAAGACACGCCCTGAGGAGCGTCTTGACACATGTCAACACTGGGTCGGACTGAGGGCCTCCATGAGAGAACCCCAAGCAAGACGCGCCCCGAGGAGAGTCTTGCCACATGTCAACACTCGGTCTGACAGAGGGCATTCAGGAGAGAGGCCCAAGCAATACGCGCCCCGAGGATCGTCTTGCCACATGTCACCACTGGGTCTGAATGAGCGCCTCCAGGAGAGAGGCCCAACCAAGACGCGCCCCGAGGAGCGTCTTGCCTTATGTCAGCACTCGGTCTGACTGAGCGCCTCCAGGAGAGAGGCCCAACCAAGACGCGCCCCGAGGAGCGTCTTGCCACATGTCATTAATGGGTCTGACTCAGGGCCTCCAGGAGAGAGGCCGTAGCAAGATGCGCCCGGAGGAGCGTCTTGCCACATGTCAACACTGGGTCTGACAGAGGGCCTCCAGGAGAGAGGCCCGAGCAAGACGTGCCCCGAGGAGCGTCTTGCCACATGTCACCTCTGGTTCTGACTGAGCGCCTCCTGGAGAGAGGCCCAAGCAAGACGCGCCCCGAGGAGCGTCTTGTCACATGTCACCACTGGGTCGTTTTGAGCGCCTCCAGGAGAGAAGCCCAAGCAAGACGCGCCCTGAGGAGCGTCTTGCCACATGTCAGCACTCGGTCTGACTGAGCGCCTCCAGGAGAGAGGCCCAAGCAAGACGCGCCCCGAGGAGCGTCTTGACACATGTCAACACTGGGTCTGACTGAGCGCCTCCAGGAGAGAGGCCCAAGCAAGACGCGCCCCGAGGAGCGTCTTGCCACGTGTCAACACTGGGTCTGACTGAGTGCCTCCAGGAGAGAGGCCCAAGCAAGACACGCCCCGAGGAGCGTCTTTCCACGTGTCACCACTGGGTCTGACTGAGCGCCTCCAGGAGAGAGGCAAAAGCAAGAGGCGCCCCGAGGAGCGTCTTTCCACGTGTCACCACTGGGTCTGACTGAGCGCCTCCAGGAGAGAGGCAAAAGCAAGATGCGCCCCGAGGAGCGTCTTGCCACATGTCAACACTGGGTCTGACTGAGCGCCTCCAGGAGAGAGGCCGAAGCAAGACGCGCCCCTCCTTGCTTGGACCTCTCTCCTGGAGGTGCTCAGTCAGACCCAGTGTTGACACGTTGCAAGACGCTCCTCGGGGCGCGTCTTGCTGGGGCTTCTCTCATGGAGGCACTCAGTCAGACCCAGTGTTGACAGGTGGCAAGATGCTCGTCGGGACACGTCTTGCTTGGGCCTCTCTCCTGGAGGCGCTCAGTCAGACCCAGAGGAGACATGTGTCAAGACCCTCCTCGGGGCGCGTCTTGCTTGGGCCTCTCTCCTGGAGGCGCTCAGTCAGACCGAGTGCTGACATGTGGCAAGACGCTCCTCGGGGCGCATCTTATTTGGGCCTCTCTCCTGGAGGCCCTCAGTCAGACCCAGTGTTCACATCTGGCAAGACGCTCCTCGGGGCGCGTCTTGCTTGGGCTTCTCTCCTGGAGGCCCTCATTCAGACCCATTGTTGACATGTGGCAAGACGCTCCTCGGGGCACGTCTTGCTTGGGCCTCTCTCCTGGAGGCGCTCAGTCAGACCGAGTAGTGACATGTGGCAAGACGCTCCTCGGGGCGCGTCTTGCTTGGGCCTCTCTCCTGGAGGCCCTCTGTCAGACCCAGTGTTGACATGTGTCAAGACGCTCCTCGGGGCGCGTCTTACTTGGGCCTCTCTCCAGAAGGCCCTCAATCAGACCCAGTGTTGACACGTGTCAAGACGCTCCTCGGGGCGCGTCTTACTTGGGCCTCTCTCCTGGAGGCGCTCATTCAGACTGAGTAGTGACATGTGGCCTGACGCTCCTCGGGGCACGTGTTGCTTGGGCCTCTCTCCTGGAGGCGCTCAGTCAGACCAAGTGGTGACATGTGGCAAGACTCTCCTCGGGGCGCTTCTTGCTTGGGCCTCTCTCCTGGAGGCCCTCTGTCAGACCCAGTGTTGACATGTGTCAAGACGCTCCTCGGGGCGCGTCTTGCTTGGGCTTCTCTCCTGGAGGCCCTCTGTCAGACCCAGTGTTGGCATGTGGCAAGACGCTCCTCAGGGCGCGTCTTGGTTGGGCCTCTCTCCTGGAGGCGCTCAGTCAGACCCAGTGGTGACATGTGGCAAGACGCTCCTCGGGGCGCGTATTGCTTGGGCCTCTCTCCTGGATGCCCTCTGTCAGACCGAGTGTTGACATGTGGCAAGACGCTCCTCGGGGCGCGTCTTGCTCGGGCTTCTATCATGGAGGCACTCAGTCAGACCCAGTGTTGACATGTGGCAAGATGCTCGGCGGGACACGTCTTGCTTGGGCCTCTCTCCTGCAGGCGCTCAGTCAGACCCAGAGGAGACATGTGTCAAGACCCTCCTCGGGGCGCGTCTTGCTTGGGCTTCTCTCCTGGAGGCGCTCAGTCAGACCGAGTGCTGACATGTTGCAAGACGCTCCTCCGGGCGCGTCTTCCTTGGGCCTCTCTCCTGGAGGCGCTCAGTCAGACCCAGTGTTGACATGTGGCAAGACGCTCCTCGGGGCGCGTCTTATTTGGGCCTCTCTCCTGGAGGCCCTCAGTCAGACCCAGTGTTGACATGTGGCAAGACGCTCCTCGGGGCGCGTCTTGCTTGGGCTTCTCTTCTGGAGGCCATCTGTCAGACCCATTGTTGACATGTGGCAAGACGCTCCTCGGGCACGTCTTGCTTGGGCCTCTCTCCTGGAGGCGCTCAGTCAGACCGAGTAGTGACATGTGGCAAGACGCTCCTCGGGGCGCGTCTTGCTTGGGCCTCTCTCCTGGAGGCCCTCTGTCAGACCCAGTGTTGACATGTGTCAAGACGCTCCTCGGGGCGCGTCTTACTTGGGCCTCTCTCCAGAAGGCCCTCAATCAGACCCAGTGTTGACACGTGGCAAGACGCTCCTCGGGGCGCGTCTTACTTGGGCCTCTCTCCTGGAGGCGCTCAGTCAGACTGAGTAGTGACATGTGGCCTGACGCTCCTCGGGGCGCGTGTTGCTTGGGCCTCTCTCCTGGAGGCGCTCAGTCAGACCAAGTGGTGACATGTGGCAAGACTCTCCTCGGGGCGCGTCTTGCTTGGGCCTCTCTCCTGGAGGCCCTCTGTCAGACCCAGTGTTGACATGTGTCAAGACGCTCCTCGGGGCGCGTCTTGCTTGGGCTTCTCTCCTGGAGGCCCTCTGTCAGACCCAGTGTTGGCATGTGGCAAGACGCTCCTCAGGGCGCGTCTTGGTTGGGCCTCTCTCCTGGAGGCGCTCAGTCAGACCCAGTGGTGACATGTGGCAAGACGCTCCTCGGGGAGCGTATTGCTTGGGCCTCTCTCCTGGATGCCCTCTGTCAGACCGAGTGTTGACATGTGGCAAGACTCTCCTCGGGGCGCGTCTTGCTTCGGCTTCTCTCATGGAGGCCCTCAGTCAGACCCAGTGTTGACATGTGTCAAGACGCTCCTCGGGGCGTGTCTTGCTTGGGCCTCTCTCCTGGAGGCACTCTGTCAGACCCAGTGTTGACATGTGGCAAGACGCTCCCCGGGGCGCGTCTTGCTTGGGCTTCTCTCCTGGAGGCCCTCAGTCAGACCCATTGTTGACATGTGGCAAGACGCTCTTCGGGGCACGTCTTGCTTGAGCCTCTCTCCTGGAGGCGCTCAAACAGACCGAGTAGTGACATGTGGCAAGACGCTCCTCGGGGCGCGTCTTGCTGGGACTTCTCTCATGGAGGCACTCAGTCAGACCCAGTGTTGACATGTGGCAAGACGCTCCTCGGGGCGCGTCTGGCTTGGACCTCTCTCCCTGAGGCGCTCAGTCAGACCCAGTGTTGACATTTGGCAAGACACTCCTCGGGGCGCGTCTTGCTTGGGCCTCTCTCATGGAGGCCCTCTGTCAGACCCAGTGTTGACATGTGTCAAGACGCTCCTCGGGGGGCGTCTTGCTTTGGCCTCTCTCCTGGAGGCGCTCAGTAAGACCGAGTGCTGACATGTGGCAAGAAGCTCCTCGGGGCGCGTCTTGCTTGGGCTTCTCTCCCGGAGGCCCTCAGTAAGAACCATTGTTGACATGTGGCAAGACGCTCCTCGGGGCGCTTCTTGCTTGGGCCTCTCTCCAGAAGGCCCTCAATCAGACCCAGTGTTGACACGTGGCAAGACGCTCCTCGGGGCGCGTCTTGCTTGGGCCTCTCTCCTGGAGGTGCTCAGTCAGACTGAGTAGTGACATGTGGCCTGACGCTCCTCGGGGCGCGTGTTGCTTGGGCCTCTCTCCTGGAGGCGCTCAGTCAGACCAAGTGGTGACATGTGGCAAGACAATCCTCGGGGCGCGTCTTGCTTGGGCCTCTCTCCTGGAGGCCCTCTGTCAGACCCAGTGTTGACATGTGGCAAGACACTCCTCGGGGCGCGTATTGCTTGGGCCTCTCTCCTGGATGCACCCTGTCAGACCGAGTGTTGACATTTTGCAAGACGCTCCTCGGGGCACGTCTTGCTCGGGCTTCTATCATGGAGGCACTCAGTCAGACCCAGTGTTGACATGTGGCAAGATGCTCGTCGGGACACGTCTTGCTTGGGCCTCTCTCCTGGAGGCGCTCAGTCAGACCGAGTGCTGACATGTTGCAAGACGCTCCTCCGGGCGCGTCTTCCTTGGGCCTCTCTCCTGGAGGCGCTCAGTCAGACCCAGTGTTGACATGTGGCAAGACGCTCCTCTGGGCGCGTCTTATTTGGGCCTCTCTCCTGGAGGCCCTCAGTCAGACCCAGTGTTGACATGTGTCAAGACGCTCCTCGGGGCGCGTCTTGCTTGGGCTTCTCTCCTGGAGGCCCTCTGTCAGACCCAGAGGAGACATGTGTCAAGACCCTCCTCGGGGCGCGTCTTGCTTGGGCCTCTCTCCTGGAGGCGCTCAGTCAGACCGAGTGCTGACATGTTGCAAGACGCTCCTCCGGGCGCGTCTTCCTTGGGCCTCTCTCCTGGAGGCGCTCAGTCAGACCCAGTGTTGACATGTGGCAAGACGCTCCTCTGGGCGCGTCTTATTTGGGCCTCTCTCCTGGAGGCCCTCAGTCAGACCCAGTGTTGACATGTGGCAAGACGCTCCTCGGGGCGCGTCTTGCTTGGGCTTCTCTTCTGGAGGCCCTCAGTCAGACCCATTGTTGACATGTGGCAAGACGCTCCTCGGGCACGTCTTGCTTGGGCCTCTCTCCTGGAGGCGCTCAGTCAGACCGAGTAGTGACATGTGGCAAGACGCTCCTCGGGGCGCGTCTTGCTTGGGCCTCTCTCCTGGAGGCCCTCTGTCAGACCCAGTGTTGACATGTGTCAAGACGCTCCTCGGGGCGCGTCTTACTTGAGCCTCTCTCCAGAAGGCCCTCAATCAGACCCAGTGTTGACACGTGGCAAGACGCTCCTCGGGGCGCGTCTTACTTGGGCCTCTCTCCTGGAGGCGCTCAGTCAGACTTAGTAGTGACATGTGGCCTGACGCTCCTCGGGGCGCGTGTTGCTTGGGCCTCTCTCCTGGAGGCGCTCAGTCAGACCAAGTGGTGACATGTGGCAAGACTCTCCTCGGGGCGCGTCTTGCTTGGGCCTCTCTCCTGGAGGCCCTCTGTCAGACCCAGTGTTGACATGTGTCAAGACGCTCCTCGGGGCGCGTCTTGCTTGGGCTTCTCTCCTGGAGGCCCTCTGTCAGACCCAGTGTTGGCATGTGGCAAGACGCTCCTCAGGGCGCGTCTTGGTTGGGCCTCTCTCCTGGAGGCGCTCAGTCAGACCCAGTGGTGACATGTGGCAAGACGCTCCTCGGGGAGCGTATTGCTTGGGCTTCTCTCCTGGATGCCCTCTGTCAGACCGAGTGTTGACATGTGGCAAGACTCTCCTCGGGGCGCGTCTTGCTTCGGCTTCTCTCATGGAGGCCCTCAGTCAGACCCAGTGTTGACATGTGTCAAGACGCTCCTCGGGGCGTGTCTTGCTTGGGCCTCTCTCCTGGAGGCGCTCTGTCAGACCCAGTGTTGACATGTGGCAAGACGCTCCCCGGGGCGCGTCTTGCTTGGGCTTCTCTCCTGGAGGCCCTCAGTCAGACCCATTGTTGACATGTGGCAAGACGCTCTTCGGGGCACGTCTTGCTTGAGCCTCTCTCCTGGAGGCGCTCAAACAGACCGAGTAGTGACATGTGGCAAGACGCTCCTCGGGGCGCGTCTTGCTGGGACTTCTCTCATGGAGGCACTCAGTCAGACCCAGTGTTGACATGTGGCAAGACGCTCCTCGGGGCGCGTCTGGCTTGGACCTCTCTCCCTGAGGCGCTCAGTCAGACCCAGTGTTGACATTTGGCAAGACACTCCTCGGGGCGCGTCTTGCTTGGGCCTCTCTCATGGAGGCCCTCTGTCAGACCCAGTGTTGACATGTGTCAAGACGCTCCTCGGGGGGCGTCTTGCTTTGGCCTCTCTCCTGGAGGCGCTCAGTAAGACCGAGTGCTGACATGTGGCAAGAAGCTCCTCGGGGCGCGTCTTGCTTGGGCTTCTCTCCCGGAGGCCCTCAGTAAGAACCATTGTTGACATGTGGCAAGACGCTCCTCGGGGCGCTTCTTGCTTGGGCCTCTCTCCAGAAGGCCCTCAATCAGACCCAGTGTTGACACGTGGCAAGACGCTCCTCGGGGCGCGTCTTGCTTGGGCCTCTCTCCTGGAGGTGCTCAGTCAGACTGAGTAGTGACATGTGGCCTGACGCTCCTCGGGGCGCGTGTTGCTTGGGCCTCTCTCCTGGAGGCGCTCAGTCAGACCAAGTGGTGACATGTGGCAAGACAATCCTCGGGGCGCGTCTTGCTTGGGCCTCTCTCCTGGAGGCCCTCTGTCAGACCCAGTGTTGACATGTGGCAAGACACTCCTCGGGGCGCGTATTGCTTGGGCCTCTCTCCTGGATGCCCTCTGTCAGACCGAGTGTTGACATGTGGCAAGACGCTCCTCGGGGCGCGTCTTGCTCGGGCTTCTATCATGGAGGCACTCAGTCAGACCCAGTGTTGACATGTGGCAAGATGCTCGTCGGGACACGTCTTGCTTGGGCCTCTCTCCTGCAGGCGCTCAGTCAGACCCAGAGGAGACATGTGTCAAGACCCTCCTCGGGGCGCGTCTTGCTTGGGCCTCTCTCCTGGAGGCGCTCAGTCAGACCGAGTGCTGACATGTTGCAAGACGCTCCTCCGGGCGCGTCTTCCTTGGGCCTCTCTCCTGGAGGCGCTCAGTCAGACCCAGTGTTGACATGTGGCAAGACGCTCCTTGGGGCGCGTCTTATTTGGGCCTCTCTCCTGGAGGCCCTCAGTCAGACCCAGTGTTGACATGTGGCAAGACGCTCCTCGGGGCGCGTCTTGCTTGGGCTTCTCTTCTGGAGGCCCTCAGTCAGACCCATTGTTGACATGTGGCAAGACGCTCCTCGGGCACGTCTTGCTTGGGCCTCTCTCCTGGAGGCGCTCAGTCAGACCGAGTAGTGACATGTGGCAAGACGCTCCTCGGGGCACGTCTTGCTTGGGCCTCTCTCCTGGAGGCCCTCTGTCAGACCCAGTGTTGACATGTGTCAAGACGCTCCTCGGGGCGCGTCTTACTTGAGCCTCTCTCCAGAAGGCCCTCAATCAGACCCAGTGTTGACACTTGGCAAGACGCTCCTCGGGGCGCGTCTTACTTGGGCCTCTCTCCTGGAGGCGCTCAGTCAGACTGAGTAGTGACATGTGGCCTGACGCTCCTCGGGGCGAGTGTTGCTTGGGCCTCTCTCCTGGAGGCGCTCAGTCAGACCAAGTGGTGACATGTGGCAAGACTCTCCTCGGGGCGCGTCTTGCTTCGGCTTCTCTCATGGAGGCCCTCAGTCAGACCCAGTGTTGACATGTGTCAAGACGCTCCTCGGGGCGTGTCTTGCTTGGGCCTCTCTCCTGGAGGCGCTCTGTCAGACCCAGTGTTGACATGTGGCAAGACGCTCCCCGGGGCGCGTCTTGCTTGGGCTTCTCTCCTGGAGGCCCTCAGTCAGACCCATTGTTGACATGTGGCAAGACGCTCTTCGGGGCACGTCTTGCTTGAGCCTCTCTCCTGGAGGCGCTCAAACAGACCGAGTAGTGACATGTGGCAAGACGCTCCTCGGGGCGCGTCTTGCTGGGACTTCTCTCATGGAGGCACTCAGTCAGACCCAGTGTTGACATGTGGCAAGACGCTCCTCGGGGCGCGTCTGGCTTGGACCTCTCTCCCTGAGGCGCTCAGTCAGACCCAGTGTTGACATTTGGCAAGACACTCCTCGGGGCGCGTCTTGCTTGGGCCTCTCTCATGGAGGCCCTCTGTCAGACCCAGTGTTGACATGTGTCAAGACGCTCCTCGGGGGGCGTCTTGCTTTGGCCTCTCTCCTGGAGGCGCTCAGTAAGACCGAGTGCTGACATGTGGCAAGAAGCTCCTCGGGGCGCGTCTTGCTTGGGCTTCTCTCCCGGAGGCCCTCAGTAAGAACCATTGTTGACATGTGGCAAGACGCTCCTCGGGGCGCTTCTTGCTTGGGCCTCTCTCCAGAAGGCCCTCAATCAGACCCAGTGTTGACACGTGGCAAGACGCTCCTCGGGGCGCGTCTTGCTTGGGCCTCTCTCCTGGAGGTGCTCAGTCAGACTGAGTAGTGACATGTGGCCTGACGCTCCTCGGGGCGCGTGTTGCTTGGGCCTCTCTCCTGGAGGCGCTCAGTCAGACCAAGTGGTGACATGTGGCAAGACAATCCTCGGGGCGCGTCTTGCTTGGGCCTCTCTCCTGGAGGCCCTCTGTCAGACCCAGTGTTGACATGTGGCAAGACACTCCTCGGGGCGCGTATTGCTTGGGCCTCTCTCCTGGATGCCCTCTGTCAGACCGAGTGTTGACATGTGGCAAGACGCTCCTCGGGGCGCGTCTTGCTTGGGCTTTTATCATGGAGGCACTCAGTCAGACCCAGTGTTGACATGTGGCAAGATGCTCGTCGGGACACGTCTTGCTTGGGCCTCTCTCCTGCAGGCGCTCAGTCAGACCCAGAGGAGACATGTGTCAAGACCCTCCTCGGGGCGCGTCTTGCTTGGGCCTCTCTCCTGGAGGCGCTCAGTCAGACCGAGTGCTGACATGTTGCAAGACGCTCCTCCGGGCGCGTCTTCCTTGGGCCTCTCTCCTGGAGGCGCTCAGTCAGACCCAGTGTTGACATGTGGCAAGACGCTCCTCGGGGCGCGTCTTATTTGGGCCTCTCTCCTGGAGGCCCTCAGTCAGACCCAGTGTTGACATGTGGCAAGACGCTCCTCGGGGCGCGTCTTGCTTGGGCTTCTCTTCTGGAGGCCCTCAGTCAGACCCATTGTTGACATGTGGCAAGACGCTCCTCGGGCACGTCTTGCTTGGGCCTCTCTCCTGGAGGCGCTCAGTCAGACCGAGTAGTGACATGTGGCAAGACGCTCCTCGGGGCGCGTCTTGCTTGGGCCTCTCTCCTGGAGGCCCTCTGTCAGACCCAGTGTTGACATGTGTCAAGACGCTCCTCGGGGCGCGTCTTACTTGAGCCTCTCTCCAGAAGGCCCTCAATCAGACCCAGTGTTGACACGTGGCAAGACGCTCCTCGGGGCGCGTCTTACTTGGGCCTCTCTCCTGGAGGCGCTCAGTCAGACTGAGTAGTGACATGTGGCCTGACGCTCCTCGGGGCGAGTGTTGCTTGGGCCTCTCTCCTGGAGGCGCTCAGTCAGACCAAGTGGTGACATGTGGCAAGACTCTCCTCGGGGCGCGTCTTGCTTGGGCCTCTCTCCTGGAGGCCCTCTGTCAGACCCAGTGTTGACATGTGTCAAGACGCTCCTCGGGGCGCGTCTTGCTTGGGCTTCTCTCCTGGAGGCCCTCTGTCAGACACAGTGTTGGCAAGTGGCAAGACGCTCCTCAGGGCGCGTCTTGGTTGGGCCTCTCTCCTGGAGGCGCTCAGTCAGACCCAGTGGTGACATGTGGCAAGACGCTCCTCGGGGCGCGTATTGCTTGGGCCTCTCTCCTGGATGCCCTCTGTCAGACCGAGTGTTGACATGTGGCAAGACTCTCCTCGGGGCGCGTCTTGCTTCGGCTTCTCTCATGGAGGCCCTCAGTCAGACCCAGTGTTGACATGTGTCAAGACGCTCCTCGGGGCGTGTCTTGCTTGGGCCTCTCTCCTGGAGGCGCTCAGTCAGACCCAGTGTTGACATGTGGCAAGACGCTCCTCGGGGCGCGTCTTGCTTGGGCTTCTCTCCTGGAGGCCCTCAGTCAGACCCATTGTTGACATGTGGCAAGACGCTCTTCGGGGCACGTCTTGCTTGAGCCTCTCTCCTGGAGGCGCTCAAACAGACCGAGTAGTGACATGTGGCAAGAAGCTCCTCGGGGCGCGTCTTGCTTGGGCTTCTCTCCCGGAGGCCCTCAGTAAGAACCATTGTTGACATGTGGCAAGACGCTCCTCGGGGCGCTTCTTGCTTGGGCCTCTCTCCAGAAGGCCCTCAATCAGACCCAGTGTTGACACGTGGCAAGACGCTCCTCGGGGCGCGTCTTGCTTGGGCCTCTCTCCTGGAGGTGCTCAGTCAGACTGAGTAGTGACATGTGGCCTGACGCTCCTCGGGGCGCGTGTTGCTTGGGCCTCGCTCCTGGAGGCGCTCAGTCAGACCAAGTGGTGACATGTGGCAAGACAATCCTCGGGGCGCGTCTTGCTTGGGCCTCTCTCCTGGAGGACCTCTGTCAGACCAAGTGTTGACATGTGGCTAGACACTCCTCGGGGCGCGTCTTGCTTGGGCCTCTCTCATGGAGGCCCTCTGTCAGACCCAGTGTTGACATGTGTCAAGACGCTCCTCGGGGCGCGTCTTGCTTTGGCCTCTCTCCTGGAGAAGCTCAGTCAGACCGAGTGCTGACATGTGGCAAGAAGCTCCTCGGGGCGCGTCTTGCTTGGGCTTCTCTCCTGGAGGCCCTCAGTAAGACCCATTGTTGACATGTGGCAAGACGCTCCTCGGGGCGCGCCTTGCTTGGGCCTCTCTCCTGGAAGCGCTCAGTCAGACTGAGTAGAGACATGTGACCTGACGCTCCTCGGGGCGCGTGTTGCTTGGGCCTCTCTCCTGGAGGCGCTCAGTCAGACCAAGTGGTGACATGTGGCAAGACACTCCTCGGGGCGCGTCTTGCTTGTGCCTCTCTCCTGGAGGCCCTCTGTCAGACCCAGTGTTGACATGTGTCAAGACGCTCCTCGGGGCGCGTCTTGCTTGGGCTTCTCTCCTGGAGGCGCTCAAAAAGACCCAGTGTTGACATGTGACAAGACGCTCCTCGGGGCGCGTCTTGCTTCGGCCTCTCTCCTGGAGGCGCTCAGTCAGACCCAGTGTTGACATGTGGCAAGAGGCTCCTCGTGGCGCATCTTGCTTGGGCCTCTCTCCTGGGGGCGCTCAGTCAGACCCAGTGGTGACACGTGGAAAGACGCTCCTCGGGGTGCGTCTTGCTTGGAACTCTCTCCTGGAGGCACTCAGTCAGACCCAGTGTTGACACGTGGCAAGACGCTCCTCGGGGCGCATCTTGCTTCGGCCTCTCTCCTGGAGGCGCTCAGTCAGACCCAGTGTTGACATGTGGCAAGACGCTCCTCGGGGCGCTTCTTGCTTGGGCCTCTCTCCTGGAGGCGCTCAGTCAGACCCAGTGGTGACACGTGGAAAGACACTCCTGGGGGCGCGTCTTGCTTGGGCCTCTCTCCTGGAGGCGCTCAGTCAGACCCAGTGTTGACACGTGGCAAGACGCTCCTCGGGGCGCGTCTTGCTTGGGCCTCTCTCCTGGAGGCGCTCAGTCAGACCCAGTGTTGGCACGTGGCAAGACCCTCCTCGGGGCGCGTCTTGGTTGGGCCTCTCTCCTGGAGGCGCTCATTCAGACCCAGTGGTGACATGTGGCAAGACGCTCCTCGGGGCGCTTATTGCTTGGGCCTCTCTCCTGGAGGCGCTCAGTCAGACCGAGTAGTGACATGTGACAAGACGCTCCTCGGGGCACGTCTTGCTTGGGCCTCTCTCATGGAGGCCCTCTGTCAGACCCAGTGTTGACATGTGTCAAGACGCTCTTCGGGGCGCGTCTTGCTTTGGCCTCTCTCCTGGAGGCGCTCAGTCAGACCGAGTGCTGACATGTGGCAAGAAGCTCCTCGGGGCGCGTCTTGCTTGGGCTTCTCTCCTGGAGGCCCTCAGTAAGACCCATTGTTGACATGTGGCAAGACGCTCCTCGTGGCGCGTCTTGCTTGGGCCTCTCTCCTGGAGGCGCTCAGTCAGACTGAGTAGTGACATGTGGCCTGACGCTCCTCGGGGCGCGTGTTGCTTGGGCCTCTCTCCTGGAGGCGCTCAGTGAGACCAAGTGGTGACATGTGGCAAGACACTCCTCGGGGCGCGTCTTGCTTGGGCCTCTCTCCTGGAGGCCCTCTGTCAGACCCAGTGTTGACATGTGTCAAGACGCTCCTCGGGGCGCGTCTTGCTCGGGCTTCTCTCCTGGAGGCGCTCAAAAAGACCCAGTGTTGACATGTGACAGGACGCTCCTCGGGGCGTGTCTTGCTTGGGCCTCTCTCCTGGAGGCGCTCAGTCAGAACCAGAGGTGACATGTGGCAAGACGCTCCTCGGGGCGCGTCTTGCTCGGGCCTCTCTCCTGGAGGCCCTCTTTCAGACCCAGTGTTGACATGTGGCAAGACGCTCCTCCGGGCGCATCTTGCTTGGGCCTCTCTTCTGGAGGCCCTCAGTCAGACCCATTGTTGACATGTGGCAAGACGCTCCTCGGGGCGCGTCTTGCTTGGGCCTCTCTCCTGGAGGCGCTCAGTCAGACCGAGTGCTGACATAAGGCAAGACGCTCCTCGGGGCGCGTCTTGCTGGGGCCTCTCTCCTGGAGGCGCTCAGTCAGACCCAGTGCTGACATGTGACAAGACGCTCCTCGGGGCGCGTCTTGCTTGGACCTCTCTCCTGGAGGCGCTCAATTAGACCCAGTGTTGACATGTGGCAAGACGCTCCTCGGGGCGCGTCTTGCTTGGGCCTCTCTCCTGGAGGCCCTCAGTCAGACCGAGTGCTGACATAAGGCAAGACGCTCCTCGGGGCGCGTCTTGCTGGGGCCTCTCTCCTGGAGGCGCTCAGTCAGACCCAGTGCTGACATGTGGCAAGACGCTCCTCGGGGCGCATCTTGCTTGGGCCTCTCTCCTGGAGGCCCTCAGTCAGACCCATTGTTGACATGTGGCAAGACGCTCCTCGGGGCGCGTCTTGCTTGGGCCTCTCTCCTGGAGGCGCTCAGTCAGACCGAGTGCTGACATAAGGCAAGACGCTCCTCGGGGCGCGTCTTGCATGGGCCTCTCTCCTGGAGGCGCTCAGTCAGACCCGGTGCTGACATGGGGCAAGACGCTCCTCGGGGCGCATCTTGCTTGGGCCTCTCTCCTGGAGGCCCTCAGTCAGACCCATTGTTGACATGTGGCAAGACGCTCCTCGGGGCGCGTCTTGCTTGGGCCTCTCTCCTGGAGGCGCTCAGTCAGACCGAGTGCTGACATAAGGCAAGACGCTCCTCGGGGCGCGTCTTGCTGGGGCCTCTCTCCTGGAGGCGCTCAGTCAGACCCAGTGCTGACATGTGGCAAGACGCTCCTCTGGGCGCATCTTGCTTGGGCCTCTCTCCTGGAGGCCCTCAGTCAGACCCATTGTTGACATGTGACAAGACGCTCCTCGGGGCGCGTCTTGCTTGGACCTCTCTCCTGGAGGCGCTCAATTAGACCTAGTGTTGACATGTGGCAAGACGCTCCTCGGGGCGCGTCTTGCTTGGGCCTCTCTCCTGGAGGCCCTCAGTCAGACCGAGTGCTGACATAAGGCAAGACGCTCCTCGGGGCGCGTCTTGCTGGGGCCTCTCTCCTGGAGGCGCTCAGTCAGACCCAGTGCTGACATGTGGCAAGACGCTCCTCGGGGCGCGTCTTGCTTCGGCCTCTCTCCTGGAGGCGCTCAGTCAGACCCAGTGTTGACATGTGGCAAAACGCTCCTCGTGGCGCATCTTGCTTGGGCCTCTCTCCTGGAGGCGCTCAGTCAGACCCAGTGGTGACACGTGGATAGACGCTCCTCGGGGCGCGTCTTGCTTGGAACTCTCTCCTGGAGGTGCTCAGTCAGACTGAGTAGTGACATGTGGCCTGACGCTCCTCGGGGCGCGTGTTGCTTGGGCCTCTCTCCTGGAGGCGCTCAGTCAGACCAAGTGGTGACATGTGGCAAGACAATCCTCGGGGCGCGTCTTGCTTGGGCCTCTCTCCTGGAGGCCCTCTGTCAGACCAAGTGTTGACATGTGGCTAGACACTCCTCGGGGCGCGTCTTGCTTGGGCCTCTCTCATGGAGGCCCTCTGTCAGACCCAGTGTTGACATGTGTCAAGACGCTCCTCGGGGCGCGTCTTGCTTTGGCCTCTCTCCTGGAGAAGCTCAGTCAGACCGAGTGCTGACATGTGGCAAGAAGCTCCTCGGGGCGCGTCTTGCTTGGGCTTCTCTCCTGGAGGCCCTCAGTAAGACCCATTGTTGACATGTGGCAAGACGCTCCTCGGGGCGCGCCTTGCTTGGGCCTCTCTCCTGGAAGCGCTCAGTCAGACTGAGTAGAGACATGTGACCTGACGCTCCTCGGGGCGCGTGTTGCTTGGGCCTCTCTCCTGGAGGCGCTCAGTCAGACCAAGTGGTGACATGTGGCAAGACACTCCTCGGGGCGCGTCTTGCTTGTGCCTCTCTCCTGGAGGCCCTCTGTCAGACCCAGTGTTGACATGTGTCAAGACGCTCCTCGGGGCGCGTCTTGCTTGGGCCTCTCTCCTGGAGGCGCTCAGTCAGACCGAGTGCTGACATGTGGCAAGACGCTCCTCGGGGCGCGTCTTGCTTGGGCTTCTCTCCTGGAGGCGCTCAAAAAGACCCAGTGTTGACATGTGACAAGACGCTCCTCGGGGCGCGTCTTGCTTGGACCTTTCTCCTGGAGGCGCTCAATTAGACCCAGTGTTGACATGTGGCAAGACGCTCCTCGGGGCGCGTCTTGCTGGGGCCTCTCTCCTGGAGGCGCTCAGTCAGACCCAGTGCTGACATGTGGCAAGACGCTCCTCGGGGTGCGTCTTGCTTGGGCTTCTCTCCTGGAGGCGCTCAGAAAGGCCCATTGTTGACATGTGGCAAGACGCTCCTCGGGGCGCGTCTTGCTTCGGCCTCTCTCCTGGAGGCGCTCAGTCAGACCCAGTGTTGACATGTGGCAAGAGGCTCCTCGTGGCGCATCTTGCTTGGGCCTCTCTCCTGGGGGCGCTCAGTCAGACCCAGTGGTGACACGTGGAAAGACGCTCCTCGGGGTGCGTCTTGCTTGTAACTCTCTCCTGGAGGCACTCAGTCAGACCCAGTGTTGACACGTGGCAAGACGCTCCTCGGGGCGCATCTTGCTTCGGCCTCTCTCCTGGAGGCGCTCAGTCAGACCCAGTGTTGACATGTGGCAAGACGCTCCTCGGGGCGCATCTTGCTTGGGCCTCTCTCCTGGAGGCGCTCAGTCAGACCCAGTGGTGACACGTGGAAAGACACTCCTGGGGGCGCGTCTTGCTTGGGCCTCTCTCCTGGAGGCGCTCAGTCAGACCCAGTGTTGACACGTGGCAAGACGCTCCTCGGGGCGCGTCTTGCTTGGGCCTCTCTCCTGGAGGCGCTCAGTCAGACCCAGTGTTGGCACGTGGCAAGACCCTCCTCGGGGCGCGTCTTGGTTGGGCCTCTCTCCTGGAGGCGCTCATTCAGACCCAGTGGTGACATGTGGCAAAACGCTCCTCGGGGCGCTTATTGCTTGGGCCTCTCTCCTGGAGGCGCTCAGTCAGACCGAGTAGTGACATGTGACAAGACGCTCCTCGGGGCGCGTCTTGCTTGGGCCTCTCTCATGGAGGCCCTCTGTCAGACCCAGTGTTGACATGTGTCTAGACGCTCTTCGGGGCGCGTCTTGCTTTGGCCTCTCTCCTGGAGGCGCTCAGTCAGACCGAGTGCTGACATGTGGCAAGAAGCTCCTCGGGGCGCGTCTTGCTTGGGCTTCTCTCCTGGAGGCCCTCAGTAAGACCCATTGTTGACATGTGGCAAGACGCTCCTCGGGGCGCGTCTTGCTTGGGCCTCTCTCCTGGAGGCGCTCAGCCAGACTGAGTAGTGACATGTGGCCTGACGCTCCTCGGGGCGCGTGTTGCTTGGGCCTCTCTCCTGGAGGCGCTCAGTGAGACCAAGTGGTGACATGTGGCAAGACACTCCTCGGGGCGCGTCTTGCTTGGGCCTCTCTCCTGGAGGCCCTCTGTCAGACCCAGTGTTGACATGTGTCAAGACGCTCCTCGGGGCGCGTCTTGCTCGGGCTTCTCTCCTGGAGGCGCTCAAAAAGACCCAGTGTTGACATGTGACAGGACGCTCCTCGGGGCGTGTCTTGCTTGGGCCTCTCTCCTGGAGGCGCTCAGTCAGAACCAGAGGTGACATGTGGCAAGACGCTCCTCGGGGCGCGTCTTGCTCGGGCCTCTCTCCTGGAGGCCCTCTGTCAGACCCAGTGTTGACATGTGGCAAGACGCTCCTCCGGGCGCATCTTGCTTGGGCCTCTCTTCTGGAGGCCCTCAGTCAGACCCATTGTTGACATGTGGCAAGACGCTCCTCGGGGCGCGTCTTGCTGGGGCCTCTCTCCTGGAGGCGCTCAGTCAGACCCAGTGCTGACATGTGACAAGACGCTCCTCGGGGCGCGTCTTGCTTGGACCTCTCTCCTGGAGGCGCTCAATTAGACCCAGTGTTGACATGTGGCAAGACGCTCCTCGGGGCGCGTCTTGCTTGGGCCTCTCTCCTGGAGGCCCTCAGTCAGACCGAGTGCTGACATAAGGCAAGATGCTCCTCGGGGCGCGTCTTGCTGGGGCCTCTCTCCTGGAGGCGCTCAGTCAGACCCAGTGCTGACATGTGGCAAGACGCTCCTCGGGGCGCATCTTGCTTGGGCCTCTCTCCTGGAGGCCCTCAGTCAGACCCATTGTTGACATGTGACAAGACGCTCCTCGGGGCGCGTCTTGCTTGGACCTCTCTCCTGGAGGCGCTCAATTAGAACTAGTGTTGACATGTGGCAAGACGCTCCTCGGGGCGCGTCTTGCTTGGGCCTCTCTCCTGGAGGCCCTCAGTCAGACCGAGTGCTGACATAAGGCAAGACGCTCCTCGGGGCGCGTCTTGCTGGGGCCTCTCTCCTGGAGGCGCTCAGTCAGACCCAGTGCTGACATGTGGCAAGACGCTCCTCGGGGCGCGTCTTGCTTCGGCCTCTCTCCTGGAGGCGCTCAGTCAGACCCAGTGTTGACATGTGGCAAAACGCTCCTCGTGGCGCATCTTGCTTGGGCCTCTCTCCTGGAGGTGCTCAGTCAGACCCAGTGGTGACACGTGGATAGACGCTCCTCGGGGCGCGTCTTGCTTGGAACTCTCTCCTGGAGGCACTCAGTCAGACCCAGTGTTGACATGTGGCAAGACGCTCCTCGGGGCGCGTCTTGCTTCGGCCTCTCTCCTGGAGGCGCTCAGTCAGACCCAGTGTTGACATGTGGCAAGACGCTCCTCGGGGCGCATCTTGCTTGGGCCTCTCTCCTGGAGGCGCTCAGTCAGACCCAGTGGTGACACGTGTAAAGACGCTCCTGGGGGCGCGTCTTGCTTGGGCCTCTCTCCTGGAGGCACTCAGTCACACCCAGTGTTGACACGTGGCAAGACGCTCCTCGGGGCGCGTCTTGCTTGGGCCTCTCTCCTGGAGGCGCTCAGTCAGACTCAGTGTTGGCACGTGGCAAGATGCTCCTCGGGGCGCGTCTTGCTTGGGCCTCTCTCCTGGAGGCGCTCAGTCAGACCCAGTGTTGGCACGTGGCAAGACACTCCTCGGGGCGCGTCTTGGTTGGGCCTATCTCCTGGAGGCGCTCAGTCAGACCGAGTAGTGACATGTGACAAGACGCTCCTCGGGGCGCGTCTTGCTTTGGCCTCTCTCCTGGAGGCGCTCAGTCAGACCGAGTGCTGACATGTGGCAAGAAGCTCCTCGGGGCGCGTCTTGCTTGGGCTTCTCTCCTGGAGGCCCTCAGTAAGACCCATTGTTGACATGTGGCAAGACGCTCCTCGGGGCGCGTCTTGCTTGGGCCTCTCTCCTGGAGGCGCTCAGTCAGACTGAGTAGTGACATGTGGCCTGACGCTCCTCGGGGCGCGTGTTGCTTGGGCCCCTCTCCTGGAGGCGCTCAGTCAGACCAAGTGGTGACATGTGGCAAGACACTCCTCGGGGCGCGTCTTGCTTGGGCCTCTCTCCTGGAGGCCCTCTGTCAGACCCAGTGTTGACATGTGTCAAGACGCTCCTCGGGGCGCGTCTTGCTTGGGCCTCTCTCCTGGAGGCGCTCAGTCAGACCGAGTGCTGACATGTGGCAAGACGCTCCTCGGGGCGCGTCTTGCTTGGGCTTCTCTCCTGGAGGCGCTCAAAAAGACCCAGTGTTGACATGTGACAGGACGCTCCTCGGGGCGCGTCTTGCTTGGGCCTCTCTCCTGGAGGCGCTCAGTCAGAACTAGAGGTGACATGTGGCAAGACGCTCCTCGGGGCGCGTCTTGCTCGGGCCTCTCTCCTGGAGGCCCTCTGTCAGACCCAGTGTTGACATGTGGCAAGACGCTCCTCCGGGCGCATCTTGCTTGGGCCTCTCTCCTGGAGGCCCTCAGTCAGACCGGTTGTTGACATGTGGCAAGACGCTCCTCGGGGCGCGTCTTGCTTGGGCCTCTCTCCTGGAGGCGCTCAGTCAGACCGAGTGCTGACATAAGGCAAGACGCTCCTCGGGGCGCGTCTTGCTGGGGCCTCTCTCCTGGAGGCGCTCAGTCAGACCCAGTGCTGACATGTGGCAAGACGTTCCTCTGGGCGCATCTTGCTTGGGCCTCTCTCCTGGAGGCCCTCAGTCAGACCCATTGTTGACATGTGACAAGACGCTCCTCGGGGCGCGTCTTGCTTGGACCTCTCTCCTGGAGGCGCTCAATTAGAACCAGTGTTGACATGTGGCAAGACGCTCCTCAGGGCGCGTCTTGCTTGGGTCTCTCTCCTGGAGGCCCTCAGTCAGACCGAGTGCTGACATAAGGCAAGACGCTCCTCGGGGCGCGTCTTGCTGGGGCCTCTCTCCTGGAGGCGCTCAGTCAGACCCAGTGCTGACATGTGGCAAGACGCTCCTCGGGGCGCATCTTGCTTGGGCCTCTCTCCTGGAGGCCCTCAGTCAGACCCATTGTTGACATGTGGCAAGACGCTCCTCGGGGCGCGTCTTGCTTGGGCCTCTTTCCTGGAGGCGCTCAGTCAGACCGAGTGCTGACATAAGGCAAGACGCTCCTCGGGGCGCGTCTTGCTGGGGCCTCTCTCCTGGAGGCGCTCAGTCAGACCCAGTGCTGACATGTGGCAAGACGCTCCTCTGGGCGCATCTTGCTTGGGCCTCTCTCCTGGAGGCCCTCAGTCAGACCCATTGTTGACATGTGACAAGACGCTCCTCGGGGCGCGTCTTGCTTGGACCTCTCTCCTGGAGGCGCTCAATTAGACCCAGTGTTGACATGTGGCAAGACGCTCCTCGGGGCGCGTCTTGCTTGGGCCTCTCTCCTGGAGGCCCTCAGTCAGACCGAGTGCTGACATAAGGCAAGACGCTCCTCGGGGCGCGTCTTGCTGGGGCCTCTCTCCTGGAGTCGCTCAGTCAGACCCAGTGCTGACATGTGGCAAAACGCTCCTCGTGGCGCATCTTGCTTGGGCCTCTCTCCTGGAGGCGCTCAGTCAGACCCAGTGGTGACACGTGGAAAGACGCTCCTCAGGGCGCGTCTTGCTTGGAACTCTCTCCTGGAGGCACTCAGTCAGACCCAGTGTTGACATGTGGCAAGACGCTCCTCGGGGCGCGTCTTGCTTCGGCCTCTCTCCTGGAGGCGCTCAGTCAGACCCAGTGTTGACATGTGGCAAGACGCTCCTCGGGGCGCATCTTGCTTGGGCCTCTCTCCTGGAGGCACTCAGTCAGACCCAGTGTTGACACGTGGCAAGACGCTCCTCGGGGCGCGTCTTGCTTGGGCCTCTCTCCTGGAGGCGCTCAGTCAGACCCAGTGTTGGCACGTGGCAAGACACTCCTCGGGGCGCGTCTTGGTTGGGCCTCTCTCCTGGAGGCGCTCATTCAGACCCAGTGTTGACATGTGACAAGACTCTCCTCGGGGCGCGTCTTGCTTGGGCTTCTCTCATGGAGGCCCTCAGTCCTACCCAGTGTTGACATGTGTCAAGACGCTCCTCGGGGCGTGTCTTTCTTGGGCCTCTCTCCTGGAGGCGCTCAGTCAGACCCAGTGTTGACATGTGGCAAGACGCTCCTCTGGGTGCGTCTTGCTTGGGCTTCTCTCCTGGAGGCCCTCAGTCAGACCCATTGTTGACATGTGGCAAGACGCTCCTCGGGGCATGTCTTGCTTGGGCCTCTCTCCTGGAGGCGCTCAGTCAGACCGAGTAGTGACATGTGACAAGACGCTCCTCGGGGCGCGTCTTGCTTGGGCCTTTCTCATGGAGGCCCTCTGTCAGACCCAGTGTTGACATGTGTCAAGACGCTCCTCGGGGCGCGTCTTGCTTTGGCCTCTCTCCTGGAGGCGCTCAGTCAGACCGAGTGCTGACATGTGGCAAGAAGCTCCTCGGGGCGCGTCTTGCTTGGGCTTCTCTCCTGGAGGCCCTCAGTAAGACCCATTGTTGACATGTGGCAAGACGCTCCTCGGGGCGCGTCTTGCTTGGGCCTCTCTCCTGGAGGCGCTCAGTCAGACCGAGTGCTGACATGTGGCAAGAAGCTCCTCGGGGCGCGTCTTGCTTGGGCTTCTCTCCTGGAGGCCCTCAGTAAGACCCATTGTTGACATGTGGCAAGACGCTCCTCGGGGCGCGTCTTGCTTGGGCCTCTCTCCTGGAGGCGCTCAGTCAGACTGAGTAGTGACATGTGGCCTGACGCTCCTCGGGGCGCGTGTTGCTTGGGCCCCTCTCCTGGAGGCGCTCAGTCAGACCAAGTGGTGACATGTGGCAAGACACTCCTCGGGGCGCGTCTTGCTTGGGCCTCTCTCCTGGAGGCCCTCTGTCAGACCCAGTGTTGACATGTGTCAAGACGCTCCTCGGGGCGCGTCTTGCTTGGGCCTCTCTCCTGGAGGCGCTCAGTCAGACCGAGTGCTGACATGTGGCAAGACGCTCCTCGGGGCGCGTCTTGCTTGGGCTTCTCTCCTGGAGGCGCTCAAAAAGACCCAGTGTTGACATGTGACAGGACGCTCCTCGGGGCGCGTCTTGCTTGGGCCTCTCTCCTGGAGGCGCTCAGTCAGAACTAGAGGTGACATGTGGCAAGACGCTCCTCGGGGCGCGTCTTGCTCGGGCCTCTCTCCTGGAGGCCCTCTGTCAGACCCAGTGTTGACATGTGGCAAGACGCTCCTCCGGGCGCATCTTGCTTGGGCCTCTCTCCTGGAGGCCCTCAGTCAGACCGGTTGTTGACATGTGGCAAGACGCTCCTCGGGGCGCGTCTTGCTTGGGCCTCTCTCCTGGAGGCGCTCAGTCAGACCGAGTGCTGACATAAGGCAAGACGCTCCTCGGGGCGCGTCTTGCTGGGGCCTCTCTCCTGGAGGCGCTCAGTCAGACCCAGTGCTGACATGTGGCAAGACGTTCCTCTGGGCGCATCTTGCTTGGGCCTCTCTCCTGGAGGCCCTCAGTCAGACCCATTGTTGACATGTGACAAGACGCTCCTCGGGGCGCGTCTTGCTTGGACCTCTCTCCTGGAGGCGCTCAATTAGAACCAGTGTTGACATGTGGCAAGACGCTCCTCGGGGCGCGTCTTGCTTGGGTCTCTCTCCTGGAGGCCCTCAGTCAGACCGAGTGCTGACATAAGGCAAGACGCTCCTCGGGGCGCGTCTTGCTGGGGCCTCTCTCCTGGAGGCGCTCAGTCAGACCCAGTGCTGACATGTGGCAAGACGCTCCTCGGGGCGCATCTTGCTTGGGCCTCTCTCCTGGAGGCCCTCAGTCAGACCCATTGTTGACATGTGGCAAGACGCTCCTCGGGGCGCGTCTTGCTTGGGCCTCTTTCCTGGAGGCGCTCAGTCAGACCGAGTGCTGACATAAGGCAAGACGCTCCTCGGGGCGCGTCTTGCTGGGGCCTCTCTCCTGGAGGCGCTCAGTCAGACCCAGTGCTGACATGTGGCAAGACGCTCCTCTGGGCGCATCTTGCTTGGGCCTCTCTCCTGGAGGCCCTCAGTCAGACCCATTGTTGACATGTGACAAGACGCTCCTCGGGGCGCGTCTTGCTTGGACCTCTCTCCTGGAGGCGCTCAATTAGACCCAGTGTTGACATGTGGCAAGACGCTCCTCGGGGCGCGTCTTGCTTGGGCCTCTCTCCTGGAGGCCCTCAGTCAGACCGAGTGCTGACATAAGGCAAGACGCTCCTCGGGGCGCGTCTTGCTGGGGCCTCTCTCCTGGAGTCGCTCAGTCAGACCCAGTGCTGACATGTGGCAAAACGCTCCTCGTGGCGCATCTTGCTTGGGCCTCTCTCCTGGAGGCGCTCAGTCAGACCCAGTGGTGACACGTGGAAAGACGCTCCTCAGGGCGCGTCTTGCTTGGAACTCTCTCCTGGAGGCACTCAGTCAGACCCAGTGTTGACATGTGGCAAGACGCTCCTCGGGGCGCGTCTTGCTTCGGCCTCTCTCCTGGAGGCGCTCAGTCAGACCCAGTGTTGACATGTGGCAAGACGCTCCTCGGGGCACATCTTGCTTGGGCCTCTCTCCTGGAGGCTCTCAGTCAGACCCAGTGGTGACACGTGGAAAGACGCTCCTGGGGGCGCATCTTGCTTGGGCCTCTCTCCTGGAGGCACTCAGTCAGACCCAGTGTTGACACGTGGCAAGACGCTCCTCGGGGCGCGTCTTGCTTGGGCCTCTCTCCTGGAGGCGCTCAGTCAGACCCAGTGTTGGCACGTGGCAAGACACTCCTCGGGGCGCGTCTTGGTTGGGCCTCTCTCCTGGAGGCGCTCATTCAGACCCAGTGGTGACATGTGGCAAGACTCTCCTCGGGGCGCGTATTGCTTGGGCCTCTCTCCTGAATGCCCTCTGTCAGACCGAGTGTTGACATGTGGCAAGACTCTCCTCGGGGCGCGTCTTGCTTGGGCTTCTCTCATGGAGGCCCTCAGTCCGACCCAGTGTTGACATGTGTCAAGACGCTCCTCGGGGCGTGTCTTGCTTGGGCCTCTCTCCTGGAGGCGCTCAGTCAGACCCAGTGTTGACATGTGGCAAGACGCTCCTCTGGGTGCGTCTTGCTTGGGCTTCTCTCCTGAAGGCCCTCAGTCAGACCCATTGTTGACATGTGGCAAGACGCTCCTCGGGGCATGTCTTGCTTGGGCCTCTCTCCTGGAGGCGCTCAGTCAGACCGAGTAGTGACATGTGACAAGACGCTCCTCGGGGCGCGTCTTGCTTGGGCCTTTCTCATGGAGGCCCTCTGTCAGACCCAGTGTTGACATGTGTCAAGACGCTCCTCGGGGCGCGTCTTGCTTTGGCCTCTCTCCTGGAGGCGCTCAGTCAGACCGAGTGCTGACATGTGGCAAGAAGCTCCTCGGGGCGCGTCTTGCTTGGGCTTCTCTCCTGGAGGCCCTCAGTAAGACCCATTGTTGACATGTGGCAAGACGCTCCTCGGGGCGCGTCTTGCTTGGGCCTCTCTCCTGGAGGCGCTCAGTCAGACTGAGTAGTGACATGTGGCCTGACGCTCCTCGGGGCGCGTGTTGCTTGGGCCTCTCTCCTGGAGGCGCTCAGTCAGACCAAGTGGTGACATGTGGCAAGACACTCCTCGGGGCGCGTCTTGCTTGGGCCTCTCTCCTGGAGGCCCTCTGTCAGACCCAGTGTTGACATGTGTCAAGACGCTCCTCGGGGCGCGTCTTGCTTGGGCCTCTCTCCTGGAGGCGCTCAGTCAGACCGAGTGCTGACATGTGGCAAGACGCTCCTCGGGGCGCGTCTTGCTTGGGCTTCTCTCCTGGAAGCGCTCAAAAAGACCCAGTGTTGACATGTGACAGGACGCTCCTCGGGGCGCGTCTTGCTTGGGCCTCTCTCCTGGAGGCCCTCTGTCAGACCCAGTGTTGACATGTGGCAAGACGCTCCTCCGGGCGCATCTTGCTTGGGCCTCTCTCCTGGAGGCCCTGAGTCAGACCCATTGTTGACATGTGGCAAGACGCTCCTCGGGGCGCGTCTTGCTTGGGCCTCTCTCCTGGAGGCGCTCAGTCAGACCGAGTGCTGACATAAGGCAAGACGCTCCTCGGGGCGGGTCTTGCTGGGGCCTCTCTCCTGGAGGCGCTCAGTCAGACCCAGTGCTGACATGTGGCAAGACGCTCCTCGGGGCGCGTCTTGCTTGGGCCTCTCTCCTGGAGGCGCTCAGTCAGACTGAGTAGTGACATGTGGCCTGACGCTCCTCGGGGCACGTCTTGCTTGGGCCTCTCTCCTGGAGGCAATCAGTCAGACCCAGTGTTGACATGTGGCAAGACGCTCCTCCAGGCGCATCTTGCTTGGGCCTCTCTACTAGAGGCCCTCAGTCAGACCCATTGTTGACATGTGGCAAGACGCTCCTCAGGGCGCGTCTTGCTTGGGCCTCTCTCCTGGAGGCGCTCAGTCAGACCGAGTGCTGACATAAGGCAAGACGCTCCTCGGGGCGCGTCTTGCTGGGGCCTCTCTCCTGGAGGCGCTCAGTCAGACCCAGTGCTGACATGTGGCAAGACGCTCCTCGGGGCGCGTCTTGCTTGGGCCTCTCTCCTGGAGGCGCTCAGTCAGACCCAGTGTTGACATGTGGCAAGACGCTCCTCGGGGCGCGTCTTGCTTGGGCCTCTCTCCTGGAGGCGCTCAGTCAGACCCAGTGTTGACATGTGGCAAGACGCTCCTCGGGGCGCGTCTTGCTTGGGCCTCTCTCCTGGAGGCGCTCAGTCAGACCCAGTGGTGACACGTGGAAAGACGCTCCTCGGGGCGCGTCTTGCTTGGGCCTCTCTCCTGGAGGCGCTCAGTCAGACCCAGTGTTGACACGTGGCAAGACGCTCCTCGGGGCGCGTCTTGCTTGGGCCTCTCTCCTGGAGGCGCTCAGTCAGACCCAGTGTTGGCATGTGGCAAGACACTCCTCGGGGCGCGTCTTGGTTGGAAGTCTCTCCTGGAGGCGCTCATTCAGACCCAGTGGTGACATGTGGCAAGACGCTCCTCGGGGCGCGTATTGCTTGGGCCTCTCCCCTGAATACCCTCTGTCAGACCGAGTGTTGACATGTGGCAAGACTCTCCTCGGGGCGCGTCTTGCTTGGGCTTCTCTCCTGGAGGCTCTCAGTCCGACCCAGTGTTGACATGTGTCAAGACGCTCCTCGGGGCGTGTCTTGCTTGGGCCTCTCTCCTGGAGGCGCTCAGTCAGACCCAGTGTTGACATGTGGCAAGACGCTCCTCTGGGCGCGTCTTGCTTGGGCTTCTCTCCTGGAGGCCCTCAGTCAGACCCATTGTTGACATGTGGCAAGACGCTCCTCGGGGCACGTCTTGCTTGGGCCTCTCTCCTGGAGGCGCTCAGTCAGACCGAGTAGTGACATGTGGCAAGACGCTCCTCGGGGCGCATCTTGCTTGGACCTCTCTCCTGGAGGCGCTCAGTTAGACCGAGTAGTGACATGTGGCAAGACGTTCCTCGGGGCGCGTCTTGCTGGGGCCTCTCTCCTGGAGGTGCTCAATCAGACCCAGTGGTGAAACGTGGCAAGACGCTCCTCGGGGCGCGTCTTGCTTGGGCCTCTCTCCTGGAGGCGCTCAGTCAGACCCAGTGTTGGCATGTGGCAAGACACTCCTCGGGGCGCGTCTTGGTTGGAAGTCTCTCCTGGAGGCGCTCATTCAGACCCAGTGGTGACATGTGGCAAGACGCTCCTCGGGGCGCGTATTGCTTGGGCCTCTCCCCTGAATACCCTCTGTCAGACCGAGTGTTGACATGTGGCAAGACTCTCCTCGGGGCGCGTCTTGCTTGGGCTTCTCTCATGGAGGCCCTCAGTCCGACCCAGTGTTGACATGTGTCAAGACGCTCCTCGGGGCGTGTCTTGCTTGGGCCTCTCCCCTGGAGGCGCTCAGTCAGACCCAGTGTTGACATGTGGCAAGACGCTCCTCTGGGCGCGTCTTGCTTGGGCTTCTCTCCTGGAGGCCCTCAGTCAGACCCATTGTTGACATGTGGCAAGACGCTCCTCGGGGCACGTCTTGCTTGGACCTCTCTCCTGGAGGCGCTCAGTTAGACCGAGTAGTGACATGTGGCAAGACGTTCCTCGGGGCGCGTCTTGCTGGGGCCTCTCTCCTGGAGGTGCTCAATCAGACCCAGTGGTGAGACGTGGCAAGACGCTCCTCTGGGCGCGTCTTGCTTGGGCCTCTCTCCTGGATGCCCTCTGTCAGACCCAGTGTTGACATGTGGCAAGACTCTCCTCGGGGCGTGTTTTGCTTGGGCTTCTCTCATGGAGCTGCTCAATCAGACCCAGTGGTGACACGTGGCAAGACGCTCCTCTGGGCGCGTCTTGCTTGGGCCTCTCTCCTGGAGGCGCTCAGACAGACCGAGTAGTGACATGTGGCAAGACGCACCTCGGGCCGCGTCTTGCTGGGGCTTCTCTCATGGAGGCACTCAGTCAGACCCATTGTTGACATGTGCCAAGACGCTCCTCGGGGCGCGTGTTGCTTGGACCTCTCTCCTGGAGGCGCTCAGTCAGACCGAGTAGTGACATGTGGCAAGACGCTCCTCGGGGCGCGTCTTGCTTGGACCTCTCTCCTGGAGGCGCTCAATTAGACCCAGTGTTGACATGTGGCAAGACGCTCCTCGGGGCGCGTCTTGCTTGGGCTTCTCTCCTCGAGGCCCTCAGTCAGACCCATTGTTGACATGTGGCAAGACGCTCCTCGGGGCGCGTCTTGCTGGGGCCTCTCTCCTGGAGGCGCTCAGTCAGACCCAGTGTTGACATGTGTCAAGACGCTCCTCGGGCGTTTCTTGCTTGTGCCTCTCTCCTGGAGGCGCTCAGTCAGACCCAGAGGTGACATGTGGCAAGATGCTCCTCGGGCCTCTCTCCTGGAGGCGCTCAGTCATACCCAGTGTTGACATGTGGCAAGACGCTCCTCTGGGCGCGTCTTGCTTGGGCTTCTCTCCTGGAGGCCCTCAGTCAGACCCATTGTTGACATGTGGCAAGACGCTCCTCGGGGCACGTCTTGCTTGGACCTCTCTCCTGGAGGCGCTCAGTTAGACCGAGTAGTGACATGTGGCAAGACGTTCCTCGGGGCGCGTCTTGCTGGGGCCTCTCTCCTGGAGGTGCTCAATCAGACCCAGTGGTGACACGTGGCAAGACGCTCCTCTGGGCGCGTCTTGCTTGGGCCTCTCTCCTGGATGCCCTCTGTCAGACCCAGTGTTGACATGTGGCAAGACTCTCCTCGGGGCGTGTCTTGCTTGGGCTTCTCTCATGGAGCTGCTCAATCAGACCCAGTGGTGACACGTGGCAAGACGCTCCTCTGGGCGCGTCTTGCTTGGGCCTCTCTCCTGGAGGCGCTCAGACAGACCGAGTAGTGACATGTGGCAAGACGCACCTCGGGCCGCGTCTTGCTGGGGCTTCTCTCATGGAGGCACTCAGTCAGACCCATTGTTGACATGTGCCAAGACGCTCCTCGGGGCGCGTGTTGCTTGGACCTCTCTCCTGGAGGCGCTCAGTCAGACCGAGTAGTGACATGTGGCAAGACGCTCCTCGGGGCGCGTCTTGCTTGGACCTCTCTCCTGGAGGCGCTCAATTAGACCCAGTGTTGACATGTGGCAAGACGCTCCTCGGGGCGCGTCTTGCTTGGGCTTCTCTCCTCGAGGCCCTCAGTCAGACCCATTGTTGACATGTGGCAAGACGCTCCTCGGGGCGCGTCTTGCTGGAGCCTCTCTCCTGGAGGCGCTCAGTCAGACCCAGTGTTGACATGTGTCAAGACGCTCCTCGGGCGTTTCTTGCTTGTGCCTCTCTCCTGGAGGCGCTCAGTCAGACCCAGAGGTGACATGTGGCAAGATGCTCCTCGGGCCTCTCTCCTGGAGGCGCTCAGTCATACCCAGTGTTGACATGTGGCAAGACGCTCCTCGGGGCACGTCTTGCTTGGGCCTCTCTCCTGGAGGCGCTCAATCAGACCGAGTGCTGACATGTGGCAAGACGCTCCTCGGGGAGCGTATTGCTTGGGCCTCTCTCCTGGATGCCCTCTGTCAGACCCAGTGTTGACATGTGGCAAGACTCTCCTCGGGGCGTGTCTTGCTTGGGCTTCTCTCATGGAGGTGCTCAATCAGACCCAGTGGTGACATGTGGCAAGACGCTCCTCTGGGCGCGTCTTGCTTGGGCCTCTCTCCTGGAGGCGCTCAGACAGACCGAGTAGTGACAAGTGGCAAGACGCACCTCGGGCCGCGTCTTGCTGGGGCTTCTCTCATGGAGGCACTCAGTCAGACCCAGTGTTGACATGTGGCAAGACGCTCCTCGGGGCGCGTGTTGCTTGGACCTCTCTACTGGAGGCGCTCAGTCAGACCGAGTAGTGACATGTGGCAAGACGCTCCTCGGGGCGCGTCTTGCTTGGACCTCTCTCCTGGAGGCGCTCAATTAGACCCAGTGTTGACATGTGGCAAGACGCTCCTCGGGGCGCGTCTTGCTTGGGCTTCTCTCCTCGAGGCCCTCAGTCAGACCCATTGTTGACATGTGGCAAGACGCTCCTCGGGGCGCGTCTTGCTGGAGCCTCTCTCCTGGAGGCGCTCAGTCAGACCCAGTGTTGACATGTGTCAAGACGCTCCTCGGGCGTTTCTTGCTTGTGCCTCTCTCCTGGAGGCGCTCAGTCAGACCCAGAGGTGACATGTGGCAAGATGCTCCTCGGGCCTCTCTCCTGGAGGCGCTCAGTCATACCCAGTGTTGACATGTGGCAAGACGCTCCTCGGGGCACGTCTTGCTTGGGCCTCTCTCCTGGAGGCGCTCAATCAGACCGAGTGCTGACATGTGGCAAGACGCTCCTCGGGGAGCGTATTGCTTGGGCCTCTCTCCTGGATGCCCTCTGTCAGACCCAGTGTTGACATGTGGCAAGACTCTCCTCGGGGCGTGTCTTGCTTGGGCTTCTCTCATGGAGGTGCTCAATCAGACCCAGTGGTGACATGTGGCAAGACGCTCCTCTGGGCGCGTCTTGCTTGGGCCTCTCTCCTGGAGGCGCTCAGACAGACCGAGTAGTGACAAGTGGCAAGACGCACCTCGGGCCGCGTGTTGCTTGGACCTCTCTACTGGAGGCGCTCAGTCAGACCGAGTAGTGACATGTGGCAAGACGCTCCTCGGGGCGCGTCTTGCTTGGACCTCTCTCCTGGAGGCGCTCAATTAGACCCAGTGTTGACATGTGGCAAGACGCTCCTCGGGGCGCGTCTTGCTTGGGCTTCTCTCCTCGAGGCCCTCAGTCAGACCCATTGTTGACATGTGGCAAGACGCTCCTCGGGGCGCTTCTTGCTTGGGCCTCTCTCCTGGAGGCGCTCAGTCAGACCGAGTGCTGACATGTGGCAAGACGCTCCTCGGGGCGCGTCTTGCTGGGGCCTCTCTCCTGGAGGCGCTCAGTCAGACCCAGTGTTGACATGTGTCAAGACGCTCCTCGGGCGTTTCTTGCTTGCGCCTCTCTCCTGGAGGCGCTCAGTCAGACCCAGAGGTGACATGTGGCAAGACACTCCTCGGGCCTCTCTCCTGGAGGCGCTCAGTCATACCCAGTGTTGACATGTGGCAAGACGCTCCTCCGGGCGTGTCTTGCTTGGGCCTCTCTCCTGGAGGCGCTCAGTCAGACCCAGTGTTCAAATGTGGCAAGACGCTCCTCGGGGCGCGTCTTGCTTGGGCCTCTCTCCTGGAGGCGCTCAGTCAGACCCAGTGTTGACATGTGGCAAGACGCTCCTCGGGGCACGTCTTGCTTGGGCCTCTCTCCTGGAGGCGCTCAGTCAGACCGAGTGCTGACATGTGGCAAGACGCTCCTCGGGGCGCTTCTTGCTTGGGCCTCTCTCCTGGAGGCGCTCAGTCAGACCCAGTGTTGACATGTGGCAAGACTCTCCTCGGGGCGCGTCTTGCTTGGGCTTCTCTCATGGAGGCCCTCAGTCAGACCCAGTGTTGACATGTGTCAAGACGCTCCTCGGGGCGTGTCTTGCTTGGGCCTCTCTCCTGGAGGCGCTCAGTCAGACCCAGTGTTGACATGTGGCAAGACACTCCTCGGGGCGCTTCTTGCTTGGGCTTCTCTCCTGGAGGCCCTCAGTCAGACCCATTGTTGACATGTGGCAAGACGCTCCTCGGGGCATGTCTTGCTTGGGCCTCTCTCCTGGAGGCGCTCAGTCAGACCGAGTAGTGACATGTGACAAGACGCTCCTCGGGGCGCGTCTTGCTTGGGCCTCTCTCCTGGAGGCGCTCAGTCAGACCCAGTGTTGACATGTGGCAAGACGCTCCTCGGGGCGCGTCTTGCTTGGGCCTCTCTCCTGGAGGATCTCAGTCAGACCCAGTGTTGACATGTGGCAAGATGCTCCTCGGGGCGAGTCTTGCTGGGGCTTCTCTCATGGAGGCACTCAGTCAGACCCAGTGTTGACATGTGGCAAGACGCTCCTCGGGGCACGTCTTGCTTGGGCTTCTCTCATGGAGGCCCTCAGTCAGACCCATTGTTGACATGTGTCAAGACGCTCCTCGGGGCTTGTCTTGCTTGGGCCTCTCTCCCGGAGGCGCTCAGTCAGACCCAGTGTTGACATGTGGCAAGACGCTCCTCGGGGCGCTTCTTGCTTGGGCTTCTCTCCTGGAGGCCCTCAGTCAGACCCATTGTTGACATGTGGCAAGACGCTCCTCGGGGCACGTCTTGCTTGGGCCTCTCTCCTGGAGGCGCTCAGTCAGACCGAGTAGTGACATGTGACAAGACGCTCCTCGGGGCGCGTCTTGCTTGGGCCTCTCTCCTGGAGGCGCTCAGTCAGACCCAGTGTTGACATGTGGCAAGACGCTCCTCGGGGCGCGTCTTGCTTGGGCCTCTCTCCTGGAGGTTCTCAGTCAGACCCAGTGTTGACATGTGGCAAGATGCTCCTCGGGGCGCATCTTGCTGGGGCTTCTCTCATGGAGGCACTCAGTCAGACCCAGTGTTGACATGTGGCAAGACGCTCCTCGGGGCACGTCTTGCTTGGGCCTCTCTCCTGGAGGCGCTCAGTCAGACCCAGAGGAGACATGTGTCAAGATGCTCCTCGGGGCGCGTCTTGCTTGGGCCTCTCTCCTGGAGGCGCTCAGTCAGACCCAGTGTTCACATGTGGCAAGACGCTCCTCGGGGCGCGTCTTGCTTGGGCCTCTCTCCTGGAGGCCCTCAGTCAGACCCATTGTTGACATGTGGCAAGACGCTCCTCGGGGCGCGTCTTGCTTGGGCCTCTCTCCAGAAGGCCCTCAATCAGACCCAGTGTTGACATGTGGCAAAACGCTCCTCCAGGCGCGTCTTGCTTGGGCTTCTCTCATGGAGGCACTCAGTCAGACCCAGTGTTGACATGTGGCAAGACGCGCCTCAGGGCGCGTATTGCTTGGGCCTCTCCCCTGAATACCCTCTGTCAGACCGAGTGTTGACATGTGGCAAGACTCTCCTCGGGGCGCGTCTTGCTTGGGCTTCTCTCATGGAGGCCCTCAGTCCGACCCAGTGTTGACATGTGTCAAGACGCTCCTCGGGGCGTGTCTTGCTTGGGCCTCTCTCCTGGAGGCGCTCAGTCAGACCCAGTGTTGACATGTGGCAAGACGCTCCTCTGGGCGCGTCTTGCTTGGGCTTCTCTCCTGGAGGCCCTCAGTCAGACCCATTGTTGACATGTGGCAAGACGCTCCTCGGGGCACGTCTTGCTTGGTCCTCTCTCCTGGAGGCGCTCAGTCAGACCGAGTAGTGACATGTGGCAAGACGCTCCTCGGGGCGCGTCTTGCTTGGACCTCTCTCCTGGAGGCGCTCAGTTAGACCGAGTAGTGACATGTGGCAAGACGTTCCTCGGGGCGCGTCTTGCTGGGGCCTCTCTCCTGGAGGTGCTCAATCAGACCCAGTGGTGACACGTGGCAAGACGCTCCTCTGGGCGCGTCTTGCTTGGGCCTCTCTCCTGGAGGCGCTCAGTCAGACACAGTGTTGACATGTGGCAAGACACTCCTCGGGGCGCGTCTTGCTTGGGCTTCTCTCATGGAGGCCCTCAGTAAGACCCATTGTTGACATGTGGAAAGAAGCTCCTAGGGGCACGTCTTGCTTTGGCTTCTCTCCTGGAGGCCCTCAGTCAGACCCATTGTTGACATGTGGCAAGACGCTCCTCGGGGCGCGTATTGCTTGGGCCTCTCTCTTGGATGGCCTCTGTCAGACCCAGTGTTGACATGTGGCAAGACTCTCCTCGGGGCATGTCTTGCTTGGGCTTCTCTAATGGAGCTGCTCAATCAGACCCAGTGGTGACACGTGGCAAGACGCTCCTCTGGGCGCGTCTTGCTTGGGCCTCTCTCCTGGAGGCGCTCAGACAGACCGAGTAGTGACATGTGGCAAGACGCACCTCGGGCCGCGTCTTGCTGGGGCTTCTCTCATGGAGGCACTCAGTCAGACCCATTGTTGACATGTGCCAAGACGCTCCTCGGGGCGCGTGTTGCTTGGACCTCTCTCCTGGAGGCGCTCAGTCAGACCGAGTAGTGACATGTGGCAAGACGCTCCTCGGGGCGCGTCTTGCTTGGACCTCTCTCCTGGAGGCGCTCAATTAGACCCAGTGTTGACATGTGGCAAGACGCTCCTCGGGGCGCGTCTTGCTTGGGCTTCTCTCCTCGAGGCCCTCAGTCAGACCCATTGTTGACATGTGGCAAGACGCTCCTCGGGGCGCTTCTTGCTTGGGCCTCTCTCCTGGAGCCGCTCAGTCAGACAGAGTGCTGACATGTGGCAAGACGCTCCTCGGGGCGCGTCTTGCTGGGGCCTCTCTCCTGGAGGCGCTCAGTCAGACCCAGTGTTGACATGTGTCAAGACGCTCCTCGGGCGTTTCTTGCTTGTGCCTCTCTCCTGGAGGCGCTCAGTCAGACCCAGAGGTGACATGTGGCAAGACGCTCCTCGGGCCTCTCTCCTTGAGGCGCTCAGTCATACCCAGTGTTGACATGTGGCAAGACGCTCCTCGGGGCACGTCTTGCTTGGGCCTCTCTCCTGGAGGCGCTCAATCAGACCGAGTGCTGACATGTGGCAAGACGCTCCTCGGGGCGCGTATTGCTTGGGCCTCTCTCCTGGATGCCCTCTGTCAGACCCAGTGTTGACATGTGGCAAGACTCTCCTCGGGGCGTGTCTTGCTTGGGCTTCTCTCATGGAGGTGCTCAATCAGACCCAGTGGTGACATGTGGCAAGACGCTCCTCTGGGCGCGTCTTGCTTGGGCCTCTCTCCTGGAGGCGCTCAGACAGACCGAGTAGTGACAAGTGGCAAGACGCACCTCGGGCCGCGTCTTGCTGGGGCTTCTCTCATGGAGGCACTCAGTCAGACCCAGTGTTGACATGTGGCAAGACGCTCCTCGGGTCGCGTGTTGCTTGGACCTCTCTCCTGGAGGCGCTCAGTCAGACCGAGTAGTGACATGTGGCAAGACGCTCCTCGGGGCGCGTCTTGCTTGGACCTCTCTCCTGGAGGCGCTCAATTAGACCCAGTGTTGACATGTGGCAAGACGCTCCTCGGGGCGCGTCTTGCTTGGGCTTCTCTCCTCGAGGCCCTCAGTCAGACCCATTGTTGACACGTGGCAAGACGCTCCTCGGGGCGCTTCTTGCTTGGGCCTCTCTCCTGGAGGCGCTCAGTCAGACCGAGTGCTGACATGTGGCAAGACGCTCCTCGGGGCGCGTCTTGCTGGGGCCTCTCTCCTGGAGGCGCTCAGTCAGACCCAGTGTTGACATGTGTCAAGACGCTCCTCGGGCGTTTCTTGCTTGCGCCTCTCTCCTGGAGGCACTCAGTCAGACCCAGAGGTGACATGTGGCAAGACACTCCTCGGGCCTCTCTCCTGGAGGCGCTCAGTCATACCCAGTGTTGACATGTGGCAAGACGCTCCTCCGGGCGCGTCTTGCTTGGGCCTCTCTCCTGGAGGCGCTCAGTCAGACCCAGTGTTCAAATGTGGCAAGACGCTCCTCGGGGCGCGTCTTGCTTGGGCCTCTCTCCTGGAGGCGCTCAGTCAGACCCAGTGTTGACATGTGGCAAGACGCTCCTCGGGGCACGTCTTGCTTGGGCCTCTCTCCTGGAGGCGCTCAGTCAGACCGAGTGCTGACATGTGGCAAGAAGCTCCTCGGGGCGCTTCTTGCTTGGGCCTCTCTCCTGGAGGCGCTCAGTCAGACCCAGTGTTGACATGTGGCAAGACTCTCCTCGGGGAGCGTCTTGCTTGGGCTTCTCTCATGGAGGCCCTCAGTCAGACCCAGTGTTGACATGTGTCAAGACGCTCCTCGGGGCGTGTCTTGCTTGGGCCTCTCTCCTGGAGGCGCTCAGTCAGACCCAGTGTTGACATGTGGCAAGACACTCCTCGGGGCGCTTCTTGCTTGGGCTTCTCTCCTGGAGGCCCTCAGTCAGACCCATTGTTGACATGTGGCAAGACGCTCCTCGGGGCACGTCTTGCTTGGGCCTCTCTCCTGGAGGCGCTCAGTCAGACCGAGTAGTGACATGTGACAAGACGCTCCTCGGGGCGCGTCTTGCTTGGGCCTCTCTCCTGGAGGCGCTCAGTCAGACCCAGTGTTGACATGTGGCAAGACGCTCCTCGGGGCGCGTCTTGCTTGGGCCTCTCTCCTGGAGGATCTCAGTCAGACCCAGTGTTGACATGTGGCAAGATGCTCCTCGGGGCGAGTCTTGCTGGGGCTTCTCTCATGGAGGCACTCAATCAGACCCAGTGTTGACATGTGGCAAGACGCTCCTCGGGGCACGTCTTGCTTGGGCTTCTCTCATGGAGGCCCTCAGTCAGACCCATTGTTGACATGTGTCAAGACGCTCCTCGGGGCTTGTCTTGCTTTGGCCTCTCTCCCGGAGGCGCTCAGTCAGACCCAGTGTTGACATGTGGCAAGACGCTCCTCGGGGCGCTTCTTGCTTGGGCTTCTCTCCTGGAGGCCCTCAGTCAGACCCATTGTTGACATGTGGCAAGACGCTCCTCGGGGCACGTCTTGCTTGGGCCTCTCTCCTGGAGGCGCTCAGTCAGACCGAGTAGTGACATGTGACAAGACGCTCCTCGGGGCGCGTCTTGCTTGGGCCTCTCTCCTGGAGGCGCTCAGTCAGACCCAGTGTTGACATGTGGCAAGACGCTCCTCGGGGCGCGTCTTGCTTGGGCCTCTCTCCTGGAGGTTCTCAGTCAGACCCAGTGTTGACATGTGGCAAGATGCTCCTCGGGGCGCATCTTGCTGGGGCTTCTCTCATGGAGGCACTCAGTCAGACCCAGTGTTGACATGTGGCAAGACGCTCCTCGGGGCACGTCTTGCTTGGGCCTCTCTCCTGGAGGCGCTCAGTCAGACCCAGAGGAGACATGTGTCAAGATGCTCCTCGGGGCGCATCTTGCTTGGGCCTCTCTCCTGGAGGCGCTCAGTCAGACCCAGTGTTCACATGTGGCAAGACGCTCCTCGGGGCGCGTCTTGCTTGGGCCTCTCTCCTGGAGGCCCTCAGTCAGACCCATTGTTGACATGTGGCAAGACGCTCCTCGGGGCGCGTCTTGCTTGGGCCTCTCTCCAGAAGGCCCTCAATCAGACCCAGTGTTGACATGTGGCAAAACGCTCCTCCAGGCGCGTCTTGCTTGGGCCTCTCTCCTAGAGGCGCTCAGTCAGACCCAGTGTTGACATGTGGCAAGACGCTCCTTGGGGCGCGTCTTGCTGGGGCTTCTCTCCTGGAGGCGCTCAGTCAGACCCAGTGTTCACATGTGGCAAGACGCTCCTCGGGGCGCGTCTTGCTTGGGCCTCTCTCCTGGAGGCCCTCAGTCAGACCCATTGTTGACATGTGGCAAGACGCTCCTCGGGGCGCGTCTTGCTTGGGCCTCTCTCCAGAAGGCCCTCAATCAGACCCAGTGTTGACATGTGGCAAAACGCTCCTCCAGGCGCGTCTTGCTTGGGCCTCTCTCCTAGAGGCGCTCAGTCAGACCCAGTGTTGACATGTGGCAAGACGCTCCTTGGGGCGCGTCTTGCTGGGGCTTCTCTCATGGAGGCACTCAGTCAGACCCAGTGTTGACATGTGGCAAGACGCGCCTCAGGGCGCGTCTTGCTTGGGCCTCTCTCCTGGAGGCCCTCTGTCAGACCCAGTGTTGACATGTGGTAAGGACACGATCACGCCGACCCTATTGTTGGAGAACCTGCTGAGTTCGTCGAACAAGTAGACGCCGGATTGGGCGCGGGCACGCGGTTGTTTTAGAGGCGTTTTCGCGCAGCCTCTACCCTGCACGACCGCTCGTGGCCGCACTAGCTATATTTATCTTTATTTGTTTCACACACACACACACACACACACACACACACACACACACACACACACACACACACACACACACACACACACACACACACACACACACACACACACACACACACACACACACACACACACACAGGCCCTTGCGTGCAAACCCCGGTCAGGCCTGCAATGTACACATCAGAGACATGATGTTCTTTCACAGAACTGAGGTTGTTCATTACTAAATGACTTTTACAGGAATATTGTTATTATACTATTCAACAGGTTGATCATAATAATGTGTATTAAACCCACAACCTAGCACTGAGGAGAGAGGGACTTTATTTAAATTAGTACTTAATGGAAACGATACATAATGATACATAAGAGCCATGTCATACATTCAGCCTAGGAATAGTAGCATTGTGCACTATTAAAAATATACACATCAATTGCACGAATCCCATTGTTGCAAAGTAAAACTCTAATAAAACTCTAGTCTGACATCAACAGAGAAGACTTAGTGTATGTACTACAAATACAGCATTAGGATTTCGAGTGGACCGTGCACCTTGTGAACCATCAGAGGCTTATGACGCAATATATCTTCCAGTTGCTATTAGACAAGTTATCACAATTACGTTGATTAATAAATCCAGTGTTGTAGCGACTGCAGCCAGCGCCGTCGCGCAACTCGTGTCGGTGTTATCTCTCGATACTTTCATTCGTATCCAAGCGTATGCAGAATCTACGGATCTGGTGAAGTTGCTTGTCACTAGCTTGCGCACATTTGATATGGCACTTTGCGCGTGACTCACACAACCTGCAGTGGCGACCGTCGCGTCAGTGCAAAGTTTTTCCGATATATCGCTCGCAACATCGTTTGTCATTTGCTGTACACTGTGCACACTGGCCGCGAGGTCGCGGAGAGGGTCTTCGTTACGAGTTGTGTAATATCCGCTGACTTGCCGATTTAATTCTGGTGGCGCTGACCCAAACGAGAACGCTTTTAAGGCGCATGTCGTGGTAACTCTAGTAGCACCGTGGTTGACGAGGACGATCATCTTTAGCAATAGTTCATCTCGAAGCGCAACGATGGTGAGGGCAACGGGTTGGCTGGTTCCGCCTTCAGGCCACTCGGTTGCCGCTAGATTGACCAATGCCACACACGCAGATGAACCCTGTACACACTCAATGACCCATGTGCGATCGTTGATTTCTGCTAGTACGTTTGCTAGTTCTATGTGCTTCCACGGATCGGGCGTGGGCACGCGCTTGTTTTAGAGGCGTTTTCGCGCAGCCTCTACCCTGCACGACCGCTCGTGGCCGCACTAGCTATATTTATCTTTATTTGTTTCACACACACACACACACACACACACACACACACACACACACACACACACACACACACACACACACACACACACACACACACACACACACACACACACACACACACACACACACACACACAGGCCCTTGCGTGCAAACCCCGGTCAGGCCTGCAGTGTACACATCAGAGACATGATGTTCTTTCACAGAACTGAGGTTGTTCATTACTAAATGACTTTTACAGGAATATTGTTATTATACTATTCAACAGGTTGATAATAATAATGTGTATTAAACCCACAACCTAGCACTGAGGACAGAGGGACTTTATTTAAATTAGTACTTAATGGAAACGATACATAATGATACATAAGAGCCATGTCATACATTCAGCCTAGGAATAGTAGCATTGTGCACTATTAAAAATATACACATCAATTGCTCGAATCCCATTGTTGCAAAGTAAAACTCTAATAAAACTCTAGTCTGACATCAACAGAGAAGACTTAGTGTATGTACTACAAATACAGCATTAGGATTTCGAGTGGACCGTGCACTTTGTGAACCATCAGAGGCTTATGACGGGGTTTGCACGCAAGGGCCTGTGTGTGTGTGTGTGCATGTGTGTGTGTGTGTGTGTGTGTGTGTGTGTGTGTGTGTGTGTGTGTGTGTGTGTGTGTGTGTGTGTGTGTGTGTGAAACTAATAAAGATAAATATAGCTAGTGCGGCCACGAGCGGTCGTGCAGGGTAGAGGCTGCGCGAAAACGCCTCTAAAACAAGCGCGTGCCCACGCCCGATCCGTGGAAGCACGTAGAACTAGCAAACGTACTAGCAGAAATCAACGATCGCACACGGGTCATTGAAGGTGTACAGGGTTCGTCTGAGTGTTTGGCATTGGGCAATCTAGCGGCAACCGAGTGGCCTGAAGGCGGAACCGGCCAACCCGTCGCCTTCACCATCGTTGTGCTTCGAGATGAACTATTGCTAAAGATGATCGTCCTCGTCAACCACGGCGCTACCAGAGTTACCACGACATGCGCCTTAAAAGCGTTCTCGTTTGGGTCAACGCCACCAGAATTGAATCGGCAAGTCAGCGGATATTACACAACTCGTAACGAAGACCCTCTCCGCGACCTCGCGGCCAGTGTGCGCAGTGTACAGCAAATGACAAACGATGTTGGGAGCGATATATCGGAAAAACTTTGCACTGACGCGACGGTCGCCACTGCAGGTTGTGTGAGTCTCGCGCAAAGTGCCATATCAAAAGTGCCCAAGCTAGTGACAAGCAACTTCACCAGATCCGTAGATTCTGCATACGCTTGGATACGAATGAAAGTATCGAGAGATAACACCGACACGAGTTGCGCGACGGCGCTGGCTGCAGTCGCTACAACACTGGATTTATTAATCAACGTAATTGTGATCGTAATGGCGTATCGAGTGTGCACCAGAAACTACAACCAGTACTACAGAAAACTGGCATGAGGGTCGCGGTCTAACGTTATGTAGGTGTCTCGCATCAACCGTCGACGGCCGTTTGCCAGCGGCTGAAAATGGCACAGTTGACGAAATGGAAACGCCGACCGTCGATAGTGCACTCTCGCAAGTTCCAACCGCACCATCTCAGGAGACAGACCACCGAGTCATATTAGCGGAGGGTACATAGAAAATGCGCCAACCGCCGCAACCGCCCATATACATACTATACGAGTTCAACATAGAGTGGAGTAAGAAGTTACTACCGATTGTATTTCCAACGTGCAAGCAGCTGGTGTGTGACGCTTTACTTGAGTATCACAGAGGTTGCGATGTCCTGTGTTCCACGAGCGCATGGAAACAAGTGAACGAACTTCTACGGACCGTACTGTTGGGGTGTGAGCGAGCTGTAAAATCAATACACGCTAGACACGCGGACTTTGCCGCGTTACTGGACACGCATATCGCCACAACAAAACCGGGTCAAGTGTTCGGGGCGTCACCACGCTCGACTATACACGTCTTGGCCTACCACGAGTACATGAGCCCACAAGATCCTAAGCGAGGTCGAAGCCGTTGTGTCTACCCAACGCAAATTCAGCACAGCCGTGCGGGCTAAGACAAGTCCCTCTAGACTGCTGGAAACTTTGGAAACGTGGAAGGCTGGCGTGTACGCGCTTTCTACACATCTCAACGGTATGATCGCGATACTCTCGGCCGCACAACAACTAATGGTCATGTGTTCGGAAGGTCTGATCAGGTCTGACATGACCGGTTGTCAATCGACGTCGAGCGTGCACTCACACACGGATATCCTGGCGTACAGTAAAGCGACAGCGACCTCTACGCTCACGTTGATCGCCGATGTTTCGAAGGGCAATCGAGTGTGTTGGCTGACGAAAGCTATGGTGACCGACGGTCGCATCGACTACAATGTGCCTCATTGCGACTGGAGAGGCGTATGTGATCCTTTGCAAATCGACAACACCACCGCGGTCGAGTGCGAAGTCACGGTCGGCGGCGTGTTGTCCTTACTGTGCCCCATACAATGTGACGGTCCGTGTCACGGACCGGTGTGTTACGACCCGACTAACGAAACGTACCAGGTGATAACATTGCATCTGCCCATTACAGCGGAGCGAGCGTTTCGCCACACTCCCAAACCAAGGTTAATAGTTGTAGCGCACACCCTTTCGGACCTCGGTGCACGCGAAACACTGGCGTACACTCACAACATCACGCTCGAGACAGCTCAAGCATTACACGAAACAAAGGACATGTTCAAATCCATAGAGAATATACGGTCTTTACCGTATGCATATATAAAGAAGGTCGATGACAATTACAGACCCGGCGGCGTGGGCACCACAGTAGAACAACAAGGTGCTCTCAAGCGCACACAGATACTGGCCGCATAATCCCTCGCGATGTCTATCCTGACATGCCCGTTTCTGATTTCTATGTATATTAAATTATGACAAGAGCTACTTTAGGTTGTTACGATTACACTCTGACCACGTGCCTTAGTTTCTGCTACTGACCTATTAATACATTTGACCACTTGCTCTCACTGCCATTAAAGCGGCTGTACCCACACGTACAACACCCAAGAAAAAAAATGATCTCGCTGTCTGTACTGGGTGTACTCTCAGTAGTCGCAGTTGCTCAGGCCATGGTGGTACGCTCACATAACGCCTCTGAGATACGTCCCATCACACCACCTCCTAGACTACTCGCGAAGGAGTATTCAACACCCCCTTTGTACGAAGACAACCATTATAACGAGCACAGCACAACGCTTGCCGCACGCAAAGACAACATGCAGGAGACAACGCTACCACCTGTCGTGAGAACAACGGATTCGAGTGACAACGATCGCGACTATGACGAGCACATTATAACAACCTCTGTGCACGAAGACCAGGTGCAGGAGACAACGCTACCACCTGTCGTGAGAAACAAGAGTTTGGTTAACAATGATCATCGTCGTGTCCCATTGTAAACGGGCGCGCCATCGCACACATCGTACATCTGTGTTAACCCACCTGTATGCGACAGACTTTGTGTGTTGCATGACATCGAGATGTATTGACGTCTGTGTCAATACAGGACTCTCTATAAGCCGGGAGCTGGACGCTAACGACCCGTGCATGCGCCACACAAAAGGTATCGTACATGTGTTAACCCACCTGTATGCGACAGACTTTGTATGTTGCATGACATCGAGATGTATTGACGTCTGTGTCAATACAGGACTCTCTATAAGCCGGGAGCTGGACGCTAACGACCCGTGCATGCGCCACACAAAAGGTATCGTACATGTGTTAACCCACCTGTATACGACAGACTTTGTGTGTTGCATGACATCGAGATGTATTGACGTCTGTGTCAATACAGGACTCTATAAGCTGGGAGCTGGACGCTAACGACCCGTGCATGCGCCACACAAAAGGTAACTCGACTAACTACAAAACGCATATTGTGATGTAGAAAGTTGGCTCGACTGTTTGAATCAGCTGCAGCTGCGGTTTACTCACGAAGTGAATCGCACGCTTGTTAGAAGTACATTCGGAGCACTTAAAAAATACATCGCTCTCATCGAGTTCCGTCTCAGCGTTCACCGGCTGATGGGCAAGAGCGTGACATGGGATCGCCAGGAACTTACTTAAGGACTATCATCTCATTTGGCATTTTCTCACGGACCCAAGAAACCAGTTCCGAAAAATGGTCGAGAATTATAACTTGTCTAATAGTAACTGGAAGATATGTTGCGTCATAAGCCTCTGATGGTTCACAAGGTGCACGGTCCACTCGAAATCCTAATGCTGTATTTGTAGTACATACACTAAGTCTTCTCTGTTGATGTCAGACTAGAGTTTTATTAGTTTTACTTTGCAACAATGGGATTCGAGCAATTGATGTGTATATTTTTAATAGTGCACAATGCTACTATTCCTAGGCTGAATGTATGACATGGCTCTTATGTATCATTATGTATCGTTTCCATTAAGTACTAATTTAAATAAAGTCCCTCTGTCCTCAGTGCTAGGTTGTGGGTTTAATACACATTATTATGATCAACCTGTTGAATAGTATAATAACAATATTCCTGTAAAAGTCATTTAGTAATGAACAACCTCAGTTCTGTGAAAGAACATCATGTCTCTGATGTGTACACTGCATGCCTGACCGGGGTTTGCACGCAAGGGCCTGTGTGTGTGTGTGTGTGTGTGTGTGTGTGTGTGTGTGTGTGTGTGTGTGTGTGTGTGTGTGTGTGAAACAAATAAAGATAAATATAGCTAGTGCGGCCACGAGCGGTCGTGCAGGGTAGAGGCTGCGCAAAAACGCCTCTAAAACAAGAGCGTGCCCACGCCCGATCCGTGGAAGCCCGTAGAACTAGCAAACGTACTGTGGGCTTTTTCTGTTATTCTTAAAGAAAAGAGTCGGAGAGAGTTTTCCCAGTCGAAACAGCGTGGTCTTTTATTTGTCTCCTCACATCTCAGGACAGCCGAAAGACCCAGACAATCACGAGTCCTTCCTTCTTATAGCTCACAGCCTTTTTAACATTCAGCAGTAAACAGGCGAGAACCAGACCATATTTGGTAGCACATCTCTTCTGTGGAAACTGTGGGTAGAGACTTCTGTCTGGGACACAGCAACACTTTTGGAATCACATCAAGTATTTTGCAAGTCAGATAAGCTTTAAGCAATTTTACTGGAAACAAGCAGAGACCAAAACAGGAAATTCCTTTGGAGTTGATGTTGGAACAGCACACGAACTCTAGCCAGAAAACACTTTCAACCTAAGAACTCAGCTTTAACTCAATACATTTTGTAGATGACCTCTTGACTTTTTTGGCGCCAACAGTCCTCCCCTTGGTGGACTTGTCCACCACACATTACTATCGTAAACAAATTAGCAAGGTAGGGTATACCAATAAATGAATGCTTAACTAAGTAACAGAACAAATGAGCAACAAATAATGATAATGTAACAATATGACCGAGGATAGAGACAAAAAGGCATAACATATGACCTTGAATCAAAAAAATGCATAAAGGAGAACCCATGCCAAAACACGAGATGATTTTCCAGACTAACACAGCAACGTTAACACGTATATGTAATGAACAATGATTAAGACACTGAAAAACAACCGATGGGTTCACAGCTGAGACAATGAAAAACTATGAAACAATACATGAAACATGACCTTAGCATTAACTGAACCCATTACTTCGCGAATGTATTGCATGCGCGCTCCGTATGGAGGCAAAAAACCCTGCCCGCTGTACTTTAACAAGGAAAATTCCTCCATGTCCTCCCCGACCCCAGGGACGAACACCACGGCACAGAGCGTGCATGCGAGGACATTGGTGACACATGTCCTCGTCAGTGATCAAAAGAAAAAGCACACACAAATCAACAAAAGCACATGAAGATAAACAGGTGACAAATATGATGAATAATGAACAATTAGCTTTAGCGAAGACGTAATGAAACAGTAATAAGTCCGGTTGAAAACTTCTTTCAAAAGAATAAAACGGAAAATACAAGTTCAGCATCCATGTCGGCGTTGGAGGCCTTCTGCTGCAGGAGGGCTTTATGTGGACAAGTGTCCTTTATTTGTCAGGAAGGCAAAGGCATAAGTCCTTGGCTCAGTCCTCCCTTTGTCCATCTTCGTGCAGCGTGGTGGTGCCGACTCCATCCTCCCCACAGCGAGCAAAACACAACATGTCAACAAGAAAACTTGAATTAGCACGCCAATTGCCTATAAACCTATTACCACAAAGACTTCCTAAATATTAGACCCATAGACAAAGCATCCATCCCCACATTCACACCCCCTTTCTATACTACTCACTATCCTAAATTAAAGAGCTAGTTTGCCAGCACGGCATGCAATGATTCACTCAAACATTTACGGGCTAATGGTAACAGCAAAACTCACCTGATTGTCTTGATAACTAGGAGTAATATAAATGGCCGCTCAGTAAAACGACCAGAAATAAGTCCTTAGAACCAAATTTAAAAGTCATCCAGCCAAGTCGACCTAAACTCAATCAGAACCACCTATTCTGATCCTCAACCTTCGAAGCCACATTCAAAACCCTTCATGCAACATCCACACACCCTCAAAAATGAACACATGCTAACTCATCACTATAAGAAAACACTAGTCAAATCGTGACATCCAGCACCCTCCAGAAGATCTGTCGCACCTGAAATGGAGTACTAACAGTCATGGTTATGTTATCACACTAAGTTAAAGAACTTAGACTCAAACGGGAACAAAAATGATGTGAAACCTAAGAATATATGGTAAACTCATATGTTGGGTCACCTATCATCAGTAGTTCTGAATCCCCAGCATACGAGGAATTAATCCGCAGCATTATGACCTATAACAATGTCATTAATGTGCTCTAAGCACTTATCCAGAAACATGTTAGTTCTGGGCCCATTATTGGTAGTTTACCAGGAATACACACATGCTATATTCTGTCAGGATTTGTCTCTTCATTACCTCAGATCTGCCTGGCCCCTCCGGCCCATGCAAAAGCTTTACGTACACCTTAAACCTATAACCTCCCCTCGGACAAATAAAACAATCAAAGTTGTAAAACTGGAACAAAAGTAATTAGACATCAGCTAAGTGACGCCGTCATTGTATGGTTAGTGAGACCAGTCAAGTCCATGCATCTACAGATGTGACTATAATGACGTGAATGCAGGTATGGAAACCAGTCTAGGGTGTAGAGTAGTTGCATTTTACTCATCTTTCATTGTAAACAATTCCTCTATTGGTGTTGCGGTCGTCGGATAGCCTATAAAACGATGATACATTGTGGTGATGTCTTTGTCCTCTTGTTATGCTTGTCCATTGGTTATCCTCTTCACCTCCTCCAGCAGAAACCCCATTGTAATTAATCAGGGATGGTTCCTAGCAGCATTCAAGACAAGAACCGTCATAAAACTCAGCAAAACTTCTTCTTAAGTTAGTTAAACTAGTCCCAGTAAGGTGAGAAGCGACACTATCCTTTAGCCTTCATCTCAGGTATCGACGTGAGTCCATGAGAGTCCAATCTTCATCTTTTTCCATCCTCTCCCTTGGTCACCGTGCAACACCAGGAAGACTCGCACTCCGGCCGGACCAGACGTCCCCCGAGCCGATCACCTAGGGATTAATGGTTATGCACAAAAATGTCCTAACTCTTACTGACCCTAGCCTCTGATACCTTCAACATCAGACACACACAGTTACAAATAGCAAGCACAATTAAAGGTACAGTGACATCATGACATGGACACACACGGACACACAAACACATACACATGCACATACACACACAGAGAGAGATAGAGAGAGAGCAAGAATGTGTGTGTGGAAGAAAAAAATAAGTGGGATCCACTTTGCCACCAGCATCTCCACCTGTGTCACAGAGAAAAATTGCAAAGAAATTAAAACATAAAGCAAACAACAATAATTCAATGAGTATAAATGATTCAACTAAAATATACAACCATGCATGGTTATTTATTTATTTTTATTTATTTATTTTTTTTATTAAACAGTTCCAGTAACACTGACGATGCCTTGTGCAATGGATTCTTAAGATGGTCTTCATCAATTGGAGATTATAACCAAATTGTTTCAGGATCCTGAATTTGAATTTGAATTGGTTAATTTACTCAGAATAGTCCAATGGCTTTGTTGATGTTTCTCAAGGCTCGGCCACGCCCATATAAATAAATAAACAAACAAACAAAACAAACACATTCAAGCACACGGTCCATACACGTCTCTGTGCCCTCACACACCAAGCAAATGTCAGACTTAAGCGAAAGTGTGAAATTCCTGATTTAAGTAGGCATGCATGTTAGTAAATACATTGAGAGTTTCCTTCCACTCCTTAAACATCTAGATTATTTCCAGAAAATGCTCAGACTGCAAGAGCGGGACACGCACAACTAAACTACTTATTCTCTCAAGTCTGTGTCTCCGCTTGGTTTAAATGAACCGAACACTAAATCAGTGGAAAGAAAAGAATAAGACCTGAAGCGTGTGATCAAATTAATCCAACAAAACTTCTCATAATTACTGTTCTGAACTCATGTTGCGGTGTGATCTCTCCAATTAAAAATTAGGACAACCACTTTACTATCAATTCAACAAATAGTTTCAGGTTTTCCAATGTCCCTTACTATTCACCCCAATTATGAACCTTCTTTCTTATTTCCTTTCCTTTTTCCTTTAAGAACCTCACTAGCACAAGAAATCCTAAGAATTAATTCACTACTTAAGGTTAATTCATAAATAACGAAACTGCAGTTACAGGTTTGTTTGTATATGTGGGCAATACAATACTATTGTTTTGTTACTGACTATTGTTTTGTTTTAGGTGACCTTTAAATTTAGAGGTATTATTGTATTGTGCACCAAGGGAGTGGCACTCCAATTTCGTTGTATCCTGTACAATGACAATAAAGGCTATTGTTATTATTATTATTATTATTATATGGCATTGGTCATCAGCAGTTTTCCTTATTCCCTCACTGAGAAGTGTATTTCTGTGCTACTTCTCCATCTATAACACAAGTTAGTATCATCCTTAAAGCATCTGAAATTAAGCTGCATTGCTAAATCAATAACGTGATTTGTGCTAAGAAATACTCCCCTATCCTCTTTTTACCTACTCCTTTTTCCAGTGGCCGTGATTTCATGACAGATTTAGATCAATTTAATGTTTTATTGCTATTACGTTTCACTTAATTAATTTTCCTTTTTCTCTTTTCTTTCATTTATTTATTTTATTTATTTATTTATCATGCCATCCTGTGATGATAAACTTAAAGACTTTTTCCTTTAGCCAATTGTCGTCCCATTCTCATCCCTCCTACAGCAGTTATACTCTACTGCTGGCGCTGTCAGGCTGCACGTACGCAGCAGCTGGGCTGATAAGCAGAATGTCAGTTCGCACGTACACAGAACACTGCTTTTAGCTCCTACACTCCAATTCCCATGCAGCATGAATATAGCTTCGTTTACCTTCAGTGACACCTAATTTAAGTCAAACCAAAATTTCAGTTTAGCCAATTTTCGGCTGTAGCCAAATCCAAATGTTCTCGCAACGCCATTCCCGCAAAAGGCCAATTAAAAATGTTATGTTAAAGATTTCACAAGATGAGAAAATGTGAACATAATCGTTATCGAATGAGAGGTACAATTATTCAATATTTTGTAACATTATTTTCTACGTTAGAACTTACAGCTGATAGAAAAATATAGGATCAGGTTTGGCTAGGTCTGTTGGGAAACTCAAAGGAGCTAAACCAACACTGTTGTCTCGGATGAGATGTACCATGAATCATTTAGTCAGCTAAATGCCTAATTATTAATTTAATTGTTGTTTTTATTCAATTTATTGATGATGTACTCTCAAACGTACTTCAAAACTGGTGGTTAAGGAGAAAAAACTGTTGGAGCCTAAAGCGTTCTCCTAGACTTATAAATAGACACTGTTTCCTTAACCATTGAAAATAAGCGATGATGCTGATGAATCGCTTTATTTTTATTTTTTTGAAAAGAAAACGAGGCTTTACTGCATGTCCGCTGTAGCTGAGTATCCTACGATTTGCAGAAATAAGAAAAGTCATTCGGTCAACTAAGAAACCTGATGAATACCGAGAAGTTGTTGTGCACTAAGTTATCTACTTTACCACTATTTCATTTAAATTTTGTTAATCGTATAAGCTATGATAAAAAGCTAGGATGGGCTATAAAACAAACATAAAGAAACTTGACACTTGCGGTTTTCCAAATCTCAAATCATACTTACAATAAAGATTATATTGACATCCAATGGTAAGTTGGACCAGGTTACTAATCCTATTTTTAAGGATAACTTCCTCAGTTAACTATGTTCTGCAGTAGTTTAGTAAATTTTTCCCAATTCTGACCTTTCACCAAGTCATCTGATTGTTGCCAAAAAGCTTTTTCCATTACCTAACTGCAGAAAGCACTCTCTCACTGGGTGGGACCAGAGGAGACAGTCTCTTAGAGCCTCTTCTTTGTAGACCCAGGATGACCACAGTCATTGATTAAAGTTCACATGTTAGTACACAAGCTCCTCCCCTTTGTCCTTTGTTTCATCTGCAGCAGGGCAAACAAGCGTCTGCCTCATTGTGTCCATTTTACGGCACCTCCCCCATCTTGACGCAGACACACAGCTTGTGGTGGGGACTTCCTGCTCCATTTGTGTAGAGCCAGATCCAGGAAACTTTCATTTGCAGCCGGTTTCCGTCTCTATGACAGGCCAACCCAGTAAAGTTCATGCCGCCACAGTTCACAGCAAACGTCTTCCTTAAATATGTTGATTGGGTTGAAATGACAGAACTTTCTCTTTTACAAATCAACGATGGCTTCTAATAAATAGTCGACTTTACTGACTCAAAGGTAAATCTAGACTACTTCCTGGGCACAATTGTTCCTTAATCATCAAATCAGTTCTACACAGGTTTTAATCATTAGGTGCAATCTAACCCAAAATGCAAGATCCCTCTTTTCATTTTTATTTTTATCCATCTTATTTTGGGAGAATAAATACCAGTTTTTAATTCAAAACAGCCTGGCACAAGTTTTAGCCAGGTAGAAATAATACAATTAGTTTATCTGTTTTTCATCATTCAGCGTCTCAAAATCCAGCCACTAATGTTAATGGTTCTTAAAGTTGAGGCAAGACAATTATCGGGTTATTTTTTTACAGCAAGATTTACAGCAATAGTTTTACAAAACCTATACTAAATATTTATAAATGGGTGTAACTGAACGTTCTAGAGCAAATACTTTATTTCCTGACTGACTGTTAATTTTAAGATTGGATCATATGATTCTAAGAGGTATGAGAGCTGCAGAGTGCAGCACCCTGTGCTATTTATAGACTACAGGATTCTTGTGTGTAAATGTGGGTGGAGTCAGGCCCTCAGGCAGAACTTTCAGTCTCATTCTTCCCCTGACCGTTCAGGAGAACAGGTCTCACCGAGGCCAACCATGGACTAAGAACTAAGACTGGACTAAGAAGGTACGCCCAAAACACCAAAAATATATTTTCTAAAGTCACAAATTGCTTAAAACTGCATGTTACAGAAAGCAAGCAAGCCTTGTTTCCACCATGTGTGTGTGTTTACAGGCAGGAGAAAAAAGAGGAAGACAGAGAGAGAGGCTCCAGTTACAACACGGCCCAAAAGCTGATAAAATACTTCCTTTGTATAAACACGACCATGCAACTTTTATATTTTAAACGATTTCCTTGTCACCGCACTAACCACAAGTTCTTTTTCTATTGTTTTTTCAGTCGGGCAAAGCTGGACTACGCCCTGTTTTTCCAGCAGCTCTCTCTATTAAACACTGCGTCATTCAACAGAGGATCCAGCCAGAAGCAGCATTCACTTCTCCTCATGCAAGAAACACTCACATCCAGTCACACAACGGCACAGACGACATTTTTCCTCTTTGTCACAGTCTTTTAAACAAAAATAAGTCAGTCCGTCACTTATTTATTCTCTTTGTATACATAAGCGTCTGTTTTACCTTATCTTTTCTTAATCTCTTTGTTTCAGTTGGACTATTATTATGTTTCTCCTAATTTAAATTTAACTGACCCAAATTGGCACTTACTTTTCCTACTTTACACCAAATTGACAGGACTTCCTTTAACGGCTGGTAATTTTCAGAACTTAATGCCTGCTTTTAAGCAAGTCCTATTCAACCATTAGAGCAAGTCAAATTGCAATTTTTTGAGAGCGCTCTGAGAAACAGTCCACATACTTATTTTCTACAGATCTGTTTCGATCTTACTGTTTAGCAGCTATCTGACTTTATGTATATGTATATCCATATATTTCTAAAATAATTCTGTCATATACAACCTTACTTGCGTTTCTTATTGGTTTTTTCCCTTTTTTATCTCCAGGCCACTTAACTCCCAGATCGGGGTCACTCACATGCTGCCCCGCACACAGATGATTATCACGCTTGTACACTACATATGTATATATATGTATACACATATACATACACACACATACATATACATATGTTACTTTAAAACCTTTTATTTATTAACTTATGGTACTCTGTTCAGACTAATCAGAACAGGGTTGCAGAATTTGAATTTTGCGTAACTTCAAACATTAATTTTAGCACTGCAGTGAACTTTACATATGCGAGTTGCAACTTTTAGAGCTCTTATTTATCTTATTTATTTTTTTCCTGGTACCGCATCAGGCCCTCACACTGTGGTTCTCTCTATTCAACCCCCACCTCCTAATATGGTCAAAAGTAAGTGGGACTTACATAAGCTGCACAAAACAACATGTTGTGGAGCACGTAATCAGCAGCTGGGCTGCCTGATACGCAAGGAATTGCACCACACGTGTGCGGCTGGAATTGATAAGCACTCTCCAAGTGCTCAAAACTGAGAGCCATACGCAGCCTCTCGCTGCAAACTCAAGACGTCTTCTCACAGGCCTCACTACTGCTTTGCAAACACTCTTAAATTTGTTACTCCTCGAGGACGAACCGAACTCAGCAAAGACTTCAACTTCTTATACAGGCCTCTTTTTCTCTTTTTACTTTGCCACAAACTCTTATTAAATTTACCAAACCCCAGGGGAAAGACCGAATTACAGGCAAAACTCATTTCTCACAACTTCAGCGCTTTTTTTTCCAGGATCCCCTTCTCTGCTCTTACCGAGTCAGGAGACTGGATTTCTCAAAACCTTATCAGCTTTTCAGATTCTATTCCAATCTGCTGTCCCACCTTTCAATTTGACACTTAAAATTTGTCCGTCATCAAAATGACACAGCTGACTTCACACGGTGTGAATATTTTACCACTGTCAGACATGAATCCTCTCTCCAACCAATATTTATAGTATTTTCAGAACAGGAGAACACCCCTGCCCAGTGACAGAGGCCACAAAAATGAACAAAAACATGCTCACCTGGGCCCTTAGTACGGACCTCAGCCACTGGACAGGAGCCAAGGGACGCCACGGAAAGTCCTCGCTGTTCACCCATCTGGTGTGCCAACATGTGGGCTTTTTCTGTTATTCTTAAAGAAAAGAGTCGGAGAGAGTTTTTCAGTCAAGAACAGCGTGGTCTTTTATTTATCTTCTCACATGTCAGGACAGCTGAAAGACCCCGACAAAAGAGTGGTTCCCCTTTTTATAGCTCACATCTCTTCTGTGGAAACTGTGGGTGGAGACTTCTGTCTGGGACCCAGCAACACTTTTGGAATCACATCAAGTATTTAGCAAGTCAGATAAGCTTTGAGCAATTCTACTGGAAGCAAGCAGAGACCAAAACAGGAAATTCCTTTGGAGCTGATGTTGGAACAGCACACGAACTCTAGCCAGAAAACACTTTCAACCTAAGAACTCAGCTTTAACTCAATACATTCTGTAGATGACCTCTTGACCTTTTTGGCGCCAACAGTTTGACTCCCTTAGGAAAGTGCTATCATCATGAAACGTTCAGATCACTTACAACTCAATAGATTCTACCTTCCTGTAACTTTTCAGCCCGATTGGACCTTGTTTTCACAAAAATAAACCCAGAATGATGTGAAATTGTGCTTCGTGCAACATAATTCTGGGTGCCATTTAAAAACCATAAGTGCTAATGACTCCATTCCTTTTTGGGGTAATGGGGGCTATTATTTGGAGTACACTAAAACAAACCTGACCTCTTTAGGATATTCAGAAGCCAAGTTATAAGCCCACAAAGGTGTAACTGGACTACTTCTTTAAAGTGACACCAGGCCCGGTGACCTTTGGGACATGGTTTGACACCCTATAGGAAAGTGCTATCATCATGAAACGTTCAGATCACTTACAACTCAATAGATTCTACCTTCCTGTAACGTTTCAGCCTGATTGGACCTTGTTTTCACACAAATGAACCCAGAATGATGTGAAATTGTGCTTCGTGCAACATAATTCTGGGTGCCATTTAAAAACCATAAGTGCTAATGACTCCATTCCTTTTAGTGGTAATGGGGGCTTTTAATTGGAGTACTCTAAAACAAACCTGACCTCTCTAGGATATTCAGAAGCCAAGTTATAAGCTCACAAAGGTGTAACTGGACTACTTCTTTAAAGTGACACCAGGCCCGGTGACCTTTGGGACATGGTTTTACCCCCTATAGGAATGTGCGATCATCTTGAAACGTTCTGCTCTCTTACAACTCAATAGATTCTACCTTCTTGCAACGTTTCAGCCTGATTGGACCTTGTTTTCACACAAATGGACCCAGAATGATGTGAAATTGTGCTTCGTGCAACATAATTCTGGGTGCCATTTAAAAACCATAAGTGCTAATGACTCCATTCCTTTTTGAGGATGTAGGGGCTGTTGATTGTAGTACACTAAAACAAACCTGATCTCTCTAGGACATTCAGAAGCCAAGTTATAAGCCCACAAATGAGTAACTGCACTACTTCTTTAAATTGACACCAGATCCGGTGAACTTTGGGACATGGTTTGACCCCCTTAGGAAAGGGCTATCATCATGAAACGTTCAGATCACTTACAACTCAATAGATTCTACCTTCCTGTAACGTTTCAGCCTGATTGGACCTTGTTTTCACACAAATGAGCCCAGAATGATGTGAAATTGTGCTTCGTGCAACATAATTCTGGGTGCCATTTAAAAACCATAAGTGCTAATGACTCCATTCCTTTTAGTGGTAATGGGGGCTGTTAATTGGAGTATTCTAAAACAAACCTGACCTCTCTAGGATATTCAGAAGCCAAGTTATAAGCCCACAAAGGTGTAACTGGACTACTTCTTTAAAGTGACACCAGGCCCGGTGACCTTTGGGACATGGTTTGACCCCCAATAGGAATGTGCGATCATCATGAAACGTTCAGATAAATCAATAGATTCTACCTTCTTGTAACGTTTCAGCCTGATTGGACCTTGTTTTCACACAAATGGACCCAGAATGAGGTGAAATTGTGCTTCGTGCAACATAATTCTGGTTGCCATTTACAAACCATAAGTGCTAATGACTCCATTCCTTGTTGTGGTTGTAGGGGCTGTTGATTGGAGTACACTAAAACAAACCTGATCTCTCTAGGAAATTCAGAAGCCAAGTTATAAGCCCACAAATGTGTAACTGGACTACTTCTTTAAATTGACACCAGATCCGGTGACATTTGGGACATGGTTTGACCCCCTTAGGAAAGTGCTACCATCATGAAACGTTCAGATCACTTACAACTCAATAGATTCTACCTTCTTGCAACGTTTCAGCCTGATTGGACCTTGTTTTCACACAAATGGACCCAGAATGATGTGAAATTGTGCTTCGTGCAGAATATTTCTGGGTGCCATTTAAAAAACATAAGTGCTAATGACTCCATTCCTTTTTGTGGTTGTAGGGGCTGTTGGTTGGAGTACATTAAAATAAACCTGATCTCTCTAGGACATTCAGAAGCCAAGTTATAAGCCCACAAATGTGTAACTGGACTACTTCTTTAAATTGACACAGATCCGGTGACCTTTGGGACATGGTTTGACCCCCTTAGGAAAGTGCTATCATCATGAAACGTTCAGATCACTTACAACTCAATAGATTCTACCTTCCTGTAACGTTTCAGCCTGATTGGACCTTGTTTTCACACAAATGGACCCAGAATGATGTGAAATTGTGCTTCGTGCAACATAATTCTGGGTGCCATTTAAAAACCATAAGTGCTAATGACTCCATTCCTTTTTGAGGATGTAGGGGCTGTTGATTGCAGTACACTAAAACAAACCTGATCTCTCTAGGACATTCAGAAGCCAAGTTATAAGCCCACAAATGAGTAACTGGACTACTTCTTTAAATTGACACCAGATCCGGTGAACTTTGGGACATGGTTTGACCCCCTTAGGAAAGGGCTATCATCATGAAACGTTCAGATCACTTACAACTCAATAGATTCTACCTTCCTGTAACGTTTCAGCCTGATTGGACCTTGTTTTCACACAAATGAACCCAGAATGATGTGAAATTGTGCTTCGTGCAACATAATTCTGGGTGCCATTTAAAAACCATAAGTGCTAATGACTCCATTCCTTTTAGTGGTAATGGGGGCTGTTAATTGGAGTATTCTAAAACAAACCTGACCTCTCTAGGATATTCAGAAGCCAAGTTATAAGCCCACAAAGGTGTAACTGGACTACTTCTTTAAAGTGACACCAGGCCCGGTGACCTTTGGGACATGGTTTGACCCCCAATAGGAATGTGCGATCATCATGAAACGTTCAGATAAATCAATAGATTCTACCTTCTTGTAACGTTTCAGCCTGATTGGACCTTGTTTTCACACAAATGGACCCAGAATGATGTGAAATTGTGCTTCGTGCAACATAATTCTGGGTGCCATTTAAAAACCATAAGTGCTAATGACTCCATTCCTTTTTGAGGATGTAGGGGCTGTTGATTGCAGTACACTAAAACAAACCTGATCTCTCTAGGACATTCAGAAGCCAAGTTATAAGCCCACAAATGAGTAACTGGACTACTTCTTTAAATTGACACCAGATCTGGTGACATTTGGGACATGGTTTGACCCCCTTAGGAAAGTTCTACCATCATGAAACGTTCAGATCACTTACAACTCAATAGATTCTACCTTCCTGTAACGTTTCAGCCTGATTGGACCTTGTTTTCACACAAATGAACCCAGAATGATGTGAAATTGTGCTTCGTGCAACATAATTCTGGGTGCCATTTAAAAACCATAAGTGTTACTGACTCCATTCCTTTTTGGGGTAATGGGGGCTGTTAATTGGAGTACTCTAAAACAAACCTGACCTCTCTAGGATATTCAGAAGCCAAGTTATAAGCCCACAAAGGTGTAACTGGACTACTTCTTTAAAGTGACACCAGGCCCGGTGACCTTTGGGACATGGTTTTACCCCTATAGGAATGTGCGATCATCTTGAAACGTTCAGATCACTTACAACTCAATAGATTCTACCTTCTTGTAACGTTTCAGCCTGATTGGACCTTGTTTTCACACAAATGGACCCAGAATAATGTGAAATTGTGCTTCGTGCAACATAATTCTGGGTGCCATTTACAAACCATAAGTGCTAATGACTCCATTCCTTTTTGTGGTTGTAGGGGCTGTTAATTGGAGTACTCTAAAACAAACCTGACCTCTCTAGGATATTCAGAAGCCAAGTTATAAGCCCACAAATGTGTAACTGGACTACTTCTTTAAATTGACACCAGATCCGGTGACCTTTGGGACATGGTTTGACCCCCTTAGGAATGTGCTATCATCATGAAACGTTCAGATCACTTACAACTCAATAGATTCTACCTTCCTGTAACGTTTCAGCCTGATTGTACCTTGTTTTCACACAAATGAACCCAGAATGATTTTAAATTGTGCTTTGTGCAACATAATTCTGGTTGCCATTTAAATACCATAAGTGCTAATGACTCCATTCCTTTTTGTGGTTGTAGGAGCTGTTGATTGAAGTATACTAAAACAAACCTGATCTCTCTAGGACATTCAGAAGCCAAGTTATAAGCCCACAAATGTGTAATTGGACTACTTCCTTAAAGTGACACTAGGCCCGGTGACCTTTGGGACATGGTTTGATCCCCTATAGGAATGTGCGATCATCATGAAACATTCAGATCACTTACAACTCAATAGATTCTACCTTCTTGTAATGTTTCAGCCTGATTGGACCTTGTTTTCACACAAATGGACCCAGAATGATGTGAAATTGTGCTTCGTGCAACATAATTCTGGGTGCCATTTACAAACCATAAGTGCTAATGACTCCATTCCTTTTTGGGGTAATGGGGGCTGTTGATTGGAGTACACTAAACCAAACCTGATCTCTCTAGGAAATTCAGAAGCCAAGTTATAAGCCCACAAATGTGTAACTGGACTACTTCTTTAAATTGACACCAGATCCGGTGACATTTGGGACATGGTTTGACCCCCTTAGGAAAGTGCTACCATCATGAAACGTTCAGATCACTTACAACTCAATAGATTCTACCTTCTTGCAACGTTTCAGCCTGATTGGACCTTGTTTTCACACAAATGGACCCAGAATGATGTGAAATTGTGCTTCGTGCAGAATATTTCTGGGTGCCATTTAAAAAACATAAGTGCTAATGACTCCATTCCTTTTTGTGGTTGTAGGGGCTGTTGGTTGGAGTACATTAAAATAAACCTGATCTCTCTAGGACATTCAGAAGCCAAGTTATAAGCCCACAAATGTGTAACTGGACTACTTCTTTAAATTGACACAGATCCGGTGACCTTTGGGACATGGTTTGACCCCCTTAGGAAAGTGCTATCATCATGAAACGTTCAGATCACTTACAACTCAATAGATTCTACCTTCCTGTAACGTTTCAGCCTGATTGGACCTTGTTTTCACACAAATGGACCCAGAATGATGTGAAATTGTGCTTCGTGCAACATAATTCTGGGTGCCATTTAAAAACCATAAGTGCTAATGACTCCATTCCTTTTTGAGGATGTAGGGGCTGTTGATTGCAGTACACTAAAACAAACCTGATCTCTCTAGGACATTCAGAAGCCAAGTTATAAGCCCACAAATGAGTAACTGGACTACTTCTTTAAATTGACACCAGATCCGGTGAACTTTGGGACATGGTTTGACCCCCTTAAAAAGTGCTATCATCATGAAACGTTCAGATCACTTACAACTCAATAGGTTCTACCTTCCTGTAACGTTTCAGCCTGATTGGACCTTGTTTTCACACAAATGAACCCAGAATGATGTGAAATTGTGCTTCGTGCAACATAATTCTGGGTGCCATTTACAAACCATAAGTGCTAATGACTCCACTCCTTTTAGTGGTAATGGGGGCTGTTAATTGGAGTATTCTAAAACAAACCTGACCTCTCTAGGATATTCAGAAGCCAAGTTATAAGCCCACAAAGGTGTAACTGGACTACTTCTTTAAAGTGACACCAGGCCCGGTGACCTTTGGGACATGGTTTGACCCCCAATAGGAATGTGCGATCATCATGAAACGTTCAGATAAATCAATAGATTCTACCTTCTTGTAACGTTTCAGCCTGATTGGACCTTGTTTTCACACAAATGGACCCAGAATGATGTGAAATTGTGCTTCGTGCAACATAATTCTGGTTGCATTTACAAACCATAAGTGCTAATGACTCCATTCCTTTTTGTGGTTGTAGGGGCTGTTGATTGGAGTACACTAAAACAAACCTGATCTCTCTAGGAAATTCAGAAGCCAAGTTATAAGCCCACAAATGTGTAACTGGACTATTTCTTTAAATTGACACCAGATCTGGTGACATTTGGGACATGGTTTGACCCCCTTAGGAAAGTGCTACCATCATGAAACGTTCAGATCACTTACAACTCAATAGATTCTACCTTCCTGTAACGTTTCAGCCTGATTGGACCTTGTTTTCACACAAATGAACCCAGAATGATGTGAAATTGTGCTTCGTGCAACATAATTCTGGGTGCCATTTCAAAACCATAAGTGTTAATGACTCCATTCCTTTTTGGGGTAATGGGGGCTGTTAATTGGAGTACTCTAAAACAAACCTGACCTCTCTAGGATATTCAGAAGCCAAGTTATAAGCCCACAAAGGTGTAACTGGACTACTTCTTTAAAGTGACACCAGGCCCGGTGACCTTTGGGACATGGTTTTACCCCTATAGGAATGTGCGATCATCTTGAAACGTTCAGATCACTTACAACTCAATAGATTCTACCTTCTTGTAACGTTTCAGCCTGATTGGACCTTGTTTTCACACAAATGGACCCAGAATGATGTGAAATTGTGCTTCGTGCAACATAATTCTGGGTGCCATTTACAAACCATAAGTGCTAATGACTCCATTCCTTTTTGTGGTTGTAGGGGCTGTTAATTGGAGTACTCTAAAACAAACCTGACCTCTCTAGGATATTCAGAAGCCAAGTTATAAGCCCACAAATGTGTAACTGGACTACTTCTTTAAAATGACACCAGATCCGGTGACCTTTGGGACATGGTTTGACCGCCTTAGGAATGTGCTATCATCATGAAACGTTCAGACCACTTACAACTCAATAGATTCTACCTTCCTGTAACGTTTCAGCCTGATTGTACCTTGTTTTCACACAAATGAACCCAGAATGATTTTAAATTGTGCTTCGTGCAACATAATTCTGGTTGCCATTTAAATACCATAAGTGCTAATGACTCCATTCCTTTTTGTGGTTGTAGGAGCTGTTGATTGAAGTATACTAAAACAAACCTGATCTCTCTAGGACATTCAGAAGCCAAGTTATAAGCCCACAAATGTGTAATTGGACTACTTCCTTAAAGTGACACTAGGCCCGGTGACCTTTGGGACATGGTTTGATCCCCTATAGGAATGTGCGATCATCATGAAACATTCAGATCACTTACAACTCAATAGATTCTACCTTCTTGTAACGTTTCAGCCTGATTGGACCTTGTTTTCACACAAATGGACCCAGAATGATGTGAAATTGTGCTTCGTGCAACATAATTCTGGGTGCCATTTTACAAACCATAAGTGCTAATGACTCCATTCCTTTTTGTGGTTGTAGGCGCTGTTGATTGGAGAACACTAAAACAAACCTGATCTCTCTAGGACATTCAGAAGTCAAGTTATAAGCCCACAAAGGTGTAACTGGACTACTTCTTTAAAGTGACACCAGGCCTGGTGACCTTTGGGACATGGTTTTACCCCCTATAGGAATGTGCGATCATCATGAAACGTTCCGATCACTTACAACTCAATAGATTCTACCTTCTTGTAACGTTTCAGCCTGATTGGACCTTGATTTCACACAAATGAACCCAGAATTATGTGAAATTGTGCTTCGTGCAACATAATTCTGGGTGCCATTTAAAAACCATAAGTGCTAATGACTCCATTCCTTTTTGTGGTTGTAGGGGCTGTTGATTGGAGTATAATAAAACAAACCTGATCTCTCTAGGACATTGAGAAGCCAAGTTATAAGCCCACAAATGTGTAACTGGACTACTTCTTTAAATTGACACCAGATCCGGTGAACTTTGGGACATGGTTTGACCCCCTTAGAAAAGTGCTATCATCATGAAACGTTCAGATCACTTACAACTCAATAGGTTCTACCTTCCTGTAACGTTTCAGCCTGATTGGACCTTGTTTTCACACAAATGAACCCAGAATGATGTGAAATTGTGCTTCGTGCAACATAATTCTGGGTGCCATTTACAAACCATAAGTGCTAATGACTCCATTCCTTTTTGGGGTAATGGGGGCTGTTAATTGGAGTACTCTAAAACAAACCTGACCTCTTTAGGATATTCAGAAGCCAAGTTATAAGCCCACAAAGGTGTAACTGGACTACTTCTTTAAATTGACACCAGATCCGGTGACCTTTGGGACATGGTTTGACCCCCTTAGGAAAGTGCGATCATCATGAAACGTTCAGATCACTTACAACTCAATAGATTCTACCTTCCTGTAACGTTTCAGCCCTATTGGACCTTGTTTTCACACAAATGGACCCAGAATGATGTGAAATTGTGCTTCGTGCAACATAATTCTGGGTGCCATTTAAAAACCATAAGTGCTAATGACTCCATTCCTTGTTGTGGTTGTAGGGGCTGTTGATTGGAGTACACTAAAACAAGCCTGACCTCTCTAGGACATTGAGAAGCCAAGTTATAAGCCCACAAATGTGTAACTGGACTACTTCTTTAAATTGACACCAGATCCGGTGACCTTTGGGACATGGTTTGACCCCCTTAGGAAAGTGCTATCATAATGAAACGTTCAGATCACTTACAACTCAATTTATTCTACCTTCCTGTAACGTTTCAGCCTGATTGGACCTTGTTTTCAGACAAATGAACCCAGAATGATGTGAAATTGTGCTTCGTGCAACATAATTCTGGGTGCCATTTAAAAACCATAAGTGCTAATGACTCCATTCCTTGTTGTGGTTGTAGGGGCTGTTGATTGGAGTACACTAAAACAAGCCTGACCTCTCTAGGACATTGAGAAGCCAAGTTATAAGCCCACAAATGTGTAACTGGACTACTTCTTTAAATTGACACCAGGCCCGGTGACCTTTGGGACATGGTTTGACCCCCTTAGGAAAGTGCTATCATAATGAAACGTTCAGATCACTTACAACTCAATTTATTCTACCTTCCTGTAACGTTTCAGCCTGATTGGACCTTGTTTTCAGACAAATGAACCCAGAATGATGTGAAATTGTGCTTCGTGCAACATAATTCTGGGTGCCATTTACAAACCATAAGTGCTAATGACTCCATTCCTTGTTGTGGTTGTAGGGGCTGTTGATTGGAGTACACTAAAACAAGCCTGACCTCTCTAGGACATTGAGAAGCCAAGTTATAAGCCCACAAATGTGTAACTGGACTACTTCTTTAAATTGACACCAGATCCGGTGACCTTTGGGACATGGTTTGACCCCCTTAGGAAAGTGCTATCATAATGAAACGTTCAGATCACTTACAACTCAATTTATTCTACCTTCCTGTAACGTTTCAGCCTGATTGGACATTGTTTTCAGACAAATGAACCCAGAATGATGTGAAATTGTGCTTCGTGCAACATAATTCTGGGTGCCATTTAATAACCATAAGTGCTAATGACTCCATTCCTTGTTGTGGTTGTAGGGGCTGTTGATTGGAGTACACTAAAACAAGCCTGACCTCTCTAGGACATTGAGAAGCCAAGTTATAAGCCCACAAATGTGTAACTGGACTACTTCTTTAAATTGACACCAGGCCCGGTGACCTTTGGGACATGGTTTGACCCCTTTAGGAAAGTGCTATCATCATGAAACGTTCAGATCACTTACAACTCAATAGATTCTACCTTCTTGTAACGTTTCAGCCTGATTGGACCTTGTTTTCACACAAATGGACCCAGAATGATGTGAAATTGTGCTTCGTGCAACATAATTCTGGGTGCCATTTACAAACCATAAGTGCTAATGACTCCATTCCTTGTTGTGGTTGTAGGGGCTGTTGATTGGAGTACACTAAAACAAGCCTGACCTCTCTAGGACATTAAGAAGCCAAGTTATCACCCACAAATGTGTAACTGGACTACTTCTTTAAATTGACACCAGATCTGGTGACCTTTGGGACATGGTTTGACCCCCTTAGGAAAGTGCTATCATAATGAAACGTTCAGATCACTTACAACTCAATTTATTCTACCTTCCTGTAACGTTTCAGCCTGATTGGACCTTGTTTTCAGACAAATAAACCCAGAATGATGTGAAATTGTGCTTCGTGCAACGTAATTCTGGGTGCCATTTAAAAACCATAAGTGCTAATGACTCCATTCCTTTTTGGGGTAATGGGGGCTGTTAATTGGAGTACTCTAAAACAAACCTGACCTCTTTAGGATATTCAGAAGCCAAGTTATAAGCCCACAAATGTGTAACTGGACTACTCCTTTAAATTGACACCAGATCCGGTGACCTTTGGGACATGGTTTGACCCCCTTAGGAAAGTGCTATCATCATGAAACGTTCAGATCACTTACAACTCAATAGATTCTACCTTCTTGTAACGTTTCAGCCTGATTGGACCTTGTTTTCACACAAATGGACCCAGAATGATGTGAAATTGTGCTTCGTGCAAAAATATTCTGGGTGCCATTTGAAACCCATAATTGCTAATGACTCCATTCCTTTTTGTGGTTGTAGCGGCTGTTGATTGGAGTACACTAAAACAAACCTGATCTCTCTAGGACATTCAGAAGCCAAGTTATAAGCCCACAAATGTGTAACTGGACTACTTCTTTAAATTGACACCAGATCCGGTGACCTTTGGGACATGGTTTGACCCCCTTAGGAAAGTGCTATCATAATGAAACGTTCAGATCACTTACAACTCAATTTATTCTACCTTCCTGTAACGTTTCAGCCTGATTGGACCTTGTTTTCAGACAAATGAACCCAGAATGATGTGAAATTGTGCTTCGTGCAACATAATTCTGGGTGCCATTTACAAACCATAAGTGCTAATGACTCCATTCCTTGTTGTGGTTGTAGGGGCTGTTGATTGGAGTACACTAAAACAAGCCTGACCTCTCTAGGACATTCAGAAGCCAAGTTATAAGCCCACAAATGTGTAACTGGACTACTTCTTTAAATTGACACCAGATCCGATGACCTTTGGGTCATGGTTTGACCGCCTTAGGAATGTGCGATCATCATGAAACGTTCAGATCACTTACAACTCAATAGATTCTACCTTCCTGTAACATTTCTGCCTGATAGGACCTTGTTTTCACACAAATGAACCCAGAATGATGTGAAATTGTGCTTCGTGCAACATAATTCTGGGTGCCATTTAAAAACCATAAGTGCTAATGACTCTCTTCCTTTTTGGGGTAATGGGGGCTGTTAATTGGAGTACTCTAAAACAAACCTGACCTCTCTAGGATATTCAGAAGCCAAGTTATAAGCCCACAAATGTGTAACTGGACTACTTCTTTAAATTGACACCAGATCCGGTGACCTTTGGGACATGGTTTGACCCCCTATAGGAATGTGTGATCATCATGAAATGTTCAGATCACTTACAACTCAATAGATTCTACCTTCTTGTAACGTTTCTGCCTGATTGGACCTTGTTTTCACACAAATGGACCCAGAATGATGTGAAATTGTGCTTCGTGCAACATAATTCTGGGTGCCATTTACAAACCATAAGTGCTAATGACTCCATTCCTTTTTGTGGTTGTAGGGGCTGTTGATTGGAGTATACTAAAACAAACCTGATCTCTCTAGGACATTCAGAAGCCAAGTTATAAGCCCACAAATGTGTAACTGGACCACTTCTTTAAATTGACACCAGATCCGGTGACCTTTGGGGCATGGTTTGACACCCTATAGGAAAGTGCTATCATCATGAAACGTTCAGATCACTTACAACTCAATAGATTCTACCTTCCTGTAACGTTTTAGCCTGATTGGACCTTGTTTTCACACAAATGAACCCAGAATGATGTGAAATTGTGCTTCGTGCAACATAATTCTGGGTGCCATTTAAAAACCATAAGTGCTAATGACTCCATTCCTTTTAGTGGTAATGGGGGCTGTTAATTGGAGTATTCTAAAACAAACCTGACCTCTCTAGGATATTCAGAAGCCAAGTTATAAGCCCACAAAGGTGTAACTGGACTACTTCTTTAAAGTGACACCAGGCCCGGTGACCTTTGGGACATGGTTTGACCCCCAATAGGAATGTGCGATCATCATGAAACGTTCAGATAAATCAATAGATTCTACCTTCTTGTAACGTTTCAGCCTGATTGGACCTTGTTTTCACACAAATGGACCCAGAATGAGGTGAAATTGTGCTTCGTGCAACATAATTCTGGTTGCCATTTACAAACCATAAGTGCTAATGACTCCATTCCTTGTTGTGGTTGTAGGGGCTGTTGATTGGAGTACACTAAAACAAACCTGATCTCTCTAGGAAATTCAGAAGCCAAGTTATAAGCCCACAAATGTGTAACTGGACTACTTCTTTAAATTGACACCAGATCCGGTGACATTTGGGACATGGTTTGACCCCCTTAGGAAAGTGCTACCATCATGAAACGTTCAGATCACTTACAACTCAATAGATTCTACCTTCTTGCACCGTTTCAGCCTGATTGGACCTTGTTTTCACACAAATGGACCCAGAATGATGTGAAATTGTGCTTTGTGCAGAATATTTCTGGGTGCCATTTAAAAAACATAAGTGCTAATGACTCCATTCCTTTTTGTGGTTGTAGGGGCTGTTGGTTGGAGTACATTAAAATAAACCTGATCTCTCTAGGACATTCAGAAGCCAAGTTATAAGCCCACAAATGTGTAACTGGACTACTTCTTTAAATTGACACAGATCCGGTGACCTTTGGGACATGGTTTGACCCCCTTAGGAAAGTGCTATCATCATGAAACGTTCAGATCACTTACAACTCAATAGATTCTACCTTCCTGTAACGTTTCAGCCTGATTGGACCTTGTTTTCACACAAATGGACCCAGAATGATGTGAAATTGTGCTTCGTGCAACATAATTCTGGGTGCCATTTAAAAACCATAAGTGCTAATGACTCCATTCCTTTTTGTGGTTGTAGGGGCTGTTGATTGGAGTACACTAAAACAAACCTGATCTCTCTAGGACATTCAGAAGCCAAGTTATAAGCCCACAAATGTGTAACTGGACTACTTCTTTAAATTGACACCAGATCCGGTGACCTTTGGGTCATGGTTTGACCGCCTTAGGAATGTGCGATCGTCATGAAACGTTCAGATCACTTACAACTCAATAGATTCTACCTTCCTGTAACATTTCTGCCTGATAGGACCTTGTTTTCACACTAATGAACCCAGAATGATGTGAAATTGTGCTTCGTGCAACATAATTCTGGGTGCCATTTAAAAACCATAAGTGCTAATGACTCTCTTCCTTTTTGGGGTAATGGGGGCTGTTAATTGGAGTACTCTAAAACAAACCTGACCTCTCTAGGATATTCAGAAGCCAAGTTATAAGCCCACAAATGTGTAACTGGACTACTTCTTTAAATTGACACCAGATCCGGTGACCTTTGGGACATGGTTTGACCGCCTTAGGAATGTGCGATCATCATGAAACGTTCAGATCACTTACAACTCAATAGGTTCTACCTTCCTGTAACGTTTCAGCCTGATTGGACCTTGTTTTCACACAAATGAACCCAGAATGATGTGAAATTGTGCTTCATGCAACATAATTCAGGGAGCAATTTAAAAACCATGAGTGCTAATGACTCCATTCTTTTTAGTGGTAATGGGGGCTGTTAATTGGAGTACTCTAAAACAAACCAGACCTCTCTAGGATATTCAGAAGCCAAGTTATAAGCCCACAAAGGTGTAACTGGATTACTTCTTTAAAGTGACACCAGGCCCGGTGACCTTTGGGACATGGTTTGACCCCCTATAGGAATGTGTGATCATCATGAAATGTTCAGATCACTTACAACTCAATAGATTCTACCTTCTTGTAACGTTTCTGCCTGATTGGACCTTGTTTTCACACAAATGGACCCAGAATGATGTGAAATTGTGCTTCGTGCAACATAATTCTGGGTGCCATTTACAAACCATAAGTGCTAATGACTCCATTCCTTTTTGTGGTTGTAGGGGCTGTTGATTGGAGTATACTAAAACAAACCTGATCTCTCTAGGACATTCAGAAGCCAAGTTATAAGCCCACAAATGTGTAACTGGACCACTTCTTTAAATTGACACCAGATCCGGTGACCTTTGGGGCATGGTTTGACACCCTATAGGAAAGTGCTATCATCATGAAACGTTCAGATCACTTACAACTCAATAGATTCTACCTTCCTGTAACGTTTCAGCCTGATTGGACCTTGTTTTCACACAAATGAACCCAGAATGATGTGAAATTGTGCTTCGTGCAACATAATTCTGGGTGCCATTTGAAAACCATAAGTGCTAATGACTCCATTCCTTTTAGTGGTAATGGGGGCTTTTAATTGGAGTACTCTAAAACAAACCTGACCTCTCTAGGATATTCAGAAGCCAAGTTATAAGCTCACAAAGGTGTAACTGGACTACTTCTTTAAAGTGACACCAGGCCCGGTGACCTTTGGGACATGGTTTTACCCCCTATAGGAATGTGCGATCATCTTGAAACGTTCTGCTCTCTTACAACTCAATAGATTCTACCTTCTTGCAACGTTTCAGCCTGATTGGACCTTGTTTTCACACAAATGGACCCAGAATGATGTGAAATTGTGCTTCGTGCAACATAATTCTGGGTGCCATTTAAAAACCATAAGTGCTAATGACTCCATTCCTTTTTGAGGATGTAGGGGCTGTTGATTGTAGTACACTAAAACAAACCTGATCTCTCTAGGACATTCAGAAGCCAAGTTATAAGCCCACAAATGAGTAACTGCACTACTTCTTTAAATTGACACCAGATCCGGTGAACTTTGGGACATGGTTTGACCCCCTTAGGAAAGGGCTATCATCATGAAACGTTCAGATCACTTACAACTCAATAGATTCTACCTTCCTGTAACGTTTCAGCCTGATTGGACCTTGTTTTCACACAAATGAGCCCAGAATGATGTGAAATTGTGCTTCGTGCAACATAATTCTGGGTGCCATTTAAAAACCATAAGTGCTAATGACTCCATTCCTTTTAGTGGTAATGGGGGCTGTTAATTGGAGTATTCTAAAACAAACCTGACCTCTCTAGGATATTCAGAAGCCAAGTTATAAGCCCACAAAGGTGTAACTGGACTACTTCTTTAAAGTGACACCAGGCCCGGTGACCTTTGGGACATGGTTTGACCCCCAATAGGAATGTGCGATCATCATGAAACGTTCAGATAAATCAATAGATTCTACCTTCTTGTAACGTTTCAGCCTGATTGGACCTTGTTTTCACACAAATGGACCCAGAATGAGGTGAAATTGTGCTTCGTGCAACATAATTCTGGTTGCCATTTACAAACCATAAGTGCTAATGACTCCATTCCTTGTTGTGGTTGTAGGGGCTGTTGATTGGAGTACACTAAAACAAACCTGATCTCTCTAGGAAATTCAGAAGCCAAGTTATAAGCCCACAAATGTGTAACTGGACTACTTCTTTAAATTGACACCAGATCCGGTGACCTTTGGGACATGGTTTGACCCCCTTAGGAAAGTGCTATCATCATGAAACGTTCAGATCACTTACAACTCAATAGATTCTACCTTCTTGCACCGTTTCAGCCTGATTGGACCTTGTTTTCACACAAATGGACCCAGAATGATGTGAAATTGTGCTTCGTGCAGAATATTTCTGGGTGCCATTTAAAAAACATAAGTGCTAATGACTCCATTCCTTTTTGTGGTTGTAGGGGCTGTTGGTTGGAGTACATTAAAATAAAACTGATCTCTCTAGGATATTCAGAAGCCAAGTTATAAGCCCACAAATGTGTAACTGGACTACTTCTTTAAATTGACACAGATCCGGTGACCTTTGGGACATGGTTTGACCCCCTTAGGAAAGTGCTATCATCATGAAACGTTCAGATCACTTACAACTCAATAGATTCTACCTTCCTGTAACGTTTCAGCCTGATTGGACCTTGTTTTCACACAAATGGACCCAGAATGATGTGAAATTGTGCTTCGTGCAACATAATTCTGGGTGCCATTTAAAAACCATAAGTGCTAATGACTCCATTCCTTTTTGAGGATGCAGGGGCTGTTGATTGCAGTACACTAAAACAAACCTGATCTCTCTAGGACATTCAGAAGCCAAGTTATAAGCCCACAAATGAGTAACTGGACTACTTCTTTAAATTGACACCAGATCCGGTGAACTTTGGGACATGGTTTGACCCCCTTAGGAAAGGGCTATCATCATGAAACGTTCAGATCACTTACAACTCAATAGATTCTACCTTCCTGTAACGTTTCAGCCTGATTGGACCTTGTTTTCACACAAATGAACCCAGAATGATGTGAAATTGAATGTTTCATGATGATCGCACATTCCTATAGGGGATCAAACCATGTCCCAAAGGTCACCGGGCCTAGTGTCACTTTAAGGAAGTAGTCCAATTACACATTTGTGGGCTTATAACTTGGCTTCTGAATGTCCTAGAGAGATCAGGTTTGTTTTAGTATACTTCAATCAACAGCTCCTACAACCACAAAAAGGAATGGAGTCATTAGCACTTATGGTATTTAAATGGCAACCAGAATTATGTTGCACGAAGCACAATTTAAAATCATTCTGGGTTCATTTGTGTGAAAACAAGGTACAATCAGGCTGAAACGTTACAGGAAGGTAGAATATATTGAGTTGTAAGTGATCTGAACGTTTCATGATGATAGCACATTCCTAAGGGGGTCAAACCATGTGCCCCGAGGAGCGTCTTGCCACATGTCAACAGTGGGTCTGACTGAGGGCCTCCAGGAGAGAAGCCCAAGCAAGAAGCGCCCCGAGGAGCGTCTTGCCACATGTCAACACTGGGTCTGACTGAGCGCCTCCAGGAGAGAGGCCCAAGCAAGACACTCCCCGAGGAGCGTCTTGACACATGTCAACACTGGGTCTGACTGAGGGCCTCCATGAGAGAAGCCCAAGCAAGACGCGCCCCGAGGAGAGTCTTGCCACATGTCAACACTGGGTCTGACAGAGGGCATCCAGGAGAGAGGCCCAAGCAATACGCGCCCCGAGGAGCGTCTTGCCACATGTCACCACTGGGTCTGACTGAGCGCCTCCAGGAGAGAGGCCCAAGCATGAAGCGCCCCGAGGAGCGTCTTGCCACATGTCAGCACTCGGTCTGACTGAGCGTCTCCAGGAGAGAGGCCCAAGCAAGACGTGCCCCGAGGAGCGTCTCGCCACATGTCAACACTGGGTCTGACTGAGCGCCTCCAGGAGAGAAGCCCAAGCAAGACGTGCCCCGAGGAGCGTCTTGCCACATGTCAACAATGGGTCTGACTGAGCGCCTCCAGGAGAGAGGCCCAAGCAAGACGCGCCCCGAGGAGCGTCTTGCCACATGTGAACACTGGGTCTGACTGAGCGCCTCCAGGAGAGAGGCCCAAGCAAGACGCGCCCGGAGGAGCGTCTTGCCACATGTCAGCACTCGGTCTGACTGAGCGCCTCCAGGAGAGAGGCCCAAGCAAGACGCGCCCCGAGCAGCGTCTTGCCACATGTCAACAATGGGTCTGGCTGAGGGCCTCCAGGAGAGAAGCCCAAGCAAGACGCGCCCCAAGGAGCGTCTTGCCACATGTCAACAATGGGTCTGACTGAGGGCCTCCAGGAGAGAAGCCCAAGCAAGACGCGCCCCGAGGAGCGTCTTGCCACATGTCACTACTCGGTCTGACTGAGCGCCTCCAGGAGAGAGGCCCAAGCAAGACGTGCCCCGAGGAGCGTCTTGCCACATGTCAACAATGGGTCTGACTGAGGGCCTCCAGGAGAGAAGCCCAAGCAAGACGCCCCCCGAGGAGCGTCTTGCCACATGTCAACAATGGGTCTGACTGAGGGCCTCCAGGAGAGAAGCCCAAGCAAGACGCGCCCCGAGGAGTGTCTTGCCACATGTCAGCACTCAGTCTGACTGAGCGTCTCCAGGAGAGAGGCCCAAGCAAGACGCGCCCCGAGGAGCGTCTTGCCACATGTCAACAATGGGTCTGACTGAGCGCCTCCAGGAGAGAGGCCCAAGCAAGACGAGCCCCGAGGAGAGTCTTGCCACATGTCAGCACTCGGTCTGACTGAGCGCCTCCAGGGGAGAGGCCCAAGCAAGACGCGCCCCGAGGAGCGTCTTGACACATTTCTCCTCTGGGTCTGACTGAGCGCCTCCAGGAGAGAGGCCCAAGTAAGACGTTCCCCGAGGAGCGTCTTTCCACATGTCAACACTGGGTCTGACTGAGTGCCTCCATGAGAGAAGCCCGAGCAAGACGCGCCCCGAGGAGCGTCTTGCCACATGTCAACACTGGGTCTGACTGAGCACCTCCAGGAGAGAGGCCCAAGCAAGACGCGCCCCGAGGAGCGTCTTGCCACATGTCAACACTGGGTCTGACTGAGCGCCTCCAGGAGAGAGGCCCGAGGAGCGTCTTGACACATGTCACCTCTGGGTCTGACTGAGCGCCTCCAGGAGAGAGGCCCAAGCAAGACGCGCCCCGAGGAGCATCTTGCCACGTGTCAACACTGGGTCTGACTTACCGCCTCCAGGAGAGAGGCCCAAGCAAGATGCGCCCCGAGGATCGTCTTGCCACGTGTCACCACTGGGTCTGACTGAGCGCCTCCAGGAGAGAGGCCCAAGCAAGACGCGCCCCGAGGAGCGTCTTGCCACGTGTCAACACTGGGTCTGACTTAGCGCCTCCAGGAGAGAGGCCCAAGCAAGATGCGCCCCGAGGATCATCTTGCCACGTGTCACCACTGGGTCTGACTGAGCACCTCCAGGAGAGAGGCCCAAGCAAGACGTGCCCCGAGGAGCGTCTTGCCACGTGTCACCACTGGGTCTGATTGAGCACCTCCAGGAGAGAGGCCCCAGCAAGACGCGCCGCGAGGAGCATCTTGCCTTATGTCAGCACTCGGTCTGACTGAGCGCCTCCAGGAGAGAGGCCCAAGCAAGACGCGCCCCGAGGAGTGTCTTGCCACATGTCAACACTGGGTCTGACTGAGCGCCTCCAGGAGAGAGGCCCAAGCAAGACACGCCCCGAGGAGCGTCTTGCCACGTGTCAATACTGGGTCTGACTGAGCTCCTCCAGGAGAGAGGCCCAAGCAAGACGCACCCCGAGGAGCGTCTTGCCACGTGTCACCACTGGGTCTGATTGAGCACCTCCAGGAGAGAGGCCCTAGCAAGACGCACCCCGAGGAGCATCTTGCCTTATGTCAGCACTCGGTCTGACTGAGCGCCTCCAGGAGAGAGGCCCAAGCAAGACCCGCCCCGAGGAGCGTCTTGCCACATGTCACTACTCGGTATGACTGAGCGCCTCCAGGAGGGAGGTCCAAGCAAGACGCGCCCCGAGGAGCGTCTTGCCACATGTCACTACTCGGTCTGACTGAGCGCCTCCAGGAGAGAGGCCCAAGCAAGACGTGCCCCGAGGAGCGTCTTGCCACATGTCAACAATGGGTCTGACTGAGGGCCTCCAGGAGAGAAGCCCAAGCAAGACGCGCCCCGAGGAGCGTCTTGCCACATGTCAACACTGGGTCTGACTGAGGGCCCCCAGGAGAGAGGCCCAAATAAGACGCGCCCCGAGGAGCGTCTTGCCACATGTCAACACTGGGTCTGACTGAGGGCCTCCAGGAGAGAAGCCCAAGCAAGATGCGCCCCGAGGAGCGTCTTGCCACATGTCAGCACTCGGTCTGACTGAGTGCCTCCAGGAGAGAGGCCCAAGCAAGACGCGCCCCGAGGAGCGTCTTGCCACATGTCAACACTGGGTCTGACTGAGCGCCTCCAGGAGAGAGGCCCAAGCAAGACGCGCCCCGAGGAGCGTCTTGCCACATGTCAACAATGGGTCTTACAGAGCGCCTCCAGGAGAGAGGCCCAAGCAAGACGTGCCCCGAGGAGCGTCTTGCCGCATGTCAACACTGGGTCTGACTGAGTGCCTCCATGAGAGAAGCCCGAGCAAGACGCGCCCCGAGGAGCGTCTTGCCACATGTCAACACTGGGTCTGACTGAGCACCTCCAGGAGAGAGGCCCAATCAAGACGCGCCCGGAGGAGCGTCTTGCCACATGTCAGCACTGGGTCTGACTGAGCGCCTCCCGGAGCGAGGCCCAAGCAAGAAACGCCCGAGGAGCGTCTTGACACATGTCAACACTGGGTCTGACTGAGCGCCTCCAGGAGAGAGGTCCAAGCAACACGCGCCCCGAGGAGCGTCTTGCCACATGTCAACACTGGGTCTGACTGAGTGCCTCCATGAGAGAAGCCCCAGCAAGACTCGCCCCGAGGAGCGTCTTGTCACTTGTCACTACTCGGTCTGACTGAGCGCCTCCAGGAGAGAGGCCCAAGCAAGACCTGCCCCGAGGAGCATCTTGCCACATGTCAACAATGGGTCTGACTGAGGGCCTCCAGGAGAGAAGCCCAAGCAAGAAGCGCCCCGAGGAGCGCCTTGCCACTTGTCAACACTGGGTCTGACTGAGCGCCTCCAGGAGAGAGGCCCAAGCAAGACACGCCCCGAGGAGCGTCTTGACACATGTTAACACTGGGTCTGACTGAGGGCCTCCATGTGAGAAGCCCAAGCAAGACGCGCCCCGAGGAGAGTCTTGCCACATGTCAACACTGGGTCTGACAGAGGGCATCCAGGAGAGAGGCCCAAGCAATACGCGCCCCGAGGAGCGTCTTGCCACATGTCAACAATGGGTCTGACTGAGGGCCTCCAGGAGAGAAGCCCAAGGAAGACGCGCCCCGAGGAGCTTCTTGCCACATGTCAGCACTCGGTCTGACTGAGCGCCTCCAGGAGAGAGGCCAAAGCAAGATGCGCCCCGAGGAGCGTCTTGACACATGTCAACACTGGGTCTGAAAGAGGGCCTCCATGAGAGAGGCCCAAGCAAGACGCGCCCCGAGGAGTGTCTTGCCACATGTCAACACTGGGTCTGACTGAGCGCCTCCAGGAGAGAGGCCCAAGCAAGACGCGCCCCGAGGAGCGTCTTGCCAAGTGTCAACACTGGGTCTGACTTAGAGCCTCCAGGAGAGAGGCCCAAGCAAGATGCGCCCCGAGGATCGTCTTGCCACGTGTCACCACTGGGTCTGACTGAGCTCCTCCAGGAGAGAGGCCCAAGCAAGACGCGCCCCGAGGAGCGTCTTGCCACATGTGAACACTGGGTCTGACTGAGCGCCTCCAGGAGAGAGGCCCAAGCAAGACGCGCCCGGAGGAGCGTCTTGCCACATGTCAGCACTCGGTCTGACTGAGCGCCTCCAGGAGAGAGGCCCAAGCAAGACGCGCCCCGAGGAGCATCTTGCCACATGTCAACACTGGGTCTGACTGAGAACCTCCAGGAGAGAGGCCAAAGCAAGACGCGCCCCGAGGAGCGTCTTGCCACATGTCAACACTGGATCTGACTGAGCGCCTCCAGGAGAGAGGCCCAAGCAAGACGCGCCCCGAGGAGCGTATTGTCACATGTCACTACTCGGTCTGACTGAGCGCCTCCAGGAGAGAGGCCCAAGCAAGACGTGCCCCGAGGAGCGTCTTGCCACATGTCAACAGTGGGTCTGACTGAGGGCCTCCAGGAGAGAAGCCCAAGCAAGAAGCGCCCCGAGGAGCGTCTTGCCACATGTCAACACTGGGTCTGACTGAGCGCCTCCAGGAGAGAGGCCCAAGCAAGACACTCCCCGAGGAGCGTCTTGACACATGTCAACACTGGGTCTGACTGAGGGCCTCCATGAGAGAAGCCCAAGCAAGACGCGCCCCGAGGAGAGTCTTGCCACATGTCAACACTGGGTCTGACAGAGGGCATCCAGGAGAGAGGCCCAAGCAATTCGCGCCCCGAGGAGCGTCTTGCCACATGTCACCACTGGGTCTGACTGAGCGCCTCCAGGAGAGAGGCCCAAGCATGAAGCGCCCCGAGGAGCGTCTTGCCACATGTCAGCACTCGGTCTGACTGAGCGTCTCCAGGAGAGAGGCCCAAGCAAGACGTGCCCCGAGGAGCGTCTCGCCACATGTCAACACTGGGTCTGACTGAGCGCCTCCAGGAGAGAAGCCCAAGCAAGACGTGCCCCGAGGAGCGTCTTGCCACATGTCAACACTGGGTCTGACTGAGCGCCTCCAGGAGAGAGGCCCAAGCAAGACGCGCCCCGAGGAGCGTCTTGCCACATGTGAACACTGGGTCTGACTGAGCGCCTCCAGGAGAGAGGCCCAAGCAAGACGCGCCCGGAGGAGCGTCTTGCCACATGTCAGCACTCGGTCTGACTGAGCGCCTCCAGGAGAGAGGCCCAAGCAAGACGCGCCCCGAGCAGCGTCTTGCCACATGTCAACAATGGGTCTGGCTGAGGGCCTCCAGGAGAGAAGCCCAAGCAAGACGCGCCCCGAGGAGCGTCTTGCCACATGTCAACAATGGGTCTGACTGAGGGCCTCCAGGAGAGAAGCCCAAGCAAGACGCGCCCCGAGGAGCGTCTTGCCACATGTCACTACTCGGTCTGACTGAGCGCCTCCAGGAGAGAGGCCCAAGCAAGACGTGCCCCGAGGAGCGTCTTGCCACATGTCAACAATGGGTCTGACTGAGGGCCTCCAGGAGAGAAGCCCAAGCAAGACGCCCCCCGAGGAGCGTCTTGCCACATGTCAACAATGGGTCTGACTGAGGGCCTCCAGAAGAGAAGCCCAAGCAAGACGCGCCCCGGGGAGTGTCTTGCCACATGTCAGCACTCAGTCTGACTGAGCGTCTCCAGGAGAGAGGCCCAAGCAAGATGCGCCCCGAGGATCATCTTGCCACGTGTCACCACTGGGTCTGACTGAGCACCTCCAGGAGAGAGGCCCAAGCAAGACGTGCCCCGAGGAGCGTCTTGCCACGTGTCACCACTGGGTCTGATTGAGCACCTCCAGGAGAGAGGCCCCAGCAAGACGCGCCGCGAGGAGCTTCTTGCCTTATGTCAGCACTCGGTCTGACTGAGCGCCTCCAGGAGAGAGGCCCAAGCAAGACGCGCCCCGAGGAGTGTCTTGCCACATGTCAACACTGGGTCTGACTGAGCGCCTCCAGGAGAGAGGCCCAAGCAAGACGCGCCCCGAGGAGCGTCTTGCCACGTGTCAACACTGGGTCTGACTGAGCTCCTCCAGGAGAGAGGCCCAAGCAAGACGCACCCCGAGGAGCGTCTTGCCACGTGTCACCACTGGGTCTGATTGAGCACCTCCAGGAGAGAGGCCCCAGCAAGACGCGCCGCGAGGAGCATCTTGCCTTATGTCAGCACTCGGTCTGACTGAGCGCCTCCAGGAGAGAGGCCCAAGCAAGACCCGCCCCGAGGAGCGTCTTGCCACATGTCACTACTCGGTCTAACTGAGCGCCTCCAGGAGAGAGGTCCAAGCAAGACACGCCCCGAGGAGCGTCTTGCCACATGTCACTACTCGGTATGACTGAGCGCCTCCAGGAGGGAGGTCCAAGCAAGACGCGCCCCGAGGAGCGTCTTGCCACATGTCACTACTCGGTCTGACTGAGCGCCTCCAGGAGAGAGGCCCAAGAAAGACGTGCCCCGAGGAGCGTCTTGCCACATGTCAACAATGGGTCTGACTGAGGGCCTCCAGGAGAGAAGCCCAAGCAAGACGCGCCCCGAGGAGCGTCTTGCCACATGTCAACACTGGGTCTGACTGAGGGCCCCCAGGAGAGAGGCCCAAATAAGACGCGCCCCGAGGAGCGTCTTGCCACATGTCAACACTGGGTCTGACTGAGGGCCTCCAGGAGAGAAGCCCAAGCAAGATGCGCCCCGAGGAGCGTCTTGCCACATGTCAGCACTCGGTCTGACTGAGTGCCTCCAGGAGAGAGGCCCAAGCAAGACGCGCCCCGAGGAGCGTCTTGCCACATGTCAACACTGGGTCTGACTGAGCGCCTCCAGGAGAGAGGCCCAAGCAAGACGCGCCCCGAGGAGCCTCTTGCCACATGTCAACAATGGGTCTTACAGAGCGCCTCCAGGAGAGAGGCCCAAGCAAGACGTGCCCCGAGGAGCGTCTTGCCGCATGTCAACACTGGGTCTGACTGAGTGCCTCCATGAGAGAAGCCCGAGCAAAACGCGCCCCGAGGAGCGTCTTGCCACATGTCAACACTGGGTCTGACTGAGCACCTCCAGGAGAGAGGCCCAATCAAGACGCGCCCGGAGGAGCGTCTTGCCACATGTCAGCACTGGGTCTGACTGAGCGCCTCCCGGAGCGAGGCCCAAGCAAGAAACGCCCGAGGAGCGTCTTTACACATGTCAACACTGGGTCTGACTGAGCGCCTCCAGGAGAGAGGTCCAAGCAACACGCGCCCCGAGGAGCGTCTTGCCACATGTCAACACTGGGTCTGACTGAGTGCCTCCATGAGAGAAGCCCCAGCAAGACTCGCCCCGAGGAGCGTCTTGTCACATGTCACTACTCGGTCTGACTGAGCGCCTCCAGGAGAGAGGCCCAAGCAAGACCTGCCCCGAGGAGCATCTTGCCACATGTCAACAATGGGTCTGACTGAGGGCCTCCAGGAGAGAAGCCCAAGCAAGAAGCGCCCCGAGGAGCGTCTTGCCACATGTCAACACTGGGTCTGACTGAGCGCCTCCAGGAGAGAGGCCCAAGCAAGACACGCCCCGAGGAGCGTCTTGACACATGTTAACACTGGGTCTGACTGAGGGCCTCCATGTGAGAAGCCCAAGCAAGACGCGCCCCGAGGAGAGTCTTGCCACATGTCAACACTGGGTCTGACAGAGGGCATCCAGGAGAGAGGCCCAAGCAATACGCGCCCCGAGGAGCGTCTTGCCACATGTCAACAATGGGTCTGACTGAGGGCCTCCAGGAGAGAAGCCCAAGGAAGACGCGCCCCGAGGAGCTTCTTGCCACATGTCAGCACTCGGTCTGACTGAGCGCCTCCAGGAGAGAGGCCAAAGCAAGATGCGCCCCGAGGAGCGTCTTGACACATGTCAACACTGGGTCTGAAAGAGGGCCTCCATGAGAGAGGCCGAAGCAAGACGCGCCCCGAGGAGTGTCTTGCCACATGTCAACACTGGGTCTGACTGAGCGCCTCCAGGAGAGAGGCCCAAGCAAGTCGCGCCCCGAGGAGCGTCTTGCCAAGTGTCAACACTGGGTCTGACTTAGAGCCTCCAGGAGAGAGGCCCAAGCAAGATGCGCCCCGAGGATCGTCTTGCCACGTGTCACCACTGGGTCTGACTGAGCTCCTCCAGGAGAGAGGCCCAAGCAAGACGCGCCCCGAGGAGCGTCTTGCCACGTGTCACCACTGGGTCTGTTTGAGCACCTCCAGGAGAGAGGCCCCAGCAAGACGCGCCGCGAGGAGCATCTTGCCTTATGTCAGCACTCGGTCTGACTGAGCGCCTCCAGGAGAGAGGCCCAAGCAAGACCCGCCCCGAGGAGCGTCTTGCCACATGTCACTACTCGGTCCAACTGAGCGCCTCCAGGAGAGAGGTCCAAGCAAGACACGCCCCGAGGAGCGTCTTGCCACATGTCACTACTCGGTCTGACTGAGCACCTCCAGGAGGGAGGTCCAAGCAAGACGCGCCCCGAGGAGCGTCTTGCCACATGTCACTACTCGGTCTGACTGAGCGCCTCCAGGAGAGAGGCCCAAGCAAGACTTGCCCCGAGGAGCGTCTTGCCACATGTCAACAATGGGTCTGACTGAGGGCCTCCAGGAGAGAAGCCCAAGCAAGACGCGCCCCGAGGAGCGTCTTGCCACATGTCAACACTGGGTCTGACTGAGGGCCCCCAGGAGAGAGGCCCAAATAAGACGCGCCCCGAGGAGCGTCTTGCCACATGTCAACACTGGGTCTGACTGAGGGCCTCCAGGAGAGAAGCCCAAGCAAGATGCGCCCCGAGGAGCGTCTTGCCACATGTCAGCACTCGGTCTGACTGAGCGCCTCCAGGAGAGAGGCCCAAGCAAGACGCGCCCCGAGGAGCGTCTTGCCACATGTGAACACTGGGTCTGACTGAGCGCCTCCAGGAGAGAGACCCAAGCAAGACGCGCCCGGAGGAGCGTCTTGCCACATGTCAGCACTCGGTCTGACTGAGCGCCTCCAGGAGAGAGGCCCAAGCAAGACGCGCCCCGAGGAGCATCTTGCCACATGTCAACACTGGGTCTGACTGAGTGCCTCCATGAGGGAAGCCCCAGCAAGACGCGCCCCGAGGAGCGTCTTGCCACATGTCAACACTGGGTCTGACTGAGCGCCTCCAGGAGAGAGACTCGAGGAACGTCTTGCCACATGTCACCTCTGGGTCTGACTGAGCGCCTCCAGGAGAGAGGCGCAAGCAAGAAACGCCCGGGAGCGTCTTGACACATGTCAACACTGGGTCTGACTGAGCGCCTCCAGGAGAGAGGCCCAAGCAAGAAGCGCCCTGAGGAGTGTCTTGCCACATGTCAACAATGGGTCTGACTGAGGGCCTCCAGGAGAGAAGCCCAAGCAAGACGCGCCCCGAGGAGCGTCATGCCACATGTCAACACTGGGTCTAATTGAGCGCCTCCAGGAGAGAGGCCCAAGCAAGACGCGCCCCGAGGAGCGTCTTGCCACATGTCAACAATGGGTCTGACTGAGGGCCTCCAGGAGAGAAGTCCAAGCAAGAAGCGCCCCGAGGAGCGTCTTGCCACATGTCAACACTGGGTCTGACTGAGCGCCCTCTGGAGAGAGGCCCAAGCAAGACACGCCCCGAGGAGCGTCTTGACACATGTCAACACTGGGTCTGACTGAGGGCCTCCATGAGAGAAGCCCAAGCAAGACGCGCCCCGAGGAGAGTCTTGCCACATGTCAACACTGGGTCGTACAGAGGGCATCCAGGAGAGAGGCCCAAGCAATACGCGCCCCGAGGAGCGTCTTGCCACATGTCAACAATGGGTCTGACTGAGGGCCTCCAGGAGAAAAGCCAAAGCAAGACGCGCCCCGAGGAGCGTCTTGAAACATGTCACTACTCTGTCTAACTGAGCGCCTCCAGGAGAGAGGTCCAAGCAAGACGCGCCCCGAGGAGCGTCTTGCCACATGTCTCTGACTGAGCGCCTCCAGGAGAGAGGCCCAAGCAAGACGCGCCCCGAGGAGCGTCTTGCCACATGTCAACACTGGGTCTGACTGAGGGCCTCCAGGAGAGAGGCCCAAATAAGACGCGCCCCGAGAAGCGTCTTGCCACATGTCAACAATGGGTCTGACTGAGGGCCTCCAGGAGAGAAGCCCAAGCAAGACGTACACCGAGGAGCGTCTTGCCACATGTCAGCACTCGGTCTGACTGAGCGCTTCCAGGAGAGAGGCCCAAGCAAGACGCGCCCCGAGGAGCGTCTTGCCACATGTCAACACTGGGTCTGACTGAGCGCCTCCAGGAGAGAGGCCCAAGCAAGACACGCCCCGAGGAGCGTCTTGACACATGTTAACACTGGGTCTGACTGAGGGCCTCCATGTGAGAAGCCAAAGCAAGACGCGCCCCGAGGAGAGTCTTGCCACATGTCAACACTGGGTCTGACAGAGGGCATCCAGGAGAGAGGCCCAAGCAATACGCGCCCCGAGGAGCGTCTTGCCACATGTCAACAATGGGTCTGACTGAGGGCCTCCACGAGAGAAGCCCAAGGAAGACGCGCCCCGAGGAGCTTCTTGCCACATGTCAGCACTCGGTCTGACTGAGCGCCTCCAGGAGAGAGGCCAAAGCAAGATGTGCCCCGAGGAGCGTCTTGACACATGTCAACACTGGGTCTGACAGAGGGCCTCCATGAGAGAGGCCCAAGCAAGACGCGCCCCGAGGAGTGTCTTGCCACATGTCAACACTGGGTCTGACTGAGCGCCTCCAGGAGAGAGGCCCAAGCAAGACGCGCCCCGAGGAGCGTCTTGCCAAGTGTCAACACTGGGTCTGACTTAGAGCCTCCAGGAGAGAGGCCCAAGCAAGATGCGCCCAGAGGATCGTCTTGCCACGTTTCACCACTGGGTCTGACTGAGCACCTCCAGGAGAGAGGCCCAAGCAAGACGCGCCCCGAGGAGCGTCTTGCCACGTGTCACCACTGGGTCTGTTTGAGCACCTCCAGGAGAGAGGCCCCAGCAAGACGCGCCACGAGGAGCATCTTGCCTTATGTCAGCACTCGGTCTGACTGATTGCCTCCAGGAGAGAGGCCCAAGCAAGACCCGCCCCGAGGAGCGTCTTGCCACATGTCACTACTCGGTCTGACTGAGCGCCTCCAGGAGAGAGGCCCAAGCAAGACTTGCCCCGAGGAGCGTCTTGCCACATGTCAACACTGGGTCTGACTGAGGGCCCCCAGGAGAGAGGCCCAAATAAGACGCGCCCCGAGGAGCGTCTTGCCACATGTCAACACTGGGTCTGACTGAGGGCCTCCAGGAGAGAAGCCCAAGCAAGATGCGCCCCGAGGAGCGTCTTGCCACATGTCAGCACTCGGTCTGACTGAGCGCCTCCAGGAGAGAGGCCCAAGCAAGACGCGCCCCGAGGAGCGTCTTGCCACATGTGAACACTGGGTCTGACTGAGCGCCTCCAGGAGAGAGGCCCAAGCAAGACGCGCCCGGAGGAGCGTCTTGCCAAATGTCAGCACTCGGTCTGACTGAGCGCCTCCAGGAGAGAGGCCCAAGCAAGACGCGCCCCGAGGAGCGTCTTGACACATGTCTCCTCTGGGTTTGACTGAGCGCCTCCAGGAGAGAGGCCGAAGAAAGACGTGCCCCGAGGAGCATCTTGCCACATGTCAACACTGGGTCTGACTGAGTGCCTCCATGAGGGAAGCCCCAGCAAGACGCGCCCCGAGGAGCGTCTTGCCACATGTCAACACTGGGTCTGACTGAGCGCCTCCAGGAGAGAGACCCGAGGAACGTCTTGCCACATGTCACCTCTGGGTCTGACTGAGCGCCTCCAGGAGAGAGGCGCAAGCAAGAAACGCCCGAGGAGCGTCTTGACACATGTCAACACTGGGTCTGACTGAGCGCCTCCAGGAGAAAGGCCCCAGCAAGACGCGCCCCGAGGAGCGTCTTGCCACATGTCAGCACTCGGTCTGACTGAGCGCCTCCAGGAGAGAGGCCCAAGCAAGAAGCGCCCCGAGGAGTGTCTTGCCACATGTAAACAATGGGTCTGACTGAGGGCCTCCAGGAGAGAAGCCCAAGCAAGACGCGCCCCGAGGAGCGTCATGCCACATGTCAACACTGGGTCTAATTGAGCGCCTCCAGGAGAGAGGCCCAAGCAAGGCGCGCCCCGAGGAGCGTCTTGCCACATGTCAACAATGGGTCTGACTGAGGGCCTCCAGGAGAGAAGCCCAAGCAAGAAGCGCCCCGAGGAGCGTCTTGCCACATGTCAACACTGGGTCTGACTGAGCGCCTTCTGGAGAGAGGCCCAAGCAAGACACGCCCCGAGGAGCGTCTTGACACATGTCAACACTGGGTCTGACTGAGGGCCTCCATGAGAGAAGCCCAAGCAAGACGCGCCCCGAGGAGAGTCTTGCCACATGTCAACACTGGGTCTGACTGAGGGCCTCCAGGAGAGAAGCCAAAGCAAGACGCGCCCCGAGGAGCGTCTTGAAACATGTCACTACTCGGTCTAACTGAGCGCCTCCAGGAGAGAGGTCCAAGCAAGACGCGCCCCGAGGAGCGTCTTGAAACATGTCACTACTCGGTCTAACTGAGCGCCTCCAGGAGAGAAGCCCAAGCAAGATGCGCCCCGAGGAGCGTCTTGCCACATGTCAGCACTCGGTCTGACTGAGCGCTTCCAGGAGAGAGGCCCAAGCAAGACGCGCCCCGAGGAGCGTCTTGCCACATGTCAACACTGGGTCTGACTGAGGGCCTCCAGGAGAGAAGCCCAAGCAAGATGCGCCCCGAGGAGCGTCTTGCCACATGTCAGCACTCGGTCTGACTGAGTGCCTCCAGGAGAGAGGCCCAAGCAAGACGCCCCCCGAGGAGCGTCTTGCCACATGTCAACACTGGGTCTGACTGAGCGCCTCCAGGAGAGAGGCCCAAGCAAGACGCGCCCCGAGGAGCGTCTTGCCACATGTCAACAATGGGTCTTACAGAGCGCCTCCAGGAGAGAGGCCCAAGCAAGACGTGCCCCGAGGAGCGTCTTGCCGCATGTCAACACTGGGTCTGACTGAGTGCCTCCATGAGAGAAGCCCGAGCAAAACGCGCCCCGAGGAGCGTCTTGCCACATGTCAACACTGGGTCTGACTGAGCACCTCCAGGAGAGAGGCCCAATCAAGACGCGCCCGGAGGAGCGTCTTGCCACATGTCAGCACTGGGTCTGACTGAGCGCCTCCCGGAGCGAGGTCCAAGCAAGAAACGCCCGAGGAGCGTCTTTACACATGTCAACACTGGGTCTGACTGAGCGCCTCCAGGAGAGAGGTCCAAGCAACACGCGCCCCGAGGAGCGTCTTGCCACATGTCAACACTGGGTCTGACTGAGTGCCTCCATGAGAGAAGCCCCAGCAAGACTCGCCCCGAGGAGCGTCTTGTCACATGTCACTACTCGGTCTGACTGAGCGCCTCCAGGAGAGAGGCCCAAGCAAGACCTGCCCCGAGGAGCATCTTGCCACATGTCAACAATGGGTCTGACTGAGGGCCTCCAGGAGAGAAGCCCAAGCAAGAAGCGCCCCGAGGAGCGTCTTGCCACATGTCAACACTGGGTCTGACTGAGCGCCTCCAGGAGAGAGGCCCAAGCAAGACACGCCCCGAGGAGCGTCTTGACACATGTTAACACTGGGTCTGACTGAGGGCCTCCATGTGAGAAGCCCAAGCAAGACGCGCCCCGAGGAGAGTCTTGCCACATGTCAACACTGGGTCTGACAGAGGGCATCCAGGAGAGAGGCCCAAGCAATACGCGCCCCGAGGAGCGTCTTGCCACATGTCAACAATGGGTCTGACTGAGGGCCTCCAGGAGAGAAGCCCAAGGAAGACGCGCCCCGAGGAGCTTCTTGCCACATGTCAGCACTCGGTCTGACTGAGCGCCTCCAGGAGAGAGGCCAAAGCAAGATGCGCCCCGAGGAGCGTCTTGACACATGTCAACACTGGGTCTGAAAGAGGGCCTCCATGAGAGAGGCCGAAGCAAGACGCGCCCCGAGGAGTGTCTTGCCACATGTCAACACTGGGTCTGACTGAGCGCCTCCAGGAGAGAGGCCCAAGCAAGACGCGCCCCGAGGAGCGTCTTGCCAAGTGTCAACACTGGGTCTGACTTAGAGCCTCCAGGAGAGAGGCCCAAGCAAGATGCGCCCCGAGGATCGTCTTGCCACGTGTCACCACTGGGTCTGACTGAGCTCCTCCAGGAGAGAGGCCCAAGCAAGACGCGCCCCGAGGAGCGTCTTGCCACGTGTCACCACTGGGTCTGTTTGAGCACCTCCAGGAGAGAGGCCCCAGCAAGACGCGCCGCGAGGAGCATCTTGCCTTATGTCAGCACTCGGTCTGACTGAGCGCCTCCAGGAGAGAGGCCCAAGCAAGACCCGCCCCGAGGAGCGTCTTGCCACATGTCACTACTCGGTCCAACTGAGCGCCTCCAGGAGAGAGGTCCAAGCAAGACACGCCCCGAGGAGCGTCTTGCCACATGTCACTACTCGGTCTGACTGAGCACCTCCAGGAGGGAGGTCCAAGCAAGACGCGCCCCGAGGAGCGTCTTGCCACATGTCACTACTCGGTCTGACTGAGCGCCTCCAGGAGAGAGGCCCAAGCAAGACTTGCCCCGAGGAGCGTCTTGCCACATGTCAACAATGGGTCTGACTGAGGGCCTCCAGGAGAGAAGCCCAAGCAAGACGCGCCCCGAGGAGCGTCTTGCCACATGTCAACACTGGGTCTGACTTAGGGCCCCCAGGAGAGAGGCCCAAATAAGACGCGCCCCGAGGAGCGTCTTGCCACATGTCAACACTGGGTCTGACTGAGGGCCTCCAGGAGAGAAGCCCAAGCAAGATGCGCCCCGAGGAGCGTCTTGCCACATGTCAGCACTCGGTCTGACTGAGCGCCTCCAGGAGAGAGGCCCAAGCAAGACGCGCCCCGAGGAGCGTCTTGCCACATGTGAACACTGGGTCTGACTGACCGCCTCCAGGAGAGAGGCCCAAGCAAGACGCGCCCGGAGGAGCGTCTTGCCACATGTCAGCACTCGGTCTGACTGAGCGCCTCCAGGAGAGAGGCCCAAGCAAGACGCGCCCCGAGGAGCATCTTGCCACATGTCAACACTGGGTCTGACTGAGTGCCTCCATGAGGGAAGCCCCAGCAAGACGCGCCCCGAGGAGCGTCTTGCCACATGTCAACACTGGGTCTGACTGAGCGCCTCCAGGAGAGAGACTCGAGGAACGTCTTGCCACATGTCACCTCTGGGTCTGACTGAGCGCCTCCAGGAGAGAGGCGCAAGCAAGAAACGCCCGGGAGCGTCTTGACACATGTCAACACTGGGTCTGACTGAGCGCCTCCAGGAGAGAGGCCCAAGCAAGAAGCGCCCCGAGGAGTGTCTTGCCACATGTCAACAATGGGTCTGACTGAGGGCCTCCAGGAGAGAAGCCCAAGCAAGACGCGCCCCGAGGAGAGTCATGCCACATGTCAACACTGGGTCTAATTGAGCGCCTCCAGGAGAGAGGCCCAAGCAAGACGCGCCCCGAGGAGCGTCTTGCCACATGTCAACAATGGGTCTGACTGAGGGCCTCCAGGAGAGAAGCCCAAGCAAGAAGCACCCCGAGGAGCGTCTTGCCACATGTCAACACTGGGTCTGACTGAGCGCCTTCTGGAGAGAGGCCCAAGCAAGACACGCCCCGAGGAGCGTCTTGACACATGTCAACACTGGGTCTGACTGAGGGCCTCCATGAGAGAAGCCCAAGCAAGACGCGCCCCGAGGAGAGTCTTGCCACATGTCAACACTGGGTCGTACAGAGGGCATCCAGGAGAGAGGCCCAAGCAATACGCGCCCCGAGGAGCGTCTTGCCACATGTCAACAATGGGTCTGACTGAGGGCCTCCAGGAGAAAAGCCAAAGCAAGACGCGCCCCGAGGAGCGTCTTGAAACATGTCACTACTCGGTCTAACTGAGCGCCTCCAGGAGAGAGGTCCAAGCAAGACGCGCCCCGAGGAGCGTCTTGCCACATGTCACTACTCGGTCTGACTGAGCGCCTCCAGGAGAGAGGCCCAAGCAAGACGCGCCCCGAGGAGCGTCTTGCCACATGTCAACACTGGGTCTGACTGAGGGCCTCCAGGAGAGAGGCCCAAATAAGACGCGCCCCGAGAAGCGTCTTGCCACATGTCAACAATGGGTCTGACTGAGGGCCTCCAGGAGAGAAGCCCAAGCAAGACGTACACCGAGGAGCGTCTTGCCACATGTCAGCACTCGGTCTGACTGAGCGCTTCCAGGAGAGAGGCCCAAGCAAGACGCGCCCCGAGGAGCGTCTTGCCACATGTCAACACTGGGTCTGACTGAGCGCCTCCAGGAGAGAGGCCCAAGCAAGACACGCCCCAAGGAGCGTCTTGACACATGTTAACACTGGGTCTGACTGAGGGCCTCCATGTGAGAAGCCCAAGCAAGACGCGCCCCGAGGAGAGTCTTGCCACATGTCAACACTGGGTCTGACAGAGGGCATCCAGGAGAGAGGCCCAAGCAATACGCGCCCCGAGGAGCGTCTTGCCACATGTCAACAATGGGTCTGACTGAGGGCCTCCAGGAGAGAAGCCCAAGGAAGACGCGCCCCGAGGAGCTTCTTGCCACATGTCAGCACTCGGTCTGACTGAGCGCCTCCAGGAGAGAGGCCAAAGCAAGATGTGCCCCGAGGAGCGTCTTGACACATGTCAACACTGGGTCTGACAGAGGGCCTCCATGAGAGAGGCCCAAGCAAGACGCGCCCCGAGGAGTGTCTTGCCACATGTCAACACTGGGTCTGACTGAGCGCCTCCAGGAGAGAGGCCCAAGCAAGACGCGCCCCGAGGAGCGTCTTGCCAAGTGTCAACACTGGGTCTGACTTAGAGCCTCCAGGAGAGAGGCCCAAGCAAGATGCGCCCCGAGGATCGTCTTGCCACGTTTCACCACTGGGTCTGACTGAGCTCCTCCAGGAGAGAGGCCCAAGCAAGACGCGCCCCGAGGAGCGTCTTGCCACGTGTCACCACTGGGTCTGTTTGAGCACCTCCAGGAGAGAGGCCCCAGCAAGACGCGCCACGAGGAGCATCTTGCCTTATGTCAGCACTCGGTCTGACTGAGTGCCTCCAGGAGAGAGGCCCAAGCAAGACCCGCCCCGAGGAGCGTCTTGCCACATGTCACTACTCGGTCTGACTGAGCGCCTCCAGGAGAGAGGCCCAAGCAAGACTTGCCCCGAGGAGCGTCTTGCCACATGTCAACACTGGGTCTGACTGAGGGCCCCCAGGAGAGAGGCCCAAATAAGACGCGCCCCGAGGAGCGTCTTGCCACATGTCAACACTGGGTCTGACTGAGGGCCTCCAGGAGAGAAGCCCAAGCAAGATGCGCCCCGAGGAGCGTCTTGCCACATGTCAGCACTCGGTCTGACTGAGCGCCTCCAGGAGAGAGGCCCAAGCAAGACGCGCCCCGAGGAGCGTCTTGCCACATGTGAACACTGGGTCTGACTGAGCGCCTCCAGGAGAGAGGCCCAAGCAAGACGCGCCCGGAGGAGCGTCTTGCCAAATGTCAGCACTCGGTCTGACTGAGCGCCTCCAGGAGAGAGGCCCAAGCAAGACGCGCCCCGAGGAGCGTCTTGACACATGTCTCCTCTGGGTTTGACTGAGCGCCTCCAGGAGAGAGGCCGAAGAAAGACGTGCCCCGAGGAGCATCTTGCCACATGTCAACACTGGGTCTGACTGAGTGCCTCCATGAGGGAAGCCCCAGCAAGACGCGCCCCGAGGAGCGTCTTGCCACATGTCAACACTGGGTCTGACTGAGCGCCTCCAGGAGAGAGACCCGAGGAACGTCTTGCCACATGTCACCTCTGGGTCTGACTGAGCGCCTCCAGGAGAGAGGCGCAAGCAAGAAACGCCCGAGGAGCGTCTTGACACATGTCAACACTGGGTCTGACTGAGCGCCTCCAGGAGAAAGGCCCCAGCAAGACGCGCCCCGAGGAGCGTCTTGCCACATGTCAGCACTCGGTCTGACTGAGCGCCTCCAGGAGAGAGGCCCAAGCAAGAAGCTCCCCGAGGAGTGTCTTGCCACATGTAAACAATGGGTCTGACTGAGGGCCTCCAGGAGAGAAGCCCAAGCAAGACGCGCCCCGAGGAGCGTCATGCCACATGTCAACACTGGGTCTAATTGAGCGCCTCCAGGAGAGAGGCCCAAGCAAGACGCGCCCCGAGGAGCGTCTTGCCACATGTCAACAATGGGTCTGACTGAGGGCCTCCAGGAGAGAAGACCAAGCAAGAAGCGCCCCGAGGAGCGTCTTGCCACATGTCAACACTGGGTCTGACTGAGCGCCTTCTGGAGAGAGGCCCAAGCAAGACACGCCCCGAGGAGCGTCTTGACACATGTCAACACTGGGTCTGACTGAGGGCCTCCATGAGAGAAGCCCAAGCAAGACGCGCCCTGAGGAGAGTCTTGCCACATGTCAACACTGGGTCTGACTGAGGGCCTCCAGGAGAGAAGCCAAAGCAAGACGCGCCCCGAGGAGCGTCTTGAAACATGTCACTACTCGGTCTAACTGAGCGCCTCCAGGAGAGAGGTCCAAGCAAGACGCGCCCCGAGGAGCGTCTTGCCACATGTCAACACTGGGTCTGAAAGAGGGCCTCCATGAGAGAGGCCGAAGCAAGACGCGCCCCGAGGAGTGTCTTGCCACATGTCAACACTGGGTCTGACTGAGCGCCTCCAGGAGAGAGGCCCAAGCAAGACGCGCCCCGAGGAGCGTCTTGCCAAGTGTCAACACTGGGTCTGACTTAGAGCCTCCAGGAGAGAGGCCCAAGCAAGATGCGCCCCGAGGATCGTCTTGCCACGTGTCACCACTGGGTCTGACTGAGCTCCTCCAGGAGAGAGGCCCAAGCAAGACGCGCCCCGAGGAGCGTCTTGCCACGTGTCACCACTGGGTCTGTTTGAGCACCTCCAGGAGAGAGGCCCCAGCAAGACGCGCCGCGAGGAGCATCTTGCCTTATGTCAGCACTCGGTCTGACTGAGCGCCTCCAGGAGAGAGGCCCAAGCAAGACCCGCCCCGAGGAGCGTCTTGCCACATGTCACTACTCGGTCCAACTGAGCGCCTCCAGGAGAGAGGTCCAAGCAAGACACGCCCCGAGGAGCGTCTTGCCACATGTCACTACTCGGTCTGACTGAGCACCTCCAGGAGGGAGGTCCAAGCAAGACGCGCCCCGAGGAGCGTCTTGCCACATGTCACTACTCGGTCTGACTGAGCGCCTCCAGGAGAGAGGCCCAAGCAAGACTTGCCCCGAGGAGCGTCTTGCCACATGTCAACAATGGGTCTGACTGAGGGCCTCCAGGAGAGAAGCCCAAGCAAGACGCGCCCCGAGGAGCGTCTTGCCACATGTCAACACTGGGTCTGACTTAGGGCCCCCAGGAGAGAGGCCCAAATAAGACGCGCCCCGAGGAGCGTCTTGCCACATGTCAACACTGGGTCTGACTGAGGGCCTCCAGGAGAGAAGCCCAAGCAAGATGCGCCCCGAGGAGCGTCTTGCCACATGTCAGCACTCGGTCTGACTGAGCGCCTCCAGGAGAGAGGCCCAAGCAAGACGCGCCCCGAGGAGCGTCTTGCCACATGTGAACACTGGGTCTGACTGACCGCCTCCAGGAGAGAGGCCCAAGCAAGACGCGCCCGGAGGAGCGTCTTGCCACATGTCAGCACTCGGTCTGACTGAGCGCCTCCAGGAGAGAGGCCCAAGCAAGACGCGCCCCGAGGAGCATCTTGCCACATGTCAACACTGGGTCTGACTGAGTGCCTCCATGAGGGAAGCCCCAGCAAGACGCGCCCCGAGGAGCGTCTTGCCACATGTCAACACTGGGTCTGACTGAGCGCCTCCAGGAGAGAGACTCGAGGAACGTCTTGCCACATGTCACCTCTGGGTCTGACTGAGCGCCTCCAGGAGAGAGGCGCAAGCAAGAAACGCCCGGGAGCGTCTTGACACATGTCAACACTGGGTCTGACTGAGCGCCTCCAGGAGAGAGGCCCAAGCAAGAAGCGCCCCGAGGAGTGTCTTGCCACATGTCAACAATGGGTCTGACTGAGGGCCTCCAGGAGAGAAGCCCAAGCAAGACGCGCCCCGAGGAGAGTCATGCCACATGTCAACACTGGGTCTAATTGAGCGCCTCCAGGAGAGAGGCCCAAGCAAGACGCGCCCCGAGGAGCGTCTTGCCACATGTCAACAATGGGTCTGACTGAGGGCCTCCAGGAGAGAAGCCCAAGCAAGAAGCACCCCGAGGAGCGTCTTGCCACATGTCAACACTGGGTCTGACTGAGCGCCTTCTGGAGAGAGGCCCAAGCAAGACACGCCCCGAGGAGCGTCTTGACACATGTCAACACTGGGTCTGACTGAGGGCCTCCATGAGAGAAGCCCAAGCAAGACGCGCCCCGAGGAGAGTCTTGCCACATGTCAACACTGGGTCGTACAGAGGGCATCCAGGAGAGAGGCCCAAGCAATACGCGCCCCGAGGAGCGTCTTGCCACATGTCAACAATGGGTCTGACTGAGGGCCTCCAGGAGAAAAGCCAAAGCAAGACGCGCCCCGAGGAGCGTCTTGAAACATGTCACTACTCGGTCTAACTGAGCGCCTCCAGGAGAGAGGTCCAAGCAAGACGCGCCCCGAGGAGCGTCTTGCCACATGTCACTACTCGGTCTGACTGAGCGCCTCCAGGAGAGAGGCCCAAGCAAGACGCGCCCCGAGGAGCGTCTTGCCACATGTCAACACTGGGTCTGACTGAGGGCCTCCAGGAGAGAGGCCCAAATAAGACGCGCCCCGAGAAGCGTCTTGCCACATGTCAACAATGGGTCTGACTGAGGGCCTCCAGGAGAGAAGCCCAAGCAAGACGTACACCGAGGAGCGTCTTGCCACATGTCAGCACTCGGTCTGACTGAGCGCTTCCAGGAGAGAGGCCCAAGCAAGACGCGCCCCGAGGAGCGTCTTGCCACATGTCAACACTGGGTCTGACTGAGCGCCTCCAGGAGAGAGGCCCAAGCAAGACACGCCCCGAGGAGCGTCTTGACACATGTTAACACTGGGTCTGACTGAGGGCCTCCATGTGAGAAGCCCAAGCAAGACGCGCCCCGAGGAGAGTCTTGCCACATGTCAACACTGGGTCTGACAGAGGGCATCCAGGAGAGAGGCCCAAGCAATACGCGCCCCGAGGAGCGTCTTGCCACATGTCAACAATGGGTCTGACTGAGGGCCTCCAGGAGAGAAGCCCAAGGAAGACGCGCCCCGAGGAGCTTCTTGCCACATGTCAGCACTCGGTCTGACTGAGCGCCTCCAGGAGAGAGGCCAAAGCAAGATGTGCCCCGAGGAGCGTCTTGACACATGTCAACACTGGGTCTGACAGAGGGCCTCCATGAGAGAGGCCCAAGCAAGACGCGCCCCGAGGAGTGTCTTGCCACATGTCAACACTGGGTCTGACTGAGCGCCTCCAGGAGAGAGGCCCAAGCAAGACGCGCCCCGAGGAGCGTCTTGCCAAGTGTCAACACTGGGTCTGACTTAGAGCCTCCAGGAGAGAGGCCCAAGCAAGATGCGCCCCGAGGATCGTCTTGCCACGTTTCACCACTGGGTCTGACTGAGCTCCTCCAGGAGAGAGGCCCAAGCAAGACGCGCCCCGAGGAGCGTCTTGCCACGTGTCACCACTGGGTCTGTTTGAGCACCTCCAGGAGAGAGGCCCCAGCAAGACGCGCCACGAGGAGCATCTTGCCTTATGTCAGCACTCGGTCTGACTGAGCGCCTCCAGGAGAGAGGCCCAAGCAAGACCCGCCCCGAGGAGCGTCTTGCCACATGTCACTACTCGGTCTGACTGAGCGCCTCCAGGAGAGAGGCCCAAGCAAGACTTGCCCCGAGGAGCGTCTTGCCACATGTCAACACTGGGTCTGACTGAGGGCCCCCAGGAGAGAGGCCCAAATAAGACGCGCCCCGAGGAGCGTCTTGCCACATGTCAACACTGGGTCTGACTGAGGGCCTCCAGGAGAGAAGCCCAAGCAAGATGCGCCCCGAGGAGCGTCTTGCCACATGTCAGCACTCGGTCTGACTGAGCGCCTCCAGGAGAGAGGCCCAAGCAAGACGCGCCCCGAGGAGCGTCTTGCCACATGTGAACACTGGGTCTGACTGAGCGCCTCCAGGAGAGAGGCCCAAGCAAGACGCGCCCGGAGGAGCGTCTTGCCAAATGTCAGCACTCGGTCTGACTGAGCGCCTCCAGGAGAGAGGCCCAAGCAAGACGCGCCCCGAGGAGCGTCTTGACACATGTCTCCTCTGGGTTTGACTGAGCGCCTCCAGGAGAGAGGCCGAAGAAAGACGTGCCCCGAGGAGCATCTTGCCACATGTCAACACTGGGTCTGACTGAGTGCCTCCATGAGGGAAGCCCCAGCAAGACGCGCCCCGAGGAGCGTCTTGCCACATGTCAACACTGGGTCTGACTGAGCGCCTCCAGGAGAGAGACCCGAGGAACGTCTTGCCACATGTCACCTCTGGGTCTGACTGAGCGCCTCCAGGAGAGAGGCGCAAGCAAGAAACGCCCGAGGAGCGTCTTGACACATGTCAACACTGGGTCTGACTGAGCGCCTCCAGGAGAAAGGCCCCAGCAAGACGCGCCCCGAGGAGCGTCTTGCCACATGTCAGCACTCGGTCTGACTGAGCGCCTCCAGGAGAGAGGCCCAAGCAAGAAGCGCCCCGAGGAGTGTCTTGCCACATGTAAACAATGGGTCTGACTGAGGGCCTCCAGGAGAGAAGCCCAAGCAAGACGCGCCCCGAGGAGCGTCATGCCACATGTCAACACTGGGTCTAATTGAGCGCCTCCAGGAGAGAGGCCCAAGCAAGACGCGCCCCGAGGAGCGTCTTGCCACATGTCAACAATGGGTCTGACTGAGGGCCTCCAGGAGAGAAGCCCAAGCAAGAAGCGCCCCGAGGAGCGTCTTGCCACATGTCAACACTGGGTCTGACTGAGCGCCTTCTGGAGAGAGGCCCAAGCAAGACACGCCCCGAGGAGCGTCTTGACACATGTCAACACTGGGTCTGACTGAGGGCCTCCATGAGAGAAGCCCAAGCAAGACGCGCCCCGAGGAGAGTCTTGCCACATGTCAACACTGGGTCTGACTGAGGGCCTCCAGGAGAGAAGCCAAAGCAAGACGCGCCCCGAGGAGCGTCTTGAAACATGTCACTACTCGGTCTAACTGAGCGCCTCCAGGAGAGAGGTCCAAGCAAGACGCGCCCCGAGGAGCGTCTTGCCACATGTCACTACTCGGTCTGACTGAGCGCCTCCAGGAGAGAGGCCCAAGCAAGACGCGCCCCGAGGAGCGTCTTGCCACATGTCAACACTGGGTCTGACTGAGGGCCTCCAGGAGAGAGGCCCAAATAAGACGCGCCCCGAGAAGCGTCTTGCCACATGTCAACAATGGGTCTGACTGAGGGCCTCCAGGAGAGAAGCCCAAGCAAGACGTACCCCGAGGAGCGTCTTGCCACATGTCAGCACTCGGTCTGACTGAGCGCTTCCAGGAGAGAGGCCCAAGCAAGACGCGCCCCGAGGAGCGTCTTGCCACATGTCAACACTGGGTCTGACTGAGCGCCTCCAGGAGAGAGGCCCAAGCAAGACACGCCCCGAGGAGCGTTTTGACACATGTTAACAATGGGTCTGACTGAGGGCCTCCATGTGAGAAGCCCAAGCAAGACGCGCCCCGAGGAGAGTCTTGCCACATGTCAACACTGGGTCTGACAGAGGGCATCCAGGAGAGAGGCCCAAGCAATACGCGCCCCGAGGAGCGTCTTGCCACATGTCAACAATGGGTCTGACTGAGGGCCTCCAGGAGAGAAGCCCAAGGAAGACGCGCCCCGAGGAGCTTCTTGCCACATGTCAGCACTCGGTCTGACTGAGCGCCTCCAGGAGAGAGGCCAAAGCAAGATGTGCCCCGAGGAGCGTCTTGACACATGTCAACACTGGGTCTGACAGAGGGCCTCCATGAGAGAGGCCCAAGCAAGACGCGCCCCGAGGAGTGTCTTGCCACATGTCAACACTGGGTCTGACTGAGCTCCTCCAGGAGAGAGGCCCAAGCAAGACGCGCCCAGAGGAGCGTCTTGCCACGTGTCACCACTGGGTCTGTTTGAGCACCTCCAGGAGAGAGGCCCCAGCAAGACGCGCCGCGAGGAGCATCTTGCCTTATGTCAGCACTCGGTCTGACTGAGCGCCTCCAGGAGAGAGGCCCAAGCAAGACCCGCCCCGAGGAGCGTCTTGCCACATGTCACTACTCGGTCCAACTGAGCGCCTCCAGGAGAGAGGTCCAAGCAAGACACGCCCCGAGGAGCGTCTTGCCACATGTCACTACTCGGTCTGACTGAGCACCTCCAGGAGGGAGGTCCAAGCAAGACGCGCCCCGAGGAGCGTCTTGCCACATGTCACTACTCGGTCTGACTGAGCGCCTCCAGGAGAGAGGCCCAAGCAAGACTTGCCCCGAGGAGCGTCTTGCCACATGTCAACAATGGGTCTGACTGAGGGCCTCCAGGAGAGAAGCCCAAGCAAGACGCGCCCCGAGGAGCGTCTTGCCACATGTCAACACTGGGTCTGACTGAGGGCCCCCAGGAGAGAGGCCCAAATAAGACGCGCCCCGAGGAGCGTCTTGCCACATGTCAACACTGGGTCTGACTGAGGGCCTCCAGGAGAGAAGCCCAAGCAAGATGCGCCCCGAGGAGCGTCTTGCCACATGTCAGCACTCGGTCTGATTGAGCGCCTCCAGGAGAGAGGCCCAAGCAAGACGCGCCCCGAGGAGCGTCTTGCCACATGTGAACACTGGGTCTGACTGAGCGCCTCCAGGAGAGAGGCCCAAGCAAGACGCGCCCGGAGGAGCGTCTTGCCACATGTCAGCACTCGGTCTGACTGAGCGCCTCCAGGAGAGAGGCCCAAGCAAGACGCGCCCCGAGGAGCGTCTTGACACATGTCTCCTCTGGGTTTGACTGAGCGCCTCCAGGAGAGAGGCTGAAGAAAGACGTGCCCCGAGGAGCATCTTGCCACATGTCAACACTGGGTCTGACTGAGTGCCTACATGAGGGAAGCCCCAGCAAGACGCGCCCCGAGGAGCGTCTTGCCACATGTCAACACTGGGTCTGACTGAGCGCCTCCAGGAGAGAGACCCGAGGAACGTCTTGCCACATGTCACCTCTGGGTCTGACTGAGCGCCTCCAGGAGAGAGGCGCAAGCAAGAAACGCCCGAGGAGCGTCTTGACACATGTCAACACTGGGTCTGACTGAGCGCCTCCAGGATAGAGGCCCCAGCAAGACGCACCCCGAGGAGCGTCTTGCCACATGTCAGCACTCGGTCTGACTGAGTGCCTCCAGGAGAGAGGCCCAAGCAAGAAGCGCCCCGAGGAGTGTCTTGCCACATGTCAACAATGGGTCTGACTGAGGGCCTCCAGGAGAGAAGCCCAAGCAAGATGCGCCCCGAGGAGCGTCTTGCCACATGTCAACACTGGGTCTAATTGAGCGCCTCCAGGAGAGAGGCCCAAGCAAGACGCGCCCCGAGGAGCGTCTTGCCATATGTCAACAATGGGTCTGACTGAGGGCCTCCAGGAGAGAAGCCCAAGCAAGAAGCGCCCCGAGGAGCGTCTTGCCACATGTCAACACTGGGTCTGACTGAGCGCCTTCTGGAGAGAGGCCCAAGCAAGACACGCCCCGAGGAGCGTCTTGACACATGTCAACACTGGGCCTGACTGAGGGCCTCCATGAGAGAAGCCCAAGCAAGACGCGCCCCGAGGAGAGTCTTGCCACATGTCAACACTGGGTCTGACAGAGGGCATCCAGGAGAGAGGCCCAAGCAATACGCGCCCCGAGGAGCGTCTTGCCACATGTCAACAATGGGTCTGACTGAGGGCCTCCAGGAGAGAAGCCAAAGCAAGACGCGCCCCGAGGAGCGTCTTGAAACATGTCACTACTCGGTCTAACTGAGCGCCTCCAGGAGAGAGGTCCAAGCAAGACGCGCCCCGAGGAGCGTCTTGCCACATGTCACTACTCGGTCTGACTGAGCGCCTCCAGGAGAGAGGCCCAAGCAAGACGCGCCCCGAGGAGCGTCTTGCCACATGTCAACACTGGGTCTGACTGAGGGCCTCCAGGAGAGAGGCCCAAATAAGACGCGCCCCGAGAAGCGTCTTGCCACATGTCAAAAATGGGTCTGACTGAGGGCCTCCAGGAGAGAAGCCCAAGCAAGACGTACCCCGAGGAGCGTCTTGCCACATGTCAGCACTCGGTCTGACTGAGCGCTTCCAGGAGAGAGGCCCAAGCAAGACGCGCCCCGAGGAGCGTCTTGCCACATGTCAACACTGGGTCTGACTGAGCGCCTCCAGGAGAGAGGCCCAAGCAAGACACGCCCCGAGGAGCGTCTTGACACATAACACTGGGTCTGACTGAGGGCCTCCATGTGAGAAGCCCAAGCAAGACGCGCCCCGAGGAGAGTCTTGCCACATGTCAACACTGGGTCTGACAGAGGGCATCCAGGAGAGAGGCCCAAGCAATACGCGCCCCGAGGAGCGTCTTGCCACATGTCAACAATGGGTCTGACTGAGGGCCTCCAGCAGAGAAGCCCAAGGAAGACGCGCCCCGAGGAGCTTCTTGCCACATGTCAGCACTCGGTCTGACTGAGCGCCTCCAGGAGAGAGGCCAAAGCAAGATGTGCCCCGAGGAGCGTCTTGACACATGTCACCTCTGGGTATGACAGAGGGCCTCCATGAGAGAGGCCCAAGCAAGACGCGCCCCGAGGAGTTTCTTGCCACATGTCAACACTGGGTCTGACTGAGCGCCTCCAGGAGAGAGGCCCAAGCAAGACGCGCCCCGAGGAGCGTCTTGCCACGTGTCACCACTGGGTCTGACAGAGGGCCTCCATGAGAGAGGCGCAAGCAAGACGCGCCCCGAGGAGTGTCTTGCCACATGTCAACACTGGGTCTGACTGAGCGCCTCCAGGAGAGAGGCCCAAGCAAGATGCGCCCCGAGGATCGTCTTGCCACGTGTCACCACTGAGTCTGACTGAGCTCCTCCAGGAGAGAGGCCCAAGCAAGACGCGCCCCGAGGAGCGTCTTGCCACATGTCACCACTGGGTCTGATTGAGCACCTCCAGGAGAGAGGCCCCAGCAAGACGCGCCGCGAGGAGCATCTTGCCTTATGTCAGCACTCGGTCTGACTGAGCGCCTCCAGGAGAGAGGCCCAAGCAAGACGCGCCCCGAGGAGCGTCTTGCCACATGTCAACACTGGGTCTTACTGAGCGCCTCCAGGAGAGAGGCTCAAGCAAGACGCGCCCCGAGGAGTGTCTTGCCACATGTCACTACTCGGTCTGACTGATCGCCTCCAGGAGAGAGGCCCAAGTAAGACGTGCCCCGAGGAGAGTCTTGCCACATGTCAACAATGGGTCTGACTGAGGGCCTCCAGGAGAGAAGCCCAAGCAAGACGCGCCCCGAGGAGCGTCTTGCCACATGTCAACACTGTTTCTGACTGAGGGCCCCCAGGAGAGAGGCCCAAATAAGACGCGCCCCGAGGAGCGTCTTGCCACATGTCAACACTGGGTCTGACTGAGGGCCTCCAGGAGAGAAGCCCAAGCAAGATGCGCCCCGAGGAGCGTCTTGCCACATGTCAGCACTCGGTCTGACTGAGCGCCTCCAGGAGAGAGGCCCAAGCAAGACGCGCCCCGAGGAGCGTCTTGCCACATGTCAACACTGGGTCTGACTGAGCGCCTCCAGGAGAGAGGCCCAAGCAAGACGCGCCCGGAGGAGCGTCTTGCCACATGTCAACAATGGGTCTTACTGAGCGCCTCCAGGAGAGAGGCCCAAGCAAGACGTGCCCCGAGGAGCGTCTTGCCGCATGTCAACACTGGGTCTGACTGAGTGCCTCCATGAGAGAAGCCCCAGCAAGACGCGCCCCGAGGAGCGTCTTGCCACATGTCAACACTGGGTCTGACTGAGCACCTCCAGGAGAGAGGCCCAAGCAAGACCCGCCCCGAGGAGCGTCTTGCCACATGTCAACACTGGGTCTGACTGAGCGCCTCCAGGAGCGAGGCCCAAGCAAGAAACGCCCGAGGAGCGTCTTGACACATGTCAACACTGGGTCTGACTGAGTGCCTCCAGGAGAGAAGCCCCAGCAAGATGCGCCCCGAGGAGCGTCTTGTCACATGTCACTACTCGGTCTGACTGAGCGCCTCCAGGAGAGAGGCCCAAGCAAGACGTGCCCCGAGGAGCGTCTTGCCACATGTCAACAATGGGTCTGACTGAGGGCCTCCAGGAGAGAAGCCCAAGCAAGAAGCGCCCCGAGGAGCGTCTTGCCACATGTCAACACTGGGTCTGACTGAGCGCCTCCAGAAGAGAGGCCCAAGCAAGACACGCCCCGAGGAGCGTCTTGACACATGTTAACACTGGGTCTGACTGAGGGCCTCCATGTGAGAAGCCTTAGCAAGACGCGCCCCGAGGAGAGTCTTGCCACATGTCAACACTGGGTCTGACAGAGGGCATCCAGGAGAGAGGCCCAAGCAATACGCGCCCCGAGGAGCGTCTTGCCACATGTCAACAATGGGCCTGACTGAGGGCCTCCAGGAGAGAAGCCCAAGGAAGACGCGCCCCGAGGAGCTTCTTGCCACATGTCAGCACTCGGTCTGACTGAGCGCCTCCAGGAGAGAGGCCAAAGCAAGATGTGCCCCGAGGAGCGTCTTGACACATATCACCTCTGGGTATGACAGAGGGCCTCCATGAGAGAGGCCCAAGCAAGACGCGCCCCGAGGAGTTTCTTGCCACATGTCAACACTGGGTCTGACTGAGCGCCTCCAGGAGAGAGGCCCAAGCAAGACGCGCCCCGAGGAGCGTCTTGCCACGTGTCACCACTGGGTCTGACAGAGGGCCTCCATGAGAGAGGCGCAAGCAAGACGCGCCCCGAGGAGTGTCTTGCCACATGTCAACACTGGGTCTGACTGAGCGCCTCCAGGAGAGAGGCCCAAGCAAGATGCGCCCCGAGGATCGTCTTGCCACGTGTCACCACTGAGTCTGACTGAGCTCCTCCAGGAGAGAGGCCCAAGCAAGACGCGCCCCGAGGAGCGTCTTGCCACATGTCACCACTGGGTCTGATTGAGCACCTCCAGGAGAGAGGCCCCAGCAAGACGCGCCGCGAGGAGCATCTTGCCTTATGTCAGCACTCGGTCTGACTGAGCGCCTCCAGGAGAGAGGCCCAAGCAAGACGCGCCCCGAGGAGCGTCTTGCCACATGTCAACACTGGGTCTTACTGAGCGCCTCCAGGAGAGAGGCCCAAGCAAGACGCGCCCCGAGGAGTGTCTTGCCACATGTCACTACTCGGTCTGACTGAGCGCCTCCAGGAGAGAGGCCCAAGTAAGACGTGCCCCGAGGAGAGTCTTGCCACATGTCAACAATGGGTCTGACTGAGGGCCTCCAGGAGAGAAGCCCAAGCAAGACGCGCCCCGAGGAGCGTCTTGCCACATGTCAACACTGTTTCTGACTGAGGCCCCCAGGAGAGAGGCCCAAATAAGACGCGCCCCGAGGAGCGTCTTGCCACATGTCAACACTGGGTCTGACTGAGGGCCTCCAGGAGAGAAGCCCAAGCAAGATGCGCCCCGAGGAGCGTCTTGCCACATGTCAGCACTCGGTCTGACTGAGCGCCTCCAGGAGAGAGGCCCAAGCAAGACGCGCCCCGAGGAGCGTCTTGCCACATGTCAACACTGGGTCTGACTGAGCGCCTCCAGGAGAGAGGCCCAAGCAAGACACGCCCGGAGGAGCGTCTTGCCACATGTCAACAATGGGTCTTACTGAGCGCCTCCAGGAGAGAGGCCCAAGCAAGACGTGCCCCGAGGAGCGTCTTGCCGCATGTCAACACTGGGTCTGACTGAGTGCCTCCATGAGAGAAGCCCCAGCAAGACGCGCCCCGAGGAGCGTCTTGCCACATGTCAACACTGGGTCTGACTGAGCACCTCCAGGAGAGAGGCCCAAGCAAGACGCGCCCCGAGGAGCGTCTTGCCACATGTCAACACTGGGTCTGACTGAGCGCCTCCAGGAGCGAGGCCCAAGCAAGAAACGCCCGAGGAGCGTCTTGACACATGTCAACACTGGGTCTGACTGAGTGCCTCCAGGAGAGAAGCCCCAGCAAGATGCGCCCCGAGGAGCGTCTTGTCACATGTCACTACTCGGTCTGACTGAGCGCCTCCAGGAGAGAGGCCCAAGCAAGACGTGCCCCGAGGAGCGTCTTGCCACATGTCAACAATGGGTCTGACTGAGGGCCTCCAGGAGAGAAGCCCAAGCAAGAAGCGCCCCGAGGAGCGTCTTGCCACATGTCAACACTGGGTCTGACTGAGCGCCTCCAGAAGAGAGGCCCAAGCAAGACACGCCCCGAGGAGCGTCTTGACACATGTTAACACTGGGTCTGACTGAGGGCCTCCATGTGAGAAGCCTTAGCAAGACGCGCCCCGAGGAGAGTCTTGCCACATGTCAACACTGGGTCTGACAGAGGGCATCCAGGAGAGAGGCCCAAGCAATACGCGCCCCGAGGAGCGTCTTGCCACATGTCAACAATGGGCCTGACTGAGGGCCTCCAGGAGAGAAGCCCAAGGAAGACGCGCCCCGAGGAGCTTCTTGCCACATGTCAGTACTCGGTCTGACTGAGCGCCTCCAGGAGAGAGGCCAAAGCAAGATGCGCCCCGAGGAGCGTCTTGACACATGTCAACACTGGGTCTGACAGAGGGCCTCCATGAGAGAGGCCCAAGCAAGACGCGCCCCGAGGAGTGTCTTGCCACATGTCAACACTGGGTCTGACTGAGCGCCTCCAGGAGAGAGGCCCAAGCAAGACGCGCCCCGAGGAGCGTCTTGCCAAGTGTCAACACTGGGTCTGACTTAGCGCCTCCAGGAGAGAGGCCCAAGCAAGATGCGCCCCGAGGATCGTCTTGCCACGTGTCACCACTGGGTCTGACTGAGCTCCTCCAGGAGAGAGGCCCAAGCAAGACGCGCCCCGAGGAGCGTCTTGCCACGTGTTACCACTGGGTCTGATTGAGCACCTCCAGGAGAGAGGCCCAAGCAAGACCCGCCCCGAGGAGCGTCTTGCCACATGTCACTACTCGGTCTAACTGAGCGCCTCCAGGAGAGAGGTCCAAGCAAGACACGCCCCGAGGAGCGTCTTGCCACATGTCACTACTCGGTCTGACTGAGCGCCTCCAGGAGGGAGGTCCAAGCAAGACGCGCCCCGAGGAGCGTCTTGCCACATGTCACTACTCGGTCTGACTGAGCGCCTCCAGGAGAGAGGCCCAAGCAAGACTTGCCCCGAGGAGCGTCTTGCCACATGTCAACAATGGGTCTGACTGAGGGCCTCCAGGAGAGAAGCCCAAGCAAGACGCGCCCCGAGGAGCGTCTTGCCACATGTAAACACTGGGTCTGACTGAGGGCCCCCAGGAGAGAGGCCCAAATAAGACGCGCCCCGAGGAGCGTCTTGCCACATGTCAACACTGGGTCTGACTGAGGGCCTCCAGGAGAGAAGCCCAAGCAAGATGCGCCCCGAGGAGCATCTTGCCACATGTCAGCACTCGGTCTGACTGAGCGCCTCCAGGAGAGAGGCCCAAGCAAGACGCGCCCCGAGGAGCGTCTTGCCACATGTCAAAACTGGGTCTGACTGAGCGCCTCCAGGAGAGAGGCCCAAGCAAGACGCGCCCCGAGGAGCGTCTTGCCACATGTGAACACTGGGTCTGACTGAGCGCCTCCAGGAGAGAGGCCCAAGCAAGACGCGCCCGGAGGAGCGTCTTGCCACATGTCAGCACTCGGTCTGACTGAGCGCCTCCAGGAGAGAGGCCCAAGCAAGACGCGCCCCGAGGAGCGTCTTGACACATGTCTCCTCTGGGTCTGACTGAGCGCAGCCAGGAGAGAGGCCGAAGCAAGACGTGCCCCGAGGAGCATCTTGCCACATGTCAACACTGGGTCTGACTGAGCGCCTCCAGGAGAGAGGCCCAAGCAAGACACGCCCCGAGGAGCGTCTTGACACATGTCAACACTGGGTCTGACTGAGGGCCTCCATGAGAGAAGCCCAAGCAAGATGCGCCCCGAGGAGAGTCTTGCCACATGTCAACACTGGGTCTGACAGAGGGCATCCAGGAGAGAGGCCCAAGCAATACGCGCCCCGAGGAGCGTCTTGCCACATGTCAACAATGGGTCTGACTGAGGGCCTCCAGGAGAGAAGCCAAAGCAAGACGCGCCCCGAGGAGCGTCTTGAAACATGTCACTACTCGGTCTAACTGAGCGCCTCCAGGAGAGAGGCCCAAGCAAGACACGCCCCGAGGAGCGTCTTGACACATGTCAACACTGGGTCTGACTGAGGGCCTCCATGAGAGAAGCCCAAGCAAGATGCGCCCCGAGGAGAGTCTTGCCACATGTCAACACTGGGTCTGACAGAGGGCATCCAGGAGAGAGGCCCAAGCAATACGCGCCCCGAGGAGCGTCTTGCCACATGTCAACAATGGGTCTGACTGAGGGCCTCCAGGAGAGAAGCCAAAGCAAGACGCGCCCCGAGGAGCGTCTTGAAACATGTCACTACTCGGTCTAACTGAGCGCCTCCAGGAGAGAGGTCCAAGCAAGACGCGCCCCGAGGAGCGTCTTGCCACACGTCACTACTCGGTCTGACTGAGCGCCTCCAGGAGAGAGGCCCAAGCAAGACGCGCCCCGAGGAGCGTCTTGCCACATGTCAACACTGGGTCTGACTGAGGGCCTCCAGGAGAGAGGCCCAAATAAGACGCGCCCCGAGAAGCGTCTTGCCACATGTCAACAATGGGTCTGCCTGAGGGCCTCCAGGAGAGAAGCCCAAGCAAGACGTACCCCGAGGAGCATCTTGCCACATGTCAGCACTCGGTCTGACTGAGCGCTTCCAGGAGAGAGGCCCAAGGAAGACGCGCCCAGAGGAGCGTCTTGCCACATGTCAACACTGGGTCTGACTGAGCGCCTCCAGGAGAGAGGCCCAAGCAAGACACGCCCCGAGGAGCGTCTTGACACATGTTAACACTGGGTCTGACTGAGGGCCTCCATGTGAGAAGCCCAAGCAAGACGCGCCCCGAGGAGAGTCTTGCCACATGTCAACACTGGGTCTGACAGAAGGCATCCAGGAGAGAGGCCCAAGCAATACGCGCCCCGAGGAGCGTCTTGCCACATGTCAACACTGGGTCTGACTGAGTGCCTCCATGAGAGAAGCCCCAGCAAGATGCGCCCCGAGGAGCATCTTGTCACATGTCACTACTCGGTCTGACTGAGCGCCTCCAGGAGAGAGGCCCAAGCAAGACGTGCCCCGAGGAGCGTCTTGCCACATGTCAACAATGGGTCTGACTGAGGGCCTCCAGGAGAGAAGCCCAAGCAAGAAGCGCCCCGAGGAGCGTCTTGCCACATGTCAACACTGGGTCTGACTGAGCTCCTCCAGGAGAGAGGCCCAAGCAAGACACGCCCCGAGGAGCGTCTTGACACATGTTAACACTGCGTCTGACTGAGGGCCTCCACGTGAGAACCCCAAGCAAGACGCGCCCCGAGGAGAGTCTTGCCACATGTCAACACTGGGTCTGACAGAGGGCATCCAGGAGAGAGGCCCAAGCAATACGCGCCCCGAGGAGCGTCTTGCCACATGTCAACAATGGGCCTGACTGAGGGCCTCCAGGAGAGAAGCCCAAGGAAGACGCGCCCCGAGGAGCTTCTTGCCACATGTAAGCACTCGGTCTGACTGAGCGCCTCCAGGAGAGAGGCCAAAGCAAGATGCGCCCCGAGGAGTGTCTTGCCACATGTCAACACTGGGTCTGACTGAGCGCCTCCAGGAGAGAGGCCCAAGCAAGACGCGCCCCGAGGAGCGTCTTGCCAAGTGTCACCACTGGGTCTGACTTAGCGCCTCCAGGAGAGAGGCCCAAGCAAGATGCGCCGCGAGGATCGTCTTGCCACGTGTCACCACTGGGTCTGACTGAGCTCCTCCAGGAGAGAGGCCCAAGCAAGACGCGCCCCGAGGAGCGTCTTGCCACGTGTTACCACTGGGTCTGATTGAGCACCTCCAGGAGAGAGGCCCAAGCAAGACCCGCCCCGGGGAGCGTCTTGCCACATGTCACTACTCGGTCTAACTGAGCGCCTCCAGGAGAGAGGTCCAAGCAAGACACGCCCCGAGGAGCGTCTTGCCACATGTCACTACTCGGTCTGACTGAGCGCCTCCAGGAGGGAGGTCCAAGCAAGACGCGCCCCGAGGAGCGTCTTGCCACATGTCACTACTCGGTCTGACTGAGCGCCTCCAGGAGAGAGGCCCAAGCAAGACTTGCCCCGAGGAGCGTCTTGCCACATGTCAACAATGGGTCTTACTGAGGGCCTCCAGGAGAGAAGCCCAAGCAAGACGCGCCCCGAGGAGCGTCTTGCCACATGTCAACACTGGGTCTGACTGAGGGCCTCCACGTGAGAACCCCAAGCAAGACGCGCCCCGAGGAGAGTCTTGCCACATGTCAACACTGGGTCTGACAGAGGGCATCCAGGAGAGAGGCCCAAGCAATACGCGCCCCGAGGAGCGTCTTGCCACATGTCAACAATGGGCCTGACTGAGGGCCTCCAGGAGAGAAGCCCAAGGAAGACGCGCCCCGAGGAGCTTCTTGCCACATGTAAGCACTCGGTCTGACTGAGCGCCTCCAGGAGAGAGGCCAAAGCAAGATGCGCCCCGAGGAGTGTCTTGCCACATGTCAACACTGGGTCTGACTGAGCGCCTCCAGGAGAGAGGCCCAAGCAAGACGCGCCCCGAGGAGCGTCTTGCCAAGTGTCACCACTGGGTCTGACTTAGCGCCTCCAGGAGAGAGGCCCAAGCAAGATGCGCCGCGAGGATCGTCTTGCCACGTGTCACCACTGGGTCTGACTGAGCTCCTCCAGGAGAGAGGCCCAAGCAAGACGCGCCCCGAGGAGCGTCTTGCCACGTGTTACCACTGGGTCTGATTGAGCACCTCCAGGAGAGAGGCCCAAGCAAGACCCGCCCCGGGGAGCGTCTTGCCACATGTCACTACTCGGTCTAACTGAGCGCCTCCAGGAGAGAGGTCCAAGCAAGACACGCCCCGAGGAGCGTCTTGCCACATGTCACTACTCGGTCTGACTGAGCGCCTCCAGGAGGGAGGTCCAAGCAAGACGCGCCCCGAGGAGCGTCTTGCCACATGTCACTACTCGGTCTGACTGAGCGCCTCCAGGAGAGAGGCCCAAGCAAGACTTGCCCCGAGGAGCGTCTTGCCACATGTCAACAATGGGTCTGACTGAGGGCCTCCAGGAGAGAAGCCCAAGCAAGACGCGCCCCGAGGAGCGTCTTGCCACATGTCAACACTGGGTCTGACTGAGGGCCCCCAGGAGAGAGGCCCAAATAAGACGCGCCCCGAGGTGCGTCTTGCCACATGTCAACACTGGGTCTGACTGAGGGCCTCCAGGAGAGAAGCCCAAGCAAGATGCGCCCCGAGGAGCATCTTGCCACATGTCAGCACTCGGTCTGACTGAGCGCCTCCAGGAGAGAGGCCCAAGCAAGACGCGCCCCGAGGAGCGTCTTGCCACATGTGAACACTGGGTCTGACTGAGCGCCTCCAGGAGAGAGGCCCAAGCAAGACGCGCCCCGAGGAGCGTCTTGACACATGTCTCCTCTGGGTCTGACTGAGCGCCTCCAGGAGAGAGGCCGAAGCAAGACGTGCCCCGAGGAGCATCTTGCCACATGTCAACACTGGGTCTGACTGAGCGCCTCCAGGAGAGAGGCCCAAGCAAGACACGCCCCGAGGAGCGTCTTGACACATGTCAACACTGGGTCTGACTGAGGGCCTCCATGAGAGAAGCCCAAGCAAGATGCGCCCCGAGGAGAGTCTTGCCACATGTCAACACTGGGTCTGACAGAGGGCACCCAGGAGAGAGGCCCAAGCAATACGCGCCCCGAGGAGCGTCTTGCCACATGTCAACAATGGGTCTGACTGAGGGCCTCCAGGAGAGAAGCCAAAGCAAGACGCGCCCCGAGGAGCGTCTTGAAACATGTCACTACTCGGTCTAACTGAGCGCCTCCAGGAGAGAGGTCCAAGCAAGACGCGCCCCGAGGAGCGTCTTGCCACATGTCACTACTCGGTCTGACTGAGCGCCTCCAGGAGAGAGGCCCAAGCAAGACGCGCCCCGAGGAGCGTCTTGCCACATGTCAACACTGGGTCTGACTGAGGGCCTCCAGGAGAGAGGCACAAATAAGACGCGCCCCGAGAAGCGTCTTGCCACATGTCAACAATGGGTCTGCCTGAGGGCCTCCAGGAGAGAAGCCCAAGCAAGACGTACCCCGAGGAGCATCTTGCCACATGTCAGCACTCGGTCTGACTGAGCGCTTCCAGGAGAGAGGCCCAAGCAAGACGTGCCCCGAGGAGCGTCTTGCCACATGTCAACAATGGATCTAACTGAGGGCCTCCACGAGAGAAGCCCAAGCAAGAAGCGCCCCGAGGAGCGTCTTGCCACATGTCAACACTGGGTCTGACTGAGCGCCTCCAGGAGAGAGGCCCAAGCAAGACACGCCCCGAGGAGCGTCTTGACACATGTTAACACTGGGTCTGACTGAGGGCCTCCATGTGAGAAGCCCAAGCAAGACGCGCCCCGAGGAGAGTCTTGCCACATGTCAACACTGGGTCTGACAGAGGGCATCCAGGAGAGAGGCCCAAGCAAGACGCGCCCCGAGGAGCGTCTTGCCACATGTCAACAATGGGCCTGACTGAGGGCCTCCAGGAGAGAAGCCCAAGGAAGACGCGCCCCGAGGAGCTTCTTGCCACATGTAAGCACTCGGTCTGACTGAGCGCCTCCAGGAGAGAGGCCAAAGCAAGATGCGCCCCGAGGAGTGTCTTGCCACATGTCAACACTGGGTCTGACTGAGCGCCTCCAGGAGAGAGGCCCAAGCAAGACGCGCCCCGAGGAGCGTCTTGCCAAGTGTCAACACTGGGTCTGACTTAGCGCCTCCAGGAGAGAGGCCCAAGCAAGATGCGCCCCGAGGATCGTCTTGCCACGTGTCACCACTGGGTCTGACTGAGCTCCTCCAGGAGAGAGGCCCAAGCAAGACGCGCCCCGAGGAGCGTCTTGCCACGTGTTACCACTGGGTCTGATTGAGCACCTCCAGGAGAGAGGCCCAAGCAAGACCCGCCCCGAGGAGCGTCTTGCCACATGTCAACACTGGGTCTGACTGAGCGCCTCCAGGAGAGAGGCCCAAGCAAGACACGCCCCAAAGAGCGTCTTGACACATGTTAACACTGGGTCTGACTGAGGGCCTCCATGTGAGAAGCCCAAGCAAGACGCGCCCCGAGGAGAGTCTTGCCACATGTCAACACTGGGTCTGACAGAGGGCATCCAGGAGAGAGGCCCAAGCAATGCGCGCCCCGAGGAGCGTCTTGCCACATGTCAACAATGGGTCTGACTGAGGGCCTCCAGGAGAGAAGCCCAAGGAAGACGCGCCCCGAGGAGCTTCTTGCCACATGTCAGCACTCGGTCTGACTGAGCGCCTCCAGGAGAGAGGCCAAAGCAAGATGTGCCCCGAGGAGCGTCTTGACACATGTCAACACTGGGTCTGACAGAGGGCCTCCATGAGAGAGGCCCAAGCAAGACGCGCCCCGAGGAGTGTCTTGCCACATGTCAACACTGGGTCTGACTGAGCGCCTCCAGGAGAGAGGCCCAAGCAAGACGCGCCCCGAGGAGCGTCTTGCAACGTGTCACCACTGGGTCTGACAGAGGGCCTCCATAAGAGAGGCCCAAGCAAGACGCGCCCCGAGGAGTGTCTTGCCACATGTCAACACTGGGTCTGACTGAGCGCCTCCAGGAGAGAGGCCCAAGCAAGATGCGCCCCGAGGATCGTCTTGCCACGTGTCACCAATGGGTCTGACTGAGCTCCTCCAGTAGAGAGGCCCAAGCATGACGCGCCCCGAGGAGCGTCTTGCCACATGTCAACACTGGGTCTTACTGAGCGCCTCCAGGAGAGAGGCCCAAGCAAGACTCGCCCCGAGGAGCGTCTTGCCACGTGTCAACACTGGGTCTGACTTAGCACCTCCAGGAGAGAGGCCCAAGCAAGATGCGCCACGAGGATCGTCTTGCCACGTGTCACCACTGGGTCTGACTGAGCTCCTCCAGGAGAGAGGCCCAAGCAAGACGCGCCCCGAGGAGCGTCTTGCCACGTGTCACCACTGGGTCTGACTGAGCGCCTCCAGGAGAGAGGCCCCAGCAAGACGCGCCGCGAGGAGCATCTTGCCTTATGTCAGCACTCGGTCTGACTGAGCGCCTCCAGGAGAGAGGCCCAAGCAAGACCCGCCCCGAGGAGCGTCTTGCCACATGTCACTACTCGGTCTAACTGAGCGCCTCCAGGAGAGAGGTCCAAGCAAGACAAGCCCCGAGGAGCGTCTTGCCACATGTCACTACTCGGTCTGACTGAGCGCCTCCAGGAGGGAGGTCCAAGCAAGACGTGCCCAAAGGAGCGTCTTGCCGCATGTCAACACTGGGTCTGACTGAGTGCCTCCATGAGAGAAGCCCGAGCAAGACGCGCCCCGAGGAGCGTCTTGCCACATGTCAACAATGGGTCTTACTGAGCGCCTCCAGGAGAGAGGCCCAAGCAAGACGTGCCCAAAGGAGCGTCTTGCCGCATGTCAACACTGGGTCTGACTGAGTGCCTCCATGAGAGAAGCCCGAGCAAGACGCGCCCCGAGGAGCGTCTTGCCACATGTCAACACTGGGTCTGACTGAGCACCTCCAGGAGAGAGGCTCAAGCAAGACGCGCCCCGAGGAGCGTCTTGCCACATGTCAACACTGGGTCTGACTGAGCGCCTCCAGGAGCGAGGCCCAAGCAAGAAACGCCCGAGGAGCGTCTTGACACATGTCAACACTGGGTCTGACTGAGCGCCTCCAGGAGAGAGGTCCAAGCAACACGCGCCCCGAGGAGCGTCTTGCCACATGTCAACACTGGGTCTGACTGAGTGCCTCCATGAGAGAAGCCCCAGCAAGACGCGCCCCGAGGAGCGTCTTGTCACATGTCATTACTCGGTCTGACTGAGCGCCTCCAGGAGAGAGGCCCAAGCAAGACGCGCCCCGAGGAGCGTCTTGCCACATGTCAACAATGGGTCTGACTGAGGGCCTCCAGGAGAGAAGCCCAAGCAAGAAGCGCCCCGAGGAGCGTCTTGCCACATGTCAACACTGGATCTGACTGAGCGCCTCCAGGAGAGAGGCCCAAGCAAGACACGCCCCGAGGAGCGTCTTGACACATGTTAACACTGGGTCTGACTGAGGGCCTCCATGTGAGAAGCCCAAGCAAGACGCGCCCCGAGGAGAGTCTTGCCACATGTCAACACTGGGTCTGACAGAGGGCATCCAGGAGAGAGGCCCAAGCAATACGCGCCCCGAGGAGCGTCTTACCACATGTCAACAATGGGTCTGACTGAGGGCCTCCAGGAGAGAAGCCCAAGGAAGACGCGCCCCGAGGAGCTTCTTGTCACATGTCAGCACTCGGTCTGACTGAGCGCCTCCAGGAGAGAGGCCAAAGCAAGATGCGCCCCGAGGAGCGTCTTGACACATGTCAACACTGGGTCTGACAGAGGGCCTCCATGAGAGAGGCCCAAGCAAGACGCGCCCCGAGGAGCGTCTTGCCACATGTCAAAACTGGGTCTGACTGAGCGCCTCCAGGAGAGAGGCCCAAGCAAGACGTGCCCCGAGGAGCGTCTTGCCACATGTGAACACTGGGTCTGACTGAGCGCCTCCAGGAGAGAGGCCCAAGCAAGACGCGCCCGGAGGAGCGTCTTGCCACATGTCAGCACTCGGTCTGACTGAGCGCCTCCAGGAGAGAGGCCCAAGCAAGACGCGCCCCGAGGAGCGTCTTGACACATGTCTCCTCTGGGTCTGACTGAGCGCCTCCAGGAGAGAGGCCGAAGCAAGACGTGCCCCGAGGAGCATCTTGCCACATGTCAACACTGGGTCTGACTGAGTGCCTCCATGAGAGAAGCCCCAGCAAGACGCGCCCCGAGGAGCGTCTTGCCACATGTCAACACTGGGTCTGACTGAGCGCCTCCAGGAGAGAGACCCGAGGAGCGTCTTGCCACATGTCACCTCTGGGTCTGACTGAGCGCCTCCAGGAGAGAGGCGCAAGCAAGAAACGCCCGAGGAGCATCTTGACACATGTCAACACTGGGTCTGACTGAGCGTCTCCAGGAGAGAGGCCCCAGCAAGACGCGCCCCGAGGAGAGTCTTGCCACATGTCAGCACTCGGTCTGACTGAGCGCCTCCAGGAGAGAGGCCCAAGCAAGAAGCGCCCCGAGGAGTGTCTTGCCACATGTCAACAATGGGTCTGACTGAGGGCCTCCAGGAGAGAAGCCCAAGCAAGAAGCGCCCCGAGGAGCGTCTTGCCACATGTCAACACTGGGTCTGACTGAGCGCCTCCAGGAGAGAGGCCCAAGCAAGACACGCCCCGAGGAGCGTCTTGACACATGTCAACACTGGGTCTGACTGAGGGCCTCCATGAGAGAAGCCCAAGCAAGACGCGCCCCGAGGAGAGTCTTGCCAAATGTCAACACTGGGTCTGACAGAGGGCATCCAGGAAAGAGGCCCAAGCAAGACGCGCCCCGAGGAGCGTCTTGCCACATGTCACTACTCGGTCTGACTGAGCGCCTCCAGGAGAGAGGCCCAAGCAAGACGCGCCCCGAGGAGCGTCTTGCCACATGTCAACACTGGGTCTGACTGAGGGCCTCCAGGAGAGAGGCCCAAATAAGACGCGCCCCGAGAAGGGTCTTGCCACATGTCAACAATAGATCTGACTGAGGGCCTCCAGGAGAGAAGCCCAAGCAAGACGTACCCCAAGGAGCGTCTTGCCACATGTAAGCACTCGGTCTGACTGAGCGCTTCCAGGAGAGAGGCCCAAGCAAGACGCGCCCCGAGGAGAGTCTTGCCACATGTCAGCACTCGGTCTGACTGAGCGCCTCCAGGAGAGAGGCCCAAGCAAGAAGCGCCCCGAGGAGTGTCTTGCCACATGTCAACAATGGGTCTGACTGAGGGCCTCCAGGAGAGAAGCCCAAGCAAGAAGCGCCCCGAGGAGCGTCTTGCCACATGTCAACACTGGGTCTGACTGAGCGCCTCCAGGAGAGAGGCCCAAGCAAGACACGCCCCGAGGAGCGTCTTGACACATGTCAACACTGGGTCTGACTGAGGGCCTCCATGAGAGAAGCCCAAGCAAGACGCGCCCCGAGGAGAGTCTTGCCACATGTCAACACTGGGTCTGACAGAAGGCATCCAGGAGAGAGGCCCAAGCAAGACGCGACCCGAGGAGCGTCTTGCCACATGTCACTACTCGGTCTGACTGAGCGCCTCCAGGAGAGAGGCCCAAGCAAGACGCGCCCCGAGGAGCGTCTTGCCACATGTCAACACTGGGTCTGACTGAGGGCCTCCAGGAGAGAGGCCCAAATAAGACGCGCCCCGAGAAGCGTCTTGCCACATTTCAACAATAGATCTGACTGAGGGCCTCCAGGAGAGAAGCCCAAGCAAGACGTACCCCGAGGAGCGTCTTGCCACATGTCAGCACTCGGTCTGACTGAGCGCTTCCAGGAGAGAGGCCCAAGCAAGACGCACCCCGAGGAGCGTCTTGCCACAAGTCAACACTGGGTCTGACTGAGCGCCTCCAGGAGAGAGGCCCAAGCAAGACGCGCCCCGAGGAGAGTCTTGCCACATGTCAGCACTCGGTCTGACTGAGCGCCTCCAGGGGAGAGGCCCAAGCAAGTCGCACCCCGAGGAGCGTCTTGACACATTTCTCCTCTGGGTCTGACTGAGCGCCTCCAGGAGAGAGGCCCAAGCAACACGTTCCCCGAGGAGCGTCTTTCCACATGTCAACACTGGGTCTGACTGAGTGCCTCCATAAGAGAAGCCCCAGCAAGACGCGCCCCGAGGAGCGTCTTGCCACATGTCAACACTGGGTCTGACTGAGCGCCTCCAGGAGCGAGGCCCAAGCAAGAAACGCCCAAGGAGCGTCTTGACACATGTCAACACTGGGTCTGACTGAGCGCCTCCAGGAGAGAGGTCCAAGCAACACGCGCCCCGAGGAGCGTCTTTCCACATGTCAACACTGGTTCTGACTGAGTGCCTCCATGAGAGAAGCCCCAGCAAGACGCGCCCCGAGGAGCATCTTGTCACATGTCACTACTCGGTCTGACTGAGCGCCTCCAGGAGAGAGGCCCAAGCAAGACAAGCCCCAAGGAGCGTCTTGCCACATGTCAACAATGGGTCTGACTGAGGGCCTCCAGGAGAGAAGCCCAAGCAAGACTCGCCCCGAGGAGAGTCTTGCCACATGTCAACACTGGGTCTGACAGAGGGCATCCAGGAGAGAGGCCCAAGCAATACGCGCCCCGAGGAGCGTCTTGCCACATGTCAACAATGGGTCTGACTGAGGGCCTCCAGGAGAGAAGCCCAAGGAAGACGCGCCCCGAGGAGCTTCTTGCCACATGTCAGCACTCGGTCTGACTGAGCGCCTCCAGGAGAGAGGCCAAAGCAAGATGCGCCCCGAGGAGCGTCTTGACACATGTCAACACTGGGTCTGACAGAGGGCCTCCATGAGAGAGGACCAAGCAAGACGCGCCCCGAGGAGTGTCTTGCCACATGTCAACACTGGGTCTGACTGAGCGCCTCCAGGAGAGAGGCCCAAGCAAGACGCGCCCCGAGGAGCGTCTTGCCACGTGTCAACACTGGGTCTGACTTAGCGTCTCCAGGAGAGAGGCCCAAGCAAGATGCGCCCCGAGGAGCGTCTTGTCACGTGTCACCACTGGGTCTGACTGAGGGCCCCCAGGAGAGAGGCCCAAGTAAGACGCGCCCCGAGGAGCGTCTTGCCACATGTCAACACTGGGTCTGACTGAGGGCCTCCAGGAGAGAAGCCCCAGCAAGACGCGCCCCGAGGAGCGTCTTGCCACATGTCAACACTGGGTCTGACTGAGCACCTCCAGGAGAGAGGCCCAAGCAAGATGCGCCCCGAGGAGCATCTTGCCACATGTCAACACTGGGTCTGACTGAGCGCCTCCAGGAGAGAGGCCCGAGGAGCGTCTCTCCACATGTCACCTCTGGGTCTGACTGAGCTCCTCCAGGAGAGAGGCGCAAGCAAGAAACGCCCGAGGAGCGTCTTGACACATGTCAACACTGGGTCTGACTGAGCGCCTCCAGGAGAGAGGCCCCAGCAAGACGCGCCCCGAGGAGCGTCTTGCCACATGTCAGCACTCGGTCTGACTGAGCGCCTCCAGGAGAGAGGCCCAAGCAAGAAGCGCCCCGAGGAGCGTCTTGCCACATGTCAACACTGGGTCTAATTGAGCGCCTCCAGGGGAGAGGCCCAAGCAAGACGTGCCCCGAGGAGCGTCTTGCCACTTGTCACTACTCGGTCTGACTGAGCGCCTCCAGGAGAGAGGTCCAAGCAACACGCGCCCCGAGGAGCGTCTTGCCACATGTCAACACTGGGTCTGACTGAGTGCCTCCATGAGAGAAGACCCAGCAAGACGCGCCCCGAGGAGCGTCTTGCCACATGTCAACAATGGGTCTGACTGAGGGCCTCCAGGAGAGAAGCCCAAGCAAGACGCGCCCCGAGGAGCGTCTTGCCACGTGTCAACACTGGGTCTGACTTAGCGTCTCCAGGAGAGAGGCCCAAGCAAGATGCGCCCCGAGGAGCGTCTTGCCACGTGTCACCACTGGGTCTGACTGAGGGCCCCCAGGAGAGAGGCCCAAGTAAGACGCGCCCCGAGGAGCGTCTTGTTACATGTCAACACTGGGTCTGACTGAGCACCTCCAGGAGAGAGGCCCAAGCAAGATGCGCCCCGAGGAGCATCTTGCCACATGTCAACACTGGGTCTGACTGAGCGCCTCCAGGAGAGAGGCCCGAGGAGCGTCTCTCCACATGTCACCTCTGGGTCTGACTGAGCTCCTCCAGGAGAGAGGCGCAAGCAAGAAACGCCCGAGGAGCGTCTTGACACATGTCAACACTGGGTCTGACTGAGCGCCTCCAGGAGAGAGGCCCCAGCAAGACGCGCCCCGAGGAGCGTCTTGCCACATGTCAGCACTCGGTCTGACTGAGCGCCTCCAGGAGAGAGGCCCAAGCAAGAAGCGCCCCGAGGAGCGTCTTGCCACATGTCAACAATGGGTCTAATTGAGCGCCTCCAGGGGAGAGGCCCAAGCAAGACGCGCCCCGAGGAGCGTCTTGCCACTTGTCACTACTCGGTCTGACTGAGCGCCTCCAGGAGAGAGGTCCAAGCAACACGCGCCCCGAGGAGCGTCTTGCCACATGTCAACACTGGGTCTGACTGAGTGCCTCCATGAGAGAAGACCCAGCAAGACGCGCCCCGAGGAGCGTCTTGCCACATGTCAACAATGGGTCTGACTGAGGGCCTCCATGAGAGAAGCCCAAGCAAGACGCGCCCCGAGGAGCGTCTTGCCACGTGTCAACACTGGGTCTGACTTAGCGTCTCCAGGAGAGAGGCCCAAGCAAGATGCGCCCCGAGGAGAGTCTTGCCACATGTCAGCACTCGGTCTGACTGAGCGCCTCCAGGAGAGAGGCCCAAGCAAGAAGCGCCCCGAGGAGTGTCTTGCCACATGTCAACAATGGGTCTGACTGAGGGCCTCCAGGAGAGAAGCCCAAGCAAGAAGCGCCCCGAGGAGCGTCTTGCCACATGTCAACACTGGGTCTGACTGAGCGCCTCCAGGAGAGAGGCCCAAGCAAGACAAGCCCCGAGGAGCGTCTTGACACATGTCAACACTGGGTCTGACTGAGGGCCTCCATGAGAGAAGCCCAAGCAAGACGCGCCCCGAGGAGAGTCTTGCCACATGTCAACACTGGGTCTGACAGAAGGCATCCAGGAGAGAGGCCCAAGCAAGACGCGACCCGAGGAGCGTCTTGCCACATGTCACTACTCGGTCTGACTGAGCGCCTCCAGGAGAGAGGCCCAAGCAAGACGCGCCCCGAGGAGCGTCTTGCCACATGTCAACACTGGGTCTGACTGAGGGCCTCCAGGAGAGAGGCCCAAATAAGACGCGCCCCGAGAAGCGTCTTGCCACATGTCAACAATAGATCTGACTGAGGGCCTCCAGGAGAGAAGCCCAAGCAAGACGTACTCCGAGGAGCGTCTTGCCACATGTCAGCACTCGGTCTGACTGAGCGCTTCCAGGAGAGAGGCCCAAGCAAGACGCACCCCGAGGAGCGTCTTGCCACAAGTCAACACTGGGTCTGACTGAGCGCCTCCAGGAGAGAGGCCCAAGCAAGACGCGCCCCGAGGAGAGTCTTGCCACATGTCAGCACTCGGTCTGACTGAGCGCCTCCAGGGGAGAGGCCCAAGCAAGTCGCACCCCGAGGAGCGTCTTGACACATTTCTCCTCTGGGTCTGACTGAGCGCCTCCAGGAGAGAGGCCCAAGCAAGACGTTCCCCGAGGAGCGTCTTTCCACATGTCAACACTGGGTCTGACTGAGTGCCTCCATAAGAGAAACCCCAGCAAGACGCGCCCCGAGGAGCGTCTTGCCACATGTCAACACTGGGTCTGACTGAGCGCCTCCAGGAGCGAGGCCCAAGCAAGAAACGCCCAAGGAGCGTCTTGACACATGTCAACACTGGGTCTGACTGAGCGCCTCCAGGAGAGAGGTCCAAGCAACACGCACCCCGAGGAGCGTCTTTCCACATGTCAACACTGGTTCTGACTGAGTGCCTCCATGAGAGAAGCCCCAGCAAGACGCGCCCCGAGGAGCATCTTTTCACATGTCACTACTCGGTCTGACTGAGCGCCTCCAGGAGAGAGGCCCAAGCAAGACAAGCCCCGAGGAGCGTCTTGCCACATGTCAACAATGGGTCTGACTGAGGGCCTCCAGGAGAGAAGCCCAAGCAAGACTCGCCCCGAGGAGAGTCTTGCCACATGTCAACACTGGGTCTGACAGAGGGCATCCAGGAGAGAGGCCCAAGCAATACGCGCCCCGAGGAGCGTCTTGCCACATGTCATCAATGGGTCTGACTGAGGGCCTCCAGGAGAGAAGCCCAAGGAAGACGCGCCCCGAGGAGCTTCTTGCCACATGTCAGCACTCGGTCTGACTGAGCGCATCCAGGAGAGAGGCCAAAGCAAGATGCGCCCCGAGGAGCGTCTTGACACATGTCAACACTGGGTCTGACTGAGCGCCTCCAGGAGAGAGGCCCAAGCAAGACGCGCCCCGAGGAGCGTCTTGCCACGTGTCAACACTGGGTCTGACTTAGCGTCTCCAGGAGAGAGGCCCAAGCAAGATGCGCCCCGAGGAGCGTCTTGCCACGTGTCACCACTGGGTCTGACTGAGGGCCCCCAGGAGAGAGGCCCAAGTAAGACGCGCCCCGAGGAGCGTCTTGCCACATGTCAACACTGGGTCTGACTGAGGGCCTCCAGGAGAGAAGCCCCAGCAAGACGCTCCCCGAGGAGCGTCTTGCCACATGTCAACACTGGGTCTGACTGAGCACCTCCAGGAGAGAGGCCCAAGCAAGATGCGCCCCGAGGAGCATCTTGCCACATGTCAACACTGGGTCTGACTGAGCGCCTCCAGGAGAGAGGCCCGAGGAGCGTCTCTCCACATGTCACCTCTGGGTCTGACTGAGCTCCTCCAGGAGAGAGGCGCAAGCAAGAAACGCCCGAGGAGCGTCTTGACACATGTCAACACTGGGTCTGACTGAGCGCCTCCAGGAGAGAGGCCCCAGCAAGACGCGCCCCGAGGAGCGTCTTGCCACATGTCAGCACTCGGTCTGACTGAGCGCCTCCAGGAGAGAGGCCCAAGCAAGAAGCGCCCCGAGGAGCGTCTTGCCACATGTCAACACTGGGTCTAATTGAGCGCCTCCAGGGGAGAGGCCCAAGCAAGACGCGCCCCGAGGAGCGTCTTGCCACTTGTCACTACTCGGTCTGACTGAGCGCCTCCAGGAGAGAGGTCCAAGCAACACGCGCCCCGAGGAGCGTCTTGCCACATGTCAACACTGGGTCTGACTGAGTGCCTCCATGAGAGAAGACCCAGCAAGACGCGCCCCGAGGAGCGTCTTGCCACATGTCAACAATGGGTCTGACTGAGGGCCTCCAGGAGAGAAGCCCAAGCAAGACGCGCCCCGAGGAGCGTCTTGCCACGTGTCAACACTGGGTCTGACTTAGCGTCTCCAGGAGAGAGGCCCAAGCAAGATGCGCCCCGAGGAGCGTCTTGCCACGTGTCACCACTGGGTCTGACTGAGGGCCCCCAGGAGAGAGGCCCAAGTAAGACGCGCCCCGAGGAGCGTCTTGTTACATGTCAACACTGGGTCTGACTGAGCACCTCCAGGAGAGAGGCCCAAGCAAGATGCGCCCCGAGGAGCATCTTGCCACATGTCAACACTGGGTCTGACTGAGCGCCTCCAGGAGAGAGGCCCGAGGAGCGTCTCTCCACATGTCACCTCTGGGTCTGACTGAGCTCCTCCAGGAGAGAGGCGCAAGCAAGAAACGCCCGAGGAGCGTCTTGACACATGTCAACACTGGGTCTGACTGAGCGCCTCCAGGAGAGAGGCCCCAGCAAGACGCGCCCCGAGGAGCGTCTTGCCACATGTCAGCACTCGGTCTGACTGAGCGCCTCCAGGAGAGAGGCCCAAGCAAGAAGCGCCCCGAGGAGCGTCTTGCCACATGTCAACACTGGGTCTAATTGAGCGCCTCCAGGAGAGAAGCCCCAGCAAGACGCGCCCCGAGGAGCGTCTTGCCACATGTCAACACTGGGTCTGACTGAGCACCTCCAGGAGAGAGGCCCAAGGAAGATGCGCCCCGAGGAGCATCTTGCCACATGTCAACACTGGGTCTGACTGAGCGCCTCCAGGAGAGAGGCCCGAGGAGCGTCTCTCCACATGTCACCTCTGGGTCTGACTGAGCTCCTCCAGGAGAGAGGCGCAAGCAAGAAACGCCCGAGGAGCGTCTTGACACATGTCAACACTGGGTCTGACTGAGCGCCTCCAGGAGAGAGGCCCCAGCAAGACGCGCCCCGAGGAGCGTCTTGCCACATGTCAGCACTCGGTCTGACTGAGCGCCTCCAGGAGAGAGGCCCAAGCAAGAAGCGCCCCGAGGAGCGTCTTGCCACATGTCAACACTGGGTCTAATTGAGCGCCTCCAGGGGAGAGGCCCAAGCAAGACGCGCCCCGAGGAGCGTCTTGCCACTTGTCACTACTCGGTCTGACTGAGCGCCTCCAGGAGAGAGGTCCAAGCAACACGCGCCCCGAGGAGCGTCTTGCCACATGTCAACACTGGGTCTGACTGAGTGCCTCCATGAGAGAAGACCCAGCAAGACGCGCCCCGAGGAGCGTCTTGCCACATGTCAACAATGGGTCTGACTGAGGGCCTCCAGGAGAGAAGCCCAAGCAAGACGCGCCCCGAGGAGCGTCTTGCCACGTGTCAACACTGGGTCTGACTTAGCGTCTCCAGGAGAGAGGCCCAAGCAAGATGCGCCCCGAGGAGCGTCTTGCCACGTGTCACCACTGGGTCTGACTGAGGGCCCCCAGGAGAGAGGCCCAAGTAAGACGCGCCCCGAGGAGCGTCTTGTTACATGTCAACACTGGGTCTGACTGAGCACCTCCAGGAGAGAGGCCCAAGCAAGATGCGCCCCGAGGAGCATCTTGCCACATGTCAACACTGGGTCTGACTGAGCGCCTCCAGGAGAGAGGCCCGAGGAGCGTCTCTCCACATGTCACCTCTGGGTCTGACTGAGCTCCTCCAGGAGAGAGGCGCAAGCAAGAAACGCCCGAGGAGCGTCTTGACACATGTCAACACTGGGTCTGACTGAGCGCCTCCAGGAGAGAGGCCCCAGCAAGACGCGCCCCGAGGAGCGTCTTGCCACATGTCAGCACTCGGTCTGACTGAGCGCCTCCAGGAGAGAGGCCCAAGCAAGAAGCGCCCCGAGGAGCGTCTTGCCACATGTCAACACTGGGTCTAATTGAGCGCCTCCAGGGGAGAGGCCCAAGCAAGACGCGCCCCGAGGAGCGTCTTGCCACTTGTCACTACTCGGTCTGACTGAGCGCCTCCAGGAGAGAGGTCCAAGCAACACGCGCCCCGAGGAGCGTCTTGCCACATGTCAACACTGGGTCTGACTGAGTGCCTCCATGAGAGAAGACCCAGCAAGACGCGCCCCGAGGAGCGTCTTGCCACATGTCAACAATGGGTCTGACTGAGGGCCTCCATGAGAGAAGCCCAAGCAAGACGCGCCCCGAGGAGCGTCTTGCCACGTGTCAACACTGGGTCTGACTTAGCGTCTCCAGGAGAGAGGCCCAAGCAAGATGCGCCCCGAGGAGAGTCTTGCCACATGTCAGCACTCGGTCTGACTGAGCGCCTCCAGGAGAGAGGCCCAAGCAAGAAGCGCCCCGAGGAGTGTCTTGCCACATGTCAACAATGGGTCTGACTGAGGGCCTCCAGGAGAGAAGCCCAAGCAAGAAGCGCCCCGAGGAGCGTCTTGCCACATGTCAACACTGGGTCTGACTGAGCGCCTCCAGGAGAGAGGCCCAAGCAAGACACGCCCCGAGGAGCGTCTTGCCACATGTCAACACTGGGTCTGACAGAAGGCATCCAGGAGAGAGGCCCAAGCAAGACGCGACCCGAGGAGCGTCTTGCCACATGTCACTACTCGGTCTGACTGAGCGCCTCCAGGAGAGAGGCCCAAGCAAGACGCGCCCCGAGGAGCGTCTTGCCACATGTCAACACTGGGTCTGACTGAGGGCCTCCAGGAGAGAGGCCCAAATAAGACGCGCCCCGAGAAGCGTCTTGCCACATGTCAACAATAGATCTGACTGAGGGCCTCCAGGAGAGAAGCCCAAGCAAGACGTACCCCGAGGAGCGTCTTGCCACATGTCAGCACTCGGTCTGACTGAGCGCTTCCAGGAGAGAGGCCCAAGCAAGACGCACCCCGAGGAGCGTCTTGCCACAAGTCAACACTGGGTCTGACTGAGCGCCTCCAGGAGAGAGGCCCAAGCAAGACGCGCCCCGAGGAGAGTCTTGCCACATGTCAGCACTCGGTCTGACTGAGCGCCTCCAGGGGAGAGGCCCAAGCAAGTCGCACCCCGAGGAGCGTCTTGACACATTTCTCCTCTGGGTCTGACTGAGCGCCTCCAGGAGAGAGGCCCAAGCAAGACGTTCCCCGAGGAGCGTCTTTCCACATGTCAACACTGGGTCTGACTGAGTGCCTCCATAAGAGAAACCCCAGCAAGACGCGCCCCGAGGAGCGTCTTGCCACATGTCAACACTGGGTCTGACTGAGCGCCTCCAGGAGCGAGGCCCAAGCAAGAAACGCCCAAGGAGCGTCTTGACACATGTCAACACTGGGTCTGACTGAGCGCCTCCAGGAGAGAGGGCCAAGCAACACGCGCCCCGAGGAGCGTCTTTCCACATGTCAACACTGGTTCTGACTGAGTGCCTCCATGAGAGAAGCCCCAGCAAGACGCGCCCCGAGGAGCATCTTGTCACATGTCACTACTCGGTCTGACTGAGCGCCTCCAGGAGAGAGGCCCAAGCAAGACAAGCCCCGAGGAGCGTCTTGCCACATGTCAACAATGGGTCTGACTGAGGGCCTCCAGGAGAGAAGCCCAAGCAAGACTCGCCCCGAGGAGAGTCTTGCCACATGTCAACACTGGGTCTGACAGAGGGCATCCAGGAGAGAGGCCCAAGCAATACGCGCCCCGAGGAGCGTCTTGCCACATGTCAACAATGGGTCTGACTGAGGGCCTCCAGGAGAGAAGCCCAAGGAAGACGCGCCCCGAGGAGCTTCTTGCCACATGTCAGCACTCGGTCTGACTGAGCGCCTCCAGGAGAGAGGCCAAAGCAAGATGCGCCCCGAGGAGCGTCTTGACACATGTCAACACTGGGTCTGACAGAGGGCCTCCATGAGAGAGGACCAAGCAAGACGCGCCCCGAGGAGTGTCTTGCCACATGTCAACACTGGGTCTGACTGAGCGCCTCCAGGAGAGAGGCCCAAGCAAGACGCGCCCCGAGGAGCGTCTTGCCACGTGTCAACACTGGGTCTGACTTAGCGTCTCCAGGAGAGAGGCCCAAGCAAGATGCGCCCCGAGGAGCGTCTTGCCACGTGTCACCACTGGGTCTGACTGAGGGCCCCCAGGAGAGAGGCCCAAGTAAGACGCGCCCCGAGGAGCGTCTTGCCACATGTCAACACTGGGTCTGACTGAGGGCCTCCAGGAGAGAAGCCCCAGCAAGACGCGCCCCGAGGAGCGTCTTGCTACATGTCAACACTGGGTCTGACTGAGCACCTTCAGGAGAGAGGCCCAAGCAAGATGCGCCCCGAGGAGCATCTTGCCACATGTCAACACTGTGTCTGACTGAGCGCCTCCAGGAGAGAGGCCCGAGGAGCGTCTCTCCACATGTCACCTCTGGGTCTGACTGAGCTCCTCCAGGAGAGAGGCGCAAGCAAGAAACGCCCGAGGAGCGTCTTGACACATGTCAACACTGGGTCTGACTGAGCGCCTCCAGGAGAGAGGCCCCAGCAAGACGCGCCCCGAGGAGCGTCTTGCCACATGTCAGCACTCGGTCTGACTGAGCGCCTCCAGGAGAGAGGCCCAAGCAAGAAGCGCCCCGAGGAGCGTCTTGCCACATGTCAACACTGGGTCTAATTGAGCGCCTCCAGGGGAGAGGCCCAAGCAAGACGCGCCCCGAGGAGCGTCTTGCCACTTGTCACTACTCGGTCTGACTGAGCGCCTCCAGGAGAGAGGTCCAAGCAACACGCGCCCCGAGGAGCGTCTTGCCACATGTCAACACTGGGTCTGACTGAGTGCCTCCATGAGAGAAGACCCAGCAAGACGCGCCCCGAGGAGCGTCTTGCCACATGTCAACAATGGGTCTGACTGAGGGCCTCCAGGAGAGAGGCCCAAGCAAGATGCGCCCCGAGGAGCGTCTTGCCACGTGTCACCACTGGGTCTGACTGAGGGCCCCCAGGAGAGAGGCCCAAGTAAGACGCGCCCCGAGGAGCGTCTTGTTACATGTCAACACTGGGTCTGACTGAGCACCTCCAGGAGAGAGGCCCAAGCAAGATGCGCCCCGAGGAGCATCTTGCCACATGTCAACACTGGGTCTGACTGAGCGCCTCCAGGAGAGAGGCCCGAGGAGCGTCTCTCCACATGTCACCTCTGGGTCTGACTGAGCTCCTCCAGGAGAGAGGCGCAAGCAAGAAACGCCCGAGGAGCGTCTTGACACATGTCAACACTGGGTCTGACTGAGCGCCTCCAGGAGAGAGGCCCAAGCAAGACGCGCCCCGAGGAGCGTCTTGCCACTTGTCACTACTCGGTCTGACTGAGCGCCTCCAGGAGAGAGGTCCAAGCAACACGCGCCCCGAGGAGCGTCTTGCCACATGTCAACACTGGGTCTGACTGAGTGCCTCCATGAGAGAAGACCCAGCAAGACGCGCCCCGAGGAGCGTCTTGCCACATGTCAACAATGGGTCTGACTGAGGGCCTCCATGAGAGAAGCCCAAGCAAGACGCGCCCCGAGGAGCGTCTTGCCACGTGTCAACACTGGGTCTGACTTAGCGTCTCCAGGAGAGAGGCCCAAGCAAGATGCGCCCCGAGGAGCGTCTTGCCACGTGTCACCACTGGGTCTGACTGAGGGCCCCCAGGAGAGAGGCCCAAGTAAGACGCGCCCCGAGGAGCGTCTTGCCACATGTCAACACTGGGTCTGACTGAGGGCCTCCAGGAGAGAAGCCCCAGCAAGATGCGCCCCGAGGAGCGTCTTGCCACATGTCAACACTGGGTCTGACTGAGCACCTCCAGGAGAGAGGCCCAAGCAAGATGCGCCCCGAGGAGCGTCTTGCCACATGTCAGCACTCGGTCTGACTGAGCGCCTCCAGGAGAGAGGCCCAAGCAAGAAGCGCCCCGAGGAGTGTCTTGCCACATGTCAACACTGGGTCTAATTGAGCACCTCCAGGGGAGAGGCCCAAGCAAGACGCGCCCCGAGGAGCGTCTTGCCACTTGTCACTACTCGGTCTGACTGAGCGCCTCCAGGAGAGAGGTCCAAGCAACACGCGCCCCGAGGAGCGTCTTGCCACATGTCAACACTGGGTCTGACTGAGTGCCTCCATGAGAGAAGACCCAGCAAGACGCGCCCCGAGGAGCGTCTTGCCACATGTCAACAATGGGTCTGACTGAGGGCCTCCAGGAGAGAAGCCCAAGCAAGACGCGCCCCGAGGAGCGTCTTGCCACGTGTCAACACTGGGTCTGACTTAGCGTCTCCAGGAGAGAGGCCCAAGCAAGATGCGCCCCGAGGAGCGTCTTGCCACGTGTCACCACTGGGTCTGACTGAGGGCCCCCAGGAGAGAGGCCCAAGTAAGACGCGCCCCGAGGAGCGTCTTGCCACATGTCAACACTGGGTCTGACTGAGCACCTCCAGGAGAGAGGCCCAAGCAAGATGCGCCCCGAGGAGCATCTTGCCATATGTCAACACTGGGTCTGACTGAGCGCCTCCAGGAGAGAGGCCCGAGGAGCGTCTCTCCACATGTCACCTCTGGGTCTGACTGAGCTCCTCCAGGAGAGAGGCGCAAGCAAGACGCGCCCCGAGGAGCGTCTTGCCACGTGTCAACACTGGGTCTGACTTAGCGTCTCCAGGAGAGAGGCCCAAGCAAGATGCGCCCCGAGGAGCGTCTTGCCACGTGTCACCACTGGGTCTGACTGAGGGCCCCCAGGAGAGAGGCCCAAGTAAGACGTGCCCCGAGGAGCGTCTTGCCACATGTCAACACTGGGTCTGACTGAGGGCCTCCAGGAGAGAAGCCCCAGCAAGATGCGCCCCTAGGAGCGTCTTGCCACATGTCAACACTGGGTCTGACTGAGCACCTCCAGGAGAGAGGCCCAAGCAAGATGCGCCCCGAGGAGCGTCTTGCCACATGTCACTACTCGGTCTAACTGAGCGCCTCCAGGAGAGAGGTCCAAGCAAGACGCGCCCCGACGAGCGTCTTGCAAAATGTCACTACTCGGTCTGACTAAGCGCCTCCAGGAGGGAGGTCCAAGCAAGACGCGCCCCGAGGAGCGTCTTGCCACATGTCACTACTCGGTCTGACTGAGCGCCTCCAGGAGAGAGGCCCAAGCAAGACGCGCCCCGAGGAGCGTCTTGCCACATGTCACTACTCGGTCTAACTGAGCGCCTCCAGGAGAGAGGTCCAAGCAAGACGCGCCCCGACGAGCGTCTTGCAAAATGTCACTACTCGGTCTGACTGAGCGCCTCCAGGAGGGAGGTCCAAGCAAGACGTGCCCCGAGGAGCGTCTTGCCACATGTCAACAATGGGTCTGACTGAGGGCCTCCAGGAGAGAAGCCCAAGCAAGACACGCCCCGAGGAGCGTCTTGACACATGTCAACACTGGGTCGGACTGAGGGCCTCCATGAGAGAAGCCCAAGCAAGACGCGCCCCGAGGAGAGTCTTGCCACATGTCAACACTCGGTCTGACAGAGGGCATTCAGGAGAGAGGCCCAAGCAATACGCGCCCTGAGGAGCGTCTTGCCACATGTCACCACTGGGTCTGAATTAGCGCCTCCAGGAGAGAGGCCCAACCAAGACGCGCCCCGAGGAGTGTCTTGCCACATGCCAACACTGGGTCTGACTGAGCGCCTCCAGGAGAGAGGCCCAAGCAAGACGCGCCCCGAGGAGCGTCTTGCCACGTGTCAACACTGGGTCTGTCTGAGCGCCTCCAGGAGAGAGGCCCAAGCAAGACGCACCCTGAGGAGGGTCTTTCCACGTGTCACCACTGGGTCTGACTGAGCGCCTCCAGGAGGGAGGCCCAAGCAAGACGCGCCCCGAGGAGCGTCTTGCCACATGTCAACACTGGGTCTGACTGAGCGCCTCCAGGAGAGAGGCCCAAGCAAGACGCGCCCCGAGGAGCGTCTTGCCACATGTCAACAATGGGTCTGACTGAGCGCCTCCAGGAGAGAGGCCCAAGCAAGACGCGCCCCGAGGAGCGTCTTGCCACGTGTCAACACTGGGTCTGTCTGAGCGCCTCCAGGAGAGAGGCCCAAGCAAGACGCACCCTGAGGAGCGTCTTTCCACGTGTCACCACTGGGTCTGACTGAGCGCCTCCAGGAGGGAGGCCCAAGCAAGACGCGCCCCGAGGAGCGTCTTGCCACATTTCAACACTTGGTCTGACTGAGCGCCTCCAGGAGAGAGGCCCAAGCAAGACGCGCCCCGAGGAGCGTCTTGCCACATGTCAACAATGGGTCTGACTGAGGGCCTCCAGGAGAGAGGCCCAAGCAAGATGCGCCCGGAGGAGCGTCTTGCCACATGTCAACACTGGGTCTGACAGAGGACCTCCAGGAGAAAGGCCCAAGCAAGACGCGCCCCGAGGAGCGTCTTGCCACATGTCACCTCTGGATCTGACTGAGCGCCTCCAGGAGAGAGGCCCAAGCAAGACGCGCCCCGAGGAGCGTCTTGCCACATGTCAACAATGGGTCTGACTGAGGGCCTCCAGGAGAGAAGCCCAAGCAAGACGCGCCCCGAGGAGCGTCTTGACACATGTCAACACTGGGTCTGACAGAGGGCCTCCACGAGAGAGGCCCAAGCAAGACGCGCCCCGAGGAGTGTCATGCCACATGTCACCACTGGGTCTGACTGAGCGCCTCCAGGAGAGAGGCCCAAGCAAGACGTGCCCCGAGGAGCGTCAGGCCACATGTCACTACTCAGTCTGACTGAGCGCATCCAGGAGAGAGGCCCAAGCAAGACGCGCCCCGAGGAGCGTCTTGCCACATAGCAGCACTGGGTCTGACTGAGCGCCTCCAGGAGAGAGGCCCCAGCAAGACGCGCCCCGAGGAGCGTCTTGCCTTATGTCAGCACTCGGTCTGACTGAGCGCCTCCAGGAGAGAGGCCCAAGCAAGACGCACCCCGAGCAGCGTCTTGCCACATGTCAACAATGGGTCTGACTGAGGGCCTCCAGGAGAGAAGCCCAAGCAAGACGCGCCCCGAGGAGTGTCTTGCCACATGTCAACACTGTGTCTGACTGAGCGCCTCCAGGAGAGAGGCCCAAGCAAGACGCGCCCCGAGGAGCGTCTTGCCTTATGTCAGCACTCGGTCTGACTGAGCGCCTCCAGGAGAGAGGCCCAAGCAAGACGCGCCCCGAGGAGCATCTTGCCACATGTCACTACTCGGTCTAACTGAGCGCCTCCAGGAGAGAGGTCCAAGCAAGACGCTCCCCGACGAGCGTCTTGCAAAATGTCACTACTCGGTCTGACTGAGCGCCTCCAGGAGGGAGGTCCAAGCAAGACGTGCCCCGAGGAGCGTCTTGCCACATGTCAACAATGGGTCTGACTGAGGGCCTCCAGGAGAGAAGCCCAAGCAAGACACGCCCCGAGGAGCGTCTTGACACATGTCAACACTGGGTCGGACTGAGGGCCTCCATGAGAGAAGCCCAAGCAAGACGCGCCCCGAGGAGAGTCTTGCCACATGTCAACACTCGGTCTGACAGAGGGCATTCAGGAGAGAGGCCCAAGCAATACGCGCCCTGAGGAGCGTCTTGCCACATGTCACCACTGGGTCTGAATGAGCGCCTCCAGGAGAGAGGCCCAACCAAGACGCGCCCCGAGGAGTGTCTTGCCACATGCCAACACTGGGTCTGACTGAGCGCCTCCAGGAGAGAGGCCCAAGCAAGACGCGCCCCGAGGAGCGTCTTGCCACGTGTCAACACTGGGTCTGTCTGAGCGCCTCCAGGAGAGAGGCCCAAGCAAGACGCACCCTGAGGAGCGTCTTGCCACATGTCAACAATGGGTCTGACTGAGGGCCTCCAGGAGAGAAGCCAAAGCAAGACGCGCCCCGAGGAGCGTCTTGAAACATGTCACTACTCGGTCTAACTGAGCGCCTCCAGGAGAGAGGTCCAAGCAAGACGCGCCCCGAGGAGCGTCTTGCCACATGTCACTACTCGGTCTGACTGAGCGCCTCCAGGAGAGAGGCCCAAGCAAGACGTGCCCCGAGGAGCGTCAGGCCACATGTCACTACTCAGTCTGACTGAGCGCATCCAGGAGAGAGGCCCAAGCAAGACGCGCCCCGAGGAGCGTCTTGCCACATAGCAGCACTGGGTCTGACTGAGCGCCTCCAGGAGAGAGGCCCCAGCAAGACGCGCCCCGAGGAGCGTCTTGCCTTATGTCAGCACTCGGTCTGACTGAGCGCCTCCAGGAGAGAGGCCCAAGCAAGACGCACCCCGAGCAGCGTCTTGCCACATGTCAACAATGGGTCTGACTGAGGGCCTCCAGGAGAGAAGCCCAAGCAAGACGCGCCCCGAGGAGTGTCTTGCCACATGTCAACACTGTGTCTGACTGAGCGCCTCCAGGAGAGAGGCCCAATCAAGACGCGCCCCGAGGAGCGTCTTGCCTTATGTCAGCACTCGGTCTGACTGAGCGCCTCCAGGAGAGAGGCCCAAGCAAGACGCGCCCCGAGGAGCATCTTGCCACATGTCACTACTCGGTCTAACTGAGCGCCTCCAGGAGAGAGGTCCAAGCAAGACGCTCCCCGACGAGCGTCTTGCAAAATGTCACTACTCGGTCTGACTGAGCGCCTCCAGGAGGGAGGTCCAAGCAAGACGTGCCCCGAGGAGCGTCTTGCCACATGTCAACAATGGGTCTGACTGAGGGCCTCCAGGAGAGAAGCCCAAGCAAGACACGCCCCGAGGAGCGTCTTGACACATGTCAACACTGGGTCGGACTGAGGGCCTCCATGAGAGAAGCCCAAGCAAGACGCGCCCCGAGGAGAGTCTTGCCACATGTCAACACTCGGTCTGACAGAGGGCATTCAGGAGAGAGGCCCAAGCAATACGCGCCCTGAGGAGCGTCTTGCCACATGTCACCACTGGGTCTGAATGAGCGCCTCCAGGAGAGAGGCCCAACCAAGACGCGCCCCGAGGAGTGTCTTGCCACATGCCAACACTGGGTCTGACTGAGCGCCTCCAGGAGAGAGGCCCAAGCAAGACGCGCCCCGAGGAGCGTCTTGCCACGTGTCAACACTGGGTCTGTCTGAGCGCCTCCAGGAGAGAGGCCCAAGCAAGACGCACCCTGAGGAGCGTCTTGCCACATGTCAACAATGGGTCTGACTGAGGGCCTCCAGGAGAGAAGCCAAAGCAAGACGCGCCCCGAGGAGCGTCTTGAAACATGTCACTACTCGGTCTAACTGAGCGCCTCCAGGAGAGAGGTCCAAGCAAGACGCGCCCCGAGGAGCGTCTTGCCACATGTCACTACTCGGTCTGACTGAGCGCCTCCAGGAGAGAGGCCCAAGCAAGACGCGCCCCGAGGAGCGTCTTGCCACATGTCAACACTGGGTCTGACTGAGGGCCTCCAGGAGAGAGGCCCAAATAAGACGCGCCCCGAGAAGCGTCTTGCCACATGTCAACAATGGGTCTGCCTGAGGGCCTCCAGGAGAGAAGCCCAAGCAAGACGTACCCCGAGGAGCATCTTGACACATGTCAGCACTCGGTCTGACTGAGCGCTTCCAGGAGAGAGGCCCAAGCAAGACGCGCCCAGAGGAGCGTCTTGCCACATGTCAACACTGGGTCTGACTGAGCGCCTCCAGGAGAGAGGCCCAAGCAAGACACGCCCCGAGGAGCGTCTTGACACATGTTAACACTGGGTCTGACTGAGGGCCTCCATGTGAGAAGCCCAAGCAAGACGCGCCCCGAGGAGAGTCTTGCCACATGTCAACACTGGGTCTGACAGAGGGCATCCAGGAGAGAGGCCCAAGCAATGCGCGCCCCGAGGAGCGTCTTGCCACATGTCAACAATGGGTCTGACTGAGGGCCTCCAGGAGAGAAGCCCAAGGAAGACGCGCCCCGAGGAGCTTCTTGCCACATGTCAACACTGGGTCTGACTGAGGGCCTCCAGGAGAGAGGCCCAAATAAGACGCGCCCCGAGAAGCGTCTTGCCACATGTCAACAATGGGTCTGCCTGAGGGCCTCCAGGAGAGAAGCCCAAGCAAGACGTACCCCGAGGAGCATCTTGACACATGTCAGCACTCGGTCTGACTGAGCGCTTCCAGGAGAGAGGCCCAAGCAAGACGCGCCCAGAGGAGCGTCTTGCCACATGTCAACACTGGGTCTGACTGAGCGCCTCCAGGAGAGAGGCCCAAGCAAGACACGCCCCGAGGAGCGTCTTGACACATGTTAACACTGGGTCTGACTGAGGGCCTCCATGTGAGAAGCCCAAGCAAGACGCGCCCCGAGGAGAGTCTTGCCACATGTCAACACTGGGTCTGACAGAGGGCATCCAGGAGAGAGGCCCAAGCAATGCGCGCCCCGAGGAGCGTCTTGCCACATGTCAACAATGGGTCTGACTGAGGGCCTCCAGGAGAGAAGCCCAAGGAAGACGCGCCCCGAGGAGCTTCTTGCCACATGTCAGCACTCGGTCTGACTGAGCGCCTCCAGGAGAGAGGCCAAAGCAAGATGTGCCCCGAGGAGCGTCTTGACACATGTCAACACTGGGTCTGACAGAGGGCCTCCATGAGAGAGGCCCAAGCAAGACGCGCCCCGAGGAGTGTCTTGCCACATGTCAACACTGGGTCTGACTGAGCGCCTCCAGGAGAGAGGCCCAAGCAAGACGCGCCCCGAGGAGCGTCTTGCAACGTGTCACCACTGGGTCTGACAGAGGGCCTCCATGAGAGAGGCCCAAGCAAGACGCGCCCCGAGGAGTGTCTTGCCACATGTCAACACTGGGTCTGACTGAGCGCCTCCAGGAGAGAGGCCCAAGCAAGATGCGCCCCGAGGATCGTCTTGCCACGTGTCACCAATGGGTCTGACTGAGATCCTCCAGGAGAGAGGCCCAAGCAAGACGCGCCCCGAGGAGCATCTTGCCACATGTCAACACTGGGTCTTACTGAGCGCCTCCAGGAGAGAGGCCCAAGCAAGACGCGCCCCGAGGAGCGTCTTGCCACGTGTCAACACTGGGTCTGACTTAGCGCCTCCAGGAGAGAGGCCCAAGCAAGATGCGCCACGAGGATCGTCTTGCCACGTGTCACCACTGGGTCTGACTGAGCTCCTCCAGGAGAGAGGCCATAGCAAGATGCGCCGCGAGGAGCATCTTGCCTTATGTCAGCACTCGGTCTGACTGAGCGCCTCCAGGAGAGAGGCCCAAGCAAGACCCGCCCCGAGGAGCGTCTTGCCACATGTCACTACTCGGTCTAACTGAGCGCCTCCAGGAGAGAGGTCCAAGCAAGACAAGCCCCGAGGAGCGTCTTGCCACATGTCACTACTCGGTCTGACTGAGCGCCTCCAGGAGGGAGGTCCAAGCAAGACGCGCCCCGAGGAGCGTCTAGCCACATGTCACTACTCGGTCTTACTGAGCGCCTCGAGGAGAGAGGCCCAAGCAAGACGCGCCCCGAGGAGCGTCTTGCCACATGTCAACACTGGGTCTGACTGACGGCCCCCAGGAGAGAGGCCCAAATAAGACGCGCCCCGAGGAGCGTCTTGCCACATGTCAACACTGGGTCTGACTGAGGGCCTCCAGGAGAGAAGCCCAAGCAAGATGCGCCCCGAGGAGCGTCTTGCCACATGTCAGCACTCGGTCTGACTGAGCGCCTCCAGGAGAGAGGCCCAAGCAAGACGCGCCCCGAGGAGCGTCTTGCCACATGTCAACACTGGGTCTGACTGAGCGCCTCCAGGAGAGAGGCCCAAGCAAGACGCGCCCCGAGGAGCGTCTTGCCACATGTCAACAATGGGTCTTACTGAGCGCCTCCAGGAGAGAGGCCCAAGCAAGACGTGCCCAAAGGAGCGTCTTGCCGCATGTCAACACTGGGTCTGACTGAGTGCCTCCATGAGAGAAGCCCGAGCAAGACGCGCCCCGAGGAGCGTCTTGCCACATGTCAACACTGGGTCTGACTGAGCACCTCCAGGAGAGAGGCCCAAGCAAGACGCGCCCCGAGGAGCGTCTTGCCACATGTCAACACTGGGTCTGACTGAGCGCCTCCAGGAGCGAGGCCCAAGCAAGAAACGCCCGAGGAGCGTCTTGACACATGTCAACACTGGGTCTGACTGAGCGCCTCCAGGAGAGAGGTCCAAGCAACACGCGCCCCGAGGAGCGTCTTGCCACATGTCAACACTGGGTCTGACTGAGTGCCTCCATGAGAGAAGCCCCAGCAAGACGCGCCCCGAGGAGCGTCTTGTCACATGTCATTACTCGGTCTGACTGAGCGCCTCCAGGAGAGAGGCCCAAGCAAGACGCGCCCCGAGGAGCGTCTTGCCACATGTCAACAATGGGTCTGACTGAGGGCCTCCAGGAGAGAAGCCCAAGCAAGACGCGCCCCGAGGAGCGTCTTGACACATGTTAACACTGGGTCTGACTGAGGGCCTCCATGTGAGAAGCCCAAGCAAGACGCGCCCCGAGGAGAGTCTTGCCACATGTCAACACTGGGTCTGACAGAGGGCATCCAGGAGAGAGGCCCAAGCAATACGCGCCCCGAGGAGCGTCTTACCACATGTCAACAATGGGTCTGACTGAGGGCCTCCAGGAGAGAAGCCCAAGGAAGACGCGCCCCGAGGAGCTTCTTGTCACATGTCAGCACTCGGTCTGACTGAGCGCCTCCAGGAGAGAGGCCAAAGCAAGATGCGCCCCGAGGAGCGTCTTGACACATGTCAACACTGGGTCTGACAGAGGGCCTCCATGAGAGAGGCCCAAGCAAGACGCGCCCCGAGGAGCGTCTTGCCACATGTCAAAACTGGGTCTGACTGAGCGCCTCCAGGAGAGAGGCCCAAGCAAGACGTGCCCCGAGGAGCGTCTTGCCACATGTGAACACTGGGTCTGACTGAGCGCCTCCAGGAGAGAGGCCCAAGCAAGACGCGCCCGGAGGAGCGTCTTGCCACATGTCAGCACTCGGTCTGACTGAGCGCCTCCAGGAGAGAGGCCCAAGCAAGACGCGCCCCGAGGAGCGTCTTGACACATGTCTCCTCTGGGTCTGACTGAGCGCCTCCAGGAGAGAGGCCGAAGCAAGACGTGCCCCGAGGAGCTTCTTGCCACATGTCAACACTGGGTCTGACTGAGTGCCTCCATGAGAGAAGCCCCAGCAAGACGCGCCCCGAGGAGCGTCTTGCCACATGTCAACACTGGGTCTGACTGAGCGCCTCCAGGAGAGAGACCCGAGGAGCGTCTTGCCACATGTCACCTCTGGGTCTGACTGAGCGCCTCCAGGAGAGAGGCGCAAGCAAGAAACGCCCGAGGAGCGTCTTGACACATGTCAACACTGGGTCTGACTGAGCGTCTCCAGGAGAGAGGCCCCAGCAAGACGCGCCCCGAGGAGAGTCTTGCCACATGTCAGCACTCGGTCTGACTGAGCGCCTCCAGGAGAGAGGCCCAAGCAAGAAGCGCCCCGAGGAGTGTCTTGCCACATGTCAACAATGGGTCTGACTGAGGGCCTCCAGGAGAGAAGCCCAAGCAAGAAGCGCCCCGAGGAGCGTCTTGCCACATGTCAACACTGGGTCTGACTGAGCGCCTCCAGGAGAGAGGCCCAAGCAAGACACGCCCCGAGGAGCGTCTTGACACATGTCAACACTGGGTCTGACTGAGGGCCTCCATGAGAGAAGCCCAAGCAAGACGCGCCCCGAGGAGAGTCTTGCCACATGTCAACACTGGGTCTGACAGAGGGCATCCAGGAGAGAGGCCCAAGCAAGACGCGCCTCGAGGAGCGTCTTGCCACATGTCACTACTCGGTCTGACTGAGCGCCTCCAGGAGAGAGGCCCAAGCAAGACGCGCCCCGAGGAGCGTCTTGCCACATGTCAACACTGGGTCTGACTGAGGGCCTCCAGGAGAGAGGCCCAAATAAGACGCGCCCCGAGAAGGGTCTTGCCACATGTCAACAATAGATCTGACTGAGGGCCTCCAGGAGAGAAGCCCAAGCAAGACGTACCCCGAGGAGCGTCTTTCCACATGTCAGCACTCGGTCTGACTGAGCGCTTCCAGGAGAGAGGCCCAAGCAAGACGCGCCCTGAGGAGAGTCTTGCCACATGTCAGCACTCGGTCTGACTGAGCCTCTCCAGGAGAGAGGCCCAAGCAAGAAGCGCCCCGAGGAGTGTCTTGCCACATGTCAACAATGGGTCTGACTGAGGGCCTCCAGGAGAGAAGCCCAAGCAAGAAGCGCCCCGAGGAGCGTCTTGCCACATGTCAACACTGGGTCTGACTGAGCGCCTCCAGGAGAGAGGCCCAAGCAAGACACGCCCCGAGGAGCGTCTTGACACATGTCAACACTGGGTCTGACTGAGGGCCTCCATGAGAGAAGCCCAAGCAAGACGCGCCCCGAGGAGAGTCTTGCCACATGTCAACACTGGGTCTGACAGAAGGCATCCAGGAGAGAGGCCCAAGCAAGACGCGACCCGAGGAGGGTCTTGCCACATGTCACTACTCGGTCTGACTGAGCGCCTCCAGGAGAGAGGCCCAAGCAAGACGCGCCCCGAGGAGCGTCTTGCCACATGTCAACACTGGGTCTGACTGAGGGCCTCCAGGAGAGAGGCCCAAATAAGACGCGCCCCGAGAAGCGTCTTGCCACATGTCAACAATAGATCTGACTGAGGGCCTCCAGGAGAGAAGCCCAAGCAAGACGTACCCCGAGGAGCGTCTTGCCACATGTCAGCACTCGGTCTGACTGAGCGCTTCCAGGAGAGAGGCCCAAGCAAGACGCACCCCGAGGAGCGTCTTGCCACAAGTCAACACTGGGTCTGACTGAGCGCCTCCAGGAGAGAGGCCCAAGCAAGACGCGCCCCGAGGAGAGTCTTGCCACATGTCAGCACTCGGTCTGACTGAGCGCCTCCAGGGGAGAGGCCCAAGCAAGTCGCACCCCGAGGAGCATCTTGACACATTTCTCCTCTGGGTCTGACTGAGCGCCTCCAGGAGAGAGGCCCAAGCAAGACGTTCCCCGAGGAGCGTCTTTCCACATGTCAACACTGGGTCTGACTGAGTGCCTCCATAAGAGAAGCCCCAGCAAGACGCGCCCCGAGGAGCGTCTTGCCACATGTCAACACTGGGTCTGACTGAGCGCCTCCTGGAGCGAGGCCCAAGCAAGAAACGCCCAAGGAGCGTCTTGACACATGTCAACACTGGGTCTGACTGAGCGCCTCCAGGAGAGAGGTCCAAGCAACACGCGCCCCGAGGAGCGTCTTTCCACATGTCAACACTGGTTCTGACTGAGTGCCTCCATGAGAGAAGCCCCAGCAAGACGCGCCCCGAGGAGCATCTTGTCACATGTCACTACTCAGTCTGACTGAGCGCCTCCAGGAGAGAGGCCCAAGCAAGACAAGCCCCGAGGAGCGTCTTGCCACATGTCAACAATGGGTCTGACTGAGGGCCTCCAGGAGAGAAGCCCAAGCAAGACTCGCCCCGAGGAGAGTCTTGCCACATGTCAACACTGGGTCTGACAGAGGGCATCCAGGAGAGAGGCCCAAGCAATACGCGCCCCGAGGAGCGTCTTGCCACATGTCAACAATGGGTCTGACTGAGGGCCTCCAGGAGAGAAGCCCAAGGAAGACGCGCCCCGAGGAGCTTCTTGCCACATGTCAGCACTCGGTCTGACTGAGCGCCTCCAGGAGAGAGAAAAAAGCAAGATGCGCCCCGAGGAGCGTCTTGACACATGTCAACACTGGGTCTGACAGAGGGCCTCCATGAGAGAGGACCAAGCAAGACGCGCCCCGAGGAGTGTCTTGCCACATGTCAACACTGGGTCTGACTGAGCGCCTCCAGGAGAGAGGCCCAAGCAAGACGTGCCCCGAGGAGCGTCTTGCCACGTGTCAACACTGGGTCTGACTTAGCGTCTCCAGGAGAGAGGCCCAAGCAAGATGCGCCCCGAGGAGCGTCTTGCCACGTGTCACCACTGGGTCTGACTGAGGGCCCCCAGGAGAGAGGCCCAAGTAAGACGCGCCCCGAGGAGCGTCTTGCCACATGTCAACACTGGGTCTGACTGAGGGCCTCCAGGAGAGAAGCCCCAGCAAGACGCGCCCCGAGGAGCGTCTTGCCACATGTCAACACTGGGTCTGACTGAGCACCTCCAGGAGAGAGGCCCAAGCAAGATGTGCCCCGAGGAGCATCTTGCCACATGTCAACACTGGGTCTGACTGAGCGCCTCCAGGAGAGAGGCCCGAGGAGCGTCTCTCCACATGTCACCTCTGGGTCTGACTGAGCTCCTCCAGGAGAGAGGTGCAAGCAAGAAACGCCCGAGGAGCGTCTTGACACATGTCAACACTGGGTCTGACTGAGCGCCTCCAGGAGAGAGGCCCCAGCAAGACGCGCCCCGAGGAGCGTCTTGCCACATGTCAGCACTCGGTCTGACTGAGCGCCTCCAGGAGAGAGGCCCAAGCAAGAAGCGCCCCGAGGAGCGTCTTGCCACATGTCAACACTGGGTCTAATTGAGCGCCTCCAGGGGAGAGGCCCAAGCAAGACGCGCCCCGAGGAGCGTCTTGCCACTTGTCACTACTCGGTCTGACTGAGCGCCTCCAGGAGAGAGGTCCAAGCAACACGCGCCCCGAGGAGCGTCTTGCCACATGTCAACACTGGGTCTGACTGAGTGCCTCCATGAGAGAAGACCCAGCAAGACGCACCCCGAGGAGCGTCTTGACACATGTCAACACTGGGTCTGACAGAGGGCCTCCATGAGAGAGGCCCAAGCAAGACGCGCCCCGAGGAGCGTCTTGCCACATGTCAAAACTGGGTCTGACTGAGCGCCTCCAGGAGAGAGGCCCAAGCAAGACGTGCCCTGAGGAGCGTCTTGCCACATGTGAACACTGGGTCTGACTGAGCGCCTCCAGGAGAGAGGCCCAAGCAAGACGCGCCCGGAGGAGCGTCTTGCCACATGTCAGCACTCAGTCTGACTGAGCGCCTCCAGGAGAGAGGCCCAATCAAGACGCGCCCCGAGGAGCGTCTTGACACATGTCTCCTCTGGGTCTGACTGAGCGCCTCCAGGAGAGAGGCCGAAGCAAGACGTGCCCCGAGGAGCATCTTGCCACATGTCAACACTGGGTCTGACTGAGTGCCTCCATGAGAGAAGCCCCAGCAAGACGCGCCCCGAGGAGCGTCTTGCCACATGTCAACACTGGGTCTGACTGAGCGCCTCCAGGAGAGAGACCCGAGGAGCGTCTTGCCACATGTCACCTCTGGGTCTGACTGAGCGCCTCCAGGAGAGAGGCGCAAGCAAGAAACGCCCGAGGAGCGTCTTGACACATGTCAACACTGGGTCTGACTGAGCGTCTCCAGGAGAGAGGCCCCAGCAAGACGCGCCCCGAGGAGAGTCTTGCCACATGTCAGCACTCGGTCTGACTGAGCGCCTCCAGGAGAGAGGCCCAAGCAAGAAGCGCCCCGAGGAGTGTCTTGCCACATGTCAACAATGGGTCTGACTGAGGGCCTCCAGGAGAGAAGCCCAAGCAAGAAGCGCCCCGAGGAGCGTCTTGCCACATGTCAACACTGGGTCTGACTGAGCGCCTCCAGGAGAGAGGCCCAAGCAAGACACGCCCCGAGGAGCGTCTTGACACATGTCAACACTGGGTCTGACTGAGGGCCTCCATGAGAGAAGCCCAAGCAAGACGCGCCCCGAGGAGAGTCTTGCCACATGTCAACACTGGGTCTGACAGAGGGCATCCAGGAGAGAGGCCCAAGCAAGACGCGCCCCGAGGAGCGTCTTGCCACATGTCACTACTCGGTCTGACTGAGCGCCTCCAGGAGAGAGGCCCAAGCAAGACGCGCCCCGAGGAGCGTCTTGCCACATGTCAACACTGGGTCTGACTGAGGGCCTCCAGGAGAGAGGCCCAAATAAGACGCGCCCCGAGAAGGGTCTTGCCACATGTCAACAATAGATCTGACTGAGGGCCTCCAGGAGAGAAGCCCAAGCAAGACGTACCCCGAGGAGCGTCTTGCCACATGTCAGCACTCGGTCTGACTGAGCGCTTCCAGGAGAGAGGCCCAAGCAAGACGCGCCCCGAGGAGAGTCTTGCCACATGTCAGCACTCGGTCTGACTGAGCGCCTCCAGGAGAGAGGCCCAAGCAAGAAGCGCCCCGAGGAGTGTCTTGCCACATGTCAACAATGGGTCTGACTGAGGGCCTCCAGGAGAGAAGCCCAAGCAAGAAGCGCCCCGAGGAGCGTCTTGCCACATGTCAACACTGGGTCTGACTGAGCGCCTCCAGGAGAGAGGCCCAAGCAAGACACGCCCCGAGGAGCGTCTTGACACATGTCAACACTGGGTCTGACTGAGGGCCTCCATGAGAGAAGCCCAAGCAAGACGCGCCCCGAGGAGAGTCTTGCCACATGTCAACACTGGGTCTGACAGAAGGCATCCAGGAGAGAGGCCCAAGCAAGACGCGACCCGAGGAGCGTCTTGCCACATGTCACTACTTGGTCTGACTGAGCGCCTCCAGGAGAGAGGCCCAAGCAAGACGCGCCCCGAGGGGCGTCTTGCCACATGTCAACACTGGGTCTGACTGAGGGCCTCCAGGAGAGAGGCCCAAATAAGACGCCACCCGAGAAGCGTCTTGCCACATGTCAACAATAGATCTGACTGAGGGCCTCCAGGAGAGAAGCCCAAGCAAGACGTACCCCGAGGAGCGTCTTGCCACATGTCAGCACTCGGTCTGACTGAACGCTTCCAGGAGAGAGGCCCAAGCAAGACGCACCCCGAGGAGCGTCTTGCCACAAGTCAACACTGGGTCTGACTGAGCGCCTCCAGGAGAGAGGCCCAAGCAAGACGCGCCCCGAGGAGAGTCTTGCCACATGTCAGCACTCGGTCTGACTGAGCGCCTCCAGGGGAGAGGCCCAAGCAAGTCGCACCCCGAGGAGCGTCTTGACACATTTCTCCTCTGGGTCTGACTGAGCGCCTCCAGGAGAGAGGCCCAAGCAAGACGTTCCCCGAGGAGCGTCTTTCCACATGTCAACACTGGGTCTGACTGAGTGCCTCCATAAGAGAAGCCCCAGCAAGACGCGCCCCGAGGAGCGTCTTGCCACATGTCAACACTGGGTCTGACTGAGCGCCTCCAGGAGCGAGGCCCAAGCAAGAAACGCCCAAGGAGCGTCTTGACACATGTCAACACTGGGTCTGACTGAGCGCCTCCAGGAGAGAGGTCCAAGCAACACGCGCCCCGAGGAGCGTCTTGCCACATGTCAACACTGGTTCTGACTGAGTGCCTCCATGAGAGAAGCCCCAGCAAGACGCGCCCCGAGGAGCATCTTGTCACATGTCACTACTCGGTCTGACTGAGCGCCTCCAGGAGAGAGGCCCAAGCAAGACAAGCCCCGAGGAGCGTCTTGCCACATGTCAACAATGGGTCTGACTGAGGGCCTCCAGGAGAGAAGCCCAAGCAAGACTCGCCCCGAGGAGAGTCTTGCCACATGTCAACACTGGGTCTGACAGAGGGCATCCAGGAGAGAGGCCCAAGCAATACGCGCCTCGAGGAGCGTCTTGCCACATGTCAACAATGGGTCTGACTGAGGGCCTCCAGGAGAGAAGCCCAAGGAAGACGCGCCCCGAGGAGCTTCTTGCCACATGTCAGCACTCGGTCTGACTGAGCGCCTCCAGGAGAGAGGCCAAAGCAAGATGCGCCCCGAGGAGCGTCTTGACACATGTCAACACTGGGTCTGACAGAGGGCCTCCATGAGAGAGGACCAAGCAAGACGCGCCCCGAGGAGTGTCTTGCCACATGTCAACACTGGGTCTGACTGAGCGCCTCCAGGAGAGAGGCCCAAGCAAGACGCGCCCCGAGGAGCGTCTTGCCACGTGTCAACACTGGGTCTGACTTAGCGTCTCCAGGAGAGAGGCCCAAGCAAGATGCGCCCCGAGGAGCGTCTTGCCACGTGTCACCACTGGGTCTGACTGAGGGCCCCCAGGAGAGAGGCCCAAGTAAGACGCGCCCCGAGGAGCGTCTTGCCACATGTCAACACTGGGTCTGACTGAGGGCCTCCAGGAGAGAAGCCCCAGCAAGACGCGCCCCGAGGAGCGTCTTGCCACATGTCAACACTGGGTCTGACTGAGCACCTCCAGGAGAGAGGCCCAAGCAAGATGCGCCCCGAGGAGCATCTTGCCACATGTCAACACTGGGTCTGACTGAGCGCCTCCAGGAGAGAGGCCCGAGGAGCGTCTCTCCACATGTCACCTCTGGGTCTGACTGAGCTCCTCCAGGAGAGAGGCGCAAGCAAGAAACGCCCGAGGAGCGTCTTGCCACGTGTCAACACTGGGTCTGACTTAGCGTCTCCAGGAGAGAGGCCCAAGCAAGATGCGCCCCGAGGAGCGTCTTGCCACGTGTCACCACTGGGTCTGACTGAGGGCCCCCAGGAGAGAGGCCCAAGTAAGACGCGCCCCGAGGAGCGTCTTGCCACATGTCAACACTGGGTCTGACTGAGGGCCTCCAGGAGAGAAGCCCCAGCAAGATGCGCCCCGAGGAGCGTCTTGCCACATGTCAACACTGGGTCTGACTGAGCACCTCCAGGAGAGAGGCCCAAGCAAGATGCGCCCCGAGGAGCGTCTTGCCACATGTCAGCACTCGGTCTGACTGAGCGCCTCCAGGAGAGAGGCCCAAGCAAGAAGCGCCCCGAGGAGCGTCTTGCCACATGTCAACACTGGGTCTAATTGAGCGCCTCCAGGGGAGAGGCCCAAGCAAGACGCGCCCCGAGGAGCGTCTTGCCACTTGTCACTACTCGGTCTGACTGAGCGCCTCCAGGAGAGAGGTCCAAGCAACACGCGCCCCGAGGAGCGTCTTGCCACATGTCAACACTGGGTCTGACTGAGTGCCTCCATGAGAGAAGACCCAGCAAGACGCGCCCCGAGGAGCGTCTTGCCACATGTCAACAATGGGTCTGACTGAGGGCCTCCAGGAGAGAAGCCCAAGCAAGACGCGCCCCGAGGAGCGTCTTGCCACGTGTCAACACTGGGTCTGACTTAGCGTCTCCAGGAGAGAGGCCCAAGCAAGATGCGCCCCGAGGAGCGTCTTGCCACGTGTCACCACTGGGTCTGACTGAGGGCCCCCAGGAGAGAGGCCCAAGTAAGACGCGCCCCGAGGAGCGTCTTGCCACATGTCAACACTGGGTCTGACTGAGCACCTCCAGGAGAGAGGCCCAAGCAAGATGCGCCCCGAGGAGCATCTTGCCACATGTCAACACTGGGTCTGACTGAGCGCCTCCAGGAGAGAGGCCCGAGGAGCGTCTCTCCACATGTCACCTCTGGGTCTGACTGAGCTCCTCCAGGAGAGAGGCGCAAGCAAGAAACGCCCGAGGAGCGTCTTGACACATGTCAACACTGGGTCTGACTGAGCGCCTCCAGGAGAGAGGCCCCAGCAAGACGCGCCCCGAGGAGCGTCTTGCCACATGTCAGCACTCGGTCTGACTGAGCGCCTCCAGGAGAGAGGCCCAAGCAAGAAGCGCCCCGAGGAGCGTCTTGCCACATGTCAACACTGGGTCTAATTGAGCGCCTCCAGGGGAGAGGCCCAAGCAAGACGCGCCCCGAGGAGCGTCTTGCCACTTGTCACTACTCGGTCTGACTGAGCGCCTCCAGGAGAGAGGTCCAAGCAACACGCGCCCCGAGGAGCGTCTTGCCACATGTCAACACTGGGTCTGACTGAGTGCCTCCATGAGAGAAGACCCAGCAAGACGCGCCCCGAGGAGCGTCTTGCCACATGTCAACAATGGGTCTGACTGAGGGCCTCCATGAGAGAAGCCCAAGCAAGACGCGCCCCGAGGAGCTTCTTGCCACGTGTCAACACTGGGTCTGACTTAGCGTCTCCAGGAGAGAGGCCCAAGCAAGATGCGCCCCGAGGAGCGTCTTGCCACGTGTCACCACTGGGTCTGACTGAGGAGCCCCAGGAGAGAGGCCCAAGTAAGACGCGCCCCGAGGAGCGTCTTGCCACATGTCAACACTGGGTCTGACTGAGGGCCTCCAGGAGAGAAGCCCCAGCAAGATGCGCCCCGAGGAGCGTCTTGCCACATGTCAACACTGGGTCTGACTGAGCACCTCCAGGAGAGAGGCCCAAGTAAGATGCGCCCCGAGGAGCGTCTTGCCACATGTCACTACTCGGTCTAACTGAGCGCCTCCAGGAGAGAGGTCCAAGCAAGACGCGCCCCGACGAGCGTCTTGCAAAATGTCACTACTCGGTCTGACTAAGCGCCTCCAGGAGGGAGGTCCAAGCAAGACGTGCCCCGAGGAGCGTCTTGCCACATGTCAACAAGGGGTTAAACTGAGGGCCTCCAGGAGAGAAGCCCAAGCAAGACACGCCCCGAGGAGCGTCTTGACACATGTCAACACTGGGTCGGACTGAGGGCCTCCATGAGAGAAGCCCAAGCAAGACGCGCCCCGAGGAGAGTCTTGCCACATGTCAACACTCGGTCTGACAGAGGGCATTCAGGAGAGAGGCCCAAACAATACGCGCCCTGAGGAGCGTCTTGCCACATGTCACCACTGGGTCTGAATGAGCGCCTCCAGGAGAGAGGCCCAACAAAGACGCGCCCCGAGGAGTGTCTTGCCACATGCCAACACTGGGTCTGACTGAGCGCCTCCAGGAGAGAGGCCCAAGCAAGACGCGCCCCGAGGAGCGTCTTGCCACGTGTCAACACTGGGTCTGTCTGAGCGCCTCCAGGAGAGAGGCCCAAGCAAGACGCACCCTGAGGAGCATCTTTCCACGTGTCACCACTGGGTCTGAATGAGCGCCTCCAGGAGGGAGGCCCAAGCAAGACGCGCCCCGAGGAGCGTCTTGCCACATGTCAACACTGGGTCTGACTGAGCGCCTCCAGGAGAGAGGCCCAAGCAAGACGCGCCCCGAGGAGCGTCTTGCCACATGTCAACAATGGGTCTTACTGAGGGCCTCCATGAGAGAAGCCCAAGCAAGACGCGCCCCGAGGAGTGTCTTGCCACATGTCAACACTGTGTCTGACTGAGCGCCTCCAGGAGAGAGGCCCAAGCAAGACGCGCCCCGAGGAGCGTCTTGCCTTATGTCAGCACTCGGTCTGACTGAGCGCCTCCAGGAGAGAGGCCCAAGCAAGACGCGCCCCGAGGAGCGTCTTGCCACATGTCACTACTCGGTCTAACTGAGCGCCTCCAGGAGAGAGGTCCAAGCAAGACGCGCCCCGACGAGCGTCTTGCAAAATGTCACTACTCGGTCTGACTGAGCGCCTCCAGGAGGGAGGTCCAAGCAAGACGTGCCCCGAGGAGCGTCTTGCCACATGTCAACAATGGGTCTGACTGAGGGCCTCCAGGAGAGAAGCCCAAGCAAGACACGCCCCGAGGAGCGTCTTGACACATGTCAACACTGGGTTGGACTGAGGGCCTCCATGAGAGAAGCCCAAGCAAGACGCGCCCCGAGGAGAGTCTTGCCACATGTCAACACTCGGTCTGACAGAGGGCATTCAGGAGAGAGGCCCAAGCAAGACGCGCCCCGAGGAGCGTCTTGCCACGTGTCAACACTGGGTCTGTCTGAGCGCCTCCAGGAGAGAGGCCCAAGCAAGACGCACCCTGAGGAGGGTCTTTCCACGTGTCACCACTGGGTCTGACTGAGCGCCTCCAGGAGGGAGGCCCAAGCAAGACGCGCCCCGAGGAGCGTCTTGCCACATGTCAACACTGGGTCTGACTGAGCGCCTCCAGGAGAGAGGCCCAAGCAAGACGCGCCCCGAGGAGCGTCTTGCCACATGTCAACAATGGGTCTGACTGAGCGCCTCCAGGAGAGAGGCCCAAGCAAGACGCGCCCCGAGGAGCGTCTTGCCACGTGTCAACACTGGGTCTGTCTGAGCGCCTCCAGGAGAGAGGCCCAAGCAAGACGCACCCTGAGGAGCGTCTTTCCACGTGTCACCACTGGGTCTGACTGAGCGCCTCCAGGAGGGAGGCCCAAGCAAGACGCGCCCCGAGGAGCGTCTTGCCACATGTCAACACTGGGTCTGACTGAGCGCCTCCATGAGAGAGGCCCAAGCAAGACGCGCCCCGAGGAGCGTCTTGCCACATGTCAACAATGGGTCTGACTGAGGGCCTCCAGGAGAGAGGCCCAAGCAAGATGCGCCCGGAGGAGCGTCTTGCCACATGTCAACACTGGGTCTGACAGAGGACCTCCAGGAGAAAGGCCCAAGCAAGACGCGCCCCGAGGAGCGTCTTGCCACATGTCACCTCTGGATCTGACTGAGCGCCTCCAGGAGAGAGGCCCAAGCAAGACGCGCCCCGAGGAGCGTCTTGCCACATGTCAACAATGGGTCTGACTGAGGGCCTCCAGGAGAGAAGCCCAAGCAAGACGCGCCCCGAGGAGCGTCTTGACACATGTCAACACTGGGTCTGACAGAGGGCCTCCACGAGAGAGGCCCAAGCAAGACGCGCCCCGAGGAGTGTCATGCCACATGTCACCACTGGGTCTGACTGAGCGCCTCCAGGAGAGAGGCCCAAGCAAGACGTGCCCCGAGGAGCGTCAGGCCACATGTCACTACTCAGTCTGACTGAGCGCATCCAGGAGAGAGGCCCAAGCAAGACGCGCCCCGAGGAGCGTCTTGCCACATAGCAGCACTGGGTCTGACTGAGCGCCTCCAGGAGAGAGGCCCCAGCAAGACGCGCCCCGAGGAGCGTCTTGCCTTATGTCAGCACTCGGTCTGACTGAGCGCCTCCAGGAGAGAGGCCCAAGCAAGACGCACCCCGAGCAGCGTCTTGCCACATGTCAAAAATGGGTCTGACTGAGGGCCTCCAGGAGAGAAGCCCAAGCAAGACGCGCCCCGAGGAGTGTCTTGCCACATGTCAACACTGTGTCTGACTGAGCGCCTCCAGGAGAGAGGCCCAAGCAAGACGCGCCCCGAGGAGCGTCTTGCCTTATGTCAGCACTCGGTCTGACTGAGCGCCTCCAGGAGAGAGGCCCAAGCAAGACGCGCCCCGAGGAGCGTCTTGCCACATGTCACTACTCGGTCTAACTGAGCGCCTCCAGGAGAGAGGTCCAAGCAAGACGCTCCCCGACGAGCGTCTTGCAAAATGTCACTACTCGGTCTGACTGAGCGCCTCCAGGAGGGAGGTCCAAGCAAGACGTGCCCCGAGGAGCGTCTTGCCACATGTCAACAATGGGTCTGACTGAGGGCCTCCAGGAGAGAAGCCCAAGCAAGACACGCCCCGAGGAGCGTCTTGACACATGTCAACACTGGGTCAGACTGAGGGCCTCCATGAGAGAAGCCCAAGCAAGACGCGCCCCGAGGAGAGTCTTGCCACATGTCAACACTCGGTCTGACAGAGGGCATTCAGGAGAGAGGCCCAAGCAATACGCGCCCTGAGGAGCGTCTTGCCACATGTCACCACTGGGTCTGAATGAGCGCCTCCAGGAGAGAGGCCCAACCAAGACGCGCCCCGAGGAGCGTCTTGCCACATGTCAACACTGGGTCTGACTGAGCGCCTCCAGGAGAGAGGCCCAAGCAAGACGCGCCCCGAGGAGCGTCTTGCCACATGTCAACAATGGGTCTGACTGAGCGCCGCCAGGAGAGAGGCCCAAGCAAGACGCGCCCCGAGGAGCGTCTTGCCACGTGTCAACACTGGGTCTGTCTGAGCGCCTCCAGGAGAGAGGCCCAAGCAAGACGCACCCTGAGGAGCGTCTTTCCACGTGTCACCACTGGGTCTGACTGAGCGCCTCCAGGAGGGAGGCCCAAGCAAGACGCGCCCCGAGGAGCGTCTTGCCACATGTCAACACTGGGTCTGACTGAGCGCCTCCAGGAGAGAGGCCCAAGCAAGACGCGCCCCGAGGAGCGTCTTGCCACATGTCAACACTGGGTCTGACAGAGGACCTCCAGGAGAAAGGCCCAAGCAAGACGCGCCCCGAGGAGCGTCTTGCCACATGTCACCTCTGGTTCTGACTGAGCGCCTCCAGGAGAGAGGCCCAAGCAAGACGCGCCCCGAGGAGCGTCTTGCCACATGTCAACAATGGGTCTGACTGAGGGCCTCCAGGAGAGAAGCCCAAGCAAGACGCGCCCCGAGGAGCGTCTTGACACATGTCAACACTGGGTCTGACAGAGGGCCTCCACGAGAGAGGCCCAAGCAAGACGCGCCCCGAGGAGTGTCATGCCACATGTCACCACTGGGTCTGACTGAGCGCCTCCAGGAGAGAGGCCCAAGCAAGACGTGCCCCGAGGAGCGTCAGGCCACATGTCACTACTCAGTCTGACTGAGCGCATCCAGGAGAGAGGCCCAAGCAAGACGCGCCCCGAGGAGCGTCTTGCCACATAGCAGCACTGGGTCTGACTGAGCGCCTCCAGGAGAGAGGCCCCAGCAAGACGCGCCCCGAGGAGCGTCTTGCCTTATGTCAGCACTCGGTCTGACTGAGCGCCTCCAGGAGAGAGGCCCAAGCAAGACGCACCCCGAGCAGCGTCTTGCCACATGTCAACAATGGGTCTGACTGAGGGCCTCCAGGAGAGAAGCCCAAGCAAGACGCGCCCCGAGGAGCGTCTTGACACATGTCAACACTGGGTCTGACAGAGGGCCTCCACGAGAGAGGCCCAAGCAAGTCGCGCCCCGAGGAGTGTCATGCCACATGTCACCACTGGGTCTGACTGAGCGCCTCCAGGAGAGAGGCCCAAGCAAGACGTGCCCCGAGGAGCGTCAGGCCACATGTCACTACTCAGTCTGACTGAGCGCCTCCAGGAGAGAGGCCCAAGCAAGACGCGCCCCGAGGAGCGTCTTGCCACATGTCAGCACTGGGTCTGACTGAGCGCCTCCAGGAGAGAGGCCCCAGCAAGACGCGCCCCGAGGAGCGTCTTGCCTTATGTCAGCACTCGGTCTGACTGAGCGCCTCCAGGAGAGAGGCCCAAGCAAGACGCGCCCAGAGCAGCGTCTTGCCACATATCAACAATGGGTCTGACTGAGGTTCTCCAGGAGAGAGGCCCAAGCAAGATGCGCCCGGAGGAGCGTCTTGCCACATGTCAACACTGGGTCTGACAGAGGGCCTCCAGGAGAGAGGCCCAAGCAAGACGCGCCGCGAGGAGCGTCTTGCCACGTGTCAACACTGGGTCTGTCTGAGCGCCTCCAGGAGAGAGGCCCAAGCAAGACGCACCCTGAGGAGCGTCTTTCCACGTGTCACCACTGGGTCTGACTGAGCGCCTCCAGGAGAGAGGCCCAAGCAAGACGCGCCCCGAGGAGCGTCTTGCCACATGTCAACAATGGGTCTGACTGAGGGCCTCCAGGAGAGAAGCCCAAGCAAGACGCGCCCCGAGGAGCGTCTTGACACATGTCAACACTGGGTCTGACAGAGGGCCTCCACGAGAGAGGCCCAAGCAAGACGCGCCCCGAGGAGTGTCATGCCACATGTCACCACTGGGTCTGACTGAGCGCCTCCAGGAGAGAGGCCCAAGCAAGACGTGCCCCGAGGAGCGTCAGGCCACATGTCACTACTCAGTCTGACTGAGCGCATCCAGGAGAGAGACCCAAGCAAGACGCGCCCCGAGGAGCGTCTTGCCACATAGCAGCACTGGGTCTGACTGAGCGCCTCCAGGAGAGAGGCCCCAGCAAGACGCGCCCCGAGGAGCGTCTTGCCTTATGTCAGCACTCGGTCTGACTGAGCGCCTCCAGGAGAGAGGCCCAAGCAAGACGCACCCCGAGCAGCGTCTTGCCACATGTCAACAATGGGTCTGACTGAGGGCCTCCAGGAGAGAAGCCCAAGCAAGACGCGCCCCGAGGAGCGTCTTGACACATGTCAACACTGGGTCGGACTGAGGGCCTCCATGAGAGAAGCCCAAGCAAGACGCGCCCCGAGGAGAGTCTTGCCACATGTCAACACTCGGTCTGACAGAGGGCATTCAGGAGAGAGGCCCAAGCAATACGCGCCCTGAGGAGCGTCTTGCCACATGTCACCACTGGGTCTGAATTAGCGCCTCCAGGAGAGAGGCCCAACCAAGACGCGCCCCGAGGAGTGTCTTGCCACATGCCAACACTGGGTCTGACTGAGCGCCTCCAGGAGAGAGGCCCAAGCAAGACGCGCCCCGAGGAGCGTCTTGCCACGTGTCAACACTGGGTCTGTCTGAGCGCCTCCAGGAGAGAGGCCCAAGCAAGACGCACCCTGAGGAGCGTCTTTCCACGTGTCACCACTGGGTCTGACTGAGCGCCTCCAGGAGGGAGGCCCAAGCAAGACGCGCCCCGAGGAGCGTCTTGCCACATGTCAACACTGGGTCTGACTGAGCGCCTCCAGGAGAGAGGCCCAAGCAAGACGCGCCCCGAGGAGCGTCTTGCCACATGTCAACAATGGGTCTGACTGAGCGCCTCCAGGAGAGAGGCCCAAGCAAGACGCGCCCCGAGGAGCGTCTTGCCACGTGTCAACACTGGGTCTGTCTGAGCGCCTCCAGGAGAGAGGCCCAAGCAAGACGCACCCTGAGGAGCGTCTTTCCACGTGTCACCACTGGGTCTGACTGAGCGCCTCCAGGAGGGAGGCCCAAGCAAGACGCGCCCCGAGGAGCGTCTTGCCACATGTCAACACTGGGTCTGACTGAGCGCCTCCAGGAGAGAGGCCCAAGCAAGACGCGCCCCGCGGAGCGTCTTGCCACATGTCAACAATGGGTCTGACTGAGGGCCTCCAGGAGAGAGGCCCAAGCAAGATGCGCCCGGAGGAGCGTCTTGCCACATGTCAACACTGGGTCTGACAGAGGACCTCCAGGAGAAAGGCCCAAGCAAGACGCGCCCCGAGGAGCATCTTGCCACATGTCACCTCTGGTTTTGACTGAGCGCCTCCAGGAGAGAGGCCCAAGCAAGACGCGCCCCGAGGAGCGTCTTGCCACATGTCAACAATGGGTCTGACTGAGGGCCTCCAGGAGAGAAGCCCAAGCAAGACGCGCCCCGAGGAGCGTCTTGACACATGTCAACACTGGGTCTGACAGAGGGCCTCCACGAGAGAGACCCAAGCAAGACGCGCCCCGAGGAGTGTCATGCCACATGTCACCACTGGGTCTGACTGAGCGCCTCCAGGAGAGAGGCCCAAGCAAGACGTGCCCCGAGGAGCGTCAGGCCACATGTCACTACTCAGTCTGACTGAGCGCATCCAGGAGAGAGGCCCAAGCAAGACGCGCCCCGAGGAGCGTCTTGCCACATAGCAGCACTGGGTCTGACTGAGCGCCTCCAGGAGAGAGGCCCCAGCAAGACGCGCCCCGAGGAGCGTCTTGCCTTATGTCAGCACTCGGTCTGACTGAGCGCCTCCAGGAGAGAGGCCCAAGCAAGACGCACCCCGAGCAGCGTCTTGCCACATGTCAACAATGGGTCTGACTGAGGGCCTCCAGGAGAGAAGCCCAAGCAAGACGCGCCCCGAGGAGTGTCTTGCCACATGTCAACACTGTGTCTGACTGAGCGCCTCCAGGAGAGAGGCCCAAGCAAGACGCGCCCCGAGGAGCGTCTTGCCTTATGTCAGCACTCGGTCTGACTGAGCGCCTCCAGGAGAGAGGCCCAAGCAAGACGCGCCCCGAGGAGCGTCTTGCCACATGTCACTACTCGGTCTAACTGAGCGCCTCCAGGAGAGAGGTCCAAGCAAGACGCGCCCCGACGAGCGTCTTGCAAAATGTCACTACTCGGTCTGACTGAGCGCCTCCAGGAGGGAGGTCCAAGCAAGACGTGCCCCGAGGAGCGTCTTTCCACATGTCAACAATGGGTCTGACTGAGGGCCTCCAGGAGAGAAGCCCAAGCAAGACACGCCCCGAGGAGCGTCTTGACACATGTCAACACTGGGTCGGACTGAGGGCCTCCATGAGAGAAGCCCAAGCAAGACGCGCCCCGAGGAGAGTCTTGCCACATGTCAACACTGGGTCTGACTGAGCGCCTCCAGGAGAGAGGCCCAAGCAAGACGCACCCTGAGGAGCGTCTTGCCACATGTCAACAATGGGTCTGACTGAGCGCCTCCAGGAGAGAGGCCCAAGCAAGACGCGCCCCGAGGAGCGTCTTGCCACGTGTCAACACTGGGTCTGTCTGAGCGCCTCCATGAGAGAGGCCCAAGCAAGACGCACCCTGAGGAGCTTCTTTCCACGTGTCACCACTGGGTCTGACTGAGCGCCTCCAGGAGGGAGGCCCAAGCAAGACGCGCCCCGAGGAGCGTCTTGCCACATGTCAACACTGGGTCTGACTGAGCGCCTCCAGGAGAGAGGCCCAAGCAAGACGCGCCCCGAGGAGCGTCTTGCCACATGTCAACAATGGGTCTGACTGAGGGCCTCCAGGAGAGAGGCCCAAGCAAGATGCGCCCGGAGGAGCGTCTTGCCACATGTCAACACTGGGTCTGACAGAGGACCTCCAGGAGAAAGGCCCAAGCAAGACGCGCCCCGACGAGCGTCTTGCCACATGTCACCTCTGGTTCTGACTGAGCGCCTCCAGGAGAGAGGCCCAAGCAAGACGCGCCCCGAGGAGCGTCTTGCCACATGTCAACAATGGGTCTGACTGAGGGCCTCCAGGAGAGAAGCCCAAGCAAGACGCGCCCCGAGGAGCGTCTTGACACATGTCAACACTGGGTCTGACAGAGGGCCTCCACGAGAGAGGCCCAAGCAAGACGCGCCCCGAGGAGTGTCATGCCACATGTCACCACTGGGTCTGACTGAGCGCCTCCAGGAGAGAGGCCCAAGCAAGACGTGCCCCGAGGAGCGTCAGGCCACATGTCACTACTCAGTCTGACTGAGCGCATCCAGGTGAGAGGCCCAAGCAAGACGCGCCCCGAGGAGCGTCTTGCCACATAGCAGCACTGGGTCTGACTGAGCTTCTCCAGGAGAGAGGCCCCAGCAAGACGCGCCCCGAGGAGCGTCTTGCCTTATGTCAGCACTCGGTCTGACTGAGCGCCTCCAGGAGAGAGGCCCAAGCAAGACGCACCCCGAGCAGCGTCTTGCCACATGTCAACAATGGGTCTGACTGAGGGCCTCCAGGAGAGAAGCCCAAGCAAGACGCGCCCCGAGGAGCGTCTTGACACATGTCAACACTGGGTCTGACAGAGGGCCTCCACGAGAGAGGCCCAAGCAAGACGCGCCCCGAGGAGTGTCATGCCACATGTCACCACTGGGTCTGACTGAGCGCCTCCAGGAGAGAGGCCCAAGCAAGACGTGCCCCGAGGAGCGTCAGGCCACATGTCACTACTCAGTCTGACTGAGCGCCTCCAGGAGAGAGGCCCAAGCAAGACGCGCCCCGAGGAGCGTCTTGCCACATGTCAGCACTGGGTCTGACTGAGCGCCTCCAGGAGAGAGGCCCCAGCAAGACGCGCCCCGAGGAGCGTCTTGCCTTATGTCAGCACTCGGTCTGACTGAGCGCCTCCAGGAGAGAGGCCCAAGCAAGACGCGCCCAGAGCAGCGTCTTGCCACATATCAACAATGGGTCTGACTGAGGTTCTCCAGGAGAGAGGCCCAAGCAAGATGCGCCCGGAGGAGCGTCTTGCCACATGTCAACACTGGGTCTGACAGAGGGCCTCCAGGAGAGAGGCCCAAGCAAGACGCGCCGCGAGGAGCGTCTTTCCACGTGTCACCACTGGGTCTGACTGAGCGCCTCCAGGAGAGAGGCCCAAGCAAGACGCGCCCCGAGGAGCGTCTTGCCACATGTCAACACTGGGTCTGACTGAGCGCCTCCAGGAGAGAGGCCCAAGCAAGACGCGCCCCGAGGAGCGTCTTGCCACATGTCAACACTGGGTCTGACTGAGCGCCTCCAGGAGAGAGGCCCAAACAAGACGCGCCCCGAGGAGCGTCTTGCCACATGTCAGCAATGGGTCTGACTGAGGGCCTCCAGGAGAGAGGCCCAAGCAAGATGCGCCCGGAGGAGCGTCTTGCCACATGTCAACACTGGGTCTGACAGAGGGCCTCCAGGAGAAAGGCCCAAGCAAGACGCGCCCCGAGGAGCGTCTTGTCACATGTCAACACTGGGTCTGTCTGAGCGCCTGCAGGAGAGAAGCCCAAGCAAGACGCGCCCCGAGGAGCGTCTTGCCACATGTCAACAATGGGTCTGACTGAGGGCCTCCAGGAGAGAAGCCCAAGCAAGACGCGCCCCGAGGAGCGTCTTGACACATGTCACTACTGGGTCTGACAGAGGGCCTCCACGAGAGAGGCCCAAGCAAGACGCGCCCCGAGGAGTGTCATGCCACATGTCACCACTGGGTCTGACTGAGCGCCTCCAGGAGAGAGGCCCAAGCAAGACGTGCCCCGAGGAGCGTCAGGCCACATGTCACTACTCAGTCTGACTGAGCGCCTCCAGGAGAGAGGCCCAAGCAAGACGCGCCCCGAGGAGCGTCTTGCCACATGTCAACACTGGGTCTGACAGAGGGCCTCCAGGAGAGAGGCCCAAGCAAGACGCGCCCCGAGGAGCGTCTTGCCACATGTCACCTCTGGTTCTGACTGAGCGCCTCCAGGAGAGAGGCCCAAGCAAGACACGCCCCGAGGAGCGTCTTGTCACATGTCAACACTGGGTCTTTCCGAGCGCCTCCAGGAGAGAAGCCCAAGCAAGACGCGCCCCGAGGAGCGTCTTGCCACATGTCAGCACTCGGTCTGACTGAGTGCCTCCAGGAGAGAGGCCCAAGCAAGACGCGCCCCGAGGAGCATCTTGCCACATGTCAACAATGGGTCTGACAGAGGGCCTCCAGGAGAGAGGCCGAAGCAAGACGCGCCCCGAGGAGTGTCTTGCCACATGTCACCACTTGGTCTGACTGAGGGCCTCCAGGAGAGAAGCCCAAGCAACACGCGCCCCGAGGAGCGTCTTGACACATGTCAACACTGGGTCTGACAGAGGGCCTCCATGAGAGAGGCCCAAGCAAGACGCGCCCCGAGGAGTGTCTTGCCACATGTCACCACTTGGTCTGACTGAGCGCCTCCAGGAGAGAGGCCCAAGCAACACGCGCCCCGAGGAGCGTCAGGCCACATGTCACTACTCAGTCTGACTGAGCGCCTCCAGGAGAGAGGCCCAAGCAAGACGCGCCCCGAGGAGCGTCTTGCCACATGTCAACAATGGTTCTTACTGAGGGCCTCCGGGAGAGAAGCCCAAGCAAGACGCGCCCCGAGGAGCTTCTTGCCACATGTCAGCACTCGGTCTGACTGAGCGACTCCAGGAGAGAGGCCAAAGCAAGACGCCCCCCGAGGAGCGTCTTGCCACTTGTCACTACTCGGTCTGATTGAGCGCCTCAGGGAGAGAGGACCATGCAAGACGCGCCCCGAGGAGCGTCTTGCCACATGTCAACACTGGGTCTGACTGAGTGCCTCCATGAGAGAAGCCCCAGCAAGACGCGCCCCGAGGAGCGTCTTGCCACATGTCACTACTCGGTCTGTTTGAGCGCCTCCAGGAGAGAGGCCCAAGCAAGACGTGCCCCGAGGAGCGTCTTGCCACATGTCAACAATGGGTCTGACTGCGGGCCTCCAGGAGAGAAGCCCAAGCAAGACGCGCCCCGAGGAGCGTCTTGCCACATGTCAACACTGGGTCTGACTGAGCGCCTCCAGGAGAGAGGCCCAAGCAAGATGCGCCCGGAGGAGCTTCTTGCCACATGTCAACACTGGGTCTGACAGAGGGCCTCCAGGAGAGAGGCCCAAGCAAGACGCGCCCCGAGGTGCATCTTGCCACCTGTCACCTCTGGTTCTGACTGAGCTCCTCCAGGAGAGAGGCCCAAGCAAGACGCGCCCCGAGGAGCGTCTTGCCTTATGTCAGCACTCGGTCTGACTGAGCGCCTCCAGGAGAGAGGCCAAAGCAAGACGCGCCCCGAGGAGCGTCTTGCCATATGTCACTACTCGGTCTAACTGAGCGCCTCCAGGAGAGAGGTCCAAGCAAGACGCGCCCCGAGGAGCGTCTTGCAAAATGTCACTACTCGGTCTGACTGAGCGCCTCCAGGAGGGAGTCCAAGCAAGACGCGCCCCGAGGTGCGTCTTGCCACATGTCAACACTGGGTCTGACAGAGGGCCTCCAGGAGAGAAGCCCAAGCAAGACGCGCCCCGAGGAGTGTCTTGCCACATGTCACCACTTGGTCTGACTGAGCGCCTCCAGGAGAGAGGCCCAAGCAACACGCGCCCCGAGGAGCGTCTGGCCACATGTCACTACTCAGTCTGACTGAGCGCCTCCAGGAGAGAGGCCCAAGCAAGACGCGCCCCGAGGAGCGTCTTGCCACATGTCAACACTGGGTCTGACTGAGCGCCTCCAGGAGAGAGGCCCAAGCAAGACGCGCCCCGAGGAGCGTCTTGCCACATGTCAACACTGGGTCTGACTGAGCGCCTCCAGGAGAGAGGCCCAAACAAGACGCGCCCCGAGGAGCGTCTTGCCACATGTCAACAATGGGTCTGACTGAGGGCCTCCAGGAGAGAGGCCCAAGCAAGATGCGCCCGGAGGAGCGTCTTGCCACATGTCAACACTGGGTCTGACAGAGGGCCTCCAGGAGAAAGGCCCAAGCAAGACGCGCCCCGAGGAGCGTCTTGTCACATGTCAACACTGGGTCTGTCTGAGCGCCTGCAGGAGAGAAGCCCAAGCAAGACGCGCCCCGAGGAGCGTCTTGCCACATGTCAACAATGGGTCTGACTGAGGGCCTCCAGGAGAGAAGCCCAAGCAAGACGCGCCCCGAGGAGCGTCTTGACACATGTCACTACTGGGTCTGACAGAGGGCCTCCACGAGAGAGGCCCAAGCAAGACGCGCCCCGAGGAGTGTCATGCCACATGTCAACAATGGGTCTGACTGAGGGCCTCCAGGAGAGAAGCCCAAGCAAGACACGCCCCGAGGAGCGTCTTGACACATGTCAACACTGGGTCGGACTGAGGGCCTCCATGAGAGAAGCCCAAGCAAGACGCGCCCCGAGGAGAGTCTTGCCACATGTCAACACTCGGTCTGACAGAGGGCATTCAGGAGAGAGGCCCAAGCAATGCGCGCCCTGAGGAGCGTCTTGCCACATGTCACCACTGGGTCTGAATTAGCGCCTCCAGGAGAGAGGCCCAACCAAGACGCGCCCCGAGGAGTGTCTTGCCACATGCCAAGACTGGGTCTGACTGAGCGCCTCCAGGAGAGAGGCCCAAGCAAGACGCGCCCCGAGGAGCGTCTTGCCACGTGTCAACACTGGGTCTGTCTGAGCGCCTCCAGGAGAGAGGCCCAAGCAAGACGCACCCTGAGGAGCGTCTTTCCACGTGTCAACACTGGGTCTGACTGAGCGCCTCCAGGAGGGAGGCCCAAGCAAGACGCGCCCCGAGGAGCGTCTTGCCACATGTCAACACTGGGTCTGACTGAGCGCCTCCAGGAGAGAGGCCCAAGCAAGACGCGCCCCCGAGGAGCGTCTTAACACATGTCAACAATGGGTCTGACTGAGCGCCTCCAGGAGAGAGGCCCAAGCAAGACGCGCCCCGAGGAGCGTCTTACCACGTGTCAACACTGGGTCTGTCTGAGCGCCTCCAGGAGAGAGGCCCAAGCAAGACGCACCCTGAGGAGCGTCTTTCCACGTGTCACCACTGGGTCTGACTGAGCGCCTCCAGGAGGGAGGCCCAAGCAAGACGCGCCCCGAGGAGCGTCTTGCCACATGTCAACACTGGGTCTGACTGAGCGCCTCCAGGAGAGAGGCCCAAGCAAGACGCGCCCCGAGGAGCGTCTTGCCACATGTCAACAATGGGTCTGACTGAGGGCCTCCAGGAGAGAGGCCCAAGCAAGATGCGCCCGGAGGAGCGTCTTGCCACATGTCAACACTGGGTCTGACAGAGGACCTCCAGGAGAAAGGCCCAAGCAAGACGCGCCCCGAGGAGCATCTTGCCACATGTCACCTCTGGTTCTGACTGAGCGCCTCCAGGAGAGAGGCCCAAGCAAGACGCGCCCCGAGGAGCGTCTTGCCACATGTCAACAATGGGTCTGACTGAGGGCCTCCAGGAGAGAAGCCCAAGCAAGACGCGCCCCGAGGAGCGTCTTGACACATGTCAACACTGGGTCTGACAGAGGGCCTCCACGAGAGAGGCCCAAGCAAGACGCGCCCCGAGGAGTGTCATGCCACATGTCACCACTGGGTCTGACTGAGCGCCTCCAGGAGAGAGGCCCAAGCAAGACGTGCCCCGAGGAGCGTCTTGCCTTATGTCAGCACTCGGTCTGACTGAGCGCCTCCAGGAGAGAGGCCCCAGCAAGACGCGCCCCGAGGAGCGTCTTGCCTTATGTCAGCACTCGGTCTGACTGAGCGCCTCCAGGAGAGAGGCCCAAGCAAGACGCACCCCGAGCAGCGTCTTGCCACATGTCAACAATGGGTCTGACTGAGGGCCTCCAGGAGAGAAGCCCAAGCAAGACGCGCCCCGAGGAGTGTCTTGCCACATGTCAACACTGTGTCTGACTGAGCGCCTCCAGGAGAGAGGCCCAAGCAAGACGCGCCCCGAGGAGCGTCTTGCCTTATGTCAGCACTCGGTCTGACTGAGCGCCTCCAGGAGAGAGGCCCAAGCAAGACGCGCCCCGAGGAGCGTCTTGCCACATGTCACTACTCGGTCTAACTGAGCGCCTCCAGGAGAGAGGTCCAAGCAAGACGCGCCCCGACGAGCGTCTTGCAAAATGTCACTACTCGGTCTGACTGAGCGCTTCCAGGAGGGAGGTCCAAGCAAGACGTGCCCCGAGGAGCGTCTTGCCACATGTCAACAATGGGTCTGACTGAGGGCCTCCAGGAGAGAAGCCCAAGCAAGACACGCCCCGAAGAGCGTCTTGACACATGTCAACACTGGGTCGGACTGAGGGCCTCCATGAGAGAAGCCCAAGCAAGACGCGCCCCGAGGAGAGTCTTGCCACATGTCAACACTCGGTCTGACAGAGGGCATTCAGGAGAGAGGCCCAAGCAATACGCGCCCTGAGGAGCGTCTTGCCACATGTCACCACTGGGTCTGAATGAGCGCCTCCAGGAGAGAGGCCCAACCAAGACGCGCCCCGAGGAGTGTCTTGCCACATGCAAACACTGGGTCTGACTGAGCGCCTCCAGGAGAGAGGCCCAAGCAAGACGCGCCCCGAGGAGCGTCTTGCCACGTGTCAACACTGGGTCTGTCTGAGCGCCTCCAGGAGAGAGGCCCAAGCAAGACGCACCCTGAGGAGCGTCTTTCCACGTGTCACCACTGGGTCTGACTGAGCGCCTCCAGGAGGGAGGCGCAAGCAAGACGCGCCCCGAGGAGCGTCTTGCCACATGTCAACACTGGGTCTGACTGAGCGCCTCCAGGAGAGAGGCCCAAGCAAGACGCGCCCCGAGGAGCGTCTTGCCACATGTCAACAATGGGTCTGACTGAGCGCCTCCAGGAGAGAGGCCCAAGCAAGACGCGCCCCGAGGAGCGTCTTGCCACGTGTCAACACTGGGTCTGTCTGAGCGCCTCCAGGAGAGAGGCCCAAGCAAGACGCACCCTGAGGAGCGTCTTTCCACGTGTCACCACTGGGTCTGACTGAGCGCCTCCAGGAGGGAGGCCCAAGCAAGACGCGCCCCGAGGAGCGTCTTGCCACATGTCAACACTGGGTCTGACTGAGCGCCTCCAGGAGAGAGGCCCAAGCAAGACGCGCCCCGAGGAGCGTCTTGCCACATGTCAACAATGGGTCTGACTGAGGGCCTCCAGGAGAGAGGCCCAAGCAAGATGCGCCCGGAGGAGCGTCTTGCCACATGTCAACACTGGGTCTGACAGAGGACCTCCAAGAGAAAGGCCCAAGCAAGACGCGCCCCGAGGAGCGTCTTGCCACATGTCACCTCTGGTTCTGACTGAGCGCCTCCAGGAGAGAGGCCCAAGCAAGACGCGCCCCGAGGAGCGTCTTGCCACATGTCAACAATGGGTCTGACTGAGGGCCTCCAGGAGAGAAGCCCAAGCAAGACACGCCCCGAGGAGCGTCTTGACACATGTCAACACTGGGTCTGACAGAGGGCCTCCACGAGAGAGGCCCAAGCAAGACGCGCCCCGAGGAGTGTCATGCCACATGTCACCACTGGGTCTGACTGAGCGCCTCCAGGAGAGAGGCCCAAGCAAGACGTGCCCCGAGGAGCGTCAGGCCACATGTCACTACTCAGTCTGACTGAGCGCATCCAGGAGAGAGGCCCAAGCAAGACGCGCCCCGAGGAGCGTCTTGCCACATAGCAGCACTGGGTCTGACTGAGCGCCTCCAGGAGAGAGGCCCCAGCAAGACGCGCCCCGAGGAGCGTCTTGCCTTATGTCAGCACTCGGTCTGACTGAGCGCCTCCAGGAGAGAGGCCCAAGCAAGACGCACCCAGAGCAGCGTCTTGCCACATGTCAACAATGGGTCTGACTGAGGGCCTCCAGGAGAGAAGCCCAAGCAAGACGCGCCCCGAGGAGCGTCTTGACACATGTCAACACTGGGTCTGACAGAGGGCCTCCACGAGAGAGGCCCAAGCAAGACGTGCCCCGAGGAGCGTCAGGCCACATGTCACTACTCAGTCTGACTGAGCGCCTCCAGGATAGACGCCCAAGCAAGACGCGCCCCGAGGAGCGTCTTGCCACATGTCAGCACTGGGTCTGACTGAGCGCCTCCAGGAGAGAGGCCCAAGCAAGACGCGCCCCGAGGAGCGTCTTGCCACGTGTCAACACTGGGTCTGTCTGAGCGCCTCCAGGAGAGAGGCCCAAGCAAGACGCACCCTGAGGAGCGTCTTTCCACGTGTCACCACTGGGTCTGACTGAGCGCCTCCAGGAGGGAGGCCCAAGCAAGACGCGCCCCGAGGAGCGTCTTGCCACATGTCAACACTGGGTCTGACTGAGCGCCTCCAGGAGAGAGGCCCAAGCAAGACGCGCCCCGAGGAGCGTCTTGCCACATGTCAACAATGGGTCTGACTGAGGGCCTCCAGGAGAGAGGCCCAAGCAAGATGCGCCCGGAGGAGCGTCTTGCCACATGTCAACACTGGGTCTGACAGAGGACCTCCAAGAGAAAGGCCCAAGCAAGACGCGCCCCGAGGAGCGTCTTGCCACATGTCACCTCTGGTTCTGACTGAGCGCCTCCAGGAGAGAGGCCCAAGCAAGACGCGCCCCGAGGAGCGTCTTGCCACATGTCAACAATGGGTCTGACTGAGGGCCTCCAGGAGAGAAGCCCAAGCAAGACACGCCCCGAGGAGCATCTTGACACATGTCAACACTGGGTCTGACAGAGGGCCTCCACGAGAGAGGCCCAAGCAAGACGCGCCCCGAGGAGTGTCATGCCACATGTCACCACTGGGTCTGACTGAGCGCCTCCAGGAGAGAGGCCCAAGCAAGACGTGCCCCGAGGAGCGTCAGGCCACATGTCACTACTCAGTCTGACTGAGCGCATCCAGGAGAGAGGCCCAAGCAAGACGCGCCCCGAGGAGCGTCTTGCCACATAGCAGCACTGGGTCTGACTGAGCGCCTCCAGGAGAGAGGCCCCAGCAAGACGCGCCCCGAGGAGCGTCTTGCCTTATGTCAGCACTCGGTCTGACTGAGCGCCTCCAGGAGAGAGGCCCAAGCAAGACGCACCCAGAGCAGCGTCTTGCCACATGTCAACAATGGGTCTGACTGAGGGCCTCCAGGAGAGAAGCCAAAGCAAGACGCGCCCCGAGGAGCGTCTTGACACATGTCAACACTGGGTCTGACAGAGGGCCTCCACGAGAGAGGCCCAAGCAAGACGTGCCCCGAGGAGCGTCAGGCCACATGTCACTACTCAGTCTGACTGAGCGCCTCCAGGATAGACGCCCAAGCAAGACGCGCCCCGAGGAGCGTCTTGCCACATGTCAGCACTGGGTCTGACTGAGCGCCTCCAGGAGAGAGGCCCCAGCAAGACGCGCCCCGAGGAGCGTCTTGCCTTATGTCAGCACTCGGTCTGACTGAGCGCCTCCAGGAGAGAGGCCCAAGCAAGACGCGCCCAGAGCAGCGTCTTGCCACATATCAACAATGGGTCTGACTGAGGTTCTCCAGGAGAGAGGCCCAAGCAAGATGCGCCCGGAGGAGCGTCTTGCCACATGTCAACACTGGGTCTGACAGAGGGCCTCCAGGAGAGAGGCCCAAGCAAGACGCGCCGCGAGGAGCGTCTTGCCACGTGTCAACACTGGGTCTGTCTGAGCGCCTCCAGGAGAGAGGCCCAAGCAAGACGCACCCTGAGGAGCGTCTTTCCACGTGTCACCACTGGGTCTGACTGAGCGCCTCCAGGAGAGAGGCCCAAGCAAGACGCGCCCCGAGGAGCGTCTTGCCACATGTCAACACTGGGTCTGACTGAGCGCCTCCAGGAGAGAGGCCCAAGCAAGACGCGCCCCGAGGAGCGTCTTGCCACATGTCAACACTGGGTCTGACTGAGCGCCTCCAGGAGAGAGGCCCAAACAAGACGCGCCCCGAGGAGCGTCTTGCCACATGTCAACAATGGGTCTGACTGAGGGCCTCCAGGAGAGAGGCCCAAGCAAGATGCGCCCGGAGGAGCGTCTTGCCACATGTCAACACTGGGTCTGACAGAGGGCCTCCAGGAGAAAGGCCCAAGCAAGACGCGCCCCGAGGAGCGTCTTGTCACATGTCAACACTGGGTCTGTCTGAGCGCCTGCAGGAGAGAAGCCCAAGCAAGACGCGCCCCGAGGAGCGTCTTGACACATGTCACTACAGGGTCTGACAGAGGGCCTCCACGAGAGAGGCCCAAGCAAGACGCGCCCCGAGGAGTGTCATGCCACATGTCACCACTGGGTCTGACTGAGCGCCTCCAGGAGAGAGGCCCAAGCAAGACATGCCCCGAGGAGCGTCAGGCCACATGTCACTACTCAGTCTGACTGAGCGCCTCCAGGAGAGAGGCCCAAGCAAGACGCGCCCCGAGGAGCGTCTTGCCACATGTCAACACTGGGTCTGACAGAGGGCCTCCAGGAGAGAGGCCCAAGCAAGACGCGCCCCGAGGAGCGTCTTGCCACATGTCACCTCTGGTTCTGACTGAGCGCCTCCAGGAGAGAGGCCCAAGCAAGACACGCCCCGAGGAGCGTCTTGTCACATGTCAACACTGGGTCTTTCCGAGCGCCTCCAGGAGAGAAGCCCAAGCAAGACGCGCCCCGAGGAGCGTCTTGCCACATGTCAGCACTCGGTCTGACTGAGTGCCTCCAGGAGAGAGGCCCAAGCAAGACGCGCCCCGAGGAGCATCTTGCCACATGTCAACAATGGGTCTGACAGAGGGCCTCCAGGAGAGAGGCCGAAGCAAGACGCGCCCCGAGGAGTGTCTTGCCACATGTCACCACTTGGTCTGACTGAGGGCCTCCAGGAGAGAAGCCCAAGCAACACGCGCCCCGAGGAGCGTCTTGCCACATGTCAACAATGGGTCTGACTGAGGGCCTCCAGGAGAGAAGCCCAAGCAAGACGCGCCCCGAGGAGCGTCTTGACACATTTCAACACTGGGTCTGACAGAGGGTCTCCAGGAGAGAGGCCCAAGCAAGACGCGCCCCGAGGAGTGTCTTGCCACATGTCACCACTTGGTCTGACTGAGCGCCTCCAGGAGAGAGGCCCAAGCAACACGCGCCCCGAGGAGCGTCTGGCCACATGTCACTACTCAGTCTGACTGAGCGCCTCCAGGAGAGAGGCCCAAGCAAGACGCGCCCCGAGGAGTGTCTTGCCACATGTCAACAATGGGTCTTACTGAGGGCCTCAAGGAGAGAAGCCCAAGCAAGACGCGCCCCGAGGAGCTTCTTGCCACATGTCAGCACTCGGTCTGACTGAGCGCCTCCAGGAGAGAGGCCAAAGCAAGACGCGCCCCGAGGAGCGTCTTGACACATGTCAACACTGGGTCTGACAGAGGGCCTCCATGAGAGAGGCCCAAGCAAGACGCGCCCCGAGGAGTGTCTTGCCACATGTCACCACTTGGTCTGACTGAGCGCCTCCTGGAGAGAGGCCCAAGCAACACGCGCCCCGAGGAGCGTCAGGCCACATGTCACTACTCAGTCTGACTGAGCGCCTCCAGGAGAGAGGCCCAAGCAAGACGCGCCCCGAGGAGCGTCTTGCCACATGTCAACAATGGTTCTTACTGAGGGCCTCCGGGAGAGAAGCCCAAGCAAGACGCGCCCCGAGGAGCTTCTTGCCACATGTCAGCACTCGGTCTGACTGAGCGCCTCCAGGAGAGAGGCCAAAGCAAGACGCCCCCCGAGGAGCGTCTTGCCACTTGTCACTACTCGGTCTGATTGAGCGCCTCAGGGAGAGAGGACCATGCAAGACGCGCCCCGAGGAGCGTCTTGCCACATGTCAACACTGGGTCTGACTGAGTGCCTCCATGAGGGAAGCCCCAGCAAGACGCGCCCCGAGGAGCGTCTTGCCACATGTCACTACTCGGTCTGTTTGAGCGCCTCCAGGAGAGAGGCCCAAGCAAGACGTGCCCCGAGGAGCGTCTTGCCACATGTCAACAATGGGTCTGACTGCGGGCCTCCAGGAGAGAAGCCCAAGCAAGACGCGCCCCGAGGAGCGTCTTGCCACATGTCAACACTGGGTCTGACTGAGCGCCTCCAGGAGAGAGGCCCAAGCAAGATGCGCCCGGAGGAGCTTCTTGCCACATGTCAACACTGGGTCTGACAGAGGGCCTCCAGGAGAGAGGCCCAAGCAAGACGCGCCCCGAGGTGCATCTTGCCACCTGTCACCTCTGGTTCTGACTGAGCTCCTCCAGGAGAGAGGCCCAAGCAAGACGCGCCCCGAGGAGCGTCTTGCCTTATGTCAGCACTCGGTCTGACTGAGCGCCTCCAGGAGAGAGGCCCAAGCAAGACGCGCCCCGAGGAGCGTCTTGCCATATGTCACTACTCGGTCTAACTGAGCGCCTCCAGGAGAGAGGTCCAAGCAAGACGCGCCCCGAGGAGCGTCTTGCAAAATGTCACTACTCGGTCTGACTGAGCGCCTCCAGGAGGGAGTCCAAGCAAGACGCGCCCCGAGGTGCGTCTTGCCACATGTCAACACTGGGTCTGACAGAGGGCCTCCAGGAGAGAAGCCCAAGCAAGACGCGCCCCGAGGAGTGTCTTGCCACATGTCACCACTTGGTCTGACTGAGCGCCTCCAGGAGAGAGGCCCAAGCAAGACGCGCCCCGAGGAGTGTCTTGCCACATGTCAACAATGGGTCTTACTGAGGGCCTCCAGGAGAGAAGCCCAAGCAAGACGCGCCCCGAGGAGCTTCTTGCCACATGTCAGCACTCGGTCTGATTGAGCGCCTCACGGAGAGAGGACCATGCAAGATGCGCCCCGAGGAGCGTCTTGCCACATGTCAACACTGGGTCTGACTGAGTGCCTCCATGAGAGAAGCCCCAGCAAGACGCGCCCCGAGGAGCGTCTTGCCACATGTCACTACTCGGTCTGTTTGAGCGCCTCCAGGAGAGAGGCCCAAGCAAGACGTGCCCCGAGGAGCGTCTTGCCACATGTCAACAATGGGTCTGACTGAGGGCCTCCAGGAGAGAAGCCCAAGCAAGACGCGCCCCGAGGAGCGTCTTGCCACATGTCAACACTGGGTCTGTCTGAGCGCCTCCAGGAGAGAGGCCCAAGCAAGATGCGCCCGGAGGAGCTTCTTGCCACATGTCAACACTGGGTCTGACAGAGGGCCTCCAGGAGAGAGGCCCAAGCAAGACGCGCCCCGAGGTGCGTCTTGCCACCTGTCACCTCTGGTTCTGACTGAGCGCCTCCAGGAGAGAGGCCCAAGCAAGACGCGCCCCGAGGAGCGTCTTGTCACATGTCAACACTGGGTCTGTCTGAGCGCCTCCAGGAGAGAAGCCCAAGCAAGACGCGCCCCGAGGAGCGTCTTGCCACATGTCAACAATGGGTCTGACTGAGGGCCTCCAGGAGAGAAGCCCAAGCAAGACGCCCCCCGAGGAGCGTCTTGACACATGTCAACACTGGGTCTGACAGAGGGCCTCCACGAGAGAGGCCCAAGCAAGACGCGCCCCGAGGAGTGTCATGCCACATGTCACCACTGGGTCTGACTGAGCGCCTCCAGGAGAGAGGCCCAAGCAAGACGTGCCCCGAGGAGCGTCAGGCCACATGTCACTACTCAGTCTGACTGAGCGCCTCCAGGAGAGAGGCCCAGCAAGACGCGCCCCGAGGAGCGTCTTGCCTTCTGTCAGCACTCGGTCTGACTAAGCGCCTCCAGGAGAGAGGCCCAAGCAAGACGCGCCCCGAGGAGCATCTTGCCATATGTCACTACTCGGTCTAACTGAGCGCCTCCAGGAGAGAGGTCCAAGCAAGACGCGCCCCGAGGAGCGTCTTGCAAAATGTCACTACTCGGTCTGACTGAGCGCCTCCAGGAGAGAGGCCCAAGCAAGACGTGCCCCGAGGAGCGTCTTGCCACATGTAAACAATGGGTCTGACTGAGGGCCTCCAGGAGAGAAGCCCAAGCAAGACACGCCCCGAGGAGCGTCTTGACACATGTCAACACTGGGTCGGACTGAGGGCCTCCATGAGAGAAGCCCAAGCAAGACGCGCCCCGAGGAGCGTCTTGCCACATGTCAACAATGGGTCTGACTGAGGGTCTCCAGGAGAGAAGCCCAAGCAAGACGCGCCCCGAGGAGTGTCTTGCCACATGTCAACACTGGGTCTGAATGAGCGCCTCCAGGAGAGAGGCCCAAGCAAGATGCGCCCGGAGGAGCTTCTTGCCACATGTCAACACTGGGTCTGACAGAGGGCCTCCAGGAGAGAGGCCCAAGCAAGACGCGCCCCGAGGTGCATCTTGCCACCTGTCACCTCTGGTTCTGACTGAGCGCCTCCAGGAGAGAGGCCCAAGCAATACGCGCCCCGAGGAGCGTCTTGTCACATGTCAACACTGGGTCTGTCTGAGCGCCTCCAGGAGAGAAGCCCAAGCAAGACGCGCCCCGAGGAGCGTCTTGACACATGTCAACACTGGGTCTGAAAGAGGGCCTCCACGAGAGAGGCCCAAGCAAGACGCGCCCCGAGGAGTGTCATGCCACATGTCACCACTGGGTCTGACTGAGCGCCTCCAGGAGAGAGGCCCAAGCAAGACGTGCCCCGAGGAGCGTCAGGCCACATGTCACTACTCAGTCTGACTGAGCGCCTCCAGGAGAGAGGCCCAAGCAAGACGCGCCCCGAGGAGCGTCTTGCCACATGTCAGCACTGGGTCTGACTGAGCGCCTCCAGGAGAGAGGCCCAGCAAGACGCGCCCCGAGGAGCGTCTTGACACATGTCAACACTGGGTCGGACTGAGGGCCTCCATGAGAGAAGCCCAAGCAAGACGCGCCCCGAGGAGAGTCTTGCCAAATGTCAACACTCGGTCTGACAGAGGGCATTCAGGAGAGAGGCCCAAGCAATACGCGCCCCGAGGAGCGTCTTGCCACATGTCACCACTGGGTCTGAATGAGCGCCTCCAGGAGAGAGGCCAGACCAAGACGCGCCCCGAGGAGTGTCTTGCCACTTGCCAACACTGGGTCTGACTGAGCACCTCCAGGAGAGAGGCCCAAGCAAGACGCGCCCCGAGGAGCGTCTTGCCACGTGTCAACACTGGTTCTGACTGAGCGCCTCCAGGAGAGAGGCCCAAGCAAGACGCACCCTGAGGAGCGTCTTTCCACGTGTCACCACTGGGTCTGACTGAGCGCCTCCAGGAGAGAGGCCCAAGCAAGACGCGCCCCGAGGAGCGTCTTGCAAAATGTCACTACTCGGTCTGACTGAGCGCCTCCAGGAGAGAGGCCCAAGCAAGACGTGCCCCGAGGAGCGTCTTGCCACATGTAAACAATGGGTCTGACTGAGGGCCTCCAGGAGAGAAGCCCAAGCAAGACACGCCCCGAGGAGCGTCTTGACACATGTCAACACTGGGTCGGACTGAGGGCCTCCATGAGAGAAGCCCAAGCAAGACGCGCCCCGAGGAGCGTCTTGCCACATGTCAACAATGGGTCTGACTGAGGGTCTCCAGGAGAGAAGCCCAAGCAAGACGCGCCCCGAGGAGTGTCTTGCCACATGTCAACACTGGGTCTGAATGAGCGCCTCCAGGAGAGAGGCCCAAGCAAGATGCGCCCGGAGGAGCTTCTTGCCACATGTCAACACTGGGTCTGACAGAGGGCCTCCAGGAGAGAGGCCCAAGCAAGACGCGCCCCGAGGTGCATCTTGCCACCTGTCACCTCTGGTTCTGACTGAGCGCCTCCAGGAGAGAGGCCCAAGCAATACGCGCCCCGAGGAGCGTCTTGTCACATGTCAACACTGGGTCTGTCTGAGCGCCTCCAGGAGAGAAGCCCAAGCAAGACGCGCCCCGAGGAGCGTCTTGACACATGTCAACACTGGGTCTGAAAGAGGGCCTCCACGAGAGAGGCCCAAGCAAGACGCGCCCCGAGGAGTGTCATGCCACATGTCACCACTGGGTCTGACTGAGCGCCTCCAGGAGAGAGGCCCAAGCAAGACGTGCCCCGAGGAGCGTCAGGCCACATGTCACTACTCAGTCTGACTGAGCGCCTCCAGGAGAGAGGCCCAAGCAAGACGCGCCCCGAGGAGCGTCTTGCCACATGTCAGCACTGGGTCTGACTGAGCGCCTCCAGGAGAGAGGCCCAGCAAGACGCGCCCCGAGGAGCGTCTTGACACATGTCAACACTGGGTCGGACTGAGGGCCTCCATGAGAGAAGCCCAAGCAAGACGCGCCCCGAGGAGAGTCTTGCCAAATGTCAACACTCGGTCTGACAGAGGGCATTCAGGAGAGAGGCCCAAGCAATACGCGCCCCGAGGAGCGTCTTGCCACATGTCACCACTGGGTCTGAATGAGCGCCTCCAGGAGAGAGGCCAGACCAAGACGCGCCCCGAGGAGTGTCTTGCCACTTGCCAACACTGGGTCTGACTGAGCACCTCCAGGAGAGAGGCCCAAGCAAGACGCGCCCCGAGGAGCGTCTTGCCACGTGTCAACACTGGTTCTGACTGAGCGCCTCCAGGAGAGAGGCCCAAGCAAGACGCACCCTGAGGAGCGTCTTTCCACGTGTCACCACTGGGTCTGACTGAGCGCCTCCAGGAGAGAGGCCCAAGCAAGACGCGCCCCGAGGAGCGTCTTGCCACATGTCAACACTGGGTCTGACTGAGCGCCTCCAGGAGAGAGGCCCAAGCAAGACGCGCCCCGAGGAGCGCCTTGCCACATGTCAACACTGGGTCTGACTGAGCGCCTCCAGGAGAGAGGCCCAAGCAAGACGCGCCCCGAGGAGCGTCTTGCCACATGTCAACAATGGGTCTGACTGAGGGCCTCCAGGAGAGAGGCCCAAGCAAGATGCGCCCGGAGGAGCGTCTTGCCACATGTCAACACTGGGTCTGACAGAGGTCCTCCAGGAGAAAGGCCCAAGCAAGACGCGCCCCGAGGAGCGTCTTGCCACATGTCACCTCTGGTTCTGATTGAGCGCCTCCAGGAGAGAGGCCCAAGCAAGACGCGCCCCGAGGAGCGTCTTGTCACATGTCAACACTGGGTCTGACTGAGCGCCTCCAGGAGAGAGGACCAAGCAAGACGTGCCCCGAGGAGCGTCAGGCCACATGTCACTACTCAGTCTGACTGAGCGCCTCCAGGAGAGAGGCCCAAGCAAGACGCGCCCCGAGCAGCGTCTTGCCACATGTCAACAATGGGTCTGACTGAGGGCCTCCAGGAGAGAGGCCCAAGCAAGATGCGCCCGGAGGAGCGTCTTGCCACATGTCAACACTGGGTCTGACAGAGGGCCTCCAGGAGAGAGGCCAAAGCAAGACGCGCCCCGAGGAGCGTCTTGCCACATGTCACCTCTGGTTCTGACTGAGCGCCTCCAGGAGAGAGGCCCAAGCAAGATGCGCCCCGAGGAGCGTCTTGCCACATGTCAACAATGGGTCTGACTGAGGGCCTCCAGGAGAGACGCCCAAACAACACGCGCACCGAGGAGCGTCTGGCCAGATGTCACTACTCAGTCTGACTGAGCGCCTCCAGGAGAGAGGCCCAAGCAAGACGCGCCCCGAGGAGTGTCTTGCCACATGTCAACAATGGGTCTTACTGAGGGCCTCCAGGAGAGAAGCCCAAGCAAGACGCGCCCCGAGGAGCTTCTTGCCACATGTCAGCACTCGGTCTGACTGAGCGCCTCCAGGAGAGAGGCCAAAGCAAGACGCGCCCCGAGGAGCGTCTTGACACATGTCAGCACTGGGTCTGACAGAGGGCCTCCATGAGAGAGGCCCAGGCATGACGCGCCCCGAGGAGTGTCTTGCCACATGTCACCACTTGGTCTGACTGAGCGCCTCCAGGAGAGAGGCCCAAGCAACACGCGCCCCGAGGAGCGTCAGGCCACATGTCACTACTCAGTCTGACTGAGCGCCTCCAGCAGAGAGGCCCAAGCAAGACGCGCCCCGAGGAGCGTCTTGCAACATGTCAACAATGGTTCTTACTGAGGGCCTCCGGGAGAGAAGCCCAAGCAAGACGCGCCCCGAGGAGCGTCTTGCCACATGTCAACACTGGGTCTGACTGAGTGCCTCCATGAGAGAAGCCCCAGCAAGACGCGCCTCGAGGAGCGTCTTGCCACATGTCACTACTCGGTCTGTTTGAGCGCCTCCAGGAAAGAGCCCCAAGCAAGACGTGCCCCGAGGAGCGTCTTGCCACATGTCAACAATGGGTCTGACTGAGGGCCTCCAGGAGAGAAGCCCAAGCAAGACGCGCCCCGAGGAGAGTCTTGCCAAATGTCAACACTCGGTCTGACAGAGGGCATTCAGGAGAGAGGCCCAAGCAATACGCGCCCCGAGGAGCATCTTGCCACATGTCACCACTGGGTCTGAATGAGCGCCTCCAGGAGAGAGGCCAGACCAAGACGCGCCGCGAGGAGTGTCTTGCCACATGCCAACACTGGGTCTGACTGAGCGCCTCCAGGAGAGAGGCCCAAGCAAGACGCGCCCCGAGGAGCGTCTTGCCACATGTCAACACTGGGTCTGACTGAGCGCCTCCAGGAGAGAGGCCCAAGCAAGACGCGCCCCGAGGAGCGCCTTTCCACGTGTCAATACTGGGTCTGACTGAGCGCCTCCAGGAGAGAGGCCCAAGCAAGACGCACCCTGAGGAGCGTCTTTCCACGTGTCACCACTGGGTCTGACTGAGCGCCTCCAGGAGAGAGGCCCAAGCAAGACGCGCCCTGAGGAGCGTCTTGCCACATGTCAACACTGGGTCTGACTGAGCGCCTCCAGGAGAGAGGCCCAAGCAAGACGCGCCCCGAGGAGCGCCTTTCCACATGTCAACACTGGGTCTGACTGAGCGCCTCCAGGAGAGAGGCCCAAGCAAGACGCGCCCCGAGGAGCGTCTTGCCACATGTCAGCACTGGGTCTGACTGAGCGCCTCCAGAAGAGAGAACCAGCAAGACGCGCCCCGAGGAGCGTCTTGACACATGTCAACACTGGGTCGGACTGAGGGCCTCCATGAGAGAAGCCCAAGCAAGACGCGCCCCGAGGAGAGTCTTGCCAAATGTCAACACTCGGTCTGACAGAGGGCATTCAGGAGAGAGGCCCAAGCAATACGCGCCCCGAGGAGCGTCTTGCCACATGTCACCACTGGGTCTGAATGAGCGCCTCCAGGAGAGAGGCCAGACCAAGACGCGCCCCGAGGAGTGTCTTGCCACTTGCCAACACTGGGTCTGACTGAGCACCTCCAGGAGAGAGGCCCAAGCAAGACGCGCCCCGAGGAGCGTCTTGCCACGTGTCAACACTGGGTCTGACTGAGCGCCTCCAGGAGAGAGGCCCAAGCAAGACGCACCCTGAGGAGCGTCTTTCCACGTGTCACCACTGGGTCTGACTGAGCGCCTCCAGGAGAGAGGCCCAAGCAAGACGCGCCCCGAGGAGCGTCTTGCCACATGTCAACACTGGGTCTGACTGAGCGCCTCCAGGAGAGAGGCCCAAGCAAGACGCGCCCCGAGGAGCGCCTTGCCACATGTCAACACTGGGTCTGACTGAGCGCCTCCAGGAGAGAGGCCCAAGCAAGACGCGCCCCGAGGAGCGTCTTGCCACATGTCAACAATGGGTCTGACTGAGGGCCTCCAGGAGAGAGGCCCAAGCAAGATGCGCCCGGAGGAGCGTCTTGCCACATGTCAACACTGGGTCTGACAGAGGTCCTCCAGGAGAAAGGCCCAAGCAAGACGCGCCCCGAGGAGCGTCTTGCCACATGTCACCTCTGGTTCCTATTGAGCGCCTCCAGGAGAGAGGCCCAAGCAAGACGCGCCCCGAGGATCGTCTTGTCACATGTCAACACTGGGTCTGACTGAGCGCCTCCAGGAGAGAGGCCCAAGCAAGACGTGCCCCGAGGAGCGTCAGGCCACATGTCACTACTCAGTCTGACTGAGCGCCTCCAGGAGAGAGGCCCAAGCAAGACGCGCCCCGAGCAGCGTCTTGCCACATGTCAACAATGGGTCTGACTGAGGGCCTCCAGGAGAGAGGCCCAAGCAAGATGCGCCCGGAGGAGCGTCTTGCCACATGTCAACACTGGGTCTGACAGAGGGCCTCCAGGAGAGAGGCCCAAGCAAGACGCGCCCCGAGGAGCGTCTTGCCACATGTCACCTCTGGTTCTGACTGAGCGCCTCCAGGAGAGAGGCCCAAGCAAGATGCGCCCCGAGGAGCGTCTTGCCACATGTCAACAATGGGTCTGACTGAGGGCCTCCAGGAGAGACGCCCAAACAACACGCGCACCGAGGAGCGTCTGGCCAGATGTCACTACTCAGTCTGACTGAGCGCCTCCAGGAGAGAGGCCCAAGCAAGACGCGCCCCGAGGAGTGTCTTGCCACATGTCAACAATGGGTCTTACTGAGGGCCTCCAGGAGAGAAGCCCAAGCAAGACGCGCCCCGAGGAGCTTCTTGCCACATGTCAGCACTCGGTCTGACTGAGCGCCTCCAGGAGAGAGGCCAAAGCAAGACGCGCCCCGAGGAGCGTCTTGACACATGTCAGCACTGGGTCTGACAGAGGGCCTCCATGAGAGAGGCCCAGGCATGACGCGCCCCGAGGAGTGTCTTGCCACATGTCACCACTTGGTCTGACTGAGCGCCTCCAGGAGAGAGGCCCAAGCAACACGCGCCCCGAGGAGCGTCAGGCCACATGTCACTACTCAGTCTGACTGAGCGCCTCCAGCAGAGAGGCCCAAGCAAGACGCGCCCCGAGGAGCGTCTTGCCACATGTCAACAATGGTTCTTACTGAGGGCCTCCGGGAGAGAAGCCCAAGCAAGACGCGCCCCGAGGAGCGTCATGCCACATGTCAACACTGGGTCTGACTGAGTGCCTCCATGAGAGAAGCCCCAGCAAGACGCGCCTCGAGGAGCGTCTTGCCACATGTCACTACTCGGTCTGTTTGAGCGCCTCCAGGAAAGAGCCCCAAGCAAGACGTGCCCCGAGGAGCGTCTTGCCACATGTCAACAATGGGTCTGACTGAGGGCCTCCAGGAGAGAAGTCCAAGCAAGACGCGCCCCGAGGAGAGTCTTGCCAAATGTCAACACTCGGTCTGACAGAGGGCATTCAGGAGAGAGGCCCAAGCAATACGCGCCCCGAGGAGCATCTTGCCACATGTCACCACTGGGTCTGAATGAGCGCCTCCAGGAGAGAGGCCAGACCAAGACGCGCCGCGAGGAGTGTCTTGCCACATGCCAACACTGGGTCTGACTGAGCGCCTCCAGGAGAGAGGCCCAAGCAAGACGCGCCCCGAGGAGCGTCTTGCCACATGTCAACACTGGGTCTGACTGAGCGCCTCCAGGAGAGAGGCCCAAGCAAGACGCGCCCCGAGGAGCGCCTTTCCACGTGTCAACACTGGGTCTGACTGAGCGCCTCCAGGAGAGAGGCCCAAGCAAGACGCACCCTGAGGAGCGTCTTTCCACGTGTCACCACTGGGTCTGACTGAGCGCCTCCAGGAGAGAGGCCCAAGCAAGACGCGCCCTGAGGAGCGTCTTGCCACATGTCAACACTGGGTCTGACTGAGCGCCTCCAGGAGAGAGGCCCAAGCAAGACGCACCCCGAGGAGCGCCTTTCCACATGTCAACACTGGGTCTGACTGAGCGCCTCCAGGAGAGAGGCCCAAGCAAGACGCGCCCCGAGGAGCGTCTTGCCACATGTCAACAATGGGTCTGACTGAGGGCCTCCAGGAGAGAGGCCCAAGCAAGATGCGCCCGGAGGAGCGTCTTGCCACATGTAACCTCTGGTTCTGATTGAGCGCCTCCAGGAGAGAGGCCCAAGCAAGACGCGCCCCGAGGAGCGTCTTGTCACATGTCAACACTGGGTCTGTCTGAGCGCCTCCAGGAGAGAAGCCCAAGCAAGACGCGCCCCGAGGAGCGTCTTGCCACATGTCAACAATGGGTCTGACTGAGGGCCTCCAGGAGAGAAGCCCAAGCAAGACGCGCCCCGAGGAGCGTCTTGACACATGTCAACACTGGGTCTGACAGAGGGCCTCCACGAGAGAGGCCCAAGCAAGACGCGCCTCGAGGAGTGTCATGCCACATGTCACCACTGGGTCTGACTGAGCGCCTCCAGGAGAGAGGCCCAAGCAAGACGTGCCCCGAGGAGCGTCAGGCCACATGTCACTACTCAGTCTGACTGAGCGCCTCCAGGAGAGAGGCCCAAGCAAGACGCGCCCCGAGCAGCGTCTTGCCACATGTCAACAATGGGTCTGACTGAGGGCCTCCAGGAGAGAGGCCCAAGCAAGATGCGCCCGGAGGAGCGTCTTGCCACATGTCAACACTGGGTCTGACAGAGGGCCTCCAGGAGAGAGGCCCAAGCAAGACGCGCCCCAAGGAGCGTCTTGCCACATGTCACCTCTGGTTCTGACTGAGCGCCTCCAGGAGAGAGGCCCAAGCAAGACGCGCCCCGAGGAGCGTCTTGCCACATGTCAACAATGGGTCTGACTGAGGGCCTCCAGGAGAGACGCCCAAACAACACGCGCACCGAGGAGCGTCTGGCCAGATGTCACTACTCAGTCTGACTGAGCGCCTCCAGGAGAGAGGCCCAAGCAAGACGTGCCCCGAGGAGTGTCTTGGTACATGTCAACAATGGGTCTTACTGAGGGCCTCCAGGAGAGAAGCCCAAGCAAGACGCGCCCCGAGGAGCTTCTTGCCACATGTCAGCACTCGGTCTGACTGAGCGCCTCCAGGAGAGAGGCCAAAGCAAGACGCGCCCCGAGGAGCGTCTTGACACATGTCAGCACTGGGTCTGACAGAGGGCCTCCATGAGAGAGGCCCAGGCATGACGCGCCCCGAGGAGCGTCTTGCCACATGTCAACAATGGTTCTTACTGAGGGCCTCCGGGAGAGAAGCCCAAGCAAGACGCGCCCCGAGGAGCGTCTTGCCACATGTCAACACTGGGTCTGACTGAGTGCCTCCATGAGAGAAGCCCCAGCAAGACGCGCCTCGAGGAGCGTCTTGCCACATGTCACTACTCGGTCTGTTTGAGCGCCTCCAGGAGAGAGCCCCAAGCAAGACGTGCCCCGAGGAGAGTCTTGCCACATGTCAACAATGGGTCTGACTGAGGGCCTCCAGGAGAGAAGCCCAAGCAAGACGCGCCCCGAGGAGCGTCTTGCCACATGTCAACACTGGGTCTGACTGAGCGCCTCCAGGAGAGAGGCCCAAGCAAGATGCGCCCGGAGGAGATTCTTGCCACATGTCAACACTGGGTCTGACAAAGGGCCTCCAGGAGATAGGCCCAAGCAAGACGCGCCCCGAGGAGCGTCTTGCCACATGTCACCTCTGGTTCTGACTGAGCGCCTCCAGGAGAGAGGCCCAAGCAAGACGCGCCCCGAGGAGCGTCTTGCCACATGTCAACACTGGGTCTGACTGAGCACCTCCAGGAGAGAGGCCCAAGCAAGATGCGCCCCGAGGAGCGTCTTGCCACATGTCAACACTGGGTCTGACTGAGCGCCTCCAGGAGAGAGGCCCGAGGAGCGTCTTGCCACATGTCACCTCTGGGTCTGACTGAGCTCCTCCAGGAGAGAGGCGCAAGCAAGAAACGCCCGAGGAGCGTCTTGACACATGTCAACACTGGGTCTGACTGAGCGCCTCCAGGAGAGAAGCCCCAGCAAGACGCGCCCCGAGGAGCGTCTTGCCACATGTCAACACTGGGTCTGACTGAGCACCTCCAGGAGAGAGGCCCAAGCAAGATGCGCCCCGAGGAGCGTCTTGCCACATGTCAACACTGGGTCTGACTGAGCGCCTCCAGGAGAGAGGCCCGAGGAGCGTCTTGCCACATGTCACCTCTGGGTTTTGACTGAGCTCCTCCAGGAGAGAGGCGCAAGCAAGAAACGCCCGAGGAGCGTCTTGACACATGTCAACACTGGGACTGACTGAGCGCCTCCAGGAGAGAGGCCCCAGCAAGACGCGCCCCGAGGAGCGTCTTGCCACATGTCAGCACTCGGTCTGACTGAGCGCCTCCAGGAGAGAGGCCCAAGCAAGACGTGCCCCGAGGAGCGTCAGGCCACAAGTCACTACTTAGTCTGACTGAGCGCCTCCAGGAGAGAGGCCCAAGCAAGACGCGCCCCGAGCAGCGTCTTGCCACATGTCAACAATGGGTCTGACTGAGGGCCTCCAGGAGAGAGGCCCAAGCAAGATGCGCCCGGAGGAGCGTCTTGCCACATGTCAACACTGGGTCTGACAGAGGGCCTCCAGGAGAGAGGCCCAAGCAAGACGCGCCCCGAGGAGTGTCTTGCCACATGTCAACAATGGGTCTTAATGAGGGCCTCCAGGAGAGAAGCCCAAGCAAGACGCGCCCCGAGGAGCTTCTTGCCACATGTCAGCACTCGGTCTGACTGAGCGCCTCCAGGAGAGAGGCCAAAGCAAGACGCGCCCCGAGGAGCGTCTTGACACATGTCAGCACTGGGTCTGACAGAGGGCCTCCATGAGAGAGGCCCAGGCATGACGCGCCCCGAGGAGTGTCTTGCCACATGTCACCACTTGGTCTGACTAAGCGCCTCCAGGAGAGAGGCCCAAGCAACACGCGCCCCGAGGAGCGTCAGGCCACATGTCACTACTCAGTCTGACTGAGCGCCTCCAGCAGAGAGGCCCAAGCAAGACGCGCCCCGAGGAGCGTCTTGCCACATGTCAACACTGGGTCTGAATGAGCGCCTCCAGGAGAGAGGCCCAACCAAGACGCGCCCCGAGGAGTGTCTTGCCACATGCCAACACTGGGTCTGACTGAGCGCCTCCAGGAGAGAGGCCCAACCAAGACGCGCCCCGAGGAGCGTCTTGCCACGTGTCAACACTGGGTCTGACTGAGCGCCTCCAGGAGAGAGGCCCAAGCAAGACGCACCCTGAGGAGCGTCTTTCCACGTGTCACCACTGGGTCTGACTGAGCGCCTCCAGGAGAGAGGCCCAACCAAGACGCGCCCCGAGGAGTGTCTTGCCACATGCCACCACTGGGTCTGACTGAGCGCCTCCTGGAGAGAGGCCCAAGCAAGACGCGCCCCGAGGAGCGTCTTGCCACGTGTCAACACTGGGTCTGACTGAGCGCCTCCAGGAGAGAGGCCCAAGCAAGACGCACCCTGAGGAGCGTCTTTCCACGTGTCACCACTGGGTCTGACTGAGCGCCTCCAGGAGAGAGGCCCAAGCAAGACGCGCGCCGAGGAGCGTCTTGCCACATGTCAACACTGGGTCTGACTGAGCGCCTCCAGGAGAGAGGCCCAAGCAAGACGCGCACCGAGGAGCGTCTTGCCACATGTCAACACTGGGTCTGACTGAGCGCCTCCAGGAGAGAGGCCCAAGCAAGACGTGCCCCGAGGAGCGTCTTGCCACATGTCAACAATGGGTCTGACTGAGGGCCTCCAGGAGAGAGGCCCAAGCAAGATGCGCCAGGAGGAGCGTCTTGCCACATGTCAACACTGGGTCTGACAGAGGGCCTCCAGGAGAAAGGCCCAAGCAAGACGTGCCCCGAGGAGCGTCTTGCCACATGTCACCTCTGGTTCTGACTGAGCGCCTCCAGGAGAGAGGCCCAAGCAAGACGCGCCCCGAGGAGCGTCTTGTCACATGTCAACACTGGGTCTGTCTGAGCGCCTCCAGGAGAGAAGCCCAAGCAAGACGCGCCCCGAGGAGCGTCTTGCCACATGTCAACAATGGGTCTGACTGAGGGCCTCCAGGAGAGAAGCCCAAGCAAGACGCGCCCCGAGGGGCGTCTTGACACATGTCAACACTGGTTCTGACAGAGCGCCTCCAGGATAGAGGCCCAAGCAAGACGTGCCCCGAGGAGTGTCATGCCACATGTCACCACTGGGTCTGACTGAGCGCCTCCAGGAGAGAGGCCCAAGCAAGACGTGCCCCGAGGAGCGTCAGGCCACATGTCACTACTCAGTCTGACTGAGCGCCTCCAGGAGAGAGGCCCAAGCAAGACGCGCCCCGAGGAGCGTCTTGCCACATGTCAGCACTGGGTCTGACTGAGCGCCTCCAGGAGAGAGGCCCCAGCAAGACGCGCCCCGGGGAGCGTCTTGCCTTATGTCAGCACTCGGTCTGACTGAGCGCCTCCAGGAGAGAGGCCCAAGCAAGATGCGCCCCGAGCAGCGTCTTGCCACATGTCAACAATGGGTCTGACTGAGGGCCTCCAGGAGAGAGGCCCAAGCAAGATGCGCCCGGAGGAGCGTCTTGCCACATGTCAACACTGGGTCTGACAGAGGGCCTCCAGGAGAGAGGCCCAAGCAAGACGCGCCCCGAGGAGCGTCTTGCCACATGTCACCTCTGGTTCTGACTGAGCACCTCCAGGAGAGAGGCCCAAGCAAGACGCGCCCGGAGGAGGGTCTTGTCACATGTCAACACTGGGTCTTTCTGAGCGCCTCCAGGAGAGAAGCCCAAGCAAGACGCGCCCCGAGGAGCGTCTTGCCACATGTCAGCACTCGGTCTGACTGAGTGCCTCCAGGAGAGAGGCCCAAGCAAGACGCGCCCCGAGGAGCGTCTTGCCACATGTCAACAATGGGTCTGACAGAGGGCCTCCAGGAGAGAGGCCGAAGCAAGACGCGCCCCGAGGAGTGTCTTGCCACATGTCACCACTTGGTCTGACTGAGGGCCTCCAGGAGAGAGGCCCAAGCAAGACGCGCCCCGAGCAGCGTCTTGCCACATGTCAACAATGGGTCTGACTGAGGGCCTCCAGGAGAGAGGCCCAAGCAAGATGCGCCCGGAGGAGCGTCTTGCCACATGTCAACACTGGGTCTGACAGAGGGCCTCCAGGAGAGAGGCCCAAGCAAGACGCGCCCCAAGGAGCGTCTTGCCACATGTCACCTCTGGTTCTGACTGAGCGCCTCCAGGAGAGAGGCCCAAGCAAGACGTGCCCCGAGGAGCGTCAGGCCACATGTCACTACTCAGTCTGACTGAGCGCCTCCAGGAGAGAGGCCCAAGCAAGACGCGCCCCGAGCAGCGTCTTGCCACATGTCAACAATGGGTCTGACTGAGGGCCTCCAGGAGAGAGGCCCAAGCAAGATGCGCCCGGAGGAGCGTCTTGCCACATGTCAACACTGGGTCTGACAGAGGGCCTCCAGGAGAGAGGCCCAAGCAAGACGCGCCCCAAGGAGCGTCTTGCCACATGTCACCTCTGGTTCTGACTGAGCGCCTCCAGGAGAGAGGCCCAAGCAAGACGCGCCCCGAGGAGCGTCTTGCTACATGTCAACAATGGGTCTGACTGAGGGCCTCCAGGAGAGACGCCCAAACAACACGCGCACCGAGGAGCGTCTGGCCAGATGTCACTACTCAGTCTGACTGAGCGCCTCCAGGAGAGAGGCCCAAGCAAGACGTGCCCCGAGGAGTGTCTTGGTACATGTCAACAATGGGTCTTACTGAGGGCCTCCAGGAGAGAAGCCCAAGCAAGACGCGCCCCGAGGAGCTTCTTGCCACATGTCAGCACTCGGTCTGACTGAGCGCCTCCAGGAGAGAGGCCAAAGCAAGACGCGCCCCGAGGAGTGTCTTGACACATGTCAGCACTGGGTCTGACAGAGGGCCTCCATGAGAGAGGCCCAGGCATGACGCGCCCCGAGGAGTGTCTTGCCACATGTCACCACTTGGTCTGACTGAGCGCCTCCAGGAGAGAGGCCCAAGCAACACGCGCCCCGAGGAGCGTCAGGCCACATGTCACTACTCAGTCTGACTGAGCGCCTCCAGCAGAGAGGCCCAAGCAAGACGCGCCCCGAGGAGCGTCTTGCCACATGTCAACAATGGTTCTTACTGAGGGCCTCCGGGAGAGAAGCCCAAGCAAGACGCGCCCCGAGGAGCGTCTTGCCACATGTCAACACTGGGTCTGACTGAGTGCCTCCATGAGAGAAGCCCCAGCAAGACGCGCCTCGAGGAGCGTCTTGCCACATGTCACTACTCGGTCTGTTTGAGCGCCTCCAGGAGAGAGCCCCAAGCAAGACGTGCCCCGAGGAGAGTCTTGCCACATGTCAACAATGGGTCTGACTGAGGGCCTCCAGGAGAGAAGCCCAAGCAAGACGCGCCCCGAGGAGCGTCTTGCCACATGTCAACACTGGGTCTGACTGAGCGCCTCCAGGAGAGAGGCCCAAGCAAGATGCGCCCGGAGGAGATTCTTGCCACATGTCAACACTGGGTCTGACAAAGGGCCTCCAGGAGATAGGCCCAAGCAAGACGCGCCCCGAGGAGCGTCTTGCCACATGTCACCTCTGGTTCTGACTGAGCGCCTCCAGGAGAGAGGCCCAAGCAAGACGCGCCCCGAGGAGCGTCTTGCCACATGTCAACACTGGGTCTGACTGAGCACCTCCAGGAGAGAGGCCCAAGCAAGATGCGCCCCGAGGAGCGTCTTGCCACATGTCAACACTGGGTCTGACTGAGCGCCTCCAGGAGAGAGGCCCGAGGAGCGTCTTGCCACATGTCACCTCTGGGTCTGACTGAGCTCCTCCAGGAGAGAGGCGCAAGCAAGAAACGCCCGAGGAGCGTCTTGACACATGTCAACACTGGGTCTGACTGAGCGCCTCCAGGAGAGAAGCCCCAGCAAGACGCGCCCCGAGGAGCGTCTTGCCACATGTCAACACTGGGTCTGACTGAGCACCTCCAGGAGAGAGGCCCAAGCAAGATGCGCCCCGAGGAGCGTCTTGCCACATGTCAACACTGGGTCTGACTGAGCGCCTCCAGGAGAGAGGCCCGAGGAGCGTCTTGCCACATGTCACCTCTGGGTTTTGACTGAGCTCCTCCAGGAGAGAGGCGCAAGCAAGAAACGCCCGAGGAGCGTCTTGACACATGTCAACACTGGGACTGACTGAGCGCCTCCAGGAGAGAGGCCCCAGCAAGACGCGCCCCGAGGAGCGTCTTGCCACATGTCAGCACTCGGTCTGACTGAGCGCCTCCAGGAGAGAGGCCCAAGCAAGACGTGCCCCGAGGAGCGTCAGGCCACAAGTCACTACTTAGTCTGACTGAGCGCCTCCAGGAGAGAGGCCCAAGCAAGACGCGCCCCGAGCAGCGTCTTGCCACATGTCAACAATGGGTCTGACTGAGGGCCTCCAGGAGAGAGGCCCAAGCAAGATGCGCCCGGAGGAGCGTCTTGCCACATGTCAACACTGGGTCTGACAGAGGGCCTCCAGGAGAGAGGCCCAAGCAAGACGCGCCCCGAGGAGTGTCTTGCCACATGTCAACAATGGGTCTTAATGAGGGCCTCCAGGAGAGAAGCCCAAGCAAGACGCGCCCCGAGGAGCTTCTTGCCACATGTCAGCACTCGGTCTGACTGAGCGCCTCCAGGAGAGAGGCCAAAGCAAGACGCGCCCCGAGGAGCGTCTTGACACATGTCAGCACTGGGTCTGACAGAGGGCCTCCATGAGAGAGGCCCAGGCATGACGCGCCCCGAGGAGTGTCTTGCCACATGTCACCACTTGGTCTGACTAAGCGCCTCCAGGAGAGAGGCCCAAGCAACACGCGCCCCGAGGAGCGTCAGGCCACATGTCACTACTCAGTCTGACTGAGCGCCTCCAGCAGAGAGGCCCAAGCAAGACGCGCCCCGAGGAGCGTCTTGCCACATGTCAACACTGGGTCTGAATGAGCGCCTCCAGGAGAGAGGCCCAACCAAGACGCGCCCCGAGGAGTGTCTTGCCACATGCCAACACTGGGTCTGACTGAGCGCCTCCAGGAGAGAGGCCCAACCAAGACGCGCCCCGAGGAGCGTCTTGCCACGTGTCAACACTGGGTCTGACTGAGCGCCTCCAGGAGAGAGGCCCAAGCAAGACGCACCCTGAGGAGCGTCTTTCCACGTGTCACCACTGGGTCTGACTGAGCGCCTCCAGGAGAGAGGCCCAACCAAGACGCGCCCCGAGGAGTGTCTTGCCACATGCCACCACTGGGTCTGACTGAGCGCCTCCTGGAGAGAGGCCCAAGCAAGACGCGCCCCGAGGAGCGTCTTGCCACGTGTCAACACTGGGTCTGACTGAGCGCCTCCAGGAGAGAGGCCCAAGCAAGACGCACCCTGAGGAGCGTCTTTCCACGTGTCACCACTGGGTCTGACTGAGCGCCTCCAGGAGAGAGGCCCAAGCAAGACGCGCGCCGAGGAGCGTCTTGCCACATGTCAACACTGGGTCTGACTGAGCGCCTCCAGGAGAGAGGCCCAAGCAAGACGCGCACCGAGGAGCGTCTTGCCACATGTCAACACTGGGTCTGACTGAGCGCCTCCAGGAGAGAGGCCCAAGCAAGACGTGCCCCGAGGAGCGTCTTGCCACATGTCAACAATGGGTCTGACTGAGGGCCTCCAGGAGAGAGGCCCAAGCAAGATGCGCCAGGAGGAGCGTCTTGCCACATGTCAACACTGGGTCTGACAGAGGGCCTCCAGGAGAAAGGCCCAAGCAAGACGTGCCCCGAGGAGCGTCTTGCCACATGTCACCTCTGGTTCTGACTGAGCGCCTCCAGGAGAGAGGCCCAAGCAAGACGCGCCCCGAGGAGCGTCTTGTCACATGTCAACACTGGGTCTGTCTGAGCGCCTCCAGGAGAGAAGCCCAAGCAAGACGCGCACCGAGGAGCGTCTTGCCACATGTCAACAATGGGTCTGACTGAGGGCCTCCAGGAGAGAAGCCCAAGCAAGACGCGCCCCGAGGGGCGTCTTGACACATGTCAACACTGGTTCTGACAGAGCGCCTCCAGGATAGAGGCCCAAGCAAGACGTGCCCCGAGGAGTGTCATGCCACATGTCACCACTGGGTCTGACTGAGCGCCTCCAGGAGAGAGGCCCAAGCAAGACGTGCCCCGAGGAGCGTCAGGCCACATGTCACTACTCAGTCTGACTGAGCGCCTCCAGGAGAGAGGCCCAAGCAAGACGCGCCCCGAGGAGCGTCTTGCCACATGTCAGCACTGGGTCTGACTGAGCGCCTCCAGGAGAGAGGCCCCAGCAAGACGCGCCCCGGGGAGCGTCTTGCCTTATGTCAGCACTCGGTCTGACTGAGCGCCTCCAGGAGAGAGGCCCAAGCAAGATGCGCCCCGAGCAGCGTCTTGCCACATGTCAACAATGGGTCTGACTGAGGGCCTCCAGGAGAGAGGCCCAAGCAAGATGCGCCCGGAGGAGCGTCTTGCCACATGTCAACACTGGGTCTGACAGAGGGCCTCCAGGAGAGAGGCCCAAGCAAGACGCGCCCCGAGGAGCGTCTTGCCACATGTCACCTCTGGTTCTGACTGAGCACCTCCAGGAGAGAGGCCCAAGCAAGACGCGCCCGGAGGAGGGTCTTGTCACATGTCAACACTGGGTCTTTCTGAGCGCCTCCAGGAGAGAAGCCCAAGCAAGACGCGCCCCGAGGAGCGTCTTGCCACATGTCAGCACTCGGTCTGACTGAGTGCCTCCAGGAGAGAGGCCCAAGCAAGACGCGCCCCGAGGAGCGTCTTGCCACATGTCAACAATGGGTCTGACAGAGGGCCTCCAGGAGAGAGGCCGAAGCAAGACGCGCCCCGAGGAGTGTCTTGCCACATGTCACCACTTGGTCTGACTGAGGGCCTCCAGGAGAGAGGCCCAAGCAAGACGCGCCCCGAGCAGCGTCTTGCCACATGTCAACAATGGGTCTGACTGAGGGCCTCCAGGAGAGAGGCCCAAGCAAGATGCGCCCGGAGGAGCGTCTTGCCACATGTCAACACTGGGTCTGACAGAGGGCCTCCAGGAGAGAGGCCCAAGCAAGACGCGCCCCGAGGAGTGTCTTGCCACATGTCAACAATGGGTCTTACTGAGGGCCTCCAGGAGAGAAGCCCAAGCAAGACGCGCCCCGAGGAGCTTCTTGCCACATGTCAGCACTCGGTCTGACTGAGCGCCTCCAGGAGAGAGGCCAAAGCAAGACGCGCCCCGAGGAGCGTCTTGAAACATGTCAGCACTGGGTCTGACAGAGGGCCTCCATGAGAGAGGCCCAGGCATGACGCGCCCCGAGGAGTGTCTTGCCACATGTCACCACTTGGTCTGACTAACCGCCTCCAGGAGAGAGGCCCAAGCAACACGCGCCCCGAGGAGCGTCAGGCCACATGTCACTACTCAGTCTGACTGAGCGCCTCCAGCAGAGAGGCCCAAGCAAGACGCGCCCCGAGGAGCGTCTTGCCACATGTCAACACTGGGTCTGACTGAGTTTCTCCATGAGAGAAGCCCCAGCAAGACGCGCCTCGAGGAGCGTCTTGCCACATGTCACTACTCGGTCTGTTTGAGCGCCTCCAGGAGAGAGCCCCAAGCAAGACGTGCCCCGAGGAGCGTCTTGCCACATGTCAACAATGGGTCTGACTGAGGGCCTCCAGGAGAGAAGCCCAAGCAAGACGCGTCCCGAGGAGCGTCTTGCCACATGTCAACACTGGGTCTGACTGAGCGCCTCCAGGAGAGAGGCCCAAGCAAGATGCGCCCGGAGGAGATTCTTGCCACATGTCAACACTGGGTCTGACAAAGGGCCTCCAGGAGAGAGGCCCAAGCAAGACGCGCCCCGAGGAGCGTCTTGCCACATGTCACCTCTGGTTCTGACGGAGCGCCTCCAGGAGAGAGGCCCAAGCAAGACGCGCCCCGAGGAGCGTCTTGCCACATGTCAACACTGGGTCTGACTGAGCACCTCCAGGAGAGAGGCCCAAGCAAGATGCGCCCCGAGGAGCGTCTTGCCACATGTCAACACTGGGTCTGACTGAGCGCCTCCAGGAGAGAGGCCCGAGGAGCGTCTTGCCACATGTCACCTCTGGGTCTGACTGAGCTCCTCCAGGAGAGAGGCGCAAGCAAGAAACGCCCGAGGAGCGTCTTGACACATGTCAACACTGGGTCTGACTGAGCGCCTCCAGGAGAGAAGCCCCAGCAAGACGCGCCCCGAGGAGCGTCTTGCCACATGTCAACACTGGGTCTGACTGAGCACCTCCAGGAGAGAGGCCCAAGCAAGATGCGCCCCGAGGAGCGTCTTGCCACATGTCAACACTGGGTCTGACTGAGCGCCTCCAGGAGAGAGGCCCGAGGAGCGTCTTGCCACATGTCACCTCTGGGTCTGACTGAGCTCCTCCAGGAGAGAGGCGCAAGCAAGAAACGCCCGAGGAGCGTCTTGACACATGTCAACACTGGGTCTGACTGAGCGCCTCCAGGAGAGAGGCCCCAGCAAGACGCGCCCCGAGGAGCGTCTTGCCACATGTCAGCACTCGGTCTGACTGAGCGCCTCCAGGAGAGAGGCCCAAGCAAGAAGCGCCCCGAGGAGCGTCTTGCCACATGTCAACAATGGGTCTGACTGAGGGCCTCCAGGAGAGTAGCCCAAGCAAGACGCGCCCCGAGGAGCGTCTTGCCAACTGTCAACACTGGGTCTAATTGAGCGCCTCCAGGAGAGAGGCCCAAGCAAGACGCGCCCCGAGGAGCGTCTTGCCACATGTCACTACTCGGTCTGACTGAGCACCTCCAGGAGAGAGGTCCAAGCAACACGTGCCCCGAGGAGCGTCTTGCCACATGTCAACACTGGGTCTGACTGAGTGCCTCCATGAGATAAGCCCCAGAAAGACGCGCCCCGAGGAGCGTCTTGCCACATGTCAAAAATGGGTCTGACTGAGGGCCTCCAGGAGAGAAGCCAAAGCAAGACGCGCCCCGAGGAGCTTCTTTCCACATGTCAACAATGGGTCTTACTGAGGGCCTCCATAAGAGAAGCCCAAGCAAGATGCGCCCCGAGGAGTGTCTTGCCACATGTCAACACTGTGTCTGACTGAGCGCCTCCAGGAGAGAGGCCCAAGCAAGACGCGCCCCGAGGAGCGTCTTGCCACGTGTCAACACTGGGTCTGACTTAGCGCCTCCAGGAGAGAGGCCCAAGCAAGACGCGCCCCGAGGAGCGTCTTGCCACATGTCACTACTCGGTCTAACTGAGCGCCTCCAGGAGAGAGGTCCAAGCAAGACGCACCCCGAGGAGCGTCTTGCCACATGTCACTACTCGGTCTGACTGAGCGCCTCCAGGAGAGAGGCCCAAGCAAGACACGCCCCGAGGAGAGTCTTGCCACATGTCAACACTCGGTCTGACAGAGGGCATTCAGGAGAGAGGCCCAAGCAATACGCGCCCCGAGGAGCGTCTTGCCACATGTCACCACTGGGTCTGAATGAGCGCCTCCAGGAGAGAGGCCCAACCAAGACGCGCCCCGAGGAGTGTCTTGCCATATGCCAACACTGGGTCTGACTGAGCGCCTCCAGGAGAGAGGCCCAAGCAAGACGCGCCCCGAGGAGCGTCTTGCCACGTGTCAACACTGGGTCTGACTGAGCGCCTCCAGGAGAGAGGCAAAAGCAAGACGCACCCTGAGGAGCGTCTTTCCACGTGTCACCACTGGGTCTGACTGAGCGCCTCCAGGAGAGAGGCCCAAGCAAGACGCGCGCCGAGGAGCGTCTTGCCACATGTAAACACTGGGTCTGACTGAGCGCCTCCAGGAGAGAGGCCCAAGCAAGACGTGCCCCGAGGAGCGTCTTGCCACATGTCAACAATGGGTCTGACTGAGGGCCTCCAGGAGAGAGGCCCAAGCAAGATGCGCCCGGAGGAGCGTCTTGCCACATGTCAACACTGGGTCTGAAAGAGGGCCTCCAGGAGAAAGGCCCAAGCAAGACGTGCCCCGAGGAGCGTCTTGCCACATGTCACCTCTGGTTCTGACTGAGCGCCTCCAGGAGAGAGGCCCAAGCAAGACGCGCCCCGAGGAGCGTCTTGTCACATGTCAACACTGGGTCTGTCTGAGCGCCTCCAGGAGAGAAGCCCAAGCAAGACGCGCCCCGAGGAGCGTCTTGCCACATGTCAACAATGGGTCTGACTGAGGGCCTCCAGGAGAGAAGCCCAAGCAAGACGCGCCCCGAGGGGCGTCTTGACACATGTCAACACTGGGTCTGACAGAGCTCCTCCAGGATAGAGGCCCAAGCAAGACGCGCCCCGAGGAGTGTCATGCCACATGTCACCACTGGGTCTGACTGAGCGCCTCCAGGAGAGAGGCCCAAGCAAGACGTGCCCCGAGGAGCGTCAGGCCACATGTCACTACTCAGTCTGACTGAGCGCCTCCAGGAGAGAGGCCCAAGCAAGACGCGCCCCGAGGAGCGTCTTGCCACATGTCAGCACTGGGTCTGACTGAGCGCCTCCAGGAGAGAGGCCCCAGCAAGACGCGCCCCGAGGAGCGTCTTGCCTTATGTCAGCACTCGGTCTGACTGAGCGCCTCCAGGAGAGAGGCCCAAGCAAGACGCGCCCCGAGGAGCGTCTTGCCACATGTCAGCACTGGGTCTGACTGAGCGCCTCCAGGAGAGAGGCCCCAGCAAGACGCGCCCCGAGGAGCGTCTTGCCACATGTCACCTCTGGTTCTGACTGAGCACCTCCAGGAGAGAGGCCCAAGCAAGACGCGCCCCGAGGAGGGTCTTGTCACATGTCAACACTGGGTCTTTCTGAGCGCCTCCAGGAGAGAAGCCCAAGCAAGACGTGCCCCGAGGAGCGTCTTGCCACATGTCAACACTGGGTCTGACTGAGTGCCTCCATGAGAGAAGCCCCAGAAAGACGCGCCCCGAGGAGCGTCTTGCCACATGTCAAAAATGGGTCTGACTGAGGGCCTCCAGGAGAGAAGCCAAAGCAAGACGCGCCCCGAGGAGCTTCTTTCCACATGTCAACAATGGGTCTTACTGAGGGCCTCCATAAGAGAAGCCCAAGCAAGATGCGCCCCGAGGAGTGTCTTGCCACATGTCAACACTGTGTCTGACTGAGCGCCTCCAGGAGATAGGCCCAAGCAAGACGCGCCCCGAGGAGCGTCTTGCCACGTGTCAACACTGGGTCTGACTTAGCGCCTCCAGGAGAGAGGCCCAAGCAAGACGCGCCCCGAGGAGCGTCTTGCCACATGTCACTACTCGGTCTAACTGAGCGCCTCCAGGAGAGAGGTCCAAGCAAGACGCACCCCGAGGAGCGTCTTGCCACATGTCACTACTCGGTCTGACTGAGCGCCTCCAGGAGAGAGGCCCAAGCAAGACACGCCCCGAGGAGAGTCTTGCCACATGTCAACACTCGGTCTGACAGAGGGCATTCAGGAGAGAGGCCCAAGCAATACGCGCCCCGAGGAGCGTCTTGCCACATGTCACCACTGGGTCTGAATGAGCGCCTCCAGGAGAGAGGCCCAACCAAGACGCGCCCCGAGGAGTGTCTTGCCACATGCCAACACTGGGTCTGACTGAGCGCCTCCAGGAGAGAGGCCCAAGCAAGACGCGCCCCGAGGAGCGTCTTGCCACGTGTCAACACTGGGTCTGACTGAGCGCCTCCAGGAGAGAGGCCCAAGCAAGACGTACCCTGAGGAGCGTCTTTCCACGTGTCACCACTGGGTCTGACTCAGCGCCTCCAGGAGAGAGGCCCAAGCAAGACGCGCGCCGAGGAGCGTCTTGCCACATGTCAACACTGGGTCTGACTGAGCGCCTCCAGGAGAGAGGCCCAAGCAAGACGCGCACCGAGGAGCGTCTTGCCACATGTCAACACTGGGTCTGACTGAGCGCCTCCAGGAGAGAGGCCCAAGCAAGACGTGCCCCGAGGAGCGTCTTGCCACATGTCAACAATGGGTCTGACTGAGGGCCTCCAGGAGAGAGGCCCAAGCAAGATGCGCCCGGAGGAGCGTCTTTGCACATGTCAACACTGGGTCTGACAGAGGGCCTCCAGGAGAAAGGCCCAAGCAAGACGCGCCCCGAGGAGCGTCTTGCCACATGTCAACAATGGGTCTGACTGAGGGCCTCCAGGAGAGAAGCCCAAGCAAGACGCGCCCCGAGGGGCGTCTTGACACATGTCAACACTGGGTCTGACAGAGCTCCTCCAGGATAGAGGCCCAAGCAAGACGCGCCCCGAGGAGTGTCATGCCACATGTCACCACTGGGTCTGACTGAGCGCCTCCAGGAGAGAGGCCCAAGCAAGACGTGCCCCGAGGAGCGTCAGGCCACATGTCACTACTCAGTCTGACTGAGCGCCTCCAGGAGAGAGGCCCAAGCAAGACGCGCCCCGAGGAGCGTCTTGCCACATGTCAGCACTGGGTCTGACTGAGCGCCTCCAGGAGAGAGGCCCCAGCAAGACGCGCCCCGAGGAGCGTCTTGCCTTATGTCAGCACTCGGTCTGACTGAGCGCCTCCAGGAGAGAGGCCCCAGCAAGACGCGCCCTGAGGAGCGTCTTGCCACATGTCACCTCTGGTTCTGACTGAGCACCTCCAGGAGAGAGGCCCAAGCAAGACGCGCCCCGAGGAGGGTCTTGTCACATGTAAACACTGGGTCTTTCTGAGCGCCTCCAGGAGAGAAGCCCAAGCAAGACGCGCCCCGAGGAGCGTCTTGCCACATGTCAGCACTCGGTCTGACTGAGTGCCTCCAGGAGAGAGGCCCAAGCAAGACGCGCCCCGAGGAGCGTCTTGCCACATGTCAACAATGGGTCTGACAGAGGGCCTCCATGAGAGAGGCCCAGGCATGACGCGCCCCGAGGAGTGTCTTGCCACATGTCACCACTTGGTCTGACTAAGCGCCTCCAGGAGAGAGGCCCAAGCAACACGCGCCCCGAGGAGCGTCAGGCCACATGTCACTACTCAGTCTGACTGAGCGCCTCCAGCAGAGAGGCCCAAGCAAGACGCGCCCCGAGGAGCGTCTTGCCACATGTCAACACTGGGTCTGACTGAGTTTCTCCATGAGAGAAGCCCCAGCAAGACGCGCCTCGAGGAGCGTCTTGCCACATGTCACTACTCGGTCTGTTTGAGCGCCTCCAGGAGAGAGCCCCAAGCAAGACGTGCCCCGAGGAGCGTCTTGCCACATGTCAACAATGGGTCTGACTGAGGGCCTCCAGGAGAGAAGCCCAAGCAAGACGCGTCACGAGGAGCGTCTTGCCACATGTCAACACTGGGTCTGACTGAGCGCCTCCAGGAGAGAGGCCCAAGCAAGATGCACCCGGAGGAGATTCTTGCCACATGTCAACACTGGGTCTGACAAAGGGCCTCCAGGAGAGAGGCCCAAGCAAGACGCGCCCCGAGGAGCGTCTTGCCACATGTCACCTCTGGTTCTGACTGAGCGCCTCCAGGAGAGAGGCCCAAGCAAGACGCGCCCCGAGGAGCGTCTTGCCACATGTCAACACTGGGTCTGACTGAGCACCTCCAGGAGAGAGGCCCAAGCAAGATGCGCCCCGAGGAGCGTCTTGCCACATGTCAACACTGGGTCTGACTGAGCGCCTCCAGGAGAGAGGCCCGAGGAGCGTCTTGCCACATGTCACCTCTGGGTCTGACTGAGCTCCTCCAGGAGAGAGGCGCAAGCAAGAAACGCCCGAGGAGCGTCTTGACACATGTCAACACTGGGTCTGACTGAGCGCCTCCAGGAGAGAAGCCCCAGCAAGACGCGCCCCGAGGAGCGTCTTGCCACATGTCAACACTGGGTCTGACTGAGCACCTCCAGGAGAGAGGCCCAAGCAAGACGCACCCCGAGGAGCGTCTTGCCACAAGTCAACACTGGGTCTGACTGAGCGCCTCCAGGAGAGAGGCCCCAGCAAGACGCGCCCCGAGGAGCGTCTTGCCACATGTCAGCACTCGGTCTGACTGAGCGCCTCCAGGAGAGAGGCCCAAGCAAGAAGCGCCCCGAGGAGCGTCTTGCCACATGTCAACAATGGGTCTGACTGAGGGCCTCCAGGAGTGTAGCCCAAGCAAGACGCGCCCCGAGGAGCGTCTTGCCACATGTCAACACTGGGTCTAATTGAGCGCCTCCAGGAGAGAGGCCCAAGCAAGACGCGCCCCGAGGAGCGTCTTGCCACATGTCACTACTCGGTCTGACTGAGCACCTCCAGGAGAGAGGTCCAAGCAACACGTGCCCCGAGGAGCGTCTTGCCACATGTCAACACTGGGTCTGACTGAGTGCCTCCATGAGAGAAGCCCCAGAAAGACGCGCCCCGAGGAGCGTCTTGCCACATGTCAAAAATGGGTCTGACTGAGGGCCTCCAGGAGAGAAGCCAAAGCAAGACGCGCCCCGAGGAGCTTCTTTCCACATGTCAACAATGGGTCTTACTGAGGGCCTCCATAAGAGAAGCCCAAGCAAGATGCGCCCCGAGGAGTGTCTTGCCACATGTCAACACTGTGTCTGAATGAGCGCCTCCAGGAGAGAGGCCCAAGCAAGACGCGCCCCGAGGAGCGTCTTGCCACGTGTCAACACTGGGTCTGACTTAGCGCCTCCAGGAGAGAGGCCCAAGCAAGACGCGCACCGAGGAGCGTCTTGCCACATGTCACTACTCGGTCTAACTGAGCGCCTCCAGGAGAGAGGTCCAAGCAAGACGCACCCCGAGGAGCGTCTTGCCACATGTCACTACTCGGTCTGACTGAGCGCCTCCAGGAGAGAGGCCCAAGCAAGACACGCCCCGAGGAGAGTCTTGCCACATGTCAACACTCGGTCTGACAGAGGGCATTCAGGAGAGAGGCCCAAGCAATACGCGCCCCGAGGAGCGTCTTGCCACATGTCACCACTGGGTCTGAATGAGCGCCTCCAGGAGAGAGGCCCAACCAGGACGCGCCCCGAGGAGTGTCTTGCCATATGCCAACACTGGGTCTGACTGAGCGCCTCCAGGAGAGAGGCCCAAGCAAGACGCGCCCCGAGGAGCGTCTTGCCACGTGTCAACACTGGGTCTGACTGAGCGCCTCCAGGAGAGAGGCCCAAGCAAGACGCACCCTGAGGAGCGTCTTTCCACGTGTCACCACTGGGTCTGACTGAGCGCCTCCAGGAGAGAGGCCCAAGCAAGACGCGCGCCGAGGAGCGTCTTGCCACATGTAAACACTGGGTCTGACTGAGCGCCTCCAGGAGAGAGGCCCAAGCAAGACGTGCCCCGAGGAGCGTCTTGCCACATGTCAACAATGGGTCTGACTGAGGGCCTCCAGGAGAGAGGCCCAAGCAAGATGCGCCCGGAGGAGCGTCTTTCCACATGTCAACACTGGGTCTGACAGAGGGCCTCCAGGAGAAAGGCCCAAGCAAGACGTGCCCCGAGGAGCGTCTTGCCACATGTCACCTCTGGTTCTGACTGAGCGCCTCCAGGAGAGAGGCCCAAGCAAGACGCGCCCCGAGGAGCGTCTTGTCACATTTCAACACTGGGTCTGTCTGAGCGCCTCCAGGAGAGAAGCCCAAGCAAGACGCGCCCCGAGGAGCGTCTTGCCACATGTCAACAATGGGTCTGACTGAGGGCCTCCAGGAGAGAAGCCCAAGCAAGACGCGCCCCGAGGGGCGTCTTGACACATGTCAACACTGGGTCTGACAGAGCTCCTCCAGGATAGAGGCCCAAGCAAGACGCGCCCCGAGGAGTGTCATGCCACATGTCACCACTGGGTCTGACTGAGCGCCTCCAGGAGAGAGGCCCAAGCAAGACGTGCCCCGAGGAGCGTCAGGCCACATGTCACTACTCAGTCTGACTGAGCGCCTCCAGGAGAGAGGCCCAAGCAAGACGCGCCCCGAGGAGCGTCTTGCCACATGTCAGCACTGGATCTGACTGAGCGCCTCCAGGAGAGAGGCCCCAGCAAGACGCGCCCCGAGGAGCGTCTTGCCACATGTCACCTCTGGTTCTGACTGAGCACCTCCAGGAGAGAGGCCCCAGCAAGACGCGCCCCGAGGAGCGTCTTGCCACATGTCACCTCTGGTTCTGACTGAGCACCTCCAGGAGAGAGGCCCAAGCAAGACGCGCCCCGAGGAGGGTCTTGTCACATGTCAACACTGGGTCTTTCTGAGCGCCTCCAGGAGAGAAGCCCAAGCAAGACGCGCCCCGAGGAGCGTCTTGCCACATGTCAACACTGGGTCTGACTGAGTGCCTCCATGAGATAAGCCCCAGAAAGACGCGCCCCGAGGAGCGTCTTGCCACATGTCAAAAATGGGTCTGACTGAGGGCCTCCAGGAGAGAAGCCAAAGCAAGACGCGCCCCGAGGAGCTTCTTTCCACATGTCAACAATGGGTCTTACTGAGGGCCTCCATAAGAGAAGCCCAAGCAAGATGCGCCCCGAGGAGTGTCTTGCCACATGTCAACACTGTGTCTGACTGAGCGCCTCCAGGAGAGAGGCCCAAGCAAGACGCGCCCCGAGGAGCGTCTTGCCACGTGTCAACACTGGGTCTGACTTAGCGCCTCCAGGAGAGAGGCCCAAGCAAGACGCGCCCCGAGGAGCGTCTTGCCACATGTCACTACTCGGTCTAACTGAGCGCCTCCAGGAGAGAGGTCCAAGCAAGACGCACCCCGAGGAGCGTCTTGCCACATGTCACTACTCGGTCTGACTGAGCGCCTCCAGGAGAGAGGCCCAAGCAAGACACGCCCCGAGGAGAGTCTTGCCACATGTCAACACTCGGTCTGACAGAGGGCATTCAGGAGAGAGGCCCAAGCAATACGCGCCCCGAGGAGCGTCTTGCCACATGTCACCACTGGGTCTGAATGAGCGCCTCCAGGAGAGAGGCCCAACCAAGACGCGCCCCGAGGAGTGTCTTGCCACATGCCAACACTGGGTCTGACTGAGCGCCTCCAGGAGAGAGGCCCAAGCAAGACGCGCCCCGAGGAGCGTCTTGCCACGTGTCAACACTGGGTCTGACTGAGCGCCTCCAGGAGAGAGGCCCAAGCAAGACGCACCCTGAGGAGCGTCTTTCCACGTGTCACCACTGGGTCTGACTGAGCGCCTCCAGGAGAGAGGCCCAAGCAAGACGCGCGCCGAGGAGCGTCTTGCCACATGTCAACACTGGGTCTGACTGAGCGCCTCCAGGAGAGAGGCCCAAGCAAGACGCGCACCGAGGAGCGTCTTGCCACATGTCAACACTGGGTCTGACTGAGCGCCTCCAGGAGAGAGGCCCAAGCAAGACGTGCCCCGAGGAGCGTCTTGCCACATGTCAACAATGGGTCTGACTGAGGGCCTCCAGGAGAGAGGCCCAAGCAAGATGCGCCCGGAGGAGCGTCTTGCCACATGTCAACACTGGGTCTGACAGAGGGCCTCCAGGAGAAAGGCCCAAGCAAGACGTGCCCCGAGGAGCGTCTTGCCACATGTCACCTCTGGTTCTGACTGAGCGCCTCCAGGAGAGAGGCCCAAGCAAGACGCGCCCCGAGGACCGTCTTGTCACATGTCAACACTGGGTCTGTCTGAGCGCCTCCAGGAGAGAAGCCCAAGCAAGCCGCGCCCCGAGGGGCGTCTTGACACATGTCAACACTGGGTCTGACAGAGCTCCTCCAGGATAGAGGCCCAAGCAAGACGCGCCCCGAGGAGTGTCATGCCACATGTCACCACTGGGTCTGACTGAGCGCCTCCAGGAGAGAGGCTTAAGCAAGACGTGCCCCGAGGAGCATCAGGCCACATGTCACTACTCATTCTGACTGAGCGCCTCCAGGAGAGAGGCCCAAGCAAGACGCGCCCCGAGGAGCGTCTTGCCACATGTCAGCACTGGGTCTGACTGAGCGCCTCCAGGAGAGAGGCCCCAGCAAGACGCGCCCCGAGGAGCGTCTTGCCTTATGTCAGCACTCGGTCTGACTGAGCGCCTCCAGGAGAGAGGCCCAAGCAAGACGCGCCCCGAGGAGCGTCTTGCCACATGTCAGCACTGGGTCTGACTGAGCGCCTCCAGGAGAGAGGCCCCAGCAAGACGCGCCCTGAGGAGCGTCTTGCCACATGTCACCTCTGGTTCTGACTGAGCACCTCCAGGAGAGAGGCCCAAGCAAGACGCGCCCCGAGGAGGGTCTTGTCACATGTAAACACTGGGTCTTTCTGAGCGCCTCCAGGAGAGAAGCCCAAGCAAGACGCGCCCCGAGGAGCGTCTTGCCACATGTCAGCACTCGGTCTGACTGAGTGCCTCCAGGAGAGAGGCCCAAGCAAGACGCGCCCCGAGGAGCGTCTTGCCACATGTCAACAATGGGTCTGACAGAGGGCCTCCAGGAGAGAGGCCGAAGCAAGACGCGCCCCGAGGAGTGTCTTGCCACATGTCACCACTTGGTCTGACTGAGGGCCTCCAGGAGAGAAGCCCAAGCAACACGCGGCCCAAGGAGCGTCTTGCCACATGTCAGCACTCGGTCTGACTGAGCGCCTCCAGGAGAGAGGCCCAAGCAAGACGCGCCCCGAGGAGCGTCTTGCCACATGTCAACAATGGGTCTGACTGAGGGCCTCCAGGAGAGAAGCCCAAGCAAGACGCGCCCCGAGGAGCGTCTTGACACATGTATACACTGGGTCTGACAGAGGGCCTCCAGGAGAGAGGCCCAAGCAAGACGCGCCCCGAGGAGTGTCTTGCCACATGTCACCACTTGGTCTGACTGAGCGCCTCCAGGAGAGAGGCCCAAGCAACACGCGCCCCGAGGAGCGTCTGGCCACATGTCACTACTCAGTCTGACTGAGCGCCTCCAGGAGAGAGGCCCAAGCAAGACGCGCCCCAAGGAGTGTCTTGCCACATGTCAACAATGGGTCTTACTGAGGGCCTCCAGGAGAGAAGCCCAAGCAAGACGCGCCCCGAGGAGCTTCTTGCCACATGTCAGCACTCGGTCTGACTGAGCGCCTCCAGGAGAGAGGCCAAAGCAAGACGCGCCCCGAGGAGCGTCTTGACACATGTCATCACTGGGTCTGACAGAGGGCCTCCATGAGAGAGGCCCAAGCAAGACGCGCCCCGAGGAGTGTCTTGCCACATGTCACCACTTGGTCTGACTGAGCGCCTCCAGGAGAGAGGCCCAAGCAACACGTGCCCCGAGGAGTGTCAGGCCACATGTCACTACTCAGTCTGATTGAGCGCCTCAGGGAGAGAGGTCCAAGCAAGACGCGCCCCGAGGAGCGTCTTGCCACATGCCAACAATGGGTCTGACTGAGTGCCTCCATGAGAGAAGCCCCAGCAAGACGCGCCCCGAGGAGCGTCTTGCCACATGTCACTACTCGGTCTGTTTGAGCGCCTCCAGGAGAGAGGCCCAAGCAAGACGTGCCCCGGGGAGCATCTTTCCACATGTCAACAATGGGTCTGACTGAGGGTCTCCAGGAGAGAAGCCAAAGCAAGACGCGCCCCGAGGAGCGTCTTGCCACATGTCAACACTGGGTCTGACTGAGCGCCTCCAGGAGAGAGGCCCAAGCAAGATGCGCCCGGAGGAGCTTCTTGCCACATGTCAACACTGGGTCTGACAGAGGGCCTCCAGGAGAGAGGCCCAAGCAAGACGCGCCCCGAGGAGCGTCTTGCCACATGTCACCTCTGGTTCTGACTGAGCGCCTACAGGAGAGAGGCCCAAGCAAGACGCGCCCCGAGCGTCTTGTCACATGTCAACACTGGGTCTGTCTGAGCGCCTCCAGGAGAGAAGCCCAAGCAAGAAGCGCCCCGAGGAGCGTCTTGCAACATGTCAACAATGGGTCTGACTGAGGGCCTCCAGGAGAGAAGCCCAAGCAAGACGCGCCCCGAGGAGCGTCTTGACACATGTCAACACTGGGTCTGACAGAGGGCCTCCACGAGAGAGGCCCAAGCAAGACGCGCCCCGAGGATTGTCATGCCACATGTCACCACTGGGTCTGACTGAGCGCCTCCAGGGGAGAGGCCCAAGCAAGACGTGCCCCGAGGAGCGTCAGGCCACATGTCACTACTCAGTCTGACTGAGCGCCTCCAGGAGAGAGGCCCAAGCAAGACGCGCCCCGAGGAGCGTCTTGCCACATGTCAGCACTGGGTCTGACTGAGCGCCTCCAGGAGAGAGGCCCAAGCAAGACGTGCCCCGAGGAGCGTCAGGCCACATGTCACTACTCAGTCTGACTGAGCGCCTCCAGGAGAGAGGCCCAAGCAAGACGCGCCCCGAGGAGCGTCTTGCCTTATGTCAGCACTCGGTCTGACTGAGCGCCTCCAGGAGAGAGGCCCAAGCAAGACGCGCCCCGAGGAGCGTCTTGCCACATGTCAACAATGGGTCTGACTCAGGGCCTCCAGGAGAGAGGCCCAAGCAAGATGCGCCCGGAGGAGCGTCTTGCCACATGTCAACGACTGGGTCTGACTGAGGGCCTCCAGGAGAGAAGCCCAAGCAAGACGCGCCCAGAGGAGCATCTTGACACATGTCAACACTGGGTCTGAAAGAGGGCCTCCAGGAGAGAGGCCCAAGCAAGACGCGCCCCAAGGAGTGTCTTGCCACATGTCACCACTTGGTCTGACTGAGCGCCTCCAGGAGAGAGGCCCAAGCAACACGCGCCCCGAGGAGCGTCAGGCCACATGTCACTACTCAGTCTGACTGAGCGCCTCCAGAAGAGAGGCCCAAGCAAGACGCGCCCCGAGGAGCGTCTTGCCACATGTCAACAATGGGTCTTACTGAGGGCCTCCAGGAGAGAAGCCCAAGCAAGACGCGCCCCGAGGAGCTTCTTGCCACATGTCAGCACTCGGTCTGACTGAGCGCCTCCAGGAGAGAGGCCAAAGCAAGACGCGCCCCGAGGAGCGTCTTGACACATGTCAACACTGGGTCTGACAGAGGGCCTCCATGAGAGAGGCCCAAGCAAGACGCGCCCCAAAGAGTGTCTTGCCACATGTAACCACTTGGTCTGACTGAGCGCCTCCAGGAGAGAGGCCCAAGCAACACGCGCCCCGAGGAGCGTCAGGCCACATGTCACTACTCAGTCTGACTGAGCGCCTCCAGGAGAGAGGCCCAAGCAAGACGCGCCCCGAGGAGCGTCTTGCCACGTGTCAACACTGGGTCTTATTGAGGGCCTTCTGGAGAGAGACCCAAGCAAGACGCGCCCCGAGGAGCGTCTTGCCACATGTCAACAATGGTTCTTACTGAGGGCCTCCGGGAGAGAAGCCCAAGCAAGACGCGCCCCGAGGAGCTTCTTGCCACATTTCAGCACTCGGTCTGACTGAGCGCCTCCAGGAGAGAGGCCAAAGCAAGACGCCCCCCGAGGAGCGTCTTGACACATGTCAACACTGGGTCTGACAGAGGGCCTCCATGAGAGAGGCCCAAGCAAGACGCGTCCCGAGGAGTATCTTGCCAAATGTCAACACTGGGTCTGACTGAGCGCCTCAGGGAGAGAGGTCCAAGCAAGACGCGCCCCGAGGAGCGTCTTGCCACATGTCACTACTCTGTCTGACTGAGCGCCTCAGGGAGAGAGGTCCAAGCAAGACGCGCCCCGAGGAGCGTCTTGCCACATGTCAACACTGGGTCTGACTGAGTGCCTCCATGAGAGAAGCCCCAGCAAGACGCGCCCCGAGGAGCGTCTTGCCACATGTCAACACTGGGTCTGACTGAGCGCCTCCAGGAGAGAGGCCCAACCAAGACACGCCCCGAGGAGCGTCTTGACACATGTCAACACTGGGTCTGACTGACGGCCTCCACGAGAGAAGCCCAAGCAAGACGCGCCCTGAGCAGAGTCTTGCCACATGTCAACACTCGGTCTGACAGAGGGCATCCAGGAGAGAGGCCCAAGCAATACGCGCCCCGAGGAGCGTCTTGCCACATGTCACCACTGGGTCTGACTGAGCTTCTCCAGGAGAGAGGCCCAACCAAGACGCGCCCTGAGGAGCGTCTTGCCACATGCCAACACTGGGTCTGACAGAGGGCCTCCAGGAGAGAGGCCCAAGCAAGACGCGCCCCGAGGAGTGTCTTGCCACATGTCACCACTGGGTCTGACTGAGCGCCTCCAGGAGAGAGGCCCAAGCAAGACGCACCCCGAGGAGCGTCTTGTCACATGTCAACACTGGGTCTTTCTGAGCGCCTCCAGGAGAGAAGCCCAAGCAAGACGCGCCCCGAGGAGCGTCTTTCCACATCTCAGCACTCGGTCTGACTGAGCGCCTCCAGGAGAGAGGCCAAAGCAAGACGCGCCCCGAGGAGCGTCTTGCCACATGTCAACAATGGGTATGACTGAGGGCCTCCAGGAGAGTAGCCCAAGCAAGACGCGCCCCGAGGAGCGTCTTGAGACATGTGAACACTGGGTCTGACAGAGGGCCTCCAGGAGAGAGGCCCAAGCAAGACGCGCCCCGAGGAGTGTCTTGCCACATGTCACCACTTGGTCTGACTGAGCGCCTCCAGGAGAGAGGCCCAAGCAACACGCGCCCCGAGGAGCGTCAGGCCACATGTCACTACTCAGTCTGACTGAGCGCCTCCAGGAGAGAGGCCCAAGTAAGACGCGCCCCGAGGAGCGTCTTGCCACGTGTCAACACTGGGTCTGATTGAGGGCCTTCTGGAGAGAGGCCCAAGCAAGACGCGCCCCGAGGAGCGTCTTGCCACATGTCACTACTCGGTCTGACTGAGCGCCTCCAGGAGAGAGGCCCAAGCAAGACGTTCTCCGAGGAGCGTCTTGCCACATGTCAACAATGGGTCTGACTGAGGGCCTCCAGGAGAGAGGCCCAAGCAAGACGCGCCCCGAGGAGCGTCTTGCCACATGTCAACAATGGTTCTTACTGAGGGCCTCCGGGAGAGAAGCCCAAGCAAGACGCGCCCTGAGGAGCTTCTTGCCACATGTCAGCACTCGGTCTGACTGAGCGCCTCCAGGAGAGAGGCCCAAGCAAGACGTGCCCCGAGGAGAGTCTTGCCACATGTCAACAATGGGTCTGACTGAAGGCCTCCAGGAGAGAAGCCCAAGCAAGACGCGCCCCGAGGAGCGTCTTGCCACATGTCAACTCTCGGTCTGACTGAGCGCCTCCAGGAGAGAGGCCCAAGCAAGATGCGCCCCGAGGAGTGTCTTGCCACATGTCAACAATGGGTCTTACTGAGGGCCTCCAGGAGAGAAGCCCAAGCAAGACGCGCCCCGAGGAGCGTCTTGCCACATGTCAACACTGGGTCTGACTGAGCACCTCCAGGAGAGAGGCCCAAGCAAGACGCGCCCCGAGGAGCGTCTTGCCACATGTCAACACTGGGTGTGACTGAGCGCCTCCAGGAGAGAGGCCCGAGGAGCGTCTTGCCACATGTCACCTCTGGGTCTGACTGAGCTCCTCCAGGAGAGAGGCGCAAGCAAGAAACGCCCGAGGAGCGTCTTGACACATGTCAACACTGGGTCTGACTGAGCGCCTCCAGGAGAGAGGCCACAGCAAGACGCGCCCCGAGGAGCGTCTTGCCACATGTCAGCACTCGGTCTGACTGAGCGCCTCCAGGAGAGAGGCCCAAGCAAGAAGCGCCCCGAGGAGCGTCTTGCCACATGTCAACACTGGGTCTAATTGAGCGCCTCCAGGAGAGAGGCCCAAGCAAGACGCGCCCCGAGGAGCTTCTTTCCACATGTCAACAATGGGTCTTACTGAGGGCCTCCATGAGAGAAGCCCAAGCAAGACGCGCCCCGAGGAGCTTCTTTCCACATGTCAACAATGGGTCTTACTGAGGGCCTCCATGAGAGAAGCCCAAGCAAGACGCGCCCCGAGGAGCGTCTTGCCACGTGTCAACACTGGGTCTGACTTAGCGCCTCCAGGAGAGAGGCCCAAGCAAGATGCGCCCCGAGGAGCGTCTTGCCACGTGTCACCACTGGGTCTGACTGAGCTCCTCCAGGAGAGAGGCCCCAGCAAGACGCGCCCCGAGGAGCGTCTTGCCTTATGTCAGCACTCGGTCTGACTGAGCGCCTCCAGGAGAGAGGCCCAAGCAAGACGCGCCCCGAGGAGCGTCTTGCAAAATGTCACAACTCGGTCTGACTGAGCGCCTCCAGGAGGGAGGTCCAAGCAAGACACGCCCCGAGGTGCGTCTTGCCACATGTCACTACTCGGTCTGACTGAGCGCCTCCAGGAGAGAGGCCCAGGCAAGACGTGCCCCGAGGAGCATCTTGCCACATGTCAACAATGGGTCTGACTGAGGGCCTCCAGGAGAGAAGCCCAAGCAAGACACTCCCCGAGGAGCGTCTTGACACATGTCAACACTGGGTCGGACTGAGGGCCTCCATGAGAGAAGCCCAAGCAAGACGCGCCCCGAGGAGAGTCTTGCCACATGTCAACACTCGGTCTGAAAGATTGCATTCAGGAGAGAGGCCCAAGCAATACGCGCCCCGAGGAGCGTCTTGCCACATGTCACCACTGGGTCTGAATTAGCGCCTCCAGGAGAGAGGCCCAAGCAAGACGTTCCCCGAGGAGCGTCTTGTCACATGTCAACACTGGGTCTGTCTGAGCACCTCCAGGAGAGAAGCCCAAGCAAGACGCGCCCCGAGGAGCGTCTTGCCACATGTCAACAATGGGTCTGACTGAGGGCCTCCAGGAGAGAAGCCCAAGCAAGACGCGCCCCGAGGAGCGTCTTGACACATGTCAACACTGGGTCTGACAGAGGGCCTCCACGAGAGAGGCCCAAGCAAGACGCGCCCCGAGGAGTGTCATGCCACATGTCAAGACTGTGTCTGACTGAGCGCCTCCAGGAGAGAGGCCCAAGCAAGACGCGCCCCGAGATGCGTCTTGCCACATGTGAAAACTGGGTCTGACTGAGCGCCTCCAGGAGAGAGGCCCAAGCAAGACACGCCCGGAGGAGCGTGTTGCAACATGTCAGCACTCGGTCTGACTGAGCGCCTCCAGGAGAGAGGCCAAAGCAAGACGCGCCCCGAGGAGCGTCTTGACACATGTCAACACTGGGTCTGACAGAGGGCCTCCATGAGAGAGGCCCAAGCAAGACGCACGCCGAGGAGTGTCTTGCCATATGTCACCACTTGGTCTGACTGAGCGCCTCCAGGAGAGAGGTCCAAGCAACACGCGCCCCGAGGAGCGTCAGGCCACATGTCACTACTCAGTCTGACTGAGCGCCTCCAGGAGAGAGGCCCAGGCAAGACGCGCCCCGAGGAGCGTCTTGCCACGTGTCAACACTGGGTCTGATTGAGGGCCTTCTGGAGAGAGGCCCAAGCAAGACGTGCCCCGAGGAGCGTCTTGCCACATGTCAACAATGGTTCTTACTGAGGGCCTCCGGGAGAGAAGCCCAAGCAAGACGCGCCCCGAGGAGCTTCTTGCCACATGTCAGCACTCGGTCTGACTGAGCGCCTCCAGGAGAGAGGCCAAAGCAAGACGCCCCCCAAGGAGCGTCTTGACACATGTCAACACTGGGTCTGACAGAGGGCCTCCATGAGAGAGGCCCAAGCAAGCCGCGCCCCGAGGAGTGTCTTGCCAAATGTCAACACTGGGTCTGACTGAGCGCCTCAGGGAGAGAGGTCCAAGCAAGACGCGCCCCGAGGAGCGTCTTGCCACATGTCAACACTGGGTCTGACTGAGTGCCTCCATGAGAGAGGCCCAACCAAGACACGCCCCGAGGATCGTCTTGACACATGTCAACACTGGGTCTGACTAAGGGCCTCCACGAGAGAAGCCCAAGCAAGACGCGCCCCGAGCAGAGTCTTGCCACATGTCAACACTCGGTCTGACAGAGGGCATCCAGGAGAGAGGCCCAAGCAATACGCGCCCCGAGGAGCGTCTTGCCACATGTCACCACTGGGTCTGACTGAGCTTCTCCAGGAGAGAGGCCCAACCAAGACGCGCCCCGAGGAGCGTCTTTCCACATGTCAGCACTCGGTCTGACTGAGCGCCTCCAGGAGAGAAGCCCAAGCAACACGCGCCCCGAGGCGCGTCAGGCCACATGTCACTACTCAGTCTGACTGAGCGCCTCCAGGAGAGAGGCCCAAGTAAGACGCGCCCCGAGGAGCGTCTTGCCACGTGTCAACAATGGGTATGACTGAGGGCCTCCAGAAGAGAAGCCCAAGCAAGAGGCGCCCCGAGGAGTGTCTTGCCACATGTCAACAATGGGTCTTACTGAGGGCCTCCAGGAGAGAAGCCCAAGCAAGACGCGCCCCGAGGAGCGTCTTGCCACATGTCAACACTGGGTCTGACTGAGCACCTCCAGGAGAGAGGCCCAAGCAAGACGCGCCCCGAGGAGCGTCTTGCCACATGTCAACACTGGGTGTGACTGAGCGCCTCCAGGAGAGAGGCCCGAGGAGCGTCTTGCCACATGTCACCTCTGGGTCTGACTGAGCTCCTCCAGGAGAGAGGCGCAAGCAAGAAACGCCCGAGGAGCGTCTTGACACATGTCAACACTGGGTCTGACTGAGCGCCTCCAGGAGAGAGGCCACAGCAAGACGCGCCCCGAGGAGCGTCTTGCCACATGTCAGCACTCGGTCTGACTGAGCGCCTCCAGGAGAGAGGCCCAAGCAAGAAGCGCCCCGAGGAGCGTCTTGCCACATGTCAACAATGGGTCTGACTGAGGGCCTCCAGGAGAGAAGTCCAAGCAAGACGCGCCCCGAGGAGCGTCTTGCCACATGTCAACACTGGGTCTAATTGAGCGCCTCCAGGAGAGAGGCCCAAGCAAGACGCGCCCCGAGGAGCTTCTTTCCACATGTCAACAATGGGTCTTACTGAGGGCCTCCATGAGAGAAGCCCAAGCAAGACGCGCCCCGAGGAGTGTCTTGCCACATGTCAACACTGTGTCTGACTGAGCGCCTCCAGGAGAGAGGCCCAAGCAAGACGCGCCCCGAGGAGCGTCTTGCCACGTGTCAACACTGGGTCTGACTTAGCGCCTCCAGGAGAGAGGCCCAAGCAAGATGCGCCCCGAGGAGCGTCTTGCCACGTGTCACCACTGGGTCTGACTGAGCTCCTCCAGGAGAGAGGCCCCAGCAAGACGCGCCCCGAGGAGCGTCTTGCCTTATGTCAGCACTCGGTCTGACTGAGCGCCTCCAGGAGAGAGGCCCAAGCAAGACGCGCCCCGAGGAGCGTCATGCCACATGTCACTACTCGGTCTAACTGAGCGCCTCCAGGAGAGAGGTCCAAGCAAGACGCGCCCCGAGGAGCGTCTTGCAAAATGTCACAACTCGGTCTGACTGAGCGCCTCCAGGAGGGAGGTCCAAGCAAGACGTGCCCCGAGGAGAATCTTGCCACATGTCAACAATGGGTCTGACTGAGGGCCTCCAGGAGAGAAGCCCAAGCAAGACACGCCCCGAGGAGCGTCTTGTCACATGTCAACACTGGGTCGGACTGAGGGCCTCCATGAGAGAAGCCCAAGCAAGACGCGCCCCGAGGAGAGTCTTGCCACATGTCAACACTCGGTCTGAAAGAGGGCATTCAGGAGAGAGGCCCAAGCAATACGCGCCCCGAGGAGCGTCTTGCCACATGTCACCACTGGGTCTGAATTAGCGCCTCCAGGAGAGAGGCCCAAGCAAGACGTTCCCCGAGGAGCGTCTTGTCACATGTCAACACTGGGTCTGTCTGAGCGCCTCCAGGAGAGAAGCCCAAGCAAGATGCGCCCCGAGGAGCGTCTTGCCACATGTCAACAATGGGTCTGACTGAGGGCCTCCAGGAGAGAAGCCCAAGCAAGACGCGCCCCGAGGAGCGTCTTGACACATGTCAACACTGGGTCTGACAGAGGGCCTCCACGAGAGAGGCCCAAGCAAGACGCGCCCCGAGGAGTGTCATGCCACATGTCACCACTGTGTCTGACTGAGCGCCTCCAGGAGAGAGGCCCAAGCAAGACGCGCCCCGAGATGCGTCTTGCCACATGTGAAAACTGGGTCTGACTGAGCGCCTCCAGGAGAGAGGCCCAAGCAAGACACGCCCGGAGGAGCGTGTTGCAACATGTCAGCACTCGGTCTGACTGAGCGCCTCCAGGAGAGAGGCCAAAGCAAGACGCGCCCCGAGGAGCGTCTTGACACATGTCAACACTGGGTCTGACAGAGGGCCTCCATGAGAGAGGCCCAAGCAAGACGCACCCCGAGGAGTGTCTTGCCATATGTCACCACTTGGTCTGACTGAGTGCCTCCAGGAGAGAGGTCCAAGCAACACGCGCCCCGAGGAGCGTCAGGCCACATGTCACTACTCAGTCTTACTGAGCGCCTCCAGGAGAGAGGCCCAGGCAAGACGCGCCCCGAGGAGCGTCTTGCCACGTGTCAACACTGGGTCTGATTGAGGGCCTTCTGGAGAGAGGCCCAAGCAAGACGTGCCCCGAGGAGCGTCTTGCCACATGTCAACAATGGTTCTTACTGAGGGCCTCCGGGAGAGAAGCCCAAGCAAGACGCGCCCCGAGGAGCTTCTTGCCACATGTCAGCACTCGGTCTGACTGAGCGCCTCCAGGCGAGAGGCCAAAGCAAGACGCCCCCCAAGGAGCGTCTTGACACATGTCAACACTGGGTCTGACAGAGGGCCTCCATGAGAGAGGCCCAAGCAAGCCGCGCCCCGAGGAGTGTCTTGCCAAATGTTACACTGGGTCTGACTGAGGGCCTCCAGGAGAGAAGCCCAAGCAAGACGCGCCCCGAGGAGCGTCTTGACACATGTCAACACTGGGTCTGACAGAGGGCCTCCACGAGAGAGGCCCAAGCAAGACGCGCCCCGAGGAGTGTCATGCCACATGTCACCACTGTGTCTGACTGAGCGCCTCCAGGAGAGAGGCCCAAGCAAGACGCGCCCCGAGATGCGTCTTGCCACATGTGAAAACTGGGTCTGACTGAGCGCCTCCAGGAGAGAGGCCCAAGCAAGACACGCCCGGAGGAGCGTGTTGCAACATGTCAGCACTCGGTCTGACTGAGCGCCTCCAGGAGAGAGGCCAAAGCAAGACGCGCCCCGAGGAGCGTCTTGACACATGTCAACACTGGGTCCGACAGAGGGCCTCCATGAGAGAGGCCCAAGCAAGACGCACCCCGAGGAGTGTCTTGCCATATGTCACCACTTGGTCTGACTGAGTGCCTCCAGGAGAGAGGTCCAAGCAACACGCGCCCCGAGGAGCGTCAGGCCACATGTCACTACTCAGTCTGACTGAGCGCCTCCAGGAGAGAGGCCCAGGCAAGACGCGCCCCGAGGAGCGTCTTGCCACATGTCAACACTGGGTCTGACTGAGCACCTCCAGGAGAGAGGCCCAAGCAAGACGCGCCCCGAGGAGCGTCTTGCCACATGTCAACACTGGGTGTGACTGAGCGCCTCCAGGAGAGAGGCCCGAGGAGCGTCTTGCCACATGTCACCTCTGGGTCTGACTGAGCTCCTCCAGGAGAGAGGCGCAAGCAAGAAACGCCCGAGGAGCGTCTTGACACATGTCAACACTGGGTCTGACTGAGCGCCTCCAGGAGAGAGGCCACAGCAAGACGCGCCCCGAGGAGCGTCTTGCCACATGTCAGCACTCGGTCTGACTGAGCGCCTCCAGGAGAGAGGCCCAAGCAAGAAGCGCCCCGAGGAGCGTCTTGCCACATGTCAACAATGGGTCTGACTGAGGGCCTCCAGGAGAGAAGTCCAAGCAAGACGCGCCCCGAGGAGCGTCTTGCCACATGTCAACACTGGGTCTAATTGAGCGCCTCCAGGAGAGAGGCCCAAGCAAGACGCGCCCCGAGGAGCTTCTTTCCACATGTCAACAATGGGTCTTACTGAGGGCCTCCATGAGAGAAGCCCAAGCAAGACGCGCCCCGAGGAGTGTCTTGCCACATGTCAACACTGTGTCTGACTGAGCGCCTCCAGGAGAGAGGCCCAAGCAAGACGCGCCCCGAGGAGCGTCTTGCCACGTGTCAACACTGGGTCTGACTTAGCGCCTCCAGGAGAGAGGCCCAAGCAAGATGCGCCCCGAGGAGCGTCTTGCCACGTGTCACCACTGGGTCTGACTGAGCTCCTCCAGGAGAGAGGCCCCAGCAAGACGCGCCCCGAGGAGCGTCTTGCCTTATGTCAGCACTCGGTCTGACTGAGCGCCTCCAGGAGAGAGGCCCAAGCAAGACGCGCCCCGAGGAGCGTCATGCCACATGTCACTACTCGGTCTAACTGAGCGCCTCCAGGAGAGAGGTCCAAGCAAGACGCGCCCCGAGGAGCGTCTTGCAAAATGTCACAACTCGGTCTGACTGAGCGCCTCCAGGAGGGAGGTCCAAGCAAGACGTGCCCCGAGGAGAATCTTGCCACATGTCAACAATGGGTCTGACTGAGGGCCTCCAGGAGAGAAGCCCAAGCAAGACACGCCCCGAGGAGCGTCTTGTCACATGTCAACACTGGGTCGGACTGAGGGCCTCCATGAGAGAAGCCCAAGCAAGACGCGCCCCGAGGAGAGTCTTGCCACATGTCAACACTCGGTCTGAAAGAGGGCATTCAGGAGAGAGGCCCAAGCAATACGCGCCCCGAGGAGCGTCTTGCCACATGTCACCACTGGGTCTGAATTAGCGCCTCCAGGAGAGAGGCCCAAGCAAGACGTTCCCCGAGGAGCGTCTTGTCACATGTCAACACTGGGTCTGTCTGAGCGCCTCCAGGAGAGAAGCCCAAGCAAGATGCGCCCCGAGGAGCGTCTTGCCACATGTCAACAATGGGTCTGACTGAGGGCCTCCAGGAGAGAAGCCCAAGCAAGACGCGCCCCGAGGAGCGTCTTGACACATGTCAACACTGGGTCTGACAGAGGGCCTCCACGAGAGAGGCCCAAGCAAGACGCGCCCCGAGGAGTGTCATGCCACATGTCACCACTGTGTCTGACTGAGCGCCTCCAGGAGAGAGGCCCAAGCAAGACGCGCCCCGAGATGCGTCTTGCCACATGTGAAAACTGGGTCTGACTGAGCGCCTCCAGGAGAGAGGCCCAAGCAAGACACGCCCGGAGGAGCGTGTTGCAACATGTCAGCACTCGGTCTGACTGAGCGCCTCCAGGAGAGAGGCCAAAGCAAGACGCGCCCCGAGGAGCGTCTTGACACATGTCAACACTGGGTCTGACAGAGGGCCTCCATGAGAGAGGCCCAAGCAAGACGCACCCCGAGGAGTGTCTTGCCATATGTCACCACTTGGTCTGACTGAGTGCCTCCAGGAGAGAGGTCCAAGCAACACGCGCCCCGAGGAGCGTCAGGCCACATGTCACTACTCAGTCTTACTGAGCGCCTCCAGGAGAGAGGCCCAGGCAAGACGCGCCCCGAGGAGCGTCTTGCCACGTGTCAACACTGGGTCTGATTGAGGGCCTTCTGGAGAGAGGCCCAAGCAAGACGTGCCCCGAGGAGCGTCTTGCCACATGTCAACAATGGTTCTTACTGAGGGCCTCCGGGAGAGAAGCCCAAGCAAGACGCGCCCCGAGGAGCTTCTTGCCACATGTCAGCACTCGGTCTGACTGAGCGCCTCCAGGCGAGAGGCCAAAGCAAGACGCCCCCCAAGGAGCGTCTTGACACATGTCAACACTGGGTCTGACAGAGGGCCTCCATGAGAGAGGCCCAAGCAAGCCGCGCCCCGAGGAGTGTCTTGCCAAATGTTACACTGGGTCTGACTGAGGGCCTCCAGGAGAGAAGCCCAAGCAAGACGCGCCCCGAGGAGCGTCTTGACACATGTCAACACTGGGTCTGACAGAGGGCCTCCACGAGAGAGGCCCAAGCAAGACGCGCCCCGAGGAGTGTCATGCCACATGTCACCACTGTGTCTGACTGAGCGCCTCCAGGAGAGAGGCCCAAGCAAGACGCGCCCCGAGATGCGTCTTGCCACATGTGAAAACTGGGTCTGACTGAGCGCCTCCAGGAGAGAGGCCCAAGCAAGACACGCCCGGAGGAGCGTGTTGCAACATGTCAGCACTCGGTCTGACTGAGCGCCTCCAGGAGAGAGGCCAAAGCAAGACGCGCCCCGAGGAGCGTCTTGACACATGTCAACACTGGGTCCGACAGAGGGCCTCCATGAGAGAGGCCCAAGCAAGACGCACCCCGAGGAGTGTCTTGCCATATGTCACCACTTGGTCTGACTGAGTGCCTCCAGGAGAGAGGTCCAAGCAACACGCGCCCCGAGGAGCGTCAGGCCACATGTCACTACTCAGTCTGACTGAGCGCCTCCAGGAGAGAGGCCCAGGCAAGACGCGCCCCGAGGAGCGTCTTGCCACGTGTCAACACTGGGTCTGATTGAGGGCCTTCTGGAGAGAGGCCCAAGCAAGACGTGCCCCGAGGAGCGTCTTGCCACATGTCAACAATGGTTCTTACTGAGGGCCTCCGGGAGAGAAGCCCAAGCAAGACGCGCCCCGAGGAGCTTCTTGCCACATGTCAGCACTCGGTCTGACTGAGCGCCTCCAGGAGAGAGGCCAAAGCAAGACGCCCCCCAAGGAGCGTCTTGACACATGTCAACACTGGGTCTGACAGAGGGCCTCCATGAGAGAGGCCCAAGCAAGCCGCGCCCCGAGGAGTGTCTTGCCAAATGTCAACACTGGGTCTGACTGAGCGCCTCAGGGAGAGAGGTCCAAGCAAGACGCGCCCCGAGGAGCGTCTTGCCACATGTCAACACTGGGTCTGACTGAGTGCCTCCATGAGAGAGGCCCAACCAAGACACGCCCCGAGGATCGTCTTGACACATGTCAACACTGGGTCTGACTAAGGGCCTCCACGAGAGAAGCCCAAGCAAGACGCGCCCCGAGCAGAGTCTTGCCACATGTGAACACTCGGTCTGACAGAGGGCATCCAGGAGAGAGGCCCAAGCAATACGCGCCCCGAGGAGCGTCTTGCCACATGTCACCACTGGGTCTGACTGAGCTTCTCCAGGAGAGAGGCCCAACCAAGACGCGCCCCGAGGAGCGTCTTTCCACATGTCAGCACTCGGTCTGACTGAGCGCCTCCAGGAGAGAAGCCCAAGCAACACGCGCCCCGAGGCGCGGCAGGCCACATGTCACTACTCAGTCTGACTGAGCGCCTCCAGGAGAGAGGCCCAAGTAAGACGCGCCCCGAGGAGCGTCTTGCCACGTGTCAACAATGGGTATGACTGAGGGCCTCCAGAAGAGAAGCCCAAGCAAGACGCGCCCGAGGAGCGTCTTCACACATGTCAACACTGGGTCTGACAGAGGGCCTCCAGGAGAGAGGCCCAAGCAAGACGCGCCCCGAGGAGTGTCTTGCCACATGTCACCACTTGGTCTGACTGAGCGCCTCCAGGAGAGAGGCCCAAGCAACACGCGCCCCGAGGAGCGTCAGGCCACATGTCACTACTCAGTCTGACTGAGCGCCTCCAGGAGAGAGGCCCAAGTAAGACGCGCCCCGAGGAGCGTCTTGCCACGTGTCAACACTGGGTCTGATTGAGGGCCTTCTGGAGAGAGGCCCAAGCAAGACGTGCCCCGAGGAGCGTCTTGCCACATGTCAACAATGGGTCTGACTGAGGGCCTCCAGGAGAGAAGCCCAAGCAAGACGCGCCCCGAGGACAGTCTTGCCACATGTCAACACTGGGTCTGACTGAGGGCCTCCAGGAGAGTGGCCCAAATAAGACGCGCCCCGAGGAGCGTCTTGCCACATGTCAACACTGGGTCTGACTGAGGGTCTCCAGGAGAGAAGCCCAAGCAAGATGCGCCCCGAGGAGCGTCTTGCCACATGTCAGCACTCGGTCTGACTGAGCGCCTCCAGGAGAGAGGCCCAAGCAAGACGCGCCCCGAGGAGCGTCTTGCCACATGTCAACACTGGGTCTGACTGAGCGCCTCCAGGAGAGAGGCCCAAGCAAGATGCACCCCGAGGAGCGTCTTGCCACATGTGAACACTGGGTCTGACTGAGCGCCTCCAGGAGAGAGGCCCAAGCAAGACGCGCCCGGAGGAGCGTCTTGCAACATGTCAGCACTCGGTCTGACTGAGCGCCTCCAGGAGAGAGGCCCAAGCAAGACGCGCCCCGAGGAGGGTCTTGACACATGTCTCCTCTGGGTCTGACTGAGCGCCTCCAGGAGAGAGGCCCAAGCAAGACGTGCCCCGAGGAGCGTCTTGCCACATGTCAACACTGGGTCTGACTGAGCACCTCCAGGAGAGAAGCCCAAGCAAGACGCGACCCCGAGGAGCGTCTTGCCACATGTCAACACTGGGTCTGACTGAGCGCCTCCAGGAGAGAGGCCCAAGCAAGACGTGCCCCGAGGAGCGTCTTGACACATGTCAACACTGGGTACTGACTGACGGCCTCCACGAGAGAAGCCCAAGCAAGACGCGCCCCGAGCAGAGTCTTGCCACATGTCAACACTCGGTCTGACAGAGGGCATCCAGGAGAGAGGCCCAAGCAATACACGCCCCGAGGAGCGTCTTGCCACATGTCACCACTGGGTCTGACTGAGCTTCTCCAGGAGAGAGGCCCATCCAAGACGCGCCCTGAGGAGCGTCTTGCCACATGCCAACACTGGGTCTGACAGAGGGCCTCCAGGAGAGAGGCCCAAGCAAGACGCGCCCCGAGGAGTGTCTTGCCACATGTCACCACTGGGTCTGACTGAGCGCCTCCAGGAGAGAGGCCCAAGCAAGACGCGCCCCGAGGAGCGTCTTGTCACATGTCAACACTGGGTCTTTCTGAGCGCCTCCAGGAGAGAAGCCCAAGCAAGACGCGCCCCGAGGAGCGTCTTTCCACATCTCAGCACTCGGTCTGACTGAGCGCCTCCAGGAGAGAGGCCAAAGCAAGACGCGCCCCGAGGAGCGTCTTGCCACATGTCAACAATGGGTATGACTGAGGGCCTCCAGGAGAGAAGCCCAAGCAAGACGCGCCCCGAGGAGCGTCTTGAGACATGTGAACACTGGGTCTGACAGAGGGCCTCCAGGAGAGAGGCCCAAGCAAGACGCGCCCCGAGGAGTGTCTTGCCACATGTCACCACTTGGTCTGACTGAGATCCTCCAGGAGAGAGGCCCAAGCAACACGCGCCCCGAGGAGCGTCAGGCCACATGTCACTACTCAGTCTGACTGAGCGCCTCCAGGAGAGAGGCCCAAGAAAGACGCGCCCCGAGGAGCGTCTTGCCACGTGTCAACACTGGGTCTGATTGAGGGCCTCCAGGAGAGAGGCCCAAGCAAGACGTGCCCCGAGGAGCGTCTTGCCACATGTCAACAATGGGTCTGACTGAGGGCCTCCAGGAGAGAGGCCCAAGCAAGACGCGCCCCGAGGAGCGTCTTGCCACATGTCACTACTCGGTCTGACTGAGCGCCTCAGGGAGAGAGGTCCAAGCAAGAAGCGCCCCGAGGAGCGTCTTGCCACATGTCAACACTGGGTCTGACTGAGTGCCTCCATGAGAGAAGCCCCAGCAAGACGCGCCCCGAGGAGCGTCTTGCCACATGTCACTACTCGGTCTGTTTGAGCGCCTCCAGGAGAGAGGCCCAAGCAAGACGTGCCCCGAGGAGCGTCTTGCCACATGTCAACAATGGGTCGACTGAGGACCTCCAGGAGAGAAGCCCAACCAAGACACGCACCGAGGAGCGTCTTGACACATGTCAACACTGGGTCTGACTGACGGCCTCCACGAGAGAAGCCCAAGCAAGACGTGCCCCGAGCAGAGTCTTGCCACATGTCAACACTCGGTCTGACAGAGGGCATCCAGGAGAGAGGCCCAAGCAATACGCGCCCCGAGGAGCGTCTTGCCACATGTCACCACTGGGTCTGACTGAGCTTCTCCAGGAGAGAGGCCCAACCAAGACGCGCCCTGAGGAGCGTCTTGCCACATGCCAACACTGGGTCTGACAGAGGGCCTCCAGGAGAGAGGCCCAAGCAAGACGCGCCCCGAGGAGTGTCTTGCCACATGTCACCACTGGGTCTGACAGAGCGCCTCCAGGAGAGAGGCCCAAGCAAGACGCGCCCCGAGGAGCGTCTTGTCACATGTCAACACTGGGTCTTTCTGAGCGCCTCCAGGAGAGAAGCCCAAGCAAGACGCGCCCCGAGGAGCGTCTTTCCACATCTCAGCATTCGGTCTGACTGAGCGCCTCCAGGAGAGAGGCCAAAGCAAGACGCGCTCCGAGGAGCGTCTTGCCACATGTCAACAATGGGTATGACTGAGGGCCTCCAGGAGAGAAGCCCAAGCAAGACGCGCCCCGAGGAGCGTCTTGAGACATGTGAACACTGGGTCTGACAGAGGGCCTCAAGGAGAGAGGCCCAAGCAAGACGCGCCCCGAGGAGTGTCTTGCCACATGTCACCACTTGGTCTGACTGAGCGCCTCCAGGAGAGAGGCCCAAGCAACACGCGCCCCGAGGAGCGTCAGGCCACATGTCACTACTCAGTCTGACTGAGCGCCTCCAGGAGAGAGGCCCAAGTAAGACGCGCCCCGAGGAGCGTCTTGCCACGTGTCAACACTGGGTCTGATTGAGGGCCTTCTGGAGAGAGGCCCAAGCAAGACGCGCCCCGAGGAGCGTCTTGCCACATGTCACTACTCGGTCTGACTGAGCGCCTCCAGGAGAGAGGCCCAAGCAAGACGTGCCCCGAGGAGCGTCTTGCCACATGTCAACAATGGGTCTGACTGAGGGCCTCCAGGAGAGAGGCCCAAGCAAGACGCGCCCCGAGGAGCGTCTTGCCACATGTCAACACTGGGTCTGACTGAGGGCCTCCAGGAGAGAAGCCCGAGGAGCGTCTTGCCACATGTCACTACTCAGTCTGACTGAGCGCCTCCAGGAGAGAGGCCCAAGTAAGACGCGCCCCGAGGAGCGTCTTGCCACGTGTCAACACTGGGTCTGATTGAGGGCCTTCTGGAGAGAGGCCCAAGCAAGACGTGCCCCGAGGAGCGTCTTGCCACATGTCAACAATGGGTCTGACTGAGGGCCTCCAGGAGAGAAGCCCAAGCAAGACGCGCCCCGAGGACAGTCTTGCCACATGTCAACACTGGGTCTGACTGAGGGCCTCCAGGCAAGTGGCCCAAATAAGACGCGCCCCGAGGAGCATCTTGCCACATGTCAACACTGGGTCTGACTGAGGGTCTCCAGGAGAGAAGCCCAAGCAAGATGCGCCCCGAGGAGCGTCTTGCCACATGTCAGCACTCGGTCTGACTGAGCGCCTCCAGGAGAGAGGCCCAAGCAAGACGCGCCCCGAGGAGCGTCTTGCCACATGTCAACACTGGGTCTGACTGAGCGCCTCCAGGAGAGAGGCCCAAGCAAGATGCACCCCGAGGAGCGTCTTGCCACATGTGAACACTGGGTCTGACTGAGCGCCTCCAGGAAAGAGGCCCAAGCAAGACGCGCCCGGAGGAGCGTCTTGCAACATGTCAGCACTCGGTCTGACTGAGCGCCTCCAGGAGAGAGGCCCAAGCAAGACGCGCCCCGAGGAGGGTCTTGACACATGTCTCCTCTGGGTCTGACTGAGCGCCTCCAGGAGAGAGGCCCAAGCAAGACGTGCCCCGAGGAGCGTCTTGCCACATGTCAACACTGGGTCTGACTGAGCACCTCCAGGAGAGAAGCCCAAGCAAGACGCGCCCCGAGGAGCGTCTTGCCACATGTCAACACTGGGTCTGACTGAGCGCCTCCAGGAGAGAGGCCCAACCAAGACACGCCCCGAGGAGCGTCTTGACACATGTCAACACTGGGTCTGACTGACGGCCTCCACGAGAGAAGCCCAAGCAAGACGCGCCCCGAGGAGAGTCTTGCCACATGTCAACACTGGGTCTGACAGAGGGCATCCAGGAGAGAGGCCCAAGCAATACGCGCCCCGAGGAGCGTCTTGCCACATGTCAACAATGGGTCTGACTGAGCTTCTCCAGGAGAGAGGCCCAACCAAGACGCGCCCTGAGGAGCGTCTTGCCACATGCCAACACTGGGTCTGACAGAGGGCCTCCAGGAGAGAGGCCCAAGCAAGACGCGCCCCGAGGAGTGTCTTGCCACATGTCACCACTGGGTCTGACTGAGCGCCTCCAGGAGAGAGGCCCAAGCAAGACGCGCCCCGAGGAGCGTCTTGTCACATGTCAACACTGGGTCTTTCTGAGCGCCTCCAGGAGAGAAGCCCAAGCAAGACGCGCCCCGAGGAGCGTCTTTCCACATCTCAGCACTCGGTCTGACTGAGCGCCTCCAGGAGAGAGGCCAAAGCAAGACGCGCCCCGAGGAGCGTCTTGCCACATGTCAACAATGGGTATGACTGAGGGCCTCCAGGAGAGAAGCCCAAGCAAGACGCGCCCCGAGGAGCGTCTTGAGACATGTGAACACTGGGTCTGACAGAGGGCCTCCAGGAGAGAGGCCCAAGCAAGACGCGCCCCGAGGAGTGTCTTGCCACATGTCACCACTTGGTCTGACTGAGATCCTCCAGGAGAGAGGCCCAAGCAACACGCGCCCCGAGGAGCGTCAGGCCACATGTCACTACTCAGTCTGACTGAGCGCCTCCAGGAGAGAGGCCCAAGTAAGACGCGCCCCGAGGAGCGTCTTGCGACGTGTCAACACTGGGTCTGATTGAGGGCCTCCAGGAGAGAGGCCCAAGCAAGACGTGCCCCGAGGAGCGTCTTGCCACATGTCAACAATGGGTCTGACTGAGGGCCTCCAGGAGAGAGGCCCAAGCAAGACGCGCCCCGAGGAGCGTCTTGCCACATGTCACTACTCGGTCTGACTGAGCGCCTCAGGGAGAGAGGTCCAAGCAAGAAGCGCCCCGAGGAGCGTCTTGCCACATGTCAACACTGGGTCTGACTGAGTGCCTCCATGAGAGAAGCCCCAGCAAGACGCGCCCCGAGGAGCGTCTTGCCACATGTCACTACTCGGTCTGTTTGAGCGCCTCCAGGAGAGAGGCCCAAGCAAGACGTGCCCCGAGGAGCGTCTTGCCACATGTCAACAATGGGTCGACTGAGGACCTCCAGGAGAGAAGCCCAAGCAAGACGCGCCCCGAGGAGCGTCTTGCCACATGTCAACACTGGGTCTGACTGAGCGCCTCCAGGAGAGAGGCCCAACCAAGACACGCCCCGAGGAGCGTCTTGACACATGTCAACACTGGGTCTGACTGACGGCCTCCACGAGAGAAGCCCAAGCAAGACGCGCCCCGAGCAGAGTCTTGCCACATGTCAACACTCGGTCTGACAGAGGGACTCCAGGAGAGAGGCCCAAGCAATACGCGCCCCGAGGAGCGTCTTGCCACATGTCACCACTGGGTCTGACTGAGCTTCTCCAGGAGAGAGGCCCAACCAAGACGCGCCCTGAGGAGCGTCTTGCCACATGCCAACACTGGGTCTGACAGAGGGCCTCCAGGAGAGAGGCCCAAGCAAGACGCGCCCCGAGGAGTGTCTTGCCACATGTCACCACTGGGTCTGACAGAGCGCCTCCAGGAGAGAGGCCCAAGCAAGACGCGCCCCGAGGAGTGTCTTGTCACATGTCAACACTGGGTCTTTCTGAGCGCCTCCAGGAGAGAAGCCCAAGCAAGACGCGCCCCGAGGAGCGTCTTTCCACATCTCAGCACTCGGTCTGACTGAGCGCCTCCAGGAGAGAGGCCAAAGCAAGACGCGCTCCGAGGAGCGTCTTGCCACATGTCAACAATGGGTATGACTGAGGGCCTCCAGGAGCGCCCCGAGGAGCGTCTTGAGACATGTGAACACTGGGTCTGACAGAGGGCCTCCAGGAGAGAGGCCCAAGCAAGACGCGCCCTGAGGAGTGTCTTGCCACATGTCACCACTTGGTCTGACTGAGCGCCTCCAGGAGAGAGGCCCAAGCAACACGCGCCCCGAGGAGCGTCAGGCCACATGTCACTACTCAGTCTGACTGAGCGCCTCCAGGAGAGAGGCCCAAGTAAGACGCGCCCCGAGGAGCGTCTTGCGACGTGTCAACACTGGGTCTGATTGAGGGCCTCCAGGAGAGAGGCCCAAGCAAGACGTGCCCCGAGGAGCGTCTTGCCACATGTCAACAATGGGTCTGACTGAGGGCCTCCAGGAGAGAGGCCCAAGCAAGACGCGCCCCGAGGAGCGTCTTGCCACATGTCACTACTCGGTCTGACTGAGCGCCTCAGGGAGAGAGGTCCAAGCAAGAAGCGCCCCGAGGAGCGTCTTGCCACATGTCAACACTGGGTCTGACTGAGTGCCTCCATGAGAGAAGCCCCAGCAAGACGCGCCCCGAGGAGCGTCTTGCCACATGTCACTACTCGGTCTGTTTGAGCGCCTCCAGGAGAGAGGCCCAAGCAAGACGTGCCCCGAGGAGCGTCTTGCCACATGTCAACAATGGGTCGACTGAGGACCTCCAGGAGAGAAGCCCAAGCAAGACGCGCCCCGAGGAGCGTCTTGCCACATGTCAACACTGGGTCTGACTGAGCGCCTCCAGGAGAGAGGCCCAACCAAGACACGCCCCGAGGAGCGTCTTGACACATGTCAACACTGGGTCTGACTGACGGCCTCCACGAGAGAAGCCCAAGCAAGACGCGCCCCGAGCAGAGTCTTGCCACATGTCAACACTCGGTCTGACAGAGGGCATCCAGGAGAGAGGCCCAAGCAATACGCGCCCCGAGGAGCGTCTTGCCACATGTCACCACTGGGTCTGACTGAGCTTCTCCAGGAGAGAGGCCCAACCAAGACGCGCCCTGAGGAGCGTCTTGCCACATGCCAACACTGGGTCTGACAGAGGGCCTCCAGGAGAGAGGCCCAAGCAAGACGCGCCCCGAGGAGTGTCTTGCCACATGTCACCACTGGGTCTGACAGAGCGCCTCCAGGAGAGAGGCCCAAGCAAGACGCGCCCCGAGGAGTGTCTTGTCACATGTCAACACTGGGTCTTTCTGAGCGCCTCCAGGAGAGAAGCCCAAGCAAGACGCGCCCCGAGGAGCGTCTTTCCACATCTCAGCACTCGGTCTGACTGAGCGCCTCCAGGAGAGAGGCCAAAGCAAGACGCGCTCCGAGGAGCGTCTTGCCACATGTCAACAATGGGTATGACTGAGGGCCTCCAGGAGAGAAGCCCAAGCAAGACGCGCCCCGAGGAGCGTCTTGAGACATGTGAACACTGGGTCTGACAGAGGGCCTCCAGGAGAGAGGCCCAAGCAAGACGCGCCCCGAGGAGTGTCTTGCCACATGTCACCACTTGGTCTGACTGAGCGCCTCCAGGAGAGAGGCCCAAGCAACACGCGCCCCGAGGAGCGTCAGGCCACATGTCACTACTCAGTCTGACTGAGCGCCTCCAGGAGAGAGGCCCAAGCAAGACGCGCCCCGAGGAGCGTCTTGCCACATGTCACTACTCGGTCTGACTGAGCGCCTCCAGGAGAGAGGCCCAAGCAAGACGTGCCCCGAGGAGCGTCTTGCCACATGTCAACAATGGGTCTGACTGAGGGCCTCCAGGAGAGAGGCCCAAGCAAGACGCGCCCCGAGGAGCGTCTTGCCACATGTCAACACTGGGACTGACTGAGGGCCTCCAGGAGAGAAGCCCGAGGAGCGTCTTGCCACATGTCACCTCTGGGTCTGACTGAGCTCCTCCAGGAGAGAGGCGCAAGCAAGAAACGCCCGAGGAGCATCTTGACACATGTCAACACTGGGTCTGACTGAGCGCCTCCAGGAGAGAGGCCCCAGCAAGACGCGCCCCGAGGAGCGTCTTGCCACATGTCAGCACTCGGTCTGACTGAGCGCCTCCAGGAGAGAGACCCAAGCAAGACGCGCCCCGAGGAGCGTCTTGCCACATGTCAACAATGGGTCTGACTGAGGGCCTCCAGGAGAGAAGCCCAAGCAAGAAGCGCCCCGAGGAGCGTCTTGCCACATGTCAACACTGGGTCTAATTGAGCGCCTCCAGGAGAGAGGCCCAAGCAAGACGCGCCCCGAGGAGCGTCTTGCCACATGTCACTACTCAGTCTGACTGAGCGCCTCCAGGAGAGAGGTCCAAGCAACACGCGCCCCGAGGAGCGTCTTGCCACATTTCAACACTGGGTCTGACTGAGTGCCTCCATGAGAGAAGCCCCAGCAAGACGCGCCCCGAGGAGCGTCTTGCCACATGTCAACAATGGGTCTGACTGAGGGCCTCCAGGAGAGAAGCCAAAGCAAGACGCGCCCCGAGGAGCTTCTTTCCACATGTCAACAATGGGTCTTACTGAGGGCCTCCATGAGAGAAGCCCAAGCAAGACGCGCCCCGAGGAGTGTCTTGCCACATGTCAACACTGTGTCTGACTGAGCGCCTCCAGGAGAGAGGCCCAAGCAAGACGCGCCCCGAGGAGCGTCTTGCCACGTGTCAACACTAGGTCTGACTTAGCGCCTCCAGGAGAGAGGCCCAAGCAAGATGCGCCCCGAGGAGCGTCTTGCCATGTTTCACCACTGGGTCTGACTGAGCTCCTCCAGGAGAGAGGCCCCAGCAAGACGCGCCCCGAGGAGCGTCTTGCCTTATGTCAGCACTCGGTCTGACTGAGCGCCTCCAGGAGAGAGGCCCAAGCAAGACGCGCCCCGAGGAGCGTCTTGCCACATGTCACTACTCGGTCTAACTGAGCGCCTCCAGGAGAGAGGTCCAAGCAAGACGCGCCCCGAGGAGCGTCTTGCAAAATGTCACTACTCGGTCTGACTGAGCGCCTCCAGGAGGGAGGTCCAAGCAAGACGCGCCCCGAGGTGCGTCTTGCCACATGTCACTACTCGGTCTGACTGAGCGCCTCCAGGAGAGAGGCCCAAGCAAGACGTGCCCCGAGGAGCGTCTTGCCACATGTCAACAATGGGTCTGACTGAGGGCCTCCAGGAGAGAAGCCCAAGCAAGACACGCCCCGAGGAGCGTCTTGACACATGTCAACACTGGGTCGGACTGAGGGCCTCCATGAGAGAAGCCCAAGCAAGACGCGCCCCGAGGAGAGTCTTGCCACATGTCAACACTCGGTCTGAAAGAGGGCATTCAGGAGAGAGGCCCAAGCAATACTCGCCCCGAGGAGCGTCTTGCCACATGTCACCACTGGGTCTGAATTAGCGCCTCCAGGAGAGAGGCCCAACCAAGACGCGCCCCGAGGAGTGTCTTGCCACATGCCAACACTGGGTCTGACTGAGCGCCTCCATGAGAGACGCCCAAGCAAGACGCGCCCCGAGGAGCGTCTTGCCACGTGTCAACACTGGGTCTGACTGAGCGCCTCCAGGAGAGAGGCCCAATCAAGACGCACCCTGAGGAGCGTCTTTCCACGTGTCACCACTGGGTCTGACTGAGCGCCTCCAGGAGAGAGGCCCAAGCAAGACGCGCCCCGAGGAGCGTCTTGCCACATGTCAACACTGGGTCTGACTGAGCCTCTCCAGGAGAGAGGCCTAAGCAAGACGCGCCCCGAGGAGCGTCTTGCCACATGTCAACAATGGGTCTGACTTAGGGCCTCCAGGAGAGAAGCCCAAGCAAGACGCGCCCCGAGGAGCGTCTTGACACATGTCAACACTGGGTCTGACAGAGGGCCTCCACGAGAGAGGCCCAAGCAAGACGCGCCCCGAGGAGTGTCATGCCACATGTCACCACTGTGTCTGACTGAGCGCCTCCAGGAGAGAGGCCCAAGCAAGACGCGCCCCGAGATGCGTCTTGCCACGTGTCAACACTGGGTCTGATTGAGGGCCTTCTGGAGAGAGGCCCAAGCAAGACGCGCCCCGAGGAGCGTCCTGCCACATGTCAACAATGGTTCTTACTGAGGGCCTCCGGGAGAGAAGCCCAAGCAAGACGCGCCCCCAGGAGCTTCTTGCCACATGTCAGCACTCGGTCTGACTGAGCGCCTCCAGGAGAGAGGCCAAAGCAAGACGCCCCCCGAGGAGCGTCTTGACACATGTCAACACTGGGTCTGACAGAGGGCCTCCATGAGAGAGGCCCAAGCAAGACGCGCCCCGAGGAGTGTCTTGCCAAATGTCAACACTGGGTCTGACTGAGCGCCTCAGGGAGAGAGGTCCAAGCAAGACGCGCCCCGAGGAGCGTCTTGCCACATGTCAACACTGGGTCTGACTGAGTGCCTCCATGAGAGAGGCCCAACCAAGACACGCCCCGAGGATCGTCTTGACACATGTCAACACTGGATCTGACTGAGGGCCTCCACGAGAGAAGCCCAAGCAAGACGCGCCCCGAGCAGAGTCTTGCCACATGTGAACACTCGGTCTGACAGAGGGCATCCAGGAGAGAGGCCCAAGCAATACGCGCCCCGAGGAGCGTCTTGCCACATGTCACCACTGGGTCTGACTGAGCTTCTCCAGGAGAGAGGCCCAACCAAGACGCGCCCCGAGGAGCGTCTTTCCACATGTCAGCACTCGGTCTGACTGAGCGCCTCCAGGAGAGAAGCCCAAGCAACACGCGCCCCGAGGCGCGTCAGGCCACATGTCACTACTCAGTCTGACTGAGCGCCTCCAGTAGAGAGGCCCAAGTAAGACGCGCCCCGAGGAGCGTCTTGCCACGTGTCAACAATGGGTATGACTGAGGGCCTCCAGAAGAGAAGCCCAAGCAAGACGCGCCCCGAGGAGCGTCTTGACACATGTCAACACTGGGTCTGACAGAGGGCCTCCAGAAGAGAGGCCCAAGCAAGACGCGCCCCGAGGAGTGTCTTGCCACATGTCACCACTTGGTCTGACTGAGCGCCTCCAGGAGAGAGGCCCAAGCAACACGCGCCCCGAGGAGCGTCAGGCCACATGTCACTACTCAGTCTGACTGAGCGCCTCCAGGAGAGAGGCCCAAGTAAGACGCGCCCCGAGGAGCGTCTTGCCACGTGTCAATACTGGGTCTGATTGAGGGCCTTCTGGAGAGAGGCCCAAGCAAGACGTGCCCCGAGGAGCGTCTTGCCACATGTCAACAATGGGTCTGACTGAGGGCCTCCAGGAGAGAAGCCCAAGCAAGACGCGCCCCGAGGACAGTCTTGCCTCATGTCAACACTGGGTCTGACTGAGGGCCTCCAGGAGAGTGGCCCAAATAAGACGCGCCCTGAGGAGCGTCTTGCCACATGTCAACACTGGGTCTGACTGAGGGTCTCCAGGAGAGAAGCCCAAGCAAGATGCGCCCCGAGGAGCGTCTTGCCACATGTCAGCACTCGGTCTGACTGAGCGCCTCCAGGAGAGAGGCCCAAGCAAGACGCGCCCCGAGGAGCGTCTTGCCACATGTCAACACTGGGTGTGACTGAGCGCCTCCAGGAGAGAGGCCCAAGCAAGATGCACCCCGAGGAGCGTCTTGCCACATGTGAACACTGGGTCTGACTGAGCGCCTCCAGGAGAGAGGCCCAAGCAAGACGCCCCCGGAGGAGCGTCTTGCAACATGTCAGCACTCGGTCTGACTGAGCGCCTCCAGGAGAGAGGCCCAAGCAAGACGCGCCCCGAGGAGGGTCTTGACACATGTCTCCTCTGGGTCTGACTGAGCGCCTCCAGGAGAGAGGCCCAAGCAAGACGTGCCCCGAGGAGCGTCTTGCCACATGTCAACACTGGGTCTGACTGAGCACCTCCAGGAGAGAGGCCCAAGCAAGACGCGCCCCGAGGAGCGTCTTGCCACATGTCACTACTCGGTCTGACTGAGCGCCTCAGGGAGAGAGGTCCAAGCAAGACGCGCCCCGAGGAGCGTCTTGCCACATGTCAACACTGGGTCTGACTGAGTGCCTCCATGAGAGAAGCCCCAGCAAGACGCGCCCCAGCAAGACGCGCCCCGAGGAGCGTCTTGCCACATGTCACTACCCGGTCTGTTTGAGCGCCTCCAGGAGAGAGGCCCAAGCAAGACGTGCCCCGAGGAGCGTCTTGCCACATGTCAACAATGGGTCTGACTGAGGACCTCCAGGAGAGAAGCCCAAGCAAGACGCGCCCCGAGGAGCGTCTTGCCACATGTCAACACTGGGTCCGACTGAGCGCCTCCAGGAGAGAGGCCCAACCAAGACACGCCCCGAGGAGCGTCTTGACACATGTCAACACTGGGTCTGACTGACGGCCTCCACGAGAGAAGCCCAAGCAAGACGCGCCCCGAGCAGTCTTGCCACATGTCAACACTCGGTCTGACAGAGGGCATCCAGGAGAGAGGCCCAAGCAATACGCGCCCCGAGGAGCGTCTTGCCACATGTCACCACTGGGTCTGACTGAGCTTCTCCAGGAGAGAGGCCCAACCAAGACGCGCCCTGAGGAGCGTCTTGCCACATGCCAACACTGGGTCTGACAGAGGGCCTCCAGGAGAGAGGCCCAAGCAAGACGCGCCCCGAGGAGTGTCTTGCCACATGTCACCACTGGGTCTGACTGAGCGCCTCCAGGAGAGAGGCCCAAGCAAGACGCGCCCCGAGGAGCGTCTTGTCACATGTCAACACTGGGTCTTTCTGAGCGCCTCCAGGAGAGAAGCCCAAGCAAGACGCGCCCCGAGGAGTGTCTTGCCACATGTCACCACTTGGTCTGACTGAGCGCCTCCAGGAGAGAGGCCCAAGCAACACGCGCCCCGAGGAGCGTCAGGCCACATGTCACTACTTAGTGTGACTGAGCGCCTCCAGGAGAGAGGCCCAAGTAAGACGCGCCCCGAGAAGCGTCTTGCCACGTGTCAACACTGGGTCTGATTGAGGGCCTTCTGGAGAGAGGCCCAAGCAAGACGCGCCCCGAGGAGCGTCTTGCCACATGTCACTACTCGGTCTGACTGAGCGCCTCCAGGAGAGAGGCCCAAGCAAGACGTGCCCCGAGGAGCGTCTTGCCACATGTCAACAATGGGTCTGACTGAGGACCTCCAGGAGAGAGGCCCAAGCAAGACGCGCCCCGAGGAGCGTCTTGCCACATGTCAACAATGGTTCTTACTGAGGGCCTCCGGGAGAGAAGCCCAAGCAAGACGCGCCCTGATGAGCTTCTTGCCACATGTCAGCACTCGGTCTGACTGAGCGCCTCCAGGAGAGAGGCCCAAGCAAGACGTGCCCCGAGGAGCGTCTTGCCACATGTCAACAATGGGTCTGACTGAGGGCCTCCAGGAGAGAAGCCCAAGCAAGACGCGCCCCGAGGAGCGTCTTGCCACATGTCAACTCTGGGTCTGACTGAGCGCCTCCAGGAGAGAGGCCCAAGCAAGATGCGCCCCGAGGAGTGTCTTGCCACATGTCAACAATGGGTCTTACTGAGGGCCTCCAGTAGAGAAGCCCAAGCAAGACGCGCCCCGAGGAGCGTCTTGCCACATGTCAACACTGGGTCTGACTGAGCACCTCCAGGAGAGAGGCCCAAGCAAGACGCGCCCGGAGGAGCGTCTTGCAACATGTCAGCACTCGGTCTGACTGAGCGCCTCCAGGAGAGAGGCCCAAGCAAGACGCGCCCCGAGGAGCGTCTTGCCACATGTCAACAATGGGTCTGACTGAGGGCCTCCAGGAGAGAAGCCCAAGCAAGACGCGCCCCGAGGAGCGTCTTGCCACATGTCAACACTGGGTCTGACTGAGGGCCTCCAGGAGAGAAGCCCCAGCAAGACGCGCCCCGAGGAGCGTCTTTCCACATGTCAACACTGGGAGTGACTGAGCGCCTCCAGGAGAGAGGCCCGTGGAGCGTCTTGCCACATGTCACCTCTGGGTCTGACTGAGCTCCTCCAGGAGAGAGGCGCAAGCAAGAAACGCCCGAGGAGCGTCTTGACACATGTCAACGCTGGGTCTGACTGAGCGCCTCCAGGAGAGAGGCCCCAGCAAGACGCGCCCCGAGGAGCGTCTTGCCACATGTCAGCACTCGGTCTGACTGAGCGCCTCCAGGAGAGAGGCCCAAGCAAGAAGCGCCCCGAGGAGCGTCTTGCCACATGTCAACAATGGGTCTGACTGAGGGCCTCCAGGAGAGAAGCCCAAGCAAGACGCACCCCGAGGAGCGTCTTGCCACATGTCAACACTGGGTCTGACTGAGCACCTCCAGGAGAGAGGCCCAAGCAAGATGCGCCCCGAGGAGCGTCTTGCCATGTGTCACCACTGGGTCTGACTGAGCGCCTCCAGGAGAGAGGCCCAACCAAGACGCGCCCCGAGGAGCGTCTTTCCACATGTCAGCACTCGGTCTGACTGAGCGCCTCCAGGAGAGAGGCCCAAGCAAGACGCGGCCCGAGGAGCGTCTTGCGACATGTCACTACTCGGTCTAACTGAGCGCCTCCAGGAGAGAGGTCCAAGCAAGACGCGCCCCGAAGAGCATCTTGCCACATGTCACTACTCGGTCTGACTGAGCGCCTCCAGGAGAAAGGCCCAAGCAAGACGTGCCCCGAGGAGCGTCTTGCCACATGTCAACACTGGGTCTGACTGAGCGCCTCCAGGAGAGAGGCCCAAGCAAGACGCGCCCCGAGGAGCGTCAGGCCACATGTCACTACTCAGTCTGACTGAGCGCCTCCAGGAGAGAGGCCCAAGCAAGACGCGCCCCGAGGAGCGTCTTGCCACACGTCAACACTGGGTCTGATTGAGGGCCTTCTGGAGAGAGGCCCAAGCAAGACGCGCCCCGAGGAGCGTCTTGCCACATGTCAACACTGGGTCTGACACAGGGCCTCCAGGAGAGAGGCCCAAGCAAGACGCGCCCCGAGGAGCGTCTTGCCACATGTCACCTCTGGTTCTGACTGAGCGCCTCCGGGAGAGAGGCCCAAGCAAGATGCGCCCTGAGGAGCGTCTTGCCACATGTCAACAATGGGTCTGACTGAGGGCCTCCAGGAGAGAAGCCCAAGCAAGACGCGCCCCGTGGAGCGTCTTGACACATGTCAGCACTGGGTCTGACAGAGGGCCTCCAGGAGAGAGGCCCAAGCAAGACGCGCCCTGAGGAGTGTCTTGCCACATGTCACCACTGTGTCTGACTGAGCGCCTCCGGGAGAGAGGCCAAAGCAAGACTTGCCCCGAGGAGTGTCTTGCCACATGTCACCACTGGGTCTGACTGAGCGCCTCCAGGAGAGAGGCCCAAGCAAGACGCGCCCCGAGGAGCGTCTTGTCACATGTCAACACTGGGTCTTTCTGAGCGCCTCCAGGAGAGAAGCCCAAGCAAGACGCGCCCCGAGGAGTGTCTTGCCACATGTCACCACTTGGTCTGACTGAGCGCCTCCAGGAGAGAGGCCCAAGCAACACGCGCCCCGAGGAGCGTCAGGCCACATGTCACTACTTAGTCTGACTGAGCGCCTCCAGGAGAGAGGCCCAAGTAAGACGCGCCCCGAGAAGCGTCTTGCCACGTGTCAACACTGGGTCTGATTGAGGGCCTTCTGGAGAGAGGCCCAAGCAAGACGCGCCCCGAGGAGCGTCTTGCCACATGTCACTACTCGGTCTGACTGAGCGCCTCCAGGAGAGAGGCCCAAGCAAGACGTGCTCGAGGAGCGTCTTGCCACATGTCAACAATGGGTCTGACTGAGGGCCTCCAAGAGAGAGGCCCAAGCAAGGCGCGCCCCCAGGAGCGTCTTGCCACATGTCAACAATGGTTCTTACTGAGGGCCTCCGGGAGAGAAGCCCAAGCAAGACGCGCCCTGATGAGCTTCTTGCCACATGTCAGCACTCGGTCTGACTGAGCGCCTCCAGGAGAGAGGCCCAAGCAAGACGTGCCCCGAGGAGCGTCTTGCCACATGTCAACAATGGGTCTGACTGAGGGCCTCCAGGAGAGAAGCCCAAGCAAGACGCGCCCCGAGGAGCGTCTTGCCACATGTCAACTCTGGGTCTGACTGAGCGCCTCCAGGAGAGAGGCCCAAGCAAGATGCGCCCCGAGGAGTGTCTTGCCACATGTCAACAATGGGTCTTACTGAGGGCCTCCAGTAGAGAAGCCCAAGCAAGACGCGCCCCGAGGAGCGTCTTGCCACATGTCAACACTGGGTCTGACTGAGCACCTCCAGGAGAGAGGCCCAAGCAAGACGCGCCCGGAGGAGCGTCTTGCAACATGTCAGCACTCGGTCTGACTGAGCGCCTCCAGGAGAGAGGCCCAAGCAAGACGCGCCCCGAGGAGCGTCTTGCCACATGTCAACAATGGGTCTGACTGAGGGCCTCCAGGAGAGAAGCCCAAGCAAGACGCGCCCCGAGGAGCGTCTTGCCACATGTCAACACTGGGTCTGACTGAGGGCCTCCAGGAGAGAAGCCCCAGCAAGACGCGCCCCGAGGAGCGTCTTGCCACATGTCAACACTGGGTGTGACTGAGCGCCTCCAGGAGAGAGGCCCGTGGAGCGTCTTGCCACATGTCACCTCTGGGTCTGACTGAGCTCCTCCAGGAGAGAGGCGCAAGCAAGAAACGCCCGAGGAGCGTCTTGACACATGTCAACGCTGGGTCTGACTGAGCGCCTCCAGGAGAGAGGCCCCAGCAAGACGCGCCCCGAGGAGCGTCTTGCCACATGTCAGCACTCGGTCTGACTGAGCGCCTCCAGGAGAGAGGCCCAAGCAAGAAGCGCCCCGAGGAGCGTCTTGCCACATGTCAACAATGGGTCTGACTGAGGGCCTCCAGGAGAGAAGCCCAAGCAAGACGCACCCCGAGGAGCGTCTTGCCACATGTCAACACTGGGTCTGACTGAGCACCTCCAGGAGAGAGGCCCAAGCAAGATGCGCCCCGAGGAGCGTCTTGCCATGTGTCACCACTGGGTCTGACTGAGCGCCTCCAGGAGAGAGGCCCAACCAAGACGCGCCCTGAGGAGCGTCTTGCCACATGCCAACACTGGGTCTGACAGAGGGCCTCCAGGAGAGAGGCCCAAGCAAGACGCGCCCCGAGGAGTGTCTTGCCACATGTCACCACTGGGTCTGACTGAGCGCCTCCAGGAGAGAGGCCCAAGCAAGACGCGCCCCGAGGATCGTCTTGTCACATGTCAACACTGGCTCTTTCTGAGCGCCTCCAGGAGAGATTCCCAAGCAAGACGCGCCCCGAGGAGCGTCTTTCCACATGTCAGCACTCGGTCTGACTGAGCGCCTCCAGGAGAGAGGCCCAAGCAAGACGCGGCCCGAGGAGCGTCTTGCGACATGTCACTACTCGGTCTAACTGAGCGCCTCCAGGAGAGAGGTCCAAGCAAGACGCGCCCCGAAGAGCATCTTGCCACATGTCACTACTCGGTCTGACTGAGCGCCTCCAGGAGAAAGGCCCAAGCAAGACGTGCCCCGAGGAGCGTCTTGCCACATGTCAACACTGGGTCTGACTGAGCGCCTCCAGGAGAGAGGCCCAAGCAAGACGCGCCCCGAGGAGCGTCAGGCCACATGTCACTACTCAGTCTGACTGAGCGCCTCCAGGAGAGAGGCCCAAGCAAGACGCGCCCCGAGGAGCGTCTTGCCACACGTCAACACTGGGTCTGATTGAGGGCCTTCTGGAGAGAGGCCCAAGCAAGACGCGCCCCGAGGAGCGTCTTGCCACATGTCAACACTGGGTCTGACACAGGGCCTCCAGGAGAGAGGCCCAAGCAAGACGCGCCCCGAGGAGCGTCTTGCCACATGTCACCTCTGGTTCTGACTGAGCGCCTCCGGGAGAGAGGCCCAAGCAAGACGCGCCCTTAGGAGCGTCTTGCCACATGTCAACAATGGGTCTGACTGAGGGCCTCCAGGAGAGAAGCCCAAGCAAGACGCGCCCCGTGGAGCGTCTTGACACATGTCAGCACTGGGTCTGACAGAGGGCCTCCAGGAGAGAGGCCCAAGCAAGACGCGCCCTGAGGAGTGTCTTGCCACATGTCACCACTGTGTCTGACTGAGCGCCTCCGGGAGAGAGGCCAAAGCAAGACTTGCCCCGAGGAGCGTCAGGCCACATGTCACTACTCAGTCTAACTGAGTACCTCCAGGAGAGAGGCCCAAGCAAGACGTGCCCCGAGGATCGTCTTGCCATGTGTCAACACTGGGTCTGATTGAGGGCCTTCTGGAGAGAGGCCCAAGCAAGACGCGCCAAGAGGAGCGTCTTGCCACATGTCAACAATGGGTCTTACTGAGGGCCTCCAGGAGAGAAGCCCAAGCAAGACGCGCCCCGAGGAGATTCTTGCCACATGTCAGCACTCGGTCTGACTGAGCGCCTCCAGGAGAGAGGCCAAAGCAAGACGCGCCCCGAGGAGCGTCTTGACACATGTCAACACTGGGTCTGACAGAGGGCCTCCATGAGAGAGGCCCAAGCAAGACGCGCCCCGAGGAGTGTCTTGCCACATGTCAACACTGGGTCTGACTGAGCGCCTCCAGGAGAGAGGCCCAAGCAAGACGCGCCCCGAGGAGCGTCTTGCCACATGTCACTACTCGGTCTGACTGAGCGCCTCCAGGAGAGAGGCCCAAGCAAGACGTGCCCCGAGGAGCGTCTTGCCACATGTCAACAATGGGTCTGACTGAGGGCCTCCAGGAGAGAGGCCCAAGCAAGACGCGCCCCGAGGAGCGTCAGGCCACATGTCACTACTCAGTCTGACTGAGCGCCTCCAGGAGAGAGGCCCAAGCAAGATGCGCCCCGAGGAGCGTCTTGCCATGTGTCACCACTGGGTCTGATTGAGCGCCTCCAGGAGAGAAGCCCCAGCAAGACCGGTCAGGCCTGCAGTGTACACATCAGAGACATGATGTTCTTTCACAGAACTGAGGTTGTTCATTACTAAATGACTTTCACAGGAATATTGTTATTATACTATTCAACAGGTTGATCATATTAATGTGTATTAAACCCACAACCTAGCACTGAGGACAGCGGGACTTTGTTTAAATTAGTACTTAATGGAAACGATACATAATGATACATAAGAGCCATGTCATACATTCAGCCTAGGAATAGTAGCATTGTGCACTATTAAAAATATACACATCAATTGCTCGAATCCCATTGTTGCAAAGTAAAACTCTAATAAAACTATAGTCTGACATCAACAGAGAAGACTTAGTGTATGTACTACAAATACAGCATTAGGATTTCGAGTGGACCGTGCACCTTGTGAACCATCAGAGGCTTATGACGCAACATATCTTCCAGTTGCTATTAGACAAGTTATAATTCTCGACCATTTTTCGGAACTGGTTTCTTGGGTCCGTGAGTAAATGCCAAATGAGATGATAGTCCTTAAGTAAGTTCCTGGCGATCCCACGTCACGCTCTTGCCCATCAGCCGGTGAATGCTGAGACGGAACTCGATGAGAGCGATGTATTTTTTTAAGTGCTCCGAATGTACTTCTAACAAGCGTGCGATTCACTTCGTGAGTAAACCGCAGCTGCAGCTGATTCAAACAGTCAAGCCAACTTTCTACATCACAATATGCGTTTTGTAGTTAGTCGAGTTACCTTTTGTGTGGCGCATGCACGGGTTGTTAGCGCCCAGCTCCCAGCTTAGAGAGTCCTGTATTGACACAGACGTCAATACATCTCGATGTCATGCAACACACAAAGTCTGTCGCATACAGGTGGGTTAACACATGTACGATACCTTTTGTGTGGCGCATGCACGGGTCGTTAGCGTCCAGCTCCCGGCTTATAGAGAGTCCTGTATTGACACAGACGTCAATACATCTCGATGTCATGCAACACACAAAGTCTGTCGCTTACAGGGGGGTTAACACACATGTACGATGTGTGCGATGGCACGCCCGTTTACAATGGGACACGACAATGATCATTGTTAACCAAACTCTTGTTTCTCACGACAGGTGGTAGCGTTGTCTCCTGCACCTGGTCTTCGTGCACAGAGGGTGTTGTAATGTGCTCGTCATAGTCGCGATCGTTGTCACTCGAATCCGTTGTTCTCACGACAGGTGGTAGCGTTGTCTCCTGCATGTTGTCTTCGCGTGCGGCAAGCGTTGTGCTGTGCTCGTTATAATGGTTGTCTTCGTACAAAGGGGGTGTTGAATACTCCTTCGCGAGTAGTGTAGGAGGTGGTGTGATGGGACGTATCTCAGAGGCGTTATGTGAGCGTACCACCATGGCCTGAGCAACTGCGACTACTGAGAGTACACCCAGTACAGACAGCGAGATCTTTTTTTTCTTGGGTGTTGTACGTGTGGGTACAGCCGCTTTAATGGCAGTGAGAGCAATTGGGCAAATATATTTATAGGTCACTAGCAGAAACTAAGGCATGTGGTCAGAGTGTAATCGTAACCACCGTAGCTCTTGTCATAATTTAATATACATAGAAATCAGAAACGGGCATGTCAGGATAGACATTGCGAGAGATAATGCGGCCAGTATCTGTGTGCGCTTGAGAGCACCTTGTTGTTCTACTGTGGTGCCCACGCCGCCGGGTCTGTAAATGTCATCGACCTTCTTTATATACGCATACGCTAAAGACCGTATATTCTCTATGGATTTGAACACGTCCTTTGTTTCGCGTAACGCTTGAGCTGTCTCGAGCGTGATGTTGTGAGTGTACGCCAGTGTTTCACGTGCACCGAGGTCCGAAAGGGCGTGCGCTACAACTATTAACCTTGGTTTGGGAGTGTGGCGAAACGCTCGCTCCGCTGTAATGGGCGGATGCAATGTTATCACCTGGTACGTTTCGTTAGTCGGGTCGTAACACACCGGTCCATCACACGGACCGTCACATTGTATGGGGCACAGTAAGGACAACACGCCGCCGACCGTGACTTCGCACTCGACCGCGGTGGTGTTATCGATTTGCAAAGGATCACATACGCCTCTCCAGTCGCAATGAGGCACATTGTATTCGACGCGACCGTCGGTCACCATAGCTTTCGTCAGCCAACACACTCGATTGCCCTTCAAAACATCGGCGATCAACGTGAGCTTAGAGGTCGCCGTCGCTTTACTGTACGCCAGGATATCCGTGTGTGAGTGCACGCTCGACATCGATTGACAACCGGTCATGTCAGACCTGATCAGACCTTCCGAACACATGACCATTAGTTGTTGTGCGGCCGAGAGTATCGCGATCATACCGTTGAGATGTGTAGAAAGCGCGTACACGCCAGCCTTCCACGTTTCCAAAATTTCCAGCAGTCTAGAGGGACTTGTCTTAGCGCGCACGGCTGTGCTGAATTTGCGTTGGGTAGACACAACGGCTTCGACCTCGCTTAGGATCTGTGGGCTCATGTACTCGTGGTAGGCCAAGACGTGTATAGTCGATCGCGGTGACGCCCCGAACACTTGACCCGGTTTTGTTGTGGCGATATGCGTGTCCAGTAACGCGGCAAAGTCCGCGTGTCTAGCGTGTATTGATTTTACAGCTCGCTCATACCCCAACAGTACGGTCCGTAGAAGTTCGTTCACTTGTTTCCATGCGCTCGTGGAACACAGGACATCGCAACCTCTGTGATACTCAAGTAAAGCGTCAAACACCAGCTGCTTGCACGTTGGAAATACAATCGGTAGTAACTTCTTACTCCACTCTATGTTGAACTCGTATAGCACACGTTTGCGGCGGTTTGCGCATTTTCTATCTACCCTCCGCTAATATGACTCTTTGGTCTGTCTCCTGAGATGGTGCGGTTGGAACTTGCCAGGGGGCACTATCGACGGTCGGCGTTTCCATTTCGTCAACTGCCATTTTCAGCCGCTGGCAAACGGCCGTCGACGGTCGATGCGAGACACCAACATAAAGTTAGACCGCGACCCTCATGCCAGTTTTCTGTAGTACTGGTTGTAGTTTCTGGTGCACACTCGAAACGCCATTACGATCACAATTACGTTGATTAATAAATCCAGTGTTGTAGCGACTGCAGCCAGCGCCGTCGCGCAACTTGTGTCGGTGTTATCTCTCGATACTTTCATTCGTATCCGAGCGTATGCAGAATCTACGGATCTGGTGAAGTTGCTTGTCACTAGCTTGCGCACGTTTGATATGGCACTTTGCACGAGACTCACACAACCTGCAGTGGCGACTGTCGCGTCAGTGCAAAGTTTTTCCGATATATCCCTTGCAACATCGTTTGTCATTTGCTGTACACTGCGCACACTGGCCGCGAGGTCGCGGAGAGGGTCTTCGTTACGAGTTGTGTAATATCCGCTGACTTGCCAATTCAATTCTGGTGGCGCTGACCCAAACGAGAACGCTTTTAAGGCGCATGTCGTGGTAACTCTGGTAGCGCCGTGGTTGACGAAGACGATCATCTTTAGCAATAGTTCTTCTTGAAGCGCAACGATGGTGAGGGCGACGGGTTGGCCGGTTCCGCCTTCAGGCCACTCGGTTGCCGCTAGATTGCCCAATGCCACACACGCAGACGAACCCTGTACACACTCAATGACCCGTGTGCGATCGTTGATTTCTGCTAGTACGTTTGCTAGTTCTACGTGCTTCCACGGATCGTGCGTGGGCACGCGCTTGTTTTATAGGCGTTTTCACGCAGCCTCTACCCTGCACGACCGCTCGTGGCCGCACTAGCTATTTTTATCCTTATTTGTTTCACACACACACACACACACACACACACACACACACACACACACACACACACACACACACACACACACACACACACACACACACACACACACACACACACACACACACACACACACACACACTCACACACACACACACACACACACACACACAGGCCCTTGCGTGCAAACCCCGGTCAGGCCTGCAGTGTACACATCAGAGACATGATGTTCTTTCACAGAACTGAGGTTGTTCATTACTAAATGACTTTTACAGGAATATTGTTATTATACTATTCAACAGGTTGATCATAATAATGTGTATTAAACCCACAACCTAGCACTGAGGACAGAGGGACTTTATTTAAATTAGTACTTAATGGAAACGATACATAATGATACATAAGAGCCATGTCATACATTCAGCCTAGGAATAGTAGCATTGTGCACTATTTAAAATATACACATCAATTGCTCGAATCCCATTGTTGCGAAGTAAAACTCTAATAAAACTCTAGTCTGACATCAACAGAGAAGACTTAGTGTATGTACTACAAATACAGCATTAGGATTTCGAGTGGACCGTGCACCTTGTGAACCATCAGAGGCTTATGACGCAACATATCTTCCAGTTGCTATTAGACAAGTTATAATTCTCGACCATTTTTCGGAACTGGTTTCTTGGGTCCGTGAGTAAATGCCAAATGAGATGATAGTCCTTAAGTAAGTTCCTGGCGATCCCATGTCACGCTCTTGCCCATCAGCCGGTGAACGCTGAGACGGAACTCGATGAGAGCGATGTATTTTTTAAGTGCTCCGAATGTACTTCTAACAAGCGTGCGATTCACTTCGTGAGTAAACCGCAGCTGCAGCTGATTCAAACAGTCGAGCCAACTTTCTACATCACAATATGCGTTTTGTAGTTAGTCGAGTTACCTTTTGTGTGGCGCATGCACGGGTCGTTAGCGTCCAGCTCCCAGCTTAGAGAGTCCTGTATTGACACAGACGTCAATACATCTCGATGTCATGTGTTGAGGGTCTGACCTCATGAGGAAATTACTATGCAGTGATTTTCTCCAAAATGACTGTGCTTAAATTGCTCTGAAAAGCAAATAATCACATCAGCGCCAAGAAACTTCATTTCCCATGATGCTTTGCACACGGAAGCATTGTGATGACGTCACCGCCTAGTACCAGAAACACGTTCTGCGCATGTGCGGGAAGCCGTGGAGCTTTTCCCGCGAACTAAGACCATAAATCTTCAGCAGAGACAAAGAATCCTCGTTCTTTTGCCCAGGATACCTGGCGGTGAGGACACGCTTGTCGAACGCTCCGACTTCTTTGAGCACGCGGAAGCTCTAAGAGCCAAGTTGAGCCCACGGGACCGCTGATCTGCTCGTTTCTGCTCCCCTCCAGCTGATGTTTGAGGACACAGAACTGCGGAGGGAAACAACAACTCCATCCAGCTCTCAGAAACGCTGTAAGTTGTCAAACTCAGCCCAAAAGGAACTTCGTTTTCTTTGTGTCCAGCCGTGGAGAAACACTCGTGGAGCCAAACAACGGAGAAAGCATCAAACCGGCGGATGACGCTGAAAGCTGCGGAGAAACACGGAGAACCGTCAAATCAAAACAGTGAGGGACGCTTCACTGTTCTGGTGATCAGAAACTCATCTCTTTCTCTCATTCTTTCCTTCTCCCGTTTCCTCTATAGTCTCGAATAAGCAATAAACCGCGTCTATTGCTTAAAAAGTAGCTTCGTGTTTTCCTCTTTCGTCCCAAACACGTCCGTCGGGTCATTTTGAAGAATAAACTGCTTATTAATCATTGTTTGGTATCTTTAAATGTTCGGCCATGGCCAGGCTGATAAACTAAGGATATTAACTCGTGATTAATCTTTTGTGTTGTTGCATGATCCTTTGAAATGTTTTGAGTGATTTAAGGTTAAGTTACTACTGATTCTAAGTGCTTTGGAAGTTAAAGTGCAAGTTGCCACCCACACTTTAGCCAGACAAAGGAGTCAGCCATCTTGTATTCAAGACTCCATTTTGAATCCATACACACGCACACACACTACTCCTTTGTGAGAACAAAGGACCCCATTCATACATCCTACATACACACAAAACACCTTGAACATTATTTTGAATATACATCCTTTTATTATATCACATTTTATTGGTGCGGCCGCGTGAGGCTTGGATACACAGAGATTTCTATCCGGCACAAACAAACAAATAAATCCAAAGAGCTTGAATTAAAAATAATCCGTTGTTCAGCCTTGAACCAGCAACAGAGTGGTGCTGATTTCGCTGAGCAGGAAGCTGCATCGAACTCTCACCAGTAACTCAGTGCTTCTTTAAAGGTGCAACGTGTAAATTAATTCTGGTTAACCTTTTAGGTTAAAATTCAGCTTTTCCTTAAAGGTGCAACGTGTAATTAATTCTGGCTAACCTTTTAGGTTAAAAATTCAGTTTTTCCTTAAAGGTGCAACGTGTAATTAATTCTGGCTAACCTTTTAGGTTAAAATTCAGTTTTTCCTTAAAGGTGCAACGTGTAATTAATTCTGGCTAACCTTTTAGGTTAAAATTCAGTTCCTCATTAAAGGTGCAGTGTGTAAGTAATTCTGACTAACCCTTTTAGGCTAAAATTAACTGCTAATTTAGCGACTTTAACTCACAGTGGCTATTATAACTAACTGAAACCTTCACTCAAAGACTGATAACACCCTGTTTGCTAATATTCTGAAGGAATAACTAGCACATTTAACACTGAAAGTGTTGTAAGACGTTGCTACGGCAACGCACCTGCTTTTGCTAAAATACTGAAAGGAATAGTATTTTAGGCGTTAGTCACGGCATTCCGTGCAATCTTAAAACGCTAAAACCTGTGCGCACAAAGGTTAATTTAGTGTTTTTCTGCTACAAAGCTAGCAGTTACTGCCCAAAAGGTGCAGTTTGAGCTATCTGCAGAAGCTCTACTAGGCTATTTTTGGTTCGGTTGTTAAAATGGAGGGACAGAGTAGTGACCTGACCAACTCCCAGCAACCAGGTGGCGCTGCGGCTCACGACTATGAACCTGGCCTACTTTCTGGACAAATATTGTCCAAACTGGTCGCGGTTGCTCGAGAACCCGACTACCCTTCTAGGGATTTCACTGAAGAACAGCGTAGCGACGAGCTGGAAGCTGTAATTGATCAAATAGAAAACCCGGATGGTACAAAACCAATCCAGGTTCACTTAGCTAAGTTAGCCCTGATCCTCTATCAGAGAGAACTCCAACATGATCGAGAGATCATGAAGCTCCAGAGCATGCTAGCTGAAAGGCAGCAAAATGGAAGGCAGAAGGATGACGAGGAGGAAGCCAGCACCGATTCTGGGGAAGATGGGGAGAAGACCCCGCCCCCTTCTGCTGATGACAACAGACAGTGGGAAGGGGGGGAACACCGTGACTCTGAGGCTGAGCCAGAGTGCTCTCCCACACCGGTACGAAAGCAAGCCGGCAAAGCCAACCAGGGTCCGCCCAGGACGATCGCCAAAGACCAATTGGTTTCCTCCACCCAAGGTAGCGAGGGACCGCCGTCCCGCCGTAAAGGTAGGCTACCTCCTGATACGGCTCCATACGATAATCAACAGTATGTGGTGTGGGACTCTCTGGACGGACGCACGCCGCAGGGGAGAGATGAAGCTTATCTGTCCCAACCTTCAGCCCCGTTCCCTACACACACTATAGGGCATTCAGGACCATCTAGGGGCCGAGGGCAGTTCGCCCTCGAACCCCAGGTTGGACCACCACCCTCATCTTCACGGCCTTCTCAATCAGTGAGAAGTCAACCAGCTGAGCGGCACCTCTATTTAGACCGCTCCCCCAGTCCACGAAGGGTGCAAGGTGCCGATTGGGGTTATGCACCCCAACCTGCACCTCAACCATCCACCCATCCTAGCTACTCCGGTATTCGGCATGCCGATAACCAGCTGCAGGACAAAGCATCCTACGCCAGTCCGTACCCGGACGGAGCGTATTACGCAGAAGCCCCAGTTGAAAGACGCAGGCTATACTACGCAGACGTGCCCCGGGAGGAGGACCTCCCAGGACACCCACGTGACGTGCCAGCAGCCCGCCACAGCATGCCAAACCACGATTTGGGCCCCAGGAGTCAACATTGGGAGCCCAGATCACACCAGCGATATCCAGCGCCCTCTGAGACAGACCGTAGGTCAGAGTCAGAGGATGACGCGCCGTACCGTGAGTCAGGACTCCGTGTACGCCAAATTGAATCGCTAGCTAAAGATATAGAACGCTTTGATCCTAACACCAATGAATCCAATGTCGACGATTATCTCAGGGAGATAGAACGTTGTCTGCTTGATCTTCCAGCACCCTCTTCAAGGGAAAAGCTCAAGCTAATTTGGAAAACCACATCTAGAACGGTGCACGGTTTCATGGAAACTCTACCATCTGACATTCGAGATCGGTACTCCTCGCTCTGCCGAGCGTTGAGAGATGAATACGCCACGTATGCAGACTCTGCGTCAGCTACAATGGGGGCCTTCTCCATCAAACACGGGAGGAACGAACCCCCCAGAGAGTATTATCGCCGACTCAAAAGTGCTTATTTCCAAGGTCGAAACGGCCCTGGGCTCGAGGAAGACCCTGCCTTCAGATCCCTGTTCATTCACAACCTGCACGAGTGTGTTCGCTCCGAAGTCTCAATGTATTGTCGGATGAAAAAACTGACAACTCAGGAGATTAGGAGATACGCTCAACAGGCTTGGGAAGCCGGCGGAAAGCCCCAAAAGCCTGACGCACGTCACCGCGTCATGCACCTAGCTCCCGACGCCGAGCCGCGTTTGGAGCTCGAAGGCACAGAAGCTCCACCCACTAAGCCAAAATCTGCTAAACCTAGACCTGTTAAACCGCGAGAGCAGTCCCAATCTCCTCAACAGGGGAAGGGGGGTGCTGATTGGCCGCCTAGGTCTGGACAATCAGACAGGAAGTGGCCCAACCAAAACCAACGGCAGGCAGGTCGGAACAGTGGAAGGTTTAAGGAGCGCCGCCCACAGGTAGGTCCCGAACACAAGTCCGCAGGTGAGTACTTGACCAAAGCCGACCTCCAGGAGATGTTTCAGCAGTTCCTAGCTAAACAGAAGGAACAGCTGAGATCTGCAGAAGAGACCCCTGCACCAAAGTCTTCTTCTAAGAAGCCAGACCCAGAGCCAACGTCCGCATGACTAGGCGTGGCTCAACCTCCCAGCGTGGCCAGGACCTACCTGATCAGCTGGGGGAACACTACTGATAGATCACAGGAGTCTCCTGAAATCTACCCCCCAGAGAAACCTGATACTAAATTTCTGAAGTTCCTTGGTGACTTAACAAACCATGATCATGCTCGCCGTTTGTACTGTAGCACCAACGTAGGTGGATGCATACAGGTTGATGCTCTGCTGGATACCGGCTCAGAAATCACCCTGATGTGCTCCACACTGTTCCATCGCGTGTCTGACACCATGCGGTCGCTCGGGAAACCAGTCCAGGTAGAACCCTGTGACCTGAAAATCACCAGCTACACCCAGACCCGGGAGTGTATCACTCACCGGGCGTGGCTGGACATCACCTTCCAAGACATGACTCTAGTTCACCCGTTTTATGTCTGCCAGCTAGACACTGAACCACTTCTCGTTGGTCAGGACCTGCTTGAACGTCTAGCTCCCCTCATCGACTGCCAGAAGGGTCAACTGTGGGCCCAGGTGGACACACCTAAGCCCTGGAACCCAGATAGCAGCCGACCATCCTCCATTCTTGAAGTCAGCATAAGTGAGCCGCAAAACCCTTGTTCCAAGGTCATGCCCCTCCCTACGGCTCCCACAGACGATGACCGCCTGCAAAGGCACGAAACCGCTCCTGGAACTCCGCTCCGCGCACATTCATCTTTTCTCTGCTCGCTGAAGAACGTCAGCCTGCAGCCATATGCACCACACATAGTTGGTGGTCTTACCATCAACTGCACCCACATCTCAGATGCTCGCCTTGCTCTTTGGTCTGAAAAGTCAGCCATCAGCCAGCAGACGTTTGAACACCTGCGTCAGAAGGACCCCCTTCTGGTCAGTGTGACACGTAGCCATCGGCTCTTGTCACCTACTTGGCCGCAGAGGCTCCTGAAAGCGCCAGAGGTCTGCTCTCTGACTATCCAACTTGGAGCAAGACAGCTCACACATACATTCAGCATCATACCACAGCTTGATCCACCTGCACTCATTGGAGCAGATCTGCTGGTTCGACTAGGTGCCCAGCTGGACACTTGCAATCAAGTCCTTTGGGCCCGGGCCACACCATCCTCTGAGCCTGGCTCAGAAGGCCGTGAACACTTGCTGTCCGGACAGACCATTCCACAGGCCTGCCGTGCAGTGGTTGAGGCCAGCACGGTTCTGCCCCCACTGGTCAAAGGGGTGCCTGTTCGTCTGACTCTGATGAAGCATCAGAAGCTGCCAGGCACACAGGCCTTCTTCCAGCCATCACCACACTTCTTGGAGCTCAACTTAGCCGTCTGTGGCACGCCACTCTTGGAGCTGAACAATCGTTCTGCCTACTTGTTGGTCGAAAATCCGACCCGGAGTCCTATCCACATGCCGGCAGGAAAGCCCTTGGGCATGCTGATAGATAGCTCATTCCATGACTTCGAACTTTCAGTCCCCGTGATCGGACAACTTCCGTTGTTCTTGAACGACAGACAGGTTGGTTTAGACACATTCAGTACTTTCCCTTCACAAATGATTACCATCAAGCGGCATGAAGCCCTTCCTGAGGAACCCATTTGCAGTGCAACCTTAGATACTGACGGTGGTCAGTGTCTAACGGTTTTTGCAATAAATACTCAACCCTCTGAGTCACTGGCTGAAAGCCCGGAACACCAGAGACCCTCCTCCTCTGAACCTTATGACGGCTTTGAGGCCGAAGTCAGCCAGCAGCTTGACAAAGCGGATGCGCTGGAGTCAGAGGAGCAGAGAGCAGAGCTTAGAAGCCTGTTCTATGAGTTTCAGTCCGTCTTATCCAGGGACTCCCTGGACTGTGGACTCACAAACCTGCACACGGTTCGCATTCCAACGAACCCGAATGCCCCTCCTACTTTTGTACATCAGTACAAGATTCCCCTCGCTGCTTATGAGTCGATCCAAGAGATCCTCGATCAGCTGAAGGAGAAAAACATCATCAGAGAGTGTAACTCCACTTACAACTCTCCCATCTGGCCGGTTCTGAAACCGACTGGGAAATGGCGTCTCACCATAGACTATCGTGCACTGAACAAACAAGTACCTCTCTCCAGGTGGCCTATGATCCATTTAGATCAGGAGCTAGCCAGAGTCAGAGATGCTCGTTTCTTCTCTACGGTTGACGTAGCCAACGGCTTCTGGACCATGAAGGTTGAGCCGGCGGACCAGTATAAACTGGCTTTCTCCTTTGGAAATCGCCAATATACTTGGATTCGCTGCCCCTTTGGCTACTCTAACTCACCTGCCGAGTTCAACATCTTCCTCCACAAAGCCATGTCAGATGCTGCTTCCAGAGGGAACCTCATATATGTCGATGACATCTTGATGAGGAGTCGTACCTTCGAGGAGCACCTGGCCGAACTCCGTCACGTGCTGCAACAGCTCGCTGACGCCGGAGCTAAATTGGCGATTCTCAAGGGACAGTGGTGTCGAACCAAAGTGGAGTATGTTGGACTGCTGGTTGGCCCTAATGGAGTCGAGCCCCAAGCGGGACGCATTAGAGCCATTCAGGACATCAAAGCCCCAGCTAATCTGACTGAACTCAGGAGCTTCCTCGGAGTCTGCAACTACTCCAGGCAGTTCATTGAGGAGTACGCTGAAACAGCGAGGCCCCTCACTGAGCTGCTTCGGAACGACACACCTTTCGTGTGGGACAGACCCCAAGAACTCTCCTTCCAGTTCCTAAAACAGAAGTTGGCGTCCGCACCCTGTCTGGCTTACCCAGACAAGGATAAAGAGTTCTACATAGAGGCGACTTTCTCCTCTCACTGCCTGAGCGCTGCTTTGAAGCAGAAACACGACCAGGACATGAGAGTTGTGGCATACGCCAGCAAGCCTCTGAGCAAGGTGGAACTCCAGTTCTCAGACTGTGAGAGAGCCCTCCTCTCTACAGTCTGGGCTGTCGAACACTTTCGTAGTTACATCGGTGGACAGAAAGTGATCATTGAAACGTGTCATCAGCCCGTCACCTTCCTAAACAGCCAGCGACTTCGCGAAGGAAGAGTGTCAAACAGCCGCATTGCGACGTGGATGATGGTGCTCCAAGGATACAACATTGAGGTCAAGTATGGTCAGAACACCAAGCTAGCGCTAGGACAAGGGCTAGCAGGCTGTCAGCACTGTGACTCTGACTCCGTCATGGGCCCCCTGGACACACCTGCCGCAGTCTACCCAACCGCATCCAATCATCGCTACTTTGATGAGAATGTTTGCCAAGGGCTTCCGAAAGTTTACACTGATGGATGCTCCTACCTTCACGAAGGCCAGCTCCGTGCTGGGGTTGGAGTCGTTTGGGTGGACTGTGACACTAAGCAACCAAATCACTACCTGTTGGGCCAAAAGTCTAGTCAGTACGCCGAAATTGCTGCAGTGTTGATAACCCTCCAGCAGGCGGCAGCCTTGGACATCACTCAAATCGTCCTTTGCTCTGATTCAAACTACGCTAGACACAGCTTCATCTCTCACTTCCCCATGTGGAAGGAGAACAACATGAAAAACGCCAGGAACAGAGACGTGAAACACTCGGAGTTATTCCTAGCGTGTGATCTGCTCACCACTGAGAAAGGCATAATGGTCTACTGGAAAAAGGTCAAAGGTCACTCCAGGACCATAGGTCCGGAGAAAGATGGTAATGACGAAGCTGACCGCCTTGCTAAGCTCGGTGCTGACCAGGGAACCTGCTGGGAATTCAAAGACGAGTGGCTTCCTCCCAAGGCCGTTCACGAGGTCTGTGCGATTACTCGTCGCCATGCTAAACAGGCAGACGAACCTCAGAACATTGGGGTACCCGTGTTTCTAGGCAGACAACCACAGGACGTGGACCTAGTCACCATGCAGGAACAAGATCCTGACCTGAAGCTCATCCGCGAGCTTCTCCAAAAGGGCCCGATGTCTAAACAACCGTCACCACCTACTGGCGCAAGTCAAGATTTGGTAAACCTGCATCGTCAACTCACGCACCTGAAACTACAAAACGATTTGTTAGTTTACATGCGTGACGACCACAGCCCGCCGCGCTGGGTTGTTCCACTCGACCACAGAGGAGTGATGCTTGCCTACGCCCACGACACTCCGGTTGGAGGTCACCGCGGAGCAAAAGCTACCCTCGCGTCACTGACAGAAGTAGCATATTGGCCGTCGATGTCCAAGGACGTACACAGCTATGTCCAAGGCTGCCTCATCTGTGCCCAGTTTCAACCCTCCCAGCCGCTTGCTAGAGCACCACTGCAACGCAGGGGAATAACCTTCCCTTGGTCCCACCTGCAGATCGACTGGGTTGGACCGGTTCCCAAATCGGCAAGAGGAAACAAATATATGCTAACTGTAACTTGCAGTTTCACAAAGTGGGTGGAATGCCTTCCAGCGCCAAACGATACAGCCGTCACAACCGCTGTACTGCTGATTAACCACGTTTTCAGTCGATGGGGACTTCCACTCTGCATTGACTCTGACCGGGGAACTCATTTCACATCCAGTGTAATGACGTCCCTGTTTGAACTTCTGGGAGTGGAAGTGAGATTCCACCTCCCCTATCACCCACAGTCATCCGGACAGGTCGAACGGATGAACCGCACGGTCGTCTCTATGCTCAAAAAGTACGTCTGCTCCACTGGGAAGGACTGGGACGTCAAGCTCCCTCTGGTCCTGATGGCCATACGGTCCACTCCCCAGCGATCCACAGGGGTTACGCCCTTTGAGATGATGACCGGCAGACTGATGACTTTGCCACTGCACCTCCTGTATCACCCAGAGGATGTAAGTGTTGCCACTGCCTATACCGCCCATCAGTATGTGGCAGACTTGAAAACACACCTCAGAGCTACGTTCGCGCACGCTCAGAAGAAACTGGAGACCAACGTAGAAGGCGCTAAAGCCTACTACGACCAAAAGACAACCAGCCGCGAATACGAGGTGGGTGACAAAGTATTCTACTTTCGGTTCGCCCAACCGGCACGCAAAGCTAAGAAGTTCCTGCCCTGCTGGTCAGGACCATTTGAGATCGTGGCAAAACTCTCTCCAGTTGCATACAGGTTACGCATCACCAAAGCGAGACAGGAGCCTGTCTACAAATGGGTGCATGCAAACCAAATCAAACCCTACGTCAAACCGTCCCCGCGGGTACAGAGACCAGACTCCCCGCAGGAGGTAGACGTAGTCTCTACATAGTTCTATGCATGGAAATGGAAAGGGGGGAAAGTGCACGTTTAACCCATTAACATGTACTAACCGACAAAGAACCAGGCCCCCCGCCGTCACTTTCACTAACCAAGAGTAACTCCTCTTAGACCTCTAACAGGAAGTACCTACTAAAACCTTACAGGGTACTTTGGAACCTACATTCTGCTCTGATTAATGAATCTCTACGTGCAATCAAGACTTTGTCTGAAACCATACCTCAGGATATTGTGTACACACGAGTGGTGAGAGATTTGATGTAGGACCTGCTCAGGGAAGTAAGTTCCACGCTGGACAGCTTGGTTGAAAGTCGTATTTCCCCGTACTTGGTACCACTGGACCTGCTCAAAGATAGCTTGACAGCTGCTACCCCTCTACTGTGCACCTTTCACAAATCCACCTAGCGTACAGCCTAAGTAGTGCAATGCCCATTCACGTTGGAAAAACATTAGAACTCGTTTTCCTGTTAAACGTTCCCATAATTGTGACACCTCACATCTATAGGTTTAAGTCGATGCTGAACTTTGGTATTTGAAAGGACGGTAGGCATTTCCACTTTGAACTAGAAACCTGGCACTCCATCACCTCAACCTCGAACAGCATGACTCAGAGATTGAGATCATGGACGCTTTCCAGGGTTATAACTTTGCCTTCGATTTAGAAATTGACCAACAATTACTGATTGAAGGAACCAAATTTGCTAAGTTCACACAAAACCCGCGTGAACTTACTTTGACGCCCATGAATAGATACCCAAGACGCTACATTGACACAGATTATACCACCTTAGTCTGCACATTGGTCGCCCTGGGGATGGGATGGCTCATCACGGCCGTGATAGCTTATTCCGCCTACAGGCGTGTTAAGAAACTCCAAGATAAGATGCACTTGCTCACCTACGGTGTGCCTCGTGACCGCGTTCGGGGAGAATCCAAGCGTGAATGTACCACACCTGTCTAAAGGGGGTGAGCAACATTTTCTTTATTATTTTGTAAACCTAAGAGTAGTTCTCATTTTTGTCTACCTCACATATTTATCTGAGTGTTGCAGTATGTCACATTCTTTATAAGCTACACACTGAATGTATGACCTAAGAATGTATTTTATGAGACCTCAAGGTTGCTATGAATTTTCTTGGATGTTATATGTTACATGTTTTTTTTTTGGGTTTTCTGTATTTTTGTTTCTTACTTGGTCACATATTAACTAGTGGTTATGTGCCGGCCCAGCTCAGTCTGTCAATGACTCTGTCTGACGCACCAGCACATTGTAGTACCTCTTAGTTTTATGGTCCTTGTTTTAGCCCAAAGACTGTCCTGATCCACCCTTTGGACCAAAAAGGGGGGAATCTTGGGACCACATAGGTCAATGCGCGTTTGCGAACTATGGACCTCGTACATCACCGCGTGCTCCATAAACTGAACTGTATGGCCGGCGGTGAGATGCCTTTGTGTCCACTCGTGGAGTTAACCGCCCACCGACCTTCCTCCTTCTACACTACTACCTCTCGCATGGACGACATCATCATTGCGTACCACCTGCGTGAGTGGCTTCTTCTCGTTATGCGCGTTGGGGACTATCCCGTTTCCTATCCTCTTTGTGCCTGACAAAGACAAAGACCAAAGGCGCCAGGATCCAAGACAAAGACCAAAGACAAAGGCGTCCAAGGAGACCAACGTCCTAAGGGAAAAACCCACCTGTGCTTCCGACAATCAAGTCGACCTACGTTCATGAGGAACAAACCCATCTGTGCTTCCGACGATCGAGCTTTGGGCGCGATCCCCGAAACCAAAAGGGGGAATGTTGAGGGTCTGACCTCATGAGGAAATTACTATGCAGTGATTTTCTCCAAAATGACTGTGCTTAAATTGCTCTGAAAAGCAAATAATCACATCAGCGCCAAGAAACTTCATTTCCCATGATGCTTTGCACACGGAAGCATTGTGATGACGTCACCGCCTAGTACCAGAAACACGTTCTGCGCATGTGCGGGAAGCCGTGGAGCTTTTCCCGCGAACTAAGACCATAAATCTTCAGCAGAGACAAAGAATCCTCGTTCTTTTGCCCAGGATACCTGGCGGTGAGGACACGCTTGTCGAACGCTCCGACTTCTTTGAGCACGCGGAAGCTCTAAGAGCCAAGTTGAGCCCACGGGACCGCTGATCTGCTCGTTTCTGCTCCCCTCCAGCTGATGTTTGAGGACACAGAACTGCGGAGGGAAACAACAACTCCATCCAGCTCTCAGAAACGCTGTAAGTTGTCAAACTCAGCCCAAAAGGAACTTCGTTTTCTTTGTGTCCAGCCGTGGAGAAACACTCGTGGAGCCAAACAACGGAGAAAGCATCAAACCGGCGGATGACGCTGAAAGCTGCGGAGAAACACGGAGAACCGTCAAATCAAAACAGTGAGGGACGCTTCACTGTTCTGGTGATCAGAAACTCATCTCTTTCTCTCATTCTTTCCTTCTCCCGTTTCCTCTATAGTCTCGAATAAGCAATAAACCGCGTCTATTGCTTAAAAAGTAGCTTCGTGTTTTCCTCTTTCGTCCCAAACACGTCCGTCGGGTCATTTTGAAGAATAAACTGCTTATTAATCATTGTTTGGTATCTTTAAATGTTCGGCCATGGCCAGGCTGATAAACTAAGGATATTAACTCGTGATTAATCTTTTGTGTTGTTGCATGATCCTTTGAAATGTTTTGAGTGATTTAAGGTTAAGTTACTACTGATTCTAAGTGCTTTGGAAGTTAAAGTGCAAGTTGCCACCCACACTTTAGCCAGACAAAGGAGTCAGCCATCTTGTATTCAAGACTCCATTTTGAATCCATACACACGCACACACACTACTCCTTTGTGAGAACAAAGGACCCCATTCATACATCCTACATACACACAAAACACCTTGAACATTATTTTGAATATACATCCTTTTATTATATCACATGGTTATTATTCATTTATGCCACTGTTTATTCATTTGACAAATTGTTAATTAAACGTTATAAAATTCAGATTTTCGTCTCCAGTAGCTTTGTTGTGTCGAAGAGAAGTCTCTGCTCCAAGGATTCTACGAACTTCAAGAAAGACTGATAAGAGTTTTGGATTCAATTTTTCCCCGGAAAAAGGGGAATGGTGCCCCGTATATCTAAGAATATCTTAATTAATTAATAAATCAGTAAATATTCCCATATTTACAGAATTTATTGAAGAATCCAAAAGTAAGTTAACGCTTACGAATTGTTCGCTCCTAATAACCCCAACACATGCAACACACAAAGTCTGTCGCTTACAGGTGGGTTAACACATGTACGATACCTTTTGTGTGGCTTATGCACGGGTCGTTAGCGTCCAGCTCCCGGCTTATAGAGAGTCCTGTATTGACGCAGACGTCAATACATCTCGATGTCATGTAACACACAAAGTCTGTCGCATACAGGTGGGTTAACACATGTACGATACCTTTTGTGTGGCGCATGCACGGGTTGTTAGCGTCCAGCTCCCGGCTTATAGAGAGTCCTGTATTGACACAGACGTCAATACATCTCGATGTCATGCAACACACAAATTCTGTCGCATACAGGTGGGTTAACACACATGTACGATGTGTGCGATGGCGCGCCCGTTTACAATGGGACACGACGATGATCATTGTTAACCAAACTCTTGTTTCTCACGACAGGTGGTAGCGTTGTCTCCTGCACCTGGTCTTCGTGCACAGAGGGTGTTGTAATGTGCTCGTCATAGTCGCGATCGTTGTCACTCGAATCCGTTGTTCTCACGACAGGTGGTAGCGTTGTCTCCTGCATGTTGTCTTCGCTTGCGGCAAGCGTTGTGCTGTGCTCGTTATAATGGTTGTCTTCGTACAAAGGGGGTGTTGAATTCTCCTTGGCGAGTAGTCTAGGAGGTGGTGTGATGGGACGTATCTCAGAGGCGTTATGTGAGCGTACCACCATGGCCTGAGCAACTGCGACTACTGAGAGTACACCCAGTACAGACAGCAAGATCTTTTTTTTTCTTGGGTGTTGTACGTGTGGGTACAGCCGCTTTAATGGCAGTGAGAGCAAGTGGTCAAATGTATTTATAGGTCACTAGCAGAAACTAAGGCACGTGGTCAGAGTGTAATCGTAACCACCGTAGCTCTTGTCATAATTTAATATACATAGAAATCAGAAACGGGCAAGTCAGGATAGACATCGCGAGTGATAATGCGGCCAGTATCTGTGTGCGCTTGAGAGCACCTTGTTGTTCTACTGTGGTGCCCACTCCGCCGGGTCTGTAAATGTCATCGACCTTCTTTATATACGCACACGCTAAAGACCGTATATTCTCTATGGATTTGATTACGTCCTTTGTTTTGCGTAACGCTTGAGCTGTCTCGAGCGTGATGTTGTGAGTGTACGCCAGTGTTTCACGTGCACCGAGGTCCGAAAGGGCGTGCGCTACAACTATTAACCTTGGTTTGGGAGTGTGGCGAAACGCTCGCTCCGCTGTAATGGGCGGATGCAATGTTATCACCTGGTACGTTTCGTTAGTCGGGTCGTAATACACCGGTCCGTCACACGGACCATCACATTGTATGGGGCACAGTAAGGACAACACGCCGCCGACCGTGACTTCGCACTCGACCGCGGTGGTGTTATCGATTTGCAAAGGATCACATACGCCTCTCCAGTTGCAATGAGGCACATTGTAGTCGACGCGACCGTCGGTCACCATAGCTTTCGTCATCCAAAATTTCCAGCAGTCTAGAGGGACTTGTCTTAGCGCGCACGGCTGTGCTGAATTTGTTTGGGTAGACACAACGGCTTCGACCTCGCTTAGGATCTGTGGGCTCATGTACTTGTGGTAGGCCAAGACGTGTATAGTCGAGCGCGGTGACGCCCCGAACACTTGACCCGGTTTTGTTGTGGCAATATGCGTGTCCAGTAACGCGGCAAAGTCCGCGTGTCTAGCGTGTATTGATTTTACAGCTCGCTCATACCCCAACAGTACGGTCCGTAGAAGTTCGTTCACTTGTTTCCATGCGCTCGTGGAACACAGGACATCGCAACCTCTGTGATACTCAAGTAAAGCGTCAAACACCAGCTGCTTGCACGTTGGAAATACAATCGGTAGTAACTTCTTACTCCACTCTATGTTGAACTCGTATAGCACACGGTTGCGGCGGTTTGCGCATTTTCTATCTACCCTCCGCTAATATGACTCTGTGGTCTGTCTCCTGAGATGGTGCGGGTGGAACTTGCGAGATTGCACTATCGACGGTCGGCGTTTCCATTTCGTCAACTGCCATTTTCAGCCGCTGGCAAACGGCCGTCGACGGTCGATGCGAGACACCAACATAACGTTAGACCGCGACCCTCATGCCAGTTTTCTGTAGTACTGGTTGTAGTTTCTGGTGCACACTCGAAACGCCATTACGATCACAATTACGTTGATTAATAAATCCAGTGTTGTAGCGACTGCAGCCAGCGCCGTCGCGCAACTTGTGTCGGTGTTATCTCTCGATACTTTCATTCGTATCCGAGCGCATGCAGAATCTACGGATCTGGTGAAGTTGCTTGTCACTAGCTTGCGCACGTTTGAAATGGCACTTTGCGCGAGACTCACACAACCTGCAGTGGCGACCGTCGCGTCAGTGCAAAGTTTTTCCGATATATCGCTCGCAACATCGTTTTTCATTTGCTGTACACTGCGCACACTGGCCGCGAGGTCGCGGAGAGGGTCTTCGTTACGAGTTGTGTAATATCCGCTGACTTGCCGATTCAATTCTGGTGGCGCTGACCCAAACGAGAACGCTTTTAAGGCGCATGTCGTGGTAACTCTGGTAGCGCCGTGGTTGACGAGGATGATCATCTTTAGCAATAGTTCATCTCGAAGCACAACGATGGTGAGGGCGACGGGTTGGCCGGTTCCGCCTTCAGGCCACTCGGTTGCCGCTAGATTGCCCAATGCCACACACGCAGACGAACCCTGTACACACTCAATGACCCGTGTGCGATCGTTGATTTCTGCTAGTACGTTTGCTAGTTCTACGTGCTTCCACGGATCGGGCGTGGGCACGCACTTGTTTTAGAGGCGTTTTCGCGCAGCCTCTACCCTGCACGACCGCTCGTGGCCGTACTAGCTATTTTTATCTTTATTTGTTTCACACACACACACACACACACACACACACACACACACACACACACACACACACACACACACACACACACACACACACACACACACACACACACAGGCCCTTGCGTGCAAACCCCGGTCAGGCCTGCAGTGTACACATCAGAGACATGATGTTCTTTCACAGAACTAAGGTTGTTCATTACTAAATGACTTTTACAGGAATATTGTTATTATAATATTCAACAGGTTGATCATAATAATGTGTATTAAACCCACAACCTAGCACTGAGGACAGAGGGACTTTATTTAAATTAGTACTTAATGGAAACGATACATAATGATACATAAGAGCCATGTCATACATTCAGCCTAGGAATAGTAGCATTGTGCACTATTAAAAATATACACATCAATTGCTCGAATCCCATTGTTGCAAAGTAAAACTCTAATAAAACTCTAGTCTGACATCAACAGAGAAGACTTAGTGTATGTACTACAAATACAGCATTAGGACTTCGAGTGGACCGTGCACCTTGTGAACCATCAGAGGCTTATGATGCAACATATCTTCCAGTTGCTATTAGACAAGTTATAATTCTCGACCATTTTTCGGAACTGGTTTCTTGGGTCCGTGAGTAAATGCCAAATGAGATGATAGTCCTTAAGTAAGTTCCTGGCGATCCCATGTCACGCTCTTGCCCATCAGCCGGTGAACGCTGAGACGGAACTCGATGAGAGCGATGTATTTTTTAAGTGCTCCGAATGTACTTCTAACAAGCGTGCGATTCACTTCGTGAGTAAACCGCAGCTGCAGCTGATTCAAACAGTCGAGCCAACTTTCTACATCACAATATGCGTTTTGTAGTTAGTCGAGTTACCTTTTGTGTGGCGCATGCACGGGTCGTTAGCGTCCAGCTCCCAGCTTAGAGAGTCCTGTATTGACACAGACGTCAATACATCTCGATGTCATGCAACACACAAAGTCTGTCGCATACAGGTGGGTTAACACACATGTACGATGTGTGCGATGGCGCGCCTGTTTACAATGGGACACGACGATGATCATTGTTAACCAAACTCTTGTTTCTCACGACAGGTGGTAGCGTTGTCTCCTGCACCTGGTCTTCGTGCACAGAGGGTGCTGTAATGTGCTCGTCATAGTCGCGATCGTTGTCACTCGAATCCGTTGTTCTCACGACAGGTGGTAGCGTTGTCTCCTGCATGTTGTCTTTGTGTGCGGCAAGCGTTGTGCTGTGCTCGTTATAATGGTTGTCTTCGTACAAAGGGGGTGTTGAATACTCCTTCGTGAGTAGTCTAGGAGGTGGTGTGATGGAACGTATCTCAGAGGCGTTATGTGAGCGTACCACCATGGCCTGAGCAACTGCGACTACTGAGAGTACACCCAGTACAGACAGCGAGATCATTTTTTTTCTTGGGTGTTGTACGTGTGGGTACAGCCGCTTTAATGGCAGTGAGAGCAAGTGGGCAAATGTATTTATAGGTCACTAGCAGAAACTAAGGCACGTGGTCAGAGTGTAATCGTAACCACCTAAAGTAGCTCTTGTCATAATTTAATATACATAGAAATCAGAAACGGGTATGTCAGGATAGACATCGCGAGTGATAATGCGGCCAGTATCTGTGTGCGCTTGAGAGCACCTTGTTGTTCTACTGTGGTGCCCACGCCGCCGGGTCTGTAAATGTCATCGACCTTCTTTATATACGCATACGCTAAAGACCGTATATTCTCTATGGATTTGAACACGTCCTTTGTTTCGCGTAACGCTTGAGCTGTCTCGAGCGTGATGTTGTGAGTGTACACCAGTGTTTCGCGTGCACCGAGGTCCGAAAGGGCGTGCGCTACAACTATTAACCTTGGTTTGGGAGTGTGGCGAAACGCTCGCTCCGCTGTAATGGGCAGATGCAATGTTATCACCTGGTACGTTTCATTAGTCGGGTCGTAACACACCGGTCCGTCACACGGACCGTCACATTGTATGGGGCACAGTAAGGACAACACGCCGCCGACCGTGACTTCGCACTCGACTGCGGTGGTGTTGTCGATTTGCAAAGGATCACATACGCCTCTCCAGTCGCAATGAGGCACATTGTAGTCGACGCGACCGTCGGTCACCATAGCTTTCGTCTGCCAACACACTCGATTGCCCTTCGAAACATCGGCGATCAACGTGAGCATAGAGGTCGCTGTCACTTTACTGTACGCCAGGATATCCGTGTGTGAGTGCACGCTCGACGTCGATTGACAACCGGTCATGTCAGACCTGATCAGACCTTCCGAACACATGACCATTAGTTGTTGTGCGGCCGAGAGTATCGCGATCATACCGTTGAGATGTGTAGAAAGCGCGTACACGCCAGCCTTCCACGTTTGCAAAATTTCCAGCAGTCTAGAGGGACTTGTCTTAGCGCGCACGGCTGTGCTGAATTTGCGTTGGGTAGACACAACGGCTTCGACCTCGCTTAGGATCTGTGGGCTCATGTACTCGTGGTAGGCCAAGACGTGTATAGTCGAGCGCGGTGACGCCCTGAACACTTGACCCGGTTTTGTTGTGGCGATATGCGTGTCCAGTAACGCGGCAAAGTCCGCGTGTCTAGCGTGTATTGATTTTACAGCTCGCTCATACCCCAACAGTACGGTCCGTAGAAGTTCGTTCACTTGTTTCCATGCGCTCGTGGAACACAGGACATCGCAACCTCTGTGATACTCAAGTAAAGCGTCAAACACCAGCTGCTTGCACGTTGGAAATACAATCGGTAGTAACTTCTTACTCCACTCTATGTTGAACTCGTATAGTATGTATATGGGCGGTTGCGGCGGTTTGCACATTTTCTATCTACCCTCCGCTAATATGACTCTGTCGTCTGTCTCCTGAGATGGTGTGGTTGGAACTTGCGAGAGTGCACTATCGACGGTCGGCGTTTCCATTTCGTCAACTGCCATTTTCAGCCGCTGGCAAACGGCCGTCGACGGTCGATGCGAGACACCAACATAACGTTAGACCGCGACCCTCATGCCAGTTTTCTGTAGTACTGGTTGTAGTTTCTGGTGCACACTCGAAACGCCATTACGATCACAATTACGTTGATTAATAAATCCAGTGTTGTAGCGACTGCAGCCAGCGCCGTCGCGCAACTCGTGTCGGTGTTATCTCTCGATACTTTCATTCGTATCCGAGCGTATGCAGAATCTACGGATCTGGTGAAGTTGCTTGTCACTAGATTGCGCACGTTTGATATGGCACTTTGCGCGAGACTCACACAACCTGCAGTGGCGACCGTCGCGTCAGTGCAAAGTTTTTCCGATATATCGCTCGCAACATCGTTTGTCATTTGCTGTACACTGCGCACACTGGCCGCGAGGTCGCGGAGAGGGTCTTCGTTACGAGTTGTGTAATATCCGCTGACTTGCCGATTCAATTCTGGTGGCGCTGACCCAAACGAGAACGCTTTTAAGGCGCATGTCGTGGTAAATCTGGTAGCGCCGTGGTTGACGAGGATGATCATCTTTAGCAATTGTTCATCTCGAAGCACAACGATGGTGAGGGCGACGGGTTGGCCGGTTCCGCCTTCAAGCCACTCGGTTGCCGCTAGATTGCCCAATGCCACACACGCAGACGAACCCTGTACACACTCAATGACCCGTGTGCGATCGTTGATTTCTGCTAGTACGTTTGCTAGTTCTACGTGCTTCCACGGATCGGGCGTGGGCACGCGCTTGTTTTAGAGGCGTTTTCGCGCAGCCTCTACCCTGCACGACCGCTCGTGGCCACACTAGCTATATTTATCTTTATTTGTTTCACACACACACACACACACACACACACACACACACACACACACACACACACACACACACACACACACACACACACACACACACACACACACACACGCACACACACACACACACACAGGCCGTTGCGTGCAAACCCCGGTCAGGCCTGCAGTGTAAACATCAGAGACATGATGTTCTTTCACAGAACTGAGGTTGTTCATTCCTAAATGACTTTTACAGGAATATTGTTATTATACTATTCAACAGGTTGATCATAATAATGTGTATTAAGACGCTCCTCGGGGCGTGTCTTGCTTGGGCCTCTCTCCAGAAGGCCCTCAATCAGACCCAGTGTTGACACGTGGCAAGACGCTCCTCGGGGCATGTCTTGCTTGGGCCTCTCTCCAGAAGGCCCTCAATCAGACCCAGTGTTGACACGTGGCAAGACGCTCCTCGGGGCGCGTCTTGCTTGGGCCTCTCTCCAGAAGGCCCTCAATCAGACCCAGTGTTGACACGTGGCAAGACGCTCCTCGGGGCGCGTCTTGCTTGGGCCTCTCTCCTGGAGGCGCTCAGTCAGACTGAGTAGTGACATGTTGCCTGACGCTCCTCGGGGCGCGTGTTGCTTGGGCCTCTCTCCTGGAGGCGCTCAGTCAGACCAAGTGGTGACATGTGGCAAGACACTCCTTGGGGCGCGTCTTGCTTGGGCCTCTCTCCTGGAGGCCCTCTGTCAGACCCAGTGTTGACATGTGTCAATACGCTCCTCGGGGCGCGTCTTGCTTGGGCTTCTCACCTGGAGGCCCTCAGTCAGACCCATTGTTGACATGTGGCAAGACGCTCCTCGGGGCGCATCTTGCTTGGGCCTCTCTCCTGGAGGCGCTCAGTCAGACCGAGTGCTGACATGTGGCAATACGCTCCTCGGGGCGCGTCTTGCTTGGGCTTCTCTCCTGGAGGCGCTCAGAAAGACCCAGTGTTGACATGTGACAAGACGCTCCTCGGGGCGCGTCTTGCTTGGGCCTCTCTCCTGGAGCCGTTCAGTCAGAACCAGAGGTGACATGTGGCAAGACGCTCCTCGGGGCGCGTCTTGCTTGGGCCTCTCTCCTGGAGGCGCTCAGTCAGACCGAGTGCTGACATAAGGCAAGACGCTCCTCGGGGCGCGTCTTGCTGGGGCCTCTCTCCTGGAGGCGCTCAGTCAGACCCAGTGCTGACATGTGGCAAGACGCTCCTCGGGGCGCGTCTTGCTTGGGCCTCTCTCCTGGAGGCGCTCAGTCAGACTGAGTAGTGACATGTGGCCTGACGCTCCTCGGGGCGCGGCTTGCTTGGGCCTCTCTCCCGGAGGCGCTCAGTCAGACCCAGTGGTGACATGTGGCAAGAAAACTCCTCGGGGCGCGTCTTGCTTGGGCCTCTCTCCTGGAGGCTCTCTGTCAGACCCAGTGTTGACATGTGGCAAGACGCTCCTCGGGCCGCGTGTTGCTTGGGCTTCTCTCCTGGAGGTCCTCAGTCAGACCCATTGTTGACATGTGGCAAGACGCTCCTCGGGGCGCGTCGTGCTTGAGCCTCTCTCCTGGAGGCGCTCAGTCAGACCGAGTGCTGACATGTGGCAAGACGCTCCTCGGGGCGCGTCTTGCTTGGGCTTCTCTCCTGGAGGCGCTCAGAAAGACCCAGTGTTGACATGTGACAAGACGCTCCTCTGGGCGCGTCTTGCTTGGGCCTCTCTCCTGGAGGCGCTCAGTCAGAACCAGAGGTGACATGTGGCAAGACGCTCCTCGGGGCGCGTCTTGCTTAGGCATCTCTCCTGGAGGCCCTCTGTCAGACCCAGTGTTGACATGTGGCAAGACGCTCCTCCGGGCGCATCTTGCTTGGGCCTCTCTCCTGGAGGCCCTCAGTCAGACCCATTGTTGACATGTGGCAAGACGCTCCTCGGGGCGCGTCTTGCTTGGGCCTCTCTCCTGGAGGCGCTCAGTCAGACCGAGTGCTGACATAAGGCAAGACGCTCCTCGGGGCGCGTCTTGCTTGGGCCTCTCTCCTGGAGGCGCTCAGTCAGACCCAGTGTTGACATGTGGCAAGAAGCTCCTCGGGGCGCGTCTTGCTTGGGCCTCTCTCCTGGAAGCGCTCAGTCAGACCGAGTGCTGACATGTGGCAAGACGCTCCTCGGGGTACGTCTTGCTTGGGCTTCTCTCCTGGAGGCCCTCAGTCAGACCCATTGTTGACATGTGGCAAGACGCTTCTCGGGGCGCGTCTTATTTGCGCCTCTCTCCTGGAGGCCCTCAGTCAGACCCAGTGTTGACATGTTGCAAGACGCTCCTCGGGGCGCGTCTTGCTTGGGCCTCTCTCCTGGAGGCGCTCAGTCAGACCCAGTGTTGACACGTGGCAAGACGCTCCTCGGGGCGCGTCTTGCTTGGGCCTCTCTCCTGGAGGCGCTCAGTCAGACCCAGTGTTGGCATGTGGCAAGACACTCCTCGGGGCGCGTCTTGGTTGGGCCTCTCTCCTGGAGGCACTCATTCAGACCCAGTGGTGACATGTGGCAAGACGCTCCTCGGGGCGCGTCTTGCTTGGGCTTCTCTCCTGGAGGCCCTCAGTAAGACCCATTGTTGACATGTGGCAAGACGCTCCTCGGGGCGCTTCTTGCTTGGGCCTCTCTCCTGGAGGCGCTCAGTCAGACTGAGTAGTGACATGTGGCCTGACGCTCCTCGGGGCGCCTGTTGCTTGGGCCTCTCTCCTGGAGGCGCTCAGTCAGACCAAGTGGTGACATGTGGCAAGACGCTCCTCATGGGCGCGTCTTGCTTGGGCCTCTCTCCAGAAGGCCCTCAATAAGACCCAGTGTTTACACGTGGCAAGACGCTCCTCGGGGCGCGTCTTGCTTGGGCCTCTCTCCTGGAGGCGCTCAGTCAGAATGAGTAGTGACATGTGGCCTGACGCTCCTCGGGGCGCGTGTTGCTTGGGCCTCTCTCCTGGAGGCGCTCAGTCAGACCAAGTGGTGACATGTGGCCTGACGCTCCTCGGGGCGCGTGTTGCCTGGGCCTCTCTCCTGGAGGCGCTCAGTCAGACCAAGTGGTGACATGTGGCAAGACACTTCTCGGGGCGCGTCTTGCTTGGGCCTCTCTCCTGGAGGCGCTCAGTCAGACCCAGTGTTGACATGTGGCAAGACGCTCCTCGGGGAGCATCTTGCTTGGGCCTCTCTCCTGGAGGCGCTCAGTCAGACCCAGTGGTGACACGTGGAAAGACGCTCCTCGGGGCGCGTCTTGCTTGGGCCTCTCTCCTGGAGGCGCTCAGTCAGACCAAGTCATGAATCGTGGCAAGACGCTCCTCGGGGCGCGTCTTGCATGGGCCTCTCTCCTGGAGGCGCTCATTCAGACCCAGTGGTGACATGTGGCAAGACGCTCCTCGGGGCGCGTATTGCTTGGGCCTCTCTCCTGAATGCCCTCTGTCAGACCGAGTGTTGACATGTGGCAAAGACTCTCCACGGGGCGCGTCTTGCTTGGGCTTCTCTCATGGAGGCCCTCAGTCCGACCCAGTGTTGACATGTATCAAGACGCTCCTCGGGGCGTGTCTTGCTTGGGCCTCTCTCCTGGAGGCGCTCAGTCAGACCCAGTGTTGACATGTGGCAAGACGCTCCTCTGGGCGCGTCTTGCTTGGGCTTCTCTCCTGGAGGCCCTCAGTCAGACCCATTGTTGACTTGTGGCAAGACGCTCCTCGGAGCACGTCTTGCTTGGGCCTCTCTCCTGGAGGCGCTCAGTCAGACCGAGTAGTGACATGTGGCAAGACGCTCCTCGGGGCGCGTCTTGCTTGGACCTCCCTCCTGGAGGCGCTCAGTCAGACCGAGTAGTGACATTTGGCAAGACGCTCCTCGGGGCGCGTCTTGCTTGGACCTCTCTCCTGGATGCGCTCGGTTAGACCGAGTAGTGACACGTGGCAAGACGCTCCTCGGGGCGCATCTTGCTTGGGCCTCTCTCCTGGAGGCGCTAAGTCAGACCCAGTGTTGACACGTGGCAAGACGCTCCTCGGGGCGCGTCTTGCTTGGGCCTCTCTCCTGGAGGCGCTCAGTCAGACCCAGTGTTGGCATGTGGCAAGACACTCCTCGGGGCGCGTCTTGGTTGGGCCTCTCTCCTGGAGGCACTCATTCAGACCCAGTGGTGACATGTGGCAAGACGCTCCTCGGGGCGCGTCTTGCTTGGGCTTCTCTCCTGGAGGCCCTCAGTAAGACCCATTGTTGACATGTGGCAAGACGCTCCTCGGGGCGCTTCTTGCTTGGGCCTCTCTCCTGGAGGCGCTCAGTCAGACTGAGTAGTGACATGTGGCCTGACGCTCCTCGGGGCGCCTGTTGCTTGGGCCTCTCTCCTGGAGGCGCTCAGTCAGACCAAGTGGTGACATGTGGCAAGACGCTCCTCGGGGCGCGTCTTGCTTGGGCCTCTCTCCAGAAGGCCCTCAATAAGACCCAGTGTTTACACGTGGCAAGACGCTCCTCGGGGCGCGTCTTGCTTGGGCCTCTCTCCTGGAGGCGCTCAGTCAGAATGAGTAGTGACATGTGGCCTGACGCTCCTCGGGGCGCGTGTTGCTTGGGCCTCTCTCCTGGAGGCGCTCAGTCAGACCAAGTGGTGACATGTGGCCTGACGCTCCTCGGGGCGCGTGTTGCCTGGGCCTCTCTCCTGGAGGCGCTCAGTCAGACCAAGTGGTGACATGTGGCAAGACACTTCTCGGGGCGCGTCTTGCTTGGGCCTCTCTCCTGGAGGCGCTCAGTCAGACCCAGTGTTGACATGTGGCAAGACGCTCCTCGGGGAGCATCTTGCTTGGGCCTCTCTCCTGGAGGCGCTCAGTCAGACCCAGTGGTGACACGTGGAAAGACGCTCCTCGGGGCGCGTCTTGCTTGGGCCTCTCTCCTGGAGGCGCTCAGTCAGACCAAGTCATGACACGTGGCAAGACGCTCCTCGGGGCGCGTCTTGCATGGGCCTCTCTCCTGGAGGCGCTCATTCAGACCCAGTGGTGACATGTGGCAAGACGCTCCTCGGGGCGCGTATTGCTTGGGCCTCTCTCCTGAATGCCCTCTGTCAGACCGAGTGTTGACATGTGGCAAGACTCTCCACGGGGCGCGTCTTGCTTGGGCTTCTCTCATGGAGGCCCTCAGTCCGACCCAGTGTTGACATGTATCAAGACGCTCCTCGGGGCGTGTCTTGCTTGGGCCTCTCTCCTGGAGGCGCTCAGTCAGACCCAGTGTTGACATGTGGCAAGACGCTCCTCTGGGCGCGTCTTGCTTGGGCTTCTCTCCTGGAGGCCCTCAGTCAGACCCATTGTTGACTTGTGGCAAGACGCTCCTCGGAGCACGTCTTGCTTGGGCCTCTCTCCTGGAGGCGCTCAGTCAGACCGAGTAGTGACATGTGGCAAGACGCTCCTCGGGGCGCGTCTTGCTTGGACCTCCCTCCTGGAGGCGCTCAGTCAGACCGAGTAGTGACATTTGGCAAGACGCTCCTCGGGGCGCGTCTTGCTTGGACCTCTCTCCTGGATGCGCTCGGTTAGACCGAGTAGTGACACGTGGCAAGACGCTCCTCGGGGCGCATCTTGCTTGGGCCTCTCTCCTGGAGGCGCTAAGTCAGACCCAGTGTTGACACGTGGCAAGACGCTCCTCGGGGCGCGTCTTGCTTGGGCCTCTCTCCTGGAGGCGCTCAGTCAGACCCAGTGTTGGCATGTGGCAAGACACTCCTCGGGGCGCGTCTTGGTTGGGCCTCTCTCCTGGAGGCACTCATTCAGACCCAGTGGTGACATGTGGCAAGACGCTCCTCGGGGCGCGTCTTGCTTGGGCTTCTCTCCTGGAGGCCCTCAGTAAGACCCATTGTTGACATGTGGCAAGACGCTCCTCGGGGCGCTTCTTGCTTGGGCCTCTCTCCTGGAGGCGCTCAGTCAGACTGAGTAGTGACATGTGGCCTGACGCTCCTCGGGGCGCCTGTTGCTTGGGCCTCTCTCCTGGAGGCGCTCAGTCAGACCAAGTGGTGACATGTGGCAAGACGCTCCTCGGGGCGCGTCTTGCTTGGGCCTCTCTCCAGAAGGCCCTCAATAAGACCCAGTGTTTACACGTGGCAAGACGCTCCTCGGGGCGCGTCTTGCTTGGGCCTCTCTCCTGGAGGCGCTCAGTCAGAATGAGTAGTGACATGTGGCCTGACGCTCCTCGGGGCGCGTGTTGCTTGGGCCTCTCTCCTGGAGGCGCTCAGTCAGACCAAGTGGTGACATGTGGCCTGACGCTCCTCGGGGCGCGTGTTGCCTGGGCCTCTCTCCTGGAGGCGCTCAGTCAGACCAAGTGGTGACATGTGGCAAGACACTTCTCGGGGCGCGTCTTGCTTGGGCCTCTCTCCTGGAGGCCCTCTATCAGACCCACTGTTGACATGTGGCAAGACACTCCTCGGGGCGCGTCTTGCTTGGGCCTCTCTCCTGGAGGCCCTCTGTCAGACCCAGTGTTGACATGTGTCAAGACTCTCCTCGGGGCGCGTCTTGCTTTGGCCTCTCTCCAGGAGGCGCTCAGTCAGACCGAGTGCTGACATGTGGCAAGACGCTCCTCGGGCCGCGTGTTGCTTGGGCTTCTCTCCTGGAGGCCCTCAGTCAGACCCATTGTTGACATGTGGCAAGACGCTCCTCCGGGCGCATCTTGCTTGGGCCTCTCTCCTGGAGGCCCTCAGTCAGACCCATTGTTGACGTGTGGCAAGACGCTCCTCGGGGAGCGTCTTGCTTGGGCCTCTCTCCTGGAGGCCCTCAGTCAGACCCATTGTTGACGTGTGGCAAGACGCTCCTTGGGGCGCGTCTTGCTTGGCCCTCTCTCCTGGAGGCGCTCAGTCAGACCCAGTGTTGACATGTGGCAAGACGCTCCTCGGGGCGCATCTTGCTTGGGCCTCTCTCCTGGAGGCGCTCAGTCAGACCCAGTGGTGACACGTGGAAAGACGCTCTTCGGGGCGCGTCTTGCTTGGCCCTCTCTCCTGGAGGCGCTCAGTCAGACCCAGTCATGACACTTGGCAAGACGCTCCTCGGGGCGCGTCTTGCATGGGCCTCTCTCCTGGAGGCGCTCAGTCAGACCCAGTGTTGGCATGTGGCAAGACACTCCTCGGGGCGCGTCTTGGTTGGGCCTCTCTCCTGGAGGCGCTCATTCAGACCCAGTGGTGACATGTGGCAAGACGCTCCTCTGGGCGCGTCTTGCTTGGGCTTCTCTCCTGGAGGCCCTCAGTCAGACCCATTGTTGACTTGTGGCAAGACGCTCCTCGGGGCACGTCTTGCTTGGGCCTCTCTCCTGGAGGCGCTCAGTCAGACCGAGTAGTGACATGTGGCAAGACGCTCCTCGGGGCGCGTCTTGCTTGGACCTCCCTCCTGGAGGCGCTCAGTCAGACCGAGTAGTGACATTTGGCAAGACGCTCCTCGGGGCGCGTCTTGCTTGGACCTCTCTCCTGGACGCGCTCGGTTAGACCGAGTAGTGACACGTGGCAAGACGCTCCTCGGGGCGCATCTTGCTTGGGCCTCTCTCCTGGAGGCGCTCAGTCAGACACAGTGTTGACATGTGGCAAGACACTCCTCGGGGCGCGTCTTGCTTGGGCTTCTCTCATGGAGGCCCTCAGTAAGACCCATTGTTGACATGTGGAAAGAAGCTCCTCGGGGCGCGTCTTGCTTTGGCTTCTCTCCTGGAGGCCCTCAGTCAGACCCATTGTTCACATGTGGCAAGACGCTCCTCGGGGCGCGTATTGCTTGGGCCTCTCTCCTGGATGCCCTCTGTCAGACCCAGTGTTGACATGTGGCAAGACTCTCCTCGGGGCGCGTCTTGCTTGGGCTTCTCTCATGGAGGCCCTCAGTCAGACGCAGTGTTGACATGTGTCAAGACGCTCCTCGGGGCGTGTCTTGCTTGGGCCTCTCTCCTGGAGGCGCTCAGTCAGACCCAGTGTTGACATGTGGCAAGACGCTCCTCGGGGCGCTTCTTGCTTGGGCTTCTCTCCTGGAGGCCCTCAGTCAGACCCATTGTTGACATGTGGCAAGACGCTCCTCGGGGCATGTCTTGCTTGGGCCTCTCTCCTGGAGGCGCTCAGTCAGACCCAGTGTTGATATGTTGCAAGACGCTCCTCGGGGCGCGTGTTGCTTGGACCTCTCTCCTGGAGGCGCTCAGTCAGACCGAGTAGTGACATGTGGCAGGCGCGTCTTGCTTGGGCCTCTCTCCTGGAGGCGCTCAATTAGACCCATTGTTGACATGTGGCAAGAAGCTCCTCGGGGCGCTTCTTGCTTGTGCCTCTCTCCTGGAGGCGCTCAGTCAGACCGAGTGCTGACATGTGGCAAGACGCTCCTCGGGGCGCGTCTTGCTGGGGCCTCTCTCCTGGAGGCGTTCAGTCAAACCCAGTGTTGTCATGTGTCAAGACGCTCCTCGGGCGTTTCTTGTTTGCGCCTCTCTCCTGGATGCGCTCAGTCAGACCCAGAGGTGACATGTGGCAAGACGCTCCTCGGGCCTCTCTCCTGGAGGCGCACAGTCAGACCCAGTGTTGACATGTGGCAAGACGCTCCTCGGGGCGCGTCTTGCTTGGGCCTCTCTCCTGGAGGTGCTCAGTCAGACCCAGTGTTGACATGTGGCAAGACGCTCCTCGGGGCACGTCTTGCTTGGGCCTCTCTCCTGGAGGCGCTCAGTCAGACCCAGAGGAGACATGTGTCAAGACCCTCCTCGGGGCGCGTCTTGCTTGGGCCTCTCTCCTGGAGGCGCTCAGTCAGACCGAGTGCTGACATGTTGCAAGACGCTCCTCCGGGCGCGTCTTGCTTGGGCCTCTCTCCTGGAGGCGCTCAGTCAGACCCAGTGTTCACATGTGGCAAGACGCTCCTCGGGGCGCGTCTTGCTTGGGCCTCTCTCCTGGAGGCGCTCAGTCAGACCGAGTGCTGACATTTGGCAAGATGCTCCTCGGGGCGCATCTTGCTTGGGCTTCTCTCCTGGAGGCCCTCAGTCATACCCATTGTTGACATGTGGCAAGACGCTCCTCGGGGCGCGTCTTGCTTGGGCCTCTCTCCTGGAGGCGCTCAATTAGACCCAGTGTTGACATGTGGCAAGACGCTCCTCGGGGCGCGTCTTGCTTGGGCTTCTCTCCTGGAGGCCCTCAGTCAGACCCATTGTTGACATGTGGCAAGAAGCTCCTCGGGGCGCTTCTTTCTTGGGCCTCTCTCCTGGAGGCGCTCAGTTAGACCGAGTGCTGACATGTGGCAAGACGCTCCTCGGGGCGCGTCTTGCTGGGGCCTCTCTCCTGGAGTCGCTCAGTCAAACCCAGTGTTGACATGTGTCAAGACGCTCCTCGGGCATTTCTTGTTTGCGCCTCTCTCCTGGAGGCGCTCAGTCAGACCCAGAGGTGACATGTGGCAAGAGGCTCCTCGGGCCTCTCTCCTGGAGGCGCTCAGTCAGACCCAGTGTTGACATGTGGCAAGATGCTCCTCGGGGCGCGTCTTGCTTGGGCCTCTCTCCTGGAGGTGCTCAGTCAGACCCAGTGTTGACATGTGGCAAGACGCTCCTCGTGGCACGTCTTGCTTGGGCCTCTCTCCTGGAGGCGCTCAGTCAGACCCAGAGGAGACATGTGTCAAGACCCTCCTCGGGGCGCGTCTTGCTTGGGCCTCTCTCCTGGAGGCGCTCAGTCAGACCCAGTGTTGACATGTGGCAAGACGCTCCTCGGGGCACGTCTTGCTTGGGCCTCTCTCCTGGAGGCGCTCAGTCAGACCCAGAGGAGACATGTGTCAAGACCCTCCTCGGGGCGCGTCTTGCTTGTGCCTCTCTCCTGGAGGCGCTCAGTCAGACCGACTGCTGACATGTTGCAAGACGCTCCTCCGGGTGCGTCTTGCTTGGGCCTCTCTCCTGGAGGCGCTCAGTCAGACCCAGTGTTCACATGTGGCAAGACGCTCCTCGGGGCGCGTCTTGCTTGGGCCTCTCTCCTGGAGGCGCTCAGTCAGACCGAGTGCTGACATTTGGCAAGACGCTCCTCGGGGCGCATCTTGCTTGGGCTTCTCTCCTGGAGGCCCTCAGTCATACCCATTGTTGACATGTGGCAAGACGCTCCTCGGGGCGCGTCTTGCTTGGGCCTCTCTCCTGGAGGCGCTCAATTAGACCCAGTGTTGACATGTGGCAAGACGCTCCTCGGGGCGCGTCTTGCTTGGGCTTCTCTCCTGGAGGCCCTCAGTCAGACCCATTGTTGACATGTGGCAAGAAGCTCCTCGGGGCGCTTCTTGCTTGGGCCTCTCTCCTGGAGGCGCTCAGTTAGACCGAGTGCTGACATGTGGCAAGACGCTCCTCGGGGCGCGTCTTGCTGGGGCCTCTCTCCTGGAGTCGCTCAGTCAAACCCAGTGTTGACATGTGTCAAGACGCTCCTCGGGCATTTCTTGTTTGCGCCTCTCTCCTGGAGGCGCTCAGTCAGACCCAGAGGTGACATGTGGCAAGACGCTCCTCGGGCCTCTCTCCTGGAGGCGCTCAGTCAGACCCAGTGTTGACATGTGGCAAGATGCTCCTCGGGGCGCGTCTTGCTTGGGCCTCTCTCCTGGAGGTGCTCAGTCAGACCCAGTGTTGACATGTGGCAAGACGCTCCTCGGGGCACGTCTTGCTTGGGCCTCTCTCCTGGAGGCGCTCAGTCAGACCCAGAGGAGACATGTGTCAAGACCCTCCTCGGGGCGCGTCTTGCTTGGGCCTCTCTCCTGGAGGCGCTCAGTCAGACCGAGTGCTGACATGTTGCAAGACGCTCCTCCGGGCGCGTCTTGCTTGGGCCTCTCTCCTGGAGGCGCTCAGTCAGACCCAGTGTTCACATGTGGCAAGACGCTCCTCGGGGCGCGTCTTGCATGGGCCTCTCTCCTGGAGGCGCTCAGTCAGACCCAGTGTTGACATGTGGCAAGACGCTCCTCGGGGCGCGTCTTGCTTGGGCCTCTCTCCTGGAGGCGATCAGTCAGACCGAGTGCTGACATTTGGCAAGACGCTCCTCGGGGCGCATCTTGCTTGGGCTTCTCTCCTGGAGGCCCTCAGTCAGACCCAGTGTTGACATGTGGCAAGACGCTCCTCAGGGCGAGTCTTATTTGGGCCTCTCTCTTGGAGGCCCTCAGTCAGACCCAGTGTTGACATGTGGCAAGACGCTCCTCGGGGCGCGTCTTGCTTGGGCTTCTCTCCTGGAGGCCCTCAGTCAGACCCATTGTTGACATGTGGCAAGACGCTCCTCGGGGCACGTCTTGCTTGGGCCTCTCTCCTGGAGGCGCTCAGTCAGACCGAGTAGTGACATGTGGCAAGACGCTCCTCGGGGCGCGTCTTGCTTGGGCCTCTCTCCAGAAGGCCCTCAATCAGACCCAGTGTTGACACGTGGCAAGACGCTCCTCGGGGCGCGTCTTACTTGGGCCTCTCTCCTGGAGGCGCTCAGTCAGACTGAGTGGTGACATGTGGCCTGACGCTCCTCGGGGCGTGTGTTGCTTGGGCCTCTCTCCTGGAGGCGCTCAGTCAGACCAAGTGGTGACATGTGGCAAGACACTCCTCGGGGCGCGTCTTGCTTGGGCCTCTCTCCTGGAGGCCCTCTGTCAGGCCCAGTGTTGACATGTGTCAAGACGCTCCTCGGGGCGCGTCTTGCTTGGGCTTCTCTCCTGGAGGCCCTCAGTCATACCCATTGTTGACATGTGGCAAGACGCTCCTCGGGGCGCGTCTTGCTTTGGCCTCTCTCCTGGAGTTGCTCAGTCAGACCGAGTGCTGACATGTGGAAAGACGCTCCTCGGGGCGCGTCTTGCTTGGGCTTCTCTCCTGGAGGCGCTCAGAAAGACCCAGTGTTGACATGTGACAAGACGCTCCTCGGGGCGCGTTTTGCTTGGGCATCTCTCCTGGAGGCGCTCAGTCAGACCCAGTGGTGACATGTGGCAAGACACTCCTCGGGGCGCGTCTTGCTTGGGCCTCTCTCCTGGAGGCCCTCTGTCAGACCCAGTGTTGGCATGTGGCAAGACGCTCCTCAGGGCGCGTCTTGGTTGGGCCTCTCTCCTGGAGAAGCTCAGTCAGACCCAGTGGTGACATGTGGCAAGACGCTCCTCGGGGCGCGTATTGCTTGGGCCTCTCTCCTGGATGCCCTCTGTCAGACCGAGTGTTGACATGTGGCAAGACTCTGCTCGGGGCGCGTCTTGCTTGGGCTTCTCTCGTGGAGGCCCTCAGTCAGACCCAGTGTTGACATGTGTCAAGACGCTCCTCGGGGCGTGTCTTGGTTGGGCCTCTCTCCTGGAGGCGCTCAGTCAGACCCAGTGTTGACATGTGGCAAGACGCTCCTCGGGGCGCGTCTTGCTTGGGCTTCTCTCCTGGAGGCCCTCAGTCAGACCCATTGTTGACATGTGGCAAGACGCTCCTCGGGGCACGTCTTGCTTGGGCCTCTCTCCTGGAGGCGCTCAAACAGACCGAGTAGTGACATGTGGCAAGATGCTCCTCGGGGCGCGTCTTGCTGGGGCTTCTCTCATGGAGCCACTCAGTCAGACCCAGTGTTGACATGTGGCAAAACGCTCCTCGGGGCGCGTCTTGCTTGGACCTCTCTCCCTGAGGCGCTCAGTCAGACCGAGTAGTGACATGTGGCAAGACGCTCCTCGGGGCGCGTCTTGCTTGGACCTCTCTCCCTGAGGCGCTCAGTCAGACCCAGTGTTGACATTTGGCAAGACACTCCTCGGGGCGTGTCTTGCTTGGGCCTCTGTCATGGAGGCCCTCTGTCAGACCCAGTGTTGACATGTGTCAAGACGCTCCTCGGGGGGCGTCTTGCTTTGGCCTCTCTCCTGGAGGCGCTCAGTCAGACCGAGTGCTGACATGTGGCAAGAAGCTCCTCGGGGCGCGTCTTGCTTGGGCTTCTCTCCCGGAGGCCCTCAGTAAGAACCCTTGTTGACATGTGGCAAGACGCTCCTCGGGGCGCGTCTTGCTTGGGCCTCTCTCCAGAAGGCCCTCAATCAGACCCAGTGTTGACACGTGGCAAGACGCTCCTCGGGGCGCGTCTCGTCTGGGCCTCTCTCCTGGAGGCGCTCAGTCAGACCCAGTGTTGACATGTGGCAAGACACTCCTCGGGGCGCGTCTTGCTTGGGCCTCTCTCATGGAGGCCCTCTGTCAGGCCCAGTGTTGACATGTGTCAAGACGCTCCTCGGGGCGCGTCTTGCTTTGGCCTCTCTCCTGGAGGCGCTCAGTCAGACCCAGTTTTCACATGTGGCAAGAAGCTCCTCGGGGCGCGTCTTGCTTGGGCCTCTCTCCTGGAGGCGCTCAGTCAGACCCAGTGTTGAAATGTGGCAAGACGCTCCTCGGGGCGCGTCTTGCTTGGGCCTCTCTCCTGGAGGCGCTCAGTCAGACACAGTGGTGACATGTGGCATGACACTCCTCGGGGCGCGTCTTGCTTGGGCCTCTCTCGTGGAGGCCCTCTGTCAGACCCAGTGTTGACATGTGTCAAGACGCTCCTCGGGGCGCGTCTTGCTTGGGCTTCTCTCCTGGATGCCCTCAGTCAGACCCATTGTTGACATGTGGCAAGACGCTCCTCGGGGCGCGTCTTGCTTGGGCTTCTCTCCTGGAGGCGCTCAGACAGACCCAGTGTTGACATGTGACAAGACGCTCCTCGGGGCGCGTCTTGCTTGGGCCTCTCTCCTGGAGGCGCTCAGTCAGAACCAGAGGTGACATGTGGCAAGACGCTCCTCGGGGCGCGTCTTGCTTGGGCCTCTCTCCTGGAGGCGCTCAGTCAGACCCAGTGTTGACACGTGGCAAGACGCTCCTCGGGGCGCGTCTTGGTTGGGCCTCTCTCCTGGACGCGCTCATTCAGACCCAGTGGTGACATGTGGCAAGACACTCCTCGGGGCGCGTCTTGGTGGGGCCTCTCTCCTGGACGCGCTCATTCAGACCCAGTGGTGACATGTGGCAAGACGCTTCTCGGGGCGCGTATTGCTTGGGCCTCTCTCCTGAATGCCCTCTGTCAGACTGAGTGTTGACATGTGGCAAGACGCTCCTCGGGGCACGTCTTGCTTGGGCCTCTCTCCTGGAGGCGCTCAGTCAGACCGAGTAGTGACATGTGGCAAGACGCAGCTCGGGGTGCGTCTTGCTTGGACCTCTCTCCTGGAGGCGCTCAGTTAGACCGAGTAGTGACATGTGGCAAGACGCTCCTCGGTGCGCGTCTTGCTTGGGCCTCTCTCCTGGAGGCGCTCAGTCAGACCGAGTGCTGACATAAGGCAAGACGCTCCTCGGGGCGCGTCTTGCTGGCGCCTCTCTCCTGGAGGTGCTCAATCAGACCCAGTGGTGACACGTGGCAAGACGCTCCTCTGGGCCCGTCTTGCTTGGGCCTCTCTCCTGGAGGAGCTCAGTCAGACCCAGTGGTGACACGTGGCAAGACGCTCCTCGGGGCGCATCTTGCTTGGGCCTGTCTCCTGGAGGCGCTAAGTCAGACCCAGTGTTGACACGTGGCAAGACGCTCCTCGGGGCGCGTCTTGCTTGGGCCTCTCTCCTGGAGGCGCTCAGTCAGACACAGTGTTGACATGTGGCAAGACACTCCTCGGGGCGCGTCTTGCTTGGGCTTCTCTCATGGAGGCCCTCAGTAAGACCCATTGTTGACATGTGGAAAGAAGCTCCTCGGGGCGCGTCTTGCTTTGGCTTCTCTCCTGGAGGCCCTCAGTCAGACCCATTGTTGGCATGTGGCAAGACGCTCCTCGGGGCGCGTCTTGCTTGGACCTCTCTCCTGGAGGCGCTCAGTCAGACCGAGTAGTGACATGTGGCAAGACGCTCCTCGGGGCGCGTCTTGCTTGGGCCTCTCTCCTGGAGGCGCTCAGTTAGACCCAGTGGTGACATGTGGCAAGACGCTCCTCGGGGCGCGTCTTGCTTGGGCTTCTCTCCTGGAGGCCCTCAGTCAGACCCATTGTTGACATGTGGCAAGACGCTCCTCGGGGCGCTTCTTGCTTGGGCCTCTCTCCTGGAGGCGCTCAGTCAGACCGAGTGCTGACATGTGGCAAGACGCTCCTCGGGGCGCGTCTTGCTGGGGCCTCTCTCCTGGAGGCGCTCAGTCAGACCCAGTGTTGACCTGTGTCAAGACGCTCCACGGGCGTTTCTTGCTTGCGCCTCTCTCCTGGAGGAGCTCAGTCAGACCCAGAGGTGACATGTGGCAAGACGCTCCTCGGGCCTCTCTCCTGGAGGCGCTCAGTCAGACCCAGTGTTGACATGTGGCAAGACGCTCCTCGGGGCGCGTCTTGCTGGGGCTTCTCTCCTGGAGGCCCTCAGTCAGACCCAGTGTTGACATGTGGCAAGACGCTCCTCGGGGCGCGTCTTATTTGGGCCTCTCTCCTGGGGGCCCTCAGTCAGACCCAGTGGTCACATGTGGCAAGACGCTCCTCGGGGCGCGTCTTGCTTGGGCCTCTCTCCTGGAGGCGCTCAGTCAGACCCAGTGTTGACATGTGTCAAGACGCTCCTCGGGGCGCGCCTTGCTTGGGCTTCTCTCCTGGAGGCCCTCAGTCAGACCCATTGTTGACATGTGGCAAGACGCTCCTCGGGGCGCGCCTTGCTTGGGCTTCTCTCCTGGAGGCGCTCAGACAGACCCAGTGTTGACATGTGACAAGACGCTCCTCGGGGCGCGTCTTGCTTGGGCCTCTCTCCTGGAGGCGATCAGTCAGAACCAGAGGTGACATGTGGCAAGACGCTCCTCGGGGCGCGTCTTGCTTGGGCCTTTCTCCTGGAGGCCCTCTGTCAGACCCAGTGTTGACATGTGGCAAGACGCTCCTCCGGGCGCATCTTGCTTGGGCCTCTCTCCTGGAGGCCCTCAGTCAGACCCATTGTTGACATGTGGCAAGACGCTCCTCGGGGCGCGTCTTGCTTGGGCCTCTCTCCTGGAGGCGCTCAGTCAGACCCAGTGTTGACATGTGGCAAGACGCTCCTCGGGGCGCGTCTTGCTTGGGCCTCTCTCCTGGAGGCGCTCAGTCAGATCCAGTGGTGACACGTGGAAAGACGCTCCTCAGGGTGCGTCTTGCTTGGGCCTCTCTCCTGGAGGCGCTCAGTCAGACCCAGTGTTGACACGTGGCAAGACGCTCCTCGGGGCGCGTCTTGCTTGGGCCTCTCTCCTGGAGGCGCTCAGTCAGACACAGTGTTGGCATGTGGCAAGACACTCCTCGGGGCGCGTCTTGGTTGGGCCTCTCTCCTGGACGCGCTCATTCAGACCCAGTGGTGACATGTGGCAAGACGCTCCTCGGGGCGCGTATTGCTTGGGCCTCTCTCCTGAATGCCCTCTGTCAGACCGAGTGTTGACATGTGGCAAGACTCTCCTCGGGGCGCGTCTTGCTTGGGCTTCTCTCATGGAGGCCCTCAGTCCGACCCAGTGTTGACATTTGTCAAGACGCTCCTCGGGGCGTGTCTTGCTTGGGCTTCTCTCCTGGAGGCCCTCAGTCAGACCCATTGTTGACATGTGGCAAGACGCTCCTCGGGGCACGTCTTGCTTGGGCCTCTCTCCTGGAGGCGCTCAGTCAGACCGAGTAGTGACATGTGGCAAGACGCACATCGGGGCGCGTCTTGCTTGGACCTCTCTCCTGGAGGCGCTCAGTTAGACCGAGTAGTGACATGTGGCAAGACGCTCCTCGGGGCGCGTCTTGCTTGGGCCTCTCTCCTGGAGGCGCTCAGTCAGACCGAGTGCTGACATAAGGCAAGACGCTCCTCGGGGCGCGTCTTGCTGAGGCCTCTCTCCTGGAGGTGCTCAATCAGACCCAGTGGTGACACGTGGCAAGACGCTCCTCTGGGCGCGTCTTGCTTGGGCCTCTATCCTGGAGGAGCTCAGTCAGACCCAGTGGTGACACGTGGCAAGACGCTCCTCGGGGCGCATCTTGCTTGGGCCTCTCTCCTGGAGGCGCTAAGTCAGACCCAGTGTTGACACGTGGCAAGACGCTCCTCGGGGCGCGTCTTGCTTGGGCCTCTCTCCTGGAGGCGCTCAGTCAGACACAGTGTTGACATGTGGAAAGACACTCCTCGGGGCGCGTCTTGCTTGGGCTTCTCTCATGGAGGCCCTCAGTAAGACCCATTGTTGACATGTGGAAAGAAGCTCCTCGGGGTACGTCTTGCTTTGGCTTCTCTCATGGAGGCACTCAGTCAGACCCAGTGTTGAAATATGGCAAGACGCTCCTCGGGGCGCGTGTTGCTTGGACCTCTCTCCTGGAGGCGCTCAGTCAGACCGAGTAGTGACATGTGGCAAGACGCTCCTCGGGGCGCGTCTTGCTTGGGCCTCTCTCCTGGAGGCGCTCAATTAGACCCAGTGTTGACATGTGGCAAGACGCTCCTCGGGGCGCGTCTTGCTTGGGCTTCTCTCCTGGAGGCCCTCAGTCAGACCCATTGTTGACATGTGGCAAGACGCTACTCGGGGCGCTTCTTGCTTGGGCCTCTCTCCTGGAGGCGCTCAGTCAGACCGAGTGCTGACATGTGGCAAGACGCTCCTCGGGGCGCGTCTTGCTGGGGCCTCTCTCCTGGAGGCGCTCAGTCAGACCCAGTGTTGACCTGTGTCAAGACGCTCCTCGGGCGTTTCTTGCTTGCGCCTCTCTCCTGGAGGAGCTCAGTCAGACCCAGAGGTGACATGTGGCAAGACGCTCCTCGGGCCTCTCTCCTGGAGGCGCTCAGTCAGACCCAGTGTTGACATGTGCCAAGACGCTCCTCGGGGCGCGTCTTGCTGGGGCTTCTCTCCTGGAGGCCCTCAGTCAGACCCAGTGTTGACATGTGGCAAGACGCTCCTCGGGGCGCGTCTTATTTGGGCCTCTCTCCTGGGGGCCCTCAGTCAGACCCAGTGTTGACATGTGGCAAGACGCTCCTCGGGGCGCGTCTTGCTTGGGCTTCTCTCCTGGAGGCCCTCAGTCCGACCCAGTGTTGACATTTGTCAAGACGCTCCTCGGGGCGTGTCTTGCTTGGGCTTCTCTCCAGGAGGCCCTCAGTCAGACCCATTGTTGACATGTGGCAAGACGCTCCTCGGGGCACGTCTTGCTTGGGCCTCTCTCCTGGGGGCCCTCAGTCAGACCCAGTGTTGACATGTGGCAAGACGCTCCTCGGGGCGCGTCTTGCTTGGGCTTCTCTCCTGGAGGCCCTCAGTCAGACCGAGTGTTGACATGTGGCAAGACTCTCCTCGGGGCGCGTCTTGCTTGGGCTTCTCTCATGGAGGCCCTCAGTTCGACCCAGTGTTGACATTTGTCAAGACGCTCCTCGGGGCGTGTCTTGCTTGGGCTTCTCTCCTGGAGGCCCTCAGTCAGACCCATTGTTGACATGTGGCAAGACGCTCCTCGGGGCACGTCTTGCTTGGGCCTCTCTCCTGGAGGCGCTCAGTCAGACCGAGTAGTGACATGTGGCAAGACGCACATCGGGGCGCGTCTTGCTTGGACCTCTCTCCTGGAGGCGCTCAGTTAGACCGAGTAGTGACATGTGGCAAGACGCTCCTCGGGGCGCGTCTTGCTTGGGCCTCTCTCCTGGAGGCGCTCAGTCAGACCGAGTGCTGACATAAGGCAAGACGCTCCTCGGGGCGCGTCTTGCTGGGGCCTCTCTCCTGGAGGTGCTCAATCAGACCCAGTGGTGACACGTGGCAAGACGCTCCTCTGGGCGCGTCTTGCTTGGGCCTCTATCCTGGAGGAGCTCAGTCAGACCCAGTGGTGACACGTGGCAAGACGCTCCTCGGGGCGCATCTTGCTTGGGCCTCTCTCCTGGAGGCGCTAAGTCAGACCCAGTGTTGACACGTGGCAAGACGCTCCTCGGGGCGCGTCTTGCTTGGGCCTCTCTCCTGGAGGCGCTCAGTCAGACACAGTGTTGACATGTGGCAAGACACTCCTCGGGGCGCGTCTTGCTTGGGCTTCTCTCATGGAGGCCCTCAGTAAGACCCATTGTTGACATGTGGAAAGAAGCTCCTCGGGGTACGTCTTGCTTTGGCTTCTCTCATGGAGGCACTCAGTCAGACCCAGTGTTGAAATATGGCAAGACGCTCCTCGGGGCGCGTGTTGCTTTGACCTCTCTCCTGGAGGCGCTCAGTCAGACCGAGTAGTGACATGTGGCAAGACGCTCCTCGGGGCGCGTCTTGCTTGGGCCTCTCTCCTGGAGGCGCTCAATTAGACCCAGTGTTGACATGTGGCAAGACGCTCCTCGGGGCGCGTCTTGCTTGGGCTTCTCTCCTGGAGGCCCTCAGTCAGACCCATTGTTGACATGTGGCAAGACGCTACTCGGGGCGCTTCTTGCTTGGGACTCTCTCCTGGAGGCGCTCAGTCAGACCGAGTGCTGACATGTGGCAAGACGCTCCTCGGGGCGCGTCTTGCTGGGGCCTCTCTCCTGGAGGCGCTCAGTCAGACCCAGTGTTGACCTGTGTCAAGACGCTCCTCGGGCGTTTCTTGCTTGCGCCTCTCTCCTTGAGGAGTTCAGTCAGACCCAGAGGTGACATGTGGCAAGACGCTCCTCGGGCCTCTCTCCTGGAGGCGCTCAGTCAGACCCAGTGTTGACATGTGCCAAGACGCTCCTCGGGGCGCGTCTTGCTGGGGCTTCTCTCCTGGAGGCCCTCAGTCAGACCCAGTGTTGACATGTGGCAAGACGCTCCTCGGGGCGCGTCTTATTTGGGCCTCTCTCCTGGGGGCCCTCAGTCAGACCCAATGTTGACATGTGGCAAGACGCTCCTCGGGGCGTGTCTTGCTTGGGCTTCTCTCCTGGAGGCCCTCAGTCAGACCCATTGTTGACATGTGGCAAGACGCTCCTCGGGGCACGTCTTGCTTGGGCCTCTCTCCTGGAGGCGCTCAAACAGACCGAGTAGTGACATGTGGCAAGACGCTCCTCGGGGCGCGTCTTGCTGGGGCTTCTCTCATGGAGGCACTCAGTCAGACCCAGTGTTGACATGTGGCAAGACGCTCCTCGGGGGGCGTCTTGCTTTGGCCTCTCTCCTGGAGGCGCTCAGTCAGACCGAGTGCTGACATGTGGCAAGAAGCTCCTCGGGGAGCGTCTTGCTTGGGCTTCTCTCCCGGAGGCCCTCAGTAAGAACCATTGTTGACATGTGGCAAGAAGCTCCTCGGGGCGCGTCTTGCTTGGGCCTCTCTCCTGGAGGCCCTCAGTCAGACCCATTGTTGACATGTGGCAAGACGCTCCTCGGGGCACGTCTTGCTTGGGCCTCTCTCCTGGAGGCGCTCAGTCAGACCGAGTAGTGACATGTGGCAAGACGCTCCTCGGAGCGCGTCTTGCTTGGGCCTCTCTCCAGAAGGCCCTCAATCAGACCCAGTGTTGACACGTGGCAAGACGCTCCTCGGGGCGCGTCTTACTTGGGCCTCTCTCCTGGAGGCGCTCAGTCAGACTGAGTAGTGATATGTGGCCTGACGCTCCTCGGGGCGCGTGTTGCTTGGGCCTCTCTCCTGGAGGCGCTCAGTCAGACCCAGTGTTGACATGTGTCAAGACGCTCCTCGGGGCGCGTCTTGCTTGGGCTTCTCTCCTGGAGGCCCTCAGTCATACCCATTGTTGACATGTGGCAAGACGCTCCTCGGGGCGCGTCTTGCTTGGGCTTCTCTCCTGGAGGCGCTCAGAAAGACCCAGTGTTGACATGTGACAAGAAGCTCCTCGGGGCGCGTCTTGCTTGGGCCTCTCTCCTGGAGGCGCTCAGTCAGACCCAGTGGTGACATGTGGCAAGACGCTCCTCGGGGCGCGTCTTGCTTGGACCTCTCTCTCTGAGGCGCTCAATCAGACCGAGTAGTGACATGTGGCAAGACGCTCCTCGGGGGGCGTCTTGCTTTGGCCTCTCTCCTGGAGGCGCTGAGTCAGACCGAGTGCTGACATGTTGCAAGACGCTCCTCCGGGCGCGTCTTGCTTGGGCCTCTCTCCTGGAGGCGCTCAGTCAGACCCAGTGTTCACATGTGGCAAGACGCTCCTCGGGGCGCCTCTTGCTTGGGCCTCTCTCCTGGAGGCGCTCAGTCAGACCAAGTGGTGACATGTGGCAAGACACTCCTCGGGGCGCGTCTTGCTTGGGCCTCTCTCATGGAGGCCCTCTGTCAGACCCAGTGTTGACATGTGTCAAGACGCTCCTCGGGGCGCGTCTTGCTTTGGCCTCTCTCCTGGAGGCGCTCAGTCAGACCGCGTGCTGACATGTGGCAAGAAGCTCCTCGGGGCGTGTCTTGCTTGGGCTTCTCTCCTGGAGGCCCTCATTAAGACCCATTGTTGACATGTGGCAAGACACTCCTCGGGGCGCGTCTTGCTTGGGCCTCTCTCCTGGTGGCGCTCAGTCAGACTGAGTAGTGACATGTGGCCAGACGCTCCTCGGGGCGCGTGTTGCTTGGGCCTCTCTCCTGGAGGCGCTCAGTCAGACCAAGTGGTGACATGTGGCAAGACACTCCTCGGGGCGCGTCTTGCTTGGGCCTCTCTCCTGGAGGCCCTCTGTAAGACCCAGTGTTGACATGTGTCAAGACGCTCCTCGGGGCGCGGATTGCTTGGGCTTCTCTCCTGGAGGCCCTCAGTCAGACCCATTGTTGACATGTGGCAAGACACTCCTCGGGGCGCGTCTTGCTTGGGCCTCTCTCCTGGTGGCGCTCAGTCAGACTGAGTAGTGACATGTGGCCAGACGCTCCTCGGGCCGCGTGTTGCTTGGGCTTCTCTCCTGGAGGCCCTCAGTCAGACCAAGTGGTGACATGTGGCAAGACACTCCTCGGGGCGCGTCTTGCTTGGGCCTCTCTCCTGGTGGCGCTCAGTCAGACTGAGTAGTGACATGTGGCCAGACGCTCCTCGGGCCGCGTGTTGCTTGGGCTTCTCTCCTGGAGGCCCTCAGTCAGACCAAGTGGTGACATGTGGCAAGACACTCCTCGGGGCGCGTCTTGCTTCGGCCTCTCTCCTGGAGGCCCTCTGTCAGACCCATTGTTAACATGTGGCAAGACGCTCCTCGGGGCTCGTCTTGCTTGGGCCTCTCTCCTGGAGGCACTCAGTCAGACCAAGTGGTGACATGTGGCAAGACACTCCTCGGGGCGCGTCTTGCTTCGGCCTCTCTCCTGGAGGCCCTCTGTCAGACCCATTGTTGACATGTGGCAAGACGCTCCTCGGGGCTCGTCTTGCTTGGGCCTCTCTCCTGGAGGCACTCAGTCAGACCGAGTGCTGACATGTGGCAAGACGCTCCTCGGGGCGCGTCTTGCTTGGGCCTCTCTCCTGGAGGCGCTCAGTCAGAACCAGAGGTGACATGTGGCAAGACGCTCCTCGGGGCGCCTCTTGCTTGGGCCTCTCTCCTGGAGGCCCTCAGTCAGACCCATTGTTGACATGTGGCAAGACGCTCCTCGGGGCTCGTCTTGCTTGGGCCTCTCTCCTGGAGGCACTCAGTCAGACCGAGTGCTGACATGTGGCAAGACGCTCCTCGGGGCTCGTCTTGCTTGGGCCTCTCTCCTGGAGGCGCTCAGTCAGAACCAGAGGTGACATGTGGCAAGACGCTCCTCGGGGCGCCTCTTGCTTGGGCCTCTCTCCTGGAGGCCCTCAGTCAGACCCATTGTTGACATGTGGCAAGACGCTGCTCGGGGCGCGTCTTGCTTGGGCCTCTCTCCTGGAGGCGCTCAGTCAGACCGAGTGCTGACATAAGGCAAGACGCTCCTCGGGGCGCGTCTTGCTTGGGCCTCTCTCCTGGAGGCGCTCAGTCAGACTGAGTAGTGACATGTGGCCTGACGCTCCTCGGGGCACGTCTTGCTTGGGCCTCTCTCCTGGAGGCGCTCAGTCAGACCCAGTGGTGACATGTGGCATGACACTCCTCGGGGCGCGTCTTGCTTGGGCCTCTCTCGTGGAGGCCCTCTGTCAGACCCAGTGTTGACATGTGTCAAGACGCTCCTCGGGGCGCGTCTTGCTTGGGCTTCTCTCCTGGAGGCCCTCAGTCAGACCCATTGTTGACATGTGGCAAGACGCTCCTCGGGGCGCGTCTTGCTTGGGCTTCTCTCCTGGAGGTGCTCAGACAGACCCAGTGTTGACATGTGACAAGACGCTCCTCAGGGCGCGTCTTGCTTGGGCCTCTCTCCTGGAGGCGCTCAGTCAGAACCAGAGGTGACATGTTGCAAGACGCTCCTCGGGGCGCGTCTTGCTTGGGCCTTTCTCCTGGAGGCCCTCTGTCAGACCCAGTGTTGACATGTGGCAAGACGCTCCTCCGGGCGCATCTTGCTTGGGCCCCTCTCCTGGAGGCCCTCAGTCAGACCCATTGTTGACATGTGACAAGACGCTCCTCGGGGCGCGTCTTTCTTGGGCTTCTCTCCTGGAGGCCCCCAGTCAGACCCATTGTTGACATGTGGCAAGACGCTCCTCGGGGCGCGTCTTGCTTGGGCCTCTCTCCTGGAGGCGCTCAGTCAGACCAAGTGTTGACATGTGGCAAGACGCTCCTCGGGGCGCGTCTTGCTTGGGCCTCTCTCCTGGAGGCGCTCAGTCAGACCCAGTGTTGACATGTGGCAAGACGCTCCTTGGGGCGCGTCTTGCTTGGGCCTCTGTCCTGGAGGCGCTCAGTCAGACCCAGTGGTGACACGTGGAAAGACGCTCCTCGGGGCGCGTCTTGCTGGGGCCTCTCTCCTGGAGGTGCTCAATCAGACCCAGTGGTGACACGTGGCAAGACGCTCCTCTGGGCGCGTCTTGCTTGGGCCTCTCTCCTGGAGGAGCTCAGTCAGACCCAGTGGTGACACGTGGCAAGACGCTCCTCGGGGCGCATCTTGCTTGGGCCTCTCTCCTGGAGGCGCTAAGTCAGACCCAGTGTTGACACGTGGCAAGACGCTCCTCGGGGCGCGTCTTGCTTGGGCCTCTCTCCTGGAGGCGCTCAGTCAGACACAGTGTTGACATGTGGCAAGACACTCCTCGGGGCGCGTCTTGCTTGGGCTTCTCTCATGGAGGCCCTCAGTAAGACCCATTGTTGACATGTGGAAAGAAGCTCCTCGAGGCGCGTCTTGCTTTGGCTTCTCTCATGGAGGCACTCAGTCAGACCTAGTGTTGACATGTGGCAAGACGCTCCTCGGGGCGCGTGTTGCTTGGACCTCTCTCCTGGAGGCGCTCAGTCAGACCGAGTAGTGACATGTTGCAAGACGCTCCTCGGGGCGCGTCTTGTTTGGGCCTCTCTCCTGGAGGCGCTCAATTAGACCCAGTGTTGACATGTGGCAAGACGCTCCTCGGGGCGCGTCTTGCTTGGGCTTCTCTCCTGGAGGCCCTCAGTCAGACCCATTGTTGACATGTGGCAAGACGCTCCTCGGAGCGCTTCTTGCTTGGGCCTCTCTCCTGGAGGCGCTCAGTCAGACCGAGTGCTGACATGTGGCAAGACGCTCCTCGGGGCGCGTCTTGCTGGGGCCTCTCTCCTGGAGGCGCTCAGTCAGACCCAGTGTTGACATGTGTCAAGACGCTCCTCGGGCGTTTCTTGCTTGCGCCTCTCTCCTGGAGGAGCTCAGTCAGACCCAGAGGTGACATGTGGCAAGACACTCCTCGGGCCTCTCTCCTGGAGGCGCTCAGTCAGACCCAGTGTTGACATGTGGCAAGACGCTCCTCGGGGCGCATCTTGCTTGGGCCTCTCTCCTGGAGGTGCTCAGTCAGACCCAGTGTTGACATGTGGCAAGACGCTCCTCGGGATGCGTCTTATTTGGGCCTCTCTCCTGGGGGCCCTCAGTCAGACCCAGTGTTGACATGTGGCAAGACGCTCCTCGGGGCGCGTCTTGCTTGGGCCTCTCTCTTGAAGGCCCTCAGTCAGACCCATTGTTGACATGTGGCAAGACGCTCCTCGGGGCACGTCTTGCTTGGGCCTCTCTGCTGGAGGCGCTCAGTCAGACCGAGTAGTGACATGTGGCAAGACGCTCCTCGGGGCGCGTCTTGCTTGGACCTCCCTCTTGGAGGCGCTCAGTCAGACCGAGTAGTGACATGTGGCAAGACGCTCCACGGGGCGGGTCTTGCTTGGGCCTCTCTCCTGGAGGCGCTCAGTCAGACCGAGTGCTGACATAAGGCAAGATGCTCCTCGTGGCCCGTCTTGCTGGGGCCTTTCTCCTGGAGGTTCTCAATCAGACCCAGTGGTGACACGTGGCAAGACGCTCCTCGGGGCGCGTCTTGCTTGGGACTCTCTCCTGGAGGAGCTCAGTCAGACCCAGTGGTGACACGTGGCAAGACGCTCCTCGGGGCGCATCTTGCTTGGGCCTCTCTCCTGGAGGCGCTAAGTCAGACCCAGTGTTGACACGTGGCAAGACACTCCTCGGGGCGCGTCTTGCTTGGGCCTCTCTCCTGGAGGCGCTCAGTCAGACCCAGTGTTGACATGTGGCAAGAGACTCCTCGGGGCGCGTCTTGCTTGGGCCTCTCTCATGGAGGCCCTCTGTCAGACCCAGTGTTGACATGTGTCAAGATGCTCCTCGGGGCGCATCTTGCTTTGGCCTCTCTCCTGGAGGCGCTCAGTCAGACCGAGTGCTGACATGTGGCAAGAAGCTCCTCGGGGCGCGTCTTCCTTGGGCTTCTCTCCTGGAGGCCCTCAGTCAGACCCATTGTTGACATGTGGCAAGACGCTCCTCGGGGCGCGTTTTGCTTGGGCCTCTCTCCTGGATGCCCTCTGTCAGACCCAGTGTTGACATGTGGCAAGACTCTCCTCGGGGCGCGTCTTGCTTGGGCTTCTCACATGGAGGCCCTCAGTCAGACCCAGTGTTAACATGTGTCAAGACGCTCCTCGGGGCGTGTCTTGCTTGGGCCTCTCTCCTGGAGGCGCTCAGTCAGACCCAGTGTTGACATGTGGCAAGACGCTCCTCGGGGCGCTTCTTGCTTGGGCTTCTCTCCTGGAGGCCCTCAGTCAGACCCATTGTTGACATGTGGCAAGACGCTCCTCGGGGCACGTCTTGCTTGGGCCTTTCTCCTGGAGGCGCTCAGTCAGACCGAGTAGTGACATATGACAAGACGCTCCTCGGGGCGCGTCTTGCTGGGGCTTCTCTCATGGAGGCACTCAGTCAGACCCAGTGTTGACATGTGGCAAGACGCTCCTCGGGGCGCGTATTGCTTGGACCTCTCTCCTGGAGGCGCTCAGTCAGACCCAGTGTTGACATGTGGCAAGACGCTCCTCGGGGCGCGTCTTGCTGGGGCTTCTCTCATGGAGGCACTCAGTCAGACCCAGTGTTGACATGTTGCAAGATGCTCCTCGGGGCGCGTGTTGCTCGGACCTCTCTCCTGGAGGCGCTCAGTCAGACCCAGTGTTGACATGTGGCAAGACGCTCCTCGGGGCGCGTCTTGCTGGGGCTTCTCTCATGGAGGCACTCAGTCAGACCCAGTGTTGACATGTGGAAAGACGCTCCTCGGGGAACGTCTTGCTTGGGCCTCTCTCCTGGAGGCGCTCAGTCAGACCCAGAGGAGAAATGTGTCAAGACGCTCCTCGGGACGCGTCTTGCTTGGGCATCTCCCCTGGAGGCGCTCAGTCAGACCGAGTGCTGACATGTGGCAAGACTCTCCTCGGGGCGCGTCTTGCTTGGGCCTCTCTCCTGGAGGCGCTCAGTCAGACCCAGTGTTGACATGTGGCAAGACGCTCCTCGGGGCGCGTCTTGCTTGGGCCTCTCTCCTGGAAGCGCTCAGTCAGACCGAGTAGTGACATGTGGCAAGACGCTCCTCGGGGCGCGTCTTGCTTGGACCTCTCTCCTGGAGGCGCTCAGTTAGACCGAGTAGTGACATGTTTCAAGACGCTCCTCGGGGCGCGTCTTGCTTTGGCTTCTCTCCTGGAGGCCCTCAGTCAGACCCATTGTTGACATGTGGCAAGACGCTCCTCGGGGCGCGTATTGCTTGGGCCTCTCTCCTGGATGCCCTCTGTCAGACCCAGTGTTGACATGTGGCAAGACTCTCCTCGGGGCGCGTCTTGCTTGGTTTTCTCTCATGGAGGCCCTCAGTCAGACCCAGTGTTGACATGTGGCAAGACGCTCCTCGGGGCGCTTCTTGCTTGGGCTTCTCTCCTGGAGGCCCTAAGTCAGACCCATTGTTGACATGTGGCAAACGCTCCTCGGGGCGCGTCTTGCTTGGGCGTCTCTCCTGGAGGCGCTCAATTAGACCCAGTGTTGACATGTGGCAAGACGCTCCTCGGGGCGCTTCTTGCTTGGGCCTCTCTCCTGGAGGCGCTCAGTCAGACCAAGTGCTGACATGTGGCAAGACGCTCCACGGGGCGCGTCTTGCTGGGGCCTCTCTCCTGGAGGCGCTCAGTCAGACCCAGTGTTGACATGTGTCAAGACGCTCCTTGGGCGTTTCTTGCTTGCGCCTCTCTCCAGGAGGCGCTCAGTCAGACCCAGAGGTGACATGTGGCAAGACGCTCCTCGGGTCTCTCTCCTGGAGGCGCTCAGTCAGACCCAGTGTTGACATGTGGCAAGACGCTCCTCGGGGCGCGTCTTGCTGGGGCTTCTCTCATGGAGGCACTCAGTCAGACCCAGTGTTGACATGTGGCAAGATGCTCCTCGGGGCACGTCTTGCTTCGGCCTCTCTCCTGGAGGCACTCAGTCAGACCCAGAGGAGACATGTGTCAAGACGCTCCTCGGGGCGCGTCTTGCTTGGGCCTCTCTCCTGGAGGCGCTCAGTCAGACCGAGTGCTGACATGTGGCAAGACGCTCCTCCGGGCGCGTCTTGCTTGGGCCTCTCTCCTGGAGGCGCTAAGTCAGACCCAGTGTTCACATGTGGCAAGACGCTCCTCGGGGCGCGTCTTGCTTGGGCCTCTCTCCTGGAGGCGCTCAGTCAGACCCAGTGTTGACATGTGGCAAGACGCTCCTCGGGGCGCGTCTTCCTTGGGCCTCTCTCCTGGAGGCGCTCAGTCAGACCGAGTGCTGACATGTGGCAAGACGCTCCTCGGGGCGCATCTTGCTTGGGCTTCTCTCCTGGAGGCCCTCAGTAAGACCCAGTGTTCACATGTGGCAAGACGCTCCTCGGGGCGCGTCTTATTTGGGCCTCTCTCCTGGGGGCCCTCAGTCAGACCCAGTGTTGACATGTGGCAAGACGCTCCTCGGGGCGCGTCTTGCTTGGGCTTCTCTCCTGGAGGCCCTCAGTCAGACCCATTGTTGACCTGTGGCAAGACACTCCTCGGGGCACGTATTGCTTGGGCCTCTCTCCTGGAGGCGCTCAGTCAGACCGAGTAGTGACATGTGGCAAGACGCTCCTCGGGGCGTGTCTTGCTTGGACCTCCCTCCTGGAGGCGCTCAGTCAGACCGAGTAGTGACATGTGGCAAGATGCTCCTCGGGGCGTGTCTTGCTTGGACCTCTCTCTTGGAGGCGCTCAGTTAGACCGAGTAGTGACATGTGGCAAGACGCTCCTCGGGGCGGGTCTTGCTTGGGCCTCTCTCCTGGAGGCGCTCAGTCAGACCGAGTGCTGACATAAGGCAAGATGCTCCTCGCTGCACGTATTGCTGGGGCATCTCTCCTGGAGGTGCTCAATCAGACCCAGTGGTGACACGTGGCAAGATGCTCCTCGGGGCGCATCTTGCTTTGGCCTCTCTCATGGAGGTGCTCAGTCAGACCGAGTGCTGACATGTGGCAAGAAGCTCCTCGGGGCGCGTCTTCCTTGGGCTTCTCTCCTGGAGGCCCTCAGTCAGACCCATTGTTGACATGTGGCAAGACACTCCTCGGGGCGCGTATTGCTTGGGCCTCTCTCCTTGATGCCCTCTGTCAGACCCAGTGTTGACATGTGGCAAGACTCTCCTCGGGGCGCGTCTTGCTTGGGCTTCTCACATGGAGGCCCTCAGTCAGACCCAGTGTTAACATGTGTCAAGACGCTCCTCGGGGCGTGTCTTGCTTGGGTCTCTCTCCTGGAGGCGCTCAGTCAGACCCAGTGTTGACATGTGGCAAGACGCTCCTCGGGGCGCTTCTTGCTTGGGCTTCTCTCCTGGAGGCCCTCAGTCAGACCCATTGTTGACATGTGGCAAGAAGCTCCTCGGGGCACGTCTTGCTTGGGCCTCTCTCCTGGAGGCGCTCAGTCAGACCGAGTAGTGACATGTGGCAAGACGCTCCTCGGGGCGCGTCTTGCTGGGTTTTCTCTCATGGAGGCACTCAGTCAGACCCAGTGTTGACATGTGGCAAGACGCTCCTCGGGGCGCGTGTTGCTTGGACCTCTCTCCTGGAGGCGCTCAGTCAGACCCAGTGTTAACATGTGTCAAGACGCTCCTCGGGCGTTTCTTGCTTGGGCCTCGCTCCTGGAGGCGCTCAGTCAGACCCACTGTTGACATGTGACAAGACGCTCCTCGGGGCGCGTCTTGCTTGGGCCTCTCTCCTGGAGGTGCTCAGTCAGAACCAGAGGTGACATGTGGCAAGACGCTACTCGGGGCGCTTCTTGCTTGGGCCTCTCTCCTGGAGGCGCTCAGTCAGACCGAGTGCTGACATGTGGCAAGACGCTCCTCGGGGCGCGTCTTGCTGGGGCCTCTCTCCTGGAGGCGCTCAGTCAGACCCAGTGTTGACCTGTGTCAAGACGCTCCTCGGGCGTTTCTTGCTTGCGCCTCTCTCCTGGAGGAGCTCAGTCAGACCCAGAGGTGACATGTGGCAAGACGCTCCTCGGGCCTCTCTCCTGGAGGCGCTCAGTCAGACCCAGTGTTGACATGTGCCAAGACGCTCCTCGGGGCGCGTCTTGCTGGGGCTTCTCTCCTGGAGGCCCTCAGTCAGACCCAGTGTTGACATGTGGCAAGACGCTCCTCGGGGCGCGTCTTATTTGGGCCTCTCTCCTGGGGGCCCTCAGTCAGACCCAGTGTTGACATGTGGCAAGACGCTCCTCGGGGCGTGTCTTGCTTGGGCTTCTCTCCTGGAGGCCCTCAGTCAGACCCATTGTTGACATGTGGCAAGACGCTCCTCGGGGCACGTCTTGCTTGGGCCTCTCTCCTGGAGGCGCTCAAACAGACCGAGTAGTGACATGTGGCAAGACGCTCCTCGGGGCGCGACTTGCTGGGGCTTCTCTCATGGAGGCACTCAGTCAGACCCAGTGTTGACATGTGGCAAGACGCTCCTCGGGGGGCGTCTTGCTTTGGCCTCTCTCCTGGAGGCGCTCAGTCAGACCGAGTAGTGACATGTGGCAAGAAGCTCCTCGGGGAGCGTCTTGCTTGGGCTTCTCTCCCGGAGGCCCTCAGTAAGAACCATTGTTGACATGTGGCAAGAAGCTCCTCGGGGCGCGTCTTGCTTGGGCCTCTCTCCTGGAGGCCCTCAGTCAGACCCATTGTTGACATGTGGCAAGACGCTCCTTGGGGCACGTCTTGCTTGGGCCTCTCTCCTGGAGGCGCTCAGTCAGACCGAGTAGTGACATGTGGCAAGACGCTCCTCGGAGCGCGTCTTGCTTGGGCCTCTCTCCAGAAGGCCCTCAATCAGACCCAGTGTTGACACGTGGCAAGACGCTCCTCGGGGCGCGTCTTACTTGGGCCTCTCTCCTGGAGGCGCTCAGTCAGACTGAGTAGTGATATGTGGCCTGACGCTCCTCGGGGCGCGTGGTGCTTGGGCCTCTCTCCTGGAGGCGCTCAGTCAGACCCAGTGTTGACATGTGTCAAGACGCTCCTCGGGGCGCGTCTTGCTTGGGCTTCTCTCCTGGAGGCCCTCAGTCATACCCATTGTTGACATGTGGCAAGACGCTCCTCGGGGCGCGTCTTGCTTGGGCTTCTCTCCTGGAGGCGCTCAGAAAGACCCAGTGTTGACATGTGACAAGAAGCTCCTCGGGGCGCGTCTTGCTTGGGCCTCTCTCCTGGAGGCGCTCAGTCAGACCCAGTGTTGACATGTGGCAAGACGCTCCTCGGGGCGCGTCTTCCTTGGGCCTCTCTCCTGGAGGCGCTCAGTCAGACCGAGTGCTGACATGTGGCAAGACGCTCCTCGGGGCGCATCTTGCTTGGGCTTCTCTCCTGGAGGCCCTCAGTAAGACCCAGTGTTGACATGTGGCAAGACGCTCCTCGGGGCGCGTCTTATTTGGGCCTCTCTCCTGGGGGCCCTCAGTCAGACCCAGTGTTGACATGTGGCAAGACGCTCCTCGGGGCGCGTCTTGCTTGGGCTTCTCTCCTGGAGGCCCTCAGTCTGACCCATTGTTGACCTGTGGCAAGACACTCCTCGGGGCACGTATTGCTTGGGCCTCTCTCCTGGAGGCGCTCAGTCAGACCGAGTAGTGACATGTGGCAAGACGCTCCTCGGGGCGTGTCTTTCTTGGACCTCCCTCCTGGAGGCGCTCAGTCAGACCGAGTAGTGACATGTGGCAAGACGCTCCTCGGGGCGTGTCTTGCTTGGACCTCTCTCTTGGAGGCGCTCAGTTAGACCGAGTAGTGACATGTGGCAAGACGCTCCTCGGGGCGGGTCTTGCTTGGGCCTCTCTCCTGGAGGCGCTCAGTCAGACCGAGTGCTGACATAAGGCAAGATGCTCCTCGCTGCACGTATTGCTGGGGCATCTCTCCTGGAGGTGCTCAATCAGACCCAGTGGTGACACGTGGCAAGATGCTCCTCGGGGCGCATCTTGCTTTGGCCTCTCTCATGGAGGTGCTCAGTCAGACCGAGTGCTGACATGTGGCAAGAAGCTCCTCGGGGCGCGTCTTCCTTGGGCTTCTCTCCTGGAGGCCCTCAGTCAGACCCATTGTTGACATGTGGCAAGACACTCCTCGGGGCGCGTATTGCTTGGGCCTCTCTCCTTGATGCCCTCTGTCAGACCCAGTGTTGACATGTGGCAAGACTCTCCTCGGGGCGCGTCTTGCTTGGGCTTCTCACATGGAGGCCCTCAGTCAGACCCAGTGTTAACATGTGTCAAGACGCTCCTCGGGGCGTGTCTTGCTTGGGTCTCTCTCCTGGAGGCGCTCAGTCAGACCCAGTGTTGACATGTGGCAAGACGCTCCTCGGGGCGCTTCTTGCTTGGGCTTCTCTCCTGGAGGCCCTCAGTCAGACCCATTGTTGACATGTGGCAAGAAGCTCCTCGGGGCACGTCTTGCTTGGGCCTCTCTCCTGGAGGCGCTCAGTCAGACCGAGTAGTGACATGTGGCAAGACGCTCCTCGGGGCGCGTCTTGCTGGGTTTTCTCTCATGGAGGCACTCAGTCAGACCCAGTGTTGACATGTGGCAAGACGCTCCTCGGGGCGCGTGTTGCTTGGACCTCTCTCCTGGAGGCGCTCAGTCAGACCCAGTGTTAACATGTGTCAAGACGCTCCTCGGGCGTTTCTTGCTTGGGCCTCGCTCCTGGAGGCGCTCAGTCAGACCCACTGTTGACATGTGACAAGACGCTCCTCGGGGCGCGTCTTGCTTGGGCCTCTCTCCTGGAGGTGCTCAGTCAGAACCAGAGGTGACATGTGGCAAGACGCTACTCGGGGCGCTTCTTGCTTGGGCCTCGCTCCTGGAGGCGCTCAGTCAGACCGAGTACTGACATGTGGCAAGACGCTCCTCGGGGCGCGTCTTGCTGGGGCCTCTCTCCTGGAGGCGCTCAGTCAGACCCAGTGTTGACCTGTGTCAAGACGCTCCTCGGGCGTTTCTTGCTTGCGCCTCTCTCCTGGAGGAGCTCAGTCAGACCCAGAGGTGACATGTGGCAAGACGCTCCTCGGGCCTCTCTCCTGGAGGCGCTCAGTCAGACCCAGTGTTGACATGTGCCAAGACGCTCCTCGGGGCGCGTCTTGCTGGGGCTTCTCTCCTGGAGGCCCTCAGTCAGACCCAGTGTTGACATGTGGCAAGACGCTCCTCGGGGCGCGTCTTATTTGGGCCTCTCTCCTGGGGGCCCTCAGTCAGACCCAGTGTTGACATGTGGCAAGACGCTCCTCGGGGCGTGTCTTGCTTGGGCTTCTCTCCTGGAGGCCCTCAGTCAGACCCATTGTTGACATGTGGCAAGACGCTCCTCGGGGCACGTCTTGCTTGGGCCTCTCTCCTGGAGGCGCTCAAACAGACCGAGTAGTGACATGTGGCAAGACGCTCCTCGGGGCGCGTCTTGCTGGGGCTTCTCTCATGGAGGCACTCAGTCAGACCCAGTGTTGACATGTGGCAAGACGCTCCTCGGGGGGCGTCTTGCTTGGGCCTCTCTCCTGGAGGCGCTCAGTCAGACCGAGTGCTGACATGTGGCAAGAAGCTCCTCGGGGAGCGTCTTGCTTGGGCTTCTCTCCCGGAGGCCCTCAGTAAGAACCATTGTTGACATGTGGCAAGAAGCTCCTCGGGGCGCGTCTTGCTTGGGCCTCTCTCCTGGAGGCCCTCAGTCAGACCCATTGTTGACATGTGGCAAGACGCTCCTCGGGGATCGTCTTGCTTGGGCCTCTCTCCTGGAGGCGCTCAGTCAGACCGAGTAGTGACATGTGGCAAGACGCTCCTCGGAGCGCGTCTTGCTTGGGCCTCTCTCCAGAAGGCCCTCAATCAGACCCAGTGTTGACACGTGGCAAGACGCTCCTCGGGGCGCGTCTTACTTGGGCCTCTCTCCTGGAGGCGCTCAGTCAGACTGAGTAGTGATATGTGGCCTGACGCTCCTCGGGGCGCGTGTTGCTTGGGCCTCTCTCCTGGAGGCGCTCAGTCAGACCCAGTGTTGACATGTGTCAAGACGCTCCTCGGGGCGCGTCTTGCTTGGGCTTCTCTCCTGGAGGCCCTCAGTCATACCCATTGTTGACATGTGGCAAGACGCTCCTCGGGGCGCGTCTTGCTTGGGCTTCTCTCCTGGAGGCGCTCAGAAAGACCCAGTGTTGACATGTGACAAGAAGCTCCTCGGGGCGCGTCTTGCTTGGGCCTCTCTCCTGGAGGCGCTCAGTCAGACCCAGTGGTGACATGTGGCAAGACGCTCCTCGGGGCGCGTCTTGCTTGGACCTCTCTCTCTGAGGCGCTCAATCAGACCGAGTAGTGACATGTGGCAAGACGCTCCTCGGGGGGCGTCTTGCTTTGGCCTCTCTCCTGGAGGCGCTGAGTCAGACCGAGTGCTGACATGTTGCAAGACGCTCCTCCGGGCGCGTCTTGCTTGGGCCTCTCTCCTGGAGGCGCTCAGTCAGACCCAGTGTTCACATGTGGCAAGACGCTCCTCGGGGCGCCTCTTGCTTGGGCCTCTCTCCTGGAGGCGCTCAGTCAGACCAAGTGGTGACATGTGGCAAGACACTCCTCGGGGCGCGTCTTGCTTGGGCCTCTCTCATGGAGGCCCTCTGTCAGACCCAGTGTTGACATGTGTCAAGACGCTCCTCGGGGCGCGTCTTGCTTTGGCCTCTCTCCTGGAGGCGCTCAGTCAGTCCGAGTGCTGACATGTGGCAAGAAGCTCCTCGGGGCGTGTCTTGCTTGGGCTTCTCTCCTGGAGGCCCTCATTAAGACCCATTGTTGACATGTGGCAAGACACTCCTCGGGGCGCGTCTTGCTTGGGCCTCTCTCCTGGTGGCGCTCAGTCAGACTGAGTAGTGACATGTGGCCAGACGCTCCTCGGGGCGCGTGTTGCTTGGGCCTCTCTCCTGGAGGCGCTCAGTCAGACCAAGTGGTGACATGTGGCAAGACACTCCTCGGGGCGCGTCTTGCTTGGGCCTCTCTCCTGGAGGCCCTCTGTCAGACCCAGTGTTGACATGTGTCAAGACGCTCCTCGGGGCGCGGATTGCTTGGGCTTCTCTCCTGGAGGCCCTCAGTCAGACCCATTGTTGACATGTGGCAAGACGCTCCTCGGGGCGCGTCTTCCTTCGGCCTCTCTCCTGGAGGCGCTCAGTCAGACCGAGTGCTGACATGTGGCAAGACGCTCCTCGGGGCGCATCTTGCTTGGGCTTCTCTCCTGGAGGCCCTCAGTAAGACCCAGTGTTGACATGTGGCAAGACACTCCTCGGGGCGCGTCTTGCTTGGGCCTCTCTCCTGGTGGCGCTCAGTCAGACTGAGTAGTGACATGTGGCCAGACGCTCCTCGGGCCGCGCGTTGCTTGGGCTTCTCTCCTGGAGGCCCTCAGTCAGACCAAGTGGTGACATGTGGCAAGACACTCCTCGGGGCGCGTCTTGCTTCGGCCTCTCTCCTGGAGGCCCTCTGTCAGACCCATTGTTAACATGTGGCAAGACGCTCCTCGGGGCTCGTCTTGCTTGGGCCTCTCTCCTGGAGGCACTCAGTCAGACCAAGTGGTGACATGTGGCAAGACACTCCTCGGGGCGCGTCTTGCTTCGGCCTCTCTCCTGGAGGCCCTCTGTCAGACCCATTGTTGACATGTGGCAAGACGCTCCTCGGGGCTCGTCTTGCTTGGGCCTCTCTCCTGGAGGCACTCAGTCAGACCGAGTGCTGACATGTGGCAAGACGCTCCTCGGGGCGCGTCTTGCTTGGGCCTCTCTCCTGGAGGTGCTCAGTCAGAACCAGAGGTGACATGTGTCAAGACGCTCCTCGGGGCGCCTCTTGCTTGGGCCTCTCTCCTGGAGGCCCTCAGTCAGACCCATTGTTGACATGTGGCAAGACGCTCCTCGGGGCTCGTCTTGCTTGGGCCTCTCTCCTGGAGGGACTCAGTCAGACCGAGTGCTGACATGTGGCAAGACGCTCCTCGGGGCGCGTCTTGCTTGGGCCTCTCTCCTGGAGGCGCTCAGTCAGAACCAGAGGTGACATGTGGCAAGACGCTCCTCGGGGCGCCTCTTGCTTGGGCCTCTCTCCTGGAGGCCCTCAGTCAGACCCATTGTTGACATGTGGCAAGACGCTGCTCGGGGCGCGTCTTGCTTGGGCCTCTCTCCTGGAGGCGCTCAGTCAGACCGAGTGCTGACATAAGGCAAGACGCTCCTCGGGGCGCGTCTTGCTTGGGCCTCTCTCCTGGAGGCGCTCAGTCAGACTGAGTAGTGACATGTGGCCTGACGCTCCTCGGGGCACGTCTTGCTTGGGCCTCTCTCCTGGAGGCGCTCAGTCAGACCCAGTGGTGACATGTGGCATGACACTCCTCGGGGCGCGTCTTGCTTGGGCCTCTCTCGTGGAGGCCCTCTGTCAGACCCAGTGTTGACATGTGTCAAGACGCTCCTCGGGGCGCGTCTTGCTTGGGCTTCTCTCCTGGAGGCCCTCAGTCAGACCCATTGTTGACATGTGGCAAGACGCTCCTCGGGGCGCGTCTTGCTTGGGCTTCTCTCCTGGAGGTGCTCAGACAGACCCAGTGTTGACATGTGACAAGACGCTCCTCGGGGCGCGTCTTGCTTGGGCCTCTCTCCTGGAGGCGCTCAGTCAGAACCAGAGGTGACATGTGGCAAGACGCTCCTCGGGGCGCGTCTTGCTTGGGCCTTTCTCCTGGAGGCCCTCTGTCAGACCCAGTGTTGACATGTGGCAAGACGCTCCTCCGGGCGCATCTTGCTTGGGCCCCTCTCCTGGAGGCCCTCAGTCAGACCCATTGTTGACATGTGACAAGACGCTCCTGTAACGTTTCAGCCTGATTGGAACTTGTTTTCACACAAATGAACCCAGAATGATGTGAAATTGTGCTTCGTGCAACATAATTCTGGGTGCCATTCAAAAACCATAAGTGCTAATGACTCCATTCCTTTTTGAGGTTGTAGGGGCTGTTGATTGGAGTACACTAAAACAAACCTGATCTCTCTAGGACATTCAGAAGCCAAGTTATAAGCCCTCAAAGGTGTAACTGGACTACTTCTTTAAAGTGACACCAGGCCCGGTGACCTTTGGGACATGGTTTTACCCCCATAGAAATGTGCGATCATTTTGAAACGTTCAGATAACTTACAACTCAATAGATTCTACCTTCTTGTAACGTTTCAGCCTGATTGGACCTTGTTTCACTCAAATGAACCCAGAATGATGTGAAATTGTGCTTCGTGCAACATAATTCTGGGTGCCATTTAAAAACCATAAGTGCTAATGACTCCATTCCTTTTAGTGGTAATGGGGGCTGTTAATTGGAGTACTCTAAAACAAACCTGACCTCTCTAGGACATTCAGAAGCCAAGTTATAAGCCCTCAAAGGTGTAACTGGACTACTTCTTTAAAGTGACACCAGGCCCGGTGACCTTTGGGACATGGTTTTACCCCCATAGAAATGTGCGATCATTTTGAAACGTTCAGATAACTTACAACTCAATAGATTCTACCTTCTTGTAACGTTTCAGGCTGATTGGACCTTGTTTCACTCAAATGAACCCAGAATGATGTGAAATTGTGCTTCGTGCAACATAATTCTGGGTGCCATTTAAAAACCATAAGTGCTAATGACTCCATTCCTTTTAGTGGTAATGGGGGCTGTTAATTGGAGTACTCTAAAACAAACCTGACCTCTCTAGGATATTCAGAAGCCAAGTTCTAAGCCCACAAGTGTGTAACTGGACTACTTCTTTAAAGTGACACCAGGCCCGGTGACCTTTGGGACATGGTTTGACCCCCTATAGGAATGTGCGATCATCATGAAACGTTCAGATCACTTACAACTCAATAGATTCTAACTTCTTGTAAAGTTTCAGCCTGATTGGACCTTGTTTTCACACAAATGGACCCAGAATGATGTGAAATTGTACTTCGTGCAACATAATTCTGGGTGCCATTTACAAACCATAAGTGCTAATGACTCCATTCCTTTTTGTGGTTGTAGGGGCTGTTGATTGGAGTACATTAAAACAAACCTGATCTCTCTAGGACATTCAGAAGCCAAGTTATAAGCCCACAAAGGTGTAACTGGACTACTTCTTTAAATTGACACCAGGCCCGGTGACCTTTGTGACATGGTTTGACCCCCTTAGGAAAGTGCTATCATCATGAAACGTTCAGATCACTTACAACTCAATAGATTCTACCTTCCTGTAACGTTTCAGCCTAATTGGACCTTGTTTTCACACAAATGAACCCAGAATGATGTGAAATTGTGCTTCGTGCAACATAATTCTGGGTGCCATTTAAAAACCATAAGTGCTAATGACTCCATTCCTTTTTGTGGTTGTAGGGGCTGTTGATTGGAGTATACTAAAACAAACCTGATCTCTCTAGGACATTCAGAAGCCAAGTTATGAGCCCACAAATGTGTAAATGGACTACTTCTTTAAATTGACACCAGATCCGGTGACCTTTGGGACATGGTTTGACCCCCTTAGGAAAGTGCTATCATCATGAAACATTCAGATCACTTACAACTCAATAGATTCTACCTTCCTGTAACGTTTCAGCCTGATTGGACCTTGTTTTCACACAAATGAACCCAGAATGATGTGAAATTGTGCTTCGTGCAACATAATTCTGGGTGCCATTTACAAACCTTAAGTGCTAATGACTCCATTCCTTTTTGTGGTTGTAGGGGCTGTTGATTGGAGTACACTAAAAAAACATGATCTCTCTAGGACATTCAGAAGCCAAGTTATAAGCCCACAAATGTGTAACTGGACTACTTCTTTAAATTGACACCAGATCCGGTGACCTTTGGGACATGGTTTGATCCCCTTATGAAAGTACTATCATCATGAAACGTTCAGATCACTTACAACTCAATAGATTCTACCTTCCTGTAACGTTTCAGCCTGATTGGACCTTGTTTTCACACAAATGAACCCAGAATGATGTGAAATTGTGCTTTGTGCCACATAATTCTGGGTGCCATTTAAAAACCATAAGTGCTAATGACTCCATTCCTTTTTGTGGTTGTAGGGGCTGTTGATTGGAGTACATTAAAACAAACCTGATCTCTCTAGGACATTCAGAAGCCAAGTTATAAGCCCACAAATGTGTAACTGGACTACTTCTTTAAATTGACACCAGATCCGGTGACATTTGGGACATGGTTTGACCCCCTATAGGAATGTGCGATCATCTTGAAACGTTCAGATCACTTACAACTCAATAGATTCCACCTTCCTGTAACGTTTCAGCCTGATTGGACCTTGTTTTCACACAAATGAACCCAGAATGATGTGAAATTGTGCTTCGTGCAACATAATTCTGGGTGCCATTTACAAACCATAAGTGCTAATGACTCCATTCCTTTTTGTCGTTGTAGGGGCTGTTGATTGGAGAACACTAAAACAAACCTAACCTCTCTAGGACATTCAGAAGCCAAGTTAAAAGCCCACAAAGGTGTAACTGGACTACTTCTTTAGAGGGACACCAGGCCCGGTGACCTTTGGGACATGGTTTTACCCCCTATAGGAATGTGCGATCATCTTGAAACGTTCAGATCACTTACAACTCAATAGATTCTACCTTCTTGTAGCGTTTCAGCCTGATTGGACCTTGTTTTCACACAAATGGACCCAGAATGATGTGAAATTGTGCTTCGTGCAACATAATTCTGGGGGCCATTTACAAACCATAAGTGCTAATGACTCCATTCCTTTTTGTGGTTGTAGGGGCTGTTGATTGGAGTACATTAAAACAAACCTGATCTCTCTAGGACATTCAGAAGCCAAGTTATAAGCCCACAAATGTGTAACTGGACTACTTCTTTAAATTGACACCAGATCCGGTGACCTTTGGGACATGGTTTGACCCCCTTAGGAAAGTGCTATCATCATGAAACGTTCAGATCACTTACAACTCAATAGATTCTACCTTCCTGTAACGTTTCAGCCTAATTGGACCTTGTTTTCACACAAATGAACCCAGATTGATGTGAAAGTGTGCTTCGTGCAACATAATTCTGGGTGCCATTTACAAACCATAAGTGCTAATGACTCCATTCCTTTTTGTGGTTGTAGGGGCTGTTGATTGGAGAACACTAAAACAAACCTAACCTCTCTAGGACATTCAGAAGCCAAGTTATAAGCCCACAAAGGTGTAACTGGACTACTTCTTTAGAGGGACACCAGGCCCGGTGACCTTTGGGACATGGTTTGACCCCCTATAGGAATGTGCGATCATCTTGAAACATTCAGATCACTTACAACTCAATAGATTATACCTTCCTGTAACGTTTCAGCCTGATTGGACCTTGTTTTCACACAAATGAACCCAGAATGATGTGAAATTGTGCTTCGTGCAACATAATTCTGGGTGCCATTTAAAAACCATAAGTGCTAATGACTCCATTCCTTTTCGTGGTTGTAGGGGCTGTTGATTGGAGAATATGAAAACAAACCTGATCTCTCTAGGACATTCAGAAGCCAAGTTATAAGCCCACAAAGGTGTAACTGGACTACTTCTTTGAATTGACACCAGATCCGGTGACCTTTGGGACATGGTTTGACCCCCTTAGAAAAGTGCTATCATCATGAAATGTTCAGATCACTTACAACTCAATAGATTCTACCTTCCTGTAACATTTCAGCCTGATTGGACCTTGTTTTCACACAAATGAACCCAGAATGATGTGAAATTGTGCTTCGTGCAACATAATTCTGGGTGCCATTTAAAAACCATAAGTGCTAATGACACCATTCCTTTTTGAGGTTGTAGGGGCTGCGGGTTGGAATTCATTAAAACAAACCAGATCTCTCTAGGACATTCAGAAGCCAAGTTATAAGCCCTCAAAGGTGTCAGTGGACTACTTCTTTAAAGTGACACCAGGCCCGGTGACCTTTGGGACATGGTTTGACCCCCTATAGGAATGTGCGATCATCATGAAACGTTCAGATCACTTACAACTCAATAGATTCTACCTTCTTGTAACGTTTCAGCCTGATTGGACCTTGTTTTCACACAAATGGACCCAGAATGATGTGAAATTGTGCTTCGTGCAACATAATTCTGGGTGCCATTTACAAACCATAAGTGCTAATGACTCCATTCCTTTTTGTGGTTGTAGGGGCTGCTGGTTGGAATTCATTAAAACAAACCAGATCTCTCTAGGACATTCAGAAGCCAAGTTATAAGCCCACAAATGTGTAACTGGACTACTTCTTTAAATTGACACCAGATCCGGTGACCTTTGGGACATGGTTTGACCCCCTTAGGAAAGTGCTATCATCTTGAAACGTTCAGATCACTTACAACTCAATAGATTCTACCTTCCTGTAACGTTTCAGCCTGATTGGACCTTGTTTTCACACAAATGAACCCAGAATGATGTGAAATTGGGCTTCGTGCAACATAATTCTGGGTGCCATTCAAAAACCATAAGTGCTAATGACTCCATTCCTTTTTGAGGTTGTAGGGGCTGTTGATTGGAGTACACTAAAACAAACCTGATCTCTCTAGGACATTCAGAAGCCAAGTTATAAGCCCTCAAAGGTGTAACTGGACTACTTCTTTAAAGTGACACCAGGCCCGGTGACCTTTGGGACATGGTTTGACCCCCTTAAGAAATGCTATCATCATGAAACGTTCAGATCATTTACAACTCAATAGATTCTACCTTCCTGTAACGTTTCAGCCTGATTGGACCTTGTTTTCACACAAATGAACCCAGAATGACGTGAAATTGTGCTTCGTGCAACATAATTCTGGGTGCCATTTACAAACCTTAAGTGCTAATGACTCCATTCCTTTTTGAGGTTGTAGGGGCTGTTGATTGGAGTACACTAAAAAAACCTGATCTCTCTAGGACATTCAGAAGCCAAGTTATAAGCCCACAAATGTGTAACTGGACTACTTCTTTAAATTGACACCAGATCCGGTGACCTTTGGGACATAGTTTGACCCCCTTAGGAAAGTGCTATCATCATGAAACGTTCAGATCACTTACAACTCAATAGATTCTACCTTCCTGTAACGTTTCAGCCTGATTGGACCTTGTTTTCACACAAATGAACCCAGAATGATGTGAAATTGTGCTTCGTGCAACATAATTCTGGGTGCCATTTAAAAACCATAAGTGCTAATGACTCCATTCCTTTTAGTGGTAATGGGGGCTGTTAATTGGAGTACTCTAAAACAAACCTGACCTCTCTAGGATATTCAGAAGCCAAGTTATAAGCCCACAAAGGTGTAACTGGACTACTTCTTTAAATTGACACCAGGCCCGGTGACCTTTGGGACATGGTTTGACCCCCTTAGGTAAGTGCTATCATCATGAAACGTTCAGATCACTTACAACTCAATAGATTCTACCTTCCTGTAACGTTTCAGCCTGATTGGACCTTGTTTTCACACAAATGAACCCAGAATGATGTGGAATTGTGCTTCGTGCAACATAATTCTGTGTGCCATTTAAAAACCATAAGTGCTAATGACTCCATTCCTTTTAGCGGTAATGGGGGCTGCTAATTGGAGTACTCTAAAACAAACCTGACCTCTCTAGGATATTCAGAAGCCAAGTTATAAGCCCACAAAGGTGTAACTGGACTACTTCTTTAAAGTGACACCAGGCCCGGTGACCTTTGGGACCTGGTATGACCCCCTATAGGAAAGTGCGATCATCATGAAACGTTCAGATCACTTACAACTCAATAGATTCTAACTTCTTGTAATGTTTCAGCCTGATTGGACCTTGTTTTCACACAAATGGACCCAGAATGATGTGAAATTGTGCTTCGTGCAAAATAATTCTGGGTGCCATTTACAAACCATAAGTGCTATTGACTCCATTCCTTATTGAGGTTGTAGGGGCTGTTGATTGGAGTACACTAAAACAAACCTGACCTCTCTAGGATATTCAGAAGCCAAGTTATAAGCCCACAAAGGTGTAACTGGACTACTTCTTTAAAGTGACACCAGGCCCGGTGACCTTTGGGACCTGGTATGACCCCCTATAGGAAAGTGCGATCATCATGAAACGTTCAGATCACTTACAACTCAATAGATTCTAACTTCTTGTAACGTTTCAGCCTGATTGGACCTTGTTTTCACACAAATGGACCCAGAATGATGTGAAATTGTGCTTCGTGCAACATGATTCTGGGTGCCATTTACAAACCATAAGTGCTAATGACTCCATTCCTTTTTGTGTTTGTAGGGGCTGTTGGTTGGAGTACATTAAAACAAACCTGATCTCTCTAGGACATTCAGAAGCCAAGTTATAAGCCCACAAATGGGTAACTGGACTACTTCTTTAAATTGACACCAGATCCGGTGACCTTTGGGACGTGGTTTGACCCCCTTAGGAAAGTGCTATCATCATGAAACATTCATATCACTTACAACTCAATAGATTCTACCTTCCTGTAACGTTTTAGCCTGATTGTACCTTGTTTTCACACAAATGAACCCAGAATGATGTGAAATTGTGCTCCGTGCAACATAATTCTGGGTGCCATTTAAAAACCATAAGTTCTAATGACTCCATTCCTTTTTGTGGTTGTAGGGGCTGTTGATTGGAGTATACTAAAACAAACCTGATCTCTCTAGGACATTCAGAAGCCAAGTTATAAGCCCACAAATGTTTAACTGGACTACTTCTTTAAAGTGACACCAGGCCCGGTGACCTTTGGGACATGGTTTGACCCCCTATAGGAATGTGCGATCATTATGAAACGTTCAGATCACTTACAACTCAATAGATTCTACCTTCTCGTAACGTTTCAGCCTGATTGGACCTTGTTTTCACACAAATGGACCCAGAATGATGTGAAATTGTGCTTCGTGCAACATAATTCTGGGTGCCATTTAAAAACCATAAGAGCTAATGACTCCATTCCTTTTCGTGATTGTAGGGGCTGTTGATTGGAGTATACTAAAAGAAACCTGATCTCTCTAGGACATTCAGAAGCCAAGTTATGAGCCCACAAATGTGTAACTGGACTACTTTAAATTGACACCAGATCCGGTGACCTTTGGGACATTGTTTCACCCCCTTAGGAAAGTGCTATCATCATGAAACATTCAGATCACTTACAACTCAATAGATTCTACCTTCCTGTAACGTTTCAGCCTGATTGGACCTTGTTTTCACACAAATGAACCCAGAATGATGTGAAATTGTGCTTCGTGCAACATAATTCTGGGTGCCATTTACAAACCTTAAGTGCTAATGACTCCATTCCTTTTTGTGGTTGTAGGGGCTGTTGATTGGAGTACACTAAAAAAACTGATCTCTCTAGGACATTCAGAAGCCAAGTTATAAGCCCACAAATGTGTAACTGGACTACTTCTTTAAAGTGACACCAGGCCCGGTGACCTTTGGGACATAGTTTGACCCCCTTAGGAAAGTGCTATCATCATGAAACGTTCAGATCACTTACAACTCAATAGATTCTACCTTCCTGTAACGTTTCAGCCTGATTGGACCTTCTTTTCACACAAATGAACCCAGAATGATGTGAAATTGTGCTTCGTGCAACATAATTCTGGGTGCCATTTAAAAACCATAAGTTCTAATGACTCCATTCCTTTTAGTGGTAATGGGGGCTGCTAATTGGAGTACTCTAAAACGAACCTGACCTCTCTAGGATATTCAGAAGCCAAGTTCTAAGCCCACAAATGTGTAACTGGACTACTTCTTTAAAGTGACACCAGGCCCGGTGACCTTTGGGACATGGTTTGACCCCCTATAGGAATGTGCGATCGTCATGAAACGTTCAGATCATTTACAACTCAATAGATTCTAACTTCTTGTAAAGTTTCAGCCTGATTGGACCTTGTTTTCACACAAATGGACCCAGAATGATGTGAAATTGTACTTCGTGCAACATAATTCTGGGTGCCATTTACAAACCATAAGTGCTAATGACTCCATTCCTTTTTGTGGTTGTAGGGGCTGTTGATTGGAGTACATTAAAACAAACCTGATCTCTCTAGGACATTCAGAAGCCAAGTTATAAGCCCACAAAGGTGTAACTGGACTACTTCTTTAAATTGACACCAGGCCCGGTGACCTTTGGGACATGGTTTGACCCCCTTAGGAAAGAGCTATCATCATGAAACGTTCAGATCACTTACAACTCAATAGATTCTGCCTTCCTGTAACGTTTCAGCCTGATTGGACCTTGTTTTCACACAAATGAACCCAGAATGATGTGAAATTGTGCTTCGTGCAACATAATTCTGGGTGCCATTTAAAAACCATAAGTGCTAATGACTCCATTCCTTTTTGTGGTTGTAGGGGCTGTTGATTGGAGTATACTAAAACAAACCTGATCTCTCTAGGACATTCAGAAGCCAAGTTATGAGCCCACAAATGTGTAACTGGACTACTTCTTTAAATTGACACCAGATCCGGTGACCTTTGGGACATGGTTTGACCCCCTTAGGAAAGTGCTATCATCATGAAACATTCAGATCACTTACAACTCAATAGATTCTACCTTCCTGTAACGTTTCAGCCTGATTGGACCTTGTTTTCACACAAATGAACCCAGAATGATGTGAAATTGTGCTTCGTGCAACATAATTCTGGGTGCCATTTACAAACCTTAAGTGCTAATGACTCCATTCCTTTTTGTGGTTGTAGGGGCTGGTGATTGGAGTACACTAAAAAAACCTGATCTCTCTAGGACATTCAGAAGCCAAGTTATAAGCCCACAAATGTGTAACTGGACTACTTCTTTAAATTGACACCAGATCCGGTGACCTTTGGGACATGGTTTGATCCCCTTATAAAAGTACTATCATCATGAAACGTTCAGATCACTTACAACTCAATAGATTCTACCTTCCTGTAACGTTTCAGCCTGATTGGACCTTGTTTTCACACAAATGAACCCAGAATGATGTGAAATTGTGCTTCGTGCAACATAATTCTGGGTGCCATTTAAAAACCATAAGTTCTAATGACTCCATTCATTTTAGTGGTAATGGGGGCTGCTAATTGGAGTACTCTAAAACAAACCTGACCTCTCTAGGATATTCAGAAGCCAAGTTCTAAGCCCACAAAGGTGTAACTGGACTACTTCTTTAAAGTGACACCAGGCCCGGTGACCTTTGGGACATGGTTTGACCCCCTATAGGAATGTGCGATCATCATGAAACGTTCAGATCACTTACAACTCAATAGATTCTAACTTCTTGTAACGTTTCAGCCTGATTGGACCTTGTTTTCACACAAATGGACCCAGAATGATGTGAAATTGTGCTTCGTGCAACATAATTCTGGGTGCCATTTACAAACCATAAGTGCTATTGACTCCATTCCTTATTGAGGTTGTAGGGGCTGTTGATTGGAGTACACTAAAACAAACCTGATCTCTCTAGGACATTCAGAAGCCAAGTTATAAGCCCACAAATGGGTAACTGGACTACTTCTTTAAATTGACACCAGATCCAGTGACCTTTGGGACGTGGTTTGACCCCCTTAGGAAAGTGCTATCATCATGAAACATTCATATCACTTACAACTCAATAGATTCTACCTTCCTGTAACGTTTCAGCCTGATTGGACCTTGTTTTCACACAAATGAACCCAGAATGATGTGGAATTGTGCTTAGTGCAACATAATTCTGTGTGCCATTTAAAAACCATAAGTGCTAATGACTCCATTCCTTTTAGCGGTAATGGGGGCTGCTAATTGGAGTACTCTAAAACAAACCTGACCTCTCTAGGATATTCAGAAGCCAAGTTATAAGCCCACAAAGGTGTAACTGGACTACTTCTTTAAAGTGACACCAGGCCCGGTGACCTTTGGGACCTGGTATGACCCCCTATAGGAAAATGCGATCATCATGAAACGTTCAGATCACTTACAACTCAATAGATTCTAACTTCTTGTAACGTTTCAGCCTGATTGGACCTTGTTTTCACACAAATGGACCCAGAATGATGTGAAATTGTGCTTCGTGCAACATGATTCTGGGTGCCATTTACAAACCATAATTGCTAATGACTCCATTCCTTTTTGTTGTTGTAGGGGCTGTTGGTTGGAGTACATTAAAACAAACCTGATCTCTCTAGGACATTCAGAAGCCAAGTTATAAGCCCACAAATGGGTAACTGGACTACTTCTTTAAATTGACACCAGATCCGGTGACCTTTGGGACGTGGTTTGACCCCCTTAGGAAAGTGCTATCATCATGAAACATTCATATCACTTACAACTCAATAGATTCTACCTTCCTGTAACGTTTCAGCCTGATTGGACCTTGTTTTCACACAAATGAACCCAGAATGATGTGAAATTGTGCTTCGTGCAACATAATTCTGGGTGCCATTTAAAAACCATAAGAGCTAATGACTCCATTCCTTTTCGTGGTTGTAGGGGCTGTTGATTGGAGTATACTAAAAGAAACCTGATCTCTCTAGGACATTCAGAAGCCAAGTTATGAGCCCACAAATGTGTAACTGGACTACTTTAAATTGACACCAGATCCGGTGACCTTTGGGACATTGTTTCACCCCCTTAGGAAAGTGCTATCATCATGAAACATTCAGATCACTTACAACTCAATAGATTCTACCTTCCTGTAACGTTTCAGCCTGATTGGACCTTGTTTTCACACAAATGAACCCAGAATGATGTGAAATTGTGCTTCGTGCAACATAATTCTGGGTGCCATTTACAAACCTTAAGTGCTAATGACTCCATTCCTTTTTGTGGTTGTAGGGGCTGTTGATTGGAGTACACTAAAAAAACTGATCTCTCTAGGACATTCAGAAGCCAAGTTATAAGCCCACAAATGTGTAACTGGACTACTTCTTTAAAGTGACACCAGGCCCGGTGACCTTTGGGACATAGTTTGACCCCCTTAGGAATGTGCGATCATCATGAAACGTTCAGATCACTTACAACTCAATAGATTCTAACTTCTTGTAAAGTTTCAGCCTGATTGGACCTTGTTTTCACACAAATGGACCCAGAATGATGTGAAATTGTACTTCGTGCAACATAATTCTGGGTGCCATTTACAAACCATAAGTGCTAATGACTCCATTCCTTTTTGTGGTTGTAGGGGCTGTTGATTGGAGTACATTAAAACAAACCTGATCTCTCTAGGACATTCAGAAGCCAAGTTATAAGCCCACAAAGGTGTAACTGGACTACTTCTTTAAATTGACACCAGGCCCGGTGACCTTTGGGACATGGTTTGACCCCCTTAGGAAAGAGCTATCATCATGAAACGTTCAGATCACTTACAACTCAATAGATTCTGCCTTCCTGTAACGTTTCAGCCTGATTGGACCTTGTTTTCACACAAATGAACCCAGAATGATGTGAAATTGTGCTTCGTGCAACATAATTCTGGGTGCCATTTAAAAACCATAAGTGCTAATGACTCCATTCCTTTTTGTGGTTGTAGGGGCTGTTGATTGGAGTATACTAAAACAAACCTGATCTCTCTAGGACATTCAGAAGCCAAGTTATGAGCCCACAAATGTGTAACTGGACTACTTCTTTAAATTGACACCAGATCCGGTGACCTTTGGGACATGGTTTGACCCCCTTAGGAAAGTGCTATCATCATGAAACATTCAGATCACTTACAACTCAATAGATTCTACCTTCCTGTAACGTTTCAGCCTGATTGGACCTTGTTTTCACACAAATGAACCCAGAATGATGTGAAATTGTGCTTCGTGCAACATAATTCTGGGTGCCATTTACAAACCTTAAGTGCTAATGACTCCATTCCTTTTTGTGGTTGTAGGGGCTGTTGATTGGAGTACACTAAAAAAACCTGATCTCTCTAGGACATTCAGAAGCCAAGTTATAAGCCCACAAATGTGTAACTGGACTACTTCTTTAAATTGACACCAGATCCGGTGACCTTTGGGACATGGTTTGATCCCCTTATGAAAGTACTATCATCATGAAACGTTCAGATCACTTACAACTCAATAGATTCTACCTTCCTGTAACGTTTCAGCCTGATTGGACCTTCTTTTCACACAAATGAACCCAGAATGATGTGAAATTGTGCTTCGTGCAACATAATTCTGGGTGCCATTTAAAAACCATAAGTTCTAATGACTCCATTCATTTTAGTGGTAATGGGGGCTGCTAATTGGAGTACTCTAAAACAAACCTGACCTCTCTAGGATATTCAGAAGCCAAGTTCTAAGCCCACAAAGGTGTAACTGGACTACTTCTTTAAAGTGACACCAGGCCCGGTGACCTTTGGGACTTGGTTTGACCCCCTATAGGAATGTGCGATCATCATGAAACGTTCAGATCACTTACAACTCAATAGATTCTAACTTCTTGTAACGTTTCAGCCTGATTGGACCTTGTTTTCACACAAATGGACCCAGAATGATGTGAAATTGTGCTTCGTGCAACATAATTCTGGGTGCCATTTACAAACCATAAGTGCTATTGACTCCATTCCTTATTGAGGTTGTAGGGGCTGTTGATTGGAGTACACTAAAACAAACCTGATCTCTCTAGGACATTCAGAAGCCAAGTTATAAGCCCACAAATGGGTAACTGGACTACTTCTTTAAATTGACACCAGATCCAGTGACCTTTGGGACGTGGTTTGACCCCCTTAGGAAAGTGCTATCATCATGAAACATTCATATCACTTACAACTCAATAGATTCTACCTTCCTGTAACGTTTTAGCCTGATTGTACCTTGTTTTCACACAAATGAACCCAGAATGATGTGAAATTGTGCTCCGTGCAACAAAATTCTGGGTGCCATTTAAAAACCATAAGTTCTAATGACTCCATTCCTTTTTGTGGTTGTAGGGGCTGTTGACTGGAGTATACTAAAACAAACCTGATCTCTCTAGGACATTCAGAAGCCAAGTTATAAGCCCACAAATGTGTAACTGGACTACTTCTTTAAAGTGACACCAGGCCCGGTGACCTTTGGGACATGGTTTGACCCCCTATAGGAATGTGCGATCATTATGAAACGTTCAGATCACTTACAACTCAATAGATTCTACCTTCTCGTAACGTTTCAGCCTGATTGGACCTTGTTTTCACACAAATGGACCCAGAATGATGTGAAATTGTGCTTCGTGCATCATAATTCTGGGTGCCATTTAAAAACCATAAGAGCTAATGACTCCATTCCTTTTTGTGGTTGTAGGGGCTGTTGATTGGAGTATACTAAAAGAAACCTGATCTCTCTAGGACATTCAGAAGCCAAGTTATGAGCCCACAAATGTGTAACTGGACTACTTCTTTAAATTGACACCAGATCCGGTGACCTTTGGGACATTGTTTCACCCCCTTAGGAAAGTGCTATCATCATGAAACATTCAGATCACTTACAACTCAATAGATTCTACCTTCCTGTAACGTTTCAGCCTGATTGGACCTTGTTTTCACACAAATGAACCCAGAATGATGTGAAATTGTGCTTCGTGCAACATAATTCTGGGTGCCATTTAAAAACCATAAGTTCTAATGACTCCATTCATTTTAGTGGTAATGGGGGCTGCTAATTGGAGTATTCTAAAACAAACCTGACCTCTCTAGGATATTCAGAAGCCAAGTTCTAAGCCCACAAAGGTGTAACTGGACTACTTCTTTAAAGTGACACCAGGCCCGGTGACCTTTGGGACATGGTTTGACCCCCTATAGGAATGTGCGATCATCATGAAACGTTCAGATCACTTACAACTCAATAGATTCTAACTTCTTGTAACGTTTCAGCCTGATTGGACCTTGTTTTCACACAAATGGACCCAGAATGATGTGAAATTGTGCTTCGTGCAACATAATTCTGGGTGCCATTTACAAACCATAAGTGCTATTGACTCCATTCCTTATTGAGGTTGTGGGGGTGGTTGATTGGAGTACACTAAAACAAACCTGATCTCTCTAGGACATTCAGAAGCCAAGTTATAAGCCCACAAATGTGTAACTGGACTACTTCTTTAAAGTGACACCAGATCCGGTGACCTTTGGGACATGGTTTGACCCCCTATAGGAATGTGCAATCATCATGAAACGTTCAGATCACTTACAACTCAATAGATTCTACCTTCTTGTAACGTTTCAGCCTGATTGGACCTTGTTTTCACACAAATGGACCCAGAATGATGTGAAACTGTGCTTCGTGCAACATAATTCTGGGTGCCATTTACAAACCATAAGTGCTAATGACTCCATTCCTTTTTGTGGTTGTAGGGCCTGTTGATTGGAGTACACTAAAACAAACCTAACCTCTCTAGGACATTCAGAAGCCAAGTTATAAGCCCACAAATGTGTAACTGGACTACTTCTTTAAAGTGACACCAGATCCGGTGACCTTTGGGACATGGTTTTACCCCCTATAGGAATGTGCGATCATCTTGAAACGTTCAGATAACTTACAACTCAATAGATTCTACCTTATTGTAACGTTTCAGCCTGATTGGACCTCGTTTCACTCAAATGAACCCAGAATGATGTGAAATTGTGCTTCGTGCAACATAATTCTGGGTGCCATTTAAAAACCATAAGTGCTAATGACTCCATTCCTTTTAGTGGTAATGGGGGCTGTTAATTGGAGTACTCTAAAACAAACCTGACCTCTCTAGGATATTCAGAAGCCAAGTGATAAGCCCACAAAGGTGTAACTGGACTACTTCTTTAAATTGACACCAGGCCCGGTGACCTTTGGGACATGGTTTGACCCCCTTAGGAAAGTGCTATCATCATGAAACGTTCAGATCACTTACAACTCAATATATTCTACCTTCCTGTAACGTTTCAGCCTGATTGGACCTTGTTTTCACACAAATGAACCCAGAATGATGTGGAATTGTTCTTCGTGCAACATAATTCTGGGTGCCATTTAAAAACCATAAGTGCTAATGACTCCATTCCTTTTAGTGGTAATGGGGGCTGCTAATTGGAGTACTCTAAAACAAACCTGACCTCTCTAGGATATTCAGAAGCCAAGTTATAAGCCCACAAAGGTGTAACTGGACTACTTCTTTAAATTGACACCAGATCAGGTGACCTTTGGGACATTGTTTGACCCCCTTAGGAAAGTGCGATCATCTTGAAACGTTCAGATCACTTAAAACTCAATAGATTCTACCTTCTTGTAACGTTTCAGCCTGATTGGACCTTGTTTTCACACAAATGGTCCCAGAATGATGTGAAATTGTGCTTAGTGCAACATAATTCTGGGTGCCATTTACAAACCATAAGTGCTAATGACTCCATTCCTTTTTATGGTTGTAGGGGCTGTTGATTGGAGTACACTAAAACATACCTGATCTCTCTAGGACATTTAGAAGCCAAGTTATGAGCCCACAAATGTGTAACTGGACTACTTCTTTAAATTGACACCAGATCCGGTGACCTTTGGGACATGGTTTCACCCCCTTAGGATAGTGCTATCATCATGAAACATTCAGATCACTTACAACTCAATAGATTCTACCTTCCTGTAACGTTTCAGCCTGATTGGACCTTGTTTTCACACAGATGAACCCAGAATGATGTGAAATTGTGCTTCGTGCAACATAATTCTGGGTGCCATTTACAAACCTTAAGTGCTAATGACTCCATTCCTTTTTGTGGTTGTAGGGGCTGTTGATTGGAGTACACTAAAAAAACCTGATCTCTCTAGGACATTCAGAAGCCAAGTTATAAGCCCACAAATGTGTAACTGGACTACTTCTTTAAATTGACACCAGATCCGGTGACCTTTGGGACATAGTTTGACCCCCTTAGGAAAGTGCTATCATCATGAAACGTTCAGATCACTTACAACTGAATAGATTCTACCTTCCTGTAACGTTTCAGCCTGACTGGACCTTGTTTTCACACAAATGAACCCAGAATGATGTGAAATTGTGCTTCGTGCAACATAATTCTGGGTGCCATTTAAAAACCATAAGTTCTAATGACTCCATTCCTTTTAGTGGTAATGGGGGCTGCTAATTGGAGTACTCTAAAACAAACCTGACCTCTCTAGGATATTCAGAAGCCAAGTTCTAAGCCCACAAAGGTGTAACTGGACTACTTCTTTAAAGTGACACCAGGCCCGGTGACCTTTGGGACATGGTTTGACCCCCTATAGGAATGTGCGATCATCATGAAACGTTCAGATCACTTACAACTCAATAGATTCTACCTTCCTGTAACGGTTCAGCCTAATTGGACCTTGTTTTCACACAAATGAACCCAGATTGATGTGAAATTGTGCTTCGTGCATCATAATTCTGGGTGCCATTTACAAACCATAAGTGCTAATGACTCCATTCCTTTTTGTGGTTGTAGGGGCTGTTGATTGGAGAACACTAAAACAAACCTAACCTCTCTAGGACATTCAGAAGCCAAGTTATAAGCCCACAAAGGTGTAACTGGACTACTTCTTTAAAGTGACACCAGGCCCGGTGACCTTTGGGACATGGTTTGACCCCCTATAGGAATGTGCGATCATCTTGAAACGTTCAGATCACTTACAACTCAATATATTCTACCGTCCTGTAACGTTTCAGCCTGATTGGACCTTGTTTTCACACAAATGAACCCAGAATGATGTGAAATTGTGCTTCGTGCAACATAATTCTGGGTGCCATTTAAAAACCATAAGTGCTAATGACTCCATTCCTTTTTGTGGTTGTAGGGGCTGTTGATTGGAGTATACTAAAACAAACCTGATCTCTCTAGGACACTCAGAAGCCAAGTCATATGCCCACAAAGGTGTAACTGGACTACTTCTTTAAATTGACACCAGATCCGGTGACCTTTGGGACATGGTTTGACCCCCTTAGGAAAGTGCTATCATCATGAAACGTTCAGATCACTTACAACTCAATAGATTCTACCTTCCTGTAACATTTCAGCCTGATTGGACCTTGTTTTCACACAAATGAACCCAGAATGATTTGAAATTGTGCTTCGTGCACCATAATTCTGGGTGCCATTTACAAACCATAAGTGCTAATGACTCCATTCCTTTTTGTGGTTGTAGGGGCTGTTGGTTGGAGTACATTAAAACAAACCTGATCTCTCTAGGACATTCAGAAGCCAAGTTATAAGCCCATAAAGGTGTAACTGGACTACTTCTTTAAAGTGACACCAGGCCCGGTGACCTTTGGGACATGGTTTGACCCCCTATAGGAATGTGCGATCATCTTGAAACGTTCAGATCACTTACAACTCAATAGATTCTACCGTCCTGTAACGTTTCAGCCTGATTGGACCTTGTTTTCACACAAATGAACCCAGAATGATGTGAAATTGTGCTTCGTGCAACATAATTCTGGGTGCCATTTAAAAACCATAAGTGCTAATGACTCCATTCCTTTTTGTGGTTGTAGGGGCTGTTGATTGGAGTATACTAAAACAAACCTGATCTCTCTAGGACATTCAGAAGCCAAGTCATATGCCCACAAAGGTGTAACTGGACTACTTCTTTAAATTGACACCAGATCCGGTGACCTTTGGGACATGGTTTGACCCCCTTAGGAAAGTGCTATCATCATGAAACGTTCAGATCACTTACAACTCAATAGATTCTACCTTCCTGTAACATTTCAGCCTGATTGGACCTTGTTTTCACACAAATGGACCCAGAATGATGTGAAATTGTGCTTCGTGCACCATAATTCTGGGTGCCATTTACAAACCATAAGTGCTAATGACTCCATTCCTTTTTGTGGTTGTAGGGGCTGTTGATTGGAGTACATTAAAACAAACCTGATCTCTCTAGGACATTCATAAGCCAAGTTATAAGCCCACAAATGTGTAACTGGACTACTTCTTTAAATTGACACCAGATCCGGTGACCTTTGGGACATGGTTTGACCCCCTTAGGAAAGTGCTATCATCATGAAACGTTCAGATCACTTACAACTCAATAGATTCTACCTTCCTGTAACGTTTCAGCCTAATTGGACCTTGTTTTCACACAAATGAACCCAGATTGATGTGAAATTGTGCTTCGTGCAACATAATTCTGGGTGCCATTTACAAACCATAAGTGCTAATGACTCCATTCCTTTTTGTGGTTGTAGGGCCTGTTGATTGGAGAACACTAAAACAAACCTAACCTCTCTAGGACATTCAGAAGCCAAGTTATAAGCCCACAAAGGTGTAACTGGACTACTTCTTTAAAGTGACACCAGGCCCGGTGACCTTTGGGACATGGTTTGACCCCCTATAGGAAAGTGCTATCATCATGAAACGTTCAGATCCTTACAACTCAATAGATTCTACCTTCCTGTAACGTTTCAGCCTGATTGGACCTTGTTTTCACACAAATGAACCCAGAATGATGTGAAATTGTGCTTCGTGCACCATAATTCTGGGTGCCATTTAAAAACCATAAGTGCTAATGACTCCATTCCTTTTTGTGGTTGTAGGGGCTGTTGATTGGAGTACATTAAAACAAACCTGATCCCTCTAGGAAATTCAGAAGCCAAGTTATAAGCCCACAAATGTGTAACTGGACTACTTCTTTAAATTGACACCAGATCCGGTGACATTTGGGACATGGTTTGACCCCCTATAGGAATGTGCGATCATCTTGAAACGTTCAGATCACTTACAACTCAATAGATTCCACCTTCCTGTAACGTTTCAGCCTGATTGTACCTTGTTTTCACACAAATGAACCCAGAATGATGTGAAATTGTGCTTCGTGCAAAATAATTCTGGGTGCCATTTAAAAACCATAAGTGCTAATGACTCCATTCCTTTGTGTGGTTGTAGGGGCTGTTGATTGGAGTATACTAAAACAAACCTGATCTCTCTAGGACATTCAGAAGCCAAGTTATAAGCCCTCAAAGGTGTCACTGGACTACTTCTTTAAATTGACACCAGGCCCGGTGACCTTTGGGACATGGTTTGACCCCCTATAGGAATGTGCGATCATCATGAAACGTTCAGATCACTTACAACTCAATAGATTCTACCTTCCTGTAACGTTTCAGCCTAATTGGACCTTGTTTTCACACAAATGAACCCAGATTGATGTGAAATTGTGCTTCGTGCAACATAATTCTGGGTGCCATTTACAAATCATAAGTGCTAATGACTCCATTCCTTTTTGTGGTTGTAGGGGCTGTTGATTGGAGAACACTAAAACAAACCTAACCTCTCTAGGACATTCAGAAGCCAAGTTATAAGCCCACAAATGTGTAACTGGACTACTTCTTTAAATTGACACCAGATCCGGTGACCTTTGGGACATGGTTTGACCCCCTTAGGAAAGTGCTATCATCATGAAACGTTCAGATCACTTACAACTCAATAGATTCTACCTTCCTGTAACGTTTCAGCCTAATTGGACCTTGTTTTCACACAAATGAACCCAGATTGATGTGAAATTGTGCTTCGTGCAACATAATTCTGGGTGCCATTTACAAACCATAAGTGCTAATGACTCCATTCCTTTTTGTGGTTGTAGGGGCTGTTGATTGGAGAACACTAAAACAAACCTAACTTCTCTAGGACATTCAGAAGCCAAGTTATAAGCCCACAAATGTGTAACTGGACTACTTCTTTAAATTGACACCAGGCCCGGTGACCTTTGGGACATGGTTTTACCCCCTATAGGAATGTGCGATCATCTTGAAACGTTCAGATCACTTACAACTAAATAGATTCCACCTTCCTGTAACGTTTCAGCCTGATTGGACCTTGTTTTCACACAAATGAACCCAGAATGATGTGAAATTGTGCTTCGTGCAAAATAATTCTGGGTGCCATTTAAAAACCATAAGTGCTAATGACTCCATTCCTTTTTGTGGTTGTAGGGGCTGTTGATTGGAGTATACTAAAACAAACCTGATCTCTCTAGGACATTCAGAAGCCAAGTTATAAGCCTTCAAAGGTGTCACTGGACTACTTCTTTAAATTGACACCAGGCCCGGTGACCTTTGGGACATGGTTTGACCCCCTATAGGAATGTGTGATCATCATGAAACGTTCAGATCACTTACAACTCAATAGATTCTACCTTCCTGTAACGTTTCAGCCTGATTGGACCTTGTTTTCACACAAATGAACCCAGATTGATGTGAAATTGTGCTTCGTGCAACATAATTCTGGGTGCCATTTACAAATCATAAGTGCTAATGACTCCATTCCTTTTTGTGGTTGTAGGGGCTGTTCATTGGAGAACACTAAAACAAACCTAACCTCTCTAGGACATTCAGAAGCCAAGTTATAAGCCCACAAAGGTGTAACTGGACTACTTCTTTAAAGTGAAACCAGGCCCGGTGACCTTTGGGACATGGTTTGACCCCCTATAGGAATGTGCGATCATCTTGAAACGTTCAGATCACTTACAACTCAATAGATTCTACCTTCCTGTAACGTTTCATCCTGATTGGACCTTGTTTTCACACAAATGGACCCAGAATGATGTGAAACTGTGCTTCGTGCAACATAATTCTGGGTGCCATTTAAAAACCATAAGTGCTAATGACTCCATTCCTTTTTGTGGTTGTAGGGGATGTTGATTGGACTATACTAAAACAAACCTGATCTCTCTAGGACATTCAGAAGCCAAGTTATAAGCCCACAAAGGTGTAACTGGACTACTTCCTTAAATTGACACCAGATCCGGTGACCTTTGGGACATGGTTTGACCCCCTTAGGAAAGTGCTATCATCATGAAACGTTCGGATCACTTACAACTCAATAGATTCTACCTTCCTGTAACATTTCAGCCTGATTGGACCTTGTTTTCACACAAATGAACCCAGAATGATGTGAAATTGTGCTTCGTGCACCATAATTCTGGGTGCCATTTAAAAACCATAAGTGCTAATGACTCCATTCCTTTTTGTGGTTGTAGGGGCTGTTGATTGGAGTACATTAAAACAAACCTGATCTCTCTAGGACATTCAGAAGCCAAGTTATAAGCCCACAAATGTGTAACTGGACTACTTCTTTAAATTGACACCAGATCCGGTGACCTTTGGGACATGGTTTGACCCCCTTAGGAAAGGGCTATCATCATGAAACGTTCAGATCACTTACAACTCAATAGATTCTACCTTCCTGTAACGTTTCAGCCTAATTGGACCTTGTTTTCACACAAATGAACCCAGATTGATGTGAAAGTGTGCTTCGTGCAACATAATTCTGGGTGCCATTTACAAACCATAAGTGCTAATGACTCCATTCCTTTTTGTGGTTGTAGGGGCTGTTGATTGGAGAACACTAAAACAAACCTAACCTCTCTAGGACATTCAGAAGCCAAGTTATAAGCCCACAAAGGTGTAACTGGACTACTTCTTTAAAGTGACACCAGGCCCGGTGACCTTTGGGACATGGTTTGACCCCCTATAGGAATGTGCGATCATCTTGAAACGTTCAGATCACTTACAACTCAATAGATTATACCTTCCTGTAACGTTTCAGCCTGATTTGACCTTGTTTTTACACAAATGAACCCAGAATGATGTGAAATTGTGCTTCGTGCAACATAATTCTGGGTGCCATTTAAAAACCATAAGTGCTAATGACTCCATTCCTTTTTGTGGTTGTAGGGGCTGTTGATTGGAGTATACTAAAACAAACCTGATCTCTCTAGGACATTCAGAAGCCAAGTTATAAGCCCACAAAGGTGTAACTGGACTACTTCTTTAAAATTACACCAGATCCGGTGACCTTTGGGACATGGTTTGACCCCCTTAGGAAAGTGCTATCATCATGAAACGTTCAGATCACTTACAACTCAATAGATTCTACCTTCCTGTGACATTTCAGCCTGATTGGACCTTGTTTTCACAAAAATGAACCCAGAATGATGTGAAATTGTGCTTCGTGCACCATAATTCTGGGTGCCATTTAAAAACCATAAGTGCTAATGACTCCATTCCTTTTTGTGGTTGTAGGGGCTGTTGATTGGAGTACATTAAAACAAACCTGATCTCTCTAGGACATTCAGAAGCCAAGTTATAAGCCCACAAATGTGTAACTGGACTACTTCTTTAAATTGACACCAGATCCGGTGACATTTGGGACATGGTTTGACCCCCTATAGGAATGTGCGATCATCTTGAAACGTTCAGATCACTTACAACTCAATAGATTCCACCTTCCTGTAACGTTTCAGCCTGATTGGACCTTGTTTTCACACAAATGAACCCAGAATGATGTGAAATTGTGCTTAGTGCAACATAATTCTGGGTGCCATTTAAAAACCATAAGTGCTAATGACTCCGTTCCTTTTCGTGGTTGTAGGGGCTGTTGATTGGAGTATATGAAAACAAACCTGATCTCTCTAGGACATTCAGAAGCCAAGTTATAAGCCCACAAAGGTGTAACTGGACTACTTCTTTGAATTGACACCAGATCCGGTGACCTTTGGGACATGGTTTGACCCCCTTTGAAAAGTGCTATCATCATGAAACGTTCAGATCACTTACAACTCAATAGATTCTACCTTCCTGTAACATTTCAGCCTGATTGGACCTTGTTTTCACACAAATGAACCCAGAATGATGTGAAATTATGATTCGTGCAACATAATCCTGGGTGCCATTTAAAAACCATAAGTGCTAATGACTCCATTCCTTTTTGAGGTTGTAGGGGCTGTTGATTGGAGTACACTAAAACAAACCTGATCTCTCTAGGACATTCAGAAGCCAAGTTATAAGCCCTCAAAGGTGTCAGTGGACTACTTCTTTAAAGTGACACCAGGCCCGGTGACCTTTGGGACATGGTTTGACCCCCTATAGGAATGTGCGATCATCATGAAACGTTCAGATCACTTACAACTCAATAGATTCTACCTTCTTGTAGCGTTTTAGCCTGATTGGACCTTGTTTTCACACAAATGGACCCAGAATGATGTGAAATTATGCTTCGTGCAACATAATTCTGGGTGCCATTTACAAACCATAAGTGCTAATGACTCCATTCCTTTTTGTGGTTGTAGGGGCTGTTGATTGGAGTACATTAAAACAAACCTGATCTCTCTAGGACATTCATAAGCCAAGTTATAAGCCCACAAATGTGTAACTGGACTACTTCTTTAAATTGACACCAGATCCGGTGACCTTTGGGACATGGTTTGACCCCCTTAGGAAAGTGCTATCATCATGAAACGTTCAGATCACTTACAACTCAATAGATTCTACCTTCCTGTAACGTTTCAGCCTAATTGGACCTTGTTTTCACACAAATGAACCCAGATTGATGTGAAATTGTGCTTCGTGCAACATAATTCTGGGTGCCATTTACAAACCATAAGTGCTAATGACTCCATTCCTTTTTGTGGTTGTAGGGGCTGTTGATTGGAGAACACTAAAACAAACCTAACCTCTCTAGGACATTCAGTAGCCAAGTTATAAGCCCACAAAGGTGTAACTGGACTACTTCTTTAAAGTGACACCAGGCCCGGTGACCTTTGGGACATGGTTTGACCCCCTATAGGAAAGTGCTATCATCATGAAACGTTCAGATCCTTACAACTCAATAGATTCTACCTTCCTGTAACGTTTCAGCCTGATTGGACCTTGTTTTCACACAAATGAACCCAGAATGATGTGAAATTGTGCTTCGTGCACCATAATTCTGGGTGCCATTTAAAAACCATAAGTGCTAATGACTCCATTCCTTTTTGTGGTTGTAGGGGCTGTTGATTGGAGTACATTAAAACAAACCTGATCTCTCTAGGACATTCAGAAGCCAAGTTATAAGCCCACAAATGTGTAACTGGACTACTTCTTTAAATTGACACCAGATCCGGTGACATTTGGGACATGGTTTGACCCGCTATAGGAATGTGCGATCATCTTGAAACGTTCAGATCACTTACAACTCAATAGATTCCACCTTCCTGTAACGTTTCAGCCTGATTGTATCTTGTTTTCACACAAATGAACCCAGAATGATGTGAAATTGTGCTTCGTGCAAAATAATTCTGGGTGCCATTTAAAAACCATAAGTGCTAATGACTCCATTCCTTTTTGTGGTTGTAGGGGCTGTTGATTGGAGTATACTAAAACAAACCTGATCTCTCTAGGACATTCAGAAGCCAAGTTATAAGCCCTCAAAGGTGTCACTGGACTACTTCTTTAAATTGACACCAGGCCCGGTGACCTTTGGGACATGGTTTGACCCCCTATAGGAATGTGCGATCATCATGAAACGTTCAGATCACTTACAACTCAATAGATTCTACCTTCCTGTAACGTTTCAGCCTAATTGGACCTTGTTTTCACACAAATGAACCCAGATTGATGTGAAATTGTGCTTCGTGCAACATAATTCTGGGTGCCATTTACAAATCATAAGTGCTAATGACTCCATTCCTTTTTGTGGTTGTAGGGGCTGTTGATTGGAGAACACTAAAACAAATCTAACCTCTCTAGGACATTCAGAAGCCAAGTTATAAGCCCACAAATGTGTAACTGGACTACTTCTTTAAATTGACACCAGATCCGGTGACCTTTGGGACATGGTTTGACCCCCTTAGGAAAGGGCTATCATCATGAAACGTTCAGATCACTTACAACTCAATAGATTCTACCTTCCTGTAACGTTTCAGCCTAATTGGACCTTGTTTTCACACAAATGAACCCAGATTGATGTGAAAGTGTGCTTCGTGCAACATAATTCTGGGTGCCATTTACAAACCATAAGTGCTAATGACTCCATTCCTTTTTGTGGTTGTAGGGGCTGTTGATTGGAGAACACTAAAACAAACCTAACCTCTCTAGGACATTCAGAAGCCAAGTTATAAGCCCACAAAGGTGTAACTGGACTACTTCTTTAAAGTGACACCAAGCCCGGTGACCTTTGGGACATGGTTTGACCCCCTATAGGAATGTGCGATCATCTTGAAACGTTCAGATCACTTACAACTCAATAGATTATACCTTCCTGTAACGTTTCAGCCTGATTTGACCTTGTTTTCACACAAATGAACCCAGAATGATGTGAAATTGTGCTTCGTGCAACATAATTCTGGGTGCCATTTAAAAACCATAAGTGCTAATGACTCCATTCCTTTTTGTGGTTGTAGGGGCTGTTGATTGGAGTATACTAAAACAAACCTGATCTCTCTAGGACATTCAGAAGCCAAGTTATAAGCCCACAAAGGTGTAACTGGACTACTTCTTTAAAATGACACCAGATCCGGTGACCTTTGGGACATGGTTTGACCCCCTTAGGAAAGTGCTATCATCATGAAACGTTCAGATCACTTACAACTCAATAGATTCTACCTTCCTGTAACATTTCAGCCTGATTGGACCTTGCTTTCACACAAATGAACCCAGAATGATGTGAAATTGTGCTTCGTGCACCATAATTCTGGGTGCCATTTAAAAACCATAAGTGCTAATGACTCCATTCCTTTTTGTGGTTGTAGGGGCTGTTGATTGGAGTACATTAAAACAAACCTGATCTCTCTAGGACATTCAGAAGCCAAGTTATAAGCCCACAAATGTGTAACTGGACTACTTCTTTAAATTGACACCAGATCCGGTGACATTTGGGACATGGTTTGACCCCCTATAGGAATGTGCGATCATCTTGAAACGTTCAGATCACTTACAACTCAATAGATTCCACCTTCCTGTAACGTTTCAGCCTGATTGGACCTTGTTTTCACACAAATGAACCCAGAATGATGTGAAATTGTGCTTCGTGCAACATAATTCTGGGTGCCATTTAAAAACCATAAGTGCTAATGACTCCGTTCCTTTTCGTGGTTGTAGGGGCTGTTGATTGGAGTATATGAAAACAAACCTGATCTCTCTAGGACATTCAGAAGCCAAGTTATAAGCCCACAAAGGTGTAACTGGACTACTTCTTTGAATTGACACCAGATCCGGTGACCTTTGGGACATGGTTTGACCCCCTTAGAAAAGTGCTATCATCATGAAACGTTCAGATCACTTACAACTCAATAGATTCTACCTTCCTGTAACATTTCAGCCTGATTGGACCTTGTTTTCACACAAATGAACCCAGAATGATGTGAAATTGTGCTTTGTGCAACATAATTCTGGGTGCCATTTAAAAACCATAAGTGCTAATGACTCCATTCCTTTTTGAGGTTGTAGGGGCTGTTGATTGGAGTACACTAAAACAAACCTGATCTCTCTAGGACATTCAGAAGCCAAGTTATAAGCCCTCAAAGGTGTCAGTGGACTACTTCTTTAAAGTGACACCTGGCCCGGTGACCTTTGGGACATGGTTTGACACCCTATAGGAATGTGCGATCATCATGAAACGTTCAGATCACTTACAACTCAATAGATTCTACCTTCTTGTAACGTTTCAGCCTGATTGGACCTTGTTTTCACACAAATGGACCCAGAATGATGTGAAATTGTGCTTCGTGCAACATAATTCTGGGTGCCATTTACAAACCATAAGTGCTAATGACTCCATTCCTTTTTGTGGTTGTAGGGGCTGTTGGTTGGAATTCATTAAAACAAACCAGATCTTTCTAGGACATTCAGAAGCCAAGTTATAAGCCCACAAATGTGTAACTGGACTACTTCTTTAAATTGACACCAGATCCGGTGACCTTTGGGACATGGTTTGACCCCCTTAGGAAAGTGCTATCATCATGAAACGTTCAGATCACTTACAAATCAATATATTCTACCTTCCTGTAACGTTTCAGCCTGATTGGACCTTGTTTTCACACAAATGAACCCAGAATGATGTGAAATTGTGCTTCGTGCAACATAATTCTGGGTGCCATTTACAAACCATAAGTGCTAATGACTCCATTCCTTTTTGTGGTTGTAGGGGCTGTTGATTGGAGTACACTAAAACAAACCTAACCTCTCTAGGGCATTCAGAAGCCAAGTTATAAGCCCACAAAGGTGTAACTGGACTACTTCTTTTAAGTGACACCAGGCCCGGTGACCTTTGGGACATGGTTTTGCCCCCTATAGGAATGTGCGATCATCTTGAAACGTTCAGATCACTTACAACTCAATAGATTCTACCTTCCTGTAACGTTTCAGCCTGATTGGACCTTGTTTTCACACAAATGAACCCAGAATGATGTGAAATTGTGCTTCGTGCAACATAATTCTGGGTGCCATTTAAAAACCATAAGTGCTAATGACTCCATTCCTTTTTGAGGTTGTAGGGGCTGTTGATTGGAGTACACTAAATCAAACCTGATCTCTCTAGGACATTCAGAAGCCAAGTTATAAGCCCTCAAAGGTGTAACTGGACTACTTCTTTAAAGTGACACCAGGCCCGGTGACCTTTGGGACATGGTTTGACCCCCTTAAGAAATGCTATCATCATGAAACGTTCAGATCATTTACAACTCAATAGATTCTACCTTCCTGTAACGTTTCAGCCTGATTGGACCTTGTTTTCTCACAAATGAACCCAGAATGATGTGAAATTGTGCTTCGTGCAACATAATTCTGGGTCCCATTTACAAACCTTGAGTGCTAATGACTCCATTCCTTTTTTGTGGTTGTAGGGGCTGTTGATTGGAGTACACTAAAACAAACCTGATCTCTCTAGGACATTCAGAAGCCAAGTTATAAGCCCACAAATGTGTAACTGGACTACTTCTTTAAATTGACACCAGATCCGGTGACCTTTGGGACATGGTTTGACCCCCTTAGGAAAGTGATATCATCATGAAACGTTCAGATCACTTACAACTCAATAGATTCTACCTTCCTGTAACGTTTCAACCTGATTGGACCTTGTTTTCACACAAATGAACCCAGAATGATGTGAAATTGTGCTTCGTGCAACATAATTCTGGGTGCCATTTACAAACCATAAGTGCTAATGACTCCATTCCTTTTTGTGGTTGTAGGGGCTGTTGATTTGAGTACACTAAAACAAACCTAACCTCTCTAGGGCATTCAGAAGCCAAGTTATAAGCCCACAAAGGTGTAACTGGACTACTTCTTTTAAGTGACACTAGGCCCGGTGACCTTTGGGACATGGTTTTGCCCCCTATAGGAATGTGCGATCATCTTGAAACGTTCAGATCACTTACAACTCAATAGATTCTACCTTCCTGTAACGTTTCAGCCTGATTGGACCTTGTTTTCACACAAATGAACCCAGAATGATGTGAAATTGTGCTTCGTGCAACATAATTCTGGGTGCCATTTAAAAACCATAAGTGCTAATGACTCCATTCCTTTTTGAGGTTGTAGGGGCTGTTGATTGGAGTACACTAAAACAAACCTGATCTCTCTAGGACATTCAGAAGCCAAGTTATAAGCCCTCAAAGGTGTAACTGGACTACTTCTTTAAAGTGACACCAGGCCCGGTGACCTTTGGGACATGGTTTGACCCCCTTAAGAAATGCTATCATCATGAAACGTTCAGATCATTTACATCTCAATAGATTCTACCTTCCTGTAACGTTTCAGCCTGATTGGACCTTGTTTTCACACAAATGAACCCAGAATGACGTGAAATTGTGCTTCGTGCAACATAATTCTGGGTGCCATTTACAAACCATAAGTGGTAATGACTCCATTCCTTTTTGTGGTTGTAGGGGCTGTTGATTGGAGTACACTAAAACAAACCTGATCTCTCTAGGACATTCAGAAGCCAAGTTATAAGCCCACAAATGTGTAACTGGACTACTTCTTTAAATTGACACCAGATCCGGTGACCTTTGGGACATGGTTTGACCCCCTTAGGAAAGTGATATCATCATGAAACGTTCAGATCACTTACAACTCAATAGATTCTACCTTCCTGTAACGTTTCAGCCTGATTGGACCTTGTTTTCACACAAATGGACCCAGAATGATGTGAAATTGTACTTCGTGCAACATAATTCTGGGTGCCATTTACAAACCATAAGTGCTAATGACTCCATTCCTTTTTGTGGTTGTAGGGGCTGTTGATTGGAGTACATTAAAACAAACCTGATCTCTCTAGGACATTCAGAAGCCAAGTTATAAGCCCACAAAGGTGTAACTGGACTACTTCTTTAAATTGACACCAGATCCGGTGACCTTTGGGACATGGTTTGACCCCCTTAGGAAAGTGCTATCATCATGAAACATTCAGATCACTTACAACTCAATAGATTCTACCTTCCTGTAACGTTTCAGCCTGATTGGACCTTGTTTTCACACAAATGAACCCAGAATGACGTGAAATTGTGCTTCGTGCAACATAATTCTGGGTGCCATTTACAAACCTTAAGTGCTAATGACTCCATTCCTTTTTGTGGTTGTAGGGGCTGTTGATTGGAGTACACTAAAAAAAACCTGATCTCTCTAGGACATTCAGAAGCCAAGTTATAAGCCCACAAATGTGTAACTGGACTACTTCTTTAAATTGACACCAGATCCGGTGACCTTTGGGACATAGTTTGACCCACTTAGGAAAGTGCTATCATCATGAAACGTTCAGATCACTTACAACTCAATAGATTCTACCTTCCTGTAACGTTTCAGCCTGATTGGACCTTGTTTTCACACAAATGAACCCAGAATGATGTGAAATTGTGCTTCGTGCAACATAATTCTGGGTGCCATTTAAAAACCATAAGTTCTAATGACTCCATTCCTTTTAGTGGTAATGGGGGCTGCTAATTGGAGTACTCTAAAACGAACCTGACCTCTCTAGGATATTCAGAAGCCAAGTTCTAAGCCCACAAATGTGTAACTGGACTACTTCTTTAAAGTGACACCAGGCCCGGTGACCTTTGGGACATGGTTTGACCCCCTATAGGAATGTGCGATCATCATGAAACGTTCAGATCACTTACAACTCAATAGATTCTACCTTCCTGTAACGTTTCAGCCTGATTGGACCTTGTTTTCACACAAATGAACCCAGAATGATGTGAAATTGTGCTTCGTGCAACATAATTCTGGGTGCCATTTACAAACCATAAGTGCTAATGACTCCATTCCTTTTTGTGGTTGTAGGGGCTGTTGATTTGAGTACACTAAAACAAACCTAACCTCTCTAGGGCATTCAGAAGCCAAGTTATAAGCCCACAAAGGTGTAACTGGACTACTTCTTTTAAGTGACACTAGGCCCGGTGACCTTTGGGACATGGTTTTGCCCCCTATAGGAATGTGCGATCATCTTGAAACGTTCAGATCACTTACAACTCAATAGATTCTACCTTCCTGTAACGTTTCAGCCTGATTGGACCTTGTTTTCACACAAATGAACCCAGAATGATGTGAAATTGTGCTTCGTGCAACATAATTCTGGGTGCCATTTAAAAACCATAAGTGCTAATGACTCCATTCCTTTTTGAGGTTGTAGGGGCTGTTGATTGGAGTACACTAAAACAAACCTGATCTCTCTAGGACATTCAGAAGCCAAGTTATAAGCCCTCAAAGGTGTAACTGGACTACTTCTTTAAAGTGACACCAGGCCCGGTGACCTTTGGGACATGGTTTGACCCCCTTAAGAAATGCTATCATCATGAAACGTTCAGATCATTTACAACTCAATAGATTCTACCTTCCTGTAACGTTTCAGCCTGATTGGACCTTGTTTTCACACAAATGAACCCAGAATGATGTGAAATTGTGCTTCGTGCAACATAATTCTGGGTCCCATTTACAAACCTTGAGTGCTAATGACTCCATTCCTTTTTTGTGGTTGTAGGGGCTGTTGATTGGAGTACACTAAAACAAACCTGATCTCTCTAGGACATTCAGAAGCCAAGTTATAAGCCCACAAATGTGTAACTGGACTACTTCTTTAAATTGACACCAGATCCGGTGACCTTTGGGACATGGTTTGACCCCCTTAGGAAAGTGATATCATCATGAAACGTTCAGATCACTTACAACTCAATAGATTCTACCTTCCTGTAACGTTTCAGCCTGATTGGACCTTGTTTTCTCACAAATGAACCCAGAATGATGTGAAATTGTGCTTCGTGCAACATAATTCTGGGTGCCATTTACAAACCATAAGTGCTAATGACTCCATTCCTTTTTGTGGTTGTAGGGGCTGTTGATTGGAGTACACTAAAACAAACCTAACCTCTCTAGGGCATTCAGAAGCCAAGTTATAAGCCCACAAAGGTGTAACTGGACTACTTCTTTTAAGTGACACCAGGCCCGGTGACCTTTGGGACATGGTTTTGCCCCCTATAGGAATGTGCGATCATCTTGAAACGTTCAGATCACTTACAACTCAATAGATTCTACCTTCCTGTAACGTTTCAGCCTGATTGGACCTTGTTTTCACACAAATGAACCCAGAATGATGTGAAATTGTGCTTCGTGCAACATAATTCTGGGTGCCATTTAAAAACCATAAGTGCTAATGACTCCATTCCTTTTTGAGGTTGTAGGGGCTGTTGATTGGAGTACACTAAATCAAACCTGATCTCTCTAGGACATTCAGAAGCCAAGTTATAAGCCCTCAAAGGTGTAACTGGACTACTTCTTTAAAGTGACACCAGGCCCGGTGACCTTTGGGACATGGTTTGACCCCCTTAAGAAATGCTATCATCATGAAACGTTCAGATCATTTACAACTCAATAGATTCTACCTTCCTGTAACGTTTCAGCCTGATTGGACCTTGTTTTCTCACAAATGAACCCAGAATGATGTGAAATTGTGCTTCGTGCAACATAATTCTGGGTCCCATTTACAAACCTTGAGTGCTAATGACTCCATTCCTTTTTTGTGGTTGTAGGGGCTGTTGATTGGAGTACACTAAAACAAACCTGATCTCTCTAGGACATTCAGAAGCCAAGTTATAAGCCCACAAATGTGTAACTGGACTACTTCTTTAAATTGACACCAGATCCGGTGACCTTTGGGACATGGTTTGACCCCCTTAGGAAAGTGATATCATCATGAAACGTTCAGATCACTTACAACTCAATAGATTCTACCTTCCTGTAACGTTTCAACCTGATTGGACCTTGTTTTCACACAAATGAACCCAGAATGATGTGAAATTGTGCTTCGTGCAACATAATTCTGGGTGCCATTTACAAACCATAAGTGCTAATGACTCCATTCCTTTTTGTGGTTGTAGGGGCTGTTGATTTGAGTACACTAAAACAAACCTAACCTCTCTAGGGCATTCAGAAGCCAAGTTATAAGCCCACAAAGGTGTAACTGGACTACTTCTTTTAAGTGACACTAGGCCCGGTGACCTTTGGGACATGGTTTTGCCCCCTATAGGAATGTGCGATCATCTTGAAACGTTCAGATCACTTACAACTCAATAGATTCTACCTTCCTGTAACGTTTCAGCCTGATTGGACCTTGTTTTCACACAAATGAACCCAGAATGATGTGAAATTGTGCTTCGTGCAACATAATTCTGGGTGCCATTTAAAAACCATAAGTGCTAATGACTCCATTCCTTTTTGAGGTTGTAGGGGCTGTTGATTGGAGTACACTAAAACAAACCTGATCTCTCTAGGACATTCAGAAGCCAAGTTATAAGCCCTCAAAGGTGTAACTGGACTACTTCTTTAAAGTGACACCAGGCCCGGTGACCTTTGGGACATGGTTTGACCCCCTTAAGAAATGCTATCATCATGAAACGTTCAGATCATTTACAACTCAATAGATTCTACCTTCCTGTAACGTTTCAGCCTGATTGGACCTTGTTTTCACACAAATGAACCCAGAATGATGTGAAATTGTGCTTCGTGCAACATAATTCTGGGTCCCATTTACAAACCTTGAGTGCTAATGACTCCATTCCTTTTTTGTGGTTGTAGGGGCTGTTGATTGGAGTACACTAAAACAAACCTGATCTCTCTAGGACATTCAGAAGCCAAGTTATAAGCCCACAAATGTGTAACTGGACTACTTCTTTAAATTGACACCAGATCCGGTGACCTTTGGGACATGGTTTGACCCCCTTAGGAAAGTGATATCATCATGAAACGTTCAGATCACTTACAACTCAATAGATTCTACCTTCCTGTAACGTTTCAGCCTGATTGGACCTTGTTTTCACACAAATGGACCCAGAATGATGTGAAATTGTACTTCGTGCAACATAATTCTGGGTGCCATTTACAAACCATAAGTGCTAATGACTCCATTCCTTTTTGTGGTTGTAGGGGCTGTTGATTGGAGTACATTAAAACAAACCTGATCTCTCTAGGACATTCAGAAGCCAAGTTATAAGCCCACAAAGGTGTAACTGGACTACTTCTTTAAATTGACACCAGATCCGGTGACCTTTGGGACATGGTTTGACCCCCTTAGGAAAGTGCTATCATCATGAAACATTCAGATCACTTACAACTCAATAGATTCTACCTTCCTGTAACGTTTCAGCCTGATTGGACCTTGTTTTCACACAAATGAACCCAGAATGACGTGAAATTGTGCTTCGTGCAACATAATTCTGGGTGCCATTTACAAACCTTAAGTGCTAATGACTCCATTCCTTTTTGTGGTTGTAGGGGCTGTTGATTGGAGTACACTAAAAAAAACCTGATCTCTCTAGGACATTCAGAAGCCAAGTTATAAGCCCACAAATGTGTAACTGGACTACTTCTTTAAATTGACACCAGATCCGGTGACCTTTGGGACATAGTTTGACCCCCTTAGGAAAGTGCTATCATCATGAAACGTTCAGATCACTTACAACTCAATAGATTCTACCTTCCTGTAACGTTTCAGCCTGATTGGACCTTGTTTTCACACAAATGAACCCAGAATGATGTGAAATTGTGCTTCGTGCAACATAATTCTGGGTGCCATTTAAAAACCATAAGTTCTAATGACTCCATTCCTTTTAGTGGTAATGGGGGCTGCTAATTGGAGTACTCTAAAACGAACCTGACCTCTCTAGGATATTCAGAAGCCAAGTTCTAAGCCCACAAATGTGTAACTGGACTACTTCTTTAAAGTGACACCAGGCCCGGTGACCTTTGGGACATGGTTTGACCCCCTATAGGAATGTGCGATCATCATGAAACGTTCAGATCACTTACAACTCAATAGATTCTACCTTCCTGTAACGTTTCAGCCTGATTGGACCTTGTTTTCACACAAATGGACCCAGAATGATGTGAAATTGTACTTCGTGCAACATAATTCTGGGTGCCATTTACAAACCATAAGTGCTAATGACTCCATTCCTTTTTGTGGTTGTAGGGGCTGTTGATTGGAGTACATTAAAACAAACCTGATCTCTCTAGGACATTCAGAAGCCAAGTTATAAGCCCACAAAGGTGTAACTGGACTACTTCTTTAAATTGACACCAGATCCGGTGACCTTTGGGACATGGTTTGACCCCCTTAGGAAAGTGCTATCATCATGAAACATTCAGATCACTTACAACTCAATAGATTCTACCTTCCTGTAACGTTTCAGCCTGATTGGACCTTGTTTTCACACAAATGAACCCAGAATGACGTGAAATTGTGCTTCGTGCAACATAATTCTGGGTGCCATTTACAAACCATAAGTGGTAATGACTCCATTCCTTTTTGTGGTTGTAGGGGCTGTTGATTGGAGTACACTAAAATAAACCTGATCTCTCTAGGACATTCAGAAGCCAAGTTATAAGCCCACAAATGTGTAACTGGACTACTTCTTTAAATTGACACCAGATCCGGTGACCTTTGGGACATGGTTTGACCCCCTTAGGAAAGTGATATCATCATGAAACGTTCAGATCACTTACAACTCAATAGATTCTACCTTCCTGTAACGTTTCAGCCTGATTGGACCTTGTTTTCACACAAATGGACCCAGAATGATGTGAAATTGTACTTCGTGCAACATAATTCTGGGTGCCATTTACAAACCATAAGTGCTAATGACTCCATTCCTTTTTGTGGTTGTAGGGGCTGTTGATTGGAGTACATTAAAACAAACCTGATCTCTCTAGGACATTCAGAAGCCAAGTTATAAGCCCACAAAGGTGTAACTGGACTACTTCTTTAAATTGACACCAGATCCGGTGACCTTTGGGACATGGTTTGACCCCCTTAGGAAAGTGCTATCATCATGAAACATTCAGATCACTTACAACTCAATAGATTCTACCTTCCTGTAACGTTTCAGCCTGATTGGACCTTGTTTTCACACAAATGAACCCAGAATGACGTGAAATTGTGCTTCGTGCAACATAATTCTGGGTGCCATTTACAAACCTTAAGTGCTAATGACTCCATTCCTTTTTGTGGTTGTAGGGGCTGTTGATTGGAGTACACTAAAAAAAACCTGATCTCTCTAGGACATTCAGAAGCCAAGTTATAAGCCCACAAATGTGTAACTGGACTACTTCTTTAAATTGACACCAGATCCGGTGACCTTTGGGACATAGTTTGACCCCCTTAGGAAAGTGCTATCATCATGAAACGTTCAGATCACTTACAACTCAATAGATTCTACCTTCCTGTAACGTTTCAGCCTGATTGGACCTTGTTTTCACACAAATGAACCCAGAATGATGTGAAATTGTGCTTCGTGCAACATAATTCTGGGTGCCATTTAAAAACCATAAGTTCTAATGACTCCATTCCTTTTAGTGGTAATGGGGGCTGCTAATTGGAGTACTCTAAAACGAACCTGACCTTTCTAGGATATTCAGAAGCCAAGTTCTAAGCCCACAAATGTGTAACTGGTCTACTTCTTTAAAGTGACACCAGGCCCGGTGACCTTTGGGACATGGTTTGACCCCCTATAGGAATGTGCGATCATCATGAAACGTTCAGATCACTTACAACTCAATAGATTCTACCTTCCTGTAACGTTTCAGCCTGATTGGACCTTGTTTTCACACAAATGAACCCAGAATGATGTGAAATTGTGCTTCGTGCAACATAATTCTGGGTGCCATTTACAAACCATAAGTGCTAATGACTCCATTCCTTTTTGTGGTTGTAGGGGCTGTTGATTTGAGTACACTAAAACAAACCTAACCTCTCTAGGGCATTCAGAAGCCAAGTTATAAGCCCACAAAGGTGTAACTGGACTACTTCTTTTAAGTGACACTAGGCCCGGTGACCTTTGGGACATGGTTTTGCCCCCTATAGGAATGTGCGATCATCTTGAAACGTTCAGATCACTTACAACTCAATAGATTCTACCTTCCTGTAACGTTTCAGCCTGATTGGACCTTGTTTTCACACAAATGAACCCAGAATGATGTGAAATTGTGCTTCGTGCAACATAATTCTGGGTGCCATTTAAAAACCATAAGTGCTAATGACTCCATTCCTTTTTGAGGTTGTAGGGGCTGTTGATTGGAGTACACTAAAACAAACCTGATCTCTCTAGGACATTCAGAAGCCAAGTTATAAGCCCTCAAAGGTGTAACTGGACTACTTCTTTAAAGTGACACCAGGCCCGGTGACCTTTGGGACATGGTTTGACCCCCTTAAGAAATGCTATCATCATGAAACGTTCAGATCATTTACAACTCAATAGATTCTACCTTCCTGTAACGTTTCAGCCTGATTGGACCTTGTTTTCACACAAATGAACCCAGAATGATGTGAAATTGTGCTTCGTGCAACATAATTCTGGGTCCCATTTACAAACCTTGAGTGCTAATGACTCCATTCCTTTTTTGTGGTTGTAGGGGCTGTTGATTGGAGTACACTAAAACAAACCTGATCTCTCTAGGACATTCAGAAGCCAAGTTATAAGCCCACAAATGTGTAACTGGACTACTTCTTTAAATTGACACCAGATCCGGTGACCTTTGGGACATGGTTTGACCCCCTTAGGAAAGTGATATCATCATGAAACGTTCAGATCACTTACAACTCAATAGATTCTACCTTCCTGTAACGTTTCAGCCTGATTGGACCTTGTTTTCACACAAATGGACCCAGAATGATGTGAAATTGTACTTCGTGCAACATAATTCTGGGTGCCATTTACAAACCATAAGTGCTAATGACTCCATTCCTTTTTGTGGTTGTAGGGGCTGTTGATTGGAGTACATTAAAACAAACCTGATCTCTCTAGGACATTCAGAAGCCAAGTTATAAGCCCACAAAGGTGTAACTGGACTACTTCTTTAAATTGACACCAGATCCGGTGACCTTTGGGACATGGTTTGACCCCCTTAGGAAAGTGCTATCATCATGAAACATTCAGATCACTTACAACTCAATAGATTCTACCTTCCTGTAACGTTTCAGCCTGATTGGACCTTGTTTTCACACAAATGAACCCAGAATGACGTGAAATTGTGCTTCGTGCAACATAATTCTGGGTGCCATTTACAAACCTTAAGTGCTAATGACTCCATTCCTTTTTGTGGTTGTAGGGGCTGTTGATTGGAGTACACTAAAAAAAACCTGATCTCTCTAGGACATTCAGAAGCCAAGTTATAAGCCCACAAATGTGTAACTGGACTACTTCTTTAAATTGACACCAGATCCGGTGACCTTTGGGACATAGTTTGACCCCCTTAGGAAAGTGCTATCATCATGAAACGTTCAGATCACTTACAACTCAATAGATTCTACCTTCCTGTAACGTTTCAGCCTGATTGGACCTTGTTTTCACACAAATGAACCCAGAATGATGTGAAATTGTGCTTCGTGCAACATAATTCTGGGTGCCATTTAAAAACCATAAGTTCTAATGACTCCATTCCTTTTAGTGGTAATGGGGGCTGCTAATTGGAGTACTCTAAAACGAACCTGACCTCTCTAGGATATTCAGAAGCCAAGTTCTAAGCCCACAAATGTGTAACTGGACTACTTCTTTAAAGTGACACCAGGCCCGGTGACCTTTGGGACATGGTTTGACCCCCTATAGGAATGTGCGATCATCATGAAACGTTCAGATCACTTACAACTCAATAGATTCTACCTTCCTGTAACGTTTCAGCCTGATTGGACCTTGTTTTCACACAAATGGACCCAGAATGATGTGAAATTGTACTTCGTGCAACATAATTCTGGGTGCCATTTACAAACCATAAGTGCTAATGACTCCATTCCTTTTTGTGGTTGTAGGGGCTGTTGATTGGAGTACATTAAAACAAACCTGATCTCTCTAGGACATTCAGAAGCCAAGTTATAAGCCCACAAAGGTGTAACTGGACTACTTCTTTAAATTGACACCAGATCCGGTGACCTTTGGGACATGGTTTGACCCCCTTAGGAAAGTGCTATCATCATAAAACATTCAGATCACTTACAACTCAATAGATTCTACCTTCCTGTAACGTTTCAGCCTGATTGGACCTTGTTTTCACACAAATGAACCCAGAATGACGTGAAATTGTGCTTCGTGCAACATAATTCTGGGTGCCATTTACAAACCATAAGTGATAATGACTCCATTCCTTTTTGTGGTTGTAGGGGCTGTTGATTGGAGTACACTAAAACAAACCTGATCTCTCTAGGACATTCAGAAGCCAAGTTATAAGCCCACAAATGTGTAACTGGACTACTTCTTTAAATTGACACCAGATCCGGTGACCTTTGGGACATGGTTTGACCCCCTTAGGAAAGTGATATCATCATGAAACGTTCAGATCACTTACAACTCAATAGATTCTACCTTCCTGTAACGTTTCAGCCTGATTGGACCTTGTTTTCACACAAATGGACCCAGAATGATGTGAAATTGTACTTCGTGCAACATAATTCTGGGTGCCATTTACAAACCATAAGTGCTAATGACTCCATTCCTTTTTGTGGTTGTAGGGGCTGTTGATTGGAGTACATTAAAACAAACCTGATCTCTCTAGGACATTCAGAAGCCAAGTTATAAGCCCACAAAGGTGTAACTGGACTACTTCTTTAAATTGACACCAGATCCGGTGACCTTTGGGACATGGTTTGACCCCCTTAGGAAAGTGCTATCATCATGAAACATTCAGATCACTTACAACTCAATAGATTCTACCTTCCTGTAACGTTTCAGCCTGATTGGACCTTGTTTTCACACAAATGAACCCAGAATGACGTGAAATTGTGCTTCGTGCAACATAATTCTGGGTGCCATTTACAAACCTTAAGTGCTAATGACTCCATTCCTTTTTGTGGTTGTAGGGGCTGTTGATTGGAGTACACTAAAAAAAACCTGATCTCTCTAGGACATTCAGAAGCCAAGTTATAAGCCCACAAATGTGTAACTGGACTACTTCTTTAAATTGACACCAGATCCGGTGACCTTTGGGACATAGTTTGACCCCCTTAGGAAAGTGCTATCATCATGAAACGTTCAGATCACTTACAACTCAATAGATTCTACCTTCCTGTAACGTTTCAGCCTGATTGGACCTTGTTTTCACACAAATGAACCCAGAATGATGTGAAATTGTGCTTCGTGCAACATAATTCTGGGTGCCATTTAAAAACCATAAGTTCTAATGACTCCATTCCTTTTAGTGGTAATGGGGGCTGCTAATTGGAGTACTCTAAAACGAACCTGACCTCTCTAGGATATTCAGAAGCCAAGTTCTAAGCCCACAAATGTGTAACTGGACTACTTCTTTAAAGTGACACCAGGCCCGGTGACCTTTGGGACATGGTTTGACCCCCTATAGGAATGTGCGATCATCATGAAACGTTCAGATCACTTACAACTCAATAGATTCTACCTTCCTGTAACGTTTCAGCCTGATTGGACCTTGTTTTCACACAAATGGACCCAGAATGATGTGAAATTGTACTTCGTGCAACATAATTCTGGGTGCCATTTACAAACCATAAGTGCTAATGACTCCATTCCTTTTTGTGGTTGTAGGGGCTGTTGATTGGAGTACATTAAAACAAACCTGATCTCTCTAGGACATTCAGAAGCCAAGTTAAAAGCCCACAAAGGTGTAACTGGACTACTTCTTTAAATTGACACCAGATCCGGTGACCTTTGGGACATGGTTTGACCCCCTTAGGAAAGTGCTATCATCATGAAACATTCAGATCACTTACAACTCAATAGATTCTACCTTCCTGTAACGTTTCAGCCTGATTGGACCTTGTTTTCACACAAATGAACCCAGAATGACGTGAAATTGTGCTTCGTGCAACATAATTCTGGGTGCCATTTACAAACCATAAGTGGTAATGACTCCATTCCTTTTTGTGGTTGTAGGGGCTGTTGATTGGAGTACACTAAAACAAACCTGATCTCTCTAGGACATTCAGAAGCCAAGTTATAAGCCCACAAATGTGTAACTGGACTACTTCTTTAAATTGACACCAGATCCGGTGACCTTTGGGACATGGTTTGACCCCCTTAGGAAAGTGATATCATCATGAAACGTTCAGATCACTTACAACTCAATAGATTCTACCTTCCTGTAACGTTTCAGCCTGATTGGACCTTGTTTTCACACAAATGGACCCAGAATGATGTGAAATTGTACTTCGTGCAACATAATTCTGGGTGCCATTTACAAACCATAAGTGCTAATGACTCCATTCCTTTTTGTGGTTGTAGGGGCTGTTGATTGGAGTACATTAAAACAAACCTGATCTCTCTAGGACATTCAGAAGCCAAGTTATAAGCCCACAAAGGTGTAACTGGACTACTTCTTTAAATTGACACCAGATCCGGTGACCTTTGGGACATGGTTTGACCCCCTTAGGAAAGTGCTATCATCATGAAACATTCAGATCACTTACAACTCAATAGATTCTACCTTCCTGTAACGTTTCAGCCTGATTGGACCTTGTTTTCACACAAATGAACCCAGAATGACGTGAAATTGTGCTTCGTGCAACATAATTCTGGGTGCCATTTACAAACCTTAAGTGCTAATGACTCCATTCCTTTTTGTGGTTGTAGGGGCTGTTGATTGGAGTACACTAAAAAAAACCTGATCTCTCTAGGACATTCAGAAGCCAAGTTATAAGCCCACAAATGTGTAACTGGACTACTTCTTTAAATTGACACCAGATCCGGTGACCTTTGGGAAACAGTTTGACCCCCTTAGGAAAGTGCTATCATCATGAAATGTTCAGATCACTTACAACTCAATAGATTCTACCTTCCTGTAACGTTTCAGCCTGATTGGACCTTGTTTTCACACAAATGAACCCAGAATGACGTGAAATTGTGCTTCGTGCAACATAATTCTGGGTGCCATTTAAAAACCATAAGTTCTAATGACTCCATTCCTTTTAGTGGTAATGGGGGCTGCTAATTGGAGTACTCTAAAACGAACCTGACCTCTCTAGGATATTCAGAAGCCAAGTTCTAAGCCCACAAATGTGTAACTGGACTACTTCTTTAAAGTGACACCAGGCCCGGTGACCTTTGGGACATGGTTTGACCCCCTATAGGAATGTGCGATCATCATGAAACGTTCAGATCACTTACAACTCAATAGATTCTACCTTCCTGTAACGTTTCAGCCTGATTGGACCTTGTTTTCACACAAATGAACCCAGAATGATGTGAAATTGTGCTTCGTGCAACATAATTCTGGGTGCCATTTACAAACCATAAGTGCTAATGACTCCATTCCTTTTTGTGGTTGTAGGGGCTGTTGATTTGAGTACACTAAAACAAACCTAACCTCTCTAGGGCATTCAGAAGCCAAGTTATAAGCCCACAAAGGTGTAACTGGACTACTTCTTTTAAGTGACACTAGGCCCGGTGACCTTTGGGACATGGTTTTGCCCCCTATAGGAATGTGCGATCATCTTGAAACGTTCAGATCACTTACAACTCAATAGATTCTACCTTCCTGTAACGTTTCAGCCTGATTGGACCTTGTTTTCACACAAATGAACCCAGAATGATGTGAAATTGTGCTTCGTGCAACATAATTCTGGGTCCCATTTACAAACCTTGAGTGCTAATGACTCCATTCCTTTTTTGTGGTTGTAGGGGCTGTTGATTGGAGTACACTAAAACAAACCTGATCTCTCTAGGACATTCAGAAGCCAAGTTATAAGCCCACAAATGTGTAACTGGACTACTTCTTTAAATTGACACCAGATCCGGTGACCTTTGGGACATGGTTTGACCCCCTTAGGAAAGTGATATCATCATGAAACGTTCAGATCACTTACAACTCAATAGATTCTACCTTCCTGTAACGTTTCAGCCTGATTGGACCTTGTTTTCACACAAATGAACCCAGAATGATGTGAAATTGTGCTTCGTGCAACATAATTCTGGGTCCCATTTACAAACCTTGAGTGCTAATGACTCCATTCCTTTTTTGTGGTTGTAGGGGCTGTTGATTGGAGTACACTAAAACAAACCTGATCTCTCTAGGACATTCAGAAGCCAAGTTATAAGCCCACAAATGTGTAACTGGACTACTTCTTTAAATTGACACCAGATCCGGTGACCTTTGGGACATGGTTTGACCCCCTTAGGAAAGTGATATCATCATGAAACGTTCAGATCACTTACAACTCAATAGATTCTACCTTCCTGTAACGTTTCAGCCTGATTGGACCTTGTTTTCACACAAATGGACCCAGAATGATGTGAAATTGTACTTCGTGCAACATAATTCTGGGTGCCATTTACAAACCATAAGTGCTAATGACTCCATTCCTTTTTGTGGTTGTAGGGGCTGTGGATTGGAGTACATTAAAACAAACCTGATCTCTCTAGGACATTCAGAAGCCAAGTTATAAGCCCACAAAGGTGTAACTGGACTACTTCTTTAAATTGACACCAGATCCGGTGACCTTTGGGACATGGTTTGACCCCCTTAGGAAAGTGCTATCATCATGAAACATTCAGATCACTTACAACTCAATAGATTCTACCTTCCTGTAACGTTTCAGCCTGATTGGACCTTGTTTTCACACAAATGAACCCAGAATGACGTGAAATTGTGCTTCGTGCAACATAATTCTGGGTGCCATTTACAAACCTTAAGTGCTAATGACTCCATTCCTTTTTGTGGTTGTAGGGGCTGTTGATTGGAGTACACTAAAAAAAAACCTGATCTCTCTAGGACATTCAGAAGCCAAGTTATAAGCCCACAAATGTGTAACTGGACTACTTCTTTAAATTGACACCAGATCCGGTGACCTTTGGGACATAGTTTGACCCCCTTAGGAAAGTGCTATCATCATGAAACGTTCAGATCACTTACAACTCAATAGATTCTACCTTCCTGTAACGTTTCAGCCTGATTGGACCTTGTTTTCACACAAATGAACCCAGAATGATGTGAAATTGTGCTTCGTGCAACATAATTCTGGGTGCCATTTAAAAACCATAAGTTCTAATGACTCCATTCCTTTTAGTGGTAATGGGGGCTGCTAATTGGAGTACTCTAAAACGAACCTGACCTCTCTAGGATATTCAGAAGCCAAGTTCTAAGCCCACAAATGTGTAACTGGACTACTTCTTTAAAGTGACACCAGGCCCGGTGACCTTTGGGACATGGTTTGACCCCCTTAGGAAAGTGCTATCATCATGAAACATTCAGATCACTTACAACTCAATAGATTCTACCTTCCTGTAACGTTTCAGCCTGATTGGACCTTGTTTTCACACAAATGAACCCAGAATGACGTGAAATTGTGCTTCGTGCAACATAATTCTGGGTGCCATTTACAAACCATAAGTGGTAATGACTCCATTCCTTTTTGTGGTTGTAGGGGCTGTTGATTGGAGTACACTAAAACAAACCTGATCTCTCTAGGACATTCAGAAGCCAAGTTATAAGCCCACAAATGTGTAACTGGACTACTTCTTTAAATTGACACCAGATCCGGTGACCTTTGGGACATGGTTTGACCCCCTTAGGAAAGTGATATCATCATGAAACGTTCAGATCACTTACAACTCAATAGATTCTACCTTCCTGTAACGTTTCAGCCTGATTGGACCTTGTTTTCACACAAATGGACCCAGAATGATGTGAAATTGTACTTCGTGCAACATAATTCTGGGTGCCATTTACAAACCATAAGTGCTAATGACTCCATTCCTTTTTGTGGTTGTAGGGGCTGTTGATTGGAGTACATTAAAACAAACCTGAAATCTCTAGGACATTCAGAAGCCAAGTTATAAGCCCACAAAGGTGTAACTGGACTACTTCTTTAAATTGACACCAGATCCGGTGACCTTTGGGACATGGTTTGACCCCCTTAGGAAAGTGCTATCATCATGAAACATTCAGATCACTTACAACTCAATAGATTCTACCTTCCTGTAACGTTTCAGCCTGATTGGACCTTGTTTTCACACAAATGAACCCAGAATGACGTGAAATTGTGCTTCGTGCAACATAATTCTGGGTGCCATTTACAAACCTTAAGTGCTAATGACTCCATTCCTTTTTGTGGTTGTAGGGGCTGTTGATTGGAGTACACTAAAAAAAACCTGATCTCTCTAGGACATTCAGAAGCCAAGTTATAAGCCCACAAATGTGTAACTGGACTACTTCTTTAAATTGACACCAGATCCGGTGACCTTTGGGACATAGTTTGACCCCCTTAGGAAAGTGCTATCATCATGAAACGTTCAGATCACTTACAACTCAATAGATTCTACCTTCCTGTAACGTTTCAGCCTGATTGGACCTTGTTTTCACACAAATGAACCCAGAATGATGTGAAATTGTGCTTCGTGCAACATAATTCTGGGTGCCATTTAAAAACCATAAGTTCTAATGACTCCATTCCTTTTAGTGGTAATGGGGGCTGCTAATTGGAGTACTCTAAAACGAACCTGACCTCTCTAGGATATTCAGAAGCCAAGTTCTAAGCCCACAAATGTGTAACTGGACTACTTCTTTAAAGTGACACCAGGCCCGGTGACCTTTGGGACATGGTTTGACCCCCTATAGGAATGTGCGATCATCATGAAACGTTCAGATCACTTACAACTCAATAGATTCTACCTTCCTGTAACGTTTCAGCCTGATTGGACCTTGTTTTCACACAAATGGACCCAGAATGATGTGAAATTGTACTTCGTGCAACATAATTCTGGGTGCCATTTACAAACCATAAGTGCTAATGACTCCATTCCTTTTTGTGGTTGTAGGGGCTGTTGATTGGAGTACATTAAAACAAACCTGATCTCTCTAGGACATTCAGAAGCCAAGTTATAAGCCCACAAAGGTGTAACTGGACTACTTCTTTAAATTGACACCAGATCCGGTGACCTTTGGGACATGGTTTGACCCCCTTAGGAAAGTGCTATCATCATGAAACATTCAGATCACTTACAACTCAATAGATTCTACCTTCCTGTAACGTTTCAGCCTGATTGGACCTTGTTTTCACACAAATGAACCCAGAATGACGTGAAATTGTGCTTCGTGCAACATAATTCTGGGTGCCATTTACAAACCATAAGTGCTAATGACTCCATTCCTTTTTGTGGTTGTAGGGGCTGTTGATTGGAGTACATTAAAACAAACCTGATCTCTCTAGGACATTCAGAAGCCAAGTTATAAGCCCACAAAGGTGTAACTGGACTACTTCTTTAAATTGACACCAGATCCGGTGACCTTTGGGACATGGTTTGACCCCCTTAGGAAAGTGCTATCATCATGAAACGTTCAGATCACTTACAACTCAATAGATTCTACCTTCCTGTAACGTTTCAGCCTGATTGGACCTTGTTTTCACACAAATGGACCCAGAATGATGTGAAATTGTACTTCGTGCAACATAATTCTGGGTGCCATTTACAAACCATAAGTGCTAATGACTCCATTCCTTTTTGTGGTTGTAGGGGCTGTTGATTGGAGTACATTAAAACAAACCTGATCTCTCTAGGACATTCAGAAGCCAAGTTATAAGCCCACAAAGGTGTAACTGGACTACTTCTTTAAATTGACACCAGATCCGGTGACCTTTGGGACATGGTTTGACCCCCTTAGGAAAGTGCTATCATCATGAAACATTCAGATCACTTACAACTCAATAGATTCTACCTTCCTGTAACGTTTCAGCCTGATTGGACCTTGTTTTCACACAAATGAACCCAGAATGACGTGAAATTGTGCTTCGTGCAACATAATTCTGGGTGCCATTTACAAACCTTAAGTGCTAATGACTCCATTCCTTTTTGTGGTTGTAGGGGCTGTTGATTGGAGTACACTAAAAAAAAACCTGATCTCTCTAGGACATTCAGAAGCCAAGTTATAAGCCCACAAATGTGTAACTGGACTACTTCTTTAAATTGACACCAGATCCGGTGACCTTTGGGAAACAGTTTGACCCCCTTAGGAAAGTGCTATCATCATGAAATGTTCAGATCACTTACAACTCAATAGATTCTACCTTCCTGTAACGTTTCAGCCTGATTGGACCTTGTTTTCACACAAATGAACCCAGAATGATGTGAAATTGTGCTTCGTGCAACATAATTCTGGGTGCCATTTAAAAACCATAAGTTCTAATGACTCCATTCCTTTTTGTGGTTGTAGGGGCTGTTGATTGGAGTACATTAAAACAAACCTGATCTCTCTAGGACATTCAGAAGCCAAGTTATAAGCCCACAAATGTGTAACTGGACTACTTCTTTAAATTGACACCAGATCCGGTGACCTTTGGGACATAGTTTGACCCCCTTAGGAAAGTGCTATCATCATGAAACGTTCAGATCACTTACAACTCAATAGATTCTACCTTCCTGTAACGTTTCAGCCTGATTGGACCTTGTTTTCACACAAATGAACCCAGAATGATGTGAAATTGTGCTTCGTGCAACATAATTCTGGGTGCCATTTAAAAACCATAAGTTCTAATGACTCCATTCCTTTTAGTGGTAATGGGGGCTGCTAATTGGAGTACTCTAAAACGAACCTGACCTCTCCAGGATATTCAGAAGCCAAGTTCTAAGCCCACAAATGTGTAATTGGACTACTTCTTTAAAGTGACACCAGGCCCGGTGACCTTTGGGACATGGTTTGACCCCCCATAGGAATGTGCGATCATCATGAAACGTTCAGATCACTTACAACTCAATAGATTCTACCTTCCTGTAACGTTTCAGCCTGATTGGACCTTGTTTTCACACAAATGGACCCAGAATGATGTGAAATTGTACTTCGTGCAACATAATTCTGGGTGCCATTTACAAACCATAATTGCTAATGACTCCATTCCTTTTTGTGGTTGTAGGGGCTGTTGATTGGAGTACATTAAAACAAACCTGATCTCTCTAGGACATTCAGAAGCCAAGTTATAAGCCCACAAAGGTGTAACTGGACTACTTCTTTAAATTGACACCAGATCCGGTGACCTTTGGGACATGGTTTGACCCCCTTAGGAAAGTGCTATCATCATGAAACATTCATATCACTTACAACTCAATAGATTCTACCTTCCTGTAACGTTTCAGCCTGATTGGACCTTGTTTTCACACAAATGAACCCAGAATGACGTGAAATTGTGCTTCGTGCAACATAATTCTGGGTGCCATTTACAAACCATAAGTGCTAATGACTCCATTCCTTTTTGTGGTTGTAGGGGCTGTTGATTGGAGTACATTAAAACAAACCTGATCTCTCTAGGACATTCAGAAGCCAAGTTATAAGCCCACAAAGGTGTAACTGGACTACTTCTTTAAATTGACACCAGATCCGGTGACCTTTGGGACATGGTTTGACCCCCTTAGGAAAGTGCTATCATCATGAAACGTTCAGATCACTTACAACTCAATAGATTCTACCTTCCTGTAACGTTTCAGCCTGATTGGACCTTGTTTTCACACAAACGGACCCAGAATGATGTGAAATTGTACTTCGTGCAACATAATTCTGGGTGCCATTTACAAACCATAAGTGCTAATGACTCCATTCCTTTTTGTGGTTGTAGGGGCTGTTGATTGGAGTACATTAAAACAAACCTGATCTCTCTAGGACATTCAGAAGCCAAGTTATAAGCCCACAAAGGTGTAACTGGACTACTTCTTTAAATTGACACCAGATCCGGTGACCTTTGGGACATGGTTTGACCCCCTTAGGAAAGTGCTATCATCATGAAACATTCAGATCACTTACAACTCAATAGATTCTACCTTCCTGTAACGTTTCAGCCTGATTGGACCTTGTTTTCACACAAATGAACCCAGAATGACGTGAAATTGTGCTTCGTGCAACATAATTCTGGGTGCCATTTACAAACCTTAAGTGCTAATGACTCCATTCCTTTTTGTGGTTGTAGGGGCTGTTGATTGGAGTACACTAAAAAAGACCTGATCTCTCTAGGACATTCAGAAGCCAAGTTATAAGCCCACAAATGTGTAACTGGACTACTTCTTTAAATTGACACCAGATCCGGTGACCTTTGGGACATAGTTTGACCCCCTTAGGAAAGTGCTATCATCATGAAACGTTCAGATCACTTACAACTCAATAGATTCTACCTTCCTGTAACGTTTCAGCCTGATTGGACCTTGTTTTCACACAAATGAACCCAGAATGATGTGAAATTGTGCTTCGTGCAACATAATTCTGGGTGCCATTTAAAAACCATAAGTTCTAATGACTCCATTCCTTTTTGTGGTTGTAGGGGCTGTTGATTGGAGTACATTAAAACAAACCTGATCTCTCTAGGACATTCAGAAGCCAAGTTATAAGCCCACAAAGGTGTAACTGGACTACTTCTTTAAAGTGACACCAGGCCCGGTGACCTTTGGGACATGGTTTGACCCCCTTAAGAAATGCTATCATCATGAAACGTTCAGATCATTTACAACTCAATAGATTCTACCTTCCTGTAACGTTTCAGCCTGATTGGACCTTGTTTTCACACAAATGAACCCAGAATGATGTGAAATTGTGCTTCGTGCAACATAATTCTGGGTGCCATTTACAAACCATAAGTGCTAATGACTCCATTCCTTTTTGTGGTTGTAGGGGCTGTTGATTGGAGTACACTAAAACAAACCTAACCTCTCTAGGGCATTCAGAAGCCAAGTTATAAGCCCACAAAGGTGTAACTGGACTACTTCTTTTAAGTGACACCAGGCCCGGTGACCTTTGGGACATGGTTTTGCCCCCTATAGGAATGTGCGATCATCTTGAAACGTTCAGATCACTTACAACTCAATAGATTCTACCTTCCTGTAACGTTTCAGCCTAATTGGACCTTGTTTTCACACAAATGAACCCAGAATGATGTGAAATTGTGCTTCGTGCAACATAATTCTGGGTGCCATTTAAAAACCATAAGTGCTAATGACTCCATTCCTTTTTGAGGTTGTAGGGGCTGTTGATTGGAGTACACTAAAACAAACCTGATCTCTCTAGGACATTCAGAAGCCAAGTTATAAGCCCTCAAAGGTGTAACTGGACTACTTCTTTAAAGTGACACCAGGCCCGGTGACCTTTGGGACATGGTTTGACCCCCTTAAGAAATGCTATCATCATGAAACGTTCAGATCATTTACAACTCAATAGATTCTACCTTCCTGTAACGTTTCAGCCTGATTGGACCTTGTTTTCACACAAATGAACCCAGAATGACGTGAAATTGTGCTTCGTGCAACATAATTCTGGGTGCCATTTACAAACCTTAAGTGCTAATGACTCCATTCCTTTTTGTGGTTGTAGGGGCTGTTGATTGGAGTACACTAAAAAAACCTGATCTCTCTAGGACATTCAGAAGCCAAGTTATAAGCCCACAAATGTGTAACTGGACTACTTCTTTAAATTGACACCAGATCCGGTGACCTTTGGGACATAGTTTGACCCCCTTAGGAAAGTGATATCATCATGAAACGTTCAGATCACTTACAACTCAATAGATTCTACCTTCCTGTAACGTTTCAGCCTGATTGGACCTTGTTTTCACACAAATGAACCCAGAATGATGTGAAATTGTGCTTCGTGCAACATAATTCTGGGTGCCATTTAAAAACCATAAGTTCTAATGACTCCATTCCTTTTAGTGGTAATGGGGGCTGCTAATTGGAGTACTCTAAAACGAACCTGACCTCTCTAGGATATTCAGAAGCCAAGTTCTAAGCCCACAAATGTGTAACTGGACTACTTCTTTAAAGTGACACCAGGCCCGGTGACCTTTGGGACATGGTTTGACCCCCTATAGGAATGTGCGATCATCATGAAACGTTCAGATCACTTACAACTCAATAGATTCTACCTTCCTGTAACGTTTCAGCCTGATTGGACCTTGTTTTCACACAAATGGACCCAGAATGATGTGAAATTGTACTTCGTGCAACATAATTCTGGGTGCCATTTACAAACCATAAGTGCTAATGACTCCATTCCTTTTTGTGGTTGTAGGGGCTGTTGATTGGAGTACATTAAAACAAACCTGATCTCTCTAGGACATTCAGAAGCCAAGTTATAAGCCCACAAAGGTGTAACTGGACTACTTCTTTAAATTGACACCAGATCCGGTGACCTTTGGAACATGGTTTGACCCCCTTAGGAAAGTGCTATCATCATGAAACATTCAGATCACTTACAACTCAATAGATTCTACCTTCCTGTAACGTTTCAGCCTGATTGGACCTTGTTTTCACACAAATGAACCCAGAATGACGTGAAATTGTGCTTCGTGCAACATAATTCTGGGTGCCATTTACAAACCATAAGTGCTAATGACTCCATTCCTTTTTGTGGTTGTAGGGGCTGTTGATTGGAGTACATTAAAACAAACCTGATCTCTCTAGGACATTCAGAAGCCAAGTTATGAGCCCACAAAGGTGTAACTGGACTACTTCTTTAAATTGACACCAGATCCGGTGACCTTTGGGACATGGTTTGACCCCCTTAGGAAAGTGCTATCATCATGAAACGTTCAGATCACTTACAACTCAATAGATTCTACCTTCCTGTAACGTTTCAGCCTGATTGGACCTTGTTTTCACACAAATGGACCCAGAATGATGTGAAATTGTACTTCGTGCAACATAATTCTGGGTGCCATTTACAAACCATAAGTGCTAATGACTCCATTCCTTTTTGTGGTTGTAGGGGCTGTTGATTGGAGTACATTAAAACAAACCTGATCTCTCTAGGACATTCAGAAGCCAAGTTATAAGCCCACAAAGGTGTAACTGGACTACTTCTTTAAATTGACACCAGATCCGGTGACCTTTGGGACATGGTTTGACCCCCTTAGGAAAGTGCTATCATCATGAAACATTCAGATCACTTACAACTCAATAGATTCTACCTTCCTGTAACGTTTCAGCCTGATTGGACCTTGTTTTCACACAAATGAACCCAGAATGACGTGAAATTGTGCTTCGTGCAACATAATTCTGGGTGCCATTTACAAACCTTAAGTGCTAATGACTCCATTCCTTTTTGTGGTTGTAGGGGCTGTTGATTGGAGTACACTAAAAAAAACCTGATCTCTCTAGGACATTCAGAAGCCAAGTTATAAGCCCACAAATGTGTAACTGGACTACTTCTTTAAATTGACACCAGATCCGGTGACCTTTGGGAAATAGTTTGACCCCCTTAGGAAAGTGCTATCATCATGAAACGTTCAGATCACTTACAACTCAATAGATTCTACCTTCCTGTAACGTTTCAGCCTGATTGGACCTTGTTTTCACACAAATGGACCCAGAATGATGTGAAATTGTACTTCGTGCAACATAATTCTGGGTGCCATTTACAAACCATAAGTGCTAATGACTCCATTCCTTTTTGTGGTTGTAGGGGCTGTTGATTGGAGTACATTAAAACAAACCTGATCTCTCTAGGACATTCAGAAGCCAAGTTATAAGCCCACAAAGGTGTAACTGGACTACTTCTTTAAATTGACACCAGATCCGGTGACCTTTGGGACATGGTTTGACCCCCTTAGGAAAGTGCTATCATCATGAAACATTCAGATCACTTACATCTCAATAGATTCTACCTTCCTGTAACGTTTCAGCCTGATTGGACCTTGTTTTCACACAAATGAACCCAGAATGACGTGAAATTGTGCTTCGTGCAACATAATTCTGGGTGCCATTTACAAACCTTAAGTGCTAATGACTCCATTCCTTTTTGTGGTTGTAGGGGCTGTTGATTGGAGTACACTAAAAAAAACCTGATCTCTCTAGGACATTCAGAAGCCAAGTTATAAGCCCACAAATGTGTAACTGGACTACTTCTTTAAATTGACACCAGATCCGGTGACCTTTGGGACATAGTTTGACCCCCTTAGGAAAGTGCTATCATCATGAAACGTTCAGATCACTTACAACTCAATAGATTCTACCTTCCTGTAACGTTTCAGCCTGATTGGACCTTGTTTTCACACAAATGAACCCAGAATGATGTGAAATTGTGCTTCGTGCAACATAATTCTGGGTGCCATTTAAAAACCATAAGTTCTAATGACTCCATTCCTTTTATTGGTAATGGGGGCTGCTAATTGGAGTACTCTAAAACGAACCTGACCTCTCTAGGATATTCAGAAGCCAAGTTCTAAGCCCACAAATGTGTAACTGGACTACTTCTTTAAAGTGACACCAGGCCCGGTGACCTTTGGGACATGGTTTGACCCCCTATAGGAATGTGCGATCATCATGAAACGTTCAGATCACTTACAACTCAATAGATTCTACCTTCCTGTAACGTTTCAGCCTGATTGGACCTTGTTTTCACACAAATGGACCCAGAATGATGTGAAATTGTACTTCGTGCAACATAATTCTGGGTGCCATTTACAAACCATAAGTGCTAATGACTCCATTCCTTTTTGTGGTTGTAGGGGCTGTTGATTGGAGTACATTAAAACAAACCTGATCTCTCTAGGACATTCAGAAGCCAAGTTATAAGCCCACAAAGGTGTAACTGGACTACTTCTTTAAATTGACACCAGATCCGGTGACCTTTGGGACATGGTTTGACCCCCTTAGGAAAGTGCTATCATCATGAAACATTCAGATCACTTACAACTCAATAGATTCTACCTTCCTGTAACGTTTCAGCCTGATTGGACCTTGTTTTCACACAAATGAACCCAGAATGACGTGAAATTGTGCTTTGTGCAACATAATTCTGGGTGCCATTTACAAACCTTAAGTGCTAATGACTCCATTCCTTTTTGTGGTTGTAGGGGCTGTTGATTGGAGTACACTAAAAAAAACCTGATCTCTCTAGGACATTCAGAAGCCAAGTTATAAGCCCACAAATGTGTAACTGGACTACTTCTTTAAATTGACACCAGATCCGGTGACCTTTGGGACATAGTTTGACCCCCTTAGGAAAGTGCTATCATCAAGAAACGTTCAGATCACTTACAACTCAATAGATTCTACCTTCCTGTAACGTTTCAGCCTGATTGGACCTTGTTTTCACACAAATGAACCCAGAATGATGTGAAATTGTGCTTCGTGCAACATAATTCTGGGTGCCATTTAAAAACCATAAGTTCTAATGACTCCATTCCTTTTAGTGGTAATGGGGGCTGCTAATTGGAGTACTCTAAAACGAACCTGACCTCTCTAGGATATTCAGAAGCCAAGTTCTAAGCCCACAAATGTGTAACTGGACTACTTCTTTAAAGTGACACCAGGCCCGGTGACCTTTGGGACATGGTTTGACCCCCTATAGGAATGTGCGATCATCATGAAACGTTCAGATCACTTACAACTCAATAGATTCTACCTTCCTGTAACGTTTCAGCCTGATTGGACCTTGTTTTCACACAAATGAACCCAGAATGATGTGAAATTGTGCTTCGTGCAACATAATTCTGGGTGCCATTTACAAACCATAAGTGCTAATGACTCCATTCCTTTTTGTGGTTGTAGGGGCTGTTGATTTGAGTACACTAAAACAAACCTAACCTCTCTAGGGCATTCAGAAGCCAAGTTATAAGCCCACAAAGGTGTAACTGGACTACTTCTTTTAAGTGACACTAGGCCCGGTGACCTTTGGGACATGGTTTTGCCCCCTATAGGAATGTGCGATCATCTTGAAACGTTCAGATCACTTACAACTCAATAGATTCTACCTTCCTGTAACGTTTCAGCCTGATTGGACCTTGTTTTCACACAAATGGACCCAGAATGATGTGAAATTGTACTTCGTGCAACATAATTCTGGGTGCCATTTACAAACCATAAGTGCTAATGACTCCATTCCTTTTTGTGGTTGTAGGGGCTGTTGATTGGAGTACATTAAAACAAACCTGATCTCTCTAGGACATTCAGAAGCCAAGTTATAAGCCCACAAAGGTGTAACTGGACTACTTCTTTAAATTGACACCAGATCCGGTGACCTTTGGGACATGGTTTGACCCCCTTAGGAAAGTGCTATCATCATGAAACATTCAGATCACTTACATCTCAATAGATTCTACCTTCCTGTAACGTTTCAGCCTGATTGGACCTTGTTTTCACACAAATGAACCCAGAATGATGTGAAATTGTGCTTCGTGCAACATAATTCTGGGTGCCATTTACAAACCTTAAGTGCTAATGACTCCATTCCTTTTTGTGGTTGTAGGGGCTGTTGATTGGAGTACACTAAAAAAAACCTGATCTCTCTAGGACATTCAGAAGCCAAGTTATAAGCCCACAAATGTGTAACTGGACTACTTCTTTAAATTGACACCAGATCCGGTGACCTTTGGGACATAGTTTGACCCCCTTAGGAAAGTGCTATCATCATGAAACGTTCAGATCACTTACAACTCAATAGATTCTACCTTCCTGTAACGTTTCAGCCTGATTGGACCTTGTTTTCACACAAATGAACCCAGAATGATGTGAAATTGTGCTTCGTGCAACATAATTCTGGGTGCCATTTAAAAACCATAAGTTCTAATGACTCCATTCCTTTTATTGGTAATGGGGGCTGCTAATTGGAGTACTCTAAAACGAACCTGACCTCTCTAGGATATTCAGAAGCCAAGTTCTAAGCCCACAAATGTGTAACTGGACTACTTCTTTAAAGTGACACCAGGCCCGGTGACCTTTGGGACATGGTTTGACCCCCTATAGGAATGTGCGATCATCATGAAACGTTCAGATCACTTACAACTCAATAGATTCTACCTTCCTGTAACGTTTCAGCCTGATTGGACCTTGTTTTCACACAAATGGACCCAGAATGATGTGAAATTGTACTTCGTGCAACATAATTCTGGGTGCCATTTACAAACCATAAGTGCTAATGACTCCATTCCTTTTTGTGGTTGTAGGGGCTGTTGATTGGAGTACATTAAAACAAACCTGATCTCTCTAGGACATTCAGAAGCCAAGTTATAAGCCCACAAAGGTGTAACTGGACTACTTCTTTAAATTGACACCAGATCCGGTGACCTTTGGGACATGGTTTGACCCCCTTAGGAAAGTGCTATCATCATGAAACATTCAGATCACTTACAACTCAATAGATTCTACCTTCCTGTAACGTTTCAGCCTGATTGGACCTTGTTTTCACACAAATGAACCCAGAATGACGTGAAATTGTGCTTCGTGCAACATAATTCTGGGTGCCATTTACAAACCTTAAGTGCTAATGACTCCATTCCTTTTTGTGGTTGTAGGGGCTGTTGATTGGAGTACACTAAAAAAAACCTGATCTCTCTAGGACATTCAGAAGCCAAGTTATAAGCCCACAAATGTGTAACTGGACTACTTCTTTAAATTGACACCAGATCCGGTGACCTTTGGGACATAGTTTGACCCCCTTAGGAAAGTGCTATCATCATGAAACGTTCAGATCACTTACAACTCAATAGATTCTACCTTCCTGTAACGTTTCAGCCTGATTGGACCTTGTTTTCACACAAATGAACCCAGAATGATGTGAAATTGTGCTTCGTGCAACATAATTCTGGGTGCCATTTAAAAACCATAAGTTCTAATGACTCCATTCCTTTTAGTGGTAATGGGGGCTGCTAATTGGAGTACTCTAAAACGAACCTGACCTCTCTAGGATATTCAGAAGCCAAGTTCTAAGCCCACAAATGTGTAACTGGACTACTTCTTTAAAGTGACACCAGGCCCGGTGACCTTTGGGACATGGTTTGACCCCCTATAGGAATGTGCGATCATCATGAAACGTTCAGATCACTTACAACTCAATAGATTCTACCTTCCTGTAACGTTTCAGCCTGATTAGACCTTGTTTTCACACAAATGGACCCAGAATGATGTGAAATTGTACTTCGTGCAACATAATTCTGGGTGCCATTTACAAACCATAAGTGCTAATGACTCCATTCATTTTTGTGGTTGTAGGGGCTGTTGATTGGAGTACATTAAAACAAACCTGATCTCTCTAGGACATTCAGAAGCCAAGTTATAAGCCCACAAAGGTGTAACTGGACTACTTCTTTAAATTGACACCAGATCCGGTGACCTTTGGGACATGGTTTGACCCCCTTAGGAAAGTGCTATCATCATGAAACATTCAGATCACTTACAACTCAATAGATTCTACCTTCCTGTAACGTTTCAGCCTGATTGGACCTTGTTTTCACACAAATGAACCCAGAATGACGTGAAATTGTGCTTCGTGCAACATAATTCTGGGTGCCATTTACAAACCATAAGTGCTAATGACTCCATTCCTTTTTGTGGTTGTAGGGGCTGTTGATTGGAGTACATTAAAACAAACCTGATCTCTCTAGGACATTCAGAAGCCAAGTTATAAGCCCACAAAGGTGTAACTGGACTACTTCTTTAAATTGACACCAGATCCGGTGACCTTTGGGACATGGTTTGACCCCCTTAGGAAAGTGCTATCATCATGAAACGTTCAGATCACTTAAACTCAATAGATTCTACCTTCCTGTAACGTTTCAGCCTGATTGGACCTTGTTTTCACACAAATGGACCCAGAATGATGTGAAATTGTACTTCGTGCAACATAATTCTGGGTGCCATTTACAAACCATAAGTGCTAATGACTCCATTCCTTTTTGTGGTTGTAGGGGCTGTTGATTGGAGTACATTAAAACAAACCTGATCTCTCTAGGACATTCAGAAGCCAAGTTATAAGCCCACAAAGGTGTAACTGGACTACTTCTTTAAATTGACACCAGATCCGGTGACCTTTGGGACATGGTTTGACCCCCTTAGGAAAGTGCTATCATCATGAAACATTCAGATCACTTACAACTCAATAGATTCTACCTTCCTGTAACGTTTCAGCCTGATTGGACCTTGTTTTCACACAAATGAACCCAGAATGACGTGAAATTGTGCTTCGTGCAACATAATTCTGGGTGCCATTTACAAACCTTAAGTGCTAATGACTCCATTCCTTTTTGTGGTTGTAGGGGCTGTTGATTGGAGTACACTAAAAAAAACCTGATCTCTCTAGGACATTCAGAAGCCAAGTTATAAGCCCACAAATGTGTAACTGGACTACTTCTTTAAATTGACACCAGATCCGGTGACCTTTGGGAAATAGTTTGACCCCCTTAGGAAAGTGCTATCATCATGAAACGTTCAGATCACTTACAACTCAATAGATTCTACCTTCCTGTAATGTTTCAGCCTGATTGGACCTTGTTTTCACACAAATGAACCCAGAATGATGTGAAATTGTGCTTCGTGCAACATAATTCTGGGTGCCATTTAAAAACCATAAGTTCTAATGACTCCATTCCTTTTTGTGGTTGTAGGGGCTGTTGATTGGAGTACATTAAAACAAACCTGATCTCTCTAGGACATTCAGAAGCCAAGTTATAAGCCCACAAATGTGTAACTGGACTACTTCTTTAAATTGACACCAGATCCGGTGACCTTTGGGACATAGTTTGACCCCCTTAGGAAAGTGCTATCATCATGAAACGTTCAGATCACTTACAACTCAATAGATTCTACCTTCCTGTAACGTTTCAGCCTGATTGGACCTTGTTTTCACACAAATGAACCAAGAATGATGTGAAATTGTGCTTCGTGCAACATAATTCTGGGTGCCATTTAAAAACCATAAGTTCTAATGACTCCATTCCTTTTAGTGGTAATGGGGGCTGCTAATTGGAGTACTCTAAAACGAACCTGACCTCTCCAGGATATTCAGAAGCCAAGTTCTAAGCCCACAAATGTGTAATTGGACTACTTCTTTAAAGTGACACCAGGCCCGGTGACCTTTGGGACATGGTTTGACCCCCTATAGGAATGTGCGATCATCATGAAACGTTCAGATCACTTACAACTCAATAGATTCTACCTTCCTGTAACGTTTCAGCCTGATTGGACCTTGTTTTCACACAAATGGACCCAGAATGATGTGAAATTGTACTTCGTGCAACATAATTCTGGGTGCCATTTACAAACCATAAGTGCTAATGACTCCATTCCTTTTTGTGGTTGTAGGGGCTGTTGATTGGAGTACATTAAAACAAACCTGATCTCTCTAGGACATTCAGAAGCCAAGTTATAAGCCCACAAAGGTGTAACTGGACTACTTCTTTAAATTGACACCAGATCCGGTGACCTTTGGGACATGGTTTGACCCCCTTAGGAAAGTGCTATCATCATGAAACATTCAGATCACTTACAACTCCATAGATTCTACCTTCCTGTAACGTTTCAGCCTGATTGGACCTTGTTTTCACACAAATGAACCCAGAATGACGTGAAATTGTGCTTCGTGCAACATAATTCTGGGTGCCATTTACAAACCATAAGTGCTAATGACTCCATTCCTTTTTGTGGTTGTAGGGGCTGTTGATTGGAGTACATTAAAACAAACCTGATCTCTCTAGGACATTCAGAAGCCAAGTTATAAGCCCACAAAGGTGTAACTGGACTACTTCTTTAAATTGACACCAGATCCGGTGACCTTTGGGACATGGTTTGACCCCCTTAGGAAAGTGCTATCATCATGAAACGTTCAGATCACTTACAACTCAATAGATTCTACCTTCCTGTAACGTTTCAGCCTGATTGGACCTTGTTTTCACACAAATGAACCAAGAATGATGTGAAATTGTGCTTCGTGCAACATAATTCTGGGTGCCATTTAAAAACCATAAGTTCTAATGACTCCATTCCTTTTAGTGGTAATGGGGGCTGCTAATTGGAGTACTCTAAAACGAACCTGACCTCTCCAGGATATTCAGAAGCCAAGTTCTAAGCCCACAAATGTGTAATTGGACTACTTCTTTAAAGTGACACCAGGCCCGGTGACCTTTGGGACATGGTTTGACCCCCTATAGGAATGTGCGATCATCATGAAACGTTCAGATCACTTACAACTCAATAGATTCTACCTTCCTGTAACGTTTCAGCCTGATTGGACCTTGTTTTCACACAAATGGACCCAGAATGATGTGAAATTGTACTTCGTGCAACATAATTCTGGGTGCCATTTACAAACCATAAGTGCTAATGACTCCATTCCTTTTTGTGGTTGTAGGGGCTGTTGATTGGAGTACATTAAAACAAACCTGATCTCTCTAGGACATTCAGAAGCCAAGTTATAAGCCCACAAAGGTGTAACTGGACTACTTCTTTAAATTGACACCAGATCCGGTGACCTTTGGGACATGGTTTGACCCCCTTAGGAAAGTGCTATCATCATGAAACATTCAGATCACTTACAACTCCATAGATTCTACCTTCCTGTAACGTTTCAGCCTGATTGGACCTTGTTTTCACACAAATGAACCCAGAATGACGTGAAATTGTGCTTCGTGCAACATAATTCTGGGTGCCATTTACAAACCATAAGTGCTAATGACTCCATTCCTTTTTGTGGTTGTAGGGGCTGTTGATTGGAGTACATTAAAACAAACCTGATCTCTCTAGGACATTCAGAAGCCAAGTTATAAGCCCACAAAGGTGTAACTGGACTACTTCTTTAAATTGACACCAGATCCGGTGACCTTTGGGACATGGTTTGACCCCCTTAGGAAAGTGCTATCATCATGAAACGTTCAGATCACTTACAACTCAATAGATTCTACCTTCCTGTAACGTTTCAGCCTGATTGGACCTTGTTTTCACACAAATGGACCCAGAATGATGTGAAATTGTACTTCGTGCAACATAATTCTGGGTGCCATTTACAAACCATAAGTGCTAATGACTCCATTCCTTTTTGTGGTTGTAGGGGCTGTTGATTGGAGTACATTAAAACAAACCTGATCTCTCTAGGACATTCAGAAGCCAAGTTATAAGCCCACAAAGGTGTAACTGGACTACTTCTTTAAATTGACACCAGATCCGGTGACCTTTGGGACATGGTTTGACCCCCTTAGGAAAGTGCTATCATCATGAAACATTCAGATCACTTACAACTCAATAGATTCTACCTTCCTGTAACGTTTCAGCCTGATTGGACCTTGTTTTCACACAAATGAACCCAGAATGACGTGAAATTGTGCTTCGTGCAACATAATTCTGGGTGCCATTTACAAACCTTAAGTGCTAATGACTCCATTCCTTTTTGTGGTTGTAGGGGCTGTTGATTGGAGTACACTAAAAAAGACCTGATCTCTCTAGGACATTCAGAAGCCAAGTTATAAGCCCACAAATGTGTAACTGGACTACTTCTTTAAATTGACACCAGATCCGGTGACCTTTGGGACATAGTTTGACCCCCTTAGGAAAGTGATATCATCATGAAACGTTCAGATCACTTACAACTCAATAGATTCTACCTTCCTGTAACGTTTCAGCCTGATTGGACCTTGTTTTCACACAAATGAACCCAGAATGACGTGAAATTGTGCTTCGTGCAACATAATTCTGGGTGCCATTTACAAACCTTAAGTGCTAATGACTCCATTCCTTTTTGTGGTTGTAGGGGCTGTTGATTGGAGTACACTAAAAAAAACCTGGTCTCTCTAGGACATTCAGAAGCCAAGTTATAAGCCCACAAATGTGTAACTGGACTACTTCTTTAAATTGACACCAGATCCGGTGACCTTTGGGACATAGTTTGACCCCCTTAGGAAAGTGCTATCATCATGAAACGTTCAGATCACTTACAACTCAATAGATTCTACCTTCCTGTAACGTTTCAGCCTGATTGGACCTTGTTTTCACACAAATGAACCCAGAATGATGTGAAATTGTGCTTCGTGCAACATAATTCTGGGTGCCATTTAAAAACCATAAGTTCTAATGACTCCATTCCTTTTAGTGGTAATGGGGGCTGCTAATTGGAGTACTCTAAAACGAACCTGACCTCTCCAGGATATTCAGAAGCCAAGTTCTAAGCCCACAAATGTGTAACTGGACTACTTCTTTAAAGTGACACCAGGCCCGGTGACCTTTGGGACATGGTTTGACCCCCTATAGGAATGTGCGATCATCATGAAACGTTCAGATCACTTACAACTCAATAGATTCTACCTTCCTGTAACGTTTCAGCCTGATTGGACCTTGTTTTCACACAAATGGACCCAGAATGATGTGAAATTGTACTTCGTGCAACATAATTCTGGGTGCCATTTACAAACCATAAGTGCTAATGACTCCATTCCTTTTTGTGGTTGTAGGGGCTGTTGATTGGAGTACATTAAAACAAACCTGATCTCTCTAGGACATTCAGAAGCCAAGTTATAAGCCCACAAAGGTGTAACTGGACTACGTCTTTACATTGACACCAGATCCGGTGACCTTTGGGACATGGTTTGACCCCCTTAGGAAAGTGCTATCATCATGAAACATTCAGATCACTTACAACTCAATAGATTCTACCTTCCTGTAACGTTTCAGCCTGATTGGACCTTGTTTTCACACAAATGAACCCAGAATGACGTGAAATTGTGCTTCGTGCAACATAATTCTGGGTGCCATTTACAAACCATAAGTGCTAATGACTCCATTCCTTTTTGTGGTTGTAGGGGCTGTTGAATGGAGTACATTAAAACAAACCTGATCTCTCTAGGACATTCAGAAGCCAAGTTATAAGCCCACAAAGGTGTAACTGGACTACTTCTTTAAATTGACACCAGATCCGGTGACCTTTGGGACATGGTTTGACCCCCTTAGGAAAGTGCTATCATCATGAAACGTTCAGATCACTTACAACTCAATAGATTCTACCTTCCTGTAACGTTTCAGCCTGATTGGACCTTGTTTTCACACAAATGGACCCAGAATGATGTGAAATTGTACTTCGTGCAACATAATTCTGGGTGCCATTTACAAACCATAAGTGCTAATGACTCCATTCCTTTTTGTGGTTGTAGGGGCTGTTGATTGGAGTACATTAAAACAAACCTGATCTCTCTAGGACATTCAGAAGCCAAGTTATAAGCCCACAAAGGTGTAACTGGACTACTTCTTTGAAATTGACACCAGATCCGGTGACCTTTGGGACATGGTTTGACCCCCTTAGGAAAGTGCTATCATCATGAAACATTCAGATCACTTACAACTCAATAGATTCTACCTTCCTGTAACGTTTCAGCCTGATTGGACCTTGTTTTCACACAAATGAACCCAGAATGACGTGAAATTGTGCTTCGTGCAACATAATTCTGGGTGCCATTTACAAACCTTAAGTGCTAATGACTCCATTCCTTTTTGTGGTTGTAGGGGCTGTTGATTGGAGTACACTAAAAAAAACCTGATCTCTCTAGGACATTCAGAAGCCAAGTTATAAGCCCACAAATGTGTAACTGGACTACTTCTTTAAATTGACACCAGATCCGGTGACCTTTGGGACATAGTTTGACCCCCTTAGGAAAGTGCTATCATCATGAAACGTTCAGATCACTTACAACTCAATAGATTCTACCTTCCTGTAACGTTTCAGCCTGATTGGACCTTGTTTTCACACAAATGAACCCAGAATGATGTGAAATTGTGCTTCGTGCAACATAATTCTGGGTGCCATTTAAAAACCATAAGTTCTAATGACTCCATTCCTTTTAGTGGTAATGGGGGCTGCTAATTGGAGTACTCTAAAACGAACCTGACCTCTCTAGGATATTCAGAAGCCAAGTTCTAAGCCCACAAATGTGTAACTGGACTACTTCTTTAAAGTGACACCAGGCCCGGTGACCTTTGGGACATGGTTTGACCCCCTATAGGAATGTGCGATCATCATGAAACGTTCAGATCACTTACAACTCAATAGATTCTAACTTCTTGTAAAGTTTCAGCCTGATTGGACCTTGTTTTCACACAAATGAACCCAGAATGATGTGAAATTGTACTTCGTGCAACATAATTCTGGGTGCCATTTACAAACCATAAGTGCTAATGACTCCATTCCTTTTTGTGGTTGTAGGGGCTGTTGATTGGAGTACATTAAAACAAACCTGATCTCTCTAGGACATTCAGAAGCCAAGTTATAAGCCCACAAAGGTGTAACTGGACTACTTCTTTAAATTGACACCAGGCCCGGTGACCTTTGGGACATGGTTTGACCCCCTTAGGAAAGAGCTATCATCATGAAACGTTCAGATCACTTACAACTCAATAGATTCTGCCTTCCTGTAACGTTTCAGCCTGATTGGACCTTGTTTTCACACAAATGAACCCAGAATGATGTGAAATTGTGCTTCGTGCAACATAATTCTGGGTGCCATTTAAAAACCATAAGTGCTAATGACTCCATTCCTTTTTGTGGTTGTAGGGGCTGTTGATTGGAGTATACTAAAACAAACCTGATCTCTCTAGGACATTCAGAAGCCAAGTTATGAGCCCACAAATGTGTAACTGGACTACTTCTTTAAATTGACAGCAGATCCGGTGACCTTTGGGACATAGTTTGACCCCCTTAGGAAAGTGCTATCATCATGAAACATTCAGATCACTTACAACTCAATAGATTCTACCTTCCTGTAACGTTTCAGCCTGATTGGACCTTGTTTTCACACAAATGAACCCAGAATGATGTGAAATTGTGCTTCGTGCAACATAATTCTGGGTGCCATTTACAAACCTTAAGTGGTAATGACTCCATTCCTTTTTGTGGTTGTAGGGGCTGTTGATTGTAGTACACTAAAAAAAACCTGATCTCTCTAGGACATTCAGAAGCCAAGTTATAAGCCCACAAATGTGTAACTGGACTACTTCTTTAAATTGACACCAGATCCGGTGACCTTTGGGACATAGTTTGACCCCCTTAGGAAAGTGCTATCATCATGAAACGTTCAGATCACTTACAACTTAATAGATTCTACCTTCCTGTAACGTTTCAGCCTGATTGGACCTTGTTTTCACACAAATGAACCCAGAATGATGTGAAATTGTGCTTCGTGCAACATAATTCTGTGTGCCATTTAAAAACCATAAGTTCTAATGACTCCATTCCTTTTAGTGGTAATGGGGGCTGCTAATTGGAGTACTCTAAAACAAACCTGGCCTCTCTAGGATATTCAGAAGCCAAGTTCTAAGCCCACAAAGGTGTAACTGGACTACTTCTTTAAATTGACACCAGATCCGGTGACCTTTGGGACATGGTTTGACCCCCTTAGGAAAGTGCTATCATCATGAAACATTCAGATCACTTACAACTCAATAGATTCTACCTTCCTGTAACGTTTCAGCCTGATTGGACCTTGTTTTCACACAAATGAACCCAGAATGATGTGAAATTGTGCTTCGTGAAACATAATTCTGGGTGCCATTTACAAACCTTAAGTGCTAATGACTCCATTCCTTTTTGTGGTTGTAGGGGCTGTTGATTGGAGTACACTAAAAAAACCTGATCTCTCTAGGACATTCAGAAGCCAAGTTATAAGCCCACAAATGTGTAACTGGACTACTTCTTTAAATTGACACCAGATCCGGTGACCTTTGGGACATAGTTTGACCCCCTTAGGAAAGTGCTATCATCATGAAACGTTCAGATCACTTACAACTCAATAGATTCTACCTTCCTGTAACGTTTCAGCCTGATTGGACCTTGTTTTCACACAAATGAACCCAGAATGATGTGAAATTGTGCTTCGTGCAACATAATTCTGGGTGCCATTTAAAAACCATAAGTTCTAATGACTCCATTCCTTTTAGTGGTAATGGGGGCTGCTAATTGGAGTACTCTAAAACGAACCTGACCTCTCTAGGATATTCAGAAGCCAAGTTCTAAGCCCACAAATGTGTAACTGGACTACTTCTTTAAAGTGACACCAGGCCCGGTGACCTTTGGGACATGGTTTGACCCCCTATAGGAATGTGCGATCATCATGAAACGTTCAGATCACTTACAACTCAATAGATTCTACCTTCCTGTAACGTTTCAGCCTGATTGGACCTTGTTTTCACACAAATGGACCCAGAATGATGTGAAATTGTACTTCGTGTAACATAATTCTGGGTGCCATTTACAAACCATAAGTGCTAATGACTCCATTCCTTTTTGTGGTTGTAGGGGCTGTTGATTGGAGTACATTAAAACAAACCTGATCTCTCTAGGACATTCAGAAGCCAAGTTATAAGCCCACAAAGGTGTAACTGGACTACTTCTTTAAATTGACACCAGATCCGGTGACCTTTGGGACATGGTTTGACCCCCTTAGGAAAGTGCTATCATCATGAAACATTCAGATCACTTACAACTCAATAGATTCTACCTTCCTGTAACGTTTCAGCCTGATTGGACCTTGTTTTCACACAAATGAACCCAGAATGATGTGAAATTGTGCTTCGTGCAACATAATTCTGGGTGCCATTTACAAACCATAAGTGCTAATGACTCCATTCCTTTCTGTGGTTGTAGGGGCTGTTGATTGGAGTACATTAAAACAAACCTGATCTCTCTAGGACATTCAGAAGCCAAGTTATAAGCCCACAAAGGTGTAACTGGACTACTTCTTTAAATTGACACCAGATCCGGTGACCTTTGGGACATGGTTTGACCCCCTTAGGAAAGTGCTATCATCATGAAACATTCAGATCACTTACAACTCAATAGATTCTACCTTCCTGTAACGTTTCAGCCTGATTGGACCTTGTTTTCACACAAATGAACCCAGAATGACGTGAAATTGTGCTTCGTGCAACATAATTCTGGGTGCCATTTACAAACCTTAAGTGCTAATGACTCCATTCCTTTTTGTGGTTGTAGGGGCTGTATATTGGAGTACACTAAAACAAACCTGATCTCTCTAGGACATTCAGAAGCCAAGTTATAAGCCCACAAATGTGTAACTGGACTACTTCTTTAAATTGACACCAGATCCGGTGACCTTTGGGAAATAGTTTGACCCCCTTAGGAAAGTGCTATCATCATGAAACGTTCAGATCACTTACAACTCAATAGATTCTACCTTCCTGTAACGTTTCAGCCTGATTGGACCTTGTTTTCACACAAATGGACCCAGAATGATGTGAAATTGTACTTCGTGCAACATAATTCTGGGTGCCATTTACAAACCATAAGTGCTAATGACTCCATTCCTTTTTGTGGTTGTAAGGGCTGTTGATTGGAGTACATTAAAACAAACCTGATCTCTCTAGGACATTCAGAAGCCAAGTTATAAGCCCACAAAGGTGTAACTGGACTACTTCTTTAAATTGACACCAGATCCGGTGACCTTTGGGACATGGTTTGACCCCCTTAGGAAAGTGCTATCATCATGAAACATTCAGATCACTTACAACTCAATAGATTCTACCTTCCTGTAACGTTTCAGCCTGATTGGACCTTGTTTTCACACAAATGAACCCAGAATGACGTGAAATTGTGCTTCGTGCAACATAATTCTGGGTGCCATTTACAAACCTTAAGTGCTAATGACTCCATTCCTTTTTGTGGTTGTAGGGGCTGTTGATTGGAGTACACTAAAAAAAACCTGATCTCTCTAGGACATTCAGAAGCCAAGTTATAAGCCCACAAATGTGTAACTGGACTACTTCTTTAAATTGACACCAGATCCGGTGACCTTTGGGACATAGTTTGACCCCCTTAGGAAAGTGCTATCATCATGAAACGTTCAGATCACTCAAACCTCAATAGATTCTACCTTCCTGTAACGTTTCAGCCTGATTGGACCTTGTTTTCACACAAATAAACCCAGAATGATGTGAAATTGTGCTTCGTGCAACATAATTCTGGGTGCCATTTAAAAACCATAAGTTCTAATGACTCCATTCCTTTTAGTGGTAATGGGGGCTGCTAATTGGAGTACTCTAAAACGAACCTGACCTCTCTAGGATATTCAGAAGCCAAGTTCTAAGCCCACAAATGTGTAACTGGACTACTTCTTTAAAGTGACACCAGGCCCGGTGACCTTTGGGACATGGTTTGACCCCCTATAGGAATGTGCGATCATCATGAAACGTTCAGATCACTTACAACTCAATAGATTCTACCTTCCTGTAACGTTTCAGCCTGATTGGACCTTGTTTTCACACAAATGGACCCAGAATGATGTGAAATTGTACTTCGTGCAACATAATTCTGGGTGCCATTTACAAACCATAAGTGCTAATGACTCCATTCCTTTTTGTGGTTGTAGGGGCTGTTGATTGGAGTACATTAAAACAAACCTGATCTCTCTAGGACATTCAGAAGCCAAGTTATAAGCCCACAAAGGTGTAACTGGACTACTTCTTTAAATTGACACCAGATCCGGTGACCTTTGGGACATGGTTTGACCCCCTTAGGAAAGTGCTATCATCATGAAACATTCAGATCACTTACAACTCAATAGATTCTACCTTCCTGTAACGTTTCAGCCTGATTGGACCTTGTTTTCACACAAATGAACCCAGAATGACGTGAAATTGTGCTTCGTGCAACATAATTCTGGGTGCCATTTACAAACCATAAGTGCTAATGACTCCATTCCTTTTTGTGGTTGTAGGGGCTGTTGATTGGAGTACATTAAAACAAACCTGATCTCTCTAGGACATTCAGAAGCCAAGTTATAAGCCCACAAAGGTGTAACTGGACTACTTCTTTAAATTGACACCAGATCCGGTGACCTTTGGGACATGGTTTGACCCCCTTAGGAAAGTGCTATCATCATGAAACGTTCAGATCACTTAAACTCAATAGATTCTACCTTCCTGTAACGTTTCAGCCTGATTGGACCTTGTTTTCACACAAATGGACCCAGAATGATGTGAAATTGTACTTCGTGCAACATAATTCTGGGTGCCATTTACAAACCATAAGTGCTAATGACTCCATTCCTTTTTGTGGTTGTAGGGGCTGTTGATTGGAGTACATTAAAACAAACCTGATCTCTCTAGGACATTCAGAAGCCAAGTTATAAGCCCACAAAGGTGTAACTGGACTACTTCTTTAAATTGACACCAGATCCGGTGACCTTTGGGACATGGTTTGACCCCCTTAGGAAAGTGCTATCATCATGAAACATTCAGATCACTTACAACTCATTAGATTCTACCTTCCTGTAACGTTTCAGCCTGATTGGACCTTGTTTTCACACAAATGAACCCAGAATGACGTGAAATTGTGCTTCGTGCAACATAATTCTGGGTGCCATTTACAAACCTTAAGTGCTAATGACTCCATTCCTTTTTGTGGTTGTAGGGGCTGTTGATTGGAGTACACTAAAAAAAACCTGATCTCTCTAGGACATTCAGAAGCCAAGTTATAAGCCCACAAATGTGTAACTGGACTACTTCTTTAAATTGACACCAGATCCGGTGACCTTTGGGAAATAGTTTGACCCCCTTAGGAAAGTGCTATCATCATGAAACGTTCAGATCACTTACAACTCAATAGATTCTACCTTCCTGTAACGTTTCAGCCTGATTGGACCTTGTTTTCACACAAATGAACCCAGAATGATGTGAAATTGTGCTTCGTGCAACATAATTCTGGGTGCCATTTAAAAACCATAAGTTCTAATGACTCCATTCCTTTTTGTGGTTGTAGGGGCTGTTGATTGGAGTACATTAAAACAAACCTGATCTCTCTAGGACATTCAGAAGCCAAGTTATAAGCCCACAAATGTGTAACTGGACTACTTCTTTAAATTGACACCAGATCCGGTGACCTTTGGGACATAGTTTGACCCCCTTAGGAAAGTGCTATCATCATGAAACGTTCAGATCACTTACAACTCAATAGATTCTACCTTCCTGTAACGTTTCAGCCTGATTGGACCTTGTTTTCACACAAATGAACCCAGAATGATGTGAAATTGTGCTTCGTGCAACATAATTCTGGGTGCCATTTAAAAACCATAAGTTCTAATGACTCCATTCCTTTTAGTGGTAATGGGGGCTGCTAATTGGAGTACTCTAAAACGAACCTGACCTCTCCAGGATATTCAGAAGCCAAGTTCTAAGCCCAAAAATGTGTAATTGGACTACTTCTTTAAAGTGACACCAGGCCCGGTGACCTTTGGGACATGGTTTGACCCCCTATAGGAATGTGCGATCATCATGAAACGTTCAGATCACTTACAACTCAATAGATTCTACCTTCCTGTAACGTTTCAGCCTGATTGAACCTTGTTTTCACACAAATGGACCCAGAATGATGTGAAATTGTACTTCGTGCAACATAATTCTGGGTGCCATTTACAAACCATAAGTGCTAATGACTCCATTCCTTTTTGTGGTTGTAGGGGCTGTTGATTGGAGTACATTAAAACAAACCTGATCTCTCTATGACATTCAGAAGCCAAGTTATAAGCCCACAAAGGTGTAACTGGACTACTTCTTTAAATTGACACCAGATCCGGTGACCTTTGGGACATGGTTTGACCCCCTTAGGAAAGTGCTATCATCATGAAACATTCAGATCACTTACAACTCAATAGATTCTACCTTTCTGTAACGTTTCAGCCTGATTGGACCTTGTTTTCACACAAATGAACCCAGAATGACGTGAAATTGTGCTTCGTGCAACATAATTCTGGGTGCCATTTACAAACCATAAGTGCTAATGACTCCATTCCTTTTTGTGGTTGTAGGGGCTGTTGATTGGAGTACATTAAAACAAACCTGATCTCTCTAGGACATTCAGAAGCCAAGTTATAAGCCCACAAAGGTGTAACTGGACTACTTCTTTAAATTGACACCAGATCCGGTGACCTTTGGGACATGGTTTGACCCCCTTAGGAAAGTGCTATCATCATGAAACGTTCAGATCACTTACAACTCAATAGATTCTACCTTCCTGTAACGTTTCAGCCTGATTGGACCTTGTTTTCACACAAATGGACCCAGAATGATGTGAAATTGTACTTCGTGCAACATAATTCTGGGTGCCATTTACAAACCATAAGTGCTAATGACTCCATTCCTTTTTGTGGTTGTAGGGGCTGTTGATTGGAGTACATTAAAACAAACCTGATATCTCTAGGACATTCAGAAGCCAAGTTATAAGCCCACAAAGGTGTAACTGGACTACTTCTTTAAATTGACACCAGATCCGGTGACCTTTGGGACATGGTTTGACCCCCTTAGGAAAGTGCTATCATCATGAAACATTCAGATCACTTACAACTCAATAGATTCTACCTTCCTGTAACGTTTCAGCCTGATTGGACCTTGTTTTCACACAAATGAACCCAGAATGACGTGAAATTGTGCTTCGTGCAACATAATTCTGGGTGCCATTTACAAACCTTAAGTGCTAATGACTCCATTCCTTTTTGTGGTTGTAGGGGCTGTTGATTGGAGTACACTAAAAAAGACCTGATCTCTCTAGGACATTCAGAAGCCAAGTTATAAGCCCACAAATGTGTAACTGGACTACTTCTTTAAATTGACACCAGATCCGGTGACCTTTGGGACATAGTTTGACCCCCTTAGGAAAGTGCTATCATCATGAAACGTTCAGATCACTTACAACTCAATAGATTCTACCTTCCTGTAACGTTTCAGCCTGATTGGACCTTGTTTTCACACAAATGAACCCAGAATGACGTGAAATTGTGCTTCGTGCAACATAATTCTGGATGCCATTTACAAACCTTAAGTTCTAATGACTCCATTCCTTTTAGTGGTAATGGGGGCTGCTAATTGGAGTACTCTAAAACGAACCTGACCTCTCCAGGATATTCAGAAGCCAAGTTCTAAGCCCACAAATGTGTAACTGGACTACTTCTTTAAAGTGACACCAGGCCCGGTGACCTTTGGGACATGGTTTGACCCCCTTAGGAAAGTGCTATCATCATGAAACGTTCAGATCACTTACAACTCAATAGATTCTACCTTCCTGTAACGTTTCAGCCTGATTGGACCTTGTTTTCACACAAATGGACCCAGAATGATGTGAAATTGTACTTCGTGCAACATAATTCTGGGTGCCATTTACAAACCATAAGTGCTAATGACTCCATTCCTTTTTGTGGTTGTAGGGGCTGTTGATTGGAGTACATTAAAACAAACCTGATCTCTCTAGGACATTCAGAAGCCAAGTTATAAGCCCACAAAGGTGTAACTGGACTACTTCTTTGAAATTGACACCAGATCCGGTGACCTTTGGGACATGGTTTGACCCCCTTAGGAAAGTGCTATCATCATGAAACATTCAGATCACTTACAACTCAATAGATTCTACCTTCCTGTAACGTTTCAGCCTGATTGGACCTTGTTTTCACACAAATGAACCCAGAATGACGTGAAATTGTGCTTCGTGCAACATAATTCTGGGTGCCATTTACAAACCTTAAGTGCTAATGACTCCATTCCTTTTTGTGGTTGTAGGGGCTGTTGATTGGAGTACACTAAAAAAAACCTGATCTCTCTAGGACATTCAGAAGCCAAGTTATAAGCCCACAAATGTGTAACTGGACTACTTCTTTAAATTGACACCAGATCCGGTGACCTTTGGGACATAGTTTGACCCCCTTAGGAAAGTGCTATCATCATGAAACGTTCAGATCACTTACAACTCAATAGATTCTACCTTCCTGTAACATTTCAGCCTGATTGGACCTTGTTTTCACACAAATGAACCCAGAATGATGTGAAATTGTGCTTCGTGCAACATAATTCTGGGTGCCATTTAAAAACCATAAGTTCTAATGACTCCATTCCTTTTAGTGGTAATGGGGGCTGCTAATTGGAGTACTCTAAAACGAACCTGACCTCTCTAGGATATTCAGAAGCCAAGTTCTAAGCCCACAAATGTGTAACTGGACTACTTCTTTAAAGTGACACCAGGCCCGGTGACCTTTGGGACATGGTTTGACCCCCTATAGGAATGTGCGATCATCATGAAACGTTCAGATCACTTACAACTCAATAGATTCTAACTTCTTGTAAAGTTTCAGCCTGATTGGACCTTGTTTTCACACAAATGAACCCAGAATGATGTGAAATTGTACTTCGTGCAACATAATTCTGGGTGCCATTTACAAACCATAAGTGCTAATGACTCCATTCCTTTTTGTGGTTGTAGGGGCTGTTGATTGGAGTACATTAAAACAAACCTGATCTCTCTAGGACATTCAGAAGCCAAGTTATAAGCCCACAAAGGTGTAACTGGACTACTTCTTTAAATTGACACCAGGCCCGGTGACCTTTGGGACATGGTTTGACCCCCTTAGGAAAGAGCTATCATCATGAAACGTTCAGATCACTTACAACTCAATAGATTCTACCTTCCTGTAACGTTTCAGCCTGATTGGACCTTGTTTTCACACAAATGAACCCAGAATGATGTGAAATTGTGCTTCGTGCAACATAATTCTGGGTGCCATTTACAAACCTTAAGTGGTAATGACTCCATTCCTTTTTGTGGTTGTAGGGGCTGTTGATTGGAGTACACTAAAAAAACCTGATCTCTCTAGGACATTCAGAAGCCAAGTTATAAGCCCACAAATGTGTAACTGGACTACTTCTTTAAATTGACACCAGATCCGGTGACCTTTGGGACATAGTTTGACCCCCTTAGGAAAGTGCTATCATCATGAAACGTTCAGATCACTTACAACTCAATAGATTCTACCTTCCTGTAACGTTTCAGCCTGATTGGACCTTGTTTTCACACAAATGAACCCAGAATGATGTGAAATTGTGCTTCGTGCAACATAATTCTGTGTTCCATTTAAAAACCATAAGTTCTAATGACTCCATTCCTTTTAGTGGTAATGGGGGCTGCTAATTGGAGTACTCTAAAACAAACCTGACCTCTCTAGGATATTCAGAAGCCAAGTTCTAAGCCCACAAAGGTGTAACTGGACTACTTCTTTAAATTGACACCAGATCCGGTGACCTTTGGGACATGGTTTGACCCCCTTAGGAAAGTGCTATCATCATGAAACATTCAGATCACTTACAACTCAATAGATTCTACCTTCCTGTAACGTTTCAGCCTGATTGGACCTTGTTTTCACACAAATGAACCCAGAATGATGTGAAATTGTGCTTCGTGCAACATAATTCTGGGTGCCATTTACAAACCTTAAGTGCTAATGACTCCATTCCTTTTTGTGGTTGTAGGGGCTGTTGATTGGAGTACACTAAAAAAACCTGATCTCTCTAGGACATTCAGAAGCCAAGTTATAAGCCCACAAATGTGTAACTGGACTACTTCTTTAAATTGACACCAGATCCGGTGACCTTTGGGACATAGTTTGACCCCCTTAGGAAAGTGCTATCATCATGAAACGTTCAGATCACTTACAACTCAATAGATTCTACCTTCCTGTAACGTTTCAGCCTGATTGGACCTTGTTTTCACACAAATGAACCCAGAATGATGTGAAATTGTGCGTCGTGCAACATAATTCTGTGTGCCATTTAAAAACCATAAGTTCTAATGACTCCATTCCTTTTAGTGGTAATGGGGGCTGCTAATTGGAGTACTCTAAAACAAACCTGACCTCTCTAGGATATTCAGAAGCCAAGTTCTAAGCCCACAAAGGTGTAACTGGACTACTTCTTTAAAGTGACACCAGGCCCGGTGACCTTTGGGACATGGTTTGACCCCCTATAGGAATGTGCGATCATCATGAAACGTTCAGATCACTTACAACTCAATAGATTCTAACTTCTTGTAACGTTTCAGCCTGATTGGACCTTGTTTTCACACAAATGGACCCAGAATGATGTGAAATTGTGCTTCGTGCAACATAATTCTGGGTGCCATTTACAAACCATAAGTGCTATTGACTCCATTCCTTATTGAGGTTGTAGGTGCTGTTGATTGGAGTACACTAAAACAAACCTGATCTCTCTAGGACATTCAGAAGCCAAGTTATAAGCCCACAAAGGTGTAACTGGGCTACTTCTTTAAAGTGACACCAGGCCCGGTGACCATTGGGACATGGTTTGACCCCCTATAGGAATGTACGATCATCATGAAACGTTCAGATCACTTACAACTCAATAGATTCTACCTTCTTGTAACGTTTCAGCCTGATTGGTCCTTGTTTTCACACAAATGGACCCAGAATGATGTGAAATTGTGCTTCGTGCAACATAATTCTGGGTGCCATTTACAAACCATAAGTGCTAATGACTCCATTCCTTTTTGTGGTTGTAGGGGCTGTTGGTTGGAGTACATTAAAACAAACCTGATCTCTCTAGGACATTCAGAAGCCAAGTTATAAGCCCACAAATGTGTAACTGGACTACTTCTTTAAATTGACACCAGATCCAGTGACCTTTGGGACGTGGTTTGACCCCCTTAGGAAAGTGCTATCATCATGAAACATTCAGATCACTTACAACTCAATAGATTCTACCTTCCTGTAACGTTTCAGCCTGATTGGACCATGTTTTCACACAAATGGACCCAGAATGATGTGAAATTGTGGTTCGTGCAACATAATTCTGGGTGCCATTAAAAACCATAAGTGCTAATGACTCCATTCCTTTTTGTGGTTGTAGGGCCTGTTGATTGGAGTACACTAAAACAAACCTGATCTCTCTAGGACATTCAGAAGCCAAGTTATAAGCCCACAAATGTGTAACTGGACTACTTCTTTAAAGTGACACCAGATCCGGTGACCTTTGGGACATGGTTTTACCCCCTATAGGAATGTGCGATCATCTTGAAACGTTCAGATCACTTACAACTCAATAGATTCTACCTTCTTGTAACGTTTCAGCCTGATTGGACCTTGTTTCACTCAAATGAACACAGAATGATGTGAAATTGTGCTTCGTGCAACATAATTCTGGGTGCCATTTAAAAACCATAAGTGCTAATGACTCCATTCCTTTTAGTGGTAATGGGGGCTGTTAATTGGAGTACTCTAAAACAAACCTGACCTCTCTAGGATATTCAGAAGCCAAGTTATAAGCCCACAAAGATGTAACTGGACTACTTCTTTGAATTGACACCAGATCCGGTGACCTTTGGGACATGGTTTGACCCCCTTAGAAAAGTGCTATCATCATGAAACGTTCAGATCACTTACAACTCAATAGATTCTACCTTCCTGTAACATTTCAGCCTGATTGGACCTTGTTTTCACACAAACGAACCCAGAATGATGTGAAATTGTGCTTCGTGCAACATAATTCTGGGTGCCATTTACAAACCTTAAGTGCTAATGACTCCATTCCTTTTTGTGGTTGTAGGGGCTGTTGATTGGAGTACACTAAAAAAACCTGATCTCTCTAGGACATTCAGAAGCCAAGTTATAAGCCCACAAATGTGTAACTGGACTACTTCTTTAAATTGACACCAGATCCGGTGACCTTTGGGACATAGTTTGACCCCCTTAGGAAAGTGCTATCATCATGAAACGTTCAGATCACTTACAACTCAATAGATTCTACCTTCCTGTAACGTTTCAGCCTGATTGGACCTTGTTTTCACACAAATGAACCCAGAATGATGTGAAATTGTGCGTCGTGCAACATAATTCTGTATGCCATTTAAAAACCATAAGTTCTAATGACTCCATTCCTTTTAGTGGTAATGGGGGCTGCTAATTGGAGTACTCTAAAACAAACCTGATCTCTCTAGGACATTCAGAAGCCAAGTTATAAGCCCTCAAAGGTGTCACTGGACTACTTCTTTAAAGTGACACCAGGCCCGGTGACCTTTGGGACATGGTTTGACCCCCTATAGGAATGTGCGATCATCATGAAACGTTCAGATCACTTACAACTCAATAGATTCTAACTTCTTGTAACGTTTCAGCCTGATTGGACCTTGTTTTCACACAAATGGACACAGAATGATGTGAAATTGTGCTTCGTGCAACATAATTCTGGGTGCCATTTACAAACCATAAGTGCTATTGACTCCATTCCTTATTGAGGTTGTAGGGGCTGTTGATTGGAGTACACTAAAACAAACCTGATCTCTCTAGGACATTCAGAAGCCAAGTTATAAGCCCACAAAGGTGTAACTGGGCTACTTCTTTAAAGTGACACCAGGCCCGGTGACCATTGGGACATGGTTTGACCCCCTATAGGAATGTACGATCATCATGAAACGTTCAGATCACTTACAACTCAATAGATTCTACCTTCTTGTAACGTTTCAGCCTGATTGGTCCTTGTTTTCACACAAATGGACCCAGAATGATGTGAAATTGTGCTTCGTGCAACATAATTCTGGGTGCCATTTACAAACCATAAGTGCTAATGACTCCATTCCTTTTTGTGGTTGTAGGGGCTGTTGGTTGGAGTACATTAAAACAAACCTGATCTCTCTAGGACATTCAGAAGCCAAGTTATAAGCCCACAAATGTGTAACTGGACTACTTCTTTAAATTGACACCAGATCCAGTGACCTTTGGGACGTGGTTTGACCCCCTTAGGAAAGTGCTATCATCATGAAACATTCAGATCACTTACAACTCAATAGATTCTACCTTCCTGTAACGTTTCAGCCTGATTGGACCATGTTTTCACACAAATGGACCCAGAATGATGTGAAATTGTGCTTCGTGCAACATAATTCTGGGTGCCATTTACAAACCATAAGTGCTAATGACTCCATTCCTTTTTGTGGTTGTAGGGCCTGTTGATTGGAGTACACTAAAACAAACCTGTTCTCTCTAGGACATTCAGAAGCCAAGTTATAAGCCCACAAATGTGTAACTGGACTACTTCTTTAAAGTGACACCAGATCCGGTGACCTTTGGGACATGGTTTTACCCCCTATAGGAATGTGCGATCATCTTGAAACGTTCAGATCACTTACAACTCAATAGATTCTACCTTCTTGTAACGTTTCAGCCTGATTGGACCTTGTTTCACTCAAATGAACACAGAATGATGTGAAATTGTGCTTCGTGCAACATAATTCTGGGTGCCATTTAAAAACCATAAGTGCTAATGACTCCATTCCTTTTAGTGGTAATGGGGGCTGTTAATTGGAGTACTCTAAAACAAACCTGACCTCTCTAGGATATTCAGAAGCCAAGTTATAAGCCCACAAAGGTGTAACTGGACTACTTCTTTGAATTGACACCAGATCCGGTGACCTTTGGGACATGGTTTGACCCCCTTAGAAAAGTTCTATCATCATGAAACGTTCAGATCACTTACAACTCAATAGATTCTACCTTCCTGTAACATTTCAGCCTGATTGGACCTTGTTTTCACACAAATGAACCCAGAATGATGTGAAATTGTGCTTCGTGCAACATAATTCTGGGTGCCATTTAAAAACCATAAGTGCTAATGACTCCATTCCTTTTTGAGGTTGTAGGGGCTGTTGATTGGAGTACACTAAAACAAACCTGATCTCTCTAGGACATTCAGAAGCCAAGTTATAAGCCCTCAAAGGTGTCACTGGACTACTTCTTTAAAGTGACACCAGGCCCGGTGACCTTTGGGACATGGTTTGACCCCCTATAGGAATGTGCGATCATCATGAAACGTTCAGATCACTTACAACTCAATAGATTCTACCTTCTTGTAACGTTTCAGCCTGATTGGACCTTGTTTTCACACAAATGGACCCAGAATGATGTGAAATTGTGCTTCGTGCAACATAATTCTGGGTGCCATTTACAAACCATAAGTGCTAATGACTCCATTCCTTTTTGTGGTTGTAGGGGCTGTTGGTTGGAATTCATTAAAACAAACCAGATATCTCTAGGACATTCAGAAGCCAAGTTATAAGCCCACAAATGTGTAACTGGACTACTTCTTTAAATTGACACCAGATCCGGTGACCTTTGGGACATGGTTTGACCCCCTTAGGAAAGTGCTATCATCATGAAACGTTCAGATCACTTACAAATCAATAGATTCTACCTTCCTGTAACGTTTCAGCCTGATTGGACCTTGTTTTCACACAAATGAACCCAGAATGATGTGAAATTGTGCTTCGTGCAACATAATTCTGGGTGCCATTTACAAACCATAAGTGCTAATGACTCCATTCCTTTTTGTGGTTGTAGGGGCTGTTGATTGGAGTACACTAAAACAAACCTAACCTCTCTAGGGCATTCAGAAGCCAAGTTATAAGCCCACAAAGGTGTAACTGGACTACTTCTTTTAAGTGACACCAGGCCCGGTGACCTTTGGGACATGGTTTTGCCCCCTATAGGAATGTGCGATCATCTTGAAACATTCAGATCACTTACAACTCAATAGATTCTACCTTCCTGTAACGTTTCAGCCTGATTGGACCTTGTTTTCACACAAATGAACCCAGAATGATGTGAAATTGTGCTTCGTGCAACATAATTCTGGGTGCCATTTACAAACCATAAGTGCTAATGACTCCATTCCTTTTTGAGGTTGTAGGGGCTGTTGATTGGAGTACACTAAAACAAACCTGATCTCTCTAGGACATTCAGAAGCCAAGTTATAAGCCCTCAAAGGTGTAACTGGACTACTTTAGAGTGACACCAGGCCCGGTGACCTTTGGGACATGGTTTGACCCCCTTAAGAAATGCTATCATCATGAAACGTTCAGATCATTTACAACTCAATAGATTCTACCTTGCTGTAACGTTTCAGCCTGATTGGACCTTGTTTTCACACAAATGAACCCAGAATGATGTGAATTTGTGCTTCGTGCAACATAATCCTGGGTCCCATTTACAAAGCTTAAGTGCTCATGACTCCATTCCTTTTTTGTGGTTGTAGGGGCTGTTGATTGGAGTACACTAAAACAAACCTGATCTCTCTAGGACATTCAGAAGCCAAGTTATAAGCCCACAAATGTGTAACTGGACTACTTCTTTAAATTGACACCAGATCCGGTGACCTTTGGGACATGGTGTGACCCCCTTAGGAAAGTGCTATCATCATGAAACATTCAGATCACTTACAACTCAATAGATTCTACCTTCCTGTAACGTTTCAGCCTGATTGGACCTTGTTTTCACACAAATGAACCCAGAATGATGTGAAATTGTGCTTCGTGCAACATAATTCTGTGTGCCATTTAAAAACCATAAGTTCTAATGACTCCATTCCTTTTAGTGGTAATGGGGGCTGCTAATTGGAGTACTCTAAAACAAACCTGACCTCTCTAGGATATTCAGAAGCCAAGTTCTAAGCCCACAAAGGTGTAACTGGACTACTTCTTTAAAGTGACACCAGGCCCGGTGACCTTTGGGACATGGTTTGACCCCCTTTAGGAATGTGCGATCATCATGAAACGTTCAGATCACTTACAACTCAATAGATTCTAACTTCTTGTAACGTTTCAGCCTGATTGGACCTTGTTTTCACACAAATGGACCCAGAATGATGTGAAATTGTGCTTCGTGCAACATAATTCTGGGTGCCATTTACAAACCATAAGTGCTATTGACTCCATTCCTTATTGAGGTTGTAGGGGCTGTTGATTGGAGTACACTAAAACAAACCGGATCTCTCTAGCACATTCAGAAGCCAAGTTATAAGCCCACAAAGGTGTAACTGGGCTACTTCTTTAAAGTGACACCAGGCCCGGTGACCATTGGGACATGGTTTGACCCCCTATAGGAATGTGCGATCATCATGAAACGTTCAGATCACTTACAACTCAATAGATTCTACCTTCTTGTAACGTTTCAGCCTGATTGGTCCTTGTTTTCACACAAATGGACCCAGAATGATGTGAAATTGTGCTTCGTGCAACATAATTCTGGGTGCCATTTACAAACCATAAGTGCTAATGACTCCATTCCTTTTTGTGGTTGTAGAGGCTGTTGGTTGGAGTACATTAAAACAAACCTGATCTCTCTAGGACATTCAGAAGCCAAGTTATAAGCCCACAAATGTGTAACTGGACTACTTCTTTAAAATGACACCAGATCCAGTGACCTTTGGGACGTGGTTTGACCCCCTTAGGAAAGTGCTATCATCATGAAACATTCAGATCACTTACAACTCAATAGATTCTACCTTCCTGTAACGTTTCAGCCTGATTGGACCATGTTTTCACACAAATGGACCCAGAATGATGTGAAATTGTGCTTCGTGCAACATAATTCCGGGTGCCATTTACAAACCATAAGTGCTAATGACTCCATTCCTTTTTGTGGTTGTAGAGCCTGTTGATTGGAGTACACTAAAACAAACCTGATCTCTCTAGGACATTCAGAAGCCAAGTTATAAGCCCACAAATGTGTAACTGGACTACTTCTTTAAAGTGACACCAGATCCGGTGACCTTTGGGACATGGTTTTACCCCCTATAGGAATGTGCGATCATCTTGAAACGTTCAGATCACTTACAACTCAATAGATTCTACCTTCTTGTAACGTTTCAGCCTGATTGGACCTTGTTTCACTCAAATGAACACAGAATGATGTGAAATTGTGCTTCGTGCAACATAATTCTGGGTGCCATTTAAAAACCATAAGTGCTAATGACTCCATTCCTTTTTGAGGTTGTAGGGGCTGTTGATTGGAGTACACTAAAACAAACCTGATCTCTCTAGGACATTCAGAAGCCAAGTTATAAGCCCTCAAAGGTGTAACTGGACTACTTTAAAGTGACACCAGGCCCGGTGACCTTTGGGACATGGTTTGACCCCCTTAAGAAATGCTATCATCATGAAACGTTCAGATCATTTACAACTCAATAGATTCTACCTTGCTGTAACGTTTCAGCCTGATTGGACCTTGTTTTCACACAAATGAACCCAGAATGATGTGAATTTGTGCTTCGTGCAACATAATCCTGGGTCCCATTTACAAAGCTTCAGTGCTCATGACTCCATTCATTTTTTGTGGTTGTAGGGGCTGTTGATTGGAGTACACTAAAACAAACCTGATCTCTCTAGGACATTCAGAAGCCAAGTTATAAGCCCACAAATGTGTAACTGGACTACTTCTTTAAATTGACACCAGATCCGGTGACCTTTGGGACATGGTGTGACCCCCTTAGGAAAGTGATATCATCATGAAACGTTCAGATCACTTACAACTCAATAGATTCTACCTTCCTGTAACGTTTCAGCCTGATTGGACCTTGTTTTCACACAAATGAACCCAGAATGATGTGAAATTGTGCTTCGTGCAACATAATTCTGGGTGCCATTTACAAACCTTAAGTGGTAATGACTCCATTCCTTTTTGTGGTTGTAGGGGCTGTTGATTGGAGTACACTAAAAAAACCTGATCTCTCTAGGACATTCAGAAGCCAAGTTATAAGCCCTCAAATGTGTAACTGGACTACTTCTTTAAATTGACACCAGATCCGGTGACCTTTGGGACATGGTTTGAACCCCTATAGGAATGTGCGATCATCATGAAACGTTCAGATCACTTAAAACTCAATAGATTCTACCTTCCTGTAACGTTTCAGCCTGATTGGACCATGTTTTCACACAAATGGACCCAGAATGATGTGAAATTGTGCTTCGTGCAACATAATTCCGGGTGCCATTTACAAACCATAAGTGCTAATGACTCCATTCCTTTTTGTGGTTGTAGAGCCTGTTGATTGGAGTACACTAAAACAAACCTGATCTCTCTAGGACATTCAGAAGCCAAGTTATAAGCCCACAAATGTGTAACTGGACTACTTCTTTAAAGTGACACCAGATCCGGTGACCTTTGGGACATGGTTTTACCCCCTATAGGAATGTGCGATCATCTTGAAACGTTCAGATCACTTACAACTCAATAGATTCTACCTTCTTGTAACGTTTCAGCCTGATTGGACCTTGTTTCACTCAAATGAACACAGAATGATGTGAAATTGTGCTTCGTGCAACATAATTCTGGGTGCCATTTAAAAACCATAAGTGCTAATGACTCCATTCCTTTTTGAGGTTGTAGGGGCTGTCGATTGGAGTACACTAAAACAAACCTGATCTCTCTAGGACATTCAGAAGCCAAGTTATAAGCCCTCAAAGGTGTAACTGGACTACTTTAAAGTGACACCAGGCCCGGTGACCTTTGGGACATGGTTTGACCCCCTTAAGAAATGCTATCATCATGAAACGTTCAGATCATTTACAACTCAATAGATTCTACCTTGCTGTAACGTTTCAGCCTGATTGGACCTTGTTTTCACACAAATGAACCCAGAATGATGTGAATTTGTGCTTCGTGCAACATAATCCTGGGTCCCATTTACAAAGCTTCAGTGCTCATGACTCCATTCCTTTTTTGTGGTTGTAGGGGCTGTTGATTGGAGTACACTAAAACAAACCTGATCTCTCTAGGACATTCAGAAGCCAAGTTATAAGCCCACAAATGTGTAACTGGACTACTTCTTTAAATTGACACCAGATCCGGTGACCTTTGGGACATGGTTTGACCCCCTTAGGAAAGTGCTATCATCATGAAACATTCAGATCACTTACAACTCAATAGATTCTACCTTCCTGTAACGTTTCAGCCTGATTGGACCATGTTTTCACACAAATGGACCCAGAATGATGTGAAATTGTGCTTCGTGCAACATAATTCTGGGTGCCATTTACAAACCATAAGTGCTAATGACTCCATTCCTTTTTGTGGTTGTAGGGCCTGTTGATTGGAGTACACTAAAACAAACCTGATCTCTCTAGGACATTCAGAAGCCAAGTTATAAGCCCACAAATGTGTAACTGGACTACTTCTTTAAAGTGACACCAGATCCGGTGACCTTTGGGACATGGTTTTACCCCCTATAGGAATGTGCGATCATCTTGAAACGTTCAGATCACTTACAACTCAATAGATTCTACCTTCTTGTAACGTTTCAGCCTGATTGGACCTTGTTTCACTCAAATGAACACAGAATGATGTGAAATTGTGCTTCGTGCAACATAATTCTGGGTGCCATTTAAAAACCATAAGTGCTAATGACTCCATTCCTTTTAGTGGTAATGGGGGCTGTTAATTGGAGTACTCTAAAACAAACCTGACCTCTCTAGGATATTCAGAAGCCAAGTTATAAGCCCACAAAGGTGTAACTGGACTACTTCTTTGAATTGACACCAGATCCGGTGACCTTTGGGACATGGTTTGACCCCCTTAGAAAAGTGCTATCATCATGAAACGTTCAGATCACTTACAACTCAATAGATTCTACCTTCCTGTAACATTTCAGCCTGATTGGACCTTGTTTTCACACAAATGAACCCAGAATGATGTGAAATTGTGCTTCGTGCAACATAATTCTGGGTGCCATTTAAAAACCATAAATGCTAATGACTCCATTCCTTTTTGAGGTTGTAGGGGCTGTTGATTGGAGTACACTAAAATAAACCTGATCTCTCTAGGACATTCAGAAGCCAAGTTATAAGCCCTCAAAGGTGTCACTGGACTACTTCTTTAAAGTGACACCAGGCCCGGTGACCTTTGGGACATGGTTTGACCCCCTTTAGGAATGTGCGATCATCATGAAACGTTCAGATCACTTACAACTCAATAGATTCTAACTTCTTGTAACGTTTCAGCCTGATTGGACCTTGTTTTCACACAAATGGACCCAGAATGATGTGAAATTGTGCTTCGTGCAACATAATTCTGGGTGCCATTTACAAACCATAAGTGCTATTGACTCCATTCCTTATTGAGGTTGTAGGGGCTGTTGATTGGAGTACACTAAAACAAACCGGATCTCTCTAGCACATTCAGAAGCCAAGTTATAAGCCCACAAAGGTGTAACTGGGCTACTTCTTTAAAGTGACACCAGGCCCGGTGACCATTGGGACATGGTTTGACCCCCTATAGGAATGTGCGATCATCATGAAACGTTCAGATCACTTACAACTCAATAGATTCTACCTTCTTGTAACGTTTCAGCCTGATTGGTCCTTGTTTTCACACAAATGGACCCAGAATGATGTGAAATTGTGCTTCGTGCAACATAATTCTGGGTGCCATTTACAAACCATAAGTGCTAATGACTCCATTCCTTTTTGTGGTTGTAGAGGCTGTTGGTTGGAGTACATTAAAACAAACCTGATCTCTCTAGGACATTCAGAAGCCAAGTTATAAGCCCACAAATGTGTAACTGGACTACTTCTTTAAAATGACACCAGATCCAGTGACCTTTGGGACGTGGTTTGACCCCCTTAGGAAAGTGCTATCATCATGAAACATTCAGATCACTTACAACTCAATAGATTCTACCTTCCTGTAACGTTTCAGCCTGATTGGACCATGTTTTCACACAAATGGACCCAGAATGATGTGAAATTGTGCTTCGTGCAACATAATTCCGGGTGCCATTTACAAACCATAAGTGCTAATGACTCCATTCCTTTTTGTGGTTGTAGAGCCTGTTGATTGGAGTACACTAAAACAAACCTGATCTCTCTAGGACATTCAGAAGCCAAGTTATAAGCCCACAAATGTGTAACTGGACTACTTCTTTAAAGTGACACCAGATCCGGTGACCTTTGGGACATGGTTTTACCCCCTATAGGAATGTGCGATCATCTTGAAACGTTCAGATCACTTACAACTCAATAGATTCTACCTTCTTGTAACGTTTCAGCCTGATTGGACCTTGTTTCACTCAAATGAACACAGAATGATGTGAAATTGTGCTTCGTGCAACATAATTCTGGGTGCCATTTAAAAACCATAAGTGCTAATGACTCCATTCCTTTTTGAGGTTGTAGGGGCTGTTGATTGGAGTACACTAAAACAAACCTGATCTCTCTAGGACATTCAGAAGCCAAGTTATAAGCCCTCAAAGGTGTAACTGGACTACTTTAAAGTGACACCAGGCCCGGTGACCTTTGGGACATGGTTTGACCCCCTTAAGAAATGCTATCATCATGAAACGTTCAGATCATTTACAACTCAATAGATTCTACCTTGCTGTAACGTTTCAGCCTGATTGGACCTTGTTTTCACACAAATGAACCCAGAATGATGTGAATTTGTGCTTCGTGCAACATAATCCTGGGTCCCATTTACAAAGCTTCAGTGCTCATGACTCCATTCATTTTTTGTGGTTGTAGGGGCTGTTGATTGGAGTACACTAAAACAAACCTGATCTCTCTAGGACATTCAGAAGCCAAGTTATAAGCCCACAAATGTGTAACTGGACTACTTCTTTAAATTGACACCAGATCCGGTGACCTTTGGGACATGGTGTGACCCCCTTAGGAAAGTGATATCATCATGAAACGTTCAGATCACTTACAACTCAATAGATTCTACCTTCCTGTAACGTTTCAGCCTGATTGGACCTTGTTTTCACACAAATGAACCCAGAATGATGTGAAATTGTGCTTCGTGCAACATAATTCTGGGTGCCATTTACAAACCTTAAGTGGTAATGACTCCATTCCTTTTTGTGGTTGTAGGGGCTGTTGATTGGAGTACACTAAAAAAACCTGATCTCTCTAGGACATTCAGAAGCCAAGTTATAAGCCCTCAAATGTGTAACTGGACTACTTCTTTAAATTGACACCAGATCCGGTGACCTTTGGGACATGGTTTGAACCCCTATAGGAATGTGCGATCATCATGAAACGTTCAGATCACTTAAAACTCAATAGATTCTACCTTCCTGTAACGTTTCAGCCTGATTGGACCATGTTTTCACACAAATGGACCCAGAATGATGTGAAATTGTGCTTCGTGCAACATAATTCCGGGTGCCATTTACAAACCATAAGTGCTAATGACTCCATTCCTTTTTGTGGTTGTAGAGCCTGTTGATTGGAGTACACTAAAACAAACCTGATCTCTCTAGGACATTCAGAAGCCAAGTTATAAGCCCACAAATGTGTAACTGGACTACTTCTTTAAAGTGACACCAGATCCGGTGACCTTTGGGACATGGTTTTACCCCCTATAGGAATGTGCGATCATCTTGAAACGTTCAGATCACTTACAACTCAATAGATTCTACCTTCTTGTAACGTTTCAGCCTGATTGGACCTTGTTTCACTCAAATGAACACAGAATGATGTGAAATTGTGCTTCGTGCAACATAATTCTGGGTGCCATTTAAAAACCATAAGTGCTAATGACTCCATTCCTTTTTGAGGTTGTAGGGGCTGTCGATTGGAGTACACTAAAACAAACCTGATCTCTCTAGGACATTCAGAAGCCAAGTTATAAGCCCTCAAAGGTGTAACTGGACTACTTTAAAGTGACACCAGGCCCGGTGACCTTTGGGACATGGTTTGACCCCCTTAAGAAATGCTATCATCATGAAACGTTCAGATCATTTACAACTCAATAGATTCTACCTTGCTGTAACGTTTCAGCCTGATTGGACCTTGTTTTCACACAAATGAACCCAGAATGATGTGAATTTGTGCTTCGTGCAACATAATCCTGGGTCCCATTTACAAAGCTTCAGTGCTCATGACTCCATTCCTTTTTTGTGGTTGTAGGGGCTGTTGATTGGAGTACACTAAAACAAACCTGATCTCTCTAGGACATTCAGAAGCCAAGTTATAAGCCCACAAATGTGTAACTGGACTACTTCTTTAAATTGACACCAGATCCGGTGACCTTTGGGACATGGTTTGACCCCCTTAGGAAAGTGCTATCATCATGAAACATTCAGATCACTTACAACTCAATAGATTCTACCTTCCTGTAACGTTTCAGCCTGATTGGACCATGTTTTCACACAAATGGACCCAGAATGATGTGAAATTGTGCTTCGTGCAACATAATTCTGGGTGCCATTTACAAACCATAAGTGCTAATGACTCCATTCCTTTTTGTGGTTGTAGGGCCTGTTGATTGGAGTACACTAAAACAAACCTGATCTCTCTAGGACATTCAGAAGCCAAGTTATAAGCCCACAAATGTGTAACTGGACTACTTCTTTAAAGTGACACCAGATCCGGTGACCTTTGGGACATGGTTTTACCCCCTATAGGAATGTGCGATCATCTTGAAACGTTCAGATCACTTACAACTCAATAGATTCTACCTTCTTGTAACGTTTCAGCCTGATTGGACCTTGTTTCACTCAAATGAACACAGAATGATGTGAAATTGTGCTTCGTGCAACATAATTCTGGGTGCCATTTAAAAACCATAAGTGCTAATGACTCCATTCCTTTTAGTGGTAATGGGGGCTGTTAATTGGAGTACTCTAAAACAAACCTGACCTCTCTAGGATATTCAGAAGCCAAGTTATAAGCCCACAAAGGTGTAACTGGACTACTTCTTTGAATTGACACCAGATCCGGTGACCTTTGGGACATGGTTTGACCCCCTTAGAAAAGTGCTATCATCATGAAACGTTCAGATCACTTACAACTCAATAGATTCTACCTTCCTGTAACATTTCAGCCTGATTGGACCTTGTTTTCACACAAATGAACCCAGAATGATGTGAAATTGTGCTTCGTGCAACATAATTCTGGGTGCCATTTAAAAACCATAAATGCTAATGACTCCATTCCTTTTTGAGGTTGTAGGGGCTGTTGATTGGAGTACACTAAAATAAACCTGATCTCTCTAGGACATTCAGAAGCCAAGTTATAAGCCCTCAAAGGTGTCACTGGACTACTTCTTTAAAGTGACACCAGGCCCGGTGACCTTTGGGACATGGTTTGACCCCCTATAGGAATGTGCGATCATCATGAAATGTTCAGATCACTTACAACTCAATAGATTCTACCTTCTTGTAACGTTTCAGCCTGATTGGACCTTGTTTTCACACAAATGGACCCAGAATGATGTGAAATTGTGCTTCGTGCAACATAATTCTGGGTGCCATTTACAAACCATAAGTGCTAATGACTCCATTCCTTTTTGTGGTTGTAGGGGCTGTTGGTTGGAATTCATTAAAACAAACCAGATCTCTCTAGGACATTCAGAAGCCAAGTTATAAGCCCACAAATGTGTAACTGGACTACTTCTTTTAAGTGACACCAGGCCCGGTGACCTTTGGGACATGGTTTGACCCCCTATAGGAATGTGCGATCATCATGAAACGTTCAGATCACTTACAACTCAATAGATTCTAACTTCTTGTAACGTTTCAGCCTGATTGGACCTTGTTTTCACACAAATGGACCCAGAATGATGTGAAATTGTGCTTCGTGCAACATAATTCTGGGTGCCATTTACAAACCATAAGTGCTAATGACTCCATTCCTTTTTGTGGTTGTAGGGGCTGTTGATTGGAGTACACTAAAACAAACCTAACCTCTCTAGGGCATTCAGAAGCCAAGTTATAAGCCCACAAAGGTGTAACTGGACTACTTCTTTTAAGTGACACCAGGCCCGGTGACCTTTGGGACATGGTTTTGCCCCCTATAGGAATGTGCGATCATCTTGAAACATTCAGATCACTTACAACTCAATAGATTCTACCTTCCTGTAACGTTTCAGCCTGATTGGACCTTGTTTTCACACAAATGAACCCAGAATGATGTGAAATTGTGCTTCGTGCAACATAATTCTGGGTGCCATTTAAAAACCATAAGTGCTAATGACTCCATTCCTTTTTGAGGTTGTAGGGGCTGTTGATTGGAGTACACTAAAACAAACCTGATCTCTCTAGGACATTCAGAAGCCAAGTTATAAGCCCTCAAAGGTGTAACTGGACTACTTTAAAGTGACACCAGGCCCGGTGACCTTTGGGACATGGTTTGACCCCCTTAAGAAATGCTATCATCATGAAACGTTCAGATCATTTACAACTCAATAGATTCTACCTTGCTGTAACGTTTCAGCCTGATTGGACCTTGTTTTCACACAAATGAACCCAGAATGATGTGAATTTGTGCTTCGTGCAACATAATCCTGAGTCCCATTTACAAAGCTTAAGTGCTCATGACTCCATTCCTTTTTTGTGGTTGTAGGGGCTGTTGATTGGAGTACACTAAAACAAACCTGATCTCTCTAGGACATTCAGAAGCCAAGTTATAAGCCCACAAATGTGTAACTGGACTACTTCTTTAAATTGACACCAGATCCGGTGACCTTTGGGACATGGTGTGACCCCCTTAGGAAAGTGATATCATCATGAAACGTTCAGATCACTTACAACTCAATAGATTCTACCTTCCTGTAACGTTTCAGCCTGATTGGACCTTGTTTTCACACAAATGGACCCAGAATGATGTGAAATTGTACTTCGTGCAACATAATTCTGGGTGCCATTTACAAACCATAAGTGCTAATGACTCCATTCCTTTTTGTGGTTGTGGGGGCTGTTGATTGGAGTACACTAAAAAAAACCTGATCTCTCTAGGACATTCAGAAGCCAAGTTTTAAGCCCACAAATGTGTAACTGGACTACTTCTTTAAAGTGACACCAGGCCCGGTGACCTTTGGGACATGGTTTGACCCCCTATAGGAATGTGCGATCATCATGAAACGTTCAGATCACTTACAACTCAATAGATTCTAACTTCTTGTAACGTTTCAGCCTGATTGGACCTTGTTTTCACACAAATGGACCCAGAATGATGTGAAATTGTGCTTCGTGCAACATAATTCTGGGTGCCATTTACAAACCATAAGTGCTATTGACTCCATTCCTTATTGAGGTTGTAGGGGCTGTTGATTGGAGTACACTAAAACAAACCTGATCTCTCTAGGACATTCAGAAGCCAAGTTATAAGCCCACAAAGGTGTAACTGGGCTACTTCTTTAAAGTGACACCAGGCCCGGTGACCATTGGGACATGGTTTGACCCCCTATAGGAATGTGCGATCATCATGAAACGTTCAGATCACTTACAACTCAATAGATTCTTCCTTCTTGTAACGTTTCAGCCTGATTGGTCCTTGTTTTCACACAAATGGACCCAGAATGATGTGAAATTGTGCTTCGTGCAACATAATTCTGGGTGCCATTTACAAAGCATAAGTGCTAATGACTCCATTCCTTTTTGTGGTTGTAGGGGCTGTTGGTTGGAGTACATTAAAACAAACCTGATCTCTCTAGGACATTCAGAAGCCAAGTTATAAGGCCACAAATGTGTAACTGGACTACTTCTTTAAATTGACACCAGATCCAGTGACCTTTGGGACGTGGTTTGACCCCCTTAGGAAAGTGCTATCATCATGAAACATTCAGATCACTTACAACTCAATAGATTCTACCTTCCTGTAACGTTTCAGCCTGATTGGACCATGTTTTCACACAAATGGACCCAGAATGATGTGAAATTGTGCTTCGTGCAACATAATTCTGGGTGCCATTTACAAACCATAAGTGCTAATGACTCCATTCCTTTTTGTGGTTGTAGGGCCTGTTGATTGGAGTACACTAAAACAACCCTGATCTCTCTAGGACAATCAGAAGCCAAGTTATAAGCCCACAAATGTGTAACTGGACTACTTCTTTAAAGTGACACCAGATCCGGTGACCTTTGGGACATGGTTTTACCCCCTATAGGAATGTGCGATCATCTTGAAACGTTCAGATCACTTACAACTCAATAGATTCTACCTTCTTGTAACGTTTCAGCCTGATTGGACCTTGTTTCACTCAAATGAACACAGAATGATGTGAAATTGTGCTTCGTGCAACATAATTCTGGGTGCCATTTAAAAACCATAAGTGCTAATGACTCCATTCCTTTTAGTGGTAATGGGGGCTGTTAATTGGAGTACTCTAAAACAAACCTGACCACTCTAGGATATTCAGAAGCCAAGTTATAAGCCCACAAAGGTGTAACTGGACTACTTCTTTGAATTGACACCAGATCCGGTGACCTTTGGGACATGGTTTGACCCCCTTAGAAAAGTGCTATCATCATGAAACGTTCAGATCACTTACAACTCAATAGATTCTACCTTCCTGTAACATTTCAGCCTGATTGGACCTTGTTTTCACACAAATGAACCCAGAATGATGTGAAATTGTGCTTCGTGCAACATAATTCTGGGTGCCATTTAAAAACCATAAGTGCTAATGACTCCATTCCTTTTTGTGGTTGTAGGGGCTGTTGGTTGGAATTCATTAAAACAAACCAGATCTCTCTAGGACATTCAGAAGCCAAGTTATAAGCCCACAAATGTGTAACTGGACTACTTCTTTAAATTGACACCAGATCCGGTGACCTTTGGGACATGGTTTGACCCCCTTAGGAAAGTGCTATCATCATGAAACGTTCAGATCACTTACAAATCAATAGATTCTACCTTCCTGTAACGTTTCAGCCTGATTGGACCTTGTTTTCACACAAATGAACCCAGAATGATGTGAAATTGTGCTTCGTGCAACATAATTCTGGGTGCCATTTACAAACCATAAGTGCTAATGACTCCATTCCTTTTTGTGGTTGTAGGGGCTGTTGGTTGGAATTCATTAAAACAAACCAGATCTCTCTAGGACATTCAGAAGCCAAGTTATAAGCCCTCAAAGGTGTAACTGGACTACTTTAAAGTGACACCAGGCCCGGTGACCTTTGGGACATGGTTTGACCCCCTTAAGAAATGCTATCATCATGAAACGTTCAGATCATTTACAACTCAATAGATTCTACCTTGCTGTAACGTTTCAGCCTGATTGGACCTTGTTTTCACACAAATGAACCCAGAATGATGTGAATTTGTGCTTCGTGCAACATAATCCTGGGTCCCATTTACAAAGCTTAAGTGCTCATGACTCCATTCCTTTTTTGTGGTTGTAGGGGCTGTTGATTGGAGTACACTAAAACAAACCTGATCTCTCTAGGACATTCAGAAGCCAAGTTATAAGCCCACAAATGTGTAACTGGACTACTTCTTTAAATTGACACGAGATCCGGTGACCTATGGGACATGGTGTGACCCCCTTAGGAAAGTGATATCATCATGAAACGTTCAGATCACTTACAACTCAATAGATTCTACCTTCCTGTAACGTTTCAGCCTGATTGGACCTTGTTTTCACACAAATGGACCCAGAATGATGTGAAATTGTACTTCGTGCAACATAATTCTGGGTGCCATTTACAAACCATAAGTGCTAATGACTCCATTCCTTTTTGTGGTTGTGGGGGCTGTTGATTGGAGTACACTAAAAAAAACCTGATCTCTCTAGGACATTCAGAAGCCAAGTTATAAGCCCACAAATGTGTAACTGGACTACTTCTTTAAATTGACACCAGATCCGGTGACCTTTGGGACATAGTTTGACCCCCTTAGGAAAGTGCTATCATCATGAAACGTTCAGATCACTTACAACTCAATAGATTCTACCTTCCTGTAACGTTTCAGCCTGATTGGACCTTGTTTTCACACAAATGAACCCAGAATGATGTGAAATTGTGCTTCGTGCAACATAATTCTGGGTGCCATTTAAAAACCATAAGTTCTAATGACTCCATTCCTTTTAGTGGCAATGGGGGCTGCTAATTGGAGTACTCTAAAACGAACCTGACCTCTCTAGGATATTCAGAAGCCAAGTTCTAAGCCCACAAAGGTGTAACTGGACTACTTCTTTAAAGTGACACCAGGCCCGGTGACCTTTGGGACATGGTTTGACCCCCTATAGGAATGTGCGATCATCATGAAACGTTCAGATCAATTACAACTCAATAGATTCTAACTTCTTGTAACGTTTCAGCCTGATTGGACCTTGTTTTCACACAAATGGACCCAGAATGATGTGAAATTGTACTTCGTGCAACATAATTCTGGGTGCCATTTACAAACCATAATTGCTAATGACTCCATTCCTTTTTGTGGTTGTAGGGGCTGTTGATTGGAGTACATTAAAACAAACCTGATCTCTCTAGGACATTCAGAAGCCAAGTTATAAGACCACAAAGGTGTAACTGGACTACTTCTTTAAATTGACACCAGGCCCGGTGACCTTTGGGACATTGTTTGACCCCCTTAGGAAAGAGCTATCATCATGAAACGTTCAGATCACTTACAACTCAATAGATTCTGCCTTCCTGTAACGTTTCAGCCTGATTGGACCTTGTTTTCACACAAATGAACCCAGAATGATGTGAAATTGTGCTTCGTGCAACATAATTCTGGGTGCCATTTAAAAACCATAAGTGCTAATGACTCCATTCCTTTTTGTGGTTGTAGGGGCTGTTGATTGGAGTATACTAAAACAAACCTGATCTCTCTAGGACATTCAGAAGCCAAGTTATGAGCCCACAAATGTGTAACTGGACTACTTCTTTAAATTGACACCAGATCCGGTGACCTTTGGGACATGGTTTGACCCCCTTAGGAAAGTGCTATCATCATGAAACATTCAGATCACTTACAACTCAATAGATTCTACCTTCCTGTAACGTTTCAGCCTGATTGGACCTTGTTTTCACACAAATGAACCCAGAATGATGTGAAATTGTGCTTCGTGCAACATAATTCTGGGTACCATTTACAAACCTTAAGTGGTAATGACTCCATTCCTTTTTGTGGTTGTAGGGGCTGTTGATTGGAGTACACTAAAAAAACCTGATCTCTCTAGGACATTCAGAAGCCAAGTTATAAGCCGACAAATGTGTAACTGGACTACTTCTTTAAATTGACACCAGATCCGGTGACCTTTGGGACATAGTTTGACCCCCTTAGGAAAGTGCTATCATCATGAAACGTTCAGATCACTTACAACTCAATAGATTCTACCTTCCTGTAACGTTTCAGCCTGATTGGACCTTGTTTTCACACAAATGAACCCAGAATGATGTGAAATTGTGCTTCGTGCAACATAATTCTGTGTGCCATTTAAAAACCATAAGTTCTAATGAATCCATTCCTTTTAGTGGTAATGGGGGCTGCTAATTGGAGTACTCTAAAACAAACCTGACCTCTCTAGGATATTCAGAAGCCAAGTTCTAAGCCCACAAAGGTGTAACTGGACTACTTCTTTAAATTGACACCAGATCCGGTGACCTTTGGGACATGGTTTGACCCCCTTAGGAAAGTGCTATCATCATGAAACATTCAGATCACTTACAACTCAATAGATTCTACCTTCCTGTAACGTTTCAGCCTGATTGGACCTTGTTTTCACACAAATGAACCCAGAATGATGTGAAATTGTGCTTCGTGCAACATAATTCTGGGTGCCATTTACAAACCTTAAGTGCTAATGACTCCATTCCTTTTTGTGGTTGTAGGGGCTGTTGATTGGAGTACACTAAAAAAACCTGATCTCTCTAGGACATTCAGAAGCCAAGTTATAAGCCCACAAATGTGTAACTGGACTACTTCTTTAAATTGACACCAGATCCGGTGACCTTTGGGACATAGTTTGACCCCCTTAGGAAAGTGCTATCATCATGAAACGTTCAGATCACTTACAACTCAATAGATTCTACCTTCCTGTAACGTTTCAGCCTGATTGGACCTTGTTTTCACACAAATGGACCCAGAATGATGTGAAATTGTACTTCGTGCAACATAATTCTGGGTGCCATTTACAAACCATAAGTGCTAATGACTCCATTCCTTTTTGTGGTTGTGGGGGCTGTTGATTGGAGTACACTAAAAAAAAACCTGATCTCTCTAGGACATTCAGAAGCCAAGTTATAAGCCCACAAATGTGTAACTGGACTACTTCTTTAAATTGACACCAGATCCGGTGACCTTTGGGACATAGTTTGACCCCCTTAGGAAAGTGCTATCATCATGAAACGTTCAGATCACTTACAACTCAATAGATTCTACCTTCCTGTAACGTTTCAGCCTGATTGGACCTTGTTTTCACACAAATGAACCCAGAATGATGTGAAATTGTGCTTCGTGCAACATAATTCTGGGTGCCATTTAAAAACCATAAGTTCTAATGACTCCATTCCTTTTAGTGGCAATGGGGGCTGCTAATTGGAGTACTCTAAAACGAACCTGACCTCTCTAGGATATTCAGAAGCCAAGTTCTAAGCCCACAAAGGTGTAACTGGACTACTTCTTTAAAGTGACACCAGCCCCGGTGACCTTTGGGACATGGTTTGACCCCCTATAGGAATGTGCGATCATCATGAAACGTTCAGATCAATTACAACTCAATAGATTCTAACTTCTTGTAACGTTTCAGCCTGATTGGACCTTGTTTTCACACAAATGGACCCAGAATGATGTGAAATTGTACTTCGTGCAACATAATTCTGGGTGCCATTTACAAACCATAATTGCTAATGACTCCATTCCTTTTTGTGGTTGTAGGGGCTGTTGATTGGAGTACATTAAAACAAACCTGATCTCTCTAGGACATTCAGAAGCCAAGTTATAAGACCACAAAGGTGTAACTGGACTACTTCTTTAAATTGACACCAGGCCCGGTGACCTTTGGGACATGGTTTGACCCCCTTAGGAAAGAGCTATCATCATGAAACGTTCAGATCACTTACAACTCAATAGATTCTGCCTTCCTGTAACGTTTCAGCCTGATTGGACCTTGTTTTCACACAAATGAACCCAGAATGATGTGAAATTGTGCTTCGTGCAACATAATTCTGGGTGCCATTTAAAAACCATAAGTGCTAATGACTCCATTCCTTTTTGTGGTTGTAGGGGCTGTTGATTGGAGTATACTAAAACAAACCTGATCTCTCTAGGACATTCAGAAGCCAAGTTATGAGCCCACAAATGTGTAACTGGACTACTTCTTTAAATTGACACCAGATCCGGTGACCTTTGGGACATGGTTTGACCCCCTTAGGAAAGTGCTATCATCATGAAACATTCAGATCACTTACAACTCAATAGATTCTACCTTCCTGTAACGTTTCAGCCTGATTGGACCTTGTTTTCACACAAATGAACCCAGAATGATGTGAAATTGTGCTTCGTGCAACATAATTCTGGGTACCATTTACAAACCTTAAGTGGTAATGACTCCATTCCTTTTTGTGGTTGTAGGGGCTGTTGATTGGAGTACACTAAAAAAACCTGATCTCTCTAGGACATTCAGAAGCCAAGTTATAAGCCGACAAATGTGTAACTGGACTACTTCTTTAAATTGACACCAGATCCGGTGACCTTTGGGACATAGTTTGACCCCCTTAGGAAAGTGCTATCATCATGAAACGTTCAGATCACTTACAACTCAATAGATTCTACCTTCCTGTAACGTTTCAGCCTGATTGGACCTTGTTTTCACACAAATGAACCCAGAATGATGTGAAATTGTGCTTCGTGCAACATAATTCTGTGTGCCATTTAAAAACCATAAGTTCTAATGAATCCATTCCTTTTAGTGGTAATGGGGGCTGCTAATTGGAGTACTCTAAAACAAACCTGACCTCTCTAGGATATTCAGAAGCCAAGTTCTAAGCCCACAAAGGTGTAACTGGACTACTTCTTTAAATTGACACCAGATCCGGTGACCTTTGGGACATGGTTTGACCCCCTTAGGAAAGTGCTATCATCATGAAACATTCAGATCACTTACAACTCAATAGATTCTACCTTCCTGTAACGTTTCAGCCTGATTGGACCTTGTTTTCACACAAATGAACCCAGAATGATGTGAAATTGTGCTTCGTGCAACATAATTCTGGGTGCCATTTACAAACCTTAAGTGCTAATGACTCCATTCCTTTTTGTGGTTGTAGGGGCTGTTGATTGGAGTACACTAAAAAAACCTGATCTCTCTAGGACATTCAGAAGCCAAGTTATAAGCCCACAAATGTGTAACTGGACTACTTCTTTAAATTGACACCAGATCCGGTGACCTTTGGGACATAGTTTGACCCCCTTAGGAAAGTGCTATCATCATGAAACGTTCAGATCACTTACAACTCAATAGATTCTACCTTCCTGTAACGTTTCAGCCTGATTGGACCTTGTTTTCACACAAATGGACCCAGAATGATGTGAAATTGTACTTCGTGCAACATAATTCTGGGTGCCATTTACAAACCATAAGTGCTAATGACTCCATTCCTTTTTGTGGTTGTGGGGGCTGTTGATTGGAGTACACTAAAAAAAAACCTGATCTCTCTAGGACATTCAGAAGCCAAGTTATAAGCCCACAAATGTGTAACTGGACTACTTCTTTAAATTGACACCAGATCCGGTGACCTTTGGGACATAGTTTGACCCCCTTAGGAAAGTGCTATCATCATGAAACGTTCAGATCACTTACAACTCAATAGATTCTACCTTCCTGTAACGTTTCAGCCTGATTGGACCTTGTTTTCACACAAATGAACCCAGAATGATGTGAAATTGTGCTTCGTGCAACATAATTCTGGGTGCCATTTAAAAACCATAAGTTCTAATGACTCCATTCCTTTTAGTGGCAATGGGGGCTGCTAATTGGAGTACTCTAAAACGAACCTGACCTCTCTAGGATATTCAGAAGCCAAGTTCTAAGCCCACAAAGGTGTAACTGGACTACTTCTTTAAAGTGACACCAGCCCCGGTGACCTTTGGGACATGGTTTGACCCCCTATAGGAATGTGCGATCATCATGAAACGTTCAGATCAATTACAACTCAATAGATTCTAACTTCTTGTAACGTTTCAGCCTGATTGGACCTTGTTTTCACACAAATGGACCCAGAATGATGTGAAATTGTACTTCGTGCAACATAATTCTGGGTGCCATTTACAAACCATAATTGCTAATGACTCCATTCCTTTTTGTGGTTGTAGGGGCTGTTGATTGGAGTACATTAAAACAAACCTGATCTCTCTAGGACATTCAGAAGCCAAGTTATAAGACCACAAAGGTGTAACTGGACTACTTCTTTAAATTGACACCAGGCCCGGTGACCTTTGGGACATGGTTTGACCCCCTTAGGAAAGAGCTATCATCATGAAACGTTCAGATCACTTACAACTCAATAGATTCTGCCTTCCTGTAACGTTTCAGCCTGATTGGACCTTGTTTTCACACAAATGAACCCAGAATGATGTGAAATTGTGCTTCGTGCAACATAATTCTGGGTGCCATTTAAAAACCATAAGTGCTAATGACTCCATTCCTTTTTGTGGTTGTAGGGGCTGTTGATTGGAGTATACTAAAACAAACCTGATCTCTCTAGGACATTCAGAAGCCAAGTTATGAGCCCACAAATGTGTAACTGGACTACTTCTTTAAATTGACACCAGATCCGGTGACCTTTGGGACATGGTTTGACCCCCTTAGGAAAGTGCTATCATCATGAAACATTCAGATCACTTACAACTCAATAGATTCTACCTTCCTGTAACGTTTCAGCCTGATTGGACCTTGTTTTCACACAAATGAACCCAGAATGATGTGAAATTGTGCTTCGTGCAACATAATTCTGGGTACCATTTACAAACCTTAAGTGGTAATGACTCCATTCCTTTTTGTGGTTGTAGGGGCTGTTGATTGGAGTACACTAAAAAAACCTGATCTCTCTAGGACATTCAGAAGCCAAGTTATAAGCCGACAAATGTGTAACTGGACTACTTCTTTAAATTGACACCAGATCCGGTGACCTTTGGGACATAGTTTGACCCCCTTAGGAAAGTGCTATCATCATGAAACGTTCAGATCACTTACAACTCAATAGATTCTACCTTCCTGTAACGTTTCAGCCTGATTGGACCTTGTTTTCACACAAATGAACCCAGAATGATGTGAAATTGTGCTTCGTGCAACATAATTCTGTGTGCCATTTAAAAACCATAAGTTCTAATGAATCCATTCCTTTTAGTGGTAATGGGGGCTGCTAATTGGAGTACTCTAAAACAAACCTGACCTCTCTAGGATATTCAGAAGCCAAGTTCTAAGCCCACAAAGGTGTAACTGGACTACTTCTTTAAATTGACACCAGATCCGGTGACCTTTGGGACATGGTTTGACCCCCTTAGGAAAGTGCTATCATCATGAAACATTCAGATCACTTACAACTCAATAGATTCTACCTTCCTGTAACGTTTCAGCCTGATTGGACCTTGTTTTCACACAAATGAACCCAGAATGATGTGAAATTGTGCTTCGTGCAACATAATTCTGGGTGCCATTTACAAACCTTAAGTGCTAATGACTCCATTCCTTTTTGTGGTTGTAGGGGCTGTTGATTGGAGTACACTAAAAAAACCTGATCTCTCTAGGACATTCAGAAGCCAAGTTCTAAGCCCACAAAGGTGTAACTGGACTACTTCTTTAAAGTGACACCAGGCCCGGTGACCTTTGGGACATGGTTTGACCCCCTATAGGAATGTGCGATCATCATGAAACGTTCAGATCACCTACAACTCAATAGATTCTAACCTCTTGTAACGTTTCAGCCTGATTGGACCTTGTTTTCACACAAATGGACCCAGAATGATGTGAAATTGTGCTTTGTGCAACATAATTCTGGGTGCCATTTACAAACCATAAGTGCTAATGACTCCATTCCTTTTTGTGGTTGTAGGGGCTGTTGGTTGGAGTACATTTAAACAAACCTGATCTCTCTAGGACATTCAGAAGCCAAGTTATAAGCCCACAAATGTGTAACTGGACTACTTCTTTAAATTGACACCAGATCCAGTGACCTTTGGGACGTGGTTTGACCCCCTTAGGAAAGTGCTATCATCATGAAACATTCAGATCACTTACAACTCAATAGATTCTACCTTCCTGTAACGTTTCAGCCTGATTGGACCATGTTTTCACACAAATGGACCCAGAATGATGTGAAATTGTGCTTCGTGCTACATAATTCTGGGTGACATTTACAAACCATAAGTGCTAATGACTCCATTCCTTTTTGTGGTTGTAGGGCCTGTTGATTGGAGTACACTAAAACAAACCTGATCTCTCTAGGACATTCAGAAGCCAAGTTATAAGCCCACAAATGTGTAACTGGACTACTTCTTTAAAGTGACACCAGATCCGGTGACCTTTGGGACATGGTTTTACCCCCTATAGGAATGTGCGATCATCTTGAAACGTTCAGATCACTTACAACTCAATAGATTCTACCTTCTTGTAACGTTTCAGCCTGATTGGACCTTGTTTCACTCAAATGAACACAGAATGATGTGAAATTGTGCTTCGTGCAACATAATTCTGGGTGCCATTTAAAAACCATAAGTGCTAATGACTCCATTCCTTTTAGTGGTAATGGGGGCTGTTAATTGGAGTACTCTAAAACAAACCTGACCTCTCTAGGATATTCAGAAGCCAAGTTATAAGCCCACAAAGGTGTAACTGGACTACTTCTTTGAATTGACACCAGATCCGGTGACCTTTGGGACATGGTTTGACCCCCTTAGAAAAGTGCTATCATCATGAAACGTTCAGATCACTTACAACTCAATAGATTATACCTTCCTGTAACATTTCAGCCTGATTGGACCTTGTTTTCACACAAATGAACCCAGAATGATGTGAAATTGTGCTTCGTGCAACATAATTCTGGGTGCCATTTACAAACCATAAGTGCTAATGACTCCATTCCTTTTTGTGGTTGTAGGGGCTGTTGATTGGAGTACACTAAAACAAACCTAACCTCTCTAGGGCATTCAGAAGCCAAGTTATAAGCCCACAAAGGTGTAACTGGACTACTTCTTTTAAGTGACACCAGGCCCGGTGACCTTTGGGACATGGTTTTGCCCCCTATAGGAATGTGCGATCATCTTGAAACATTCAGATCACTTACAACTCAATAGATTCTACCTTCCTGTAACGTTTCAGCCTGATTGGACCTTGTTTTCACACAAATGAACCCAGAATGATGTGAAATTGTGCTTCGTGCAACATAATTCTGGGTGCCATTTAAAAACCATAAGTGCTAATGACTCCATTCCTTTTTGAGGTTGTAGGGGCTGTTGATTGGAGTACACTAAAACAAACCTGATCTCTCTAGGACATTCAGAAGCCAAGTTATAAGCCCTCAAAGGTGTAACTGGACTACTTTAAAGTGACACCAGGCCCGGTGACCTTTGGGACATGGTTTGACCCCCTTAAGAAATGCTATCATCATGAAACGTTCAGATCATTTACAACTCAATAGATTCTACCTTGCTGTAACGTTTCAGCCTGATTGGACCTTGTTTTCACACAAATGAACCCAGAATGATGTCAATTTGTGCTTCGTGCAACATAATCCTGGGTCCCATTTACAAAGCTTAAGTGCTCATGACTCCATTCCTTTTTTGTGGTTGTAGGGGCTGTTGATTGGAGTACACTAAAACAAACCTGATCTCTCTAGGACATTCAGAAGCCAAGTTATAAGCCCACAAATGTGTAACTGGACTACTTCTTTAAATTGACACCAGATCCGGTGACCTTTGGGACATGGTGTGACCCCCTTAGGAAAGTGATATCATCATGAAACGTTCAGATCACTTACAACTCAATAGATTCTACCTTCCTGTAACGTTTCAGCCTGATTGGACCTTGTTTTCACACAAATGGACCCAGAATGATGTGAAATTGTACTTCGTGCAACATAATTCTGGGTGCCATTTACAAACCATAAGTGCTAATGACTCCATTCCTTTTTGTGGTTGTGGGGGCTGTTGATTGGAGTACACTAAAAAAAACCTGATCTCTCTAGGACATTCAGAAGCCAAGTTTTAAGCCCACAAATGTGTAACTGGACTACTTCTTTAAATTGACACCAGATCCGGTGACCTTTGGGACATAGTTTGACCCCCTTAGGAAAGTGCTATCATCATGAAACGTTCAGATCACTTACAACTCAATAGATTCTACCTTCCTGTAACGTTTCAGCCTGATTGGACCTTGTTTTCACACAAATGAACCCAGAATGATGTGAAATTGTGCTTCGTGCAACATAATTCTGGGTGCCATTTAAAAACCATAAGTTCTAATGACTCCATTCCTTTTAGTGGCAATGGGGGTTGCTAATTGGAGTACTCTAAAACGAACCTGACCTCTCTAGGATATCCAGAAGCCAAGTTCTAAGCCCACAAAGGTGTAACTGGACTACTTCTTTAAATTGACACCAGATCCGGTGACCTTTGGGACATGGTTTGACCCCCTTAGGAAAGTGCTATCATCATGAAACATTCAGATCACTTACAACTCAATAGATTCTACCTTCCTGTAAGGTTTCAGCCTGATTGGACCTTGTTTTCACACAAATGAACCCAGAATGATGTGAAATTGTGCTTCGTGCAACATAATTCTGGGTGCCATTTAAAAACCATAAGTGCTAATGACTCCATTCCTTTTTGAGGTTGTAGGGGCTGTTGATTGGAGTACACTAAAACAAACCTGATCTCTCTAGGACATTCAGAAGCCAAGTTATAAGCCCTCAAAGGTGTAACTGGACTACTTTAAAGTGACACCAGGCCCGGTGACCTTTGGGACATGGTTTGACCCCCTTAAGAAATGCTATCATCATGAAACGTTCAGATCATTTACAACTCAATAGATTCTACCTTGCTGTAACGTTTCAGCCTGATTGGACCTTGTTTTCACACAAATGAACCCAGAATGATGTGAATTTGTGCTTCGTGCAACATAATCCTGGGTCCCATTTACAAAGCTTAAGTGCTCATGACTCCATTCCTTTTTTGTGGTTGTAGGGGCTGTTGATTGGAGTACACTAAAACAAACCTGATCTCTCTAGGACATTCAGAAGCCAAGTTATAAGCCCACAAATGTGTAACTGGACTACTTCTTTAAATTGACACCAGATCCGGTGACCTTTGGGACATGGTGTGACCCCCTTAGGAAAGTGATATCATCATGAAACGTTCAGATCACTTACAACTCAATAGATTCTACCTTCCTGTAACGTTTCAGCCTGATTGGACCTTGTTTTCACACAAATGGACCCAGAATGATGTGAAATTGTACTTCGTGCAACATAATTCTGGGTGCCATTTACAAACCATAAGTGCTAATGACTCCATTCCTTTTTGTGGTTGTGGGGGCTGTTGATTGGAGTACACTAAAAAAAACCTGATCTCTCTAGGACATTCAGAAGCCAAGTTTTAAGCCCACAAATGTGTAACTGGACTACTTCTTTAAATTGACACCAGATCCGGTGACCTTTGGGACATAGTTTGACCCCCTTAGGAAAGTGCTATCATCATGAAACGTTCAGATCACTTACAACTCAATAGATTCTACCTTCCTGTAACGTTTCAGCCTGATTGGACCTTGTTTTCACACAAATGAACCCAGAATGATGTGAAATTGTGCTTCGTGCAACATAATTCTGGGTGCCATTTAAAAACCATAAGTTCTAATGACTCCATTCCTTTTAGTGGCAATGGGGGCTGCTAATTGGAGTACTCTAAAACGAACCTGACCTCTCTAGGATATTCAGAAGCCAAGTTCTAAGCCCACAAAGGTGTAACTGGACTACTTCTTTAAAGTGACACCAGGCCCGGTGACCTTTGGGACATGGTTTGACCCCCTATAGGAATGTGCGATCATCATGAAACGTTCAGATCAATTACAACTCAATAGATTCTAACTTCTTGTAACGTTTCAGCCTGATTGGACCTTGTTTTCACACAAATGGACCCAGAATGATGTGAAATTGTACTTCGTGCAACATAATTCTGGGTGCCATTTACAAACCATAATTGCTAATGACTCCATTCCTTTTTGTGGTTGTAGGGGCTGTTGATTGGAGTACATTAAAACAAACCTGATCTCTCTAGGACATTCAGAAGCCAAGTTATAAGCCCACAAATGTGTAACTGGACTACTTCTTTAAATTGACACCAGATCCGGTGACCTTTGGGACATAGTTTGACCCCCTTAGGAAAGTGCTATCATCATGAAACGTTCAGATCACTTACAACTCAATAGATTCTACCTTCCTGTAACGTTTCAGCCTGATTGGACCTTGTTTTCACACAAATGAACCCAGAATGATGTGAAATTGTGCTTCGTGCAACATAATTCTGTGTGCCATTTAAAAACCATAAGTTCTAATGACTCCATTCCTTTTAGTGGTAATGGGGGCTGCTAATTGGAGTACTCTAAAACAAACCTGACCTCTCTAGGATATTCAGAAGCCAAGTTCTAAGCCCACAAAGGTGTAACTGGACTACTTCTTTAAATTGACACCAGATCCGGTGACCTTTGGGACATGGTTTGACCCCCTTAGGAAAGTGCTATCATCATGAAACATTCAGATCACTTACAACTCAATAGATTCTACCTTCCTGTAAGGTTTCAGCCTGATTGGACCTTGTTTTCACACAAATGAACCCAGAATGATGTGAAATTGTGCTTCGTGCAACATAATTCTGGGTGCCATTTACAAACCTTAAGTGCTAATGACTCCATTCCTTTTTGTGGTTGTAGGGGCTGTTGATTGGAGTACACTAAAAAAACCTGATCTCTCTAGGACATTCAGAAGCCAAGTTATAAGCCCACAAATGTGTAACTGGACTACTTCTTTAAATTGACACCAGATCCGGTGACCTTTGGGACATAGTTTGACCCCCTTAGGAAAGTGCTATCATCATGAAACGTTCAGATCACTTACAACTCAATAGATTCTACCTTCCTGTAACGTTTCAGCCTGATTGGACCTTGTTTTCACACAAATGAACCCAGAATGATGTGAAATTGTGCTTCGTGCAACATAATTCTGTGTGCCATTTAAAAACCATAAGTTCTAATGACTCCATTCCTTTTAGTGGTAATGGGGGCTGCTAATTGGAGTACTCTAAAACAAACCTGACCTCTCTAGGATATTCAGAAGCCAAGTTCTAAGCCCACAAAGGTGTAACTGGACTACTTCTTTAAAGTGACACCAGGCCCGGTGACCTTTGGGACATGGTTTGACCCCCTATAGGAATGTGCGATCATCATGAAACGTTCAGATCACCTACAACTCAATAGATTCTAACTTCTTGTAACGTTTCAGCCTGATTGGACCTTGTTTTCACACAAATGGACCCAGAATGATGTGAAATTGTGCTTCGTGCAACATCATTCTGGGTGCCATTTACAAACCTTAAGTGCTAATGACTCCATTCCTTTTTGTGGTTGTAGGGGCTGTTGATTGGAGTACACTAAAAAAACCTGATCTCTCTAGGACATTCAGAAGCCAAGTTATAAGCCCACAAATGTGTAACTGGACTACTTCTTTAAATTGACACCAGATCCAGTGACCTTTGGGACGTGGTTTGACCCCCTTAGGAAAGTGCTATCATCATGAAACATTCAGATCACTTACAACTCAATAGATTCTACCTTCCTGTAACGTTTCAGCCTGATTGGACCTTGTTTTCACACAAATGGACCCAGAATGATGTGAAATTGTGCTTCGTGCAACATAATTCTGGGTGCCATTTACAAACCATAAGTGCTAATGACTCCATTCCTTTTTGTGGTTGTAGGGCCTGTTGATTGGAGTACACTAAAACAAACCTGATCTCTCTAGGACATTCAGAAGCCAAGTTATAAGCCCACAAATGTGTAACTGGACTACCTCTTTAAAGTGACACCAGATCCGGTGACCTTTGGGACATGGTTTTACCCCCTATAGGAATGTGCCATCATCTTGAAACGTTCAGATCACTTACAACTCAATAGATTCTACCTTCTTGTAACGTTTCAGCCTGATTGGACCTTGTTTCACTCAAATGAACACAGAATGATGTGAAATTGTGCTTCGTGCAACATAATTCTGGGTGCCATTTAAAAACCATAAGTGCTAATGACTCCATTCCTTTTAGTGGTAATGGGGGCTGTTAATTGGAGTACTCTAAAACAAACCTGACCTCTCTAGGATATTCAGAAGCCAAGTTATAAGCCCAAAAAGGTGTAACTGGACTACTTCTTTGAATTGACACCAGATCCGGTGACCTTTGGGACATGGTTTGACCCCCTTAGAAAAGTGCTATCATCATGAAACGTTCAGATCACTTACAACTCAATAGATTCTACCTTCCTGTAACATTTCAGCCTGATTGGACCTTGTTTTCACACAAATGAACCCAGAATGATGTGAAATTGTGCTTCGTGCAACATAATTCTGGGTGCCATTTAAAAACCATAAGTGCTAATGACTCCATTCCTTTTTGAGGTTGTAGGGGCTGTTGATTGGAGTACACTAAAACAAACCTGATCTCTCTAGGACATTCACAAGCCAAGTTATAAGCCCTCAAAGGTGTCACTGGACTACTTCTTTAAAGTGACACCAGGCCCGGTGACCTTTGGGACATGGTTTGACCCCCTATAGGAATGTGCGATCATCATGAAACGTTCAGATCACTTACAACTCAATAGATTCTACCTTCTTGTAACGTTTCAGCCTGATTGGACCTTGTTTTCACACAAATGGACCCAGAATGATGTGAAATTGTGCTTCGTGCAACATAATTCTGGGTGCCATTTACAAACCATAAGTGCTAATGACTCCATTCCTTTTTGTGGTTGTAGGGGCTGTTGGTTGGAATTCATTAAAACAAACCAGATCTCTCTAGGACATTCAGAAGCCAAGTTATAAGCCCACAAATGTGTAACTGGACTACTTCTTTAAATTGACACCAGATCCGGTGACCTTTGGGACATGGTTTGACCCCCTTAGGAAAGTGCTATCATCATGAAACGTTCAGATCACTTACAAATCAATAGATTCTACCTTCCTGTAACGTTTCAGCCTGATTGGACCTTGTTTTCACACAAATGAACCCAGAATGATGTGAAATTGTGCTTCGTGCAACATAATTCTGGGTGCCATTTACAAACCATAAGTGCTAATGACTCCATTCCTTTTTGTGGTTGTAGGGGCTGTTGATTGGAGTACACTAAAACAAACCTAACCTCTCTAGGGCATTCAGAAGCCAAGTTATAAGCCCACAAAGGTGTAACTGGACTACTTCTTTTAAGTGACACCAGGCCCGGTGACCTTTGGGACATGGTTTTGCCCCCTATAGGAATGTGCGATCATCTTGAAACATTCAGATCACTTACAACTCAATATATTCAACCTTCCTGTAATGTTTCAGCCTGATTGGACCTTGTTTTCACACAAATGAACCCAGAATGATGTGAAATTGTGCTTCGTGCAACATAATTCTGGGTGCCATTTAAAAACCATAAGTGCTAATGACTCCATTCCTTTTTGAGGTTGTAGGGGCTGTTGATTGGAGTACACTAAAACAAACCTGATCTCTCTAGGACATTCAGAAGCCAAGTTATAAGCCCTCAAAGGTGTAACTGGACTACTTTAAAGTGACACCAGGCCCGGTGACCTTTGGGACATGGTTTGACCCCCTTAAGAAATGCTATCATCATGAAATGTTCAGATCATTTACAACTCAATAGATTCCACCTTGCTGTAACGTTTCAGCCTGATTGGACCTTGTTTTCACACAAATGAACCCAGAATGATGTGAATTTGTGCTTCGTGCAACATAATCCTGGGTCCCATTTAAAAACCATAAGTGCTAATGACTCCATTCCTTTTTGTGGTTGTAGGGGCTGTTGATTGGAGTATACTAAAACAAACCTGATCTCTCTAGGACATTCAGAAGCCAAGTTATGAGCCCACAAATGTGTAACTGGACTACTTCTTTAAATTGACACCAGATCCGGTGACCTTTGGGACATGGTTTGACCCCCTTAGGAAAGTGCTATCATCATGAAACATTCAGATCACTTACAACTCAATAGATTCTACCTTCCTGTAACGTTTCAGCCTGATTGGACCTTGTTTTCACACAAATGAACCCAGAATGATGTGAAATTGTGCTTCGTGCAACATAATTCTGGGTGCCATTTACAAACCTTAAGTGGTAATGACTCCATTCCTTTTTGTGGTTGTAGGGGCTGTTGATTGGAGTACACTAAAAAAACCTGATCTCTCTAGGACATTCAGAAGCCAAGTTATAAGCCCACAAATGTGTAACTGGACTACTTCTTTAAATTGACACCAGATCCGGTGACCTTTGGGACATAGTTTGACCCCCTTAGGAAAGTGCTATCATCATGAAACGTTCAGATCACTTACAACTCAATAGATTCTACCTTCCTGTAACGTTTCAGCCTGATTGGACCTTGTTTTCACACAAATGAACCCAGAATGATGTGAAATTGTGCTTCGTGCAACATAATTCTGTGTGCCATTTAAAAACCATAAGTTCTAATGACTCCATTCCTTTTAGTGGTAATGGGGGCTGCTAATTGGAGTACTCTAAAACAAACCTGACCTCTCTAGGATATTCAGAAGCCAAGTTCTAAGCCCACAAAGGTGTAACTGGACTACTTCTTTAAATTGACACCAGATCCGGTGACCTTTGGGACATGGTTTGACCCCCTTAGGAAAGTGCTATCATCATGAAACATTCAGATCACTTACAACTCAATAGATTCTACCTTCCTGTAAGGTTTCAGCCTGATTGGACCTTGTTTTCACACAAATGAACCCAGAATGATGTGAAATTGTGCTTCGTGCAACATAATTCTGGGTGCCATTTACAAACCTTAAGTGCTAATGACTCCATTCCTTTTTGTGGTTGTAGGGGCTGTTGATTGGAGTACACTAAAAAAACCTGATCTCTCTAGGACATTCAGAAGCCAAGTTATAAGCCCACAAATGTGTAACTGGACTACTTCTTTAAATTGACACCAGATCCGGTGACCTTTGGGACATAGTTTGACCCCCTTAGGAAAGTGCTATCATCATGAAACGTTCAGATCACTTACAACTCAATAGATTCTACCTTCCTGTAACGTTTCAGCCTGATTGGACCTTGTTTTCACACAAATGAACCCAGAATGATGTGAAATTGTGCTTCGTGCAACATAATTCTGTGTGCCATTTAAAAACCATAAGTTTTAATGACTCCATTCCTTTTAGTGGTAATGGGGGCTGCTAATTGGAGTACTCTAAAACAAACCTGACCTCTCTATGATATTCAGAAGCCAAGTTCTAAGCCCACAAAGGTGTAACTGGACTACTTCTTTAAAGTGACACCAGGCCCGGTGACCTTTGGGACATGGTTTGACCCCCTATAGGAATGTGCGATCATCATGAAACGTTCAGATCACCTACAACTCAATAGATTCTAACTTCTTGTAACGTTTCAGCCTGATTGGACCTTGTTTTCACACAAATGGACCCAGAATGATGTGAAATTGTGCTTCGTGCAACATAATTCTGGGTGCCATTTACAAACCATAAGTGCTAATGACTCCATTCCTTTTTGTGGTTGTAGGGGCTGTTGGTTGGAGTACATTAAAACAAACCTGATCTCTCTAGGACATTCAGAAGCCAAGTTATAAGCCCACAAATGTGTAACTGGACTACTTCTTTAAATTGACACCAGATCCAGTGACCTTTGGGACGTGGTTTGACCCCCTTAGGAAAGTGCTATCATCATGAAACATTCAGATCACTTACAACTCAATAGATTCTACCTTCCTGTAACGTTTCAGCCTGATTGGACCTTGTTTTCACACAAATGGACCCAGAATGATGTGAAATTGTGCTTCGTGCAACATAATTCTGGGTGCCATTTATAAACCATAAGTGCTAATGACTCCATTCCTTTTTGTGGTTGTAGGGCCTGTTGATTGGAGTACACTAAAACAAACCTGATCTCTCTAGGACATTCAGAAGCCAAGTTATAAGCCCACAAATGTGTAACTGGACTACTTCTTTAAAGTGACACCAGATCCGGTGACCTTTGGGACATGGTTTTACCCCCTATAGGAATGTGCCATCATCTTGAAACGTTCAGATCACTTACAACTCAATAGATTCTACCTTCTTGTAACGTTTCAGCCTGATTGGACCTTGTTTCACTCAAATGAACACAGAATGATGTGAAATTGTGCTTCGTGCAACATAATTCTGGGTGCCATTTAAAAACCATAAGTGCTAATGACTCCATTCCTTTTAGTGGTAATGGGGGCTGTTAATTGGAGTACTCTAAAACAAACCTGACCTCTCTAGGATATTCAGAAGCCAAGTTATAAGCCCAAAAAGGTGTAACTGGACTACTTCTTTGAATTGACACCAGATCCGGTGACCTTTGGGACATGGTTTGACCCCCTTAGAAAAGTGCTATCATCATGAAACGTTCAGATCACTTACAACTCAATAGATTCTACCTTCCTGTAACATTTCAGCCTGATTGGACCTTGTTTTCACACAAATGAACCCAGAATGATGTGAAATTGTGCTTCGTGCAACATAATTCTGGGTGCCATTTAAAAACCATAAGTGCTAATGAGTCCATTCCTTTTTGAGGTTGTAGGGGCTGTTGATTGGAGTACACTAAAACAAACCTGATCTCTCTAGGACATTCACAAGCCAAGTTATAAGCCCTCAAAGGTGTCACTGGACTACTTCTTTAAAGTGACACCAGGCCCGGTGACCTTTGGGACATGGTTTGACCCCCTATAGGAATGTGCGATCATCATGAAACGTTCAGATCACTTACAACTCAATAGATTCTACCTTCTTGTAACGTTTCAGCCTGATTGGACCTTGTTTTCACACAAATGGACCCAGAATGATGTGAAATTGTGCTTCGTGCAACATAATTCTGGGTGCCATTTACAAACCATAAGTGCTAATGACTCCATTCCTTTTTGTGGTTGTAGGGGCTGTTGGTTGGAATTCATTAAAACAAACCAGATCTCTCTAGGACATTCAGAAGCCAAGTTATAAGCCCACAAATGTGTAACTGGACTACTTCTTTAAATTGACACCAGATCCGGTGACCTTTGGGACATGGTTTGACCCCCTTAGGAAAGTGCTATCATCATGAAACGTTCAGATCACTTACAAATCAATAGATTCTACCTTCCTGTAACGTTTCAGCCTGATTGGACCTTGTTTTCACACAAATGAACCCAGAATGATGTGAAATTGTGCTTCGTGCAACATAATTCTGGGTGCCATTTACAAACCATAAGTGCTAATGACTCCATTCCTTTTTGTGGTTGTAGGGGCTGTTGATTGGAGTACACTAAAACAAACCTAACCTCTCTAGGGCATTCAGAAGCCAAGTTATAAGCCCACAAAGGTGTAACTGGACTACTTCTTTTAAGTGACACCAGGCCCGGTGACCTTTGGGACATGGTTTTGCCCCCTATAGGAATGTGCGATCATCTTGAAACATTCAGATCACTTACAACTCAATATATTCAACCTTCCTGTAACGTTTCAGCCTGATTGGACCTTGTTTTCACACAAATGAACCCAGAATGATGTGAAATTGTGCTTCGTGCAACATAATTCTGGGTGCCATTTAAAAACAATAAGTGCTAATGACTCCATTCCTTTTTGAGGTTGTAGGGGCTGTTGATTGGAGTACACTAAAACAAACCTGATCTCTCTAGGACATTCAGAAGCCAAGTTATAAGCCCTCAAAGGTGTCACTGGACTACTTCTTTAAAGTGACACCAGGCCCGGTGACCTTTGGGACATGGTTTGACCCCCTATAGGAATGTGCGATCATCATGAAACGTTCAGATCACTTACAACTCAATAGATTCTACCTTCTTGTAACGTTTCAGCCTGATTGGACCTTGTTTTCACACAAATGGACCCAGAATGATGTGAAATTGTGCTTCGTGCAACATAATTCTGGGTGCCATTTACAAACCATAAGTGCTAATGACTCCATTCCTTTTTGTGGTTGTAGGGGCTGTTGGTTGGAATTCATTAAAACAAACCAGATCTCTCTAGGACATTCAGAAGCCAAGTTATAAGCCCACAAATGTGTAACTGGACTACTTCTTTAAATTGACACCAGATCCGGTGACCTTTGGGACATGGTTTGACCCCCTTAGGAAAGTGCTATCATCATGAAACGTTCAGATCACTTACAAATCAATAGATTCTACCTTCCTGTAACGTTTCAGCCTGATTGGACCTTGTTTTCACACAAATGAACCCAGAATGATGTGAAATTGTGCTTCGTGCAACATAATTCTGGGTGCCATTTACAAACCATAAGTGCTAATGACTCCATTCCTTTTTGTGGTTGTAGGGGCTGTTGATTGGAGTACACTAAAACAAACCTAACCTCTCTAGGGCATTCAGAAGCCAAGTTATAAGCCCACAAAGGTGTAACTGGACTACTTCTTTTAAGTGACACCAGGCCCGGTGACCTTTGGGACATGGTTTTGCCCCCTATAGGAATGTGCGATCATCTTGAAACATTCAGATCACTTACAACTCAATATATTCAACCTTCCTGTAACGTTTCAGCCTGATTGGACCTTGTTTTCACACAAATGAACCCAGAATGATGTGAAATTGTGCTTCGTGCAACATAATTCTGGGTGCCATTTAAAAACAATAAGTGCTAATGACTCCATTCCTTTTTGAGGTTGTAGGGGCTGTTGATTGGAGTACACTAAAACAAACCTGATCTCTCTAGGACATTCAGAAGCCAAGTTATAAGCCCTCAAAGGTGTAACTGGACTACTTTAAAGTGACACCAGGCCCGGTGACCTTTGGGACATGGTTTGACCCCCTTAAGAAATGCTATCATCATGAAATGTTCAGATCATTTACAACTCAATAGATTCTACCTTGCTGTAACGTTTCAGCCTGATTGGACCTTGTTTTCACACAAATGAACCCAGAATGATGTGAATTTGTGCTTCGTGCAACATAATCCTGGGTCCCATTTACAAAGCTTAAGTGCTCATGACTCCATTCCTTTTTTGTGGTTGTAGGGGCTGTTGATTGGAGTACACTAAAACAAACCTGATCTCTCTAGGACATTCAGAAGCCAAGTTATAAGCCCACAAATGTGTAACTGGACTACTTCTTTAAATTGACACCAGATCCGGTGACCTTTGGGACATGGTGTGACCCCCTTAGGAAAGTGATATCATCATGAAACGTTCAGATCACTTACAACTCAATAGATTCTACCTTCCTGTAAGGTTTCAGCCTGATTGGACCTTGTTTTCACACAAATGAACCCAGAATGATGTGAAATTGTGCTTCGTGCAACATAATTCTGGGTGCCATTTACAAACCTTAAGTGCTAATGACTCCATTCCTTTTTGTGGTTGTAGGGGCTGTTGATTGGAGTACACTAAAAAAACCTGATCTCTCTAGGACATTCAGAAGCCAAGTTATAAGCCCACAAATGTGTAACTGGACTACTTCTTTAAATTGACACCAGATCCGGTGACCTTTGGGACATAGTTTGACCCCCTTAGGAAAGTGCTATCATCATGAAACGTTCAGATCACTTACAACTCAATAGATTCTACCTTCCTGTAACGTTTCAGCCTGATTGGACCTTGTTTTCACACAAATGAACCCAGAATGATGTGAAATTGTGCTTCGTGCAACATAATTCTGTGTGCCATTTAAAAACCATAAGTTCTAATGACTCCATTCCTTTTAGTGGTAATGGGGGCTGCTAATTGGAGTACTCTAAAACAAACCTGACCTCTCTAGGATATTCAGAAGCCAAGTTCTAAGCCCACAAAGGTGTAACTGGACTACTTCTTTAAAGTGACACCAGGCCCGGTGACCTTTGGGACATGGTTTGACCCCCTATAGGAATGTGCGATCATCATGAAACGTTCAGATCACCTACAACTCAATAGATTCTAACTTCTTGTAACGTTTCAGCCTGATTGGACCTTGTTTTCACACAAATGGACCCAGAATGATGTGAAATTGTGCTTCGTGCAACATAATTCTGGGTGCCATTTACAAACCATAAGTGCTAATGACTCCATTCCTTTTTGTGGTTGTAGGGGCTGTTGGTTGGAGTACATTAAAACAAACCTGATCTCTCTAGGACATTCAGAAGCCAAGTTATAAGCCCACAAATGTGTAACTGGACTACTTCTTTAAATTGACACCAGATCCAGTGACCTTTGGGACGTGGTTTGACCCCCTTAGGAAAGTGCTATCATCATGAAACATTCAGATCACTTACAACTCAATAGATTCTACCTTCCTGTAACGTTTCAGCCTGATTGGACCTTGTTTTCACACAAATGGACCCAGAATGATGTGAAATTGTGCTTCGTGCAACATAATTCTGGGTGCCATTTACAAACCATAAGTGCTAATGACTCCATTCCTTTTTGTGGTTGTAGGGCCTGTTGATTGGAGTACACTAAAACAAACCTGATCTCTCTAGGACATTCAGAAGCCAAGTTATAAGCCCACAAATGTGTAACTGGACTACTTCTTTAAAGTGACACCAGATCCGGTGACCTTTGGAACATGGTTTTACCCCCTATAGGAATGTGCCATCATCTTGAAACGTTCAGATCACTTACAACTCAATAGATTCTACCTTCTTGTAACGTTTCAGCCTGATTGGACCTTGTTTCACTCAAATGAACACAGAATGATGTGAAATTGTGCTTCGTGCAACATAATTCTGGGTGCCATTTAAAAACCATAAGTGCTAATGACTCCATTCCTTTTAGTGGTAATGGGGGCTGTTAATTGGAGTACTCTAAAACAAACCTGACCTCTCTAGGATATTCAGAGGCCAAGTTATAAGCCCAAAAAGGTGTAACTGGACTACTTCTTTGAATTGACACCAGATCCGGTGACCTTTGGGACATGGTTTGACCCCCTTAGAAAAGTGCTATCATCATGAAACGTTCAGATCACTTACAACTCAATAGATTCTACCTTCCTGTAACATTTCAGCCTGATTGGACCTTGTTTTCACACAAATGAACCCAGAATGATGTGAAATTGTGCTTCGTGCAACATAATTCTGGGTGCCATTTAAAAACCATAAGTGCTAATGACTCCATTCCTTTTTGAGGTTGTAGGGGCTGTTGATTGGAGTACACTAAAACAAACCTGATCTCTCTAGGACATTCACAAGCCAAGTTATAAGCCCTCAAAGGTGTCACTGGACTACTTCTTTAAAGTGACACCAGGCCCGGTGACCTTTGGGACATGGTTTGACCCCCTATAGGAATGTGCGATCATCATGAAACGTTCAGATCACTTACAACTCAATAGATTCTACCTTCTTGTAACGTTTCAGCCTGATTGGACCTTGTTTTCACACAAATGGACCCAGAATGATGTGAAATTTTGCTTCGTGCAACATAATTCTGGGTGCCATTTACAAACCATAAGTGCTAATGACTCCATTCCTTTTTGTGGTTGTAGGGGCTGTTGGTTGGAATTCATTAAAACAAACCAGATCTCTCTAGGACATTCAGAAGCCAAGTTATAAGCCCACAAATGTGTAACTGGACTACTTCTTTAAATTGACACCAGATCCGGTGACCTTTGGGACATGGTTTGACCCCCTTAGGAAAGTGCTATCATCATGAAACGTTCAGATCACTTACAAATCAATAGATTCTACCTTCCTGTAACGTTTCAGCCTGATTGGACCTTGTTTTCACACAAATGAACCCAGAATGATGTGAAATTGTGCTTCGTGCAACATAATTCTGGGTGCCATTTACAAACCATAAGTGCTAATGACTCCATTCCTTTTTGTGGTTGTAGGGGCTGTTGATTGGAGTACACTAAAACAAACCTAACCTCTCTAGGGCATTCAGAAGCCAAGTTATAAGCCCACAAAGGTGTAACTGGACTACTTCTTTTAAGTGACACCAGGCCCGGTGACCTTTGGGACATGGTTTTGCCCCCTATAGGAATGTGCGATCATCTTGAAACATTCAGATCACTTACAACTCAATATATTCAACCTTCCTGTAACGTTTCAGCCTGATTGGACCTTGTTTTCACACAAATGAACTCAGAATGATGTGAAATTGTGCTTCGTGCAACATAATTCTGGGTGCCATTTAAAAACCATAAGTGCTAATGACTCCATTCCTTTTTGAGGTTGTAGGGGCTGTTGATTGGAGTACACTAAAACAAACCTGATCTCTCTAGGACATTCAGAAGCCAAGTTATAAGCCCTCAAAGGTGTAACTGGACTACTTTAAAGTGACACCAGGCCCGGTGACCTTTGGGACATGGTTTGACCCCCTTAAGAAATGCTATCATCATGAAATGTTCAGATCATTTACAACTCAATAGATTCTACCTTGCTGTAACGTTTCAGCCTGATTGGACCTTGTTTTCACACAAATGAACCCAGAATGATGTGAATTTGTGCTTCGTGCAACATAATCCTGGGTCCCATTTAAAAACCATAAGTGCTAATGACTCCATTCCTTTTTGTGGTTGTAGGGGCTGTTGATTGGAGTATACTAAAACAAACCTGATCTCTCTAGGACATTCAGAAGCCAAGTTATGAGCCCACAAATGTGTAACTGGACTACTTCTTTAAATTGACACCAGATCCGGTGACCTTTGGGACATGGTTTGACCCCCTTAGGAAAGTGCTATCATCATGAAACATTCAGATCACTTACAACTCAATAGATTCTACCTTCCTGTAACGTTTCAGCCTGATTGGACCTTGTTTTCACACAAATGAACCCAGAATGATGTGAAATTGTGCTTCGTGCAACATAATTCTGGGTGCCATTTACAAACCTTAAGTGGTAATGACTCCATTCCTTTTTGTGGTTGTAGGGGCTGTTGATTGGAGTACACTAAAAAAACCTGATCTCTCTAGGACATTCAGAAGCCAAGTTATAAGCCCACAAATGTGTAACTGGACTACTTCTTTAAATTGACACCAGATCCGGTGACCTTTGGGACATAGTTTGACCCCCTTAGGAAAGTGCTATCATCATGAAACGTTCAGATCACTTACAACTCAATAGATTCTACCTTCCTGTAACGTTTCAGCCTGATTGGACCTTGTTTTCACACAAATGAACCCAGAATGATGTGAAATTGTGCTTCGTGCAACATAATTCTGTGTGCCATTTAAAAACCATAAGTTCTAATGACTCCATTCCTTTTAGTGGTAATGGGGGCTGCTAATTGGAGTACTCTAAAACAAACCTGACCTCTCTAGGATATTCAGAAGCCAAGTTCTAAGCCCACAAAGGTGTAACTGGACTACTTCTTTAAATTGACACCAGATCCGGTGACCTTTGGGACATGGTTTGACCCCCTTAGGAAAGTGCTATCATCATGAAACATTCAGATCACTTACAACTCAATAGATTCTACCTTCCTGTAAGGTTTCAGCCTGATTGGACCTTGTTTTCACACAAATGAACCCAGAATGATGTGAAATTGTGCTTCGTGCAACATAATTCTGGGTGCCATTTACAAACCTTAAGTGGTAATGACTCCATTCCTTTTTGTGGTTGTAGGGGCTGTTGATTGGAGTACACTAAAAAAACCTGATCTCTCTAGGACATTCAGAAGCCAAGTTATAAGCCCACAAATGTGTAACTGGACTACTTCTTTAAATTGACACCAGATCCGGTGACCTTTGGGACATAGTTTGACCCCCTTAGGAAAGTGCTATCATCATGAAACGTTCAGATCACTTACAACTCAATAGATTCTACCTTCCTGTAACGTTTCAGCCTGATTGGACCTTGTTTTCACACAAATGAACCCAGAATGATGTGAAATTGTGCTTCGTGCAACATAATTCTGTGTGCCATTTAAAAACCATAAGTTCTAATGACTCCATTCCTTTTAGTGGTAATGGGGGCTGCTAATTGGAGTACTCTAAAACAAACCTGACCTCTCTAGGATATTCAGAAGCCAAGTTCTAAGCCCACAAAGGTGTAACTGGACTACTTCTTTAAATTGACACCAGATCCGGTGACCTTTGGGACATGGTTTGACCCCCTTAGGAAAGTGCTATCATCATGAAACATTCAGATCACTTACAACTCAATAGATTCTACCTTCCTGTAAGGTTTCAGCCTGATTGGACCTTGTTTTCACACAAATGAACCCAGAATGATGTGAAATTGTGCTTCGTGCAACATAATTCTGGGTGCCATTTACAAACCTTAAGTGCTAATGACTCCATTCCTTTTTGTGGTTGTAGGGGCTGTTGATTGGAGTACACTAAAAAAACCTGATCTCTCTAGGACATTCAGAAGCCAAGTTATAAGCCCACAAATGTGTAACTGGACTACTTCTTTAAATTGACACCAGATCCGGTGACCTTTGGGACATAGTTTGACCCCCTTAGGAAAGTGCTATCATCATGAAACGTTCAGATCACTTACAACTCAATAGATTCTACCTTCCTGTAACGTTTCAGCCTGATTGGACCTTGTTTTCACACAAATGAACCCAGAATGATGTGAAATTGTGCTTCGTGCAACATAATTCTGTGTGCCATTTAAAAACCATAAGTTCTAATGACTCCATTCCTTTTAGTGGTAATGGGGGCTGCTAATTGGAGTACTCTAAAACAAACCTGACCTCTCTAGGATATTCAGAAGCCAAGTTCTAAGCCCACAAAGGTGTAACTGGACTACTTCTTTAAAGTGACACCAGGCCCGGTGACCTTTGGGACATGGTTTGACCCCCTATAGGAATGTGCGATCATCATGAAACGTTCAGATCACCTACAACTCAATAGATTCTAACTTCTTGTAACGTTTCAGCCGGATTTTACCTTGTTTTCACACAAATGGACCCAGAATGATGTGAAATTGTGCTTCGTGCAACATAATTCTGGGTGCCATTTACAAACCATAAGTGCTAATGACTCCATTCCTTTTTGTGGTTGTAGGGGCTGTTGGTTGGAGTACATTAAAACAAACCTGATCTCTCTAGGACATTCAGAAGCCAAGTTATAAGCCCACAAATGTGTAACTGGACTACTTCTTTAAATTGACACCAGATCCAGTGACCTTTGGGACGTGGTTTGACCCCCTTAGGAAAGTGCTATCATCATGAAACATTCAGATCACTTACAACTCAATAGATTCTACCTTCCTGTAACGTTTCAGCCTGATTGGACCTTGTTTTCACACAAATGGACCCAGAATGATGTGAAATTGTGCTTCGTGCAACATAATTCTGGGTGCCATTTATAAACCATAAGTGCTAATGACTCCATTCCTTTTTGTGGTTGTAGGGCCTGTTGATTGGAGTACATTAAAACAAACCTGATCTCTCTAGGACATTCAGAAGCCAAGTTATAAGCCCACAAAGGTGTAACTGGACTACTTCTTTAAATTGACACCAGGCCCGGTGACCTTTGGGACATGGTTTGACCCCCTTAGGAAAGAGCTATCATCATGAAACGTTCAGATCACTTACAACTCAATAGATTCTGCCTTCCTGTAACGTTTCAGCCTGATTGGACCTTGTTTTCACACAAATGAACCCAGAATGATGTGAAATTGTGCTTCGTGCAACATAATTCTGGGTGCCATTTAAAAACCATAAGTGCTAATGACTCCATTCCTTTTTGTGGTTGTAGGGGCTGTTGATTGGAGTATACTAAAACAAACCTGATCTCTCTAGGACATTCAGAAGCCAAGTTATGAGCCCACAAATGTGTAACTGGACTACTTCTTTAAATTGACACCAGATCCGGTGACCTTTGGGACATGGTTTGACCCCCTTAGGAAAGTGCTATCATCATGAAACATTCAGATCACTTACAACTCAATAGATTCTACCTTCCTGTAACGTTTCAGCCTGATTGGACCTTGTTTTCACACAAATGAACCCAGAATGATGTGAAATTGTGCTTCGTGCAACATAATTCTGGGTGCCATTTAAAAACCATAAGTTCTAATGACTCCATTCATTTTAGTGGTAATGGGGGCTGCTAATTGGAGTACTCTAAAACAAACCTGACCTCTCTAGGATATTCAGAAGCCAAGTTCTAAGCCCACAAAGGTGTAACTGGACTACTTCTTTAAAGTGACACCAGGCCCGGTGACCTTTGGGACATGGTTTGACCCCCTATAGGAATGTGCGATCATCATGAAACGTTCAGATCACTTACAACTCAATAGATTCTAACTTCTTGTAACGTTTCAGCCTGATTGGACCTTGTTTTCACACAAATGGACCCAGAATGATGTGAAATTGTGCTTCGTGCAACATAATTCTGGGTGCCATTTACAAACCATAAGTGCTATTGACTCCATTCCTTATTGAGGTTGTAGGGGCTGTTGATTGGAGTACACTAAAACAAACCTGATCTCTCTAGGACATTCAGAAGCCAAGTTATAAGCCCACAAATGGGTAACTGGACTACTTCTTTAAATTGACACCAGATCCAGTGACCTTTGGGACGTGGTTTGACCCCCTTAGGAAAGTGCTATCATCATGAAACATTCATATCACTTACAACTCAATAGATTCTACCTTCCTGTAACATTTTAGCCTGATTGTACCTTGTTTTCACACAAATGAACCCAGAATGATGTGAAATTGTGCTCCGTGCAACAAAATTCTGGGTGCCATTTAAAAACCATAAGTTCTAATGACTCCATTCCTTTTTGTGGTTGTAGGGGCTGTTGACTGGAGTATACTAAAACAAACCTGATCTCTCTAGGACATTCAGAAGCCAAGTTATAAGCCTACAAATGTGTAACTGGACTACTTCTTTAAAGTGACACCAGGCCCGGTGACCTTTGGGACATGGTTTGACCCCCTATAGGAATGTGCGATCATTATGAAACGTTCAGATCACTTACAACTCAATAGATTCTACCTTCTCGTAACGTTTCAGCCTGATTGGACCTTGTTTTCACACAAATGGACCCAGAATGATGTGAAATTGTGCTTCGTGCAACATAATTCTGGGTGCCATTTACAAACCATAAGTGCTATTGACTCCATTCCTTATTGAGGTTGTAGGGGTGGTTGATTGGAGTACACTAAAACAAACCTGATCTCTCTAGGACATTCAGAAGCCAAGTTATAAGCCCACAAAGGTGTAACTGGGCTACTTCTTTGAAATTGACACCAGATCCGGTGACCTTTGGGACATGGTTTGACCCCCTATAGGAATGTGCAATCATCATGAAACGTTCAGATCACTTACAACTCAATAGATTCTACCTTCTTGTAACGTTTCAGCCTGATTGGACCTTGTTTTCACACAAATGGACCCAGAATGATGTGAAACTGTGCTTCGTGCAACATAATTCTGGGTGCCATTTACAAACCATAAGTGCTAATGACTCCATTCCTTTTTGTGGTTGTAGGGGCTGTTGGTTGGAGTACATTAAAACAAACCTGATCTCTCTAGGACATTCAGAAGCCAAGTTATAAGCCCACAAATGTGTAACTGGACTACTTCTTTAAATTGACCCCAGATCCAGTGACCTTTGGGACGTGGTTTGACCCCCTTAGGAAAGTGCTATCATCATGAAACATTCAGATCACTTACAACTCAATAGATTCTACCTTCCTGTAACGTTTCAGCCTGATTGGACCTTCTTTTCACACAAATGAACCCAGAATGATGTGAAATTGTGCTTCGTGCAACATAATTCTGGGTGCCATTTAAAAACCATAAGTTCTAATGACTCCATTCCTTTTTGTGGTTGTAGGGGCTGTTGATTGGAGTATACTAAAACAAACCTGATCTCTCTAGGACATTCAGAAACCAAGTTATAAGCCCTCAAAGGTGTAATTGGACTACTTCTTTAAAGTGACACCAGGCCCGGTGACCTTTGGGACATGGTTTCATCCCCTTAGGAAAGTACTATCATCATGAAACGTTAAGATCACTTACAACTCAATAGATTCTACCTTCCTGTAACGTTTCAGCCTGATTGGACCTTGTTTTCACACAAATGAACCCAGAATGATGTGAAATTGTGCTTTGTGCCACATAATTCTGGGTGCCATTTAAAAACCATAAGTGCTAATGACTCCATTCCTTTTTTATGGTTGTAGGGGCTGTTGATTGGAGTATATAAAACAAACCTGATCTCTCTAGGACATTCAGAAGCCAAGTTATAAGCCCACAAATGTGTAACTGGACTACTTCTTTAAATTGAAACCAGATCCGGTGACCTTTGGGACATGGTTTGACCCCCTTAGGAAAGTGCTATCGTCATGAAACGTTCAGATCACTTACAACTCAATAGATTCTACCTTCCTGTAACGTTTCAGCCTGATTGGACCATGTTTTCACACAAATGGACCCAGAATGATGTGAAATTGTGCTTCGTGCAACATAATTCTGGGTGCCATTTACAAACCATAAGTGCTAATGACTCCATTCCTTTTTGTGGTTGTAGGGCCTGTTGATTGGAGTACACTAAAACAAACCTGATCTCTCTAGGACATTCAGAAGCCAAGTTATAAGCCCACAAATGTGTAACTGGACTACTTCTTTAAAGTGACACCAGATCCGGTGAGCTTTGGGACATGGTTTTACCCCCTATAGGAATGTGCGATCATCTTGAAACGTTCAGATAACTTACAACTCAATAGATTCTACCTTCTTGTAACGTTTCAGCCTGATTGGACCTCGTTTCACTCAAATGAACCCAGAATGATGTGAAATTGTGCTTCGTGCAACATAATTCTGGGTGCCATTTAAAAACCATAAGTGCTAATGACTCCATTCCTTTTAGTGGTAATGGGGGCTGTTAACTGGAGTACTCTAAAACAAACCTGACCTCTCTAGGATATTCAGAAGCCAAGTGATAAGCCCACAAAGGTGTAACTGGACTACTTCTTTAAATTGACACCAGGCCCGGTGACCTTTGGGACATGGTTTGACCCCCTTAGGAAAGTGCTATCATCATGAAACGTTCAGATCACTTACAACTCAATATATTCTACCTTCCTGTAACGTTTCAGCCTGATTGGACCTTGTTTTCACACAAATGAACCCAGAATGATGTGGAATTGTTCTTCGTGCAACATAATTCTGGGTGCCATTTAAAAACCATAAGTGCTAATGACTCCATTCCTTTTAGTGGTAATGGGGGCTGCTAATTGGAGTACTCTAAAACAAACCTGACCTCTCTAGGATATTCAGAAGCCAAGTTATAAGCCCACAAAGGTGTAACTGGACTACTTCTTTAAATTGACACCAGATCCGGTGACCTTTGGGACATTGTTTGACCCCCTTAGGAAAGTGCGATCATCTTGAAACGTTCAGATCACTTAAAACTCAATAGATTCTACCTTCTTGTAACGTTTCAGCCTGATTGGACCTTGTTTTCACACAAATGGTCCCAGAATGATGTGAAATTGTGCTTAGTGCAACATAATTCTGGGTGCCATTTACAAACCATAAGTGCTAATGACTCCATTCCTTTTTATGGTTGTAGGGGCTGTTGATTGGAGTACACTAAAACAAACCTGATCTCTCTAGGACATTTAGAAGCCAAGTTATGAGCCCACAAATGTGTAACTGGACTACTTCTTTAAATTGACACCAGATCCGGTGACCTTTGGGACATGGTTTCACCCCCTTAGGATAGTGCTATCATCATGAAACATTCAGATCACTTACAACTCAATAGATTCTACCTTCCTGTAACGTTTCAGCCTGATTGGACCTTGTTTTCACACAGATGAACCCAGAATGATGTGAAATTGTGCTTCGTGCAACATAATTCTGGGTGCCATTTACAAACCTTAAGTGCTAATGACTCCATTCCTTTTTGTGGTTGTAGGGGCTGTTGATTGGAGTACACTAAAAAAACCTGATCTCTCTAGGACATTCAGAAGCCAAGTTATAAGCCCACAAATGTGTAACTGGACTACTTCTTTAAATTGACACCAGATCCGGTGACCTTTGGGACATAGTTTGACCCCCTTAGGAAAGTGCTATCATCATGAAACGTTCAGATCACTTACAACTCAATAGATTCTACCTTCCTGTAACGTTTCAGCCTGACTGGACCTTGTTTTCACACAAATGAACCCAGAATGATGTGAAATTGTGCTTCGTGCAACATAATTCTGGGTGCCATTTAAAAACCATAAGTTCTAATGACTCCATTCCTTTTAGTGGTAATGGGGGCTGCTAATTGGAGTACTCTAAAACATACCTGACCTCTCTAGGATATTCAGAAGCCAAGTTCTAAGCCCACAAAGGTGTAACTGGACTACTTCTTTAACCCTTTGATGCATAACGGTCACTACAGTGGACAGGTACTTAAAATTGTAATTCATTTATTTTTGCTATCAAGCACAGCTGTTGAAGACTTTATTGCATTTGAACCCCTCCGTTTGTACTTCAGTAAGTCAAGCCAACATATTTCATGTTCAGATTGCACACTGTCCACTGAGGTGGACATGTAATAAATTATTAGTAAATTAAATTTTACAAAAAATATGTAAATATGACATTTGTTTCATTCACACCTAAAGATGAATGAAAAAAATGTTAAAAAAATCATGGTTGAAGATTTCATAATTCATGCATCAAAGGGTTAAAGTGACACCAGGCCCGGTGACCTTTGGGACATGGTTTGACCCCCTATAGGAATGTGCGATCATCATGAAACGTTCAGATCACTTACAACTCAATAGATTCTACCTTCCTGTAACGTTTCAGCCTAATTGGACCTTGTTTTCACACAAATGAACCCAGATTGATGTGAAATTGTGCTTCGTGCAACATAATTCTGGGTGCCATTTACAAACCATAAGTGCTAATGACTCCATTCCTTTTTGTGGTTGTAGGTTCTGTTGATTGGAGAACACTAAAACAAACCTAACCTCTCTAGGACATTCAGAAGCCAAGTTATAAGCCCACAAAGGTGTAACTGGACTACTTCTTTAAAGTGACACCAGGCCCGGTGACCTTTGGGACATGGTTTGACCCCCTATATGAATGTGCGATCATCTTTAAACGTTCAGATCACTTACAACTCAATAGATTCTACCGTCCTGTAACGTTTCAGCCTGATTGGACCTTGTTTTCACACAAATGAACCCAGAATGATGTGAAATTGTGCTTTGTGCCACATAATTCTGGGTGCCATTTACAAACCATAAGTGCTAATAACTCCATTCCTTTTTGTGGTTGTAGGGGCTGTTTATTGGAGTATACTAAAACAAACCTGATCTCTCTAGGACATTCAGAAGCCAAGTTATAAGCCCACAAATGTGTAACTGGACTACTTCTTTAAATTGAAACCAGATCCGGTGACCTTTGGGACATGGTTTGACCCCCTTAGGAAAGTGCTATCATCATGAAACGTTCAGATCACTTACAACTCAATAGATTCTACCTTCCTGTAACGTTTCAGCCTGATTGGACCATGTTTTCACACAAATGGACCCAGAATGATGTGAAATTGTGCTTCGTGCAACATAATTCTGGGTGCCATTTACAAACCATAAGTGCTAATGACTCCATTCCTTTTTGTGGTTGTAGGGCCTGTTGATTGGAGTACACTAAAACAAACCTAACCTCTCTAGGACATTCAGAAGCCAAGTTATAAGCCCACAAATGTGTAACTGGACTACTTCTTTAAAGTGACACCAGATCCGGTGACCTTTGGGACATGGTTTTACCCCCTATAGGAATGTGCGATCATCTTGAAACGTTCAGATAACTTACAACTCAATAGATTCTACCTTCTTGTAACGTTTCAGCCTGATTGGGCCTCGTTTCACTCAAATGAACCCAGAATGATGTGAAATTGTGCTTCGTGCAACATAATTCTGGGTGCCATTTAAAAACCATAAGTGCTAATGACTCCATTCCTTTTAGTGGTAATGGGGGCTGTTAATTGGAGTACTCTAAAACAAACCTGACCTCTCTAGGATATTCAGAAGCCAAGTTATAAGCCCACAAAGGTGTAACTGGACTACTTCTTTAAATTGACACCAGATCCGGTGACCTTTGGGAAATTGTTTGACCCCCTTAGGAAAGAGCTATCATCATGAAACGTTCAGATCACTTACAACTCAATAGATTCTGCCTTCCTGTAACGTTTCAGCCTGATTGGACCTTGTTTTCACACAAATGAACCCAGAATGATGTGAAATTGTGCTTCGTGCAACATAATTCTGGGTGCCATTTAAAAACCATAAGTGCTAATGACTCCATTCCTTTTTGTGGTTGTAGGGGCTGTTGATTGGAGTATACTAAAACAAACCTGATCTCTCTAGGACATTCAGAAGCCAAGTTATGAGCCCACAAATGTGTAACTGGACTACTTCTTTAAATTGACACCAGATCCGGTGACCTTTGGGACATGGTTTGACCCCCTTAGGAAAGTGCTATCATCATGAAACATTCAGATCACTTACAACTCAATAGATTCTACCTTCCTGTAACGTTTCAGCCTGATTGGACCTTGTTTTCACACAAATGAACCCAGAATGATGTGAAATTGTGCTTCGTGCAACATAATTCTGGGTGCCATTTAAAAACCATAAGTTCTAATGACTCCATTCATTTTAGTGGTAATGGGGGCTGCTAATTGGAGTACTCTAAAACAAACCTGACCTCTCTAGGATATTCAGAAGCCAAGTTCTAAGCCCACAAAGGTGTAACTGGACTACTTCTTTAAAGTGACACCAGGCCCGGTGACCTTTGGGACATGGTTTGACCCCCTATAGGAATGTGCGATCATCATGAAACGTTCAGATCACTTACAACTCAATAGATTCTAACTTCTTGTAACGTTTCAGCCTGATTGGACCTTGTTTTCACACAAATGGACCCAGAATGATGTGAAATTGTGCTTCGTGCAACATAATTCTGGGTGCCATTTACAAACCATAAGTGCTATTGACTCCATTCCTTATTGAGGTTGTAGGGGCTGTTGATTGGAGTACACTAAAACAAACCTGATCTCTCTAGGACATTCAGAAGCCAAGTTATAAGCCCACAAATGGGTAACTGGACTACTTCTTTAAATTGACACCAGATCCAGTGACCTTTGGGACGTGGTTTGACCCCCTTAGGAAAGTGCTATCATCATGAAACATTCATATCACTTACAACTCAATAGATTCTACCTTCCTGTAACATTTTAGCCTGATTGTACCTTGTTTTCACACAAATGAACCCAGAATGATGTGAAATTGTGCTCCGTGCAACAACATTCTGGGTGCCGTTTAAAAACCATAAGTTCTAATGACTCCATTCCTTTTTGTGGTTGTAGGGGCTGTTGACTGGAGTATACTAAAACAAACCTGATCTCTCTAGGACATTCAGAAGCCAAGTTATAAGCCTACAAATGTGTAACTGGACTACTTCTTTAAAGTGACACCAGGCCCGGTGACCTTTGGGACATGGTTTGACCCCCTATAGGAATGTGCGATCATTATGAAACGTTCAGATCACTTACAACTCAATAGATTCTACCTTCTCGTAACGTTTCAGCCTGATTGGACCTTGTTTTCACACAAATGGACCCAGAATGATGTGAAATTGTGCTTCGTGCAACATAATTCTGGGTGCCATTTACAAACCATAAGTGCTATTGACTCCATTCCTTATTGAGGTTGTAGGGGTGGTTGATTGGAGTACACTAAAACAAACCTGATCTCTCTAGGACATTCAGAAGCCAAGTTATAAGCCCACAAAGGTGTAACTGGGCTACTTCTTTAAAGTGACACCAGGCCCGGTGACCTTTGGGACATGGTTTGACCCCCTATAGGAATGTGCAATCATCATGAAACGTTCAGATCACTTACAACTCAATAGATTCTACCTTCTTGTAACGTTTCAGCCTGATTGGACCTTGTTTTCACACAAATGGACCCAGAATGATGTGAAACTGTGCTTCGTGCAACATAATTCTGGGTGCCATTTACAAACCATAAGTGCTAATGACTCCATTCCTTTTTGTGGTTGTAGGGGCTGTTGGTTGGAGTACATTAAAACAAACCTGATCTCTCTAGGACATTCAGAAGCCAAGTTATAAGCCCACAAATGTGTAACTGGGCTACTTCTTTAAATTGACCCCAGATCCAGTGACCTTTGGGACGTGGTTTGACCCCCTTAGGAAAGTGCTATCATCATGAAACATTCAGATCACTTACAACTCAATAGATTCTACCTTCCTGTAACGTTTCAGCCTGATTGGACCTTCTTTTCACACAAATGAACCCAGAATGATGTGAAATTGTGCTTCGTGCAACATAATTCTGGGTGCCATTTAAAAACCATAAGTTCTAATGACTCCATTCCTTTTTGTGGTTGTAGGGGCTGTTGATTGGAGTATACTAAAACAAACCTGATCTCTCTAGGACATTCAGAAACCAAGTTATAAGCCCTCAAAGGTGTAATTGGACTACTTCTTTAAAGTGACACCAGGCCCGGTGACCTTTGGGACATGGTTTCATCCCCTTAGGAAAGTACTATCATCATGAAACGTTAAGATCACTTACAACTCAATAGATTCTACCTTCCTGTAACGTTTCAGCCTGATTGGACCTTGTTTTCACACAAATGAACCCAGAATGATGTGAAATTGTGCTTTGTGCCACATAATTCTGGGTGCCATTTAAAAACCATAAGTGCTAATGACTCCATTCCTTTTTGTGGTTGTAGGGGCTGTTGATTGGAGTATATAAAACAAACCTGATCTCTCTAGGACATTCAGAAGCCAAGTTATAAGCCCACAAATGTGTAACTGGACTACTTCTTTAAATTGAAACCAGATCCGGTGACCTTTGGGACATGGTTTGACCCCCTTAGGAAAGTGCTATCGTCATGAAACGTTCAGATCACTTACAACTCAATAGATTCTACCTTCCTGTAACGTTTCAGCCTGATTGGACCATGTTTTCACACAAATGGACCCAGAATGATGTGAAATTGTGCTTCGTGCAACATAATTCTGGGTGCCATTTACAAACCATAAGTGCTAATGACTCCATTCCTTTTTGTGGTTGTAGGGCCTGTTGATTGGAGTACACTAAAACAAACCTGATCTCTCTAGGACATTCAGAAGCCAAGTTATAAGCCCACAAATGTGTAACTGGACTACTTCTTTAAAGTGACACCAGATCCGGTGAGCTTTGGGACATGGTTTTACCCCCTATAGGAATGTGCGATCATCTTGAAACGTTCAGATAACTTACAACTCAATAGATTCTACCTTCTTGTAACGTTTCAGCCTGATTGGACCTCGTTTCACTCAAATGAACCCAGAATGATGTGAAATTGTGCTTCGTGCAACATAATTCTGGGTGCCATTTAAAAACCATAAGTGCTAATGACTCCATTCCTTTTAGTGGTAATGGGGGCTGTTAACTGGAGTACTCTAAAACAAACCTGACCTCTCTAGGATATTCAGAAGCCAAGTTATAAGCCCACAAAGGTGTAACTGGACTACTTCTTTAAATTGACACCAGATCCGGTGACCTTTGGGACATTGTTTGACCCCCTTAGGAATGTGCGATCATCTTGAAACGTTCAGATCACTTACAACTCAATAGATTCTACCTTCCTGTAACGTTTCAGCCTAATTGGACCTTGTTTTCACACAAATGAACCCAGATTGATGTGAAATTGTGCTTCGTGCAACATAATTCTGGGTGCCATTTACAAACCATAAGTGCTAATGACTCCATTCCTTTTTGTGGTTGTAGGGGCTGTTGATTGGAGAACACTAAAACAAACCTAACCTCTCTAGGACATTCAGAAGCCAAGTTATAAGCCCACAAAGGTGTAACTGGACTACTTCTTTAAAGTGACACCAGGCCCGGTGACCTTTGGGACATGGTTTGACCCCCTATATGAATGTGCGATCATCTTTAAACGTTCAGATCACTTACAACTCAATAGATTCTACCGTCCTGTAACGTTTCAGCCTGATTGGACCTTGTTTTCACACAAATGAACCCAGAATGATGTGAAATTGTGCTTTGTGCCACATAATTCTGGGTGCCATTTACAAACCATAAGTGCTAATAACTCCATTCCTTTTTGTGGTTGTAGGGGCTGTTTATTGGAGTATACTAAAACAAACCTGATCTCTCTAGGACATTCAGAAGCCAAGTTATAAGCCCACAAATGTGTAACTGGACTACTTCTTTAAATTGAAACCAGATCCGGTGACCTTTGGGACATGGTTTGACCCCCTTAGGAAAGTGCTATCATCATGAAACGTTCAGATCACTTACAACTCAATAGATTCTACCTTCCTGTAACGTTTCAGCCTGATTGGACCATGTTTTCACACAAATGGACCCAGAATGATGTGAAATTGTGCTTCGTGCAACATAATTCTGGGTGCCATTTACAAACCATAAGTGCTAATGACTCCATTCCTTTTTGTGGTTGTAGGGCCTGTTGATTGGAGTACACTAAAACAAACCTAACCTCTCTAGGACATTCAGAAGCCAAGTTATAAGCCCACAAATGTGTAACTGGACTACTTCTTTAAAGTGACACCAGATCCGGTGACCTTTGGGACATGGTTTTACCCCCTATAGGAATGTGCGATCATCTTGAAACGTTCAGATAACTTACAACTCAATAGATTCTACCTTCTTGTAACGTTTCAGCCTGATTGGACCTCGTTTCACTCAAATGAACCCAGAATGATGTGAAATTGTGCTTCGTGCAACATAATTCTGGGTGCCATTTAAAAACGATAAGTGCTAATGACTCCATTCCTTTTAGTGGTAATGGGGGCTGTTAATTGGAGTACTCTAAAACAAACCTGACCTCTCTAGGATATTCAGAAGCCAAGTGATAAGCCCACAAAGGTGTAACTGGACTACTTCTTTAAATTGACACCAGGCCCGGTGACCTTTGGGACATGGTTTGACCCCCTTAGCAAAGTGCTATCATCATGAAACGTTCAGATCACTTACAACTCAATAGATTCTACCTTCCTGTAACGTTTCAGCCTAATTGGACCTTGTTTTCACACAAATGAACCCAGATTGATGTGAAATTGTGCTTCGTGCAACATAATTCTGGGTGCCATTTACAAACCATAAGTGCTAATGACTCCATTCCTTTTTGTGGTTGTAGGGGCTGTTGATTGGAGTACACTAAAAAAAACCTGATCTCTCTAGGACATTCAGAAGCCAAGTTATTAGCCCACAAATGTGTAACTGGACTACTTCTTTAAATTGACACCAGATCCGGTGACCTTTGGGACATAGTTTGACCCCCTTAGGAAAGTGCTATCATCATGAAACGTTCAGATCACTTACAACTCAATAGATTCTACCTTCCTGTAACGTTTCAGCCTGATTGGACCTTGTTTTCACACAAATGAACCCAGAATGATGTGGAATTGTTCTTCGTGCAACATAATTCTGGGTGCCATTTAAAAACCATAAGTGCTAATGACTCCATTCCTTTTAGTGGTAATGGGGGCTGCTAATTGGAGTACTCTAAAACAAACCTGACCTCTCTAGGATATTCAGAAGCCAAGTTATAAGCCCACAAAGGTGTAACTGGACTACTTCTTTAAATTGACACCAGATCCGGTGACCTTTGGGAAATTGTTTGACCCCCTTAGGAAAGTGCGATCATCTTGAAACGTTCAGATCACTTAAAACTCAATAGATTCTACCTTCTTGTAACGTTTCAGCCTGATTGGACCTTGTTTTCACACAAAAGGTCCCAGAATGATGTGAAATTGTGCTTAGTGCAACATAATTCTGGGTGCCATTTACAAACCATAAGTGCTAATGACTCCATTCCTTTTTATGGTTGTAGGGGCTGTTGATTGGAGTACACTAAAACATACCTGATCTCTCTAGGACATTTAGAAGCCAAGTTATGAGCCCACAAATGTGTAACTGGACTACTTCTTTAAATTGACACCAGATCCGGTGACCTTTGGGACATAGTTTGACCCCCTTAGGAAAGTGCTATCATCATGAAACGTTCAGATCACTTACAACTCAATAGATTCTACCTTCCTGTAACGTTTCAGCCTGACTGGACCTTGTTTTCACACAAATGAACCCAGAATGATGTGAAATTGTGCTTCGTGCAACATAATTCTGGGTGCCATTTAAAAACCATAAGTTCTAATGACTCCATTCCTTTTAGTGGTAATGGGGGCTGCTAATTGGAGTACTCTAAAACAAACCTGACCTCTCTAGGATATTCAGAAGCCAAGTTCTAATCCCACAAAGGTGTAACTGGACTACTTCTTTAAAGTGACACCAGGCCCGGTGACCTTTGGGACATGGTTTGACCCCCTATAGGAATGTGCGATCATCATGAAACGTTCAGATCACTTACAACTCAATAGATTCTACCTTCCTGTAACGGTTCAGCCTAATTGGACCTTGTTTTCACACAAATGAACCCAGATTGATGTGAAATTGTGCTTCGTGCAACATAATTCTGGGTGCCATTTACAAACCATAAGTGCTAATGACTCCATTCCTTTTTGTGGTTGTAGGGGCTGTTGATTGGAGAACACTAAAACAAACCTAACCTCTCTAGGACATTCAGAAGCCAAGTTATAAGCCCACAAAGGTGTAACTGGACTACTTCTTTAAAGTGACACCAGGCCCGGTGACCTTTGGGACATGGTTTGACCCCCTATAGGAATGTGCGATCATCTTGAAACGTTCAGATCACTTACAACTCAATATATTCTACCGTCCTGTAACGTTTCAGCCTGATTGGACCTTGTTTTCACACAAATGAACCCAGAATGATGTGAAATTGTGCTTCGTGCAACATAATTCTGGGTGCCATTTAAAAACCATAAGTGCTAATGACTCCATTCCTTTTTGTGGTTGTAGGGGCTGTTGATTGGAGTATACTAAAACAAACCTGATCTCTCTAGGACACTCAGAAGCCAAGTCATATGCCCACAAAGGTGTAACTGGACTACTTCTTTAAATTGACACCAGATCCGGTGACCTTTGGGACATGGTTTGACCCCCTTAGGAAAGTGCTATCATCATGAAACGTTCAGATCACTTACAACTCAATAGATTCTACCTTCCTGTAACATTTCAGCCTGATTGGACCTTGTTTTCACACAAATGAACCCAGAATGATGTGAAATTGTGCTTCGTGCACCATAATTCTGGGTGCCATTTACAAACCATAAGTGCTAATGACTCCATTCCTTTTTGTGGTTGTAGGGGCTGTTGGTTGGAGTACATTAAAACAAACCTGATCTCTCTAGGACATTCAGAAGCCAAGTTATAAGCCCACAAAGGTGTAACTGGACTACTTCTTTAAAGTGACACCAGGCCCGGTGACCTTTGGGACATGGTTTGACCCCCTATAGGAATGTGCAATCATCTTGAAACGTTCAGATCACTTACAACTCAATAGATTCTACCGTCCTGTAACGTTTCAGCCTGATTGGACCTTGTTTTCACACAAATGAACCCAGAATGATGTGAAATTGTGCTTCGTGCAACATAATTCTGGGTGCCATTTAAAAACCATAAGTGCTAATGACTCCATTCCTTTTTGTGGTTGTAGGGGCTGTTGATTGGAGTATACTAAAACAAACCTGATCTCTCTAGGACATTCAGAAGCCAAGTCATATGCCCACAAAGGTGTAACTGGACTACTTCTTTAAATTGACACCAGATCCGGTGACCTTTGGGACATGGTTTGACCCCCTTAGGAAAGTGCTATCATCATGAAACGTTCAGATCACTTACAACTCAATAGATTCTACCTTTCTGTAACATTTCAGCCTGATTGGACCTTGTTTTCACACAAATGAACCCAGAATGATGTGAAATTGTGCTTCGTGCACCATAATTCTGGGTGCCATTTACAAACCATAAGTGCTAATGACTCCATTCCTTTTTGTGGTTGTAGGGGCTGTTGATTGGAGTACATTAAAACAAACCCGATCTCTCTAGGACATTCAGAAGCCAAGTTATAAGCCCACAAATGTGTAACTGGACTACTTCTTTAAATTGACACCAGATCCGGTGACATTTGGGACATGGTTTGACCCCCTATAGGAATGTGCGATCATCTTGAAACGTTCAGATCACTTACAACTCAATAGATTCCACCTTCCTGTAACGTTTCAGCCTGATTGGACCTTGTTTTCACACAAATGAACCCAGAATGATGTGAAATTGTGCTTCGTGCAACATAATTCTGGGTGCCATTTAAAAACCATAAGTGCTAATGACTCCATTCATTTTTGTGGTTGTAGGGGCTGTTGATTGGAGTATACTAAAACAAACCTAACCTCTCTAGGACATTCAGAAGCCAAGTTATAAGCCCACAAAGGTGTAACTGGACTACTTCTTTAAAGTGACACCAGGCCCGGTGACCTTTGGGACATGGTTTTACCCCCTATAGGAATGTGCGATCATCTTGAAACGTTCAGATCACTTACAACTCAATAGATTCTACCTTCTTGTAGCGTTTTAGCCTGATTGGACCTTGTTTTCACACAAATGGACCCAGAATGATGTGAAATTGTGCTTCGTGCAACATAATTCTGGGTGCCATTTACAAACCATAAGTGCTAATGACTCCATTCCTTTTTGTGGTTGTAGGGGCTGTTGATTGGAGTACATTAAAACAAACCTGATCTCTCTAGGACATTCATAAGCCAAGTTATAAGCCCACAAATGTGTAACTGGACTACTTCTTTAAATTGACACCAGATCCGGTGACCTTTGGGACATGGTTTGACCCCCTTAGGAAAGTGCTATCATCATGAAACGTTCAGATCACTTACAACTCAATAGATTCTACCTTCCTGTAACGTTTCAGCCTAATTGGACCTTGTTTTCACACAAATGAACCCAGATTGATGTGAAATTGTGCTTCGTGCAACATAATTCTGGGTGCCATTTACAAACCATAAGTGCTAATGACTCCATTCCTTTTTGTGGTTGTAGGGCCTGTTGATTGGAGAACACTAAAACAAACCTAACCTCTCTAGGACATTCAGAAGCCAAGTTATAAGCCCACAAAGGTGTAACTGGACTACTTCTTTAAAGTGACACCAGGCCCGGTGACCTTTGGGACATGGTTTGACCCCCTATAGGAAAGTGCTATCATCATGAAACGTTCAGATCCTTACAACTCAATAGATTCTACCTTCCTGTAACGTTTCAGCCTGATTGGACCTTGTTTTCACACAAATGAACCCAGAATGATGTGAAATTGTGCTTCGTGCACCATAATTCTGGGTGCCATTTAAAAACCATAAGTGCTAATGACTCCATTCCTTTTTGTGGTTGTAGGGGCTGTTGATTGGAGTACATTAAAACAAACCTGATCTCTCTAGGACATTCAGAAGCCAAGTTATAAGCCCACAAATGTGTAACTGGACTACTTCTTTAAATTGACACCAGATCCGGTGACATTTGGGACATGGTTTGACCCCCTATAGGAATGTGCGATCATCTTGAAACGTTCAGATCACTTACAACTCAATAGATTCCACCTTCCTGTAACGTTTCAGCCTGATTGTACCTTGTTTTCACACAAATGAACCCAGAATGATGTGAAATTGTGCTTCGTGCAAAATAATTCTGGGTGCCATTTAAAAACCATAAGTGCTAATGACTCCATTCCTTTGTGTGGTTGTAGGGGCTGTTGATTGGAGTATACTAAAACAAACCTGATCTCTCCAGGACATTCAGAAGCCAAGTTATAAGCCCTCAAAGGTGTCACTGGACTACTTCTTTAAATTGACACCAGGCCCGGTGACCTTTGGGACATGGTTTGACCCCCTATAGGAATGTGCGATCATCATGAAACGTTCAGATCACTTACAACTCAATAGATTCTACCTTCCTGTAACGTTTCAGCCTAATTGGACCTTGTTTTCACACAAATGAACCCAGATTGATGTGAAATTGTGCTTCGTGCAACATAATTCTGGGTGCCATTTACAAATCATAAGTGCTAATGACTCCATTCCTTTTTGTGGTTGTAGGGGCTGTTGATTGGAGAACACTAAAACAAACCTAACCTCTCTAGGACATTCAGAAGCCAAGTTATAAGCCCACAAATGTGTAACTGGACTACTTCTTTAAATTGACACCAGATCCGGTGACCTTTGGGACATGGTTTGACCCCCTTAGGAAAGTGCTATCATCATGAAACGTTCAGATCACTTACAACTCAATAGATTCTACCTTCCTGTAACGTTTCAGCCTAATTGGACCTTGTTTTCACACAAATGAACCCAGATTGATGTGAAATTGTGCTTCGTGCAACATAATTCTGGGTGCCATTTACAAACCATAAGTGCTAATGACTCCATTCCTTTTTGTGGTTGTAGGGGCTGTTGATTGGAGAACACTAAAACAAACCTAACTTCTCTAGGACATTCAGAAGCCAAGTTATAAGCCCACAAAGGTGTAACTGGACTACTTCCTTAAAGTGACACCAGGCCCGGTGACCTTTGGGACATGGTTTTACCCCCTATAGGAAAGTGCTATCATCATGAAACGTTCAGATCCTTACAACTCAATAGATTCTACCTTCCTGTAACATTTCAGCCTGATTGGACCTTGTTTTCACACAAATGAACCCAGAATGATGTGAAATTGTGCTTCGTGCACCATAATTCTGGGTGCCATTTAAAAACCATAAGTGCTAATGACTCCATTCCTTTTTGTGGTTGTAGGGGCTGTTGATTGGAGTACATTAAAACAAACCTGATCTCTCTAGGACATTCAGAAGCCAAGTTATAAGCCCACAAATGTGTAACTGGACTACTTCTTTAAATTGACACCAGATCCGGTGAAATTTGGGACATGGTTTGACCCCCTATAGGAATGTGCGATCATCTTGAAACGTTCAGATCACTTACAACTAAATAGATTCCACCTTCCTGTAACGTTTCAGCCTGATTGGACCTTGTTTTCACACAAATGAACCCAGAATGATGTGAAATTGTGCTTCGTGCAAAATAATTCTGGGTGCCATTTAAAAACCATAAGTGCTAATGACTCCATTCCTTTTTGTGGTTGTAGGGGCTGTTGATTGGAGTATACTAAAACAAACCTGATCTCTCTAGGACATTCAGAAGCCAAGTTATAAGCCTTCAAAGGTGTCACTGGACTACTTCTTTAAATTGACACCAGGCCCGGTGACCTTTGGGACATGGTTTGACCCCCTATAGGAATGTGTGATCATCATGAAACGTTCAGATCACTTACAACTCAATAGATTCTACCTTCCTGTAACGTTTCAGCCTAATTGGACCTTGTTTTCACACAAATGAACCCAGATTGATGTGAAATTGTGCTTCGTGCAACATAATTCTGGGTGCCATTTACAAATCATAAGTGCTAATGACTCCATTCCTTTTTGTGGTTGTAGGGGCTGTTCATTGGAGAACACTAAAACAAACCTAACCTCTCTAGGACATTCAGAAGCCAAGTTATAAGCCCACAAAGGTGTAACTGGACTACTTCTTTAAAGTGACACCAGGCCCGGTGACCTTTGGGACATGGTTTGACCCCCTATAGGAATGTACGATCATCTTGAAACGTTCAGATCACTTACAACTCAATAGATTCTACCTTCCTGTAACGTTTCATCCTGATTGGACCTTGTTTTCACACAAATGGACCCAGAATGATGTGAAACTGTGCTTCGTGCAACATAATTCTGGGTGCCATTTAAAAACCATAAGTGCTAATGACTCCATTCCTTTTTGTGGTTGTAGGGGATGTTGATTGGACTATACTAAAACAAACCTGATCTCTCTAGGACATTCAGAAGCCAAGTTATAAGCCCACAAAGGTGTAACTGGACTACTTCCTTAAATTGACACCAGATCCGGTGACCTTTGGGACATGGTTTGACCCCCTTAGTAAAGTGCTATCATCATGAAACGTTCAGATCACTTACAACTCAATAGATTCTACCTTCCTGTAACATTTCAGCCTGATTGGACCTTGTTTTCACACAAATGAACCCAGAATGATGTGAAATTGTGCTTCGTGCACCATAATTCTGGGTGCCATTTAAAAACCATAAGTGCTAATGACTCCATTCCTTTTTGTGGTTGTAGGGGCTGTTGATTGGAGTACATTAAAACAAACCTGATCTCTCTAGGACATTCAGAAGCCAAGTTATAAGCCCACAAATGTGTAACTGGACTACTTCTTTAAATTGACACCAGATCCGGTGACCTTTGGGACATGGTTTGACCCCCTTAGGAAAGGGCTATCATCATGAAACGTTCAGATCACTTACAACTCAATAGATTCTACCTTCCTGTAACGTTTCAGCCTAATTGGACCTTGTTTTCACACAAATGAACCCAGATTGATGTGAAAGTGTGCTTCGTGCAACATAATTCTGGGTGCCATTTACAAACCATAAGTGCTAATGACTCCATTCCTTTTTGTGGTTGTAGGGGCTGTTGATTGGAGAACACTAAAACAAACCTAACCTCTCTAGGACATTCAGAAGCCAAGTTATAAGCCCACAAAGGTGTAACTGGACTACTTCTTTAAAGTGACACCAGGCCCGGTGACCTTTGGGACATGGTTTGACCCCCTATAGGAATGTGCGATCATCTTGAAACGTTCAGATCACTTACAACTCAATAGATTATACCTTCCTGTAACGTTTCAGCCTGATTTGACCTTGTTTTCACACAAATGAACCCAGAATGATGTGAAATTGTGCTTCGTGCAACATAATTCTGGGTGCCATTTAAAAACCATAAGTGCTAATGACTCCATTCCTTTTTGTGGTTGTAGGGGCTGTTGATTGGAGTATACTAAAACAAACCTGATCTCTCTAGGACATTCAGAAGCCAAGTTATAAGCCCACAAAGGTGTAACTGGACTACTTCTTTAAAATGACACCAGATCCGGTGACCTTTGGGACATGGTTTGACCCCCTTAGGAAAGTGCTATCATCATGAAACGTTCAGATCACTTACAACTCAATAGATTCTACCTTCCTGTGACATTTCAGCCTGATTGGACCTTGTTTTCACAAAAATGAACCCAGAATGATGTGAAATTGTGCTTCGTGCACCATAATTCTGGGTGCCATTTAAAAACCATAAGTGCTAATGACTCCATTCCTTTTTGTGGTTGTAGGGGCTGTTGATTGGAGTACATTAAAACAAACCTGATCTCTCTAGGACATTCAGAAGCCAAGTTATAAGCCCACAAATGTGTAACTGGACTACTTCTTTAAATTGACACCAGATCCGGTGACTTTTGGGACATGGTTTGACCCCCTATAGGAATGTGCGATCATCTTGAAACGTTCAGATCACTTACAACTCAATAGATTCCACCTTCCTGTAACGTTTCAGCCTGATTGGACCTTGTTTTCACACAAATGAACCCAGAATGATGTGAAATTGTGCTTAGTGCAACATAATTCTGGGTGCCATTTAAAAACCATAAGTGCTAATGACTCCGTTCCTTTTCGTGGTTGTAGGGGCTGTTGATTGGAGTATATGAAAACAAACCTGATCTCTCTAGGACATTCAGAAGCCAAGTTATAAGCCCACAAAGGTGTAACTGGACTACTTCTTTGAATTGACACCAGATCCGGTGACCTTTGGGACATGGTTTGACCCCCTTAGAAAAGTGCTATCATCATGAAACGTTCAGATCACTTACAACTCAATAGATTCTACCTTCCTGTAACATTTCAGCCTGATTGGACCTTGTTTTCACACAAATGAACCCAGAATGATGTGAAATTGTGCTTCGTGCAACATAATTCTGGGTGCCATTTAAAAACCATAAGTGCTAATGACTCCATTCCTTTTTGTGGTTGTAGGGGCTGTTGATTGGAGTATACTAAAACAAACCTGATCTCTCTAGGACATTCAGAAGCCAAGTTATAAGCCTTCAAAGGTGTCACTGGACTACTTCTTTAAATTGACACCAGGCCCGGTGACCTTTGGGACATGGTTTGACCCCCTATAGGAATGTGTGATCATCATGAAACGTTCAGATCACTTACAACTCAATAGATTCTACCTTCCTGTAACGTTTCAGCCTAATTGGACCTTGTTTTCACACAAATGAACCCAGATTGATGTGAAATTGTGCTTCGTGCAACATAATTCTGGGTGCCATTTACAAATCATAAGTGCTAATGACTCCATTCCTTTTTGTGGTTGTAGGGGCTGTTCATTGGAGAACACTAAAACAAACCTAACCTCTCTAGGACATTCAGAAGCCAAGTTATAAGCCCACAAAGGTGTAACTGGACTACTTCTTTAAAGTGACACCAGGCCCGGTGACCTTTGGGACATGGTTTGACCCCCTATAGGAATGTACGATCATCTTGAAACGTTCAGATCACTTACAACTCAATAGATTCTACCTTCCTGTAACGTTTCATCCTGATTGGACCTTGTTTTCACACAAATGGACCCAGAATGATGTGAAACTGTGCTTCGTGCAACATAATTCTGGGTGCCATTTAAAAACCATAAGTGCTAATGACTCCATTCCTTTTTGTGGTTGTAGGGGATGTTGATTGGACTATACTAAAACAAACCTGATCTCTCTAGGACATTCAGAAGCCAAGTTATAAGCCCACAAAGGTGTAACTGGACTACTTCCTTAAATTGACACCAGATCCGGTGACCTTTGGGACATGGTTTGACCCCCTTAGTAAAGTGCTATCATCATGAAACGTTCAGATCACTTACAACTCAATAGATTCTACCTTCCTGTAACATTTCAGCCTGATTGGACCTTGTTTTCACACAAATGAACCCAGAATGATGTGAAATTGTGCTTCGTGCACCATAATTCTGGGTGCCATTTAAAAACCATAAGTGCTAATGACTCCATTCCTTTTTGTGGTTGTAGGGGCTGTTGATTGGAGTACATTAAAACAAACCTGATCTCTCTAGGACATTCAGAAGCCAAGTTATAAGCCCACAAATGTGTAACTGGACTACTTCTTTAAATTGACACCAGATCCGGTGACCTTTGGGACATGGTTTGACCCCCTTAGGAAAGGGCTATCATCATGAAACGTTCAGATCACTTACAACTCAATAGATTATACCTTCCTGTAACGTTTCAGCCTGATTTGACCTTGTTTTCACACAAATGAACCCAGAATGATGTGAAATTGTGCTTCGTGCAACATAATTCTGGGTGCCATTTAAAAACCATAAGTGCTAATGACTCCATTCCTTTTTGTGGTTGTAGGGGCTGTTGATTGGAGTATACTAAAACAAACCTGATCTCTCTAGGACATTCAGAAGCCAAGTTATAAGCCCACAAAGGTGTAACTGGACTACTTCTTTAAAATGACACCAGATCCGGTGACCTTTGGGACATGGTTTGACCCCCTTAGGAAAGTGCTATCATCATGAAACGTTCAGATCACTTACAACTCAATAGATTCTACCTTCCTGTGACATTTCAGCCTGATTGGACCTTGTTTTCACAAAAATGAACCCAGAATGATGTGAAATTGTGCTTCGTGCACCATAATTCTGGGTGCCATTTAAAAACCATAAGTGCTAATGACTCCATTCCTTTTTGTGGTTGTAGGGGCTGTTGATTGGAGTACATTAAAACAAACCTGATCTCTCTAGGACATTCAGAAGCCAAGTTATAAGCCCACAAATGTGTAACTGGACTACTTCTTTAAATTGACACCAGATCCGGTGACTTTTGGGACATGGTTTGACCCCCTATAGGAATGTGCGATCATCTTGAAACGTTCAGATCACTTACAACTCAATAGATTCCACCTTCCTGTAACGTTTCAGCCTGATTGGACCTTGTTTTCACACAAATGAACCCAGAATGATGTGAAATTGTGCTTAGTGCAACATAATTCTGGGTGCCATTTAAAAACCATAAGTGCTAATGACTCCGTTCCTTTTCGTGGTTGTAGGGGCTGTTGATTGGAGTATATGAAAACAAACCTGATCTCTCTAGGACATTCAGAAGCCAAGTTATAAGCCCACAAAGGTGTAACTGGACTACTTCTTTGAATTGACACCAGATCCGGTGACCTTTGGGACATGGTTTGACCCCCTTAGAAAAGTGCTATCATCATGAAACGTTCAGATCACTTACAACTCAATAGATTCTACCTTCCTGTAACATTTCAGCCTGATTGGACCTTGTTTTCACACAAATGAACCCAGAATGATGTGAAATTGTGCTTCGTGCAACATAATTCTGGGTGCCATTTAAAAACCATAAGTGCTAATGACTCCATTCCTTTTTGAGGTTGTAGGGGCTGTTGATTGGAGTACACTAAAACAAACCTGATCTCTCTAGGACATTCAGAAGCCAAGTTATAAGCCCTCAAAGGTGTCAGTGGACTACTTCTTTAAAGTGACACCAGGCCCGGTGACCTTTGGGACATGGTTTGACCCCCTATAGGAATGTGCGATCATCATGAAACGTTCAGATCACTTACAACTCAATAGATTCTACCTTCTTGTAGCGTTTTAGCCTGATTGGACCTTGTTTTCACACAAATGGACCCAGAATGATGTGAAATTATGCTTCGTGCAACATAATTCTGGGTGCCATTTACAAACCATAAGTGCTAATGACTCCATTCCTTTTTGTGGTTGTAGGGGCTGTTGATTGGAGTACATTAAAACAAACCTGATCTCTCTAGGACATTCATAAGCCAAGTTATAAGCCCACAAATGTGTAACTGGACTACTTCTTTAAATTGACACCAGATCCGGTGACCTTTGGGACATGGTTTGACCCCCTTAGGAAAGTGCTATCATCATGAAACGTTCAGATCACTTACAACTCAATAGATTCTACCTTCCTGTAACGTTTCAGCCTAATTGGACCTTGTTTTCACACAAATGAACCCAGATTGATGTGAAATTGTGCTTCGTGCAACATAATTCTGGGTGCCATTTACAAACCATAAGTGCTAATGACTCCATTCCTTTTTGTGGTTGTAGGGGCTGTTGATTGGAGTACATTAAAACAAACCTGATCTCTCTAGGACATTCAGAAGCCAAGTTATAAGCCCACAAATGTGTAACTGGACTACTTCTTTAAATTGACACCAGATCCGGTGACATTTGGGACATGGTTTGACCCGCTATAGGAATGTGCGATCATCTTGAAACGTTCAGATCACTTACAACTCAATAGATTCCACCTTCCTGTAACGTTTCAGCCTGATTGTACCTTGTTTTCACACAAATGAACCCAGAATGATGTGAAATTGTGCTTCGTGCAAAATAATTCTGGGTGCCATTTAAAAACCATAAGTGCTAATGACTCCATTCCTTTTTGTGGTTGTAGGGGCTGTTGATTGGAGTATACTAAAACAAACCTGATCTCTCTAGGACATTCAGAAGCCAAGTTATAAGCCCTCAAAGGTGTCACTGGACTACTTCTTTAAATTGACACCAGGCCCGGTGACCTTTGGGACATGGTTTGACCCCCTATAGGAATGTGCGATCATCATGAAACGTTCAGATCACTTACAACTCAATAGATTCTACCTTCCTGTAACGTTTCAGCCTAATTGGACCTTGTTTTCACACAAATGAACCCAGATTGATGTGAAATTGTGCTTCGTGCAACATAATTCTGGGTGCCATTTACAAATCATAAGTGCTAATGACTCCATTCCTTTTTGTGGTTGTAGGGGCTGTTGATTGGAGAACACTAAAACAAACCTAACCTCTCTAGGACATTCAGAAGCCAAGTTATAAGCCCACAAAGGTGTAACTGGACTACTTCTTTAAATTGACACCAGATCCGGTGACCTTTGGGACATGGTTTGACCCCCTTAGGAAAGGGCTATCATCATGAAACGTTCAGATCACTTACAACTCAATAGATTCTACCTTCCTGTAACGTTTCAGCCTAATTGGACCTTGTTTTCACACAAATGAACCCAGATTGATGTGAAAGTGTGCTTCGTGCAACATAATTCTGGGTGCCATTTACAAACCATAAGTGCTAATGACTCCATTCCTTTTTGTGGTTGTAGGGGCTGTTGATTGGAGAACACTAAAACAAACCTAACCTCTCTAGGACATTCAGAAGCCAAGTTATAAGCCCACAAAGGTGTAACTGGACTACTTCTTTAAAGTGACACCAGGCCCGGTGACCTTTGGGACATGGTTTGACCCCCTATAGGAATGTGCGATCATCTTGAAACGTTCAGATCACTTACAACTCAATAGATTATACCTTCCTGTAACGTTTCAGCCGTATTTGACCTTGTTTTCACACAAATGAACCCAGAATGATGTGAAATTGTGCTTCGTGCAACATAATTCTGGGTGCCATTTAAAAACCATAAGTGCTAATGACTCCATTCCTTTTTGTGGTTGTAGGGGCTGTTGATTGGAGTATACTAAAACAAACCTGATCTCTCTAGGACATTCAGAAGCCAAGTTATAAGCCCACAAAGGTGTAACTGGACTACTTCTTTAAAATGACACCAGATCCGGTGACCTTTGGGACATGGTTTGACCCCCTTAGGAAAGTGCTATCATCATGAAACGTTCAGATCACTTACAACTCAATAGATTATACCTTCCTGTAACATTTCAGCCTGATTGGACCTTGCTTTCACACAAATGAACCCAGAATGATGTGAAATTGTGCTTCGTGCACCATAATTCTGGGTGCCATTTAAAAACCATAAGTGCTAATGACTCCATTCCTTTTTGTGGTTGTAGGGGCTGTTGATTGGAGTACATTAAAACAAACCTGATCTCTCTAGGACATTCAGAAGCCAAGTTATAAGCCCACAAATGTGTAACTGGACTACTTCTTTAAATTGACACCAGATCCGGTGACATTTGGGACATGGTTTGACCCCCTATAGTTATGTGCGATCATCTTGAAACGTTCAGATCACTTACAACTCAATAGATTCCACCTTCCTGTAACGTTTCAGCCTGATTGGACCTTCTTTTCACACAAATGAACCCAGAATGATGTGAAATTGTGCTTCGTGCAACATAATTCTGGGTGCCATTTAAAAACCATAAGTGCTAATGACTCCGTTCCTTTTCGTGGTTGTAGGGGCTGTTGATTGGAGTATATGAAAACAAACCTGATCTCTCTAGGACATTCAGAAGCCAAGTTATAAGCCCACAAAGGTGTAACTGGACTACTTCTTTGAATTGACACCAGATCCGGTGACCTTTGGGACATGGTTTGACCCCCTTAGAAAAGTGCTATCATCATGAAACGTTCAGATCACTTACAACTCAATAGATTCTACCTTCCTGTAACATTTCAGCCTGATTGGACCTTGTTTTCACACAAATGAACCCAGAATGATGTGAAATTGTGCTTTGTGCAACATAATTCTGGGTGCCATTTAAAAACCATAAGTGCTAATGACTCCATTCCTTTTTGAGGTTGTAGGGGCTGTTGATTGGAGTACACTAAAACAAACCTGATCTCTCTAGGACATTCAGAAGCCAAGTTATAAGCCCTCAAAGGTGTCAGTGGACTACTTCTTTAAAGTGACACCTGGCACGGTGACCTTTGGGACATGGTTTGACCCCCTATAGGAATGTGCGATCATCTTGAAACGTTCAGATCACTTACAACTCAATAGATTATACCTTCCTGTAACGTTTCAGCCTGATTGGACCTTGTTTTCACACAAATGAACCCAGAATGATGTGAAATTGTGCTTCGTGCAACATAATTCTGGGTGCCATTTACAAACCATAAGTGCTAATGACTCCATTCCTTTTTGTGGTTGTAGGGGCTGTTGGTTGGAATTCATTAAAACAAACCAGATCTTTCTAGGACATTCAGAAGCCAAGTTATAAGCCCACAAATGTGTAACTGGACTACTTCTTTAAATTGACACCAGATCCGGTGACATTTGGGACATGGTTTGACCCCCTTAGGAAAGTGCTATCATCATGAAACGTTCAGATCACTTACAAATCAATATATTCTACCTTCCTGCAACGTTTCAGCCTGATTGGACCTTGTTTTCACACAAATGAACCCAGAATGATGTGAAATTGTGCTTCGTGCAACATAATTCTGGGTGCCATTTACAAACCATAAGTGCTAATGACTCCATTCCTTTTTGTGGTTGTAGGGGCTGTTGATTGGAGTACACTAAAACAAACCTAACCTCTCTAGGGCATTCAGAAGCCAAGTTATAAGCCCACAAAGGTGTAACTTGACTACTTCTTTTAAGTGACACCAGGCCCGGTGACCTTTGGGACATGGTTTTGCCCCCTATAGGAATGTGCGATCATCTTGAAACGTTCAGATCACTTACAACTCAATAGATTATACCTTCCTGTAACGTTTCAGCCTGATTTGACCTTGTTTTCACACAAATGAACCCAGAATGATGTGAAATTGTGCTTCGTGCAACATAATTCTGGGTGCCATTTAAAAACCATAAGTGCTAATGACTCCATTCCTTTTTGTGGTTGTAGGGGCTGTTGATTGGAGTATACTAAAACAAACCTGATCTCTCTAGGACATTCAGAAGCCAAGTTATAAGCCCACAAAGGTGTAACTGGACTACTTCTTTAAAATGACACCAGATCCGGTGACCTTTGGGACATGGTTTGACCCCCTTAGGAAAGTGCTATCATCATGAAACGTTCAGATCACTTACAACTCAATAGATTATACCTTCCTGTAACATTTCAGCCTGATTGGACCTTGCTTTCACACAAATGAACCCAGAATGATGTGAAATTGTGCTTCGTGCACCATAATTCTGGGTGCCATTTAAAAACCATAAGTGCTAATGACTCCATTCCTTTTTGTGGTTGTAGGGGCTGTTGATTGGAGTACATTAAAACAAACCTGATCTCTCTAGGACATTCAGAAGCCAAGTTATAAGCCCACAAATGTGTAACTGGACTACTTCTTTAAATTGACACCAGATCCGGTGACATTTGGGACATGGTTTGACCCCCTATAGTTATGTGCGATCATCTTGAAACGTTCAGATCACTTACAACTCAATAGATTCCACCTTCCTGTAACGTTTCAGCCTGATTGGACCTTGTTTTCACACAAATGAACCCAGAATGATGTGAAATTGTGCTTCGTGCAACATAATTCTGGGTGCCATTTAAAAACCATAAGTGCTAATGACTCCGTTCCTTTTCGTGGTTGTAGGGGCTGTTGATTGGAGTATATGAAAACAAACCTGATCTCTCTAGGACATTCAGAAGCCAAGTTATAAGCCCACAAAGGTGTAACTGGACTACTTCTTTGAATTGACACCAGATCCGGTGACCTTTGGGACATGGTTTGACCCCCTTAGAAAAGTGCTATCATCATGAAACGTTCAGATCACTTACAACTCAATAGATTCTACCTTCCTGTAACATTTCAGCCTGATTGGACCTTGTTTTCACACAAATGAACCCAGAATGATGTGAAATTGTGCTTTGTGCAACATAATTCTGGGTGCCATTTAAAAACCATAAGTGCTAATGACTCCATTCCTTTTTGAGGTTGTAGGGGCTGTTGATTGGAGTACACTAAAACAAACCTGATCTCTCTAGGACATTCAGAAGCCAAGTTATAAGCCCTCAAAGGTGTCAGTGGACTACTTCTTTAAAGTGACACCTGGCCCGGTGACCTTTGGGACATGGTTTGACCCCCTATAGGAATGTGCGATCATCTTGAAACGTTCAGATCACTTACAACTCAATAGATTATACCTTCCTGTAACGTTTCAGCCTGATTGGACCTTGTTTTCACACAAATGAACCCAGAATGATGTGAAATTGTGCTTCGTGCAACATAATTCTGGGTGCCATTTACAAACCATAAGTGCTAATGACTCCATTCCTTTTTGTGGTTGTAGGGGCTGTTGGTTGGAATTCATTAAAACAAACCAGATCTTTCTAGGACATTCAGAAGCCAAGTTATAAGCCCACAAATGTGTAACTGGACTACTTCTTTAAATTGACACCAGATCCGGTGACATTTGGGACATGGTTTGACCCCCTTAGGAAAGTGCTATCATCATGAAACGTTCAGATCACTTACAAATCAATATATTCTACCTTCCTGTAACGTTTCAGCCTGATTGGACCTTGTTTTCACACAAATGAACCCAGAATGATGTGAAATTGTGCTTCGTGCAACATAATTCTGGGTGCCATTTACAAACCATAAGTGCTAATGACTCCATTCCTTTTTGTGGTTGTAGGGGCTGTTGATTGGAGTACACTAAAACAAACCTAACCTCTCTAGGGCATTCAGAAGCCAAGTTATAAGCCCACAAAGGTGTAACTTGACTACTTCTTTTAAGTGACACCAGGCCCGGTGACCTTTGGGACATGGTTTTGCCCCCTATAGGAATGTGCGATCATCTTGAAACGTTCAGATCACTTACAACTCAATAGATTCTACCTTCCTGTAACGTTTCAGCCTGATTGGACCTTGTTTTCACACAAATGAACCCAGAATGATGTGAAATTGTGCTTCGTGCAACATAATTCTGGGTGCCATTTAAAAACCATAAGTGCTAATGACTCCATTCCTTTTTGAGGTTGTAGGGGCTGTTGATTGGAGTACACTAAATCAAACCTGATCTCTCTAGGACATTCAGAAGCCAAGTTATAAGCCCTCAAAGGTGTAACTGGACTACTTCTTTAAAGTGACACCAGGCCCGGTGACCTTTGGGACATGGTTTGACCCCCTTAAGAAATGCTATCATCATGAAACGTTCAGATCATTTACAACTCAATAGATTTTACCTTCCTGTAACGTTTCAGCCTGATTGGACCTTGTTTTCTCACAAATGAACCCAGAATGATGTGAAATTGTGCTTCGTGCAACATAATTCTGGGTCCCATTTACAAACCTTGAGTGCTAATGACTCCATTCCTTTTTTGTGGTTGTAGGGGCTGTTGATTGGAGTACACTAAAACAAACCTGATCTCTCTAGGACATTCAGAAGCCAAGTTATAAGCCCACAAATGTGTAACTGGACTACTTCTTTAAATTGACACCAGATCCGGTGACCTTTGGGACATGGTTTGACCCCCTTAGGAAAGTGATATCATCATGAAACGTTCAGATCACTTACAACTCAATAGATTCTACCTTCCTGTAACGTTTCAGCCTGATTGGACCTTGTTTTCACACAAATGAACCCAGAATGATGTGAAATTGTGCTTCGTGCAACATAATTCTGGGTGCCATTTACAAACCATAAGTGCTAATGACTCCATTCCTTTTTGTGGTTGTAGGGGCTGTTGATTTGAGTACACTAAAACAAACCTAACCTCTCTAGGGCATTCAGAAGCCAAGTTATAAGCCCACAAAGGTGTAACTGGACTACTTCTTTTAAGTGACACTAGGCCCGGTGACCTTTGGGACATGGTTTTGCCCCCTATAGGAATGTGCGATCATCTTGAAACGTTCAGATCACTTACAACTCAATAGATTCTACCTTCCTGTAACGTTTCAGCCTGATTGGACCTTGTTTTCACACAAATGAACCCAGAATGATGTGAAATTGTGCTTCGTGCAACATAATTCTGGGTGCCATTTAAAAACCATAAGTGCTAATGACTCCATTCCTTTTTGAGGTTGTAGGGGCTGTTGATTGGAGTACACTAAAACAAACCTGATCTCTCTAGGACATTCAGAAGCCAAGTTATAAGCCCTCAAAGGTGTAACTGGACTACTTCTTTAAAGTGACACCAGGCCCGGTGACCTTTGGGACATGGTTTGACCCCCTTAAGAAATGCTATCATCATGAAACGTTCAGATCATTTACAACTCAATAGATTCTACCTTCCTGTAACGTTTCAGCCTGATTGGACCTTGTTTTCACACAAATGAACCCAGAATGATGTGAAATTGTGCTTCGTGCAACATAATTCTGGGTCCCATTTACAAACCTTGAGTGCTAATGACTCCATTCCTTTTTTGTGGTTGTAGGGGCTGTTGATTGGAGTACACTAAAACAAACCTGATCTCTCTAGGACATTCAGAAGCCAAGTTATAAGCCCACAAATGTGTAACTGGACTACTTCTTTAAATTGACACCAGATCCGGTGACCTTTGGGACATGGTTTGACCCCCTTAGGAAAGTGATATCATCATGAAACGTTCAGATCACTTACAACTCAATAGATTCTACCTTCCTGTAACGTTTCAGCCTGATTGGACCTTGTTTTCACACAAATGGACCCAGAATGATGTGAAATTGTACTTCGTGCAACATAATTCTGGGTGCCATTTACAAACCATAAGTGCTAATGACTCCATTCCTTTTTGTGGTTGTAGGGGCTGTTGATTGGAGTACATTAAAACAAACCTGATCTCTCTAGGACATTCAGAAGCCAAGTTATAAGCCCACAAAGGTGTAACTGGACTACTTCTTTAAATTGACACCAGATCCGGTGACCTTTGGGACATGGTTTGACCCCCTTAGGAAAGTGCTATCATCATGAAACATTCAGATCACTTACAACTCAATAGATTCTACCTTCCTGTAACGTTTCAGCCTGATTGGACCTTGTTTTCACACAAATGAACCCAGAATGACGTGAAATTGTGCTTCGTGCAACATAATTCTGGGTGCCATTTACAAACCTTAAGTGCTAATGACTCCATTCCTTTTTGTGGTTGTAGGGGCTGTTGATTGGAGTACACTAAAAAAAACCTGATCTCTCTAGGACATTCAGAAGCCAAGTTATAAGCCCACAAATGTGTAACTGGACTACTTCTTTAAATTGACACCAGATCCGGTGACCTTTGGGACATAGTTTGACCCCCTTAGGAAAGTGCTATCATCATGAAACGTTCAGATCACTTACAACTCAATAGATTCTACCTTCCTGTAACGTTTCAGCCTGATTGGACCTTGTTTTCACACAAATGAACCCAGAATGATGTGAAATTGTGCTTCGTGCAACATAATTCTGGGTGCCATTTAAAAACCATAAGTTCTAATGACTCCATTCCTTTTAGTGGTAATGGGGGCTGCTAATTGGAGTACTCTAAAACGAACCTGACCTCTCTAGGATATTCAGAAGCCAAGTTCTAAGCCCACAAATGTGTAACTGGACTACTTCTTTAAAGTGACACCAGGCCCGGTGACCTTTGGGACATGGTTTGACCCCCTATAGGAATGTGCGATCATCATGAAACGTTCAGATCACTTACAACTCAATAGATTCTACCTTCCTGTAACGTTTCAGCCTGATTGGACCTTGTTTTCACACAAATGAACCCAGAATGATGTGAAATTGTGCTTCGTGCAACATAATTCTGGGTGCCATTTAAAAACCATAAGTTCTAATGACTCCATTCCTTTTAGTGGTAATGGGGGCTGCTAATTGGAGTACTCTAAAACGAACCTGACCTCTCCAGGATATTCAGAAGCCAAGTTCTAAGCCCACAAATGTGTAATTGGACTACTTCTTTAAAGTGACACCAGGCCCGGTGACCTTTGGGACATGGTTTGACCCCCCATAGGAATGTGCGATCATCATGAAACGTTCAGATCACTTACAACTCAATAGATTCTACCTTCCTGTAACGTTTCAGCCTGATTGGACCTTGTTTTCACACAAATGGACCCAGAATGATGTGAAATTGTACTTCGTGCAACATAATTCTGGGTGCCATTTACAAACCATAAGTGCTAATGACTCCATTCCTTTTTGTGGTTGTAGGGGCTGTTGATTGGAGTACATTAAAACAAACCTGATCTCTCTAGGACATTCAGAAGCCAAGTTATAAGCCCACAAAGGTGTAACTGCACTACTTCTTTAAATTGACACCAGATCCGGTGACCTTTGGGACATGGTTTGACCCCCTTAGGAAAGTGCTATCATCATGAAACATTCAGATCACTTACAACTCAATAGATTCTACCTTCCTGTAACGTTTCAGCCTGATTGGACCTTGTTTTCACACAAATGAACCCAGAATGACGTGAAATTGTGCTTCGTGCAACATAATTCTGGGTGCCATTTACAAACCATAAGTGCTAATGACTCCATTCCTTTTTGTAGTTGTAGGGGCTGTTGATTGGAGTACATTAAAACAAACCTGATCTCTCTAGGACATTCAGAAGCCAAGTTATAAGCCCACAAAGGTGTAACTGGACTACTTCTTTAAATTGACACCAGATCCGGTGACCTTTGGGACATGGTTTGACCCCCTTAGGAAAGTGCTATCATCATGAAACATTCAGATCACTTACAACTCAATAGATTCTACCTTCCTGTAACGTTTCAGCCTGATTGGACCTTGTTTTCACACAAATGAACCCAGAATGATCGTGAAATTGTGCTTCGTGCAACATAATTCTGGGTGCCATTTACAAACCATAAGTGCTAATGACTCCATTCCTTTTTGTAGTTGTAGGGGCTGTTGATTGGAGTACATTAAAACAAACCTGATCTCTCTAGGACATTCAGAAGCCAAGTTATAAGCCCACAAAGGTGTAACTGGACTACTTCTTTAAATTGACACCAGATCCGGTGACCTTTGGGACATGGTTTGACCCCCTTAGGAAAGTGCTATCATCATGAAACATTCAGATCACTTACAACTCAATAGATTCTACCTTCCTGTAACGTTTCAGCCTGATTGGACCTTGTTTTCACACAAATGAACCCAGAATGACGTGAAATTGTGCTTCGTGCAACATAATTCTGGGTGCCATTTACAAACCTTAAGTGCTAATGACTCCATTCCTTTTTGTGGTTGTAGGGGCTGTTGATTGGAGTACACTAAAAAAGACCTGATCTCTCTAGGACATTCAGAAGCCAAGTTATAAGCCCACAAATGTGTAACTGGACTACTTCTTTAAATTGACACCAGATCCGGTGACCTTTGGGACATAGTTTGACCCCCTTAGGAAAGTGCTATCATCATGAAACGTTCAGATCACTTACAACTCAATAGATTCTACCTTCCTGTAACGTTTCAGCCTGATTGGACCTTGTTTTCACACAAATGAACCCAGAATGATGTGAAATTGTGCTTCGTGCAACATAATTCTGGGTGCCATTTAAAAACCATAAGTTCTAATGACTCCATTCCTTTTTGTGGTTGTAGGGGCTGTTGATTGGAGTACATTAAAACAAACCTGATCTCTCTAGGACATTCAGAAGCCAAGTTATAAGCCCACAAAGGTGTAACTGGACTACTTCTTTAAAGTGACACCAGGCCCGGTGACCTTTGGGACATGGTTTGACCCCCTTAAGAAATGCTATCATCATGAAACGTTCAGATCATTTACAACTCAATAGATTCTACCTTCCTGTAACGTTTCAGCCTGATTGGACCTTGTTTTCACACAAATGAACCCAGAATGATGTGAAATTGTGCTTCGTGCAACATAATTCTGGGTCCCATTTACAAACCTTGAGTGCTAATGACTCCATTCCTTTTTTGTGGTTGTAGGGGCTGTTGATTGGAGTACACTAAAACAAACCTGATCTCTCTAGGACATTCAGAAGCCAAGTTATAAGCCCACAAATGTGTAACTGGACTACTTCTTTAAATTGACACCAGATCCGGTGACCTTTGGGACATGGTTTGACCCCCTTAGGAAAGGGATATCATCATGAAACGTTCAGATCACTTACAACTCTATAGATTCTACCTTCCTGTAACGTTTCAGCCTGATTGGACCTTGTTTTCACACAAATGAACCCAGAATGATGTGAAATTGTGCTTCGTGCAACATAATTCTGGGTGCCATTTACAAACCATAAGTGCTAATGACTCCATTCCTTTTTGTGGTTGTAGGGGCTGTTGATTGGAGTACACTAAAACAAACCTAACCTCTCTAGGGCATTCAGAAGCCAAGTTATAAGCCCACAAAGGTGTAACTGGACTACTTCTTTTAAGTGACACCAGGCCCGGTGACCTTTGGGACATGGTTTTGCCCCCTATAGGAATGTGCGATCATCTTTAAACGTTCAGATCACTTACAACTCAATAGATTCTACCTTCCTGTAACGTTTCAGCCTGATTGGACCTTGTTTTCACACAAATGAACCCAGAATGATGTGAAATTGTGCTTCGTGCAACATAATTCTGGGTGCCATTTAAAAACCATAAGTGCTAATGACTCCATTCCTTTTTGAGGTTGTAGGGGCTGTTGATTGGAGTACACTAAAACAAACCTGATCTCTCTAGGACATTCAGAAGCCAAGTTATAAGCCCTCAAAGGTGTAACTGGACTACTTCTTTAAAGTGACACCAGGCCCGGTGACCTTTGGGACATGGTTTGACCCCCTTAAGAAATGCTATCATCATGAAACGTTCAGATCATTTACAACTCAATAGATTCTACCTTCCTGTAACGTTTCAGCCTGATTGGACCTTGTTTTCACACAAATGAACCCAGAATGATGTGAAATTGTGCTTCGTGCAACATAATTCTGGGTCCCATTTACAAACCTTGAGTGCTAATGACTCCATTCCTTTTTTGTGGTTGTAGGGGCTGTTGATTGGAGTACACTAAAACAAACCTGATCTCTCTAGGACATTCAGAAGCCAAGTTATAAGCCCACAAATGTGTAACTGGACTACTTCTTTAAATTGACACCAGATCCGGTGACCTTTGGGACATGGTTTGACCCCCTTAGGAAAGTGATATCATCATGAAACGTTCAGATCACTTACAACTCAATAGATTCTACCTTCCTGTAACGTTTCAGCCTGACTGGACCTTGTTTTCACACAAATGGACCCAGAATGATGTGAAATTGTACTTCGTGCAACATAATTCTGGGTGCCATTTACAAACCATAAGTGCTAATGACTCCATTCCTTTTTGTGGTTGTAGGGGCTGTTGATTGGAGTACATTAAAACAAACCTGATCTCTCTAGGACATTCAGAAGCCAAGTTATAAGCCCACAAAGGTGTAACTGGACTACTTCTTTAAATTGACACCAGATCCGGTGACCTTTGGGACATGGTTTGACCCCCTTAGGAAAGTGCTATCATCATGAAACATTCAGATCACTTACAACTCAATAGATTCTACCTTCCTGTAACGTTTCAGCCTGATTGGACCTTGTTTTCACACAAATGAACCCAGAATGACGTGAAATTGTGCTTCGTGCAACATAATTCTGGGTGCCATTTACAAACCTTAAGTGCTAATGACTCCATTCCTTTTTGTGGTTGTAGGGGCTGTTGATTGGAGTACACTAAAAAAACCTGATCTCTCTAGGACATTCAGAAGCCAAGTTATAAGCCCACAAATGTGTAACTGGACTACTTCTTTAAATTGACACCAGATCCGGTGACCTTTGGGACATAGTTTGACCCCCTTAGGAAAGTGCTATCATCATGAAACGTTCAGATCACTTACAACTCAATAGATTCTACCTTCCTGTAACGTTTCAGCCTGATTGGACCTTGTTTTCACACAAATGAACCCAGAATGATGTGAAATTGTGCTTCGTGCAACATAATTCTGGGTGCCATTTAAAAACCATAAGTTCTAATGACTCCATTCCTTTTAGTGGTAATGGGGGCTGCTAATTGGAGTACTCTAAAACGAACCTGACCTCTCTAGGATATTCAGAAGCCAAGTTCTAAGCCCACAAATGTGTAACTGGACTACTTCTTTAAAGTGACACCAGGCCCGGTGACCTTTGGGACATGGTTTGACCCCCTATAGGAATGTGCGATCATCATGAAACGTTCAGATCACTTACAACTCAATAGATTCTACCTTCCTGTAACGTTTCAGCCTGATTGGACCTTGTTTTCACACAAATGGACCCAGAATGATGTGAAATTGTACTTCGTGCAACATAATTCTGGGTGCCATTTACAAACCATAAGTGCTAATGACTCCATTCCTTTTTGTGGTTGTAGGGGCTGTTGATTGGAGTACATTAAAACAAACCTGATCTCTCTAGGACATTCAGAAGCCAAGTTATAAGCCCACAAAGGTGTAACTGGACTACTTCTTTAAATTGACACCAGATCCGGTGACCTTTGGAACATGGTTTGACCCCCTTAGGAAAGTGCTATCATCATGAAACATTCAGATAACTTACAACTCAATAGATTCTACCTTCCTGTAACGTTTCAGCCTGATTGGACCTTGTTTTCACACAAATGAACCCAGAATGACGTGAAATTGTGCTTCGTGCAACATAATTCTGGGTGCCATTTACAAACCATAAGTGCTAATGACTCCATTCCTTTTTGTGGTTGTAGGGGCTGTTGATTGGAGTACATTAAAACAAACCTGATCTCTCTAGGACATTCAGAAGCCAAGTTATAAGCCCACAAAGGTGTAACTGGACTACTTCTTTAAATTGACACCAGATCCGGTGACCTTTGGGACATGGTTTGACCACCTTAGGAAAGTGCTATCATCATGAAACGTTCAGATCACTTACAACTCAATAGATTCTACCTTCCTGTAACGTTTCAGCCTGATTGGATCTTGTTTTCACACAAATGGACCCAGAATGATGTGAAATTGTACTTCGTGCAACATAATTCTGGGTGCCATTTACAAACCATAAGTGCTAATGACTCCATTCCTTTTTGTGGTTGTAGGGGCTGTTGATTGGAGTACATTAAAACAAACCTGATCTCTCTAGGACATTCAGAAGCCAAGTTATAAGCCCACAAAGGTGTAACTGGACTACTTCTTTAAATTGACACCAGATCCGGTGACCTTTGGGACATGGTTTGACCCCCTTAGGAAAGTGCTATCATCATGAAACATTCAGATCACTTACAACTCAATAGATTCTACCTTCCTGTAACGTTTCAGCCTGATTGGACCTTGTTTTCACACAAATGAACCCAGAATGACGTGAAATTGTGCTTCGTGCAACATAATTCTGGGTGCCATTTAAAAACCTTAAGTGCTAATGACTCCATTCCTTTTTGTGGTTGTAGGGGCTGTTGATTGGAGTACACTAAAAAAAACCTGATCTCTCTAGGACATTCAGAAGCCAAGTTATAAGCCCACAAATGTGTAACTGGACTACTTCTTTAAATTGACACCAGATCCGGTGACCTTTGGGAAATAGTTTGACCCCCTTAGGAAAGTGCTATCATCATGAAACGTTCAGATCACTTACAACTCAATAGATTCTACCTTCCTGTAACGTTTCAGCCTGATTGGACCTTGTTTTCACACAAATGGACTCAGAATGATGTGAAATTGTACTTCGTGCAACATAATTCTGGGTGCCATTTACAAACCATAAGTGCTAATGACTCCATTCCTTTTTGTGGTTGTAGGGGCTGTTGATTGGAGTACATTAAAACAAACCTGATCTCTCTAGGACATTCAGAAGCCAAGTTATAAGCCCACAAAGGTGTAACTGGACTACTTCTTTAAATTGACACCAGATCCGGTGACCTTTGGGACATGGTTTGACCCCCTTAGGAAAGTGCTATCATCATGAAACATTCAGATCACTTACAACTCAATAGATTCTACCTTCCTGTAACGTTTCAGCCTGATTGGACCTTGTTTTCACACAAATGAACCCAGAATGACGTGAAATTGTGCTTCGTGCAACATAATTCTGGGTGCCATTTACAAACCTTAAGTGCTAATGACTCCATTCCTTTTTGTGGTTGTAGGGGCTGTTGATTGGAGTACACTAAAAAAAACCTGATCTCTCTAGGACATTCAGAAGCCAAGTTATAAGCCCACAAATGTGTAACTGGACTACTTCTTTAAATTGACACCAGATCCGGTGACCTTTGGGACATAGTTTGACCCCCTTAGGAAAGTGCTATCATCATGAAACGTTCAGATCACTTACAACTCAATAGATTCTACCTTCCTGTAACGTTTCAGCCTGATTGGACCTTGTTTTCACACAAATGAACCCAGAATGATGTGAAATTGTGCTTCGTGCAACATAATTCTGGGTGCCATTTAAAAACCATAAGTTCTAATGACTCCATTCCTTTTAGTGGTAATGGGGGCTGCTAATTGGAGTACTCTAAAACGAACCTGACCTCTCTAGGATATTCAGAAGCCAAGTTCTAAGCCCACAAATGTGTAACTGGACTACTTCTTTAAAGTGACACCAGGCCCGGTGACCTTTGGGACATGGTTTGACCCCCTATAGGAATGTGCGATCATCATGAAACGTTCAGATCACTTACAACTCAATAGATTCTACCTTCCTGTAACGTTTCAGCCTGATTGGACCTTGTTTTCACACAAATGGACCCAGAATGATGTGAAATTGTACTTCGTGCAACATAATTCTGGGTGCCATTTACAAACCATAAGTGCTAATGACTCCATTCCTTTTTGTGGTTGTAGGGGCTGTTGATTGGAGTACATTAAAACAAACCTGATCTCTCTAGGACATTCAGAAGCAAAGTTATAAGCCCACAAAGGTGTAACTGGACTACTTCTTTAAATTGACACCAGATCCGGTGACCTTTGGGACATGGTTTGACCCCCTTAGGAAAGTGCTATCATCATGAAACATTCAGATCACTTACAACTCAATAGATTCTACCTTCCTGTAACGTTTCAGCCTGATTGGACCTTGTTTTCACACAAATGAACCCAGAATGACGTGAAATTGTGCTTCGTGCAACATAATTCTGGGTGCCATTTACAAACCATAAGTGCAAATGACTCCATTCCTTTTTGTGGTTGTAGGGGCTGTTGATTGGAGTACATTAAAACAAACCTGATCTCTCTAGGACATTCAGAAGCCAAGTTATAAGCCCACAAAGGTGTAACTGGACTACTTCTTTAAATTGACACCAGATCCGGTGACCTTTGGGACATGGTTTGACCCCCTTAGGAAAGTGCTATCATCATGAAACGTTCAGATCACTTAAACTCAATAGATTTTACCTTCCTGTAACGTTTCAGCCTGATTGGACCTTGTTTTCACACAAATGGACCCAGAATGATGTGAAATTGTACTTCGTGCAACATAATTCTGGGTGCCATTTACAAACCATAAGTGCTAATGACTCCATTCCTTTTTGTGGTTGTAGGGGCTGTTGATTGGAGTACATTAAAACAAACCTGATCTCTCTAGGACATTCAGAAGCCAAGTTATAAGCCCACAAAGGTGTAACTGGACTACTTCTTTAAATTGACACCAGATCCGGTGACCTTTGGGACATGGTTTGACCCCCTTAGATAAGTGCTATCATCATGAAACATTCAGATCACTTACAACTCAATAGATTCTACCTTCCTGTAACGTTTCAGCCTGATTGGACCTTGTTTTCACACAAATGAACCCAGAATGACGTGAAATTGTGCTTCGTGCAACATAATTCTGGGTGCCATTTACAAACCTTAAGTGCTAATGACTCCATTCCTTTTTGTGGTTGTAGGGGCTGTTGATTCGAGTACACTAAAAAAAACCTGATCTCTCTAGGACATTCAGAAGCCAAGTTATAAGCCCACAAATGTGTAACTGGACTACTTCTTTAAATTGACACCAGATCCGGTGACCTTTGGGAAATAGTTTGACCCCCTTAGGAAAGTGCTATCATCATGAAACGTTCAGATCACTTACAACTCAATAGATTCTACCTTCCTGTAACGTTTCAGCCTGATTGGACCTTGTTTTCACACAAATGAACCCAGAATGATGTGAAATTGTGCTTCGTGCAACATAATTCTGGGTGCCATTTAAAAACCATAAGTTCTAATGACTCCATTCCTTTTAGTGGTAATGGGGGCTGCTAATTGGAGTACTCTAAAACGAACCTGACCTCTCTAGGACATTCAGAAGCCAAGTTCTAAGCCCACAAATGTGTAATTGGACTACTTCTTTAAAGTGACACCAGGCCCGGTGACCTTTGGGACATGGTTTGACCCCCTATAGGAATGTGCGATCATCATGAAACGTTCAGATCACTTACAACTCAATAGATTCTACCTTCCTGTAACGTTTCAGCCTGATTGAACCTTGTTTTCACACAAATGGACCCAGAATGATGTGAAATTGTACTTCGTGCAACATAATTCTGGGTGCCATTTACAAACCATAAGTGCTAATGACTCCATTCCTTTTTGTGGTTGTAGGGGCTGTTGATTGGAGTACATTAAAACAAACCTGATCTCTCTAGGACATTCAGAAGCCAAGTTATAAGCCCACAAAGGTGTAACTGGACTACTTCTTTAAATTGACACCAGATCCGGTGACCTTTGGGACATGGTTTGACCCCCTTAGGAAAGTGCTATCATCAGGAAACATTCAGATCACTTACAACTCAATAGATTCTACCTTCCTGTAACGTTTCAGCCTGATTGGACCTTGTTTTCACACAAATGAACCCAGAATGACGTGAAATTGTGCTTCGTGCAACATAATTCTGGGTGCCATTTACAAACCATAAGTGCTAATGACTCCATTCCTTTTTGTGGTTGTAGGGGCTGTTGATTGGAGTACATTAAAACAAACCTGATCTCTCTAGGACATTCAGAAGCCAAGTTATAAGCCCACAAAGGTGTAACTGGACTACTTCTTTAAATTGACACCAGATCCGGTGACCTTTGGGACATGGTTTGACCCCCTTAGGAAAGTGCTATCATCATGAAACGTTCAGATCACTTACAACTCAATAGATTCTACCTTCCTGTAACGTTTCAGCCTGATTGGACCTTGTTTTCACACAAATGGACCCAGAATGATGTGAAATTGTACTTCGTGCAACATAATTCTGGGTGCCATTTACAAACCATAAGTGCTAATGACTCCATTCCTTTTTGTGGTTGTAGGGGCTGTTGATTGGAGTACATTAAAACAAACCTGATCTCTCTAGGACATTCAGAAGCCAAGTTATAAGCCCACAAAGGTGTAACTGGACTACTTCTTTAAATTGACACCAGATCCGGTGACCTTTGGGACATGGTTTGACCCCCTTAGGAAAGTGCTATCATCATGAAACATTCAGATCACTTACAACTCAATAGATTCTATCTTCCTGTAACGTTTCAGCCTGATTGGACCTTGTTTTCACACAAATGAACCCAGAATGACGTGAAATTGTGCTTCGTGCAACATAATTCTGGGTGCCATTTACAAACCTTAAGTGCTAATGACTCCATTCCTTTTTGTGGTTGTAGGGGCTGTTGATTGGAGTACACTAAAAAAGACCTGATCTCTCTAGGACATTCAGAAGCCAAGTTATAAGCCCACAAAGGTGTAACTGGACTACTTCTTTAAAGTGACACCAGGCCCGGTGACCTTTGGGACATGGTTTGACCCCCTATAGGAATGTGCGATCATCATGAAACGTTCAGATCACTTACAACTCAATAGATTCTACCTTCCTGTAACGTTTCAGCCTGATTGGACCTTGTTTTCACACAAATGGACCCAGAATTATGTGAAATTGTACTTCGTGCAACATAATTCTGGGTGCCATTTACAAACCATAAGTGCTAATGACTCCATTCCTTTTTGTGGTTGTAGGGGCTGTTGATTGGAGTACATTAAAACAAACCTGATCTCTCTAGGACATTCAGAAGCCAAGTTATAAGCCCACAAAGGTGTAACTGGACTACTTCTTTGAAATTGACACCAGATCCGGTGACCTTTGGGACATGGTTTGACCCCCTTAGGAAAGTGCTATCATCATGAAACAATCAGATCACTTACAACTCAATAGATTCTACCTTCCTGTAACGTTTCAGCCTGATTGGACCTTGTTTTCACACAAATGAACCCAGAATGACGTGAAATTGTGCTTCGTGCAACATAATTCTGGGTGCCATTTACAAACCTTAAGTGCTAATGACTCCATTCCTTTTTGTGGTTGTAGGGGCTGTTGATTGGAGTACACTAAAAAAAACCTGATCTCTCTAGGACATTCAGAAGCCAAGTTATAAGCCCACAAAGGTGTAACTGGACTACTTCTTTGAAATTGACACCAGATCCGGTGACCTTTGGGACATGGTTTGACCCCCTTAGGAAAGTGCTATCATCATGAAACAATCAGATCACTTACAACTCAATAGATTCTACCTTCCTGTAACGTTTCAGCCTGATTGGACCTTGTTTTCACACAAATGAACCCAGAATGATGTGAAATTGTGCTTCGTGCAACATAATTCTGGGTGCCATTTAAAAACCATAAGTTCTAATGACTCCATTCCTTTTAGTGGTAATGGGGGCTGCTAATTGGAGTACTCTAAAACGAACCTGACCTCTCTAGGATATTCAGAAGCCAAGTTCTAAGCCCACAAATGTGTAACTGGACTACTTCTTTAAAGTGACACCAGGCCCGGTGACCTTTGGGACATGGTTTGACCCCCTATAGGAATGTGCGATCATCATGAAACGTTCAGATCACTTACAACTCAATAGATTCTAACTTCTTGTAAAGTTTCAGCCTGATTGGACCTTGTTTTCACACAAATGAACCCAGAATGATGTGAAATTGTACTTCGTGCAACATAATTCTGGGTGCCATTTACAAACCATAAGTGCTAATGACTCCATTCCTTTTTGTGGTTGTAGGGGCTGTTGATTGGAGTACATTAAAACAAACCTGATCTCTCTAGGACATTCAGAAGCCAAGTTATAAGCCCACAAAGGTGTAACTGGACTACTTCTTTAAATTGACACCAGGCCCGGTGACCTTTGGGACATGGTTTGACCCCCTTAGGAAAGAGCTATCATCATGAAACGTTCAGATCACTTACAACTCAATAGATTCTGCCTTCCTGTAACGTTTCAGCCTGATTGGACCTTGTTTTCACACAAATGAACCCAGAATGATGTGAAATTGTGCTTCGTGCAACATAATTCTGGGTGCCATTTAAAAACCATAAGTGCTAATGACTCCATTCCTTTTTGTGGTTGTAGGGGCTGTTGATTGGAGTATACTAAAACAAACCTGATCTCTCTAGGACATTCAGAAGCCAAGTTATGAGCCCACAAATGTGTAACTGGACTACTTCTTTAAATTGACACCAGATCCGGTGACCTTTGGGACATGGTTTGACCCCCTTAGGAAAGTGCTATCATCATGAAACATTCAGATCACTTACAACTCAATAGATTCTACCTTCCTGTAACGTTTCAGCCTGATTGGACCTTGTTTTCACACAAATGAACCCAGAATGATGTGAAATTGTGCTTCGTGCAACATAATTCTGGGTGCCATTTACAAACCTTAAGTGGTAATGACTCCATTCCTTTTTGTGGTTGTAGGGGCTGTTGATTGGAGTACACTAAAAAAAACCTGATCTCTCTAGGACATTCAGAAGCCAAGTTATAAGCCCACAAATGTGTAACTGGACTACTTCTTTAAATTGACACCAGATCCGGTGACCTTTGGGACATAGTTTCACCCCCTTAGGAAAGTGCTATCATCATGAAACGTTCAGATCACTTACAACTTAATAGATTCTACCTTCCTGTAACGTTTCAGCCTGATTGGACCTTGTTTTCACACAAATGAACCCAGAATGATGTGAAATTGTGCTTCGTGCAACATAATTCTGTGTGCCATTTAAAAACCATAAGTTCTAATGACTCCATTCCTTTTAGTGGTAATGGGGGCTGCTAATTGGAGTACTCTAAAACAAACCTGACCTCTCTAGGATATTCAGAAGCCAAGTTCTAAGCCCACAAAGGTGTAACTGGACTACTTCTTTAAATTGACACCAGATCCGGTGACCTTTGGGACATGGTTTGACCCCCTTAGGAAAGTGCTATCATCATGAAACATTCAGATCACTTACAACTCAATAGATTCTACCTTCATGTAACGTTTCAGCCTGATTGGACCTTGTTTTCACACAAATGAACCCAGAATGATGTGAAATTGTGCTTCGTGCAACATAATTCTGGGTGCCATTTACAAACCTTAAGTGCTAATGACTCCATTCCTTTTTGTGGTTGTAGGGGCTGTTGATTGGAGTACACTAAAAAAACCTGATCTCTCTAGGACATTCAGAAGCCAAGTTATAAGCCCACAAATGTGTAACTGGACTACTTCTTTAAATTGACACCAGATCCGGTGACCTTTGGGACATGGTTTGACCCCCTTAGGAAAGTGCTATCATCATGAAACATTCAGATCACTTACAACTCAATAGATTCTACCTTCCTGTAACGTTTCAGCCTGATTGGACCTTGTTTTCACACAAATGAACCCAGAATGATGTGAAATTGTGCTTCGTGCAACATAATTCTGGGTGCCATTTACAAACCTTAAGTGGTAATGACTCCATTCCTTTTTGTGGTTGTAGGGGCTGTTGATTGGAGTACACTAAAAAAAACCTGATCTCTCTAGGACATTCAGAAGCCAAGTTATAAGCCCACAAATGTGTAACTGGACTACTTCTTTAAATTGACACCAGATCCGGTGACCTTTGGGACATAGTTTGACCCCCTTAGGAAAGTGCTATCATCATGAAACGTTCAGATCACTTACAACTTAATAGATTCTACCTTCCTGTAACGTTTCAGCCTGATTGGACCTTGTTTTCACACAAATGAACCCAGAATGATGTGAAATTGTGCTTCGTGCAACATAATTCTGTGTGCCATTTAAAAACCATAAGTTCTAATGACTCCATTCCTTTTAGTGGTAATGGGGGCTGCTAATTGGAGTACTCTAAAACAAACCTGACCTCTCTAGGATATTCAGAAGCCAAGTTCTAAGCCCACAAAGGTGTAACTGGACTACTTCTTTAAATTGACACCAGATCCGGTGACCTTTGGGACATGGTTTGACCCCCTTAGGAAAGTGCTATCATCATGAAACATTCAGATCACTTACAACTCAATAGATTCTACCTTCCTGTAACGTTTCAGCCTGATTGGACCTTGTTTTCACACAAATGAACCCAGAATGATGTGAAATTGTGCTTCGTGCAACATAATTCTGGGTGCCATTTACAAACCTTAAGTGCTAATGACTCCATTCCTTTTTGTGGTTGTAGGGGCTGTTGATTGGAGTACACTAAAAAAACCTGATCTCTCTAGGACATTCAGAAGCCAAGTTATAAGCCCACAAATGTGTAACTGGACTACTTCTTTAAATTGACACCAGATCCGGTGACCTTTGGGACATAGTTTGACCCCCTTAGGAAAGTGCTATCATCATGAAACGTTCAGATCACTTACAACTCAATAGATTCTACCTTCCTGTAACGTTTCAGCCTGATTGGACCTTGTTTTCACACAAATGAACCCAGAATGATGTGAAATTGTGCTTCGTGCAACATAATTCTGTGTGCCATTTAAAAACCATAAGTTCTAATGACTCCATTCCTTTTAGTGGTAATGGGGGCTGCTAATTGGAGTACTCTAAAACGAACCTGACCTCTCTAGGATATTCAGAAGCCAAGTTCTAAGCCCACAAATGTGTAACTGGACTACTTCTTTAAAGTGACACCAGGCCCGGTGACCTTTGGGACATGGTTTGACCCCCTATAGGAATGTGCGATCATCATGAAACGTTCAGATCACTTACAACTCAATAGATTCTACCTTCCTGTAACGTTTCAGCCTGATTGGACCTTGTTTTCACACAAATGGACCCAGAATGATGTGAAATTGTACTTCGTGCAACATAATTCTGGGTGCCATTTACAAACCATAAGTGCTAATGACTCCATTCCTTTTTGTGGTTGTAGGGGCTGTTGATTGGAGTACATTAAAACAAACCTGATCTCTCTAGGACATTCAGAAGCCAAGTTATAAGCCCACAAAGGTGTAACTGGACTACTTCTTTAAATTGACACCAGATCCGGTGACCTTTGGGACATGGTTTGACCCCCTTAGGAAAGTGCTATCATCATGAAACATTCAGATCACTTACAACTCAATAGATTCTACCTTCCTGTAACGTTTCAGCCTGATTGGACCTTGTTTTCACACAAATGAACCCAGAATGACGTGAAATTGTGCTTCGTGCAACATAATTCTGGGTGCCATTTACAAACCATAAGTGCTAATGACTCCATTCCTTTTTGTGGTTGTAGGGGCTGTTGATTGGAGTACATTAAAACAAACCTGATCTCTCTAGGACATTCAGAAGCCAAGTTATAAGCCCACAAAGGTGTAACTGGACTACTTCTTTAAATTGACACCAGATCCGGTGACCTTTGGGACATGGTTTGACCCCCTTAGGAAAGTGCTATCATCATGAAACGTTCAGATCACTTACAACTCAATAGATTCTACCTTCCTGTAACGTTTCAGCCTGATTGGACCTTGTTTTCACACAAATGAACCCAGAATGACGTGAAATTGTGCTTCGTGCAACATAATTCTGGGTGCCATTTACAAACCTTAAGTGCTAATGACTCCATTCCTTTTTGTGGTTGTAGGGGCTGTTGATTGGAGTACACTAAAAAAAAACCTGATCTCTCTAGGACATTCAGAAGCCAAGTTATAAGCCCACAAATGTGTAACTGGACTACTTCTTTAAATTGACACCAGATCCGGTGACCTTTGGGAAATAGTTTGACCCCCTTAGGAAAGTGCTATCATCATGAAACGTTCAGATCACTTACAACTCAATAGATTCTACCTTCCTGTAACGTTTCAGCCTGATTGGACCTTGTTTTCACACAAATGGACCCAGAATGATGTGAAATTGTACTTCGTGCAACATAATTCTGGGTGCCATTTAAAAACCATAAGTGCTAATGACTCCATTCCTTTTAGTGGTAATGGGGGCTGTTAATTGGAGTACTCTAAAACAAACCTGACCTCTCTAGGATATTCAGAAGCCAAGTTATAAGCCCAAAAAGGTGTAACTGGACTACTTCTTTGAATTGACACCAGATCCGGTGACCTTTGGGACATGGTTTGACCCCCTTAGAAAAGTGCTATCATCATGAAACGTTCAGATCACTTACAACTCAATAGATTCTACCTTCCTGTAACATTTCAGCCTGATTGGACCTTGTTTTCACACAAATGAACCCAGAATGATGTGAAATTGTGCTTCGTGCAACATAATTCTGGGTGCCATTTAAAAACCATAAGTGCTAATGACTCCATTCCTTTTTGAGGTTGTAGGGGCTGTTGATTGGAGTACACTAAAACAAACCTGATCTCTCTAGGACATTCACAAGCCAAGTTATAAGCCCTCAAAGGTGTCACTGGACTACTTCTTTAAAGTGACACCAGGCCCGGTGACCTTTGGGACATGGTTTGACCCCCTATAGGAATGTGCGATCATCATGAAACGTTCAGATCACTTACAACTCAATAGATTCTACCTTCTTGTAACGTTTCAGCCTGATTGGACCTTGTTTTCACACAAATGGACCCAGAATGATGTGAAATTGTGCTTCGTGCAACATAATTCTGGGTGCCATTTACAAACCATAAGTGCTAATGACTCCATTCCTTTTTGTGGTTGTAGGGGCTGTTGGTTGGAATTCATTAAAACAAACCAGATCTCTCTAGGACATTCAGAAGCCAAGTTATAAGCCCACAAATGTGTAACTGGACTACTTCTTTAAATTGACACCAGATCCGGTGACCTTTGGGACATGGTTTGACCCCCTTAGGAAAGTGCTATCATCATGAAACGTTCAGATCACTTACAAATCAATAGATTCTACCTTCCTGTAACGTTTCAGCCTGATTGGACCTTGTTTTCACACAAATGAACCCAGAATGATGTGAAATTGTGCTTCGTGCAACATAATTCTGGGTGCCATTTACAAACCATAAGTGCTAATGACTCCATTCCTTTTTGTGGTTGTAGGGGCTGTTGATTGGAGTACACTAAAACAAACCTAACCTCTCTAGGGCATTCAGAAGCCAAGTTATAAGCCCACAAAGGTGTAACTGGACTACTTCTTTTAAGTGACACCAGGCCCGGTGACCTTTGGGACATGGTTTTGCCCCCTATAGGAATGTGCGATCATCTTGAAACATTCAGATCACTTACAACTCAATATATTCAACCTTCCTGTAACGTTTCAGCCTGATTGGACCTTGTTTTCACACAAATGAACCCAGAATGATGTGAAATTGTGCTTCGTGCAACATAATTCTGGGTGCCATTTAAAAACCATAAGTGCTAATGACTCCATTCCTTTTTGTGGTTGTAGGGGCTGTTGATTGGAGTACACTAAAACAAACCTGATCTCTCTAGGACATTCAGAAGCCAAGTTATAAGCCCTCAAAGGTGTAACTGGACTACTTTAAAGTGACACCAGGCCCGGTGACCTTTGGGACATGGTTTGACCCCCTTAAGAAATGCTATCATCATGAAATGTTCAGATCATTTACAACTCAATAGATTCTACCTTGCTGTAACGTTTCAGCCTGATTGGACCTTGTTTTCACACAAATGAACCCAGAATGATGTGAATTTGTGCTTCGTGCAACATAATCCTGGGTCCCATTTACAAAGCTTAAGTGCTCATGACTCCATTCCTTTTTTGTGGTTGTAGGGGCTGTTGATTGGAGTACACTAAAACAAACCTGATCTCTCTAGGACATTCAGAAGCCAAGTTATAAGCCCACAAATGTGTAACTGGACTACTTCTTTAAATTGACACCAGATCCGGTGACCTTTGGGACATGGTGTGACCCCCTTAGGAAAGTGATATCATCATGAAACGTTCAGATCACTTAAAACTCAATAGATTCTACCTTCCTGTAACGTTTCAGCCTGATTGGACCTTGTTTTCACACAAATGAACCCAGAATGATGTGAAATTGTGCTTCGTGCAACATAATTCTGGGTGCCATTTACAAACCTTAAGTGGTAATGACTCCATTCCTTTTTGTGGTTGTAGGGGCTGTTGATTGGAGTACACTAAAAAAACCTGATCTCTCTAGGACATTCAGAAGCCAAGTTATAAGCCCACAAATGTGTAACTGGACTACTTCTTTAAATTGACACCAGATCCGGTGACCTTTGGGACATAGTTTGACCCCCTTAGGAAAGTGCTATCATCATGAAACGTTCAGATCACTTACAACTCAATAGATTCTACCTTCCTGTAACGTTTCAGCCTGATTGGACCTTGTTTTCACACAAATGAACCCAGAATGATGTGAAATTGTGCTTCGTGCAACATAATTCTGTGTGCCATTTAAAAACCATAAGTTCTAATGACTCCATTCCTTTTAGTGGTAATGGGGGCTGCTAATTGGAGTACTCTAAAACAAACCTGACCTCTCTAGGATATTCAGAAGCCAAGTTCTAAGCCCACAAAGGTGTAACTGGACTACTTCTTTAAATTGACACCAGATCCGGTGACCTTTGGGACATGGTTTGACCCCCTTAGGAAAGTGCTATCATCATGAAACATTCAGATCACTTACAACTCAATAGATTCTACCTTCCTGTAAGGTTTCAGCCTGATTGGACCTTGTTTTCACACAAATGAACCCAGAATGATGTGAAATTGTGCTTCGTGCAACATAATTCTGGGTGCCATTTACAAACCTTAAGTGCTAATGACTCCATTCCTTTTTGTGGTTGTAGGGGCTGTTGATTGGAGTACACTAAAAAAACCTGATCTCTCTAGGACATTCAGAAGCCAAGTTATAAGCCCACAAATGTGTAACTGGACTACTTCTTTAAATTGACACCAGATCCGGTGACCTTTGGGACATAGTTTGACCCCCTTAGGAAAGTGCTATCATCATGAAACGTTCAGATCACTTACAACTCAATAGATTCTACCTTCCTGTAACGTTTCAGCCTGATTGGACCTTGTTTTCACACAAATGAACCCAGAATGATGTGAAATTGTGCTTTGTGCAACATAATTCTGTGTGCCATTTAAAAACCATAAGTTCTAATGACTCCATTCCTTTTAGTGGTAATGGGGGCTGCTAATTGGAGTACTCTAAAACAAACCTGACCTCTCTAGGATATTCAGAAGCCAAGTTCTAAGCCCACAAAGGTGTAACTGGACTACTTCTTTAAAGTGACACCAGGCCCGGTGACCTTTGGGACATGGTTTGACCCCCTATAGGAATGTGCGATCATCATGAAACGTTCAGATCACCTACAACTCAATAGATTCTAACTTCTTGTAACGTTTCAGCCTGATTGGACCTTGTTTTCACACAAATGGACCCAGAATGATGTGAAATTGTGCTTCGTGCAACATAATTCTGGGTGCCATTTACAAACCATAAGTGCTAATGACTCCATTCCTTTTTGTGGTTGTAGGGGCTGTTGGTTGGAGTACATTAAAACAAACCTGATCTCTCTAGGACATTCAGAAGCCAAGTTATAAGCCCACAAATGTGTAACTGGACTACTTCTTTAAATTGACACCAGATCCAGTGACCTTTGGGACGTGGTTTGACCCCCTTAGGAAAGTGCTATCATCATGAAACATTCAGATCACTTACAACTCAATAGATTCTACCTTCCTGTAACGTTTCAGCCTGATTGGACCTTGTTTTCACACAAATGGACCCAGAATGATGTGAAATTGTGCTTCGTGCAACATAATTCTGGGTGCCATTTACAAACCATAAGTGCTAATGACTCCATTCCTTTTTGTGGTTGTAGGGCCTGTTGATTGGAGTACACTAAAACAAACCTGATCTCTCTAGGACATTCAGAAGCCAAGTTATAAGCCCACAAATGTGTAACTGGACTACTTCTTTAAAGTGACACCAGATCCGGTGACCTTTGGGACATGGTTTTACCCCCTATAGGAATGTGCCATCATCTTGAAACGTTCAGATCACTTACAACTCAATAGATTCTACCTTCTTGTAACGTTTCAGCCTGATTGGACCTTGTTTCACTCAAATGAACACAGAATGATGTGAAATTGTGCTTCGTGCAACATAATTCTGGGTGCCATTTAAAAACCATAAGTGCTAATGACTCCATTCCTTTTATTGGTAATGGGGGCTGTTAATTGGAGTACTCTAAAACAAACCTGACCTCTCTAGGATATTCAGAAGCCAAGTTATAAGCCCAAAAAGGTGTAACTGGACTACTTCTTTGAATTGACACCAGATCCGGTGACCTTTGGGACATGGTTTGACCCCCTTAGAAAAGTGCTATCATCATGAAACGTTCAGATCACTTACAACTCAATAGATTCTACCTTCCTGTAACATTTCAGCCTGATTGGACCTTGTTTTCACACAAATGAACCCAGAATGATGTGAAATTGTGCTTCGTGCAACATAATTCTGGGTGCCATTTAAAAACCATAAGTGCTAATGACTCCATTCCTTTTTGAGGTTGTAGGGGCTGTTGATTGGAGTACACTAAAACAAACCTGATCTCTCTAGGACATTCACAAGCCAAGTTATAAGCCCTCAAAGGTGTCACTGGACTACCTCTTTAAAGTGACACCAGGCCCGGTGACCTTTGGGACATGGTTTGACCCCCTATAGGAATGTGCGATCATCATGAAACATTCAGATCACTTACAACTCAATAGATTCTACCTTCTTGTAACGTTTCAGCCTGATTGGACCTTGTTTTCACACAAATGGACCCAGAATGATGTGAAATTGTGCTTCGTGCAACATAATTCTGGGTGCCATTTACAAACCATAAGTGCTAATGACTCCATTCCTTTTTGTGATTGTAGGGGCTGTTGGTTGGAATTCATTAAAACAAACCAGATCTCTCTAGGACATTCAGAAGCCAAGTTATAAGCCCACAACTGTGTAACTGGACTACTTCTTTAAATTGACACCAGATCCGGTGACCTTTGGGACATGGTTTGACCCCCTTAGGAAAGTTCTATCATCATGAAACGTTCAGATCACTTACAAATCAATAGATTCTACCTTCCTGTAACGTTTCAGCCTGATTGGACCTTGTTTTCACACAAATGAACCCAGAATGATGTGAAATTGTGCTTCGTGCAACATAATTCTGGGTGCCATTTACAAACCATAAGTGCTAATGACTCCATTCCTTTTTGTGGTTGTAGGGGCTGTTGATTGGAGTACACTAAAACAAACCTAACCTCTCTAGGGCATTCAGAAGCCAAGTTATAAGCCCACAAAGGTGTAACTGGACTACTTCTTTTAAGTGACACCAGGCCCGGTGACCTTTGGGACATGGTTTTGCCCCCTATAGGAATGTGCGATCATCTTGAAACATTCAGATCACTTACAACTCAATATATTCAACCTTCCTGTAACGTTTCAGCCTGATTGGACCTTGTTTTCACACAAATGAACCCAGAATGATGTGAAATTGTGCTTCGTGCAACATAATTCTGGGTGCCATTTAAAAACCATAAGTGCTAATGACTCCATTCCTTTTTGAGGTTGTAGGGGCTGTTGATTGGAGTACACTAAAACAAACCTGATCTCTCTAGGACATTCAGAAGCCAAGTTATAAGCCCTCAAAGGTGTAACTGGACTACTTTAAAGTGACACCAGGCCCGGTGACCTTTGGGACATGGTTTGACCCCCTTAAGAAATGCTATCATCATGAAATGTTCAGATCATTTACAACTCAATAGATTCTACCTTGCTGTAACGTTTCAGCCTGATTGGACCTTGTTTTCACACAAATGAACCCAGAATGATGTGAATTTGTGCTTCGTGCAACATAATCCTGGGTCCCATTTACAAAGCTTAAGTGCTCATGACTCCATTCCTTTTTTGTGGTTGTAGGGGCTGTTGATTGGAGTACACTAAAACAAACCTGATCTCTCTAGGACATTCAGAAGCCAAGTTATAAGCCCACAAATGTGTAACTGGACTACTTCTTTAAATTGACACCAGATCCGGTGACCTTTGGGACATGGTGTGACCCCCTTAGGAAAGTGATATCATCATGAAACGTTCAGATCACTTAAAACTCAATAGATTCTACCTTCCTGTAACGTTTCAGCCTGATTGGACCTTGTTTTCACACAAATGGACCCAGAATGATGTGAAATTGTACTTCGTGCAACATAATTCTGGGTGCCATTTACAAACCATAAGTGCTAATGACTCCATTCCTTTTTGTGGTTGTGGGGGCTGTTGATTGGAGTACATTAAAACAAACCTGATCTCTCTAGGACATTCAGAAGCCAAGTTATAAGACCACAAAGGTGTAACTGGACTACTTCTTTAAATTGACACCAGGCCCGGTGACCTTTGGGACATGGTTTGACCCCCTTAGGAAAGAGCTATCATCATGAAACGTTCAGATCACTTACAACTCAATAGATTCTGCCTTCCTGTAACGTTTCAGCCTGATTGGACCTTGTTTTCACACAAATGAACCCAGAATGATGTGAAATTGTGCTTCGTGCAACATAATTCTGGGTGCCATTTAAAAACCATAAGTGCTAATGACTCCATTCCTTTTTGTGGTTGTGGGGGCTGTTGATTGGAGTACATTAAAACAAACCTGATCTCTCTAGGACATTCAGAAGCCAAGTTATAAGCCCACAAAGGTGTAACTGGACTACTTCTTTAAATTGACACCAGATCCGGTGACCTTTGGGACATGGTTTGACCCCCTTAGGAAAGTGCTATCATCATGAAACATTCAGATCACTTACAACTCAATAGATTATACCTTCCTGTAACGTTTCAGCCTGATTGGACCTTGTTTTCACACAGATGAACCCAGAATGACGTGAAATTGTGCTTCGTGCAACATAATTCTGGGTGCCATTTACAAACCATAAGTGCTAATGACTCCATTCCTTTTTGTGGTTGTAGGGGCTGTTGGTTGGAATTCATTAAAACAAACCAGATCTCTCTAGGACATTCATAAGCCAAGTTATAAGCCCACAAATGTGTAACTGGACTACTTCTTTAAATTGACACCAGATCCGGTGACCTTTGGGACATGGTTTGACCCCCTTAGGAAAGTGCTATCATCATGAAACGTTCAGATCACTTACAAATCAATAGATTCTACCTTCCTGTAACGTTTCAGCCTGATTGGACCTTGTTTTCACACAAATGAACCCAGAATGATGTGAAATTGTGCTTCGTGCAACATAATTCTGGGTGCCATTTACAAACCATAAGTGCTAATGACTCCATTCCTTTTTGTGGTTGTAGGGGCTGTTGATTGGAGTACACTAAAACAAACCTAACCTCTCTAGGGCATTCAGAAGCCAAGTTATAAGCCCACAAAGGTGTAACTGGACTACTTCTTTTAAGTGACACCAGGCCCGGTGACCTTTGGGACATGGTTTTGCCCCCTATAGGAATGTGCGATCATCTTGAAACATTCAGATCACTTACAACTCAATATATTCAACCTTCCTGTAACGTTTCAGCCTGATTGGACCTTGTTTTCACACAAATGAACCCAGAATGATGTGAAATTGTGCTTCGTGCAACATAATTCTGGGTGCCATTTAAAAACCATAAGTGCTAATGACTCCATTCCTTTTTGAGATTGTAGGGGCTGTTGATTGGAGTACACTAAAACAAACCTGATCTCTCTAGGACATTCAGAAGCCAAGTTATAAGCCCTCAAAGGTGTAACTGGACTACTTTAAAGTGACACCAGGCCCGGTGACCTTTGGGACATGGTTTGACCCCCTTAAGAAATGCTATCATCATGAAATGTTCAGATCATTTACAACTCAATAGATTCTACCTTGCTGTAACGTTTCAGCCTGATTGGACCTTGTTTTCACACAAATGAACCCAGAATGATGTGAATTTGTGCTTCGTGCAACATAATCCTGGGTCCCATTTACAAAGCTTAAGTGCTCATGACTCCATTCCTTTTTTGTGGTTGTAGGGGCTGTTGATTGGAGTACACTAAAACAAACCTGATCTCTCTAGGACATTCAGAAGCCAAGTTATAAGCCCACAAATGTGTAACTGGACTACTTCTTTAAATTGACACCAGATCCGGTGACCTTTGGGACATGGTGTGACCCCCTTAGGAAAGTGATATCATCATGAAACGTTCAGATCACTTAAAACTCAATAGATTCTACCTTCCTGTAACGTTTCAGCCTGATTGGACCTTGTTTTCACACAAATGGACCCAGAATGATGTGAAATTGTACTTCGTGCAACATAATTCTGGGTGCCATTTACAAACCATAAGTGCTAATGACTCCATTCCTTTTTGTGGTTGTGGGGGCTGTTGATTGGAGTACATTAAAACAAACCTGATCTCTCTAGGACATTCAGAAGCCAAGTTATAAGACCACAAAGGTGTAACTGGACTACTTCTTTAAATTGACACCAGGCCCGGTGACCTTTGGGACATGGTTTGACCCCCTTAGGAAAGAGCTATCATCATGAAACGTTCAGATCACTTACAACTCAATAGATTCTGCCTTCCTGTAACGTTTCAGCCTGATTGGACCTTGTTTTCACACAAATGAACCCAGAATGATGTGAAATTGTGCTTCGTGCAACATAATTCTGGGTGCCATTTAAAAACCATAAGTGCTAATGACTCCATTCCTTTTTGTGGTTGTGGGGGCTGTTGATTGGAGTACATTAAAACAAACCTGATCTCTCTAGGACATTCAGAAGCCAAGTTATAAGCCCACAAAGGTGTAACTGGACTACTTCTTTAAATTGACACCAGATCCGGTGACCTTTGGGACATGGTTTGACCCCCTTAGGAAAGTGCTATCATCATGAAACATTCAGATCACTTACAACTCAATAGATTCTACCTTCCTGTAACGTTTCAGCCTGATTGGACCTTGTTTTCACACAGATGAACCCAGAATGACGTGAAATTGTGCTTCGTGCAACATAATTCTGGGTGCCATTTACAAACCTTAAGTGCTAATGACTCCATTCCTTTTTGTGGTTGTAGGGGCTGTTGATTGGAGTACACTAAAAAAAAAACCTGATCTCTCTAGGACATTCAGAAGCCAAGTTATAAGCCCACAAATGTGTAACTGGACTACTTCTTTAAATTGACACCAGATCCGGTGACCTTTGGGACATAGTTTGACCCCCTTAGGAAAGTGCTATCATCATGAAACGTTCAGATCACTTACAACTCAATAGATTCTACCTTCCTGTAACGTTTCAGCCTGATTGGACCTTGTTTTCACACAAATGAACCCAGAATGATGTGAAATTGTGCTTCGTGCAACATAATTCTGGGTGCCATTTAAAAACCATAAGTTCTAATGACTCCATTCCTTTTAGTGGCAATGGGGGCTGCTAATTGGAGTACTCTAAAACGAACCTGACCTCTCTAGGATATTCAGAAGCCAAGTTCTAAGCCCTCAAAGGTGTAACTGGACTACTTCTTTAAAGTGACACCAGGCCCGGTGACCTTTGGGACATGGTTTGACCCCCTATAGGAATGTGCGATCATCATGAAACGTTCAGATCAATTACAACTCAATAGATTCTAACTTCTTGTAACGTTTCAGCCTGATTGGACCTTGTTTTCACACAAATGGACCCAGAATGATGTGAAATTGTACTTCGTGCAACATAATTCTGGGTGCCATTTACAAACCATAATTGCTAATGACTCCATTCCTTTTTGTGGTTGTAGGGGCTGTTGATTGGAGTACATTAAAACAAACCTGATCTCTCTAGGACATTCAGAAGCCAAGTTATAAGACCACAAAGTGTAACTGGACTACTTCTTTAAATTGACACCAGGCCCGGTGACCTTTGGGACATGGTTTGACCCCCTTAGGAAAGAGCTATCATCATGAAACGTTCAGATCACTTACAACTCAATAGATTCTGCCTTCCTGTAACGTTTCAGCCTGATTGGACCTTGTTTTCACACAAATGAACCCAGAATGATGTGAAATTGTGCTTCGTGCAACATAATTCTGGGTGCCATTTAAAAACCATAAGTGCTAATGACTCCATTCCTTTTTGTGGTTGTAGGGGCTGTTGATTGGAGTATACTAAAACAAACCTGATCTCTCTAGGACATTCAGAAGCCAAGTTATGAGCCCACAAATGTGTAACTGGACTACTTCTTTAAATTGACACCAGATCCGGTGACCTTTGGGACATAGTTTGACCCCCTTAGGAAAGTGCTATCATCATGAAACGTTCAGATCACTTACAACTCAATCGATTCTACCTTCCTGTAACGTTTCAGCCTGATTGGACCTTGTTTTCACACAAATGAACCCAGAATGATGTGAAATTGTGCTTCGTGCAACATAATTCTGGGTGCCATTTAAAAACCATAAGTTCTAATGACTCCATTCCTTTTAGTGGTAATGGGGGCTGCTAATTGGACTACTCTAAAACAAACCTGACCTCTCTAGGATATTCAGAAGCCAAGTTCTAAGCCCACAAAGGTGTAACTGGACTACTTCTTTAAAGTGACACCAGGCCCGGTGACCTTTGGGACATGGTTTGACCTCCTATAGGAATGTGCGATCATCATGAAACGTTCAGATCACTTACAACTCAATAGATTCTAACTTCTTGTAACGTTTCAGCCTGATTGGACCTTGTTTTCACACAAATGGACCCAGAATGATGTGAAATCGTGCTTCGTGCAACATAATTCTGGGTGCCATTTACAAACCATAAGTGCTATTGACTCCATTCCTTATTGAGGTTGTAGGGGCTGTTGATTGGAGTACACTAAAACAAACCTGATCTCTCTAGGACATTCAGAAGCCAAGTTATAAGCCCACAAAGGTGTAACTGGGCTACTTCTTTAAAGTGACACCAGGCCCGGTGACCTTTGGGACATGGTTTGACCCCCTATAGGAATGTGCGATCATCATGAAACGTTCAGATCACTTACAACTCAATAGATTCTACCTTCTTGTAACGTTTCAGCCTGATTGGATCTTGTTTTCACACAAATGGACCCAGAATGATGTGAAATTGTGCTTTGTGCAACTTAATTCTGGGTGCCATTTACAAACCATAAGTGCTAATGACTCCATTCCTTTTTGTGGTTGTAGGGGCTGTTGGTTGGAGTACATTAAAGCAAACCTGATTTCTCTAGGACATTCAGAAGCCAAGTTATAAGCCCACAAATGTGTAACTGGACTACTTCTTTAAATTGACACCAGATCCAGTGACCTTTGGGACGTGGTTTGACCCCCTTAGGAAAGTGCTATCATCATGAAACATTCAGACCACTTACAACTCAATAGATTCTACCTTCCTGTAACGTTTTAGCCTGATTGTACCTTGTTTTCACACAAATGAACTCAGAATGATGTGAAATTGTGCTTCGTGCAACATAATTCTGGGTGCCATTTAAAAACCATAAGTTCTAATGACTCCATTCCTTTTTGTGGTTGTAGGGGCTGTTGATTGTAGTATACTAAAACAAACCCGATCTCTCTAGGACATTCAGAAGCCAAGTTATAAGCCCACAAATGTGTAACTGGACTACTTCTTTAAAGTGACACCAGGCCCGGTGACCTTTGGGACATGGTTTGACCCCCTATAGGAATGTGCGATCATCATGAAACGTTCAGATCACTTACAACTCAATAGATTCTACCTTCTCGTAACGTTTCAGCCTGATTGGACCTTGTTTTCACACAAATGGACCCAGAATGATGTGAAATTGTGCTTCGTGCAACATAATTCTGGGTGCCATTTAAAAACCATAAGTGCTAATGACTCCATTCCTTTTTGTGGTTGTGGGGGCTGTTGATTGGAGTACATTAAAACAAACCTGATCTCTCTAGGACATTCAGAAGCCAAGTTATAAGCCCACAAAGGTGTAACTGGACTACTTCTTTAAATTGACACCAGATCCGGTGACCTTTGGGACATGGTTTGACCCCCTTAGGAAAGTGCTATCATCATGAAACATTCAGATCACTTACAACTCAATAGATTCTACCTTCCTGTAACGTTTCAGCCTGATTGGACCTTGTTTTCACACAGATGAACCCAGAATGACGTGAAATTGTGCTTCGTGCAACATAATTCTGGGTGCCATTTACAAACCTTAAGTGCTAATGACTCCATTCCTTTTTGTGGTTGTAGGGGCTGTTGATTGGAGTACACTAAAAAAAAAACCTGATCTCTCTAGGACATTCAGAAGCCAAGTTATAAGCCCACAAATGTGTAACTGGACTACTTCTTTAAATTGACACCAGATCCGGTGACCTTTGGGACATAGTTTGACCCCCTTAGGAAAGTGCTATCATCATGAAACGTTCAGATCACTTACAACTCAATAGATTCTACCTTCCTGTAACGTTTCAGCCTGATTGGACCTTGTTTTCACACAAATGAACCCAGAATGATGTGAAATTGTGCTTCGTGCAACATAATTCTGGGTGCCATTTAAAAACCATAAGTTCTAATGACTCCATTCCTTTTAGTGGCAATGGGGGCTGCTAATTGGAGTACTCTAAAACGAACCTGACCTCTCTAGGATATTCAGAAGCCAAGTTCTAAGCCCTCAAAGGTGTAACTGGACTACTTCTTTAAAGTGACACCAGGCCCGGTGACCTTTGGGACATGGTTTGACCCCCTATAGGAATGTGCGATCATCATGAAACGTTCAGATCAATTACAACTCAATAGATTCTAACTTCTTGTAACGTTTCAGCCTGATTGGACCTTGTTTTCACACAAATGGACCCAGAATGATGTGAAATTGTACTTCGTGCAACATAATTCTGGGTGCCATTTACAAACCATAATTGCTAATGACTCCATTCCTTTTTGTGGTTGTAGGGGCTGTTGATTGGAGTACATTAAAACAAACCTGATCTCTCTAGGACATTCAGAAGCCAAGTTATAAGACCACAAAGTGTAACTGGACTACTTCTTTAAATTGACACCAGGCCCGGTGACCTTTGGGACATGGTTTGACCCCCTTAGGAAAGAGCTATCATCATGAAACGTTCAGATCACTTACAACTCAATAGATTCTGCCTTCCTGTAACGTTTCAGCCTGATTGGACCTTGTTTTCACACAAATGAACCCAGAATGATGTGAAATTGTGCTTCGTGCAACATAATTCTGGGTGCCATTTAAAAACCATAAGTGCTAATGACTCCATTCCTTTTTGTGGTTGTAGGGGCTGTTGATTGGAGTATACTAAAACAAACCTGATCTCTCTAGGACATTCAGAAGCCAAGTTATGAGCCCACAAATGTGTAACTGGACTACTTCTTTAAATTGACACCAGATCCGGTGACCTTTGGGACATAGTTTGACCCCCTTAGGAAAGTGCTATCATCATGAAACGTTCAGATCACTTACAACTCAATCGATTCTACCTTCCTGTAACGTTTCAGCCTGATTGGACCTTGTTTTCACACAAATGAACCCAGAATGATGTGAAATTGTGCTTCGTGCAACATAATTCTGGGTGCCATTTAAAAACCATAAGTTCTAATGACTCCATTCCTTTTAGTGGTAATGGGGGCTGCTAATTGGACTACTCTAAAACAAACCTGACCTCTCTAGGATATTCAGAAGCCAAGTTCTAAGCCCACAAAGGTGTAACTGGACTACTTCTTTAAAGTGACACCAGGCCCGGTGACCTTTGGGACATGGTTTGACCTCCTATAGGAATGTGCGATCATCATGAAACGTTCAGATCACTTACAACTCAATAGATTCTAACTTCTTGTAACGTTTCAGCCTGATTGGACCTTGTTTTCACACAAATGGACCCAGAATGATGTGAAATCGTGCTTCGTGCAACATAATTCTGGGTGCCATTTACAAACCATAAGTGCTATTGACTCCATTCCTTATTGAGGTTGTAGGGGCTGTTGATTGGAGTACACTAAAACAAACCTGATCTCTCTAGGACATTCAGAAGCCAAGTTATAAGCCCACAAAGGTGTAACTGGGCTACTTCTTTAAAGTGACACCAGGCCCGGTGACCTTTGGGACATGGTTTGACCCCCTATAGGAATGTGCGATCATCATGAAACGTTCAGATCACTTACAACTCAATAGATTCTACCTTCTTGTAACGTTTCAGCCTGATTGGATCTTGTTTTCACACAAATGGACCCAGAATGATGTGAAATTGTGCTTTGTGCAACTTAATTCTGGGTGCCATTTACAAACCATAAGTGCTAATGACTCCATTCCTTTTTGTGGTTGTAGGGGCTGTTGGTTGGAGTACATTAAAGCAAACCTGATTTCTCTAGGACATTCAGAAGCCAAGTTATAAGCCCACAAATGTGTAACTGGACTACTTCTTTAAATTGACACCAGATCCAGTGACCTTTGGGACGTGGTTTGACCCCCTTAGGAAAGTGCTATCATCATGAAACATTCAGACCACTTACAACTCAATAGATTCTACCTTCCTGTAACGTTTTAGCCTGATTGTACCTTGTTTTCACACAAATGAACTCAGAATGATGTGAAATTGTGCTTCGTGCAACATAATTCTGGGTGCCATTTAAAAACCATAAGTTCTAATGACTCCATTCCTTTTTGTGGTTGTAGGGGCTGTTGATTGTAGTATACTAAAACAAACCCGATCTCTCTAGGACATTCAGAAGCCAAGTTATAAGCCCACAAATGTGTAACTGGACTACTTCTTTAAAGTGACACCAGGCCCGGTGACCTTTGGGACATGGTTTGACCCCCTATAGGAATGTGCGATCATCATGAAACGTTCAGATCACTTACAACTCAATAGATTCTACCTTCTCGTAACGTTTCAGCCTGATTGGACCTTGTTTTCACACAAATGGACCCAGAATGATGTGAAATTGTGCTTCGTGCAACATAATTCTGGGTGCCATTTAAAAACCATAAGTGCTAATGACTCCATTCCTTTTTGAGGTTGTAGGGGCTGTTGATTGGAGTACACTAAAACAAACCTGATCTCTCTAGGACATTCAGAAGCCAAGTTATAAGCCCACAAATGTGTAACTGGACTAATTCTTTAAATTGAAACCAGATCCGGTGACCTTTGGGACATGGTTTGACCCCCTTAGGAAAGTGCTATCATCATGAAACGTTCAGATCACTTACAACTCAATAGATTCTACCTTCTTGTAACGTTTCAGCCTGATTGGACCTTGTTTCACTCAAATGAACCCAGAATGATGTGAAATTGTGCTTCGTGCAACATAATTCTGGGTGCCATTTAAAAACCATAAGTGCTAATGACTCAATTCCTTTTAGTGGTAATGGGGGATGTTAATTGGAGTACTCTAAAACAAACCTGACCTCTCTAGGATATTCAGAAGCCAAGTTATAAGCCCACAAAGGTGTAACTGGACTACTTTAAATTGACACCAGGCCCGGTGACCTTTGGGACATGGTTTGACCCCCTTAGGAAAGTGCTATCATCATGAAACGTTCAGATCACTTACAACTCAATAGATTCTACCTTCCTGTAACGTTTCAGCCTGATTGGACCTTGTTTTCACACAAATGAACCCAGAATGATGCGGAATTGTGCTTCGTGCAACATAATTCTGGGTGCCATTTAAAAACCATAAGTGCTAATGACTCCATTCCTTTTAGTGGTTATGGGGGCTGCTAATTGGAGTACTTTAAAACAAACATGACCTCTCTAGGATATTCAGAAGCCAAGTTATAAGCCCACAAAGGTGTAACTGGACTACTTCTTTAAAGTGACACCAGGCCCGGTGACCTTTGGGACATGGTTTGACCCCCTATAGGAATGTGCGATCATCATGAAACGTTCAGATCACTTACAACTCAATAGATTCTACCTTCTTGTAACGTTTCAGCCTAATTGGACCTTGTTTTCACACAAATGGACCCAGAATGATGTGAAATTGTGCTTCGTGGAACATAATTCTGGGTGCCATTTACAAACCATAAGTGCTAATGACTCCCTTCATTTTTGTGGTTGTAGGGGCTGTTGGTTGGAGTACATTAAAACAAACCTGATCTCTCTAGGACATTCAGTAGCCAAGTTATAAGCCCACAAAGGTGTAACTGGACTACTTCTTTAAATTGACACCAGGCCCGGTGACCTTTGGGACATGGTTTGACCCCCTTAGGAAAGAGCTATCATCATGAAACGTTCAGATCACTTACAACTCAATAGATTCTACCTTCCTGTAACGTTTCAGCCTGATTGGACCTTGTTTTCACACAAATGAACCCAGAATGATGTGAAATTGTGCTTCGTGCAACATAATTCTGGGTGCCATTTAAAAACCATAAGTGCTAATGACTCCATTCCTTTTTGTGGTTGTAGGGGCTGTTGATTGGAGTATACTAAAACAAACCTGATCTCTCTAGGACATTCAGAAGCCAAGTTATGAGCCCACAAATGTGTAACTGGACTACTTCTTTAAATTGACACCAGATCCGGTGACCTTTGGGACATGGTTTGACCCCCTTAGGAAAGAACTATCATCATGAAACGTTCAGATCACTTACAACTCAATAGATTCTACCTTCCTGTAACGTTTCAGCCTGATTGGACCTTGTTTTCACACAAATGAACCCAGAATGATGTGAAATTGTGCTTCGTGCAACATAATTCTGGGTGCCATTTAAAAACCATAAGTGCTAATGACTCCATTCCTTTTTGTGGTTGTAGGGGCTGTTGATTGGAGTATACTAAAACAAACCTGATCTCTCTAGGACATTCAGAAGCCAAGTTATGAGCCCACAAATGTGTAACTGGACTACTTCTTTAAATTGACACCAGATCCGGTGACCTTTGGGACATGGTTTGACCCCCTTAGGAAAGTGCTATCATCATGAAACATTCAGATCACTTACAACTCAATAGATTCTACCTTCCTGTAACGTTTCAGCCTGATTGGACCTTGTTTTCACACAAATGAACCCAGAATGATGTGAAATTGTGCTTCGTGCAACATAATTCTGGGTGCCATTTACAAACCTTAAGTGCTAATGACTCCATTCCTTTTTGTGGTTGTAGGGGCTGTTGATTGGAGTACACTAAAACAAACCTGATCTCTCTAGGACATTCAGAAGCCAAGTTATAAGCCCACAAAGGTGTAACTGGACTACTTCTTTAAATTGACACCAGATCCGGTGACCTTTGGGACATAGTTTGACCCCCTTAGGAAAGTGCTATCATCATGAAACGTTCAGATCACTTACAACTCAATAGATTCTACCTTCCTGTAACGTTTCAGCCTGATTGGACCTTGTTTTCACACAAATGAACCCAGAATGATGTGAAATTGTGCTTCGTGCAACATAATTCTGGGTGCCATTTAAAAACCATAAGTTCTAATGACTCCATTCCTTTTAGTGGTAATGGGGGCTGCTAATTGGTGTACTCTAAAACAAACCTGACCTCTCTAGGATATTCCGAAGCCAAGTTCTGAGCCCACAAAGGTGTAACTGGACTACTTTAAAGTGACACCAGGCCCGGTGACCTTTGGGACATGGTTTGACCCCCTATAGGAATGTGCGATCATCATGAAACGTTCAGATCACTTACAACTCAATAGATTCTAACTTCTTGTAAAGTTTCAGCCTGATTGGACCTTGTTTTCACACAAATGGACCCAGAATGATAGGAAATTGTGCTTCGTGCAACATAATTCTGGGTGCCATTTAAAAACCATAAGTGCTAATGACTCCATTCCTTTTTGAGGTTGTAGGGGCTGATGATTGGAGTACACTAAAACAAACCTGATCTCTCTAGGACATTCAGAAACCAAGTTATAAGCCCTCAAAGGTGTAATTGGACTACTTCTTTAAAGTGACACCAGGCCCGGTGACCTTTGGGACATGGTTTGATCCCCTTAGGAAAGTACTATCATCATGAAACGTTCAGATCACTTACAACTCAATAGATTCTACCTTCCTGTAACGTTTCAGCCTGATTGGACCTTGTTTTCACACAAATGAACCCAGAATGATGTGAAATTGTGCTTTGTGCCACATAATTCTGGGTGCCATTTAAAAACCATAAGTGCTAATGACTCCATTCCTTTTTGTGGTTGTAGGGGATGTTGATTGGAGTATACTAAAACAAACCTGATCTCTCTAGGACATTCAGAAGCCAAGTTATAAGCCCACAAATGTGTAACTGGACTACTTCTTTAAATTGAAACCAGATCCGGTGACCTTTGGGACATGGTTTTACCCCCTATAGGAATGTGCAATCATCTTGAAACGTTCAGATCACTTACAACTCAATAGATTCTACCTTCTTGTAACGTTTCAGCCTGATTGGACCTTGTTTCACTCAAATGAACCCAGAATGATGTGAAATTGTGCTTCGTGCAACATAATTCTGGGTGCCATTTAAAAACCATAAGTGCTAATGACTCCATTCCTTTTAGTGGTAATGGGGGCTGTTAATTGGAGTACTCTAAAACAAACCTGACCTCTCTAGGATATTCAGAAGCCAAGTTATAAGCCCACAAAGGTGTAACTGGACTACTTCTTTAAATTGACACCAGGCCCGGTGACCTTTGGGACATGGTTTGACCCCCTTAGGAAAGTGCTATCATCATGAAATGTTCAGATCACTTACAACTCAATAGATTCTACCTTCCTGTAACGTTTCAGCCTGATTGGACCTTGTTTTCACACAAATGAAGCCAGAATGATGTGGAATTGTGCTTCGTGCAACATAATTCTGGGTCCCATTTAAAAACCATAAGTGCTATTGACTCCATTCCTTTTAGTGGTAATGCGGGCTGCTAATTGGAGTACTCTAAAACAAACCTGACCTCTCTAGGATATTCAGAAGCCAAGTTATAAGCCCACAAAGGTGTAACTGGACTACTTCTTTAAAGTGACACCAGGCCCGGTGACCTTTGGGGCATGGTTTGACCCCCTATAGGAATGTGCGATCATCATGAAACGTTCAGATCACTTACAACTCAATAGATTCTACCTTCTTGTAACGTTTCAGCCTGATTGGACCTTGTTTTCACACAAATGGACCCAGAATGATGTGAAATTGTGCTTCGTGGAACATAATTCTGGGTGCCATTTACAAACCATAAGTGCTAATGACTCCATTCCTTTTTGTGGTTGTGGGGGATGTTGGTTGGAGTACATTAAAACAAACCTGATCTCTCTAGGACATTCAGAAGCCAAGTTATAAGCCCACAAAGGTGTAACTGGACTACTTCTTTAAATTGACTCCAGGCCCGGTGACCTTTGGGACATGGTTTGACCCCCTTAGGAAAGAGCTATCATCATGAAACGTTCAGATCACTTACAACTCAATAGATTCTACCTTCCTGTAACGTTTCAGCCTGATTGGACCTTGTTTTCACACAAATGAACCCAGAATGATGTGGAATTGTGCTTCGTGCAACATAATTCTGGGTGCCATTTAAAAACCATAAGTGATAATGACTCCATTCCTTTTTGTGGTTGTAGGGGCTGTTGATTGGAGTATACTAAAACAAACCTGATCTCTCTAGGACATTCAGAAGCCAAGTTATGAGCCCACAAATGTGTAACTGGACTACTTCTTTAAATTGACACCAGATCCGGTGACATTTGGGACATGGTTTGACCCCCTTAGGAAAGTGCTATCATCAAGAAACATTCAGATCACTTACAACTCAATAGATTCTACCTTCCTGTAACGTTTCAGCCTGATTGGACCTTGTTTTCACACAAATGAACCCAGAATGATGTGAAATTGTGCTTCGTGCAACATAATTCTGGGTGCCATTTACAAAGCTTAAGTGCTAATGACTCCATTCCTTTTTGTGGTTGTAGGGGCTGTTGATTGGAGTACACTAAAACAAACCTGATCTCTCTAGGACATTCAGAAGCCAAGTTATAAGCCCACAAATGTGTAACTGGACTACTTTAAATTGACACCAGATCCGGTGACCTTTGGGACATAGTTTGACCCCCTTAGGAAAGTGCTATCATCATGAAACGTTCAGATCACTTACAACTCAATAGATTCTACCTTCCTGTAACGTTTCAGCTTGATTGGACCTTGTTTTCACACAAATGAACCCAGAATGATGTGAAATTGTGCTTCGTGCAACATAATTCTGGGTGCCATTTAAAAACATTAATTTCTAATGACTCCATTCCTTTTAGTGGTAATGGGGGCTGCTAATTGGAGTACTCTAAAACAAACCTGACCTCTCTAGGATATTCAGAAGCCAAGTTCTAAGCCCACAAAGGTGTAACTGGACTACTTTAAAGTGACACCAGGCCCGGTGACCTTTGGGACATGGTTTGACCCCCTATAGGAATGTGCGATCATCATGAAACGTTCAGATCACTTACAACTCAATAGATTCTAACTTCTTGTAAAGATTCAGCCTGATTGGACCTTGTTTTCACACAAATGGACCCAGAATGATGTGAAATTGTGCTTTGTGCAACATAATTCTGGGTGCCAATTACAAACCATAAGTGCTATTGACTCCATTCCTTATTGAGGTTGTAGGGGCTGTTGATTGGAGTACACTAAAAAAAACCTGATCTCTCTCTAGGACATTCAGAAGCCAAGTTATAAGCCCACAAAGGTGTAACTGGGCTACTTCTTTAAATTGACACCAGATCCGGTGACCTTTGGGACATGGTTTGACCCCCTTAGGAAAGTGCTATCATCATGAAACATTCAGATCACTTACAACTCAATAGATTCTACCTTCCTGTAACGTTTCAGCCTGATTGGACCTTGTTTTCACACAAATGAACCCAGAATGATGTGAAATTGTGCTTCGTGCAACATAATTCTGGGTGCCATTTACAAACCTTAAGTGCTAATGACTCCATTCCTTTTTGTGGTTGTAGGGGCTGTTGATTGGAGTACACTAAAACAAACCTGATCTCTCTAGGACATTCAGAAGCCAAGTTATAAGCCCACAAATGTGTAACTGGACTACTTCTTTAAATTGACACCAGATCCGGTGACCTTTGGGACATAGTTTGACCCCCTTAGGAAAGTGCTATCATCATAAAACGTTCAGATCACTAACAACTCAATAGATTCTACCTTCCTGTAACGTTTCAGCCTGATTGGACCTTGTTTTCACACAAATGAACCCAGAATGATGTGAAATTGTGCTTCGTGCAACATAATTCTGGGTGCCATTTACAAACCATAATTTCTAATGACTCCATTCCTTTTAGTGGTAATGGGGGCTGCTAATTGGAGTACTCTAAAACAAACCTGACCTCTCTAGGATATTCAGAAGCCAAGTTCTAAGCCCACAAAGGTGTAACTGGACTACTTTAAAGTGACACCAGGCCCGGTGACCTTTGGGACATGGTTTGACCCCCTCTAGGAATGTGCGATCATCATGAAACGTTCAGATCACTTACAACTCAATAGATTCTAACTTCTTGTAAAGTTTCAGCCTGATTGGACCTTGTTTTCACACAAATGGACCCAGAATGATGTGAAATTGTGCTTTGTGCAACATAATTCTGGGTGCCATTTACAAACCATAAGTGCTATTGACTCCATTCCTTATTGAGGTTGTAGGGGCTGTTGATTGGAGTACACTAAAAAAAACCTGATCTCTCTAGGACATTCAGAAGCCAAGTTATAAGCCCACAAAGGTGTAACTGGGCTACTTCTTTAAAGTGACACCAGGCCCGGTGACCTTTGGGACATGGTTTGACCCCCTATTGGAATGTGCGATCATCATGAAACGTTCAGATCACTTACAACTCAATAGATTCTACCTTCTTGTAACGTTTCAGCCTGATTGGACCTTGTTTTCACACAAATGGACCCAGAATGATGTGAAATTGTGCTTCGTGCAACATAATTCTGGGTGCCATTTACAAACCATAAGTGCTAATGACTCCATTCCTTTTTGTGGTTGTAGGGGCTGTTGGTTGGAGTACATTAAAACAAACCTGATCTCTCTAGGACATTCAGAAGCCAAGTTATAAGCCCACAAATGTGTAACTGGACTACTTCTTTAAATTGACACCAGATCCAGTGACCTTTGGGACGTGGTTTGACCCCCTTAGGAAAGTGCTATCATCATGAAACATTCAGATCACTTACAACTCAATAGAATCTACCTTCCTGTAACGTTTCAGCCTGATTGTACCTTGTTTTCACACAAATGAACCCAGAATGATGTGAAATTGTGCTTCGTGCAACATAATTCTGGGTGCCATTTAAAAACCATAAGTTCTAATGACTCCATTCCTTTTTGTGGTTGTAGGGGCTGTTGATTGGAGTATACTAAAACAAACCTGATCTCTCTAGGACATTCAGAAGCCAAGTTATAAGCCCACAAATGTGTAACTGGACTACTTCTTTAAAGTGACACCAGGCCCGGTGACCTTTGGGACATGGTTTGACCCCCTATAGGAATGTGCGATCATCATGAAACGTTCAGATCACTTACAACTCAATAGATTCTACCTTCTCGTAACTTTTCAGCCTGATTGGACCTTGTTTTCACACAAATGGACCCAGAATGATGTGAGATTGTGCTTCGTGCAACATAATTCTGGGTGCCATTTAAAAACCATAAGTGCTAATGACTCCATTCCTTTTTGAGGTTGTAGGGGCTGTTGATTGGAGTACACTAAAACAAACCTGATCTCTCTAGGACATTCAGAAGCCAAGTTATAAGCCCTCAAAGGTGTAATTGGACTACTTCTTTAAAGTGACACCAGGCCCGGTGACCTATGGGACATGGTTTGATACCCTTAGGAAAGTACTATCATCATGAAACGTTCAGATCACTTACAGCTCCATAGATTTTACCTTCCTGTAACATTTCAGCCTGATTGGACCTTGTTTTCACACAAATGAACCCAGAATGATGTGAAATTGTGCTTTGTGCCACATAATTCTGGGTGCCATTTAAAAACCATACGTGCTAATGACTCCATTCCTTTTTGTGGTTGTAGGGGCTGTTGATTGGAGTATACTAAAACAAACCTTATCTCTCTAGGACATTCAGAAGCCAAGTTATAAGCCCACAAATGTGTAACTGGACTACTTCTTTAAATTGACACCAGATCCGGTGACCTTTGGGACATGGTTTTACCCCCTATAGGAAAGTGCTATCATCATGAAACGTTCAGATCACTTACAACTCAATAGATTCTACCTTCTTGTAACGTTTCAGCCTGATTGGACCTTGTTTTCACTCAAATGAACCCAGAATGATGTGAAATTGTGCTTCGTGCAACATAATTCTGGGTGCCATTTAAAAACCATAAGTGCTAATGACTCCATTCCTTTTAGTGGTAATGGGGGCTGTTAATTGGAGTACTCTAAAACAAACCTGATCTCTCTAGGACATTCAGAAGACAAGTTATAAGCCCACAAATGTGTAACTGGACTACTTCTTTAAATTGACACCAGATCCGGTGACCTTTGGGACATGGTTTGACCCCCTTAGGAAAGTGCTATCATCATGAAACATTCAGATCACTTACAACTCAATAGATTCTGCCTTCCTGTAACGTTTCAGCCTGATTGTACCTTGTTTTCACACAAATGAACCCAGAATGATGTGAAATTGTGCTTCGTGCAACATAATTCTGGGTGCCATTTAAAAACCATGAGTGCTAATGACTCCATTCCTTTTTGAGGTTGTAGGGGCTGTTGATTGGAGTACACTAAAACAAACCTGATCTCTCTAGGACATTCAGAAACCAAGTTATAAGCCCTCAAAGGTGTAATTGGACTACTTCTTTAAAGTGACACCAGATCCGGTGACCTTTGGGACATGGTTTTACCCCCTATAGGAATGTGCGATCATCTTGAAACGTTCAGATCACTTACAACTCAATAGATTCTACCTTCTTGTAACGTTTCAGCCTGATTGGACCTTGTTTTCACTCAAATGAACCCAGAATGATGTGAAATTGTGCTTTGTGCAACATAATTCTGGGTGCCATTTAAAAACCATAAGTGCTAATGACTCCATTCCTTTTAGTGGTAATGGGGGCTGTTAATTGGAGTACTCTAAAACAAACCTGACCTCTCTAGGTTATTCAGAAGCCAAGTTATAAGCCCACAAAGTTGTAACTGGACTACTTTATATTGACACCAGGCCCGGTGACCTTTGGGACATGGTTTGACCCCCTTAGGAAAGTGCTATCATCATGAAACGTTCAGATCACTTACAACTCAATAGATTCTACCTTCCTGTAACGTTTCAGCCTGATTTGACCTTGTTTTCACACAAATGAACCCATAATGATGTGGAATTGTGCTTCGTGCAACATAATTCTGGGTGCCATTTAAAAACCATAAGTGCTAATGACCCATTCCTTTTAGTGGTAATGGGGGCTGCTAATTGGAGTACTCTAAATCAAACCTGACCTCTCTAGGATATTCAGAAGCCAAGTTATAAGCCCACAAAGGTGTAACTGGACTACTTCTTTAAAGTGACACCAGGCCCAGTGACCTTTGGGACATGGTTTGACCCCCTATAGGAATGTGCGATCATCATTAAAACGTTCAGATCACTTACAACTCAATAGATTCTACCTTCTTGTAACGTTTCAGCCTGATTGGACCTTGTTTTCACACAAATGGACCCAGAATGATGTGAAATTGTGCTTCGTGGAACATAATTCTGGGTGCCATTTACAAACCATAATTGCTAATGACTCCATTTCTTTTTGTGGTTGTAGGGGCTGTTGGTTGGAGTACATTAAAACAAACCTGATATATCTAGGACATTCAGAAGCCAAGTTATAAGCCCACAAATGTGTAACTGGACTACTTCTTTAAATTGACACCAGATCCGGTGACCTTTGGGACATGGTTTGACCCCCTTAGGAAAGTGCTATCATCATGAAACATTCAGATCACTTACAACTCAATAGATTCTACCTTCCTGTAACGTTTCAGCCTGATTGTACCTTGTTTTCACACAAATGAACCCAGAAAGATGTGAAATTGTGCTTCGTGCAACATAATTCTGGGTGCCATTTAAAAACCATAAGTGCTAATGACTCCATTCCTTTTTGTGGTTGAAGGGGCTGTTGATTGGAGTATACTAAAACAAACCTGATCTCTCTAGGACATTCAGAAGCCAAGTTATAAGCTCACAAATGTGTAACTGGACAACTTCTTTAAATTGACACCAGATCCAGTGACCTTTGGGACGTGGTTTGACCCCCTTAGGAAAGTGCTATCATCATGAAACATTCAGCTCACTTACAACTCAATAGATTCTACCTTCTCGTAACGTTTCAGCCTGATTGGACCTTGTTTTCACACAAATGGACCCAGAATGATGTGACATTGTGCTTCGTGCAAAATAATTCTGGGTGCCATTTAAAAACCATAAGTGCTAATGACTCCATTCCTTTTTGAGGTTGTAGGGGCTGTTGATTGGAGTACACTAAAACAAACCTGATCTCTCTAGGACATTCAGAAACCAAGTTATAAGCCCTCAAAGGTGTAATTGGACTACTTATTTAAAGTGACACCAGATCCGGTGACCTTTGGGACATGGTTTTACCCCCTATAGGAATGTGCGATCATCTTGAAACGTTCAGATCACTTACAACTCAATAGATTCTACCTTCCTGTAACGTTTCAGCCTGATTGGACCTTAATTTTACACAAATGAACCCAGAATGATGTGAAATTGTGCTTTGTGCAACATAATTCTGGGTGCCATTTAAAAACCATAAGTGCTAATGACTCCGTTCCTTTTAGTGGTAATGGGGGCTGCTAATTGGAGTACTCTAAAACAAACCTGACCTCTCTAGGATATTCAGAAGCCAAGTTATAAGCCCACAAAGGTGTAACTGGACTACTTCTTTAAAGTGACACCAGGCCCGGTGACCTTTGGGACATGGTTTGACCCCCTATAGGAATGTGCGATCATCATGAAACGTTCAGATCACTTACAACTCAATAGATTCTACCTTCTTGTAACGTTTCAGCCTGATTGGACCTTGTTTTCACACAAATGGACCCAGAATGATGTGAAATTGTGCTTTGTGGAACATAATTCTGGGTGCCATTTACAAACCATAAGTGCTAATGACTCCATTCCTTTTTGTGGTTGTAGGGGCTGTTGGTTGGAGTACATTAAAACAAACCTGATCTCTCTAGGACATTCAGAAGCCAAGTTATAAGCCCACAAATGTGTAACTGGACTACTTCTTTAAATTGACACCAGATCCGGTGACCTTTGGGACATGGTTTGACCCCCTTAGGAAAGTGCTATCATCATGAAACATTCAGATCACTTACAACTCAATAGATTCTACCTTCCTGTAACGTTTCAGCCTGATTGTACCGTGTTTTCACACAAATGAACCCAGAATGATGTGAAATTGTGCTTCGTGCAACATAATTCTGGGTGCCATTTGAAAACCATAAGTGCTAATGACTCCATTCCTTTTTGTGGTTGTAGGGGCTGTTGATTGGAGTATACTAAAACAAACCTGATCTCTCTAGGACATTCAGAAGCCAAGTTATAAGCCCACAAATGTGTAACTGGACTACTTCTTTAAATTGACACCAGATCCAGTGACCTTTGGGACGTGGTTTGACCCCCTTAGGAACGTGCTATCATCATGAAACATTCAGATCACTTACAACTCAATAGATTCTACCTTCTCGTAACGTTTCAAACTGATTGGACCTTGTTGTCACACAAATGGACCCATAATGATGTGAAATTGTGCTTTGTGCAACATAATTCTGGGTGCCATTTAAAAACCATAAGTGCTAATGACTCCATTCCTTTTTGAGGTTGTAGGGGCTGTTGATTGGAGTACACTAAAACAAACCTGATCTCTCTAGGACATTCAGAAACCAAGTTATAAGCCCTCAAAGGTGTAATTGGACTACTTCTTTAAAGTGACACCAGATCCGGTGACCTTTGGGACATGGTTTTACCCCCTATAGGAATGTGTGATCATCTTGAAACGTTCAGATCACTTACAACTCAATAGATTCTACCTTCTTGTAACGTTTCAGCCTGATTGGACCTTGTTTTCACTCAAATGAACCCAGAATGATGTGAAATTGTGCTTTGTGCAACATAATTCTGGGTGCCATTTAAAAACCATAAGTGCTAATGACTCCATTCCTTTTAGTGGTAATGGGGGCTGTTAATTGGAGTACTCTAAAACAAACCTGACCTCTCTAGGTTATTCAGAAGCCAAGTTATAAGCCCACAAAGGTGTAACTGGACTACTTCTTTAAATTGACACCAGGCCCGGTGACCTTTGGGACATGGTTTGACCCCCTTAGGAAAGTGCTATCATCATGAAACGTTCAGATCACTTACAACTCAATAGATTCTACCTTCCTGTGACGTTTCAGCCTGATTTGACCTTGTTTTCACACAAATGAACCCAGAATGATGTGAAATTGAGCTTCGTGCAACATAATTCTGGGTGCCATTTAAAAACCATAAGTGCTAATGACTCCATTCCTTTTAGTGGTAATGGGGGCTGTTAATTGGAGTACTCTAAAACAAACCTGATCTCTCTAGGACATTCAGAAGACAAGTTATAAGCCCACAAATGTGTAACTGGACTACTTCTTTAAATTGACACCAGATCCGGTGACCTTTGGGACATGGTTTGACCCCCTTAGGAAAGTGCTATCATCATGAAACATTCAGATCACTTACAACTCAATAGATTCTGCCTTCCTGTAACGTTTCAGCCTGATTGTACCTTGTTTTCACACAAATGAACCCAGAATGATGTGAAATTGTGCTTCGTGCAACATAATTCTGGGTGCCATTTAAAAACCATGAGTGCTAATGACTCCATTCCTTTTTGAGGTTGTAGGGGCTGTTGATTGGAGTACACTAAAACAAACCTGATCTCTCTAGGACATTCAGAAACCAAGTTATAAGCCCTCAAAGGTGTAATTGGACTACTTCTTTAAAGTGACACCAGATCCGGTGACCTTTGGGACATGGTTTTACCCCCTATAGGAATGTGCGATCATCTTGAAACGTTCAGATCACTTACAACTCAATATATTCTACCTTCTTGTAACGTTTCAGCCTGATTGGACCTTGTTTTCACTCAAATGAACCCAGAATGATGTGAAATTGTGCTTTGTGCAACATAATTCTGGGTGCCATTTAAAAACCATAAGTGCTAATGACTCCATTCCTTTTAGTGGTAATGGGGGCTGTTAATTGGAGTACTCTAAAACAAACCTGACCTCTCTAGGTTATTCAGAAGCCAAGTTATAAGCCCACAAAGGTGTAACTGGACTACTTCTTTATATTGACACCAGGCCCGGTGACCTTTGGGACATGGTTTGACCCCCTTAGGAAAGTGCTATCATCATGAAACGTTCAGATCACTTACAACTCAATAGATTCTACCTTCCTGTAACGTTTCAGCCTGATTTGACCTTGTTTTCACACAAATGAACCCATAATGATGTGGAATTGTGCTTCGTGCAACATAATTCTGGGTGCCATTTAAAAACCATAAGTGCTAATGACCCATTCCTTTTAGTGGTAATGGGGGCTGCTAATTGGAGTACTCTAAATCAAACCTGACCTCTCTAGGATATTCAGAAGCCAAGTTATAAGCCCACAAAGGTGTAACTGGACTACTTCTTTAAAGTGACACCAGGCCCAGTGACCTTTGGGACATGGTTTGACCCCCTATAGGAATGTGCGATCATCATTAAAACGTTCAGATCACTTACAACTCAATAGATTCTACCTTCTTGTAACGTTTCAGCCTGATTGGACCTTGTTTTCACACAAATGGACCCAGAATGATGTGAAATTGTGCTTCGTGGAACATAATTCTGGGTGCCATTTACAAACCATAATTGCCAATGACTCCATTTCTTTTTGTGGTTGTAGGGGCTGTTGGTTGGAGTACATTAAAACAAACCTGATATCTCTAGGACATTCAGAAGCCAAGTTATAAGCCCACAAATGTGTAACTGGACTACTTCTTTAAATTGACACCAGATCCGGTGACCTTTGGGACATGGTTTGACCCCCTTAGGAAAGTGCTATCATCATGAAACATTCAGATCACTTACAACTCAATAGATTCTACCTTCCTGTAACGTTTCAGCCTGATTGTACCTTGTTTTCACACAAATGAACCCAGAAAGATGTGAAATTGTGCTTCGTGCAACATAATTCTGGGTGCCATTTAAAAACCATAAGTGCTAATGACTCCATTCCTTTTTGTGGTTGAAGGGGCTGTTGATTGGAGTATACTAAAACAAACCTGATCTCTCTAGGACATTCAGAAGCCAAGTTATAAGCTCACAAATGTGTAACTGGACAACTTCTTTAAATTGACACCAGATCCAGTGACCTTTGGGACGTGGTTTGACCCCCTTAGGAAAGTGCTATCATCATGAAACATTCAGCTCACTTACAACTCAATAGATTCTACCTTCTCGTAACGTTTCAGCCTGATTGGACCTTGTTTTCACACAAATGGACCCAGAATGATGTGACATTGTGCTTCGTGCAAAATAATTCTGGGTGCCATTTAAAAACCATAAGTGCTAATGACTCCATTCCTTTTTGAGGTTGTAGGGGCTGTTGATTGGAGTACACTAAAACAAACCTGATCTCTCTAGGACATTCAGAAACCAAGTTATAAGCCCTCAAAGGTGTAATTGGACTACTTATTTAAAGTGACACCAGATCCGGTGACCTTTGGGACATGGTTTTACCCCCTATAGGAATGTGCGATCATCTTGAAACGTTCAGATCACTTACAACTCAATAGATTCTACGTTCCTGTAACGTTTCAGCCTGATTGGACCTTAATTTTACACAAATGAACCCAGAATGATGTGAAATTGTGCTTTGTGCAACATAATTCTGGGTGCCATTTAAAAACCATAAGTGCTAATGACTCCGTTCCTTTTAGTGGTGATGGGGGCTGCTAATTGGAGTACTCTAAAACAAACCTGACCTCTCTAGGATATTCAGAAGCCAAGTTATAAGCCCACAAAGGTGTAACTGGACTACTTCTTTAAAGTGACACCAGGCCCGGTGACCTTTGGGACATGGTTTGACCCCCTATAGGAATGTGCGATCATCATGAAACGTTCAGATCACTTACAACTCAATAGATTCTACCTTCTTGTAACGTTTCAGCCTGATTGGACCTTGTTTTCACACAAATGGACCCAGAATGATGTGAAATTGTGCTTTGTGGAACATAATTCTGGGTGCCATTTACAAACCATAAGTGCTAATGACTCCATTCCTTTTTGTGGTTGTAGGGGCTGTTGGTTGGAGTACATTAAAACAAACCTGATCTCTCTAGGACATTCAGAAGCCAAGTTATAAGCCCACAAATGTGTAACTGGACTACTTCTTTAAATTGACACCAGATCCGGTGACCTTTGGGACATGGTTTGACCCCCTTAGGAAAGTGCTATCATCATGAAACATTCAGATCACTTACAACTCAATAGATTCTACCTTCCTGTAACGTTTCAGCCTGATTGTACCGTGTTTTCACACAAATGAACCCAGAATGATGTGAAATTGTGCTTCGTGCAACATAATTCTGGGTGCCATTTAAAAACCATAAGTGCTAATGACTCCATTCCTTTTTGTGGTTGTAGGGGCTGTTGATTGGAGTATACTAAAACAAACCTGATCTCTCTAGGACATTCAGAAGCCAAGTTATAAGCCCACAAATGTGTAACTGGACTACTTCTTTAAATTGACACCAGATCCAGTGACCTTTGGGACGTGGTTTGACCCCCTTAGGAACGTGCTATCATCATGAAACATTCAGATCACTTACAACTCAATAGATTCTACCTTCTCGTAACGTTTCAAACTGATTGGACCTTGTTGTCACACAAATGGACCCATAATGATGTGAAATTGTGCTTTGTGCAACATAATTCTGGGTGCCATTTAAAAACCATAAGTGCTAATGACTCCATTCCTTTTTGAGGTTGTAGGGGCTGTTGATTGGAGTACACTAAAACAAACCTGATCTCTCTAGGACATTCAGAAACCAAGTTATAAGCCCTCAAAGGTGTAATTGGACTACTTCTTTAAAGTGACACCAGATCCGGTGACCTTTGGGACATGGTTTTACCCCCTATAGGAATGTGTGATCATCTTGAAACGTTCAGATCACTTACAACTCAATAGATTCTACCTTCTTGTAACGTTTCAGCCTGATTGGACCTTGTTTTCACTCAAATGAACCCAGAATGATGTGAAATTGTGCTTTGTGCAACATAATTCTGGGTGCCATTTAAAAACCATAAGTGCTAATGACTCCATTCCTTTTAGTGGTAATGGGGGCTGTTAATTGGAGTACTCTAAAACAAACCTGACCTCTCTAGGTTATTCAGAAGCCAAGTTATAAGCCCACAAAGGTGTAACTGGACTACTTCTTTAAATTGACACCAGGCCCGGTGACCTTTGGGACATGGTTTGACCCCCTTAGGAAAGTGCTATCATCATGAAACGTTCAGATCACTTACAACTCAATAGATTCTACCTTCCTGTGACGTTTCAGCCTGATTTGACCTTGTTTTCACACAAATGAACCCAGAATGATGTGGAATTGTGCTTCGTGCAACATAATTCTGGGTGCCATTTACAAACCATAAGTGCTAATGACCCATTCCTTTTAGTGGTAATGGGGGCTGCTAATTGGAGTACTCTAAATCAAACCTGACCTCTCTAGGATATTCAGAAGCCAAGTTATAAGCCCACAAAGGTGTAACTGGACTACTTCTTTAAAGTGACACCAGGCACGGTGACCTTTGGGACATGGTTTGACCCCCTATAGGAATGTGCGATCATCATGAAACGTTCAGATCACTTACAACTCAATAGATTCTACCTTCTTGTAACGTTTCAGCCTGATTGGACCTTGTTTTCACACAAATGGACCCAGAATGATGTGAAATTGTGCTTCGTGGAACATAATTCTGGGTGCCATTTACAAACCATAAGTGCTAATGACTCCATTCCTTTTTGTGGTTGTAGGGGCTGTTGGTTGGAGTACATTAAAACAAACCTGATCTCTCTAGGACATTCAGAAGCCAAGTTATAAGCCCACAAATGTGTAACTGGACTACTTCTTTAAATTGACACCAGATCCGGTGACCTTTGGGACATGGTTTGACCCCCCTAGGAAAGTGCTATCATCATGAAACATTCAGATCACTTACAACTCAATAGATTCTACCTTCTCGTAACGTTTCAGCCTGATTGGACCTTGTTTTCACACAAATGGACCCAGAATGATGTGAAATTGTGCTTCATGCAAAATAATTCTGGGTGCCATTTAAAAACCATAAGTGCTAATGACTCCATTCCTTTTTGAGGTTGTAGGGGCTGTTGATTGGAGTACACTAAAACAAACCTGATCTCTCTAGGACATTCAGAAACCAAGTTATAAGCCCTCAAAGGTGTAATTGGACTACTTCTTTAAAGTGACACCAGATCCGGTGACCTTTGGGACATGGTTTTACCCCCTATAGGAATGTGCGATCATCTTGAAACGTTCATATCACTTACAACTCAATAGATTCTACCTTCCTGTTACGTTTCAGCCTGATTGGACCTTGTTTTCACACAAATGAACCCAGAATGATGTGGAATTGTGCTTCGTGCAACATAATTCTGGGTGCCATTTAAAAACCATAAGTGCTAATGACTCCATTCCTTTTAGTGGTAATGGGGGCTGCTAATTGGAGTACTCTAAAACAAACCTGACCTCTCTAGGATATTCAGAAGCCAAGTTCTAAGCCCACAAAGGTGTAACTGGACTACTTCTTTAAAGTGACACCAGGCCCGGTGACCTTTGGGACATGGTTTGACCCCCTATAGGAATGTGCGATCATCATGAAACGTTCAGATCACTTACAACTCAATAGATTCTACCTTCTTGTAACGTTTCAGCCTGATTGGACCTTGTTTTCACACAAATGGACCCAGAATGATGTGAAATTTACGTCGTGGAACATAATTCTGGGTGCCATTTACAAACCATAAGTGCTAATGACTCCATTCCTTTTTGAGGTTGTAGGGGCTGTTGATTGGAGTACACTAAAACAAACCTGATCTCTCTAGGACATTCAGAAACCAAGTTATAAGCCCTCAAAGGTGTAATTGGACTACTTCTTTAAAGTGACACCAGATCCGGTGACCTTTGGGACATGGTTTTACCCCCTATAGGAATGTGTGATCATCTTGAAACGTTCAGATCACTTACAACTCAATAGATTCTACCTTCTTGTAACGTTTCAGCCTGATTGGACCTTGTTTTCACTCAAATGAACCCAGAATGATGTGAAATTGTGCTTTGTGCAACATAATTCTGGGTGCCATTTAAAAACCATAAGTGCTAATGACTCCATTCCTTTTAGTGGTAATGGGGGCTGTTAATTGGAGTACTCTAAAACAAACCTGACCTCTCTAGGTTATTCAGAAGCCAAGTTATAAGCCCACAAAGGTGTAACTGGACTACTTCTTTAAATTGACACCAGGCCCGGTGACCTTTGGGACATGGTTTGACCCCCTTAGGAAAGTGCTATCATCATGAAACGTTCAGATCACTTACAACTCAATAGATTCTACCTTCCTGTGACGTTTCAGCCTGATTTGACCTTGTTTTCACACAAATGAACCCAGAATGATGTGGAATTGTGCTTCGTGCAACATAATTCTGGGTGCCATTTACAAACCATAAGTGCTAATGACCCATTCCTTTTAGTGGTAATGGGGGCTGCTAATTGGAGTACTCTAAATCAAACCTGACCTCTCTAGGATATTCAGAAGCCAAGTTATAAGCCCACAAAGGTGTAACTGGACTACTTCTTTAAAGTGACACCAGGCACGGTGACCTTTGGGACATGGTTTGACCCCCTATAGGAATGTGCGATCATCATGAAACGTTCAGATCACTTACAACTCAATAGATTCTACCTTCTTGTAACGTTTCAGCCTGATTGGACCTTGTTTTCACACAAATGGACCCAGAATGATGTGAAATTGTGCTTCGTGGAACATAATTCTGGGTGCCATTTACAAACCATAAGTGCTAATGACTCCATTCCTTTTTGTGGTTGTAGGGGCTGTTGGTTGGAGTACATTAAAACAAACCTGATCTCTCTAGGACATTCAGAAGCCAAGTTATAAGCCCACAAATGTGTAACTGGACTACTTCTTTAAATTGACACCAGATCCGGTGACCTTTGGGACATGGTTTGACCCCCCTAGGAAAGTGCTATCATCATGAAACATTCAGATCACTTACAACTCAATAGATTCTACCTTCTCGTAACGTTTCAGCCTGATTGGACCTTGTTTTCACACAAATGGACCCAGAATGATGTGAAATTGTGCTTCATGCAAAATAATTCTGGGTGCCATTTAAAAACCATAAGTGCTAATGACTCCATTCCTTTTTGAGGTTGTAGGGGCTGTTGATTGGAGTACACTAAAACAAACCTGATCTCTCTAGGACATTCAGAAACCAAGTTATAAGCCCTCAAAGGTGTAATTGGACTACTTCTTTAAAGTGACACCAGATCCGGTGACCTTTGGGACATGGTTTTACCCCCTATAGGAATGTGCGATCATCTTGAAACGTTCATATCACTTACAACTCAATAGATTCTACCTTCCTGTTACGTTTCAGCCTGATTGGACCTTGTTTTCACACAAATGAACCCAGAATGATGTGGAATTGTGCTTCGTGCAACATAATTCTGGGTGCCATTTAAAAACCATAAGTGCTAATGACTCCATTCCTTTTAGTGGTAATGGGGGCTGCTAATTGGAGTACTCTAAAACAAACCTGACCTCTCTAGGATATTCAGAAGCCAAGTTCTAAGCCCACAAAGGTGTAACTGGACTACTTCTTTAAAGTGACACCAGGCCCGGTGACCTTTGGGACATGGTTTGACCCCCTATAGGAATGTGCGATCATCATGAAACGTTCAGATCACTTACAACTCAATAGATTCTACCTTCTTGTAACGTTTCAGCCTGATTGGACCTTGTTTTCACACAAATGGACCCAGAATGATGTGAAATTTACGTCGTGGAACATAATTCTGGGTGCCATTTACAAACCATAAGTGCTAATGACTTCATTCCTTTTTGTGGTTGTAGGGGCTGTTGGTTGGAGTACATTAAAACAAACCTGATCTCTCTAGGACATTCAGAAGCCAAGTTATAAGCCCACAAATGTGTAACTGGACTACTTCTTTAAATTGACACCAGATCCGGTCACCTTTGGGACATGGTTTGACCCCCTTAGAAAAGTGCTATCATCATGAAACATTCAGATCTCTTACAACTCATTAGATTCTACCTTCTCGTAACGTTTCAGCCTGATTGGACCTTGTTTTCACACAAATGGACCCAGAATGATGTGAAATTGTGCTTCGTGCAACATAATTCTGGGTGCCATTTAAAAACCATAAGTGCTAATGACTCCATTCCTTTTTGAGGTTGTAGGGGCTGTTGATTGGAGTACACTAAAACAAACCTGATCTCTCTAGGACATTCAGAAACCAAGTTATAAGCCCTCAAAGGTGTAATTGGACTACTTCTTTAAAGTGACACCAGGCCCGGTGACCTTTGGGACATGGTTTGATCCCCTTAGGAAAGTACTATCATCATGAAACGTTCAGATCACTTACAACTCAATAGATTCTACCTTCCTGTAACGTTTCAGCCTGATTGGACGTTGTTTTCACACAAATGAACCCAGAATGATGTGAAATTGTGCTTTGTGCCACATAATTCTGGGTGCCATTTAAAAACCATAAGTGCTAATGACTCCATTCCTTTTTGTGGTTGTAGGGGCTGTTGATTGGAGTATACTTAAACAAACCTGATCTCTCTAGGACATTCAGAAGCCAAGTTATAAGCCCACAAATGTGTAACTGGACTACTTCTTTAAATTGACACCAGATCCGGTGACCATTGGGACATGGTTTGACCCCCTTAGGAAAGTGCTATCATCATGAAACGTTCAGATCACTTACAACTCAATAAATTATACCTTCCTGTAACGTTTCAGCCTGATTGGACCATGTTTTCACACAAATGGACCCAGAATGATGTGAAATTGTGCTTCGTGCAACATAATTCTGGGTGCCATTTACAAACCATAAGTGCTAATGACTCCATTCCTTTTTGTGGTTGTAGGGCCTGTTGATTGGAGTACACTAAAACAAACCTGATCTCTCTAGGACATTCAGAAGCCAAGTTATAAGCCCACAAATGTGTAACTGGACTACTTCTTTAAAGTGACACCAGATCCGGTGACCTTTGAACATGGTTTTACCCCCTATAGGAATGTGCGATCATCTTGAAACGTTCAGATCACTTACAACTCAATAGATTCTACCTTCTTGTAACGTTTCAGCCTGATTGGACCTTGTTTTCACTCAAATGAACCCAGAATGATGTGAAATTGTGCTTCGTGCAACATAATTCTGGGTGCCATTTAAAAACCATAAGTGCTAATGACTCCATTCCTTTTAGTGGTAATGGGGGCTGTTAATTGGAGTACTCTAAAACAAACCTGACCTCTCTAGGATATTCAGAAGCCAAGTTATAAGCCCACAAAGGTGTAACTGGACTACTTCTTTAAATTGACACCAGGCCCGGTGACCTTTGGGACATGGTTTGATCCCCTTAGGAAAGTGCTATCATCATGAAACGTTCAGATCACTTACAACTCAATAGATTCTACCTTCCTGTAAAGTTTCAGCCTGATTGGACCTTGTTTTCACACAAATGAACCACGATTGATGTGAAATTGTGCTTCGAGCAACATAATTCTGGGTGCCATTTAAAAACCATAAGTGCTAATGACTCCATTCCTTTTAGTGGTAATGGGGGCTGCTAATTGGAGTACTCTAAAACAAACCTGACCTCTCTAGGATATTCAGAAGCCAAGTTATAAGCCCACAAAAGTGTAACTGGACTACTTCTTTAAAGTGACACCAGGCCCGGTGACCTTTGGGACATGGTTTGACCCCCTATAGGAATGTGCGATCATCATGAAACGTTCAGATCACTTACAACTCAATATATTCTACCTTCTTGTAACGTTTCAGCCTGATTGGACCTTGTTTTCGCACAAATGGACCCAGAATGATGTGAAATTGTGCTTCGTGGAACATAATTCTGGGTGCCATTTACAAACCATAAGTGCTAATGACTCCATTCCTTTTTGTGGTTGTAGGGGCTGTTGGTTGGAGTACATTAAAACAAACCTGATCTCTCTAGAACATTCAGAAGCCACGTTATAAGCCCACAAATGTGTAACTGGACTACTTCTTTAAATTGACACCAGATCCGGTGACCTTTGGGACATGGTTTGACCCCCTTAGGAAAGTGATATCATCATGAAACATTCAGATCACTTACAACTCAATAGATTCTACCTTCCTGTAACGTTTCAGCCTGATTGGACGTTGTTTTCACACAAATGAACCCAGAATGATGTGAAATTGTGCTTTGTGCCACATAATTCTGGGTGCCATTTAAAAACCATAAGTGCTAATGACTCCATTCCTTTTTGTGGTTGTAGGGGCTGTTGATTGGAGTATACTAAAACAACCCTGATCTCTCTAGGACATTCAGAAGCCAAGTTATAAGCCCACAAATGTGTAACTGGACTACTTCTTTAAATTGAAACCAGATCCGGTGACCATTGGGACATGGTTTGACCCCCTTAGGAAAGTGATATCATCATGAAACATTCAGATCACTTACAACTCAATAGATTCTACCTTCCTGTAACGTTTCAGCCTGATTGGACGTTGTTTTCACACAAATGAACCCAGAATGATGTGAAATTGTGCTTTGTGCCACATAATTCTGGGTGCCATTTAAAAACCATAAGTGCTAATGACTCCATTCCTTTTTGTGGTTGTAGGGGCTGTTGATTGGAGTATACTAAAACAACCCTGATCTCTCTAGGACATTCAGAAGCCAAGTTATAAGCCCACAAATGTGTAACTGGACTACTTCTTTAAATTGAAACCAGATCCGGTGACCATTGGGACATGGTTTGACCCCCTTAGGAAAGTGCTATCATAATGAAACGTTCAGATCACTTACAACTCAATAAATTATACCTTCCTGTAACGTTTCAGCCTGATTGGACCATTTTTTCACACAAATTGACCCAGAATGATGTGAAATTGTGCTTTGTGCCACATAATTCTGGGTGCCATTTAAAAACCATAAGTGCTAATGACTCCATTCCTTTTTGTGGTTGTAGGGGCTGTTGATTGGAGTATACTAAAACAACCCTGATCTCTCTAGGACATTCAGAAGCCAAGTTATAAGCCCACAAATGTGTAACTGGACTACTTCTTTAAATTGACACCAGATCCGGTGACCTTTGGGACATGGTTTGACCCCCTTAGGAAAGTGCTATCATCATGAAACATTCAGATCACTTACAACTCAATAGATTCTACCTTCTCGTAACGTTTCAGCCTGATTGGACCTTGTTTTCACACAAATGGACCCAGAATGATGTGAAATTGTGCTTCATGCAAAATAATTCTGGGTGCCATTTAAAAACCATAAGTGCTAATGACTCCATTCCTTTTTGAGGTTGTAGGGGCTGTTGATTGGAGTACACTAAAACAAACCTGATCTCTCTAGGACATTCAGAAACCAAGTTATAAGCCCTCAAAGGTGTAATTGGACTACTTCTTTAAAGTGACACCAGATCCGGTGACCTTTGGGACATGGTTTTACCCCCTATAGGAATGTGCGATCATCTTGAAACGTTCATATCACTTACAACTCAATAGATTCTACCTTCCTGTTACGTTTCAGCCTGATTGGACCTTGTTTTCACACAAATGAACCCAGAATGATGTGGAATTGTGCTTCGTGCAACATAATTCTGGGTGCCATTTAAAAACCATAAGTGCTAATGACTCCATTCCTTTTAGTGGTAATGGGGGCTGCTAATTGGAGTACTCTAAAACAAACCTGACCTCTCTAGGATATTCAGAAGCCAAGTTATAAGCCCACAAAGGTGTAACTGGACTACTTCTTTAAAGTGACACCAGGCCCGGTGACCTTTGGGACATGGTTTGACCCCCTATAGGAATGTGCGATCATCATGAAACGTTCAGATCACTTACAACTCAATAGATTCTACCTTCTTGTAACGTTTCAGCCTGATTGGACCTTGTTTTCACTCAAATGAACCCAGAATGATGTGAAATTGTGCTTCGTGCAACATAATTCTGGGTGCCATTTAAAAACCATAAGTGCTAATGACTCCATTCCTTTTAGTGGTAATGGGGGCTGTTAATTGGAGCACTCTAAAACAAACCTGACCTCTCTAGGATATTCAGAAGCCAAGTTATAAGCCCACAAAGGTGTAACTGGACTACTTCTTTAAATTGACACCAGGCCCGGTGACCTTTGGGACATGGTTTGATCCCCTTAGGAAAGTGCTATCATCATGAAACGTTCAGATCACTTACAACTCAATAGATTCTACCTTCCTGTAATGTTTCAGCCTGATTGGACCTTGTTTTCACACAAATGAACCACGATTGATGTGAAATTGTGCTTCGAGCAACATAATTCTGGGTGCCATTTAAAAACCATAAGTGCTAATGACTCCATTCCTTTTAGTGGTAATGGGGGCTGCTAATTGGAGTACTCTAAAACAAACCTGACCTCTCTAGGATATTCAGAAGCCAAGTTATAAGCCCACAAAAGTGTAACTGGACTACTTCTTTAAAGTGACACCAGGCCCGGTGACCTTTGGGACATGGTTTGACCCCCTATAGGAATGTGCGATCATCATGAAACGTTCAGATCACTTACAACTCAATATATTCTACCTTCTTGTAACGTTTCAGCCTGATTGGACCTTGTTTTCGCACAAATGGACCCAGAATGATGTGAAATTGTGCTTCGTGGAACATAATTCTGGGTGCCATTTACAAACCATAAGTGCTAATGACTCCATTCCTTTTTGTGGTTGTAGGGGCTGTTGGTTGGAGTACATTAAAACAAACCTGATCTCTCTAGAACATTCAGAAGCCAAGTTATAAGCCCACAAATGTGTAACTGGACTACTTCTTTAAATTGACACCAGATCCGGTGACCTTTGGGACATGGTTTGACCCCCTTAGGAAAGTGATATCATCATGAAACATTCAGATCACTTACAACTCAATAGATTCTACCTTCCTGTAACGTTTCAGCCTGATTGGACGTTGTTTTCACACAAATGAACCCAGAATGATGTGAAATTGTGCTTTGTGCCACATAATTCTGGGTGCCATTTAAAAACCATAAGTGCTAATGACTCCATTCCTTTTTGTGGTTGTAGGGGCTGTTGATTGGAGTATACTAAAACAACCCTGATCTCTCTAGGACATTCAGAAGCCAAGTTATAAGCCCACAAATGTGTAACTGGACTACTTCTTTAAATTGAAACCAGATCCGGTGACCATTGGGACATGGTTTGACCCCCTTAGGAAAGTGCTATCATCATGAAACGTTCAGATCACTTACAACTCAATAAATTATACCTTCCTGTAACGTTTCAGCCTGATTGGACCATGTTTTCACACAAATGGACCCAGAATGATTTGAAATTGTGCTTCGTGCAACATAATTCTGGGTGCCATTTACAAACCATAAGTGCTAATGACTCCATTCCTTTTTGTGGTTGTAGGGCCTGTTGATTGGAGTACACTAAAACAAACCTGATCTCTCTAGGACATTCAGAAGCCAAGTTATAAGCCCACAAATGTGTAACTGGACTACTTCTTTAAAGTGACACCAGATCCGGTGACCTTTGAACATGGTTTTACCCCCTATAGGAATGTGCGATCATCTTGAAACGTTCAGATCACTTACAACTCAATAGATTCTACCTTCTTGTAACGTTTCAGCCTGATTGGACCTTGTTTTCACTCAAATGAACCCAGAATGATGTGAAATTGTGCTTCGTGCAACATAATTCTGGGTGCCATTTAAAAACCATAAGTGCTAATGACTCCATTCCTTTTAGTGGTAATGGGGGCTGTTAATTGGAGTACTCTAAAACAAACCTGACCTCTCTAGGATATTCAGAAGCCAAGTTATAAGCCCACAAAGGTGTAACTGGACTACTTTAAATTGACACCAGGCACGGTGACCTTTGGGACATGGTTTGATCCCCTTAGGAAAGTGCTATCATCATGCAACGTTCAGATCACTTACAACTCAATAGATTCTACCTTCCTGTAACGTTTCAGCCTGATTGGACCTTGTTTTCACACAAATGAACCACGATTGTTGTGAAATTGTGCTTCGAGCAACATAATTCTGGGTGCCATTTAAAAACCATAAGTGCTAATGACTCCATTCCTTTTAGTGGTAATGGGGGCTGCTAATTGGAGTACTCTAAAACAAACCTGACCTCTCTAGGATATTCAGAAGCCAAGTTATAAGCCCACAAAGGTGTAACTGGACTACTTCTTTAAAGTGACACCAGGCCCGGTGACCTTTGGGACATGGTTTGACCCCCTATAGGAATGTGCGATCATCATGAAACGTTCAGATCACTTACAACTCAATATATTCTACCTTCTTGTAACGTTTCAGCCTGATTGGACCTTGTTTTCACACAAATGGACCCAGAATGATGTGAAATTGTGCTTCGTGGAACATAATTCTGGGTGCCATTTACAAACCATAAGTGCTAATGACTCCATTCCTTTTTCTGGTTGTAGGGGCTGTTGGTTGGAGTACATTAAAACAAACCTGATCTCTCTAGAACATTCAGAAGCCAAGTTATAAGCCCACAAATGTGTAACTGGACTACTTCTTTAAATTGACACCAGATCCGGTGACCTTTGGGACATGGTTTGACCCCCTTAGGAAAGTGCTATCATCATGAAACATTCAGATCACTTACAACTCAATAGATTCTACCTTCCTGTAACGTTTCAGCCTGATTGTACCTTGTTTTCACACAAATGAACCCAGAATGATGTGAAATTGTGCTTCGTGCAACATAATTCTGGGTGCCATTTAAAAACCATAAGTGCTAATGACTCCATTCCTTTTTGTGGTTGTAGGGGCTGTTGATTGGAGTATACTAAAACAAACCTGATCTCTCTAGGACATTCAGAAGCCAAGTTATAAGCCCACAAATGTGTAACTGGACTACTTCTTTAAATTGACACCAGATCCGGTGACCTTTGGGACATTGTTTGACCCCCTTAGGAAAGTGCTATCATCATGAAACGTTCAGATCACTTACAACTCAATAGATTCTACCTTCTTGTAACGTTTCAGCCTTATTGGACCTTGTTTTCACACAAATGGACCCAGAATGATGTGAAATTGTGCTTCGTGCAACATAATTCTGGGTGCCATTTAATAACCATAAGTGCTAATGACTCCATTCCTTTTTGAGGTTGTAGGGGCTGTTGATTGGAGTACACTAAAACAACCCTGATCTCTCTAGGACATTCAGAAACAAAGTTATAAGCCCTCAAAGGTGTAATTGGACTACTTCTTTAAAGTGACACCAGGCCCGGTGACCTTTGGGACATGGTTTGACCCCCTATAGGAATGTGCGATCATCATGAAACGTTCAGATCACTTACAACTCAATAGATTCTACCTTCTTGTAACGTTTCAGCCTGATTGGACCTTGTTTTCACACAAATGGACCCAGAATGATGTGAAATTGTGCTTCGTGCAACATAATTCTGGGGGCCATTTACAAACCATAAGTGCTAATGACTCCATTCCTTTTTGTGGTTGTAGGGGCTGTTGATTGGAGTACACTAAAACAAACCTGATCTCTCTAGGACATTCAGAAGCCAAGTTATAAGCCCACAAAGGTGTAACTGGACTACTTCTTTAAATTGACACCAGATCCGGTTACCTTTGGGACATTGTTTGACCCCCTTAGGAAAGTCCGATCATCTTGAAACGTTCAGATCACTTACAACTCAATAGATTCTACCTTCTTGTAACGTTTCAGCCTGATTGGACCTTGTTTTCACACAAATGGACCCAGAATAATGTGAAATTGTGCTTAGTGCAACATAATTCTGGGTGCCATTTAAAAACCATAAGTGCTAATGACTCCATTCCTTTTAGTGGTAACGGGGGCTGTTAATTGGAGTACTCTAAAACAAACCTGGCCTCTCTAGGATATTCAGAAGCCAAGTTATAAGCCCACAAAGGTGTAACTGGACTACTTCTTTAAAGTGACGCCTGGCCCGGTGACCTTTGGGACATAGTTTGACCCCCTATAGGAATGTGCGATCATCATGAAACGTTCAGATCACTTACAACTCAATAGATTCTACCTTCTTGTAACATTTCAGCCTGACTGGACCTTGTTTTCACACAAATGGACCCAGAATGATGTGAAATTGTGCTTCGTGCAACATAATTCTGGGTGCCATTTACAAACCACAAGTGCTAATGACTCCATTCCTTTTTGTGGTTGTAGGGGCTGTTGATTGGAGTACACTAAAACAAACCTGATCTCTCTAGGACATTCAGAAGCCAAGTTATAAGCCCACAAAGGTGTAACTGGACTACTTCTTTAAATTGACACCAGATCCGGTGACCTTTGGCACATGGTTTGACCCCCTTAGGAAAGTGTTATCATCATGAAACGTTCAGATCACTTACAACTCAATAGATTCTACCTTCTTGTAACGTTTCAGCCTGATTGGACCTTGTTTTCACACAAATGGACCCAGAATGATGTGAAATTGTGCTTCGTGCAACATAATTCTGGGTACCATTTAAAAACCATAAGTGCTAATGACTCCATTCATTTTTGAGGTTGTAGGGGCTGTTGATTGGAGTACACTAAAACAAACCTGATCTCTCTAGGACATTCAGAAACCAAGTTATAAGCCCTCAAACGTGTAATTGGACTACTTCTTCAAAGTGACACCAGGCCCGGTGACCTTTGGGACATGGTTTGACCCTCTATAGGAATGTGCGATCATCATGAAACGTTCAGATCACTTACAACTCAATAGATTCTACCTTCTTGTAACGTTTCAGCCTGATTGGACCTTGTTTTCACACAAATGGACCCAGAATGATATGAAACTGTGCTTCGTGCAACATAATTCTGGGTGCCATTTACAAACCATAAGTGCTAATGACTCCATTCCTTTTTGTGGTTGTAGGGGCTGTTGATTGGAGTACACTAAAACAAACCTGATCTCTCTAGGACATTCAGAAGCCAAGTTATAAGCCCACAAAGGTGTAACTGGACTACTTCTTTAAATTGACACCAGATCCGGTGACCTTTGGGACATTGTTTGACCCCCTTAGGAAAGTGCGATCATCTTGAAATGTTCAGATCACTTACAACTCAATAGATTCTACCTTCTTGTAACGTTTCAGCCTGATTGGACCTTGTTTTCACACAAATGGACCCAGAATGATGTGAAATTGTGCTTAGTGCAACATAATTCTGGGTGCCATTTAAAAACCATAAGTGCTCATGACTCCATTCCTTTTAGTGGTAACGGGGGCTGTTAATTGGAGTACTCTAAAACAAACCTGACCTCTCTAGGATATTCAGAAGCCAAGTTATAAGCCCACAAAGGTGTAACTGGACTACTTCTTTAAAGTGACGCCAGGCCCGGTGACCTTTGGGACATAGTTTGACCCCCTATAGGAATGTGCGATCATCATGAAACGTTCAGATCACTTACAACTCAATAGATTCTACCTTCTTGTAACGTTTCAGCCTGATTGGACCTTGTTTTCACACAAATGGACCCAGAATGATGTGAAATTGTGCTTCGTGCAACATAATTCTGGGTGCCATTTACAAACCATAAGTGCTAATGACTCCATTCCTTTTTGTGGTTGTAGGGGCTGTTGATTGGAGTACACTAAAACAACCCTGATCTCTCTAGGACATTCAGAAGCCAAGTTATAAGCCCACAAATGTGTAACTGGACTACTTCTTTAAATTGACACCAGATCCGGTGACCTTTGGGACATGGTTTGACCCCCTTAGGAAAGTGCAATTATCATGAAACGTGCAGATCACTTACAACTCAATAGATTCTACCTTCCTGTAACATTTCAGCCTGATTGGACCTTGTTTTCACACAAATGGACCCAGAATGATGTGAAATTGTGCTTCGTGCAACATATTTCTGGGTGCCATTCACAAACCATAAGTGCTAATGACTCCATTCCTTTTTGTGGTTGTAGGGGCTGTTGATTGGAGTACACTAAAACAACCCTGATCTCTCTAGGACATTCAGAAGCCAAGTTATAAGCCCACAAATGTGTAGCTGGACTACTTATTTAAATTGACACCAGATCCGGTAACGTTTGGGACATGGTTTGACCCCCTTAGGAAAGTGCTATCATCATGAAACGTTCTGATCACTTACAACTCAATAGATTCTACCTTCCTGTAACGTTTCAGCCTGATTGGTTCTTGTTTTCACACAAATGAACCCAGAATGATGTGAAATTGTGCTTCGTGCAACATAATTCTGGGTGCCATTTACAAACCATAAGTGCTAATGACTCCATTCCTTTTTGTGGTTGTAGGGGCTGTTGATTGGAGTACACTAAAATAAACCTGATCTCTCTACGACATTCAGAAGCCAAGTTATAAGCCCACAAATGTGTAACTGGACTACTTCTTTAAAGTGACACCAGATCCGGTGACCTTTGGGACATGGTTTGACCCCCTTAGGAATGTGCAATCATCATGAAACGTTCAGATCACTTACAACTCAATAGATTCTACCTTCCTGTAGCGTTTCAGCCTGATTGGACCTTGTTTTCACACAAATGGACCCAGAATGATGTAAAATTGTGCTTCGTGCAACATAATTCTGGGTGTCATTTAAAAACCGTAAGAGCTAATGACTCCATTCCTTTTTGGGGCAATAGGGGCTGTTGATTGGAGTACCCTAAAACAAACCTGACCTCTCTAGGATATTCAGAAGCCAAGTTATAAGCCCACAAAGGTGTAAATGGACTACTTCTTTAAATTGACACCAGATCCGGTGACGTTTGGGACATGGTTTGACCCCCTATAGGAATGTGTGATTATCATGAAACGTTCAGATCACTTACAACTCAATAGATTCTACCTACTTGTAACGTTTCAGCCTGATTGGACCTTGTTTTCACACAAATGGACCCAGAATGATGTGAAATTGTGCTTCGTGCAACATAATTCTGGGTGCCATTTACAAACAATAAGTGCTATTGACTCCATTCTTTTTTGTGGTTGTAGGGGCTGTTGATTGGAGTACACTAAAAAAACCCTGATCTCTCTAGGACATTCAGAAGCCAAGTTATAAGCCCACAAAGGTGTAACTGGACTACTTCTTTAAATTGACACCAGATCCGGTGACCTTTGGGACATTGTTTGACCCCCTTAGGAAAGTGCGATCATCTTGAAACGTTCAGATCACTTACAACTCAATAGGTTCTAACTTCTTGTAACGTTTCAGCCTGATTGGACCTTGTTTTCACACAAATGGACCCAGAATGATGTGAAATTGTGCTTAGTGCAACATAATTCTGGGTACCATTTACAAACCATAAGTGCTAATGACTCCATTCCTTTTTGTGGTTGTAGGGGCTGTTGGTTGGAGTACATTAAAACAAACCTGATCTCTCTAGGACATTCAGAAGCCAATTTATAAGCCCACAAATGTGTAACTGGACTACTTCTTTAAATTGACACCAGATCCGGTGACCTTTGGGACATGGTTTGACCCCCTTAGGAAAGTGCTATCATCATGAAACGTTCATATCACTTACAACTCAATAGATTCTACCTTCCTGTAACGTTTCAGCCGGATTGGACCTTGTTTTCACACAAATGAACCCAGAATGATGTGAAATTGTGCTTCGTGCAACATAATTCTGGGTGCCATTTACAAACCATAAGTGCTAATGACTCCATTGCTTTTTGTGGTTGTAGGGGCTGTTGATTGGAGAACACTAATACAAACCTAACCTCTCTAGGACATTCAGAAGCCAAGTTATAAGCCCACAAAGGTGTAACTGGACTACTTCTTTAAAGTGACACCAGGCCCGGTGACCTTTGGGACATGGTTTGACCCCCTTAGGAAAGTGCTATCATCATGAAACGTTCAGATCACTTACAACTCAATAGATTCTACCTTCCTGTAACATTTCAGCCTGATTGGACCTTGTTTTCACACAAATGAACCCAGAATGATGTGAAATTGTGCTTCGTGCAACATAATTCTGGGTGCCACTTACAAACCATAAGTGCTAATGACTCCATTCCTTTTTGTGGTTGTATGGGCTGTTGATTGGAGTACATTAAAACAAACCTGATCTCTCTAGGACATTCAGAAGCCAAGTTATAAGCCCACAAATGTGTAACTGGACTACTTCTTTAAAGTGACACCAGGCCCGGTGACCTTTGGGACATGGTTTGACCCCCTATAGGAATGTGCGATCATCATGAAACGTTCAGATCACTTACAACTCAATAGATTCTACCTTCTTGTAACGTTTCAGCCTGATTGGACCTTGTTTTCACACAAATGAACCCAGAATGATGTGAAATTGTGCTTCGTGCAACATAATTCTGGGTGCCATTTAAAAACCATAAGTGCTAATGACTCCATTCCTTTTTGAGGTTGTAGGGGCTGTTGATTGGAGTACACTAAAACAAACCTGATCTCTCTAGGACATTCAGAAGCCAAGTTATAAGACCTCAAAGGTGTCACTGGACTACTTCTTTAAAGTGACACCAGGCCCGGTGACCTTTGGGACATGGTTTTACCCCCTATAGGAATGTGCGATCATCTTGAAATGTTCAGATCACTTACAACTCAATAGATTCTACCTTCTTGTAGCGTTTCAGCTTGATTGGACCTTGTTTTCACACAAATGGACCCAGAATGACGTGAAATTGTGCTTCGTGCAACATAATTCTGGGTGCCATTTACAAACCATAAGTGCTAATGACTCCATTCCTTTTTGTGGTTGTAGGGGCTGTTGATTGGAGTACACTAAAACAAACCTAACCTCTCTAGGACATTCAGAAGCCAAGTTATAAGCCCACAAAGGTGTAACTGGACTACCTCTTTAAAGTGACACCAGGCCTGGTGACCTTTGGGACATGGTTTTGCCCCCTATAGGAATGTGCGATCATCTTGAAACGTTCAGATCACTTACAACTCAATAGAATCTACCTTCTTGTAGCGTTTCAGCCTGATTGGACCTTGTTTTCACACAAATGGACCCAGAATGATGTGAAATTGTGCTTCATGCAACATAATTCTGGGTGCCATTTACAAACCTTAAGTGCTAATGACTCCATTCCTTTTTGTGGTTGTAGGGGCTGTTGATTGGAGTACACTAAAACAAACCTGATCTCTCTAGGACATTCAGAAGCCAAGTTATAAGCCCACAAATGTGTAACTTGACTACTTCTTTAAATTGACACCAGATCCGGTGACCTTTGGGACATGGTTTGAACCCCTTAGGAAAGTGCTATCATCATGAAACGTTCAGATCACTTACAACTCAATAGATTCTACCTTCCTGTAACGTTTCAGCCTTATTGGACCTTGTTTTCACACAAATGAACCCAGAATGATGTGAAATTGTGCTTCGTGCAACATAATTCTGGGTGCCATTTAAAAACCATAAGTGCTAAAGACTCCATTCCTTTTTGAGGTTGTAGGGGCTGTTGATTGGAGTACACTAAAACAAACCTGATCTCTCTAGGACATTCAGAAGCCAAGTTATAAAGCCCTCAAAGGTGTAACTGGACTACTTCTTTAACGTGACACCAGGCCCGGTGACCTTTGGGACATGGTTTGACCCCCTTAGGAAAGTGCTATCATCATGAAACGTTCAGATAATTTACAACTCAATAGATTCTACCTTCCTGTAACGTTTCAGCCTGATTGGACCTTGTTTTCACACAAATGGACCCAGAATGATGTGAAATTGTGCTTCGTGCAACATAATTCTGGGTGCCATTTACAAACCATAAGTGCTAATGACTCCATTCCTTTTTTTGGTTGTAGGGGCTGTTGATTGGAGTACATTAAAACAAACCTGATCTCTCTAGGACATTCAGAAGCCAAGTTATAAGCCCACAAATGTGTAACTGGACTACTTCTTTAAATTGACACCAGATCCGGTGACCTTTGGGACATGGTTTGACCCCCTTAGGAAAGTGCTATCATCATGAAACGTTCAGATCACTTACAACTCAATAGATTCTACCTTCCTGTAGCGTTTCAGCCTGATTGAACCTTGTTTTCACACAAATGGACCCAGAATGATGTGAAATTGTGCTTCGTGCAACATAATTCTGGGTGCCATTTACATACCATAAGTGCTAATGACTCCATTCCTTTTTGTGGTTGTAGGGGCTGTTGATTGGAGTACATTAAAACAAACCTGATCTCTCTAGGACATTCAGAAGCCAAGTTATAAGCCCACAAATAAGTAACTGGACTACTTCTTTCAATTGACACCAGATCCGGTGACCTTTGGGACATGGTTTGACCCCCTTAGGAAAGTGCTATCATCATGAAACGTTCAGATCACTTACAACTCAATAGATTCTACCTTCCTGTAACGTTTCAGCCTGATTGGACCTTGTTTTCACACAAATGAACCCAGAATGATGTGAAATTGTGCTTAGTGCAGCATAATTCTGGGTGCCATTTAAAAACCATAAGTGCTAATGACTCCATTCCTTTTTGTGGTTGTAGGGGCTGTTGATCGGAGTACACTAAAACAAACCTGACCTCTCTAGGACATTCAGAAGCCAAGTTATAAGCCCACAAAGGTGTCACTGGACTACTTCTTTAAAGTGACACCAGGCCCGGTGACCTTTGGGACATGGTTTTACCCCCTATAGGAATGTGCGATCATCTTGAAATGTTCAGATCACTTACAACTCAATAGATTCTACCTTCTTGTAGCGTTTCAGCTTGATTGGACCTTGTTTTCACACAAATGGACCCAGAATGACGTGAAATTGTGCTTCGTGCAACATAATTCTGGGTGCCATTTACAAACCATAAGTGCTAATGACTCCATTCCTTTTTGTGGTTGTAGGGGCTGTTGATTGGAGTACACTAAAACAAACCTAACCTCTCTAGGACATTCAGAAGCCAAGTTATAAGCCCACAAAGGTGTAACTGGACTACCTCTTTAAAGTGACACCAGGCCTGGTGACCTTTGGGACATGGTTTTGCCCCCTATAGGAATGTGCGATCATCTTGAAACGTTCAGATCACTTACAACTCAATAGAATCTACCTTCTTGTAGCGTTTCAGCCTGATTGGACCTTGTTTTCACACAAATGGACCCAGAATGATGTGAAATTGTGCTTCATGCAACATAATTCTGGGTGCCATTTACAAACCTTAAGTGCTAATGACTCCATTCCTTTTTGTGGTTGTAGGGGCTGTTGATTGGAGTACACTAAAACAAACCTGATCTCTCTAGGACATTCAGAAGCCAAGTTATAAGCCCACAAATGTGTAACTTGACTACTTCTTTAAATTGACACCAGATCCGGTGACCTTTGGGACATGGTTTGAACCCCTTAGGAAAGTGCTATCATCATGAAACGTTCAGATCACTTACAACTCAATAGATTCTACCTTCCTGTAACGTTTCAGCCTTATTGGACCTTGTTTTCACACAAATGAACCCAGAATGATGTGAAATTGTGCTTCGTGCAACATAATTCTGGGTGCCATTTAAAAACCATAAGTGCTAAAGACTCCATTCCTTTTTGAGGTTGTAGGGGCTGTTGATTGGAGTACACTAAAACAAACCTGATCTCTCTAGGACATTCAGAAGCCAAGTTATAAAGCCCTCAAAGGTGTAACTGGACTACTTCTTTAACGTGACACCAGGCCCGGTGACCTTTGGGACATGGTTTGACCCCCTTAGGAAAGTGCTATCATCATGAAACGTTCAGATCACTTACAACTCAATAGATCCTACCTTCCTGTAACGTTTCAGCCTGATTGGACCTTGTTTTCACACAAATGGACCCAGAATGATGTGAAATTGTGCTTCGTGCAACATAATTCTGGGTGCCATTTACAAACCATAAGTGCTAATGACTCCATTCCTTTTTTTGGTTGTAGGGGCTGTTGATTGGAGTACATTAAAACAAACCTGATCTCTCTAGGACATTCAGAAGCCAAGTTATAAGCCCACAAATGTGTAACTGGACTACTTCTTTAAATTGACACCAGATCCGGTGACCTTTGGGACATGGTTTGACCCCCTTAGGAAAGTGCTATCATCATGAAACGTTCAGATCACTTACAACTCAATAGATTCTACCTTCCTGTAGCGTTTCAGCCTGATTGAACCTTGTTTTCACACAAATGGACCCAGAATGATGTGAAATTGTGCTTCGTGCAACATAATTCTGGGTGCCATTTACATACCATAAGTGCTAATGACTCCATTCCTTTTTGTGGTTGTAGGGGCTGTTGATTGGAGTACATTAAAACAAACCTGATCTCTCTAGGACATTCAGAAGCCAAGTTATAAGCCCACAAATAAGTAACTGGACTACTTCTTTCAATTGACACCAGATCCGGTGACCTTTGGGACATGGTTTGACCCCCTTAGGAAAGTGCTATCATCATGAAACGTTCAGATCACTTACAACTCAATAGATTCTACCTTCCTGTAACGTTTCAGCCTGATTGGACCTTGTTTTCACACAAATGAACCCAGAATGATGTGAAATTGTGCTTAGTGCAGCATAATTCTGGGTGCCATTTAAAAACCATAAGGGCTAATGACTCCATTCCTTTTTGTGGTTGTAGGGGCTGTTGATCGGAGTACACTAAAACAAACCTGACCTCTCTAGGACATTCAGAAGCCAAGTTATAAGCCCACAAATGTTTACTGGACTACTTCTTTAAATTGACACCAGATCCGGTGACCTTTGGGACATGGTTTGACCCCCTATAGGAATGTGCGATCATCATGAAACGTTCAGATCACTTACAACTCAATAGATTCTACCTTCCTGTAACGTTTCAGCCTGATTGGACCTTGTTTTCACACAAATGAACCCAGAATGATGTGAAATTGTGCTTAGTGCAGCATAATTCTGGGTGCCATTTAAAAACCATAAGGGCTGTTGATTGGAGTACACTAAAACAAACCTGAAATCTCTAGGAAATTCAGAAGCCAAGTTATAGGCCCACAAATGTGTAACCGGACTACTTCTTTAAATTGACACCAGATCCGGTGACCTTTGGGACATGGTTTGACCCCCTTAGGAAAGTGCTATCATCATGAAAGGCCCAGATCACTTACAACTCAATAGATTCTACCTTCCTGTAATGTTTCTGCCTTATTGGACCTTGTTTTCAATCAAATGAACCCAGAATGATGTGAAATTGTGCTTCGTGCAACATAATTCTGGGTGCCATTTAAAAACCATAAGTGCTAATGACTCCATTCCTTTTTGGGGTAATGGGGGCTGTTAATTGGAGTACTCTAAAACAAACCTGACCTCTCTAGGATATTCAGAAGCCAAGTTATAAGCCCACAAATGTGTAACTGGACTACTTCTTTAAATTGACACCAGATCCGGTGACCTTTGGGACATGGTTTTACCCGCTATAGGAATGTGCAATCATCATGAAACTTTCAGATCACTTACAACTCAAAAGATTGTACCTTCTTGTAACGTTTCAGCCTGATTGGACCTTGTTTTCACACAAATGAACCCAGAATGATGTGAATTTGTGCTTCGTGCAACATAATTCTGGGTGCCATTTAAAAACCATAAGTGCTAATGACTCCATTCCTTTTGGGGGTGATGGGGGCTGTTAATTGTAGTGCTCTAAAACAAACCTGACCTCTCTAGGATATTCAGAAGCCAAGTTATAAGCCCACAAAGGTGTAAATGGACTACTTCTTTAAATTGACACCAGATCCGGTGACGTTTGGGACATGGTTTGACCCCCTTAGGAAAGTGCTATCATCATGAAACGTTCAGATCACTTACAACTCAATAGATTCTACCTTCCTGTAACGTTTCAGCCTGATTGGACCTTGTTTTCACACAAATGAACCCAGAATGACGTGAAATTGTGCTTCGTGCAACATAATTCTGGGTGCCATTTAAAAACCATAAGTGCTAATGACTCCATTCCTTTTTGGGATAATGGGGGCTGTTAATTGGAGTACACTAAAACAAACCTGACCTCTCTAGGACATTCAGAAGCCAAGTTATAAGCCCACAAATGTGTAACTGGACTACTTCTTTAAAGTGACACCAGGCCCGGTGACCTTTGGGACAAGGTTTGACCTCCTATAGGAATGTGCGATCATCATGAAACGTTCAGATCACTTACAACTCAATAGATTCTACCATCTTGTAACGTTTCAGCCTGATTGGACCTTGTTTTCACACAAATGAAGCTAGACTGATGTGAAATTGTGCTTCGTGCAACATAATTCTGGGTGCCATTTACAAACCATAAGTGCTAATGACTCCATTCCTTTTTGTGGTTGTAGGGGCTGTTGATTGGAGTACACTAAAACAACCCTGATCTCTCTAGGACATTCAGAAGCCAAGTCATAAGCCCACAAATGTGTAACTGGACTACTTCTTTAAATTGACACCAGATCCGGTGACCTTTGGGACATGGTTTGACCCCCTTAGGAAAGTGGTATCATCATGAAACGTTCAGATCCCTTACAACTCAATAGATTCTACCTTCCTGTAACATTTCAGCCTGATTGGACCTTGTTTTCACACAAATGGACCCAGAATGATGTGAAATTGTGCTTCGTGCAACATAATTCTGGGTGCCATTTAAAAACCATAAGTGCTAATGACTCCATTTCTTTTTGAGGTTGTAGGGATTGATGATTGGAGTACACTAAATCAAACCTGATCTCTCTAGGACATTCAGAAGCCAGGTTATAAGCCCACAAATGTGTAACTGGACTACTTCTTTAAAGTGACACCAGGCCCTGTGACCTTTGGGACATGGTTTTTCCCGCTATAGGAATGTGCGATCATCATGAAACGTTCAGATCACTTACAACTCAATAGATTGTACCTTCTTGTAACGTTTCAGCCTGATTGGACCTTGTTTTCACACAAATGAACCCAGAATGATGTGAAATTGTGCGTCGTGCAACATAATTCTGGGTGCCATTTAAAAACCATAAGTGCTAATGACTCCATTCCTTTTTGTGGTAATGGGGGCTGTTAATTGTAGTACTCTAAGACAAACCTGACCTCTCTAGGATATTCAGAAGCCAAGTTATAAGCCCACAAAGTTGTAAATGGACTACTTCTTTAAATTGACACCAGATCCGGTGACGTTTGGGACATGGTTTGACCCCCTTAGGAAAGCTCTATTATCATGAAATGTTCAGATCACTTACAACTCAATAGATTCTACCTTCCTGTAACGTTTCAGCCTGATTGGACCTTGTTTTCACACAAATGAACCCAGAATGACGTGAAATTGTGCTTCGTGCAACATAATTCTGGGTGCCATTTAAAAACCATAAGTGCTAATGACTCCATTCCTTTTTGGGATAATGGGGGCTGTTAATTGGAGTACACTAAAACAAACCTGACCTCTCTAGGACATTCAGAAGCCAAGTTATAAGCCCACAAATGTGTAACTGGACTACTTCTTTAAAGTGACACCAGGCCCGGTGACCTTTGGGACAAGGTTTGACCTCCTATAGGAATGTGCGATCATCATGAAACGTTCAGATCACTTACAACTCAATAGATTCTACCTTCTTGTAACGTTTCAGCCTGATTGGACCTTGTTTTCACACAAATGAAGCTAGACTGATGTGAAATTGTGCTTCGTGCAACATAATTCTGGGTGCCATTTACAAACCATAAGTGCTAATGACTCCATTCCTTTTTGTGGTTGTAGGGGCTGTTGATTGGAGTACACTAAAACAACCCTGATCTCTCTAGGACATTCAGAAGCCAAGTCATAAGCCCACAAATATGTAACTGGACTACTTCTTTAAATTGACACCAGATCCGGTGACCTTTGGGACATGGTTTGACCCCCTTAGGAAAGTGGTATCATCATGAAACGTTCAGATCCCTTACAACTCAATAGATTCTACCTTCCTGTAACATTTCAGCCTGATTGGACCTTGTTTTCACACAAATGGACCCAGAATGATGTAAAATTGTGCTTCGTGCAACATAATTCTGGGTGTCATTTAAAAACCATAAGAGCTAATGACTCCATTCCTTTTTGGGGCAATAGGGGCTGTTGATTGGAGTACCCTAAATCAAACCTGACCTCTCTAGGATATTCAGAAGCCAAGTGATAAGCCCACAAATGTGTAACTGGACTACTTCTTTAAATTGACACCAGATCCGGTGACCTTTGGGACATGGTTTGACCCCCTTAGGAAAGTGGTATCATCATGAAACGTTCAGATCCCTTACAACTCAATAGATTCTACCTTCCTGTAACATTTCAGCCTGATTGGACCTTGTTTTCACACAAATGGACCCAGAATGATGTGAAATTGTGCTTCGTGCAACATAATTCTGGGTGCCATTTAAAAACCATAAGTGCTAATGACTCCATTCCTTTTTGTGGTAATGGGGGCTGTTAATTGGAGTACTCTAAAACAAACCTGACCTCTCTAGGATATTCAGAAGCCAAGTTATAAGCCCACAAAGGTGTAACTGGACTACTTCTTTAAAGTGACACCAGGCCCGGTGACCTTTGGGACATGGTTTGACCCCCTATAGGAATGTGCAATCATCATGAAACGTTCATATCACTTACAACTCAATAGATTCTACCTTCTTGTAACGTTTCAGCCTGATTGGACCTTGTTTTCACACAAATGGACCCAGAATGATGTGAAATTGTGCTTCGTGCAACATAATTCTGGGTGCCATTTACAAACCATAAGTGCTAATGACTCCATTCCTTTTTGTGGTTGTAGGGGCTGTTGATTGGAGTACACTAAAACAACCCTGATCTCTCTTGGACATTCAGAAGCCAAGTTATAAGCCCACAAATGTGTAACTGGACTACTTTAAATTGACACCAGATCCGGTGACCTTTGGGACATGGTTTGACCCCCTTAGGAAAGTGCTATCATCATGAAACGTTCAGACCACTTACAACTCAATATATTCTACCTTCCTGTAACATTTCAGCCTGATTGGGCCTTGTTTTCACACAAATGGACCCAGAATGATGTGAAATTGTGCTTCGTGCAACATAATTCTGGGTGCCATTTACAAACCATAAGTGCTAATGACTCCATTCCTTTTTGTGGTTGTAGGGGCTGTTGATTGGAGTACACTAAAACAACCCTGATCTCTCTAGGACATTCAGAAGCCAAGTTATAAGCCCACAAATGTGTAACTGGACTACTTCGTTAAATTGACACCAGATCCGGTGACCTTTGGGACATGGTTTGACCCCCTTAGGATAGTGCAATCATCATGAAACGTTCAGATCACTTACAACTCAATAGATTCTACCTTCCTGTAACATTTCAGCCTGATTGGACCTTGTTTTCACACAAATGGACCCAGAATGATGTGAAATTGTGCTTCGTGCAACATAATTCTGGGTGCCATTTAAAAACCATAAGTGCTAATGACTCAATTTCTTTTTGAGGTTGTAGGGGCTGATGATTGGAGTACACTAAAATAAAACTGATCTCTCTAGGACATTCAGAAGCCAAGTTATAAGCCCACAAATGTGTAACTGGACTACTTCTTTAAAGTGACACCAGATCCGGTGACCTTTGGGACATGGTTTGACCCCCTTAGGAATGTGCGATCATCATGAAACGTTCAGATCACTTACAACTCAATAGATTCTACCTTCCTGTAGCGTTTCAGCCTGATTGGACCTTGTTTTCACACAAATGGACCCAGAATGATGTAAAATTGTGCTTCGTGCAACATAATTCTGGGTGTCATTTAAAAACCATAAGAGCTAATGACTCCATTCCTTTTTGGGGCAATAGGGGCTGTTGATTGGAGTACCCTAAAACAAAACTGACCTCTCTAGGATATTCAGAAGCCAAGTTATAAGCCCACAAAGGTGTAAATGGACTACTTCTTTAAATTGACACCAGATCCGGTGACGTTTGGGACATGGTTTGACCCCCTTAGGAAAGCTCTATCATCATGAAACGTTCAGATCACTTACAACTCAATAGATTCCACCTTCCTGTAACGTTTCAGCCTGATTGGACCTTGTTTTCACACAAATGAACCCAGAATGATGTGAAATTGTGCTTCGTGCAACATAATTCTGGGTGCCATTTAAAAACGATAAGTGCTAATGACTCCATTCCTTTTTGGGGTAATTGGGGCTGTTAATTGGAGTACACTAAAACAAACCTGACCTCTCTAGGATATTCAGAAGCCAAGTTATAAGCCCACAAATGTGTAACTGGACTACTTCTTTAAAGTGACACCAGGCCCGGTGACCTTTGGGACATGGTTTGACCCCCTATAGGAATGTGTGATTATCATGAAACGTTCAGATCACTTACAACTCAATAGATTCTACCTTCTTGTAACGTTTCAGCCTGATTGGACCTTGTTTTCACACAAATGGACCCAGAATGATGTGAAATTGTGCTTTGTGCAACATAATTCTGGGTACCATTTACAAACCATAAGTGCTAATGACTCCATTCCTTTTTGTGGTTGTAGGGGCTGTTGATTGGAGTACACTAAAACAAACCTTACCTCTCTAGGACATTCAGAAGCCAAGTTATAAGCCCACAAATGTGTAACTGGACTACTTCTTTAAAGTGACACCAGATCCGGTGACCTTTGGGACATGGTTTGACCCCCTTAGGAATGTGCGATCATCATGAAACGTTCAGATCACTTACAACTCAATAGATTCTACCTTCCTGTAGCGTTTCAGCCTGATTGGACCTTGTTTTCACACAAATGGACCCAGAATGATGTAAAATTGTGCTTCGTGCAACATAATTCTGGGTGTCATTTAAAAACCATAAGAGCTAATGACTCCATTCCTTTTTGGGGCAATAGGGGCTGTTGATTGGAGTACCCTAAAACAAACCTGACCTCTCTAGGATATTCAGAAGCCAAGTTATAAGCCCACAAATGTGTAACTGGACTACTTCTTTAAAGTGACACCAGGCCCTGTGACCTTTGGGACATGGTTTTTCCCGCTATAGGAATGTGCGATCATCATGAAACGTTCAGATCACTTACAACTCAATAGATTGTACCTTCTTGTAACGTTTCAGCCTGATTGGACCTTGTTTTCACACAAATGAACCCAGAATGATGTGAAATTGTGCGTCGTGCAACATAATTCTGGGTGCCATTTAAAAACCATAAGTGCTAATGACTCCATTCCTTTTTGTGGTAATGGGGGCTGTTAATTGTAGTACTCTAAGACAAACCTGACCTCTCTAGGATATTCAGAAGCCAAGTTATAAGCCCACAAAGGTGTAACTGGACTACTTCTTTAAATTGACACCAGATCCGGTGACGTTTGGGACATGGTTTGACCCCCTTAGGAAAGCTCTATCATCATGAAACGTTCAGATCACTTACAACTCAATAGATTCTACCTTCCTGTAACGTTTCAGCCTGATTGGACCTTGTTTTCACACAAATGAACCCAGAATGATGTGAAATGGTGCTTCGTGCAACATAATTCCGGGTGCCATTTAAAAACGATAAGTGCTAATGACTCCATTCCTTTTTGGGGTAATGGGGGCTGTTAATTGGAGTACACTAAAACAAACCTGACCTCTCTAGGATATTCAGAAGCCAAGTTATAAGCCCACAAATGTGTAACTGGACTACTTCTTTAAAGTGACACCAGGCCCGGTGACCTTTGGGACATGGTTTGACCCCCTATAGGAATGTGTGATTATCATGAAACGTTCAGATCACTTACAACTCAATAGATTCTACCTTCTTGTAACGTTTCAGCCTGATTGGACCTTGTTTTCACACAAATGGACCCAGAATGATGTGAAATTGTGCTTTGTGCAACATAATTCTGGGTACCATTTACAAACCATAAGTGCTAATGACTCCATTCCTTTTTGTGGTTGTAGGGGCTGTTGATTGGAGTACACTAAAACAAACCTGACCTCTCTAGGACATTCAGAAGCCAAGTTATAAGCCCACAAATGTGTAACTGGACTACTTCTTTAAAGTGACGCCAGATCCGGTGACGTTTTGGACATGGTTTGACCCCCTTAGGAAAGTGCTATCATCATGAAACGTTTAGATCACTTACAACTCAATAGATTCTACCTTCCTGTAACGTTTCAGCCTGATTGGACCTTGTTTTCACACAAATGAACCCAGAATGATGTGAAATTGTGCTTCGTGCAACATAATTTTGGGTGCAATTTAAAAACCATAAGTGCTAATGACTCCATTCCTTTTTGTGGTAATGGGGGCTGTTAATTGGAGTACTCTAAAACAAACCTGACCTCTCTAGGATATTCAGAAGCCAAGTTATAAGCCCACAAAGGTGTAACTGGACTACTTCTTTAAAGTGACACCAGGCCCGGTGACCTTTGGGACATGGTTTGACCCCCTATAGGAATGTGCAATCATCATGAAACGTTCATATCACTTACAACTCAATATATTCTACCTTCTTGTAACGTTTCAGCCTGATTGGACCTTGTTTTCACACAAATGGACCCAGAATGATGTGAAATTGTGCTTCGTGCAACATAATTCTGGGTGCCATTTACAAACCATAAGTGCTAATGACTCCATTCCTTTTTGTGGTTGTAGGGGCTGTTGATTGGAGTACACTAAAACAACCCTGATCTCTCTTGGACATTCAGAAGCCAAGTTATAAGCCCACAAATGTGTAACTGGACTACTTTAAATTGACACCAGATCCGGTGACCTTTGGGACATGGTTTGACCCCCTTAGGAAAGTGCTATCATCATGAAACGTTCAGACCACTTACATGTCAATATATTCTACCTTCCTGTAACATTTCAGCCTTATTGGGCCTTGTTTTCACACAAATGGACCCAGAATGATGTGAAATTGTGCTTCGTGCAACATAATTCTGGGTGCCATTTACAAACCATAAGTGCTAATGACTCCATTCCTTTTTGTGGTTGTAGGGGCTGTTGATTGGAGTACACTAAAACAACCCTGATCTCTCTAGGACATTCAGAAGCCAAGTTATAAGCCCACAAATGTGTAACTGGACTACTTCGTTAAATTGACACCAGATCCGGTGACCTTTGGGACATGGTTTGACCCCCTTAGGATAGTGCAATCATCATGAAACGTTCAGATCACTTACAACTCAATAGATTCTACCTTCCTGTAACATTTCAGCCTGATTGGACCTTGTTTTCACACAAATGGACCCAGAATGATGTGAAATTGTGCTTCGTGCAACATAATTCTGGGTGCCATTTAAAAACCATAAGTGCTAATGACTCCATTTCTTTTTGAGGTTGTAGGGGCTGATGATTGGAGTACACTAAAATAAAACTGATCTCTCTAGGACATTCAGAAGCCAAGTTATAAGCCCACAAATGTGTAACTGGACTACTTCTTTAAAGTGACACCAGATCCGGTGACCTTTGGGACATGGTTTGACCCCCTTAGGAATGTGAGATCATCATGAAACGTTCAGATCACTTACAACTCAATAGATTCTACCTTCCTGTAGCGTTTCAGCCTGATTGGACCTTGTTTTCACACAAATGGACCCAGAATGATGTAAAATTGTGCTTCGTGCAACATAATTCTGGGTGTCATTTAAAAACCATAAGAGCTAATGACTCCATTCCTTTTTGGGGCAATAGGGGCTGTTGATTGGAGTACCCTAAAACAAACCTGACCTCTCTAGGATATTCAGAAGCCAAGTTATAAGCCCACAAAGGTGTAAATGGACTACTTCTTTAAATTGACACCAGATCCGGTGACATTTGGGACATGGTTTGACCCCCTTAGGAAAGTGCTATCATCATGAAACGTTCAGATCAATTACAACAGAATAGATTCTACCTTCCTGTAACGTTTCAGCCTGATTGGACCTTGTTTTCACACAAATGAACCCAGAATGATGTGAAATTGTGCTTCGTGCAACATAATTCTGGGTGCCATTTAAAAACCATAAGTGCTAATGACTCCATTCCTTTTTGGGGTAATGGGGGCTGTTAATTGGAGTACACTAAAACAAACCTGACCTCTCTAGGATATTCAGAAGCCAAGTTATAAGCCCACAAATGTGTAACTGGACTACTTCTTTAAAGTGACACCAGGCCCGGTGACCTTTGGGACATGGTTTGACCCCCCTATAGGAATGTGTGATTATCATGAAACGTTCAGATCACTTACAACTCAATAGATTCTACCTACTTGTAACGTTTCAGCCTGATTGGACCTTGTTTTCACACAAATGGACCCAGAATGATGTGAAATTGTGCTTCGTGCAACATAATTCTGGGTGCCATTTACAAACCATAAGTGCTAATGACTCCATTCCTTTTTGTGGTTGTAGGGGCTGTTGATTGGAGTACACAAAAAAAAAAACTGATCTCTCTAGGACATTCAGAAGCCAAGTTATAAGCCCACAAATGTGTAACTCGACTACTTCTTTAAATTGACACCAGATCCGGTGACCTTTGGGACATGGTTTGACCCCCTTAGGAAAGTGCTATCATCATGAAACGTTCAGATCACTTACAACTCAATAGATTCTACCTTCCTGTAACGTTTCTGCCTGATTGGACCTTGTTTTCACACAAATGAACCCAGAATGATGTGAAATTGTGCTTCGTGCAACATAATTCTGGGTGCCATTTAAAAACCATAAGTGCTAATGACTCCATTCCTTTTTGGGGTAATGGGGGCTGTTAATTGGAGTACTCTAAAACAAACCTGAGCTCTCTAGGATTTTCAGAAGCCAAGTTATAAGCCCACAAATGTGTAACTTGACTACTTCTTTAAATTGACACCAGATCCGGTGACCTTTGGGACATGGTTTGACCCCCTTAGGAAAGTGCTATCATCATGAAACGTTCAGATCACTTACAACTCAATAGATTCTACGTTCCTGTAACATTTCAGCCTGATTGGACCTTGTTTTCACACAAATGGACCCAGAATGATGTGAAATTGTGATTCGTGCAACATAATTATGGGTGCCATTTACAAACCATAAGTGCTAATGACTCCATTCCTTTTTGGGGTAATGGGGGCTGTTAATTGGAGTACACTAAAACAAACCTGACCTCTCTAGGATATTCAGAAGCCAAGTTATAAGCCCACAAATGTGTAACTGGACTACTTCTTTAAAGTGACACCAGGCCCGGTGACCTTTGGGACATGGTTTGACCCCCTATAGGAATGTGTGATTATCATGAAACGTTCAGATCACTTACAACTCAATAGATTCTACCTTCTTGTAACGTTTCAGCCTGATTGGACCTTGTTTTCACACAAATGGACCCAGAATGATGTGAAATTGTGCTTTGTGCAACATAATTCTGGGTACCATTTACAAACCATAAGTGCTAATGACTCCATTCCTTTTTGTGGTTGTAGGGGCTGTTGATTGGAGTACACTAAAACAAACCTGACCTCTCTAGGACATTCAGAAGCCAAGTTATAAGCCCACAAATGTGTATCTGGACTACTTCTTTAAAGTGACGCCAGATCCGGTGACGTTTTGGACATGGTTTGACCCCCTTAGGAAAGTGCTATCATCATGAAACGTTTAGATCACTTACAACTCAATAGATTCTACCTTCCTGTAACGTTTCAGCCTGATTGGACCTTGTTTTCACACAAATGAACCCAGAATGATGTGAAATTGTGCTTCGTGCAACATAATTCTGGGTGCCATTTAAAAACCATAAGTGCTAATGACTCCATTCCTTTTTGTGGTAATGGGGGCTGTTAATTGGAGTACTCTAAAACAAACCTGACCTCTCTAGGATATTCAGAAGCCAAGTTATAAGCCCACAAAGGTGTAAATGGACTACTTCTTTAAAGTGACACCAGGCCCGGTGACCTTTGGGACATGGTTTGACCTCCTATAGGAATGTGCAATCATCATGAAACGTTCATATCACTTACAACTCAATATATTCTACCTTCTTGTAACGTTTCAGCCTGATTGGACCTTGTTTTCACACAAATGGACCCAGAATGATGTGAAATTGTGCTTCGTGCAACATAATTCTGGGTGCCATTTACAAACCATAAGTGCTAATGACTCCATTCCTTTTTGTGGTTGTAGGGGCTGTTGATTGGAGTACACTAAAACAACCCTGATCTCTCTTGGACATTCAGAAGCCAAGTTATAAGCCCACAAATGTGTAACTGGACTACTTTAAACTGACACCAGATCCGGTGACCTTTGGGACATGGTTTGACCCCCTTAGGAAAGTGCTATCATCATGAAACGTTCAGACCACTTACATCTCAATATATTCTACCTTCCTGTAACATTTCAGCCTGATTGGGCCTTGTTTTCACACAAATGGACCCAGAATGATGTGGAATTGTGCTTCATGCAACATAATTCTGGGTGCCATTTACAAACCATAAGTGCTAATGACTCCATTCCTTTTTGTGGTTGTAGGGGCTGTTGATTGGAGTACACTAAAACAACCCTGATCTCTCTAGGACATTCAGAAGCCAAGTTATAAGCCCACAAATGTGTAACTGGACTACTTCGTTAAATTGACACCAGATCCGGTGACCTTTGGGACATGGTTTGACCCCCTTAGGATAGTGCAATCATCATGAAACGTTCAGATCACTTACAACTCAATAGATTCTACCTTCCTGTAACATTTCAGCCTGATTGGACCTTGTTTTCACACAAATGGACCCAGAATGATGTGAAATTGTGCTTCGTGCAACATAATTCTGGGTGCCATTTAAAAACCATAAGTGCTAATGACTCCATTTCTTTTTGAGGTTGTAGGGGCTGATGATTGGAGTACACTAAAATAAAACTGATCTCTCTAGGACATTCAGAAGCCAAGTTATAAGCCCACAAATGTGTAACTGGACTACTTCTTTAAAGTGACACCAGATCCGGTGACCTTTGGGACATGGTTTGACCCCCTTAGGAATGTGCGATCATCATGAAACGTTCAGATCACTTACAACTCAATAGATTCTACCTTCCTGTAGCGTTTCAGCCTGATTGGACCTTGTTTTCACACAAATGGACCCAGAATGATGTAAAATTGTGCTTCGTTCAACATAATTCTGGGTGTCATTTAAAAACCATAAGAGCTAATGACTCCATTCCTTTTTGGGGCAATAGGGGCTGTTGATTGGAGTACCCTAAAACAAACCTGACCTCTCTAGGATATTCAGAAGCCAAGTTATAAGCCCACAAAGGTGTAAATGGACTACTTCTTTAAATTGACACCAGATCCGGTGACATTTGGGACATGGTTTGACCCCCTTAGGAAAGTGCTATCATCATGAAACGTTCAGATCACTTACAACTCAATAGATTCTACCTTCCTGTAACATTTCAGCCTGATTGGACCTTGTTTTCACACAAATGGACCCAGAATGATGTGAAATTGTGCTTCGTGCAACATAATTCTGGGTGCCATTTACAAACCATAAGTGCTAATGACTCCATTCCTTTTTGTGGTTGTAGGGGCTGTTGATTGGAGTACACTAAAACAACCCTGATCTCTCTAGGACATTCAGAAGCCAAGTTATAAGCCCACAAATGTGTAACTGGACTACTTCGTTAAATTGACACCAGATCCGGTGACCTTTGGGACATGGTTTGACCCCCTTAGGATAGTGCAATCATCATGAAACGTTCAGATCACTTACAACTCAATAGATTCTACCTTCCTGTAACATTTCAGCCTGATTGGACCTTGTTTTCACACAAATGGACCCAGAATGATGTGAAATTGTGCTTCGTGCAACATAATTCTGGGTGCCATTTAAAAACCATAAGTGCTAATGACTCAATTTCTTTTTGAGGTTGTAGGGGCTGATGATTGGAGTACACTAAAATAAAACTGATCTCTCTAGGACATTCAGAAGCCAAGTTATAAGCCCACAAATGTGTAACTGGACTACTTCTTTAAAGTGACACCAGATCCGGTGACCTTTGGGACATGGTTTGACCCCCTTAGGAATGTGCGATCATCATGAAACGTTCAGATCACTTACAACTCAATAGATTCTACCTTCCTGTAGCGTTTCAGCCTGATTGGACCTTGTTTTCACACAAATGGACCCAGAATGATGTAAAATTGTGCTTCGTGCAACATAATTCTGGGTGTCATTTAAAAACCATAAGAGCTAATGACTCCATTCCTTTTTGGGGCAATAGGGGCTGTTGATTGGAGTACCCTAAAACAAAACTGACCTCTCTAGGATATTCAGAAGCCAAGTTATAAGCCCACAAAGGTGTAAATGGACTACTTCTTTAAATTGACACCAGATCCGGTGACGTTTGGGACATGGTTTGACCCCCTTAGGAAAGCTCTATCATCATGAAACGTTCAGATCACTTACAACTCAATAGATTCCACCTTCCTGTAACGTTTCAGCCTGATTGGACCTTGTTTTCACACAAATGAACCCAGAATGATGTGAAATTGTGCTTCGTGCAACATAATTCTGGGTGCCATTTAAAAACGATAAGTGCTAATGACTCCATTCCTTTTTGGGGTAATTGGGGCTGTTAATTGGAGTACACTAAAACAAACCTGACCTCTCTAGGATATTCAGAAGCCAAGTTATAAGCCCACAAATGTGTAACTGGACTACTTCTTTAAAGTGACACCAGGCCCGGTGACCTTTGGGACATGGTTTGACCCCCTATAGGAATGTGTGATTATCATGAAACGTTCAGATCACTTACAACTCAATAGATTCTACCTTCCTGTAGCGTTTCAGCCTGATTGGACCTTGTTTTCACACAAATGGACCCAGAATGATGTAAAATTGTGCTTCGTGCAACATAATTCTGGGTGTCATTTAAAAACCATAAGAGCTAATGACTCCATTCCTTTTTGGGGCAATAGGGGCTGTTGATTGGAGTACCCTAAAACAAACCTGACCTCTCTAGGATATTCAGAAGCCAAGTTATAAGCCCACAAATGTGTAACTGGACTACTTCTTTAAAGTGACACCAGGCCCTGTGACCTTTGGGACATGGTTTTTCCCGCTATAGGAATGTGCGATCATCATGAAACGTTCAGATCACTTACAACTCAATAGATTGTACCTTCTTGTAACGTTTCAGCCTGATTGGACCTTGTTTTCACACAAATGAACCCAGAATGATGTGAAATTGTGCGTCGTGCAACATAATTCTGGGTGCCATTTAAAAACCATAAGTGCTAATGACTCCATTCCTTTTTGTGGTAATGGGGGCTGTTAATTGTAGTACTCTAAGACAAACCTGACCTCTCTAGGATATTCAGAAGCCAAGTTATAAGCCCACAAAGGTGTAAATGGACTACTTCTTTAAATTGACACCAGATCCGGTGACGTTTGGGACATGGTTTGACCCCCTTAGGAAAGCTCTATCATCATGAAACGTTCAGATCACTTACAACTCAATAGATTCTACCTTCCTGTAACGTTTCAGCCTGATTGGACCTTGTTTTCACACAAATGAACCCAGAATGATGTGAAATGGTGCTTCGTGCAACATAATTCCGGGTGCCATTTAAAAACGATAAGTGCTAATGACTCCATTCCTTTTTGGCGTAATGGGGGCTGTTAATTGGAGTACACTAAAACAAACCTGACCTCTCTAGGATATTCAGAAGCCAAGTTATAAGCCCACAAATGTGTAACTGGACTACTTCTTTAAAGTGACACCAGGCCCGGTGACCTTTGGGACATGGTTTGACCCCCTATAGGAATGTGTGATTATCATGAAACGTTCAGATCACTTACAACTCAATAGATTCAACCTTCTTGTAACGTTTCAGCCTGATTGGACCTTGTTTTCACACAAATGGACCCAGAATGATGTGAAATTGTGCTTTGTGCAACATAATTCTGGGTACCATTTACAAACCATAAGTGCTAATGACTCCATTCCTTTTTGTGGTTGTAGGGGCTGTTGATTGGAGTACACTAAAACAAACCTGACCTCTCTAGGACATTCAGAAGCCAAGTTATAAGCCCACAAATGTGTAACTGGACTACTTCTTTAAAGTGACGCCAGATCCGGTGACGTTTTGGACATGGTTTGACCCCCTTAGGAAAGTGCTATCATCATGAAACGTTTAGATCACTTACAACTCAATAGATTCTACCTTCCTGTAACGTTTCAGCCTGATTGGACCTTGTTTTCACACAAATGAACCCAGAATGATGTGAAATTGTGCTTCGTGCAACATAATTCTGGGTGCCATTTAAAAACCATAAGTGCTAATGACTCCATTCCTTTTTGTGGTAATGGGGGCTGTTAATTGGTGTACTCTAAAACAAACCTGACCTCTCTAGGATATTCAGAAGCCAAGTTATAAGCCCACAAAGGTGTAACTGGACTACTTCTTTAAAGTGACACCAGGCCCGGTGACCTTTGGGACATGGTTTGACCCCCTATAGGAATGTGCAATCATCATGAAACGTTCATATCACTTACAACTCAATATATTCTACCTTCTTGTAACGTTTCAGCCTGATTGGACCTTGTTTTCACACAAATGGACCCAGAATGATGTGAAACTGTGCTTCGTGCAACATAATTCTGGGTGCCATTTACAAACCATAAGTGCTAATGACTCCATTCCTTTTTGTGGTTGTAGGGGCTGTTGATTGGAGTACACTAAAACAACCCTGATCTCTCTTGGACATTCAGAAGCCAAGTTATAAGCCCACAAATGTGTAACTGGACTACTTTAAATTGACACCAGATCCGGTGACCTTTGGGACATGGTTTGACCCCCTTAGGAAAGTGCTATCATCATGAAACGTTCAGACCACTTACATGTCAATATATTCTACCTTCCTGTAACATTTCAGCCTTATTGGGCCTTGTTTTCACACAAATGGACCCAGAATGATGTGAAATTGTGCTTCGTGCAACATAATTCTGGGTGCCATTTACAAACCATAAGTGCTAATGACTCCATTCCTTTTTGTGGTTGTAGGGGCTGTTGATTGGAGTACACTAAAACAACCCTGATCTCTCTAGGACATTCAGAAGCCAAGTTATAAGCCCACAAATGTGTAACTGGACTACTTCGTTAAATTGACACCAGATCCGGTGACCTTTGGGACATGGTTTGACCCCCTTAGGATAGTGCAATCATCATGAAACGTTCAGATCACTTACAACTCAATAGATTCTACCTTCCTGTAACATTTCAGCCTGATTGGACCTTGTTTTCACACAAATGGACCCAGAATGATGTGAAATTGTGCTTCGTGCAACATAATTCTGGGTGCCATTTAAAAACCATAAGTGCTAATGACTCCATTTCTTTTTGAGGTTGTAGGGGCTGATGATTGGAGTACACTAAAATAAAACTGATCTCTCTAGGACATTCAGAAGCCAAGTTATAAGCCCACAAATGTGTAACTGGACTACTTCTTTAAAGTGACACCAGATCCGGTGACCTTTGGGACATGGTTTGACCCCCTTAGGAATGTGAGATCATCATGAAACGTTCAGATCACTTACAACTCAATAGATTCTACCTTCCTGTAGCGTTTCAGCCTGATTGGACCTTGTTTTCACACAAATGGACCCAGAATGATGTAAAATTGTGCTTCGTGCAACATAATTCTGGGTGTCATTTAAAAACCATAAGAGCTAATGACTCCATTCCTTTTTGGGGCAATAGGGGCTGTTGATTGGAGTACCCTAAAACAAACCTGACCTCTCTAGGATATTCAGAAGCCAAGTTATAAGCCCACAAAGGTGTAAATGGACTACTTCTTTAAATTGACACCAGATCCGGTGACATTTGGGACATGGTTTGACCCCCTTAGGAAAGTGCTATCATCATGAAACGTTCAGATCAATTACAACTCAATAGATTCTACCTTCCTGTAACGTTTCAGCCTGATTGGACCTTGTTTTCACACAAATGAACCCAGAATGATGTGAAATTGTGCTTCGTGCAACATAATTCTGGGTGCCATTTAAAAACCATAAGTGCTAATGACTCCATTCCTTTTTGGGGTAATGGGGGCTGTTAATTGGAGTACTCTAAAACAAACCTGACCTCTCTAGGATATTCAGAAGCCAAGTTATAAGCCCACAAAGGTGTAACTGGACTACTTCTTTAAAGTGACACCAGGCCCGGTGACCTTTGGGACATGGTTTGACCCCCCTATAGGAATGTGTGATTATCATGAAACATTCAGATCACTTACAACTCAATAGATTCTACCTACTTGTAACGTTTCAGCCTGATTGGACCTTGTTTTCACACAAATGGACCCAGAATGATGTGAAATTGTGCTTCGTGCAACATAATTCTGGGTGCCATTTACAAACCATAAGTGCTAATGACTCCATTCCTTTTTGTGGTTGTAGGGGCTGTTGATTGGAGTACACAAAAAAAACCTGATCTCTCTAGGACATTCAGAAGCCAAGTTATAAGCCCACAAATGTGTAACTCGACTACTTCTTTAAATTGACACCAGATCCGGTGACCTTTGGGACATGGTTTGACCCCCTTAGGAAAGTGCTATCATCATGAAACGTTCAGATCACTTACAACTCAATAGATTCTACCTTCCTGTAACGTTTCTGCCTGATTGGACCTTGTTTTCACACAAATGAACCCAGAATGATGTGAAATTGTGCTTCGTGCAACATAATTCTGGGTGCCATTTAAAAACCATAAGTGCTAATGACTCCATTCCTTTTTGGGGTAATGGGGGCTGTTAATTGGAGTACTCTAAAACAAACCTGACCTCTCTAGGATTTTCAGAAGCCAAGTTATAAGCCCACAAATGTGTAACTGGACTACTTCTTTAAATTGACACCAGATCCGGTGACCTTTGGGACATGGTTTGACCCCCTTAGGAAAGTGCTATCATCATGAAACGTTCAGATCACTTACAACTCAATAGATTCTACGTTCCTGTAACATTTCAGCCTGATTGGACCTTGTTTTCACACAAATGGACCCAGAATGATGTGAAATTGTGCTTTGTGCAACATAATTCTGGGTACCATTTACAAACCATAAGTGCTAATGACTCCATTCCTTTTTGTGGTTGTAGGGGCTGTTGATTGGAGTACACTAAAACAAACCTGACCTCTCTAGGACATTCAGAAGCCAAGTTATAAGCCCACAAATGTGTAACTGGACTACTTCTTTAAAGTGACGCCAGATCCGGTGATGTTTTGGACATGGTTTGACCCCCTTAGGAAAGTGCTATCATCATGAAACGTTTAGATCACTTACAACTCAATAGATTCTACCTTCCTGTAACGTTTCAGCCTGATTGGACCTTGTTTTCACACAAATGAACCCAGAATGATGTGAAATTGTGCTTCGTGCAACATAATTCTGGGTGCCATTTAAAAACCATAAGTGCTAATGACTCCATTCCTTTTTGTGGTAATGGGGGCTGTTAATTGGAGTACTCTAAAACAAACCTGACCTCTCTAGGATATTCAGAAGCCAAGTTATAAGCCCACAAAGGTGTAACTGGACTACTTCTTTAAAGTGACACCAGGCCCGGTGACCTTTGGGACATGGTTTGACCCCCTATAGGAATGTGCAATCATCATGAAACGTTCATATCACTTACAACTCAATATATTCTACCTTCTTGTAACGTTTCAGCCTGATTGGACCTTGTTTTCACACAAATGGACCCAGAATGATGTGAAATTGTGCTTCGTGCAACATAATTCTGGGTGCCATTTACAAACCATAAGTGCTAATGACTCCATTCCTTTTTGTGGTTGTAGGGGCTGTTGATTGGAGTACACTAAAACAACCCTGATCTCTCTTGGACATTCAGAAGCCAAGTTATAAGCCCACAAATGTGTAACTGGACTACTTTAAACTGACACCAGATCCGGTGACCTTTGGGACATGGTTTGACCCCCTTAGGAAAGTGCTATCATCATGAAACGTTCAGACCACTTACATCTCAATATATTCTACCTTCCTGTAACATTTCAGCCTGATTGGGCCTTGTTTTCACACAAATGGACCCAGAATGATGTGGAATTGTGCTTCGTGCAACATAATTCTGGGTGCCATTTACAAACCATAAGTGCTAATGACTCCATTCCTTTTTGTGGTTGTAGGGGCTGTTGATTGGAGTACACTAAAACAACCCTGATCTCTCTAGGACATTCAGAAGCCAAGTTATAAGCCCACAAATGTGTAACTGGACTACTTCGTTAAATTGACACCAGATCCGGTGACCTTTGGGACATGGTTTGACCCCCTTAGGATAGTGCAATCATCATGAAACGTTCAGATCACTTACAACTCAATAGATTCTACCTTCCTGTAACATTTCAGCCTGATTGGACCTTGTTTTCACACAAATGGACCCAGAATGATGTGAAATTGTGCTTCGTGCAACATAATTCTGGGTGCCATTTAAAAACCATAAGTGCTAATGACTCCATTTCTTTTTGAGGTTGTAGGGGCTGATGATTGGAGTACACTAAAATAAAACTGATCTCTCTAGGACATTCAGAAGCCAAGTTATAAGCCCACAAATGTGTAACTGGACTACTTCTTTAAAGTGACACCAGATCCGGTGACCTTTGGGACATGGTTTGACCCCCTTAGGAATGTGCGATCATCATGAAACGTTCAGATCACTTACAACTCAATAGATTCTACCTTCCTGTAGCGTTTCAGCCTGATTGGACCTTGTTTTCACACAAATGGACCCAGAATGATGTAAAATTGTGCTTCGTGCAACATAATTCTGGGTGTCATTTAAAAACCATAAGAGCTAATGACTCCATTCCTTTTTGGGGCAATAGGGGCTGTTGATTGGAGTACCCTAAAACAAACCTGACCTCTCTAGGATATTCAGAAGCCAAGTTATAAGCCCACAAAGGTGTAAATGGACTACTTCTTTAAATTGACACCAGATCCGGTGACATTTGGGACATGGTTTGACCCCCTTAGGAAAGTGCTATCATCATGAAACGTTCAGATCAATTACAACTCAATAGATTCTACCTTCCTGTAACGTTTCAGCCTGATTGGACCTTGTTTTCACACAAATGAACCCAGAATGATGTGAAATTGTGCTTCGTGCAACATAATTCTGGGTGCCATTTAAAAACCATAAGTGCTAATGACTCCATTCCTTTTTGGGGTAATGGGGGCTGTTAATTGGAGTACACTAAAACAAACCTGACCTCTCTAGGATATTCAGAAGCCAAGTTATAAGCCCACAAATGTGTAACTGGACTACTTCTTTAAAGTGACACCAGGCCCGGTGACCTTTGGGACATGGTTTGACCCCCCTATAGGAATGTGTGATTATCATGAAACGTTCAGATCACTTACAACTCAATAGATTCTACCTACTTGTAACGTTTCAGCCTGATTGGACCTTGTTTTCACACAAATGGACCCAGAATGATGTGAAATTGTGCTTCGTGCAACATAATTCTGGGTGCCATTTACAAACCATAAGTGCTAATGACTCCATTCCTTTTTGTGGTTGTAGGGGCTGTTGATTGGAGTACACAAAAAAAAACCTGATCTCTCTAGGACATTCAGAAGCCAAGTTATAAGCCCACAAATGTGTAACTCGACTACTTCTTTAAATTGACACCAGATCCGGTGACCTTTGGGACATGGTTTGACCCCCTTAGGAAAGTGCTATCATCATGAAACGTTCAGATCACTTACAACTCAATAGATTCTACCTTCCTGTAACGTTTCTGCCTGATTGGACCTTGTTTTCACACAAATGTACCAAGAATGATGTGAAATTGTGCTTCGTGCAACATAATTCTGGGTGCCATTTAAAAACCATAAGTGCTAATGACTCCATTCCTTTTTGTGGTTGTAGGGGCTGTTGATTGGAGTACACTAAAACAACCCTGATCTCTCTAGGACATTCAGAAGCCAAGTTATAAGCCCACAAATGTGTAACTGGACTACTTCGTTAAATTGACACCAGATCCGGTGACCTTTGGGACATGGTTTGACCCCCTTAGGATAGTGCAATCATCATGAAACGTTCAGATCACTTACAACTCAATAGATTCTACCTTCCTGTAACATTTCAGCCTGATTGGACCTTGTTTTCACACAAATGGACCCAGAATGATGTGAAATTGTGCTTCGTGCAACATAATTCTGGGTGCCATTTAAAAACCATAAGTGCTAATGACTCCATTTCTTTTTGAGGTTGTAGGGGCTGATGATTGGAGTACACTAAAATAAAACTGATCTCTCTAGGACATTCAGAAGCCAAGTTATAAGCCCACAAATGTGTAACTGGACTACTTCTTTAAAGTGACACCAGATCCGGTGACCTTTGGGACATGGTTTGACCCCCTTAGGAATGTGCGATCATCATGAAACGTTCAGATCACTTACAACTCAATAGATTCTACCTTCCTGTAGCGTTTCAGCCTGATTGGACCTTGTTTTCACACAAATGGACCCAGAATGATGTAAAATTGTGCTTCGTGCAACATAATTCTGGGTGTCATTTAAAAACCATAAGAGCTAATGACTCCATTCCTTTTTGGGGCAATAGGGGCTGTTGATTGGAGTACCCTAAAACAAACCTGACCTCTCTAGGATATTCAGAAGCCAAGTTATAAGCCCACAAAGGTGTAAATGGACTACTTCTTTAAATTGACACCAGATCCGGTGACATTTGGGACATGGTTTGACCCCCTTAGGAAAGTGCTATCATCATGAAACGTTCAGATCAATTACAACTCAATAGATTCTACCTTCCTGTAACTTTTCAGCCTGATTGGACCTTGTTTTCACACAAATGAACCCAGAATGATGTGAAATTGTGCTTCGTGCAACATAATTCTGGGTGCCATTTAAAAACCATAAGTGCTAATGACTCCATTCCTTTTTGGGGTAATGGGGGCTGTTAATTGGAGTACACTAAAACAAACCTGACCTCTCTAGGATATTCAGAAGCCAAGTTATAAGCCCACAAATGTGTAACTGGACTACTTCTTTAAAGTGACACCAGGCCCGGTGACCTTTGGGACATGGTTTGACCCCCCTATAGGAATGTGTGATTATCATGAAACGTTCAGATCACTTACAACTCAATAGATTCTACCTACTTGTAACGTTTCAGCCTGATTGGACCTTGTTTTCACACAAATGGACCCAGAATGATGTGAAATTGTGCTTCGTGCAACATAATTCTGGGTGCCATTTACAAACCATAAGTGCTAATGACTCCATTCCTTTTTGTGGTTGTAGGGGCTGTTGATTGGAGTACACAAAAAAAAACCTGATCTCTCTAGGACATTCAGAAGCCAAGTTATAAGCCCACAAATGTGTAACTCGACTACTTCTTTAAATTGACACCAGATCCGGTGACCTTTGGGACATGGTTTGACCCCCTTAGGAAAGTGCTATCATCATGAAACGTTTAGATCACTTACAACTCAATAGATTCTACCTTCCTGTAACGTTTCTGCCTGATTGGACCTTGTTTTCACACAAATGAACCAAGAATGATGTGAAATTGTGCTTCGTGCAACATAATTCTGGGTGCCATTTAAAAACCATAAGTGCTAATGACTCCATTCCTTTTTGGGGTAATGGGGGCTGTTAATTGGAGTACACTAAAACAAACCTGACCTCTCTAGGATATTCAGAAGCCAAGTTATAAGCCCACAAAGGTGTAACTGGACTACTTCTTTAAAGTGACACCAGGCCCGGTGACCTTTGGGACATGGTTTGACCCCCCTATAGGAATGTGTGATTATCATGAAACGTTCAGATCACTTACAACTCAATAGATTCTACCTACTTGTAACGTTTCAGCCTGATTGGACCTTGTTTTCACACAAATGGACCCAGAATGATGTGAAATTGTGCTTCGTGCAACATTATTCTGGGTGCCATTTACAAACCATAAGTGCTAATGACTCCATTCCTTTTTGTGGTTGTAGGGGCTGTTGATTGGAGTACACAAAAAAAAACCTGATCTCTCTAGGACATTCAGAAGCCAAGTTATAAGCCCACAAATGTGTAACTCGACTACTTCTTTAAATTGACACCAGATCCGGTGACCTTTGGGACATGGTTTGACCCCCTTAGGAAAGTGCTATCATCATGAAACGTTCAGATCACTTACAACTCAATAGATTCTACCTTCCTGTAACGTTTCTGCCTGATTGGACCTTGTTTTCACACAAATGAACCAAGAATGATGTGAAATTGTGCTTCGTGCAACATAATTCTGGGTGCCATTTAAAAACCATAAGTGCTAATGACTCCATTCCTTTTTGGGGTAATGGGGGCTGTTAATTGGAGTACTCTAAAACAAACCTGACCTCTCTAGGATATTCAGAAGCCAAGTTATAAGCCCACAAATGTGTAACTGGACTACTTCTTTAAATTGACACCAGATCCGGTGACCTTTGGGACATGGTTTGACCCCCTTAGGAAAGTGCTATCATCATGAAACGTTCAGATCACTTACAACTCAATAGATTCTACGTTCCTGTAACATTTCAGCCTGATTGGACCTTGTTTTCACACAAATGGACCCAGAATGATGTGAAATTGTGCTTCGTGCAACATATTTATGGGTGCCATTTACAAACCATAAGTGCTAATGACTCCATTTCTTTTTGAGGTTGTAGGGGCTGATGATTGGAGTACTCTAAAACAAACCTGACCTCTCTAGGATATTCAGAAGCCAAGTTATAAGCCCACAAATGTGTAACTGGACTACTTCTTTAAAGTGACACCAGGCCCGGTGACCTTTGGGACATGTTTTGACCCCCTATAGGAATGTGTGATTATCATGAAACGTTCAGATCACTTACAACTCAATAGATTCAACCTTCTTGTAACGTTTCAGCCTGATTGGACCTTGTTTTGACACAAATGGACCCAGAATGATGTGAAATTGTGCTTCGTGCAACATAATTCTGGGTGCCATTTACAAACCATAAGTGCTAATGACTCCATTCCTTTTTGTGGTTGTATGGGCTGTTGATTGGAGTACACTAAAACAAACCTGATCTCTCTAGGACATTCAGAAGCCAGGTTATAAGCCCACAAATGTGTAACTGGACTACTTCTTTAAAGTGACACCAGATCCGGTGACCTTTGGGACATGGTTTGACCCCCTTAGGAATGTGCGATCATCATGAAACGTTCAGATCACTTACAACTCAATAGATTCTACCTTCCTGTAGCGTTTCAGCCTGATTAGACCTTGTTTTCACACAAAAGGACCCAGAATGATGTGAAATTGTGCTTCGTGCAACATAATTCTGGGTGTCATTTAAAAACCATAAGAGCTAATGACTCCATTCATTTTTGGGGCAATAGGGGCTGTTGATTGGAGTACCCTAAAATAAACCTGACCTCTCTGAGACATTCAGAAGCCAAGTTGTAAGCCCCCAAATGTGTGTTTGGAACCCCGCCTTTAAGGAACAAGTGATTCGTTGACCTTTATGACCTGATTTGACACCCTTAGGAATGTGCTATCATCATGAAACACAGGAATCATTTACAACTCAATAGATTCTACTTTTCTGTGACGTTTCAGCCTGATTGAAGCTTTTTTATGAGAAATGGACCCAGAATGATGTGAAATTGTGCTTCGTGCAACATAATTCTGGGTGCGATTTAAAAACCATAAGTGCTAATGACTCCATTCCTTTTTGTGGTTGTAGGGGCTGTTAATTGGAGTACTCTAAAACAAACCTGACCTCTCTAGGACATTCAGAAGCCAAGTTATAAGCCCACAAATGTGTAACTGGACTACTTCTTTAAAGTGACACCAGGCCCTGTGACCTTTGGGACATGGTTTTACCCCCTATAGGAGTGTGTGATCATCATGAAACATTCAGATCACTTCCAACTCAATAGATTCTACCTTCTTGTAACGTTTCAGCCTGATTGGACCCTGTTTTCACACAAATGGACCCAGAATGATGTGAAATTGTGCTTCGTGCAACATAATTCTGGGTGCCATTTACAAACCATAAGTGCTAATGACTCCATTCCTTTTTGTGGTAATGGGGGCTGTTAATTGGAGTACTTTAAAACAAACCTGACCTCTCTAGGACATTCAGAAGCCAAGTTATAAGCCCACAAATGTGTAACTGGACTACTTCTTTAAATTGACACCAGATCCAGTGACGTTTGGGACATGGTTTGACCCCCTTAGCAAAGTGCTATCATCATGAAACGTTCAGATAACTTACAACTCAATATATTCTACCTTCTTGTAACGTTTCAGCCTGATTGGACCTTGTTTTCACACAAATGGACCCAGAATGATGTGAAATTGTGCTTCGTGCAACATAATTCTGGGTGCCATTTACAAACCATAAGTGCTAATGACTCCATTCCTTTTTGTGGTTGTAGGGGCTGTTGATTGGAGTACACTAAAACAACCCTGATCTCTCTAGGACATTCAGAAGCCAAGTTATAAGCCCACAAATGTGTAACTGGACTACTTTAAATTGACACCAGATCCGGTGACCTTTGGGACATGGTTTGACCCCCTTAGGAAAGTGCTATCATCATGAAACGTTCAGATCACTTACAACTCAATAGATTCTACCTTCCTGTAACGTTTCTGCCTGATTGGACCTTGTTTTCACACAAATGAACCCAGAATGATGTGAAATTGTGCTTCGTGCAACATAATTCTGGGTGCCATTTAAAAACCATAAGTGGTAATGACTCCATTCCTTTTTGGGGTAATGGGGGCTGTTAATTGGAGTACTCTAAAACAAACCTGACCTCTCTAGGATATTCAGAAGCCAAGTAATAAGCCCACAAATGTGTAACTGGACTACTTCTTTAAAGTGACACCAGGCCCGGTGACCTTTGTGACATGGTTTGACCCCCTATAGGAATGTGTGATTATCATGAAACGTTCAGATCATTTACAACTCAATAGATTCTACCTTCTTGTAACGTTTCAGCCTGATTGGACCTTGTTTTGACACAAATGGACCCAGAATGATGTGAAATTGTGCTTCGTGCAACATAATTCTGGGTGCCATTTACAAACCATAAGTGCTAATGACTCCATTCCTTTTTGTGGTTGTAGGGGCTGTTGATTGGAGTACACTAAAAGAACCCTGATCTCTCTAGGACATTCAGAAGCCAAGTTATAAGCCCACAAATGTGTAACTGGACTACTTCTTTAAATTGACACCAGATCCGGTGACCTTTGGGACATGGTTTGACCCCCTTAGGAAAGTGCAATTATCATGAAACGTTCAGATCACTTACAACTCAATAGATTCTACCTTCCTGTAACATTTCAGCCTGATTGGACCTTGTTTTCACACAAATTGACCCAGAATGATGTGAAATTGTGCTTCGTGCAACATAAATCTGGGTGCCATTTAAAAACCATAAGTGCTAATGACTCCATTTCTTTTTGTGGTTGTAGGGGCTGATGATTGGAGTACTCTAAAACAAACCTGACCTCTCTAGGATATTCAGAAGCCAAGTTATAAGCCCACAAATGTGTAACTGGACTACTTCTTTAAAGTGACACCAGGCCCGAAGACCTTTGGGACATGGTTTGACCCCCTATAGGAATGTGTGATTATCATTAAACATTCAGATCACTTACAACTCAATAGATTCTACCTTCTTGTAACGTTTCAGCCTGATTGGACCTTGTTTTGACACAAATGGACCCATAATGATGTGAAATTGTGCTTCGTGCAACATAATTCTGGGTGCGATTTAAAAACCATAAGTGCTAATGACTCCATTCCTTTTTGTGGTTGTAGGGGCTGTTAATTGGAGTACTCTAAAACAAACCTGACCTCTCTAGGACATTCAGAAGCCAAGTTATAAGCCCACAAATGTGTAACTGGACTACTTCTTTAAAGTGACACCAGGCCCTGTGACCATTGGGACATGGTTTTACCCCCTATAGGAGTGTGCGATCATCATGAAACATTCAGATCACTTCCAACTCAATAGATTCTCCCTTCTTGTAACGTTTCAGCCTGATTGGACCCTGTTTTCACACAAATGGACCCAGAATGATGTGAAATTGTGCTTCGTGCAACATAATTCTGGGTGCCATTTACAAACCATAAGTGCTAATGACTCCATTCCTTTTTGTGGTTGTAGGGGCTGATGATTGGAGTACTCTAAAACAACCCTGATCTCTCTAGGACATTCAGAAGCCAAGTTATAAGCCCACAAATGTGTAACTGGACTACTTCTTTAAATTGACACCAGATCCGGTGACCTTTGGGACATGGTTTGACCCCCTTAGGAAAGTGCAATTATCATGAAACGTTCAGATCACTTACAACTCAATAGATTCTACCTTCCTGTAACATTTCAGCCTGATTGGACCTTGTTTTCACACAAATGGACCCAGAATGATGTGAAATTGTGCTTCGTGCAACATAATTCTGGGTGCCATTTAAAAACCATAAGTGCTAATGACTCCATTTCTTTTTGTGGTTGTAGGGGCTGATGATTGGAGTACTCTAAAACAAACCTGACCTCTCTAGGATATTCAGAAGCCAAGTTATAAGCCCACAAATGTGTAACTGGACTACTTCTTTAAAGTGACACCAGGCCCGGTGACCTTTGGGACATGGTTTGACCCCCTATAGGAATGTGTGATTATCATGAAACATTCAGATCACTTACAACTCAATAGATTCTACCTTCTTGTAACGTTTCAGCCTGATTGGACCTTGTTTTGACACAAATGGACCCAGAATGATGTGAAATTGTTCTTCGTGCAACATAATTCTGGGTGCGATTTAAAAACCATAAGTGCTAATGACTCCATTCCTTTTTGTGGTTGTAGGGGCTGTTAATTGGAGTACTCTAAAACAAACCTGACCTCTCTAGGACATTCAGAAGCCAAGTTATAAGCCCACAAATGTGTAACTGGACTACTTCTTTAAAGTGACACCAGGCCCTGTGACCATTGGGACATGGTTTTACCCCCTATAGGAGTGTGCGATCATCATGAAACATTCAGATCACTTCCAACTCAATAGATTCTACCTTCTTGTAACGTTTCAGCCTGATTGGACCCTGTTTTCACACAAATGGACCCAGAATGATGTGAAATTGTGCTTCGTGCAACATAATTCTGGGTGCCATTTACAAACCATAAGTGCTAATGACTCCATTCCTTTTTGTGGTAATGGGGGCTGTTAATTGGAGTACTCTAAAACAAACCTGACCTCTCTAGGACATTCAGAAGCCAAGTTATAAGCCCACAAATGTGTAACTGGACTACTTCTTTAAATTGACACCAGGCCCTGTGACCTTTGGGACATGGTTTGACCCCCTTAGGAAAGTGCTATCATCATGAAACGTTCAGATCACTTACAACTCAATAGATTCTACCTTCCTGTAACGTTTCTGCCTGATTGGACCTTGTTTTCACACAAATGAACCCAGAATGATGTGAAATTGTGCTTCGTGCAACATAATTCTGGGTGCCATTTAAAAACCATAAGTGGTAATGACTCCATTCCTTTTTGGGGTAATGGGGGCTGTTAATTGGAGTACTCTAAAACAAACCTGACCTCTCTAGGATATTCAGAAGCCAAGTAATAAGCCCACAAATGTGTAACTGGACTACTTCTTTAAAGTGACACCAGGCCCGGTGACCTTTGTGACATGGTTTGACCCCCTATAGGAATGTGTGATTATCATGAAACGTTCAGATCACTTACAACTCAATAGATTCTACCTTCTTGTAACGTTTCAGCCTGATTGGACCTTGTTTTGACACAAATGGACCCAGAATGATGTGAAATTGTGCTTCGTGCAACATAATTCTGGGTGCCATTTAAAAACCATAAGTGGTAATGACTCCATTCCTTTTTGGGGTAATGGGGGCTGTTAATTGGAGTACTCTAAAACAAACCTGACCTCTCTAGGATATTCAGAAGCCAAGTAATAAGCCCACAAATGTGTAACTGGACTACTTCTTTAAAGTGACACCAGGCCCGGTGACCTTTGTGACATGGTTTGACCCCCTATAGGAATGTGTGATTATCATGAAACGTTCAGATCACTTACAACTCAATAGATTCTACCTTCTTGTAACGTTTCAGCCTGATTGGACCTTGTTTTGACACAAATGGACCCAGAATGATGTGAAATTGTGCTTCGTGCAACATAATTCTGGGTGCCATTTACAAACCATAAGTGCTAATGACTCCATTCCTTTTTGTGGTTGTAGGGGCTGTTGATTGGAGTACACTAAAAGAACCCTGATCTCTCTAGGACATTCAGAAGCCAAGTTATAAGCCCACAAATGTGTAACTGGACTACTTCTTTAAATTGACACCAGATCCGGTGACCTTTGGGACATGGTTTGACCCCCTTAGGAAAGTGCAATTATCATGAAACGTTCAGATCACTTACAACTCAATAGATTCTACCTTCCTGTAACATTTCAGCCTGATTGGACCTTGTTTTCACACAAATGGACCCAGAATGATGTGAAATTGTGCTTCGTGCAACATAATTCTGGGTGCCATTTAAAAACCATAAGTGCTAATGACTCCATTTCTTTTTGTGGTTGTAGGGGCTGATGATTGGAGTACTCTAAAACAAACCTGACCTCTCTAGGATATTCAGAAGCCAAGTTATAAGCCCACAAATGTGTAACTGGACTACTTCTTTAAAGTGACACCAGGCCCGGTGACCTTTGGGACATGGTTTGACCCCCTATAGGAATGTGTGATTATCATGAAACATTCAGATCACTTACAACTCAATAGATTCTACCTTCTTGTAACGTTTCAGCCTGATTGGACCTTGTTTTGACACAAATGGACCCAGAATGATGTGAAATTGTTCTTCGTGCAACATAATTCTGGGTGCGATTTAAAAACCATAAGTGCTAATGACTCCATTCCTTTTTGTGGTTGTAGGGGCTGTTAATTGGAGTACTCTAAAACAAACCTGACCTCTCTAGGACATTCAGAAGCCAAGTTATAAGCCCACAAATATGTAACTGGACTACTTCTTTAAAGTGACACCAGGCCCTGTGACCATTGGGACATGGTTTTACCCCCTATAGGAGTGTGCGATCATCATGAAACATTCAGATCACTTCCAACTCAATAGATTCTACCTTCTTGTAACGTTTCAGCCTGATTGGACCCTGTTTTCACACAAATGGACCCAGAATGATGTGAAATTGTGCTTCGTGCAACATAATTCTGGGTGCCATTTACAAACCATAAGTGCTAATGACTCCATTCCTTTTTGTGGTAATGGGGGCTGTTAATTGGAGTACTCTAAAACAAACCTGACCTCTCTAGGACATTCAGAAGCCAAGTTATAAGCCCACAAATGTGTAACTGGACTACTTCTTTAAATTGACACCAGATCCAGTGACGTTTGGGACATGGTTTGACCCCCTTAGCAAAGTGCTATCATCATGAAACGTTCAGATAACTTACAACTCAATAGATTCTACCTTCCTATAACGTTTCAGCCTGATTGGACCTTGTTTTCACACAAATGAACCCAGAATGATGTGAAATTGTGCTTCGTGCAACATAATTCTGGGTGCCATTTAAAAACCATAAGTGGTAATGACTCCATTCCTTTTTGGGGTAATGGGGGCTGTTAATTGGAGTACTCTAAAACAAACCTGACCTCTCTAGGATATTCAGAAGCCAAGTTATAAGCCCACAAATGTGTAACTGGACTACTTCTTTAAAGTGACACCAGGCCCGGTGACCTTTGGGACATGGTTTGACCCCCTATAGGAATGTGTGATTATCATGAAACGTTCAGATCACTTACAACTCAATAGATTCTACCTTCTTGTAACGTTTCAGCCTGATTGGACCTTGTTTTGACACAAATGGACCCAGAATGATGTGAAATTGTGCTTCGTGCAACATAATTCTGGGTGCCATTTACAAACCATAAGTGCTAATGACTCCATTCCTTTTTGTGGTTGTAGGGGCTGTTGATTGGAGTACACTAAAACAACCCTGATCTCTCTAGGACATTCAGAAGCCAAGTTATAAGCCCACAAATGTGTAACTGGACTACTTCTTTAAATTGACACCAGATCCGGTGACCTTTGGGACATGGTTTGACCACCTTAGGAAAGTGCAATTATCATGAAACGTTCAGATCACTTACAACTCAATAGATTCTACCTTCCTGTAACATTTCAGCCTGATTGGACCTTGTTTTCACACAAATGGACCCAGAATGATGTGAAATTGTGCTTCGTGCAACATAATTCTGGGTGCCATTTAAAAACCATAAGTGCTAATGACTCCATTTCTTTTTGTGGTTGTAGGGGCTGATGATTGGAGTACTCTAAAACAAACCTGACCTCTCTAGGATATTCAGAAGCCAAGTTATAAGCCCACAAATGTGTAACTGGACTACTTCTTTAAAGTGACACCAGGCCCGGTGACCTTTGGGACATGGTTTGACCCCCTATAGGACTGTGTGATTATCATGAAACATTCAGATCACTTACAACTCAATAGATTCTACCTTCTTGTAACGTTTCAGCCTGATTGGACCATGTTTTGACACAAATGGACCCAGAATGATGTGAAATTGTGCTTCGTGCAACATAATTCTGGGTGCCATTTACAAACCATAAGTGCTAATGACTCCATTCCTTTTTGTGGTTGTAGGGGCTGTTGATTGGAGTACACTAAAACAACCCTGATCTCTCTAGGACATTCAGAAGCCAAGTTATAAGCCCACAAATGTGTAACTGGACTACTTCTTTAAATTGACACCAGATCCGGTGACCTTTGGGACATGGTTTGACCACCTTAGGAAAGTGCAATTATCATGAAACGTTCAGATCACTTACAACTCAATAGATTCTACCTTCCTGTAACATTTCAGCCTGATTGGACCTTGTTTTCACACAAATGGACCCAGAATGATGTGAAATTGTGCTTCGTGCAACATAATTCTGGGTGCCATTTAAAAACCATAAGTGCTAATGACTCCATTTCTTTTTGTGGTTGTAGGGGCTGTTGATTGGAGTACACTAAAACAACCCTGATCTCTCTAGGACATTCAGAAGCCAAGTTATAAGCCCACAAATGTGTAACTGGACTAATTGAAATTGACACCAGATCCGGTGACGTTTGGGACATGGTTTGACCCCCTTAGGAAAGTGCAATCATCATGAAACGTTCTGATCACTTACAACTCAATAGATTCTACCTTCCTGTAACGTTTCAGCCTGATTGGTTCTTGTTTTCACACAAATGAACCCAGAATGATGTGAAATTGTGCTTCGTGCAACATAATTCTGGGTGCCATTTACAAACCATAAGTGCTAATGACTACATTCCTTTTTGGGGCAATAGGGGCTGTTGATTGGAGTACCCTAAAACAAACCTGACCTCTCTAGGATATTCCGAAGCCAAGTTATAAGCCCACAAAGGTGTAAATGGACTACTTCTTTAAATTGACACCAGGCCCGGTGATCTTTGGGACATGGTTTGACCCCCTATAGGAATGTGCGATCATCATGAAACGTTCAGATCACTTACAACTCAATAGATTCTACCTTCTTGTAACGTTTCAGCCTGATTGGACCTTGTTTTCACACAAATGGACCCAGAATGATGTGAAATTGTGCTTCGTGCAACATAATTCTGGGTGCCATTTACAAACCATAAGTGCTAATGACTCCATTCCTTTTTGTGGTTGTAGGGGCTGTTAATTGGAGTACACTAAAATAACCCTGATCTCTCTAGGACATTCAGAAGCCAAGTTATAAGCCCACAAATGTGTAACTGGACTACTTATTTAAATTGACACCAGATCCGGTGACGTTTGGGACATGGTTTGACCCCCTTAGGAAAGTGCTATCATCATGAAACGTTCTGATCACTTACAACTCAATAGATTCTACCTTCCTGTAACGTTTCAGCCTGATTGGTTCTTGTTTTCACACAAATGAACCCAGAATGATGTGAAATTGTGCTTCGTGCAACATAATTCTGGGTGCTATTTACAAACCATAAGTGCTAATGACTCCATTCCTTTTTGTGGTTGTAGGGGCTGTTGATTGGAGTACACTAAAACAAACCTGATCTCTCTAGGACATTCAGAAGCCAGGTTATAAGCCCACAAATATGTAACTGGACTACTTCTTTAAAGTGACACCAGATCCGGTGACCTTTGGGACATGGTTTGACCCCCTTAGGAATGTGCGATCATCATGAAACGTTCAGATCACTTACAACTCAATAGATTCTACCTTCCTGTAGCGTTTCAGCCTGATTAGGCCTTGTTTTCACACAAATGGACCCAGAATGATGTGAAATTGTGCTTCGTGCAACATAATTCTGGGTGTCATTTAAAAACCATAAGAGCTAATGACTCCATTCCTTTTTGGGGCAATAGGGGCTGTTGATTGGAGTACCCTAAAACAAACCTGACCTCTCTGAGACATTCAGAAGCCAAGTTGTAAGCCCCCAAAGGTGTGTTTGGAACCCCGCCTTTAAGGAACAAGTGATTCGGTGACCTTTATGACCTGATTTGACACCCTTAGGAATGTGCTATCATCATGAAACACAGGAATCATTTACAACTCAATAGATTCTACTTTTCTGTGACGTTTCAGCCTGATTGAAGCTTTTTTATGAGAAATTGACCCAGAATGATGTGAAATTGTGCTTCGTGCAACATAATTCTGGGTGCCATTTAAAAACCATAAGTGCTAATGACTCAATTCCTTTTTGTGGTAATGGGGGCTGTTAATTGGAGTACTCTAAAACAAACCTTACCTCTCTAGGATATTCAGAAGCCAAGTTATAAGCCCACAAAGGTGTAACTGGACCACTTTAAAGTGACACCAGGCCCGGTGACCTTTGGGACATGGTTTGACCCCCTATAGGAATGTGCGATCATCATGAAACGTTCAGATCACTTAGAACTCAATAGATTCTACCTTCTTGTAACGTTTAAGCCTGATTGGACTTTGTTTTCACACAAATGGACCCAGAATGATGTGAAATTGTGCTTCGTGCAACATAATTCTGGGTGCCATTTACAAACCATAAGTGCTATTGACTCCATTCCTTTTTGTGGTTGTAGGGGCTGTTGATTGGAGTACACTAAAACAAACCTGACCTCTCTAGGACATTCAGAAGCCAAGTTATAAGCCCACAAATGTGTAACTGGACTACTTATTTAAATTGACACCAGATCCGGTGACGTTTGGGACATGGTTTGACCCCCTTAGGAAAGTGCTATCATCATGAAACGTTCTGATCACTTACAACTCAATAGATTCTACCTTCCTGTAACGTTTCAGCCTGATTGGTTCTTGTTTTCACACAAATGAACCCAGAATGATGTGAAATTGTGCTTCGTGCAACATAATTCTGGGTGCTATTTACAAACCATAAGTGCTAATGACTCCATTCCTTTTTGTGGTTGTAGGGGCTGTTGATTGGAGTACACTAAAACAAACCTGATCTCTCTAGGACATTCAGAAGCCAGGTTATAAGCCCACAAATATGTAACTGGACTACTTCTTTAAAGTGACACCAGATCCGGTGACCTTTGGGACATGGTTTGACCCCCTTAGGAATGTGCGATCATCATGAAACGTTCAGATCACTTACAACTCAATAGATTCTACCTTCCTGTAGCGTTTCAGCCTGATTAGACCTTGTTTTCACACAAATGGACCCAGAATGATGTGAAATTGTGCTTCGTGCAACATAATTCTGGGTGTCATTTACAAACCATAAGAGCTAATGACTCCATTCCTTTTTGGGGCAATAGGGGCTGTTGATTGGAGTACCCTAAAACAAACCTGACCTCTCTGAGACAGTCAGAAGCCAAGTTGTAAGCCCCCAAAGGTGTGTTTGGAACCCCGCCTTTAAGGAACAAGTGATTCGGTGACCTTTATGACCTGATTTGACACCCTTAGGAATGTGCTATCATCATGAAACACAGGAATCATTTACAACTCAATAGATTCTACTTTTCTGTGACGTTTCAGCCTGATTGAAGCTTTTTTATGAGAAATGGACCCAGAATGATGTGAAATTGTGCTTCGTGCAACATAATTCTGGGTGCCATTTAAAAACCATAAGTGCTAATGACTCAATTCCTTTTTGTGGTAATGGGGGCTGTTAATTGGAGTACTCTAAAACAAACCTTACCTCTCTAGGATATTCAGAAGCCAAGTTATAAGCCCACAAAGGTGTAACTGGACCACTTTAAAGTGACACCAGGCCCGGTGACCTTTGGGACATGGTTTGACCCCCTATAGGAATGTGCGATCATCATGAAACGTTCAGATCACTTAGAACTCAATAGATTCTACCTTCTTGTAACGTTTAAGCCTGATTGAACTTTGTTTTCACACAAATGGACCCAGAATGATGTGAAATTGTGCTTCGTGCAACATAATTCTGGGTGCCATTTACAAACCATAAGTGCTATTGACTCCATTCCTTTTTGTGGTTGTAGGGGCTGTTGATTGGAGTACACTAAAACAAACCTGACCTCTCTAGGACATTCAGAAGCCAAGTTATAAGCCCACAAAGGTGTAACTGGACTACTTCTTTAAGGTGACACCAGGCCCGGTGACCTTTGGGACATGGTTTTACCCCCTATAGGAATGTGCGATCATCATGAATCGTTCAGATCACTTACAACTCAATTGATTCTACCTTCTTGTAACGTTTCAGCCTGATTGGACCTTGTTTTCACACAAATGAACCCAGATTGATGTGAAATTGTTCTTCGTGCAACATAATTCTGGGTGCGATTTAAAAACCATAAGTGCTAATGACTCCATTCCTAATGTGGTTGTAGGGGCTGTTAATTGGAGTACTCTAAAACAAACCTGACCTCTCTAGGACATTCAGAAGCCAAGTTATAAGCCCACAAATGTGTAACTGGACTACTTCTTTAAAGTGACACCAGGCCCTGTGACCATTTTGACATGGTTTTACCCCCTATAGGAATGTGCGATCATCATGAAACATTCAGATCACTTCCAACTCAATAGATTCTACCTTCTCGTAACGTTTCAGCCTGATTGGACCCTGTTTTCACACAAATGGACCCAGAATGATGTGAAATTGTGCTTCGTGCAACATAATTCTGGGTGCCATTTACAAACCATAAGTGCTAATGACTCCATTCCTTTTTGTGGTAATGGGGGCTGTTAATTGGAGTACTCTAAAACAAACCTGACCTCTCTAGGACATTCAGAAGCCAAGTTATAAGCCCACAATTGTGTAACTGGACTACTTCTTTAAATTGACACCAGATCCGGTGACGTTTGGGACATGGTTTGACCCCCTTAGAAAAGTGCTATCATCATGAAACGTTCAGATCACTTACAACTCAATAGATTCTACCTTCCTATAACGTTTCAGCCTGATTGGACCTTGTTTTCACACAAATGAACCCAGAATGATGTGAAATTGTGCTTCGTGCAACATAATTCCGGGTGGCATTTAAAAACCATAATTGCTAATGACTCCATTCCTTTTTGGGGTAATGGGGGCTGTTAATTGGAGTACTCTAAAACAAACCTGACCTCTCTAGGATATTCAAAAGCCAAGTTATAAGCCCACAAATGTGTAATTGGACTACTTCTTTAAAGTGACACCAGGCCCGGTGACCTTTGGGACATGGTTTGACCCCCTATAGGAATGTGCGATCATCATGAAACGTTCAGATCATTTACAACTCAATAGATTCTACCTTCCTGTAACGTTTCAGCCTGATTGGACCTTGTTTTCACACAAATGAACCCAGAATGATGTGAAATTGTGCTTCGTGCAACATAATTCTGGGTGCCATTTACAAACCATAAGTGCTAATGACTCCATTCCTTTTTGTGGTTGTAGGGGCTGTTAATTGGAGTACACTAAAACAAACCTGATCTCTCTAGGACATTCAGAAGCCAAGTTATAAGCCCACAAATGTGTAACTGGACTACTTCTTTAAAGTGACACCAGGCCCGGTGACCTTTGGGACATGGTTTTACCCCCTATAGGAATGTGCGATCATCATGAAACGTTCAGATCACTTACAGCTCAGGAGATTCTACCTTCCTGTAACGTTTCAGCCTGATTGGACCTTGTTTTCACACAAATGGACCCAGAATGATGTGAAATTTTGCTTCGTGCAACATAATTCTGGGTGCCATTTAAAAACCATAAGTGCTAATGACTCCATTCCTTTTTGTGGTTGTAGGGGCTGTTGATTGGAGTACATTAAAACAAACCTGACCTCTCTAGGATATTCAGAAGCCAAGTTATAAGCCCACAAAGGTGTAACTTGACTACTTCTTTAAAGTGACACCAGGCCCGGTGACCTTTGGGACATGGTTTGACCCCCTATAGGAATGTGCGATCATCATGAAACGTTCAGATCACTTACAACTCTATAGATTCTACCTTCCTGTAAAGTTTCAGCCTGATTGGACCTTGTTTTCACACAAATGAACCCAGAATGATGTGAAATTGTGCTTCGTGCAACATAATTCTGGGTGCCATTTCAAAACCATAAGTGCTAATGACTCTATTCCTTTTTGTGGTGTAGGGGCTGTTGATTGGAGTACAATAAAACAAACCTGATCTCTCTAGGAAATTCTGAAGCCAAGTTATAAGCCCACAAAGGTGTAACTGGACTACTTCTTTAAAGTGACACCAGGCCCTGTGACCTTTGGGACATGGTTTGACCCCCTAGAGGAATGTGCGATCGTCATGAAATGTTTAGATCACTTACAACTCAATAGTTTCTACCTTATTGTAACGTTTCAGCCTGATTGGACCTTGTTTTCACACAAATGGACCCAGAAGGATGTGAAATTGTGCTTCGTGCAACATAATTCTGGGTGCCATTTACAAACCATAAGTGCTAATGACTCCATTCCTTTTTGTGGTTGTAGGGACTGTTGATTGGAGTACATTAAAACAAACCTGACCTCTCTAGGATATTCAGAAGCCAAGTTATAAACCCACAAATGTGTAACTGGACTACTTCTTTAAAATGACACCAGATCCGGTGACCTTTGGGACATGGATTTACCCCCTTAGGAAAGTGCTATCATCATGAAATGTTCAGATCACTTACAACTCAATAGATTCTACCTTCCTGTAACGTTTCTGCCTGATTGGACCTTGTTTTCACACAAATGAACCCAGAATGATGTGAAATTGTGCTTCGTGCAACATAATTCTGGGTGCCATTTAAAAACCATAAGTGCTAATGACTCCATTCCTTTTTGTGGTTGTAGGTGCTGTTCATTGGAGTACTCTAAAACAAACCTGACCTCTCTAGGATATTCAGAAGCCAAGTTATAAGCCCACAAAGGTGTAACTGGACTACTTCTTTAAAGTGACACCAGGCCCGGTGACCTTTGGGACATGGTTTGACCCCCTATAGGAATGTGTAATCATCATGAAACGTTCATATCACTTACAACTCAATAGATTCTACCTTCTTGTAACATTTCAGCCTGATTGGACCTTGTTTTCACACAAATGGACCCAGAATGATGTGAAATTGTGCTTCGTGCAACATAATTCTGGGTGCCATTTACAAACCATAAGTGCTAATGACTCCATTCCTTTTTGTGCTTGTAGGGGCTGTTGATTGGAGTACACTAAAACAACCCTGATCTCTCTAGGACATTCAGAAGCCAAGTTATAAGCCCACAAATGTGTAACTGGACTACTTCTTTAAATTGACACCAGATCCGGTGACATTTGGGACATGGTTTGACCCCCTTAGGAAAGTGCTATCATCATGAAACGTTCAGATCACTTACAACTCAATAGATTCTACCTTCCTGTAATGTTTCTGCCTGATTGGACCTTGTTTTCACACAAATGAACCCAGAATTATGTGAAATTGTGCTTCGTGCAACATAATTCTGGGTGCCATTTAAAAACCATAAGTGCTAATGACTCCATTCCTTTTTGGAGTAATGGGGGCTGATGATTGGAGTACTCTAAAACAAACCTGACCTCTCTAGGATATTCAGAAGCCAAGTTATAAGCCCACAAATGTGTAACTGGACTACTTCTTTAAATTGACACCAGGCCCGGTGACCTTTGGGACATGGTTTGACCCCCTATAGGGATGTGTGATTATCATGAAACGTTCAGATCACTTACAGCTCAGGAGATTCTACCTTCCTGTAACGTTTCAGCCTGATTGGACCTTGTTTTCACACAAATGGACCCAGAATGATGTGAAATTTTGCTTCGTGCAACATAATTCTGGGTGCCATTTAAAAACCATAAGTGCTAATGACTCCATTCCTTTTTGTGGTTGTAGGGGCTGTTGATTGGAGTACATTAAAACAAACCTGACCTCTCTAGGATATTCAGAAGCCAAGTTATAAGCCCACAAAGGTGTAACTTGACTACTTCTTTAAAGTGACACCAGGCCCGGTGACCTTTGGGACATGGTTTGACCCCCTATAGGAATGTGCGATCATCATGAAACGTTCAGATCACTTACAACTCTATATATTCTACCTTCCTGTAAAGTTTCAGCCTGATTGGACCTTGTTTTCACACAAATGAACCCAGAATGATGTGAAATTGTGCTTCGTGCAACATAATTCTGGGTGCCATTTCAAAACCATAAGTGCTAATGACTCTATTCCTTTTTGTGGTGTAGGGGCTGTTGATTGGAGTACAATAAAACAAACCTGATCTCTCTAGGAAATTCTGAAGCCAAGTTATAAGCCCACAAAGGTGTAACTGGACTACTTCTTTAAAGTGACACCAGGCCCTGTGACCATTGGGACATGGTTTGACCCCCTAGAGGAATGTGCGATCGTCATGAAATGTTCAGATCACTTACAACTCAATAGTTTCTACCTTATTGTAACGTTTCAGCCTGATTGGACCTTGTTTTCACACAAATGGACCCAGAAGGATGTGAAATTGTGCTTCGTGCAACATAATTCTGGGTGCCATTTACAAACCATAAGTGCTAATGACTCCATTCCTTTTTGTGGTTGTAGGGACTGTTGATTGGAGTACATTAAAACAAACCTGACCTCTCTAGGATATTCAGAAGCCAAGTTATAAACCCACAAATGTGTAACTGGACTACTTCTTTAAATTGACACCAGATCCGGTGACCTTTGGGACATGGATTGACCCCCTTAGGAAAGTGCTATCATCATGAAATGTTCAGATCACTTACAACTCAATAGATTCTACCTTCCTGTAACGTTTCTGCCTGATTGGACCTTGTTTTCACACAAATGAACCCAGAATGATGTGAAATTGTGCTTCGTGCAACATAATTCTGGGTGCCATTTAAAAACCATAAGTGCTAATGACTCCATTCCTTTTTGTGGTTGTAGGGGCTGTTGATTGGAGTACTCTAAAACAAACCTGACCTCTCTAGGATATTCAGAAGCCAAGTTATAAGCCCACAAAGGTGTAACTGGACTACTTCTTTAAAGTGACACCAGGCCCGGTGACCTTTGGGACATGGTTTGACCCCCTATAGGAATGTGTAATCATCATGAAACGTTCATATCACTTACAACTCAATAGATTCTACCTTCTTGTAACATTTCAGCCTGATTGGACCTTGTTTTCACACAAATGGACCCAGAATGATGTGAAATTGTGCTTCGTGCAACATAATTCTGGGTGCCATTTACAAACCATAAGTGCTAATGACTCCATTCCTTTTTGTGGTTGTAGGGGCTGTTGATTGGAGTACACTAAAACAACCCTGATCTCTCTAGGACATTCAGAAGCCAAGTTATAAGCCCACAAATGTGTAACTTGACTACTTCTTTAAATTGACACCAGATCCGGTGACCTTTGGGACATGGTTTGACCCCCTTAGGAAAGTGCTATCATCATGAAACGTTCAGATCACTTACAACTCAATAGATTCTACCTTCCTGTAACGTTTCTGCCTGATTGGACCTTGTTTTCACACAAATGAACCCAGAATGATGTGAAATTGTGCTTCGTGCAACATAATTCTGGGTGCCATTTACAAACCATAAGTGCTAATGACTCCATTCCTTTTTGTGGTTGTAGGGGCTGTTAATTGGAGTACACTAAAACAAACCTGATCTCTCTAGGACATTCAGAAGCCAAGTTATAAGCCCACAAATGTGTAACTGGACTACTTCTTTAAAGTGACACCAGGCCCGGTGACCTTTGGGACATGGTTTTACCCCCTATAGGAATGTGCGATCATCATGAAACGTTCAGATCACTTACAGCTCAGGAGATTCTACCTTCCTGTAACGTTTCAGCCTGATTGGACCTTGTTTTCACACAAATGGACCCAGAATGATGTGAAATTTTGCTTCGTGCAACATAATTCTGGGTGCCATTTAAAAACCATAAGTGCTAATGACTCCATTCCTTTTTGTGGTTGTAGGGGCTGTTGATTGGAGTACATTAAAACAAACCTGACCTCTCTAGGATATTCAGAAGCCAAGTTATAAGCCCACAAAGGTGTAACTTGACTACTTCTTTAAAGTGACACCAGGCCCGGTGACCTTTGGGACATGGTTTGACCCCCTATAGGAATGTGCGATCATCATGAAACGTTCAGATCACTTACAACTCTATAGATTCTACCTTCCTGTAAAGTTTCAGCCTGATTGGACCTTGTTTTCACACAAATGAACCCAGAATGATGTGAAATTGTGCTTCGTGCAACATAATTCTGGGTGCCATTTCAAAACCATAAGTGCTAATGACTCTATTCCTTTTTGTGGTGTAGGGGCTGTTGATTGGAGTACAATAAAACAAACCTGATCTCTCTAGGAAATTCTGAAGCCAAGTTATAAGCCCACAAAGGTGTAACTGGACTACTTCTTTAAAGTGACACCAGGCCCTGTGACCTTTGGGACATGGTTTGACCCCCTAGAGGAATGTGCGATCGTCATGAAATGTTCAGATCACTTACAACTCAATAGTTTCTACCTTATTGTAACGTTTCAGCCTGATTGGACCTTGTTTTCACACAAATGGACCCAGAAGGATGTGAAATTGTGCTTCGTGCAACATAATTCTGGGTGCCATTTACAAACCATAAGTGCTAATGACTCCATTCCTTTTTGTGGTTGTAGGGACTGTTGATTGGAGTACATTAAAACAAACCTGACCTCTCTAGGATATTCAGAAGCCAAGTTATAAACCCACAAATGTGTAACTGGACTACTTCTTTAAATTGACACCAGATCCGGTGACCTTTGGGACATGGATTGACCCCCTTAGGAAAGTGCTATCATCATGAAATGTTCGGATCACTTACAACTCAATAGATTCTACCTTCCTGTAACGTTTCTGCCTGATTGGACCTTGTTTTCACACAAATGAACCCAGAATGATGTGAAATTGTGCTTCGTGCAACATAATTCTGGGTGCCATTTAAAAACCATAAGTGCTAATGACTCCATTCCTTTTTGTGGTTGTAGGGGCTGTTGATTGGAGTACTCTAAAACAAACCTGACCTCTCTAGGATATTCATAAGCCAAGTTATAAGCCCACAAAGGTGTAACTGGACTACTTCTTTAAAGTGACACCAGGCCCGGTGACCTTTGGGACATGGTTTGACCCCCTATAGGAATGTGTAATCATCATGAAACGTTCATATCACTTACAACTCAATAGATTCTACCTTCTTGTAACATTTCAGCCTGATTGGACCTTGTTTTCACACAAATGGACCCAGAATGATGTGAAATTGTGCTTCGTGCAACATAATTCTGGGTGCCATTTACAAACCATAAGTGCTAATGACTCCATTCCTTTTTGTGGTTGTAGGGGCTGTTGATTGGAGTACACTAAAACAACCCTGATCTCTCTAGGACATTCAGAAGCCAAGTTATAAGCCCACAAATGTGTAACTGGACTACTTCTTTAAATTGACACCAGATCCGGTGACCTTTGGGACATGGTTTGACCCCCTTAGGAAAGTGCTATCATCATGAAACGTTCAGATCACTTACAACTCAATAGATTCTACCTTCCTGTAACGTTTCTGCCTGATTGGACCTTGTTTTCACACAAATGAACCCAGAATGATGTGAAATTGTGCTTCGTGCAACATAATTCTGGGTGCCATTTAAAAACCATAAGTGCTAATGACTCCATTCCTTTTTGGGGTAATGGGGGCTGATGATTGGAGTACTCTAAAACAAACCTGACCTCTCTAGGATATTCAGAAGCCAAGTTATAAGCCCACAAATGTGTAACTGGACTACTTCTTTAAAGTGACACCAGGCCCGGTGACCTTTGGGACATGGTTTGACCCCCTATAGGAATGTGTGATTATCATGAAACGTTCAGATCACTTACAGCTCAGGAGATTCTACCTTCCTGTAACGTTTCAGCCTGATTGGACCTTGTTTTCACACAAATGAACCCAGAATGATGTGAAATTGTGCTTCGTGCAACATAATTCTGGGTGCCATTTAAAAACCATAAGTGCTAATGACTCCATTCCTTTTTGGGGTAATGGGGGCTGATGATTGGAGTACTCTAAAACAAACCTGACCTCTCTAGGATATTCAGAAGCCAAGTTATAAGCCCACAAATGTGTAACTGGACTACTTCTTTAAAGTGACACCAGGCCCGGTGACCTTTGGGACATGGTTTGACCCCCTATAGGAATGTGTGATTATCATGAAACGTTCAGATCACTTACAACTCAATAGATTCTACCTTCTTGTAACGTTTCAGCCTGATTGGACCTTGTTTTGACACAAATGGACCCAGAATGATGTGAAATTGTGCTTCGTGCAACATAATTCTGGGTGCCATTTACAAACCATAAGTGCTAATGACTCCATTCCTTTTTGTGGTTGTAGGGGCTGTTGATTGGAGTACACTAAAACAAACCTGATCTCTCTAGGACATTCAGAAGCCAGGTTATAAGCCCACAAATGTGTAACTGGACTACTTATTTAAATTGACACCAGATCCGGTGACGTTTGGGACATGGTTTGACCCCCTTAGGAAAGTGCTATCATCATGAAACGTTCTGATCACTTACAACTCAATAGATTCTACCTTCCTGTAACGTTTCAGCCTGATTGGTTCTTGTTTTCACACAAATGAACCCAGAATGATGTGAAATTGTGCTTCGTGCAACATAATTCTGGGTGCCATTTACAAACCATAAGTGCTAATGACTCCATTCCTTTTTGTGGTTGTAGGGGCTGTTGATTGGAGTACACTAAAACAAACCTGATCTCTCTAGGACATTCAGAAGCCAGGTTATAAGCCCACAAATGTGTAACTGGACTACTTCTTTAAAGTGACACCAGATCCGGTGACCTTTGGGACATGGTTTGACCCCCTTAGGAATGTGCGATCATCATGAAACGTTCAGATGACTTACAACTCAATAGATTCTACCTTCCTGTAGCGTTTCAGCCTGATTGGACCTTGTTTTCACACAAATGGACCCAGAATGATGTGAAATTGTGCTTCGTGCAACATAATTCTGGGTGTCATTTAAAAACCATAAGAGCTAATGACTCCATTCCTTTTTGGGGCAATAGGGGCTGTTGATTGGAGTACCCTAAAACAAACCTGACCTCTCTGAGACATTCAGAAACCAAGTTGTAAGCCCCCAAAGGTGTGTTTGGAACCAAGCCTTTAAGGAACAAGTGATTCGGTGACCTTTATGACCTGATTTGACACCCTTAGGAATGTGCTATCAACATGAAACACAGGAATCATTTACAACTCAATAGATTCTACTTTTCTGTGACGTTTCAGCCTGATTGAAGCTTTTTTATGAGAAATGGACCCAGAATGATGTGAAATTGTGCTTCGTGCAACATAATTCTGGGTGCCATTTAAAAACCATAAGTGCTAATGACTCAATTCCTTTTTGTGGTAATGGGGGCTGTTAATTGGAGTACACTAAAACAAACCTTACCTCTCTAGGATATTCAGAAGCCAAGTTATAAGCCCACAAAGGTGTAACTGGACCACTTTAAAGTGACACCAGGCCCGGTGACCTTTGGGACATGGTTTGACCCCCTATAGGAATGTGCAATCATCATGAAACGTTCAGATCACTTACAACTCAATAGATTCTACCTTCTTGTAACGTTTAAGCCTGATTGGACTTTGTTTTCACACAAATGGACCCAGAATGATGTGAAATTGTGCTTCGTGCAACATAATTCTGGGTGCCATTTACAAACCATAAGTGCTAATGACTCCATTCCTTTTTGTGGTTGTAGGGGCTATTGATTGGAGTACACTAAAACAAACCTGATCTCTCTAGGACATTCAGAAGCCAAGTTATAAGCCCACAAATGTGTAACTGGACTACTTCTTTAAATTGACGCCTAATCCGGTGACGTTTTGGACATGGTTTGACCCCCTTAGGAAAGTGCTATCATCATGACACGTTCAGATCACTTACAACTCAATAGATTCTACCTTCCTGTAACGTTTCAGCCTGATTGGACCTTGTTTTCACACAAATGAACCCAGAATGATGTGAAATTGTGCTTCGTGCAACATAATTCTGGGTGCCATTTAAAAACCATAAGTGCTAATGACTCCATTCCTTTTTGTGGTAATGGGGGCTGTTAATTGGAGTACTCTAAAACAAACCTGACCTCTCTAGGATCTTCAGAAGCCAAGTTATAAGCCCACAAAGGTGTAACTGGACTACTTCTTTAAAGTGACACCAGGCCCGGTGACCTTTGGGACATGGTTTGACCCCCTATAGGAATGTGTAATCATCATGAAACGTTCATATCACTTACAACTCAATAGATTCTACCTTCTTGTAACGTTTCAGCCTGATTGGACCTTGTTTTCACACAAATGGACCCAGAATGATGTGAAATTGTGCTTCGTGCAACATAATTCTGGGTGCCATTTACAAACCATAAGTGCTAATGACTCCATTTCTTTTTGAGGTTGTAGGGGCTGATGATTGGAGTACTCTAAAACAAACCTGACCTCTCTAGGATATTCAGAAGCCAAGTTATAAGCCCACAAATGTGTAACTGGACTACTTCTTTAAAGTGACACCAGGCCCGGTGACCTTTGGGACATGGTTTGACCCCCTATAGGAATGTGTGATTATCATGAAACGCTCAGATCACTTACAACTCAATAGATTCTACCTTCTTGTAACGTTTCAGCCTGATTGGACCTTGTTTTGACACAAATGGACCCAGAATGATGTGAAATTGTGCTTCGTGCAACATAATTCTGGGTGCCATTTACAAACCATAAGTGCTAATGACTCAATTCCTTTTTGTGGTTGTAGGGGCTGTTAATTGGAGTACACTAAAATAACCCTGATCTCTCTAGGACATTCAGAAGCCAAGTTATAAGCCCACAAATGTGTAACTGGACTACTTATTTAAATTGACACCAGATCCGGTGACGTTTGGGACATGGTTTGACCCCCTTAGGAAAGTGCGATCATCATGAAACGTTCAGATCACTTACAACTCAATAGATTCTACCTTCCTGTAGCGTTTCAGCCTGATTAGACCTTGTTTTCACACAAATGGACCCAGAATGATGTGAAATTGTGCTTCGAGCAACATAATTCTGGGTGCCATTTACAAACCATAAGTGCTTATGACTCCATTCCTTTTTGTGGTTGTAGGGGCTGTTGATTGGAGTACACTAAAACAAACCTGATCTCTCTAGGACATTCAGAAGCCAGGTTATAAGCCCACAAATGTGTAACTGGACTACTTCTTTAAAGTGACACCAGATCCGGTGACCTTTGGGACATGGTTTGACCCCCTTAGGAATGTGCGATCATCATGAAACGTTCAGATCACTTACAACTCAATAGATTCTACCTTCCTGTGGCGTTTCAGCCTGATTAGACCTTGTTTTCACACAAATGGACCTAGAATGATGTGAAATTGTGCTTCGTGCAACATAATTCTGGGTGTCATTTAAAAACCATAAGAGCTAATGACTCCATTCCTTTTTGTGGTAATGGGGGCTGTTAATTGGAGTACTCTAAAACAAACCTGACCTCTCTAGGATCTTCAGAAGCCAAGTTATAAGCCCACAAAGGTGTAACTGGACTACTTCTTTAAAGTGACACCAGGCCCGGTGACCTTTGGGACATGGTTTGACCCCCTATAGGAATGTGTAATCATCATGAAACGTTCATATCACTTACAACTCAATAGATTCTACCTTCTTGTAACGTTTCAGCCTGATTGGACCTTGTTTTCACACAAATGGACCCAGAATGATGTGAAATTGTGCTTCGTGCAACATAATTCTGGGTGCCATTTACAAACCATAAGTGCTAATGACTCCATTTCTTTTTGAGGTTGTAGGGGCTGATGATTGGAGTACTCTAAAACAAACCTGACCTCTCTAGGATATTCAGAAGCCAAGTTATAAGCCCACAAATGTGTAACTGGACTACTTCTTTAAAGTGACACCAGGCCCGGTGACCTTTGGGACATGGTTTGACCCCCTATAGGAATGTGTGATTATCATGAAACGTTCAGATCACTTACAACTCAATAGATTCTACCTTCTTGTAACGTTTCAGCCTGATTGGACCTTGTTTTGACACAAATGGACCCAGAATGATGTGAAATTGTGCTTCGTGCAACATAATTCTGGGTGCCATTTACAAACCATAAGTGCTAATGACTCCATTCCTTTTTGTGGTTGTAGGGGCTGATAATTGGAGTACACTAAAATAACCCTGATCTCTCTAGGACATTCAGAAGCCAAGTTATAAGCCCACAAATGTGTAACTGGACTACTTATTTAAATTGACACCAGATCCGGTGACGTTTGGGACATGGTTTGACCCCCTTAGGAAAGTGCGATCATCATGAAACGTTCAGATCACTTACAACTCAATAGATTCTACCTTCCTGTAGCGTTTCAGCCTGATTAGACCTTGTTTTCACACAAATGGACCCAGAATGATGTGAAATTGTGCTTCGAGCAACATAATTCTGGGTGCCATTTACAAACCATAAGTGCTAATGACTCCTTCCTTTTTGTGGTTGTAGGGGCTGTTGATTGGAGTACACTAAAACAAACCTGATCTCTCTAGGACATTCAGAAGCCAGGTTATAAGCCCACAAATGTGTAACTGGACTACTTCTTTAAAGTGACACCAGATCCGGTGACCTTTGGGACATGGTTTGACCCCCTTAGGAATGTGCGATCATCATGAAACGTTCAGATCACTTACAACTCAATAGATTCTACCTTCCTGTGGCGTTTCAGCCTGATTAGACCTTGTTTTCACACAAATGGACCCAGAATGATGTGAAATTGTGCTTCGTGCAACATAATTCTGGGTGTCATTTAAAAACCATAAGAGCTAATGACTCCATTCCTTTTTGGGGCAATAGGGGCTGTTGATTGGAGTACACTAAAACAAACCTGACCTCTCTGAAACATTAGGAAGCCAAGTTGTAAGCCCCCAAAGGTGTGTTTGGACCCCGCCTTTAAGGAACAAGTGATTCGGTGACCTTTATGACCTGATTTGACACCCTTAGGAATGTGCTATCATCATGAAACACAGGAATCATTTACAACTCAATAGATTCTACTTTTCTGTGACGTTTCAGCCTGATTGAAGCTTTTTTATGAGAAATGGACCCAGAATGATGTGAAATTGTGCTTCGTGCAACATAATTCTGGGTGCCATTTAAAAACCATAAGTGCTAATGACTCAATTCCTTTTTGTGGTAATGGGGGCTGTTAATTGGAGTACTCTAAAACAAACCTTTCCTCTCTAGGATATTCAGAAGCCAAGTTATAAGCCCACAAAGGTGTAACTGGACCACTTTAAAGTGACACCAGATCCGGTGACCTATGGGACATGGTTTGACCCCCTATAAGAATGTGCGATCATCATGAAACGTTCAGATCACTTACAACTCAATAGATTCTACCTTCTTGTAACGTTTAAGCCTGATTTGACTTTGTTTTCACACAAATGGACCCAGAATGATGTGAAATTGTGCTTCGTGCAACATAATTCTGGGTGCCATTTACAAACCATAAGTGCTATTGACTCCATTCCTTTTTGTGGTTGTAGGGGCTGTTGATTGGAGTACACTAAAACAAACCTGACCTCTCTAGGACATTCAGAAGCCAAGTTATAAGCCCACAAAGGTGTAACTGGACTACTTCTTTAAGGTGACACCAGGCCCGGTGACCTTTGGGACATGGTTTTACCCCCTATAGGAATGTGCGATCATCATGAATCGTTCAGATCACTTACAACTCAATTGATTCTACCTTCTTGTAACGTTTCAGCCTGATTGGACCTTGTTTTCACACAAATGGACCCAGAATGATGTGAAATTGTGCTTCGTGCAACATAATTCTGGGTGCCATTAACAAACCATAAGTGCTAATGACTCCATTCCTTTGTGTGGTTGTAGGTGCTGTTTATTGGAGTACACTAAAACAAACCTGATCCCTCTAGGACATTCAGAAGCCAAGTTATAAGCCCACAAATGTGTAACTGGACTACTTCTTTAAAATGACACCAGATCCGGTGACCTTTGGGACATGGTTTGACCCCCTTAGGAAAGTGCTATCATCATGAAACGTTCAGATCACTTACAACTCAATAGATTCTACCTTCCTGTAACGTTTCAGCCTGATTGGACCTTGTTTTCACACAAATGAACCCAGATTGATGTGAAATTGTTCTTCGTGCAACATAATTCTGGGTGCGATTTAAAAACCATAAGTGCTAATGACTCCATTCCTTTTTGTGGTTGTAGGGGCTGTTAATTGGAGTACTCTAAAACAAACCTGACCTCTCTAGGACATTCAGAAGCCAAGTTATAAGCCCACAAATGTGTAACTGGACTACTTCTTTAAAGTGACACCAGGCCCTGTGACCATTGGGACATGGTTTTACCCCCTATAGGAATGTGCGATCATCATGAAACATTCAGATCACTTCCAACTCAATAGATTCTACCTTCTTGTAACGTTTCAGCCGGATTGGACCCTGTTTTCACACAAATGGACCCAGAATGATGTGAAATTGTGCTTCGTGCAACATAATTCTGGGTGCCATTTACAAACCATAAGTGCTAATGACTCCATTCCTTTTTGTGGTAATGGGGGCTGTTAATTGGAGTACTCTAAAACAAATCTGACCTCTCTAGGACATTCAGAAGCCAAGTTATAAGCCCACAAATGTGTAACTGGACTACTTCTTTAAATTGACACCAGATCCAGTGACGTTTGGGACATGGTTTGACCCCCTTAGCAAAGTGCTATCATCATGAAACGTTCAGATCACTTACAACTCAATAGATTCTACCTTCCTATAACGTTTCAGCCTGATTGGACCTTGTTTTCACACAAATGAACCCAGAATGATGTGAAATTGTGCTTCGTGCAACATAATTCCGGGTGCCATTTAAAAACCATAATTGCTAATGACTCCATTCCTTTTTGGGGTAATGGGGGCTGTTAATTGGAGTACTCTAAAACAAACCTGACCTCTCTAGGATATTCAAAAGCCAAGTTATAAGCCCACAAATGTGTAATTGGACTACTTCTTTAAAGTGACACCAGGCCCGGTGACCTTTGGGACATGGTTTGACCCCTATAGGAATGTGCGATCATCATGAAACGTTCAGATCATTTACAACTCAATAGATTCTACCTTCCTGTAACGTTTCAGCCTGATTGGACCTTGTTTTCACACAAATGAACCCAGAATGATGTGAAATTGTGCTTCGTGCAACATAATTCTGGGTGCCATTTACAAACCATAAGTGCTAATGACTCCAGTCCTTTTTGTGGTTGTAGGGGCTGTGAATTGGAGTACACTAAAACAAACCTGATCTCTCTAGGACATTCAGAAGCCAAGTTATAAGCCCACAAATGTGTAACTGGACTACTTCTTTACAGTGACACCAGGCCAAGTGACCTTTGGGACATGGTTTTACCCCCTATATGAATGTGCGATCATCATGAAACGTTCAGATCACTTACAGCTCAGGAGATTCTACCTTCCTGTAACGTTTCAGCCTGATTGGACCTTGTTTTCACACAAATGGACCCAGAATGATGTGAAATTTTGCTTCGTGCAACATAATTCTGGGTGCCATTTAAAAACCATAAGTGCTAATGACTCCATTCCTTTTTGTGGTTGTAGGGGCTGTTGATTGGAGTACATTAAAACAAACCTGACCTCTCTAGGATATTCAGAAGCCAAGTTATAAGCCCACAAAGGTGTAAATTGACTACTTCTTTAAAGTGACACCAGGCCCGGTGACCTTTGGGACATGGTTTGACCCCCTATAGGAATGTGCGATCATCATGAAACGTTCAGATCACTTACAACTCAATAGATTCTACCTTCCTGTAACGTTTCAGCCTGATTGGACCTTGTTTTCACACAAATGAACCCAGAATGATGTGAAATTGTGCTTCGTGCAACATAATTCTGGGTGCCATTTAAAAACCATAAGTGCTAATGACTCCATTCCTTTTTGTGGTTGTAGGGCCTGTTGATTGGAGTACTCAAAAACAAACCTGACCTCTCTAGGATATTCAGAAGCCAAGTTATAAGCCCACAAAGGTGTAACTGGACTACTTCTTTAAAGTGACACCAGGCCCGGTGACCTTTGGGACATTGTTTGACCCCCTATAGGAATGTGTGATTATCATGAAACGTTCAGATCACTTACAACTCAATAGATTCTACCTTCTTGTAACGTTTCAGCCTGATTGGACCTTGTTTTGACACAAATGGACCCAGAATGATGTGAAATTGTGCTTCGTGCAACATAATTCTGGGTGCCATTTACAAACCATAAGTGCTAATGACTCCATTCCTTTTTGTGGTTGTAGGGGCTGTTAATTGGAGTACACTAAAATAACCCTGATCTCTCTAGGACATTCATAAGCCAAGTTATAAGCCCACAAATGTGTAACTGGACTACTTATTTAAATTGACACCAGATCCGGTGACGTTTGGGACATGGTTTGACCCCCTTAGGAAAGTGCTATCATCATGAAACGTTCTGATCACTTACAACTCAATAGATTCTACCTTCCTGTAACGTTTCAGCCTTATTGGTTCTTGTTTTCACACACATGAACCCAGAATGATGTGAAATTGTGCTTCGTGCAACATAATTCTGGGTGCCATTTACAAACCATAAGTGCTAATGACTCCATTCCTTTTTGTGGTTGTAGGGGCTGTTGATTGGAGTACACTAAAACAAACCTGATCTCTCTAGGACATTCAGAAGCCAGGTTATGAGCCCACAAAAGTGTAACTGGACTACTTCTTTAAAGTGACACCAGATCCGGTGACCTTTGGGACATGGTATGACCCCCTTAGGAATGTGCGATCATCATGAAACGTTCAGATCACTTACAACTCAATAGATTCTACCTTCCTGTAGCGTTTCAGCCTGATTAGACCTTGTTTTCACACAAATGGACCCAGAATGATGTGAAATTGTGCTTCGTGCAACATAATTCTGGGTGTCATTTAAAAACCATAAGAGCTAATGACTCCATTCCTTTTTGGGGCAATAGGGGCTGTTGATTGGAGTACCTTAAAACAAACCTGACCTCTCTGAGACATTCAGAAGCCAAGTTGTAAGCCCGCAAAGGTGTGTTTGGAACCCCGCCTTTAAGGAACAAGTGATTCGGTGACCTTTATGACCTGATTTGACACCCTTAGGAATGTGCTATCATCATGAAACACAGGAATCATTTACATCTCAATAGATTCTACTTTTCTGTGACGTTTCAGCCTGATTGAAGCTTTTTTATGAGAAATGGACCCAGAATGATGTGAAATTGTGCTTCGTGCAACATAATTCTGGGTGCCATTTCAAAACCATAAGTGCTAATGACTCTATTCCTTTTTGTGGGTGTAGGGGCTGTTGATTGGAGTACAATAAAACAAACCTGATCTCTCTAGGAAATTCTGAAGCCAAGTTATAAGCCCACAAAGGTGTAACTGGACTACTTCTTTAAAGTGACACCAGGCCCTGTGACCTTTGGGACATGGTTTGACCCCCTAGAGGAATGTGCGATCGTCATGAAACGTTCAGATCACTTACAACTCAATAGTTTCTACCTTATTGTAACGTTTCAGCCTGATTGGACCTTGTTTTCACACAAATGGACCCAGAAGGATGTGAAATTGTGCTTCATGCTACATAATTCTGGGTGCCATTTACAAACCATAAGTGCTAATGACTGCATTCCTTTTTGTGGTTGTAGGGACTGTTGATTGGAGTACATTAAAACAAACCTGACCTCTCTAGGATATTCAGAAGCCAAGTTATAAACCCACAAATGTGTAACTGGACTACTTCTTTAAATTGACACCAGATCCGGTGACCTTTGGGACATGGTTTGACCCCCTTAGGAAAATGCTATCATCATGAAACGTTCAGATCACTTACAACTCAATAGATTCTACCTTCCTGTAACGTTTCAGCCTGATTGGACCTTGTTTTCACACAAATGAACCCAGAATGATGTGAAATTGTGCTTCGTGCAACATAATTCTGGGTGCCATTTACAAACCATAAGTGCTAATGACTCCAGTCCTTTTTGTGGTTGTAGGGGCTGTTAATTGGAGTACACTAAAACAAACCTGATCTCTCTAAGACATTCAGAAGCCAAGTTATAAGCCCACAAATGTGTAACTGGACTACTTCTTTAAAGTGACACCAGGCCCGGTGACCTTTTGGACATGGTTTTACCCCCTATAGGAATGTGCGATCATCATGAAACGTTCAGATCACTTACAGCTCAGGAGATTCTACCTTCCTGTAACGTTTCAGCCTGATTGGACCTTGTTTTCACACAAATGGACCCAGAATGATGTGAAATTTTGCTTCGTGCAACATAATTCTGGGTGCCATTTAAAAACCATAAGTGCTAATGACTCCATTCCTTTTTGTGGTTGTAGGGGCTGTTGATTGGAGTACATTAAAACAAACCTGACCTCTCTAGGATATTCAGAAGCCAAGTTATAAGCCCACAAAGGTGTAACTTGACTACTTCTTTAAAGTGACACCAGGCCCGGTGACCTTTGGGACATGGTTTGACCCCCTATAGGAATGTGCGATCATCATGAAACGTTCAGATCACTTACAACTCAATAGATTCTACCTTCCTGTAACGTTTCTGCCTGATTGGACCTTGTTTTCACACAAATGAACCCAGAATGATGTGAAATTGTGCTTCGTGCAACATAATTCTGGGTGCCATTTAAAAACCATAAGTGCTAATGACTCCATTCCTTTTTGTGGTTGTAGGGGCTGATGATTGGAGTACTCTAAAACAAACCTGACCTCTCTAGGATATTCAGAAGCCAAGTTATAAGCCCACAAATGTGTAACTGGACTACTTCTTTAAAGTGACACCAGGCCCGGTGACCTTTGGGACATGGTTTGACCCCCTATAGGAATGTGTGATTATCATGAAACGTTCAGATCACTTACAACTCAATAGATTCTACCTTCTTGTAACGTTTCAGCCTGAATGGACCTTGTTTTCACACAAATGGACCCAGAATGATGTGAAATTGTGCTTCGTGCAACATAATTCTGGGTGCCATTTCCAAACCATAAGTGCTAATGACTCCATTCCTTTTTGTGGTTGTAGGGGCTGTTGATTGGAGTACACTAAAACAAACCTGATCCTCTAGGACATTCAGAAGCCAGGTTATAAGCCCACAAATGTGTAACTGGACTACTTCTTTAATGTGACACCAGATCCGGTGACCTTTGGGACATGGTTTGACCCCCTTAGGAATGTGCGATCATCATGAAACGTTCAGATCACTTACAACTCAATAGATTCTACCTTCCTGTAGCGTTTCACCCGGATTAGACCTTGTTTTCACACAAATGGACCCAGAATGATGTGAAATTGTGCTTCGTGCAACATAATTCTGGGTGTCATTTAAAAACCATAAGAGCTAATGACTCCATTCCTTTTGGGGCAATAGGGGCTGTTGATTGGAGTACCCTAAAACAAACCTGACCTCTCTGAGACATTCAGAAGCCAAGTTGTAAGCCCCCAAGGGTGTGTTTGGAACCCCGCCTTTAAGGAACAAGTGATTTGGTGACCTTTATGACCTGATTTGACACCCTTAGGAATGTGCTATCATCATGAAACACAGGATTCATTTACAACTCAATAGATTTTACTTTTCTGTGACGTTTCAGCCTGATTGAAGCTTTTTTATGAGAAATGGACCCAGAATGTGTTATGGGTTACTCCTCCTGATTGTTTTAATGCATGTTTTTTCTTTCTCTGTGTAGGTTGGCTGTGGCTCTTCCTGCTGTTCCTGCCCCTCTTTGGAGCATCGGGGAATGCCGCAGCTGACTGCAATTTCCTGATTGCCACACCATGTATTTAAGCAGCTGCTTCCTGTGCATGGTGTGGCGTTGTTGTGAAGAGTTTCTGGTGTTTAGAGCATAGCTTTGTTTCGAGTCTGTGGTAGTTTTGTTTTGTATTACCCGTGAAGTCCTTTTCCCACTTATGTGGTGATTTTTTGTTATTAAAAGTAATCAGTATAGGATCTGGTCATCCTGTCTCCTGCATTTGGGTTTATTCCTGTGTACCCTCGCGTGACATTACAACGCCACCATGACCAACCCAGCAGGAGGAATACCAGCTGCCAACGTTCCCTTACCTGGGTCAGATGAGGACGCGGCAAGTGGAGGTGAACTTGCTGTATTGGCTCGGGAGTTACGCGGCTGCCTGTCCGGAATGCAACAACTCCATGGACGCCTCTCTAGGCTGGAGCAGGCTCCCACTCCGCAGGCTCCCACTCCGCCTCGTCAGGTCCGCCTGGGTTCCCCCGAGCTCTTCAATGGCACGGCTGTGGACTGCCGGCCGTTCCTCGCCTCCTGCAGGCTGCATTTTGACTTTAACCCCGGTGAGTTCCCCTCTGAAGAAAGCAAAGTAGCCTTCGCCATGAGCTTTTTAACTGGACAAGCTAAGAGGTGGGGCCTGGCGGAGTGGGACCGAGGCTCGGACCTCCGCCGCTCTTTTCGGGAATTCTCTCGCCAGCTGCTCATGGTGTTCGATCCATCCACTCCTCACCGAACTGCTGCTGCTGACTTACTCTGCCTTAGGCAGGGCGGACGTAGCGTCTCTGCCTATGCAGTGGAGTTCCGTACCTTGGCAGCTAACACTCGCTGGCCGGAATAGGCGCAGATCGACGTCTTCCTTCGAGGTCTCTCCAGCTCTCTGAAGGACGAGCTGGCTGCACGGGAGGTTCCGGAGGATCTGGAGGAGCTAATCGAGCTGGCTACCCGCATCGATCGTCGGAGGATGGAGCGAAGCAGAGAGGAAAGCCGTCTACCGGATTTTAACCACGCACCCCTCAGGGCCTTGTCACAGCCTCCCGTCGCTCGTGAGGCTCAGTCTCCTGTGGAACCCATGCAGCTGGGAGTGGGACGGCTCCCCGCATCTGAACGACGGAGACGGATGAGGGAGGGGCTGTGTCTGTACTGTGCTCGTCCCGGTCACCAGGTGCGTCAATGTCCGGGAAACGGGGGGGCTCACTAGCGGGGGGGCACCTAGTGAGTCGATTTTCATCTTCCTCCCCACCCTCTCGACCCCCCGTCAATGTGCTGGTGACCTATGGCCAGATGCAGAATGCTTATGAGACTTTGATTGACTCTGGTTCAGATGGTGATCTGATATCCCAGGAAGTGGTAAGCGCACTTTGTATTCCAGTAATACCCTTATCCCCTGCCTTGCTCATCCGTGCCGTAAACGGTTCCATCATCCACAGAGTAACAGCACGCACGGTTCCTATTAAGGTAACTGTTTATGGAAACCATTCTGAACTTATGGATTTTTATGTAGTGGATTCCATGAGGCCTCCGGTTATTTTAGGTTTTCCTTGGTTGTGTAAACATTCTCCTCACATTGACTGGTGTTCAGGCCGTGTGCTCTCCTGGAGCTCTTTCTGTTTGCTGAACTGTTTAACGGCTGCTGCTACACGCTCCTCTGTCTCTAACCCTCCTGTTGAACCTCCAGACTTAAGTTCGGTGCCCCCCGAGTATGCAGACTTGGCCGCTGTGTTTTGCAAGGTGCGAGCCAAGGCCCTGCCCCCTCATCGTCCTTATGACTGCGCCATTGACCTCCTACCTGGAACGCAGCCTCCTAAGGGCCACATCTACCCCCTCGCCATCCCTGAGCGTGCGGCCATGGAGGAGTACCTACAGGAGAGCCTGCAGGCTGGGATCATTCGCCCATCCTCATCGCCAGCTGGGGCGGGATTCTTCTTTGTGGGCAAGCGGGATGGGGGCTTACGGCCCTGCATTGACTACAGAGTGCTGAATGCTATTACAGTCCGGAACACTTACCCTTTGCCTCTGTTACAGTCTGCTTTTGATCTTCTCAGGGGGGCACAGATCTTCACAAAGCTGGACCTGCGGAGCGCTTACCATTTGGTTCGTATTCGTGAGGGAGATGAGTGGAAGACTGCTTTCAATACTCCCAATGGCCATTTTGAGTATTTGGTCATGCCGTTTGGTCTCACCAATGCGCCCGCCGTTTTCCAATGCCTCATAAATGACGTTCTCAAGGACATGATCAACAAATTTGTGTTTGTTTATTTGGATGATATCTTGATATTTTCCCCAGACCGAGACACTCATGTGCAGCACGTCAGAGCCGTATTGCAGCGTCTTCTCGAGAACCAGCTGTTCTGCAAGGCGGAGAAATGTGAGTTCCACACAACACAAACCAAGTTCCTTGGGCATGTGGTTTCTCCTGGTTCAGTGCAGATGGACGAGGCTAAGGTACAAGCTGTTCTCGATTGGCCTGTCCCCGCGGATCGTAAGCAACTCCAGCGCTTCTTGGGGTTTGCTAACTTCTACAGACGTTTCATCAAAGGGTTCAGTGGCGTGGCTGCACCTCTCCATAAACTCACCTCAGCTCAGGTACGTTTTGTCTGGGACGTTGGAGCCAATAGGGCTTTTACTGAGCTTAAAAGACGTTTCTCTACGGCTCCTATCCTGACACAGCCTGACCCCTCCAAACAGTTTATTTTGGAGGTCGATGCGTCTGAGTCTGGGGTGGGGGCCGTGTTGTCACAGAGAGCGTCTGATAACAAAGTTCATCCCTGCGCGTATTTCTCCTGCAAGCTCAATCCTGCAGAGAGAAACTACGACATAGGGAACAGAGAGTTGCTAGCTGTTAAGCTAGCCCTTGATGAATGGCGCCACTGGCTGGAGGGTGCAAGACAGCCTTTTCTGGTGTGGACAGACCACAAGAACCTAGAGTACATTCGCACGGCTAAGCGACTTAATCCACGCCAAGCCCGGTGGGCTCTGTTTTTTGACCGTTTCAACTTCACCCTCTCTTATCGCCCTGGCAGCAAAAACATCAAACCTGACGCCTTGTCCCGACAATATCAGCAGGACTGCAGGTCGACAGAGGTCCCGGGTACCACCACCATCGTTCCTCCTGTCCTGGTACTTGGGGCTAACCGCTGGGCCTTGGAACGTAGGGTCAAGTCTGCAGTTTCAGGCACGATCCCAATCCCTGATGGATGCCCCCCTAACTGCTTGTTTGTGCCTTCGAGTCTACGCCCCGCGGTGCTGAAGTGGGGGCACTCGTCACGCCTGGCTTGCCATCCCGGGATGACAAGGACCGCCTTCCTGGTGGCTCAGCGTTTCTGGTGGCCCACCATGTCCTCTGACATACGAGCTTTCGTCTCCTCGTGCCCTGTGTGTGCCAGTGCTAAAGTGCCCAGAACCCCTGCTGCAGGTCTCCTACAGCCTTTACCTATCCCCTCAAGACCATGGTCCCACATAGCCATGGACTTCATCACGGGTCTGCCCCGTTCAAGAGGTAACACTGTCATTCTGACTATCGTGGACAGATTTTCGAAGTTGGTTCATGCTGTGCCCCTACAGAAACTGCCTTCGGCAAAACAACTGGCCGAGATAGTGGCACGACATGTGTTTCGACTGCACGGGCTTCCTGAGAACATTACCTCGGATCGGGGTCCACAGTTCGTGGCAGCATTCTGGAGAGAATTCTGCAAGCTCCTCGGGATAACGGTCAGTTTAAGTTCTGGTTTCCATCCTCAGACCAACGGGCAAGTGGAGCGGTTTAATCAGGACTTGGAGACCACCCTACGAGCTATGTGCTCTAAGAACCACTCGACCTGGTCCTCACAGCTCCCTTGGGCAGAATATTCCCATAATTCTCTTGTGAACTCTACCGGTTTCTCCCCTTTTCAGGCTGCCTATGGTTATCAGCCCCCACTTTTCCCCCATCAGGAGAGGTCTGCATCGGCCTCCGGCCCTGCCGCGTTTGTACGACGCTGTCGGCGCACTTGGGTGGACTACCGCTCTCGTCTGGTCCAGAATCAGGAACGGTTCACCGCAGTGGCGAACCGTCGGAGATCAGCCGCACCCGACTACAAGGTGGGAGACAAGGTTTGGCTTGCCTCGACAGATGTGCCATTGAAAGGGGGTTTGAGAAAGCTCCTTCCTCGGTACATCGGCCCCTATTCAGTGTCCAGGGTCATCAACCCGGTGGCGGTCAGGTTGGACCTTCCTCGCTCCCTGCGGATCCACCCTGTTTTCCACATGAGCAAGCTTAAGCCCTTTGTGACTAGCCCCTTGCATCCGCCCCCTGCGGCTCCGCCTGCTCCTCGCCTTGTGGACGGTGGTCCGGTCTTCAAGGTGAACAAGCTCCTGGCCTCTCGGAGGGTGGGTCGGGGCATCCAGTACCTGGTGGATTGGGAGGGTTACGGCCCGGCGGACCGCCAGTGGGTCCCCGAACGCCACGTCCTGTGCCGTGACCTGATCGCCCGTTTTCACCGGGACAACCCTGATCAGCCTCGTCGTCCGTCTGGAAGCCGGACCTTGTGAGGGGGGTTATGCTATGGGTTACTCCTCCTGATTGTTTTAATGCATGTTTTTTCTTTCTCTGTGTAGGTTGGCTGTGGCTCTTCCTGCTGTTCCTGCCCCTCTTTGGAGCATCGGGGAATGCCGCAGCTGACTGCAATTTCCTGATTGCCACACCATGTATTTAAGCAGCTGCTTCCTGTGCATGGTGTGGCGTTGTTGTGAAGAGTTTCTGGTGTTTAGAGCATAGCTTTGTTTCGAGTCTGTGGTAGTTTTGTTTTGTATTACCCGTGAAGTCCTTTTCCCACTTATGTGGTGATTTTTTGTTATTAAAAGTAATCAGTATAGGATCTGGTCATCCTGTCTCCTGCATTTGGGTTTATTCCTGTGTACCCTCGCGTGACAGAATGATGTGAAATTGTGCTTCGTGCAACATAATTCTGGGTGCCATTTCAAAACCATAAGTGCTAATGACTCTATTCCTTTTTGTGGGTATAGGGGCTGTTGATTGGAGTACAATAAAACAAACCTGACCTCTCTAGGAAATTCTGAAGCCAAGTTATAAGCCCACAAAGGTGTAACTGGACTACTTCTTTAAAGTGACACCAGGCCCTGTGACCTTTGGGACATGGTTTGACCCCCTAGAGGAATGTGCGATCGTCATGAAACGTTCAGATCACTTACAACTCAATAGTTTCTACCTTATTGTAACGTTTCAGCCTGAATGGACCTTGTTTTCACACAAATGGACCCAGAAGGATGTGAAATTGTGCTTCGTGCAACATAATTCTGGGTGCCATTTACAAACCATAAGTGCTAATGACTCCATTCCTTTTTGTGGTTGTAGGGACTGTTGATTGGAGTACATTAAAACAAACCTGACCTCTCTAGGATATTCAGAAGCCAAGTTATAAACCCACAAATGTGTAACTGGACTACTTCTTTAAATTGACACCAGATCCGTTGACCTTTGGGACATGGTTTGACCCCCTTAGGAAAATGCTATCATCATGAAACGTTCAGATCACTTACAACTCAATAGATTCTACCATCCTGTAACGTTTCTGCCTGATTGGACCTTTTTTTCACACAAATGAACCCAGAATGATGTGAAATTGTGCTTCGTGCAACATAATTCTGGGTGCCATTTAAAAACCATAAGTGCTAATGACTCCATTCCTTTTTGTGGTTGTAGGGGCTTTTGATTGGAGTACACTAAAACAAACCTGATCTCTCTAGGAAATTCAGAAGCCAAGTTATAAGCCCACAAAGGTGTAACTGGACTACGTCTTTGAAGTGACACCAGGCCCGGTCACCTTTGGGACATGGTTTGACCCCCTATAGGAATGTGCGATCATCATGAAACGTTCAGATCACTTACAACTCAATAGTTTCTACCTTCTTGTAACAATTCAGCCTGATTGGACCTTGTTTTCACACAAATGGACCCAGAATGATGTGAAATTGTGCTTCGTGCAACATAATTCCGGGTGCCATTTACAAACCATAAGGGCTGTTTATTGGAGTACACTAAAACAAACCTGATCTCTCTAGGAAATTCAGAAGCCAAGTTATAAGCCCACAAATGTGTATCTGGACTACTTCTTTAAATTGACACCAGATCCGGTGACCTTTGGGACATGGTTAGAGCCCCTTAGGAAAGTGCTATCATCATGAAACGTTCAGATCACTTACAACTCAATAGATTCTACCTTCCTGTAACGTTTCTGCCTGATTGGACCTTGTTTTCACACAAATGAACCCAGAATGATGTGAAATTGTGCTTCGTGCAACATAATTCTGGGTGCCATTTAAAAACCATAAGTGCTAATGACTCCATTCCTTTTTGGGGTAATGGGGGCTGTTAATTGGAGTACTCTAAAACAAACCTGACCTCTCTAGGATATTCAGAAGCCAAGTTATAAGACCACAAAGGTGTAACTGGACTACTTCTTTAAATTGACACCAGATCCGGTGACCTTTGGGACATGGTTTGACCCCCTTAGGAAAGTGCTATCATCATGAAACGTTCAGATCACTTACAACTCAATAGATTCTACGTTCCTGTAACATTTCAGCCTGATTGGACCTTGTTTTCACACAAATGGACCCAGAATGATGTGAAATTGTGCTTGGTGCAACATAATTCTGGGTGCCATTTAAAAACCATAAGTGCTAATGACTCCATTTCTTTTTGAGGTTGTAGGGGCTGATGATTGGAGTACACTAAAACAAACCTGATCTCTCTAGGACATTCAGAAGCCAAGTTATAAGCCCACAAATATGTAACTGGACTACTTCTTTAAAGTGACACCAGGCCCTGTGACCTTTGGGACATGGTTTTACCCGCTATAGGAATGTGCGATCATCATGAAACGTTCAGATCACTTACAACTCAATAGATTCTACCTTCCTGTAACGTTTCAGCCTGAGTGGACCTTGTTTTCACACAAAAGAACCCAGAATGATGTGAAATTGTGCTTCGTGCAACATAATTCTGGGTGCCATTTAAAAACCATAAGTGCTAATGACTCCATTCCTTTTTGTGGTAATGGGGGCTGTTAATTGGAGTACTCTAAAACAAACCTGACCTCTCTAGGATATTCAGAAGCCAAGTTATAAGCCCACAAAGGTGTAACTGGACTACTTATTTAAAGTGACACCAGGCCCGGTGACCTTTGGGACATGGTTCGACCCCCTATAGGAATGTGCAATCATCATGAAACGTTCATATCACTTACAACTCAATAGATTCTACCTTCTTGTAACGTTTCAGCCTGATTGGACCTTGTTTTCACACAAATGGACCCAGAATGATGTGATATTGTGCTTCGTGCAACATAATTCTGGGTGCCATTTACAAACCATAAGTGCTAATGACTCCATTCCTTTTTGTGGTTGTAGGGGCTGTTAATTGGAGTACACTAAAACAAACCTGATCTCTCTAGGACATTCAGAAGCCAAGTTATAAGCCCACAAATGTGTAACTGGACTACTTCTTTAAAGTGACACCAGGCCCGGTGACCTTTGGGACATGGTTTTACCCCCTATAGGAATGTGCGATCATCATGAAACGTTCAGATCACTTACAGCTCAGTAGATTCTACCTTCCTGTAACGTTTCAGCCTGATTGGACCTTGTTTTCACACAAATGGACCCAGAATGATGTGAAATTTTGCTTCGTGCAACATAATTCTGGGTGCCATTTAAAAACCATAAGTGCTAATGACTCCATTCCTTTTTGTGGTTGTAGGGGCTGTTGATTGGAGTACATTAAAACAAACCTGACCTCTCTAGGATATTCAGAAGCCAAGTTATAAGCCCACAAAGGTGTAACTGGACTACTTCTTTGAAGTGACACCAGGCCCGGTGACCTTTGGGACATGGTTTGACCCCCTATAGGAATGTGCGATCATCATGAAACGTTCAGATCACTTACAACTCAATAGTTTCTACCTTCTTGTAACAATTCAGCCTGATTGGACCTTGTTTTCACACAAATGGACCCAGAATGATGTGAAATTGTGCTTCGTGCAACATAATTCCGGGTGCCATTTACAAACCATAAGGGCTGTTTATTGGAGTACACTAAAACAAACCTGATCTCTCTAGGAAATTCAGAAGCCAAGTTATAAGTCCACAAATGTGTAACTGGACTACTTCTTTAAATTGACACCAGATCCGGTGACCTTTGGGACAGGGTTTGAGCCCCTTAGGAAAGTGCTATCATCATGAAACGTTCAGATCACTTACAACTCAATAGATTCTACCATCCTGTAACGTTTCTGCCTGATTGGACCTTGTTTTCACACAAATGAACCCAGAATGATGTGAAATTGTGCTTCGTGCAACATAATTCTGGGTGCCATTTAAAAACCATAAGTGCTAATGACTCCATTCCTTTTTGGGGTAATGGGGGCTGTTAATTGGAGTACTCTAAATCAAACCTGACCTCTCTAGGATATTCAGAAGCCAAGTTATAAGACCACAAAGGTGTAACTGGACTACTTCTTTAAATTGACACCAGATCCGGTGACCTTTGGGACATGGTTTGACCCCCTTAGGAAAGTGCTATCATCATGAAACGTTCAGATCACTTACAACTCAATAGATTCTACGTTCCTGTAACATTTCAGCCTAATTGGACCTTGTTTTCACACAAATGGACCCAGAATGATGTGAAATTGTGCTTCGTGCAACATAATTCTGGGTGCCATTTAAAAACCATAAGTGCTAATGACTCCATTTCTTTTTGAGGTTGTAGGGGCTGATGATTGGAGTACACTAAAACAAACCTGATCTCTCTAGGACATTCAGAAGCCAAGTTATAAGCCCACAAATATGTAACTGGACTACTTCTTTAAAGTGACACCAGGCCCTGTGACCTTTGGGACATGGTTTTACCCGCTATAGGAATGTGCGATCATCATGAAACGTTCAGATCACTTACAACTCAATAGATTCTACCTTCCTGTAACGTTTCAGCCTGAGTAGACCTTGTTTTCACACAAAAGAACCCAGAATGATGTGAAATTGTGCTTCGTGCAACATAATTCTGGGTGCCATTTAAAAACCATAAGTGCTAATGACTCCATTCCTTTTTGTGGTAATGGGGGCTGTTAATTGGAGTACTCTAAAACAAACCTGACCTCTCTAGGATATTCAGAAGCCAAGTTATAAGACCACAAAGGTGTAACTGGACTACTTCTTTAAATTGACACCAGATCCGGTGACCTTTGGGACATGGTTTGACCCCCTTAGGAAAGTGCTATCATCATGAAACGTTCAGATCACTTACAACTCAATAGATTCTACGTTCCTGTAACATTTCAGCCTGATTGGACCTTGTTTTCACACAAATGGACCCAGAATGATGTGAAATTGTGCTTCGTGCAACATAATTCTGGGTGCCATTTAAAAACCATAAGTGCTAATGACTCCATTTCTTTTTGAGGTTGTAGGGGCTGATGATTGGAGTACACTAAAACAAACCTGATCTCTCTAGGACATTCAGAAGCCAAGTTATAAGCCCACAAATATGTAACTGGACTACTTCTTTAAAGTGACACCAGGCCCTGTGACCTTTGGGACATGGTTTTACCCGCTATAGGAATGTGCGATCATCATGAAACGTTCAGATCACTTACAACTCAATAGATTCTACCTTCCTGTAACGTTTCAGCCTGAGTGGACCTTGTTTTCACACAAAAGAACCCAGAATGATGTGAAATTGTGCTTCGTGCAACATAATTCTGGGTGCCATTTAAAAACCATAAGTGCTAATGACTCCATTCCTTTTTGTGGTAATGGGGGCTGTTAATTGGAGTACTCTAAAACAAACCTGACCTCTCTAGGATATTCAGAAGCCAAGTTATAAGCCCACAAAGGTGTAACTGGACTACTTCTTTAAAGTGACACCAGGCCCGGTGACCTTTGGGACATGGTTCGACCCCCTATAGGAATGTGCAATCATCATGAAACGTTCATATCACTTACAACTCAATAGATTCTACCTTCTTGTAACGTTTCAGCCTGATTGGACCTTGTTTTCACACAAATGGACCCAGAATGATGTGAAATTGTGCTTCGTGCAACATAATTCTGGGTGCCATTTACAAACCATAAGTGCTAATGACTCCATTCCTTTTTGTGGTTGTAGGGGCTGTTAATTGGAGTACACTAAAACAAACCTGATCTCTCTAGGACATTCAGAAGCCAAGTTATAAGCCCACAAATGTGTAACTGGACTACTTCTTTAAAGTGACACCAGGCCCGGTGACCTTTGGGACATGGTTTTACCCCCTATAGGAATGTGCGATCATCATGAAACGTTCAGATCACTTACAGCTCAGTAGATTCTACCTTCCTGTAACGTTTCAGCCTGATTGGACCTTGTTTTCACACAAATGGACCCAGAATGATGTGAAATTTTGCTTCGTGCAACATAATTCTGGGTGCCATTTAAAAACCATAAGTGCTAATGACTCCATTCCTTTTTGTGGTTGTAGGGGCTGTTGATTGGAGTACATTAAAACAAACCTGACCTCTCTAGGATATTCAGAAGCCAAGTTATAAGCCCACAAAGTTGTAACTGGACTACTTCTTTGAAGTGACACCAGGCCCGGTGACCTTTGGGACATGGTTTGACCCCCTATAGGAATGTGCGATCATCATGAAACGTTCAGATCACTTACAACTCAATAGTTTCTACCTTCTTGTAACAATTCAGCCTGATTGGACCTTGTTTTCACACAAATGGACCCAGAATGATGTGAAATTGTGCTTCGTGCAACATAATTCCGGGTGCCATTTACAAACCATAAGGGCTGTTTATTGGAGTACACTAAAACAAACCTGATCTCTCTAGGAAATTCAGAAGCCAAGTTATAAGCCCACAAATGTGTAACTGGACTACTTCTTTAAATTGACACCAGATCCGGTGACCTTTGGGACATGGTTTGAGCCCCTTAGGAAAGTGCTATCATCATGAAACGTTCAGATCACTTACAACTCAATAGATTCTACCATCCTGTAACGTTTCTGCCTGATTGGACCTTGTTTTCACACAAATGAACCCAGAATGATGTGAAATTGTGCTTCGTGCAACATAATTCTGGGTGCCATTTAAAAACCATAAGTGCTAATGACTCCATTCCTTTTTGGGGTAATGGGGGCTGTTAATTGGAGTACTCTAAATCAAACCTGACCTCTCTAGGATATTCAGAAGCCAAGTTATAAGACCACAAAGGTGTAACTGGACTACTTCTTTAAATTGACACCAGATCCGGTGACCTTTGGGACATGGTTTGACCCCCTTAGGAAAGTGCTATCATCATGAAACGTTCAGATCACTTACAACTCAATAGATTCTACGTTCCTGTAACATTTCAGCCTAATTGGACCTTGTTTTCACACAAATGGACCCAGAATGATGTGAAATTGTGCTTCGTGCAACATAATTCTGGGTGCCATTTAAAAACCATAAGTGCTAATGACTCCATTTCTTTTTGAGGTTGTAGGGGCTGATGATTGGAGTACACTAAAACAAACCTGATCTCTCTAGGACATTCAGAAGCCAAGTTATAAGCCCACAAATATGTAACTGGACTACTTCTTTAAAGTGACACCAGGCCCTGTGACCTTTGGGACATGGTTTTACCCGCTATAGGAATGTGCGATCATCATGAAACGTTCAGATCACTTACAACTCAATAGATTCTACCTTCCTGTAACGTTTCAGCCTGAGTGGACCTTGTTTTCACACAAAAGAACCCAGAATGATGTGAAATTGTGCTTCGTGCAACATAATTCTGGGTGCCATTTAAAAACCATAAGTGCTAATGACTCCATTCCTTTTTGTGGTAATGGGGGCTGTTAATTGGAGTACTCTAAAACAAACCTGACCTCTCTAGGATATTCAGAAGCCAAGTTATAAGCCCACAAAGGTGTAACTGGACTACTTCTTTAAAGTGACACCAGGCCCGGTGACCTTTGGGACATGGTTCGACCCCCTATAGGAATGTGCAGTCATCATGAAACGTTCATATCACTTACAACTCAATAGATTCTACCTTCTTGTAACGTTTCAGCCTGATTGGACCTTGTTTTCACACAAATGGACCCAGAATGATGTGAAATTGTGCTTCGTGCAACATAATTCTGGGTGCCATTTACAAACCATAAGTGCTAATGACTCCATTCATTTTTGTGGTTGTAGGGGCTGTTGATTGGAGTACACTAAAACAACCCTGATCTCTCTAGGACATTCAGAAGCCAAGTTATAAGCCCACAAATGTGTAACTGGACTACTTCTTTAAATTGACACCAGATCCAGTGACCTTTGGGACATGATTTGACCCCCTTAGGAAAGTGCTATCATCATGAAACATTCAGATCACTTACAACTCAATAGATTCTACCTTCCTGTAACGTTTCTGCCTGATTGGACCTTGTTTTCACACAAATGAACCCAGAATGATGTGAAATTGTGCTTCGTGCAACATAATTCTGGGTGCCATTTAAAAACCATAAGTGCTAATGACTCCATTCCTTTTTGGGGTAATGGGGGCTGTTAATTGGAGTACTCTAAAACAAACCTGACCTCTCTAGGATATTCAGAAGCCAAGTTATAAGCCCACAAATGTGTAACTGGACTACTTCTTTAAATTGACACCAGATCCGGTGACCTTTGGGACATGGTTTGACCCCCTTAGGAAAGTGCTATCATCATGAAACGTTCAGATCACTTACAACTCAATAGATTCTACCTTCCTGTAACATTTCAGCCTGATTGGACCTTGTTTTCACACAAACGGACCCAGAATGATGTGAAATTGTGCTTCGTGCAACATAATTCTGGGTGCCATTTAAAAACCATAAGTGCTAATGACTCCATTTCTTTTCTAGGTTGTAGGGGCTGATGATTGGAGTACTCTAAAACAAACCTGACCTCTCTAGGATATTCAGAAGCCAAGTTATAAGCCCACAAATGTGTAACTGGACTACTTCTTTAAAGTGACACCAGGCCCGGTGACCTTTGGGACATGGTTTGACCCCCTATAGGAATGTGTGATTATCATGAAACGTTCAGATCACTTACAACTCAATAGATTCTACCTTCTTGTAACGTTTCAGCCTGATTGGACCTTGTTTTGACACAAATGGACCCAGAATGATGTGAAATTGTGCTTCGTGCAACATAATTCTGGGTGCCATTTACAAACCATAAGTGCTAATGACTCCATTCCTTTTTGTGGTTGTAGGGGCTGTTGATTGGAGTACACTAAAACAACCCTGATCTCTCTAGGACATTCAGAAGCCAACTTATAAGCCCACAAATGTGTAACTGGACTACTTATTTAAATTGACACCAGATCCGGTGACGTTTGGGACATGGTTTGACCCCCTTAGGAAAGTGCTATCATCATGAAACGTTCTGATCACTTACAACTCAATAGATTCTACCTTCCTGTAACATTTCAGCCTGATTGGTTCTTGTTTTCACACAAATGAACCCAGAATGATGTGAAATTGTGCTTCGTGCAACATAATTCTGGGTGCCATTTACAAACCATAAGTGCTAATGACTCCATTCCTTTTTGTGGTTGTAGGGGCTGTTGATTGGAGTACACTAAAATAAACCTGATCTCTCTAGGACATTCAGAAGCCAAGTTATAAGCCCACAAATGTGTAACTGGACTACTTCTTTAAAGTGACACCAGATCCGGTGACCTTTGGGACATGGATTGACCCCTTAGGAATGTGCGATCATCATGAAACGTTCAGATCACTTACAACTCAATAGATTCTACCTTCCTGTAGCGTTTCAGCCTGATTGGACCTTGTTTTCACACAAATGGACCCAGAATGATGTAAAATTGTGCTTCGTGCAACATAATTCTGGGTGTCATTTAAAAACCATAAGAGCTAATGACTCCATTCCTTTTTGGGGCAATAGGGGCTGTTGATTGGAGTACCCTAAAACAAACCTGACCTCTCTAGGATATTCAGAAGCCAAGTTATAAGCCCACAAATGTGTAACTGGACTACTTCTTTAAAGTGACACCAGGCCCGGTGACCTTTGGGACATGGTTTGACCCCCTATAGGAATGTGTGATTATCATGAAACGTTCAGATCACTTACAACTCAATAGATTCTACCTTCTTGTAACGTTTCAGCCTGATTGGACCTTGTTTTCACACAAATGGACCCAGAATGATGTGAAATTGTTCTTCGTGCAACATAATTCTGGGTGCCATTTACAAACCATAAGTGCTAATGACTCCATTCCTTTTTGTGGTTGTAGGGGCTGTTGATTGGAGTACACTAAAACAAACCTGACATCTCTAGGACATTCAAAAGCCAAGTTATAAGCCCACAAATGTGTAACTGGACTACTTCTTTAAAGTGACACCAGGCCCGGTGACCTTTGGGACATGGTTTGACCCCCTATAGGAATGTGCGATCATCTTGAAACGTTCAGATCACTTACAACTCAATAGATTCTACCTTCTTGTAACGTTTCAGCCTGATTGGACCTTGTTTTCACACAAATGGACCCAGAATGATGTGAAATTGTGCTTCGTGCAACATAATTCTGGGTGCCATTTACAAACCATAAGTGCTAATGACTCCATTCCTTTTTGTGGTTGTAGGGGCTGTTGATTGGAGTACAATAAAACAAACCTGATCTCTTTAGGACATTCAGAAGCCAAGTTATAAGCCCACAAATGTGTAACTGGACTACTTCTTTAAAGTGACACCAGGCCCGGTGACCTTTGGGACGTGGTTTGACCCCCTATAGGAATGTGTAATCATCATGAAACGTTCATATCACTTACAACTCAATAGATTCTACCTTCCTGTAACGTTTCAGCCTGATTGGTTCTTGTTTTCACTCAAATGAACCCAGAATGATGTGAAATTGTGCTTCGTGCAACATAATTCTGGGTGCCATTTACAAACCATGAGTGCTAATGCCTCCATTCCTTTTTGTGGTTGTAGGGGCTGTTGATTGGAGTACACTAAAATAAACCTGATCTCTCTAGGACATTCAGAAGCCAGGTTATAAGCCCACAAATGTGTAACTGGACTACTTCTTTAAAGTGACACCAGATCCGGTGACCTTTGGGACATGGTTTGACCCCCTTAGGAATGTGCGATCATCATGAAACGTTCAGATCACTTACAACTCAATAGATTCTACCTTCCTGTAGCGTTTCAGCCTGATTGGACCTTGTTTTCACACAAATGGACCCAGAATGATGTGAAATTGTGCTTCGTGCAACATAATTCTGGGTGTCATTTAAAAACCATAAGAGCTAATGACTCCATTCCTTTTTGGGGCAATAGGGGCTGTTGATTGGAGTACCCTAAAACAAACCTGACCTCTCTGAAACATTCAGAAGCCAAGTTGTAAGCCCCCAAAGGTGTGTTTGGAACCCCGCCTTTAAGGAACAAGTGATCCGGTGACCTTTATGACCTGATTTGACACCCTTAGGAATGTGCTATCATCATGAAACACAGGAATAATTTACAACTCAATAGATTCTACTTTTCTGTGACGTTTCAGCCTGATTGAAGCTTTTTTATGAGAAATGGACCCAGAATGATGTGAAATTGTGCTTCGTGCAACATAATTCTGGGTGCCATTTAAAAACCATAAGTGCTAATGACTCAATTCCTTTTTGTGGTAATGGGGGATGTTAATTGGAGTACTCTAAAACAAACCTTACCTCTCTAGGATATTCAGAAGCCAAGTTATAAGCCCACAAAGGTGTAACTGGACAACTTTAAAGTGACACCAGGCCCTGTGACCTTTGGGACATGGTTTGACCCCCTATAGGAATGTGTGATCATCATGAAACGTTCAGATCACTTACAACTCAATAGATTCTACCTTCTTGTAACGTTTCAGCCTGATTGGACTTTGTTTTCACACAAATGGACCCAGAATGATGTGAAATTGTGCTTCGTGCAACATAATTCTGGGTGCCATTTACAAACCATAAGTGCTATTGACTCCATTCCTTTTTGTGGTTGTAGGGGCTGTTGATTGGAGTACACTAAAACAAACCTGACCTCTCTAGGACATTCAGAAGCCAAGTTATAAGCCCACAAATGTGTAACTGGACTACTTATTTAAATTGACACCAGATCCGGTGACGTTTGGGACATGGTTTGACCCCCTTAGGAAAGTGCTATTATCATGAAACGTTCTGATCACTTACAACTCAATAGATTCTACCTTCCTGTAACGTTTCAGCCTGATTGGTTCTTGTTTTCACACAAATGAACCCAGAATGATGTGAAATTGTGCTTCGTGCAACATAATTCTGGGTGCCATTTACAAACCATAAGTGGTAATGACTCCATTCCTTTTTGTGGTTGTAGGGGCAGTTGATTGGAGTACACTAAAATAAACCTGATCTCTCTAGGACATTCCGAAGCCAAGTTATAAGCCCACAAATGTGTAACTGGACTACTTCTTTAAAGTGACACCAGATCCGGTGACCTTTGGGACATGGTTTGACCCCTTTAGGAATGCGCGATCATCATGAAACATTCAGATCACTTACAACTCAATAGATTCTACCTTCCTGTAGCGTTTCAGCCTGACTGGACCTTGTTTTCACACAAATGGACCCAGGATGATGTAAAATTGTGGTTCGTGCAACATAATTCTGGGTGTCATTTAAAAACCATAAGAGCTAATGACTCCATTCCTTTTTGGGGCAATAGGGGCTGTTGATTGGAGTACCCTAAAACAAACCTGACCTCTCTAGGATATTCAGAAGCCAAGTAATAAGCCCACAAAGGTGTAAATGGACTGCTTCTTTAAATTGACACCAGATCCGGTGACGTTTGGGACATGGTTTGACCCCCATAGGAAAGTGCTATCATCATGAAACGTTCAGATCACTTACAACTCAATAGATTCTACCTTCCTGTAACGTTTCAGCCTGATTGGACCTTGTTTTCACACAAATGCACCCAGAATGATGTGAAATTGCTCTTCGTGCAACATAATTCTGGGTGCCATTTAAAAACCATAAGTGCTAATGACTCCATTCCATTTTGGGGTAATGGGGGCTGTTAATTGGAGTACACTAAAACAAACCTGACCTCTCTAGGATATTCAGAAGCCAAGTTATAAGCCCAGAAATGTGTAACTGGACTACTTCTTTAAAGTGACACCAGGCCCGGTGACCTTTGGGACATGGTTTGACCCCCTATAGGAATGTGTTATTATCATGAAACGTTCAGATCACTTACAACTCAATAGATTCTACCTTCTTGTAACGTTTCAGCCTGATTGGACCTTGTTTTCACACAAATGGACCCAGAATGATGTGAAATTGTGCTTCGTGCAACATAATTCTGGGTGCCATTTACAAACCATAAGTGCTAATGACTCCATTCCTTTTTGTGGTTGTAGGGGCTGTTGATTGGAGTACACTAAAACAAACATGATCTCTCTAGGACATTCAGAAGCCAAGTTATAAGCCCACAAATGTGTAACTGGACTACTTCTTTAAATTGACGCCAGATCCGGTGACGTTTTGGACATGGTTTGACCCCCTTAGGAAAGTGCTATCATCATGAAACGTTCAGATCACCTACAACTCAATAGATTCTACCTTCCTGTAAAGTTTCAGCCTGATTGGACCTTGTTTTCACACAAATTAACCCAGAATGATGTGAAATTGTGCTTAGTGCAACATAATTCTGGGTGCCATTTACAAACCATAAGTGCTAATGACTCAATTCCCTTTTGTGGTTGTAGGGCCTGTTGATTGGAGTACACTAAAACAAACCTGATCTCTCTAGGACATTCAGAAGCCAAGTTATAAGCCCACAAAGGTGTAACTGGACTACTTCTTTAAAGTGACACCAGGCCCGTTGACCTTTGGGACATGGTTTGACCCCCTATAGGAATGTGCGATCATCATGAAACGTTCAGATCACTTACAACTCAATAGATTCTCCCTTCTTGTAACGTTTCAGCCTGATTGGACTTTGTTTTCACACAAATGAACCCAGAATGATGTGAAATTGTGCTTCGTGCAACATAATTCTGGGTGCCATTTTCAAACCATAAGTGGTAATGACTCCATTCCTTTTTGTGGTTGTAGGGGCTGTTGATTGGAGTACACTAAAATAAACCTGATCTCTCTAGGACATTCAGAAGCCAAGTTATAAGCCCACAAATGTGTAACTGGACTACTTCTTTAAAGTGACACCAGATCCGGTGACCTTTGGGACATGGTTTGACCCCTTTAGGAATGCGCGATCATCATGAAACGTTCAGATCACTTACAACTCAATAGATTCTACCTTCCTGTAGCGTTTCAGCCTGATTGGACCTTGTTTTCACACAAATGGACCCAGAATGATGTAAAATTGTGGTTTGTGCAACATAATTCTGGGTGTCATTTAAAAACCATAAGAGCTAATGACTCCATTCCTTTTTGGGGCAATAGGGGCTGTTGATTGGAGTACCCTAAAACAAACCTGACCTCTCTAGGATATTCAGAAGCCAAGTTATAATCCCACAAAGGTGTAAATGGACTACTTCTTTAAATTGACACCAGATCCGGTGACGTTTGGGACATGGTTTGACCCCCATAGGAAAGTGCTATCATCATGAAACGTTCAGATCACTTACAACTCAATAGATTCTACCTTCCTGTAACGTTTCAGCCTGATTGGACCTTGTTTTCACACAAATGGACCCAGAATGATGTGAAATTGTGCTTCGTGCAACATAATTCTGGGTGCCATTTAAAAACCATAAGTGCTAATGACTCCATTCCTTTTTGGGGTAATGGGGGCTGTTAATTGGAGTACACTAAAACAAACCTGATCTCTCTAGGATATTCAGAAGCCAAGTTATAAGCCCACAAATGTGTAACTGGACTACTTCTTTAAAGTGACACCAGGCCCGGTGACCTTTGGGACATGGTTTGACCCCCTATAGGAATGTGTTATTATCATGAAACGTTCAGATCACTTACAACTCAATAGATTCTACCTTCTTGTAACGTTTCAGCCTGATTGGACCTTGTTTTCACACAAATGGACCCAGAATGATGTGAAATTGTGCTTCGTGCAACATAATTCTGGGTGCCATTTACAAACCATAAGTGCTAATGACTCCATTCCTTTTTGTGGTTGTAGGGGCTGTTGATTGGAGTACACTAAAACAAACCTGACCTCTCTAGGACATTCAAAAGCCAAGTTATAAGCCCACAAATGTGTAACTGGACTACTTCTTTAAAGTGACACCAGGCCCGGTGACCTTTGGGACATGGTTTGACCCCCTATAGGAATGTGCGATCATCATGAAACGTTCAGATCACTTACAACTCAATAGATTCTACCTTCTTGTAACGTTTCAGCCTGATTGGACCATGTTTTCACACAAATGGACCCAGAATGATGTGAAATTGTGCTTCGTGCAACATAATTCTGGGTGCCATTTACAAACCATAAGTGCTAATGACTCCATTCCTTTTTGAGGTTGTAGGGGCTGTTGATTGGAGTACACTAAAACAAACATGATCTCTCTAGGACATTCAGAAGCCAAGTTATAAGCCCACAAATGTGTAACTGGACTACTTCTTTAAATTGACGCCAGATCCGGTGACGTTTTGGACATGGTTTGACCCCCTTAGGAAAGTGCTATCATCATGAAACGTTCAGATCACCTACAACTCAATAGATTCTACCTTCCTGTGAAGTTTCAGCCTGATTGGACCTTGTTTTCACACAAATGAACCCAGAATGATGTGAAATTGTGCTTAGTGCAACATAATTCTGGGTGCCATTTACAAACCATAAGTGCTAATGACTCAATTCCCTTTTGTGGTTGTAGGGCCTGTTGATTGGAGTACACTAAAACAAACCTGATCTCTCTAGGACATTCAGAAGCCAAGTTATAAGCCCACAAAGGTGTAACTGGACTACTTCTTTAAAGTGACACCAGGCCCGTTGACCTTTGGGACATGGTTTGACCCCCTATAGGAATGTGCGATCATCATGAAACGTTCAGATCACTTACAACTCAATAGATTCTCCCTTCTTGTAACGTTTCAGCCTGATTGGACTTTGTTTTCACACAAATGAACCCAGAATGATGTGAAATTGTGCTTCGTGCAACATAATTCTGGGTGCCATTTACAAACCATAAGTGCTATTGACTCCATTCTTTTTTGTGGTTGTAGGGGCTGTTGATTGGAGTACACTAAAACAAACCTGACCTCTCTAGGACATTCAGAAGCCAAGTTATAAGCCCACAAATGTGTAACTGGACTACTTATTTAAATTGACACCAGATCCGGTGACGTTTGGGACATGGTTTGACCCCCTTAGGAAAGTGCTATCATCATTAAACGTTCTGATCACTTACAACTCAATAGATTCTACCTTCCTGTAACGTTTCAGCCTGATTGGTTCTTGTTTTCACACAAATGAACCTAGAATGATTTGAAATTGTGCTTCGTGCAACATAATTCTGGGTGCCATTTTCAAACCATAAGTGGTAATGACTCCATTCCTTTTTGTGGTTGTAGGGGCTGTTGATTTGAGTACACTAAAATAAACCTGATCTCTCTAGGACATTCAGAAGCCAAGTTATAAGCCCACAAATGTGTAACTGGACTACTTCTTTAAAGTGACACCAGATCCGGTGACCTTTGGGACATGGTTTGACCCCTTTAGGAATGCGCGATCATCATGAAACGTTCAGATCACTTACAACTCAATAGATTCTACCTTCCTGTAGCGTTTCAGCCTGATTGGACCTTGTTTTCACACAAATGGACCCAGAATGATGTAAAATTGTGGTTCGTGCAACATAATTCTGGGTGTCATTTAAAAACCATAAGAGCTAATGACTCCATTCCTTTTTGGGGCAATAGGGGCTGTTGATTGGAGTACCCTAAAACAAACCTGACCTCTCTAGGATATTCAGAAGCCAAGTTATAAGCCCACAAAGGTGTAAATGGACTACTTCTTTAAATTGACACCAGATCCGGTGACGTTTGGGACATGGTTTGACCCCCATAGGAAAGTGCTATCATCATGAAACGTTCAGATCACTTACAACTCAATAGATTCTACCTTCCTGTAACGTTTCAGCCTGATTGGACCTTGTTTTCACACAAATGAACCCAGAATGATGTGAAATTGTGCTTCGTGCAACATAATTCTGGGTGCCATTTAAAAACCATAAGTGCTAATGACTCCATTCCTTTTTGGGGTAATGGGGGCTGTTAATTGGAGTACACTAAAACAAACCTGACCTCTCTAGGATATTCAGAAGCCAAGTTATAAGCCCACAAATGTGTAACTGGACTACTTCTTTAAAGTGACACCAGGCCCGGTGACCTTTGGGACATGGTTTGACCCCCTATAGGAATGTGTTACTATCATGAAACGTTCAGATCACTTACAACTCAATAGATTCTACCTTCTTGTAACGTTTCAGCCTGATTGGACCTTGTTTTCACACAAATGGACCCAGAATGATGTGAAATTGTGCTTCGTGCAACATAATTCTGGGTGCCATTTACAAACCATAAGTGCTAATGACTCCATTCCTTTTTGTGGTTGTAGGGGCTGTTGATTGGAGTACACTAAAACAAACCTGACCTCTCTAGGACATTCAAAAGCCAAGTTATAAGCCCACAAATGTGTAACTGGACTACTTCTTTAAAGTGACACCAGGCCCAGTGACCATTGGGACATGGTTTGACCCCCTATAGGAATGTGCGATCATCATGAAACGTTCAGATCACTTACAACTCAATAGATTCTACCTTCTTGTATTGTTTCAGCCTGATTGGACCTTGTTTTCACACAAATGGACCCAGAATGATGTGAAATTGTGCTTCGTGCAACATAATTCTGGGTGCCATTTACAAACCATAAGTGCTAATGACTCCATTCCTTTTTGTGGTTGTAGGGGCTGTTGATTGGAGTACACTAAAACAAACCTGATCTCTCTAGGACATTCAGAAGCCAAGTTATAAGCCCACAAATGTGTAACTGGACTACTTCTTTAAATTGACGCCAGATCCGGTGACGTTTTGGACATGGTTTGACCCCCTTAGGAAAGTGCTATCATCATGAAACGTTCAGATCACTTACAACTCAATAGATTCTACCTTCCTGTAACGTTTCTGCTTGATTGGACCTTGTTTTCACACAAATGAACCCAGAATGATGTGAAATTGTGCTTCGTGCAACATAATTCTGGGTGCCATTTAAAAACCATAAGTGCTAATGACTCCATTCCTTTTTGGGGTAATGGGGGATGTTAATTGGAGTACTCTAAAACAAACCTGACCTCTCTAGGATATTCAGAAGCCAAGTTATAAGCCCACAAATGTGTAACTGGACTACTTCTTTAAATCGACACCAGATCCGGTGACCTTTGGGACATGGTTTGACCCCCTTAGGAAAGTGCTATCATCATGAAACGTTCAGATCACTTACAACTCAATAGATTCTACCTTCCTGTAACATTTCAGCCTAATTGGACCTTGTTTTCACACAAATGGACCCAGAATGATGTGAAATTGTGCTTCGTGCAACATAATTCTGGGTGCCATTTAAAAACCATAAGTGCTGATGACTCCATTTCTTTTTGGGGTTGTAGGGGCTGATGATTGGAGTACACTAAAACAAACCTGATCACTCTAGGACATTCAGAAGCCAAGTTATAAGCCCACAAATGTGTAACTGGACTACTTCTTTAAAGTGACACCAGGCCCTGTGACCTTTGGGACATGGTTTTACCCGCTATAGGAAAGTGCTATCATCATGAAACGTTCAGATCACTTACAACTCAATAGATTCTAACTTCCTGTAACGTTTCAGCCTGATTGGACCTTGTTTTCACACAAATGAACCCAGAATGATGTGAAATTGTGCTTCGTGCAACATAATTCTGGCTGCCATTTAAAAACCATAAGTGCTAATGACTCCATTCATTTTTGGGGTAATGGGGGCTGTTAATTGGAGTACTCTAAAACAAACCTGACCTCTCTAGGATATTCAGAAGCCAAGTTATAACCCCTTAAATGTGTTACTGGTCTACTTCTTTAAAGTGACACCAGGCCCGGTGACCTTTGGGACATGGTTTGACCGCCTATAGGAATGTGTGATTATCATTAAATGTTCAGATCACTTACAACTCAATAGATTCTACGTTCTTGTAACGTTTCAGCCTGATTGGACCTTGTTTTCACACAAATGGACCCAGAATGATGTGAAATTGTGCTTCGTTCAACATAATTCTGGGTGCCATTTACAAACCATAGGTGCTAATGACTCCATTCTTTTTTGTGGTTGTAGGGGCTGTTCATTGGAGTACACTAAAACAAACCTGACCTCTCTAGGACATTCAGAAGCCAAGTTATAAACCCACAAAGGTGTAACTGGACTACTTATTTAAAGTGACACAAGGCCCGGTGACCTTTGGGAGATGGTTTTACCCCCTATAAGAATGTGCGATCATCATGAAACGTTCAGATCACTTACAACTCAATAGATTCTACCTTCTTGTAACGTTTCAGCCTGATTGGACCTTGTTTTCACACAAATGGACCCAGAATGATGTGAAATTGTGCTTCATGCAACATAATTCTGGGTGCCATTTCCAAACCATAAGTGCTAATGACTCCATTCCTTTTTGTGGTTGTAGGGGCTGTTGATTGGAGTACACTAAAACAAACCTGATCTCTCTAGGACATTCAGAAGCCAAGTTATAAGCCCACAAATGTGTAACTGGACTAATTCTTTAAATTGACACCAGATCGGGTTACCTTTGGGACATGGTTTGACCCCCTTAGGAAAGTGCTATCATCATGAAACATTCAGATCACTTACAACTCAATAGATTCTACCTTCCTGTAACGTTTCAGCCTGACTGGACCTTGTTTTCACACAAATGAACCCAGAATGATGTGAAATTGTGCTTCGTGCAACATAATTCTGGGTGTCATTTAAAAACCATAAGTGCTAATGATTCCATTCCTTTTTGGGGTAATGGGGCTGTTAATTGGAGTACTCTAAAACAAACCTGACCTCTCTAGGATATTCAGAAGCCAAGTTATAAGCCCACAAAGCTGTAACTGGACTACTTCTTTAAAGTGACACAAGGCCCGGTGACCTTTGGGACATGGTTTGACCCCCTATAGGAATGTGCGATCATCATGAAACGTTCAGATCACTTACAACTCAATAGATTCTCCCTTCTTGTAACGTTTCAGCCTGATTGGACTTTGTTTTCACACAAATGAACCCAGAATGATGTGAAATTGTGCTTCGTGCAACATAATTCTGGGTGCCATTTAAAAACCATAAGTGCTGATGACTCCATTTCTTTTTGAGGTTGTAGGGGCTGATGATTGGAGTACACTAAAACAAACCTGATCTCTCTAGGACATTCAGAAGCCAAGTTATAAGCCCTCAAAGGTGTAACTGGACTACTTCTTTAAAGTGACACCAGGCCCGTTGACCTTTGGGACATGGTTTGACCCCCTATAGGAATGTGCGATCATCATGAAACAATCAGTTCACTTACAACTCAATAGATTCTCCCTTCTTGTAACGTTTCAGCCTGATTGGACTTTGTTTTCACACAAATGGACCCAAAATGATGTGAAATTGTGCTTCGTGCAACATAATTCTGGGTGCCATTTACAAACCATAAGTGCTATTGACTCCATTCCTTTTTGTGGTTGTAGGGGCTGTTGATTGGAGTACACTAAAACAAACCTGACCTCTCTAGGACATTCAGAAGCCAAGTTATAAGCCCACAAATGTGTAACTGGACTACTTCTTTAAAGTGACACCAGATCCGGTGACCTTTGGGACATGGTTTGACCCCTTTAGGAATGCGCGATCATCATGAAACGTTCAGATCACTTACAACTCAATAGATTCTACCTTCCTGTAGCGTTTCAGCCTGATTGGACCTTGTTTTCACACAAATGGACCCAGAATGATGTAAAATTGTGGTTCGTGCAACATAATTCTGGGTGTCATTTAAAAACCATAAGAGCTAATGACTCCATTCCTTTTTGGGGCAATAGGGGCTGTTGATTGGAGTACCCTAAAACAAACCTGACCTCTCTAGGATATTCAGAAGCCAAGTTATAAGCCCACAAAGGTGTAAATGGACTACTTCTTTAAATTGACACCAGATCCGGTGACGTTTGGGACATGGTTCGACCCCCATAGGAAAGTGCTATCATCATGAAACGTTCAGATCATTTACAACTCAATAGATTCTACCTTCCTGTAAAGTTTCAGCCTGATTGGACCTTGTTTTCACACAAATGAACCCAGAATGATGTGAAATTGTGCTTCGTGCAACATAATTCTGGGTGCCATTTAAAAACCATAAGTGCTAATGACTCCATTCCTTTTTGTGGTAATGGGGGCTGTTAATTGGAGTACTCTAAAACAAACCTGACCTCTCTAGGATATTCAGAAGCCAAGTTATAAGCCCACAAAGGTGTAACTGGACTACTTCTTTAAAGTGACACCAGGCCCGGTGACCTTTGGGACATGGTTTGACCCCCTATAGGAATGTGTAATCATCATGAAACGTTCATATCACTTACAACTCAATAGATTCTACCTTCTTGTAACGTTTCAGCCTGATTGGACCTTGTTTTCACACAAATGGACCCAGAATGATGTGAAATTGTGCTTCGTGCAACATAATTCTGGGTGCCATTTACAAACCATAAGTGCTAATGACTCCATTCCTTTTTGTGGTTGTAGGGGCTGTTGATTGGAGTACACTAAAACAACCCTGATCTCTCTAGGACATTCAGAAGCCAAGTTATAAGCCCACAAAGGTGTAAATGGACTACTTCTTTAAATTGACACCAGATCCGGTGACCTTTGGGACATGGTTTGACCCCCTTAGGAAAGTGCTATCATCATGAAACTTTCAGATCATTTACAACTCAATAGATTCTACTTTTCTGTGACGTTTCAGCCTGATTGAAGCTTTTTTATGAGAAATGGACCCAGAATGATGTGAAATTGTGCTTCGTGCAACATAATTCTGGGTGCCATTTAAAAACCATAAGTGCTAATGACTCCATTCCTTTTTGTGGTAATGGGGGCTGTTAATTGGAGTACTCTAAAACAAACCTGACCTCTCTAGGATATTCAGAAGCCAAGTTATAAGCCCACAAAGGTGTAACTGGACTACTTCTTTAAATTGACACCAGATCCGGTGACCTTTGGGACATGGTTTGACCCCCTTAGGAAAGTGCTATCATCATGAAACTTTCAGATCACTTACAACTCAATAGATTCTACCTTCCTGTAACGTTTCTGCCTGATTGGACCTTGTTTTCACACAAATGAACCCAGAATGATGTGAAATTGTGCTTCGTGCAACATAATTCTGGGTGCCATTTAAAAACCATAAGTGCTAATGACTCCATTCCTTTTTGAGGTAATGGGGGCTGTTAATTGGAGTACTCTAAAACAAACCTGACCTCTCTAGGATATTCAGAAGCCAAGTTATAAGCCCACAAATGTGTAACAGGACTACTTCTTTAAATTGACACCAGATCCGGTGACCTTTGGGACATGGTTTGACCCCCTTAGGATAGTGCTATCATCATGAAACGTTCAGATCACTTACAACTCAATAGATTCTACCTTCCTGTAACATTTCAGCCTAATTGGACCTTGTTTTCACACAAATGGACCCAGAATGATGTGAAATTGTGCTTCGTGCAACATAATTCTGGGTGCCATTTAAAAACCATAAGTGCTGATGACTCCATTTCTTTTTGAGGTTGTAGGGGCTGATGATTGGAGTACACTAAAAAAAACCTGATCTCTCTAGGACATTCAGAAGCCAAGTTATAAGCCCACAAATGTGTAACTGGACTACTTCTTTAAAGTGACACCAGGCCCTGTGACCTTTGGGACATGGTTTTACCCGCTATAGGAAAGTGCTATCATCATGAAACGTTCAGATCACTTACAACTCAATAGATTCTAACTTCCTGTAACGTTTCAGCCTGATTGGACCTTGTTTTCACACAAATGAACCCAGAATGATGTGAAATTGTGCTTCGTGCAACATAATTCTGGCTGCCATTTAAAAACCATAAGTGCTAATGACTCCATTCATTTTTGGGGTAATGGGGGCTGTTAATTGGAGTACTCTAAAACAAACCTGACCTCTCTAGGATATTCAGAAGCCAAGTTATAACCCCTTAAATGTGTTACTGGTCTACTTCTTTAAAGTGACACCAGGCCCGGTGACCTTTGGGACATGGTTTGACCCCCTATAGGAATGTGTGATTATCATTAAATGTTCAGATCACTTACAACTCAATAGATTCTACGTTCTTGTAACGTTTCAGCCTGATTGGACCTTGTTTTCACACAAATGGACCCAGAATGATGTGAAATTGTGCTTCGTTCAACATAATTCTGGGTGCCATTTACAAACCATAGGTGCTAATGACTCCATTCTTTTTTGTGGTTGTAGGGGCTGTTCATTGGAGTACACTAAAACAAACCTGACCTCTCTAGGACATTCAGAAGCCAAGTTATAAACCCACAAAGGTGTAACTGGACTACTTATTTAAAGTGACACAAGGCCCGGTGACCTTTGGGAGATGGTTTTACCCCCTATAAGAATGTGCGATCATCATGAAACGTTCAGATCACTTACAACTCAATAGATTCTACCTTCTTGTAACGTTTCAGCCTGATTGGACCTTGTTTTCACACAAATGGACCCAGAATGATGTGAAATTGTGCTTCATGCAACATAATTCTGGGTGCCATTTCCAAACCATAGGTGCTAATGACTCCATTCTTTTTTGTGGTTGTAGGGGCTGTTCATTGGAGTACACTAAAACAAACCTGACCTCTCTAGGACATTCAGAAGCCAAGTTATAAACCCACAAAGGTGTAACTGGACTACTTATTTAAAGTGACACAAGGCCCGGTGACCTTTGGGAGATGGTTTTACCCCCTATAAGAATGTGCGATCATCATGAAACGTTCAGATCACTTACAACTCAATAGATTCTACCTTCTTGTAACGTTTCAGCCTGATTGGACCTTGTTTTCACACAAATGGACCCAGAATGATGTGAAATTGTGCTTCATGCAACATAATTCTGGGTGCCATTTCCAAACCATAAGTGCTAATGACTCCATTCCTTTTTGTGGTTGTAGGGGCTGTTGATTGGAGTACACTAAAACAAACCTGATCTCTCTAGGACATTCAGAAGCCAAGTTATAAGCCCACAAATGTGTAACTGGACTAATTCTTTAAATTGACACCAGATCGGGTTACCTTTGGGACATGGTTTGACCCCCTTAGGAAAGTGCTATCATCATGAAACATTCAGATCACTTACAACTCAATAGATTCTACCTTCCTGTAACGTTTCAGCCTGACTGGACCTTGTTTTCACACAAATGAACCCAGAATGATGTGAAATTGTGCTTCGTGCAACATAATTCTGGGTGTCATTTAAAAACCATAAGTGCTAATGATTCCATTCCTTTTTGGGGTAATGGGGCTGTTAATTGGAGTACTCTAAAACAAACCTGACCTCTCTAGGATATTCAGAAGCCAAGTTATAAGCCCACAAAGGTGTAACTGGACTACTTCTTTAAAGTGACACAAGGCCCGGTGACCTTTGGGACATGGTTTGACCCCCTATAGGAATGTGCGATCATCATGAAACGTTCAGATCACTTACAACTCAATAGATTCTCCCTTCTTGTAACGTTTCAGCCTGATTGGACTTTGTTTTCACACAAATGAACCCAGAATGATGTGAAATTGTGCTTCGTGCAACATAATTCTGGGTGCCATTTAAAAACCATAAGTGCTGATGACTCCATTTCTTTTTGAGGTTGTAGGGGCTGATGATTGGAGTACACTAAAACAAACCTGATCTCTCTAGGACATTCAGAAGCCAAGTTATAAGCCCACAAAGGTGTAACTGGACTACTTCTTTAAAGTGACACCAGGCCTGTTGACCTTTGGGACATGGTTTGACCCCCTATAGGAATGTGCGATCATCATGAAACAATCAGTTCACTTACAACTCAATAGATTCTCCCTTCTTGTAACGTTTCAGCCTGATTGGACTTTGTTTTCACACAAATGGACCCAAAATGATGTGAAATTGTGCTTCGTGCAACATAATTCTGGGTGCCATTTACAAACCATAAGTGCTATTGACTCCATTCCTTTTTGTGGTTGTAGGGGCTGTTGATTGGAGTACACTAAAACAAACCTAACCTCTCTAGGACATTCAGAAGCCAAGTTATAAGCCCACAAATGTGTAACTGGACTACTTCTTTAAAGTGACACCAGATCCGGTGACCTTTGGGACATGGTTTGACCCCTTTAGGAATGCGCGATCATCATGAAACGTTCAGATCACTTACAACTCAATAGATTCTACGTTCTTGTAACGTTTCAGCCTGATTGGACCTTGTTTTCACACAAATGGACCCAGAATGATGTGAAATTGTGCTTCGTTCAACATAATTCTGGGTGCCATTTACAAACCATAGGTGCTAATGACTCCATTCTTTTTTGTGGTTGTAGGGGCTGTTCATTGGAGTACACTAAAACAAACCTGACCTCTCTAGGACATTCAGAAGCCAAGTTATAAACCCACAAAGGTGTAACTGGACTACTTATTTAAAGTGACACAAGGCCCGGTGACCTTTGGGAGATGGTTTTACCCCCTATAAGAATGTGCGATCATCATGAAACGTTCAGATCACTTACAACTCAATAGATTCTACCTTCTTGTAACGTTTCAGCCTGATTGGACCTTGTTTTCACACAAATGGACCCAGAATGATGTGAAATTGTGCTTCATGCAACATAATTCTGGGTGCCATTTCCAAACCATAAGTGCTAATGACTCCATTCCTTTTTGTGGTTGTAGGGGCTGTTGATTGGAGTACACTAAAACAAACCTGATCTCTCTAGGACATTCAGAAGCCAAGTTATAAGCCCACAAATGTGTAACTGGACTAATTCTTTAAATTGACACCAGATCGGGTTACCTTTGGGACATGGTTTGACCCCCTTAGGAAAGTGCTATCATCATGAAACATTCAGATCACTTACAACTCAATAGATTCTACCTTCCTGTAACGTTTCAGCCTGACTGGACCTTGTTTTCACACACATGAACCCAGAATGATGTGAAATTGTGCTTCGTGCAACATAATTCTGGGTGTCATTTAAAAACCATAAGTGCTAATGATTCCATTCCTTTTTGGGGTAATGGGGCTGTTAATTGGAGTACTCTAAAACAAACCTGACCTCTCTAGGATATTCAGAAGCCAAGTTATAAGCCCACAAAGGTGTAACTGGACTACTTCTTTAAAGTGACACAAGGCCCGGTGACCTTTGGGACATGGTTTGACCCCCTATAGGAATGTGCGATCATCATGAAACGTTCAGATCACTTACAACTCAATAGATTCTCCCTTCTTGTAACGTTTCAGCCTGATTGGACTTTGTTTTCACACAAATGAACCCAGAATGATGTGAAATTGTGCTTCGTGCAACATAATTCTGGGTGCCATTTAAAAACCATAAGTGCTGATGACTCCATTTCTTTTTGAGGTTGTAGGGGCTGATGATTGGAGTACACTAAAACAAACCTGATCTCTCTAGGACATTCAGAAGCCAAGTTATAAGCCCACAAAGGTGTAACTGGACTACTTCTTTAAAGTGACACCAGGCCCGTTGACCTTTGGGACATGGTTTGACCCCCTATAGGAATGTGCGATCATCATGAAACAATCAGTTCACTTACAACTCAATAGATTCTCCCTTCTTGTAACGTTTCAGCCTGATTGGACTTTGTTTTCACACAAATGGACCCAAAATGATGTGAAATTGTGCTTCGTGCAACATAATTCTGGGTGCCATTTACAAACCATAAGTGCTATTGACTCCATTCCTTTTTGTGGTTGTAGGGGCTGTTGATTGGAGTACACTAAAACAAACCTGACCTCTCTAGGACATTCAGAAGCCAAGTTATAAGCCCACAAATGTGTAACTGGACTACTTCTTTAAAGTGACACCAGATCCGGTGACCTTTGGGACATGGTTTGACCCCTTTAGGAATGCGCGATCATCATGAAACGTTCAGATCACTTACAACTCAATAGATTCTACCTTCCTGTAGCGTTTCAGCCTGATTGGACCTTGTTTTCACACAAATGGACCCAGAATGATGTAAAATTGTGGTTCGTGCAACATAATTCTGGGTGTCATTTAAAAACCATAAGAGCTAATGACTCCATTCCTTTTTGGGGCAATAGGGGCTGTTGATTGGAGTACCCTAAAACAAACCTGACCTCTCTAGGATATTCAGAAGCCAAGTTATAAGCCCACAAAGGTGTAAATGGACTACTTCTTTAAATTGACACCAGATCCGGTGACGTTTGGGACATGGTTCGACCCCCATAGGAAAGTGCTATCATCATGAAACGTTCAGATCATTTACAACTCAATAGATTCTACCTTCCTGTAAAGTTTCAGCCTGATTGGACCTTGTTTTCACACAAATGAACCCAGAATGATGTGAAATTGTGCTTCGTGCAACATAATTCTGGGTGCCATTTAAAAACCATAAGTGCTAATGACTCCATTCCTTTTTGTGGTAATGGGGGCTGTTAATTGGAGTACTCTAAAACAAACCTGACCTCTCTAGGATATTCAGAAGCCAAGTTATAAGCCCACAAAGGTGTAACTGGACTACTTCTTTAAAGTGACACCAGGCCCGGTGACCTTTGGGACATGGTTTGACCCCCTATAGGAATGTGTAATCATCATGAAACGTTCATATCACTTACAACTCAATAGATTCTACCTTCTTGTAACGTTTCAGCCTGATTGGACCTTGTTTTCACACAAATGGACCCAGAATGATGTGAAATTGTGCTTCGTGCAACATAATTCTGGGTGCCATTTACAAACCATAAGTGCTAATGACTCCATTCCTTTTTGTGGTTGTAGGGGCTGTTGATTGGAGTACACTAAAACAACCCTGATCTCTCTAGGACATTCAGAAGCCAAGTTATAAGCCCACAAATGTGTAACTGGACTACTTCTTTAAATTGACACCAGATCCGGTGACCTTTTGGACATGGTTTGACCCCCTTAGGAAAGTGCTATCATCATGAAACTTTCAGATCACTTACAACTCAATAGATTCTACCTTCCTGTAACGTTTCTGCCTGATTGGACCTTGTTTTCACACAAATGAACCCAGAATGATGTGAAATTGTGCTTCGTGCAACATAATTCTGGGTGCCATTTAAAAACCATAAGTGCTAATGACTCCATTCCTTTTTGGGGTAATGGGGGCTGTTAATTGGAGTACTCTAAAACAAACCTGACCTCTCTAGGATATTCAGAAGCCAAGTTATAAGCCCACAAATGTGTAACAGGACTACTTCTTTAAATTGACACCAGATCCGGTGACCTTTGGGACATGGTTTGACCCCCTTAGGATAGTGCTATCATCATGAAACGTTCAGATCACTTACAACTCAATAGATTCTACCTTCCTGTAACATTTCAGCCTAATTGGACCTTGTTTTCACACAAATGGACCCAGAATGATGTGAAATTGTGCTTCGTGCAACATAATTCTGGGTGCCATTTAAAAACCATAAGTGCTGATGACTCCATTTCTTTTTGAGGTTGTAGGGGCTGATGATTGGAGTACACTAAAACAAACCTGATCTCTCTAGGACATTCAGAAGCCAAGTTATAAGCCCACAAATGTGTAACTGGACTACTTCTTTAAAGTGACACCAGGCCCTGTGACCTTTGGGACATGGTTTTACCCGCTATAGGAAAGTGCTATCATCATGAAACGTTCATATCACTTACAACTCAATAGATTCTAACTTCCTGTTACGTTTCAGCCTGATTGGACCTTGTTTTCACACAAATGAACCCAGAATGATGTGAAATTGTGCTTCGTGCAACATAATTCTGGCTGCCATTTAAAAACCATAAGTGCTAATGACTCCATTCATTTTTGGGGTAATGGGGGCTGTTAATTGGAGTACTCTAAAACAAACCTGACCTCTCTAGGATATTCAGAAGCCAAGTTATAAGCCCACAAATGTGTTACTGGACTACTTCTTTAAAGTGACACCAGGCCCGGTGACCTTTGGGACATGGTTTGACCCCCTATAGGAATGTGTGATTATCATTAAATGTTCAGATCACTTACAACTCAATAGATTCTACGTTCTTGTAACGTTTCAGCCTGATTGGACCTTGTTTTCACACAAATGGACCCAGAATGATGTGAAATTGTGCTTCGTTCAACATAATTCTGGTTGCCATTTACAAACCATAGGTGCTAATGACTCCATTCCTTTTTGTGGTTGTAGGGGCTGTTGATTGGAGTACACTAAAACAAACCTGACCTCTCTAGGACATTCAGAAGCCAAGTTATAAACCCACAAAGGTGTAACTGGACTACTTATTTAAAGTGACACAAGGCCCGGTGACCTTTGGGACATGGTTTTACCCCCTATAAGAATGTGCGATCATCATGAAACGTTCAGATCACTTACAACTCAATAGATTCTACCTTCTTGTAACGTTTCAGCCTGATTGGACCTTGTTTTCACACAAATGGACCCAGAATGATGTGAAATTGTGCTTCGTGCAACATAATTCTGGGGTCCATTTAAAAACCATAAGTGCTGATGACTCCATTTCTTTTTGAGGTTGTAGGGGCTGATGATTGGAGTACACTAAAACAAACCTGATCTCTCTAGGACATTCAGAAGCCAAGTTATAAGCCCACAAAGGTGTAACTGGACTACTTCTTTAAAGTGACACCAGATCCGGTGACCTTTGGGACATGGTTTGATCCCTTTAGGAATGCGCGATCATCATGAAACGTTCAGATCACTTACAACTCAATAGATTCTACCTTCCTGTAGCGTTTCAGCCTGATTGGACCTTGTTTTCACACAAATGGACCCAGAATGATGTAAAATTGTGGTTCGTGCAACATAATTCTGGGTGTCATTTAAAAACCATAAGAGCTAATGACTCCATTCCTTTTTGGGGCAATAGGGGCTGTTGATTGGAGTACCCTAAAAGAAACCTGACCTCTCTAGGATATTCAGAAGCCAAGTTATAAGCCCACAAAGGTGTAAATGGACTACTTCTTTAAATTGACACCAGATCCGGTGACGTTTGGGACATGGTTCGACCCCCATAGGAAAGTGCTATCATCATGAAACGTTCAGATCACTTACAACTCAATAGATTCTACCTTCCTGTAACGTTTCAGCCTGATTGGACCTTTTTTTCACACAAATGAACCCAGAATGATGTGAAATTGTGCTTCGTGCAACATAATTCTGGGTGCCATTTAAAAACCATAAGTGCTAATGACTCCATTCCTTTTTGTGGTAATGGGGGCTGTTAATTGGAGTACTCTAAAACAAACCTGACCTCTCTAGGATATTCAGAAGCCAAGTTATAAGCCCACAAATGTGTAACTGGACTACTTCTTTAAATTGACACCAGGCCCGGTGACCTTTGGGACATGGTTTGACCCCCTATAGGAATGTGTAATCATCATGAAACGTTCATATCACTTACAACTCAATAGATTCTACCTTCTTGTAACGTTTCAGCCTGATTGGACCTTGTTTTCACACAAATGGACCCAGAATGATGTGAAATTGTGCTTCGTTCAACATAATTCTGGGTGCCATTTACAAACCATAGGTGCTAATGACTCCATTCCTTTTTGTGGTTGTAGGGGCTGTTGATTGGAGTACACTAAAACAAACGTGACCTCTCTAGGACATTCAGAAGCCAAGTTATAAACCCACAAAGGTGTAACTGGACTACTTATTTAAAGTGACACAAGGCCCGGTGACCTTTGGGACATGGTTTTACCCCCTATAAGAATGTGCGATCATCATGAAACGTTCAGATCACTTAAAACTCAATAGATTCTACCTTCTTGTAACGTTTCAGCCTGATTGGACCTTGTTTTCACACAAATGGACCCAGAATGATGTGAAATTGTGCTTCGTGCAAAATAATTCTGGGTGCCATTTCCAAACCATAAGTGCTAATGACTCCATTCCTTTTTGTGGTTGTAGGGGCTGTTGATTGGAGTACACTAAAACAAACCTGATCTCTCTAGGACATTCAGAAGCCAAGTTATAAGCCCACAAATGTGTAACTGGACTAATTCTTTAAATTGACACCAGATCGGGTTACCTTTGGGACATGGTTTGACCCCCTTAGGAAAGTGCTATCATCATGAAACATTCAGATCACTTACAACTCAATAGATTCTATCTTCCTGTAACGTTTCAGCCTGACTGGACCTTGTTTTCACACAAATGAACCCAGAATGATGTGAAATTGTGCTTCGTGCAACATAATTCTGGGTGTCATTTAAAAACCATAAGTGCTAATGATTCCATTCCTTTTTGGGGTAATGGGGCTGTTAATTGGAGTACTCTAAAACAAACCTGACCTCTCTAGGATATTCAGAAGCCAAGTTATAAGCCCACAAAGGTGTAACTGGACTACTTCTTTAAAGTGACACCAGGCCCGGTGACCTTTGGGACATGGTTTGACCCCCTATAGGAATGTGCGATCATCATGAAACGTTCAGATCACTTACAACTCAATAGATTCTACCTTCTTGTAACGTTTCAGCCTGATTGGACCTTGTTTTCACACAATGGACCCAGAATTATGTGAAATTGTGCTTCGTGCAACATAATTCTGGGTGCCATTTACAACCCATAAGTGCTAATGACTCCAATCTTTTTTGTGGTTGTAGGGGCTGTTGATTGGAGTACAATAAAACAAACCTGACCTCTCTAGGACATCCAGAAGCCAAGTTATAAGCCCACAAAGGTGTAACTGGACTACTACTTTAAATTGACACCAGATCCGGTGACCTTTGGGACATGGTTTGACCCCCTTAGGAAAGTGCTATCATCATGAAACGTCCAGATCACCTACAACTCAATAGATTCTACCTTCTTGTAACGTTTCAGCCTGATTGGACCTTGTTTTCACACAAATGGACCCAGAATGATGTGAAATTGTGCTTCGTGCAACATAATTCTGGGTGCCATTTACAAACCATAAGTGCTAATGACTCCATTCCTTTTTGTGGTTGTAGGGGCTGTTGATTGGAGTACATTAAAACAAACCTGATCTCTCTAGGACATTCAGAAGCCAAGTTATAAGCCCACAAATGTGTAACTGGACTACTTCTTTAAATTGACACCAGATCCGGTGATCTTTGGGACATGGTTTGACACCCTTAGGAAAGTGCTATCGTCATGAAACGTTCAGATCACTTACAACTCAATAGATTCTACCTTCCTGTAATGTTTCAGCCTGATTTGACCTTGTTTTCACACAAATGAACCCAGAATGATGTGAAATTGTGCTTCGTGCAACATAATTCTGGGTGCCATTTAAAAACCATAAGTGCTAATGACTCTATTCCTGTTTGGGGTAATGGGGGCTGTTAATTTGAGTACTCTAAAACAAACCTGACCTCTCTAGGATATTCAGAAGCCAAGTTATAAGCCCACAAAGGTGTAACTGGACTACTTCTTTAAAGTGACACCAGGCCCGGTGACCTTTGGGACATGGTTTGACCCCCTATAGGAATGTGTGATCATCATGAAACGTTCAGATCACTTTCAACTCAATAGATTCTACCTTCTTGTAACGTTTCAGCCTGATTGGACCTTGTTTTCACACAAATGGACCCAGAATGATGTGAAATTGTGCTTCGTTCAACATAATTCTGGGTGCCATTTACAAACCATAGGTGCTAATGACTCCATTCTTTTTTGTGGTTGTAGGGGCTGTTCATTGGAGTACACTAAAACAAACCTGACCTCTCTAGGACATTCAGAAGCCAAGTTATAAACCCACAAAGGTGTAACTGGACTACTTATTTAAAGTGACACAAGGCCCGGTGACCTTTGGGAGATGGTTTTACCCCCTATAAGAATGTGCGATCATCATGAAACGTTCAGATCACTTACAACTCAATAGATTCTACCTTCTTGTAACGTTTCAGCCTGATTGGACCTTGTTTTCACACAAATGGACCCAGAATGATGTGAAATTGTGCTTCATGCAACATAATTCTGGGTGCCATTTCCAAACCATAAGTGCTAATGACTCCATTCCTTTTTGTGGTTGTAGGGGCTGTTGATTGGAGTACACTAAAACAAACCTGATCTCTCTAGGACATTCAGAAGCCAAGTTATAAGCCCACAAATGTGTAACTGGACTAATTCTTTAAATTGACACCAGATCGGGTTACCTTTGGGACATGGTTTGACCCCCTTAGGAAAGTGCTATCATCATGAAACATTCAGATCACTTACAACTCAATAGATTCTACCTTCCTGTAACGTTTCAGCCTGACTGGACCTTGTTTTCACACAAATGAACCCAGAATGATGTGAAATTGTGCTTCGTGCAACATAATTCTGGGTGTCATTTAAAAACCATAAGTGCTAATGATTCCATTCCTTTTTGGGGTAATGGGTCTGTTAATTGGAGTACTCTAAAACAAACCTGACCTCTCTAGGATATTCAGAAGCCAAGTTATAAGCCCAAAAAGGTGTAACTGGACTACTTCTTTAAAGTGACACAAGGCCCGGTGACCTTTGGGACATGGTTTGACCCCCTATAGGAATGTGCGATCATCATGAAACGTTCAGATCACTTACAACTCAATAGATTCTCCCTTCTTGTAACGTTTCAGCCTGATTGGACTTTGTTTTCACACAAATGAACCCAGAATGATGTGAAATTGTGCTTCGTGCAACATAATTCTGGGTGCCATTTAAAAACCATAAGTGCTGATGACTCCATTTCTTTTTGAGGTTGTAGGGGCTGATGATTGGAGTACACTAAAACAAACCTGATCTCTCTAGGACATTCAGAAGCCAAGTTATAAGCCCACAAAGGTGTAACTGGACTACTTCTTTAAAGTGACACCAGGCCCGTTGACCTTTGGGACATGGTTTGACCCCCTATAGGAATGTGCGATCATCATGAAACAATCAGTTCACTTACAACTCAATAGATTCTCCCTTCTTGTAACGTTTCAGCCTGATTGGACTTTGTTTTCACACAAATGGACCCAAAATGATGTGAAATTGTGCTTCGTGCAACATAATTCTGGGTGCCATTTACAAACCATAAGTGCTATTGACTCCATTCCTTTTTGTGGTTGTAGGGGCTGTTGATTGGAGTACACTAAAACAAACCTGACCTCTCTAGGACATTCAGAAGCCAAGTTATAAGCCCACAAATGTGTAACTGGACTACTTCTTTAAAGTGACACCAGATCCGGTGACCTTTGGGACATGGTTTGACCCCTTTAGGAATGCGCGATCATCATGAAACGTTCAGATCACTTACAACTCAATAGATTCTACCTTCCTGTAGCGTTTCAGCCTGATTGGACCTTGTTTTCACACAAATGGACCCAGAATGATGTAAAATTGTGGTTCGTGCAACATAATTCTGGGTGTCATTTAAAAACCATAAGAGCTAATGACTCCATTCCTTTTTGGGGCAATAGGGGCTGTTGATTGGAGTACCCTAAAACAAACCTGACCTCTCTAGGATATTCAGAAGCCAAGTTATAAGCCCACAAAGGTGTAAATGGACTACTTCTTTAAATTGACACCAGATCCGGTGACGTTTGGGACATGGTTCGACCCCCATAGGAAAGTGCTATCATCATGAAACGTTCAGATCATTTACAACTCAATAGATTCTACCTTCCTGTAAAGTTTCAGCCTGATTGGACCTTGTTTTCACACAAATGAACCCAGAATGATGTGAAATTGTGCTTCGTGCAACATAATTCTGGGTGCCATTTAAAAACCATAAGTGCTAATGACTCCATTCCTTTTTGTGGTAATGGGGGCTGTTAATTGGAGTACTCTAAAACAAACCTGACCTCTCTAGGATATTCAGAAGCCAAGTTATAAGCCCACAAAGGTGTAACTGGACTACTTCTTTAAAGTGACACCAGGCCCGGTGACCTTTGGGACATGGTTTGACCCCCTATAGGAATGTGTAATCATCATGAAACGTTCATATCACTTACAACTCAATAGATTCTACCTTCTTGTAACGTTTCAGCCTGATTGGACCTTGTTTTCACACAAATGGACCCAGAATGATGTGAAATTGTGCTTCGTGCAACATAATTCTGGGTGCCATTTACAAACCATAAGTGCTAATGACTCAATTCCTTTTTGTGGTTGTAGGGGCTGTTGATTGGAGTACACTAAAACAACCCTGATCTCTCTAGGACATTCAGAAGCCAAGTTATAAGCCCACAAATGTGTAACTGGACTACTTCTTTAAATTGACACCAGATCCGGTGACCTTTGGGACATGGTTTGACCCCCTTAGGAAAGTGCTATCATCATGAAACTTTCAGATCACTTACAACTCAATAGATTCTACCTTCCTGTAACGTTTCTGCCTGATTGGACCTTGTTTTCACACAAATGAACCCAGAATGATGTGAAATTGTGCTTCGTGCAACATAATTCTGGGTGCCATTTAAAAACCATAAGTGCTAATGACTCCATTCCTTTTTGGGGTAATGGGGGCTGTTAATTGGAGTACTCTAAAACAAACCTGACCTCTCTAGGATATTCAGAAGCCAAGTTATAAGCCCACAAATGTGTAACAGGACTACTTCTTTAAATTGACACCAGATCCGGTGACCTTTGGGACATGGTTTGACCCCCTTAGGATAGTGCTATCATCATGAAACGTTCAGATCACTTACAACTCAATAGATTCTACCTTCCTGTAACATTTCAGCCTAATTGGACCTTGTTTTCACACAAATGGACCCAGAAGGATGTGAAATTGTGCTTCGTGCAACATAATTCTGGGTGCCATTTAAAAACCATAAGTGCTGATGACTCCATTTCTTTTTGAGGTTGTAGGGGCTGATGATTGGAGTACACTAAAACAAACCTGATCTCTCTAGGACATTCAGAAGCCAAGTTATAAGCCCACAAATGTGTAACTGGACTACTTCTTTAAAGTGACACCAGGCCCTGTGACCTTTGGGACATGGTTTTACCCGCTATAGGAAAGTGCTATCATCATGAAACGTTCAGATCACTTACAACTCAATGGATTCTAACTTCCTGTTACGTTTCAGCCTGATTGGACCTTGTTTTCACACAAATGAACCCAGAATGATGTGAAATTGTGCTTCGTGCAACATAATTCTGGCTGCCATTTAAAAACCATAAGTGCTAATGACTCCATTCATTTTTGGGGTAATGGGGGCTGTTAATTGGAGTACTCTAAAACAAACCTGACCTCTCTAGGATATTCAGAAGCCAAGTTATAAGCCCACAAATGTGTTACTGGACTACTTCTTTAAAGTGACACCAGGCCCGGTGACCTTTGGGACATGGTTTGACCCCCTATAGGAATGTGTGATTATCATTAAATGTTCAGATCACTTACAACTCAATAGATTCTACGTTCTTGTAACGTTTCAGCCTGATTGGACCTTGTTTTCACACAAATGGACCCAGAATGATGTGAAATTGTGCTTCGTTCAACATAATTCTGGTTGCCATTTACAAACCATAGGTGCTAATGACTCCATTCCTTTTTGTGGTTGTAGGGGCTGTTGATTGGAGTACACTAAAACAAACCTGACCTCTCTAGGACATTCAGAAGCCAAGTTATAAACCCACAAAGGTGTAACTGGACTACTTATTTAAAGTGACACAAGGCCCGGTGACCTTTGGGACATGGTTTTACCCCCTATAAGAATGTGCGATCATCATGAAACGTTCAGATCACTTACAACTCAATAGATTCTACCTTCTTGTAACGTTTCAGCCTGATTGGACCTTGTTTTCACACAAATGGACCCAGAATGATGTGAAATTGTGCTTCGTGCAACATAATTCTGGGGTCCATTTAAAAACCATAAGTGCTGATGACTCCATTTCTTTTTGAGGTTGTAGGGGCTGATGATTGGAGTACACTAAAACAAACCTGATCTCTCTAGGACATTCAGAAGCCAAGTTATAAGCCCACAAAGGTGTAACTGGACTACTTCTTTAAAGTGACACCAGATCCGGTGACCTTTGGGACATGGTTTGACCCCTTTAGGAATGCGCGATCATCATGAAACGTTCAGATCACTTACAACTCAATAGATTCTACCTTCCTGTAGCGTTTCAGCCTGATTGGACCTTGTTTTCACACAAATGGACCCAGAATGATGTAAAATTGTGGTTCGTGCAACATAATTCTGGGTGTCATTTAAAAACCATAAGAGCTAATGACTCCATTCCTTTTTGGGGCAATAGGGGCTGTTGATTGGAGTACCCTAAAACAAACCTGACCTCTCTAGGATATTCAGAAGCCAAGTTATAAGCCCACAAAGGTGTAAATGGACTACTTCTTTAAATTGACACCAGATCCGGTGACGTTTGGGACATGGTTCGACCCCCATAGGAAAGTGCTATCATCATGAAACGTTCAGATCACTTACAACTCAATAGATTCTACCTTCCTGTAACGTTTCAGCCTGATTGGACCTTTTTTTCACACAAATGAACCCAGAATGATGTGAAATTGTGCTTCGTGCAACATAATTCTGGGTGCCATTTAAAAACCATAAGTGCTAATGACTCCATTCCTTTTTGTGGTAATGGGGGCTGTTAATTGGAGTACTCTAAAACAAACCTGACCTCTCTAGGATATTCAGAAGCCAAGTTATAAGCCCACAAATGTGTAACTGGACTACTTCTTTAAATTGACACCAGGCCCGGTGACCTTTGGGACATGGTTTGACCCCCTATAGGAATGTGTAATCATCATGAAACGTTCATATCACTTACAACTCAATAGATTCTACCTTCTTGTAACGTTTCAGCCTGATTGGACCTTGTTTTCACACAAATGGACCCAGAATGATGTGAAATTGTGCTTCGTGCAACATAATTCTGGGTGCCATTTACAAACCATAAGTGCTAATGACTCCATTCCTTTTTGTGGTTGTAGGGGCTGTTGATTGGAGTACACTAAAACAAACCTGATCTCTCTAGGACATTCAGAAGCCAAGTTATAAGCCCACAAATGTGTAACTGGACTACTTCTTTAAATTGACACCAGATCCGGTGACCTTTGGGACATGGTTTGACCCCCTTAGGAAAGTGCTATCATCATGAAACTTTCAGATCACTTACAACTCAATAGATTCTACCTTCCTGTAACGTTTCTGCCTGATTGGACCTTGTTTTCACACAAATGAACCCAGAATGATGTGAAATTGTGCTTCGTGCAACATAATTCTGGGTGCCATTTAAAAACCATAAGTGCTAATGACTCCATTCCTTTTTGGGGTAATGGGGGCTGTTAATTGGAGTACTCTAAAACAAACCTGACCTCTCTAGGATATTCAGAAGCCAAGTTATAAGCCCACAAATGTGTAACAGGACTACTTCTTTAAATTGACACCAGATCCGGTGACCTTTGGGACATGGTTTGACCCCCTTAGGATAGTGCTATCATCATGAAACGTTCAGATCACTTACAACTCAATAGATTCTACCTTCCTGTAACATTTCAGCCTAATTGGACCTTGTTTTCACACAAATGGACCCAGAATGATGTGAAATTGTGCTTCGTGCAACATAATTCTGGGTGCCATTTAAAAACCATAAGTGCTGATGACTCCATTTCTTTTTGAGGTTGTAGGGGCTGATGATTGGAGTACACTAAAACAAACCTGATCTCTCTAGGACATTCAGAAGCCAAGTTATAAGCCCACAAATGTGTAACTGGACTACTTCTTTAAAGTGACACCAGGCCCTGTGACCTTTGGGACATGGTTTTACCCGCTATAGGAAAGTGCTATCATCATGAAACGTTCAGATCACTTACAACTCAATAGATTCTAACTTCCTGTAACGTTTCAGCCTGATTGGACCTTGTTTTCACACAAATGAACCCAGAATGATGTGAAATTGTGATTCGTGCAACATATTTCTGGCTGCCATTTAAAAACCATAAGTGCTAATGACTCCATTCATTTTTGGGGTAATGGGGGCTGTTAATTGGAGTACTCTAAAACAAACCTGACCTCTCTAGGATATTCAGAAGCCAAGTTATAAGCCCACAAATGTGTTACTGGACTACTTCTTTAAAGTGACACCAGGCCCGGTGACCTTTGGGACATGGTTTGACCCCCTATAGGAATGTGTGATTATCATTAAATGTTCAGATCACTTACAACTCAATAGATTCTACGTTCTTGTAACGTTTCAGCCTGATTGGACCTTGTTTTAACACAAATGGACCCAGAATGATGTGAAATTGTGCTTCGTTCAACATAATTCTGGGTGCCATTTACAAACCATAGGTGCTAATGACTCCATTCCTTTTTGTGGTTGTAGGGGCTGTTGATTGGAGTACACTAAAACAAACGTGACCTCTCTAGGACATTCAGAAGCCAAGTTATAAACCCACAAAGGTGTAACTGGACTACTTATTTAAAGTGACACAAGGCCCGGTGACCTTTGGGACATGGTTTTACCCCCTATAAGAATGTGCGATCATCATGAAACGTTCAGATCACTTAAAACTCAATAGATTCTACCTTCTTGTAACGTTTCAGCCTGATTGGACCTTGTTTTCACACAAATGGACCCAGAATGATGTGAAATTGTGCTTCGTGCAAAATAATTCTGGGTGCCATTTCCAAACCATAAGTGCTAATGACTCCATTCCTTTTTGTGGTTGTAGGGGCTGTTGATTGGAGTACACTAAAACAAACCTGATCTCTCTAGGACATTCAGAAGCCAAGTTATAAGCCCACAAATGTGTAACTGGACTAATTCTTTAAATTGACACCAGATCGGGTTACCTTTGGGACATGGTTTGACCCCCTTAGGAAAGTGCTATCATCATGAAACATTCAGATCACTTACAACTCAATAGATTCTATCTTCCTGTAACGTTTCAGCCTGACTGGACCTTGTTTTCACACAAATGAACCCAGAATGATGTGAAATTGTGCTTCGTGCAACATAATTCTGGGTGTCATTTAAAAACCATAAGTGCTAATGATTCCATTCCTTTTTGGGGTAATGGGGCTGTTAATTGGAGTACTCTAAAACAAACCTGACCTCTCTAGGATATTCAGAAGCCAAGTTATAAGCCCACAAAGGTGTAACTGGACTACTTCTTTAAAGTGACACCAGGCCCGGTGACCTTTGGGACATGGTTTGACCCCCTATAGGAATGTGCGATCATCATGAAACGTTCAGATCACTTACAACTCAATAGATTCTACCTTCTTGTAACGTTTCAGCCTGATTGGACATTGTTTTCACACAATGGACCCAGAATTATGTGAAATTGTGCTTCGTGCAACATAATTCTGGGTGCCATTTACAACCCATAAGTGCTAATGACTCCATTCTTTTTTGTGGTTGTAGGGGCTGTTGATTGGAGTACAATAAAACAAACCTGACCTCTCTAGGACATCCAGAAGCCAAGTTATAAGCCCACAAAGGTGTAACTGGACTACTACTTTAAATTGACACCAGATCCGGTGACCTTTGGGACATGGTTTGACCCCCTTAGGAAAGTGCTATCATCATGAAACGTCCAGATCACCTACAACTCAATAGATTCTACCTTCTTGTAACGTTTCAGCCTGATTGGACCTTGTTTTCACACAAATGGACCCAGAATGATGTGAAATTGTGCTTCGTGCAACATAATTCTGGGTGCCATTTACAAACCATAAGTGCTAATGACTCCATTCCTTTTTGTGGTTGTAGGGGCTGTTGATTGGAGTACATTAAAACAAACCTGATCTCTCTAGGACATTCAGAAGCCAAGTTATAAGCCCACAAATGTGTAACTGGACTACTTCTTTAAATTGACACCAGATCCGGTGATCTTTGGGACATGGTTTGACACCCTTAGGAAAGTGCTATCATCATGAAACGTTCAGATCACTTACAACTCAATAGATTCTACCTTCCTGTAATGTTTCAGCCTGATTTGACCTTGTTTTCACACAAATGAACCCAGAATGATGTGAAATTGTGCTTCGTGCAACATAATTCTGGGTGCCATTTAAAAACCATAAGTGCTAATGACTCTATTCCTGTTTGGGGTAATGGGGGCTGTTAATTTGAGTACTCTAAAACAAACCTGACCTCTCTAGGATATTCAGAAGCCAAGTTATAAGCCCACAAAGGTGTAACTGGACTACTTCTTTAAAGTGACACCAGGCCCGGTGACCTTTGGGACATGGTTTGACCCCCTATAGGAATGTGTGATCATCATGAAACGTTCAGATCACTTTCAACTCAATAGATTCTACCTTCTTGTAACGTTTCAGCCTGATTGGACCTTGTTTTCACACAAATGGACCCAGAATGATGTGAAATTGTGCTTCGTGCAACATAATTCTGGGTGCCATTTACAAACCACAAGTGCTAATGACTCCATTCTTTTTTGTGGTTGTAGGGGCTGTTGATTGGAGTACACTAAAACAAACCTGATCTCTCTAGGACATTCAGAAGCCAAGTTATAAGCCAACAAAGGTGTAACTGGACTACTTCTTTAAATTGACACCAGATCTGGTGACCTTTGGGACATGGTTTGACCCCCTTAGGAAAGTGCTATCATCATGAAATGTTCAGATCACTTACAACTCAATAGATTCTACCTTCCTGTAACGTTTCAGCCTGATTGGACCTTGTTTTCACACAAATGAACCCAGAATGATGTGAAATTGTGCTTCGTGCAACATAATTCTGGGTGCCATTTACAAACCATAAGTGCTAATGACTCCATTCCTTTTTGTGGTTGTAGGGGCTGTTGATTGGAGTACATTAAAACAAACCTGATCTCTCTAGGACATTCAGAAGCCAAGTTATAAGCCCACAAATGTGTAACTGGACTACTTCTTTAAAGTGACACCAGGCCCGATGACCTTTGGGACATGGTTTGACCCCCTATAGGAATGTACGATCATCATGAAATGTTCAGATCACTTACAACTCAATAGATTCTACCTTCTTGTAACGTTTCAGCCTGATTGGACCTTGTTTTCACACAAATGGACCCAGAATGATGTGAAATTGTGCTTCGTGCAACATAATTCTGGGTGCCATTTACAAACCATAAGTGCTAATGACTCCATTCCTTTTTGTGGTTGTAGGGGCTGTTGATTGGAGGACATTAAAACAAACCTGATCTCTCTAGGACATTCAGAAGCCAAGTTATAAGCCCACAAATGTGTAACTGGACTACTTCTTTAAATTGACACCAGATCCGGTGACCTCTGGGACATGGTTTGACCACTTTAGGAAAGTGCTATCATCATGAAACGTTCAGATCACTTACAACTCAATAGATTCTACATCCTGTAACGTTTCAGCCTTATTGGACCTTGTTTTCACACAAATGGACCCAGAATGATGTGAAATTGTGCATCGTGCAACATAGTTCTGGGTGCCATTTACAAACCATAAGTGCTAATGACTCCATTACTTTTTGTGGTTGTAGGGGCTGTTGATTGGAGTACACTAAAACAAACCTGATCTCTCTAGGACATTCAGAAGCCAAGTTATAAGCCCACAAAGGTGTAACTGGACTACTTCTTTAAATTGACACCAGATCCGGTGACCTCTGGGACATGGTTTGACCACTTTAGGAAAGTGCTATCATCATGAAACGTTCAGATCACTTACAACTCAATAGATTCTACATCCTGTAACGTTTCAGCCTTATTGGACCTTGTTTTCACACAAATGAACCCAGATTGATGTGAAATTGTGCATCGTGCAACATAATTCTGGGTGCCATTTAAAAACCATAAGCGCTAATGACTCCATTCCTATTTGGGGTAATGGGGGCTGTTAATTGGAGTAGTCTAAAACAAACCTGACCTCTCTAGGATATTCAGAAGCCAAGTTATAATCCCACAAATGTGTAACTGGACTACTTCTTTAAAGTGACACCAGGCCCGGTGACCTTTGGGACATGGTTTGACCCCCTATAGGAATGTGCGATCATCATGAAACGTTTAGATCACTTACAACTCAATAGATTCTACCTTCTTGTAACGTTTCAGCCTGATTGGACCTTGTTTTCACACAAATGGACCCAGAATGATGTGAAATTGTGCTTCGTGCAACATAATTCTGGTGCCATGTCCAAACCATAAGTGCTAATGACTCCATTCCTTTTTGTGGTTGTAGGGGCTGTTGATTGGAGTACACTAAAACAAACCTGATCTCTCTAGGACATTCAGAAGCCAAGTTATAAGCCAACAAAGGTGTAACTGGACTACTTCTTTAAATTGACACCAGATCTGGTGACCTTTGGGACATGGTTTGACCCCCTTAGGAAAGTGCTATCATCATGAAACATTCAGATCACTTACAACTCAATAGATTCTACCTTCCTGTAACGTTTCAGCCTGACTGGACCTTGTTTTCACACAAATGAACCCAGAATGATGTGAAATTGTGCTTCGTGCAACATAATTCTGGGTGTCATTTAAAAACCATAAGTGCTAATGATTCCATTCCTTTTTGGGGTAATGGGGCTGTTAATTGGAGTACTCTAAAACAAACCTGACCTCTCTAGGATATTCAGAAGCCAAGTTATAAGCCCACAAAGGTGTAACTGGACTACTTCTTTAAAGTGACACCAGGCCCGGTGACCTTTGGGACATGGTTTGACCCCCTATAGGAATGTGCGATCATCATGAAACTTTCAGATCACTTACAACTCAATAGATTCTACCTTCTTGTAACGTTTCAGCCTGATTGGACCTTGTTTTCACACAATGGACCCAGAATTATGTGAAATTGTGCTTCGTGCAACATAATTCTGGGTGCCATTTACAACCCATAAGTGCTAATGACTCCATTCTTTTTTGTGGTTGTAGGGGCTGTTGATTGGAGTACAATAAAACAAACCTGACCTCTCTAGGACATCCAGAAGCCAAGTTATAAGCCCACAAAGGTGTAACTGGACTACTACTTTAAATTGACACCAGATCCGGTGACCTTTGGGACATGGTTTGACCCCCTTAGGAAAGTGCTATCATCATGAAACGTCCAGATCACTTACAACTCAATAGATTCTACCTTCTTGTAACGTTTCAGCCTGATTGGACCTTGTTTTCACACAAATGGACCCAGAATGATGTGAAATTGTGCTTCGTGCAACATAATTCTGGGTGCCATTTACAAACCATAAGTGCTAATGACTCCATTCCTTTTTGTGGTTGTAGGGGCTGTTGATTGGAGTACATTAAAACAAACCTGATCTCTCTAGGACATTCAGAAGCCAAGTTATAAGCCCACAAATGTGTAACTGGACTACTTCTTTAAATTGACACCAGATCCGGTGATCTTTGGGACATGGTTTGACACCCTTAGGAAAGTGCTATCGTCATGAAACGTTCAGATCACTTACAACTCAATAGATTCTACCTTCCTGTAATGTTTCAGCCTGATTTGACCTTGTTTTCACACAAATGAACCCAGAATGATGTGAAATTGTGCTTCGTGCAACATAATTCTGGGTGCCATTTAAAAACCATAAGTGCTAATGACTCTATTCCTGTTTGGGGTAATGGGGGCTGTTAATTTGAGTACTCCAAAACAAACCTGACCTCTCTAGGAAATTCAGAAGCCAAGTTATAAGCCCACAAAGGTGTAACTGGACTACTTCTTTAAAGTGACACCAGGCCCGGTGACCTTTGGGACATGGTTTGACCCCCTATAGGAATGTGTGATCATCATGAAACGTTCAGATCACTTTCAACTCAATAGATTCTACCTTCTTGTAACGTTTCAGCCTGATTGGACCTTGTTTTCACACAAATGGACCCAGAATGATGTGAAATTGTGCTTCGTGCAACATAATTCTGGGTGCCATTTACAAACCACAAGTGCTAATGACTCCATTCTTTTTTGTGGTTGTAGGGGCTGTTGATTGGAGTACACTAAAACAAACCTGATCTCTCTAGGACATTCAGAAGCCAAGTTATAAGCCAACAAAGGTGTAACTGGACTACTTCTTTAAATTGACACCAGATCTGGTGACCTTTGGGACATGGTTTGACCCCCTTAGGAAAGTGCTATCATCATGAAACGTTCAGATCACTTACAACTCAATAGATTCTACCTTCCTGTAACGTTTCAGCCTGATTGGACCTTGTTTTCACACAAATGAACCCAGAATGATGTGAAATTGTGCTTCGTGCAACATAATTCTGGGTGCCATTTACAAACCATAAGTGCTAATGACTCCATTCCTTTTTGGGGTAATGGGGGCTGTTAATTGGAGTACTCTAAAAGAAACCTGACCTCTCTAGGATATTCAAAAGCCAAGTTATAAGCCAACAAAGGTGTAACTGGACTACTTCTTTAAAGTGACACCAGGCCCGATGACCTTTGGGACATGGTTTGACCCCCTATAGGAATGTACGATCATCATGAAATGTTCAGATCACTTACAACTCAATAGATTCTACCTTCTTGTAACGTTTCAGCCTGATTGGACCTTGTTTTCACACAAATGGACCCAGAATGATGTGAAATTGTGCTTCGTGCAACATAATTCTGGGTGCCATTTACAAACCATAAGTGCTAATGACTCCATTCCTTTTTGTGGTTGTAGGGGCTGTTGATTGGAGGACATTAAAACAAACCTGATCTCTCTAGGACATTCAGAAGCCAAGTTATAAGCCCACAAATGTGTAACTGGACTACTTCTTTAAATTGACACCAGATCCGGTGACCTCTGGGACATGGTTTGACCACTTTAGGAAAGTGCTATCATCATGAAACGTTCAGATCACTTACAACTCAATAGATTCTACATCCTGTAACGTTTCAGCCTTATTGGACCTTGTTTTCACACAAATGGACCCAGAATGATGTGAAATTGTGCTTCGTGCAACATAGTTCTGGGTGCCATTTACAAACCATAAGTGCTAATGACTCCATTCCTTTTTGTGGTTGTAGGGGCTGTTGATTGGAGTACACTAAAACAAACCTGATCTCTCTAGGACATTCAGAAGCCAAGTTATAAGCCCACAAAGGTGTAACTGGACTACTTCTTTAAATTGACACCAGATCCGGTGACCTCTGGGACATGGTTTGACCACTTTAGGAAAGTGCTATCATCATGAAACGTTCAGATCACTTACAACTCAATAGATTCTACATCCTGTAACGTTTCAGCCTTATTGGACCTTGTTTTCACACAAATGAACCCAGATTGATGTGAAATTGTGCATCGTGCAACATAATTCTGGGTGCCATTTAAAAACCATAAGCGCTAATGACTCCATTCCTATTTGGGGTAATGGGGGCTGTTAATTGGAGTAGTCTAAAACAAACCTGACCTCTCTAGGATATTCAGAAGCCAAGTTATAATCCCACAAATGTGTAACTGGACTACTTCTTTAAAGTGACACCAGGCCCGGTGACCTTTGGGACATGGTTTGACCCCCTATAGGAATGTGCGATCATCATGAAACGTTTAGATCACTTACAACTCAATAGATTCTACCTTCTTGTAACGTTTCAGCCTGATTGGACCTTGTTTTCACACAAATGGACCCAGAATGATGTGAAATTGTGCTTCGTGCAACATAATTCTGGGTGCCATGTCCAAACCATAAGTGCTAATGACTCCATTCCTTTTTGTGGTTGTAGGGGCTGTTGATTGGAGTACACTAAAACAAACCTGATCTCTCTAGGACATTCAGAAGCCAAGTTATAAGCCAACAAAGGTGTAACTGGACTACTTCTTTAAATTGACACCAGATCTGGTGACCTTTGGGACATGGTTTGACCCCCTTAGGAAAGTGCTATCATCATGAAACATTCAGATCACTTACAACTCAATAGATTCTACCTTCCTGTAACGTTTCAGCCTGACTGGACCTTGTTTTCACACAAATGAACCCAGAATGATGTGAAATTGTGCTTCGTGCAACATAATTCTGGGTGTCATTTAAAAACCATAAGTGTTAATGATTCCATTCCTTTTTGGGGTAATGGGGCTGTTAATTGGAGTACTCTAAAACAAACCTGACCTCTCTAGGATATTCAGAAGCCAAGTTATAAGCCCACAAAGGTGTAACTGGACTACTTCTTTAAAGTGACACCAGGCCCGGTGACCTTTGGGACATGGTTTGACCCCCTATAGGAATGTGCGATCATCATGAAACTTTCAGATCACTTACAACTCAATAGATTCTACCTTCTTGTAACGTTTCAGCCTGATTGGACCTTGTTTTCACACAATGGACCCAGAATTATGTGAAATTGTGCTTCGTGCAACATAATTCTGGGTGCCATTTACAACCCATAAGTGCTAATGACTCCATTCTTTTTTGTGGTTGTAGGGGCTGTTGATTGGAGTACAATAAAACAAACCTGACCTCTCTAGGACATCCAGAAGCCAAGTTATAAGCCCACAAAGGTGTAACTGGACTACTACTTTAAATTGACACCAGATCCGGTGACCTTTGGGACATGGTTTGACCCCCTTAGGAAAGTGCTATCATCATGAAACGTCCAGATCACTTACAACTCAATAGATTCTACCTTCTTGTAACGTTTCAGCCTGATTGGACCTTGTTTTCACACAAATGGACCCAGAATGATGTGAAATTGTGCTTCGTGCAACATAATTCTGGGTGCCATTTACAAACCATAAGTGCTAATGACTCCATTCCTTTTTGTGGTTGTAGGGGCTGTTGATTGGAGTACATTAAAACAAACCTGATCTCTCTAGGACATTCAGAAGCCAAGTTATAAGCCCACAAATGTGTAACTGGACTACTTCTTTAAATTGACACCAGATCCGGTGATCTTTGGGACATGGTTTGACACCCTTAGGAAAGTGCTATCGTCATGAAACGTTCAGATCACTTACAACTCAATAGATTCTACCTTCCTGTAATGTTTCAGCCTGATTTGACCTTGTTTTCACACAAATGAACCCAGAATGATGTGAAATTGTGCTTCGTGCAACATAATTCTGGGTGCCATTTAAAAACCATAAGTGCTAATGACTCTATTCCTGTTTGGGGTAATGGGGGCTGTTAATTTGAGTACTCCAAAACAAACCTGACCTCTCTAGGAAATTCAGAAGCCAAGTTATAAGCCCACAAAGGTGTAACTGGACTACTTCTTTAAAGTGACACCAGGCCCGGTGACCTTTGGGACATGGTTTGACCCCCTATAGGAATGTGTGATCATCATGAAACGTTCAGATCACTTTCAACTCAATAGATTCTACCTTCTTGTAACGTTTCAGCCTGATTGGACCTTGTTTTCACACAAATGGACCCAGAATGATGTGAAATTGTGCTTCGTGCAACATAATTCTGGGTGCCATTTACAAACCACAAGTGCTAATGACTCCATTCTTTTTTGTGGTTGTAGGGGCTGTTGATTGGAGTACACTAAAACAAACCTGATCTCTCTAGGACATTCAGAAGCCAAGTTATAAGCCAACAAAGGTGTAACTGGACTACTTCTTTAAATTGACACCAGATCTGGTGACCTTTGGGACATGGTTTGACCCCCTTAGGAAAGTGCTATCATCATGAAACGTTCAGATCACTTACAACTCAATAGATTCTACCTTCCTGTAACGTTTCAGCCTGATTGGACCTTGTTTTCACACAAATGAACCCAGAATGATGTGAAATTGTGCTTCGTGCAACATAATTCTGGGTGCCATTTACAAACCATAAGTGCTAATGACTCCATTCCTTTTTGGGGTAATGGGGGCTGTTAATTGGAGTACTCTAAAAGAAACCTGACCTCTCTAGGATATTCAAAAGCCAAGTTATAAGCCAACAAAGGTGTAACTGGACTACTTCTTTAAAGTGACACCAGGCCCGATGACCTTTGGGACATGGTTTGACCCCCTATAGGAATGTACGATCATCATGAAATGTTCAGATCACTTACAACTCAATAGATTCTACCTTCTTGTAACGTTTCAGCCTGATTGGACCTTGTTTTCACACAAATGGACCCAGAATGATGTGAAATTGTGCTTCGTGCAACATAATTCTGGGTGCCATTTACAAACCATAAGTGCTAATGACTCCATTCCTTTTTGTGGTTGTAGGGGCTGTTGATTGGAGGACATTAAAACAAACCTGATCTCTCTAGGACATTCAGAAGCCAAGTTATAAGCCCACAAATGTGTAACTGGACTACTTCTTTAAATTGACACCAGATCCGGTGACCTCTGGGACATGGTTTGACCACTTTAGGAAAGTGCTATCATCATGAAACGTTCAGATCACTTACAACTCAATAGATTCTACATCCTGTAACGTTTCAGCCTTATTGGACCTTGTTTTCACACAAATGGACCCAGAATGATGTGAAATTGTGCTTCGTGCAACATAGTTCTGGGTGCCATTTACAAACCATAAGTGCTAATGACTCCATTCCTTTTTGTGGTTGTAGGGGCTGTTGATTGGAGTACACTAAAACAAACCTGATCTCTCTAGGACATTCAGAAGCCAAGTTATAAGCCCACAAAGGTGTAACTGGACTACTTCTTTAAATTGACACCAGATCCGGTGACCTCTGGGACATGGTTTGACCACTTTAGGAAAGTGCTATCATCATGAAACGTTCAGATCACTTACAACTCAATAGATTCTACATCCTGTAACGTTTCAGCCTTATTGGACCTTGTTTTCACACAAATGAACCCAGATTGATGTGAAATTGTGCTTCGTGCAACATAATTCTGGGTGCCATTTAAAAACCATAAGCGCTAATGACTCCATTCCTATTTGGGGTAATGGGGGCTGTTAATTGGAGTAGTCTAAAACAAACCTGACCTCTCTAGGATATTCAGAAGCCAAGTTATAATCCCACAAATGTGTAACTGGACTACTTCTTTAAAGTGACACCAGGCCCGGTGACCTTTGGGACATGGTTTGACCCCCTATAGGAATGTGCGATCATCATGAAACGTTCAGATCACTTACAACTCAATAGATTCTACCTTCTTGTAACGTTTCAGCCTGATTGGACCTTGTTTTCACACAAATGGACCCAGAATGATGTGAAATTGTGCTTCGTGCAACATAATTCTGGGTGCCATGTCCAAACCATAAGTGCTAATGACTCCATTCCTTTTTGTGGTTGTAGGGGCTGTTGATTGGAGTACACTAAAACAAACCTGATCTCTCTAGGACATTCAGAAGCCAAGTTATAAGCCAACAAAGGTGTAACTGGACTACTTCTTTAAATTGACACCAGATCTGGTGACCTTTGGGACATGGTTTGACCCCCTTAGGAAAGTGCTATCATCATGAAACGTTCAGATCACTTACAACTCAATAGATTCTACCTTCCTGTAACATTTCAGCCTGATTGGACCTTGTTTTCACACAAATGAAACCAGAATGATGTGAAATTGTGCTTCGTGCAACATAATTCTGGGTGCCATTTAAAAACCATAAGTGCTAATGACTCTATTCCTTTTTGGGGTAATGGGGGCTGTTAATTGGAGTACTCTAAATCAAACGTGACCTCTCTAGGATATTCAGAAGCCAAGTTATAAGCCCACAAAGGTGTAACTGGACTACTTCTTAAAAGTGACACCAGGCCCGGTGACCTTTGGGACATGGTTTGACCCACTATAGGAATGTGCGATCATCATGAAACGTTCAGATCACTTACAACTCAATTGATTCTACCTTCTTGTAACGTTTCAGCCTGATTGGACCTTGATTTCACACAAATGGACCCAGAATGATGTGAAATTGTGCTTCGTGCAACATAATTTTGGGTGCCATTTACAAACCATAAGTGCTAATGACTCCATTCCTTTTTGTGGTTGTAGGGGCTGTCGATTGGAGTACACTAAAACAAACCTGATCTCTCTAGGACATTCAGAAGCCAAGTTATAAGCCCACAAATGTGTAACTGGACTACTTCTTTAAATAGACACCAGATCCGGTGACCTTTGGGACATGGTTTGACCCCCTTAGGAAAGAGCAATCATCATGAAACGTTCAGATCACTTACAACTCAATAGATTCTTCCTTCCTGTAACGTTTCAGCCTGATTGGACCTTGTTTTCACACAAATGAACCCATAATGATGTGAAATTGTGCTTCGTGCAACATAATTCTGGGTGCCATTTAAAAACCATAAGTGCTAATGACTCCATTCCTTTTTGAGGTAATAGGGGCTGTTAATTGGAGTACTCTAAAACAAACCTGACCTCTCTAGGATATTCAGAAGCCAAGTTATAAGCCCACAAAGGTGTAACTGGACTACTTCTTTAAAGTGACACCAGGCCCGGTGACCTTTGGGACATGGTTTGACCCCCTTAGGAAAGTGCTATCATCATGAAACGTTCAGATCACTTACAACTCAATAGATTCTACCTTCCTGTAACGTTTCAGCCTGATTGGACCTTGTTTTCACACAAATGAACCCAGAATGATGTGAAATTGTGCTTCGTGCAACATAATTCTGGGTGCCATTTAAAAACCATAAGTGCTAAGGACTGCATTCCTTTTTGGGGTAATGGGGGCTGTTAATTGGAGTACTCTAAAACAAACCTGACCTCTCTAGGCTATTCAGAAGCCAAGTTATAAGCCCAAAATAGGTGTAACTGGACTACTTCTTTAAAGTAACACCAGGCCCGGTGACCTTTGGGACATGGTTTGACCCCCTATAGGAATGTGCGATCATCATGAAACGTTCAGATCACTTACAACTCAATAGATTCTACCTTCTTGTAACGTTTCAGCCTGATTGGACCTTGTTTTCACACAAATGGACCCAGAATGATGTGAAATTGTGCTTCGTGCAACATAATTCTGGGTGCCATTTCCAAACCATAAGTGCTAATGACTCCATTCTGTTTTGTGGTTGTAGGGGCTGTTGATTGGAGTACACTAAAAAAAACCTGATCTCTCTAGGACATTCAGAAGCCAAGTTATATGCCCACAAAGGTGTAACTGGACTACTTCTTTAAAATGACACCAGATCAGGTGACCTTTGGGACATGGTTTGACCCCCTTAGGAAAGTGCTATCATCATGAAACGTTCAGATCACTTACAACTCAATAGATTCTACCTTCCTGTAACGTTTCAGCCTGATTGGTCCTTGTTTTCACACAAATGAACCCAGAATGATGTGAAATTGTGCCTCGTGCAACATAATTCTGGGTGCCATTTAAAAACCATAAGGGCTAATGACTCCATTACTTTTTGAGATAATAGGGGCTGTTAATTTGAGTACTCTAAAACAAACCTGACCTCTCTAGGACATTCAGAAGCCAAGTTATAAGCCCACAAAGGTGTAACTGGACCACTTCTTTAAAGTGACACCAGGCCCGGTGACCTTTGGGACATGGTTTTTCCCCCTATAGGAATGTGCGATCATCATGAAATGTTCAGATCACTTACAACTCAATAGATTCTACCTTATTGTAACGTTTCAGCCTGATTGGACATTGTTTTCACACAAATGGACCCATAATGATGTGAAATGGTGCTTCGTGCAACATAATTCTGGGTGCCATTTACAAACCAAAAGTGCTAATGACTCCATTCCTTTTTGTGGTTCTAGGGGCTGTTGATTGGAGTACTCTGAAACAAACCTGATCTCTCTAGGACATTCAGAAGCCAAGTTATAAGCCCACAAATGTGTAACTGGACTACTTCTTTAAATTGACACCAGATCCGGTGACCTTTGGGACATGGTTTGACCCCCTTAGGAAAGTGCTATCATCATGAAACGTTCAGATCACTTACAACTCAATAGATTCTACCGTCCTGTACCGTTTCAGCCTGATTGGACCTTGTTTTCACACAAATGAACCCAGAATGATGTGAAATTGTGCTTAGTGCAACATAATTTTGCGTGCCATTTAAAAACCATAAGTGCTAATGACTCCATTCCTTTTTGGGGAAATGGGGGCTGTTAAATGGAGTACTCTAAAACAAACCTGACCTTTTTAGGATATTCAGAAGCCAAGTTATAAGCCAACAAAGGTGTAACTGGACTACTTCTTTAAAGTGACACCAGGCCCGGTGACCTTTGGGACATGGTTTGACCCCCTATAGGAATGTCTGATCATCATGAAATGTTCAGATCACTTACAACTCAATAGATTCTACCTTCTTGTAACGTTTCAGCCTGATTGGACCTTGTTTTCACACAAATGGACCCAGAATGATGTGAAATTGTGCTTCGTGCAACATAATTCTGGGTGCCATTTACAAACCATAAGTGCTAATGACTCCATTCCTTTTTGTGGTTGTAGGGTCTGTTGATTGGAGTACAATAAAACAAACCCGATCTCTCTGGGACATTCAGAAGCCAAGTTGTAAGCCCACAAATGTGTAACCGGACTACTATTTTAAATTGACACCAGATCCGGTGACCTTTGGGACATGGTTTGACCCCCTTAGGAAAGTGCTATCATCACGAAACATTCAGATCACTTACAACTCAATAGATTCTACCTTCTTGTAACGTTTCAGCCTGATTGGACCTTGTTTTCACACAAATGGACCCAGAATGATGTGAAATTGTGCTTCGTGCAACATAATTCTGGGTGCCATTTACAAACCATAGGTGCTAATGACTCCATTCCTTTTTGTGGTTGTAGGGGCTGTTGATTGGAGTACACTAAAACAAACCTGATCTCTCTAGGACATTCAGAAGCCAAGTTATAAACCCACAAATGTGTAACTGGACTACTTCTTTAAATTGACACCAGATCCGGTGACCTCTGGGACATGGTTTGACCACCTTAGGAAAGTGCTATCATCATGAAACTTTCAGATCACTTACAACTCAATAGATTCTACCTTCCTGTAACGTTTCAGCCTGATTGGACCTTGTTTTCACACAAATCAACCCAGAATGATGTGAAATTGTGCTTCGTGCAACATAATTCTGGCTGCCATTTACAAACCATAAGTGCTAATGACTCCATTCATTTTTGGGGTAATGGGGGCTGTTGATTGGAGTACACTAAAACAAACCTGACCTCTCTAGGATATTCAGAAGCCAAGTTATAAGCCCACAAAGGTGTAACTGGACTACTTCTTTAAAGTGACACCAGGCCCGGTGACCTTTGGGACATGGTTTGACCCCCTATAGGAATGTGCAATCATCATGAAATGTTCAGATCACTTACAACTCAATAGATTCTACCTTCTTGTAACGTTTCAGCCTGATTGGACCTTGTTTTCACACAAATGGACCCAGAATGATGTGAAATTGTGCTTCGTGCAACATAATTCTGGGTGCCATTTAAAAACCATAAGTGCTAATGACTCCATTCCTTTTTGGGGTAATGGGGGCTGTTAATTGGAGTACTCTAAAACAAACCTGACCTCTCTAGGATATTCAGAAGCCAAGTTATAAGCCCACAAATGTGTAACTGGACTACTTCTTTAAAGTGACACCAGGCCCGGTGATCTTTGGGACATGGTTTGACCCCCTATGAGAATGTGTGATCATCTTGAAACGTTCAGATCACTTACAACTCAATAGATTCTACCTTCTTGTAACGTTTCAGCCTGATTGGACCTTGTTTTCACAAAAATGGACCCAGAATGATGTGAAATTGTGCTTCGTGCAACATAAGTCTGGGTGCCATTTACAAACCATAAGTGCTAATGACTCCATTCCTTTTTGTGGTTGTAGGGGTTGTTTATTGGAGTACATTAAAACAAACCTGATCTCTCTAGGACATTCAGAAGCCAAGTTATAAACCCACAAATGTGTAACTGGACTACTTCTTTAAATTGACACCAGATCCGGTGACCTCTGGGACATGGTTTGACCACCTTAGGAAAGGGCTATCATCATGAAACTTTCAGATCACTTACAACTCAATAGATTTTACCTTCCTGTAACGTTTCAGCCTGATTGGACCTTGTTTTCACACAAATCAACCCAGAATGATGTGAAATTGTGCTTCGTGCAACATAATTCTGGGTGCCATTTACAAACCATAAGTGCTAATGACTCCATTCATTTTTGGGGTAATGGGGGCTGTTGATTGGAGTACTCTAAAACAAACCTGACCTCTCTAGGATATTCAGAAGCCAAGTTATAAGCCCACAAAGGTGTAACTGGACTACTTCTTTAAAGTGACACCAGATCCGGTGACCTTTGGGACATGGTTTGACCCCCTATAGGAATGTGCAATCATCATGAAATGTTCAGATCACTTACAACTCAATAGATTCTACCTTCTTGTAACGTTTCAGCCTGATTGGACCTTGTTTTCACACAAATGGACCCAGAATGATGTGAAATTGTGCTTCGTGCAACATAATTCTGGGTGCCATTTACAAACCATAAGTGCTAATGACTCCATTCCTTTTTGTGGTTGTAGGGGCTGTTGATTGGAGGACATTAAAACAAACCTGATCTCTCTAGGACATTCAGAAGCCAAGTTATAAGCCCACAAATGTGTAACTGGACTACTTCTTTAAATTGACACCAGATCCGGTGACCTCTGGGACATGGTTTGACCACTTTAGGAAAGTGCTATCATCATGAAACGTTCAGATCACTTACAACTCAATAGATTCTACATCCTGTAACGTTTCAGCCTTATTGGACCTTGTTTTCACACAAATGGACCCAGAATGATGTGAAATTGTGCTTCGTGCAACATAGTTCTGGGTGCCCTTTACAAACCATAAGTGCTAATGACTCCATTCCTTTTTGTGGTTGTAGGGGCTGTTGATTGGAGTACACTAAAACAAACCTGATCTCTCTAGGACATTCAGAAGCCAAGTTATAAGCCCACAAAGGTGTAACTGGACTACTTCTTTAAATTGACACCAGATCCGGTGACCTCTGGGACATGGTTTGACCACTTTAGGAAAGTGCTATCATCATGAAACGTTCAGATCACTTACAACTCAATAGATTCTACATCCTGTAACGTTTCAGCCTTATTGGACCTTGTTTTCACACAAATGAACCCAGATTGATGTGAAATTGTGCATCGTGCAACATAATTCTGGGTGCCATTTAAAAACCATAAGCGCTAATGACTCCATTCCTATTTGGGGTAATGGGGGCTGTTAATTGGAGTAGTCTAAAACAAACCTGACCTCTCTAGGATATTCAGAAGCCAAGTTATAATCCCACAAATGTGTAACTGGACTACTTCTTTAAAGTGACACCAGGCCCGGTGACCTTTGGGACATGGTTTGACCCCCTATAGGAATGTGCGATCATCATGAAACGTTCAGATCACTTACAACTCAATAGATTCTACCTTCTTGTAACGTTTCAGCCTGATTGGACCTTGTTTTCACACAAATGGACCCAGAATGATGTGAAATTGTGCTTCGTGCAACATAATTCTGGGTGCCATGTCCAAACCATAAGTGCTAATGACTCCATTCCTTTTTGTGGTTGTAGGGGCTGTTGATTGGAGTACACTAAAACAAACCTGATCTCTCTAGGACATTCAGAAGCCAAGTTATAAGCCAACAAAGGTGTAACTGGACTACTTCTTTAAATTGACACCAGATCTGGTGACCTTTGGGACATGATTTGACCCCCTTAGGAAAGTGCTATCATCATGAAACGTTCAGATCACTTACAACTCAATAGATTCTACCTTCCTGTAACGTTTCAGCCTGATTGGACCTTGTTTTCACACAAATGAAACCAGAATGATGTGAAATTGTGCTTCGTGCAACATAATTCTGGGTGCCATTTAAAAACCATAAGTGCTAATGACTCTATTCCTTTTTGGGGTAATGGGGGCTGTTAATTGGAGTACTCTAAATCAAACCTGACCTCTCTAGGATATTCAGAAGCCAAGTTATAAGCCCACAAAGGTGTAACTGGACTACTTCTTTAAAGTGACACCAGGCCCGGTGACCTTTGGGACATGGTTTGACCCACTATAGGAATGTGCGATCATCATGAAACGTTCAGATCACTTACAACTCAATTGATTCTACCTTCTTGTAACGTTTCAGCCTGATTGGACCTTGATTTCACACAAATGGACCCAGAATGATGTGAAATTGTGCTTCGTGCAACATAATTTTGGGTGCCATTTACAAACCATAAGTGCTAATGACTCCATTCCTTTTTGTGGTTGTAGGGGCTGTCGATTGGAGTACACTAAAACAAACCTGATCTCTCTAGGACATTCAGAAGCCAAGTTATAAGCCCACAAATGTGTAACTGGACTACTTCTTTAAATAGACACCAGATCCGGTGACCTTTGGGACATGGTTTGACCCCCTTAGGAAAGAGCAATCATCATGAAACGTTCAGATCACTTACAACTCAATTGATTCTTCCTTCCTGTAACGTTTCAGCCTGATTGGACCTTGTTTTCACACAAATGAACCCATAATGATGTGAAATTGTGCTTCGTGCAACATAATTCTGGGTGCCATTTAAAAACCATAAGTGCTAATGACTCCATTCCTTTTTGAGGTAATAGGGGCTGTTAATTGGAGTACTCTAAAACAAACCTGACCTCTCTAGGCTATTCAGAAGCCAAGTTATAAGCCCAAAATAGGTGTAACTGGACTACTTCTTTAAAGTAACACCAGGCCCGGTGACCTTTGGGACATGGTTTGACCCCCTATAGGAATGTGCGATCATCATGAAACGTTCAGATCACTTACAACTCAATAGATTCTACCTTCTTGTAACGTTTCAGCCTGATTGGACCTTGTTTTCACACAAATGGACCCAGAATGATGTGAAATTGTGCTTCGTGCAACATAATTCTGGGTGCCATTTCCAAACCATAAGTGCTAATGACTCCATTCTGTTTTGTGGTTGTAGGGGCTGTTGATTGGAGTACACTAAAACAAACCTGATCTCTCTAGGACATTCAGAAGCCAAGTTATATGCCCACAAAGGTGTAACTGGACTACTTCTTTAAAATGACACCAGATCAGGTGACCTTTGGGACATGGGTGACCCCCTTAGGAAAGTGCTATCATCATGAAACGTTCAGATCACTTACAACTCAATAGATTCTACCTTCCTGTAACGTTTCAGCCTGATTGGTCCTTGTTTTCACACAAATGAACCCAGAATGATGTGAAATTGTGCCTCGTGCAACATAATTCTGGGTGCCATTTAAAAACCATAAGGGCTAATGACTCCACTACTTTTTGAGATAATAGGGGCTGTTAATTTGAGTACTCTAAAACAAACCTGACCTCTCTAGGACATTCAGAAGCCAAGTTATAAGCCCACAAAGGTGTAACTGGACCACTTCTTTAAAGTGACACCAGGCCCGGTGACCTTTGGGACATGGTTTTTCCCCCTATAGGAATGTGCGATCATCATGAAATGTTCAGATCACTTACAACTCAATAGATTCTACCTTATTGTAACGTTTCAGCCTGATTGGACATTGTTTTCACACAAATGGACCCATAATGATGTGAAATGGTGCTTCGTGCAACATAATTCTGGGTGCCATTTACAAACCAAAAGTGCTAATGACTCCATTCCTTTTTGTGGTTCTAGGGGCTGTTGATTGGAGTACTCTGAAACAAACCTGATCTCTCTAGGACATTCAGAAGCCAAGTTATAAGCCCACAAATGTGTAACTGGACTACTTCTTTAAATTGACACCAGATCCGGTGACCTTTGGGACATGGTTTGACCCCCTTAGGAAAGTGCTATCATCATGAAACGTTCAGATCACTTACAACTCAATAGATTCTACCGTCCTGTACCGTTTCAGCCTGATTGGACCTTGTTTTCACACAAATGAACCCAGAATGATGTGAAATTGTGCTTAGTGCAACATAATTTTGCGTGCCATTTAAAAACCATAAGTGCTAATGACTCCATTCCTTTTTGGGGAAATGGGGGCTGTTAAATGGAGTACTCTAAAACAAACCTGACCTTTTTAGGATATTCAGAAGCCAAGTTATAAGCCAACAAAGGTGTAACTGGACTACTTCTTTAAAGTGACACCAGGCCCGGTGACCTTTGGGACATGGTTTGACCCCCTATAGGAATGTCTGATCATCATGAAATGTTCAGATCACTTACAACTCAATAGATTCTACCTTCTTGTAACGTTTCAGCCTGATTGGACCTTGTTTTCACACAAATGGACCCAGAATGATGTGAAATTGTGCTTCGTGCAACATAATTCTGGGTGCCATTTACAAACCATAAGTGCTAATGACTCCATTCCTTTTTGTGGTTGTAGGGTCTGTTGATTGGAGTACAATAAAACAAACCCGATCTCTCTGGGACATTCAGAAGCCAGGTTGTAAGCCCACAAATGTGTAACCGGACTACTATTTTAAATTGACACCAGATCCGGTGACCTTTGGGACATGGTTTGACCCCCTTAGGAAAGTGCTATCATCACGAAACATTCAGATCACTTACAACTCAATAGATTCTACCTTCTTGTAACGTTTCAGCCTGATTGGACCTTGTTTTCACACAAATGGACCCAGAATGATGTGAAATTGTGCTTCGTGCAACATAATTCTGGGTGCCATTTACAAACCATAGGTGCTAATGACTCCATTCCTTTTTGTGGTTGTAGGGGCTGTTGATTGGAGTACACTAAAACAAACCTGATCTCTCTAGGACATTCAGAAGCCAAGTTATAAACCCACAAATGTGTAACTGGACTACTTCTTTAAATTGACACCAGATCCGGTGACCCCTGGGACATGGTTTGACCACCTTAGGAAAGTGCTATCATCATGAAACTTTCAGATCACTTACAACTCAATAGATTCTACCTTCCTGTAACGTTTCAGCCTGATTGGACCTTGTTTTCACACAAATCAACCCAGAATGATGTGAAATTGTGCTTCGTGCAACATAATTCTGGCTGCCATTTACAAACCATAAGTGCTAATGACTCCATTCATTTTTGGGGTAATGGGGGCTGTTGATTGGAGTACACTAAAACAAACCTGACCTCTCTAGGATATTCAGAAGCCAAGTTATAAGCCCACAAAGGTGTAACTGGACTACTTCTTTAAAGTGACACCAGGCCCGGTGACCTTTGGGACATGGTTTGACCCCCTATAGGAATGTGCAATCATCATGAAATGTTCAGATCACTTACAACTCAATAGATTCTACCTTCTTGTAACGTTTCAGCCTGATTGGACCTTGTTTTCACACAAATGGACCCAGAATGATGTGAAATTGTGCTTCGTGCAACATAATTCTGGGTGCCATTTAAAAACCATAAGTGCTAATGACTCCATTCCTTTTTGGGGTAATGGGGGCTGTTAATTGGAGTACTCTAAAACAAACCTGACCTCTCTAGGATATTCAGAAGCCAAGTTATAAGCCCACAAATGTGTAACTGGACTACTTCTTTAAAGTGACACCAGGCCCGGTGATCTTTGGGACATGGTTTGACCCCCTATGAGAATGTGTGATCATCTTGAAACGTTCAGATCACTTACAACTCAATAGATTCTACCTTCTTGTAACGTTTCAGCCTGATTGGACCTTGTTTTCACAAAAATGGACCCAGAATGATGTGAAATTGTGCTTCGTGCAACATAAGTCTGGGTGCCATTTACAAACCATAAGTGCTAATGACTCCATTCCTTTTTGTGGTTGTAGGGGTTGTTTATTGGAGTACATTAAAACAAACCTGATCTCTCTAGGACATTCAGAAGCCAAGTTATAAACCCACAAATGTGTAACTGGACTACTTCTTTAAATTGACACCAGATCCGGTGACCTCTGGGACATGGTTTGACCACCTTAGGAAAGGGCTATCATCATGAAACTTTCAGATCACTTACAACTCAATAGATTTTACCTTCCTGTAACGTTTCAGCCTGATTGGACCTTGTTTTCACACAAATCAACCCAGAATGATGTGAAATTGTGCTTCGTGCAACATAATTCTGGGTGCCATTTACAAACCATAAGTGCTAATGACTCCATTCATTTTTGGGGTAATGGGGGCTGTTGATTGGAGTACTCTAAAACAAACCTGACCTCTCTAGGATATTCAGAAGCCAAGTTATAAGCCCACAAAGGTGTAACTGGACTACTTCTTTAAAGTGACACCAGATCCGGTGACCTTTGGGACATGGTTTGACCCCCTATAGGAATGTGCAATCATCATGAAATGTTCAGATCACTTACAACTCAATAGATTCTACCTTCTTGTAACGTTTCAGCCTGATTGGACCTTGTTTTCACACAAATGGACCCAGAATGATGTGAAATTGTGCTTCGTGCAACATAATTCTGGGTGCCATTTACAAACCATAAGTGCTAATGACTCCATTCCTTTTTGTGGTTGTAGGGGCTGTTGATTGGAGGACATTAAAACAAACCTGATCTCTCTAGGACATTCAGAAGCCAAGTTATAAGCCCACAAATGTGTAACTGGACTACTTCTTTAAATTGACACCAGATCCGGTGACCTCTGGGACATGGTTTGACCACTTTAGGAAAGTGCTATCATCATGAAACGTTCAGATCACTTACAACTCAATAGATTCTACATCCTGTAACGTTTCAGCCTTATTGGACCTTGTTTTCACACAAATGGACCCAGAATGATGTGAAATTGTGCTTCGTGCAACATAGTTCTGGGTGCCATTTACAAACCATAAGTGCTAATGACTCCATTCCTTTTTGTGGTTGTAGGGGCTGTTGATTGGAGTACACTAAAACAAACCTGATCTTTCTAGGACATTCAGAAGCCAAGTTATAAGCCCACAAAGGTGTAACTGGACTACTTCTTTAAATTGACACCAGATCCGGTGACCTCTGGGACATGGTTTGACCACTTTAGGAAAGTGCTATCATCATGAAACGTTCAGATCACTTACAACTCAATAGATTCTACATCCTGTAACGTTTCAGCCTTATTGGACCTTGTTTTCACACAAATGAACCCAGATTGATGTGAAATTGTGCATCGTGCAACATAATTCTGGGTGCCATTTAAAAACCATAAGCGCTAATGACTCCATTCCTATTTGGGGTAATGGGGGCTGTTAATTGGAGTAGTCTAAAACAAACCTGACCTCTCTAGGATATTCAGAAGCCAAGTTATAATCCCACAAATGTGTAACTGGACTACTTCTTTAAAGTGACACCAGGCCCGGTGACCTTTGGGACATGGTTTGACCCCCTATAGGAATGTGCGATCATCATGAAACGTTCAGATCACTTACAACTCAATAGATTCTACCTTCTTGTAACGTTTCAGCCTGATTGGACCTTGTTTTCACACAAATGGACCCAGAATGATGTGAAATTGTGCTTCGTACAACATAATTCTGGGTGCCATGTCCAAACCATAAGTGCTAATGACTCCATTCCTTTTTGTGGTTGTAGGGGCTGTTGATTGGAGTACACTAAAACAAACCTGATCTCTCTAGGACATTCAGAAGCCAAGTTATAAGCCAACAAAGGTGTAACTGGACTACTTCTTTAAATTGACACCAGATCTGGTGACCTTTGGGACATGGTTTGACCCCCTTAGGAAAGTGCTATCATCATGAAACGTTCAGATCACTTACAACTCAATAGATTCTACCTTCCTGTAACGTTTCAGCCTGATTGGACCTTGTTTTCACACAAATGAAACCAGAATGATGTGAAATTGTGCTTCGTGCAACATAATTCTGGGTGCCATTTAAAAACCATAAGTGCTAATGACTCTATTCCTTTTTGGGGTAATGGGGGCTGTTAATTGGAGTACTCTAAATCCAACCTGACCTCTCTAGGATATTCAGAAGCCAAGTTATAAGCCCACAAAGGTGTAACTGGACTACTTCTTTAAAGTGACACCAGGCCCGGTGACCTTTGGGACATGGTTTGACCCACTATAGGAATGTGCGATCATCATGAAACGTTCAGATCACTTACAACTCAATTGATTCTACCTTCTTGTAACGTTTCAGCCTGATTGGACCTTGATTTCACACAAATGGACCCAGAATGATGTGAAATTGTGCTTCGTGCAACATAATTTTGGGTGCCATTTACAAACCATAAGTGCTAATGACTCCATTCCTTTTTGTGGTTGTAGGGGCTGTCGATTGGAGTACACTAAAACAAACCTGATCTCTCTAGGACATTCAGAAGCCAAGTTATAAGCCCACAAATGTGTAACTGGACTACTTCTTTAAATAGACACCAGATCCGGTGACCTTTGGGACATGGTTTGACCCCCTTAGGAAAGAGCAATCATCATGAAACGTTCAGATCACTTACAACTCAATAGATTCTTCCTTCCTGTAACGTTTCAGCCTGATTGGACCTTGTTTTCACACAAATGAACCCATAATGATGTGAAATTGTGCTTCGTGCAACATAATTCTGGGTGCCATTTAAAAACCATAAGTGCTAATGACTCCATTCCTTTTTGAGGTAATAGGGGCTGTTAATTGGAGTACTCTAAAACAAACCTGACCTCTCTAGGCTATTCAGAAGCCAAGTTATAAGCCCAAAATAGGTGTAACTGGACTACTTCTTTAAAGTAACACCAGGCCCGGTGACCTTTGGGACATGGTTTGACCCCCTATAGGAATGTGCGATCATCATGAAACGTTCAGATCACTTACAACTCAATAGATTCTACCTTCTTGTAACGTTTCAGCCTGATTGGACCTTGTTTTCACACAAATGGACCCAGAATGATGTGAAATTGTGCTTCGTGCAACATAATTCTGGGTGCCATTTCCAAACCATAAGTGCTAATGACTCCATTCTGTTTTGTGGTTGTAGGGGCTGTTGATTGGAGTACACTAAAACAAACCTGATCTCTCTAGGACATTCAGAAGCCAAGTTATATGCCCACAAAGGTGTAACTGGACTACTTCTTTAAAATGACACCAGATCAGGTGACCTTTGGGACATGGTTTGACCCCCTTAGGAAAGTGCTATCATCATGAAACGTTCAGATCACTTACAACTCAATAGATTCTACCTTCCTGTAACGTTTCAGCCTGATTGGTCCTTGTTTTCACACAAATGAACCCAGAATGATGTGAAATTGTGCCTCGTGCAACATAATTCTGGGTGCCATTTAAAAACCATAAGGGCTAATGACTCCATTACTTTTTGAGATAATAGGGGCTGTTAATTTGAGTACTCTAAAACAAACCTGACCTCTCTAGGACATTCAGAAGCCAAGTTATAAGCCCACAAAGGTGTAACTGGACCACTTCTTTAAAGTGACACCAGGCCCGGTGACCTTTGGGACATGGTTTTTCCCCCTATAGGAATGTGCGATCATCATGAAATGTTCAGATCACTTACAACTCAATAGATTCTACCTTATTGTAACGTTTCAGCCTGATTGGACATTGTTTTCACACAAATGGACCCATAATGATGTGAAATGGTGCTTCGTGCAACATAATTCTGGGTGCCATTTACAAACCAAAAGTGCTAATGACTCCATTCCTTTTTGTGGTTCTAGGGGCTGTTGATTGGAGTACTCTGAAACAAACCTGATCTCTCTAGGACATTCAGAAGCCAAGTTATAAGCCCACAAATGTGTAACTGGACTACTTCTTTAAATTGACACCAGATCCGGTGACCTTTGGGACATGGTTTGACCCCCTTAGGAAAGTGCTATCATCATGAAACGTTCAGATCACTTACAACTCAATAGATTCTACCGTCCTGTACCGTTTCAGCCTGATTGGACCTTGTTTTCACACAAATGAACCCAGAATGATGTGAAATTGTGCTTAGTGCAACATAATTTTGCGTGCCATTTAAAAACCATAAGTGCTAATGACTCCATTCCTTTTTGGGGAAATGGGGGCTGTTAAATGGAGTACTCTAAAACAAACCTGACCTTTTTAGGATATTCAGAAGCCAAGTTATAAGCCAACAAAGGTGTAACTGGACTACTTCTTTAAAGTGACACCAGGCCCGGTGACCTTTGGGACATGGTTTGACCCCCTATAGGAATGTCTGATCATCATGAAATGTTCAGATCACTTACAACTCAATAGATTCTACCTTCTTGTAACGTTTCAGCCTGATTGGACCTTGTTTTCACACAAATGGACCCAGAATGATGTGAAATTGTGCTTCGTGCAACATAATTCTGGGTGCCATTTACAAACCATAAGTGCTAATGACTCCATTCCTTTTTGTGGTTGTAGGGTCTGTTGATTGGAGTACAATAAAACAAACCCGATCTCTCTGGGACATTCAGAAGCCAAGTTGTAAGCCCACAAATGTGTAACCGGACTACTATTTTAAATTGACACCAGATCCGGTGACCTTTGGGACATGGTTTGACCCCCTTAGGAAAGTGCTATCATCACGAAACATTCAGATCACTTACAACTCAATAGATTCTACCTTCTTGTAACGTTTCAGCCTGATTGGACCTTGTTTTCACACAAATGGACCCAGAATGATGTGAAATTGTGCTTCGTGCAACATAATTCTGGGTGCCATTTACAAACCATAGGTGCTAATGACTCCATTCCTTTTTGTGGTTGTAGGGGCTGTTGATTGGAGTACACTAAAACAAACCTGATCTCTCTAGGACATTCAGAAGCCAAGTTATAAACCCACAAATGTGTAACTGGACTACTTCTTTAAATTGACACCAGATCCGGTGACCTCTGGGACATGGTTTGACAACCTTAGGAAAGTGCTATCATCATGAAACTTTCAGATCACTTACAACTCAATAGATTCTACCTTTCTGTAACGTTTCAGCCTGATTGGACCTTGTTTTCACACAAATCAACCCAGAATGATGTGAAATTGTGCTTCGTGCAACATAATTCTGGCTGCCATTTACAAACCATAAGTGCTAATGACTCCATTCATTTTTGGGGTAATGGGGGCTGTTGATTGGAGTACACTAAAACAAACCTGACCTCTCTAGGATATTCAGAAGCCAAGTTATAAGCCCACAAAGGTGTAACTGGACTACTTCTTTAAAGTGACACCAGGCCCGGTGACCTTTGGGACATGGTTTGACCCCCTATAGGAATGTGCAATCATCATGAAATGTTCAGATCACTTACAACTCAATAGATTCTACCTTCTTGTAACGTTTCAGCCTGATTGGACCTTGTTTTCACACAAATGGACCCAGAATGATGTGAAATTGTGCTTCGTGCAACATAATTCTGGGTGCCATTTAAAAACCATAAGTGCTAATGACTCCATTCCTTTTTGGGGTAATGGGGGCTGTTAATTGGAGTACTCTAAAACAAACCTGACCTCTCTAGGATATTCAGAAGCCAAGTTATAAGCCCACAAATGTGTAACTGGACTACTTCTTTAAAGTGACACCAGGCCCGGTGATCTTTGGGACATGGTTTGACCCCCTATGAGAATGTGTGATCATCTTGAAACGTTCAGATCACTTACAACTCAATAGATTCTACCTTCTTGTAACGTTTCAGCCTGATTGGACCTTGTTTTCACAAAAATGGACCCAGAATGATGTGAAATTGTGCTTCGTGCAACATAAGTCTGGGTGCCATTTACAAACCATAAGTGCTAATGACTCCATTCCTTTTTGTGGTTGTAGGGGTTGTTTATTGGAGTACATTAAAACAAACCTGATCTCTCTAGGACATTCAGAAGCCAAGTTATAAACCCACAAATGTGTAACTGGACTACTTCTTTAAATTGACACCAGATCCGGTGACCTCTGGGACATGGTTTGACCACCTTAGGAAAGGGCTATCATCATGAAACTTTCAGATCACTTACAACTCAATAGATTCTACCTTCCTGTAACGTTTCAGCCTGATTGGACCTTGTTTTCACACAAATCAACCCAGAATGATGTGAAATTGTGCTTCGTGCAACATAATTCTGGGTGCCATTTACAAACCATAAGTGCTAATGACTCCATTCATTTTTGGGGTAATGGGGGCTGTTGATTGGAGTACTCTAAAACAAACCTGACCTCTCTAGGATATTCAGAAGCCAAGTTATAAGCCCACAAAGGTGTAACTGGACTACTTCTTTAAAGTGACACCAGATCCGGTGACCTTTGGGACATGGTTTGACCCCCTATAGGAATGTGCAATCATCATGAAATGTTCAGATCACTTACAACTCAATAGATTCTACCTTCTTGTAACGTTTCAGCCTGATTGGACCTTGTTTTCACACAAATGGACCCAGAATGATGTGAAATTGTGCATCGTGCAACATAATTCTGGGTGCCATTTACAAACCATAGGTGCTAATGACTCCATTCCTTTTTGTGGTTGTAGGGGCTGTTGATTGGAGTACACTAAAACAAACCTGATCTCTCTAGGACATTCAGAAGCCAAGTTATAAGCCCACAAATGTGTAACTGGACTACTTCTTTAAATTGACACCAGATCCGGTGACCTCTGGGACATGGTTTGACCACCTTAGGAAAGTGCTATCATCATGAAACTTTCAGATCACTTACAACTCAATAGATTCTACCTTCCTGTAACGTTTCAGCCTGATTGGACCTTGTTTTCACACAAATCAACCCAGAATGATGTGAAATTGTGCTTCGTGCAACATAATTCTGGGTGCCATTGACAAACCATAAGTGCTAATGACTCCATTCATTTTTGGGGTAATTGGGGCTGTTGATTGGAGTACTCTAAAACAAACCTGACCTCTCTAGGATATTCAGAAGCCAAGTTATAAGCCCACAAAGGTGTAACTGGACTACTTCTTTAAAGTGACACCAGGCCCGGTGACCTTTGGGACATGGTTTGACCCCCTATAGGAATGTGCAATCATCATGAAATGTTCAGATCACTTACAACTCAATAGATTCTACCTTCTTGTAACGTTTCAGCCTGATTGGACCTTGTTTTCACACAAATGGACCCAGAATGATGTGAAATTGTGCTTCGTGCAACAAAATTCTGGGTGCCATTTAAAAACCATAAGTGCTAATGACTCCATTCCTTTTTGGGGTAATGGGGGCTGTTAATTGGAGTACTCTAAAACAAACCTGACCTCTCTAGGATATTCAGAAGCCAAGTTATAAGCCCACAAATGTGTAACTGGACTACTTCTTTAAATTGACACCAGATCCGGTGAACTTTGGGACATGGTTTGACCCCCTTAGGAAAGTGCTATCATCATGAAACGTTCAGATCACTTACAACTCAATAGATTCTACCTTCCTGTAATGTTTCAGCCTAATTGGACCTTGTTTTCACACAAATGAACCCAGAATGATGTGAAATTGTGCTTAGTGCAACATAATTCTGGGTGCCATTTAAAAACCATCAGTGCTAATGACTCCATTCCTTTTTGTGGTTGTAGGGGCTGTTGATTGGAGTACACTAAAACAAACCTGATCTCTCTAGGACATTCAGAAGCCAAGTTATAAGCCCACAAATGTGTAACTGGACTACTTCTTTAAAGTGACACCAGGCCCGGTGACCTTTGGGACATGGTTTGACCTCCTATAGGTATGTGCGATCATCATGAAACATTCAGATCACTTACAACTCAATAGATTCTACCTTCTTGTAACGTTTCAGCCTGATTGGACCTTGTTTTCACACAAATGGATCCAGAATGATGTGAAATTGTGCTTCGTGCAACATAATTCTGGGTGCCATTTACAAACCATAAGTGCTAATGACTCCATTCCTTTTTGTGGTTGTAGGGGCTGTTGATTGGAGTACACTAAAACAAACCTGACCTCTCTAGGACATTCAGAAGCCAAGTTATACGCCCACAAAGGTGTAACTGGACTACTTCTTTAAAGTGACACCAGGCCCGGTGACCTTTGGGACATGGTTTGACCCCCTATAGGAATGTGCGATCATCATGAAACATTCAGATCACTTACGACTCAATAGATTCTACCTTCTTGTAACGTTTCAGCCTGATTGGACCTTGTTTTCACAAAAATGGACCCAGAATGATGTGAAATTGTGCTTCGTGCAACATAATTCTGGGTGCCATTTACAAACCATAAGTGCTAATGACTCCATTCCTTTTTGTGGTTGTAGGGGCTGTTGATTGGAGTACACTAAAACAAACCTGACCTCTCTAGGACATTCAGAAGCCAAGTTATAAGCCCACAAATGTGTAACTGGACTACTTCTTTAAATTGACACCAGATCCGGTGACCTTTGGGACATGGTTTGACCCCCTTAGGAAAGTGCTATCATCATGAAACGTTCAGATCATTAACAACTCAATTGATTCTACCTTCTTGTAACGTTTCAGCCTGATTGGACCTTGTTTTCACACAAATGGACCCAGAATGATGTGAAATTGTGCTTCGTGCAACATAATTCTGGGTGCCATTTACAAACCATGAGTGCTAATGACTCCATTCCTTTTTGTGGTTGTAGGGGCTGTTGATTGGAGTACACTAAAACAAACCTGATCTCTCTAGGACATTCAGAAGCCAAGTTATAAGCCCACAAATGTGTAACTGGACTACTTCTTTAAATTGACACCAGATCCGGTGACCTTTGGGACATGGTTTGACCCCCTTAGGAAAGTGCTATCATCATGAAAGGTTCAGATCACTTACAACTTAACAGATTCTACTTTCCTGTAACGTTTCAGCCTGATTGGGCCTTGTTTTCACACAAATGAACCCAGAATGATGTGAAATTGTGCTTCGTGCAACATAATTCTGGGTGCCATTTAAAAACCATAAGTGCTAAGGACTCCATTCCTTTTTGGGGTAATGGGGGCTGTTAATTGGAGTACTCTAAAACAAACCTGACCTCTCTAGGATATTCAGAAGCCAAGTTGTAAGCCCACAAAGGTGTAACTGGACTACTTCTTTAAAGTGACACCAGGCCCGGTGACCTTTGGGACATGGTTTGACCCCCTATAGGAATGTGCAATCATCATGAAACGTTCAGGTCACTTACAACTCAATAGATTCTACCTTCTTGTAACGTTTCAGCCTGATTGGACCTTGTTTTCACACAAATGGACCCAGAATGATGTGAAATTGTGCTTCGTGCAACATAATTCTGGGTGCCATTTACAAACAATAAGTGCTAATGACTCCATTCCTTTTTGTGATTGTAGGGGCTGTTGATTGGAGTACATTAAAACAAACCTGACCTCTCTAGTACATTCAGAAGCCAAGTTATAAGCCCACAAATGTGTAACTGGACTACTTCTTTAAAGTGACACCAGGCCCGGTGACCTTTGGGACATGGTTTGACCCCCTTAGGAAAGTGCTATCATCATGAAACGTTCAGATCACTTACAACTCAACAGATTCCACCTTCCTGTAACGTTTCAGCCTGATTGGACCCTGTTTTCACACAAATGAACCCAGAATGATGTGAAATTGTGCTTTGTGCAACATAATTCTGGGTGTCATTTAAAAACCATAAGTGCTAATGACTCCATTCCTTTTTGGGGTAATGGGGGCTGTTAATTGGAGTACTCTAAAACAAACCTGACCTCTCTAGGATATTCAGAAGCCAAGTTATAAGCCCACAAAGGTGTAACTGGACTACTTCTTTAAAGTGACACCAGGCCCGGTGACCTTTGGCACATGGTTTGACCCCCTATAGGAATGTGCGATCATCATGAAACATTCAGATCACTTACAACTCAATAGATTCTACCTTCTTGTAACGTTTCAGCCTGATTGGACCTTGTTTTCACACAAATGGACCCAGAATGATGTGAAATTGTGCTTCGTGCAACATAATTCTGGGTGCCATTTACAAACCATAAGTGCTAATTACTCCATTCCTTTTTGTGGTTGTAGGGGCTGTTGATTGGAGTACACTAAAACAAACCTGACCTCTCTAGGACATTCAGAAGCCAAGTTATAAGCCCACAAAGGTGTAACTGGACTACTTCTTTAAATTGACACCAGATCCGGTGACCTTTGGGACATGGTTTGACCCCCTTAGGAAATTGCTATCATCATGAAACGTTCAGATCACTTACAACTCAATTGATTCTACCTTCTTGTAACGTTTCAGCCTGATTGGACCTTGTTTTCACACAAATGGACCCAGAATGATGTGAAATTGTGCTTCGTGCAACATAATTCTGGGTGCCATTTAAAAACCATAAGTGCTAAGGACTCCATTCCTTTTTGGGGTAATGGGGGCTGTTAATTGGAGTACTCTAAAACAAACCTGACCTCTCTAGGATATTCAGAAGCCAAGTTATAAGCCCACAAAGGTGTAACTGGACTACTTCTTTAAAGTGACACCAGGCCCGGTGACCTTTGGGACATGGTTTGACCCCCTATAGGAATGTGCGATCATCATGAAACGTTCAGATCACTTACAACTCAATAGATTCTACCGTCTTGTAACGTTTCAGCCTGATTGGACGTTGTTTTCACACAAATGGACCCAGATTATGTGAAATTGTGCTTCGTGCAACATAATTCTGGGTGCCATTTACAAACCATAAGTGCTAATGACTCCATTCCTTTTTGTGGTTGTAGGGGCTGTTGATTGGAGTACACTAAAACAAACCTGATCTCTCTAGGACATTCAGAAACCAAGTTATAAGCCCACAAAGGTGTAACTGGACTACTTCTTTAAAGGAGACATAACATGCTTTTAAGTTATTCCTTTTTACATCTAAATCCTTCAGTTGGGGTCTAAATACAGTGGAACTGCAGTTCTTTGGTCTGATTTCCTCATTATTGTTGCTCTACAGACCCTCATCTACCCCTGTTCTGAGGAGAGTCTTGAGAACGAGCCGTTTTTGGGTACTGTCTCTTTAAACTGGAGGAGGAGCTGTAAACTCCGCCCCCCTCCATAGTGCAGACCTGTACTCTCCTCCCCCAGTCGGACTTTGTAGTTCTATAGAGAAATCATTATTGAGCATAGCAGATTTAGCATAGCATATTAGCATTTTTAAAACATGTGGGGAGGGTAGTTCATCAAGCTGTTTCAAGGCTGCTAACTCTCTCATGCATTTGTCTGTAGTCACTCACACACACCCGTCACGGCCGACGGAGGGACAAGCTAGCAGGCACGTGCGCGCGCGCGCACATACACACACACACACACAAGGAATGCTGCTTGCTTATTTATTTCTATAAAAAATGTTTTAAAAAATGATACAGCTCATTAAAACACCATTAAAAGAATACATTTTTTTAAGATCTCTATCTATATATATATATACATACATATAATTATAAATAATTTTATAAGTAGTCTTATTTAATATTGGGTGTCTTAATGGCTGAAAATGGATAAAAAGCAGTTACATTTTAATTTAAAGATTTGAGATTCGAGTCAAAAATAAAGAACATTCCTCCAAATGTTCTTTAATGTGATCATTATAATTCTAATGCTTACAACTTTGTTTTTATTGTCTGCAATGCGTAGCCTATATCTTTATTAAATGTGTTTAGCTGTAAAGTGGTAATTCTCTCTAATGTGTACAGAGAGGTGGACATCAGTGCTGCAGTGAAATTCCCAAGATCAGTCTGCTTTGCTAACAAATATAGTTAAATCTTACCTGCATTCTAAATAAATACCGTTAAGTGAAAACATCAGTAGGCATTGAGTTATTGATAAAATCCCTAACAGCCAGAATGGAAGAAGAGCATGCTGGGTCATCCTGTACCTGAGCCTGTTCTGTGTATTTACCTACAGGATGCAATAAATGTCTACAAGGCTGAGTTTGGACCATTACATCTAAAAGAAAACATACAATCAGTGATTTTTTAAAAATTGTTTACATTAATATACAAATTTTCTAAGTATTAACCTCACAGCAAATAAGTAGAACAATATAATAAACAGGCTTTAGTAGTTAAACAGGCTTTAGTAGTTAAACAGGCGTTGTGCACACAGGTAATTTGTGTCTCGGTGCTGGTGGTGTCTAGGTCTCAGAGTTCCTGTCCTCCTGCCGTCTTCTGTTGTCCTCAGGATATGGATTGATGTTTCCTGATGATGAGGGAGGAGCAGTATGTGGGCTTCAAACTGGTCCTGGATAACAGTGGGAGACCTCCGTTGTCTGAATACTGAGACCAGAGAGTTGGTGAGATGCAGATCTTCTCTACCTCATCTAGAAACGGAGTTGGTTCAGGGAAAACTTTTCCAAAGACCAGTTCCATGATGTCATCGTCATATTCTGCAATGATAGACAATAACTTTAATGACATATGTTGTTTACAAGCAGCTTTAGGAAAGTCGTTTCTTTAGCTTTCATGTTTATAGTCACGTTTGTGTTTGTTCACAAGTTCACTTTGCTGCAGTGACTTCATATTCTTACAAATGTAATAAAATAGTGACACTAAAATTATACAAATGATTCCTTATGAAAGGAAGCTCATTAGAGAGCAGTGCAGACAGACTTACTACTCTATTAAATCCACTGTGTTGACGCACTTTAATGACTTTGTCACGCTGCATTTTAGCTGATATGGGACTTTATTTACTGGATGCTAAGATTACATCACACTCACGTAGAATAACACACAGGCTCTCTGCTGTTACAATCAGTGGGAAGTTATCATCTGGTGTAAAAGAAGGCGTTGATCAGAAATCACGTTTTATTCCACGAAAATCAGCCAAATCCGCATTAATCTGGGTGCTAACTTTACTAGCATACTGTGCTAGCGATAGCAAGCCGGATGCTAACGCTTTAGTGCTGCTAATGCCCGTAAATCTAAAGTAAAGTTTGTCGACATTTTAGAGTGATATGAAGCTTACCGCTCTGCTGCTGTGTCCCGGTGCTGCCACATTCAGATAAAAATGACTCCTTTTAGATAGATGAAGCCCTCAGTACTTACTAGCCTGAAGACACGAAAGAACGAACCGCGCGCGCGCACACACACACACACACACACACAAGCACAAACACAAACACACTACTTTTTCTTCTGTGTTTTTTTAGCAGTAGTGTCATCAGCTCCTGGGTTTAAATACTGCCACACCACCCTTCCTTAAAACGAGGAACAGTTTTGAGCTGTGTGTGGCTAAAATAACCAGACATTCTGCATTTTTCCAATAGGACTACAAAACATCTTAGCGAGAAGAAAAAATGGCGGATTGGCTCTGTGTTTAGCCGAGGGCCATTACCATATTTGGTAGTTATCCTCACTAAATTAATTACTGATGTAATAGATTATGTAAAAACTGAACGGGTGGACAAATATGCCCAAAACTTAATTATTAAATATCTAAATAGCAACTCCAGTGAATAATATAAGCCTTTTTGCTCACTTAGACACTTAAAATGTGAAACACACTGTGTTAATGGATAAAAAAGTGGGTTTTTCATGTTATGTCTCCTTTAAAATGACACCAGATCCGGTGACCTTTGGGACATGGTTTGACCCCCTTAGGAAAGTGCTATCATCATGAAACGTTCAGATCACTTACAACTCAATAGATTCTACCTTCCTGTAACGTTTCAGCCTGATTGGACCTTGTTTTCACACAAATGAACCCAGAATGATGTGAAATTGTGCTTCGTGCAACATAATTCTGGGTGCCATTTAAAAACCATAAGGGCTTATGACTCCATTCCTTTTTGAGGTAATAGGGGCTGTTAATTGAAGTACTCTAAAACAAACCTGACCTCTCTAGGATATTCAGAAGCCAAGTTATAAGCCCACAAAGGTGTAACTGGACTACTTTTTTAAAGTGACACCAGGCCCGGTGACCTTTGGGACATGGTTTTACCCCCTATAGCAATGTGCTATCATCATGAAACGTTCAGATCACTTACAACTCAATAGATTCTACCGTCCTGTACCGTTTCAGCCTGATTGGACCTTGTTTGCACACAAATGAACCCAGAATGATGTGAAATTGTGCTTTGTGCAACATAATTCTGGGTGCCATTTAAAATCCATAAGTGCTTAGGACTCCATTCCTTTTTGGGGAAATGGGGGCTGTTAATTGGAGTACTCTAAAACAAACCTGACCTTTTTAGGATATTCAGAAGCCAAGTTATAAGCCCACAAAGGTGTAACTGGACTACTTCTTTAAAGTGACACCAGGCCCGGTGACCTTTGGGAGATGATTTGACCCCCTATAGGAATGTGCGATCATCATGAAACGTTCAGATCACTTACAACTCAATTGATTCTACCTTCTTGTAACGTTTCAGCCTGATTGGACCTTGTTTTCACACAAATGGACCCAGAATGATGTGAAATTGTGCTTCGTGCAACATAATTCTGGGTGCCATTTACAAACCATAAGTGCTAAGGACTCCATTCCTTTTTGTGGTTGTAGGGGCTGTTGACTGGAGTACACTAAAACAAACCTGATCTCTCTAGGACATTCAGAAGCCAAGTTGTAAGCCCACAAATGTGTAACCGGACTACTATTTTAAATTGACACCCGATCCGGTGACCTTTGGGACATGGTTTGACCCCCTTAGGAAAGTGCTATCATCATGAAACGTTCAGATCACTTACAACTCAATAGATTCTACCTTCCTGTAACGTTTCAGCCTGATTGGACCTTGTTTTCACACAAATGAACCCAGAATGATGTGAAATTGTGCTTCGTGCAACATAATTCTGGGTGCCATTTAAAAACCATAAGGGCTTATGACTCCATTCCTTTTTGAGGTAATAGGGGCTGTTAATTGAAGTACTCTAAAACAAACCTGACCTCTCTAGGATATTCAGAAGCCAAGTTATAAGCCCACAAAGGTGTAACTGGACTACTTTTTTAAAGTGACACCAGGCCCGGTGACCTTTGGGACATGGTTTTACCCCCTATAGCAATGTGCTATCATCATGAAACGTTCAGATCACTTACAACTCAATAGATTCTACCGTCATGTACCGTTTCAGCCTGATTGGACCTTGTTTGCACACAAATGAACCCAGAATGATGTGAAATTGTGCTTTGTGCAACATAATTCTGGGTGCCATTTAAAATCCATAAGTGCTTATGACTCCATTCCTTTTTGGGGAAATGGGGGCTGTTAATTGGAGTACTCTAAAACAAACCTGACCTTTTTAGGATATTCAGAAGCCAAGTTATAAGCCCACAAAGGTGTAACTGGACTACTTCTTTAAAGTGACACCAGGCCCGGTGACCTTTGGGAGATGGTTTGACCCCCTATAGGAATGTGCGATCATCATGAAACGTTCAGATCACTTACAACTCAATAGATTCTACCTTCTTGTAACGTTTCAGCCTGATTGGACCTTGTTTTCACACAAATGGACCCAGAATGATGTGAAATTGTGCTTCGTGCAACATAATTCTGGGTGCCATTTACAAACCATAAGTGCTAAGGACTCCATTCCTTTTTGTGGTTGTAGGGGCTGTTGACTGGAGTACACTAAAACAAACCTGATCTCTCTAGGACATTCAGAAGCCAAGTTGTAAGCCCACAAATGTGTAACCGGACTACTATTTTAAATTGACACCAGATCCGGTGACCTTTGGGACATGGTTTGACCCCCTTAGGAAAGTGCTATCATCATGAAACGTTCAGATCACTTACAACTCAATAGATTCCACCTTCCTGTAACATTTCAGCCTGATTGGACCTTGTTTTCACACAAATGAACCCAGAATGATGTGAAATTGTGCTTTGTGCAACATAATTCTGGGTGCCATTTAAAAACCATAAGTGCTAATGACTCCATTCCTTTTTGTGGTAATGGGGGCTGTTAATTGGTGTACTCTAAAACAAACCTGACCTCTCTAGGATATTCAGAAGCCAAGTTATAAGCCCACAAATGTGTAACTGGACTACTTCTTTAAATTGACACCGGATCCGGTGACCTTTGGGACATGTTTTGACCCCCTTAGGAAAGTTCTATCATCATGAAACGTTCATATCACTTACAACTCAATTGATTCTACCTTCTTGTAACGTTTCAGCCTGATTGGACCTTGTTTTCACACAAATGGACCCAGAATGATGTGAAATTGTGCTTCGTGCAACGTAATTCTGGGTGCCATTTACAAACCATAGGTGCTAATGACTCCATTCCTTTTTCTGGTTGTAGGGGCTGTCGATTGGAGTACACTAAAACAAACCTGATCTCTCTAGGACATTCAGAAGCCAATTTATAAGCCCACAAATGTGTAACTGGACTACTTCTTTAAATTGACACCAGATCCGGTGACCTTTGGGACATGGTTTGACCCCCTTAGGAAAGTGCTATCATCATGAAACGTTCAGATCACTTACAACTCAATAGATTCTACCTTCCTGAAACGTTTCAGCCTGATTGGACCTTGTTTTCACACAAATGAACCCAGAATGATGTGAAATTGTGCTTCGTGCAACATAATTCTGGGTGCCATTTAAAAACCATAAGTGCTAATGACTCCATTCCTTTTTGGGGTAATGGGGGCTGTTAATTGGAGTACTCTAAAACAAACCTGACCTCTCTAGGACATTCAGAAGCCAAGTTATAAGCCCACAAAGGTGTAACTGGACTACTTCTTTAAAGTGACACCAGGCCCGGTGACCTTTGGGACATGGTTTGACCCCCTATAGGAATGTGCGATCATCATGAAACGTTCAGATCACTTACAACTCAATAGATTCTACCTTCTTGTAACGTTTCAGCCTGATTGGACCTTGTTTTCACACAAATGGACCCAGAATGATGTGAAATTGTGCTTCGTGCAACATAATTCTGGGTGCCATTTACAAACCATAAGTGCTAATGACTCCATTCCTTTTTGTGGTTGTAGGGGCTGTTGATTGGCGTACATTAAAACAAACCTGACCTCTCTAGGACATTCAGAAGCCAAGTTATAAGCCCACAAATGTGTAACTGGACTACTTCTTTAAAGTGACACCAGGCCCGGTGACCTTTGGGACATGGTTTGACCCCCTATAGGTATGTGCGATCATCATGAAACATTCAGATCACTTACAACTCAATAGATTCTACCTTCTTGTAACGTTTCAGCCTGATTGGACCTTGTTTTCACACAAATGGATCCAGAATGATGTGAAATTGTGCTTCGTGCAACATAATTCTGGGTGCCATTTACAAACCATAAGTGCTAATGACTCCATTCCTTTTTGTGGTTGTAGGGGCTGTTGATTGGAGTACACTAAAACAAACCTGACCTCTCTAGGACATTCATAAGCCAAGTTATAAGCCCACAAAGGTGTAACTGGACTACTTCTTTAAAGTGACACCAGGCCCGGTGACCTTTGACACATGGTTTGACCCCCTATAGGAATGTGCGATCATCATGAAACATTCAGATCACATATAACTCAATAGATTCTACCTTCTTGTAACGTTTCAGCCTGATTGGACCTTGTTTTCACACAAATGGACCCAGAATGATGTGAAATTGTGCTTCGTGCAACATAATTCTGGGTGCCATTTACAAACCATAAGTGCTAATGACTCCATTCCTTTTTGTGGTTGTAGGGGCTGTTGATTGGAGTACACTAAAACAAACCTGACCTCTCTATGACATTCAGAAGCCAAGTTATAAGCCCACAAAGGTGTATCTGGACTACTTCTTTAAATTGACACCAGATCCGGTGACCTTTGGGACATGGTTTGACCCCCTTAGAAAAGTGCTATCATCATGAAACGTTCAGATCACTTACAACTCAACAGATTCTACCTTTCTGTAACGTTTCAGCCTGATTGGACCCTGTTTTCACACAAATGAACCCAGAATGATGTGAAATTGTGCTTCGTGCAACATAATTCTGGGTGCCATTTAAAAACCATAAGGGCTTATGACTCCATTCCTTTTTGAGGTAATAGGGGCTGTTAATTGAAGTACTCTAAAACAAACCTGACCTCTCTAGGATATTCAGAAGCCAAGTTATAAGCCCACAAAGGTGTAACTGGACTACTTTTTTAAAGTGACACCAGGCCCGGTGACCTTTGGGACATGGTTTTACCCCCTATAGCAATGTGCTATCATCATGAAATGTTCAGATCACTTACAACTCAATAGATTCTACCGTCCTGCACCGTTTCAGCCTGATTGGACCTTGTTTGCACACAAATGAACCCAGAATGATGTGAAATTGTGCTTTGTGCAACATAATTCTGGGTGCCATTTAAAATCCATAAGTGCTTATGACTCCATTCCTTTTTGGGGAAATGGGGGCTGTTAATTGGAGTACTCTAAAACAAACCTGACCTTTTTAGGATATTCAGAAGCCAAGTTATAAGCCCACAAAGGTGTAACTGGACTACTTCTTTAAAGTGACACCAGACCCGGTGACCTTTGGGAGATGGTTTGACCCCCTATAGGAATGTGCGATCATCATGAAACGTTCAGATCACTTACAACTCAATAGATTCTACCTTCTTGTAACGTTTCAGCCTGATTGGACCTTGTTTTCACACAAATGGACCCAGAATGATGTGAAATTGTGCTTCGTGCAACATAATTCTGGGTGCCATTTACAAACCATAAGTGCTAAGGACTCCATTCCTTTTTGTGGTTGTAGGGGCTGTTGACTGGAGTACAATAAAACAAACCTGATCTCTCTAGGACATTCAGAAGCCAAGTTGTAAGCCCACAAATGTGTAACCGGACAACTATTTTAAATTGACACCCGATCCGGTGACCTTTGGGACATGGTTTGACCCCCTTAGGAAAGTGCTATCATCATGAAACGTTCAGATCACTTACAACTCAATAGATTCCACCTTCCTGTAACATTTCAGCCTGATTCTACCTTGTTTTCACACAAATGAACCCAGAATGATGTGAAATTGTGCTTTGTGCAACATAATTCTGGGTGCCATTTAAAAACCATAAGTGCTAATGACTCCATTCCTTTTTGTGGTAATGGGGGCTGTTAATTGGAGTACTCTAAAACAAACCTGACCTCTCTAGGATATTCAGAAGCCAAGTTATAAGCCCACAAATGTGTAACTGGGCTACTTCTTTAAATTGACACCAGATCCGGTGACCTTTGGGACATGGTTTGACCCCCTTAGGAAAGTTCTATCATCATGAAACGTTCATATCACTTACAACTCAATTGATTCTACCTTCTTGTAACGTTTCAGCCTGATTGGACCTTGTTTTCACACAAATGGACCCAGAATGATGTGAAATTGTGCTTCGTGCAACATAATTCTGGGTGCCATTTACAAACCATAGGTGCTAATGACTCCATTCCTTTTTCTGGTTGTAGGGGCTGTCGAATGGAGTACACTAAAACAAACCTGATCTCTCTAGGACATTCAGAAGCCAATTTATAAGCCCACAAATGTGTAACTGGACTACTTCTTTAAATTGACACCAGATCCGGTGACCTTTGGGACATGGTTTGACCCCCTTAGGAAAGTGCTATCATCATGAAACGTTCAGATCACTTACAACTCAATAGATTCTACCTACCTGAAACGTTTCAGCCTGATTGGACCTTGTTTTCACACAAATGAACCCAGAATGATGTGAAATTGTGCTTCGTGCAACATATTTCTGGGTGCCATTTAAAAACCATAAGTGCTAATGACTCCATTCCTTTTTGGGGTAATGGGGGCTGTTAATTGGAGTACTCTAAAACAAACCTGACCTCTCTAGGACATTCAGAAGCCAAGTTATAAGCCCACAAAGGTGTAACTGGACTACTTCTTTAAAGTGACACCAGGCCCGGTGACCTTTGGGACATGGTTTGACCCCCTATAGGAATGTGCGATCATCATGAAACGTTCAGATCACTTACAACTCAATAGATTCTACCTTCTTGTAACGTTTCAGCCTGATTGGACCTTGTTTTCACACAAATGGACCCAGAATGATGTGAAATTGTGCTTCGTGCAACATAATTCTGGGTGCCATTTACAAACCATAAGTGCTAATGACTCCATTCCTTTTTGTGGTTGTAGGGGCTGTTGATTGGCGTACATTAAAACAAACCTGACCTCTCTAGGACATTCAGAAGCCAAGTTATAAGCCCACAAATGTGTAACTGGACTACTTCTTTAAAGTGACACCAGGCCCGGTGACCTTTGGGACATGGTTTGACCCCCTATAGGTATGTGCGATCATCATGAAACATTCAGATCACTTACAACTCAATAGATTCTACCTTCTTGTAACGTTTCAGCCTGATTGGACCTTGTTTTCACACAAATGGATCCAGAATGATGTGAAATTGTGCTTTGTGCAACATAATTCTGGGTGCCATTTACAAACCATAAGTGCTAATGACTCCATTCCTTTTTGTGGTTGTAGGGGCTGTTGATTGGAGTACACTAAAACAAACCTGACCTCTCTAGGACATTCAGAAGCCAAGTTATAAGCCCACAAAGGTGTAACTGGACTACTTCTTTAAAGTGACACCAGGCCCGGTGACCTTTGGCACATGGTTTGACCCCCTATAGGAATGTGCGATCATCATGAAACATTCAGATCACATATAACTCAATAGATTCTACCTTCTTGTAACGTTTCAGCCTGATTGGACCTTGTTTTCACACAAATGGACCCAGAATGATGTGAAATTGTGCTTCGTGCAACATAATTCTGGGTGCCATTTACAAACCATAAGTGCTAATGACTCCATTCCTTTTTGTGGTTGTAGGGGCTGTTGATTGGAGTACACTAAAACAAACCTGACCTCTCTATGACATTCAGAAGCCAAGTTATAAGCCCACAAAGGTGTATCTGGACTACTTTGTAACGTGAGGAAATATGAGTTTTCTGTCACAATGGTGGTGTTGGACTCAGCTGGGTCATAGCTGGGTCGCTGAGAACTTTCACCCACAGATTAAGACCTGAACGCCAGCGAGTCTGGGAGGAAACCATAACATCTGCCACCTGCAGTCTACCAGAAGATGTGTTTACATGAGTTGTACCCAGACCAAGTCAAAACATAAAGTTTAAACTTCTTTTTCTTGATTTTAATGTTAAAATAACCATTATCATTTTGTTCATTATAAATGTGTTTAATCAAATGAATGGTTCTTATGCTTTGGGGTAATTATAATGGTTTAATGAATCCATTCTTAAATAATGTTAAGAATGTTTGTTACTGACCTTCACACACACAAGCACAAACATTCACACACACCCACACACACCTGCTCACAGTAAACTCCAGACACATTTGATGACGCACATGTTTTGCTTTGAGAAGAGAAAGGTTTTTGGTAAGTTTTCAGTCTTTTGATTCAGTTGGTGTTGGACAACGAGAGAGGACAGACCTGAAAACCAAAGGGGGGGCAGAGCCTGTTGGCTCGTTCTTCCCCCCTTTCACGCTGTTTCTGCCAAGCCAGGCAGAATAGCTGAATCGCGACTTCTAACGAAGACTCATTACCGAGTCTTTTGATTTCTGAGTGAATTAACTTAAGAAAGCGCATCGATAAAACGCTCTACCACCCACGTGTACCGAGGGCAACTCTGGACCGGTTCCGTTCGACACCTATGTCTCCTGTCAGCCGCCGGTGTCATCTGGATGAACCACAACATCCTCCACGGCCCGGATCCGAAAGAGGGTCCACAAGAGTTCGGTGAGACAGAGCACGGTTTTAGCGTTTGATGCAGTTCTCTGATAAGACCTAAGTTTATCCAAACCATCACTTCACTCAGACACCTGTTTCTTCTTGAAGCAAAATCAGACTCACACACGCATTCATGTCACAACATTCTCAATCTTCATAAATTCACCAGAAGGACTATTTGAGCAAGAACAGCATATAAACTGTTAAAAGATTGTCCCACAAAGTTGCCAATGTGATTGTTATTTCCTGTTTGTCAATTTTCAAAATCATTAGTTTAATTTGAAGAATTAAAACTTTTAATCCTTCAAACTTGTTTCCTCATTGAACTGAAACACAGACACTCAGATATTATCGGCAGTTCATGGATGAAAACAACCTTTGAGTCTTCTGAACAATATAAAATTTGGTTATTGATTTATTAAAATTAATATTCCGAATTAATACGTAGCATGGTTTCTCTTTCATAAAAGAGCATAAATCCATAACGCTACAACTTCTTTAAATTGACACCAGATCCGGTGACCTTTGGGACATGGTTTGACCCCCTTAGAAAAGTGCTATCATCATGAAACGTTCAGATCACTTACAACTCAACAGATTCTACCTTCCTGTAACGTTTCAGCCTGATTGGACCCTGTTTTCACACAAATGAACCCAGAATGATGTGAAATTGTGCTTCGTGCAACATAATTCTGGGTGCCATTTAAAAACCATAAGTTCTAATGACTCCATTCCTTTTTGGGGTAATGGGGGCTGTTAATTGGAGTACTCTAAAACAAACCTGACCTCTCTAGGATATTCAGAAGCCAAGTTATAAGCCCACAAAGGTGTAACTGGACTACTTCTTTAAAGTGACACCAGGCCCGGTGACCTTTGGCACATGGTTTGACCCCCTATAGGAATGTGCGATCATCATGAAACATTCAGATCACTTACAACTCAATAGATTCTACCTTCTTGTAACGTTTCAGCCTGATTGGACCTTGTTTTCACACAAATGGACCCAGAATGATGTGAAATTGTGCTTCGTGCAACATAATTCTGCGTGCCATTTACAAACCATAAGTGCTAATGACTCCATTCCTTTTTGTGGTTGTAGGGGCTGTTGATTGGAGTACACTAAAACAAATCTGACCTCTCTAGGACATTCAGAAGCCAAGTTATAAGCCCACAAATGTGTAAGTGGACTATATCTTTAAATTGACACCAGATCCGGTGACCTTTGGGACATGATTTGACCCCCTTAGGAAAGTGCTATCATCATGAAACGTTCATCACTTACAACTCAATAGATTCTACCGTCCTGTACCGTTTCAGCCTGATTGGACCTTGTTTTCACACAAATGAACCCAGAATGATGTGAAATTGTGATTTGTGCAACATAATTCTGGGTGCCATTTAAAATCCATAAGTGCTTATGACTCCATTCCTTTTTGGGGAAATGGGGGCTGTTAATTGGAGTACTCTAAAACAAACCTGACCTTTTTAGGATATTCAGAAGCCAAGTTATAAGCCCACAAAGGTGTAACTGGACTACTTCTTTAAAGTGACACCAGGCCCGGTGACCTTTGGGAGATGGTTTGACCCCCTATAGGAATGTGCGATCATCATGAAACGTTCAGATCACTTACAACTCAATAGATTCTACCTTCTTGTAACGTTTCAGCCTGATTGGACCTTGTTTTCACACAAATGGACCCAGAATGATGTGAAATTGTGCTTCGTGCATCATAATTCTGGGTGCCATTTACAAACCATAAGTGCTAAGGACTTCATTCCTTTTTGTGGTTGTAGGGGCTGTTGATTGGAGTACACTAAAACAAACCTGATCTCTCTAGGACATTCAGAAGCCAAGTTGTAAGCCCACAAATGTGTAACAGGACTACTATTTTAAATTGACACCAGATCCGGTGACCTTTGGGACATGGTTTGACCCCCTTAGGAAAGTGCTATCATCATGAAACGTTCAGATCACTTACAACTCAATAGATTCTACCTTCCTGTAACGTTTCAGCCTGAATCAACCTTGTTTTCACACAAATGAACCCAGAATGATGTGAAATTGTGCTTTGTGCAACATAATTCTGGGTGCCATTTAAAAACCATAAGTGCTAATGACTCCATTCCTTTTTGTGGTAATGGGGGCTGTTAATTGGAGTACTCTAAAACAAACCTGACCTCTCTAGGATATTCAGAAGCCAAGTTATAAGCCCACAATGTGTAACTGGACTACTTCTTTAAAGTGGCACCAGATCCGGTGACCTTTGTTACATGTTTTGACCCCCTTAGGAAAGTTCTATCATCATGAAACGTTCATATCACTTACAACTCAATTGATTCTACCTTCTTGTAACGTTTCAGCCTGATTGGACCTTGTTTTCACACACATGGACCCAGAATGATGTGAAATTGTGCTTTGTGCAACATAATTCTGGGTGCCATTTAGAAACCATAAGTGCTAATGACTCCATTCCTTTTTGTGGTTGTAGGGGCTGTCGATTGGAGTACACTAAAACAAACCTGATCTCTCTAGGACATTCAGAAGCCAAGTTATAAGCCCACAAATGTGTAACTGGACTTCTTCTTTAAATTGACACCAGATCCGGTGACCTTTGGGACATGGTTTGACCCCCTTAGGAAAGTGCTATCATCATGAAACGTTCAGATCACTTACAACTCAATTGATTCTACCTTCTTGTAACGTTTCAGCCTGATTGGACCTTGTTTTCACACAAATGAACCCAGAATGATGTGAAATTGTGCTTCGTGCAACATAATTCTGGGTGCCATTAAAAAACCATAAGTGCTAATGACTCCATTCCTTTTTGGGGTAATGGGGGCTGTTAATTGGAGTACTCTAAAACAAACCTGACCTCTCTAGGACATTCAGAAGCCAAGTTATAAGCCCACAAAGGTGTAACTCGACTACTTCTTTAAAGTGACACCAGGCCCGATGACCTTTGGGACATGGTTTGACCCCCTATAGGAATGTGCGATCATCATGAAACGTTCAGATCACTTACAACTCAATAGATTCTACCTTCTTGTAACGTTTCATCCTGATTGGACCTTGTTTTCACACAAATGGACCCAGAATGATGTGAAATTGTGCTTTGTGCAACATAATTCTGGGTGCAATTTATAAACCATAAGTGCTAATGACTCCATTCCTTTTTGGGGTAATGGGGGCTGTTAATTGGAGTACACTAAAACAAACCTGATCTCTCTAGGACATTCAGAAGCCAAGTTATAAGCCCACAAATGTGTAACTGGACTACTTCTTTAAATTGACACCAGGCCCGGTGACCTTTGGGACATTGTTTTACCCCCTATGAGAATGTGCGATCATCATGAAACGTTCAGATCACTTACAACTCAATTGATTCTACCTTCTTGTAACGTTTCAGCCTGATTGGACCTTGTTTTCACACAAATGGACCCAGAATGATGTGAAATTGTGCTTCGTGCAACATAATTCTGGGTGCCATTTACAAACCATAAGTGCTAATGACTCCATTCCTTTTTGTGGTTGTAGGGGCTGTTAATTGGAGTACTCTAAAACAAACCTGACCTCTCTAGGATATTCAGAAGCCAAGTTGTAAGCCCACAAAGGTGTAACTGGACTACTTCTTTAAAGTGACACCAGGCCCGGTGACCTTTGGGACATGGTTTGACCCCCTATAGGAATGTGCAATCATCATGAAACGTTCAGATCACTTACAACTCAATAGATTCTACCTTCTTGTAACGTTTCAGCCTGATTGGACCTTGTTTTCACACAAATGGACCCAGAATGATGTGAAATTGTGCTTCGTGCAACATAATTCTGGGTGCCATTTAAAAACCATAAGTGCTAAGGACTCCATTCCTTTTTGTGGTTGTAGGGGCTGTTGATTGGAGTACACTAAAACAAACCTGATCTCTCTAGGACATTCAGAAGCCAAGTTGTAATCCCACAAATGTGTAACCGGACTACTATTTTAAATTAACACCAGATCCGGTGACCTTTGGGACATGGTTTAACCCCCTTAGGAAAGTGCTATCATCATGAAACGTTCAGATCACTTACAACTCAATAGATTCTACCTTCCTGTAACGTTTCAGCCTGAATCGACCTTGTTTTCACACAAATGAACCCAGAATGATGTGAAATTGTGCTTTGTGCAACATAATTCTGGGTGCCATTTAAAAACCATAAGTGCTAATGACTCCATTCCTTTTTGTGGTAATGGGGGCTGTTAATTGGAGTACTCTAAAACAAACCTGACCTCTCTAGGATATTCAGAAGCCAAGTTATAAGCCCACAAATGTGTAACTGGACTACTTATTTAAAGTGACACCAGATCCGGTGACCTTTGGGACATGTTTTGACCGCCTTAGGAAAGTTATATCATCATGAAACGTTCATATCACTTACAACTCAATTGATTCTACCTTCTTGTAACGTTTCAGCCTGATTGGACCTTGTTTTCACACAAATGGACCCAGAATGATGTGAAATTGTGCTTCGTGCAACATAATTCTGGTTGCCATTTACAAACCATAAGTGCTAATGACTCCATTCCTTTTTGTGGTTGTAGGGGCTGTCGATTGGAGTACACTAAAACAAACCTGACCTCTCTAGGATATTCAGAAGCCAAGTTATAAGCCCACAAATGTGTAACTGGACTACTTCTTTAAAGTGACACCAGGCCCGGTGACCTTTGGGACATGGTTTTACCACCTATAGGAATGTGCGATCATAATGAAACGTTCAGATCACTTACAACTCAATAGATTCTACCTTCTTGTAACGTTTCAGCCTGATTGGACCTTGTTTTCACACAAATGGACCCAGAATGATGTGAAATTGTGCTTCGTGCAACATAATTCTGGGTGCCATTTCCAAACCATAAGTGCTAATGACTCCATTCCTTTTTGTGGTTGTAGGGGCTGTTGATTGGAGTACACTAAAACAAACCTGATCTCTCTAGGACATTCAGAAGCCAAGTTATATGCCCACAAAGGTGCAACTGGACTACTTCTTTAAAATGACACCAGATCGGTGACCTTTGGGACATGGTTTGACCCCCTTAGGAAAGTGCTATACTCATGAAACGTTCAGATCACTTACAACTCAATTGATTCTACCTTCTTGTAACGTTTCAGCCTGATTGGACCTTGTTTTCACACAAATGGACCCAGAATGATGTGAAATTGTGCTTCGTGCAACATAATTCTGGGTGCCATTTACAAACCATAGGTGCTAATGACTCCATTCCTTTTTCTGGTTGTAGGGGCTGTCGAATGGAGTACACTAAAACAAACCTGATCTCTCTAGGACATTCAGAAGCCAATTTATAAGCCCACAAATGTGTAACTGGACTACTTCTTTAAATTGACACCAGATCCGGTGACCTTTGGGACATGGTTTGACCCCCTTAGGAAAGTGCTATCATCATGAAACGTTCAGATCACTTACAACTCAATAGATTCTACCTACCTGAAACGTTTCAGCCTGATTGGACCTTGTTTTCACACAAATGAACCCAGAATGATGTGAAATTGTGCTTCGTGCAACATATTTCTGGGTGCCATTTAAAAACCATAAGTGCTAATGACTCCATTCCTTTTTGGGGTAATGGGGGCTGTTAATTGGAGTACTCTAAAACAAACCTGACCTCTCTAGGACATTCAGAAGCCAAGTTATAAGCCCACAAAGGTGTAACTGGACTACTTCTTTAAAGTGACACCAGGCCCGGTGACCTTTGGGACATGGTTTGACCCCCTATAGGAATGTGCGATCATCATGAAACGTTCAGATCACTTACAACTCAATAGATTCTACCTTCTTGTAACGTTTCAGCCTGATTGGACCTTGTTTTCACACAAATGGACCCAGAATGATGTGAAATTGTGCTTCGTGCAACATAATTCTGGGTGCCATTTACAAACCATAAGTGCTAATGACTCCATTCCTTTTTGTGGTTGTAGGGGCTGTTGATTGGCGTACATTAAAACAAACCTGACCTCTCTAGGACATTCAGAAGCCAAGTTATAAGCCCACAAATGTGTAACTGGACTACTTCTTTAAAGTGACACCAGGCCCGGTGACCTTTGGGACATGGTTTGACCCCCTATAGGTATGTGCGATCATCATGAAACATTCAGATCACTTACAACTCAATAGATTCTACCTTCTTGTAACGTTTCAGCCTGATTGGACCTTGTTTTCACACAAATGGATCCAGAATGATGTGAAATTGTGCTTTGTGCAACATAATTCTGGGTGCCATTTACAAACCATAAGTGCTAATGACTCCATTCCTTTTTGTGGTTGTAGGGGCTGTTGATTGGAGTACACTAAAACAAACCTGACCTCTCTAGGACATTCAGAAGCCAAGTTATAAGCCCACAAAGGTGTAACTGGACTACTTCTTTAAAGTGACACCAGGCCCGGTGACCTTTGGCACATGGTTTGACCCCCTATAGGAATGTGCGATCATCATGAAACATTCAGATCACATATAACTCAATAGATTCTACCTTCTTGTAACGTTTCAGCCTGATTGGACCTTGTTTTCACACAAATGGACCCAGAATGATGTGAAATTGTGCTTCGTGCAACATAATTCTGGGTGCCATTTACAAACCATAAGTGCTAATGACTCCATTCCTTTTTGTGGTTGTAGGGGCTGTTGATTGGAGTACACTAAAACAAACCTGACCTCTCTATGACATTCAGAAGCCAAGTTATAAGCCCACAAAGGTGTATCTGGACTACTTTGTAACGTGAGGAAATATGAGTTTTCTGTCACAATGGTGGTGTTGGACTCAGCTGGGTCATAGCTGGGTCGCTGAGAACTTTCACCCACAGATTAAGACCTGAACGCCAGCGAGTCTGGGAGGAAACCATAACATCTGCCACCTGCAGTCTACCAGAAGATGTGTTTACATGAGTTGTACCCAGACCAAGTCAAAACATAAAGTTTAAACTTCTTTTTCTTGATTTTAATGTTAAAATAACCATTATCATTTTGTTCATTATAAATGTGTTTAATCAAATGAATGGTTCTTATGCTTTGGGGTAATTATAATGGTTTAATGAATCCATTCTTAAATAATGTTAAGAATGTTTGTTACTGACCTTCACACACACAAGCACAAACATTCACACACACCCACACACACCTGCTCACAGTAAACTCCAGACACATTTGATGACGCACATGTTTTGCTTTGAGAAGAGAAAGGTTTTTGGTAAGTTTTCAGTCTTTTGATTCAGTTGGTGTTGGACAACGAGAGAGGACAGACCTGAAAACCAAAGGGGGGGCAGAGCCTGTTGGCTCGTTCTTCCCCCCTTTCACGCTGTTTCTGCCAAGCCAGGCAGAATAGCTGAATCGCGACTTCTAACGAAGACTCATTACCGAGTCTTTTGATTTCTGAGTGAATTAACTTAAGAAAGCGCATCGATAAAACGCTCTACCACCCACGTGTACCGAGGGCAACTCTGGACCGGTTCCGTTCGACACCTATGTCTCCTGTCAGCCGCCGGTGTCATCTGGATGAACCACAACATCCTCCACGGCCCGGATCCGAAAGAGGGTCCACAAGAGTTCGGTGAGACAGAGCACGGTTTTAGCGTTTGATGCAGTTCTCTGATAAGACCTAAGTTTATCCAAACCATCACTTCACTCAGACACCTGTTTCTTCTTGAAGCAAAATCAGACTCACACACGCATTCATGTCACAACATTCTCAATCTTCATAAATTCACCAGAAGGTCTATTTGAGCAAGAACAGCATATAAACTGTTAAAAGATTGTCCCACAAAGTTGCCAATGTGATTGTTATTTCCTGTTTGTCAATTTTCAAAATCATTAGTTTAATTTGAAGAATTAAAACTTTTAATCCTTCAAACTTGTTTCCTCATTGAACTGAAACACAGACACTCAGATATTATCGGCAGTTCATGGATGAAAACAACCTTTGAGTCTTCTGAACAATATAAAATTTGGTTATTGATTTATTAAAATTAATATTCCGAATTAATACGTAGCATGGTTTCTCTTTCATAAAAGAGCATAAATCCATAACGCTACATTTAATGGCGAGCGTATCCAGTCTTCTATATCTGCGATATGTCTGATTTCTTACATCTAAAAGCTACAAACAACGCTTTTCTCTGTGTTTCACTTTGATGTCTTATTTTGAACTTAACCGGAAATTGTTCCGCTCACTAAATTCTCCGAACCTCAGAACCGAGACTAAATTCTCGGACACCTTTCGTCTCAGTGTGTTGACACTGTGGGCGAGCTATTGTGGAAAATATCTCCATTGCATGAGCGACTTATAGAAACAATCTGAACGGAATGCCCGTAGGCACCTACTGTTGCTTGATTGCACGGTAAACGTCGTAAGCCGGGTTATGGCCGTCACGCGTTACTGCATTCAGATTGCGTACGTTTTTTGAAGTCCTTATTACAAGCGGGGCGAGATGCCTACTTGTTAATCGGGAAAATTTAAGTCTGGTCGCTACAGACAAAGAACGCTAGACCTGGCCGGAGAGCTAAGCTAGCACCACAGTTAGACAAAAAGGGAACGCGTCCCGTTAGATTGTCATACCATTTCTGACACAGTTAGTCTGTGTCCTCACAAAACCCGCATTGGCGGTGGTTCTTGTAAATCGCTACGGTGTGTAGAATCTACATTTTGCTACGTTTGTCCGTCTGATAGCATCTCGGCAGCGTAGGGTTTATTATTTTTTTTATTATTTTTATTTTGGACCGGTGATCGGGTCGGCTTTCACAGCCTCCGTTGCTCGGTTCCATGCCTTTTTCTTCCATCTTGTGAAGTTGTGTGTATTCATTTCTCTATCAACAATTCCTTGTTTTACCCTGTGTCATAAAGTTAAGTAGGCTACGGACAGTCCTTGTTTGTGTGAGACATATTAAGGATTCTGCCCGGAGTTTTACGTCGGCTCAGAAGGTAAAAACGCGAGTTGCTCTGAACTTAATGGGAGATGGACGAGACACGACAAAATCTTTCTTGCACTGTTACACCTGGTGTAAGGTTCTCTGACGTTCTGCTTCCAGAACATGCCATGACGCAGGAGACTGTTCACCGGCCGAGCATCGCTGGTCCCTCCGCCCGCCCGAACGGGCCCGTTTTAGGCGGGTGCCGCCGGTCGGGAGCAGTGGGGACTAGTGGCTGCGGTTCGGTGCCAGCTGCACTGGGTCGGAGGTGGTTCTGGTCTGCAATTCATGACGTGAATTCATGCAACATGCTGTTTACAGTCATAACGCTTTTTCTTTACTTTTATTTCTTCCAGGGGGTCAAAAACCCACCATCAACATCAAGGTTTGAAATAAACAACACTTTCTCTGCTGCTTTTAAGCTGAATAAATCTCTTGAGCCTATGGTTAACCTCTCTGACAAACAGGTTGTGCTTAACCCTTTGTTTCCTAATGCTTCTCCTCTGTCATCCATGTTAAAGGCTGACCATCTCTCCAGCATGGGTGTGAAATCTTCAGGCTGTGACCCACCGCTTCAGTCAGATGTCTGTTTTACTCGTCAGTCCGCCTCATGCACAAACCAGCTTCTTTATCGGGGCGTGATGGAAAAGTCAGCCGCCGTGAAACACTTGTGGTCTCCGGACGGAGCTACCATGCCATTTAAGGGGTTTGTGCCCGGACATCTTGACCTTTATGTGAATGACCTTGTCACTTTTCAGTTTGTGACCTCTGCTAATACGGTGGCCAATTCTTTTCTCCTTTCACAGGGGTGTGACTTAGTCTCGGGCCTCTGTGCTCTCTTTCCTGTGATTTCTCTTACAGGTGACCACGACGACACAGAAAACCCTGCGGTTTCCAGCAGTCCTGTGGTCAGTGGCGATATTAAAGGTGGCTCGGTGGTTGCTGCGCACACCTCTCTCACGGGCTCGGGAAGGCAACCCGGCCCGGGAGGTGTAGGTGCGTGCAGTGATGCTCTGCTCGGGGCCCCTCCTGACAAAGGGGGGGTGCTGAGTGGCTCTGAGTTTTCCGTTGCGGACTTCAACCGGTTCGGGGGAACGCCTCCTCCGAGCGGGCGGGTCATTGCAGAAATCGACACTGACCTTCCACCAATTCGGCTGACAACATTGACCTCCGACCCGGAGTTAGGTGCTGCACCTTCTACGGGGCGGAGTTCTAGTCAGTCTGTAAATACTCTGGTTAAACCGGGTTTTTCTGATTCTGTGTGGGAACCTCCATCATTCTTGGGAATAAAGTATTCTTGGTTTCAGTTTTCAGGACAGACCATGTTCCTAAAGCTAGCATCATGTCTGTATCTGATTCTAAACATGGCTAGGTTTGCTTTGACACCCGTGACACAACCATCCTTGGATCACTCCTTTTCGGAACCTCCAAGTCCAACACCTCCAGGTCTTTGGACATCTGAACACCTACTCTTTCAGCACGATTCAGGTGACGATGTGCATCTTTTTGGTAATAGGGCTTTTAAGAGCTTAAGAACTGTTCTTTGTTATGCTTCTCCTGTCTCACAGACACGGCATAAGTTTGAGAAAAAAAAGGGGGGTGGGGAGCCTCCTCCCGCTTTGCGAGCATCGGTTTCGCATTTCCAGTTCACTGCTATTTCTGATCACAACAAAGTCGCCTCCGTGAAGCTGCAACCCAACTTTGAGCAGGTAAAATCAGGTTCTGATCTAACAGCTACACCATCAGCTTCGCTCCAGTTCCAAACGGGACCCTCAGGTAAATTCAAACAAGTTTCCCTGTGGGTTCGTAACACAAGATACAAACAGTTTGATAACCAAATCGCTTATGAGCCTGCTCCCACAGATACGTCCAATCTTGTGTCTCTGTGGGTCCGCAATACCAGATTCAAAACGCTTACTGAACGACTCTATTCTGACCGGATTCTTTTCCACTGACTGGTGGACCGTTACAAATTCTCTCGTTTGTGGGATGAATTTTTAACAAAATGTGATATCCTTTGAGTTTTTTTTCAGGTTACCTGCCTCCAGCCAGGGTCCTGTTACTAACTCACCTTTTTAGGGATTACTAACCTACTGATTTACATTTTTAGAGCTGATTTACATCTCTATCTTTTTATTAGTGCTTTGTGTAGCATGATTATATTTGATTACAAATTTGATTTTATTTTGTTACTATTTCCCTTAAAGGGCCACAAGCCAATTTGCCCTTCATTTTCATGATTATTTCCTTTATATATATGCCTTTAATTGATGCAGCCTGCTGAGTTTCACATATCAGTTAGGATTTACTTTCTTTTATTTGTGTTTTCCCTGCATCACGTTTTTACATGACACGTAGAACAGGGTGCAGTACATTTCTTCTTTAGATATTTCACAAAAGGCACCCACATTTTCCCAGAGGCACCCATAGATAGGTTTTGATTGATTTCTTTGTTTTGCATCAAATGCTATCTATCGTGTGGGCTGTCTCACTTTGTCTCCTTCTCCGAGCTCGTATGGACTACATTCCATCAGAGGGGTCGTCTTCACCATCCTTCAACTGGTTTCCTGTCGCATGGGGCTTCGGTCGTGGTTCGAGATGGGTCGAGGTCTGCGCCGGACTTCGCCTGGACTACGCCTGGGGAATACATCACCTGCCCAGCTCCGTGTGACACACGAGCTGCTTATCCTTTGAATACCTTTGCATTATTGCTGATGAAAATTAACTGCTATTGAAATAGCTCTGCTTTCAAGATTCCCTAAGTGGATTACTTTACAATGATTGCATCAGTTTTGGCCTTAATCATCTGATCAGGATAGACTCCCTTCTACACGAGACCTGTGGTGACGCTTCATCGTTCCTGCCTTCATCTGGGATGTCTACCTTCACGAGTACATCACGTTATTGTGGTTGTGACGTCAGGTGGCCTCTGCTTGACCTCCATGTCGTCACAAAAGGGGGGAATGTAACGTGAGGAAATATGAGTTTTCTGTCACAATGGTGGTGTTGGACTCAGCTGGGTCATAGCTGGGTCGCTGAGAACTTTCACCCACAGATTAAGACCTGAACGCCAGCGAGTCTGGGAGGAAACCATAACATCTGCCACCTGCAGTCTACCAGAAGATGTGTTTACATGAGTTGCACCCAGACCAAGTCAAAACATAAAGTTTAAACTTCTTTTTCTTGATTTTAATGTTAAAATAACCATTATCATTTTGTTCATTATAAATGTGTTTAATCAAATGAATGGTTCTTATGCTTTGGGGTAATTATAATGGTTTAATGAATCCATTCTTAAATAATGTTAAGAATGTTTGTTACTGACCTTCACACACACAAGCACAAACATTCACACACACCCACACACACCTGCTCACAGTAAACTCCAGACACATTTGATGACGCACATGTTTTGCTTTGAGAAGAGAAAGGTTTTTGGTAAGTTTTCAGTCTTTTGATTCAGTTGGTGTTGGACAACGAGAGAGGACAGACCTGAAAACCAAAGGGGGGGCAGAGCCTGTTGGCTCGTTCTTCCCCCCTTTCACGCTGTTTCTGCCAAGCCAGGCAGAATAGCTGAATCGCGACTTCTAACGAAGACTCATTACCGAGTCTTTTGATTTCTGAGTGAATTAACTTAAGAAAGCGCATCAATAAAACGCTCTACCACCCACGTGTACCGAGGGCAACTCTGGACCGGTTCCGTTCGACACCTATGTCTCCTGTCAGCCGCCGGTGTCATCTGGATGAACCACAACATCCTCCACGGCCCGGATCCGAAAGAGGGTCCACAAGAGTTCGGTGAGACAGAGCACGGTTTTAGCGTTTGATGCAGTTCTCTGATAAGACCTAAGTTTATCCAAACCATCACTTCACTCAGACACCTGTTTCTTCTTGAAGCAAAATCAGACTCACACACGCATTCATGTCACAACATTCTCAATCTTCATAAATTCACCAGAAGGTCTATTTGAGCAAGAACAGCATATAAACTGTTAAAAGATTGTCCCACAAAGTTGCCAATGTGATTGTTATTTCCTGTTTGTCAATTTTCAAAATCATTAGTTTAATTTGAAGAATTAAAACTTTTAATCCTTCAAACTTGTTTCCTCATTGAACTGAAACACAGACACTCAGATATTATCGGCAGTTCATGGATGAAAACAACCTTTGAGTCTTCTGAACAATATAAAATTTGGTTATTGATTTATTAAAATTAATATTCCGAATTAATACGTAGCATGGTTTCTCTTTCATAAAAGAGCATAAATCCATAACGCTACAACTTCTTTAAATTGACACCAGATCCGGTGACCTTTGGGACATGGTTTGACCCCCTTAGAAAAGTGCTATCATCATGAAACATTCAGATCACTTACAACTCAACAGATTCTACCTTCCTGTAACGTTTCAGCCTGATTGGACCCTGTTTTCACACAAATGAACCCAGAATGATGTGAAATTGTGCTTCGTGCAACATAATTCTGGGTGCCATTTAACAACCATAAGTTCTAATGACTCCATTCCTTTTTGGGGTAATGGGGGCTGTTAATTGGAGTACTCTAAAACAAACCTGACCTCTCTAGGATATTCAGAAGCCAAGTTATAAGCCCACAAAGGTGTAACTGGACTACTTCTTTAAAGTGACACCAGGCCCGGTGACCTTTGGCACATGGTTTGACCCCCTATAGGAATGTGCGATCATCATGAAACATTCAGATCACTTACAACTCAATAGATTCTACCTTCTTGTAACGTTTCAGCCTGATTGGACCTTGTTTTCACACAAATGGACCCAGAATGATGTGAAATTGTGCTTCGTGCAACATAATTCTGCGTGCCATTTACAAACCATAAGTGCTAATGACTCCATTCCTTTTTGTGGTTGTAGGGGCTGTTGATTGGAGTACACTAAAACAAATCTGACCTCTCTAGGACATTCAGAAGCCAAGTTATAAGCCCACAAATGTGTAACTGGACTATATCTTTAAATTGACACCAGATCCGGTGACCTTTGGGACATGATTTGACCCCCTTAGGAAAGTGCTATCATCATGAAACGTTCATCACTTACAACTCAATAGATTCTACCGTCCTGTACCGTTTCAGCCTGATTGGACCTTGTTTTCACACAAATGAACCCAGAATGATGTGAAATTGTGCTTTGTGCAACATAATTCTGGGTGCCATTTAAAATCCATAAGTGCTTATGACTCCATTCCTTTTTGGGGAAATGGGGGCTGTTAATTGGAGTACTCTAAAACAAACCTGACCTTTTTAGGATATTCAGAAGCCAAGTTATAAGCCCACAAAGGTGTAACTGGACTACTTCTTTAAAGTGACACCAGGCCCGGTGACCTTTGGGAGATGGTTTGACCCCCTATAGGAATGTGCGATCATCATGAAACGTTCAGATCACTTACAACTCAATAGATTCTACCTTCTTGTAACGTTTCAGCCTGATTGGACCTTGTTTTCACACAAATGGACCCAGAATGATGTGAAATTGTGCTTCGTGCATCATAATTCTGGGTGCCATTTACAAACCATAAGTGCTAAGGACTTCATTCCTTTTTGTGGTTGTAGGGGCTGTTGATTGGAGTACACTAAAACAAACCTGATCTCTCTAGGACATTCAGAAGCCAAGTTGTAAGCCCACAAATGTGTAACAGGACTACTATTTTAAATTGACACCAGATCCGGTGACCTTTGGGACATGGTTTGACCCCCTTAGGAAAGTGCTATCATCATGAAACGTTCAGATCACTTACAACTCAATAGATTCTACCTTCCTGTAACGTTTCAGCCTGAATCGACCTTGTTTTCACACAAATGAACCCAGAATGATGTAAAATTGTGCTTTGTGCAACATAATTCTGGGTGCCATTTAAAAACCATAAGTGCTAATGACTCCATTCCTTTTTGTGGTAATGGGGGCTGTTAATTGGAGTACTCTAAAACAAACCTGACCTCTCTAGGATATTCAGAAGCCAAGTTATAAGCCCACAATGTGTAACTGGACTACTTCTTTAAAGTGGCACCAGATCCGGTGACCTTTGTTACATGTTTTGACCCCCTTAGGAAAGTTCTATCATCATGAAACGTTCATATCACTTACAACTCAATTGATTCTACCTTCTTGTAACGTTTCAGCCTGATTGGACCTTGTTTTCACACACATGGACCCAGAATGATGTGAAATTGTGCTTTGTGCAACATAATTCTGGGTGCCATTTAGAAACCATAAGTGCTAATGACTCCATTCCTTTTTGTGGTTGTAGGGGCTGTCGATTGGAGTACACTAAAACAAACCTGATCTCTCTAGGACATTCAGAAGCCAAGTTATAAGCCCACAAATGTGTAACTGGACTTCTTCTTTAAATTGACACCAGATCCGGTGACCTTTGGGACATGGTTTGACCCCCTTAGGAAAGTGCTATCATCATGAAACGTTCAGATCACTTACAACTCAATTGATTCTACCTTCTTGTAACGTTTCAGCCTGATTGGACCTTGTTTTCACACAAATGAACCCAGAATGATGTGAAATTGTGCTTCGTGCAACATAATTCTGGGTGCCATTAAAAAACCATAAGTGCTAATGACTCCATTCCTTTTTGGGGTAATGGGGGCTGTTAATTGGAGTACTCTAAAACAAACCTGACCTCTCTAGGACATTCAGAAGCCAAGTTATAAGCCCACAAAGGTGTAACTCGACTACTTCTTTAAAGTGACACCAGGCCCGATGACCTTTGGGACATGGTTTGACCCCCTATAGGAATGTGCGATCATCATGAAACGTTCAGATCACTTACAACTCAATAGATTCTACCTTCTTGTAACGTTTCATCCTGATTGGACCTTGTTTTCACACAAATGGACCCAGAATGATGTGAAATTGTGCTTTGTGCAACATAATTCTGGGTGCAATTTATAAACCATAAGTGCTAATGACTCCATTCCTTTTTGGGGTAATGGGGGCTGTTAATTGGAGTACACTAAAACAAACCTGATCTCTCTAGGACATTCAGAAGCCAAGTTATAAGCCCACAAATGTGTAACTGGACTACTTCTTTAAATTGACACCAGGCCCGGTGACCTTTGGGACATTGTTTTACCCCCTATGAGAATGTGCGATCATCATGAAACGTTCAGATCACTTACAACTCAATTGATTCTACCTTCTTGTAACGTTTCAGCCTGATTGGACCTTGTTTTCACACAAATGGACCCAGAATGATGTGAAATTGTGCTTCGTGCAACATAATTCTGGGTGCCATTTACAAACCATAAGTGCTAATGACTCCATTCCTTTTTGTGGTTGTAGGGGCTGTTAATTGGAGTACTCTAAAACAAACCTGACCTCTCTAGGATATTCAGAAGCCAAGTTGTAAGCCCACAAAGGTGTAACTGGACTACTTCTTTAAAGTGACACCAGGCCCGGTGACCTTTGGGACATGGTTTGACCCCCTATAGGAATGTGCAATCATCATGAAACGTTCAGATCACTTACAACTCAATAGATTCTACCTTCTTGTAACGTTTCAGCCTGATTGGACCTTGTTTTCACACAAATGGACCCAGAATGATGTGAAATTGTGCTTCGTGCAACATAATTCTGGGTGCCATTTAAAAACCATAAGTGCTAAGGACTCCATTCCTTTTTGTGGTTGTAGGGGCTGTTGATTGGAGTACACTAAAACAAACCTGATCTCTCTAGGACATTCAGAAGCCAAGTTGTAATCCCACAAATGTGTAACCGGACTACTATTTTAAATTAACACCAGATCCGGTGACCTTTGGGACATGGTTTGACCCCCTTAGGAAAGTGCTATCATCATGAAACGTTCAGATCACTTACAACTCAATAGATTCTACCTTCCTGTAACGTTTCAGCCTGAATCGACCTTGTTTTCACACAAATGAACCCAGAATGATGTGAAATTGTGCTTTGTGCAACATAATTCTGGGTGCCATTTAAAAACCATAAGTGCTAATGACTCCATTCCTTTTTGTGGTAATGGGGGCTGTTAATTGGAGTACTCTAAAACAAACCTGACCTCTCTAGGATATTCAGAAGCCAAGTTATAAGCCCACAAATGTGTAACTTGACTACTTCTTTAAATTGACACCAGATCTGGTGACCTTTGGGACATGGTTTGACCCCCTTAGGAAAGTGCTATCATCATGAAACGTTCAGATCACTTACAACTCAATAGATTCTACCTTCCTGTAACGTTTCAGCCTGATTGGACCTTGTTTTCACACAAATGAACCCAGAATGATGTGAAATTGTGCTTTGTGCAACATAATTCTGGGTGCCATTTAAAAACCATAAGTGCTAATGACTCCATTCCTTTTTGTGATTGTAGGGGCTGTCTATTGGAGTACACTAAAACAAACCTGATCTCTCTAGGACATTCAGAAGCCAAGGTATAAGCCCACAAATGTGTAACTGGACTACTTCTTTAAATTGACACCAGATCCGGTGACCTTTGGGACATGGTTTGACCCCATATAGGAATGTGCGATGATCATGAAACATTCAGATCACTTACAACTCAATAGATTCTACCTTCTTGTAACGTTTCAGCCTAATTGGACCTTGTTTTCACACAAATGGACCCAGAATGATGTGAAATTGTGCTTTGTGCAACATAATTCTGGGTGCCATTTACAAACCATAAGCGCTAATGACTCCATTCCTTTTTGTGGTTGTAGGGGCTGTCTATTGGAGTACACTAAAACAAACCTGATCTCTCTAGGACATTCAGAAGCCAAGGTATAAGCCCACAAATGTGTAACTGGACTACTTCTTTAAATTGACACCAGATCCGGTGACCTTTGGGACATGGTTTGACCCCCTTAGGAAAGTGCTATCATCATGACACGTTCAGATCAATTACAAGTCAATAGATTCTACCTTCCTGTAACGTTTCAGCCTGATTGGACCTTGTTTTCACACAAATGAACCCAGAATGATGTGAAATTGTGCTTTGTGCAACATAATTCTGGGTGCCATTTAAAAACCATAAGTGCTAATGACTCCATTCCTTTTTGTGGTAATGGGGGCTGTTAATTGGAGTACTCTAAAACAAACCTGACCTCTTTAGGATATTCAGAAGCCAAGTTATAAGCCCACAAAGGTGTAACTGGACTACTTATTTAAAGTGACACCAGGCCCGGTGACCTTTGGGACATGGTTTGAACCCCTATAGGAATGTGCGATCATCATGAAATGTTCAGATCACTTAAAACTCAATAGATTCTACCTTCTTGTAACGATTCAGCCTGATTGGACCTTGTTTTCACACAAATGGACCCAGAATGATGTGAAATTGTGCTTCGTGCAACATAATTCTGGGTGCCATTTACAAACCATAAGTGCTAATGACTCCATTCCTTTTTGTGGTTGTAGGGGCTGTCTATTGGAGTACACTAAAACAAACCTGATCTCTCTAGGACATTCAGAAGCCAAGGTATAAGCCCACAAATGTGTAAATGGACTACTTCTTTAAAGTGACACCAGACCCGGTGACCTTTGGGACGAGGTTTGACCCCCTATAGGAATGTGCGATCATCATGAAACGTTCAGATCACTTACAACTCAATAGATTCTACCTTCTTGTAACGTTTCAGCCTGATTGGACCTTGTTTTCACACAAATGGACCCAGAATGATGTGAAATTGTACTTCGTGTAACATAATTCTGGGTGCCATTTACAAACCATAAGTGCTAATGACTCCATTCCTTTTTGTGGTTGTAGGGGCTGCCTATTGGAGTACACTAAAACAAACGTGATCTCTCTAGGACATTCAGAAGCCAAGTTATAAGCCCACAAATGTGTAACTGGGCTACTTCTTTAAATTGACACCAGATCCGGTGACCTTTGGGACATGGTTTGACCCCCTTAGGAAATAGCTATCATCAAGAAACGTTCAGATCACTTACAACTCAATAGATTCTACAGTCCTGTAACGTTTCAGCCTGATTTGACCTTGTTTTCAAACAAATGAACCCAGAATGATGTGAAATTGTGCTTTGTGCAACATAATTCTGGGTGCCATTTAAAAACCATAAGTGCTAATGACTCCATTCCTGTTTTGTGGTTGTAGGGGCTGTTGATTGGAGTACACTAAAACAAACCTGATCTCTCTAGGACATTCAGAAGCCAAGTTATAAGCCCACAAATGTGTAACTGGACTACTTCTTTAAATTGACACCCGATCCGGTGACCTTTGGTACATGGTTTGACCCCCTTAGGAAAGTGCTATCATTATGAAACGTTCAGTTCACCTACAACTCAATAGATTCTACCTTCCTGTAACGTTTCAGCCTGATTGGACCTTGTTTTCACACAAATGAACCCAGAATGATGTGAAATTGTGCTTCGTGCAACATAATTCTGGGTGCCATTTAAAAACCATAAGTGCTAATGACTCCATTCCTTTTTTGGGGAAATGGGGGCTGTTAATTGGAGTACTCTAAAACAAACCTGACCTCTTTAGGAAATTCAGAAGCCAAGTTATAAGCCCACAAAGGTGTAACTGGACTACTTCTTTAAAGTGACACCAGGCTCGGTGACCTTTGGGACATGGTTTGACACCCTATAGGAATGTGCGATCATCATGAAACGTTCAGATCACTTACAACTCAATAGATTCTACCTTCTTGTAACGTTTCAGCCTGATTGGACCTTGTTTTCACACAAATGGACCCAGAATGATGTGAAATTGTGCTTCGTGCAACATAATTCTGCGTGCCATTTACAAACCATAAGTGCTAATGACTCCATTCCTTTTTGTGGTTGTAGGGGCTGTTGATTGGAGTACACTAAAACAAATCTGACCTCTCTAGGACATTCAGAAGCCAAGTTATAAGCCCACAAATGTGTAACTGGACTATATCTTTAAATTGACACCAGATCCGGTGACCTTTGGGACATGATTTGACCCCCTTAGGAAAGTGCTATCATCATGAAACGTTCATCACTTACAACTCAATAGATTCTACCGTCCTGTACCGTTTCAGCCTGATTGGACCTTGTTTTCACACAAATGAACCCAGAATGATGTGAAATTGTGCTTTGTGCAACATAATTCTGGGTGCCATTTAAAATCCATAAGTGCTTATGACTCCATTCCTTTTTGGGGAAATGGGGGCTGTTAATTGGAGTACTCTAAAACAAACCTGACCTTTTTAGGATATTCAGAAGCCAAGTTATAAGCCCACAAAGGTGTAACTGGACTACTTCTTTAAAGTGACACCAGGCCCGGTGACCTTTGGGAGATGGTTTGACCCCTATAGGAATGTGCGATCATCATGAAACGTTCAGATCACTTACAACTCAATAGATTCTACCTTCTTGTAACGTTTCAGCCTGATTGGACCTTGTTTTCACACAAATGGACCCAGAATGATGTGAAATTGTGCTTCGTGCATCATAATTCTGGGTGCCATTTACAAACCATAAGTGCTAAGGACTTCATTCCTTTTTGTGGTTGTAGGGGCTGTTGATTGGAGTACACTAAAACAAACCTGATCTCTCTAGGACATTCAGAAGCCAAGTTGTAAGCCCACAAATGTGTAACAGGACTACTATTTTAAATTGACACCAGATCCGGTGACCTTTGGGACATGGTTTGACCCCCTTAGGAAAGTGCTATCATCATGAAACGTTCAGATCACTTACAACTCAATAGATTCTACCTTCCTGTAACGTTTCAGCCTGAATCGACCTTGTTTTCACACAAATGAACCCAGAATGATGTGAAATTGTGCTTTGTGCAACATAATTCTGGGTGTCATTTAAAAACCATAAGTGCTAATGACTCCATTCCTTTTTGTGGTAATTGGGGCTGTTAATTGGAGTACTCTAAAACAAACCTGACCTCTCTAGGATATTCAGAAGCCAAGTTATAAGCCCACAATGTGTAACTGGACTACTTCTTTAAAGTGGCACCAGATCCGGTGACCTTTGTTACATGTTTTGACCCCCTTAGGAAAGTTCTATCATCATGAAACGTTCATATCACTTACAACTCAATTGATTCTACCTTCTTGTAACGTTTCAGCCTGATTGGACCTTGTTTTCACACACATGGACCCAGAATGATGTGAAATTGTGCTTTGTGCAACATAATTCTGGGTGCCATTTAGAAACCATAAGTGCTAATGACTCCATTCCTTTTTGTGGTTGTAGGGGCTGTCGATTGGAGTACACTAAAACAAACCTGATCTCTCTAGGACATTCAGAAGCCAAGTTATAAGCCCACAAATGTGTAACTGGACTTCTTCTTTAAATTGACACCAGATCCGGTGACCTTTGGGACATGGTTTGACCCCCTTAGGAAAGTGCTATCATCATGAAACGTTCAGATCACTTACAACTCAATTGATTCTACCTTCTTGTAACGTTTCAGCCTGATTGGACCTTGTTTTCACACAAATGAACCCAGAATGATGTGAAATTGTGCTTCGTGCAACATAATTCTGGGTGCCATTAAAAAACCATAAGTGCTAATGACTCCATTCCTTTTTGGGGTAATGGGGGCTGTTAATTGGAGTACTCTAAAACAAACCTGACCTCTCTAGGACATTCAGAAGCCAAGTTATAAGCCCACAAAGGTGTAACTCGACTACTTCTTTAAAGTGACACCAGGCCCGATGACCTTTGGTACATGGTTTGACCCCCTATAGGAATGTGCGATCATCATGAAACGTTCAGATCACTTACAACTCAATAGATTCTACCTTCTTGTAACGTTTCATCCTGATTGGACCTTGTTTTCACACAAATGGACCAAGAATGATGTGAAATTGTGCTTTGTGCAACATAATTCTGGGTGCAATTTATAAACCATAAGTGCTAATGACTCCATTCCTTTTTGGGGTAATGGGGGCTGTTAATTGGAGTACACTAAAACAAACCTGATCTCTCTAGGACATTCAGAAGCCAAGTTATAAGCCCACAAATGTGTAACTGGACTACTTCTTTAAATTGACACCAGGCCCGGTGACCTTTGGGACATTGTTTTACCCCCTATGAGAATGTGCGATCATCATGAAACGTTCAGATCACTTACAACTCAATTGATTCTACCTTCTTGTAACGTTTCAGCCTGATTGGACCTTGTTTTCACACAAATGGACCCAGAATGATGTGAAATTGTGCTTCGTGCAACATAATTCTGGGTGCCATTTACAAACCATAAGTGCTAATGACTCCATTCCTTTTTGTGGTTGTAGGGGCTGTTAAATGGAGTACTCTAAAACAAACCTGACCTCTCTAGGATATTCAGAAGCCAAGTTGTAAGCCCACAAAGGTGTAACTGGACTACTTCTTTAAAGTGACACCAGGCCCGGTGACCTTTGGGACATGGTTTGACCCCCTATAGGAATGTGCAATCATCATGAAACGTTCAGATCACTTACAACTCAATAGATTCTACCTTCTTGTAACGTTTCAGCCTGATTGGACCTTGTTTTCACACAAATGGACCCAGAATGATGTGAAATTGTGCTTCGTGCAACATAATTCTGGGTGCCATTTAAAAACCATAAGTGCTAAGGACTCCATTCCTTTTTGTGGTTGTAGGGGCTGTTGATTGGAGTACACTAAAACAAACCTGATCTCTCTAGGACATTCAGAAGCCAAGTTGTAATCCCACAAATGTGTAACCGGACTACTATTTTAAATTAACACCAGATCCGGTGACCTTTGGGACATGGTTTGACCCCCTTAGGAAAGTGCTATCATCATGAAACGTTCAGATCACTTACAACTCAATAGATTCTACCTTCCTGTAACGTTTCAGCCTGAATCGACCTTGTTTTCACACAAATGAACCCAGAATGATGTGAAATTGTGCTTTGTGCAACATAATTCTGGGTGCCATTTAAAAACCATAAGTGCTAATGACTCCATTCCTTTTTGTGGTAATGGGGGCTGTTAATTGGAGTACTCTAAAACAAACCTGACCTCTCTAGGATATTCAGAAGCCAAGTTATAAGCCCACAAATGTGTAACTTGACTACTTCTTTAAATTGACACCAGATCTGGTGACCTTTGGGACATGGTTTGACCCCCTTAGGAAAGTGCTATCATCATGAAACGTTCAGATCACTTACAACTCAATAGATTCTACCTTCCTGTAACGTTTCAGCCTGATTGGACCTTGTTTTCACACAAATGAACCCAGAATGATGTGAAATTGTGCTTTGTGCAACATAATTCTGGGTGCCATTTAAAAACCATAAGTGCTAATGACTCCATTCCTTTTTGTGATTGTAGGGGCTGTCTATTGGAGTACACTAAAACAAACCTGATCTCTCTAGGACATTCAGAAGCCAAGGTATAAGCCCACAAATGTGTAACTGGACTACTTCTTTAAATTGACACCAGATCCGGTGACCTTTGGGACATGGTTTGACCCCATATAGGAATGTGCGATGATCATGAAACATTCAGATCACTTACAACTCAATAGATTCTACCTTCTTGTAACGTTTCAGCCTAATTGGACCTTGTTTTCACACAAATGGACCCAGAATGATGTGAAATTGTGCTTTGTGCAACATAATTCTGGGTGCCATTTACAAACCATAAGCGCTAATGACTCCATTCCTTTTTGTGTTTGTAGGGGCTGTCTATTGGAGTACACTAAAACAAACCTGATCTCTCTAGGACATTCAGAAGCCAAGGTATAAGCCCACAAATGTGTAACTGGACTACTTCTTTAAATTGACACCAGATCCGGTGACCTTTGGGACATGGTTTGACCCCCTTAGGAAAGTGCTATCATCATGACACGTTCAGATCAATTACAAGTCAATAGATTCTACCTTCCTGTAACGTTTCAGCCTGATTGGACCTTGTTTTCACACAAATGAACCCAGAATGATGTGAAATTGTGCTTTGTGCAACATAATTCTGGGTGCCATTTAAAAACCATAAGTGCTAATGACTCCATTCCTTTTTGTGGTTGTAGGGGCTGCCTATTGGAGTACACTAAAACAAACGTGATCTCTCTAGGACATTCAGAAGCCAAGTTATAAGCCCACAAATGTGTAACTGGGCTACTTCTTTAAATTGACACCAGATCCGGTGACCTTTGGGACATGGTTTGACCCCCTTAGGAAAGTGCTATCATCAAGAAACGTTCAGATCACTTACAACTCAATAGATTCTACAGTCCTGTAACGTTTCAGCCTGATTTGACCTTGTTTTCAAACAAATGAACCCAGAATGATGTGAAATTGTGCTTTGTGCAACATAATTCTGGGTGCCATTTAAAAACCATAAGTGCTAATGACTCCATTCCTGTTTTGTGGTTGTAGGGGCTGTTGATTGGAGTACACTAAAACAAACCTGATCTCTCTAGGACATTCAGAAGCCAAGTTATAAGCCCACAAATGTGTAACTGGACTACTTCTTTAAATTGACACCCGATCCGGTGACCTTTGGGACATGGTTTGACCCCCTTAGGAAAGTGCTATCATTATGAAACGTTCAGTTCACCTACAACTCAATAGATTCTACCTTCCTGTAACGTTTCAGCCTGATTGGACCTTGTTTTCACACAAATGAACCCAGAATGATGTGAAATTGTGCTTCGTGCAACATAATTCTGGGTGCCATTTAAAAACCATAAGGGCTAATGACTCCATTCCTTTTTGTGGTTGTAGGGGCTGTTGATTGGAGTACACTAAAACAAACCTGACCTCTCTAGGACATTCAGAAGCCAAGTTATAAGCCCACAAAGGTGTAACTGGACTACTTCTTTAAAGTGACACCAGGCCCGGTGACCTTTGGGACATGGTTTGACCCCCTATAGGAATGTGCGATCATCATGAAACGTTCAGATCACTTACAACTCAATTGATTCTACCTTCTTGTAACGTTTCAGCCTGATTGGACCTTGTTTTCACACAAATGGACCAGGAATGATGTGAAATTGTGCTTCGTGCAACATAATCCTGGGTGCCATTTACAAATCATAGGTGCTAATGACTCCATTCCCTTTTTGTGGTTGTAGGGGCTGTTGATTGGAGTACACTAAAACAAACCTGATCCCTCTAGGACATTCAGAAGCCAAGTTATAAGCCCACAAATGTGTAACTGGACTACTTCTTTAAATTGACACCCGATCCGGTGACCTTTGGGACATGGTTTGACCCCCTTAGGAAAGTGCTATCATTATGAAACGTTCAGATCACTTACAACTCAATAGATTCTACCGTCCTGTACCATTTCAGCCTGATTGGACCTTGTATTCACACAAATGAACCCAGAATGATGTGAAATTGTGCTTCGTGCAACATAATTCTAGGTGCCATTTAAAAACCATAAGTGCTAATGACTCCATTCCTTTTTTGGGGAAATGGGGGCTGTTAATTGGAGTACTCTAAAACAAACCTGACCTCTTTAGGAAATTCAGAAGCCAAGTTATAAGCCCACAAAGGTGTAACTGGACTACTTCTTTAAAGTGACACCAGGCTCGGTGACCTTTGGGACATGGTTTGACACCCTATAGGAATGTGCGATCATCATGAAACGTTCAGATCACTTACAACTCAATAGATTCTACCTTCTTGTAACGTTTCAGCCTGATTGGACCTTGTTTTCACACAAATGGACCCAATTAATGTGAAATTGTACTTCGTGCAACATAATTCTGTGGTCCATTTACAAACCATAAGTGCTAATGACTCCATTCCTTTTTGTGGTTGTAGTGGCTGCCTATTGGAGTACACTAAAACAAACCTGATCTCTCTAGGACATTCAGAAGCCAAGTTATAAGCCCACAAATGTGTAACTGGGCTACTTCTTTAAATTGACACCAGATCCGGTGACCTTTGGGACATGGTTTGACCCCCTTAGGAAAGTGCTATCATCCTGAAACGTTCAGATCACTTACAACTCAATAGATTCTACCTTCCTGTAACGTTTCAGCCTGATTGGACCTTGTTTTCACACAAATGAACCCAGAATGATGTGAAATTGTGCTTTGTGCAACATAATTCTTGGTGCCATTTAAAAACCATAAGTGCTAATGACTCCATTCCTTTTTGAGGTAATAGGGGCTGTTAATTTGAGTACTCTAAAACAAACCTGACCTCTCTAGGATATTCAGAAGCCAAGTTATAAGCCCACAAATGTGTAAATGGACTACTTCTTTAAAGTGACACCAGGCCCGGTGACCTTTGGGACAAGGTTTGACCCCCTATAGGAATGTACGATCATCATGAAACGTTCAGATCACTTACAACTCAATAGATTCTACCTTCTTGTAATGTTTCAGCCTGATTGGACCTTGTTTTCACACAAATGGACCCAGAATGATGTGAAATTGTGCTTCGTGCAACATAATTCTGGGTGCCATTTACAAACCATAAGTGCTAATGACTCCATTCCTTTTTGGGGTAATGGGGGCTGTTAATTGGAGTACTCTAAAACAAACCTGACCTCTCTAGGATATTCAGAAGCCAAGTTATAAGCCCACAAAGGTGTAACTGGACTACTTCTTTAAAGTGACACCAGAACCGGTGACCTTTGGGACATGGTTTGACCCCCTATAGGTATGTGCGATCATCATGAAACGTTCAGATCACTTACAACTCAATAGATTCTACCTTCTTGTAACGTTTCAACCTGATTGGACCTTGTTTTCACACAAATGGACCCAGAATGATGTGAAATTGTGCTTCATGCAACATAATTCTTGGTGCCATTTACAAACCATAAGTGCTAACGACTCCATTCATTTTTGTGGTTGTAGGGGCTGTTGATTGGAGTACACTAAAACAAACCTGATCTCTCTAGGACATTCAGAAGCCAAGTTATAAGCCCACAAATGTGTAACTGGACTACTTCTTTAAATTGACAATAGATCCGGTGACCTTTGGGACATGGTTTGACCCCCTTAGGAAAGTGCTATCATCATGACACGTTTAGATCAATTACAACTCAATAGATTCTACCTTCCTGTAACGTTTCAGCCTGATTGGACCTTGTTTATCACACAAATGAACCCAGAATGATGTGAAATTGTGCTTCGTGCAACATAATTCTGGGTGCCATTTAAAAACCATAAGTGCTAATGACTCCATTCCTTTTTGAGGTAATGGGGGCTGTTAATTGGAGTACTCTAAAACAATCCTGACCTCTCTAGGATATTCAGAAGCCAAGTTATAAGCCCACAAAGGTGTAACTGGACTACTTCTTTAATGTGACACCAGGCCCGGTGACCTTTGGGACATGGTTTTACCCCCTATAAGAATGTGCGATCATCATGAAACGTTCAGATCACTTACAACTCAATTGATTCTACCTTCTTGTAACGTTTCAGCCTGATTGGACCTTGTTTTCACACAAATGGACCCAGAATGATGTGAAATTGTGCTTCGTGCAACATAATTCTGGGTGCCATTTACAAACCATAAGTGCTAATGACTCCATTCCTTTTTGTGGTTGTAGGGGCTGTTAATTGGAGTACTCTAAAACAAACCTGACCTCTCTAGGATATTCAGAAGCCAAGTTATAAGCCCACAAAGGTGTAACTGGACTACTTCTTTAATGTGACACCAGGCCCGGTGACCTTTGGGACATGGTTTCACGCCCTATAGGAATGTGCGATCATCATGAAATGTTCAGTTCAATTACAACTCAATAGATTCTACCTTCTTGTAACATTTCAGCCTGATTGGACCTTGTTTTCACACAAATGAACCCAGAATGATGTGAAATTGTGCTTCGTGCAACATAATTCTGGGTGCCATTTAAAAACCATAAGTGCTAATGACTCCATTCCTTTTTGTGGTTATAGGGGCTGTTGATTGGAGTACACTAAAACAAACCTGATCTCTCTAGGACATTCAGAAGCCAAGTTATAAGCCCACAAATGTGTAACTTGACTACTTCTTTAAATTGACACCAGATCTGGTGACCTTTGGGACATGGTTTGACCCCCTTAGGAAAGTGCTATCATCATGAAACGTTCAGATCACTTACAACTCAATAGATTCTACCTTCCTGTAACGTTTCAGCCTGATTGGACCTTGTTTTCACACAAATGAACCCAGAATGATGTGAAATTGTGCTTTGTGCAACATAATTCTGGGTGCCATTTAAAAACCATAAGTGCTAATGACTCCATTCCTTTTTGTGATTGTAGGGGCTGTCTATTGGAGTACACTAAAACAAACCTGATCTCTCTAGGACATTCAGAAGCCAAGGTATAAGCCCACAAATGTGTAACTAGACTACTTCTTTAAATTGACACCAGATCCGGTGACCTTTGGGACATGGTTTGACCCCATATAGGAATGTGCGATGATCATGAAACATTCAGATCACTTACAACTCAATAGATTCTACCTTCTTGTAACTTTTCAGCCTAATTGGACCTTGTTTTCACACAAATGGACCCAGAATGATGTGAAATTGTGCTTTGTGCAACATAATTCTGGGTGCCATTTAAAAACCATAAGTGCTAATGACTCCATTCCTTTTTGTGGTAATGGGGGCTGTTAATTGGAGTACTCTAAAACAAACCTGACCTCTTTAGGACATTCAGAAGCCAAGTTATAAGCCCACAAATGTGTAACTGGACTACTTCTTTAAATTGACACCAGATCCGGTGACCTTTGGGACATGGTTTGACCCCCTTAGGAAAGTGCTATCATCATGACACGTTCAGATCAATTACAAGTCAATAGATTCTACCTTCCTGTAACGTTTCAGCCTGATTGGACCTTGTTTTCACACAAATGAACCCAGAATGATGTGAAATTGTGCTTTGTGCAACATAATTCTGGGTGCCATTTAAAAACCATAAGTGCTAATGACTCCATTCCTTTTTGTGGTAATGGGGGCTGTTAATTGGAGTACTCTAAAACAAACCTGACCTCTTTAGGATATTCAGAAGCCAAGTTATAAGCCCACAAAGGTGTAACTGGACTACTTATTTAAAGTGACACCAGGCCCGGTGACCTTTGGGACATGGTTTGAACCCCTATAGGAATGTGCGATCATCATGAAACGTTCAGATCACTTAAAACTCAATAGATTCTACCTTCTTGTAACGATTCAGCCTGATTGGACCTTGTTTTCACACAAATGGACCCAGAATGATGTGAAATTGTGCTTTGTGCAACTTAATTCTGGGTGCCATTTACAAACCATAAGTGCTAATGACTCCATTCCTTTTTGTGGTTGTAGGGGCTGTCTATTGGAGTACACTAAAACAAACCTGATCTCTCTAGGACATTCAGAAGCCAAGGTATAAGCCCACAAATGTGTAACTGGACTACTTCTTTAAATTGACACCAGATCCGGTGACCTTTGGGACATGGTTTGACCCCATATAGGAATATGCGATGATCATGAAACATTCAGATCACTTACAACTCAATAGATTCTACCTTCTTGTAACGTTTCAGCCAGATTGGACCTTGTTTTCACACAAATGGACCCAGAATGATGTGAAATTGTGCTTCGTGCAACATAATTCTGGGTGCCATTTACAAACCATAAGTGCTAATGACTTCAGATCACTTACAACTCAATAGATTCTACCTTCTTGTAAAGTTTCAGCCTGATTGGACCTTGTTTTCACACAAATGGACCCAGAATGATGTGAAATTGTGCTTCGTGCAACATAATTCTGGGTGCCATTTAAAAACCATAAGTGCTAATGACTCCATTCCTTTTTGGGGTAATGGGGGCTGTTAATTGGAGTACTCTAAAACAAACCTGACCTCTCTAGGTTATTCAGAAGCCAAGTGATAAGCCCACAAATGTGTAACTGGACTACTTCTTTAAAGTGACACCAGGCCCGGTGACCTTTGGGACATGGTTTGACCCCCTTAGGAAAGTGCTATCATCATGAAACGTTCAGATCACTTACAACTCAATTGATTCTACCTTCTTGTAATGTTTCAGCCTGATTGGACCTTGTTTTCACACAAATGGACCAGGAATGATGTGAAATTGTGCTTCGTGCAACATAATTCTGGGTGCCATTTACAAACCATAGGTGCTAATGACTCCATTCATTTTTGTGGTTGTAGGGGCTGTTGATTGGAGTACACTAAAACAAACCTGATCCCTCTAGGACATTCAGAAGCCAAGTTATAAGCCCACAAATGTGTAACTGGACTACTTCTTTAAAACAACACCAGATACGGTGACCTTTGGGACATGGTTTGTCCCCCTTAGGAAAGTTCTATCATCATGAAACGTTCAGATCACTTACAACTCAATAGATTCTACCTTCCTGTAACGTTTCAGCCCCTTTGGACCTTGTTTTCACACAAATGAACCCAGAATCATGTGAAATTGTGCTTCGTGCAACATAATTCTGGGTGCCTTTAAAAACCATAAGTGCTAATGACTCCATTCCTTTTTGGGTTAATGGGGGCTGTTAATTGGATTACTCTAAAACAAACCTGACCTCTCTAGGATATTCAGAAGCCAAGTTATAAGCCCACAAAAGTGTAACTGGAATACTTCTTTAAAGTGACACCAGGCCCGGTGACCTTTGGGACATGGTTTGACCCCCTATAGGAATGTGCGATCATCATGAAACGTTCAGATCACTTACAACTCAATAGATTCTATCTTCTTGTAACATTTCAGCCTGATTGGACCTTGTTTTCACACAAATGGACCCAGAATGATGTGAAATTGTGCTTCATGCAACATAATTCTGGGTGCCATTTACAAACCATAAGTGCTAATGACTCCTTTCCTTTTTGTGGTTCTAGGGGCTGTTGATTGGAGTACACTAAAACAAACCTGATCTCTCTAGGACATTCAGAAGCCAAGTTATAAGCCCACAAATGTGTAACTGGACTACTTCTTTAAATTGACACCAGATCCGGTGACCTTTGGGACATGGTTTGACCCCCTTAGGAAAGTGCTATCATCATGACACGTTCAGATCAATTACAACTCAATAGATTCTACATTCTTGTAACGTTTCAGCCTGATTGGACCTTGTTTTCACACAAATGGACCCAGAATGATGTGAAATTGTGCTTCGTGCAACATAATTCTGGGTGCCATTTACAAACCATAGGTTCTAATGACTCCATTCCTTTTTGTGGTTGTAGGGGCTGTTGATTGGAGTACACTAAAACAATCCTGATCTCTCTAGGACATTCAGAAGCCAAGTTATAAGCCCACAAATGTGTAACTGGACTACTTCTTTAAATTGACACCAGATCCGGTGACCTTTGGGACATGGTTTGACCCCCTTAGGAAAGTGCTATCATCATGAAACGTTCAGATCACTTACAACTCAATAGATTCTACCTTCCTGTAACGTTTCAGCCTGATTGGACCTTGTTTTCCACAAATGAACCCAGAATGATGTGAAATTGTGCTTCATGCAACTTAATTCTGGGTGCCATTTAAAAACCATAATTGCTAATGACTCCATTCCTTTTTGAGGTAATGGGGGCTGTTAATTGGAGTACTCTAAAACAAACCTGACATCTCTAGGATATTCAGAAGCCAAGTTATAAGCCCACAAAGGTGTAACTGGACTACTTCTTTAATGTGACACCAGGCCCGGTGACCTTTGGGACATGGATTTACCCCCTATAAGAATGTACGATCATCATGAAACGTTCAGATCACTTACAACTCAATTGATTCTACCTTCTTGTAAGGTTTCAGCCTGATTGGACCTTGTTTTCACACAAATGGACCCAGAATGATGTGAAATTGTGCTTCGTGCAACATAATTCTGGGTGCCATTTCCAAACCATAAGTGCTAATGACTCCATTCATTTTTGTGGTTGTAGGGGCTGTTGATTGGAGTACACTAAAACAAACCTGATCTCTCTAGGACATTCAGAAGCCAAGTTATAAGCCCACAAATGTGAAACTGGACTACTTCTTTAAAGTGACACCAGGCCCGGTAACCTTTGGGACATGGTTTGTCCCCCTATAGGAATGTGCGATCATCATGAAACGTTCAGATCACTTACAACTCAATAGATTCTACCTTCTTGTAACGTTTCAGCCTGATTGGACCTTGTTTTCACACAAATGAACCCAGAATGATGTGAAATTGTGCTTCGTGCAACATAATTCTGGGTGCCATTTAAAAACCATGAGTGCTAATGACTCCATTCCTTTTTGTGGTTGTAGGGGCTGTTGATTGGAGTACACTAAAACAAACCTGATCTCTCTAGGACATTCAGAAGCCAAGTTATAAGCCCACAAATGTGTAACTGGGCTACTTCTTTAAAATGACACCAGATCCGGTGACCTTTGGGACATGGTTTGACCCCATATAGGAATGTGCGATGATCATGAAACATTCAGATCACTTACAACTCAATAGATTCTACCTTCTTGTAACGTTTCAGCCAGATTGGACCTTGTTTTCACACAAATGGACCCAGAATGATGTGAAATTGTGCTTCGTGCAACATAATTCTGGGTGCCATTTACAAACCATAAGTGCTAATGACTTCAGATCACTTACAACTCAATAGATTCTACCTTCTTGTAAAGATTCAGCCTGATTGGACCTTGTTTTCACACAAATGGACCCAGAATGATGTGAAATTGTGCTTCGTGCAACATAATTCTGGGTGCCATTTAAAAACCATAAGTGCTAATGACTCCATTCCTTTTTGGGGTAATGGGGGCTGTTAATTGGAGTACTCTAAAACAAACCTGACCTCTCTAGGATATTCAGAAGCCAAGTGATAAGCCCACAAATGTGTAACTGGACTACTTCTTTAAAGTGACACCAGGCCCGGTGACCTTTGGGACATGGTTTGACCCCCTTAGGAAAGTGCTATCATCATGAAACGTTCAGATCACTTACAACTCAATTAATTCTACCTTCTTGTAATGTTTCAGCCTGATTGGACCTTGTTTTCACACAAATGGACCAGGAATGATGTGAAATTGTGCTTCGTGCAACATAATTCTGGGTGCCATTTACAAACCATAGGTGCTAATGACTCCATTCATTTTTGTGGTTGTAGGGGCTGTTGATTGGAGTACACTAAAACAAACCTGATCCCTCTAGGACATTCAGAAGCCAAGTTATAAGCCCACAAATGTGTAACTGGACTACTTCTTTAAAACAACACCAGATCCGGTGACCTTTGGGACATGGTTTGTCCCCCTTAGGAAAGTTCTATCATCATGAAACGTTCAGATCACTTACAACTCAATAGATTCTACCTTCCTGTAACGTTTCAGCCCCTTTGGACCTTGTTTTCACACAAATGAACCCAGAATCATGTGAAATTGTGCTTCGTGCAACATAATTCTGGGTGCCTTTAAAAACCATAAGTGCTAATGACTCCATTCCTTTTTGGGTTAATGGGGGCTGTTAATTGGATAACTCTAAAACAAACCTGACCTCTCTAGGATATTCAGAAGCCAAGTTATAAGCCCACAAAAGTGTAACTGGAATACTTCTTTAAAGTGACACCAGGCCCGGTGACCTTTGGGACATGGTTTGACCCCCTATAGGAATGTGCGATCATCATGAAACGTTCAGATCACTTACAACTCAATAGATTCTATCTTCTTGTAACATTTCAGCCTGATTGGACCTTGTTTTCACACAAATGGACCCAGAATGATGTGAAATTGTGCTTCATGCAACATAATTCTGGGTGCCATTTACAAACCATAAGTGCTAATGACTCCTTTCCTTTTTGTGGTTGTAGGGGCTGTTGATTGGAGTACACTAAAACAAACCTGATCTCTCTAGGACATTCAGAAGCCAAGTTATAAGCCCACAAATGTGTAACTGGACTACTTCTTTAAATTGACACCAGATCCGGTGACCTTTGGGACATGGTTTGACCCCCTTAGGAAAGTGCTATCATCATGACACGTTCAGATCAATTACAACTCAATAGATTCTACATTCTTGTAACGTTTCAGCCTGATTGGACCTTGTTTTCACACAAATGGACCCAGAATGATGTGAAATTGTGCTTCGTGCAACATAATTCTGGGTGCCATTTAAAAACCATAGGTTCTAATGACTCCATTCATTTTTGTGGTTGTAGGGGCTGTTGATTGGAGTACACTAAAACAAACCTGATCTCTCTAGGACATTCAGAAGCCAAGTTATAAGCCCACAAATGTGTAACTGGACTACTTCTTTAAATTGACACCAGATCCGGTGACCTTTGGGACATGGTTTGACCCCCTTAGGAAAGTGCTATCATCATGAAACGTTCAGATCACTTACAACTCAATAGATTCTACCTTCCTGTAACGTTTCAGCCTGATTGGACCTTGTTTTCCACAAATGAACCCAGAATGATGTGAAATTGTGCTTCATGCAACTTAATTCTGGGTGCCATTTAAAAACCATAATTGCTAATGACTCCATTCCTTTTTGAGGTAATGGGGGCTGTTAATTGGAGTACTCTAAAACAAACCTGACATCTCTAGGATATTCAGAAGCCAAGTTATAAGCCCACAAAGGTGTAACTGGACTACTTCTTTAATGTGACACCAGGCCCGGTGACCTTTGGGACATGGTGTTACCCCCTATAAGAATGTGCGATCATCATGAAACGTTCAGATCACTTACAACTCAATTGATTCTACCTTCTTGGAAGGTTTCAGCCTGATTGGACCTTGTTTTCACACAAATGGACCCAGAATGATGTGAAATTGTGCTTCGTGCAACATAATTCTGGGTGCCATTTCCAAACCATAAGTGCTAATGACTCCATTCATTTTTGTGGTTGTAGGGGCGGTTGATTGGAGTACACTAAAACAAACCTGATCTCTCTAGGACATTCAGAAGCCAAGTTATAAGCCCACAAATGTGTAACTGGACTACTTCTTTAAAGTGACACCAGGCCCGGTAACCTTTGGGACATGGTTTGTCCCCCTATAGGAATGTGCGATCATCATGAAACGTTCAGATCACTTACAACTCAATAGATTCTACCTTCTTGTAACGTTTCAGCCTGATTGGACCTTGTTTTCACACAAATGAACCCAGAATGATGTGAAATTGTGCTTCGTGCAACATAATTCTGGGTGCCATTTAAAAACCATGAGTGCTAATGACTCCATTCCTTTTTGTGGTTGTAGGGGCTGTTGATTGGAGTACACTAAAACGAACCTGATCTCTCTAGGACATTCAGAAGCCAAGTTATAAGCCCACAAATGTGTAACTGGACTACTTCTTTAAATTGACACCAGATCCGGTGACCTTTGGGACATGGTTTGACCCCCTTAGGAAAGTGCTATCATCATGAAACGTTCAGATCACTTACCACTCAATAGATTCTACCTTCCTGTAATGTTTCAGCCCCTTTGGACCTTGTTTTCACACAAATGAACCCAGAATGATGTGAAATTGTGCTTCGTGCAACATAATTCTGGGTGCCATTTAAAAACCATAAGGGCTAATGACTCCATTCCTTTTTGAGGTAAGAGGGGCTGTTAATTGGAGTACTCTAAAACAAACCTGACCTCTCTAGGACATTCAGAAGCCAAGTTATAAGCCCACAAATGTGTAACTGGACTACTTCTTTAATGTGACACCAGGCCCGGTGACCTTTGGGACATGGTTTCACGCCCTATAGGAATGTGCGATCATCATGAAATGTTCAGATCAATTACAACTCAATAGATTCTACCTTCTTGTAACATTTCAGCCTGATTGGACCTTGTTTTCACACAAATGAACCCAGAATGATGTGAAATTGTGCTTTGTGCAACATAATTCTGGGTGCCATTTGAAAACCATAAGTGCTAATGACTCCATTCCTTTTTGTGATTGTAGGGGCTGTTGATTGGAGTACACTAAAACAAACCTGATCTCTCTAGGACATTCAGAAGCCAAGTTATAAGCCCACAAATGTGTAACTTGACTACTTCTTTAAATTGACACCAGATCTGGTGACCTTTGGGATATGGTTTGACCCCCTTAGGAAAGTGCTATCATCATGAAACGTTCAGATCACTTACAACTCAATAGATTCTACCTTCCTGTAACGTTTCAGCCTGATTGGACCTTGTTTTCACACAAATGAACCCAGAATGATGTGAAATTGTGCTTTGTGCAACATAATTCTGGGTGCCATTTAAAAACCATAAGTGCTAATGACTCCATTCCTTTTTGTGGTAATGGGGGCTGTTAATTGGAGTACTCTAAAACAAACCTGACCTCTCTAGGATATTCAGAAGCCAAGTTATAAGCCCACAAAGGTGTAACTGGACTACTTCTTTAAAGTGACACCAGGCCCGGTGACCTTTGGGACATGGTTTGAACCCCTATAGGAATGTGCGATCATCATGAAACGTTCAGATCACTTAAAACTCAATAGATTCTACCTTCTTGTAACGTTTCAGCCTGATTGGACCTTGTTTTCACACAAATGGACCCAGAATGATGTGAAATTGTGCTTCGTGCAACATAATTCTGGTTGCAATTTACAAACCATAAGTGCTAATGACTCAATTCCTTTTTGTGATTGTAGGGGCTGTCTATTGGAGTACACTAAAACAAACCTGATCTCTCTAGGACATTCAGAAGCCAAGTTATAAGCCCACAAATGTGTAACTTGACTACTTCTTTAAATTGACACCAGATCTGGTGACCTTTGGGATATGGTTTGACCCCCTTAGGAAAGTGCTATCATCATGAAACGTTCAGATCACTTACAACTCAATAGATTCTACCTTCCTGTAACGTTTCAGCCTGATTGGACCTTGTTTTCACACAAATGAACCCAGAATGATGTGAAATTGTGCTTTGTGCAACATAATTCTGGGTGCCATTTAAAAACCATAAGTGCTAATGACTCCATTCCTTTTTGTGGTAATGGGGGCTGTTAATTGGAGTACTCTAAAACAAACCTGACCTCTCTAGGATATTCAGAAGCCAAGTTATAAGCCCACAAAGGTGTAACTGGACTACTTCTTTAAAGTGACACCAGGCCCGGTGACCTTTGGGACATGGTTTGAACCCCTATAGGAATGTGCGATCATCATGAAACGTTCAGATCACTTAAAACTCAATAGATTCTACCTTCTTGTAACGTTTCAGCCTGATTGGACCTTGTTTTCACACAAATGGACCCAGAATGATGTGAAATTGTGCTTCGTGCAACATAATTCTGGGTGCAATTTACAAACCATAAGTGCTAATGACTCAATTCCTTTTTGTGATTGTAGGGGCTGTCTATTGGAGTACACTAAAACAAACCTGATCTCTCTAGGACATTCAGAAGCCAAGGTATAAGCCCACAAATGTGTAACTGGACTACTTCTTTAAATTGACACCAGATCCGGTGACCTTTGGGACATGGTTTGATCCCATATAGGAATGTGCGATGATCATGAAACATTCAGATCACTTACAACTCAATAGATTCTACCTTCTTGTAACGTTTCAGCCTAATTGGACCTTGTTTTCACACAAATGGACCCAGAATGATGTGAAATTGTGCTTCGTGCAACATAATTCTGGGTGCCATTTACAAACCATAGGTTCTAATGACTCCATTCCTTTTTGTGGTTGTAGGGGCTGTTGATTGGAGTACACTAAAACAAACCTGATCTCTCTAGGACATTCAGAAGCCAAGTTATAAGCCCACAAATGTGTAACTGGACTACTTCTTTAAATTGACACCAGATCCGGTGACCTTTGGGACATGGTTTGACCCCCTTAGGAAAGTGCTATCATCATGAAACGTTCAGATCACTTACAACTCAATAGATTCTACCTTCCTGTAACGTTTCAGCCTGATTGGACCTTGTTTTCCACAAATGAACCCAGAATGATGTGAAATTGTGCTTCATGCAACTTAATTCTGGGTGCCATTTAAAACCCATAAGTGCTAATGACTCCATTCCTTTTTGAGGTAATGGGGGCTGTTAATTGGAGTACTCTAAAACAAACCTGACATCTCTAGGATATTCAGAAGCCAAGTTATAAGCCCACAAAGGTGTAACTGGACTACGTCTTTAATGTGACACCAGGCCCGGTGACCTTTGGGACATGGTTTTACCCCCTATAAGAATGTGCGATCATCATGAGACGTTCAGATCACTTACAACTCAATTGATTCTACCTTCTTGTAAGGTTTCAGCCTGATTGGACCTTGTTTTCACACAAATGGACCCAGAATGATGTGAAATTGTGCTTCGTGCAACATAATTCTGGGTGCCATTTCCAAACCATAAGTGCTAATGACTCCATTCATTTTTGTGGTTGTAGGGGCTGTTGATTGGAGTACACTAAAACAAACCTGATCTCTCTAGGACATTCAGAAGCCAAGTTATAAGCCCACAAATGTGTAACTGGACTACTTCTTTAAAGTGACACCAGGCCCGGTGACCTTTGGGACATGGTTTGTCCCCCTATAGGAATGTGCGATCATCATGAAATGTTCAGATCACTTACAACTCAATAGATTCTACCTTCTTGTAACGTTTCAGCCTGATTGGACCTTGTTTTCACACAAATGAACCCAGAATGATGTGAAATTGTGCTTCGTGCAACATAATTCTGGGTGCCATTTAAAAACCATGAGTGCTAATGACTCCATTCCTTTTTGTGGTTGTAGGGGCTGTTGATTGGAGTACACTAAAACAAACCTGATCTCTCTAGGACATTCAGAAGCCAAGTTATAAGCCCACAAATGTGTAACTGGACTACTTCTTTAAATTGACACCAGATCCGGTGACCTTTGGGACATGGTTTGACCCCCTTAGGAAAGTGCTATCATCATGAAACGTTCAGATAACTTACCACTCAATAGATTCTACCTTCCTGTAATGTTTCAGCCCCTTTGGACCTTGTTTTCACACAAATGAACCCAGAATGATGTGAAATTGTGCTTCGTGCAACATAATTCTGGGTGCCATTTAAAAACCATAAGGGCTAATGACTCCATTCCTTTTTGAGGTAAGAGGGGCTGCTAATTGGAGTACTCTAAAACAAACCTGACCTCTCTAGGACATTCAGAAGCCAAGTTATAAGCCCACAAATGTGTAACTGGACTACTTCTTTAAAGTGACACCAGGCCCGGTGACCTTTGGCACATGGTTTGACCCCCTATAGGAATGTGCGATCATCATGAAACATTCAGATCACTTACAACTCAATAGATTCTACCTTCTTGTAACGTTTCAGCCTGAGTGGACCTTGTTTTCACACAAATGGACCCAGAATGATGTGAAATTGTGCTTTGTGCAACATAATTCTGGGTGCCATTTACAAACCATAAGTGCTAATGACTCCATTCCTTTTTGTTGTTATCGGGGCTGTTGATGATTGGAGTACACTAAAACAAACCTGACCTCTCTAGGACATTCAGAAGCCAAGTTATAAGCGCACAAAGGTGTAACTGGACTACTTCTTTAAATTGACACCAGATCCGGTGACCTTTGGGACATGGTTTGTCCCCCTTAGGAAAGTGCTATCATCATGAAACGTTCAGATCACTTACAACTCAACAGATTCTACCTTCCTGTAACGTTTCAGCCCCTTTGGACCTTGTTTTCACACAAATGAACCCAGAATGATGTGAAATTGTGCTTCGTGCAACATAATTCTGGGTGCCATTTAAAAACCATAAGGGCTAATGACTCCATTCCTTTTTGAGGTAAGAGGGGCTGTTAATTGGAGTACTCTAAAACAAACCTGACCTCTCTAGGACATTCAGAAGCCAAGTTATAAGCCCACAAATGTGTAACTGGACTACTTCTTTTAAGTGACACCAGGCCCGGTGACCTTTGGGACATGGTTTTACCCCCTATAGGAATGTGCGATCATCATGAAACGTTCAGATCACTTACAACTCAATAGATTCTACCTTCTTGTAACGTTTCAGCCTGATTGGACCTTGTTTTCACACAAATGGACCCAGAATGATGTGAAATTGTGCTTCGTGCAACATAATTCTGGGTGCCATTTACAAACCATAAGTGCTAATGACTCCATTCCTTTTTGTGGTAATGGGGGATGTTAATTGGAGTACTCTAAAACAAACCTGACCTCTCTAGGATATTCAGAAGCCAAGTTATAAGCCCACAAAGGTGTAACTGGACTACTTCTTTAAAGTGACACCAGGCCCGGTGACCTTTGGGACAAGGTTTGACCCCCTATAGGAATGTGCGATCATCATGAAACGTTCAGCTCACTTACAACTCAATAGATTCTACCTTCTTGTAACGTTTCAGCCTGACTGGACCTTGTTTTCACACAAATGGACCCAGAATGATGTGAAATTGTACTTCGTGCAACTTAATTCTAGGTGCCATTTACAAACCATAAGTGCTAATGACTCCATTCCTTTTTGGGTTAATGGGGGCTGTTAATTGGAGTACTCTAAAACAAACCTGACCTCTCTAGGATACTCAGAAGCCAAGTTATAAGCCCACAAAGGTGTAACTGGACTACTTCTTTAAAGTGACACCAGGCCCGGTGACCTTTGGGACATGGTTTGACCCCCTATAGGAATGTGCGATCATCATGAAACGTTCAGATCACTTACAACTCAATAGATTCTACCTTCTTGTAACGTTTCAGCCTGATTGGACCTTGTTTTCACACAAATGGACCCAGAATGATGTGAAATTGTGCTTCATGCAACATAATTCTGGGTGCCATTTACAAAACATAAGCGCTAATGACTCCATTCCTTTTTGTGGTTGTAGGGGCTGTTGATTGGAGTACACTAAAACAAACCTGATCTCTCTAGGACATTCAGAAGCCAAGTTATAAGCCCACAAATGTGTAACTGGACTACTTCTTTAAATTGACACCAGATCCGGTGACCTTTGGGACATGGTTTGACCCCCTTAGGAAAGTGCTATCATCATGAAACGTTCAGATCAATTACAACTCAATAGATTCTACATTCTTGTAACGTTTCAGCCTGAATGGACCTTGTTTTCACACAAATGGACCCAGAATGATGTGAAATTGTGCTTCGTGCAACATAATTCTGGGTGCCATTTACAAACCATAAGTGCTAATGACTCCATTCCTTTTTGTGGTAATGGGGGCTGTTAATTGGAGTACTCTAAAACAAACCTGACCTATCTAGGATATTCAGAAGCCAAGTTATAAGCCCACAAAGGTGTAACTGGACTACTTCTTTAAAGTGACACCAGGCCCGGTGACCTTTGGGACAAGGTTTGACCCCCTATAGGAATGTGCGATCATCATGAAACGTTCAGCTCACTTACAACTCAATAGATTCTACCTTCTTGTAACGTTTCAGCCTGACTGGACCTTGTTTTCACACAAATGGACCCAGAATGATGTGAAATTGTACTTCGTGCAACTTAATTCTGGGTGCCATTTACAATCCATAAGTGCTAATGACTCCATTCCTTTTTGTGGTTGTAGGGGCTGTTGATTGGAGTACACTAAAACAAGCCTGACCTCTCTAGGACATTCAGAAGCCAAGTTATAAGCCCACAAAGGTGTAACTGGACTACTTCTTTAAAGTGACACCAGGCCCGGTGACCTTTGGGACATGGTTTGACCCCCTATGGGAATGTGCGATCATCGTGAAATGTTCAGATCACTTACAACTCAATTGATTCTACCTTCTTGTAACGTTTCAGCCTGATTGGACCTTGATTTCACACAAATGGACCCAGAATGATGTGAAATTGTGCTTCGTGCAACATAATTCTGGGTGCCATTTACAACCCATAAGTGCTAATGACTCCATTCTTTTTTGTGGTTGTAGGGGCTGTTGATTGGAGTACAATAAAACAAACCTGACCTCTCTAGGACATCCAGAAGCCAAGTTATAAGCCCACAAAGGTGTAACTGGACTACTTCTTTAAATTGACACCAGATCAGGTGACCTTTGGGACATGGTTTGACCCCCTTAGGAAAGTGCTATCATCATGAAACGTTCAGATCACTTACAACTCAATAGATTCTACCTTCCTGTAAAGTTTCAGCCTGATTGGTCCTTGTTTTCACACAAATGGACCTAGAATGATGTGAAATTGTGCTTCGTGCAACATAATTCTGGGTGCCATTTACAAACCTTAAGTGCTAATGACTCCATTCCTTTTTGTGGTTGTAGGGGCTGTTGATTGGAGTACACTAAAACAAACCTGATCTCTCTAGGACATTCAGAAGCCAAGTTATAAGCCCACAAATGTGTAACTGGACTACTTCTTTAAATTGACACCAGATCCGGTGACCTTTGGGACATGGTTTGACCCCCTTAGGAAGTGCTATCATCATGAAACGTTCAGATCACTTACAACTCAATAGATTCTATATTCTTGTAACGTTTCAGCCTGATTGGACCTTGTTTTCACACAAATGGACCCAGAATGATGTGAAATTGTGCTTCGTGCAACATAATTCTGGGTGCCATTTACAAACCATAAGTGCTAATGACTCCATTCCTTTTTGTGGTAATGGGGGCTGTTAATTGGAGTACTCTAAAACAAACCTGACCTCTCTAGGATATTCAGAAGCCAAGTTATAAGCCCACAAAGGTGTAACTGGACTACTTCTTTAAAGTGACACCAGGCCCGGTGACCTTTGGGACATGGTTTGACCCCCTATAGGAATGTGCGATCATCATGAAACGTTCAGATCACTTACAACTCAATAGATTCTACCTTCTTGTAACGTTTCAGCCTGATTGGACCTTGTTTTCACACAAATGGACCCAGAATGATGTGAAATTGTGCTTCATGCAACATAATTCTGGGTGCCATTTACAAAACATAAGCGCTAATGACTCCATTCCTTTTTGTGGTTGTAAGTGCTGTTGATTGGAGTACACTAAAACAAACCTGATCTCTCTAGGACATTCAGAAGCCAAGTTATAAGCCCACAAATGTGTAACTGGACTACTGCTTTAAATTGACACCAGATCCGGTGACCTTTGGGACATGGTTTGACCCCCTTAGGAAAGTGCTATCATCATGAAACGTTCAGATCAATTACAACTCAATAGATTCTACATTCTTGTAACGTTTCAGCCTGATTGGACCTTGTTTTCACACAAATGGACCCAGAATGATGTGAAATTGTGCTTCGTAAAACATAATTCTGGGTGCCATTTAAAACCATAGGTGCTAATGACTCCATTCCTTTTTGTGGTTGTAGGGGCTGTTGATTGGAGTACACTAAAACAAACCTGATCTCTCTAGGACATTCAGAAGCCAAGTTATAAGCCCACAAGTGTGTAACTGGACTACTGCTTTAAATTGACACCAGATCCGGTGACCTTTGGGACATGGTTTGACCCCCTTAGGAAAGTGCTATCATCATGAAACGTTCAGATCACTTACAACTCAATAGATTCTACCTTCCTGTAACGTTTCAGCCTGATTGGACCTTGTTTTCCACAAATGAACCCAGAATGATGTGAAATTGTGCTTCATGCAACATAATTCTGGGTGCCATTTAAAAACCATAAGTGCTAATGACTCCATTCCTTTTTGAGGTAATGGGGGCTGTTAATTGGAGTACTCTAAAACAAACCTGACATCTCTAGGATATTCAGAAGCCAAGTTATAAGCCCACAAAGGTGTAACTGGACTACTTCTTTAATGTGACACCAGGCCCGGTGACCTTTGGGACATGGTTTTACCCCCTATAAGAATGTGCGATCATCATGAAACGTTCAGATCACTTACAACTCAATTGATTCTACCTTCTTGTAACGTTTCAGCCTGATTGGACCTTGTTTTCACACAAATGGACCCAGAATGATGTGAAATTGTGCTTCGTGCAACATAATTCTGGGTGCCATTTCCAAACCATAAGTGCTAATGACTCCATTCCTTTATGTGGTTGTAGGGGCTTTTAATTGGAGTACTCTAAAACAAACATGACCTCTCTAGGATATTCAGAAGCCAAGTTATAAGCCCACAAAGGTGTAACTGGACTACTTCTTTAAAGTGACACCAGGCCCGCTGACCTTTGGGACATGGTTTGACCCCCTATAGGAATGTGCGATCATCATGAAACGTTCAGATCACTTACAACTCAATAGATTCTACCTTCTTGTAACGTTTCAGCCTGATTGGACCTTGTTTTCACACAAATGGACCCAGAATGATGTGAAATTGTGCTTCGTGCAACATAATTCTGGGTGCCTTTTAAAAACCATAAGTGCTAATGACTCCATTCCATTTTGTTGTTGTAGGGGCTGTTGATTGGAGTACACTAAAACAAACCTGATCTCTCTAGGACATTCAGAAGCCAAGTTATAAGCCCACAAAGGTGTAACTGGACTACTTCTTTAAAGTGACACCAGGCCCGGTGACCTTTGGGAAATGGTTTGACCCCCTATAGGAATGTGCGATCATCATGAAACGTTCAGATCACTTACAACTCAATAGATTCTACCTTCTTGTAACGTTTCAGCCTGATTGGACCTTGTTTTCACACAAATGAACCCAGAATGATGTGAAATTGTGCTTCGTGCAACATAATTCTGGGCGCCATTTACAAACCATAAGTGCTAATGACTCCATTCCTTTTTTGGGTTAATGGGGGCTGTTAATTGGAGTACTCTAAAACAAACCTGACCTCTCTAGGATATTCAGAAGCCAAGTTATAAGCCCACAAATGTGTAACTGGAATACTTCTTTAAATTGACACCAGGCCCGCTGACCTTTGGGACATGGTTTGACCCCCTATAGGAATGTGCGATCATCATGAAACGTTCAGATCACTTACAACTCAATAGATTCTACCTTCTTGTAACGTTTCAGCCTGATTGGACCTTGTTTTCACACAAATGGACCCAGAATGATGTGAAATTGTGCTTCGTGCAACATAATTCTGGGTGCCATTTACAACCCATAAGTGCTAATGACTCCATTCTTTTTTGTGGTTGTAGGGGCTGTTGATTGGAGTACAATAAAACAAACCTGACCTCTCTAGGACATCCAGAAGCCAAGTTATAAGCCCACAAAGGTGTAACTGGACTACTTCTTTAAATTGACACCAGATCAGGTGACCTTTGGGACATGGTTTGACCCCCTTAGGAAAGTGCTATCATCATGAAACGTTCAGATCACTTACAACTCAATAGATTCTACCTTCCTGTAAAGTTTCAGCCTGATTGGTCCTTGTTTTCACACAAATGGACCTAGAATGATGTGAAATTGTGCTTCGTGCAACATAATTCTGGGTGCCATTTACAAACCTTAAGTGCTAATGACTCCATTCCTTTTTGTGGTTGTAGGGGCTGTTGATTGGAGTACACTAAAACAAACCTGATCTCTCTAGGACATTCAGAAGCCAAGTTATAAGCCCACAAATGTGTAACTGGACTACTTCTTTAAATTGACACCAGATCCGGTGACCTTTGGGACATGGTTTGACCCCCTTAGGAAGTGCTATCATCATGAAACGTTCAGATCACTTACAACTCAATAGATTCTATATTCTTGTAACGTTTCAGCCTGATTGGACCTTGTTTTCACACAAATGGACCCAGAATGATGTGAAATTGTGCTTCGTGCAACATAATTCTGGGTGCCATTTACAAACCATAAGTGCTAATGACTCCATTCCTTTTTGTGGTAATGGGGGCTGTTAATTGGAGTACTCTAAAACAAACCTGACCTCTCTAGGATATTCAGAAGCCAAGTTATAAGCCCACAAAGGTGTAACTGGACTACTTCTTTAAAGTGACACCAGGCCCGGTGACCTTTGGGACATGGTTTGACCCCCTATAGGAATGTGCGATCATCATGAAACGTTCAGATCACTTACAACTCAATAGATTCTACCTTCTTGTAACGTTTCAGCCTGATTGGACCTTGTTTTCACACAAATGGACCCAGAATGATGTGAAATTGTGCTTCATGCAACATAATTCTGGGTGCCATTTACAAAACATAAGCGCTAATGACTCCATTCCTTTTTGTGGTTGTAAGTGCTGTTGATTGGAGTACACTAAAACAAACCTGATCTCTCTAGGACATTCAGAAGCCAAGTTATAAGCCCACAAATGTGTAACTGGACTACTGCTTTAAATTGACACCAGATCCGGTGACCTTTGGGACATGGTTTGACCCCCTTAGGAAAGTGCTATCATCATGAAACGTTCAGATCAATTACAACTCAATAGATTCTACATTCTTGTAACGTTTCAGCCTGATTGGACCTTGTTTTCACACAAATGGACCCAGAATGATGTGAAATTGTGCTTCGTAAAACATAATTCTGGGTGCCATTTAAAACCATAGGTGCTAATGACTCCATTCCTTTTTGTGGTTGTAGGGGCTGTTGATTGGAGTACACTAAAACAAACCTGATCTCTCTAGGACATTCAGAAGCCAAGTTATAAGCCCACAAGTGTGTAACTGGACTACTGCTTTAAATTGACACCAGATCCGGTGACCTTTGGGACATGGTTTGACCCCCTTAGGAAAGTGCTATCATCATGAAACGTTCAGATCACTTACAACTCAATAGATTCTACCTTCCTGTAACGTTTCAGCCTGATTGGACCTTGTTTTCCACAAATGAACCCAGAATGATGTGAAATTGTGCTTCATGCAACATAATTCTGGGTGCCATTTAAAAACCATAAGTGCTAATGACTCCATTCCTTTTTGAGGTAATGGGGGCTGTTAATTGGAGTACTCTAAAACAAACCTGACATCTCTAGGATATTCAGAAGCCAAGTTATAAGCCCACAAAGGTGTAACTGGACTACTTCTTTAATGTGACACCAGGCCCGGTGACCTTTGGGACATGGTTTTACCCCCTATAAGAATGTGCGATCATCATGAAACGTTCAGATCACTTACAACTCAATTGATTCTACCTTCTTGTAACGTTTCAGCCTGATTGGACCTTGTTTTCACACAAATGGACCCAGAATGATGTGAAATTGTGCTTCGTGCAACATAATTCTGGGTGCCATTTCCAAACCATAAGTGCTAATGACTCCATTCCTTTATGTGGTTGTAGGGGCTTTTAATTGGAGTACTCTAAAACAAACATGACCTCTCTAGGATATTCAGAAGCCAAGTTATAAGCCCACAAAGGTGTAACTGGACTACTTCTTTAAAGTGACACCAGGCCCGCTGACCTTTGGGACATGGTTTGACCCCCTATAGGAATGTGCGATCATCATGAAACGTTCAGATCACTTACAACTCAATAGATTCTACCTTCTTGTAACGTTTCAGCCTGATTGGACCTTGTTTTCACACAAATGGACCCAGAATGATGTGAAATTGTGCTTCGTGCAACATAATTCTGGGTGCCTTTTAAAAACCATAAGTGCTAATGACTCCATTCCATTTTGTTGTTGTAGGGGCTGTTGATTGGAGTACACTAAAACAAACCTGATCTCTCTAGGACATTCAGAAGCCAAGTTATAAGCCCACAAAGGTGTAACTGGACTACTTCTTTAAAGTGACACCAGGCCCGGTGACCTTTGGGAAATGGTTTGACCCCCTATAGGAATGTGCGATCATCATGAAACGTTCAGATCACTTACAACTCAATAGATTCTACCTTCTTGTAACGTTTCAGCCTGATTGGACCTTGTTTTCACACAAATGAACCCAGAATGATGTGAAATTGTGCTTCGTGCAACATAATTCTGGGCGCCATTTACAAACCATAAGTGCTAATGACTCCATTCCTTTTTTGGGTTAATGGGGGCTGTTAATTGGAGTACTCTAAAACAAACCTGACCTCTCTAGGATATTCAGAAGCCAAGTTATAAGCCCACAAATGTGTAACTGGAATACTTCTTTAAATTGACACCAGGCCCGCTGACCTTTGGGACATGGTTTGACCCCCTATAGGAATGTGCGATCATCATGAAACGTTCAGATCACTTACAACTCAATAGATTCTACCTTCTTGTAACGTTTCAGCCTGATTGGACCTTGTTTTCACACAAATGGACCCAGAATGATGTGAAATTGTGCTTCGTGCAACATAATTCTGGGTGCCATTTAAAAACCATAAGTGCTAATGACTCCATTGCTTTTTGTGGTTGTAGGGGCTGTTGATTGGAGTACACTAAAACAAACCTGATCTCTCTAGGACATTCAGAAGCCAAGTTATAAGCCCACAAATGTGTAACTGGACTACTTCTTTAAAGTGACACCAGGCCCGGTGACCTTTGGGAAATGGTTTGACCCCCTATAGGAATGTGCGATCATCATGAAACGTTCAGATCACTTACAACTCAATATATTCTACCTTCTTGTAACGTTTCAGCCTGATTGGACCTTGTTTTCACACAAATGAACCCAGAATGATGTGAAATTGTGCTTCGTGCAACATAATTCTGGGTGCCATTTAAAAACCATAAGTGCTAATGACTCCATTCCTTTTTGTGGTTGTAGGGGCTGTTGATTGGAGTACACTAAAACAAACCTGATCTCTCTAGGACATTCAGAAGCCAAGTTATAAGCCCACAAATGTGTAACTGGACTACTTTAAATTGACACCAGATCCGGTGACCTTTGGGACATGGTTTGACCCCCTTAGGAAAGTGCTATCATCATGAAACGTTCAGATCACTTACCACTCAATAGATTCTACCTTCCTGTAATGTTTCAGCCTTATTGGACCTTGTTTTCACACAAATGAACCCAGAATGATGTGAAATCGTGCTTTGTGCAACATAATTCTGGGTGCCATTTAAAAACCATAAGTGCTAATGACTCCATTCCTTTTTGTGGTTGTAGGGGCTGTTAATTGGAGTACTCTAAAACAAACCTGACCTCTTTAGGATATTCAGAAGCCAAGTTTTAAGCCCACAAAGGTGTAACTGGACTACTTCTTTAAATTGACACCAGGCCCGGTGACCTTTGGGACATGGTTTGACCCCCTATAGGAATGTGCGATCATCATGAAACGTTCAGATCACTTACAACTCAATAGATTCTAACTTCTTGTAACGTTTCAGCCTGATTGGACCTTGTTTTCACACAAATGGACCCAGAATGATGTGAAATTGTGCTTTGTGCAACATAATTTTGGGTGCCATTTACAAACCATAAGTGCTAATGACTCCATTCTTTTTTGTGGCTGTAGGGGCTGTTGATTGGAGTACACTAAAACAAACCTGATCCCTCTAGGACTTTCAGAAGCCAAGTTATAAGCCCACAAATGTGTAACTGGACTACTTCTGTAAAATGACACCAGATCCGGTGACCTTTGGGACATGGTTTGACCCCCTTAGGAAAGTGCTATCATCATGAAACGTTCAGATCACTTACAACTCAATAGATTCTACCTTCCTGCAATGTTTCAGCCTGATTGGACCTTGTTTTCACACAAATGAACCCAGAATGATGTGAAATTGTGCTTCGTGCAACATAATTCTGGGTGCCATTTAAAAACAATAAGTGCTAAGGGCTCCATTCCTTTTTGGGGTAATGGGGGCTGTTATTTGGAGTACTCTAAATTAAACCTGATCTCTCTAGGATATTCAGAAGCCAAGTTATAAGCCCACAAAGGTGTAACTGGACTACTTCTTTAAAGTGACACCAGATCTGGTGACCTTTGGGACATGTTTGACCCCCTTAGGAATGTGCGATCATCATGAAACGTTCAGATCACTTATAACTCAATAGATTCTACCTTCTTGTAATGTTTCAGCCTGATTGGACCTCGTTTTCACACAAATGAACACAGAATGATGTGAAATTGTGCTTCGTGCAACATAATTCTGGGTGCAATTTACAAACCCTAAGTGCTAATGACTCCATTCCTTTTTGTGGTAGTAGGGGCTGTTGATTGGAGTACACTAAAACAAACCTGATCTCTCTAGGACATTCAGAAGCCAAGTTATAAGCCCACAAAGGTGTAACTGGACTACTTCTTTAAAGTGACACCAGGCCCGGTAACCTTTGGGACATGGTTTGACCCCCTATAGGAATGTGTGATAATCATGAAACGTTCAGATCACTTACAACTCAATAGATTCTACCTTCTTGTAACGTTTCAGCCTGATTGGACCTTGTTTTCACACAAATGGACCCAGAATGATGTGAAATTGTGCTTCGTGCAACATAATTCTGGGTGCCATTTACAAACCATAAGGGCTAATGACTCCATTCCTTTTTGTGGTAGTAGGGGCTGTTGATTGGAGTACACTAAAACAAACCTGATCTCTCTAGGACATTCAGAAGCCAAGTTATAAGCCCACAAATGTGTAACTGGACTACTACTTTAAATTGACACCAGATCCGGTGACCTTTGGGACATAGTTTGACCCCCTTAGGAAAGTGCTATCATCATGAAACGTTCAGATCCCTTACAACTCAATAGATTCTACCTTCCTGCAACGTTTCAGCCTGATTGGACCTTGTTTTCACACAAATGAACCCAGAATGATTTGAAATTGTGCTTCGTGCAACATAATTCTGGGTGCCATTTACAAACCATAAGTGCTAATGACTCCATTCCTTTTTGAGGTAATAGGGGCTGTTAACTGGAGTACTCTAAAACAAACCTGACCTCTCTAGGATATTCAGAAGCCAAGTTATAAGCCCACAAATGTGTAACTGGACTACTTCTTTAAATTGACACCATATCCGGTGACCTTTGGGACATGGTTTGACCCCCTTAGGAAAGGGCTATCATCATGAAACGTTCAGATCACTTACAACTCAATAGATTCTACCTTCTTGTAACGTTTCAGCCTGATTGGACCTTGTTTTCACACAAATGGACCCAGAATGATGTGAAATTGTGCTTCGTGCAACATAATTCAGGGTGCCATTTACAAACCATAAGTGCTAATGACTCCATTCCTTTTTGTGGTTGTAGGGACTGTTGATTGGAGTACACTGAAACAAACCTGATCTCTCTAGAACATTCAGAAGCCAAGTTATAAGCCCACAAATGTGTAACTGGACTACTTCTTTAAAGTGACACCAAATCTGGTGACCTTTGGGACATGGTTTGACCCACTTAGGAATGTGCGATCATCATGAAACGTTCAGATCACTTACAACTCAATAGATTCTACCTTCTTGTAATGTTTCAGCCTGATTGGACCTTGTTTTCACACAAATGGACCCAGAATGATGTGAAATTGTGCTTCGTGCAACATAATTCTGGGTGCCATTTAAAAACCATAAGTGCTAATGACTCCATTCCTTTTTGAGGAAATAGGGGCTGTTAATTGGAGTACTCTAAAACAAAACTGACCTCTCTAGGATATTCAGAAGCCAAGTTATAAGCCCACAAATGTGTAACTGGACTACTTATTTAAAGTGACACCAGGCACGGTGACCTTTGGGACATGGTTTGACCCCCTTAGGAAAGTGCTATCATCATGAAACATTCAGATCACTTACAATGACCCCCTTAGGAAAGTGCTATCATCATGAAACGTTCAGATCAATTACAACTCAATAGATTCTACATTCTTGTAACGTTTCAGCCTGATTGGACCTTGTTTTCACACAAATGGACCCAGAATGATGTGAAATTGTGCTTCGTAAAACATAATTCTGGGTGCCATTTAAAACCATAGGTGCTAATGACTCCATTCCTTTTTGTGGTTGTAGGGGCTGTTGATTGGAGTACACTAAAACAAACCTGATCTCTCTAGGACATTCAGAAGCCAAGTTATAAGCCCACAAGTGTGTAACTGGACTACTTCTTTAAATTGACACCAGATCCGGTGACCTTTGGGACATGGTTTGACCCCCTTAGGAAAGTGCTATCATCATGAAACGTTCAGATCACTTACAACTCAATAGATTCTACCTTCCTGTAACGTTTCAGCCTGATTGGACCTTGTTTTCCACAAATGAACCCAGAATGATGTGAAATTGTGCTTCATGCAACATAATTCTGGGTGCCATTTAAAAACCATAAGTGCTAATGACTCCATTCCTTTTTGAGGTAATGGGGGCTGTTAATTGGAGTACTCTAAAACAAACCTGACATCTCTAGGATATTCAGAAGCCAAGTTATAAGCCCACAAAGGTGTAACTGGACTACTTCTTTAATGTGACACCAGGCCCGGTGACCTTTGGGACATGGTTTTACCCCCTATAAGAATGTGCGATCATCATGAAACGTTCAGATCACTTACAACTCAATTGATTCTACCTTCTTGTAACGTTTCAGCCTGATTGGACCTTGTTTTCACACAAATGGACCCAGAATGATGTGAAATTGTGCTTCGTGCAACATAATTCTGGGTGCCATTTCCAAACCATAAGTGCTAATGACTCCATTCCTTTATGTGGTTGTAGGGGCTTTTAATTGGAGTACTCTAAAACAAACATGACCTCTCTAGGATATTCAGAAGCCAAGTTATAAGCCCACAAAGGTGTAACTGGACTACTTCTTTAAAGTGACACCAGGCCCGCTGACCTTTGGGACATGGTTTGACCCCCTATAGGAATGTGCGATCATCATGAAACGTTCAGATCACTTACAACTCAATAGATTCTACCTTCTTGTAACGTTTCAGCCTGATTGGACCTTGTTTTCACACAAATGGACCCAGAATGATGTGAAATTGTGCTTCGTGCAACATAATTCTGGGTGCCTTTTAAAAACCATAAGTGCTAATGACTCCATTCCATTTTGTTGTTGTAGGGGCTGTTGATTGGAGTACACTAAAACAAACCTGATCTCTCTAGGACATTCAGAAGCCAAGTTATAAGCCCACAAATGTGTAACTGGACTACTTCTTTAAAGTGACACCAGGACGGTGACCTTTGGGAAATGGTTTGACCCCCTATAGGAATGTGCGATCATCATGAAACGTTCAGATCACTTACAACTCAATAGATTCTACCTTCTTGTAACGTTTCAGCCTGATTGGACCTTGTTTTCACACAAATGAACCCAGAATGATGTGAAATTGTGCTTCGTGCAACATAATTCTGGGCGCCATTTACAAACCATAAGTGCTAATGACTCCATTCCTTTTTTGGGTTAATGGGGGCTGTTAATTGGAGTACTCTAAAACAAACCTGACCTCTCTAGGATATTCAGAAGCCAAGTTATAAGCCCACAAATGTGTAACTGGAATACTTCTTTAAATTGACACCAGGCCCGCTGACCTTTGGGACATGGTTTGACCCCCTATAGGAATGTGCGATCATCATGAAACGTTCAGATCACTTACAACTCAATAGATTCTACCTTCTTGTAACGTTTCAGCCTGATTGGACCTTGTTTTCACACAAATGGACCCAGAATGATGTGAAATTGTGCTTCGTGCAACATAATTCTGGGTGCCATTTAAAAACCATAAGTGCTAATGACTCCATTCCTTTTTGTGGTTGTAGGGGCTGTTGATTGGAGTACATTAAAACAAACCTGATCTCTCTAGGACATTCAGAAGCCAAGTTATAAGCCCACAAATGTGTAACTGGACTACTTCTTTAAATTGACACCGGATCCGGTGACCTTTGGGACATCGTTTGACCCCTTAGGAAAGTGCTATCATCATGAAACGTTCAGATCACTTACAACTCAATAGATTCTACCTTCCTGTAATGTTTCAGCCTGATTGGACCTTGTATTCACACAAATGAACCCAGAATGATGTGAAATTGTGCTTCGTGCAACATAATTCTGGGTGCCATTTAAAAACCATAAGTGCTAATGACTCCATTGCTTTTTGTGGTTGTAGGGGCTGTTGATTGGAGTACACTAAAACAAACCTGATCTCTCTAGGACATTCAGAAGCCAAGTTATAAGCCCACAAATGTGTAACTGGACTACTTCTTTAAAGTGACACCAGGCCCGGTGACCTTTGGGAAATGGTTTGACCCCCTATAGGAATGTGCGATCATGATGAAACGTTCAGATCACTTACAACTCAATATATTCTACCTTCTTGTAACGTTTCAGCCTGATTGGACCTTGTTTTCACACAAATGAACCCAGAATGATGTGAAATTGTGCTTCGTGCAACATAATTCTGGGTGCCATTTAAAAACCATAAGTGCTAATGACTCCATTCCTTTTTGTGGTTGTAGGGGCTGTTGATTGGAGTACACTAAAACAAACCTGATCTCTCTAGGACATTCAGAAGCCAAGTTATAAGCCCACAAATGTGTAACTGGACTACTTTAAATTGACACCAGATCCGGTGACCTTTGGGACATGGTTTGACCCCCTTAGGAAAGTGCTATCATCATGAAACGTTCAGATCACTTACCACTCAATAGATTCTACCTTCCTGTAATGTTTCAGCCTTATTGGACCTTGTTTTCACACAAATGAACACAGAATGATGTGAAATCGTGCTTTGTGCAACATAATTCTGGGTGCCATTTAAAAACCATAAGTGCTAATGACTCCATTCCTTTTTGTGGTTGTAGGGGCTGTTAATTGGAGTACTCTAAAACAAACCTGACCTCTTTAGGATATTCAGAAGCCAAGTTTTAAGCCCACAAAGGTGTAACTGGACTACTTCTTTAAATTGACACCAGGCCCGGTGACCTTTGGGACATGGTTTGACCCCCTATAGGAATGTGCGATCATCATGAAACGTTCAGATCACTTACAACTCAATAGATTCTAACTTCTTGTAACGTTTCAGCCTGATTGGACCTTGTTTTCACACAAATGGACCCAGAATGATGTGAAATTGTGCTTTGTGCAACATAATTTTGGGTGCCATTTACAAACCATAAGTGCTAATGACTCCATTCTTTTTTGTGGCTGTAGGGGCTGTTGATTGGAGTACACTAAAACAAACCTGATCCCTCTAGGACTTTCAGAAGCCAAGTTATAAGCCCACAAATGTGTAACTGGACTACTTCTGTAAAATGACACCAGATCCGGTGACCTTTGGGACATGGTTTGACCCCCTTAGGAAAGTGCTATCATCATGAAACGTTCAGATCACTTACAACTCAATAGATTCTACCTTCCTGCAATGTTTCAGTCTGATTGGACCTTGTTTTCACACAAATGAACCCAGAATGATGTGAAATTGTGCTTCGTGCAACATAATTCTGGGTGCCATTTAAAAACAATAAGTGCTAAGGGCTCCATTCCTTTTTGGGGTAATGGGGGCTGTTATTTGGAGTACTCTAAATTAAACCTGATCTCTCTAGGATATTCAGAAGCCAAGTTATAAGCCCACAAAGGTGTAACTGGACTACTTCTTTAAAGTGACACCAGATCTGGTGACCTTTGGGACATGTTTGACCCCCTTAGGAATGTGCGATCATCATGAAACGTTCAGATCACTTATAACTCAATAGATTCTACCTTCTTGTAATGTTTCAGCCTGATTGGACCTCGTTTTCACACAAATGAACACAGAATGATGTGAAATTGTGCTTCGTGCAACATAATTCTGGGTGCAATTTACAAACCCTAAGTGCTAATGACTCCATTCCTTTTTGTGGTAGTAGGGGCTGTTGATTGGAGTACACTAAAACAAACCTGATCTCTCTAGGACATTCAGAAGCCAAGTTATAAGCCCACAAAGGTGTAACTGGACTACTTCTTTAAAGTGACACCAGGCCCGGTAACCTTTGGGACATGGTTTGACCCCCTATAGGAATGTGTGATAATCATGAAACGTTCAGATCACTTACAACTCAATAGATTCTACCTTCTTGTAACGTTTCAGCCTGATTGGACCTTGTTTTCACACAAATGGACCCAGAATGATGTGAAATTGTGCTTCGTGCAACATAATTCTGGGTGCCATTTACAAACCATAAGGGCTAATGACTCCATTCCTTTTTGTGGTAGTAGGGGCTGTTGATTGGAGTACACTAAAACAAACCTGATCTCTCTAGGACATTCAGAAGCCAAGTTATAAGCCCACAAATGTGTAACTGGACTACTACTTTAAATTGACACCAGATCCGGTGACCTTTGGGACATAGTTTGACCCCCTTAGGAAAGTGCTATCATCATGAAACGTTCAGATCCCTTACAACTCAATAGATTCTACCTTCCTGCAACGTTTCAGCCTGATTGGACCTTGTTTTCACACAAATGAACCCAGAATGATTTGAAATTGTGCTTCGTGCAACATAATTCTGGGTGCCATTTACAAACCATAAGTGCTAATGACTCCATTCCTTTTTGAGGTAATAGGGGCTGTTAACTGGAGTACTCTAAAACAAACCTGACCTCTCTAGGATATTCAGAAGCCAAGTTATAAGCCCACAAATGTGTAACTGGACTACTTCTTTAAATTGACACCATATCCGGTGACCTTTGGGACATGGTTTGACCCCCTTAGGAAAGGGCTATCATCATGAAACGTTCAGATCACTTACAACTCAATAGATTCTACCTTCTTGTAACGTTTCAGCCTGATTGGACCTTGTTTTCACACAAATGGACCCAGAATGATGTGAAATTGTGCTTCGTGCAACATAATTCAGGGTGCCATTTACAAACCATAAGTGCTAATGACTCCATTCCTTTTTGTGGTTGTAGGGACTGTTGATTGGAGTACACTGAAACAAACCTGATCTCTCTAGAACATTCAGAAGCCAAGTTATAAGCCCACAAATGTGTAACTGGACTACTTCTTTAAAGTGACACCAAATCTGGTGACCTTTGGGACATGGTTTGACCCACTTAGGAATGTGCGATCATCATGAAACGTTCAGATCACTTACAACTCAATAGATTCTACCTTCTTGTAATGTTTCAGCCTGATTGGACCTTGTTTTCACACAAATGGACCCAGAATGATGTGAAATTGTGCTTCGTGCAACATAATTCTGGGTGCCATTTAAAAACCATAAGTGCTAATGACTCCATTCCTTTTTGAGGAAATAGGGGCTGTTAATTGGAGTACTCTAAAACAAAACTGACCTCTCTAGGATATTCAGAAGCCAAGTTATAAGCCCACAAATGTGTAACTGGACTACTTATTTAAAGTGACACCAGGCACGGTGACCTTTGGGACATGGTTTGACCCCCTTAGGAAAGTGCTATCATCATGAAACATTCAGATCACTTACAATGACCCCCTTAGGAAAGTGCTATCATCATGAAACGTTCAGATCAATTACAACTCAATAGATTCTACATTCTTGTAACGTTTCAGCCTGATTGGACCTTGTTTTCACACAAATGGACCCAGAATGATGTGAAATTGTGCTTCGTAAAACATAATTCTGGGTGCCATTTAAAAACCATAAGTGCTAATGACTCCATTCCTTTTTGTGGTTGTAGGGGCTGTTGATTGGAGTACACTAAAACAAACCTGATCTCTCTAGGACATTCAGAAGCCAAGTTATAAGCCCACAAATGTGTAACTGGACTACTTTAAATTGACACCAGATCCGGTGACCTTTGGGACATGGTTTGACCCCCTTAGGAAAGTGCTATCATCATGAAACGTTCAGATCACTTACCACTCAATAGATTCTACCTTCCTGTAATGTTTCAGCCTTATTGGACCTTGTTTTCACACAAATGAACCCAGAATGATGTGAAATCGTGCTTTGTGCAACATAATTCTGGGTGCCATTTAAAAACCATAAGTGCTAATGACTCCATTCCTTTTTGTGGTTGTAGGGGCTGTTAATTGGAGTACTCTAAAACAAACCTGACCTCTTTAGGATATTCAGAAGCCAAGTTTTAAGCCCACAAAGGTGTAACTGGACTACTTCTTTAAATTGACACCAGGCCCGGTGACCTTTGGGACATGGTTTGACCCCCTATAGGAATGTGCGATCATCATGAAACGTTCAGATCACTTACAACTCAATAGATTCTAACTTCTTGTAACGTTTCAGCCTGATTGGACCTTGTTTTCACACAAATGGACCCAGAATGATGTGAAATTGTGCTTTGTGCAACATAATTTTGGGTGCCATTTACAAACCATAAGTGCTAATGACTCCATTCTTTTTTGTGGCTGTAGGGGCTGTTGATTGGAGTACACTAAAACAAACCTGATCCCTCTAGGACTTTCAGAAGCCAAGTTATAAGCCCACAAATGTGTAACTGGACTACTTCTGTAAAATGACACCAGATCCGGTGACCTTTGGGACATGGTTTGACCCCCTTAGGAAAGTGCTATCATCATGAAACGTTCAGATCACTTACAACTCAATAGATTCTACCTTCCTGCAATGTTTCAGCCTGATTGGACCTTGTTTTCACACAAATGAACCCAGAATGATGTGAAATTGTGCTTCGTGCAACATAATTCTGGGTGCCATTTAAAAACAATAAGTGCTAAGGGCTCCATTCCTTTTTGGGGTAATGGGGGCTGTTATTTGGAGTACTCTAAATTAAACCTGATCTCTCTAGGATATTCAGAAGCCAAGTTATAAGCCCACAAAGGTGTAACTGGACTACTTCTTTAAAGTGACACCAGATCTGGTGACCTTTGGGACATGTTTGACCCCCTTAGGAATGTGCGATCATCATGAAACGTTCAGATCACTTATAACTCAATAGATTCTACCTTCTTGTAATGTTTCAGCCTGATTGGACCTCGTTTTCACACAAATGAACACAGAATGATGTGAAATTGTGCTTCGTGCAACATAATTCTGGGTGCCATTTACAAACCCTAAGTGCTAATGACTCCATTCCTTTTTGTGGTAGTAGGGGCTGTTGATTGGAGTACACTAAAACAAACCTGATCTCTCTAGGACATTCAGAAGCCAAGTTATAAGCCCACAAAGGTGTAACTGGACTACTTCTTTAAAGTGACACCAGGCCCGGTAACCTTTGGGACATGGTTTGACCCCCTATAGGAATGTGTGATAATCATGAAACGTTCAGATCACTTACAACTCAATAGATTCTACCTTCTTGTAACGTTTCAGCCTGATTGGACCTTGTTTTCACACAAATGGACCCAGAATGATGTGAAATTGTGCTTCGTGCAACATAATTCTGGGTGCCATTTACAAACCATAAGGGCTAATGACTCCATTCCTTTTTGTGGTAGTAGGGGCTGTTGATTGGAGTACACTAAAACAAACCTGATCTCTCTAGGACATTCAGAAGCCAAGTTATAAGCCCACAAATGTGTAACTGGACTACTACTTTAAATTGACACCAGATCCGGTGACCTTTGGGACATAGTTTGACCCCCTTAGGAAAGTGCTATCATCATGAAACGTTCAGATCCCTTACAACTCAATAGATTCTACCTTCCTGCAACGTTTCAGCCTGATTGGACCTTGTTTTCACACAAATGAACCCAGAATGATTTGAAATTGTGCTTCGTGCAACATAATTCTGGGTGCCATTTACAAACCATAAGTGCTAATGACTCCATTCCTTTTTGAGGTAATAGGGGCTGTTAACTGGAGTACTCTAAAACAAACCTGACCTCTCTAGGATATTCAGAAGCCAAGTTATAAGCCCACAAATGTGTAACTGGACTACTTCTTTAAATTGACACCATATCCGGTGACCTTTGGGACATGGTTTGACCCCCTTAGGAAAGGGCTATCATCATGAAACGTTCAGATCACTTACAACTCAATAGATTCTACCTTCTTGTAACGTTTCAGCCTGATTGGACCTTGTTTTCACACAAATGGACCCAGAATGATGTGAAATTGTGCTTCGTGCAACATAATTCAGGGTGCCATTTACAAACCATAAGTGCTAATGACTCCATTCCTTTTTGTGGTTGTAGGGACTGTTGATTGGAGTACACTGAAACAAACCTGATCTCTCTAGAACATTCAGAAGCCAAGTTATAAGCCCACAAATGTGTAACTGGACTACTTCTTTAAAGTGACACCAAATCTGGTGACCTTTGGGACATGGTTTGACCCACTTAGGAATGTGCGATCATCATGAAACGTTCAGATCACTTACAACTCAATAGATTCTACCTTCTTGTAATGTTTCAGCCTGATTGGACCTTGTTTTCACACAAATGGACCCAGAATGATGTGAAATTGTGCTTCGTGCAACATAATTCTGGGTGCCATTTAAAAACCATAAGTGCTAATGACTCCATTCCTTTTTGAGGAAATAGGGGCTGTTAATTGGAGTACTCTAAAACAAAACTGACCTCTCTAGGATATTCAGAAGCCAAGTTATAAGCCCACAAATGTGTAACTGGACTACTTATTTAAAGTGACACCAGGCACGGTGACCTTTGGGACATGGTTTGACCCCCTTAGGAAAGTGCTATCATCATGAAACATTCAGATCACTTACAACTCAATAGATTCTACCTTCCTGTAACGTTTCAGCCTGATTGGACCTTGTTTTCACATAAATGAACCCAGAATGATGTGAAATTATGCTTCTTGCAACATAATTCTGGGTGCCATTTAATAACCATAAGTGCTAATGACTGCATTCCTTTTTGGGGTTATAGGGGCTGTTAATTGGAGTACTCTAAAACAAACCTGACCTCTCTAGGACATTCAGAAGAAAAGTTATAAGCCCACAAATGTGTAACTGGACTACTTCTTTAAAGTGACACCAGGCCCGGTGACTTTGGGACATGGTTTGACCCCCTTAGTAATGTGCTATCATCATGAAACGTTCAGATCACTTACAACTTAATAGTTTCTACCTTCCTGTAGCGTTTCAGCCTGATTGGACCTTGTTTTCACACAAATGCACCCAGAATGATGTGAAATTGTGCTTCGTGCAACATAATTCTGGGTGTCATTTAAAAACCATAAGAGCTAATGACTCCATTCCTTTTTGGGGTAATAGGGGCTGTTGACTGGCATACCCTAAAACAAACCTGACCTCTCTGAGACATTCAGAAGCCAAGTTGTAAGCCCCCAAAGGTGTGTTTGGAACCCCGCCTTTAAGGAACAAGTGATCCGGTGACCTTTATGACCTGATTTGACACCCTTAGGAATGTGCTATCATCATGAAACACAGGAATCATTTACAACTCAATAGATTCTAACCTGATCGCTCTAGGACATGTAGAAGCCAAGTTATGAGCCCACAAATGTGTAACTGGACTACTTCTTTAAATTGACACCAGATCCGGTGACCTTTGGGACATGGTTTCACCCCCTTAGGATAGTGCTATCATCATGAAACATTCAGATCACTTACAACTCAATAGATTCTACCTTCCTGTAACGTTTCAGCCTGATTGGACCTTGTTTTCACACAGATGAACCCAGAATGATGTGAAATTGTGCTTCGTGCAACATAATTCTGGGTGCCATTTACAAACCTTAAGTGCTAATGACTCCATTCCTTTTTGTGGTAGTAGGGGCTGTTGATTGGAGTACACTAAAACAAACCTGATCTCTCTAGGATATTCAGAAGCCAAGTTATAAGCCCACAAATGTGTAACTGGACTACTACTTTAAATTGACACCAGATCCGGTGACCTTTGGGACATAGTTTGACCCCCTTAGGAAAGTGCTATCATCATGAAACGTTCAGATCCCTTACAACTCAATAGATTCTACCTTCCTGCAACGTTTCAGCCTGATTGGACCTTGTTTTCACACAAATGAACCCAGAATGATTTGAAATTGTGCTTCGTGCAACATAATTCTGGGTGCCATTTACAAACCATAAGTGCTAATGACTCCATTCCTTTTTGAGGTAATAGGGGCTGTTAACTGGAGTACTCTAAAACAAACCTGACCTCTCTAGGATATTCAGAAGCCAAGTTATAAGCCCACAAATGTGTAACTGGACTACTTCTTTAAATTGACACCATATCCGGTGACCTTTGGGACATGGTTTGACCCCCTTAGGAAAGGGCTATCATCATGAAACGTTCAGATCACTTACAACTCAATAGATTCTACCTTCTTGTAACGTTTCAGCCTGATTGGACCTTGTTTTCACACAAATGGACCCAGAATGATGTGAAATTGTGCTTCGTGCAACATAATTCAGGGTGCCATTTACAAACCATAAGTGCTAATGACTCCATTCCTTTTTGTGGTTGTAGGGACTGTTGATTGGAGTACACTGAAACAAACCTGATCTCTCTAGAACATTCAGAAGCCAAGTTATAAGCCCACAAATGTGTAACTGGACTACTTCTTTAAAGTGACACCAAATCTGGTGACCTTTGGGACATGGTTTGACCCACTTAGGAATGTGCGATCATCATGAAACGTTCAGATCACTTACAACTCAATAGATTCTACCTTCTTGTAATGTTTCAGCCTGATTGGACCTTGTTTTCACACAAATGGACCCAGAATGATGTGAAATTGTGCTTCGTGCAACATAATTCTGGGTGCCATTTAAAAACCATAAGTGCTAATGACTCCATTCCTTTTTGAGGAAATAGGGGCTGTTAATTGGAGTACTCTAAAACAAAACTGACCTCTCTAGGATATTCAGAAGCCAAGTTATAAGCCCACAAATGTGTAACTGGACTACTTATTTAAAGTGACACCAGGCACGGTGACCTTTGGGACATGGTTTGACCCCCTTAGGAAAGTGCTATCATCATGAAACATTCAGATCACTTACAACTCAATAGATTCTACCTTCCTGTAACGTTTCAGCCTGATTGGACCTTGTTTTCACATAAATGAACCCAGAATGATGTGAAATTGTGCTTCGTGCAACATAATTCTGGGTGCCATTTAATAACCATAAGTGCTAATGACTGCATTCCTTTTTGGGGTTATAGGGGCTGTTAATTGGAGTACTCTAAAACAAACCTGACCTCTCTAGGACATTCAGAAGAAAAGTTATAAGCCCACAAAGGTGTAACTGGACTACTTCTTTAAAGTGACACCAGGCCCGGTGACTTTGGGACATGGTTTGACCCCCTTAGTAATGTGCTATCATCATGAAACGTTCAGATCACTTACAACTTAATAGTTTCTACCTTCCTGTAGCGTTTCAGCCTGATTGGACCTTGTTTTCACACAAATGCACCCAGAATGATGTGAAATTGTGCTTCGTGCAACATAATTCTGGGTGTCATTTAAAAACCATAAGAGCTAATGACTCCATTCCTTTTTGGGGTAATAGGGGCTGTTGACTGGCATACCCTAAAACAAACCTGACCTCTCTGAGACATTCAGAAGCCAAGTTGTAAGCCCCCAAAGGTGTGTTTGGAACCCCGCCTTTAAGGAACAAGTGATCCGGTGACCTTTATGACCTGATTTGACACCCTTAGGAATGTGCTATCATCATGAAACACAGGAATCATTTACAACTCAATAGATTCTAACCTGATCGCTCTAGGACATGTAGAAGCCAAGTTATGAGCCCACAAATGTGTAACTGGACTACTTCTTTAAATTGACACCAGATCCGGTGACCTTTGGGACATGGTTTCACCCCCTTAGGATAGTGCTATCATCATGAAACATTCAGATCACTTACAACTCAATAGATTCTACCTTCCTGTAACGTTTCAGCCTGATTGGACCTTGTTTTCACACAGATGAACCCAGAATGATGTGAAATTGTGCTTCGTGCAACATAATTCTGGGTGCCATTTACAAACCTTAAGTGCTAATGACTCCATTCCTTTTTGTGGTTGTAGGGGCTGTTGATTGGAGTACACTAAAAAAACCTGATCTCTCTAGGACATTCAGAAGCCAAGTTATAAGCCCACAAATGTGTAACTGGACTACTTCTTTAAAATGACACCAGATCCGGTGACCTTTGGGACATAGTTTGACCCCCTTAGGAAAGTGCTATCATCATGAAACGTTCAGATCACTTACAACTCAATAGATTCTACCTTCCTGTAACGTTTCAGCCTGACTGGACCTTGTTTTCACACAAATGAACCCAGAATGATGTGAAATTGTGCTTCGTGCAACATAATTCTGGGTGCCATTTAAAAACCATAAGTTCTAATGACTCCATTCCTTTTAGTGGTAATGGGGGCTGCTAATTGGAGTACTCTAAAACAAACCTGACCTCTCTAGGATATTCAGAAGCCAAGTTCTAAGCCCACAAAGGTGTAACTGGACTACTTCTTTAAAGTGACACCAGGCCCGGTGACCTTTGGGACATGGTTTGACCCCCTATAGGAATGTGCGATCATCATGAAACGTTCAGATCACTTACAACTCAATAGATTCTACCTTCCTGTAACGTTTCAGCCTAATTGGACCTTGTTTTCACACAAATGAACCCAGATTGATGTGAAATTGTGCTTCGTGCAACATAATTCTGGGTGCCATTTACAAACCATAAGTGCTAATGACTCCATTCCTTTTTGTGGTTGTAGGGGCTGTTGATTGGAGAACACTAAAACAAACCTAACCTCTCTAGGACATTCAGAAGCCAAGTTATAAGCCCACAAAGGTGTAACTGGACTACTTCTTTAAAGTGACACCAGGCCCGGTGACCTTTGGGACATGGTTTGACCCCCTATAGGAATGTGCGATCATCTTGAAACGTTCAGATCACTTACAACTCAATAGATTCTACCGTCCTGTAACGTTTCAGCCTGATTGGACCTTGTTTTCACACAAATGAACCCAGAATGATGTGAAATTGTGCTTCGTGCAACATAATTCTGGGTGCCATTTAAAAACCATAAGTGCTAATGACTCCATTCCTTTTGGGGCTGTTGATTGGAGTATACTAAAACAAACCTGATCTCTCTAGGACATTCAGAAGCCAAGTTATATGCCCACAAAGGTGTAACTGGACTACTTCTTTAAATTGACACCAGATCCGGTGACCTTTGGGACATGGTTTGACCCCATTAGGAAAGTGCTATCATCATGAAACGTTCAGATCACTTACAACTCAATAGATTCTACCTTCCTGTAACATTTCAGCCTGATTGGACCTTGTTTTCACACAAATGAACCCAGAATGATGTGAAATTGTGCTTCGTGCACCATAATTCTGGGTGCCATTTACAAACCATAAGTGCTAATGACTCCATTCCTTTTTGTGGTTGTAGGGGCTGTTGGTTGGAGTACATTAAAACAAACCTGATATCTCTAGGACATTCAGAAGCCAAGTTATAAGCCCACAAATGTGTAACTGGACTACTTCTTTAAATTGACACCAGATCCGGTGACATTTGGGACATGGTTTGACCCCCTATAGGAATGTGCGATCATCTTGAAACGTTCAGATCACTTACAACTCAATAGATTCCACCTTCCTGTAACGTTTCAGCCTGATTGGACCTTGTTTTCACACAAATGAACCCAGAATGATGTGAAATTGTGCTTCGTGCAACATAATTCTGGGTGCCATTTAAAAACCATAAGTGCTAATGACTCCATTCATTTTTGTGGTTGTAGGGGCTGTTGATTGGAGTATACTAAAACAAACCTAACCTCTCTAGGACATTCAGAAGCCAAGTTATAAGCCCACAAAGGTGTAACTGGACTACGTCTTTAAAGTGACACCAGGCCCGGTGACCTTTGGGACATGGTTTTACCCCCTATAGGAATGTGCGATCATCTTGAAACGTTCAGATCAATTACAACTCAATAGATTCTACCGTCCTGTAACGTTTCAGCCTGATTGGACCTTGTTTTCACACAAATGAACCCAGAATGATGTGAAATTGTGCTTCGTGCAACATAATTCTGGGTGCCATTTAAAAACCATAAGTGCTAATGACTCCATTCCTTTTGGGGCTGTTGATTGGAGTATACTAAAACAAACCTGATCTCTCTAGGACATTCAGAAGCCAAGTTATATGCCCACAAAGGTGTAACTGGACTACTTCTTTAAATTGACACCAGATCCGGTGACCTTTGGGACATGGTTTGACCCCCTTAGGAAAGTGCTATCATCATGAAACGTTCAGATCACTTACAACTCAATAGATTCTACCTTCCTGTGACATTTCAGCCTGATTGGACCTTGTTTTCACACAAATGAACCCAGAATGATGTGAAATTGTGCTTCGTGCACCATAATTCTGGGTGCCATTTACAAACCATAAGTGCTAATGACTCCATTCCTTTTTGTGGTTGTAGGGGCTGTTGGTTGGAGTACATTAAAACAAACCTGATCTCTCTAGGACATTCAGAAGCCAAGTTATAAGCCCACAAATGTGTAACTGGACTACTTCTTTAAATTGACACCAGATCCGGTGACATTTGGGACATGGTTTGACCCCCTATAGGAATGTGCGATCATCTTGAAACGTTCAGATCACTTACAACTCAATAGATTCCACCTTCCTGTAACGTTTCAGCCTGATTGGACCTTGTTTTCACACAAATGAACCCAGAATGATGTGAAATTGTGCTTCGTGCATCATAATTCTGGGTGCCATTTAAAAACCATAAGTGCTAATGACTCCATTCATTTTTGTGGTTGTAGGGGCTGTTGATTGGAGTATACTAAAACAAACCTAACCTCTCTAGGACATTCAGAAGCCAAGTTATAAGCCCACAAAGGTGTAACTGGACTACTTCTTTAAAGTGACACCAGGCCCGGTGACCTTTGGGACATGGTTTTACCCCCTATAGGAATGTGCGATCATCTTGAAACGTTCAGATCAGTTACAACTCAATAGATTCTACCTTCTTGTAGCGTTTCAGCCTGATTGGACCTTGTTTTCACACAAATGGACCCAGAATGATGTGAAATTGTGCTTCGTGCAACATAATTCTGGGTGCCATTTAAAAACCATAAGTTCTAATGACTCCATTCCTTTTTGTGGTTGTAGGGGCTGTTGATTGGAGTATACTAAAACAAACCTGATCTCTCTAGGACATTCAGAAGCCAAGTTATAAGCCCACAAATGTGTAACTGGACTACTTCTTTAAAGTGACACCAGGCCCGGTGACCTTTGGGACATGGTTTGACCCCCTATAGGAATGTGCGATCATTATGAAACGTTCAGATCACTTACAACTCAATAGATTCTACCTTCTCGTAACGTTTCAGCCTGATTGGACCTTGTTTTCACACAAATGGACCCAGAATGATGTGAAATTGTGCTTCGTGCAACATAATTCTGGGTGCCATTTAAAAACCATAAGAGCTAATGACTCCATTCCTTTTTGTGGTTGTAGGGGCTGTTGATTGAAGTATACTAAAAGAAACCTGATCTCTCTAGGACATTCAGAAGCCAAGTTATGAGCCCACAAATGTGTAACTGGACTACTTCTTTAAATTGACACCAGATCCGGTGACCTTTGGGACATTGTTTCACCCCCTTAGGAAAGTGCTATCATCATGAAACATTCAGATCACTTACAACTCAATAGATTCTACCTTCCTGTAACGTTTCAGCCTGATTGGACCTTGTTTTCACACAAATGAACCCAGAATGATGTGAAATTGTGCTTCGTGCAACATAATTCTGGGTGCCATTTAAAAACCATAAGTTCTAATGACGCCATTCATTTTAGTGGTAATGGGGGCTGCTAATTGGAGTACTCTAAAACAAACCTGACTTCTCTAGGATATTCAGAAGCCAAGTTCTAAGCCCACAAAGGTGTAACTGGACTACTTCTTTAAAGTGACACCAGGCCCGGTGACCTTTGGGACATGGTTTGACCCCCTATAGGAATGTGCGATCATCATGAAACGTTCAGATCACTTACAACTCAATAGATTCTAACTTCTTGTAACGTTTCAGCCTGATTGGACCTTGTTTTCACACAAATGGACCCAGAATGATGTGAAATTGTGCTTCATGCAACATAATTCTGGGTGCCATTTACAAACCATAAGTGCTATTGACTCCATTCCTTATTGAGGTTGTAGGGGTGGTTGATTGGAGTACACTAAAACAAACCTGATCTCTCTAGGACATTCAGAAGCCAAGTTATAAGCCCACAAAGGTGTAACTGGGCTACTTCTTTAAAGTGACACCAGGCCCGGTGACCTTTGGGACATGGTTTGACCCCCTATAGGAATGTGCAATCATCATGAAACGTTCAGATCACTTACAACTCAATAGATTCTACATTCTTGTAACGTTTCAGCCTGATTGGACCTTGTTTTCACACAAATGGACCCAGAATGATGTGAAACTGTGCTTCGTGCAACATAATTCTGGGTGCCATTTACAAACCATAAGTGCTAATGACTCCATTCCTTTTTGTGGTTGTAGGGGCTGTTGGTTGGAGTACATTAAAACAAACCTGATCTCTCTAGGACATTCAGAAGCCAAGTTATAAGCCCACAAATGTGTAACTGGACTACTTCTTTAAAGTGACCCCAGATCCAGTGACCTTTGGGACGTGGTTTGACCCCCTTAGGAAAGTGCTATCATCATGAAACATTCAGATCACTTACAACTCAATAGATTCTACCTTCCTGTAACGTTTTAGCCTGATTGTACCTTGTTTTCACACAAATGAACCCAGAATGATGTGAAATTGTGCTTCGTGCAACATAATTCTGGGTGCCATTTAAAAACCATAAGTTCTAATGACTCCATTCCTTTTTGTGGTTGTAGGGGCTGTTGATTGGAGTATACTAAAACAAACCTGATCTCTCTAGGACATTCAGAAACCAAGTTATAAGCCCTCAAAGGTGTAATTAGACTACTTCTTTAAAGTGACACCAGGCCTGGTGACCTTTGGGACATGGTTTCATCCCCTTAGGAAAGTACTATCATCATGAAACGTTCAGATCACTTACAACTCAATAGATTCTACCTTCCTGTAACGTTTCAGCCTGATTGGACCTTGTTTTCACACAAATGAACCCAGAATGATGTGAAATTGTGCTTTGTGCCGCATAATTCTGGGTGCCATTTAAAAACCATAAGTGCTAATGACTCCATTCCTTTTTGTGGTTGTAGGGGCTGTTGATTGGAGTATAATAAAACAAACCTGATCTCTCTAGGACATTCAGAAGCCAAGTTATAAGCCCACAAAGGTGTAACTGGACTACTTCTTTAAATTGACACCAGATCCGGTGACCTTTGGGACATGGTTTGACCCCCTTAGGAAAGTGCTATCATCATGAAACATTCAGATCTCTTACAACTCAATAGATTCTACCTTCCTGTAACGTTTCAGCCTGATTGGACCTTGTTTTCACACAAATGAACCCAGAATGACGTGAAATTGTGCTTCGTGCAACATAATTCTGGGTGGCATTTACAAACCTTAAGTGCTAATGACTCCATTCCTTTTTGTGGTTGTAGGGGCTGTTGATTGGAGTACACAAAAAAAAACCGTATCTCTCTAGGACATTCAGAAGCCAAGTTATAAGCCCACAAATGTGTAACTGGACTACTTCTTTAAATTGACACCAGATCCGGTGACCTTTGGGAAATAGTTTGACCCCCTTAGGAAAGTGCTATCATCATGAAATGTTCAGATCACTTACAACTCAATAGATTCTACCTTCCTGTAACGTTTCAGCCTGATTGGACCTTGTTTTCACACAAATGAACCCAGAATGATGTGAAATTGTGCTTCGTGCAACATAATTCTGGGTGCCATTTAAAAACCATAAGTTCTAATGACTCCATTCCTTTTTGTGGTTGTAGGGGCTGTTGATTGGAGTACATTAAAACAAACCTGATCTCTCTAGGACATTCAGAAGCCAAGTTATAAGCCCACAAATGTGTAACTGGACTACTTCTTTAAATTGACACCAGATCCGGTGACCTTTGGGACATAGTTTGACCCCCTTAGGAAAGTGCTATCATCATGAAACGTTCAGATCACTTACAACTCAATAGATTCTACCTTCCTGTAACGTTTCAGCCTGATTGGACCTTGTTTTCACACAAATGAACCCAGAATGATGTGAAATTGTGCTTCGTGCAACATAATTCTGGGTGCCATTTAAAAACCATAAGTTCTAATGACTCCATTCCTTTTAGTGGTAATGGGGGCTGCTAATTGGAGTACTCTAAAACGAACCTGACCTCTCCAGGATATTCAGAAGCCAAGTTCTAAGCCCACAAATGTGTAATTGGACTACTTCTTTAAAGTGACACCAGGCCCGGTGACCTTTGGGACATGGTTTGACCCCCTATAGGAATGTGCGATCATCATGAAACGTTCAGATCACTTACAACTCAATAGATTCTACCTTCCTGTAACGTTTCAGCCTGATTGGACCTTGTTTTCACACAAATGGACCCAGAATGATGTGAAATTGTACTTCGTGCAACATAATTCTGGGTGCCATTTACAAACCATAAGTGCTAATGACTCCATTCCTTTTTGTGGTTGTAGGGGCTGTTGATTGGAGTACATTAAAACAAACCTGATCTCTCTAGGACATTCAGAAGCCAAGTTATAAGCCCACAAAGGTGTAACTGGACTACTTCTTTAAATTGACACCAGATCCGGTGACCTTTGGGACATGGTTTGACCCCCTTAGGAAAGTGCTATCATCATGAAACATTCAGATCACTTACAACTCAATAGATTCTACCTTCCTGTAACGTTTCAGCCTGATTGGACCTTGTTTTCACACAAATGAACCCAGAATGACGTGAAATTGTGCTTCGTGCAACATAATTCTGGGTGCCATTTACAAACCATAAGTGCTAATGACTCCATTCCTTTTTGTGGTTGTAGGGGCTGTTGATTGGAGTACATTAAAACAAACCTGATCTCTCTAGGACATTCAGAAGCCAAGTTATAAGCCCACAAAGGTGTAACTGGACTACTTCTTTAAATTGACACCAGATCCGGTGACCTTTGGGACATGGTTTGACCCCCTTAGGAAAGTGCTATCATCATGAAACGTTCAGATCACTTACAACTCAATAGATTCTACCTTCCTGTAACGTTTCAGCCTGATTGGACCTTGTTTTCACACAAATGGACCCAGAATGATGTGAAATTGTACTTCGTGCAACATAATTCTGGGTGCCATTTACAAACCATAAGTGCTAATGACTCCATTCCTTTTTGTGGTTGTAGGGGCTGTTGATTGGAGTACATTAAAACAAACCTGATCTCTCTAGGACATTCAGAAGCCAAGTTATAAGCCCACAAAGGTGTAACTGGACTACTTCTTTAAATTGACACCAGATCCGGTGACCTTTGGGACATGGTTTGACCCCCTTAGGAAAGTGCTATCATCATGAAACATTCAGATCACTTACAACTCAATAGATTCTACCTTCCTGTAACGTTTCAGCCTGATTGGACCTTGTTTTCACACAAATGAACCCAGAATGACGTGAAATTGTGCTTCGTGCAACATAATTCTGGGTGCCATTTACAAACCTTAAGTGCTAATGACTCCATTCCTTTTTGTGGTTGTAGGGGCTGTTGATTGGAGTACACTAAAAAAGACCTGATCTCTCTAGGACATTCAGAAGCCAAGTTATAAGCCCACAAATGTGTAACTGGACTACTTCTTTAAATTGACACCAGATCCGGTGACCTTTGGGACATAGTTTGACCCCCTTAGGAAAGTGCTATCATCATGAAACGTTCAGATCACTTACAACTCAATAGATTCTACCTTCCTGTAACGTTTCAGCCTGATTGGACCTTGTTTTCACACAAATGAACCCAGAATGATGTGAAATTGTGCTTCGTGCAACATAATTCTGGGTGCCATTTAAAAACCATAAGTTCTAATGACTCCATTCCTTTTTGTGGTTGTAGGGGCTGTTGATTGGAGTACATTAAAACAAACCTGATCTCTCTAGGACATTCAGAAGCCAAGTTATAAGCCCACAAAGGTGTAACTGGACTACTTCTTTAAAGTGACACCAGGCCCGGTGACCTTTGGGACATGGTTTGACCCCCTTAAGAAATGCTATCATCATGAAACGTTCAGATCACTTACAACTCAATAGATTCTACCTTCCTGTAACGTTTCAGCCTGATTGGACCTTGTTTTCACACAAATGAACCCAGAATGATGTGAAATTGTGCTTCGTGCAACATAATTCTGGGTCCCATTTACAAACCTTGAGTGCTAATGACTCCATTCCTTTTTTGTGGTTGTAGGGGCTGTTGATTGGAGTACACTAAAACAAACCTGATCTCTCTAGGACATTCAGAAGCCAAGTTATAAGCCCACAAATGTGTAACTGGACTACTTCTTTAAATTGACACCAGATCCGGTGACCTTTGGGACATGGTTTGACCCCCTTAGGAAAGTGATATCATCATGAAACGTTCAGATCACTTACAACTCAATAGATTCTACCTTCCTGTAACGTTTCAGCCTGATTGGACCTTGTTTTCACACAAATGAACCCAGAATGATGTGAAATTGTGCTTCGTGCAACATAATTCTGGGTGCCATTTACAAACCATAAGTGCTAATGACTCCATTCCTTTTTGTGGTTGTAGGGGCTGTTGATTGGAGTACACTAAAACAAACCTAACCTCTCTAGGGCATTCAGAAGCCAAGTTATAAGCCCACAAAGGTGTAACTGGACTACTTCTTTTAAGTGACACCAGGCCCGGTGACCTTTGGGACATGGTTTTGCCCCCTATAGGAATGTGCGATCATCTTGAAACGTTCAGATCACTTACAACTCAATAGATTCTACCTTCCTGTAACGTTTCAGCCTGATTGGACCTTGTTTTCACACAAATGAACCCAGAATGATGTGAAATTGTGCTTCGTGCAACATAATTCTGGGTGCCATTTAAAAACCATAAGTGCTAATGACTCCATTCCTTTTTGAGGTTGTAGGGGCTGTTGATTGGAGTACACTAAAACAAACCTGCTCTCTCTAGGACATTCAGAAGCCAAGTTATAAGCCCACAAATGTGTAACTGGACTACTTCTTTAAATTGACACCAGATCCGGTGACCTTTGGGACATGGTTTGACCCCCTTAGGAAAGTGATATCATCATGAAACGTTCAGATCACTTACAACTCAATAGATTCTACCTTCCTGTAACGTTTCAGCCTGATTGGACCTTGTTTTCACACAAATGAACCCAGAATGATGTGAAATTGTGCTTCGTGCAACATAATTCTGGGTCCCATTTACAAACCTTGAGTGCTAATGACTCCATTCCTTTTTTGTGGTTGTAGGGGCTGTTGATTGGAGTACACTAAAACAAACCTGCTCTCTCTAGGACATTCAGAAGCCAAGTTATAAGCCCACAAATGTGTAACTGGACTACTTCTTTAAATTGACACCAGATCCGGTGACCTTTGGGACATGGTTTGACCCCCTTAGGAAAGTGATATCATCATGAAACGTTCAGATCACTTACAACTCAATAGATTCTACCTTCCTGTAACGTTTCAGCCTGATTGGACCTTGTTTTCACACAAATGGACCCAGAATGATGTGAAATTGTACTTCGTGCAACATAATTCTGGGTGCCATTTACAAACCATAAGTGCTAATGACTCCATTCCTTTTTGTGGTTGTAGGGGCTGTTGATTGGAGTACATTAAAACAAACCTGATCTCTCTAGGACATTCAGAAGCCAAGTTATAAGCCCACAAAGGTGTAACTGGACTACTTCTTTAAATTGACACCAGATCCGGTGACCTTTGGGACATGGTTTGACCCCCTTAGGAAAGTGCTATCATCATGAAACATTCAGATCACTTACAACTCAATAGATTCTACCTTCCTGTAACGTTTCAGCCTGATTGGACCTTGTTTTCACACAAATGAACCCAGAATGACGTGAAATTGTGCTTCGTGCAACATAATTCTGGGTGCCATTTACAAACCTTAAGTGCTAATGACTCCATTCCTTTTTGTGGTTGTAGGGGCTGTTGATTGGAGTACACTAAAAAAACCTGATCTCTCTAGGACATTCAGAAGCCAAGTTATAAGCCCACAAATGTGTAACTGGACTACTTCTTTAAATTGACACCAGATCCGGTGACCTTTGGGACATAGTTTGACCCCTTTAGGAAAGTGCTATCATCATGAAACGTTCAGATCACTTACAACTCAATAGATTCTACCTTCCTGTAACGTTTCAGCCTGATTGGACCTTGTTTTCACACAAATGAACCCAGAATGATGTGAAATTGTGCTTCGTGCAACATAATTCTGGGTGCCATTTAAAAACCATAAGTTCTAATGACTCCATTCCTTTTAGTGGTAATGGGGGCTGCTAATTGGAGTACTCTAAAACGAACCTGACCTCTCTAGGATATTCAGAAGCCAAGTTCTAAGCCCACAAATGTGTAACTGGACTACTTCTTTAAAGTGACACCAGGCCCGGTGACCTTTGGGACATGGTTTGACCCCCTATAGGAATGTGCGATCATCATGAAACGTTCAGATCACTTACAACTCAATAGATTCTACCTTCCTGTAACGTTTCAGCCTGATTGGACCTTGTTTTCACACAAATGGACCCAGAATGATGTGAAATTGTACTTCGTGCAACATAATTCTGGGTGCCATTTACAAACCATAAGTGCTAATGACTCCATTCCTTTTTGTGGTTGTAGGGGCTGTTGATTGGAGTACATTAAAACAAACCTGATCTCTCTAGGACATTCAGAAGCCAAGTTATAAGCCCACAAAGGTGTAACTGGACTACTTCTTTAAATTGACACCAGATCCGGTGACCTTTGGGACATGGTTTGACCCCCTTAGGAAAGTGCTATCATCATGAAACATTCAGATCACTTACAACTCAATAGATTCTACCTTCCTGTAACGTTTCAGCCTGATTGGACCTTGTTTTCACACAAATGAACCCAGAATGACGTGAAATTGTGCTTCGTGCAACATAATTCTGGGTGCCATTTACAAACCATAAGTGCTAATGACTCCATTCCTTTTTGTGGTTGTAGGGGCTGTTGATTGGAGTACATTAAAACAAACCTGATCTCTCTAGGACATTCAGAAGCCAAGTTATAAGCCCACAAAGGTGTAACTGGACTACTTCTTTAAATTGACACCAGATCCGGTGACCTTTGGGACATGGTTTGACCCCCTTAGGAAAGTGCTATCATCATGAAACGTTCAGATCACTTACAACTCAATAGATTCTACCTTCCTGTAACGTTTCAGCCTGATTGGACCTTGTTTTCACACAAATGGACCCAGAATGATGTGAAATTGTACTTCGTGCAACATAATTCTGGGTGCCATTTACAAACCATAAGTGCTAATGACTCCATTCCTTTTTGTGGTTGTAGGGGCTGTTGATTGGAGTACATTAAAACAAACCTGATCTCTCTAGGACATTCAGAAGCCAAGTTATAAGCCCACAAAGGTGTAACTGGACTACTTCTTTAAATTGACACCAGATCCGGTGACCTTTGGGACATGGTTTGACCCCCTTAGGAAAGTGCTATCATCATGAAACATTCAGATCACTTACAACTCAATAGATTCTACCTTCCTGTAACGTTTCAGCCTGATTGGACCTTGTTTTCACACAAATGAACCCAGAATGACGTGAAATTGTGCTTCGTGCAACATAATTCTGGGTGCCATTTACAAACCTTAAGTGCTAATGACTCCATTCCTTTTTGTGGTTGTAGGGGCTGTTGATTGGAGTACACTAAAAAAAACCTGATCTCTCTGGGACATTCAGAAGCCAAGTTATAAGCCCACAAATGTGTAACTGGACTACTTCTTTAAATTGACACCAGATCCGGTGACCTTTGGGAAATAGTTTGACCCCCTTAGGAAAGTGCTATCATCATGAAACGTTCAGATCACTTACAACTCAATAGATTCTACCTTCCTGTAACGTTTCAGCCTGATTGGACCTTGTTTTCACACAAATGGACCCAGAATGATGTGAAATTGTACTTCGTGCAACATAATTCTGGGTGCCATTTACAAACCATAAGTGCTAATGACTCCATTCCTTTTTTTGGTTGTAGGGGCTGTTGATTGGAGTACATTAAAACAAACCTGATCTCTCTAGGACATTCAGAAGCCAAGTTATAAGCCCACAAAGGTGTAACTGGACTACTTCTTTAAATTGACACCAGATCCGGTGACCTTTGGGACATGGTTTGACCCCCTTAGGAAAGTGCTATCATCATGAAACATTCAGATCACTTACAACTCAATAGATTCTAACTTCCTGTAACGTTTCAGCCTGATTGGACCTTGTTTTCACACAAATGAACCCAGAATGACGTGAAATTGTGCTTCGTGCAACATAATTCTGGGTGCCATTTACAAACCTTAAGTGCTAATGACTCCATTCCTTTTTGTGGTTGTAGGGGCTGTTGATTGGAGTACACTAAAAAAAACCTGATCTCTCTAGGATATTCAGAAGCCAAGTTATAAGCCCACAAATGTGTAACTGGACTACTTCTTTAAATTGACACCAGATCCGGTGACCTTTGGGACATAGTTTGACCCCCTTAGGAAAGTGCTATCATCATGAAACGTTCAGATCACTTACAACTCAATAGATTCTACCTTCCTGTAACGTTTCAGCCTGATTGGACCTTGTTTTCACACAAATGAACCCAGAATGATGTGAAATTGTGCTTCGTGCAACATAATTCTGGGTGCCATTTAAAAACCATAAGTTCTAATGACTCCATTCCTTTTAGTGGTAATGGGGGCTGCTAATTGGAGTACTCTAAAACGAACCTGACCTCTCTAGGATATTCAGAAGCCAAGTTCTAAGCCCACAAATGTGTAACTGGACTACTTCTTTAAAGTGACACCAGGCCCGGTGACCTTTGGGACATGGTTTGACCCCCTATAGGAATGTGCGATCATCATGAAACGTTCAGATCACTTACAACTCAATAGATTCTACCTTCCTGTAACGTTTCAGCCTGATTGGACCTTGTTTTCACACAAATGGACCCAGAATGATGTGAAATTGTACTTCGTGCAACATAATTCTGGGTGCCATTTACAAACCATAAGTGCTAATGACTCCATTCCTTTTTGTGGTTGTAGGGGCTGTTGATTGGAGTACATTAAAACAAACCTGATCTCTCTAGGACATTCAGAAGCCAAGTTATAAGCCCACAAAGGTGTAACTGGACTACTTCTTTAAATTGACACCAGATCCGGTGACCTTTGGGACATGGTTTGACCCCCTTAGGAAAGTGCTATCATCATGAAACATTCAGATCACTTACAACTCAATAGATTCTACCTTCCTGTAACGTTTCAGCCTGATTGGACCTTGTTTTCACACAAATGAACCCAGAATGACGTGAAATTGTGCTTCGTGCAACATAATTCTGGGTGCCATTTACAAACCATAAGTGCTAATGACTCCATTCCTTTTTGTGGTTGTAGGGGCTGTTGATTGGAGTACATTAAAACAAACCTGATCTCTCTAGGACATTCAGAAGCCAAGTTATAAGCCCACAAAGGTGTAACTGGACTACTTCTTTAAATTGACACCAGATCCGGTGACCTTTGGGACATGGTTTGACCCCCTTAGGAAAGTGCTATCATCATGAAACATTCAGATCACTTACAACTCAATAGATTCTACCTTCCTGTAACGTTTCAGCCTGATTGGACCTTGTTTTCACACAAATGAACCCAGAATGACGTGAAATTGTGCTTCGTGCAACATAATTCTGGGTGCCATTTACAAACCTTAAGTGCTAATGACTCCATTCCTTTTTGTGGTTGTAGGGGCTGTTGATTGGAGTACACTAAAAAAAACCTGATCTCTCTAGGACATTCAGAAGCCAAGTTATAAGCCCACAAATGTGTAACTGGACTACTTCTTTAAATTGACACCAGATCCGGTGACCTTTGGGAAATAGTTTGACCCCCTTAGGAAAGTGCTATCATCATGAAACGTTCAGATCACTTACAACTCAATAGATTCTACCTTCCTGTAACGTTTCAGCCTGATTGGACCTTGTTTTCACACAAATGGACCCAGAATGATGTGAAATTGTACTTCGTGCAACATAATTCTGGGTGCCATTTACAAACCATAAGTGCTAATGACTCCATTCCTTTTTGTGGTTGTAGGGGCTGTTGATTGGAGTACATTAAAACAAACCTGATCTCTCTAGGACATTCAGAAGCCAAGTTATAAGCCCACAAAGGTGTAACTGGACTACTTCTTTAAATTGACACCAGATCCGGTGACCTTTGGGACATGGTTTGACCCCCTTAGGAAAGTGCTATCATCATGAAACATTCAGATCACTTACAACTCAATAGATTCTACCTTCCTGTAACGTTTCAGCCTGATTGGACCTTGTTTTCACACAAATGAACCCAGAATGACGTGAAATTGTGCTTCGTGCAACATAATTCTGGGTGCCATTTACAAACCTTAAGTGCTAATGACTCCATTCCTTTTTGTGGTTGTAGGGGCTGTTGATTGGAGTACACTAAAAAAAACCTGATCTCTCTAGGATATTCAGAAGCCAAGTTATAAGCCCACAAATGTGTAACTGGACTACTTCTTTAAATTGACACCAGATCCGGTGACCTTTGGGACATAGTTTGACCCCCTTAGGAAAGTGCTATCATCATGAAACGTTCAGATCACTTACAACTCAATAGATTCTACCTTCCTGTAACGTTTCAGCCTGATTGGACCTTGTTTTCACACAAATGAACCCAGAATGATGTGAAATTGTGCTTCGTGCAACATAATTCTGGGTGCCATTTAAAAACCATAAGTTCTAATGACTCCATTCCTTTTAGTGGTAATGGGGGCTGCTAATTGGAGTACTCTAAAACGAACCTGACCTCTCTAGGATATTCAGAAGCCAAGTTCTAAGCCCACAAATGTGTAACTGGACTACTTCTTTAAAGTGACACCAGGCCCGGTGACCTTTGGGACATGGTTTGACCCCCTATAGGAATGTGCGATCATCATGAAACGTTCAGATCACTTACAACTCAATAGATTCTACCTTCCTGTAACGTTTCAGCCTGATTGGACCTTGTTTTCACACAAATGGACCCAGAATGATGTGAAATTGTACTTCGTGCAACATAATTCTGGGTGCCATTTACAAACCATAAGTGCTAATGACTCCATTCCTTTTTGTGGTTGTAGGGGCTGTTGATTGGAGTACATTAAAACAAACCTGATCTCTCTAGGACATTCAGAAGCCAAGTTATAAGCCCACAAAGGTGTAACTGGACTACTTCTTTAAATTGACACCAGATCCGGTGACCTTTGGGACATGGTTTGACCCCCTTAGGAAAGTGCTATCATCATGAAACATTCAGATCACTTACAACTCAATAGATTCTACCTTCCTGTAACGTTTCAGCCTGATTGGACCTTGTTTTCACACAAATGAACCCAGAATGACGTGAAATTGTGCTTCGTGCAACATAATTCTGGGTGCCATTTACAAACCATAAGTGCTAATGACTCCATTCCTTTTTGTGGTTGTAGGGGCTGTTGATTGGAGTACATTAAAACAAACCTGATCTCTCTAGGACATTCAGAAGCCAAGTTATAAGCCCACAAAGGTGTAACTGGACTACTTCTTTAAATTGACACCAGATCCGGTGACCTTTGGGACATGGTTTGACCCCCTTAGGAAAGTGCTATCATCATGAAACGTTCAGATCACTTAAACTCAATAGATTCTACCTTCCTGTAACATTTCAGCCTGATTGGACCTTGTTTTCACACAAATGGACCCAGAATGATGTGAAATTGTACTTCGTGCAACATAATTCTGGGTGCCATTTACAAACCATAAGTGCTAATGACTCCATTCCTTTTTGTGGTTGTAGGGGCTGTTGATTGGAGTACATTAAAACAAACCTGATCTCTCTAGGACATTCAGAAGCCAAGTTATAAGCCCACAAAGGTGTAACTGGACTACTTCTTTAAATTGACACCAGATCCGGTGACCTTTGGGACATGGTTTGACCCCCTTAGGAAAGTGCTATCATCATGAAACATTCAGATCACTTACAACTCAATAGATTCTACCTTCCTGTAACGTTTCAGCCTGATTGGACCTTGTTTTCACACAAATGATCCCAGAATGACGTGAAATTGTGCTTCGTGCAACATAATTCTGGGTGCCATTTACAAACCTTAAGTGCTAATGACTCCATTCCTTTTTGTGGTTGTAGGGGCTGTTGATTGGAGTACACTAAAAAAAACCTGATCTCTCTAGGACATTCAGAAGCCAAGTTATAAGCCCACAAATGTGTAACTGGACTACTTCTTTAAAGTGACACCAGGCCCGGTGACCTTTGGGACATGGTTTGACCCCCTATAGGAATGTGCGATCATCATGAAACGTTCAGATCACTTACAACTCAATAGATTCTACCTTCCTGTAACGTTTCAGCCTGATTGGACCTTGTTTTCACACAAATGGACCCAGAATGATGTGAAATTGTACTTCGTGCAACATAATTCTGGGTGCCATTTACAAACCATAAGTGCTAATGACTCCATTCCTTTTTGTGGTTGTAGGGGCTGTTGATTGGAGTACATTAAAACAAACCTGATCTCTCTAGGACATTCAGAAGCCAAGTTATAAGCCCACAAAGGTGTAACTGGACTACTTCTTTAAATTGACACCAGATCCGGTGACCTTTGGGACATGGTTTGACCCCCTTAGGAAAGTGCTATCATCATGAAACATTCAGATCACTTACAACTCAATAGATTCTACCTTCCTGTAACGTTTCAGCCTGATTGGACCTTGTTTTCACACAAATGAACCCAGAATGACGTGAAATTGTGCTTCGTGCAACATAATTCTGGGTGCCATTTACAAACCATAAGTGCTAATGACTCCATTCCTTTTTGTGGTTGTAGGGGCTGTTGATTGGAGTACATTAAAACAAACCTGATCTCTCTAGGACATTCAGAAGCCAAGTTATAAGCCCACAAAGGTGTAACTGGACTACTTCTTTAAATTGACACCAGATCCGGTGACCTTTGGGACATGGTTTGACCCCCTTAGGAAAGTGCTATCATCATGAAACGTTCAGATCACTTAAACTCAATAGATTCTACCTTCCTGTAACATTTCAGCCTGATTGGACCTTGTTTTCAAACAAATGGACCCAGAATGATGTGAAATTGTACTTCGTGCAACATAATTCTGGGTGCCATTTACAAACCATAAGTGCTAATGACTCCATTCCTTTTTGTGGTTGTAGGGGCTGTTGATTGGAGTACATTAAAACAAACCTGATCTCTCTAGGACATTCAGAAGCCAAGTTATAAGCCCACAAATGTGTAACTGGACTACTTCTTTAAATTGACACCAGATCCGGTGACCTTTGGGACATGGTTTGACCCCCTTAGGAAAGTGCTATCATCATGAAACATTCAGATCACTTACAACTCAATAGATTCTACCTTCCTGTAACGTTTCAGCCTGATTGGACCTTGTTTTCACACAAATGAACCCAGAATGACGTGAAATTGTGCTTCGTGCAACATAATTCTGGGTGCCATTTACAAACCTTAAGTGCTAATGACTCCATTCCTTTTTGTGGTTGTAGGGGCTGTTGATTGGAGTACACTAAAAAAAACCTGATCTCTCTAGGACATTCAGAAGCCAAGTTATAAGCCCACAAATGTGTAACTGGACTACTTCTTTAAATTGACACCAGATCCGGTGACCTTTGGGAAATAGTTTGACCCCCTTAGGAAAGTGCTATCATCATGAAACGTTCAGATCACTTACAACTCAATAGATTCTACCTTCCTGTAACGTTTCAGCCTGATTGGACCTTGTTTTCACACAAATGAACCCAGAATGATGTGAAATTGTGCTTCGTGCAACATAATTCTGGGTGCCATTTAAAAACCATAAGTTCTAATGACTCCATTCCTTTTTGTGGTTGTAGGGGCTGTTGATTGGAGTACATTAAAACAAACCTGATCTCTCTAGGACATTCAGATGCCAAGTTATAAGCCCACAAATGTGTAACTGGACTACTTCTTTAAATTGACACCAGATCCGGTGACCTTTGGGACATAGTTTGACCCCCTTAGGAAAGTGCTATCATCATGAAACGTTCAGATCACTTACAACTCAATAGATTCTACCTTCCTGTAACGTTTCAGCCTGATTGGACCTTGTTTTCACACAAATGAACCCAGAATGATGTGAAATTGTGCTTCGTGCAACATAATTCTGGGTGCCATTTAAAAACCATAAGTTCTAATGACTCCATTCCTTTTAGTGGTAATGGGGGCTGCTAATTGGAGTACTCTAAAACGAACCTGACCTCTCCAGGATATTCAGAAGCCAAGTTCTAAGCCCACAAATGTGTAACTGGACTACTTCTTTAAAGTGACACCAGGCCCGGTGACCTTTGGGACATGGTTTGACCCCCTATAGGAATGTGCGATCATCATGAAACGTTCAGATCACTTACAACTCAATAGATTCTACCTTCCTGTAACGTTTCATCCTGATTGGACCTTGTTTTCACACAAATGGACCCAGAATGATGTGAAATTGTACTTCGTGCAACATAATTCTGGGTGCCATTTACAAACCATAAGTGCTAATGACTCCATTCCTTTTTGTGGTTGTAGGGGCTGTTGATTGGAGTACATTAAAACAAACCTGATCTCTCTAGGACATTCAGAAGCCAAGTTATAAGCCCACAAAGGTGTAACTGGACTACGTCTTTACATTGACACCAGATCCGGTGACCTTTGGGACATGGTTTGACCCCCTTAGGAAAGTGCTATCATCATGAAACATTCAGATCACTTACAACTCAATAGATTCTACCTTCCTGTAACGTTTCAGCCTGATTGGACCTTGTTTTCACACAAATGAACCCAGAATGACGTGAAATTGTGCTTCGTGCAACATAATTCTGGGTGCCATTTACAAACCATAAGTGCTAATGACTCCATTCCTTTTTGTGGTTGTAGGGGCTGTTGAATGGAGTACATTAAAACAAACCTGATCTCTCTAGGACATTCAGAAGCCAAGTTATAAGCCCACAAAGGTGTAACTGGACTACTTATTTAAATTGACACCAGATCCGGTGACCTTTGGGACATGGTTTGACCCCCTTAGGAAAGTGCTATCATCATGAAACGTTCAGATCACTTACAACTCAATAGATTCTACCTTCCTGTAACGTTTCAGCCTGATTGGACCTTGTTTTCACACAAATGGACCCAGAATGATGTGAAATTGTACTTCGTGCAACATAATTCTGGGTGCCATTTACAAACCATAAGTGCTAATGACTCCATTCCTTTTTGTGGTTGTAGGGGCTGTTGATTGGAGTACATTAAAACAAACCTGATCTCTCTAGGACATTCAGAAGCCAAGTTATAAGCCCACAAAGGTGTAACTGGACTACTTCTTTGAAATTGACACCAGATCCGGTGACCTTTGGGACATGGTTTGACCCCCTTAGGAAAGTGCTATCATCATGAAACATTCAGATCACTTACAACTCAATAGATTCTACCTTCCTGTAACGTTTCAGCCTGATTGGACCTTGTTTTCACACAAATGAACCCAGAATGATGTGAAATTGTGCTTCGTGCAACATAATTCTGGGTGCCATTTAAAAACCATAAGTTCTAATGACTCCATTCCTTTTAGTGGTAATGGGGGCTGCTAAATGGAGTACTCTAAAACGAACCTGACCTCTCTAGGATATTCAGAAGCCAAGTTCTAAGCCCACAAATGTGTAACTGGACTACTTCTTTAAAGTGACACCAGGCCCGGTGACCTTTGGGACATGGTTTGACCCCCTATAGGAATGTGCGATCATCATGAAACGTTCAGATCACTTACAACTCAATAGATTCTAACTTCTTGTAAAGTTTCAGCCTGATTGGACCTTGTTTTCACATAATTGAACCCAGAATGATGTGAAATTGTACTTCGTGCAACATAATTCTGGGTGCCATTTACAAACCATAAGTGCTAATGACTCCATTCCTTTTTGTGGTTGTAGGGGCTGTTGATTGGAGTACATTAAAACAAACCTGATCTCTCTAGGACATTCAGTAGCCAAGTTATAAGCCCACAAAGGTGTAACTGGACTACTTCTTTAAATTGACACCAGGCCCGGTGACCTTTGGGACATGGTTTGACCCCCTTAGGAAAGAGCTATCATCATGAAACGTTCAGATCACTTACAACTCAATAGATTCTGCCTTCCTGTAACGTTTCAGCCTGATTGGACCTTGTTTTCACACAAATGAACCCAGAATGATGTGAAATTGTGCTTCGTGCAACATAATTCTGGGTGCCATTTAAAAACCATAAGTGCTAATGACTCCATTCCTTTTTGTGGTTGTAGGGGCTGTTGATTGGAGTATACTAAAACAAACCTGATCTCTCTAGGACATTCAGAAGCCAAGTTATGAGCCCACAAATGTGTAACTGGACTACTTCTTTAAATTGACACCAGATCCGGTGACCTTTGGGACATGGTTTGACCCCCTTAGGAAAGTGCTATCATCATGAAACATTCAGATCACTTACAACTCAATAGATTCTACCTTCCTGTAACGTTTCAGCCTGATTGGACCTTGTTTTCACACAAATGAACCCAGAATGATGTGAAATTGTGCTTCGTGCAACATAATTCTGGGTGCCATTTACAAACCTTAAGTGGTAATGACTCCATTCCTTTTTGTGGTTGTAGGGGCTGTTGATTGGAGTACACTAAAAAAAACCTGATCTCTCTAGGACATTCAGAAGCCAAGTTATGAGCCCACAAATGTGTAACTGGACTACTTCTTTAAATTGACACCAGATCCGGTGACCTTTGGGACATAGTTTGACCCCCTTAGGAAAGTGCTATCATCATGAAACGTTCAGATCACTTACAACTCAATAGATTCTACCTTCCTGTAACGTTTCAGCCTGATTGGACCTTGTTTTCACACAAATGAACCCAGAATGATGTGAAATTGTGCTTCGTGCAACATAATTCTGTGTGCCATTTAAAAACCATAAGTTCTAATGACTCCATTCCTTTTAGTGGTAATGGGGGCTGCTAATTGGAGTACTCTAAAACGAACCTGACCTCTCTAGGATATTCAGAAGCCAAGTTCTAAGCCCACAAATGTGTAACTGGACTACTTCTTTAAAGTGACACCAGGCCCGGTGACCTTTGGGACATGGTTTGACCCCCTATAGGAATGTGCGATCATCATGAAACGTTCAGATCACTTAAACTCAATAGATTCTACCTTCCTGTAACGTTTCAGCCTGATTGGACCTTGTTTTCACACAAATGGACCCAGAATGATGTGAAATTGTACTTCGTGCAACATAATTCTGGGTGCCATTTACAAACCATAAGTGCTAATGACTCCATTCCTTTTTGTGGTTGTAGGGGCTGTTGATTGGAGTACATTAAAACAAACCTGATCTCTCTAGGACATTCAGAAGCCAAGTTATAAGCCCACAAAGGTGTAACTGGACTACTTCTTTAAATTGACACCAGATCCGGTGACCTTTGGGACATGGTTTGACCCCCTTAGGAAAGTGCTATCATCATGAAACATTCAGATCACTTACAACTCAATAGATTCTACCTTCCTGTAACGTTTCAGCCTGATTGGACCTTGTTTTCACACAAATGAACCCAGAATGACGTGAAATTGTGCTTCGTGCAACATAATTCTGGGTGCCATTTACAAACCTTAAGTGCTAATGACTCCATTCCTTTTTGTGGTTGTAGGGGCTGTTGATTGGAGTACACTAAAAAAAACCTGATCTCTCTAGGACATTCAGAAGCCAAGTTATAAGCCCACAAATGTGTAACTGGACTACTTCTTTAAATTGACACCAGATCCGGTGACCTTTGGGAAATAGTTTGACCCCCTTAGGAAAGTGCTATCATCATGAAACGTTCAGATCACTTACAACTCAATAGATTCTACCTTCCTGTAACGTTTCAGCCTGATTGGACCTTGTTTTCACACAAATGAACCCAGAATGATGTGAAATTGTGCTTCGTGCAACATAATTCTGGGTGCCATTTAAAAACCATAAGTTCTAATGACTCCATTCCTTTTTGTGGTTGTAGGGGCTGTTGATTGGAGTACATTAAAACAAACCTGATCTCTCTAGGACATTCAGAAGCCAAGTTATAAGCCCACAAATGTGTAATTGGACTACTTCTTTAAAGTGACACCAGGCCCGGTGACCTTTGGGACATGGTTTGACCCCCTTAGGAAAGTGCTATCATCATGAAACATTCAGATCACTTACAACTCAATAGATTCTACCTTCCTGTAACGTTTCAGCCTGATTGGACCTTGTTTTCACACAAATGAACCCAGAATGACGTGAAATTGTGCTTCGTGCAACATAATTCTGGGTGCCATTTACAAACCATAAGTGCTAATGACTCCATTCCTTTTTGTGGTTGTAGGGGCTGTTGATTGGAGTACACTAAAAAAGACCTGATCTCTCTAGGACATTCAGAAGCCAAGTTATAAGCCCACAAATGTGTAACTGGACTACTTCTTTAAATTGACACCAGATCCGGTGACCTTTGGGACATAGTTTGACCCCCTTAGGAAAGTGCTATCATCATGAAACGTTCAGATCACTTACAACTCAATAGATTCTACCTTCCTGTAACGTTTCAGCCTGATTGGACCTTGTTTTCACACAAATGAACCCAGAATGACGTGAAATTGTGCTTCGTGCAACATAATTCTGGGTGCCATTTACAAACCTTAAGTGCTAATGACTCCATTCCTTTTTGTGGTTGTAGGGGCTGTTGATTGGAGTACACTAAAAAAAACCTGGTCTCTCTAGGACATTCAGAAGCCAAGTTATAAGCCCACAAATGTGTAACTGGACTACTTCTTTAAATTGACACCAGATCCGGTGACCTTTGGGACATAGTTTGAACCCCTTAGGAAAGTGCTATCATCATGAAACGTTCAGATCACTTACAACTCAATAGATTCTACCTTCCTGTAACGTTTCAGCCTGATTGGACCTTGTTTTCACACAAATGAACCCAGAATGATGTGAAATTGTGCTTCGTGCAACATAATTCTGGGTGCCATTTAAAAACCATAAGTTCTAATGACTCCATTCCTTTTAGTGGTAATGGGGGCTGCTAATTGGAGTACTCTAAAACGAACCTGACCTCTCCAGGATATTCAGAAGCCAAGTTCTAAGCCCACAAATGTGTAACTGGACTACTTCTTTAAAGTGACACCAGGCCCGGTGACCTTTGGGACATGGTTTGACCCCCTATAGGAATGTGCGATCATCATGAAACGTTCAGATCACTTACAACTCAATAGATTCTACCTTCCTGTAACGTTTCAGCCTGATTGGACCTTGTTTTCACACAAATGGACCCAGAATGATGTGAAATTGTACTTCGTGCAACATAATTCTGGGTGCCATTTACAAACCATAAGTGCTAATGACTCCATTCCTTTTTGTGGTTGTAGGGGCTGTTGATTGGAGTACATTAAAACAAACCTGATCTCTCTAGGACATTCAAAAGCCAAGTTATAAGCCCACAAAGGTGTAACTGGACTACGTCTTTACATTGACACCAGATCCGGTGACCTTTGGGACATGGTTTGACCCCCTTAGGAAAGTGCTATCATCATGAAACATTCAGATCACTTACAACTCAATAGATTCTACCTTCCTGTAACGTTTCAGCCTGATTGGACCTTGTTTTCACACAAATGAACCCAGAATGACGTGAAATTGTGCTTCGTGCAACATAATTCTGGGTGCCATTTACAAACCATAAGTGCTAATGACTCCATTCCTTTTTGTGGTTGTAGGGGCTGTTGAATGGAGTACATTAAAACAAACCTGATCTCTCTAGGACATTCAGAAGCCAAGTTATAAGCCCACAAAGGTGTAACTGGACTACTTCTTTAAATTGACACCAGATCCGGTGACCTTTGGGACATGGTTTGACCCCCTTAGGAAAGTGCTATCATCATGAAACGTTCAGATCACTTACAACTCAATAGATTCTACCTTCCTGTAACATTTCAGCCTGATTGGACCTTGTTTTCACACAAATGGACCCAGAATGATGTGAAATTGTACTTCGTGCAACATAATTCTGGGTGCCATTTACAAACCATAAGTGCTAATGACTCCATTCCTTTTTGTGGTTGTAGGGGCTGTTGATTGGAGTACATTAAAACAAACATGATCTCTCTAGGACATTCAGAAGCCAAGTTATAAGCCCACAAAGGTGTAACTGGACTACTTCTTTGAAATTGACACCAGATCCGGTGACCTTTGGGACATGGTTTGACCCCCTTAGGAAAGTGCTATCATCATGAAACATTCAGATCACTTACAACTCAATAGATTCTACCTTCCTGTAACGTTTCAGCCTGATTGGACCTTGTTTTCACACAAATGAACCCAGAATGACGTGAAATTGTGCTTCGTGCAACATAATTCTGGGTGCCATTTACAAACCTTAAGTGCTAATGACTCCATTCCTTTTTGTGGTTGTAGGGGCTGTTGATTGGAGTACACTAAAAAAAACCTGATCTCTCTAGGACATTCAGAAGCCAAGTTATAAGCCCACAAATGTGTAACTGGACTACTTCTTTAAAATTGACACCAGATCCGGTGACCTTTGGGACATAGTTTGACCCCCTTAGGAAAGTGCTATCATCATGAAACGTTCAGATCACTTACAACTCAATAGATTCTACCTTCCTGTAACGTTTCAGCCTGATTGGACCTTGTTTTCACACAAATGAACCCAGAATGATGTGAAATTGTGCTTCGTGCAACATAATTCTGGGTGCCATTTAAAAACCATAAGTTCTAATGACTCCATTCCTTTTAGTGGTAATGGGGGCTGCTAATTGGAGTACTCTAAAACGAACCTGACCTCTCTAGGATATTCAGAAGCCAAGTTCTAAGCCCACAAATGTGTAACTGGACTACTTCTTTAAAGTGACACCAGGCCCGGTGACCTTTGGGACATGGTTTGACCCCCTATAGGAATGTGCGATCATCATGAAACGTTCAGATCACTTACAACTCAATAGATTCTAACTTCTTGTAAAGTTTCAGCCTGATTGGACCTTGTTTTCACACAAATGAACCCAGAATGATGTGAAATTGTACTTCGTGCAACATAATTCTGGGTGCCATTTACAAACCATAAGTGCTAATGACTCCATTCCTTTTTGTGGTTGTAGGGGCTGTTGATTGGAGTACATTAAAACAAACCTGATCTCTCTAGGACATTCAGAAGCCAAGTTATAAGCCCACAAAGGTGTAACTGGACTACTTCTTTAAATTGACACCAGGCCCGGTGACCTTTGGGACATGGTTTGACCCCCTTAGGAAAGAGCTATCATCATGAAACGTTCAGATCACTTACAACTCAATAGATTCTGCCTTCCTGTAACGTTTCAGCCTGATTGGACCTTGTTTTCACACAAATGAACCCAGAATGATGTGAAATTGTGCTTCGTGCAACATAATTCTGGGTGCCATTTAAAAACCATAAGTGCTAATGACTCCATTCCTTTTTGTGGTTGTAGGGGCTGTTGATTGGAGTATACTAAAACAAACCTGATCTCTCTAGGACATTCAGAAGCCAAGTTATGAGCCCACAAATGTGTAACTGGACTACTTCTTTAAATTGACACCAGATCCGGTGACCTTTGGGACATGGTTTGACCCCCTTAGGAAAGTGCTATCATCATGAAACATTCAGATCACTTACAACTCAATAGATTCTACCTTCCTGTAACGTTTCAGCCTGATTGGACCTTGTTTTCACACAAATGAACCCAGAATGATGTGAAATTGTGCTTCGTGCAACATAATTCTGGGTGCCATTTACAAACCTTAAGTGGTAATGACTCCATTCCTTTTTGTGGTTGTAGGGGCTGTTGATTGGAGTACACTAAAAAAAACCTGATCTCTCTAGGACATTCAGAAGCAAAGTTATAAGCCCACAAATGTGTAACTGGACTACTTCTTTAAATTGACACCAGATCCGGTGACCTTTGGGACATAGTTTGACCCCCTTAGGAAAGTGCTATCATCATGAAACGTTCAGATCACTTACAACTTAATAGATTCTACCTTCCTGTAACGTTTCAGCCTGATTGGACCTTGTTTTCACACAAATGAACCCAGAATGATGTGAAATTGTGCTTCGTGCAACATAATTCTGTGTGCCATTTAAAAACCATAAGTTCTAATGACTCCATTCCTTTTAGTGGTAATGGGGGCTGCTAATTGGAGTACTCTAAAACAAACCTGACCTCTCTAGGATATTCAGAAGCCAAGTTCTAAGCCCACAAAGGTGTAACTGGACTACTTCTTTAAATTGACACCAGATCCGGTGACCTTTGGGACATGGTTTGACCCCCTTAGGAAAGTGCTATCATCATGAAACATTCAGATCACTTACAACTCAATAGATTCTACCTTCCTGTAACGTTTCAGCCTGATTGGACCTTGTTTTCACACAAATGAACCCAGAATGATGTGAAATTGTGCTTCGTGCAACATAATTCTGGGTGCCATTTACAAACCTTAAGTGCTAATGACTCCATTCCTTTTTGTGGTTGTAGGGGCTGTTGATTGGAGTACACTAAAAAAACCTGATCTCTCTAGGACATTCAGAAGCCAAGTTATAAGCCCACAAATGTGTAACTGGACTACTTCTTTAAATTGACACCAGATCCGGTGACCTTTGGGACATAGTTTGACCCCCTTAGGAAAGTGCTATCATCATGAAACGTTCAGATCACTTACAACTCAATAGATTCTACCTTCCTGTAACGTTTCAGCCTGATTGGACCTTGTTTTCACACAAATGAACCCAGAATGATGTGAAATTGTGCTTCGTGCAACATAATTCTGTGTGCCATTTAAAAACCATAAGTTCTAATGACTCCATTCCTTTTAGTGGTAATGGGGGCTGCTAATTGGAGTACTCTAAAACAAACCTGACCTCTCTAGGATATTCAGAAGCCAAGTTCTAAGCCCACAAAGGTGTAACTGGACTACTTCTTTAAAGTGACACCAGGCCCGGTGACCTTTGGGACATGGTTTGACCCCCTATAGGAATGTGCGATCATCATGAAACGTTCAGATCACTTACAACTCAATAGATTCTAACTTCTTGTAACGTTTCAGCCTGATTGGACCTTGTTTTCACACAAATGGACCCAGAATGATGTGAAATTGTGCTTCGTGCAACATAATTCTGGGTGCCATTTAAAAACCATAAGTGCTATTGACTCCATTCCTTATTGAGGTTGTAGGGGCTGTTGATTGGAGTACACTAAAACAAACCTGATCTCTCTAGGACATTCAGAAGCCAAGTTATAAGCCCACAAAGGTGTAACTGGGCTACTTCTTTAAAGTGACACCAGGCCCGGTGACCATTGGGACATGGTTTGACCCCCTATAGGAATGTGCGATCATCATGAAACGTTCAGATCACTTACAACTCAATAGATTCTACCTTCTTGTAACGTTTCAGCCTGATTGGTCCTTGTTTTCACACAAATGGACCCAGAATGATGTGAAATTGTGCTTCGTGCAACATAATTCTGGGTGCCATTTACAAACCATAAGTGCTAATGACTCCATTCCTTTTTGTGGTTGTAGGGGCTGTTGGTTGGAGTACATTAAAACAAACCTGATCTCTCTAGGACATTCAGAAGCCAAGTTATAAGCCCACAAATGTGTAACTGGACTACTTCTTTAAATTGACACCAGATCCAGTGACCTTTGGGACATGGTTTGACCCCCTTAGGAAAGTGCTATCATCATGAAACATTCAGATCACTTACAACTCAATAGATTCTACCTTCCTGTAACGTTTCAGCCTGATTGGACCATGTTTTCACACAAATGGACCCAGAATGATGTGAAATTGTGCTTCGTGCAACATAATTCTGGGTGCCATTTACAAACCATAAGTGCTAATGACTCCATTCCTTTTTGTGGTTGTAGGGCCTGTTGATTGGAGTACACTAAACCAAACCTGATCTCTCTAGGACATTCAGAAGCCAAGTTATAAGCCCACAAATGTGTAACTGGACTACTTCTTTAAAGTGACACCAGATCCGGTGACCTTTGGGACATGGTTTTACCCCCTATAGGAATGTGCGATCATCTTGAAACGTTCAGATCACTTACAACTCAATAGATTCTACCTTCTTGTAACGTTTCAGCCTGATTGGACCTTGTTTCACTCAAATGAACACAGAATGATGTGAAATTGTGCTTCGTGCAACATAATTCTGGGTGCCATTTAAAAACCATAAGTGCTAATGACTCCATTCCTTTTAGTGGTAATGGGGGCTGTTAATTGGAGTACTCTAAAACAAACCTGACCTCTCTAGGATATTCAGAAGCCAAGTTATAAGCCCACAAAGGTGTAACTGGACTACTTCTTTGAATTGACACCAGATCCGGTGACCTTTGGGACATGGTTTGACCCCCTTAGAAAAGTGCTATCATCATGAAACGTTCAGATCACTTACAACTCAATAGATTCTACCTTCCTGTAACATTTCAGCCTGATTGGACCTTGTTTTCACACAAATGAACCCAGAATGATGTGAAATTGTGCTTCGTGCAACATAATTCTGGATGCCATTTAAAAACCATAAGTGCTAATGACTCCATTCCTTTTTGAGGTTGTAGGGGCTGTTGATTGGAGTACACTAAAACAAACCTGATCTCTCTAGGACATTCAGAAGCCAAGTTATAAGCCCTCAAAGGTGTCACTGGACTACTTCTTTAAAGTGACACCAGGCCCGGTGACCTTTGGGACATGGTTTGACCCCCTATAGGAATGTGCGATCATCATGAAACGTTCAGATCACTTACAACTCAATAGATTCTACCTTCTTGTAACGTTTCAGCCTGATTGGACCTTGTTTTCACACAAATGGACCCAGAATGATGTGAAATTGTGCTTCGTGCAACATAATTCTGGGTGCCATTTACAAACCATAAGTGCTAATGACTCCATTCCTTTTTGTGGTTGTAGGGGCTGTTGGTTGGAATTCATTAAAACAAACCAGATCTCTCTAGGACATTCAGAAGCCAAGTTATAAGCCCACAAATGTGTAACTGAACTACTTCTTTAAATTGACACCAGATCCGGTGACCTTTGGGACATGGTTTGACCCCCTTAGGAAAGTGCTATCATCATGAAACGTTCAGATCACTTACAAATCAATAGATTCTACCTTCCTGTAACGTTTCAGCCTGATTGGACCTTGTTTTCACACAAATGAACCCAGAATGATGTGAAATTGTGCTTCGTGCAACATAATTCTGTGTGCCATTTACAAACCATAAGTGCTAATGACTCCATTCCTTTTTGTGGTTGTAGGGGCTGTTGATTGGAGTACACTAAAACAAACCTAACCTCTCTAGGGCATTCAGAAGCCAAGTTATAAGCCCACAAAGGTGTAACTGGACTACTTCTTTTAAGTGACACCAGGCCCGGTGACCTTTGGGACATGGTTTTGCCCCCTATAGGAATGGGCGATCATCTTGAAACATTCAGATCACTTACAACTCAATAGATTCTACCTTCCTGTAACGTTTCAGCCTGATTGGACCTTGTTTTCACACAAATGAACCCAGAATGATGTGAAATTGTGCTTCGTGCAACATAATTCTGGGTGCCATTTACAAACCATAAGTGCTAATGACTCCATTCCTTTTTGAGGTTGTAGGGGCTGTTGATTGGAGTACACTAAAACAAACCTGATCTCTCTAGGACATTCAGAAGCCAAGTTATAAGCCCTCAAAGGTGTAACTGGACTACTTTAGAGTGACACCAGGCCCGGTGACCTTTGGGACATGGTTTGACCCCCTTAAGAAATGCTATCATCATGAAACGTTCAGATCATTTACAACTCAATAGATTCTACCTTGCTGTAACGTTTCAGCCTGATTGGACCTTGTTTTCACACAAATGAACCCAGAATGATGTGAATTTGTGCTTCGTGCAACATAATCCTGGGTCCCATTTACAAAGCTTAAGTGCTCATGACTCCATTCCTTTTTTGTGGTTGTAGGGGCTGTTGATTGGAGTACACTAAAACAAACCTGATCTCTGTAGGACATTCAGAAGCCAAGTTATAAGCCCACAAATGTGTAACTGGACTACTTCTTTAAATTGACACCAGATCCGGTGACCTTTGGGACATGGTGTGACCCCCTTAGGAAAGTGCTATCATCATGAAACGTTCAGATCACTTACAACTCAATAGATTCTACCTTCCTGTAACGTTTCAGCCTGATTGGACCTTGTTTTCACACAAATGAACCCAGAATGATGTGAAATTGTGCTTCGTGCAACATAATTCTGTGTGCCATTTAAAAACCATAAGTTCTAATGACTCCATTCCTTTTAGTGGTAATGGGGGCTGCTAATTGGAGTACTCTAAAACAAACCTGACCTCTCTAGGATATTCAGAAGCCAAGTTCTAAGCCCACAAAGGTGTAACTGGACTACTTCTTTAAAGTGACACCAGGCCCGGTGACCTTTGGGACATGGTTTGACCCCCTATAGGAATGTGCGATCATCATGAAACGTTCAGATCACTTACAACTCAATAGATTCTAACTTCTTGTAACGTTTCAGCCTGATTGGACCTTGTTTTCACACAAATGGACCCAGAATGATGTGAAATTGTGATTCGTGCAACATAATTCTGGGTGCCATTTACAAACCATAAGTGCTATTGACTCCATTCCTTATTGAGGTTGTAGGGGCTGTTGATTGGAGTACACTAAAACAAACCGGATCTCTCTAGCACATTCAGAAGCCAAGTTATAAGCCCACAAAGGTGTAACTGGGCTACTTCTTTAAAGTGACACCAGGCCCGGTGACCATTGGGACATGGTTTGACCCCCTATAGGAATGTGCGATCATCATGAAACGTTCAGATCACTTACAACTCAATAGATTCTACCTTCTTGTAACGTTTCAGCCTGATTGGTCCTTGTTTTCACACAAATGGACCCAGAATGATGTGAAATTGTGCTTCGTGCAACATAATTCTGGGTGCCATTTACAAACCATAAGTGCTAATGACTCCATTCCTTTTTGTGGTTGTAGGGGCTGTTGGTTGGAGTACATTAAAACAAACCTGATCTCTCTAGGACATTCAGAAGCCAAGTTATAAGCCCACAAATGTGTAACTGGACTACTTCTTTAAATTGACACCAGATCCAGTGACCTTTGGGACGTGGTTTGACCCCCTTAGGAAAGTGCTATCATCATGAAACATTCAGATCACTTACAACTCAATAGATTCTACCTTCCTGTAACGTTTCAGCCTGATTGGACCATGTTTTCACACAAATGGACCCAGAATGATGTGAAATTGTGCTTCGTGCAACATAATTCCGGGTGCCATTTAGAAACCATAAGTGCTAATGACTCCATTACTTTTTGTGGTTGTAGAGCCTGTTGATTGGAGTACACTAAAACAAACCTGATCTCTCTAGGACATTCAGAAGCCAAGTTATAAGCCCACAAATGTGTAACTGGACTACTTCTTTAAAGTGACACCAGATCCGGTGACCTTTGGGACATGGTTTTACCCCCTATAGGAATGTGCGATCATCTTGAAACGTTCAGATCACTTACAACTCAATAGATTCTACCTTCTTGTAACGTTTCAGCCTGATTGGACCTTGTTTCACTCAAATGAACACAGAATGATGTGAAATTGTGCTTCGTGCAACATAATTCTGGGTGCCATTTAAAAACCATAAGTGCTAATGACTCCATTCCTTTTTGAGGTTGTAGGGGCTGTTGATTGGAGTACACTAAAACAAACCTGATCTCTCTAGGACATTCAGAAGCCAAGTTATAAGCCCTCAAAGGTGTAACTGGACTACTTTAAAGTGACACCAGGCCCGGTGACCTTTGGGACATGGTTTGACCCCCTTAAGAAATGCTATCATCATGAAACGTTGAGATCATTTACAACTCAATAGATTCTACCTTGCTGTAACGTTTCAGCCTGATTGGACCTTGTTTTCACACAAATGAACCCAGAATGATGTGAATTTGTGCTTCGTGCAACATAATCCTGGGTCCCATTTACAAAGCTTCAGTGCTCATGACTCCATTCCTTTTTTGTGGTTGTAGGGGCTGTTGATTGGAGTACACTAAAACAAACCTGATCTCTCTAGGACATTCAGAAGCCAAGTTATAAGCCCACAAATGTGTAACTGGACTACTTCTTTAAATTGACACCAGATCCGGTGACCTTTGGGACATGGTGTGACCCCCTTAGGAAAGTGATATCATCATGAAACGTTCAGATCACTTACAACTCAATAGATTCTACCTTCCTGTAACGTTTCAGCCTGATTGGACCTTGTTTTCACACAAATGAACCCAGAATGATGTGAAATTGTGCTTCGTGCAACATAATTCTGGGTGCCATTTACAAACCTTAAGTGGTAATGACTCCATTCCTTTTTGTGGTTGTAGGGGCTGTTGATTGGAGTACACTAAAAAAACCTGATCTCTCTAGGACATTCAGAAGCCAAGTTATAAGCCCTCAAATGTGTAACTGGACTACTTCTTTAAATTGACACCAGATCCGGTGACCTTTGGGACATGGTTTGAACCCCTATAGGAATGTGCGATCATCATGAAACGTTCAGATCACTTAAAACTCAATAGATTCTACCTTCCTGTAACGTTTCAGCCTGATTGGACCATGTTTTCACACAAATGGACCCAGAATGATGTGAAATTGTGCTTCGTGCAACATAATTCCGGGTGCCATTTACAAACCATAAGTGCTAATGACTCCATTCCTTTTTGTGGTTGTAGAGCCTGTTGATTGGAGTACACTAAAACAAACCTGATCTCTCTAGGACATTCAGAAGCCAAGTTATAAGCCCACAAATGTGTAACTGGACTACTTCTTTAAAGTGACACCAGATCCGGTGACCTTTGGGACATGGTTTTACCCCCTATAGGAATGTGCGATCATCTTGAAACGTTCAGATCACTTACAACTCAATATATTCTACCTTCTTGTAACGTTTCAGCCTGATTGGACCTTGTTTCACTCAAATGAACACAGAATGATGTGAAATTGTGCTTCGTGCAACATAATTCTGGGTGCCATTTAAAAACCATAAGTGCTAATGACTCCATTCCTTTTTGAGGTTGTAGGGGCTGTTGATTGGAGTACACTAAAACAAACCTGATCTCTCTAGGACATTCAGAAGCCAAGTTATAAACCCTCAAAGGTGTAACTGGACTACTTTAAAGTGACACCAGGCCCGGTGACCTTTGGGACATGGTTTGACCCCCTTAAGAAATGCTATCATCATGAAACATTCAGATCATTTACAACTCAATAGATTCTACCTTGCTGTAACGTTTCAGCCTGATTGGACCTTGTTTTCACACAAATGAACCCAGAATGATGTGAATTTGTGCTTCGTGCAACATAATCCTGGGTCCCATTTACAAAGCTTCAGTGCTCATGACTCCATTCCTTTTTTGTGGTTGTAGGGGCTGTTGATTGGAGTACACTAAAACAAACCTGATCTCTCTAGGACATTCAGAAGCCAAGTTATAAGCCCACAAATGTGTAACTGGACTACTTCTTTAAATTGACACCAGATCCGGTGACCTTTGGGACATGGTGTGACCCCCTTAGGAAAGTGATATCATCATGAAACGTTCAGATCACTTACAACTCAATAGATTCTACCTTCCTGTAACGTTTCAGCCTGATTGGACCTTGTTTTCACACAAATGAACCCAGAATGATGTGAAATTGTGCTTCGTGCAACATAATTCTGGGTGCCATTTACAAACCATAAGTGCTAATGACTCCATTCCTTTTTGTGGTTGTAGGGGCTGTTGGTTGGAGTACATTAAAACAAACCTGATCTCTCTATGACATTCAGAAGCCAAGTTATAAGCCCACAAATGTGTAACTGGACTACTTCTTTAAATTGACACCAGATCCAGTGACCTTTGGGACGTGGTTTGACCCCCTTAGGAAAGTGCTATCATCATGAAACATTCAGATCACTTACAACTCAATAGATTCTACCTTCCTGTAACGTTTCAGCCTGATTGGACCATGTTTTCACACAAATGGACCCAGAATGATGTGAAATTGTGCTTCGTGCAACATAATTCTGGGTGCCATTTACAAACCATAAGTGCTAATGACTCCATTCCTTTTTGTGGTTGTAGGGCCTGTTGATTGGAGTACACTAAAACAAACCTGATCTCTCTAGGACATTCAGAAGCCAAGTTATAAGCCCACAAATGTGTAACTGGACTACTTCTTTAAAGTGACACCAGATCCGGTGACCTTTGGGACATGGTTTTACCCCCTATAGGAATGTGCGATCATCTTGAAACGTTCAGATCACTTACAACTCAATAGATTCTACCTTCTTGTAACGTTTCAGCCTGATTGGACCTTGTTTCACTCAAATGAACACAGAATGATGTGAAATTGTGCTTCGTGCAACATAATTCTGGGTGCCATTTAAAAACCATAAGTGCTAATGACTCCATTCCTTTTAGTGGTAATGGGGGCTGTTAATTGGAGTACTCTAAAACAAACCTGACCTCTCTAGGATATTCAGAAGCCAAGTTATAAGCCCACAAAGGTGTAACTGGACTACTTCTTTGAATTGACACCAGATCCGGTGACCTTTGGGACATGGTTTGACCCCCTTAGAAAAGTGCTATCATCATGAAACGTTCAGATCACTTACAACTCAATAGATTCTACCTTCCTGTAACATTTCAGCCTGATTGGACCTTGTTTTCACACAAATGAACCCAGAATGATGTGAAATTGTGCTTCGTGCAACATAATTCTGGGTGCCATTTAAAAACCATAAGTGCTAATGACTCCATTCCTTTTTGAGGTTGTAGGGGCTGTTGATTTGAGTACACTAAAATAAACCTGATCTCTCTAGGACATTCAGAAGCCAAGTTATAAGCCCTCAAAGGTGTCACTGGACTACTTCTTTAAAGTGACACCAGGCCCGGTGACCTTTGGGACATGGTTTGACCCCCTATAGGAATGTGCGATCATCATGAAACGTTCAGATCACTTACAACTCAATAGATTCTACCTTCTTGTAACGTTTCAGCCTGATTGGACCTTGTTTTCACACAAATGGACCCAGAATGATGTGAAATTGTGCTTCGTGCAACATAATTCTGGGTGCCATTTACAAACCATAAGTGCTAATGACTCCATTCCTTTTTGTGGTTGTAGGGGCTGTTGGTTGGAATTCATTAAAACAAACCAGATCTCTCTAGGACATTCAGAAGCCAAGTTATAAGCCCACAAATGTGTAACTGGACTACTTCTTTTAAGTGACACCAGGCCCGGTGACCTTTGGGACATGGTTTTGCCCCCTATAGGAATGTGCGATCATCTTGAAACATTCAGATCACTTACAACTCAATAGATTCTACCTTCCTGTAACGTTTCAGCCTGATTGGACCTTGTTTTCACACAAATGAACCCAGAATGATGTGAAATTGTGCTTCGTGCAACATAATTCTGGGTGCCATTTAAAAACCATAAGTGCTAATGACTCCATTCCTTTTTGAGGTTGTAGGGGCTGTTGATTGGAGTACACTAAAACAAACCTGATCTCTCTAGGACATTCAGAAGCCAAGTTATAAGCCCTCAAAGGTGTAACTGGACTACTTTAAAGTGACACCAGGCCCGGTGACCTTTGGGACATGGTTTGACCCCCTTAAGAAATGCTATCATCACGAAACGTTCAGATCATTTACAACTCAATAGATTCTACCTTGCTGTAACGTTTCAGCCTGATTGGACCTTGTTTTCACACAAATGAACCCAGAATGATGTGAATTTGTGCTTCGTGCAACATAATCCTGGGTCCCATTTACAAAGCTTAAGTGCTCATGACTCCATTCCTTTTTTGTGGTTGTAGGGGCTGTTGATTGGAGTACACTAAAACAAACCTGATCTCTCTAGGACATTCAGAAGCCAAGTTATAAGCCCACAAATGTGTAACTGGACTACTTCTTTAAATTGACACCAGATCCGGTGACCTTTGGGACATGGTGTGACCCCCTTAGGAAAGTGCTATCATCATGATACGTTCAGATCACTTACAACTCAATAGATTCTACCTTCCTGTAACGTTTAAGCCTGATTGGACCTTGTTTTCACACAAATGAACCCAGAATGATGTGAAATTGTGCTTCGTGCAACATAATTCTGTGTGCCATTTAAAAACCATAAGTTCTAATGACTCCATTCCTTTTAGTGGTAATGGGGGCTGCTAATTGGAGTACTCTAAAACAAACCTGACCTCTCTAGGATATTCAGAAGCCAAGTTCTAAGCCCACAAAGGTGTAACTGGACTACTTCTTTAAAGTGACACCAGGCCCGGTGACCTTTGGGACATGGTTTGACCCCCTATAGGAATGTGCGATCATCATGAAACGTTCAGATCACTTACAACTCAATAGATTCTAACTTCTTGTAACGTTTCAGCCTGATTGGACCTTGTTTTCACACAAATGGACCCAGAATGATGTGAAATTGTGCTTCGTGCAACATAATTCTGGGTGCCATTTACAAACCATAAGTGCTAATGACTCCATTCCTTTTTGTGGTTGTAGGGGCTGTTGATTGGAGTAGACTAAAACAAACCTAACCTCTCTAGGGCATTCAGAAGCCAAGTTATAAGCCCACAAAGGTGTAACTGGACTACTTCTTTTAAGTGACACCAGGCCCGGTGACCTTTGGGACATGGTTTTGCCCCCTATAGGAATGTGCGATCATCTTGAAACATTCAGATCACTTACAACTCAATAGATTCTACCTTCCTGTAACGTTTCAGCCTGATTGGACCTTGTTTTCACACAAATGAACCCAGAATGATGTGAAATTGTGCTTCGTGCAACATAATTCTGGGTGCCATTTAAAAACCATAAGTGCTAATGACTCCATTCCTTTTTGAGGTTGTAGGGGCTGTTGATTGGAGTACACTAAAACAAACCTGATCTCTCTAGGACATTCAGAAGCCAAGTTATAAGCCCTCAAAGGTGTAACTGGACTACTTTAAAGTGACACCAGGCCCGGTGACCTTTGGGACATGGTTTGACCCCCTTAAGAAATGCTATCATCATGAAACGTTCAGATCATTTACAACTCAATAGATTCTACCTTGCTGTAACGTTTCAGCCTGATTGGACCTTGTTTTCACACAAATGAACCCAGAATGATGTGAATTTGTGCTTCGTGCAACATAATCCTGGGTCCCATTTACAAAGCTTCAGTGCTCATGACTCCATTCCTTTTTTGTGGTTGTAGGGGCTGTTGATTGGAGTACACTAAAACAAACCTGATCTCTCTAGGACATTCAGAAGCCAAGTTATAAGCCCACAAATGTGTAACTGGACTACTTCTTTAAATTGACACCAGATCCGGTGACCTTTGGGACATGGTGTGACCCCCTTAGGAAAGTGCTATCATCATGAAACGTTCAGATCACTTACAACTCAATAGATTCTACCTTCCTGTAACGTTTCAGCCTCATTGGACCTTGTTTTCACACAAATGAACCCAGAATGATGTGAAATTGTGCTTCGTGCAACATAATTCTGTGTGCCATTTAAAAACCATAAGTTCTAATGACTCCATTCCTTTTAGTGGTAATGGGGGCTGCTAATTGGAGTACTCTAAAACAAACCTGACCTCTCTAGGATATTCAGAAGCCAAGTTCTAAGCCCACAAAGGTGTAACTGGACTACTTCTTTAAAGTGACACCAGGCCCGGTGACCTTTGGGACATGGTTTGACCCCCTATAGGAATGTGCGATCATCATGAAACGTTCAGATCACTTACAACTCAATAGATTCTAACTTCTTGTAACGTTTCAGCCTGATTGGACCTTGTTTTCACACAAATGGACCCAGAATGATGTGAAATTGTGCTTCGTGCAACATAATTCTGGGTGCCATTTACAAACCATAAGTGCTATTGACTCCATTCCTTATTGAGGTTGTAGGGGCTGTTGATTGGAGTACACTAAAACAAACCTGATCTCTCTAGGACATTCAGAAGCCAAGTTATAAGCCCACAAAGGTGTAACTGGGCTACTTCTTTAAAGTGACACCAGGCCCGGTGACCATTGGGACATGGTTTGACCCCCTATAGGAATGTGCGATCATCATGAAACGTTCAGATCACTTACAACTCAATAGATTCTACCTTCTTGTAACGTTTCAGCCTGATTGGTCCTTGTTTTCACACAAATGGACCCAGAATGATGTGAAATTGTGCTTCGTGCAACATTATTCTGGGTGCCATTTACAAACCATAAGTGCTAATGACTCCATTCCTTTTTGTGGTTGTAGGGGCTGTTGGTTGGAGTACATTAAAACAAACCTGATCTCTCTAGGACATTCAGAAGCCAAGTTATAAGCCCACAAATGTGTAACTGGACTACTTCTTTAAATTGACACCAGATCCAGTGACCTTTGGGACGTGGTTTGACCCCCTTAGGAAAGTGCTATCATCATGAAACATTCAGATCACTTACAACTCAATAGATTCTACCTTCCTGTAACGTTTCAGCCTGATTGGACCATGTTTTCACACAAATGGACCCAGAATGATGTGAAATTGTGCTTCGTGCAACATAATTCTGGGTGCCATTTACAAACCATAAGTGCTAATGACTCCATTCCTTTTTGTGGTTGTAGGGCCTGTTGATTGGAGTACACTAAAACAAACCTGATCTCTCTAGGACATTCAGAAGCCAAGTTATAAGCCCACAAATGTGTAACTGGACTACTTCTTTAAAGTGACACCAGATCCGGTGACCTTTGGGACATGGTTTTACCCCATATAGGAATGTGCGATCATCTTGAAACGTTCAGATCACTTACAACTCAATAGATTCTACCTTCTTGTAACGTTTCAGCCTGATTGGACCTTGTTTCACTCAAATGAACACAGAATGATGTGAAATTGTGCTTCGTGCAACATAATTCTGGGTGCCATTTAAAAACCATAAGTGCTAATGACTCCATTCCTTTTAGTGGTAATGGGGGCTGTTAATTGGAGTACTCTAAAACAAACCTGACCTCTCTAGGATATTCAGAAGCCAAGTTATAAGCCCACAAAGGTGTAACTGGACTACTTCTTTGAATTGACACCAGATCCGGTGACCTTTGGGACATGGTTTGACCCCCTTAGAAAAGTGCTATCATCATGAAACGTTCAGATCACTTACAACTCAATAGATTCTACCTTCCTGTAACATTTCAGCCTGATTGGACCTTGTTTTCACACAAATGAACCCAGAATGATGTGAAATTGTGCTTCGTGCAACATAATTCTGGGTGCCATTTAAAAACCATAAGTGCTAATGACTCCATTCCTTTTTGAGGTTGTAGGGGCTGTTGATTGGAGTACACTAAAACAAATCTGATCTCTCTAGGACATTCAGAAGCCAAGTTATAAGCCCTCAAAGGTGTCACTGGACTACTTCTTTAAAGTGACACCAGGCCCGGTGACCTTTGGGACATGGTTTGACCCCCTATAGGAATGGCCGATCATCATGAAACGTTCAGATCACTTACAACTCAATAGATTCTACCTTCTTGTAACGTTTCAGCCTGATTGGACCTTGTTTTCACACAAATGGACCCAGAATGATGTGAAATTGTGCTTCGTGCAACATAATTCTGGGTGCCATTTACAAACCATAAGTGCTAATGACTCCATTCCTTTTTGTGGTTGTAGGGGCTGTTGGTTGGAATTCATTAAAACAAACCAGATCTCTCTAGGACATTCAGAAGCCAAGTTATAAGCCCACAAATGTGTAACTGGACTACTTCTTTAAATTGACACCAGATCCGGTGACCTTTGGGACATGGTTTGACCCCCTTAGGAAAGTGCTATCATCATGAAACGTTCAGATCACTTACAAATCAATAGATTCTACCTTCCTGTAACGTTTCAGCCTGATTGGACCTTGTTTTCACACAAATGAACCCAGAATGATGTGAAATTGTGCTTCGTGCAACATAATTCTGTGTGCCATTTAAAAACCATAAGTTCTAATGACTCCATTCCTTTTAGTGGTAATGGGGGCTGCTAATTGGAGTACTCTAAAACAAACCTGACCTCTCTAGGATATTCAGAAGCCAAGTTCTAAGCCCACAAAGGTGTAACTGGACTACTTCTTTAAAGTGACACCAGGCCCGGTGACCTTTGGGACATGGTTTGACCCCCTATAGGAATGTGCGATCATCATGAAACGTTCAGATCACTTACAACTCAATAGATTCTAACTTCTTGTAACGTTTCAGCCTGATTGGACCTTGTTTTCACACAAATGGACCCAGAATGATGTGAAATTGTGCTTCGTGCAACATAATTCTGGGTGCCATTTACAAACCATAAGTGCTATTGACTCCATTCCTTATTGAGGTTGTAGGGGCTGTTGATTGGAGTACACTAAAACAAACCTGATCTCTCTAGGACATTCAGAAGCCAAGTTATAAGCCCACAAAGGTGTAACTGGGCTACTTCTTTAAAGTGACACCAGGCCCGGTGACCATTGGGACATGGTTTGACCCCCTATAGGAATGTGCGATCATCATGAAACGTTCAGATCACTTACAACTCAATAGATTCTTCCTTCTTGTAACGTTTCAGCCTGATTGTTCCTTGTTTTCACACAAATGGACCCAGAATGATGTGAAATTGTGCTTCGTGCAACATAATTCTGGGTGCCATTTACAAAGCATAAGTGCTAATGACTCCATTCCTTTTTGTGGTTGTAGGGGCTGTTGGTTGGAGTACATTAAAACAAACCTGATCTCTCTAGGACATTCAGAAGCCAAGTTATAAGCCCACAAATGTGTAACTGGACTACTTCTTTAAATTGACACCAGATCCAGTGACCTTTGGGACGTGGTTTGACCCCCTTAGGAAAGTGCTATCATCATGAAACATTCAGATCACTTACAACTCAATAGATTCTACCTTCCTGTAACGTTTCAGCCTGATTGGACCATGTTTTCACACAAATGGACCCAGAATGATGTGAAATTGTGCTTCGTGCAACATAATTCTGGGTGCCATTTACAAACCATAAGTGCTAATGACTCCATTCCTTTTTGTGGTTGTAGGGCCTGTTGATTGGAGTACACTAAAACAAACCTGATCTCTCTAGGACAATCAGAAGCCAAGTTATAAGCCCACAAATGTGTAACTGGACTACTTCTTTAAAGTGACACCAGATCCGGTGACCTTTGGGACATGGTTTTACCCCCTATAGGAATGTGCGATCATCTTGAAACGTTCAGATCACTTACAACTCAATAGATTCTACCTTCTTGTAACGTTTCAGCCTGATTGGACCTTGTTTCACTCAAATGAACACAGAATGATGTGAAATTGTGCTTCGTGCAACATAATTCTGGGTGCCATTTAAAAACCATAAGTGCTAATGACTCCATTCCTTTTAGTGGTAATGGGGGCTGTTAATTGGAGTAATCTAAAACAAAACTGACCTCTCTAGGATATTCAGAAGCCAAGTTATAAGCCCACAAAGGTGTAACTGGACTACTTCTTTGAATTGACACCAGATCCGGTGACCTTTGGGACATGGTTTGACCCCCTTAGAAAAGTGCTATCATCATGAAACGTTCAGATCACTTACAACTCAATAGATTCTACCTTCCTGTAACATTTCAGCCTGATTGGACCTTGTTTTCACACAAATGAACCCAGAATGATGTGAAATTGTGCTTCGTGCAACATAATTCTGGGTGCCATTTAAAAACCATAAGTGCTAATGACTCCATTCCTTTTTGAGGTTGTAGGGGCTGTTGATTGGAGTACACTAAAACAAACCTGATCTCTCTAGGACATTCAGAAGCCAAGTTATAAGCCCTCAAAGGTGTCACTGGACTACTTCTTTAAAGTGACACCAGGCCCGGTGACCTTTGGGACATGGTTTGACCCCCTATAGGAATGTGCGATCATCATGAAACGTTCAGATCACTTACAACTCAATAGATTCTACCTTCTTGTAACGTTTCAGCCTGATTGGACCTTGTTTTCACACAAATGGACCCAGAATGATGTGAAATTGTGCTTCGTGCAACATAATTCTGGGTGCAATTTACAAACCATAAGTGCTAATGACTCCATTCCTTTTTGTGGTTGTAGGGGCTGTTGGTTGGAATTCATTAAAACAAACCAGATCTCTCTAGGACATTCAGAAGCCAAGTTATAAGCCCACAAATGTGTAACTGGACTACTTCTTTAAATTGACACCAGATCCGGTGACCTTTGGGACATGTTTTGACCCCCTTAGGAAAGTGCTATCATCATGAAACGTTCAGATCACTTACAAATCAATAGATTCTACCTTCCTGTAACGTTTCAGCCTGATTGGACCTTGTTTTCACACAAATGAACCCAGAATGATGTGAAATTGTGCTTCGTGCAACATAATTCTGGGTGCCATTTACAAATCATAAGTGCTAATGACTCCATTCCTTTTTGTGGTTGTAGGGGCTGTTGGTTGGAATTCATTAAAACAAACCAGATCTCTCTAGGACATTCAGAAGCCAAGTTATAAGCCCTCAAAGGTGTAACTGGACTACTTTAAAGTGACACCAGGCCCGGTGACCTTTGGGACATGGTTTGACCCCCTTAAGAAATGCTATCATCATGAAACGTTCAGATCATTTACAACTCAATAGATTCTACCTTGCTGTAACGTTTCAGCCTGATTGGACCTTGTTTTCACACAAATGAACCCAGAATGATGTGAATTTGTGCTTCGTGCAACATAATCCTGGGTCCCATTTACAAAGCTTAAGTGCACATGACTCCATTCCTTTTTTGTGGTTGTAGGGGCTGTTGATTGGAGTACACTAAAACAAACCTGATCTCTCTAGGACATTCAGAAGCCAAGTTATAAGCCCACAAATGTGTAACTGGACTACTTCTTTAAATTGACACCAGATCCGGTGACCTTTGGGACATGGTGTGACCCCCTTAGGAAAGTGATATCATCATGAAACGTTCAGATCACTTACAACTCAATAGATTCTACCTTCCTGTAACGTTTCAGCCTGATTGGACCTTGTTTTCACACAAATGGACCCAGAATGATGTGAAATTGTACTTCGTGCAACATAATTCTGGGTGCCATTTACAAACCATAAGTGCTAATGACTCCATTCCTTTTTGTGGTTGTGGGGGCTGTTGATTGGAGTACACTAAAAAAAACCTGATCTCTCTAGGACATTCAGAAGCCAAGTTATAAGCCCACAAATGTGTAACTGGACTACTTCTTTAAATTGACACCAGATCCGGTGACCTTTGGGACATAGTTTGACCCCCTTAGGAAAGTGCTATCATCATGAAACGTTCAGATCACTTACAACTCAATAGATTCTACCTTCCTGTAACGTTTCAGCCTGATTGGACCTTGTTTTCACACAAATGAACCCAGAATGATGTGAAATTGTGCTTCGTGCAACATAATTCTGGGTGCCATTTAAAAACCATAAGTTCGAATGACTCCATTCCTTTTAGTGGCAATGGGGGCTGCTAATTGGAGTACTCTAAAACGAACCTGACCTCTCTAGGATATTCAGAAGCCAAGTTCTAAGCCCACAAAGGTGTAACTGGACTACTTCTTTAAAGTGACACCAGGCCCGGTGACCTTTGGGACATGGTTTGACCCCCTATAGGAATGTGCGATCATCATGAAACGTTCAGATCAATTACAACTCAATAGATTCTAACTTCTTGTAACGTTTCAGCCTGATTGGACCTTGTTTTCACACAAATGGACCCAGAATGATGTGAAATTGTACTTCGTGCAACATAATTCTGGGTGCCATTTACAAAACATAATTGCTAATGACTCCATTCCTTTTTGTGGTTGTAGGGGCTGTTGATTGGAGTACATTAAAACAAACCTGATCTCTCTAGGACATTCAGAAGCCAAGTTATAAGACCACAAAGGTGTAACTGGACTACTTCTTTAAATTGACACCAGGCCCGGTGACCTTTGGGACATGGTTTGACCCCCTTAGGAAAGAGCTATCATCATGAAACGTTCAGATCACTTACAACTCAATAGATTCTGCCTTCCTGTAACGTTTCAGCCTGATTGGACCTTGTTTTCACACAAATGAACCCAGAATGATGTGAAATTGTGCTTCGTGCAACATAATTCTGGGTGCCATTTAAAAACCATAAGTGCTAATGACTCCATTCCTTTTTGTGGTTGTAGGGGCTGTTGATTGGAGTATACTAAAACAAACCTGATCTCTCTAGGACATTCAGAAGCCAAGTTATGAGCCCACAAATGTGTAACTGGACTACTTCTTTAAATTGACACCAGATCCGGTGACCTTTGGGACATGGTTTGACCCCCTTAGGAAAGTGCTATCATCATGAAACATTCAGATCACTTACAACTCAATAGATTCTACCTTCCTGTAACGTTTCAGCCTGATTGGACCTTGTTTTCACACAAATGAACCCAGAATGATGTGAAATTGTGCTTCGTGCAACATAATTCTGGGTACCATTTACAAACCTTAAGTGGTAATGACTCCATTCCTTTTTGTGGTTGTAGGGGCTGTTGATTGGAGTACACTAAAAAAACCTGATCTCTCTAGGACATTCAGAAGCCAAGTTATAAGCCGACAAATGTGTAACTGGACTACTTCTTTAAATTGACACCAGATCCGGTGACCTTTGGGACATAGTTTGACCCCCTTAGGAAAGTGCTATCATCATGAAACGTTCAGATCAATTACAACTCAATAGATTCTACCTTCCTGTAACGTTTCAGCCTGATTGGACCTTGTTTTCACACAAATGAACCCAGAATGATGTGAAATTGTGCTTCGTGCAACATAATTCTGTGTGCCATTTAAAAACCATAAGTTCTAATGACTCCATTCCTTTTAGTGGTAATGGGGGCTGCTAATTGGAGTACTCTAAAACAAACCTGACCTCTCTAGGATATTCAGAAGCCAAGTTCTAAGCCCACAAAGGTGTAACTGGACTACTTCTTTAAATTGACACCATATCCGGTGACCTTTGGGACATGGTTTGACCCCCTTAGGAAAGTGCTATCATCATGAAACATTCAGATCACTTACAACTCAATAGATTCTACCTTCCTGTAACGTTTCAGCCTGATTGGACCTTGTTTTCACACAAATGAACCCAGAATGATGTGAAATTGTGCTTCGTGCAACATAATTCTGGGTGCCATTTACAAACCTTAAGTGCTAATGACTCCATTCCTTTTTGTGGTTGTAGGGTCTGTTGATTGGAGTACACTAAAAAAACCTGATCTCTCTAGGACATTCAGAAGCCAAGTTATAAGCCCACAAATGTGTAACTGGACTACTTCTTTAAATTGACACCAGATCCGGTGACCTTTGGTACATAGTTTGACCCCCTTAGGAAAGTGCTATCATCATGAAACGTTCAGATCACTTACAACTCAATAGATTCTACCTTCCTGTAACGTTTCAGCCTGATTGGACCTTGTTTTCACACAAATGAACCCAGAATGATGTGAAATTGTGCTTCGTGCAACATAATTATGTGTGCCATTTAAAAACCATAAGTTCTAATGACTCCATTCCTTTTAGTGGTAATGGGGGCTGCTAATTGGAGTACTCTAAAACAAACCTGACCTCTCTAGGATATTCAGAAGCCAAGTTCTAAGCCCACAAAGGTGTAACTGGACTACTTCTTTAAAGTGACACCAGGCCCGGTGACCTTTGGGACATGGTTTGACCCCCTATAGGAATGTGCGATCATCATGAAACGTTCAGATCACCTACAACTCAATAGATTCTAACCTCTTGTAACGTTTCAGCCTGATTGGACCTTGTTTTCACACAAATGGACCCAGAATGATGTGAAATTGTGCTTCGTGCAACATAATTCTGGGTGCCATTTACAAACCATAAGTGCTAATGACTCCATTCCTTTTTGTGGTTGTAGGGGCTGTTGGTTGGAGTACATTAAAACAAACCTGATCTCTCTAGGACATTCAGAAGCCAAGTTATAAGCCCACAAATGTGTAACTGGACTACTTCTTTAAATTGACACCAGATCCAGTGACCTTTGGGACGTGGTTTGACCCCCTTAGGAAAGTGCTATCATCATGAAACATTCAGATCACTTACAACTCAATAGATTCTACCTTCCTGTAACGTTTCAGCCTGACTGGACCATGTTTTCACACAAATGGACCCAGAATGATGTGAAATTGTGCTTCGTGCAACATAATTCTGGGTGACATTTACAAACCATAAGTGCTAATGACTCCATTCCTTTTTGTGGTTGTAGGGCCTGTTGATTGGAGTACACTAAAACAAACCTGATCTCTCTAGGACATTCAGAAGCCAAGTTATAAGCCCACAAATGTGTAACTGGACTACTTCTTTAAAGTGACACCAGATCCGGTGACCTTTGGGACATGGTTTTACCCCCTATAGGAGTGTGCGATCATCTTGAAATGTTCAGATCACTTACAACTCAATAGATTCTACCTTCTTGTAACGTTTCAGCCTGATTGGACCTTGTTTCACTCAAATGAACACAGAATGATGTGAAATTGTGCTTCGTGCAACATAATTCTGGGTGCCATTTAAAAACCATAAGTGCTAATGACTCCATTCCTTTTAGTGGTAATGGGGGCTGTTAATTGGAGTACTCTAAAACAAACCTGACCTCTCTGGGATATTCAGAAGCCAAGTTATAAGCCCACAAAGGTGTAACTGGACTACTTCTTTGAATTGACACCAGATCCGGTGACCTTTGGGACATGGTTTGACCCCCTTAGAAAAGTGCTATCATCATGAAACGTTCAGATCACTTACAACTCAATAGATTCTACCTTCCTGTAACATTTCAGCCTTATTGGACCTTGTTTTCACACAAATGAACCCAGAATGATGTGAAATTGTGCTTCGTGCAACATAATTCTGGGTGCCATTTACAAACCATAAGTGCTAATGACTCCATTCCTTTTTGTGGTTGTAGGGGCTGTTGATTGGAGTACACTAAAACAAACCTAACCTCTCTAGGGCATTCAGAAGCCAAGTTATAAGCCCACAAAGGTGTAACTGGACTACTTCTTTTAAGTGACACCAGGCCCGGTGACCTTTGGGACATGGTTTTGCCCCCTATAGGAATGTGCGATCATCTTGAAACATTCAGATCACTTACAACTCAATAGATTCTACCTTCCTGTAACGTTTCAGCCTGATTGGACCTTGTTTTCACACAAATGAACCCAGAATGATGTGAAATTGTGCTTCGTGCAACATAATTCTGGGTGCCATTTAAAAACCATAAGTGCTAATGACTCCATTCCTTTTTGAGGTTGTAGGGGCTGTTGATTGGAGTACACTAAAACAAACCTGATCTCTCTAGGACATTCAGAAGCCAAGTTATAAGCCCTCAAAGGTGTAACTGGACTACTTTAAAGTGACACCAGGCCCGGTGACCTTTGGGACATGGTTTGACCCCCTTAAGAAATGCTATCATCATGAAACGTTCAGATCATTTATAACTCAATAGATTCTACCTTGCTGTAACGTTTCAGCCTGATTGGACCTTGTTTTCACACAAATGAACCCAGAATGATGTGAATTTGTGCTTCGTGCAACATAATCCTGGGTCCCATTTACAAAGCTTAAGTGCTCATGACTCCATTCCTTTTTTGTGGTTGTAGGGGCTGTTGATTGGAGTACACTAAAACAAACCTGATCTCTCTAGGACATTCAGAAGCCAAGTTATAAGCCCACAAATGTGTAACTGGACTACTTCTTTAAATTGACACCAGATCCGGTGACCTTTGGGACATGGTGTGACCCCCTTAGGAAAGTGATATCATCATGAAACGTTCAGATCACTTACAACTCAATAGATTCTACCTTCCTGTAACGTTTCAGCCTGATTGGACCTTGTTTTCACACAAATGGACCCAGAATGATGTGAAATTGTACTTCGTGCAACATAATTCTGGGTGCCATTTACAAACCATAAGTGCTAATGACTCCATTCCTTTTTGTGGTTGTGGGGGCTGTTGATTGGAGTACACTAAAAAAAACCTGATCTCTCTAGGACATTCAGAAGCCAAGTTATAAGCCCACAAATGTGTAACTGGACTACTTCTTTAAATTGACACCAGATCCGGTGACCTTTGGGACATAGTTTGACCCCCTTAGGAAAGTGCTATCATCATGAAACGTTCAGATCACTTACAACTCAATAGATTCTACCTTCCTGTAACGTTTCAGCCTGATTGGACCTTGTTTTCACACAAATGAACCCAGAATGATGTGAAATTGTGCTTCGTGCAACATAATTCTGGGTGCCATTTAAAAACCATAAGTTCTAATGACTCCATTCCTTTTAGTGGCAATGGGGGCTGCTAATTGGAGTACTCTAAAACGAACCTGACCTCTCTAGGATATTCAGAAGCCAAGTTCTAAGCCCACAAAGGTGTAACTGGACTACTTCTTTAAAGTGACACCAGGCCCGGTGACCTTTGGGACATGGTTTGACCCCCTATAGGAATGTGCGATCATCATGAAACGTTCAGATCAATTACAACTCAATAGATTCTAACTTCTTGTAACGTTTCAGCCTGATTGGACCTTGTTTTCACACAAATGGACCCAGAATGATGTGAAATTGTACTTCGTGCAACATAATTCTGGGTGCCATTTACAAACCATAATTGCTAATGACTCCATTCCTTTTTGTGGTTGTAGGGGCTGTTGATTGGAGTACATTAAAACAAACCTGATCTCTCTAGGACATTCAGAAGCCAAGTTATAAGACCACAAAGGTGTAACTGGACTACTTCTTTAAATTGACACCAGGCCCGGTGACCTTTGGGACATGGTTTGACCCCCTTAGGAAAGAGCTATCATCATGAAACGTTCAGATCACTTACAACTCAATAGATTCTGCCTTACTGTAACGTTTCAGCCTGATTGGACCTTGTTTTCACACAAATGAACCCAGAATGATGTGAAATTGTGCTTCGTGCAACATAATTCTGGGTGCCATTTAAAAACCATAAGTGCTAATGACTCCATTCCTTTTTGTGGTTGTAGGGGCTGTTGATTGGAGTATACTAAAACAAACCTGATCTCTCTAGGACATTCAGAAGCCAAGTTATGAGCCCACAAATGTGTAACTGGACTACTTCTTTAAATTGACACCAGATCCGGTGACCTTTGGGACATGGTTTGACCCCCTTAGGAAAGTGCTATCATCATGAAACATTCAGATCACTTACAACTCAATAGATTCTACCTTCCTGTAACGTTTCAGCCTGATTGGACCTTGTTTTCACACAAATGAACCCAGAATGATGTGAAATTGTGCTTCGTGCAACATAATTCTGGGTGCCATTTACAAACCTTAAGTGGTAATGACTCCATTCCTTTTTGTGGTTTTAGGGGCTGTTGATTGGAGTACACTAAAAAAACCTGATCTCTCTAGGACATTCAGAAGCCAAGTTATAAGCCCACAAATGTGTAACTGGACTACTTCTTTAAATTGACACCAGATCCGGTGACCTTTGGGACATGGTTTGACCCCCTTAGGAAAGTGCTATCATCATGAAACATTCAGATCACTTACAACTCAATAGATTCTACCTTCCTGTAACGTTTCAGCCTGATTGGACCTTGTTTTCACACAAATGAACCCAGAATGATGTGAAATTGTGCTTCGTGCAACATAATTCTGGGTGCCATTTAAAAACCATAAGTTCTAATGACTCCATTCCTTTTAGTGGCAATGGGGGCTGCTAATTGGAGTACTCTAAAACGAACCTGACCTCTCTAGGATATTCAGAAGCCAAGTTCTAAGCCCACAAAGGTGTAACTGGACTACTTCTTTAAAGTGACACCAGGCCCGGTGACCTTTGGGACATGGTTTGACCCCCTATAGGAATGTGCGATCATCATGAAACGTTCAGATCAATTACAACTCAATAGATTCTAACTTCTTGTAACGTTTCAGCCTGATTGGACCTTGTTTTCACACAAATGGACCCAGAATGATGTGAAATTGTACTTCGTGCAACATAATTCTGGGTGCCATTTACAAAACATAATTGCTAATGACTCCATTCCTTTTTGTGGTTGTAGGGGCTGTTGATTGGAGTACATTAAAACAAACCTGATCTCTCTAGGACATTCAGAAGCCAAGTTATAAGACCACAAAGGTGTAACTGGACTACTTCTTTAAATTGACACCAGGCCCGGTGACCTTTGGGACATGGTTTGACCCCCTTAGGAAAGAGCTATCATCATGAAACGTTCAGATCACTTACAACTCAATAGATTCTGCCTTCCTGTAACGTTTCAGCCTGATTGGACCTTGTTTTCACACAAATGAACCCAGAATGATGTGAAATTGTGCTTCGTGCAACATAATTCTGGGTGCCATTTAAAAACCATAAGTGCTAATGACTCCATTCCTTTTTGTGGTTGTAGGGGCTGTTGATTGGAGTATACTAAAACAAACCTGATCTCTCTAGGACATTCAGAAGCCAAGTTATGAGCCCACAAATGTGTAACTGGACTACTTCTTTAAATTGACACCAGATCCGGTGACCTTTGGGACATGGTTTGACCCCCTTAGGAAAGTGCTATCATCATGAAACATTCAGATCACTTACAACTCAATAGATTCTACCTTCCTGTAACGTTTCAGCCTGATTGGACCTTGTTTTCACACAAATGAACCCAGAATGATGTGAAATTGTGCTTCGTGCAACATAATTCTGGGTACCATTTACAAACCTTAAGTGGTAATGACTCCATTCCTTTTTGTGGTTGTAGGGGCTGTTGATTGGAGTACACTAAAAAAACCTGATCTCTCTAGGACATTCAGAAGCCAAGTTATAAGCCGACAAATGTGTAACTGGACTACTTCTTTAAATTGACACCAGATCCGGTGACCTTTGGGACATAGTTTGACCCCCTTAGGAAAGTGCTATCATCATGAAACGTTCAGATCAATTACAACTCAATAGATTCTACCTTCCTGTAACGTTTCAGCCTGATTGGACCTTGTTTTCACACAAATGAACCCAGAATGATGTGAAATTGTGCTTCGTGCAACATAATTCTGTGTGCCATTTAAAAACCATAAGTTCTAATGACTCCATTCCTTTTAGTGGTAATGGGGGCTGCTAATTGGAGTACTCTAAAACAAACCTGACCTCTCTAGGATATTCAGAAGCCAAGTTCTAAGCCCACAAAGGTGTAACTGGACTACTTCTTTAAATTGACACCAGATCCGGTGACCTTTGGGACATGGTTTGACCCCCTTAGGAAAGTGCTATCATCATGAAACATACAGATCACTTACAACTCAATAGATTCTACCTTCCTGTAACGTTTCAGCCTGATTGGACCTTGTTTTCACACAAATGAACCCAGAATGATGTGAAATTGTGCTTCGTGCAACATAATTCTGGGTGCCATTTACAAACCTTAAGTGCTAATGACTCCATTCCTTTTTGTGGTTGTAGGGTCTGTTGATTGGAGTACACTAAAAAAACCTGATCTCTCTAGGACATTCAGAAGCCAAGTTATAAGCCCACAAATGTGTAACTGGACTACTTCTTTAAATTGACACCAGATCCGGTGACCTTTGGGACATAGTTTGACCCCCTTAGGAAAGTGCTATCATCATGAAACGTTCAGATCACTTACAACTCAATAGATTCTACCTTCCTGTAACGTTTCAGCCTGATTGGACCTTGTTTTCACACAAATGAACCCAGAATGATGTGAAATTGTGCTTCGTGCAACATAATTATGTGTGCCATTTAAAAACCATAAGTTCTAATGACTCCATTCCTTTTAGTGGTAATGGGGGCTGCTAATTGGAGTACTCTAAAACAAACCTGACCTCTCTAGGATATTCAGAAGCCAAGTTCTAAGCCCACAAAGGTGTAACTGGACTACTTCTTTAAAGTGACACCAGGCCCGGTGACCTTTGGGACATGGTTTGACCCCCTATAGGAATGTGCGATCATCATGAAACGTTCAGATCACCTACAACTCAATAGATTCTAACCTCTTGTAACGTTTCAGCCTGATTGGACCTTGTTTTCACACAAATGGACCCAGAATGATGTGAAATTGTGCTTCGTGCAACATAATTCTGGGTGCCATTTACAAACCATAAGTGCTAATGACTCCATTCCTTTTTGTGGTTGTAGGGGCTGTTGGTTGGAGTACATTAAAACAAACCTGATCTCTCTAGGACATTCAGAAGCCAAGTTATAAGCCCACAAATGTGTAACTGGACTACTTCTTTAAATTGACACCAGATCCAGTGACCTTTGGGACGTGGTTTGACCCCCTTAGGAAAGTGCTATCATCATGAAACATTCAGATCACTTACAACTCAATAGATTCTACCTTCCTGTAACGTTTCAGCCTGATTGGACCATGTTTTCACACAAATGGACCCAGAATGATGTGAAATTGTGCTTCGTGCAACATAATTCTGGGTGACATTTACAAACCATAAGTGCTAATGACTCCATTCCTTTTTGTGGTTGTAGGGCCTGTTGATTGGAGTACACTAAAACAAACCTGATCTCTCTAGGACATTCAGAAGCCAAGTTATAAGCCCACAAATGTGTAACTGGACTACTTCTTTAAAGTGACACCAGATCCGGTGACCTTTGGGACATGGTTTTACCCCCTATAGGAATGTGCGATCATCTTGAAACGTTCAGATCACTTACAACTCAATAGATTCTACCTTCTTGTAACGTTTCAGCCTGATTGGACCTTGTTTCACTCAAATGAACACAGAATGATGTGAAATTGTGCTTCGTGCAACATAATTCTGGGTGCCATTTAAAAACCATAAGTGCTAATGACTCCATTCCTTTTAGTGGTAATGGGGGCTGTTAATTGGAGTACTCTAAAACAAACCTGACCTCTCTGGGATATTCAGAAGCCAAGTTATAAGCCCACAAAGGTGTAACTGGACTACTTCTTTGAATTGACACCAGATCCGGTGACCTTTGGGACATGGTTTGACCCCCTTAGAAAAGTGCTATCATCATGAAACGTTCAGATCACTTACAACTCAATAGATTCTACCTTCCTGTAACATTTCAGCCTTATTGGACCTTGTTTTCACACAAATGAACCCAGAATGATGTGAAATTGTGCTTCGTGCAACATAATTCTGGGTGCCATTTACAAACCATAAGTGCTAATGACTCCATTCCTTTTTGTGGTTGTAGGGGCTGTTGATTGGAGTACACTAAAACAAACCTAACCTCTCTAGGGCATTCAGAAGCCAAGTTATAAGCCCACAAAGGTGTAACTGGACTACTTCTTTTAAGTGACACCAGGCCCGGTGACCTTTGGGACATGGTTTTGCCCCCTATAGGAATGTGCGATCATCTTGAAACATTCAGATCACTTACAACTCAATAGATTCTACCTTCCTGTAATGTTTCAGCCTGATTGGACCTTGTTTTCACACAAATGAACCCAGAATGATGTGAAATTGTGCTTCGTGCAACATAATTCTGGGTGCCATTTAAAAACCATAAGTGCTAATGACTCCATTCCTTTTTGAGGTTGTAGGGGCTGTTGATTGGAGTACACTAAAACAAACCTGATCTCTCTAGGACATTCAGAAGCCAAGTTATAAGCCCTCAAAGGTGTAACTGGACTACTTTAAAGTGACACCAGGCCCGGTGACCTTTGGGACATGGTTTGACCCCCTTAAGAAATGCTATCATCATGAAACGTTCAGATCATTTACAACTCAATAGATTCTACCTTGCTGTAACGTTTCAGCCTGATTGGACCTTGTTTTCACACAAATGAACCCAGAATGATGTGAATTTGTGCTTCGTGCAACATAACCCTGGGTCCCATTTACAAAGCTTAAGTGCTCATGACTCCATTCCTTTTTTGTGGTTGTAGGGGCTGTTGATTGGAGTACACTAAAACAAACCTGATCTCTCTAGGACATTCAGAAGCCAAGTTATAAGCCCACAAATGTGTAACTGGACTACTTCTTTAAATTGACACCAGATCCGGTGACCTTTGGGACATGGTGTGACCCCCTTAGGAAAGTGATATCATCATGAAACGTTCAGATCACTTACAACTCAATAGATTCTACCTTCCTGTAACGTTTCAGCCTGATTGGACCTTGTTTTCACACAAATGGACCCAGAATGATGTGAAATTGTACTTCGTGCAACATAATTCTGGGTGCCATTTACAAACCATAAGTGCTAATGACTCCATTCCTTTTTGTGGTTGTGGGGGCTGTTGATTGGAGTACACTAAAAAAAACCTGATCTCTCTAGGACATTCAGAAGCCAAGTTATAAGCCCACAAATGTGTAACTGGACTACTTCTTTAAATTGACACCAGATCCGGTGACCTTTGGGACATAGTTTGACCCCCTTAGGAAAGTGCTATCATCATGAAACGTTCAGATCACTTACAACTCAATAGATTCTACCTTCCTGTAACGTTTCAGCCTGATTGGACCTTGTTTTCACACAAATGAACCCAGAATGATGTGAAATTGTGCTTCGTGCAACATAATTCTGGGTGCCATTTAAAAACCATAAGTTCTAATGACTCCATTCCTTTTAGTGGCAATGGGGGCTGCTAATTGGAGTACTCTAAAACGAACCTGACCTCTCTAGGATATTCAGAAGCCAAGTTCTAAGCCCACAAAGGTGTAACTGGACTACTTCTTTAAAGTGACACCAGGCCCGGTGACCTTTGGGACATGGTTTGACCCCCTATAGGAATGTGCGATCATCATGAAACGTTCAGATCAATTACAACTCAATAGATTCTAACTTCTTGTAACGTTTCAGCCTGATTGGACCTTGTTTTCACACAAATGGACCCAGAATGATGTGAAATTGTACTTCGTGCAACATAATTCTGGGTGCCATTTACAAACCATAATTGCTAATGACTCCATTCCTTTTTGTGGTTGTAGGGGCTGTTGATTGGAGTACATTAAAACAAACCTGATCTCTCTAGGACATTCAGAAGCCAAGTTATAAGACCACAAAGGTGTAACTGGACTACTTCTTTAAATTGACACCAGGCCCGGTGACCTTTGGGACATGGTTTGACCCCCTTAGGAAAGAGCTATCATCATGAAACGTTCAGATCACTTACAACTCAATAGATTCTGCCTTACTGTAACGTTTCAGCCTGATTGGACCTTGTTTTCACACAAATGAACCCAGAATGATGTGAAATTGTGCTTCGTGCAACATAATTCTGGGTGCCATTTAAAAACCATAAGTGCTAATGACTCCATTCCTTTTTGTGGTTGTAGGGGCTGTTGATTGGAGTATACTAAAACAAACCTGATCTCTCTAGGACATTCAGAAGCCAAGTTATGAGCCCACAAATGTGTAACTGGACTACTTCTTTAAATTGACACCAGATCCGGTGACCTTTGGGACATGGTTTGACCCCCTTAGGAAAGTGCTATCATCATGAAACATTCAGATCACTTACAACTCAATAGATTCTACCTTCCTGTAACGTTTCAGCCTGATTGGACCTTGTTTTCACACAAATGAACCCAGAATGATGTGAAATTGTGCTTCGTGCAACATAATTCTGGGTGCCATTTACAAACCTTAAGTGGTAATGACTCCATTCCTTTTTGTGGTTTTAGGGGCTGTTGATTGGAGTACACTAAAAAAACCTGATCTCTCTAGGACATTCAGAAGCCAAGTTATAAGCCCACAAATGTGTAACTGGACTACTTCTTTAAATTGACACCAGATCCGGTGACCTTTGGGACATAGTTTGACCCCCTTAGGAAAGTGCTATCATCATGAAACGTTCAGATCACTTACAACTCAATAGATTCTACCTTCCTGTAACGTTTCAGCCTGATTGGACCTTGTTTTCACACAAATGAACCCAGAATGATGTGAAATTGTGCTTCGTGCAACATAATTCTGTGTGCCATTTAAAAACCATAAGTTCTAATGACTCCATTCCTTTTAGTGGTAATGGGGGCTGCTAATTGGAGTACTCTAAAACAAACCTGACCTCTCTAGGATATTCAGAAGCCAAGTTCTAAGCCCACAAAGGTGTAACTGGACTACTTCTTTAAATTGACACCAGATCCGGTGACCTTTGGGACATGGTTTGACCCCCTTAGGAAAGTGCTATCATCATGAAACATTCAGATCACTTACAACTCAATAGATTCTACCTTCCTGTAAGGTTTCAGCCTGATTGGACCTTGTTTTCACACAAATGAACCCAGAATGATGTGAAATTGTGCTTCGTGCAACATAATTCTGGGTGCCATTTACAAACCTTAAGTGCTAATGACTCCATTCCTTTTTGTGGTTGTAGGGGCTGTTGATTGGAGTACACTAAAAAAACCTGATCTCTCTAGGACATTCAGAAGCCAAGTTATAAGCCCACAAATGTGTAACTGGACTACTTCTTTAAATTGACACCAGATCCGGTGACCTTTGGGACATAGTTTGACCCCCTTAGGAAAGTGCTATCATCATGAAACGTTCAGATCACTTACAACTCAATAGATTCTACCTTCCTGTAACGTTTCAGCCTGATTGGACCTTGTTTTCACACAAATGAACCCAGAATGATGTGAAATTGTGCTTCGTGCAACATAATTCTGTGTGCCATTTAAAAACCATAAGTTCTAATGACTCCATTCCTTTTAGTGGTAATGGGGGCTGCTAATTGGAGTACTCTAAAACAAACCTGACCTCTCTAGGATATTCAGAAGCCAAGTTCTAAGCCCACAAAGGTGTAACTGGACTACTTCTTTAAAGTGACACCAGGCCCGGTGACCTTTGGGACATGGTTTGACCCCCTATAGGAATGTGCGATCATCATGAAACGTTCAGATCACCTACAACTCAATAGATTCTAACTTCTTGTAACGTTTCAGCCTGATTGGACCTTGTTTTCACACAAATGGACCCAGAATGATGTGAAATTGTGCTTCGTGCAACATAATTCTGGGTGCCATTTACAAACCATAAGTGCTAATGACTCCATTCCTTTTTGTGGTTGTAGGGGCTGTTGGTTGGAGTACATTAAAACAAACCTGATCTCTCTAGGACATTCAGAAGCCAAGTTATAAGCCCACAAATGTGTAACTGGACTACTTCTTTAAATTGACACCAGATCCAGTGACCTTTGGGACGTGGTTTGACCCCCTTAGGAAAGTGCTATCATCATGAAACATTCAGATCACTTACAACTCAATAGATTCTACCTTCCTGTAACGTTTCAGCCTGATTGGACCTTGTTTTCACACAAATGGACCCAGAATGATGTGAAATTGTGCTTCGTGCAACATAATTCTGGGTGCCATTTACAAACCATAAGTGCTAATGACTCCATTCCTTTTTGTGGTTGTAGGGCCTGTTGATTGGAGTACACTAAAACAAACCTGATCTCTCTAGGACATTCAGAAGCCAAGTTATAAGCCCACAAATGTGTAACTGGACTACTTCTTTAAAGTGACACCAGATCCGGTGACCTTTGGGACATGGTTTTACCCCCTATAGGAATGTGCCATCATCTTGAAACGTTCAGATCACTTACAACTCAATAGATTCTACCTTCTTGTAACGTTTCAGCCTGATTGGACCTTGTTTCACTCAAATGAACACAGAATGATGTGAAATTGTGCTTCGTGCAACATAATTCTGGGTGCCATTTAAAAACCATAAGTGCTAATGACTCCATTCCTTTTAGTGGTAATGGGGGCTGTTAATTGGAGTACTCTAAAACAAACCTGACCTCTCTAGGATATTCAGAAGCCAAGTTATAAGCCCAAAAAGGTGTAACTGGACTACTTCTTTGAATTGACACCAGATCCGGTGACCTTTGGGACATGGTTTGACCCCCTTAGAAAAGTGCTATCATCATGAAACGTTCAGATCACTTACAACTCAATAGATTCTACCTTCCTGTAACATTTCAGCCTGATTGGACCTTGTTTTCACACAAATGAACCCAGAATGATGTGAAATTGTGCTTCGTGCAACATAATTCTGGGTGCCATTTAAAAACCATAAGTGCTAATGACTCCATTCCTTTTTGAGGTTGTAGGGGCTGTTGATTGGAGTACACTAAAACAAACCTGATCTCTCTAGGACATTCACAAGCCAAGTTATAAGCCCTCAAAGGTGTCACTGGACTTCTTCTTTAAAGTGACACCAGGCCCGGTGACCTTTGGGACATGGTTTGACCCCCTATAGGAATGTGCGATCATCATGAAACGTTCAGATCACTTACAACTCAATAGATTCTACCTTCTTGTAACGTTTCAGCCTGATTGGACCTTGTTTTCACACAAATGGACCCAGAATGATGTGAAATTGTGCTTCGTGCAACATAATTCTGGGTGCCATTTACAAACCATAAGTGCTAATGACTCCATTCCTTTTTGTGGTTGTAGGGGCTGTTGGTTGGAATTCATTAAAACAAACCAGATCTCTCTAGGACATTCAGAAGCCAAGTTATAAGCCCACAAATGTGTAACTGGACTACTTCTTTAAATTGACACCAGATCCGGTGACCTTTGGGACATGGTTTGACCCCCTTAGGAAAGTGCTATCATCATGAAACGTTCAGATCACTTACAAATCAATAGATTCTACCTTCCTGTAACGTTTCAGCCTGATTGGACCTTGTTTTCACACAAATGAACCCAGAATGATGTGAAATTGTGCTTCGTGCAACATAATTCTGGGTGCCATTTACAAACCATAAGTGCTAATGACTCCATTCCTTTTTGTGGTTGTAGGGGCTGTTGATTGGAGTACACTAAAACAAACCTAACCTCTCTAGGGCATTCAGAAGCCAATTTATAAGCCCACAAAGGTGTAACTGGACTACTTCTTTTAAGTGACACCAGGCCCGGTGACCTTTGGGACATGGTTTTGCCCCCTATAGGAATGTGCGATCATCTTGAAACATTCAGATCACTTACAACTCAATATATTCAACCTTCCTGTAACGTTTCAGCCTGATTGGACCTTGTTTTCACACAAATGAACCCAGAATGATGTGAAATTGTGCTTCGTGCAACATAATTCTGGGTGCCATTTAAAAACCATAAGTGCTAATGACTCCATTCCTTTTTGTGGTTGTAGGGGCTGTTGATTGGAGTATACTAAAACAAACCTGATCTCTCTAGGACATTCAGAAGCCAAGTTATGAGCCCACAAATGTGTAACTGGACTACTTCTTTAAATTGACACCAGATCCGGTGACCTTTGGGACATGGTTTGACCCCCTTAGGAAAGTGCTATCATCATGAAACATTCAGATCACTTACAACTCAATAGATTCTACCTTCCTGTAACGTTTCAGCCTGATTGGACCTTGTTTTCACACAAATGAACCCAGAATGATGTGAAATTGTGCTTCGTGCAACATAATTCTGGGTGCCATTTACAAACCTTAAGTGGTAATGACTCCATTCCTTTTTGTGGTTTTAGGGGCTGTTGATTGGAGTACACTAAAAAAACCTGATCTCTCTAGGACATTCAGAAGCCAAGTTATAAGCCCACAAATGTGTAACTGGACTACTTCTTTAAATTGACACCAGATCCGGTGACCTTTGGGACATAGTTTGACCCCCTTAGGAAAGTGCTATCATCATGAAACGTTCAGATCACTTACAACTCAATAGATTCTACCTTCCTGTAACGTTTCAGCCTGATTGGACCTTGTTTTCACACAAATGAACCCAGAATGATGTGAAATTGTGCTTCGTGCAACATAATTCTGTGTGCCATTTAAAAACCATAAGTTCTAATGACTCCATTCCTTTTAGTGGTAATGGGGGCTGCTAATTGGAGTACTCTAAAACAAACCTGACCTCTCTAGGATATTCAGAAGCCAAGTTCTAAGCCCACAAAGGTGTAACTGGACTACTTCTTTAAATTGACACCAGATCCGGTGACCTTTGGGACATGGTTTGACCCCCTTAGGAAAGTGCTATCATCATGAAACATTCAGATCACTTACAACTCAATAGATTCTACCTTCCTGTAAGGTTTCAGCCTGATTGGACCTTGTTTTCACACAAATGAACCCAGAATGATGTGAAATTGTGCTTCGTGCAACATAATTCTGGGTGCCATTTACAAACCTTAAGTGCTAATGACTCCATTCCTTTTTGTGGTTGTAGGGGCTGTTGATTGGAGTACACTAAAAAAACCTGATCTCTCTAGGACATTCAGAAGCCAAGTTATAAGCCCACAAATGTGTAACTGGACTACTTCTTTAAATTGACACCAGATCCGGTGACCTTTGGGACATAGTTTGACCCCCTTAGGAAAGTGCTATCATCATGAAACGTTCAGATCACTTACAACTCAATAGATTCTACCTTCCTGTAACGTTTCAGCCTGATTGGACCTTGTTTTCACACAAATGAACCCAGAATGATGTGAAATTGTGCTTCGTGCAACATAATTCTGTGTGCCATTTAAAAACCATAAGTTCTAATGACTCCATTCCTTTTAGTGGTAATGGGGGCTGCTAATTGGAGTACTCTAAAACAAACCTGACCTCTCTAGGATATTCAGAAGCCAAGTTCTAAGCCCACAAAGGTGTAACTGGACTACTTCTTTAAAGTGACACCAGGCCCGGTGACCTTTGGGACATGGTTTGACCCCCTATAGGAATGTGCGATCATCATGAAACGTTCAGATCACCTACAACTCAATAGATTCTAACTTCTTGTAACGTTTCAGCCTGATTGGACCTTGTTTTCACACAAATGGACCCAGAATGATGTGAAATTGTGCTTCGTGCAACATAATTCTGGGTGCCATTTACAAACCATAAGTGCTAATGACTCCATTCCTTTTTGTGGTTGTAGGGGCTGTTGGTTGGAGTACATTAAAACAAACCTGATCTCTCTAGGACATTCAGAAGCCAAGTTATAAGCCCACAAATGTGTAACTGGACTACTTCTTTAAATTGACACCAGATCCAGTGACCTTTGGGACGTGGTTTGACCCCCTTAGGAAAGTGCTATCATCATGAAACATTCAGATCACTTACAACTCAATAGATTCTACCTTCCTGTAACGTTTCAGCCTGATTGGACCTTGTTTTCACACAAATGGACCCAGAATGATGTGAAATTGTGCTTCGTGCAACATAATTCTGGGTGCCATTTACAAACCATAAGTGCTAATGACTCCATTCCTTTTTGTGGTTGTAGGGCCTGTTGATTGGAGTACACTAAAACAAACCTGATCTCTCTAGGACATTCAGAAGCCAAGTTATAAGCCCACAAATGTGTAACTGGACTACTTCTTTAAAGTGACACCAGATCCGGTGACCTTTGGGACATGGTTTTACCCCCTATAGGAATGTGCCATCATCTTGAAACGTTCAGATCACTTACAACTCAATAGATTCTACCTTCTTGTAACGTTTCAGCCTGATTGGACCTTGTTTCACTCAAATGAACACAGAATGATGTGAAATTGTGCTTCGTGCAACATAATTCTGGGTGCCATTTAAAAACCATAAGTGCTAATGACTCCATTCCTTTTAGTGGTAATGGGGGCTGTTAATTGGAGTACTCTAAAACAAACCTGACCTCTCTAGGATATTCAGAAGCCAAGTTATAAGCCCAAAAAGGTGTAACTGGACTACTTCTTTGAATTGACACCAGATCCGGTGACCTTTGGGACATGGTTTGACCCCCTTAGAAAAGTGCTATCATCATGAAACGTTCAGATCACTTACAACTCAATAGATTCTACCTTCCTGTAACATTTCAGCCTGATTGGACCTTGTTTTCACACAAATGAACCCAGAATGATGTGAAATTGTGCTTCGTGCAACATAATTCTGGGTGCCATTTAAAAACCATAAGTGCTAATGACTCCATTCCTTTTTGAGGTTGTAGGGGCTGTTGATTGGAGTACACTAAAACAAACCTGATCTCTCTAGGACATTCACAAGCCAAGTTATAAGCCCTCAAAGGTGTCACTGGACTTCTTCTTTAAAGTGACACCAGGCCCGGTGACCTTTGGGACATGGTTTGACCCCCTATAGGAATGTGCGATCATCATGAAACGTTCAGATCACTTACAACTCAATAGATTCTACCTTCTTGTAACGTTTCAGCCTGATTGGACCTTGTTTTCACACAAATGGACCCAGAATGATGTGAAATTGTGCTTCGTGCAACATAATTCTGGGTGCCATTTACAAACCATAAGTGCTAATGACTCCATTCCTTTTTGTGGTTGTAGGGGCTGTTGGTTGGAATTCATTAAAACAAACCAGATCTCTCTAGGACATTCAGAAGCCAAGTTATAAGCCCACAAATGTGTAACTGGACTACTTCTTTAAATTGACACCAGATCCGGTGACCTTTGGGACATGGTTTGACCCCCTTAGGAAAGTGCTATCATCATGAAACGTTCAGATCACTTACAAATCAATAGATTCTACCTTCCTGTAACGTTTCAGCCTGATTGGACCTTGTTTTCACACAAATGAACCCAGAATGATGTGAAATTGTGCTTCGTGCAACATAATTCTGGGTGCCATTTACAAACCATAAGTGCTAATGACTCCATTCCTTTTTGTGGTTGTAGGGGCTGTTGATTGGAGTACACTAAAACAAACCTAACCTCTCTAGGGCATTCAGAAGCCAATTTATAAGCCCACAAAGGTGTAACTGGACTACTTCTTTTAAGTGACACCAGGCCCGGTGACCTTTGGGACATGGTTTTGCCCCCTATAGGAATGTGCGATCATCTTGAAACATTCAGATCACTTACAACTCAATATATTCAACCTTCCTGTAACGTTTCAGCCTGATTGGACCTTGTTTTCACACAAATGAACCCAGAATGATGTGAAATTGTGCTTCGTGCAACATAATTCTGGGTGCCATTTAAAAACCATAAGTGCTAATGACTCCATTCCTTTTTGTGGTTGTAGGGGCTGTTGATTGGAGTACATTAAAACAAACCTGATCTCTCTAGGACATTCAGAAGCCAAGTTATAAGACCACAAAGGTGTAACTGGACTACTTCTTTAAATTGACACCAGGCCCGGTGACCTTTGGGACATGGTTTGACCCCCTTAGGAAAGAGCTATCATCATGAAACGTTCAGATCACTTACAACTCAATAGATTCTGCCTTACTGTAACGTTTCAGCCTGATTGGACCTTGTTTTCACACAAATGAACCCAGAATGATGTGAAATTGTGCTTCGTGCAACATAATTCTGGGTGCCATTTAAAAACCATAAGTGCTAATGACTCCATTCCTTTTTGTGGTTGTAGGGGCTGTTGATTGGAGTATACTAAAACAAACCTGATCTCTCTAGGACATTCAGAAGCCAAGTTATGAGCCCACAAATGTGTAACTGGACTACTTCTTTAAATTGACACCAGATCCGGTGACCTTTGGGACATGGTTTGACCCCCTTAGGAAAGTGCTATCATCATGAAACATTCAGATCACTTACAACTCAATAGATTCTACCTTCCTGTAACGTTTCAGCCTGATTGGACCTTGTTTTCACACAAATGAACCCAGAATGATGTGAAATTGTGCTTCGTGCAACATAATTCTGGGTGCCATTTACAAACCTTAAGTGGTAATGACTCCATTCCTTTTTGTGGTTGTAGGGGCTGTTGATTGGAGTACACTAAAAAAACCTGATCTCTCTAGGACATTCAGAAGCCAAGTTATAAGCCCACAAATGTGTAACTGGACTACTTCTTTAAATTGACACCAGATCCGGTGACCTTTGGGACATAGTTTGACCCCCTTAGGAAAGTGCTATCATCATGAAACGTTCAGATCACTTACAACTCAATAGATTCTACCTTCCTGTAACGTTTCAGCCTGATTGGACCTTGTTTTCACACAAATGAACCCAGAATGATGTGAAATTGTGCTTCGTGCAACATAATTCTGTGTGCCATTTAAAAACCATAAGTTCTAATGACTCCATTCCTTTTAGTGGTAATGGGGGCTGCTAATTGGAGTACTCTAAAACAAACCTGACCTCTCTAGGATATTCAGAAGCCAAGTTCTAAGCCCACAAAGGTGTAACTGGACTACTTCTTTAAATTGACACCAGATCCGGTGACCTTTGGGACATGGTTTGACCCCCTTAGGAAAGTGCTATCATCATGAAACATTCGGATCACTTACAACTCAATAGATTCTACCTTCCTGTAAGGTTTCAGCCTGATTGGACCTTGTTTTCACACAAATGAACCCAGAATGATGTGAAATTGTGCTTCGTGCAACATAATTCTGGGTGCCATTTACAAACCTTAAGTGCTAATGACTCCATTCCTTTTTGTGGTTGTAGGGGCTGTTGATTGGAGTACACTAAAAAAACCTGATCTCTCTAGGACATTCAGAAGCCAAGTTATAAGCCCACAAATGTGTAACTGGACTACTTCTTTAAATTGACACCAGATCCGGTGACCTTTGGGACATAGTTTGACCCCCTTAGGAAAGTGCTATCATCATGAAACGTTCAGATCACTTACAACTCAATAGATTCTACCTTCCTGTAACGTTTCAGCCTGATTGGACCTTGTTTTCACACAAATGAACCCAGAATGATGTGAAATTGTGCTTCGTGCAACATAATTCTGTGTGCCATTTAAAAACCATAAGTTCTAATGACTCCATTCCTTTTAGTGGTAATGGGGGCTGCTAATTGGAGTACTCTAAAACAAACCTGACCTCTCTAGGATATTCAGAAGCCAAGTTCTAAGCCCACAAAGGTGTAACTGGACTACTTCTTTAAAGTGACACCAGGCCCGGTGACCTTTGGGACATGGTTTGACCCCCTATAGGAATGTGCGATCATCATGAAACGTTCAGATCACCTACAACTCAATAGATTCTAACTTCTTGTAACGTTTCAGCCTGATTGGACCTTGTTTTCACACAAATGGACCCAGAATGATGTGAAATTGTGCTTCGTGCAACATAATTCTGGGTGCCATTTACAAACCATAAGTGCTAATGACTCCATTCCTTTTTGTGGTTGTAGGGGCTGTTGGTTGGAGTACATTAAAACAAACCTGATCTCTCTAGGACATTCAGAAGCCAAGTTATAAGCCCACAAATGTGTAACTGGACTACTTCTTTAAATTGACACCAGATCCAGTGACCTTTGGGACGTGGTTTGACCCCCTTAGGAAAGTGCTATCATCATGAAACATTCAGATCACTTACAACTCAATAGATTCTACCTTCCTGTAACGTTTCAGCCTGATTGGACCTTGTTTTCACACAAATGGACCCAGAATGATGTGAAATTGTGCTTCGTGCAACATAATTCTGGGTGCCATTTACAAACCATAAGTGCTAATGACTCCATTCCTTTTTGTGGTTGTAGGGCCTGTTGATTGGAGTACACTAAAACAAACCTGATCTCTCTAGGACATTCAGAAGCCAAGTTATAAGCCCACAAATGTGTAACTGGACTACTTCTTTAAAGTGACACCAGATCCGGTGACCTTTGGGACATGGTTTTACCCCCTATAGGAATGTGCCATCATCTTGAAACGTTCAGATCACTTACAACTCAATAGATTCTACCTTCTTGTAACGTTTCAGCCTGATTGGACCTTGTTTCACTCAAATGAACACAGAATGATGTGAAATTGTGCTTCGTGCAACATAATTCTGGGTGCCATTTAAAAACCATAAGTGCTAATGACTCCATTCCTTTTAGTGGTAATGGGGGCTGTTAATTGGAGTACTCTAAAACAAACCTGACCTCTCTAGGATATTCAGAAGCCAAGTTATAAGCCCAAAAAGGTGTAACTGGACTACTTCTTTGAATTGACACCAGATCCGGTGACCTTTGGGACATGGTTTGACCCCCTTAGAAAAGTGCTATCATCATGAAACGTTCAGATCACTTACAACTCAATAAATTCTACCTTCCTGTAACATTTCAGCCTGATTGGACCTTGTTTTCACACAAATGAACCCAGAATGATGTGAAATTGTGCTTCGTGCAACATAATTCTGGGTGCCATTTAAAAACCATAAGTGCTAATGACTCCATTCCTTTTTGAGGTTGTAGGGGCTGTTGATTGGAGTACACTAAAACAAACCTGATCTCTCTAGGACATTCACAAGCCAAGTTATAAGCCCTCAAAGGTGTAACTGGACTACTTCTTTAAAGTGACACCAGGCCCGGTGACCTTTGGGACATGGTTTGACCCCCTATAGGAATGTGCGATCATCATGAAACGTTCAGATCACTTACAACTCAATAGATTCTACCTTCTTGTAACGTTTCAGCCTGATTGGACCTTGTTTTCACACAAATGGACCCAGAATGATGTGAAATTGTGCTTCGTGCAACATAATTCTGGGTGCCATTTACAAACCATAAGTGCTAATGACTCCATTCCTTTTTGTGGTTGTAGGGGCTGTTGGTTGGAATTCATTAAAACAAACCAGATCTCTCTAGGACATTCAGAAGCCAAGTTATAAGCCCACAAATGTGTAACTGGACTACTTCTTTAAATTGACACCAGATCCGGTGACCTTTGGGACATGGTTTGACCCCCTTAGGAAAGTGCTATCATCATGAAACGTTCAGATCACTTACAAATCAATAGATTCTACCTTCCTGTAACGTTTCAGCCTGATTGGACCTTGTTTTCACACAAATGAACCCAGAATGATGTGAAATTGTGCTTCGTGCAACATAATTCTGGGTGCCATTTACAAACCATAAGTGCTAATGACTCCATTCCATTTTGTGGTTGTAGGGGCTGTTGATTGGAGTACACTAAAACAAACCTAACCTCTCTAGGGCATTCAGAAGCCAATTTATAAGCCCACAAAGGTGTAACTGGACTACTTCTTTTAAGTGACACCAGGCCCGGTGACCTTTGGGACATGGTTTTGCCCCCTATAGGAATGTGCGATCATCTTGAAACATTCAGATCACTTACAACTCAATATATTCAACCTTCCTGTAACGTTTCAGCCTGATTGGACCTTGTTTTCACACAAATGAACCCAGAATGATGTGAAATTGTGCTTCGTGCAACATAATTCTGGGTGCCATTTAAAAACCATAAGTGCTAATGACTCCATTCCTTTTTGAGGTTGTAGGGGCTGTTGATTGGAGTACACTAAAACAAACCTGATCTCTCTAGGACATTCAGAAGCCAAGTTATAAGCCCTCAAAGGTGTAACTGGACTACTTTAAAGTGACACCAGGCCCGGTGACCTTTGGGACATGGTTTGACCCCCTTAAGAAATGCTATCATCATGAAATGTTCAGATCATTTACAACTCAATAGATTCTACCTTGCTGTAACGTTTCAGCCTGATTGGACCTTGTTTTCACACAAATGAACCCAGAATGATGTGAATTTGTGCTTCGTGCAACATAATCCTGGGTCCCATTTACAAAGCTTAAGTGCTCATGACTCCATTCCTTTTTTGTGGTTGTAGGGGCTGTTGACTGGAGTACACTAAAACAAACCTGATCTCTCTAGGACATTCAGAAGCCAAGTTATAAGCCCACAAATGTGTAACTGGACTACTTCTTTAAATTGACACCAGATCCGGTGACCTTTGGGACATGGTGTGACCCCCTTAGGAAAGTGATATCATCATGAAACGTTCAGATCACTTACAACTCAATAGATTCTACCTTCCTGTAACGTTTCAGCCTGATTGGACCTTGTTTTCACACAAATGAACCCAGAATGATGTGAAATTGTGCTTCGTGCAACATAATTCTGTGTGCCATTTAAAAACCATAAGTTCTAATGACTCCATTCCTTTTAGTGGTAATGGGGGCTGCTAATTGGAGTACTCTAAAACAAACCTGACCTCTCTAGGATATTCAGAAGCCAAGTTCTAAGCCCACAAAGGTGTAACTGGACTACTTCTTTAAAGTGACACCAGGCCCGGTGACCTTTGGGACATGGTTTGACCCCCTATAGGAAAGTGCTATCATCATGAAACATTCAGATCACTTACAACTCAATAGATTCTACCTTCCTGTAACGTTTCAGCCTGATTGGACCTTGTTTTCACACAAATGGACCCAGAATGATGTGAAATTGTGCTTCGTGCAACATAATTCTGGGTGCCATTTACAAACCATAAGTGCTAATGACTCCATTCCTTTTTGTGGTTGTAGGGCCTGTTGATTGGAGTACACTAAAACAAACCTGATCTCTCTAGGACATTCAGAAGCCAAGTTATAAGCCCACAAATGTGTAACTGGACTACTTCTTTAAAGTGACACCAGATCCGGTGACCTTTGGGACATGGTTTTACCCCCTATAGGAATGTGCCATCATCTTGAAACGTTCAGATCACTTACAACTCAATAGATTCTACCTTCTTGTAACGTTTCAGCCTGATTGGACCTTGTTTCACTCAAATGAACACAGAATGATGTGAAATTGTGCTTCGTGCAACATAATTCTGGGTGCCATTTAAAAACCATAAGTGCTAATGACTCCATTCCTTTTAGTGGTAATGGGGGCTGTTAATTGGAGTACTCTAAAACAAACCTGACCTCTCTAGGATATTCAGAAGCCAAGTTATAAGCCCAAAAAGGTGTAACTGGACTACTTCTTTGAATTGACACCAGATCCGGTGACCTTTGGGACATGGTTTGACCCCCTTAGAAAAGTGCTATCATCATGAAACGTTCAGATCACTTACAACTCAATAGATTCTACCTTCCTGTAACATTTCAGCCTGATTGGACCTTGTTTTCACACAAATGAACCCAGAATGATGTGAAATTGTGCTTCGTGCAACATAATTCTGGGTGCCATTTAAAAACCATAAGTGCTAATGACTCCATTCCTTTTTGAGGTTGTAGGGGCTGTTGATTGGAGTACACTAAAACAAACCTGATCTCTCTAGGACATTCACAAGCCAAGTTATAAGCCCTCAAAGGTGTCACTGGACTACTTCTTTAAAGTGACACCAGGCCCGGTGACCTTTGGGACATGGTTTGACCCCCTTAGGAAAGTGCTATCATCATGAAACATTCAGATCACTTACAACTCAATAGATTCTACCTTCCTGTAAGGTTTCAGCCTGATTGGACCTTGTTTTCACACAAATGAACCCAGAATGATGTGAAATTGTGCTTCGTGCAACATAATTCTGGGTGCCATTTACAAACCTTAAGTGCTAATGACTCCATTCCTTTTTGTGGTTGTAGGGGCTGTTGATTGGAGTACACTAAAAAAACCTGATCTCTCTAGGACATTCAGAAGCCAAGTTATAAGCCCACAAATGTGTAACTGGACTACTTCTTTAAATTGACACCAGATCCGGTGACCTTTGGGACATAGTTTGACCCCTTTAGGAAAGTGCTATCATCATGAAACGTTCAGATCACTTACAACTCAATAGATTCTACCTTCCTGTAACGTTTCAGCCTGATTGGACCTTGTTTTCACACAAATGAACCCAGAATGATGTGAAATTGTGCTTCGTGCAACATAATTCTGTGTGCCATTTAAAAACCATAAGTTCTAATGACTCCATTCCTTTTAGTGGTAATGGGGGCTGCTAATTGGAGTACTCTAAAACAAACCTGACCTCTCTAGGATATTCAGAAGCCAAGTTCTAAGCCCACAAAGGTGTAACTGGACTACTTCTTTAAAGTGACACCAGGCCCGGTGACCTTTGGGACATGGTTTGACCCCCTATAGGAATGTGCGATCATCATGAAACGTTCAGATCACCTACAACTCAATAGATTCTAACTTCTTGTAACGTTTCAGCCTGATTGGACCTTGTTTTCACACAAATGGACCCAGAATGATGTGAAATTGTGCTTCGTGCAACATAATTCTGGGTGCCATTTACAAACCATAAGTGCTAATGACTCCATTCCTTTTTGTGGTTGTAGGGCCTGTTGATTGGAGTACACTAAAACAAACCTGATCTCTCTAGGACATTCAGAAGCCAAGTTATAAGCCCACAAATGTGTAACTGGACTACTTCTTTAAAGTGACACCAGATCCGGTGACCTTTGGGACATGGTTTTACCCCCTATAGGAATGTGCCATCATCTTGAAACGTTCAGATCACTTACAACTCAATAGATTCTACCTTCTTGTAACGTTTCAGCCTGATTGGACCTTGTTTCACTCAAATGAACACAGAATGATGTGAAATTGTGCTTCGTGCAACATAATTCTGGGTGCCATTTAAAAACCATAAGTGCTAATGACTCCATTCCTTTTAGTGGTAATGGGGGCTGTTAATTGGAGTACTCTAAAACAAACCTGACCTCTCTAGGATATTCAGAAGCCAAGTTATAAGCCCAAAAAGGTGTAACTGGACTACTTCTTTGAATTGACACCAGATCCGGTGACCTTTGGGACATGGTTTGACCCCCTTAGAAAAGTGCTATCATCATGAAACGTTCAGATCACTTACAACTCAATAGATTCTACCTTCCTGTAACATTTCAGCCTGATTGGACCTTGTTTTCACACAAATGAACCCAGAATGATGTGAAATTGTGCTTCGTGCAACATAATTCTGGGTGCCATTTAAAAACCATAAGTGCTAATGACTCCATTCCTTTTTGAGGTTGTAGGGGCTGTTGATTGGAGTACACTAAAACAAACCTGATCTCTCTAGGACATTCACAAGCCAAGTTATAAGCCCTCAAAGGTGTCACTGGACTACTTCTTTAAAGTGACACCAGGCCCGGTGACCTTTGGGACATGGTTTGACCCCCTATAGGAATGTGCGATCATCATGAAACATTCAGATCACTTACAACTCAATAGATTCTACCTTCTTGTAACGTTTCAGCCTGATTGGACCTTGTTTTCACACAAATGGACCCAGAATGATGTGAAATTGTGCTTCGTGCAACATAATTCTGGGTGCCATTTACAAACCATAAGTGCTAATGACTCCATTCCTTTTTGTGGTTGTAGGGGCTGTTGGTTGGAATTCATTAAAACAAACCAGATCTCTCTAGGACATTCAGAAGCCAAGTTATAAGCCCACAAATGTGTAACTGGACTACTTCTTTAAATTGACACCAGATCCGGTGACCTTTGGGACATGGTTTGACCCCCTTAGGAAAGTGCTATCATCATGAAACGTTCAGATCACTTACAAATCAATAGATTCTACCTTCCTGTAACGTTTCAGCCTGATTGGACCTTGTTTTCACACAAATGAACCCAGAATGATGTGAAATTGTGCTTCGTGCAACATAATTCTGGGTGCCATTTACAAACCATAAGTGCTAATGACTCCATTCCTTTTTGTGGTTGTAGGGGCTGTTGATTGGAGTACACTAAAACAAACCTGATCTCTCTAGGACATTCAGAAGCCAAGTTATAAGCCCTCAAAGGTGTAACTGGACTACTTTAAAGTGACACCAGGCCCGGTGACCTTTGGGACATGGTTTGACCCCCTTAGGAAAGTGCTATCATCATGAAACATTCAGATCATTTACAACTCAATAGATTCTACCTTCCTGTAACGTTTCAGCCTGATTGGACCTTGTTTTCACACAGATGAACCCAGAATGACGTGAAATTGTGCTTCGTGCAACATAATTCTGGGTGCCATTTACAAACCTTAAGTGCTCATGACTCCATTCCTTTTTTGTGGTTGTAGGGGCTGTTGATTGGAGTACACTAAAACAAACCTGATCTCTCTAGGACATTCAGAAGCCAAGTTATAAGCCCACAAATGTGTAACTGGACTACTTCTTTAAATTGACACCAGATCCGGTGACCTTTGGGACATGGTGTGACCCCCTTAGGAAAGTGATATCATCATGAAACGTTCAGATCACTTAAAACTCAATAGATTCTACCTTCCTGTAACGTTTCAGCCTGATTGGACCTTGTTTTCACACAAATGGACCCAGAATGATGTGAAATTGTGCTTCGTGCAACATAATTCTGGGTGCCATTTACAAACCATAAGTGCTAATGACTCCATTCCTTTTTGTGGTTGTAGGGGCTGTTGGTTGGAATTCATTAAAACAAACCAGATCTCTCTAGGACATTCAGAAGCCAAGTTATAAGCCCACAAATGTGTAACTGGACTACTTCTTTAAATTGACACCAGATCCGGTGACCTTTGGGACATGGTTTGACCCCCTTAGGAAAGTGCTATCATCATGAAACGTTCAGATCACTTACAAATCAATAGATTCTACCTTCCTGTAACGTTTCAGCCTGATTGGACCTTGTTTTCACACTAATGAACCCAGAATGATGTGAAATTGTGCTTCGTGCAACATAATTCTGGGTGCCATTTACAAACCATAAGTGCTAATGACTCCATTCCTTTTTGTGGTTGTAGGGGCTGTTGATTGGAGTACACTAAAACAAACCTAACCTCTCTAGGGCATTCAGAAGCCAAGTTATAAGCCCACAAAGGTGTAACTGGACTACTTCTTTTAAGTGACACCAGGCCCGGTGACCTTTGGGACATGGTTTTGCCCCCTATAGGAATGTGCGATCATCTTGAAACATTCAGATCACTTACAACTCAATATATTCAACCTTCCTGTAACGTTTCAGCCTGATTGGACCTTGTTTTCACACAAATGAACCCAGAATGATGTGAAATTGTGCTTCGTGCAACATAATTCTGGGTGCCATTTAAAAACCATAAGTGCTAATGACTCCATTCCTTTTTGAGATTGTAGGGGCTGTTGATTGGAGTACACTAAAACAAACCTGATCTCTCTAGGACATTCAGAAGCCAAGTTATAAGCCCTCAAAGGTGTAACTGGACTACTTTAAAGTGACACCAGGCCCGGTGACCTTTGGGACATGGTTTGACCCCCTTAAGAAATGCTATCATCATGAAATGTTCAGATCATTTACAACTCAATAGATTCTACCTTGCTGTAACGTTTCAGCCTGATTGGACCTTGTTTTCACACAAATGAACCCAGAATGATGTGAATTTGTGCTTCGTGCAACATAATCCTGGGTCCCATTTACAAAGCTTAAGTGCTCATGACTCCATTCCTTTTTTGTGGTTGTAGGGGCTGTTGATTGGAGTACACTAAAACAAACCTGATCTCTCTAGGACATTCAGAAGCCAAGTTATAAGCCCACAAATGTGTAACTGGACTACTTCTTTAAATTGACACCAGATCCGGTGACCTTTGGGACATGGTGTGACCCCCTTAGGAAAGTGATATCATCATGAAACGTTCAGATCACTTAAAACTCAATAGATTCTACCTTCCTGTAACGTTTCAGCCTGATTGGACCTTGTTTTCACACAAATGGACCCAGAATGATGTGAAATTGTACTTCGTGCAACATAATTCTGGGTGCCATTTACAAACCATAAGTGCTAATGACTCCATTCCTTTTTGTGGTTGTGGGGGCTGTTGATTGGAGTACATTAAAACAAACCTGATCTCTCTAGGACATTCAGAAGCCAAGTTATAAGACCACAAAGGTGTAACTGGACTACTTCTTTAAATTGACACCAGGCCCGGTGACCTTTGGGACATGGTTTGACCCCCTTAGGAAAGAGCTATCATCATGAAACGTTCAGATCACTTACAACTCAATAGATTCTGCCTTCCTGTAACGTTTCAGCCTGATTGGACCTTGTTTTCACACAAATGAACCCAGAATGATGTGAAATTGTGCTTCGTGCAACATAATTCTGGGTGCCATTTAAAAACCATAAGTGCTAATGACTCCATTCCTTTTTGTGGTTGTGGGGGCTGTTGATTGGAGTACATTAAAACAAACCTGATCTCTCTAGGACATTCAGAAGCCAAGTTATAAGCCCACAAAGGTGTAACTGGACTACTTCTTTAAATTGACACCAGATCCGGTGACCTTTGGGACATGGTTTGACCCCCTTAGGAAAGTGCTATCATCATGAAACATTCAGATCACTTACAACTCAATAGATTCTACCTTCCTGTAACGTTTCAGCCTGATTGGACCTTGTTTTCACACAGATGAACCCAGAATGACGTGAAATTGTGCTTCGTGCAACATAATTCTGGGTGCCATTTACAAACCTTAAGTGCTAATGACTCCATTCCTTTTTGTGGTTGTAGGGGCTGTTGATTGGAGTACACTAAAAAAAAACCTGATCTCTCTAGGACATTCAGAAGCCAAGTTATAAGCCCACAAATGTGTAACTGGACTACTTCTTTAAATTGACACCAGATCCGGTGACCTTTGGGACATAGTTTGACCCCCTTAGGAAAGTGCTATCATCATGAAACGTTCAGATCACTTACAACTCAATAGATTCTACCTTCCTGTAACGTTTCAGCCTGATTGGACCTTGTTTTCACACAAATGAACCCAGAATGATGTGAAATTGTGCTTCGTGCAACATAATTCTGGGTGCCATTTAAAAACCATAAGTTCTAATGACTCCATTCCTTTTAGTGGCAATGGGGGCTGCTAATTGGAGTACTCTAAAATGAACCTGACCTCTCTAGGATATTCAGAAGCCAAGTTCTAAGCCCTCAAAGGTGTAACTGGACTACTTCTTTAAAGTGACACCAGGCCCGGTGACCTTTGGGACATGGTTTGACCCCCTATAGGAATGTGCGATCATCATGAAACGTTCAGATCAATTACAACTCAATAGATTCTAACTTCTTGTAACGTTTCAGCCTGATTGGACCTTGTTTTCACACAAATGGACCCAGAATGATGTGAAATTGTACTTCGTGCAACATAATTCTGGGTGCCATTTACAAACCATAATTGCTAATGACTCCATTCCTTTTTGTGGTTGTAGGGGCTGTTGATTGGAGTACATTAAAACAAACCTGATCTCTCTAGGACATTCAGAAGCCAAGTTATAAGACCACAAAGTGTAACTGGACTACTTCTTTAAATTGACACCAGGCCCGGTGACCTTTGGGACATGGTTTGACCCCCTTAGGAAAGAGCTATCATCATGAAACGTTCAGATCACTTACAACTCAATAGATTCTGCCTTCCTGTAACGTTTCAGCCTGATTGGACCTTGTTTTCACACAAATGAACCCAGAATGATGTGAAATTGTGCTTCGTGCAACATAATTCTGGGTGCCATTTAAAAACCATAAGTGCTAATGACTCCATTCCTTTTTGTGGTTGTAGGGGCTGTTGATTGGAGTATACTAAAACAAACCTGATCTCTCTAGGACATTCAGAAGCCAAGTTATGAGCCCACAAATGTGTAACTGGACTACTTCTTTAAATTGACACCAGATCCGGTGACCTTTGGGACATAGTTTGACCCCCTTAGGAAAGTGCTATAATCATGAAACGTTCAGATCACTTACAACTCAATCGATTCTACCTTCCTGTAACGTTTCAGCCTGATTGGACCTTGTTTTCACACAAATGAACCCAGAATGATGTGAAATTGTGCTTCGTGCAACATAATTCTGGGTGCCATTTAAAAACCATAAGTTCTAATGACTCCATTCCTTTTAGTGGTAATGGGGGCTGCTAATTGGAGTACTCTAAAACAAACCTGACCTCTCTAGGATATTCAGAAGCCAAGTTCTAAGCCCACAAAGGTGTAACTGGACTACTTCTTTAAAGTGACACCAGGCCCGGTGACCTTTGGGACATGGTTTGACCTCCTATAGGAATGTGCGATCATCATGAAACGTTCAGATCACTTACAACTCAATAGATTCTAACTTCTTGTAACGTTTCAGCCTGATTGGACCTTGTTTTCACACAAATGGACCCAGAATGATGTGAAATTGTGCTTCGTGCAACATAATTCTGGGTGCCATTTACAAACCATAAGTGCTATTGACTCCATTCCTTATTGAGGTTGTAGGGGCTGTTGATTGGAGTACACTAAAACAAACCTGATCTCTCTAGGACATTCAGAAGCCAAGTTATAAGCCCACAAAGGTGTAACTGGGCTACTTCTTTAAAGTGACACCAGGCCCGGTGACCTTTGGGACATGGTTTGACCCCCTATAGGAATGTGCGATCATCATGAAACGTTCAGATCACTTACAACTCAATAGATTCTACCTTCTTGTAACGTTTCAGCCTGATTGGACCTTGTTTTCACACAAATGGACCCAGAATGATGTGAAATTGTGCTTTGTGCAACTTAATTCTGGGTGCCATTTACAAACCATAAGTGCTAATGACTCCATTCCTTTTTGTGGTTGTAGGGGCTGTTGGTTGGAGTACATTAAACCAAACCTGATTTCTCTAGGACATTCAGAAGCCAAGTTATAAGCCCACAAATGTGTAACTGGACTACTTCTTTAAATTGACACCAGATCCAGTGACCTTTGGGACGTGGTTTGACCCCCTTAGGAAAGTGCTATCATCATGAAACATTCAGACCACTTACAACTCAATAGATTCTACCTTCCTGTAACGTTTTAGCCTGATTGTACCTTGTTTTCACACAAATGAACCCAGAATGATGTGAAATTGTGCTTCGTGCAACATAATTCTGGGTGCCATTTAAAAACCATAAGTTCTAATGACTCCATTCCTTTTTGTGGTTGTAGGGGCTGTTGATTGGAGTATACTAAAACAAACCCGATCTCTCTAGGACATTCAGAAGCCAAGTTATAAGCCCACAAATGTGTAACTGGACTACTTCTTTAAAGTGACACCAGGCCCGGTGACCTTTGGGACATGGTTTGACCCCCTATAGGAATGTGCGATCATCATGAAACGTTCAGATCACTTACAACTCAATAGATTCTACCTTCTCGTAACGTTTCAGCCTGATTGGACCTTGTTTTCACACAAATGGACCCAGAATGATGTGAAATTGTGCTTCGTGCAACATAATTCTGGGTGCCATTTAAAAACCATAAGTGCTAATGACTCCATTCCTTTTTGAGGTTGTAGGGGCTGTTGATTGGAGTACACTAAAACAAACCTGATCTCTCTAGGACATTCAGAAGCCAAGTTATAAGCCCACAAATGTGTAACTGGACTAATTCTTTAAATTGAAACCAGATCCGGTGACCTTTGGGACATGGTTTGACCCCCTTAGGAAAGTGCTATCATCATGAAACGTTCAGATCACTTACAACTCAATAGATTCTACCTTCCTGTAACGTTTCAGCCTGATTGGACCATGTTTTCACACAAATGGACCCAGAATGATGTGAAATTGTGCTTCGTGCAACATAAATCTGGGTGCCATTTACAAACTATAAGTGCTAATGACTCCATTCCTTTTTGTGGTTGTAGGGCCTGTTGATTGGAGTACACTAAAACAAACCTGATCTCTCTAGGACATTCAGAAGCCAAGTTATAAGCCCACAAATGTGTAACTGGACTACTTCTTTAAAGTGACACCAGATTCGGTGACCTTTGGGACATGGTTTTACCCCCTATAGGAATGTGCGTTCATCTTGAAACGTTCAGATCACTTACAACTCAATAGATTCTACCTTCTTGTAACGTTTCAGCCTGATTGGACCTTGTTTCACTCAAATGAACCCAGAATGATGTGAAATTGTGCTTCGTGCAACATAATTCTGGGTGCCATTTAAAAACCATAAGTGCTAATGACTCCATTCCTTTTAGTGGTAATGGGGGATGTTAATTGGAGTACTCTAAAACAAACCTGACCTCTCTAGGATATTCAGAAGCCAAGTTATAAGCCCACAAAGGTGTAACTGGACTACTTCTTTAAATTGACACCAGGCCCGGTGACCTTTGGGACATGGTTTGACCCCCTTAGGAAAGTGCTATCATCATGAAACGTTCACATCACTTACAACTCAATAGATTCTACCTTCCTGTAACGTTTCAGCTTGATTGGACCTTGTTTTCACACAAATGAACCCAGAATGATGCGGAATTGTGCTTCGTGCAACATAATTCTGGGTGCCATTTAAAAACCATAAGTGCTAATGATTCCATTCCTTTTAGTGGTTATGGGGGCTGCTAATTGGAGTACTTTAAAACAAACATGACCTCTCTAGGATATTCAGAAGCCAAGTTATAAGCCCACAAAGGTGTAACTGGACTACTTCTTTAAAGTGACACCAGGCCCGGTGACCTTTGGGACATGGTTTGACCCCCTATAGGAATGTGCGATCATCATGAAACGTTCAGATCACTTACAACTCAATAGATTCTACCTTCCTGTAACGTTTCAGCCTGATTGGACCTTGTTTTCACACAAATGAACCCAGAATGATGTGAAATTGTGCTTCGTGCAACATAATTCTGGGTGCCATTTAAAAACCATAAGTGCTAATGACTCCATTCCTTTTTGTGGTTGTAGGGGCTGTTGATTGGAGTATACTAAAACAAACCTGATCTCTCTAGGACATTCAGAAGCCAAGTTATGAGCCCACAAATGTGTAACTGGACTACTTCTTTAAATTGACACCAGATCCGGTGACCTTTGGGACATGGTTTGACCCCCTTAGGAAAGTGCTATCATCATGAAACATTCAGATCACTTACAACTCAATAGATTCTACCTTCCTGTAACGTTTCAGCCTGATTGGACCTTGTTTTCACACAAATGAACCCAGAATGATGTGAAATTGTGCTTCGTGCAACATAATTCTGGGTGCCATTTACAAACCTTAAGTGCTAATGACTCCATTCCTTTTTGTGGTTGTAGGGGCTGTTGATTGGAGTACACTAAAACAAACCTGATCTCTCTAGGACATTCAGAAGCCAAGTTATAAGCCCACAAAGGTGTAACTGGACTACTTCTTTAAATTGACACCAGATCCGGTGACCTTTGGGACATAGTTTGACCCCCTTAGGAAAGTGCTATCATCATGAAACGTTCAGATCACTTACAACTCAATAGATTCTACCTTCCTGTAACGTTTCAGCCTGATTGGACCTTGTTTTCACACAAATGAACCCAGAATGATGTGAAATTGTGCTTCGTGCAACATAATTCTGGGTGCCATTTAAAAACCATAAGTTCTAATGACTCCATTCCTTTTAGTGGTAATGGGGGCTGCTAATTGGGGTACTCTAAAACAAACCTGACCTCTCTAGGATATTCCGAAGCCAAGTTCTGAGCCCACAAAGGTGTAACTGGACTACTTTAAAGTGACACCAGGCCCGGTGACCTTTGGGACATGGTTTGACCCCCTATAGGAATGTGCGATCATCATGAAACGTTCAGATCACTTACAACTCAATAGATTCTAACTTCTTGTAAAGTTTCAGCCTGATTGGACCTTGTTTTCACACAAATGGACCCAGAATGATAGGAAATTGTGCTTCGTGCAACATAATTCTGGGTGCCATTTAAAAACCATAAGTGCTAATGACTCCATTCCTTTTTGAGGTTGTAGGGGCTGATGATTGGAGTACACTAAAACAAACCTGATCTCTCTAGGACATTCAGAAACCAAGTTATAAGCCCTCAAAGGTGTAATTGGACTACTTCTTTAAAGTGACACCAGGCCCGGTGACCTTTGGGACATGGTTTGATCCCCTTAGGAAAGTACTATCATCATGAAACGTTCAGATCACTTACAACTCAATAGATTCTACCTTCCTGTAACGTTTCAGCCTGATTGGACCTTGTTTTCACACAAATGAACCCAGAATGATGTGAAATTGTGCTTTGTGCCACATAATTCTGGGTGCCATTTAAAAACCATAAGTGCTAATGACTCCATTCCTTTTTGTGGTTGTAGGGGATGTTGATTGGAGTATACTAAAACAAACCTGATCTCTCTAGGACATTCAGAAGCCAAGTTATAAGCCCACAAATGTGTAACTGGACTACTTCTTTAAATTGAAACCAGATCCGGTGACCTTTGGGACATGGTTTGACCCCCTTAGGAAAGTGCTATCATCATGAAACGTTCAGATAACTTACAACTCAATAGATTCTACCTTCTTGTAACGTTTCAGCCTGATTGGACCATGTTTTCAAACAAATGGACCCAGAATGATGTGAAATTGTGCTTCGTGCAACATAATTCTGGGTGCCATTTACAAACCATAAGTGCTAATGACTCCATTCCTTTTTGTGGTTGTAGGGCCTGTTGATTGGAGTACACTAAAACAAACCTGATCTCTCTAGGACATTCAGAAGCCAAGTTATAAGCCCACAAAGGTGTAACTGGACTACTTCTTTAAAGTGACACCAGATCCAGTGACCTTTGGGACATGGTTTTACCCCCTATAGGAATGTGCAATCATCTTGAAACGTTCAGATCACTTACAACTCAATAGATTCTACCTTCTTGTAACGTTTCAGCCTGATTGGACCTTGTTTCACTCAAATGAACCCAGAATGATGTGAAATTGTGCTTCGTGCAACATAATTCTGGGTGCCATTTAAAAACCATAAGTGCTAATGACTCCATTCCTTTTAGTGGTAATGGGGGCTGTTAATTGGAGTACTCTAAAACAAACCTGACCTCTCTAGGATATTCAGAAGCCAAGTTATAAGCCCACAAAGGTGTAACTGGACTACTTCTTTAAATTGACACCAGGCCCGGTGACATTTGGGACATGGTTTGACCCCCTTAGGAAAGTGCTATCATCATGAAATGTTCAGATCACTTACAACTCAATAGATTCTACCTTCCTGTAACGTTTCAGCCTGATTGGACCTTGTTTTCACACAAATGAAGCCAGAATGATGTGGAATTGTGCTTCGTGCAACATAATTCTGGGTGCCATTTAAAAACCATAAGTGCTATTGACTCCATTCCTTTTAGTGGTAATGCGGGCTGCTAATTGGAGTACTCTAAAACAAACCTGACCTCTCTAGGATATTCAGAAGCCAAGTTATAAGCCCACAAAGGTGTAACTGGACTACTTCTTTAAAGTGACACCAGGCCCGGTGACCTTTGGGGCATGGTTTGACCCCCTATAGGAATGTGCGATCATCATGAAACGTTCAGATCACTTACAACTCAATAGATTCTACCTTCTTGTAACGTTTCAGCCTGATTGGACCTTGTTTTCACACAAATGGACCCAGAATGATGTGAAATTGTGCTTCGTGGAACATAATTCTGGGTGCCATTTACAAACCATAAGTGCTAATGACTCCATTCCTTTTTGTGGTTGTAGGGGCTGTTGGTTGGAGTACATTAAAACAAACCTGATCTCTCTAGGACATTCAGAAGCCAAGTTATAAGCCCACAAAGGTGTAACTGGACTACTTCTTTAAATTGACTCCAGGCCCGGTGACCTTTGGGACATGGTTTGACCCCCTTAGGAAAGAGCTATCATCATGAAACGTTCAGATCACTTACAACTCAATAGATTCTACCTTCCTGTAACGTTTCAGCCTGATTGGACCTTGTTTTCACACAAATGAACCCAGAATGATGTGGAATTGTGCTTCGTGCAACATAATTCTGGGTGCCATTTAAAAACCATAAGTGATAATGACTCCATTCCTTTTTGTGGTTGTAGGGGCTGTTGATTGGAGTATACTAAAACAAACCTGATCTCTCTAGGACATTCAGAAGCCAAGTTATGAGCCCACAAATGTGTAACTGGACTACTTCTTTAAATTGACACCAGATCCGGTGACATTTGGGACATGGTTTGACCCCCTTAGGAAAGTGCTATCATCATGAAACATTCAGATCACTTACAACTCAATAGATTCTACCTTCCTGTAACGTTTCAGCCTGATTGGACCTTGTTTTCACACAAATGAACCCAGAATGATGTGAAATTGTGCTTCGTGCAACATAATTCTGGGTGCCATTTACAAAGCTTAAGTGCTAATGACTCCATTCCTTTTTGTGGTTGTAGGGGCTGTTGATTGGAGTACACTAAAACAAACCTGATCTCTCTAGGACATTCAGAAGCCAAGTTATAAGCCCACAAATGTGTAACTGGACTACTTCTTTAAATTGACACCAGATCCGGTGACCTTTGGGACATAGTTTGACCCCCTTAGGAAAGTGCTATCATCATGAAACGTTCAGATCACTTACAACTCAATAGATTCTACCTTCCTGTAACGTTTCAGCTTGATTGGACCTTGTTTTCACACAAATGAACCCAGAATGATGTGAAATTGTGCTTCGTGCAACATAATTCTGGGTGCCATTTAAAAACCATAATTTCTAATGACTCCATTCCTTTTAGTGGTAATGGGGGCTGCTAATTGGAGTACTCTAAAACAAACCTGACCTCTCTAGGATATTCAGAAGCCAAGTTCTAAGCCCACAAAGGTGTAACTGGACTACTTTAAAGTGACACCAGGCCCCGTGACCTTTGGGACATGGTTTGACCCCCTATAGGAATGTGCTATCATCATGAAACGTTCAGATCACTTACAACTCAATAGATTCTAACTTCTTGTAAAGTTTCAGCCTGATTGGACCTTGTTTTCACACAAATGGACCCAGAATGATGTGAAATTGTGCTTTGTGCAACATAATTCTGGGTGCCAATTACAAACCATAAGTGCTATTGACTCCATTCCTTATTGAGGTTGTAGGGGCTGTTGATTGGAGTACACTAAAAAAAACCTGATCTCTCTAGGACATTCAGAAGCCAAGTTATAAGCCCACAAAGGTGTAACTGGGCTACTTCTTTAAATTGACACCAGATCCGGCGACCTTTGGGACATGGTTTGACCCCCTTAGGAAAGTGCTATCATCATGAAACATTCAGATCACTTACAACTCAATAGATTCTACCTTCCTGTAACGTTTCAGCCTGATTGGACCTTGTTTTCACACAAATGAACCCAGAATGATGTGAAATTGTGCTTCGTGCAACATAATTCTGGGTGCCATTTACAAACCTTAAGTGCTAATGACTCCATTCCTTTTTGTGGTTGTAGGGGCTGTTGATTGGAGTACACTAAAACAAACCTGATCTCTCTAGGACATTCAGAAGCCAAGTTATAAGCCCACAAATGTGTAACTGGACTACTTCTTTAAATTGACACCAGATCCGGTGACCTTTGGGACATAATTTGACCCCCTTAGGAAAGTGCTATCATCATAAAACGTTCAGATCACTAACAACTCAATAGATTCTACCTTCCTGTAACGTTTCAGCCTGATTGGACCTTGTTTTCACACAAATGAACCCAGAATGATGTGAAATTGTGCTTCGTGCAACATAATTCTGGGTGCCATTTACAAACCATAATTTCTAATGACTCCATTCCTTTTAGTGGTAATGGGGGCTGCTAATTGGAGTACTCTAAAACAAACCTGACCTCTCTAGGATATTCAGAAGCCAAGTTCTAAGCCCACAAAGGTGTAACTGGACTACTTTAAAGTGACACCAGGCCCGGTGACCTTTGGGACATGGTTTGACCCCCTCTAGGAATGTGCGATCATCATGAAACGTTCAGATCACTTACAACTCAATAGATTCTAACTTCTTGTAAAGTTTCAGCCTGATTGGACCTTGTTTTCACACAAATGGACCCAGAATGATGTGAAATTGTGCTTTGTGCAACATAATTCTGGGTGCCATTTACAAACAATAAGTGCTATTGACTCCATTCCTTATTGAGGTTGTAGGGGCTGTTGATTGGAGTACACTAAAAAAAACCTGATCTCTCTAGGACATTCAGAAGCCAAGTTATAAGCCCACAAAGGTGTAACTGGGCTACTTCTTTAAAGTGACACCAGGCCCGGTGACCTTTGGGACATGGTTTGACCCCCTATAGGAATGTGCGATCATCATGAAACGTTCAGATCACTTACAACTCAATAGATTCTACCTTCTTGTAACGTTTCAGCCTGATTGGACCTTGTTTTCACACAAATGGACCCAGAATGATGTGAAATTGTGCTTCGTGCAACATAATTCTGGGTGCCATTTACAAACCATAAGTGCTAATGACTCCATTCCTTTTTGTGGTTGTAGGGGCTGTTGGTTGGAGTACATTAAAACAAACCTGATCTATCTAGGACATTCAGAAGCCAAGTTATAAGCCCACAAATGTGTAACTGGACTACTTCTTTAAATTGACACCAGATCCAGTGACCTTTGGGACGTGGTTTGACCCCCTTAGGAAAGTGCTATCATCATGAAACATTCAGATCAGTTACAACTCAATAGAATCTACCTTCCTGTAACGTTTCAGCCTGATTGTACCTTGTTTTCACACAAATGAACCCAGAATGATGTGAAATTGTGCTTCGTGCAACATAATTCTGGGTGCCATTTAAAAACCATAAGTTCTAATGACTCCATTCCTTTTTGTGGTTGTAGGGGCTGTTGATTGGAGTATACTAAAACAAACCTGATCTCTCTAGGACATTCAGAAGCCAAGTTATAAGCCCACAAATGTGTAACTGGACTACTTCTTTAAAGTGACACCAGGCCCGGTGACCTTTGGGACATGGTTTGACCCCCTATAGGAATGTGCAATCATCATGAAACGTTCAGATCACTTACAACTCAATAGATTCTACCTTCTCGTAACGTTTCAGCCTGATTGGACCTTGTTTTCACACAAATGGACCCAGAATGATGTGAGATTGTGCTTCGTGCAACATAATTCTGGGTGCCATTTAAAAACCGTAAGTGCTAATGACTCCATTCCTTTTTGAGGTTGTAGGGGCTGTTGATTGGAGTACACTAAAACAAACCTGATCTCTCTAGGACATTCAGAAGCCAAGTTATAAGCCCTCAAAGGTGTAATTGGACTACTTCTTTAAAGTGACACCAGGCCCGGTGACCTATGGGACATGGTTTGATACCCTTAGGAAAGTACTATCATCATGAAACGTTCAGATCACTTACAGCTCCATAGATTTTACCTTCCTGTAACATTTCAGCCTGATTGGACCTTGTTTTCACACAAATGAACCCAGAATGATGTGAAATTGTGCTTTGTGCCACATAATTCTGGGTGCCATTTAAAAACCATACGTGCTAATGACTCCATTCCTTTTTGTGGTTGTAGGGGCTGTTGATTGGAGTATACTAAAACAAACCTTATCTCTCTAGGACATTCAGAAGCCAAGTTATAAGCCCACAAATGTGTAACTGGACTACTTCTTTAAATTGAAACCAGATCCGGTGACCTTTGGGACATGGTTTTACCCCCTATAGGAAAGTGCTATCATCATGAAACGTTCAGATCACTTACAACTCAATAGATTCTACCTTCTTGTAACGTTTCAGCCTGATTGGACCTTGTTTTCACTCAAATGAACCCAGAATGATGTGAAATTGTGCTTCGTGCAACATAATTCTGGGTGCCATTTAAAAACCATAAGTGCTAATGACTCCATTCCTTTTAGTGGTAATGGGGGCTGTTAATTGGAGTACTCTAAAACAAACCTGATCTCTCTAGGACATTCAGAAGACAAGTTATAAGCCCACAAATGTGTAACTGGACTACTTCTTTAAATTGACACCAGATCCGGTGACCTTTGGGACATGGTTTGACCCCCTTAGGAAAGTGCTATCATCATGAAACATTCAGATCACTTACAACTCAATAGATTCTGCCTTCCTGTAACGTTTCAGCCTGATTGTACCTTGTTTTCACACAAATGAACCCAGAATGATGTGAAATTGTGCTTCGTGCAACATAATTCTGGGTGCCATTTAAAAACCATAAGTGCTAATGACTCCATTCCTTTTTGAGGTTGTAGGGGCTGTTGATTGGAGTACACTAAAACAAACCTGATCTCTCTAGGACATTCAGAAACCAAGTTATAAGCCCTCAAAGGTGTAATTGGACTACTTCTTTAAAGTGACACCAGATCCGGTGACCTTTGGGACATGGTTTTACCCCCTATAGGAATGTGCGATCATCTTGAAACGTTCAGATCACTTACAACTCAATAGATTCTACCTTCTTGTAACGTTTCAGCCTGATTGGACCTTGTTTTCACTCAAATGAACCCAGAATGATGTGAAATTGTGCTTTGTGCAACATAATTCTGGGTGCCATTTAAAAACCATAAGTGCTAATGACTCCATTCCTTTTAGTGGTAATGGGGGCTGTTAATTGGAGTACTCTAAAACAAACCTGACCTCTCTAGGTTATTCAGAAGCCAAGTTATAAGCCCACAAAGGTGTAACTGGACTACTTCTTTATATTGACACCAGGCCCGGTGACCTTTGGGACATGGTTTGACCCCCTTAGGAAAGTGCTATCATCATGAAACGTTCAGATCACTTACAACTCAATAGATTCTACCTTCCTGTAACGTTTCAGCCTGATTTGACCTTGTTTTCACACAAATGAACCCATAATGATGTGGAATTGTGCTTCGTGCAACATAATTCTGGGTGCCATTTAAAAACCATAAGTGCTAATGACCCATTCCTTTTAGTGGTAATGGGGGCTGCTAATTGGAGTACTCTAAATCAAACCTGACCTCTCTAGGATATTCAGAAGCCAAGTTATAAGCCCACAAAGGTGTAACTGGACTACTTCTTTAAAGTGACACCAGGCCCAGTGACCTTTGGGACATGGTTTGACCCCCTATAGGAATGTGCGATCATCATTAAAACGTTCAGATCACTTACAACTCAATAGATTCTACCTTCTTGTAACGTTTCAGCCTGATTGGACCTTGTTTTCACACAAATGGACCCAGAATGATGTGAAATTGTGCTTCGTGGAACATAATTCTGGGTGCCATTTACAAACCATAATTGCTAATGACTCCATTTCTTTTTGTGGTTGTAGGGGCTGTTGGTTGGAGTACATTAAAACAAACCTGATCTCTCTAGGACATTCAGAAGCCAAGTTATAAGCCCACAAATGTGTAACTGGACTACTTCTTTAAATTGACACCAGATCCGGTGACCTTTGGGACATGGTTTGACCCCCTTAGGAAAGTGCTATCATCATGAAACATTCAGATCACTTACAACTCAATAGATTCTACCTTCCTGTAACGTTTCAGCCTGATTGTACCTTGTTTTCACACAAATGAACCCAGAAAGATGTGAAATTGTGCTTCGTGCAACATAATTCTGGGTGCCATTTAAAAACCATAAGTGCTAATGACTCCATTCCTTTTTGTGGTTGTAGGGGCTGTTGATTGGTGTATACTAAAACAAACCTGATCTCTCTAGGACATTCAGAAGCCAAGTTATAAGCTCACAAATGTGTAACTGGACAACTTCTTTAAATTGACACCAGATCCAGTGACCTTTGGGACGTGGTTTGACCCCCTTAGGAAAGTGCTATCATCATGAAACATTCAGCTCACTTACAACTCAATAGATTCTACCTTCTCGTAACGTTTCAGCCTGATTGGACCTTGTTTTCACACAAATGGACCCAGAATGATGTGACATTGTGCTTCGTGCAAAATAATTCTGGGTGCCATTTAAAAACCATAAGTGCTAATGACTCCATTCCTTTTTGAGGTTGTAGGGGCTGTTGATTGGAGTACACTAAAACAAACCTGATCTCTCTAGGACATTCAGAAACCAAGTTATAAGCCCTCAAAGGTGTAATTGGACTACTTATTTAAAGTGACACCAGATCCGGTGACCTTTGGGACATGGTTTTACCCCCTTAGGAAAGTGCTATCATCATGAAACATTCAGATCACTTACAACTCAATAGATTCTACCTTCCTGTAACGTTTCAGCCTGATTGGACCATGTTTTCACACAAATGGACCCAGAATGATGTGAAATTGTGCTTCGTGCAACATAATTCTGGGTGCCATTTAAAAACCATAAGTGATAATGACTCCATTCCTTTTTGTGGTTGTAGGGGCTGTTGATTGGAGTACACTAAAAAAAGCCTGATCTCTCTAGGACATTCAGAAGCCAAGTTATAAGCCCACAAAGGTGTAACTGGGCTACTTCTTTAAAGTGACACCAGGCCCGGTGACCTTTGGGGCATGGTTTGACCCCCTATAGGAATGTGCGATCATCATGAAACGTTCAGATCACTTACAACTCAATAGATTCTACCTTCTTGTAACGTTTCAGCCTGATTGGACCTTGTTTTCACACAAATGGACCCAGAATGATGTGAAATTGTGCTTCGTGGAACATAAGTCTGGGTGCCATTTACAAACCATAAGTGCTAATGACTCCATTCCTTTTTGTGGTTGTAGGGGCTGTTGGTTGGAGTACATTAAAACAAACCTGATCTCTCTAGGACATTCAGAAGCCAAGTTATAAGCCCACAAAGGTGTAACTGGACTACTTCTTTAAATTGACTCCAGGCCCGGTGACCTTTGGGACATGGTTTGACCCCCTTAGGAAAGAGCTATCATCATGAAACGTTCAGATCACTTACAACTCAATAGATTCTACCTTCCTGTAACGTTTCAGCCTGATTGGACCTTGTTTTCACACAAATGAACCCAGAATGATGTGAAATTGTGCTTCGTGCAACATAATTCTGGGTGCTATTTAAAAACCATAAGTGATAATGACTCCATTCCTTTTTGTGGTTGTAGGGGCTGTTGATTGGAGTATACTAAAACAAACCTGATCTCTCTAGGACATTCAGAAGCCAAGTTATGAGCCCACAAATGTGTAACTGGACTACTTCTTTAAATTGACACCAGATCCGGTGACATTTGGGACATGGTTTGACCCCCTTAGGAAAGTGCTATCATCATGAAACATTCAGATCACTTACAACTCAATAGATTCTACCTTCCTGTAACGTTTCAGCCTGATTGGACCTTGTTTTCACACAAATGAACCCAGAATGATGTGAAATTGTGCTTCGTGCAACATAATTCTGGGTGCCATTTACAAAGCTTAAGTGCTAATGACTCCATTCCTTTTTGTGGTTGTAGGGGCTGTTGATTGGAGTACACTAAAACAAACCTGATCTCTCTATGACATTCAGAAGCCAAGTTATAAGCCCACAAATGTGTAACTGGACTACTTCTTTAAATTGACACCAGATCCGGTGACCTTTGGGACATAGTTTGACCCCCTTAGGAAAGTGCTATCATCATGAAACGTTCAGATCACTTACAACTCAATAGATTCTACCTTCCTGTAACGTTTCAGCTTGATTGGACCTTGTTTTCACACAAATGAACCCAGAATGATGTGAAATTGTGCTTCGTGCAACATAATTCTGGGTGCCATTTAAAAACCATAATTTCTAATGACTCCATTCCTTTTAGTGGTAATGGGGGCTGCTAATTGGAGTACTCTAAAACAAACCTGACCTCTCTAGGATATTCAGAAGCCAAGTTCTAAGCCCACAAAGGTGTAACTGGACTACTTTAAAGTGACACCAGGCCCGGTGACCTTTGGGACATGGTTTGACCCCCTATAGGAATGTGCGATCATCATGAAACGTTCAGATCACTTACAACTCAATAGATTCTAACTTCTTGTAAAGTTTCAGCCTGATTGGACCTTGTTTTCACACAAATGGACCCAGAATGATGTGAAATTGTGCTTTGTGCAACATAATTCTGGGTGCCAATTACAAACCATAAGTGCTATTGACTCCATTCCTTATTGAGGTTGTAGGGGCTGTTGATTGGAGTACACTAAAAAAAACCTGATCTCTCTAGGACATTCAGAAGCCAAGTTATAAGCCCACAAAGGTGTAACTGGGCTACTTCTTTAAATTGACACCAGATCCGGTGACCTTTGGGACATGGTATGACCCCCTTAGGAAAGTGCTATCATCATGAATCATTCAGATCACTTACAACTCAATAGATTCTACCTTCCTGTAACGTTTCAGCCTGATTGGACCTTGTTTTCACACAAATGAACCCAGAATGATGTGAAATTGTGCTTCGTGCAACATAATTCTGGGTGCCATTTACAAACCTTAAGTGCTAATGACTCCATTCCTTTTTGTGGTTGTAGGGGCTGTTGATTGGAGTACACTAAAACAAACCTGATCTCTCTAGGACATTCAGAAGCCAAGTTATGAGCCCACAAATGTGTAACTGGACTACTTCTTTAAATTGACACCAGATCCGGTGACCTTTGGGACATAGTTTGACCCCCTTAGGAAAGTGCTATCATCATAAAACGTTCAGATCACTAACAACTCAATAGATTCTACCTTCCTGTAACGTTTCAGCCTGATTGGACCTTGTTTTCACACAAATGAACCCAGAATGATGTGAAATTGTGCTTAGTGCAACATAATTCTGGGTGCCATTTACAAACCATAATTTCTAATGACTCCATTCCTTTTAGTGGTAATGGGGGCTGCTAATTGGAGTACTCTAAAACAAACCTGACCTCTCTAGGATATTCAGAAGCCAAGTTCTAAGCCCACAAAGGTGTAACTGGACTACTTTAAAGTGACACCAGACCCGGTGACCTTTGGGACATGGTTTGACCCCCTCTAGGAATGTGCGATCATCATGAAACGTTCAGATCACTTACAACTCAATAGATTCTAACTTCTTGTAAAGTTTCAGCCTGATTGGACCTTGTTTTCACACAAATGGACCCAGAATGATGTGAAATTGTGCTTTGTGCAACATAATTCTGGGTGCCATTTACAAACCATAAGTGCTATTGACTCCATTCCTTATTGAGGTTGTAGGGGCTGTTGATTGGAGTACACTAAAAAAAACCTGATCTCTCTAGGACATTCAGAAGCCAAGTTATAAGCCCACAAAGGTGTAACTGGGCTACTTCTTTAAAGTGACACCAGGCCCGGTGACCTTTGGGACATGGTTTGACCCCCTATAGGAATGTGCGATCATCATGAAACGTTCAGATCACTTACAACTCAATAGATTCTACCTTCTTGTAACGTTTCAGCCTGATTGGACCTTGTTTTCACACAAATGGACCCAGAATGATGTGAAATTGTGCTTCGTGCAACATAATTCTGGGTGCCATTTACAAACCATAAGTGCTAATGACTCCATTCCTTTTTGTGGTTGTAGGGGCTGTTGGTTGGAGTACATTAAAACAAACCTGATCTCTCTAGGACATTCAGAAGCCAAGTTATAAGCCCACAAATGTGTAACTGGACTACTTCTTTAAATTGACACCAGATCCAGTGACCTTTGGGACGTGGTTTGACCCCCTTAGGAAAGTGCTATCATCATGAAACATTCAGATCACTTACAACTCAATAGATTCTACCTTCCTGTAACGTTTCAGCCTGATTGTACCTTGTTTTCACACAAATGAACCCAGAATGATGTGAAATTGTGCTTCGTGCAACATAATTCTGGGTGCCATTTAAAAACCATAAGTTCTAATGACTCCATTCCTTTTTGTGGTTGTAGGGGCTGTTGATTGGAGTATACTAAAACAAACCTGATCTCTCTAGGACATTCAGAAGCCAAGTTATAAGCCCACAAATGTGTAACTGGACTACTTCTTTAAAGTGACACCAGGCCCGGTGACCTTTGGGACATGGTTTGACCCCCTATAGGAATGTGCGATCATCATGAAACGTTCAGATCACTTACAACTCAATAGATTCTACCTTCTCGTAACGTTTCAGCCTGATTGGACCTTGTTTTCACACAAATGGACCCAGAATGATGTGAGATTGTGCTTCGTGCAACATAATTCTGGGTGCCATTTAAAAACCATAAGTGCTAATGACTCCATTCCTTTTTGAGGTTGTAGGGGCTGTTGATTGGAGTACACTAAAACAAACCTGATCTCTCTAGGACATTCAGAAGCCAAGTTATAAGCCCTCAAAGGTGTAATTGGACTACTTCTTTAAAGTGACACCAGGCCCGGTGACCTATGGGACATGGTTTGATACCCTTAGGAAAGTACTATCATCATGAAACGTTCAGATCACTTACAGCTCCATAGATTTTACCTTCCTGTAACATTTCAGCCTGATTGGACCTTGTTTTCACACAAATGAACCCAGAATGATGTGAAATTGTGCTTTGTGCCACATAATTCTGGGTGCCATTTAAAAACCATACGTGCTAATGACTCCATTCCTTTTTGTGGTTGTAGGGGCTGTTGATTGGAGTATACTAAAACAAACCTTATCTCTCTAGGACATTCAGAAGCCAAGTTATAAGCCCACAAATGTGTAACTGGACTACTTCTTTAAATTGAAACCAGATCCGGTGACCTTTGGGACATGGTTTTACCCCCTATAGGAAAGTGCTATCATCATGAAACGTTCAGATCACTTACAACTCAATAGATTCTACCTTCTTGTAACGTTTCAGCCTGATTGGACCTTGTTTTCACTCAAATGAACCCAGAATGATGTGAAATTGTGCTTCGTGCAACATAATTCTGGGTGCCATTTAAAAACCATAAGTGCTAATGACTCCATTCCTTTTAGTGGTAATGGGGGCTGTTAATTGGAGTACTCTAAAACAAACCTGATCTCTCTAGGACATTCAGAAGACAAGTTATAAGCCCACAAATGTGTAACTGGACTACTTCTTTAAATTGACACCAGATCCGGTGACCTTTGGGACATGGTTTGACCCCCTTAGGAAAGTGCTATCATCATGAAACATTCAGATCACTTACAACTCAATAGATTCTGCCTTCCTGTAACGTTTCAGCCTGATTGTACCTTGTTTTCACACAAATGAACCCAGAATGATGTGAAATTGTGCTTCGTGCAACATAATTCTGGGTGCCATTTAAAAACCATAAGTGCTAATGACTCCATTCCTTTTTGAGGTTGTAGGGGCTGTTGATTGGAGTACACTAAAACAAACCTGATCTCTCTAGGACATTCAGAAACCAAGTTATAAGCCCTCAAAGGTGTAATTGGACTACTTCTTTAAAGTGACACCAGATCCGGTGACCTTTGGGACATGGTTTTACCCCCTATAGGAATGTGCGATCATCTTGAAACGTTCAGATCACTTACAACTCAATAGATTCTACCTTCTTGTAACGTTTCAGCCTGATTGGACCTTGTTTTCACTCAAATGAACCCAGAATGATGTGAAATTGTGCTTTGTGCAACATAATTCTGGGTGCCATTTAAAAACCATAAGTGCTAATGACTCCATTCCTTTTAGTGGTAATGGGGGCTGTTAATTGGAGTACTCTAAAACAAACCTGACCTCTCTAGGTTATTCAGAAGCCAAGTTATAAGCCCACAAAGGTGTAACTGGACTACTTCTTTATATTGACACCAGGCCCGGTGACCTTTGAGACATGGTTTGACCCCCTTAGGAAAGTGCTATCATCATGAAACGTTCAGATCACTTACAACTCAATAGATTCTACCTTCCTGTAACGTTTCAGCCTGATTTGACCTTGTTTTCACACAAATGAACCCATAATGATGTGGAATTGTGCTTCGTGCAACATAATTCTGGGTGCCATTTAAAAACCATAAGTGCTAATGACCCATTCCTTTTAGTGGTAATGGGGGCTGCTAATTGGAGTACTCTAAATCAAACCTGACCTCTCTAGGATATTCAGAAGCCAAGTTATAAGCCCACAAAGGTGTAACTGGACTACTTCTTTAAAGTTACACCAGGCCCAGTGACCTTTGGGACATGGTTTGACCCCCTATAGGAATGTGCGATCATCATTAAAACGTTCAGATCACTTACAACTCAATAGATTCTACCTTCTTGTAACGTTTCAGCCTGATTGGACCTTGTTTTCACACAAATGGACCCAGAATGATGTGAAATTGTGCTTCGTGGAACATAATTCTGGGTGCCATTTACAAACCATAATTGCTAATGACTCCATTTCTTTTTGTGGTTGTAGGGGCTGTTGGTTGGAGTACATTAAAACAAACCTGATCTCTCTAGGACATTCAGAAGCCAAGTTATAAGCCCACAAATGTGTAACTGGACTACTTCTTTAAATTGACACCAGATCCGGTGACCTTTGGGACATGGTTTGACCCCCTTAGGAAAGTGCTATCATCATGAAACATTCAGATCACTTACAACTCAATAGATTCTACCTTCCTGTAACGTTTCAGCCTGATTGTACCTTGTTTTCACACAAATGAACCCAGAAAGATGTGAAATTGTGCTTCGTGCAACATAATTCTGGGTGCCATTTAAAAACCATAAGTGCTAATGACTCCATTCCTTTTTGTGGTTGTAGGGGCTGTTGATTGGAGTATACTAAAACAAACCTGATCTCTCTAGGACATTCAGAAGCCAAGTTATAAGCTCACAAATGTGTAACTGGACAACTTCTTTAAATTGACACCAGATCCAGTGACCTTTGGGACGTGGTTTGACCCCCTTAGGAAAGTGCTATCATCATGAAACATTCAGCTCACTTACAACTCAATAGATTCTACCTTCTCGTAACGTTTCAGCCTGATTGGACCTTGTTTTCACACAAATGGACCCAGAATGATGTGACATTGTGCTTCGTGCAAAATAATTCTGGGTGCCATTTAAAAACCATAAGTGCTAATGACTCCATTCCTTTTTGAGGTTGTAGGGGCTGTTGATTGGAGTACACTAAAACAAACCTGATCTCTCTAGGACATTCAGAAACCAAGTTATAAGCCCTCAAAGGTGTAATTGGACTACTTATTTAAAGTGACACCAGATCCGGTGACCTTTGGGACATGGTTTTACCCCCTATAGGAATGTGCGATCATCTTGAAACGTTCAGATCACTTACAACTCAATAGATTCTACCTTCCTGTAACGTTTCAGCCTGATTGGACCTTAATTTTACACAAATGAACCCAGAATGATGTGAAATTGTGCTTTGTGCAACATAATTCTGGGTGCCATTTAAAAACCATAAGTGCTAATGACTCCGTTCCTTTTAGTGGTAATGGGGGCTGCTAATTGGAGTACTCTAAAACAAACCTGACCTCTCTAGGATATTCAGAAGCCAAGTTATAAGCCCACAAAGGTGTAACTGGACTACTTCTTTAAAGTGACACCAGGCCCGGTGACCTTTGGGACATGGTTTGACCCCCTATAGGAATGTGCGATCATCATGAAACGTTCAGATCACTTACAACTCAATAGATTCTACCTTCTTGTAACGTTTCAGCCTGATTGGACCTTGTTTTCACACAAATGGACCCAGAATGGTGTGAAATTGTGCTTTGTGGAACATAATTCTGGGTGCCATTTACAAACCATAAGTGCTAATGACTCTATTCCTTTTTGTGGTTGTAGGGGCTGTTGGTTGGAGTACATTAAAACAAACCTGATCTCTCTAGGACATTCAGAAGCCAAGTTATAAGCCCACAAATGTGTAACTGGACTACTTCTTTAAATTGACACCAGATCCGGTGACCTTTGGGACATGGTTTGACCCCCTTAGGAAAGTGCTATCATCATGAAACATTCAGATCACTTACAACTCAATAGATTCTACCTTCCTGTAACGTTTCAGCCTGATTGTACCGTGTTTTCACACAAATGAACCCAGAATGATGTGAAATTGTGCATCGTGCAACATAATTCTGGGTGCCATTTAAAAACCATAAGTGCTAATGACTCCATTCCTTTTTGTGGTTGTAGGGGCTGTTGATTGGAGTATACTAAAACAAACCTGATCTCTCTAGGACATTCAGAAGCCAAGTTATAAGCCCACAAATGTGTAACTGGACTACTTCTTTAAATTGACACCAGATCCAGTGACCTTTGGGACGTGGTTTGACCCCCTTAGGAAAGTGCTATCATCATGAAACATTCAGATCACTTACAACTCAATAGATTCTACCTTCTCGTAACGTTTCAAACTGATTGGACCTTGTTGTCACACAAATGGACCCATAATGATGTGAAATTGTGCTTTGTGCAACATAATTCTGGGTGCCATTTAAAAACCATAAGTGCTAATGACTCCATTCCTTTTTGAGGTTGTAGGGGCTGTTGATTGGAGTACACTAAAACAAACCTGATCTCTCTAGGACATTCAGAAACCAAGTTCTAAGCCCTCAAAGGTGTAATTGGACTACTTCTTTAAAGTGACACCAGATCCGGTGACCTTTGGGACATGGTTTTACCCCCTATAGGAATGTGTGATCATCTTGAAACGTTCAGATCACTTACAACTCAATAGATTCTACCTTCTTGTAACGTTTCAGCCTGATTGGACCTTGTTTTCACTCAAATGAACACAGAATGATGTGAAATTGTGCTTTGTGCAACATAATTCTGGGTGCCATTTAAAAACCATAAGTGCTAATACTCCATTCCTTTTAGTGGTAATGGGGGCTGTTAATTGGAGTACTCTAAAACAAACCTGACCTCTCTAGGTTATTCAGAAGCCAAGTTATAAGCCCACAAAGGTGTAACTGGACTACTTCTTTAAATTGACACCAGGCCCGGTGACCTTTGGGACATGGTTTGACCCCCTTAGGAAAGAGCTATCATCATGAAACGTTCAGATCACTTACAACTCAATAGATTCTACCTTCCTGTGACGTTTCAGCCTGATTTGACCTTGTTTTCACACAAATGAACCCAGAATGATGTGGAATTGTGCTTCGTGCAACATAATTCTGGGTGCCATTTACAAACCATAAGTGCTAATGACCCATTCCTTTTAGTGGTAATGGGGGCTGCTAATTGGAGTACTCTAAATCAAACCTGACCTCTCTAGGATATTCAGAAGCCAAGTTATAAGCCCACAAAGGTGTAACTGGACTACTTCTTTAAAGTGACACCAGGCCCGGTGACCTTTGGGACATGGTTTGACCCCCTATAGGAATGTGCGATCATCATGAAACGTTCAGATCACTTACAACTCAATAGATTCTACCTTCTTGTAACGTTTCAGCCTGATTGGACCTTGTTTTCACACAAATGGACCCAGAATGATGTGAAATTGTGCTTCGTGGAACATAATTCTGGGTGCCATTTACAAACCATAAGTGCTAATGACTCCATTCCTTTTTGTGGTTGTAGGGGCTGTTGGTTGGAGTACATTAAAACAAACCTGATCTCTCTAGGACATTCAGAAGCCAAGTTATAAGCCCACAAATGTGTAACTGGACTACTTCTTTAAATTGACACCAGATCCGGTGACCTTTGGGACATGGTTTGACCCCCTTAGGAAAGTGCTATCATCATGAAACATTCAGATCACTTACAACTCAATAGATTCTACCTTCTCGTAACGTTTCAGCCTGATTGGACCTTGTTTTCACACAAATGGACCCAGAATGATGTGAAATTGTGCTTCATGCAAAATAATTCTGGGTGCCATTTAAAAACCATAAGTGCTAATGACTCCATTCCTTTTTGAGGTTGTAGGGGCTGTTGATTGGAGTGCACTAAAACAAACCTGATCTCTCTAGGACATTCAGAAACCAAGTTATAAGCCCTCAAAGGTGTAATTGGACTACTTCTTTAAAGTGACACCAGATCCGGTGACCTTTGGGACATGGTTTTACCCCCTATAGGAATGTGCGATCATCTTGAAACGTTCATATCACTTACAACTCAATAGATTCTACCTTCCTGTTACGTTTCAGCCTGATTGGACCTTGTTTTCACACAAATGAACCCAGAATGATGTGGAATTGTGCTTCGTGCAACATAATTCTGGGTGCCATTTAAAAACCATAAGTGCTAATGACTCCATTCCTTTTAGTGGTAATGGGGGCTGCTAATTGGAGTACTCTAAAACAAACCTGACCTCTCTAGGATATTCAGAAGCCAAGTTCTAAGCCCACAAAGGTGTAACTGGACTACTTCTTTAAAGTGACACCAGGCCCGGTGACCTTTGGGACATGGTTTGACCCCCTATAGGAATGTGCGATCATCATGAAACGTTCAGATCACTTACAACTCAATAGATTCTACCTTCTTGTAACGTTTCAGCCTGATTGGACCTTGTTTTCACACAAATGGACCCAGAATGATGTGAAATTTACGTCGTGGAACATAATTCTGGGTGCCATTTACAAACCATAAGTGCTAATGACTTCATTCCTTTTTGTGGTTGTAGGGGCTGTTGGTTGGAGTACATTAAAACAAACCTGATCTCTCTAGGACATTCAGAAGCCAAGTTATAAGCCCACAAATGTGTAACTGGACTACTTCTTTAAATTGACACCAGATCCGGTCACCTTTGGGACATGGTTTGACCCCCTTAGAAAAGTGCTATCATCATGAAACATTCAGATCACTTACAACTCATTAGATTCTACCTTCTCGTAACGTTTCAGCCTGATTGGACCTTGTTTTCACACAAATGGACCCAGAATGATGTGAAATTGTGCTTCGTGCAACATAATTCTGGGTGCCATTTAAAAACCATAAGTGCTAATGACTCCATTCCTTTTTGAGGTTGTAGGGGCTGTTTATTGGAGTACACTAAAACAAACCTGATCTCTCTAGGACATTCAGAAACCAAGTTATAAGCCCTCAAAGGTGTAATTGGACTACTTCTTTAAAGTGACACCAGGCCCGGTGACCTTTGGGACATGGTTTGATCCCCTTAGGAAAGTACTATCATCATGAAACGTTCAGATCACTTACAACTAAATAGATTCTACCTTCCTGTAACGTTTCAGCCTGATTGGACGTTGTTTTCACACAAATGAACCCAGAATGATGTGAAATTGTGCTTTGTGCCACATAATTCTGGGTGCCATTTAAAAACCATAAGTGCTAATGACTCCATTCCTTTTTGTGGTTGTAGGGGCTGTTGATTGGAGTATACTTAAACAAACCTGATCTCTCTAGGACATTCAGAAGCCAAGTTATAAGCCCACAAATGTGTAACTGGACTACTTCTTTAAATTGACACCAGATCCGGTGACCATTGGGACATGGTTTGACCCCCTTAGGAAAGTGCTATCATCATGAAACGTTCAGATCACTTACAACTCAATAAATTATACCTTCCTGTAACGTTTCAGCCTGATTGGACCATGTTTTCACACAAATGGACCCAGAATGATGTGAAATTGTGCTTCGTGCAACATAATTCTGGGTGCCATTTACAAACCATAAGTGCTAATGACTCCATTCCTTTTTGTGGTTGTAGGGCCTGTTGATTGGAGTACACTAAAACAAACCTGATCTCTCTAGGACATTCAGAAGCCAAGTTATAAGCCCACAAATGTGTAACTGGACTACTTCTTTAAAGTGACACCAGATCCGGTGACCTTTGAACATGTTTTTACCCCCTATAGGTATGTGCGATCATCTTGAAACGTTCAGATCACTTACAACTCAATAGATTCTACCTTCTTGTAACGTTTCAGCCTGATTGGACCTTGTTTTCACTCAAATGAACCCAGAATGATGTGAAATTGTGCTTCGTGCAACATAATTCTGGGTGCCATTTAAAAACCATAAGTGCTAATGACTCCATTCCTTTTAGTGGAAATGGGGGCTGTTAATTGGAGTACTCTAAAACAAACCTGACCTCTCTAGGATATTCAGAAGCCAAGTTATAAGCCCACAAAGGTGTAACTGGACTACTTCTTTAAATTGACACCAGGCCCGGTGACCTTTGGGACATGGTTTGATCCCCTTAGGAAAGTGCTATCATCATGAAACGTTCAGATCACTTACAACTCAATAGATTCTACCTTCCTGTAACGTTTCAGCCTGATTGGACCTTGTTTTCACACAAATGAACCACGATTGATGTGAAATTGTGCTTCGAGCAACATAATTCTGGGTGCCATTTAAAAACCATAAGTGCTAATGACTCCATTCCTTTTAGTGGTAATGGGGGCTGCTAATTGGAGTACTCTAAAACAAACCTGACCTCTCTAGGATATTCAGAAGCCAAGTTATAAGCCCACAAAAGTGTAACTGGACTACTTCTTTAAAGTGACACCAGGCCCGGTGACCTTTGGGACATGGTTTGACCCCCTATAGGAATGTGCGATCATCATGAAACGTTCAGATCACTTACAACTCAATATATTCTACCTTCTTGTAACGTTTCAGCCTGATTGGACCTTGTTTTCGCACAAATGGACCCAGAATGATGTGAAATTGTGCTTCGTGGAACATAATTCTGGGTGCCATTTACAAACCATAAGTGCTAATGACTCCATTCCTTTTTGTGGTTGTAGGGGCTGTTGGTTGGAGTACATTAAAACAAACCTGATCTCTCTAGAACATTCAGAAGCCAAGTTATAAGCCCACAAATGTGTAACTGGACTACTTCTTTAAATTGACACCAGATCCGGTGACCTTTGGGACATGGTTTGACCCCCTTAGGAAAGTGATATCATCATGAAACATTCAGATCTCTTACAACTCAATAGATTCTACCTTCCTGTAACGTTTCAGCCTGATTGGACGTTGTTTTCACACAAATGAACCCAGAATGATGTGAAATTGTGCTTTGTGCCACATAATTCTGGGTGCCATTTAAAAACCATAAGTGCTAATGACTCCATTCCTTTTTGTGGTTGTAGGGGCTGTTGATTGGAGTATACTAAAACAACCCTGATCTCTCTAGGACATTCAGAAGCCAAGTTATAAGCCCACAAATGTGTAACTGGACTACTTCTTTAAATTGAAACCAGATCCGGTGACCATTGGGACATGGTTTGACCCCCTTAGGAAAGTGCTATCATCATGAAACGTTCAGATCACTTACAACTCAATAAATTATACCTTCCTGTAACGTTTCAGCCTGATTGGACCATGTTTTCACACAAATGGACCCAGAATGATTTGAAATTGTGCTTCGTGCAACATAATTCTGGGTGCCATTTACAAACCATAAGTGCTAATGACTCCATTCCTTTTTGTGGTTGCAGGGCCTGTTGATTGGAGTACACTAAAACAAACCTGATCTCTCTAGGACATTCAGAAGCCAAGTTATAAGCCCACAAATGTGTAACTGGACTACTTCTTTAAAGTGACACCAGATCCGGTGACCTTTGAACATGGTTTTACCCCCTATAGGAATGTGCGATCATCTTGAAACGTTCAGATCACTTACAACTCAATAGATTCTACCTTCTTGTAACGTTTCAGCCTGATTGGACCTTCTTTTCACTCAAATGAACCCAGAATGATGTGAAATTGTGCTTCGTGCAACATAATTCTGGGTGCCATTTAAAAACCATAAGTGCTAATGACTCCATTCCTTTTAGTGGTAATGGGGGCTGTTAATTGGAGTACTCTAAAACAAACCTGACCTCTCTAGGATATTCAGAAGCCAAGTTATAAGCCCACAAAGGTGTAACTGGACTACTTTAAATTGACACCAGGCACGGTGACCTTTGGGACATGGTTTGATCCCCTTAGGAAAGTGCTATCATCATGAAACGTTCAGATCACTTACAACTCAATAGATTCTACCTTCCTGTAACGTTTCAGCCTGATTGGACCTTGTTTTCACACAAATGAACCACGATTGTTGTGAAATTGTGCTTCGAGCAACATAATTCTGGGTGCCATTTAAAAACCATAAGTGCTAATGACTCCATTCCTTTTAGTGGTAATGGGGGCTGCTAATTGGAGTACTCTAAAACAAACCTGACCTCTCTAGGATATTCAGAAGCCAAGTTATAAGCCCACAAAGGTGTAACTGGACTACTTCTTTAAAGTGACACCAGGCCCGGTGACCTTTGGGACATGGTTTGACCCCCTATAGGAATGTGCGATCATCATGAAACGTTCAGATCACTTACAACTCAATATATTCTACCTTCTTGTAACGTTTCAGCCTGATTGGACCTTGTTTTCACACAAATGGACCCAGAATGATGTGAAATTGTGCTTCGTGGAACATAATTCTGGGTGCCATTTACAAACCATAAGTGCTAATGACTCCATTCCTTTTTGTGGTTGTAGGGGCTGTTGGTTGGAGTACATTAAAACAAACCTGATCTCTCTAGAACATTCAGAAGCCAAGTTATAAGCCCACAAATGTGTAACTGGACTACTTCTTTAAATTGACACCAGATCCGGTGACCTTTGGGACATGGTTTGACCCCCTTAGGAAAGTGCTATCATCATGAAACATTCAGATCACTTACAACTCAATAGATTCTACCTTCCTGTAACGTTTCAGCCTGATTGTACCTTGTTTTCACACAAATGAACCCAGAATGATGTGAAATTGTGCTTCGTGCAACATAATTCTGGGTGCCATTTAAAAACCATAAGTGCTAATGACTCCATTCCTTTTTGTGGTTGTAGGGGCTGTTGATTGGAGTATACTAAAACAAACCTGATCTCTCTAGGACATTCAGAAGCCAAGTTATAAGCCCACAAATGTGTAACTGGACTACTTCTTTAAATTGACACCAGATCCGGTGACCTTTGGGACATTGTTTGACCCCCTTAGGAAAGTGCTATCATCATGAAACGTTCAGATCACTTACAACTCAATAGATTCTACCTTCTTGTAACGTTTCAGCCTGATTGGACCTTGTTTTCACACAAATGGACCCAGAATGATGTGAAATTGTGCTTCGTGCAACATAATTCTGGGTGCCATTTAATAACCATAAGTGCTAATGACTCCATTCCTTTTTGAGGTTGTAGGGGCTGTTGATTGGAGTACACTAAAACAACCCTGATCTCTCTAGGACATTCAGAAACAAAGTTATAAGCCCTCAAAGGTGTAATTGGACTACTTCTTTAAAGTGACACCAGGCCCGGTGACCTTTGGGACATGGTTTGACCCCCTATAGGAATGTGCGATCATCATGAAACGTTCAGATCACTTACAACTCAATAGATTCTACCTTCTTGTAACGTTTCAGCCTGATTGGACCTTGTTTTCACACAAATGGACCCAGAATGATGTGAAATTGTGCTTCGTGCAACATAATTCTGGGTGCCATTTACAAACCATAAGTGCTAATGACTCCATTCCTTTTTGTGGTTGTAGGGGCTGTTGATTGGAGTACACTAAAACAAACCTGATCTCTCTAGGACATTCAGAAGCCAAGTTATAAGCCCACAAAGGTGTAACTGGACTACTTCTTTAAATTGACACCAGATCCGGTTACCTTTGGGACATTGTTTGACCCCCTTAGGAAAGTCCGATCATCTTGAAACGTTCAGATCACTTACAACTCAATAGATTCTACCTTCTTGTAACGTTTCAGCCTGATTGGACCTTGTTTTCACACAAATGGACCCAGAATAATGTGAAATTGTGCTTAGTGCAACATAATTCTGGGTGCCATTTAAAAACCATAAGTGCTAATGACTCCATTCCTTTTAGTGGTAACGGGGGCTGTTAATTGGAGTACTCTAAAACAAACCTGGCCTCTCTAGGATATTCAGAAGCCAAGTTATAAGCCCACAAAGGTGTAACTGGACTACTTCTTTAAAGTGACGCCTGGCCCGGTGACCTTTGGGACATAGTTTGACCCCCTATAGGAATGTGCGATCATCATGAAACGTTCAGATCACTTACAACTCAATAGATTCTACCTTCTTGTAACGTTTCAGCCTGATTGGACCTTGTTTTCACACAAATGGACCCAGAATGATGTGAAATTGTGCTTCGTGCAACATAATTCTGGGTGCCATTTACAAACCATAAGTGCTAATGACTCCATTCCTTTTTGTGGTTGTAGGGGCTGTTGATTGGAGTACACTAAAACAAACCTGATCTCTCTAGGACATTCAGAAGCCAAGTTATAAGCCCACAAAGGTGTAACTGGACTACTTCTTTAAATTGACACCAGATCCGGTGACCTTTGGGACATTGTTTGACCCCCTTAGGAAAGTGCGATCATCTTGAAACGTTCAGATCACTTACAACTCAATAGGTTCTACCTTCTTGTAACGTTTCAGCCTGATTGGACCTTGTTTTCACACAAATGGAACCAGAATGATGTGAAATTGTGCTTAGTGCAATATAATTCTGGGTACCATTTACAAACCATAAGTGCTAATGACTCCATTCCTTTTTGTGGTTGTAGGGGCTGTTGGTTGGAGTACATTAAAACAAACCTGATCTCTCTAGGACATTCAGAAGCCAATTTATAAGCCCACAAATGTGTAACTGGACTACTTCTTTAAATTGACACCAGATCCGGTGACCTTTGGGACATTGTTTGACCCCCTTAGGAAAGTGCTATCATCATGAAACGTTCAGATCACTTACAACTCAATAGATTCTACCTTCTTGTAACGTTTCAGCCACATTGGACCTTGTTTTCACACAAATGGACCCAGAATGATGTGAAATTGTGCTTCGTGCAACATAATTCTGGGTACCATTTAAAAACCATAAGTGCTAATGACTCCATTCATTTTTGAGGTTGTAGGGGCTGTTGATTGGAGTACACTAAAACAAACCTGATCTCTCTAGGACATTCAGAAACCAAGTTATAAGCCCTCAAACCTGTAATTGGACTACTTCTTCAAAGTGACACCAGGCCCGGTGACCTTTGGGACATGGTTTGACCCTCTATAGGAATGTGCGATCATCATGAAACGTTCAGATCACTTACAACTCAATAGATTCTACCTTCTTGTAACGTTTCAGCCTGATTGGACCTTGTTTTCACACAAATGGACCCAGAATGATATGAAATTGTGCTTCGTGCAACATAATTCTGGGTGCCATTTACAAACCATAAGTGCTAATGACTCCATTCCTTTTTGTGGTTGTAGGGGCTGTTGATTGGAGTACACTAAAACAAACCTGATCTCTCTAGGACATTCAGAAGCCAAGTTATAAGCCCACAAAGGTGTAACTGGACTACTTCTTTAAATTGACACCAGATCCGGTGACCTTTGGGACATTGTTTGACCCCCTTAGGAAAGTGCGATCATCTTGAAATGTTCAGATCACTTACAACTCAATAGATTCTACCTTCTTGTAACGTTTCAGCCTGATTGGACCTTGTTTTCACACAAATGGACCCAGAATGATGTGAAATTGTGCTTAGTGCAACATAATTCTGGGTGCCATTTAAAAACCATAAGTGCTCATGACTCCATTCCTTTTAGTGGTAACGGGGGCTGTTAATTGGAGTACTCTAAAACAAACCTGACCTCTCTAGGATATTCAGAAGCCAAGTTATAAGCCCACAAAGGTGTAACTGGACTACTTCTTTAAAGTGACGCCAGGCCCGGTGACCTTTGGGACATAGTTTGACCCCCTATAGGAATGTGCGATCATCATGAAACGTTCAGATCACTTACAACTCAATAGATTCTACCTTCTTGTAACGTTTCAGCCTGATTGGACCTTCTTTTCACACAAATGGACCCAGAATGATGTGAAATTGTGCTTCGTGCAACATAATTCTGGGTGCCATTTACAAACCATAAGTGCTAATGACTCCATTCCTTTTTGTGGTTGTAGGGGCTGTTGATTGGAGTACACTAAAACAACCCTGATCTCTCTAGGACATTCAGAAGCCAAGTTATAAGCCCACAAATGTGTAACTGGACTACTTCTTTAAATTGACACCAGATCCGGTGACCTTTGGGACATGGTTTGACCCCCTTAGGAAAGTGCAATTATCATGAAACGTGCAGATCACTTACAACTCAATAGATTCTACCTTCCTGTAACATTTCAGCCTGATTGGACCTTGTTTTCACACAAATGGACCCAGAATGATGTGAAATTGTGCTTCGTGCAACATATTTCTTTGTGCCATTCACAAACCATAAGTGCTAATGACTCCATTCCTTTTTGTGGTTGTAGGGGCTGTTGATTGGAGTACACTAAAACAACCCTGATCTCTCTAGGACATTCAGAAGCCAAGTTATAAGCCCACAAATGTGTAACTGGACTACTTATTTAAATTGACACCAGATCCGGTAACGTTTGGGACATGGTTTGACCCCCTTAGGAAAGTGCTATCATCATGAAACGTTCTGATCACTTACAACTCAATAGATTCTACCTTACTGTAACGTTTCAGCCTGATTGGTTCTTGTTTTCACACAAATGAACCCAGAATGATGTGAAATTGTGCTTCGTGCAACATAATTCTGGGTGCCATTTACAAACCATAAGTGCTAATGACTCCATTCCTTTTTTTGGTTGTAGGGGCTGTTGATTGGAGTACACTAAAATAAACCTGATCTCTCTACGACATTCAGAAGCCAAGTTATAAGCCCACAAATGTGTAACTGGACTACTTCTTTAAAGTGACACCAGATCCGGTGACCTTTGGGACATGGTTTGACCCCCTTAGGAATGTGCAATCATCATGAAACGTTCAGATCACTTACAACTCAATAGATTCTACCTTCCTGTAGCGTTTCAGCCTGATTGGACCTTGTTTTCACACAAATGGACCCAGAATGATGTAAAATTGTGCTTCGTGCAACATAATTCTGGGTGTCATTTAAAAACCGTAAGAGCTAATGACTCCATTCCTTTTTGGGGCAATAGGGGCTGTTGATTGGAGTACCCTAAAACAAACCTGACCTCTCTAGGATATTCAGAAGCCAAGTTATAAGCCCACAAAGGTGTAAATGGACTACTTCTTTAAATTGACACCAGATCCGGTGACGTTTGGGACATGGTTTGACCCCCTATAGGAATGTGTGATTATCATGAAACGTTCAGATCACTTACAACTCAATAGATTCTACCTACTTGTAACGTTTCAGCCTGATTGGACCTTGTTTTCACACAAATGGACCCAGAATGATGTGAAATTGTGCTTCGTGCAACATAATTCTGGGTGCCATTTACAAACCATAAGTGCTATTGACTCCATTCTTTTTTGTGGTTGTAGGGGCTGTTGATTGGAGTACACTAAAACAAACCTGATCTCTCTAGGACATTCAGAAGCCAAGTTATAAGCCCACAAAGGTGTAACTGGACTACTTCTTTAAATTGACACCAGATCCGGTGACCTTTGGGACATTGTTTGACCCCCTTAGGAAAGTGCGATCATCTTGAAACGTTCAGATCACTTACAACTCAATAGGTTCTAACTTCTTGTAATGTTTCAGCCTGATTGGACCTTGTTTTCACACAAATGGACCCAGAATGATGTGAAATTGTGCTTAGTGCAACATAATTCTGGGTACCATTTACAAACCATAAGTGCTAATGACTCCATTCCTTTTTGTGGTTGTAGGGGCTGTTGGTTGGAGTACATTAAAACAAACCTGATCTCTCTAGGACATTCAGAAGCCAATTTATAAGCCCACAAATGTGTAACTGGACTACTTCTTTAAATTGACACCAGATCCGGTGACCTTTGGCACATGGTTTGACCCCCTTAGGAAAGTGTTATCATCTTGAAACGTTCAAATCACTTACAACTCAATAGATTCTACCTTCCTGTAACGTTTCAGCCTGAATGGACCTTGTTTTCACACAAATGGACCCAGAATGATGTGAAATTGTGCTTCGTGCAACATAATTCTGGGTGCCATTTACAAACCATAAGTGCTAATGACTCCATTCCTTTTTAATGGTTGTAGGGGCTGTTGATTGGAGTACACTAAAACAAACCTGATCTCTCTAGGACATTCAGAAGCCAAGTTATAAGCCCACAAATGTGTAACTGGACTACTTCTTTAAATTGACAACAGATCCGGTGACCTTTGGGACATGGTTTGACCCCCTTAGGAAAGTGCTATCATCATGAAACGTTCATATCACTTACAACTCAATAGATTCTACCTTCCTGTAACGTTTCAGCCGGATTGGACCTTGTTTTCACACAAATGAACCCAGAATGATGTGAAATTGTGCTTCGTGCAACATAATTCTGGGTGCCATTTACAAACCATAAGTGCTAATGACTCCATTGCTTTTTGTGGTTGTAGGGGCTGTTGATTGGAGAACACTAATACAAACCTAACCTCTCTAGGACATTCAGAAGCCAAGTTATAAGCCCACAAAGGTGTAACTGGACTACTTCTTTAAAGTGACACCAGGCCCGGTGACCTTTGGGACATGGTTTGACCCCCTTAGGAAAGTGCTATCATCATGAAACGTTCAGATCACTTACAACTCAATAGATTCTACCTTCCTGTAACATTTCAGCCTGATTGGACCTTGTTTTCACACAAATGAACCCAGAATGATGTGAAATTGTGCTTCGTGCAACATAATTCTGGGTGCCATTTACAAACCATAAGTGCTAATGACTCCATTCCTTTTTGTGGTTGTATGGGCTGTTGATTGGAGTACATTAAAACAAACCTGATCTCTCTAGGACATTCAGAAGCCAAGTTATAAGCCCACAAATGTGTAACTGGACTACTTCTTTAAATTGACACCAGATCCGGTGACATTTGGGACATGGTTTGACCCCCTATAGGAATGTGTGATCATCTTGAAACGTTCAGATCACTTACAACTCAATAGATTCCACCTTCCTGTAACGTTTCAGCCTGATTGGACCTTGTTTTCACACAAATGAACCCAGAATGATGTGAAATTGTGCTTCGTGCAACATAATTCTGGGTGCCATTTAAAAACCATAAGTGCTAATGACTCCATTCCTTTTTGAGGTTGTAGGGGCTGTTGATTGGAGTACACTAAAACAAACCTGATCTCTCTAGGACATTCAGAAGCCAAGTTATAAGACCTCAAAGGTGTCACTGGACTACTTCTTTAAAGTGACACCAGGCCCGGTGACCTTTGGGACATGGTTTTACCCCCTATAGGAATGTGCGATCATCTTGAAATGTTCAGATCACTTACAACTCAATAGATTCTACCTTCTTGTAGCGTTTCAGCTTGATTGGACCTTGTTTTCACACAAATGGACCCAGAATGACGTGAAATTGTGCTTCGTGCAACATAATTCTGGGTGCCATTTACAAACCATAAGTGCTAATGACTCCATTCCTTTTTGTGGTTGTAGGGGCTGTTGATTGGAGTACACTAAAACAAACCTAACCTCTCTAGGACATTCAGAAGCCAAGTTATAAGCCCACAAAGGTGTAACTGGACTACCTCTTTAAAGTGACACCAGGCCCGGTGACCTTTGGGACATGGTTTTGCCCCCTATAGGAATGTGCGATCATCTTGAAACGTTCAGATCACTTACAACTCAATAGAATCTACCTTCTTGTAGCGTTTCAGCCTGATTGGACCTTGTTTTCACACAAATGGACCCAGAATGATGTGAAATTGTGCTTCATGCAACATAATTCTGGGTGCCATTTACAAACCTTAAGTGCTAATGACTCCATTCCTTTTTGTGGTTGTAGGGGCTGTTGATTGGAGTACACTAAAACAAACCTGATCTCTCTAGGACATTCAGAAGCCAAGTTATAAGCCCACAAATGTGTAACTTGACTACTTCTTTAAATTGACACCAGATCCGGTGACCTTTGGGACATGGTTTGAACCCCTTAGGAAAGTGCTATCATCATGAAACGTTCAGATCACTTACAACTCAATAGATTCTACCTTCCTGTAACGTTTCAGCCTTATTGGACCTTGTTTTCACACAAATGAACCCAGAATGATGTGAAATTGTGCTTCGTGCAACATAATTCTGGGTGCCATTTAAAAACCATAAGTGCTAAAGACTCCATTCCTTTTTGAGGTTGTAGGGGCTGTTGATTGGAGTACACTAAAACAAACCTGATCTCTCTAGGACATTCAGAAGCCAAGTTATAAAGCCCTCAAAGGTGTAACTGGACTACTTCTTTAACGTGACACCAGGCCCGGTGACCTTTGGGACATGGTTTGACCCCCTTAGGAAAGTGCTATCATCATGAAACGTTCAGATCACTTACAACTCAATAGATTCTACCTTCCTGTAACGTTTCAGCCTGATTGGACCTTGTTTTCACACAAATGGACCCAGAATGATGTGAAATTGTGCTTCGTGCAACATAATTCTGGGTGCCATTTACAAACCATAAGTGCTAATGACTCCATTCCTTTTTGTGGTTGTAGGGGCTGTTGATTGGAGTACATTAAAACAAACCTGATCTCTCTAGGACATTCAGAAGCCAAGTTATAAGCCCACAAATAAGTAACTGGACTACTTCTTTAAATTGACACCAGATCCGGTGACCTTTGGGACATGGTTTGACCCCCTTAGGAAAGTGCTATCATCATGAAACGTTCAGATCACTTACAACTCAATAGATTCTACCTTCCTGTAACGTTTCAGCCTGATTGGACCTTGTTTTCACACAAATGAACCCAGAATGATGTGAAATTGTGCTTAGTGCAGCATAATTCTGGGTGCCATTTAAAAACCATAAGTGCTAATGACTCCATTCCTTTTTGTGGTTGTAGGGGCTGTTGATCGGAGTACACTAAAACAAACCTGACCTCTCTAGGACATTCAGAAGCCAAGTTATAAGCCCACAAATGTTTACTGGACTACTTCTTTAAATTGACACCAGATCCGGTGACCTTTTGGACATGGTTTGACCCCCTATAGGAATGTGCGATCATCATGAAACGTTCAGATCACTTACAACTCAATAGATTCTACCTTCTTGCAACGTTTCAGCTCGATTGGACCTTGTTTTCACACAAATGGACCCAGAATGATGTGAAATTGTGCTTCGTGCAACATAATTCCGGGTGCCATTTACAAACCATAAGGGCTGTTTATTGGAGTACACTAAAACAAACCTGATCTCTCTAGGAAATTCAGAAGCCAAGTTATAAGCCCACAAATGTGTAACTGGACTACTTCTTTAAATTGACACCAGATCCGGTGACCTTTGGGACATGGTTTGACCCCCTTAGGAAAGTGCGATCATCATGAAACGTTCAGATCACTTACAACTCAATAGATTCTACCTTCCTGTAACGTTTCTGCCTGATTGGACCTTGTTTTCACACAAATGAACCCAGAATGATGTGAAATTGTGCTTCGTGCAACATAATTCTGGGTGCCATTTCAAAACCATAAGTGCTAATGACTCTATTCCTTTTTGTGGTTGTAGGGGCTTTTGATGGGAGTACTCTAAAACAAACCTGATCTCTCTAGGAAATTCAGAAGCCAAGTTATAAGCCCACAAAGGTGTAACTGGACTACTTCTTTAAAGTGACACCAGGCCCGGTGACCTTTGGGACATGGTTTGACCCCCTATAGGAATGTGCGATCATCATGAAACGTTCAGATCACTTACAACTCAATAGTTTCTACCTTCTTGTAACGTTTCAGCCTGATTGGACCTTGTTTTCACACAAATGGACCCAGAATGATGTGAAATTGTGCTTCGTGCAACATAATTCTGGGTGCCATTTACAAACCATAAGGGCTGTTGATTGGAGTACACTAAAACAAACCTGATCTCTCTAGGAAATTCAGAAGCCAAGTTATAAGCCCACAAAGGTGTAACTGGACTACTTCTTTAAAGTGACACCAGGCCCGGTGACCTTTGGGACATGGTTTGACCCCCTATAGGAATGTGCGATCATCATGAAACGTTCAGATCACTTACAACTCAATAGATTCTACCTTCCTGTAACGTTTCAGCCTGATTGGACCTTGTTTTCACACAAATGAACCCAGAATGATGTGAAATTGTGCTTAGTGCAGCATAATTCTGGGTGCCATTTAAAAACCATAAGGGCTGTTGATTGGAGTACACTAAAACAAACCTGAAATCTCTAGGAATTTCAGAAGCCAAGTTATAGGCCCACAAATGTGTAACTGGACTACTTCTTTAAATTGACACCAGATCCGGTGACCTTTGGGACATGGTTTGACCCCCTTAGGAAAGTGCTATCATCATGAAAGGCCCAGATCACTTACAACTCAATAGATTCTACCTTCCTGTAACGTTTCTGCCTTATTGGACCTTGTTTTCACACAAATGAACCCAGAATGATGTGAAATTGTGCTTCGTGCAACATAATTCTGGGTGCCATTTAAAAACCATAAGTGCTAATGACTCCATTCCTTTTTGGGGTAATGGGGGCTGTTAATTGGAGTACTCTAAAACAAACCTGACCTCTCTAGGATATTCAGAAGCCAAGTTATAAGCCCACAAATGTGTAACTGGACTACTTCTTTAAATTGACACCAGATCCGGTGACCTTTGGGACATGGTTTTACCCGCTATAGGAATGTGCAATCATCATGAAACTTTCAGATCACTTACAACTCAAAAGATTGTACCTTCTTGTAACGTTTCAGCCTGATTGGACCTTGTTTTCACACAAATGAACCCAGAATGATGTGAAATTGTGCTTCGTGCAACATAATTCTGGGTGCCATTTAAAAACCATAAGTGCTAATGACTCCATTACTTTTTGGGGTAATGGGGGCTGTTAACTGGAGTACACTAAAACAAGCCTGACCTCTCTAGGACATTCAGAAGCCAAGTTATAAGCCCACAAATGTTGGTTATGGACTACTTCTTTAAATTGACACCAGATCTGGTGACCTTTGGGACATGGTTTGACCCCCTTAGGAAAGTGGTATCATCATGAAACGTTCAGATCCCTTACAACTCAATAGATTCTACCTTCCTGTAACGTTTCAGCCTGATTGGACCTTGTTTTCACACAAATGAAGCTAGACTGATGTGAAATTGTGCTTCGTGCAACATAATTCTGGGTGCCATTTACAAACCATAAGTGCTAATGACTCCATTCCTTTTTGTGGTTGTAGGGGCTGTTGATTGGAGTACACTAAAACAACCCTGATCTCTCTAGGACATTCAGAAGCCAAGTCATAAGCCCACAAATGTGTAACTGGACTACTTCTTTAAATTGACACCAGATCCGGTGACCTTTGGGACATGGTTTGACCCCCTTAGGAAAGTGGTATCATCATGAAACGTTCAGATCCCTTACAACTCAATAGATTCTACCTTCCTGTAACATTTCAGCCTGATTGGACCTTGTTTTCACACAAATGGACCCAGAATGATGTGAAATTGTGCTTCGTGCAACATAATTCTGGGTGCCATTTAAAAACCATAAGTGCTAATGACTCCATTTCTTTTTGAGGTTGTAGGGATTGATGATTGGAGTACACTAAATCAAACCTGATCTCTCTAGGACATTCAGAAGCCAGGTTATAAGCCCACAAATGTGTAACTGGACTACTTCTTTAAAGTGACACCAGGCCCTGTGACCTTTGGGACATGGTTTTTCCCGCTATAGGAATGTGCGATCATCATGAAACGTTCAGATCACTTACAACTCAATAGATTGTACCTTCTTGTAACGTTTCAGCCTGATTGGACCTTGTTTTCACACAAATGAACCCAGAATGATGTGAAATTGTGCGTCGTGCAACATAATTCTGGGTGCCATTTAAAAACCATAAGTGCTAATGACTCCATTCCTTTTTGTGGTAATGGGGGCTGTTAATTGTAGTACTCTAAGACAAACCTGACCTCTCTAGGATATTCAGAAGCCAAGTTATAAGCCCACAAAGTTGTAAATGGACTACTTCTTTAAATTGACACCAGATCCGGTGACGTTTGGGACATGGTTTGACCCCCTTAGGAAAGCTCTATCATCATGAAACGTTCAGATCACTTACAACTCAATAGATTCTACCTTCCTGTAACGTTTCAGCCTGATTGGACCTTGTTTTCACACAAATGAACCCAGAATGACGTGAAATTGTGCTTCGTGCAACATAATTCTGGGTGCCATTTAAAAACCATAAGTGCTAATGACTCCATTCCTTTTTGGGATAATGGGGGCTGTTAATTGGAGTACACTAAAACAAACCTGACCTCTCTAGGACATTCAGAAGCCAAGTTATAAGCCCAGAAATGTGTAACTGGACTACTTCTTTAAAGTGACACCAGGCCCGGTGACCTTTGGGACAAGATTTGACCTCCTATAGGAATGTGCGATCATCATGAAACGTTCAGATCACTTACAACTCAATAGATTCTACCTTCTTGTAACGTTTCAGCCTGATTGGACCTTGTTTTCACACAAATGAAGCTAGACTGATGTGAAATTGTGCTTCGTGCAACATAATTCTGGGTGCCATTTACAAACCATAAGTGCTAATGACTCCATTCCTTTTTGTGGTTGTAGGGGCTGTTGATTGGAGTACACTAAAACAACCCTGATCTCTCTAGGACATTCAGAAGCCAAGTCATAAGCCCACAAATGTGTAACTGGACTACTTCTTTAAATTGACACCAGATCCGGTGACCTTTGGGACATGGTTTGACCCCCTTAGGAAAGTGGTATCATCATGAAACGTTCAGATCCCTTACAACTCAATAGATTCTACCTTCCTGTAACATTTCAGCCTGATTGGACCTTGTTTTCACACAAATGGACCCAGAATGATGTAAAATTGTGCTTCGTGCAACATAATTCTGGGTGTCATTTAAAAACCATAAGAGCTAATGACTCCATTCCTTTTTGGGGCAATAGGGGCTGTTGATTGGAGTACCCTAAATCAAACCTGACCTCTCTAGGATATTCAGAAGCCAAGTGATAAGCCCACAAATGTGTAACTGGACTACTTCTTTAAATTGACACCAGATCCGGTGACCTTTGGGACATGGTTTGACCCCCTTAGGAAAGTGGTATCATCATGAAACGTTCAGATCCCTTACAACTCAATAGATTCTACCTTCCTGTAACATTTCAGCCTGATTGGACCTTGTTTTCACACAAATGGACCCAGAATGATGTGAAATTGTGCTTCGTGCAACATAATTCTGGGTGCCATTTAAAAACCATAAGTGCTAATGACTCCATTCCTTTTTGTGGTAATGGGGGCTGTTAATTGGAGTACTCTAAAACAAACCTGACCTCTCTAGGATATTCAGAAGCCAAGTTATAAGCCCACAAAGGTGTAACTGGACTACTTCTTTAAAGTGACACCAGGCCCGGTGACCTTTGGGACATGGTTTGACCCCCTATAGGAATGTGCAATCATCATGAAACGTTCATATCACTTACAACTCAATAGATTCTACCTTCTTGTAACGTTTCAGCCTGATTGGACCTTGTTTTCACACAAATGGACCCAGAATGATGTGAAATTGTGCTTCGTGCAACATAATTCTGGGTGCCATTTACAAACCATAAGTGCTAATGACTCCATTCCTTTTTGTGGTTGTAGGGGCTGTTGATTGGAGTACACTAAAACAACCCTGATCTCTCTTGGACATTCAGAAGCCAAGTTATAAGCCCACAAATGTGTAACTGGACTACTTTAAATTGACACCAGATCCGGTGACCTTTGGGACATGGTTTGACCCCCTTAGGAAAGTGCTATCATCATGAAACGTTCAGACCACTTACAACTCAATATATTCTACCTTCCTGTAACATTTCAGCCTGATTGGGCCTTGTTTTCACACAAATGGACCCAGAATGATGTGAAATTGTGCTTCGTGCAACATAATTCTGGGTGCCATTTACAAACCATAAGTGCTAATGACTCCATTCCTTTTTGTGGTTGTAGGGGCTGTTGATTGGAGTACACTAAAACAACCCTGATCTCTCTAGGACATTCAGAAGCCAAGTTATAAGCCCACAAATGTGTAACTGGACTACTTCGTTAAATTGACACCAGATCCGGTGACCTTTGGGACATGGTTTGACCCCCTTAGGATAGTGCAATCATCATGAAACGTTCAGATCACTTACAACTCAATAGATTCTACCTTCCTGTAACATTTCAGCCTGATTGGACCTTGTTTTCACACAAATGGACCCAGAATGATGTGAAATTGTGCTTCGTGCAACATAATTCTGGGTGCCATTTAAAAACCATAAGTGCTAATGACTCAATTTCTTTTTGAGGTTGTAGGGGCTGATGATTGGAGTACACTAAAATAAAACTGATCTCTCTAGGACATTCAGAAGCCAAGTTATAAGCCCACAAATGTGTAACTGGACTACTTCTTTAAAGTGACACCAGATCCGGTGACCTTTGGGACATGGTTTGACCCCCTTAGGAATGTGCGATCATCATGAAACGTTCAGATCACTTACAACTCAATAGATTCTACCTTCCTGTAGCGTTTCAGCCTGATTGGACCTTGTTTTCACACAAATGGACCCAGAATGATGTAAAATTGTGCTTCGTGCAACATAATTCTGGGTGTCATTTAAAAACCATAAGAGCTAATGACTCCATTCCTTTTTGGGGCAATAGGGGCTGTTGATTGGAGTACCCTAAAACAAAACTGACCTCTCTAGGATATTCAGAAGCCAAGTTATAAGCCCACAAAGGTGTAAATGGACTACTTCTTTAAATTGACACCAGATCCGGTGACGTTTGGGACATGGTTTGACCCCCTTAGGAAAGCTCTATCATCATGAAACGTTCAGATCACTTACAACTCAATAGATTCCACCTTCCTGTAACGTTTCAGCCTGATTGGACCTTGTTTTCACACAAATGAACCCAGAATGATGTGAAATTGTGCTTCGTGCAACATAATTCTGGGTGCCATTTAAAAACGATAAGTGCTAATGACTCCATTCCTTTTTGGGGTAATTGGGGCTGTTAATTGGAGTACACTAAAACAAACCTGACCTCTCTAGGATATTCAGAAGCCAAGTTATAAGCCCACAAATGTGTAAATGGACTACTTCTTTAAAGTGACACCAGGCCCGGTGACCTTTGGGACATGGTTTGACCCCCTATAGGAATGTGTGATTATCATGAAACGTTCAGATCACTTACAACTCAATAGATTCTACCTTCTTGTAACGTTTCAGCCTGATTGGACCTTGTTTTCACACAAATGGACCCAGAATGATGTGAAATTGTGCTTTGTGCAACATAATTCTGGGTACCATTTACAAACCATAAGTGCTAATGACTCCATTCCTTTTTGTGGTTGTAGGGGCTGTTGATTGGAGTACACTAAAACAAACCTGACCTCTCTAGGACATTCAGAAGCCAAGTTATAAGCCCACAAATGTGTAACTGGAATACTTCTTTAAAGTGACACCGATCCGGTGACCTTTGGGACATGGTTTGACCCCCTTAGGAATGTGCGATCATCATGAAACGTTCAGATCACTTACAACTCAATAGATTCTACCTTCCTGTAGCGTTTCAGCCTGATTGGACCTTGTTTTCACACAAATGGACCCAGAATGATGTAAAATTGTGCTTCGTGCAACATAATTCTGGGTGTCATTTAAAAACCATAAGAGCTAATGACTCCATTCCTTTTTGGGGCAATAGGGGCTGTTGATTGGAGTACCCTAAAACAAACCTGACCTCTCTAGGATATTCAGAAGCCAAGTTATAAGCCCACAAATGTGTAACTGGACTACTTCTTTAAAGTGACACCAGGCCCTGTGACCTTTGGGACATGGTTTTTCCCGCTATAGGAATGTGCGATCATCATGAAACGTTCAGATCACTTACAACTCAATAGATTGTACCTTCTTGTAACGTTTCAGCCTGATTGGACCTTGTTTTCACACAAATGAACCCAGAATGATGTGAAATTGTGCGTCGTGCAACATAATTCTGGGTGCCATTTAAAAACCATAAGTGCTAATGACTCCATTCCTTTTTGTGGTAATGGGGGCTGTTAATTGTAGTACTCTAAGACAAACCTGACCTCTCTAGGATATTCAGAAGCCAAGTTATAAGCCCACAAAGGTGTAAATGGACTACTTCTTTAAATTGACACCAGATCCGGTGACGTTTGGGACATGGTTTGACCCCCTTAGGAAAGCTCTATCATCATGAAACGTTCAGATCACTTACAACTCAATAGATTCTACCTTCCTGTAACGTTTCAGCCTGATTGGACCTTGTTTTCACACAAATGAACCCAGAATGATGTGAAATGGTGCTTCGTGCAACATAATTCCGGGTGCCATTTAAAAACCATAAGTGCTAATGACTCCATTCCTTTTTGGGGTAATGGGGGCTGTTAATTGGAGTACACTAAAACAAACCTGACCTCTCTAGGATATTCAGAAGCCAAGTTATAAGCCCACAAATGTGTAACTGGACTACTTCTTTAAAGTGACACCAGGCCCGGTGACCTTTGGGACATGGTTTGACCCCCTATAGGAATGTGTGATTATCATGAAACGTTCAGATCACTTACAACTCAATAGATTCTACCTTCTTGTAACGTTTCAGCCTGATTGGACCTTGTTTTCACACAAATGGACCCAGAATGATGTGAAATTGTGCTTTGTGCAACATAATTCTGGGTACCATTTACAAACCATAAGTGCTAATGACTCCATTCCTTTTTGTGGTTGTAGGGGCTGTTGATTGGAGTACACTAAAACAAACCTGACCTCTCTAGGACATTCAGAAGCCAAGTTATAAGCCCACAAATGTGTAACTGGACTACTTCTTTAAAGTGACGCCAGATCCGGTGACGTTTTGGACATGGTTTGACCCCCTTAGGAAAGTGCTATCATCATGAAACGTTTAGATCACTTACAACTCAATAGATTCTACCTTCCTGTAACGTTTCAGCCTGATTGGACCTTGTTTTCACACAAATGAACCCAGAATGATGTGAAATTGTGCTTCGTGCAACATAATTCTGGGTGCCATTTAAAAACCATAAGTGCTAATGACTCCATTCCTTTTTGTGGTAATGGGGGCTGTTAATTGGAGTACTCTAAAACAAACCTGACCTCTCTAGGATATTCAGAAGCCAAGTTATAAGCCCACAAAGGTGTAACTGGACTACTTCTTTAAAGTGACACCAGGCCCGGTGACCTTTGGGACATGGTTTGACCCCCTATAGGAATGTGCAATCATCATGAAACGTTCATATCACTTACAACTCAATATATTCTACCTTCTTGTAACGTTTCAGCCTGATTGGACCTTGTTTTCACACAAATGGACCCAGAATGATGTGAAATTGTGCTTCGTGCAACATAATTCTGGGTGCCATTTACAAACCATAAGTGCTAATGACTCCATTCCTTTTTGTGGTTGTAGGGGCTGTTGATTGGAGTACACTAAAACAACCCTGATCTCTCTTGGACATTCAGAAGCCAAGTTATAAGCCCACAAATGTGTAACTGGACTACTTTAAATTGACACCAGATCCGGTGACCTTTGGGACATGGTTTGACCCCCTTAGGAAAGTGCTATCATCATGAAACGTTCAGACCACTTACATGTCAATATATTCTACCTTCCTGTAACATTTCAGCCTTATTGGGCCTTGTTTTCACACAAATGGACCCAGAATGATGTGAAATTGTGCTTCGTGCAACATAATTCTGGGTGCCATTTACAAACCATAAGTGCTAATGACTCCATTCCTTTTTGTGGTTGTAGGGGCTGTTGATTGGAGTACACTAAAACAACCCTGATCTCTCTAGGACATTCAGAAGCCAAGTTATAAGCCCACAAATGTGTAACTGGACTACTTCGTTAAATTGACACCAGATCCGGTGACCTTTGGGACATGGTTTGACCCCCTTAGGATAGTGCAATCATCATGAAACGTTCAGATCACTTACAACTCAATAGATTCTACCTTCCTGTAACATTTCAGCCTGATTGGACCTTGTTTTCACACAAATGGACCCAGAATGATGTGAAATTGTGCTTCGTGCAACATAATTCTGGGTGCCATTTAAAAACCATAAGTGCTAATGACTCCATTTCTTTTTGAAGTTGTAGGGGCTGATGATTGGAGTACACTAAAGTAAAACTGATCTCTCTAGGACATTCAGAAGCCAAGTTATAAGCCCACAAATGTGTAACTGGACTACTTCTTTAAAGTGACACCAGATCCGGTGACCTTTGGGACATGGTTTGACCCCCTTAGGAATGTGCGATCATCATGAAACGTTCAGATCACTTACAACTCAATAGATTCTACCTTCCTGTAGCGTTTCAGCCTGATTGGACCTTGTTTTCACACAAATGGACCCAGAATGATGTAAAATTGTGCTTCGTGCAACATAATTCTGGGTGTCATTTAAAAACCATAAGAGCTAATGACTCCATTCCTTTTTGGGGCAATAGGGGCTGTTGATTGGAGTACCCTAAAACAAACCTGACCTCTCTAGGATATTCAGAAGCCAAGTTATAAGCCCACAAAGGTGTAAATGGACTACTTCTTTAAATTGACACCAGATCCGGTGACATTTGGGACATGGTTTGACCCCCTTAGGAAAGTGCTATCATCATGAAACGTTCAGATCAATTACAACTCAATAGATTCTACCTTCCTGTAACGTTTCAGCCTGATTGGACCTTGTTTTCACACAAATGAACCCAGAATGATGTGAAATTGTGCTTCGTGCAACATAATTCTGGGTGCCATTTAAAAACCATAAGTGCTAATGACTCCATTCCTTTTTGGGGTAATGGGGGCTGTTAATTGGAGTACACTAAAACAAACCTGACCTCTCTAGGATATTCAGAAGCCAAGTTATAAGCCCACAAATGTGTAACTGGACTACTTCTTTAAAGTGACACCAGGCCCGGTGACCTTTGGGACATGGTTTGACCCCCCTATAGGAATGTGTGATTATCATGAAACGTTCAGATCACTTACAACTCAATAGATTCTACCTACTTGTAACGTTTCAGCCTGATTGGACCTTGTTTTCACACAAATGGACCCAGAATGATGTGAAATTGTGCTTCGTGCAACATAATTCTGGGTGCCATTTACAAACCATAAGTGCTAATGACTCCATTCCTTTTTGTGGTTGTAGGGGCTGTTGATTGGAGTACACAAAAAAAAACCTGATCTCTCTAGGACATTCAGAAGCCAAGTTATAAGCCCACAAATGTGTAACTCGACTACTTCTTTAAATTGACACCAGATCCGGTGACCTTTGGGACATGGTTTGACCTCCTTAGGAAAGTGCTATCATCATGAAACGTTCAGATCACTTACAACTCAATAGATTCTACCTTCCTGTAACGTTTCTGCCTGATTGGACCTTGTTTTCACACAAATGAACCCAGAATGATGTGAAATTGTGCTTCGTGCAACATAATTCTGGGTGCCATTTAAAAACCATAAGTGCTAATGACTCCATTCCTTTTTGGGGTAATGGGGGCTGTTAATTGGAGTACTCTAAAACAAACCTGACCTCTCTAGGATTTTCAGAAGCCAAGTTATAAGCCCACAAATGTGTAACTGGACTACTTCTTTAAATTGACACCAGATCCGGTGACCTTTGGGACATGGTTTGACCCCCTTAGGAAAGTGCTATCATCATGAAACGTTCAGATCACTTACAACTCAATAGATTCTACGTTCCTGTAACATTTCAGCCTGATTGGACCTTGTTTTCACACAAATGGACCCAGAATGATGTGAAATTGTGCTTCGTGCAACATAATTATGGGTGCCATTTACAAACCATAAGTGCTAATGACTCCATTCCTTTTTGGGGTAATGGGGGCTGTTAATTGGAGTACACTAAAACAAACCTGACCTCTCTAGGATATTCAGAAGCCAAGTTATAAGCCCACAAATGTGTAACTGGACTACTTCTTTAAAATGACACCAGGCCCGGTGACCTTTGGGACATGGTTTGACCCCCTATAGGAATGTGTGATTATCATGAAACGTTCAGATCACTTACAACTCAATAGATTCTACCTTCTTGTAACGTTTCAGCCTGATTGGACCTTGTTTTCACACAAATGGACCCAGAATGATGTGAAATTGTGCTTTGTGCCACATAATTCTGGGTACCATTTACAAACCATAAGTGCTAATGACTCCATTCCTTTTTGTGGTTGTAGGGGCTGTTGATTGGAGTACACTCAAACAAACCTGACCTCTCTAGGACATTCAGAAGCCAAGTTATAAGCCCACAAATGTGTAACTGGACTACTTCTTTAAAGTGACGCCAGATCCGGTGACGTTTTGGACATGGTTTGACCCCCTTAGGAAAGTGCAATCATCATGAAACGTTTAGATCACTTACAACTCAATAGATTCTACCTTCCTGTAACGTTTCAGCCTGATTGGACCTTGTTTTCACACAAATGAACCCAGAATGATGTGAAATTGTGCTTCGTGCAACATAATTCTGGGTGCCATTTAAAAACCATAAGTGCTAATGACTCCATTCCTTTTTGTGGTAATGGGGGCTGTTAATTGGAGTACTCTAAAACAAACCTGACCTCTCTAGGATATTCAGAAGCCAAGTTATAAGCCCACAAAGGTGTAACTGGACTACTTCTTTAAAGTGACACCAGGCCCGGTGACCTTTGGGACATGGTTTGACCCCCTATAGGAATGTGCAATCATCATGAAACGTTCATATCACTTACAACTCAATATATTCTACCTTCTTGTAACGTTTCAGCCTGATTGGACCTTGTTTTCACACAAATGGACCCAGAATGATGTGAAATTGTGCTTCGTGCAACATAATTCTGGGTGCCATTTACAAACCATAAGTGCTAATGACTCCATTCCTTTTTGTGGTTGTAGGGGCTGTTGATTGGAGTACACTAAAACAACCCTGATCTCTCTTGGACATTCAGAAGCCAAGTTATAAGCCCACAAATGTGTAACTGGACTACTTTAAATTGACACCAGATCCGGTGACCTTTGGGACATGGTTTGACCCCCTTAGGAAAGTGCTATCATCATGAAACGTTCAGACCACTTACATCTCAATATATTCTACCTTCCTGTAACATTTCAGCCTGATTGGGCCTTGTTTTCACACAAATGGACCCAGAATGATGTGGAATTGTGCTTCGTGCAACATAATTCTGGGTGCCATTTACAAACCATAAGTGCTAATGACTCCATTCCTTTTTGTGGTTGTAGGGGCTGTTGATTGGAGTACACTAAAACAACCCTGATCTCTCTAGGACATTCAGAAGCCAAGTTATAAGCCCACAAATGTGTAACTGGACTACTTCGTTAAATTGACACCAGATCCGGTGACCTTTGGGACATGGTTTGACCCCCTTAGGATAGTGCAATCATCATGAAACGTTCAGATCACTTACAACTCAATAGATTCTACCTTCCTGTAACATTTCAGCCTGATTGGACCTTGTTTTCACACAAATGGACCCAGAATGATGTGAAATTGTGCTTCGTGCAACATAATTCTGGGTGCCATTTAAAAACCATAAGTGCTAATGACTCCATTTCTTTTTGAGGTTGTAGGGGCTGATGATTGGAGTACACTAAAATAAAACTGATCTCTCTAGGACATTCAGAAGCCAAGTTATAAGCCCACAAATGTGTAACTGGACTACTTCTTTAAAGTGACACCAGATCCGGTGACCTTTGGGACATGGTTTGACCCCCTTAGGAATGTGCGATCATCATGAAACGTTCAGATCACTTACAACTCAATAGATTCTACCTTCCTGTAGCGTTTCAGCCTGATTGGACCTTGTTTTCACACAAATGGACCCAGAATGATGTAAAATTGTGCTTCATGCAACATAATTCTGGGTGTCATTTAAAAACCATAAGAGCTAATGACTCCATTCCTTTTTGGGGCAATAGGGGCTGTTGATTGGAGTACCCTAAAATAAACCTGACCTCTCTAGGATATTCAGAAGCCAAGTTATAAGCCCACAAAGGTGTAAATGGACTACTTCTTTAAATTGACACCAGATCCGGTGACCTTTGGGACATGGTTTGACCCCCTTAGGAAAGTGCTATCATCATGAAACGTTCAGACCACTTACATCTCAATATATTCTACCTTCCTGTAACATTTCAGCCTGATTGGGCCTTGTTTTCACACAAATGGACCCAGAATGATGTGGAATTGTGCTTCGTGCAACATAATTCTGGGTGCCATTTACAAACCATAAGTGCTAATGACTCCATTCCTTTTTGTGGTTGTAGGGGCTGTTGATTGGAGTACACTAAAACAACCCTGATCTCTCTAGGACATTCAGAAGCCAAGTTATAAGCCCACAAATGTGTAACTGGACTACTTCGTTAAATTGACACCAGATCCGGTGACCTTTGGGACATGGTTTGACCCCCTTAGGATAGTGCAATCATCATGAAACGTTCAGATCACTTACAACTCAATAGATTCTACCTTCCTGTAACATTTCAGCCTGATTGGACCTTGTTTTCACACAAATGGACCCAGAATGATGTGAAATTGTGCTTCGTGCAACATAATTCTGGGTGCCATTTAAAAACCATAAGTGCTAATGACTCCATTTCTTTTTGAGGTTGTAGGGGCTGATGATTGGAGTACACTAAAATAAAACTGATCTCTCTAGGACATTCAGAAGCCAAGTTATAAGCCCACAAATGTGTAACTGGACTACTTCTTTAAAGTGACACCAGATCCGGTGACCTTTGGGACATGGTTTGACCCCCTTAGGAATGTGCGATCATCATGAAACGTTCAGATCACTTACAACTCAATAGATTCTACCTTCCTGTAGCGTTTCAGCCTGATTGGACCTTGTTTTCACACAAATGGACCCAGAATGATGTAAAATTGTGCTTCGTGCAACATAATTCTGGGTGTCATTTAAAAACCATAAGAGCTAATGACTCCATTCCTTTTTGGGGCAATAGGGGCTGTTGATTGGAGTACCCTAAAATAAACCTGACCTCTCTAGGATATTCAGAAGCCAAGTTATAAGCCCACAAAGGTGTAAATGGACTACTTCTTTAAATTGACACCAGATCCGGTGACATTTGGGACATGGTTTGACCCCCTTAGGAAAGTGCTATCATCATGAAACGTTCAGATCAATTACAACTCAATAGATTCTACCTTCCTGTAACGTTTCAGCCTGATTGGACCTTGTTTTCACACAAATGAACCCAGAATGATGTGAAATTGTGCTTCGTGCAACATAATTCTGGGTGCCATTTAAAAACCATAAGTGCTAATGACTCCATTCCTTTTTGGGGTAATGGGGGCTGTTAATTGGAGTACACTAAAACAAACCTGACCTCTCTAGGATATTCAGAAGCCAAGTTATAAGCCCACAAATGTGTAACTGGACTACTTCTTTAAAGTGACACCAGGCCCGGTGACCTTTGGGACATGGTTTGACCCCCCTATAGGAATGTGTGATTATCATGAAACGTTCAGATCACTTACAACTCAATAGATTCTACCTACTTGTAACGTTTCAGCCTGATTGGACCTTGTTTTCACACAAATGGACCCAGAATGATGTGAAATTGTGCTTCGTGCAACATAATTCTGGGTGCCATTTACAAACCATAAGTGCTAATGACTCCATTCCTTTTTGTGGTTGTAGGGGCTGTTGATTGGAGTACACAAAAAAAAACCTGATCTCTCTAGGACATTCAGAAGCCAAGTTATAAGCCCACAAATGTGTAACTCGACTACTTCTTTAAATTGACACCAGATCCGGTGACCTTTGGGACATGGTTTGACCCCCTTAGGAAAGTGCTATCATCATGAAACGTTCAGATCACTTACAACTCAATAGATTCTACCTTCCTGTAACGTTTCTGCCTGATTGGACCTTGTTTTCACACAAATGAACCAAGAATGATGTGAAATTGTGCTTCGTGCAACATAATTCTGGGTGCCATTTAAAAACCATAAGTGCTAATGACTCCATTCCTTTTTGGGGTAATGGGGGCTGTTAATTGGAGTACTCTAAAACAAACCTGACCTCTCTAGGATATTCAGAAGCCAAGTTATAAGCCCACAAAAGTGTAACTGGACTACTTCTTTAAATTGACACCAGATCCGGTGACCTTTGGGACATGGTTTGACCCCCTTAGGAAAGTGCTATCATCATGAAACGTTCAGATCACTTACAACTCAATAGATTCTACGTTCCTGTAACATTTCAGCCTGATTGGACCTTGTTTTCACACAAATGGACCCAGAATGATGTGAAATTGTGCTTCGTGCAACATAATTATGGGTGCCATTTACAAACCATAAGTGCTAATGACTCCATTTCTTTTTGAGGTTGTAGGGGCTGATGATTGGAGTACTCTAAAACAAACCTGACCTCTCTAGGATATTCAGAAGCCAAGTTATAAGCCCACAAATGTGTAACTGGACTACTTCTTTAAAGTGACACCAGGCCCGGTGACCTTTGGGACATGGTTTGACCCCCTATAGGAATGTGTGATTATCATGAAACGTTCAGATCACTTACAACTCAATAGATTCAACCTTCTTGTAACGTTTCAGCCTGATTGGACCTTGTTTTGACACAAATGGACCCAGAATGATGTGAAATTGTGCTTCGTGCAACATAATTCTGGGTGCCATTTACAAACCATAAGTGCTAATGACTCCATTCCTTTTTGTGGTTGTATGGGCTGTTGATTGGAGTACACTAAAACAAACCTGATCTCTCTAGGACATTCAGAAGCCAAGTTATAAGCCCACAAATGTGTAACTGGACTACTTCTTTAAAGTGACACCAGGCCCTGTGACCATTGGGACATGGTTTTACCCCCTATAGGAGTGTGCGATCATCATGAAACATTCAGATCACTTACAACTCAATAGATTCTACCTTCTTGTAACGTTTCAGCCTGATTGGACCCTGTTTTCACACAAATGGACCCAGAATGATGTGAAATTGTGCTTCGTGCAACATAATTCTGGGTGCCATTTACAAACCATAAGTGCTAATGACTCCATTCCTTTTTGTGGTAATGGGGGCTGTTAATTGGAGTACTCTAAAAACAAACCTGACCTCTCTAGGACATTCAGAAGCCAAGTTATAAGCCCACAAATGTGTAACTGGACTACTTCTTTAAATTGACACCAGATCCAGTGACGTTTGGGACATGGTTTGACCCCCTTAGCAAAGTGCTATCATCATGAAACGTTCAGATAACTTACAACTCAATAGATTCTACCTTCCTATAACGTTTCAGCCTGATTGGACCTTGTTTTCACACAAATGAACCCAGAATGATGTGAAATTGTGCTTCGTGCAACATAATTCTGGGTGCCATTTAAAAACCATAAGTGGTAATGACTCCATTCCTTTTTGGGGTAATGGGGGCTGTTAATTGGAGTACTCTAAAACAAACCTGACCTCTCTAGGATATTCAGAAGCCAAGTTATAAGCCCACAAATGTGTAACTGGACTACTTCTTTAAAGTGACACCAGGCCCGGTGACCTTTGGGACATGGTTTGACCCCCTATAGGAATGTGTGATTATCATGAAACGTTCAGATCACTTACAACTCAATAGATTCTACCTTCTTGTAACGTTTCAGCCTGATTGGACCTTGTTTTGACACAAATGGACCCAGAATGATGTGAAATTGTGCTTCGTGCAACATAATTCTGGGTGCCATTTACAAACCATAAGTGCTAATGACTCCATTCCTTTTTGTGGTTGTAGGGGCTGTTGATTGGAGTACACTAAAACAACCCTGATCTCTCTAGGACATTCAGAAGCCAAGTTATAAGCCCACAAATGTGTAACTGGACTACTTCTTTAAATTGACACCAGATCCGGTGACCTTTGGGACATGGTTTGACCACCTTAGGAAAGTGCAATTATCATGAAACGTTCAGATCACTTACAACTCAATAGATTCTACCTTCCTGTAACATTTCAGCCTGATTGGACCTTGTTTTCACACAAATGGACCCAGAATGATGTGAAATTGTGCTTCGTGCAACATAATTCTGGGTGCCATTTAAAAACCATAAGTGCTAATGACTCCATTTCTTTTTGTGGTTGTAGGGGCTGATGATTGGAGTACTCTAAAACAAACCTGACCTCTCTAGGATATTCAGAAGCCAAGTTATAAGCCCACAAATGTGTAACTGGACTACTTCTTTAAAGTGACACCAGGCCCGGTGACCTTTGGGACATGGTTTGACCCCCTATAGGACTGTGTGATTATCATGAAACATTCAGATCACATACAACTCAATAGATTCTACCTTCTTGTAACGTTTCAGCCTGATTGTACCTTGTTTTGACACAAATGGACCCAGAATGATGTGAAATTTTGCTTCGTGCAACATAATTCTGGGTGCCATTTACAAACCATAAGTGCTAATGACTCCATTCCTTTTTGTGGTTGTAGGGGCTGTTGATTGGAGTACACTAAAACAACCCTGATCTCTCTAGGACATTCAGAAGCCAAGTTATAAGCCCACAAATGTGTAACTGGACTACTTCTTTAAATTGACACCAGATCCGGTGACCTTTGGGACATGGTTTGACCACCTTAGGAAAGTGCAATTATCATGAAACGTTCAGATCACTTACAACTCAATAGATTCTACCTTCCTGTAACATTCCAGCCTGATTGGACCTTGTTTTCACACAAATGGACCCAGAATGATGTGAAATTGTGCTTCGTGCAACATAATTCTGGGTGCCATTTAAAAACCATAAGTGCTAATGACTCCATTTCTTTTTGTGGTTGTAGGGGCTGTTGATTGGAGTACACTAAAACAACCCTGATCTCTCTAGGACATTCAGAAGCCAAGTTATAAGCCCACAAATGTGTAACTGGACTAATTTAAATTGACACCAGATCCGGTGATGTTTGGGACATGGTTTGACCCCCTTAGTAAAGTGCAATCATCATGAAACGTTCTGATCACTTACAACTCAATAGATTCTACCTTCCTGTAACGTTTCAGCCTGATTGGTTCTTGTTTTCACACAAATGAACCCAGAATGATGTGAAATTGTGCTTCGTGCAACATAATTCTGGGTGCCATTTACAAACCATAAGTGCTAATGACTCCATTCCTTTTTGGGGCAATAGGGGCTGTTGATTGGAGTACCCTAAAACAAACCTGACCTCTCTAGGATATTCAGAAGCCAAGTTATAAGCCCACAAAGGTGTAAATGGACTACTTCTTTAAATTGACACCAGATCCGGTGACGTTTGGGACATGGTTTGACCCCCTATAGGAATGTGTGATTATCATGAAACGTTCAGATCACTTACAACTCAATAGATTCTACCTACTTGTAACGTTTCAGCCTGATTGGACCTTGTTTTCACACAAATGGACCCAGAATGATGTGAAATTGTGCTTCGTGCAACATAATTCTGGGTGCCATTTACAAACCATAAGTGCTAATGACTCCATTCCTTTTTGTGGTTGTAGGGGCTGTTGATTGGAGTACACTAAAAAAAACCTGACCTCTCTAGGACATTCAAAAGCCAAGTTATAAGCCCACAAATGTGTAACTGGACTACTTCTTTAAAGTGACACCAGGCCCGGTGATCTTTGGGACATGGTTTGACCCCCTATAGGAATGTGCGATCATCATGAAACGTTCAGATCACTTACAACTCAATAGATTCTACCTTCTTGTAACGTTTCAGCCTGATTGGACCTTGTTTTCACACAAATGGACCCAGAATGATGTGAAATTGTGCTTCGTGCAACATAATTCTGGGTGCCATTTACAAACCATAAGTGCTAATGACTCCATTCCTTTTTGTGGTTGTAGGGGCTGTTAATTGGAGTACACTAAAATAACCCTGATCTCTCTAGGACATTCAGAAGCCAAGTTATAAGCCCACAAATGTGTAACTGGACTACTTATTTAAATTGACACCAGATCCGGTGACGTTTGGGACATGGTTTGACCCCCTTAGGAAAGTGCTATCATCATGAAACGTTCTGATCACTTACAACTCAATAGATTCTACCTTCCTGTAACGTTTCAGCCTGATTGGTTCTTGTTTTCACACAAATGAACCCAGAATGATGTGAAATTGTGCTTCGTGCAACATAATTCTGGGTGCTATTTACAAACCATAAGTGCTAATGACTCCATTCCTTTTTGTGGTTGTAGGGGCTGTTGATTGGAGTACACTAAAACAAACCTGATCTCTCTAGGACATTCAGAAGCCAGGTTATAAGCCCACAAATATGTAACTGGACTACTTCTTTAAAGTGACACCAGATCCGGTGACCTTTGGGACATGGTTTGACCCCCTTAGGAATGTGCGATCATCATGAAACGTTCAGATCACTTACAACTCAATAGATTCTACCTTCCTGTAGCGTTTCAGCCTGATTAGACCTTGTTTTCACACAAATGGACCCAGAATGATGTGAAATTGTGCTTCGTGCAACATAATTCTGGGTGTCATTTAAAAACCATAAGAGCTAATGACTCCATTCCTTTTTGGGGCAATAGGGGCTGTTGATTGGAGTACCCTAAAACAAACCTGACCTCTCTGAGACATTCAGAAGCCAAGTTGTAAGCCCCCAAAGGTGTGTTTGGAACCCCGCCTTTAAGGAACAAGTGATTCGGTGACCTTTATGACCTGATTTGACACCCTTAGGAATGTGCTATCATCATGAAACACAGGAATCATTTACAACTCAATAGATTCTACTTTTCTGTGACGTTTCAGCCTGATTGAAGCTTTTTTATGAGAAATGGACCCAGAATGATGTGAAATTGTGCTTCGTGCAACATAATTCTGGGTGCCATTTAAAAACCATAAGTGCTAATGACTCAATTCCTTTTTGTGGTAATGGGGGCTGTTAATTGGAGTACTCTAAAACAAACCTTACCTCTCTAGGATATTCAGAAGCCAAGTTATAAGCCCACAAAGGTGTAACTGGACCACTTTAAAGTGACACCAGGCCCGGTGACCTTTGGGACATGGTTTGACCCCCTATAGGAATGTGCGATCATCATGAAACGTTCAGATCACTTAGAACTCAATAGATTCTACCTTCTTGTAACGTTTAAGCCTGATTGGACTTTGTTTTCACACAAATGGACCCAGAATGATGTGAAATTGTGCTTCGTGCAACATAATTCTGGGTGCCATTTACAAACCATAAGTGCTATTGACTCCATTCCTTTTTGTGGTTGTAGGGGCTGTTGATTGGAGTACACTAAAACAAACCTGACCTCTCTAGGACATTCAGAAGCCAAGTTATAAGCCCACAAAGGTGTAACTGGACTACTTCTTTAAGGTGACACCAGGCCCGGTGACCTTTGGGACATGGTTTTACCCCCTATAGGAATGTGCGATCATCATGAATCGTTCAGATCACTTACAACTCAATTGATTCTACCTTCTTGTAACGTTTCAGCCTGATTGGACCTTGTTTTCACACAAATGGACCCAGAATGATGTGAAATTGTGCTTCGTGCAACATAATTCTGGGTGCCATTAACAAACCATAAGTGCTAATGACTCCATTCCTTTGTGTGGTTGTAGGTGCTGTTTATTGGAGTACACTAAAACAAACCTGATCCCTCTAGGACATTCAGAAGCCAAGTTATAAGCCCACAAATGTGTAACTGGACCACTTCTTTAAAATGACACCAGATCTGGTGACCTTTGGGACATGGTTTGACCCCCTTAGGAAAGTGCTATCATCATGAAACGTTCAGATCACTTACAACTCAATAGATTCTACCTTCCTGTAACGTTTCAGCCTGATTGGACCTTGTTTTCACACAAATGAACCCAGATTGATGTGAAATTGTTCTTCGTGCAACATAATTCTGGGTGCGATTTAAAAACCATAAGTGCTAATGACTCCATTCCTAATGTGGTTGTAGGGGCTGTTAATTGGAGTACTCTAAAACAAACCTGACCTCTCTAGGACATTCAGAAGCCAAGTTATAAGCCCACAAATGTGTAACTGGACTACTTCTTTAAAGTGACACCAGGCCCTGTGACCATTGGGACATGGTTTTACCCCCTATAGGAATGTGCGATCATCATGAAACATTCAGATCACTTCCAACTCAATAGATTCTACCTTCTTGTAACGTTTCAGCCTGATTGGACCCTGTTTTCACACAAATGGACCCAGAATGATGTGAAATTGTGCTTCGTGCAACATAATTCTGGGTGCCATTTACAAACCATAAGTGCTAATGACTCCATTCCTTTTTGTGGTAATGGGGGCTGTTAATTGGAGTACTCTAAAACAAACCTGACCTCTCTAGGACATTCAGAAGCCAAGTTATAAGCCCACAATTGTGTAACTGGACTACTTCTTTAAATTGACACCAGATCCGGTGACGTTTGGGACATGGTTTGACCCCCTTAGAAAAGTGCTATCATCATGAAACGTTCAGATCACTTACAACTCAATAGATTCTACCTTCCTATAACGTTTCAGCCTGATTGGACCTTGTTTTCACACAAATGAACCCAGAATGATGTGAAATTGTGCTTCGTGCAACATAATTCCGGGTGGCATTTAAAAACCATAATTGCTAATGACTCCATTCCTTTTTGGGGTAATGGGGGCTGTTAATTGGAGTACTCTAAAACAAACCTGACCTCTCTAGGATATTCAAAAGCCAAGTTATAAGCCCACAAATGTGTAATTGGACTACTTCTTTAAAGTGACACCAGGCCCGGTGACCTTTGGGACATGGTTTGACCCCCTATAGGAATGTGCGATCATCATGAAACGTTCAGATCATTTACAACTCAATAGATTCTACCTTCCTGTAACGTTTCAGCCTGATTGGACCTTGTTTTCACACAAATGAACCCAGAATGATGTGAAATTGTGCTTCGTGCAACATAATTCTGGGTGCCATTTACAAACCATAAGTGCTAATGACTCCATTCCTTTTTGTGGTTGTAGGGGCTGTTAATTGGAGTACACTAAAACAAACCTGATCTCTCTAGGACATTCAGAAGCCAAGTTATAAGCCCACAAATGTGTAACTGGACTACTTCTTTAAAGTGACACCAGGCCCGGTGACCTTTGGGACATGGTTTTACCCCCTATAGGAATGTGCGATCATCATGAAACGTTCAGATCACTTACAGCTCAGGAGATTCTACCTTCCTGTAACGTTTCAGCCTGATTGGACCTTGTTTTCACACAAATGGACCCAGAATGATGTGAAATTTTGCTTCGTGCAACATAATTCTGGGTGCCATTTAAAAACCATAAGTGCTAATGACTCCATTCCTTTTTGTGGTTGTAGGGGCTGTTGATTGGAGTACATTAAAACAAACCTGACCTCTCTAGGATATTCAGAAGCCAAGTTATAAGCCCACAAAGGTGTAACTTGACTACTTCTTTAAAGTGACACCAGGCCCGGTGACCTTTGGGACATGGTTTGACCCCCTATAGGAATGTGCGATCATCATGAAACGTTCAGATCACTTACAACTCTATAGATTCTACCTTCCTGTAAAGTTTCAGCCTGATTGGACCTTGTTTTCACACAAATGAACCCAGAATGATGTGAAATTGTGCTTCGTGCAACATAATTCTGGGTGCCATTTCAAAACCATAAGTGCTAATGACTCTATTCCTTTTTGTGGTGTAGGGGCTGTTGATTGGAGTACAATAAAACAAACCTGATCTCTCTAGGAAATTCTGATGCCAAGTTATAAGCCCACAAAGGTGTAACTGGACTACTTCTTTAAAGTGACACCAGGCCCTGTGACCTTTGGGACATGGTTTGACCCCCTAGAGGAATGTGCGATCGTCATGAAATGTTTAGATCACTTACAACTCAATAGTTTCTACCTTATTGTAACGTTTCAGCCTGATTGGACCTTGTTTTCACACAAATGGACCCAGAAGGATGTGAAATTGTGCTTCGTGCAACATAATTCTGGGTGCCATTTAAAAACCATAAGTGCTAATGACTCCATTCCTTTTTGTGGTTGTAGGTGCTGTTGATTGGAGTACTCTAAAACAAACCTGACCTCTCTAGGATATTCAGAAGCCAAGTTATAAGCGCACAAAGGTGTAACTGGACTACTTCTTTAAAGTGACACCAGGCCCGGTGACCTTTGGGACATGGTTTGACCCCCTATAGGAATGTGTAATCATCATGAAACGTTCATATCACTTACAACTCAATAGATTCTACCTTCTTGTAACATTTCAGCCTGATTGGACCTTGTTTTCACACAAATGGACCCAGAATGATGTGAAATTGTGCTTCGTGCAACATAATTCTGGGTGCCATTTACAAACCATAAGTGCTAATGACTCCATTCCTTTTTGTGGTTGTAGGGACTGTTGATTGGAGTACATTAAAACAAACCTGACCTCTCTAGGATATTCAGAAGCCAAGTTATAAACCCACAAATGTGTAACTGGACTACTTCTTTAAATTGACACCAGATCCGGTGACCTTTGGGACATGGATTGACCCCCTTAGGAAAGTGCTATCATCATGAAATGTTCAGATCACTTAAAACTCAATAGATTCTACCTTCCTGTAACGTTTCTGCCTGATTGGACCTTGTTTTGACACAAATGAACCCAGAATTATGTGAAATTGTGCTTCGTGCAACATAATTCTGGGTGCCATTTAAAAACCATAAGTGCTAATGACTCCATTCCTTTTTGTGGTTGTAGGTGCTGTTGATTGGAGTACTCTAAAACAAACCTGACCTCTCTAGGATATTCAGAAGCCAAGTTATAAGCCCACAAAGGTGTAACTGGACTACTTCTTTAAAGTGACACCAGGCCCGGTGACCTTTGGGACATGGTTTGACCCCCTATAGGAATGTGTAATCATCATGAAACGTTCATATCACTTACAACTCAATAGATTCTACCTTCTTGTAACATTTCAGCCTGACTGGACCTTGTTTTCACACAAATGGACCCAGAATGATGTGAAATTGTGCTTCGTGCAACATAATTCTGGGTGCCATTTACAAACCATAAGTGCTAATGACTCCATTCCTTTTTGTGCTTGTAGGGGCTATTGATTGGAGTACACTAAAACAACCCTGATCTCTCTAGGACATTCAGAAGCCAAGTTATAAGCCCACAAATGTGTAACTGGACTACTTTAAATTGACACCAGATCCGGTGACCTTTGGGACATGGTTTGACCCCCTTAGGAAAGTGCTATCATCATGAAACGTTCAGATCACTTACAACTCAATAGATTCTACCTTCCTGTAATGTTTCTGCCTGATTGGACCTTGTTTTCACACAAATGAACCCAGAATGATGTGAAATTGTGCTTCGTGCAACATAATTCTGGGTGCCATTTAAAAACCATAAGTGCTAATGACTCCATTCCTTTTTGGAGTAATGGGGGCTGATGATTGGAGTACTCTAAAACAAACCTGACCTCTCTAGGATATTCAGAAGCCAAGTTATAAGCCCACAAATGTGTAACTGGACTACTTCTTTAAAGTGACACCAGGCCCGGTGACCTTTGGGACATGGTTTGACCCCCTATAGGAATGTGTGATTATCATGAAACGTTCAGATCACTTACAGCTCAGGAGATTCTACCTTCCTGTAACGTTTCAGCCTGATTGGACCTTGTTTTCACACAAATGGACCCAGAATGATGTGAAATTTTGCTTCGTGCAACATAATTCTGGGTGCCATTTAAAAACCATAAGTGCTAATGACTCCATTCCTTTTTGTGGTTGTAGGGGCTGTTGATTGGAGTACATTAAAACAAACCTGACCTCTCTAGGATATTCAGAAGCCAAGTTATAAGCCCACAAAGGTGTAACTTGATTACTTCTTTAAAGTGACACCAGGCCCGGTGACCTTTGGGACATGGTTTGACCCCCTATAGGAATGTGCGATCATCATGAAACGTTCAGATCACTTACAACTCTATAGATTCTACCTTCCTGTAAAGTTTCAGCCTGATTGGACCTTGTTTTCACAGAAATGAACCCAGAATGATGTGAAATTGTGCTTCGTGCAACATAATTCTGGGTGCCATTTACAAACCATAAGTGCTAATGACTCTATTCCTTTTTGTGGTGTAGGGGCTGTTGATTGGAGTACAATAAAACAAACCTGATCTCTCTAGGAAATTCTGAAGCCAAGTTATAAGCCCACAAAGGTGTAACTGGACTACTTCTTTAAAGTGACACCAGGCCCTGTGACCATTGGGACATGGTTTGACCCCCTAGAGGAATGTGCGATCGTCATGAAATGTTCAGATCACTTACAACTCAATAGTTTCTACCTTATTGTAACGTTTCAGCCTGATTGGACCTTGTTTTCACACAAATGGACCCAGAAGGATGTGAAATTGTGCTTCGTGCAACATAATTCTGGGTGCCATTTACAAACCATAAGTGCTAATGACTCCATTCCTTTTTGTGGTTGTAGGGACTGTTGATTGGAGTACATTAAAACAAACCTGACCTCTCTAGGATATTCAGAAGCCAAGTTATAAACCCACAAATGTGTAACTGGACTACTTCTTTAAATTGACACCAGATCCGGTGACCTTTGGGACATGGATTGACCCCCTTAGGAAAGTGCTATCATCATGAAATGTTCAGATCACTTACAACTCAATAGATTCTACCTTCCTGTAACGTTTCTGCCTGATTGGACCTTGTTTTCACACAAATGAACCCAGAATGATGTGAAATTGTGCTTCGTGCAACATAATTCTGGGTGCCATTTAAAAACCATAAGTGCTAATGACTCCATTCCTTTTTGTGGTTGTAGGGGCTGTTGATTGGAGTACTCTAAAACAAACCTGATCTCTAGGATATTCAGAAGCCAAGTTATAAGCCCACAAAGGTGTAACTGGACTACTTCTTTAAAGTGACACCAGGCCCGGTGACCTTTGGGACATGGTTTGACCCCCTATAGGAATGTGTAATCATCATGAAACGTTCATATCACTTACAACTCAATAGATTCTACCTTCTTGTAACATTTCAGCCTGATTGGACCTTGTTTTCACACAAATGGACCCAGAATGATGTGAAATTGTGCTTCGTGCAACATAATTCTGGGTGCCATTTACAAACCATAAGTGCTAATGACTCCATTCCTTTTTGTGGTTGTAGGGGCTGTTGATTGGAGTACACTAAAACAACCCTGATCTCTCTAGGACATTCAGAAGCCAAGTTATAAGCCCACAAATGTGTAACTGGACTACTTCTTTAAATTGACACCAGATCCGGTGACCTTTGGGACATGGTTTGACCCCCTTAGGAAAGTGCTATCATCATGAAACGTTCAGATCACTTACAACTCAATAGATTCTACCTTCCTGTAACGTTTCTGCCTGATTGGACCTTGTTTTCACACAAATGAACCCAGAATGATGTGAAATTGTGCTTCGTGCAACATAATTCTGGGTGCCATTTACAAACCATAAGTGCTAATGACTCCATTCCTTTTTGTGGTTGTAGGGGCTGTTAAATGGAGTACACTAAAACAAACCTGATCTCTCTAGGACATTCAGAAGCCAAGTTATAAGCCCACAAATGTGTAACTGGACTACTTCTTTAAAGTGACACCAGGCCCGGTGACCTTTGGGACATGGTTTTACCCCCTATAGGAATGTGCGATCATCATGAAACGTTCAGATCACTTACAGCTCAGGAGATTCTACCTTCCTGTAACGTTTCAGCCTGATTGGACCTTGTTTTCACACAAATGGACCCAGAATGATGTGAAATTTTGCTTCGTGCAACATAATTCTGGGTGCCATTTAAAAACCATAAGTGCTAATGACTCCATTCCTTTTTGTGGTTGTAGGGGCTGTTGATTGGAGTACATTAAAACAAACCTGACCTCTCTAGGATATTCAGAAGCCAAGTTATAAGCCCACAAAGGTGTAACTTGACTACTTCTTTAAAGTGACACCAGGCCCGGTGACCTTTGGGACATGGTTTGACCCCCTATAGGAATGTGCGATCATCATGAAACGTTCAGATCACTTACAACTCTATAGATTCTACCTTCCTGTAAAGTTTCAGCCTGATTGGACCTTGTTTTCACACAAATGAACCCAGAATGATGTGAAATTGTGCTTCGTGCAACATAATTCTGGGTGCCATTTCAAAACCATAAGTGCTAATGACTCTATTCCTTTTTGTGGTGTAGGGGCTGTTGATTGGAGTACAATAAAACAAACCTGATCTCTCTAGGAAATTCTGAAGCCAAGTTATAAGCCCACAAAGGTGTAACTGGACTACTTCTTTAAAGTGACACCAGGCCCTGTGACCTTTGGGACATGGTTTGACCCCCTAGAGGAATGTGCGATCGTCATGAAATGTTCAGATCACTTACAACTCAATAGTTTCTACCTTATTGTAACGTTTCAGCCTGATTGGACCTTGTTTTCACACAAATGGACCCAGAAGGATGTGAAATTGTGCTTCGTGCAACATAATTCTGGGTGCCATTTACAAACCATAAGTGCTAATGACTCCATTCCTTTTTGTGGTTGTAGGGACTGTTGATTGGAGTACATTAAAACAAACCTGACCTCTCTAGGATATTCAGAAGCCAAGTTATAAACCCACAAATGTGTAACTGGACTACTTCTTTAAATTGACACCAGATCCGGTGACCTTTGGGACATGGATTGACCCCCTTAGGAAAGTGCTATCATCATGAAATGTTCAGATCACTTACAACTCAATAGATTCTACCTTCCTGTAACGTTTCTGCCTGATTGGACCTTGTTTTCACACAAATGAACCCAGAATGATGTGAAATTGTGCTTCGTGCAACATAATTCTGGGTGCCATTTAAAAACCATAAGTGCTAATGACTCCATTCCTTTTTGTGGTTGTAGGGGCTGTTGATTGGAGTACTCTAAAACAAACCTGACCTCTCTAGGATATTCATAAGCCAAGTTATAAGCCCACAAAGGTGTAACTGGACTACTTCTTTAAAGTGACACCAGGCCCGGTGACCTTTGGGACATGGTTTGACCCCCTATAGGAATGTGTAATCATCATGAAACGTGCATATCACTTACAACTCAATAGATTCTACCTTCTTGTAACATTTCAGCCTGATTGGACCTTGTTTTCACACAAATGGACCCAGAATGATGTGAAATTGTGCTTCGTGCAACATAATTCTGGGTGCCATTTACAAACCATAAGTGCTAATGACTCCATTCCTTTTTGTGGTTGTAGGGGCTGTTGATTGGAGTACACTAAAACAACCCTGATCTCTCTAGGACATTCAGAAGCCAAGTTATAAGCCCACAAATGTGTAACTGGACTACTTCTTTAAATTGACACCAGATCCGGTGACCTTTGGGACATTGTTTGACCCCCTTAGGAAAGTGCTATCATCATGAAACGTTCAGATCACTTACAACTCAATAGATTCTACCTTCCTGTAACGTTTCTGCCTGATTGGACCTTGTTTTCACACAAATGAACCCAGAATGATGTGAAATTGTGCTTCGTGCAACATAATTCTGGGTGCCATTTAAAAACCATAAGTGCTAATGACTCCATTCCTTTTTGGGGTAATGGGGGCTGATGATTGGAGTACTCTATAACAAACCTGACCTCTCTAGGATATTCAGAAGCCAAGTTATAAGCCCACAAATGTGTAACTGGACTACTTCTTTAAAGTGACACCAGGCCCGGTGACCTTTGGGACATGGTTTGACCCCCTATAGGAATGTGTGATTATCATGAAACGTTCAGATCACTTACAGCTCAGGAGATTCTACCTTCCTGTAACGTTTCAGCCTGATTGGACCTTGTTTTCACACAAATGAACTCAGAATGATGTGAAATTGTGCTTCGTGCAACATAATTCTGGGTGCCATTTAATAACCATAAGTGCTAATGACTCCATTCCTTTTTGGGGTAATGGGGGCTGATGATTGGAGTACTCTAAAACAAACCTGACCTCTCTAGGATATTCAGAAGCCAAGTTATAAGCCCACAAATGTGTAACTGGACTACTTCTTTAAAGTGACACCAGGCCCGGTGACCTTTGGGACATGGTTTGACCCCCTATAGGAATGTGTGATTATCATGAAACGTTCAGATCACTTACAACTCAATAGATTCTACCTTCTTGTAACGTTTCAGCCTGATTGGACCTTGTTTTGACACAAATGGACCCAGAATGATGTGAAATTGTGCTTCGTGCAACATAATTCTGGGTGCCATTTACAAACCATAAGTGCTAATGACTCCATTCCTTTTTGTGGTTGTAGGGGCTGTTGATTGGAGTACACTAAAACAAACCTGATCTCTCTAGGACATTCAGAAGCCAGGTTATAAGCCCACAAATGTGTAACTGGACTACTTCTTTAAATTGACACCAGATCCGGTGACCTTTGGGACATGGTTTGACCCCCTTAGGAAAGTGCTATCATCATGAAACGTTCAGATCACTTACAACTCAATAGATTCTACCTTCCTGTAACGTTTCTGCCTGATTGGACCTTGTTTTCACACAAATGAACCCAGAATGATGTGAAATTGTGCTTCGTGCAACATAATTCTGGGTGCCATTTACAAACCATAAGTGCTAATGACTCCATTCCTTTTTGTGGTTGTAGGGGCTGTTAAATGGAGTACACTAAAACAAACCTGATCTCTCTAGGACATTCAGAAGCCAAGTTATAAGCCCACAAATGTGTAACTGGACTACTTCTTTAAAGTGACACCAGGCCCGGTGACCTTTGGGACATGGTTTTACCCCCTATAGGAATGTGCGATCATCATGAAACGTTCAGATCACTTACAGCTCAGGAGATTCTACCTTCCTGTAACGTTTCAGCCTGATTGGACCTTGTTTTCACACAAATGGACCCAGAATGATGTGAAATTTTGCTTCGTGCAACATAATTCTGGGTGCCATTTAAAAACCAGAAGTGCTAATGACTCCATTCCTTTTTGTGGTTGTAGGGGCTGTTTATTGGAGTACATTAAAACAAACCTGACCTCTCTAGGATATTCAGAAGCCAAGTTATAAGCCCACAAAGGTGTAACTGGACTACTTCTTTAAAGTGACACCAGGCCCGGTGACCTTTGGGACATGGTTTGACCCCCTATAGGAATGTGTAATCATCATGAAACGTTCATATCACTTACAACTCAATAGATTCTACCTTCTTGTAACATTTCAGCCTGATTGGACCTTGTTTTCACACAAATGGACCCAGAATGATGTGAAATTGTGCTTCGTGCAACATAATTCTGGGTGCCATTTACAAACCATAAGTGCTAATGACTCCATTCCTTTTTGTGGTTGTAGGGGCTGTTGATTGGAGTACACTAAAACAACCCTGATCTCTCTAGGACATTCAGAAGCCAAGTTATAAGCCCACAAATGTGTAACTGGACTACTTCTTTAAATTGACACCAGATCCGGTGACCTTTGGGACATTGTTTGACCCCCTTAGGAAAGTGCTATCATCATGAAACGTTCAGATCACTTACAACTCAATAGATTCTACCTTCCTGTAACGTTTTAGCCTGATTGTACCTTGTTTTCACACAAATGAACCCAGAATGATGTGAAATTGTGCTTCGTGCAACATAATTCTGGGTGCCATTTAAAAACCATAAGTGCTAATGACTCCATTCCTTTTTGGGGTAATGGGGGCTGATGATTGGAGTACTCTAAAACAAACCTGACCTCTCTAGGATATTCAGAAGCCAAGTTATAAGCCCACAAATGTGTAACTGGACTACTTCTTTAAAGTGACACCAGGCCCGGTGACCTTTGGGACATGGTTTGACCCCCTATAGGAATGTGTGATTATCATGAAACGTTCAGATCACTTACAGCTCAGGAGATTCTACCTTCCTGTAACGTTTCAGCCTGATTGGACCTTGTTTTCACACAAATGAACCCAGAATGATGTGAAATTGTGCTTCGTGCAACATAATTCTGGGTGCCATTTAAAAACCATAAGTGCTAATGACTCCATTCCTTTTTGGGGTAATGGGGGCTGATGATTCGAGTACTCTAAAACAAACCTGACCTCTCTAGGATATTCAGAAGCCAAGTTATAAGCCCACAAATGTGTAACTGGACTACTTCTTTAAAGTGACACCAGGCCCGGTGACCTTTGGGACATGGTTTGACCCCCTATAGGAATGTGTGATTATCATGAAACGTTCAGATCACTTACAACTCAATAGATTCTACCTTCTTGTAACGTTTCAGCCTGATTGGACCTTGTTTTGACACAATTGGACCCAGAATGATGTGAAATTGTGCTTCGTGCAACATAATTCTGGGTGCCATTTACAAACCATAAGTGCTAATGACTCCATTCCTTTTTGTGGTTGTAGGGGCTGTTGATTGGAGTACACTAAAACAAACCTGATCTCTCTAGGACATTCAGAAGCCAGGTTATAAGCCCACAAATGTGTAACTGGACTACTTCTTTAAATTGACACCAGATCCGGTGACCTTTGGGACATGGTTTGACCCCCTTAGGAAAGTGCTATCATCATGAAACGTTCAGATCACTTACAACTCAATAGATTCTACCTTCCTGTAACGTTTCTGCCTGATTGGACCTTGTTTTCACACAAATGAACCCAGAATGATGTGAAATTGTGCTTCGTGCAACATAATTCTGGGTGCCATTTACAAACCATAAGTGCTAATGACTCCATTCCTTTTTGTGGTTGTAGGGGCTGTTAAATGGAGTACACTAAAACAAACCTGATCTCTCTAGGACATTCAGAAGCCAAGTTATAAGCCCACAAATGTGTAACTGGACTACTTCTTTAAAGTGACACCAGGCCCGGTGACCTTTGGGACATGGTTTTACCCCCTATAGGAATGTGCGATCATCATGAAACGTTCAGATCACTTACAGCTCAGGAGATTCTACCTTCCTGTAACGTTTCAGCCTGATTGGACCTTGTTTTCACACAAATGGACCCAGAATGATGTGAAATTTTGCTTCGTGCAACATAATTCTGGGTGCCATTTAAAAACCATAAGTGCTAATGACTCCATTCCTTTTTGTGGTTGTAGGGGCTGTTGATTGGAGTACATTAAAACAAACCTGACCTCTCTAGGATATTCAGAAGCCAAGTTATAAGCCCACAAAGGTGTAACTTGACTACTTCTTTAAAGTGACACCAGGCCCGGTGACCTTTGGGACATGGTTTGACCCCCTATAGGAATGTGCGATCATCATGAAACGTTCAGATCACTTACAACTCTATAGATTCTACCTTCCTGTAAAGTTTCAGCCTGATTGGACCTTGTTTTCACACAAATGAACCCAGAATGATGTGAAATTGTGCTTCGTGCAACATAATTCTGGGTGCCATTTCAAAACCATAAGTGCTAATGACTCTATTCCTTTTTGTGGTGTAGGGGCTGTTGATTGGAGTACAATAAAACAAACCTGATCTCTCTAGGAAATTCTGAAGCCAAGTTATAAGCCCACAAAGGTGTAACTGGACTACTTCTTTAAAGTGACACCAGGCCCTGTGACCTTTGGGACATGGTTTGACCCCCTAGAGGAATGTGCGATCGTCATGAAATGTTCAGATCACTTACAACTCAATAGTTTCTACCTTATTGTAACGTTTCAGCCTGATTGGACCTTGTTTTCACACAAATGGACCCAGAAGGATGTGAAATTGTGCTTCGTGCAACATAATTCTGGGTGCCATTTACAAACCATAAGTGCTAATGACTCCATTCCTTTTTGTGGTTGTAGGGACTGTTGATTGGAGTACATTAAAACAAACCTGACCTCTCTAGGATATTCAGAAGCCAAGTTATAAACCCACAAATGTGTAACTGGACTACTTCTTTAAATTGACACCAGATCCGGTGACCTTTGGGACATGGATTGACCCCCTTAGGAAAGTGCTATCATCATGAAATGTTCAGATCACTTACAACTCAATAGATTCTACCTTCCTGTAACGTTTCTGCCTGATTGGACCTTGTTTTCACACAAATGAACCCAGAATGATGTGAAATTGTGCTTCGTGCAACATAATTCTGGGTGCCATTTAAAAACCATAAGTGCTAATGACTCCATTCCTTTTTGTGGTTGTAGGGGCTGTTGATTGGAGTACTCTAAAACAAACCTGACCTCTCTAGGATATTCATAAGCCAAGTTATAAGCCCACAAAGGTGTAACTGGACTACTTCTTTAAAGTGACACCAGGCCCGGTGACCTTTGGGACATGGTTTGACCCCCTATAGGAATGTGTAATCATCATGAAACGTTCATATCACTTACAACTCAATAGATTCTACCTTCTTGTAACATTTCAGCCTGATTGGACCTTGTTTTCACACAAATGGACCCAGAATGATGTGAAATTGTGCTTCGTGCAACATAATTCTGGGTGCCATTTACAAACCATAAGTGCTAATGACTCCATTCCTTTTTGTGGTTGTAGGGGCTGTTGATTGGAGTACACTAAAACAACCCTGATCTCTCTAGGACATTCAGAAGCCAAGTTATAAGCCCACAAATGTGTAACTGGACTACTTCTTTAAATTGACACCAGATCCGGTGACCTTTGGGACATGGTTTGACCCCCTTAGGAAAGTGCTATCATCATGAAACGTTCAGATCACTTACAACTCAATAGATTCTACCTTCCTGTAACGTTTCTGCCTGATTGGACCTTGTTTTCACACAAATGAACCCAGAATGATGTGAAATTGTGCTTCGTGCAACATAATTCTGGGTGCCATTTAAAAACCATAAGTGCTAATGACTCCATTCCTTTTTGGGGTAATGGGGGCTGATGATTGGAGTACTCTAAAACAAACCTGACCTCTCTAGGATATTCAGAAGCCAAGTTATAAGCCCACAAATGTGTAACTGGACTACTTCTTTAAAGTGACACCAGGCCCGGTGACCTTTGGGACATGGTTTGACCCCCTATAGGAATGTGTGATTATCATGAAACGTTCAGATCACTTACAGCTCAGGAGATTCTACCTTCCTGTAACGTTTCAGCCTGATTGGACCTTGTTTTCACACAAATGAACCCAGAATGATGTGAAATTGTGCTTCGTGCAACATAATTCTGGGTGCCATTTAAAAACCATAAGTGCTAATGACTCCATTCCTTTTTGGGGTAATGGGGGCTGATGATTGGAGTACTCTAAAACAAACCTGACCTCTCTAGGATATTCAGAAGCCAAGTTATAAGCCCACAAATGCGTAACTGGACTACTTCTTTAAAGTGACACCAGGCCCGGTGACCTTTGGGACATGGTTTGACCCCCTATAGGAATGTGTGATTATCATGAAACGTTCAGATCACTTACAACTCAATAGATTCTACCTTCTTGTAACGTTTCAGCCTGATTGGACCTTGTTTTGACACAAATGGACCCAGAATGATGTGAAATTGTGCTTCGTGCAACATAATTCTGGGTGCCATTTACAAACCATAAGTGCTAATGACTCCATTCCTTTTTGTGGTTGTAGGGGCTGTTGATTGGAGTACACTAAAACAAACCTGATCTCTCTAGGACATTCAGAAGCCAGGTTATAAGCCCACAAATGTGTAACTGGACTACTTATTTAAATTGACACCAGATCCGGTGACGTTTGGGACATGGTTTGACCCCCTTAGGAAAGTGCTATCATCATGAAACGTTCTGATCACTTACAACTCAATAGATTCTACCTTCCTGTAACGTTTCAGCCTGATTGGTTCTTGTTTTCACACAAATGAACCCAGAATGATGTGAAATTGTGCTTCGTGCAACATAATTCTGGGTGCCATTTACAAACCATAAGTGCTAATGACTCCATTCCTTTTTGTGGTTGTAGGGGCTGTTGATTGGAGTACACTAAAACAAACCTGATCTCTCTAGGACATTCAGAAGCCAGGTTATAAGCCCACAAATGTGTAACTGGACTACTTCTTTAAAGTGACACCAGATCCGGTGACCTTTGGGACATGCTTTGACCCCCTTAGGAATGTGCGATCATCATGAAACGTTCAGATGACTTACAACTCAATAGATTCTACCTTCCTGTAGCGTTTCAGCCTGATTGGACCTTGTTTTCACACAAATGGACCCAGAATGATGTGAAATTGTGCTTCGTGCAACATAATTCTGGGTGTCATTTAAAAACCATAAGAGCTAATGACTCCATTCCTTTTTGGGGCAATAGGGGCTGTTGATTGGAGTACCCTAAAACAAACCTGACCTCTCTGAGACATTCAGAAGCCAAGTTGTAAGCCCCCAAAGGTGTGTTTGGAACCAAGCCTTTAAGGAACAAGTGATTCGGTGACCTTTATGACCTGATTTGACACCCTTAGGAATGTGCTATCAACATGAAACACAGGAATCATTTACAACTCAATAGATTCTACTTTTCTGTGACGTTTCAGCCTGATTGAAGCTTTTTTATGAGAAATGGACCCAGAATGATGTGAAATTGTGCTTCGTGCAACATAATTCTGGGTGCCATTTAAAAACCATAAGTGCTAATGACTCAATTCCTTTTTGTGGTAATGGGGGCTGTTAATTGGAGTACACTAAAACAAACCTTACCTCTCTAGGATATTCAGAAGCCAAGTTATAAGCCCACAAAGGTGTAACTGGACCACTTTAAAGTGACACCAGGCCCGGTGACCTTTGGGACATGGTTTGACCCCCTATAGGAATGTGCGATCATCATGAAACGTTCAGATCACTTACAACTCAATAGATTCTACCTTCTTGTAACGTTTAAGCCTGATTGGACTTTGTTTTCACACAAATGGACCCAGAATGATGTGAAATTGTGCTTCGTGCAACATAATTCTGGGTGCCATTTACAAACCATAAGTGCTAATGACTCCATTCCTTTTTGTGGTTGTAGGGGCTATTGATTGGAGTACACTAAAACAAACCTGATCTCTCTAGGACATTCAGAAGCCAAGTTATAAGCCCACAAATGTGTAACTGGACTACTTCTTTAAATTGACGCCAGATCCGGTGACGTTTTGGACATGGTTTGACCCCCTTAGGAAAGTGCTATCATCATGACACGTTCAGATCACTTACAACTCAATAGATTCTACCTTCCTGTAACGTTTCAGCCTGATTGGACCTTGTTTTCACACAAATGAACCCAGAATGATGTGAAATTGTGCTTCGTGCAACATAATTCTGGGTGCCATTTAAAAACCATAAGTGCTAATGACTCCATTCCTTTTTGTGGTAATGGGGGCTGTTAATTGGAGTACTCTAAAACAAACCTGACCTCTCTAGGATCTTCAGAAGCCAAGTTATAAGCCCACAAAGGTGTAACTGGACTACTTCTTTAAAGTGACACCAGGCCCGGTGACCTTTGGGACATGGTTTGACCCCCTATAGGAATGTGTAATCATCATGAAACGTTCATATCACTTACAACTCAATAGATTCTACCTTCTTGTAACGTTTCAGCCTGATTGGACCTTGTTTTCACACAAATGGACCCAGAATGATGTGAAATTGTGCTTCGTGCAACATAATTCTGGGTGCCATTTACAAACCATAAGGGCTAATGACTCCATTTCTTTTTGAGGTTGTAGGGGCTGATGATTGGAGTACTCTAAAACAAACCTGACCTCTCTAGGATATTCAGAAGCCAAGTTATAAGCCCACAAATGTGTAACTGGACTACTTCTTTAAAGTGACACCAGGCCCGGTGACGTTTGGGACATGGTTTGACCCCCTATAGGAATGTGTGATTATCATGAAACGTTCAGATCACTTACAACTCAATAGATTCTACCTTCTTGTAACGTTTCAGCCTGATTGGACCTTGTTTTGACACAAATGGACCCAGAATGATGTGAAATTGTGCTTCGTGCAACATAATTCTGGGTGCCATTTACAAACCATAAGTGCTAATGACTCCATTCCTTTTTGTGGTTGTAGGGGCTGTTAATTGGAGTACACTAAAATAACCCTGATCTCTCTAGGACATTCAGAAGCCAAGTTATAAGCCCACAAATGTGTAACTGGACTACTTATTTAAACTGACACCAGATCCGGTGACGTTTGGGACATGGTTTGACCCCCTTAGGAAAGTGCGATCATCATGAAACGTTCAGATCACTTACAACTCAATAGATTCTACCTTCCTGTAGCGTTTCAGCCTGATTAGACCTTGTTTTCACACAAATGGACCCAGAATGATGTGAAATTGTGCTTCGAGCAACATAATTCTGGGTGCCATTTACAAACCATAAGTGCTAATGACTCCATTCCTTTTTGTGGTTGTAGGGGCTGTTGATTGGAGTACACTAAAACAAACCTGATCTCTCTAGGACATTCAGAAGCCAGGTTATAAGCCCACAAATGTGTAACTGGACTACTTCTTTAAAGTGACACCAGATCCGGTGACCTTTGGGACATGGTTTGACCCCCTTAGGAATGTGCGATCATCATGAAACGTTCAGATCACTTACAACTCAATAGATTCTACCTTCCTGTGGCGTTTCAGCCTGATTAGACCTTGTTTTCACACAAATGGACCCAGAATGATGTGAAATTGTGCTTCGTGCAACATAATTCTGGGTGTCATTTAAAAACCATAAGAGCTAATGACTCCATTCCTTTTTGTGGTAATGGGGGCTGTTAATTGGAGTACTCTAAAACAAACCTGACCTCTCTAGGATCTTCAGAAGCCAAGTTATAAGCCCACAAAGGTGTAACTGGACTACTTCTTTAAAGTGACACCAGGCCCGGTGACCTTTGGGACATGGTTTGACCCCCTATAGGAATGTGTAATCATCATGAAACGTTCATATCACTTACAACTCAATAGATTCTACCTTCTTGTAACGTTTCAGCCTGATTGGACCTTGTTTTCACACAAATGGACCCAGAATGATGTGAAATTGTGCTTCGTGCAACATAATTCTGGGTGCCATTTACAAACCATAAGTGCTAATGACTCCATTTCTTTTTGAGGTTGTAGGGGCTGATGATTGGAGTACTCTAAAACAAACCTGACCTCTCTAGGATATTCAGAAGCCAAGTTATAAGCCCACAAATGTGTAACTGGACTACTTCTTTAAAGTGACACCAGGCCCGGTGACCTTTGGGACATGGTTTGACCCCCTATAGGAATGTGTGATTATCATGAAACGTTCAGATCACTTACAACTCAATAGATTCTACCTTCTTGTAACGTTTCAGCCTGATTGGACCTTGTTTTGACACAAATGGACCCAGAATGATGTGAAATTGTGCTTCGTGCAACATAATTCTGGGTGCCATTTACAAACCATAAGTGCTAATGACTCCATTCCTTTTTGTGGTTGTAGGGGCTATTGATTGGAGTACACTAAAACAAACCTGATCTCTCTAGGACATTCAGAAGCCAAGTTATAAGCCCACAAATGTGTAACTGGACTACTTCTTTAAATTGACGCCAGATCCGGTGACGTTTTGGACATGGTTTGACCCCCTTAGGAAAGTGCTATCATCATGACACGTTCAGATCACTTACAACTCAATAGATTCTACCTTCCTGTAACGTTTCAGCCTGATTGGACCTTGTTTTCACACAAATGAACCCAGAATGATGTGAAATTGTGCTTCGTGCAACATAATTCTGGGTGCCATTTAAAAACCATAAGTGCTAATGACTCCATTCCTTTTTGTGGTAATGGGGGCTGTTAATTGGAGTACTCTAAAACAAACCTGACCTCTCTAGGATCTTCAGAAGCCAAGTTATAAGCCCACAAAGGTGTAACTGGACTACTTCTTTAAAGTGACACCAGGCCCGGTGACCTTTGGGACATGGTTTGACCCCCTATAGGAATGTGTAATCATCATGAAACGTTCATATCACTTACAACTCAATAGATTCTACCTTCTTGTAACGTTTCAGCCTGATTGGACCTTGTTTTCACACAAATGGACCCAGAATGATGTGAAATTGTGCTTCGTGCAACATAATTCTGGGTGCCATTTACAAACCATAAGTGCTAATGACTCCATTTCTTTTTGAGGTTGTAGGGGCTGATGATTGGAGTACTCTAAAACAAACCTGACCTCTCTAGGATATTCAGAAGCCAAGTTATAAGCCCACAAATGTGTAACTGGACTACTTCTTTAAAGTGACACCAGGCCCGGTGACGTTTGGGACATGGTTTGACCCCCTATAGGAATGTGTGATTATCATGAAACGTTCAGATCACTTACAACTCAATAGATTCTACCTTCTTGTAACGTTTCAGCCTGATTGGACCTTGTTTTGACACAAATGGACCCAGAATGATGTGAAATTGTGCTTCGTGCAACATAATTCTGGGTGCCATTTACAAACCATAAGTGCTAATGACTCCATTCCTTTTTGTGGTTGTAGGGGCTGTTAATTGGAGTACACTAAAATAACCCTGATCTCTCTAGGACATTCAGAAGCCAAGTTATAAGCCCACAAATGTGTAACTGGACTACTTATTTAAACTGACACCAGATCCGGTGACGTTTGGGACATGGTTTGACCCCCTTAGGAAAGTGCGATCATCATGAAACGTTCAGATCACTTACAACTCAATAGATTCTACCTTCCTGTAGCGTTTCAGCCTGATTAGACCTTGTTTTCACACAAATGGACCCAGAATGATGTGAAATTGTGCTTCGAGCAACATAATTCTGGGTGCCATTTACAAACCATAAGTGCTAATGACTCCATTCCTTTTTGTGGTTGTAGGGGCTGTTGATTGGAGTACACTAAAACAAACCTGATCTCTCTAGGACATTCAGAAGCCAGGTTATAAGCCCACAAATGTGTAACTGGACTACTTCTTTAAAGTGACACCAGATCCGGTGACCTTTGGGACATGGTTTGACCCCCTTAGGAATGTGCGATCATCATGAAACGTTCAGATCACTTACAACTCAATAGATTCTACCTTCCTGTGGCGTTTCAGCCTGATTAGACCTTGTTTTCACACAAATGGACCCAGAATGATGTGAAATTGTGCTTCGTGCAACATAATTCTGGGTGTCATTTAAAAACCATAAGAGCTAATGACTCCATTCCTTTTTGTGGTAATGGGGGCTGTTAATTGGAGTACTCTAAAACAAACCTGACCTCTCTAGGATCTTCAGAAGCCAAGTTATAAGCCCACAAAGGTGTAACTGGACTACTTCTTTAAAGTGACACCAGGCCCGGTGACCTTTGGGACATGGTTTGACCCCCTATAGGAATGTGTAATCATCATGAAACGTTCATATCACTTACAACTCAATAGATTCTACCTTCTTGTAACGTTTCAGCCTGATTGGACCTTGTTTTCACACAAATGGACCCAGAATGATGTGAAATTGTGCTTCGTGCAACATAATTCTGGGTGCCATTTACAAACCATAAGTGCTAATGACTCCATTTCTTTTTGAGGTTGTAGGGGCTGATGATTGGAGTACTCTAAAACAAACCTGACCTCTCTAGGATATTCAGAAGCCAAGTTATAAGCCCACAAATGTGTAACTGGACTACTTCTTTAAAGTGACACCAGGCCCGGTGACCTTTGGGACATGGTTTGACCCCCTATAGGAATGTGTGATTATCATGAAACGTTCAGATCACTTACAACTCAATAGATTCTACCTTCTTGTAACGTTTCAGCCTGATTGGACCTTGTTTTGACACAAATGGACCCAGAATGATGTGAAATTGTGCTTCGTGCAACATATTTCTGGGTGCCATTTACAAACCATAAGTGCTAATGACTCCATTCCTTTTTGTGGTTGTAGGGGCTGTTAATTGGAGTACACTAAAATAACCCTGATCTCTCTAGGACATTCAGAAGCTAAGTTATAAGCCCACAAATGTGTAACTGGACTACTTATTTAAATTGACACCAGATCCGGTGACGTTTGGGACATGGTTTGACCCCCTTAGGAAAGTGCGATCATCATGAAACGTTCAGATCACTTACAACTCAATAGATTCTACCTTCCTGTAGCGTTTCAGCCTGATTAGACCTTGTTTTCACACAAATGGACCCAGAATGATGTGAAATTGTGCTTCGAGCAACATAATTCTGGGTGCCATTTACAAACCATGAGTGCTAATGACTCCATTCCTTTTTGTGGTTGTAGGGGCTGTTGATTGGAGTACACTAAAACAAACCTGATCTCTCTAGGACATTCAGAAGCCAGGTTATAAGCCCACAAATGTGTAACTGGACTACTTCTTTAAAGTGACACCAGATCCGGTGACCTTTGGGACATGGTTTGACCCCCTTAGGAATGTGCGATCATCATGAAACGTTCAGATCACTTACAACTCAATAGATTCTACCTTCCTGTGGCGTTTCAGCCTGATTAGACCTTGTTTTCACACAAATGGACCCAGAATGATGTGAAATTGTGCTTCGTGCAACATAATTCTGGGTGTCATTTAAAAACCATAAGAGCTAATGACTCCATTCCTTTTTGGGGCAATAGGGGCTGTTGATTGGAGTACACTAAAACAAACCTTACCTCTCTGAAACATTCAGAAGCCAAGTTGTAAGCCCCCAAAGGTGTGTTTGGACCCCGCCTTTAAGGAACAAGTGATTCGGTGACCTTTATGACCTGATTTGACACCCTTAGGAATGTGCTATCATCATGAAACACAGGAATCATTTACAACTCAATAGATTCTACTTTTCTGTGACGTTTCAGCCTGATTGAAGCTTTTTTATGAGAAATGGACCCAGAATGATGTGAAATTGTGCTTCGTGCAACATAATTCTGGGTGCCATTTAAAAACCATAAGTGCTAATGACTCAATTCCTTTTTGTGGTAATGGGGGCTGTTAATTGGAGTACTCTAAAACAAACCTTTCCTCTCTAGGATATTCAGAAGCCAAGTTATAAGCCCACAAAGGTGTAACTGGACCACTTTAAAGTGACACCAGATCCGGTGACCTATGGGACATGGTTTGACCCCCTATAAGAATGTGCGATCATCATGAAACGTTCAGATCACTTACAACTCAATAGATTCTACCTTCTTGTAACGTTTAAGCCTGATTTGACTTTGTTTTCACACAAATGGACCCAGAATGATGTGAAATTGTGCTTCGTGCAACATAATTCTGGGTGCCATTTACAAACCATAAGTGCTATTGACTCCATTCCTTTTTGTGGTTGTAGGGGCTGTTGATTGGAGTACACTAAAACAAACCTGACCTCTCTAGGACATTCAGAAGCCAAGTTATAAGCCCACAAAGGTGTAACTGGACTACTTCTTTAAGGTGACACCAGGCCCGGTGACCTTTGGGACATGGTTTTACCCCCTATAGGAATGTGCGATCATCATGAATCGTTCAGATCACTTACAACTCAATTGATTCTACCTTCTTGTAACGTTTCAGCCTGATTGGACCTTGTTTTCACACAAATGGACCCAGAATGATGTGAAATTGTGCTTCGTGCAACATAATTCTGGGTGCCATTAACAAACCATAAGTGCTAATGACTCCATTCCTTTGTGTGGTTGTAGGTGCTGTTTATTGGAGTACACTAAAACAAACCTGATCCCTCTAGGACATTCAGAAGCCAAGTTATAAGCCCACAAATGTGTAACTGGACCACTTCTTTAAAATGACACCAGATCCGGTGACCTTTGGGACATGGTTTGACCCCCTTAGGAAAGTGCTATCATCATGAAACGTTCAGATCACTTACAACTCAATAGATTCTACCTTCCTGTGGCGTTTCAGCCTGATTAGACCTTGTTTTCACACAAATGGACCCAGAATGATGTGAAATTGTGCTTCGTGCAACATAATTCTGGGTGTCATTTAAAAACCATAAGAGCTAATGACTCCATTCCTTTTTGGGGCAATAGGGGCTGTTGATTGGAGTACACTAAAACAAACCTGACCTCTCTGAAACATTCAGAAGCCAAGTTGTAAGCCCCCAAAGGTGTGTTTGGACCCCGCCTTTAAGGAACAAGTGATTCGGTGACCTTTATGACCTGATTTGACACCCTTAGGAATGTGCTATCATCATGAAACACAGGAATCATTTACAACTCAATAGATTCTACTTTTCTGTGACGTTTCAGCCTGATTGAAGCTTTTTTATGAGAAATGGACCCAGAATGATGTGAAATTGTGCTTCGTGCAACATAATTCTGGGTGCCATTTAAAAACCATAAGTGCTAATGACTCAATTCCTTTTTGTGGTAATGGGGGCTGTTAATTGGAGTACTCTAAAACAAACCTTTCCTCTCTAGGATATTCAGAAGCCAAGTTATAAGCCCACAAAGGTGTAACTGGACCACTTTAAAGTGACACCAGATCCGGTGACCTATGGGACATGGTTTGACCCCCTATAAGAATGTGCGATCATCATGAAACGTTCAGATCACTTACAACTCAATAGATTCTACCTTCTTGTAACGTTTAAGCCTGATTTGACTTTGTTTTCACACAAATGGACCCAGAATGATGTGAAATTGTGCTTCGTGCAACATAATTCTGGGTGCCATTTACAAACCATAAGTGCTATTGACTCCATTCCTTTTTGTGGTTGTAGGGGCTGTTGATTGGAGTACACTAAAACAAACCTGACCTCTCTAGGACATTCAGAAGCCAAGTTATAAGCCCACAAAGGTGTAACTGGACTACTTCTTTAAGGTGACACCAGGCCCGGTGACCTTTGGGACATGGTTTTACCCCCTATAGGAATGTGCGATCATCATGAATCGTTCAGATCACTTACAACTCAATTGATTCTACCTTCTTGTAACGTTTCAGCCTGATTGGACCTTGTTTTCACACAAATGGACCCAGAATGATGTGAAATTGTGCTTCGTGCAACATAATTCTGGGTGCCATTAACAAACCATAAGTGCTAATGACTCCATTCCTTTGTGTGGTTGTAGGTGCTGTTTATTGGAGTACACTAAAACAAACCTGATCCCTCTAGGACATTCAGAAGCCAAGTTATAAGCCCACAAATGTGTAACTGGACCACTTCTTTAAAATGACACCAGATCCGGTGACCTTTGGGACATGGTTTGACCCCCTTAGGAAAGTGCTATCATCATGAAACGTTCAGATCACTTACAACTCAATAGATTCTACCTTCCTGTAACGTTTCAGCCTGATTGGACCTTGTTTTCACACAAATGAACCCAGATTGATGTGAAATTGTTCTTCGTGCAACATAATTCTGGGTGCGATTTAAAAACCATAAGTGCTAATGACTCCATTCCTTTTTGTGGTTGTAGGGGCTGTTAATTGGAGTACTCTAAAACAAACCTGACCTCTCTAGGACATTCAGAAGCCAAGTTATAAGCCCACAAATGTGTAACTGGACTACTTCTTTAAAGTGACACCAGGCCCTGTGACCATTGGGACATGGTTTTACCCCCTATAGGAATGTGCGATCATCATGAAACATTCAGATCACTTCCAACTCAATAGATTCTACCTTCTTGTAACGTTTCAGCCGGATTGGACCCTGTTTTCACACAAATGGACCCAGAATGATGTGAAATTGTGCTTCGTGCAACATAATTCTGGGTGCCATTTACAAACCATAAGTGCTAATGACTCCATTCCTTTTTGTGGTAATGGGGGCTGTTAATTGGGGTACTCTAAAACAAATCTGACCTCTCTAGGACATTCAGAAGCCAAGTTATAAGCCCACAAATGTGTAACTGGACTACTTCTTTAAATTGACACCAGATCCAGTGACGTTTGGGACATGGTTTGACCCCCTTAGCAAAGTGCTATCATCATGAAATGTTCAGATCACTTACAACTCAATAGATTCTACCTTCCTATAACGTTTCAGCCTGATTGGACCTTGTTTTCACACAAATGAACCCAGAATGATGTGAAATTGTGCTTCGTGCAACATAATTCCGGGTGCCATTTAAAAACCATAATTGCTAATGACTCCATTCCTTTTTGGGGTAATGGGGGCTGTTAATTGGAGTACTCTAAAACAAACCTGACCTCTCTAGGATATTCAAAAGCCAAGTTATAAGCCCACAAATGTGTAATTGGACTACTTCTTTAAAGTGACACCAGGCCCGGTGACCTTTGGGACATGGTTTGACCCCTATAGGAATGTGCGATCATCATGAAATGTTCAGATCATTTACAACTCAATAGATTCTACCTTCCTGTAACGTTTCAGCCTGATTGGACCTTGTTTTCACACAAATGAACCCAGAATGATGTGAAATTGTGCTTCGTGCAACATAATTCTGGGTGCCATTTACAAACCATAAGTGCTAATGACTCCAGTCCTTTTTGTGGTTGTAGGGGCTGTGAATTGGAGTACACTAAAACAAACCTGATCTCTCTAGGACATTCAGAAGCCAAGTTATAAGCCCACAAATGTGTAACTGGACTACTTCTTTACAGTGACACCAGGCCAAGTGACCTTTGGGACATGGTTTTACCCCCTATATGAATGTGCGATCATCATGAAACGTTCAGATCACTTACAGCTCAGGAGATTCTACCTTCCTGTAACGTTTCAGCCTGATTGGACCTTGTTTTCACACAAATGGACCCAGAATGATGTGAAATTTTGCTTCGTGCAACATAATTCTGGGTGCCATTTAAAAACCATAAGTGCTAATGACTCCATTCCTTTTTGTGGTTGTAGGGGCTGTTGATTGGAGTACATTAAAACAAACCTGACCTCTCTAGGATATTCAGAAGCCAAGTTATAAGCCCACAAAGGTGTAAATTGACTACTTCTTTAAAGTGACACCAGGCCCGGTGACCTTTGGGACATGGTTTGACCCCCTATAGGAATGTGCGATTATCATGAAACGTTCAGATCACTTACAACTCAATAGATTCTACCTTCCTGTAACGTTTCAGCCTGATTGGACCTTGTTTTCACACAAATGAACCCAGAATGATGTGAAATTGTGCTTCGTGCAACATAATTCTGGGTGCCATTTAAAAACCATAAGTGCTAATGACTCCATTCCTTTTTGTGGTTGTAGGGCCTGTTGATTGGAGTACTCAAAAACAAACCTGACCTCTCTAGGATATTCAGAAGCCAAGTTATAAGCCCACAAAGGTGTAACTGGACTACTTCTTTAAAGTGACACCAGGCCCGGTGACCTTTGGGACATTGTTTGACCCCCTATAGGAATGTGTGATTATCATGAAACGTTCAGATCACTTACAACTCAATAGATTCTACCTTCTTGTAACGTTTCAGCCTGATTGGACCTTGTTTTGACACAAATGGACCCAGAATGATGTGAAATTGTGCTTCGTGCAACATAATTCTGGGTGCCATTTACAAACCATAAGTGCTAATGACTCCATTCCTTTTTGTGGTTGTAGGGGCTGTTAATTAGAGTACACTAAAATAACCCTGATCTCTCTAGGACATTCATAAGCCAAGTTATAAGCCCACAAATGTGTAACTGGACTACTTATTTAAATTGACACCAGATCCGGTGACGTTTGGGACATGGTTTGACCCCCTTAGGAAAGTGCTATCATCATGAAACGTTCTGATCACTTACAACTCAATAGATTCTACCTTCCTGTAACGTTTCAGCCTGATTGGTTCTTGTTTTCACACAAATGAACCCAGAATGATGTGAAATTGTGCTTCGTGCAACATAATTCTGGGTGCCATTTACAAACCATAAGTGCTAATGACTCCATTCCTTTTTGTGGTTGTAGGGGCTGTTGATTGGAGTACACTAAAACAAACCTGATCTCTCTAGGACATTCAGAAGCCAGGTTATGAGCCCACAAAAGTGTAACTGGACTACTTCTTTAAAGTGACACCAGATCCGGTGACCTTTGGGACATGGTTTGACCCCCTTAGGAATGTGCGATCATCATGAAACGTTCAGATCACTTACAACTCAATAGATTCTACCTTCCTGTAGCGTTTCAGCCTGATTAGACCTTGTTTTCACACAAATGGACCCAGAATGATGTGAAATTGTGCTTCGTGCAACATAATTCTGGGTGTCATTTAAAAACCATAAGAGCTAATGACTCCATTCCTTTTTGGGGCAATAGGGGCTGTTGATTGGAGTACCTTAAAACAAACCTGACCTCTCTGAGACATTCAGAAGCCAAGTTGTAAGCCCCCAAAGGTGTGTTTGGAACCCCGCCTTTAAGGAACAAGTGATTCGGTGACCTTTATGACCTGATTTGACACCCTTAGGAATGTGCTATCATCATGAAACACAGGAATCATTTACATCTCAATAGATTCTACTTTTCTGTGACGTTTCAGCCTGATTGAAGCTTTTTTATGAGAAATGGACCCAGAATGATGTGAAATTGTGCTTCGTGCAACATAATTCTGGGTGCCATTTCAAAACCATAAGTGCTAATGACTCTATTCCTTTTTGTGGGTGTAGGGGCTGTTGATTGGAGTACAATAAAACAAACCTGATCTCTCTAGGAAATTCTGAAGCCAAGTTATAAGCCCACAAAGGTGTAACTGGACTACTTCTTTAAAGTGACACCAGGCCCTGTGACCTTTGGGACATGGTTTGACCCCCTAGAGGAATGTGCGATCGTCATGAAACGTTCAGATCACTTACAACTCAATAGTTTCTACCTTATTGTAACGTTTCAGCCTGATTGGACCTTGTTTTCACACAAATGGACCCAGAATGATGTGAAATTGTGCATCATGCAACATAATTCTGGGTGCCATTTACAAACCATAAGTGCTAATGACTGCATTCCTTTTTGTGGTTGTAGGGACTGTTGATTGGAGTACATTAAAACAAACCTGACCTCTCTAGGATATTCAGAAGCCAAGTTATAAACCCACAAATGTGTAACTGGACTACTTCTTTAAATTGACACCAGATCCGGTGACCTTTGGGACATGGTTTGACCCCCTTAGGAAAATGCTATCATCATGAAACGTTCAGATCACTTACAACTCAATAGATTCTACCTTCCTGTAACGTTTCAGCCTGATTGGACCTTGTTTTCACACAAATGAACCCAGAATGATGTGAAATTGTGCTTCGTGCAACATAATTCTGGGTGCCATTTACAAACCATAAGTGCTAATGACTCGAGTCCTTTTTGTGGTTGTAGGGGCTGTTAATTGGAGTACACTAAAACAAACCTGATCTCTCTAAGACATTCAGAAGCCAAGTTATAAGCCCACAAATGTGTAACTGGACTACTTCTTTAAAGTGACACCAGGCCCGGTGACCTTTGGGACATGGTTTTACCCCCTATAGGAATGTGCGATCATCATGAAACGTTCAGATCACTTACAGCTCAGGAGATTCTACCTTCCTGTAACGTTTCAGCCTGATTGGACCTTGTTTTCACACAAATGGACCCAGAATGATGTGAAATTTTGCTTCGTGCAACATAATTCTGGGTGCCATTTAAAAACCATAAGTGCTAATGACTCCATTCCTTTTTGTGGTTGTAGGGGCTGTTGATTGGAGTACATTAAAACAAACCTGACCTCTCTAGGATATTCAGAAGCCAAGTTATAAGCCCACAAAGGTGTAACTTGACTACTTCTTTAAAGTGACACCAGGCCCGGTGACCTTTGGGACATGGTTTGACCCCCTATAGGAATGTGCGATCATCATGAAACGTTCAGATCACTTACAACTCAATAGATTCTACCTTCCTGTAACGTTTCTGCCTGAATGGACCTTGTTTTCACACAAATGAACCCAGAATGATGTGAAATTGTGCTTCGTGCAACATAATTCTGGGTGCCATTTAAAAACCATAAGTGCTAATGACTCCATTCCTTTTTGTGGTTGTAGGGGCTGATGATTGGAGTACTCTAAAACAAACCTGACCTCTCTAGGATATTCAGAAGCCAAGTTATAAGCCCACAAATGTGTAACTGGACTACTTCTTTAAAGTGACACCAGGCCCGGTGACCTTTGGGACATGGTTTGACCCCCTATAGGAATGTGTGATTATCATGAAACGTTCAGATCACTTACAACTCAATAGATTCTACCTTCTTGTAACGTTTCAGCCTTATTGGACCTTGTTTTGACACAAATGGACCCAGAATGATGTGAAATTGTGCTTCGTGCAACATAATTCTGGGTGCCATTTACAAACCATAAGTGCTAATGACTCCATTCCTTTTTGTGGTTGTAGGGGCTGTTGATTGGAGTACACTAAAACAAACCTGATCCTCTAGGACATTCAGAAGCCAGGTTATAAGCCCACAAATGTGTAACTGGACTACTTCTTTAATGTGACACCAGATCCGGTGACCTTTGGGACATGGTTTGACCCCCTTAGGAATGTGCGATCATCATGAAACGTTCAGATCACTTACAACTCAATAGATTCTACCTTCCTGTAGCGTTTCAGCCGGATTAGACCTTGTTTTCACACAAATGGACCCAGAATGATGTGAAATTGTGCTTCGTGCAACATAATTCTGGGTGTCATTTAAAAACCATAAGAGCTAATGACTCCATTCCTTTTGGGGCAATAGGGGCTGTTGATTGGAGTACCCTAAAACAAACCTGACCTCTCTGAGACATTCAGAAGCCAAGTTGTAAGCCCCCAAAGGTGTGTTTGGAACCCCGCCTTTAAGGAACAAGTGATTCGGTGACCTTTATGACCTGATTTGACACCCTTAGGAATGTGCTATCATCATGAAACACAGGATTCATTTACAACTCAATAGATTCTACTTTTCTGTGACGTTTCAGCCTGATTGAAGCTTTTTTATGAGAAATGGACCCAGAATGTGTTATGGGTTACTCCTCCTGATTGTTTTAATGCATGTTTTTTCTTTCTCTGTGTAGGTTGGCTGTGGCTCTTCCTGCTGTTCCTGCCCCTCTTTGGAGCATCGGGGAATGCCGCAGCTGACTGCAATTTCCTGATTGCCACACCATGTATTTAAGCAGCTGCTTCCTGTGCATGGTGTGGCGTTGTTGTGAAGAGTTTCTGGTGTTTAGAGCATAGCTTTGTTTCGAGTCTGTGGTAGTTTTGTTTTGTATTACCCGTGAAGTCCTTTTCCCACTTATGTGGTGATTTTTTGTTATTAAAAGTAATCAGTATAGGATCTGGTCATCCTGTCTCCTGCATTTGGGTTTATTCCTGTGTACCCTCGCGTGACATTACAACGCCACCATGACCAACCCAGCAGGAGGAATACCAGCTGCCAACGTTCCCTTACCTGGGTCAGATGAGGACGCGGCAAGTGGAGGTGAACTTGCTGTATTGGCTCGGGAGTTACGCGGCTGCCTGTCCGGAATGCAACAACTCCATGGACGCCTCTCTAGGCTGGAGCAGGCTCCCACTCCGCAGGCTCCCACTCCGCCTCGTCAGGTCCGCCTGGGTTCCCCCGAGCTCTTCAATGGCACGGCTGTGGACTGCCGGCCGTTCCTCGCCTCCTGCAGGCTGCATTTTGACTTTAACCCCGGTGAGTTCCCCTCTGAAGAAAGCAAAGTAGCCTTCGCCATGAGCTTTTTAACTGGACAAGCTAAGAGGTGGGGCCTGGCGGAGTGGGACCGAGGCTCGGACCTCCGCCGCTCTTTTCGGGAATTCTCTCGCCAGCTGCTCATGGTGTTCGATCCATCCACTCCTCACCGAACTGCTGCTGCTGACTTACTCTGCCTTAGGCAGGGCGGACGTAGCGTCTCTGCCTATGCAGTGGAGTTCCGTACCTTGGCAGCTAACACTCGCTGGCCGGAAGAGGCGCAGATCGACGTCTTCCTTCGAGGTCTCTCCAGCTCTCTGAAGGACGAGCTGGCTGCACGGGAGGTTCCGGAGGATCTGGAGGAGCTAATCGAGCTGGCTACCCGCATCGATCGTCGGAGGATGGAGCAAAGCAGAGAGGAACGCCGTCTACCGGATTTTAACCACGCACCCCTCAGGGCCTTGTCACAGCCTCCCGTCGCTCGTGAGGCTCAGTCTCCTGTGGAACCCATGCAGCTGGGAGTGGGACGGCTCCCCGCATCTGAACGACGGAGACGGATGAGGGAGGGGCTGTGTCTGTACTGTGCTCGTCCCGGTCACCAGGTGCGTCAATGTCCGGGAAACGGGGGGGCTCACTAGCGGGGGGGCACCTAGTGAGTCGATTTTCATCTTCCTCCCCACCCTCTCGACCCCCCGTCAATGTGCTGGTGACCTATGGCCAGATGCAGAATGCTTATGAGACTTTGATTGACTCTGGTTCAGATGGTGATCTGATATCCCAGGAAGTGGTAAGCGCACTTTGTATTCCAGTAATACCCTTATCCCCTGCCTTGCTCATCCGTGCCATAAACGGTTCCATCATCCACAGAGTAACAGCACGCACGGTTCCTATTAAGGTAACTGTTTCTGGAAACCATTCTGAACTTATGGATTTTTATGTAGTGGATTCCATGAGGCCTCCGGTTATTTTAGGTTTTCCTTGGTTGTGTAAACATTCTCCTCACATTGACTGGTGTTCAGGCCGTGTGCTCTCCTGGAGCTCTTTCTGTTTGCTGAACTGTTTAACGGCTGCTGCTACACGCTCCTCTGTCTCTAACCCTCCTGTTGAACCTCCAGACTTAAGTTCGGTGCCCCCCGAGTATGCAGACTTGGCCGCTGTGTTTTGCAAGGTGCGAGCCAAGGCCCTGCCCCCTCATCGTCCTTATGACTGCGCCATTGACCTCCTACCTGGAACGCAGCCTCCTAAGGGCCACATCTACCCCCTCGCCATCCCTGAGCGTGCGGCCATGGAGGAGTACCTACAGGAGAGCCTGCAGGCTGGGATCATTCGCCCATCCTCATCGCCAGCTGGGGCGGGATTCTTCTTTGTGGGCAAGCGGGATGGGGGCTTACGGCCCTGCATTGACTACAGAGTGCTGAATGCTATTACAGTCCGGAACACTTACCCTTTGCCTCTGTTACAGTCTGCTTTTGATCTTCTCAGGGGGGCACAGATCTTCACAAAGCTGGACCTGCGGAGCGCTTACCATTTGGTTCGTATTCGTGAGGGAGATGAGTGGAAGACTGCTTTCAATACTCCCAATGGCCATTTTGAGTATTTGGTCATGCCGTTTGGTCTCACCAATGCGCCCGCAGTTTTCCAATGCCTCATAAATGACGTTCTCAAGGACATGATCAACAAATTTGTGTTTGTTTATTTGGATGATATCTTGATATTTTCCCCAGACCGAGACACTCATGTGCAGCACGTCAGAGCCGTATTGCAGCGTCTTCTCGAGAACCAGCTGTTCTGCAAGGCGGAGAAATGTGAGTTCCACACAACACAAACCAAGTTCCTTGGGCATGTGGTTTCTCCTGGTTCAGTGCAGATGGACGAGGCTAAGGTACAAGCTGTTCTCGATTGGCCTGTCCCCGCGGATCGTAAGCAACTCCAGCGCTTCTTGGGGTTTGCTAACTTCTACAGACGTTTCATCAAAGGGTTCAGTGGCGTGGCTGCACCTCTCCATAAACTCACCTCAGCTCAGGTACGTTTTGTCTGGGACGTTGGAGCCAATAGGGCTTTTACTGAGCTTAAAAGACGTTTCTCTACGGCTCCTATCCTGACACAGCCTGACCCCTCCAAACAGTTTATTTTGGAGGTCGATGCGTCTGAGTCTGGGGTGGGGGCCGTGTTGTCACAGAGAGCGTCTGATAACAAAGTTCATCCCTGCGCGTATTTCTCCTGCAAGCTCAATCCTGCAGAGAGAAACTACGACATAGGGAACAGAGAGTTGCTAGCTGTTAAGCTAGCCCTTGATGAATGGCGCCACTGGCTGGAGGGTGCAAGACAGCCTTTTCTGGTGTGGACAGACCACAAGAACCTAGAGTACATTCGCACGGCTAAGCGACTTAATCCACGCCAAGCCCGGTGGGCTCTGTTTTTTGACCGTTTCAACTTCACCCTCTCTTATCGCCCTGGCAGCAAAAACATCAAACCTGACGCCTTGTCCCGACAATATCAGCAGGACTGCAGGTCGACAGAGGTCCCGGGTACCACCACCATCGTTCCTCCTGTCCTGGTACTTGGGGCTAACCGCTGGGCCTTGGAACGTAGGGTCAAGTCTGCAGTTTCAGGCACGATCCCAATCCCTGATGGATGCCCCCCTAACTGCTTGTTTGTGCCTTCGAGTCTACGCCCCGCGGTGCTGAAGTGGGGGCACTCGTCACACCTGGCTTACCATCCCGGGATGACAAGGACCGCCTTCCTGGTGGCTCAGCGTTTCTGGTGGCCCACCATGTCCTCTGACATACGAGCTTTCGTCTCCTCGTGCCCTGTGTGTGCCAGTGCTAAAGTGCCCAGAACCCCTGCTGCAGGTCTCCTACAGCCTTTACCTATCCCCTCAAGACCATGGTCCCACATAGCCATGGACTTCATCACGGGTCTGCCCCGTTCAAGAGGTAACACTGTCATTCTGACTATCGTGGACAGATTTTCGAAGTTGGTTCATGCTGTGCCCCTACAGAAACTGCCTTCGGCAAAACAACTGGCCGAGATAGTGGCACGACATGTGTTTCGACTGCACGGGCTTCCTGAGAACATTACCTCGGATCGGGGTCCACAGTTCGTGGCAGCATTCTGGAGAGAATTCTGCAAGCTCCTCGGGATAACGGTCAGTTTAAGTTCTGGTTTCCATCCTCAGACCAACGGGCAAGTGGAGCGGTTTAATCAGGACTTGGAGACCACCCTACGAGCTATGTGCTCTAAGAACCACTCGACCTGGTCCTCACAGCTCCCTTGGGCAGAATATTCCCATAATTCTCTTGTGAACTCTACCGGTTTCTCCCCTTTTCAGGCTGCCTATGGTTATCAGCCCCCACTTTTCCCCCATCAGGAGAGGTCTGCATCGGCCTCCGGCCCTGCCGCGTTTGTACGACGCTGTCGGCGCACTTGGGTGGACTACCGCTCTCGTCTGGTCCAGAATCAGGAACGGTTCACCGCAGTGGCGAACCGTCGGAGATCAGCCGCACCCGACTACAAGGTGGGAGACAAGGTTTGGCTTGCCTCGACAGATGTGCCATTGAAAGGGGGTTTGAGAAAGCTCCTTCCTCGGTACATCGGCCCCTATTCAGTGTCCAGGGTCATCAACCCGGTGGCGGTCAGGTTGGACCTTCCTCGCTCCCTGCGGATCCACCCTGTTTTCCACGTGAGCAAGCTTAAGCCCTTTGTGACTAGCCCCTTGCATCCGCCCCCTGCGGCTCCGCCTGCTCCTCGCCTTGTGGACGGTGGTCCGGTCTTCAAGGTGAACAAGCTCCTGGCCTCTCGGAGGGTGGGTCGGGGCATCCAGTACCTGGTGGATTGGGAGGGTTACGGCCCGGCGGACCGCCAGTGGGTCCCCGAACGCCACGTCCTGTGCCGTGACCTGATCGCCCGTTTTCACCGGGACAACCCTGATCAGCCTCGTCGTCCGTCTGGAAGCCGGACCTTGTGAGGGGGGTTATGTTATGGGTTACTCCTCCTGATTGTTTTAATGCATGTTTTTTCTTTCTCTGTGTAGGTTGGCTGTGGCTCTTCCTGCTGTTCCTGCCCCTCTTTGGAGCATCGGGGAATGCCGCAGCTGACTGCAATTTCCTGACTGCCACACCATGTATTTAAGCAGCTGCTTCCTGTGCATGGTGTGGCGTTGTTGTGAAGAGTTTCTGGTGTTTAGAGCATAGCTTTGTTTCGAGTCTGTGGTAGTTTTGTTTTGTATTACCCGTGAAGTCCTTTTCCCACTTATGTGGTGATTTTTTGTTATTAAAAGTAATCAGTATAGGATCTGGTCATCCTGTCTCCTGCATTTGGGTTTATTCCTGTGTACCCTCGCGTGACAGAATGATGTGAAATTGTGCTTCGTGCAACATAATTCTGGGTGCCATTTCAAAACCATAAGTGCTAATGACTCTATTCCTTTTTGTGGGTATAGGGGCTGTTGATTGGAGTACAATAAAACAAACCTGACCTCTCTAGGAAATTCTGAAGCCAAGTTATAAGCCCACAAAGGTGTAACTGGACTACTTCTTTAAAGTGACACCAGGCCCTGTGACCTTTGGGACATGGTTTGACCCCCTAGAGGAATGTGCGATCGTCATGAAACGTTCAGATCACTTACAACTCAATAGTTTCTACCTTATTGTAACGTTTCAGCCTGAATGGACCTTGTTTTCACACAAATGGACCCAGAAGGATGTGAAATTGTGCTTCGTGCAACATAATTCTGGGTGCCATTTACAAACCATAAGTGCTAATGACTCCATTCCTTTTTGTGGTTGTAGGGACTGTTGATTGGAGTACATTAAAACAAACCTGACCTCTCTAGGATATTCAGAAGCCAAGTTATAAACCCACAAATGTGTAACTGGACTACTTCTTTAAATTGACACCAGATCCGTTGACCTTTGGGACATGGTTTGACCCCCTTAGGAAAATGCTATCATCATGAAACGTTCAGATCACTTACAACTCAATAGATTCTACCATCCTGTAACGTTTCTGCCTGATTAGACCTTTTTTTCACACAAATGAACCCAGAATGATGTGAAATTGTGCTTCGTGCAACATAATTCTGGGTGCCATTTAAAAACCATAAGTGCTAATGACTCCATTCCTTTTTGTGGTTGTAGGGGCTTTTGATTGGAGTACACTAAAACAAACCTGATCTCTCTAGGAAATTCAGAAGCCAAGTTATAAGCCCACAAAGGTGTAACTGGACTACGTCTTTGAAGTGACACCAGGCCCGGTCACCTTTGGGACATGGTTTGACCCCCTATAGGAATGTGCGATCATCATGAAACGTTCAGATCACTTACAACTCAATAGTTTCTACCTTCTTGTAACAATTCAGCCTGATTGGACCTTGTTTTCACACAAATGGACCCAGAATGATGTGAAATTGTGCTTCGTGCAACATAATTCCGGGTGCCATTTACAAACCATAAGGGCTGTTTATTGGAGTACACTAAAACAAACCTGATCTCTCTAGGAAATTCAGAAGCCAAGTTATAAGCCCACAAATGTGTAACTGGACTACTTCTTTAAATTGACACCAGATCCGGTGACCTTTGGGACATGGTTAGAGCCCCTTAGGAAAGTGCTATCATCATGAAACGTTCAGATCACTTACAACTCAATAGATTCTACCTTCCTGTAACGTTTCTGCCTGATTGGACCTTGTTTTCACACAAATGAACCCAGAATGATGTGAAATTGTGCTTCGTGCAACATAATTCTGGGTGCCATTTAAAAACCATAAGTGCTAATGACTCCATTCCTTTTTGGGGTAATGGGGGCTGTTAATTGGAGTACTCTAAAACAAACCTGACCTCTCTAGGATATTCAGAAGCCAAGTTATAAGACCACAAAGGTGTAACTGGACTACTTCTTTAAATTGACACCAGATCCGGTGACCTTTGGGACATGGTTTGACCCCCCTTAGGAAAGTGCTATCATCATGAAACGTTCAGATCACTTACAACTCAATAGATTCTACGTTCCTGTAACGTTTCAGCCTGATTGGACCTTGTTTTCACACAAATGGACCCAGAATGATGTGAAATTGTGCTTCGTGCAACATAATTCTGGGTGCCATTTAAAAACCATAAGTGCTAATGACTCCATTTCTTTTTGAGGTTGTAGGGGCTGATGATTGGAGTACACTAAAACAAACCTGATCTCTCTAGGACATTCAGAAGCCAAGTTATAAGCCCACAAATATGTAACTGGACTACTTCTTTAAAGTGACACCAGGCCCTGTGACCTTTGGGACATGGTTTTACCCGCTATAGGAATGTGCGATCATCATGAAACGTTCAGATCACTTACAACTCAATAGATTCTACCTTCCTGTAACGTTTCAGCCTGAGTGGACCTTGTTTTCACACAAAAGAACCCAGAATGATGTGAAATTGTGCTTCGTGCAACATAATTCTGGGTGCCATTTAAAAACCATAAGTGCTAATGACTCCATTCCTTTTTGTGGTAATGGGGGCTGTTAATTGGAGTACTCTAAAACAAACCTGACCTCTCTAGGATATTCAGAAGCCAAGTTATAAGCCCACAAAGGTGTAACTGGACTACTTCTTTAAAGTGACACCAGGCCCGGTGACCTTTGGGACATGGTTCGACCCCCTATAGGAATGTGCAATCATCATGAAACGTTCATATCACTTACAACTCAATAGATTCTACCTTCTTGTAACGTTTCAGCCTGATTGGACCTTGTTTTCACACAAATGGACCCAGAATGATGTGATATTGTGCTTCGTGCAACATAATTCTGGGTGCCATTTACAAACCATAAGTGCTAATGACTCCATTCCTTTTTGTGGTTGTAGGGGCTGTTAATTGGAGTACACTAAAACAAACCTGATCTCTCTAGGACATTCAGAAGCCAAGTTATAAGCCCACAAATGTGTAACTGGACTACTTCTTTAAAGTGACACCAGGCCCGGTGACCTTTGGGACATGGTTTTACCCCCTATAGGAATGTGCGATCATCATGAAACGTTCAGATCACTTACAGCTCAGTAGATTCTACCTTCCTGTAACGTTTCAGCCTGATTGGACCTTGTTTTCACACAAATGGACCCAGAATGATGTGAAATTTTGCTTCGTGCAACATAATTCTGGGTGCCATTTAAAAACCATAAGTGCTAATGACTCCATTCCTTTTTGTGGTTGTAGGGGCTGTTGATTGGAGTACATTAAAACAAACCTGACCTCTCTAGGATATTCAGAAGCCAAGTTATAAGCCCACAAAGGTGTAACTGGACTACTTCTTTAAAGTGACACCAGGCCCGGTGACCTTTGGGACATGGTTCGACCCCCTATAGGAATGTGCAATCATCATGAAACGTTCATATCACTTACAACTCAATAGATTCTACCTTCTTGTAACGTTTCAGCCTGATTGGACCTTGTTTTCACACAAATGGACCCAGAATGATGTGATATTGTGCTTCGTGCAACATAATTCTGGGTGCCATTTACAAACCATAAGTGCTAATGACTCCATTCCTTTTTGTGGTTGTAGGGGCTGTTAATTGGAGTACACTAAAACAAACCTGATCTCTCTAGGACATTCAGAAGCCAAGTTATAAGCCCACAAATGTGTAACTGGACTACTTCTTTAAAGTGACACCAGGCCCGGTGACCTTTGGGACATGGTTTTACCCCCTATAGGAATGTGCGATCATCATGAAACGTTCAGATCACTTACAGCTCAGTAGATTCTACCTTCCTGTAACGTTTCAGCCTGATTGGACCTTGTTTTCACACAAATGGACCCAGAATGATGTGAAATTTTGCTTCGTGCAACATAATTCTGGGTGCCATTTAAAAACCATAAGTGCTAATGACTCCATTTCTTTTTGAGGTTGTAGGGGCTGATGATTGGAGTACACTAAAACAAACCTGATCTCTCTAGGACATTCAGAAGCCAAGTTATAAGCCCACAAATATGTAACTGGACTACTTCTTTAAAGTGACACCAGGCCCTGTGACCTTTGGGACATGGTTTTACCCGCTATAGGAATGTGCGATCATCATGAAACGTTCAGATCACTTACAACTCAATAGATTCTACCTTCCTGTAACGTTTCAGCCTGAGTGGACCTTGTTTTCACACAAAAGAACCCAGAATGATGTGAAATTGTGCTTCGTGCAACATAATTCTGGGTGCCATTTAAAAACCATAAGTGCTAATGACTCCATTCCTTTTTGTGGTAATGGGGGCTGTTAATTGGAGTACTCTAAAACAAACCTGACCTCTCTAGGATATTCAGAAGCCAAGTTATAAGCCCACAAAGGTGTAACTGGACTACTTCTTTAAAGTGACACCAGGCCCGGTGACCTTTGGGACATGGTTCGACCCCCTATAGGAATGTGCAATCATCATGAAACGTTCATATCACTTACAACTCAATAGATTCTACCTTCTTGTAACGTTTCAGCCTGATTGGACCTTGTTTTCACACAAATGGACCCAGAATGATGTGATATTGTGCTTCGTGCAACATAATTCTGGGTGCCATTTACAAACCATAAGTGCTAATGACTCCATTCCTTTTTGTGGTTGTAGGGGCTGTTAATTGGAGTACACTAAAACAAACCTGATCTCTCTAGGACATTCAGAAGCCAAGTTATAAGCCCACAAATGTGTAACTGGACTACTTCTTTAAAGTGACACCAGGCCCGGTGACCTTTGGGACATGGTTTTACCCCCTATAGGAATGTGCGATCATCATGAAACGTTCAGATCACTTACAGCTCAGTAGATTCTACCTTCCTGTAACGTTTCAGCCTGATTGGACCTTGTTTTCACACAAATGGACCCAGAATGATGTGAAATTTTGCTTCGTGCAACATAATTCTGGGTGCCATTTAAAAACCATAAGTGCTAATGACTCCATTCCTTTTTGTGGTTGTAGGGGCTGTTGATTGGAGTACATTAAAACAAACCTGACCTCTCTAGGATATTCAGAAGCCAAGTTATAAGCCCACAAAGGTGTAACTGGACTACTTCTTTGAAGTGACACCAGGCCCGGTGACCTTTGGGACATGGTTTGACCCCCTATAGGAATGTGCGATCATCATGAAACGTTCAGATCACTTACAACTCAATAGTTTCTACCTTCTTGTAACAATTCAGCCTGATTGGACCTTGTTTTCACACAAATGGACCCAGAATGATGTGAAATTGTGCTTCGTGCAACATAATTCCGGGTACCATTTACAAACCATAAGGGCTGTTTATTGGAGTACACTAAAACAAACCTGATCTCTCTAGGAAATTCAGAAGCCAAGTTATAAGCCCACAAATGTGTAACTGGACTACTTCTTTAAATTGACACCAGATCCGGTGACCTTTGGGACATGGTTTGAGCCCCTTAGGAAAGTGCTATCATCATGAAACGTTCAGATCACTTACAACTCAATAGATTCTACCATCCTGTAACGTTTCTGCCTGATTGGACCTTGTTTTCACACAAATGAACCCAGAATGATGTGAAATTGTGCTTCGTGCAACATAATTCTGGGTGCCATTTAAAAACCATAAGTGCTAATGACTCCATTCCTTTTTGGGGTAATGGGGGCTGTTAATTGGAGTACTCTAAATCAAACCTGACCTCTCTAGGATATTCAGAAGCCAAGTTATAAGACCACAAAGGTGTAACTGGACTACTTCTTTAAATTGACACCAGATCCGGTGACCTTTGGGACATGGTTTGACCCCCTTAGGAAAGTGCTATCATCATGAAACGTTCAGATCACTTACAACTCAATAGATTCTACGTTCCTGTAACATTTCAGCCTAATTGGACCTTGTTTTCACACAAATGGACCCAGAATGATGTGAAATTGTGCTTCGTGCAACATAATTCTGGGTGCCATTTAAAAACCATAAGTGCTAATGACTCCATTTCTTTTTGAGGTTGTAGGGGCTGATGATTGGAGTACACTAAAACAAACCTGATCTCTCTAGGACATTCAGAAGCCAAGTTATAAGCCCACAAATATGTAACTGGACTACTTCTTTAAAGTGACACCAGGCCCTGTGACCTTTGGGACATGGTTTTACCCGCTATAGGAATGTGCGATCATCATGAAACGTTCAGATCACTTACAACTCAATAGATTCTACCTTCCTGTAACGTTTCAGCCTGAGTGGACCTTGTTTTCACACAAAAGAACCCAGAATGATGTGAAATTGTGCTTCGTGCAACATAATTCTGGGTGCCATTTAAAAACCATAAGTGCTAATGACTCCATTCCTTTTTGTGGTAATGGGGGCTGTTAATTGGAGTACTCTAAAACAAACCTGACCTCTCTAGGATATTCAGAAGCCAAGTTATAAGACCACAAAGGTGTAACTGGACTACTTCTTTAAATTGACACCAGATCCGGTGACCTTTGGGACATGATTTGACCCCCTTAGGAAAGTGCTATCATCATGAAACGTTCAGATCACTTACAACTCAATAGATTCTACGTTCCTGTAACATTTCAGCCTGATTGGACCTTGTTTTCACACAAATGGACCCAGAATGATGTGAAATTGTGCTTCGTGCAACATAATTCTGGGTGCCATTTAAAAACCATAAGTGCTAATGACTCCATTTCTTTTTGAGGTTGTAGGGGCTGATGATTGGAGTACACTAAAACAAACCTGATCTCTCTAGGACATTCAGAAGCCAAGTTATAAGCCCACAAATATGTAACTGGACTACTTCTTTAAAGTGACACCAGGCCCTGTGACCTTTGGGACATGGTTTTACCCGCTATAGGAATGTGCGATCATCATGAAACGTTCAGATCACTTACAACTCAATAGATTCTACCTTCCTGTAACGTTTCAGCCTGAGTGGACCTTGTTTTCACACAAAAGAACCCAGAATGATGTGAAATTGTGCTTCGTGCATCATAATTCTGGGTGCCATTTAAAAACCATAAGTGCTAATGACTCCATTCCTTTTTGTGGTAATGGGGGCTGTTAATTGGAGTACTCTAAAACAAACCTGACCTCTCTAGGATATTCAGAAGCCAAGTTATAAGCCCACAAAGGTGTAACTGGACTACTTCTTTAAAGTGACACCAGGCCCGGTGACCTTTGGGACATGGTTCGACCCCCTATAGGAATGTGCAATCATCATGAAACGTTCATATCACTTACAACTCAATAGATTCTACCTTCTTGTAACGTTTCAGCCTGATTGGACCTTGTTTTCACACAAATGGACCCAGAATGATGTGAAATTGTGCTTCGTGCAACATAATTCTGGGTGCCATTTACAAACCATAAGTGCTAATGACTCCATTCCTTTTTGTGGTTGTAGGGGCTGTTAATTGGAGTACACTAAAACAAACCTGATCTCTCTAGGACATTCAGAAGCCAAGTTATAAGCCCACAAATGTGTAACTGGACTACTTCTTTAAAGTGACACCAGGCCCGGTGACCTTTGGGACATGGTTTTACCCCCTATAGGAATGTGCGATCATCATGAAACGTTCAGATCACTTACAGCTCAGTAGATTCTACCTTCCTGTAACGTTTCAGCCTGATTGGACCTTGTTTTCACACAAATGGACCCAGAATGATGTGAAATTTTGCTTCGTGCAACATAATTCTGGGTGCCATTTAAAAACCATAAGTGCTAATGACTCCATTCCTTTTTGTGGTTGTAGGGGCTGTTGATTGGAGTACATTAAAACAAACCTGACCTCTCTAGGATATTCAGAAGCCAAGTTATAAGCCCACAAAGGTGTAACTGGACTACTTCTTTGAAGTGACACCAGGCCCGGTGACCTTTGGGACATGGTTTGACCCCCTATAGGAATGTGCGATCATCATGAAACGTTCAGATCACTTACAACTCAATAGTTTCTACCTTCTTGTAACAATTCAGCCTGATTGGACCTTGTTTTCACACAAATGGACCCAGAATGATGTGAAATTGTGCTTCGTGCAACATAATTCCGGGTGCCATTTACAAACCATAAGGGCTGTTTATTGGAGTACACTAAAACAAACCTGATCTCTCTAGGAAATTCAGAAGCCAAGTTATAAGCCCACAAATGTGTAACTGGACTACTTCTTTAAATTGACACCAGATCCGGTGACCTTTGGGACATGGTTTGAGCCCCTTAGGAAAGTGCTATCATCATGAAACGTTCAGATCACTTACAACTCAATAGATTCTACCATCCTGTAACGTTTCTGCCTGATTGGACCTTGTTTTCACACAAATTAACCCAGAATGATGTGAAATTGTGCTTCGTGCAACATAATTCTGGGTGCCATTTAAAAACCATAAGTGCTAATGACTCCATTCCTTTTTGGGGTAATGGGGGCTGTTAATTGGAGTACTCTAAATCAAACCTGACCTCTCTAGGATATTCAGAAGCCAAGTTATAAGACCACAAAGGTGTAACTGGACTACTTCTTTAAATTGACACCAGATCCGGTGACCTTTGGGACATGGTTTGACCCCCTTAGGAAAGTGCTATCATCATGAAACGTTCAGATCACTTACAACTCAATAGATTCTACGTTCCTGTAACATTTCAGCCTAATTGGACCTTGTTTTCACACAAATGGACCCAGAATGATGTGAAATTGTGCTTCGTGCAACATAATTCTGGGTGCCATTTAAAAACCATAAGTGCTAATGACTCCATTTCTTTTTGAGGTTGTAGGGGCTGATGATTGGAGTACACTAAAACAAACCTGATCTCTCTAGGACATTCAGAAGCCAAGTTATAAGCCCACAAATATGTAACTGGACTACTTCTTTAAAGTGACACCAGGCCCTGTGACCTTTGGGACATGGTTTTACCCGCTATAGGAATGTGCGATCATCATGAAACGTTCAGATCACTTACAACTCAATAGATTCTACCTTCCTGTAACGTTTCAGCCTGAGTGGACCTTGTTTTCACACAAAAGAACCCAGAATGATGTGAAATTGTGCTTCGTGCAACATAATTCTGGGTGCCATTTAAAAACCATAAGTGCTAATGACTCCATTCCTTTTTGTGGTAATGGGGGCTGTTAATTGGAGTACTCTAAAACAAACCTGACCTCTCTAGGATATTCAGAAGCCAAGTTATAAGACCACAAAGGTGTAACTGGACTACTTCTTTAAATTGACACCAGATCCGGTGACCTTTGGGACATGATTTGACCCCCTTAGGAAAGTGCTATCATCATGAAACGTTCAGATCACTTACAACTCAATAGATTCTACGTTCCTGTAACATTTCAGCCTGATTGGACCTTGTTTTCACACAAATGGACCCAGAATGATGTGAAATTGTGCTTCGTGCAACATAATTCTGGGTGCCATTTAAAAACCATAAGTGCTAATGACTCCATTTCTTTTTGAGGTTGTAGGGGCTGATGATTGGAGTACACTAAAACAAACCTGATCTCTCTAGGACATTCAGAAGCCAAGTTATAAGCCCACAAATATGTAACTGGACTACTTCTTTAAAGTGACACCAGGCCCTGTGACCTTTGGGACATGGTTTTACCCGCTATAGGAATGTGCGATCATCATGAAACGTTCAGATCACTTACAACTCAATAGATTCTACCTTCCTGTAACGTTTCAGCCTGAGTGGACCTTGTTTTCACACAAAAGAACCCAGAATGATGTGAAATTGTGCTTCGTGCATCATAATTCTGGGTGCCATTTAAAAACCATAAGTGCTAATGACTCCATTCCTTTTTGTGGTAATGGGGGCTGTTAATTGGAGTACTCTAAAACAAACCTGACCTCTCTAGGATATTCAGAAGCCAAGTTATAAGCCCACAAAGGTGTAACTGGACTACTTCTTTAAAGTGACACCAGGCCCGGTGACCTTTGGGACATGGTTCGACCCCCTATAGGAATGTGCAATCATCATGAAACGTTCATATCACTTACAACTCAATAGATTCTACCTTCTTGTAACGTTTCAGCCTGATTGGACCTTGTTTTCACACAAATGGACCCAGAATGATGTGAAATTGTGCTTCGTGCAACATAATTCTGGGTGCCATTTACAAACCATAAGTGCTAATGACTCCATTCCTTTTTGTGGTTGTAGGGGCTGTTAATTGGAGTACACTAAAACAAACCTGATCTCTCTAGGACATTCAGAAGCCAAGTTATAAGCCCACAAATGTGTAACTGGACTACTTCTTTAAAGTGACACCAGGCCCGGTGACCTTTGGGACATGGTTTTACCCCCTATAGGAATGTGCGATCATCATGAAACGTTCAGATCACTTACAGCTCAGTAGATTCTACCTTCCTGTAACGTTTCAGCCTGATTGGACCTTGTTTTCACACAAATGGACCCAGAATGATGTGAAATTTTGCTTCGTGCAACATAATTCTGGGTGCCATTTAAAAACCATAAGTGCTAATGACTCCATTCCTTTTTGTGGTTGTAGGGGCTGTTGATTGGAGTACATTAAAACAAACCTGACCTCTCTAGGATATTCAGAAGCCAAGTTATAAGCCCACAAAGGTGTAACTGGACTACTTCTTTGAAGTGACACCAGGCCCGGTGACCTTTGGGACATGGTTTGACCCCCTATAGGAATGTGCGATCATCATGAAACGTTCAGATCACTTACAACTCAATAGTTTCTACCTTCTTGTAACAATTCAGCCTGATTGGACCTTGTTTTCACACAAATGGACCCAGAATGATGTGAAATTGTGCTTCGTGCAACATAATTCCGGGTGCCATTTACAAACCATAAGGGCTGTTTATTGGAGTACACTAAAACAAACCTGATCTCTCTAGGAAATTCAGAAGCCAAGTTATAAGCCCACAAATGTGTAACTGGACTACTTCTTTAAATTGACACCAGATCCGGTGACCTTTGGGACATGGTTTGAGCCCCTTAGGAAAGTGCTATCATCATGAAACGTTCAGATTACTTACAACTCAATAGATTCTACCATCCTGTAACGTTTCTGCCTGATTGGACCTTGTTTTCACACAAATTAACCCAGAATGATGTGAAATTGTGCTTCGTGCAACATAATTCTGGGTGCCATTTAAAAACCATAAGTGCTAATGACTCCATTCCTTTTTGGGGTAATGGGGGCTGTTAATTGGAGTACTCTAAATCAAACCTGACCTCTCTAGGATATTCAGAAGCCAAGTTATAAGACCACAAAGGTGTAACTGGACTACTTCTTTAAATTGACACCAGATCCGGTGACCTTTGGGACATGGTTTGACCCCCTTAGGAAAGTGCTATCATCATGAAACGTTCAGATCACTTACAACTCAATAGATTCTACGTTCCTGTAACATTTCAGCCTAATTGGACCTTGTTTTCACACAAATGGACCCAGAATGATGTGAAATTGTGCTTCGTGCAACATAATTCTGGGTGCCATTTAAAAACCATAAGTGCTAATGACTCCATTTCTTTTTGAGGTTGTAGGGGCTGATGATTGGAGTACACTAAAACAAACCTGATCTCTCTAGGACATTCAGAAGCCAAGTTATAAGCCCACAAATATGTAACTGGACTACTTCTTTAAAGTGACACCAGGCCCTGTGACCTTTGGGACATGGTTTTACCCGCTATAGGAATGTGCGATCATCATGAAACGTTCAGATCACTTACAACTCAATAGATTCTACCTTCCTGTAACGTTTCAGCCTGAGTGGACCTTGTTTTCACACAAAAGAACCCAGAATGATGTGAAATTGTGCTTCGTGCAACATAATTCTGGGTGCCATTTAAAAACCATAAGTGCTAATGACTCCATTCCTTTTTGTGGTAATGGGGGCTGTTAATTGGAGTACTCTAAAACAAACCTGACCTCTCTAGGATATTCAGAAGCCAAGTTATAAGCCCACAAAGGTGTAACTGGACTACTTCTTTAAAGTGACACCAGGCCCGGTGACCTTTGGGACATGGTTCGACCCCCTATAGGAATGTGCAGTCATCATGAAACGTTCATATCACTTACAACTCAATAGATTCTACCTTCTTGTAACGTTTCAGCCTGATTGGACCTTGTTTTCACACAAATGGACCCAGAATGATGTGAAATTGTGCTTCGTGCAACATAATTCTGGGTGCCATTTACAAACCATAAGTGCTAATGACTCCATTCCTTTTTGGGGTAATGGGGGCTGTTAATTGGAGTACTCTAAAACAAACCTGACCTCTCTAGGATATTCAGAAGCCAAGTTATAAGCCCACAAATGTGTAACTGGACTACTTCTTTAAATTGACACCAGATCCGGTGACCTTTGGGACATGGTTTGACCCCCTTAGGAAAGTGCTATCATCATGAAACGTTCAGATCACTTACAACTCAATAGATTCTACCTTCCTGTAACATTTCAGCCTGATTGGACCTTGTTTTCACACAAACGGACCCAGAATGATGTGAAATTGTGCTTCGTGCAACATAATTCTGGGTGCCATTTAAAAACCATAAGTGCTAATGACTCCATTTCTTTTCTAGGTTGTAGGGGCTGATGATTGGAGTACTCTAAAACAAACCTGACCTCTCTAGGATATTCAGAAGCCAAGTTATAAGCCCACAAATGTGTAACTGGACTACTTCTTTAAAGTGACACCAGGCCCGGTGACCTTTGGGACATGGTTTGACCCCCTATAGGAATGTGTGATTATCATGAAACGTTCAGATCACTTACAACTCAATAGATTCTACCTTCTTGTAACGTTTCAGCCTGATTGGACCTTGTTTTGACACAAATGGACCCAGAATGATGTGAAATTGTGCTTCGTGCAACATAATTCTGGGTGCCATTTACAAACCATAAGTGCTAATGACTCCATTCCTTTTTGTGGTTGTAGGGGCTGTTGATTGGAGTACACTAAAACAACCCTGATCTCTCTAGGACATTCAGAAGCCAAGTTATAAGCCCACAAATGTGTAACTGGACTACTTATTTAAATTGACACCAGATCCGGTGACGTTTGGGACATGGTTTGACCCCCTTAGGAAAGTGCTATCATCATGAAACGTTCTGATCACTTACAACTCAATAGATTCTACCTTCCTGTAACATTTCAGCCTGATTGGTTCTTGTTTTCACACAAATGAACCCAGAATGATGTGAAATTGTGCTTCGTGCAACATAATTCTGGGTGCCATTTACAAACCATAAGTGCTAATGACTCCATTCCTTTTTGTGGTTGTAGGGGCTGTTGATTGGAGTACACTAAAATAAACCTGATCTCTCTAGGACATTCAGAAGCCAAGTTATAAGCCCACAAATGTGTAACTGGACTACTTCTTTAAAGTGACACCAGATCCGGTGACCTTTGGGACATGGATTGACCCCCTTAGGAATGTGCGATCATCATGAAACGTTCAGATCACTTACAACTCAATAGATTCTACCTTCCTGTAGCGTTTCAGCCTGATTGGACCTTGTTTTCACACAAATGGACCCAGAATGATGTAAAATTGTGCTTCGTGCAACATAATTCTGGGTGTCATTTAAAAACCATAAGAGCTAATGACTCCATTCCTTTTTGGGGCAATAGGGGCTGTTGATTGGAGTACCCTAAAACAAACCTGACCTCTCTAGGATATTCTAAAGCCAAGTTATAAGCCCACAAAGGTGTAAATGGACTACTTCTTTAAATTGACACCAGATCCGGTGACGTTTGGGACATGGTTTGACCCCCTTAGGAAAGTGCTATCATCATGAAACGTTCAGATCACTTACAACTCAATAGATTCTACCTTCCTGTAACGTTTCAGCCTGATTGGACCTTGTTTTCACACAAATGAACCCAGAATGATGTGAAATTGTGCATCGTGCAACATAATTCTGGGTGCCATTTAAAAACCATAAGTGCTAATGACTCCATTCCTTTTTGGGGTAATGGGGGCTGTTAATTGGAGTACACTAAAACAAACCTGACCTCTCTAGGATATTCAGAAGCCAAGTTATAAGCCCACAAATGTGTAACTGGACTACTTCTTTAAAGTGACACCAGGCCCGGTGACCTTTGGGACATGGTTTGACCCCCTATAGGAATGTGTGATTATCATGAAACGTTCAGATCACTTACATTTCAATAGATTCTACCTTCTTGTAACGTTTCAGCCTGATTGGACCTTGTTTTCACACAAATGGACCCAGAATGATGTGAAATTGTGCTTCGTGCAACATAATTCTGGGTGCCATTTACAAACCATAAGTGCTAATGACTCCATTCCTTTTTGTGGTTGTAGGGGCTGTTGATTGGAGTACACTAAAACAAACCTGACATCTCTAGGACATTCAAAAGCCAAGTTATAAGCCCACAAATGTGTAACTGGACTACTTCTTTAAAGTGACACCAGGCCCGGTGACCTTTGGGACATGGTTTGACCCCCTATAGGAATGTGCGATCATCTTGAAACGTTCAGATCACTTACAACTCAATAGATTCTACCTTCTTGTAACGTTTCAGCCTGATTGGACCTTGTTTTCACACAAATGGACCCAGAATGATGTGAAATTGTGCTTCGTGCAACATAATTCTGGGTGCCATTTACAAACCATAAGTGCTAATGACTCCATTCCTTTTTGTGGTTGTAGGGGCTGTTGATTGGAGTACAATAAAACAAACCTGATCTCTTTAGGACATTCAGAAGCCAAGTTATAAGCCCACAAATGTGTAACTGGACTACTTCTTTAAAGTGACACCAGGCCCGGTGACCTTTGGGACATGGTTTGACCCCCTATAGGAATGTGTAATCATCATGAAACGTTCATATCACTTACAACTCAATAGATTCTACCTTCCTGTAACGTTTCAGCCTGATTGGTTCTTGTTTTCACACAAATGAACCCAGAATGATGTGAAATTGTGCTTCGTGCAACATAATTCTGGGTGCCATTTACAAACCATGAGTGCTAATGCCTCCATTCCTTTTTGTGGTTGTAGGGGCTGTTGATTGGAGTACACTAAAATAAACCTGATCTCTCTAGGACATTCAGAAGCCAGGTTATAAGCCCACAAATGTGTAACTGGACTACTTCTTTAAAGTGACACCAGATCCGGTGACCTTTGGGACATGGTTTGACCCCCTTAGGAATGTGCGATCATCATGAAACGTTCAGATCACTTACAACTCAATAGATTCTACCTTCCTGTAGCGTTTCAGCCTGATTGGACCTTGTTTTCACACAAATGGACCCAGAATGATGTGAAATTGTGCTTCGTGCAACATAATTCTGGGTGTCATTTAAAAACCATAAGAGCTAATGACTCCATTCCTTTTTGGGGCAATAGGGGCTGTTGATTGGAGTACCCTAAAACAAACCTGACCTCTCTGAAACATTCAGAAGCCAAGTTGTAAGCCCCCAAAGGTGTGTTTGGAACCCCGCCTTTAAGGAACAAGTGATCCGGTGACCTTTATGACCTGATTTGACACCCTTAGGAATGTGCTATCATCATGAAACACAGGAATAATTTACAACTCAATAGATTCTACTTTTCTGTGACGTTTCAGCCTGATTGAAGCTTTTTTATGAGAAATGGACCCAGAATGATGTGAAATTGTGCTTCGTGCAACATAATTCTGGGTGCCATTTAAAAACCATAAGTGCTAATGACTCAATTCCTTTTTGTGGTAATGGGGGATGTTAATTGGAGTACTCTAAAACAAACCTTACCTCTCTAGGATATTCAGAAGCCAAGTTATAAGCCCACAAAGGTGTAACTGGACAACTTTAAAGTGACACCAGGCCCTGTGACCTTTGGGACATGGTTTGACCCCCTATAGGAATGTGCGATCATCATGAAACGTTCAGATCACTTACAACTCAATAGATTCAACCTTCTTGTAACGTTTCAGCCTGATTGGACTTTGTTTTCACACAAATGGACCCAGAATGATGTGAAATTGTGCTTCGTGCAACATAATTCTGGGTGCCATTTACAAACCATAAGTGCTATTGACTCCATTCCTTTTTGTGGTTGTAGGGGCTGTTGATTGGAGTACACTAAAACAAACCTGACCTCTCTAGGACATTCAGAAGCCAAGTTATAAGCCCACAAATGTGTAACTGGACTACTTATTTAAATTGACACCAGATCCGGTGACGTTTGGGACATGGTTTGACCCCCTTAGGAAAGTGCTATTATCATGAAACGTTCTGATCACTTACAACTCAATAGATTCTACCTTCCTGTAACGTTTCAGCCTGATTGGTTCTTGTTTTCACACAAATGAACCCAGAATGATGTGAAATTGTGCTTCGTGCAACATAATTCTGGGTGCCATTTACAAACCATAAGTGGTAATGACTCCATTCCTTTTTGTGGTTGTAGGGGCAGTTGATTGGAGTACACTAAAATAAACCTGATCTCTCTAGGACATTCCGAAGCCAAGTTATAAGCCCACAAATGTGTAACTGGACTACTTCTTTATAGTGACACCAGATCCGGTGACCTTTGGGACATGGTTTGACCCCTTTAGGAATGCGCGATCATCATGAAACATTCAGATAACTTACAACTCAATAGATTCTACCTTCCTGTAGCGTTTCAGCCTGACTGGACCTTGTTTTCACACAAATGGACCCAGGATGATGTAAAATTGTGGTTCGTGCAACATAATTCTGGGTGTCATTTAAAAACCATAAGAGCTAATGACTCCATTCCTTTTTGGGGCAATGGGGGCTGTTGATTGGAGTACCCTAAAACAAACCTGACCTCTCTAGGATATTCAGAAGCCAAGTAATAAGCCCACAAAGGTGTAAATGGACTACTTCTTTAAATTGACACCAGATCCGGTGACGTTTGGGACATGGTTTAACCCCCTATAGGAATGTGTTATTATCATGAAACGTTCAGATTACTTACAACTCAATAGATTCTACCTTCTTGTAACGTTTCAGCCTGATTGGACCTTGTTTTCACACAAATGGACCCAGAATGATGTGAAATTGTGCTTCGTGCAACATAATTCTGGGTGCCATTTACAAACCATAAGTGCTAATGACTCCATTCCTTTTTGTGGTTGTAGGGGCTGTTGATTGGAGTACACTAAAACAAACATGATCTCTCTAGGACATTCAGAAGCCAAGTTATAAGCCCACAAATGTGTAACTGGACTACTTCTTTAAATTGACGCCAGATCCGGTGACGTTTTGGACATGGTTTGACCCCCTTAGGAAAGTGCTATCATCATGAAACGTTCAGATCACCTACAACTCAATAGATTCTACCTTCCTGTAAAGTTTCAGCCTGATTGGACCTTGTTTTCACACAAATTAACCCAGAATGATGTGAAATTGTGCTTAGTGCAACATAATTCTGGGTGCCATTTACAAACCATAAGTGCTAATGACTCAATTCCCTTTTGTGGTTGTAGGGCCTGTTGATTGGAGTACACTAAAACAAACCTGATCTCTCTAGGACATTCAGAAGCCAAGTTATAAGCCCACAAAGGTGTAACTGGACTACTTCTTTAAAGTGACACCAGGCCCGTTGACCTTTGGGACATGGTTTGACCCCCTATAAGAATGTGCGATCATCATGAAACGTTCAGATCACTTACAACTCAATAGATTCTCCCTTCTTGTAACGTTTCAGCCTGATTGGACTTTGTTTTCACACAAATGAACCCAGAATGATGTGAAATTGTGCTTCGTGCAACATAATTCTGGGTGCCATTTACAAACCATAAGTGCTATTGACTCCATTCTTTTTTGTGGTTGTAGGGGCTGTTGATTGGAGTACAATAAAACAAACCTGACCTCTCTAGGACATTCAGAAGCCAAGTTATAAGCCCACAAATGTGTAACTGGACTACTTATTTAAATTGACACCAGATCCGGTGACGTTTGGGACATGGGTTGACCCCCTTAGGAAAGTGCTATCATCATTAAACGTTCTGAACACTTACAACTCAATAGATTCTACCTTCCTGTAACGTTTCAGCCTGATTGGTTCTTGTTTTCACACAAATGAACCTAGAATGATTTGAAATTGTGCTTCGTGCAACATAATTCTGGGTGCCATTTTCAAACCATAAGTGGTAATGACTCCATTCCTTTTTGTGGTTGTAGGGGCTGTTGATTGGAGTACACTAAAATAAACCTGATCTGTCTAGGACATTCAGAAGCCAAGTTATAAGCCCACAAATGTGTAACTGGACTACTTCTTTAAAGTGACACCAGATCCGGTGACCTTTGGGACATGGTTTGACCCCTTTAGGAATGCGCGATCATCATGAAACGTTCAGATCACTTACAACTCAATAGATTCTACCTTCCTGTAGCGTTTCAGCCTGATTGGACCTTGTTTTCACACAAATGGACCCAGAATGATGTAAAATTGTGGTTTGTGCAACATAATTCTGGGTGTCATTTAAAAACCATAAGAGCTAATGACTCCATTCCTTTTTGGGGCAATAGGGGCTGTTGATTGGAGTACCCTAAAACAAACCTGACCTCTCTAGGATATTCAGAAGCCAAGTTATAATCCCACAAAGGTGTAAATGGACTACTTCTTTAAATTGACACCAGATCCGGTGACGTTTGGGACATGGTTTGACCCCCATAGGAAAGTGCTATCATCATGAAACGTTCAGATCACTTACAACTCAATAGATTCTACCTTCCTGTAACGTTTCAGCCTGATTGGACCTTGTTTTCACACAAATGGACCCAGAATGATGTGAAATTGTGCTTCGTGCAACATAATTCTGGGTGCCATTTAAAAACCATAAGTGCTAATGACTCCATTCCTTTTTGGGGTAATGGGGGCTGTTAATTGGAGTACACTAAAACAAACCTGATCTCTCTAGGATATTCAGAAGCCAAGTTATAAGCCCACAAATGTGTAACTGGACTACTTCTTTAAAGTGACACCAGGCCCGGTGACCTTTGGGACATGGTTTGACCCCCTATAGGAATGTGTTATTATCATGAAACGTTCAGATCACTTACAACTCAATAGATTCTACCTTCTTGTAACGTTTCAGCCTGATTGGACCTTGTTTTCACACAAATGGACCCAGAATGATGTGAAATTGTGCTTCGTGCAACATAATTCTGGGTGCCATTTACAAACCATAAGTGCTAATGACTCCATTCCTTTTTGTGGTTGTAGGGGCTGTTGATTGGAGTACACTAAAACAAACCTGACCTCTCTAGGACATTCAAAAGCCAAGTTATAAGCCCACAAATGTGTAACTGGACTACTTCTTTAAAGTGACACCAGGCCCGGTGACCTTTGGGACATGGTTTGACCCCCTATAGGAATGTGCGATCATCATGAAACGTTCAGATCACTTACAACTCAATAGATTCTACCTTCTTGTAACGTTTCAGCCTGATTGGACCTTGTTTTCACACAAATGGACCCAGAATGATGTGAAATTGTGCTTCGTGCAACATAATTCTGGGTGCCATTTACAAACCATAAGTGCTAATGACTCCATTCCTTTTTGAGGTTGTAGGGGCTGTTGATTGGAGTACACTAAAACAAACATGATCTCTCTAGGACATTCAGAAGCCAAGTTATAAGCCCACAAATGTGTAACTGGACTACTTCTTTAAATTGACGCCAGATCCGGTGACGTTTTGGACATGGTTTGACCCCCTTAGGAAAGTGCTATCATCATGAAACGTTCAGATCACCTACAACTCAATAGATTCTACCTTCCTGTGAAGTTTCAGCCTGATTGGACCTTGTTTTCACACAAATGAACCCAGAATGATGTGAAATTGTGCTTAGTGCAACATAATTCTGGGTGCCATTTACAAACCATAAGTGCTAATGACTCAATTCCCTTTTGTGGTTGTAGGGCCTGTTGATTGGAGTACACTAAAACAAACCTGATCTCTCTAGGACATTCAGAAGCCAAGTTATAAGCCCACAAAGGTGTAACTGGACTACTTCTTTAAAGTGACACCAGGCCCGTTGACCTTTGGGACATGGTTTGACCCCCTATAGGAATGTGCGATCATCATGAAACGTTCAGATCACTTACAACTCAATAGATTCTCCCTTCTTGTAACGTTTCAGCCTGATTGGACTTTGTTTTCACACAAATGAACCCAGAATGATGTGAAATTGTGCTTCGTGCAACATAATTCTGGGTGCCATTTACAAACCATAAGTGCTATTGACTCCATTCTTTTTTGTGGTTGTAGGGGCTGTTGATTGGAGTACAATAAAACAAACCTGACCTCTCTAGGACATTCAGAAGCCAAGTTATAAGCCCACAAATGTGTAACTGGACTACTTATTTAAATTGACACCAGATCCGGTGACGTTTGGGACATGGTTTGACCCCCTTAGGAAAGTGCTATCATCATTAAACGTTCTGAACACTTACAACTCAATAGATTCTACCTTCCTGTAACGTTTCAGCCTGATTGGTTCTTGTTTTCACACAAATGAACCTAGAATGATTTGAAATTGTGCTTCGTGCAACATAATTCTGGGTGCCATTTTCAAACCATAAGTGGTAATGACTCCATTCCTTTTTGTGGTTGTAGGGGCTGTTGATTGGAGTACACTAAAATAAACCTGATCTGTCTAGGACATTCAGAAGCCAAGTTATAAGCCCACAAATGTGTAACTGGACTACTTCTTTAAAGTGACACCAGATCCGGTGACCTTTGGGACATGGTTTGACCCCTTTAGGAATGCGCGATCATCATGAAACGTTCAGATCACTTACAACTCAATAGATTCTACCTTCCTGTAGCGTTTCAGCCTGATTGGACCTTGTTTTCACACAAATGGACCCAGAATGATGTAAAATTGTGGTTTGTGCAACATAATTCTGGGTGTCATTTAAAAACCATAAGAGCTAATGACTCCATTCCTTTTTGGGGCAATAGGGGCTGTTGATTGGAGTACCCTAAAACAAACCTGACCTCTCTAGGATATTCAGAAGCCAAGTTATAATCCCACAAAGGTGTAAATGGACTACTTCTTTAAATTGACACCAGATCCGGTGACGTTTGGGACATGGTTTGACCCCCATAGGAAAGTGCTATCATCATGAAACGTTCAGATCACTTACAACTCAATAGATTCTACCTTCCTGTAACGTTTCAGCCTGATTGGACCTTGTTTTCACACAAATGGACCCAGAATGATGTGAAATTGTGCTTCGTGCAACATAATTCTGGGTGCCATTTAAAAACCATAAGTGCTAATGACTCCATTCCTTTTTGGGGTAATGGGGGCTGTTAATTGGAGTACACTAAAACAAACCTGATCTCTCTAGGATATTCAGAAGCCAAGTTATAAGCCCACAAATGTGTAACTGGACTACTTCTTTAAAGTGACACCAGGCCCGGTGACCTTTGGGACATGGTTTGACCCCCTATAGGAATGTGTTATTATCATGAAACGTTCAGATCACTTACAACTCAATAGATTCTACCTTCTTGTAACGTTTCAGCCTGATTGGACCTTGTTTTCACACAAATGGACCCAGAATGATGTGAAATTGTGCTTCGTGCAACATAATTCTGGGTGCCATTTACAAACCATAAGTGCTAATGACTCCATTCCTTTTTGTGGTTGTAGGGGCTGTTGATTGGAGTACACTAAAACAAACCTGACCTCTCTAGGACATTCAAAAGCCAAGTTATAAGCCCACAAATGTGTAACTGGACTACTTCTTTAAAGTGACACCAGGCCCGGTGACCTTTGGGACATGGTTTGACCCCCTATAGGAATGTGCGATCATCATGAAACGTTCAGATCACTTACAACTCAATAGATTCTACCTTCTTGTAACGTTTCAGCCTGATTGGACCTTGTTTTCACACAAATGGACCCAGAATGATGTGAAATTGTGCTTCGTGCAACATAATTCTGGGTGCCATTTACAAACCATAAGTGCTAATGACTCCATTCCTTTTTGAGGTTGTAGGGGCTGTTGATTGGAGTACACTAAAACAAACATGATCTCTCTAGGACATTCAGAAGCCAAGTTATAAGCCCACAAATGTGTAACTGGACTACTTCTTTAAATTGACGCCAGATCCGGTGACGTTTTGGACATGGTTTGACCCCCTTAGGAAAGTGCTATCATCATGTAACGTTCAGATCACCTACAACTCAATAGATTCTACCTTCCTGTGAAGTTTCAGCCTGATTGGACCTTGTTTTCACACAAATGAACCCAGAATGATGTGAAATTGTGCTTAGTGCAACATAATTCTGGGTGCCATTTACAAACCATAAGTGCTAATGACTCAATTCCCTTTTGTGGTTGTAGGGCCTGTTGATTGGAGTACACTAAAACAAACCTGATCTCTCTAGGACATTCAGAAGCCAAGTTATAAGCCCACAAAGGTGTAACTGGACTACTTCTTTAAAGTGACACCAGGCCCGTTGACCTTTGGGACATGGTTTGACCCCCTATAGGAATGTGCGATCATCATGAAACGTTCAGATCACTTACAACTCAATAGATTCTCCCTTCTTGTAACGTTTCAGCCTGATTGGACTTTGTTTTCACTCAAATGAACCCAGAATGATGTGAAATTGTGCTTCGTGCAACATAATTCTGGGTGCCATTTACAAACCATAAGTGCTATTGACTCCATTCTTTTTTGTGGTTGTAGGGGCTGTTGATTGGAGTACACTAAAACAAACCTGACCTCTCTAGGACATTCAGAAGCCAAGTTATAAGCCCACAAATGTGTAACTGGACTACTTATTTAAATTGACACCAGATCCGGTGACGTTTGGGACATGGTTTGACCCCCTTAGGAAAGTGCTATCATCATTAAACGTTCTGATCACTTACAACTCAATAGATTCTACCTTCCTGTAACGTTTCAGCCTGATTGGTTCTTGTTTTCACACAAATGAACCTAGAATGATTTGAAATTGTGCTTCGTGCAACATAATTCTGGGTGCCATTTTCAAACCATAAGTGGTAATGACTCCATTCCTTTTTGTGGTTGTAGGGGCTGTTGATTGGAGTACACTAAAATAAACCTGATCTCTCTAGGACATTCAGAAGCCAAGTTATAAGCCCACAAATGTGTAACTGGACTACTTCTTTAAAGTGACACCAGATCCGGTGACGTTTTGGACATGGTTTGACCCCCTTAGGAAAGTGCTATCATCATGAAACGTTCAGATCACTTACAACTCAATAGATTCTACCTTCCTGTAAAGTTTCAGCCTGATTGGACCTTGTTTTCACACAAATGAACCCAGAATGATGTGAAATTGTGCTTCGTGCAACATAATTCTGGGTGCCATTTAAAAACCATAAGTGCTAATGACTCCATTCCTTTTTGTGGTAATGGGGGCTGTTAATTGGAGTACTCTAAAACAAACCTGACCTCTCTAGGATATTCAGAAGCCAAGTTATAAGCCCACAAAGGTGTAACTGGACTACTTCTTTAAAGTGACACCAGGCCCGGTGACCTTTGGGACATGGTTTGACCCCCTATAGGAATGTGTAATCATCATGAAATGTTCATATCACTTACAACTCAATAGATTCTACCTTCTTGTAACGTTTCAGCCTGATTGGACCTTGTTTTCACACAAATGGACCCAGAATGATGTGAAATTTTGCTTCGTGCAACATAATTCTGGGTGCCATTTACAAACCATAAGTGCTAATGACTCCATTCTTTTTTGTGGTTGTAGGGGCTGTTGATTGGAGTACACTAAAACAACCCTGATCTCTCTAGGACATTCAGAAGCCAAGTTATAAGCCCACAAATGTGTAACTGGACTACTTCTTTAAATTGACACCAGATCCGGTGACCTTTGGGACATGGTTTGACCCCCTTAGGAAAGTGCTATCATCATGAAACTTTCAGATCACTTACAACTCAATAGATTCTACCTTCCTGTAACGTTTCTGCTTGATTGGACCTTGTTTTCACACAAATGAACCCAGAATGATGTGAAATTGTGCTTCGTGCAACATAATTCTGGCTGCCATTTAAAAACCATAAGTGCTAATGACTCCATTCATTTTTGGGGTAATGGGGGCTGTTAATTGGAGTACTCTAAAACAAACCTGACCTCTCTAGGATATTCAGAAGCCAAGTTATAACCCCTTAAATGTGTTACTGGTCTACTTCTTTAAAGTGACACCAGGCCCGGTGACCTTTGGGACATGGTTTGACCCCCTATAGGAATGTGTGATTATCATTAAATGTTCAGATCACTTACAACTCAATAGATTCTACGTTCTTGTAACGTTTCAGCCTGATTGGACCTTGTTTTCACACAAATGGACCCAGAATGATGTGAAATTGTGCTTCGTTCAACATAATTCTGGGTGCCATTTACAAACCATAGGTGCTAATGGCTCCATTATTTTTTGTGGTTGTAGGGGCTGTTCATTGGAGTACACTAAAACAAACCTGACCTCTCTAGGACATTCAGAAGCCAAGTTATAAACCCACAAAGGTGTAACTGGACTACTTATTTAAAGTGACACAAGGCCCGGTGACCTTTGGGAGATGGTTTTACCCCCTATAAGAATGTGCGATCATCATGAAACGTTCAGATCACTTACAACTCAATAGATTCTACCTTCCTGTAGCGTTTCAGCCTGATTGGACCTTGTTTTCACACAAATGGACCCAGAATGATGTAAAATTGTGGTTCGTGCAACATAATTCTGGGTGTCATTTAAAAACCATAAGAGCTAATGACTCCATTCCTTTTTGGGGCAATAGGGGCTGTTGATTGGAGTACCCTAAAACAAACCTGACCTCTCTAGGATATTCAGAAGCCAAGTTATAAGCCCACAAAGGTGTAAATGGACTACTTCTTTAAATTGACACCAGATCCGGTGACGTTTGGGACATGGTTCGACCCCCATAGGAAAGTGCTATCATCATGAAACGTTCAGATCATTTACAACTCAATAGATTCTACCTTCCTGTAAAGTTTCAGCCTGATTGGACCTTGTTTTCACACAAATGAACCCAGAATGATGTGAAATTGTGCTTCGTGCAACATAATTCTGGGTGCCATTTAAAAACCATAAGTGCTAATGACTCCATTCCTTTTTGTGGTAATGGGGGCTGTTAATTGGAGTACTCTAAAACAAACCTGACCTCTCTAGGATATTCAGAAGCCAAGTTATAAGCCCACAAAGGTGTAACTGGACTACTTCTTTAAAGTGACACCAGGCCCGGTGACCTTTGGGACATGGTTTGACCCCCTATAGGAATGTGTAATCATCATGAAACGTTCATATCACTTACAACTCAATAGATTCTACCTTCTTGTAACGTTTCAGCCTGATTGGACCTTGTTTTCACACAAATGGACCCAGAATGATGTGAAATTGTGCTTCGTGCAACATAATTCTGGGTGCCATTTACAAACCATAAGTGCTAATGACTCCATTCCTTTTTGTGGTTGTAGGGGCTGTTGATTGGAGTACACTAAAACAACCCTGATCTCTCTAGGACATTCAGAAGCCAAGTTATAAGCCCACAAATGTGTAACTGGACTACTTCTTTAAATTGACACCAGATCCGGTGACCTTTGGGACATGGTTTGACCCCCTTAGGAAAGTGCTATCATCATGAAACTTTCAGATCACTTACAACTCAATAGATTCTACCTTCCTGTAACGTTTCTGCCTGATTGGACCTTGTTTTCACACAAATGAACCCAGAATGATGTGAAATTGTGCTTCGTGCAACATAATTCTGGGTGCCATTTAAAAACCATAAGTGCTAATGACTCCATTCCTTTTTGGGGTAATGGGGGCTGTTAATTGGAGTACTCTAAAACAAACCTGACCTCTCTAGGATATTCAGAAGCCAAGTTATAAGCCCACAAATGTGTAACAGGACTACTTCTTTAAATTGACACCAGATCCGGTGACCTTTGGGACATGGTTTGACCCCCTTAGGATAGTGCTATCATCATGAAACGTTCAGATCACTTACAACTCAATAGATTCTACCTTCCTGTAACATTTCAGCCTAATTGGACTTTGTTTTCACACAAATGGACCCAGAATGATGTGAAATTGTGCTTCGTGCAACATAATTCTGGGTGCCATTTAAAAACCATAAGTGCTGATGACTCCATTTCTTTTTGAGGTTGTAGGGGCTGATGATTGGAGTACACTAAAACAAACCTGATCTCTCTAGGACATTCAGAAGCCAAGTTATAAGCCCACAAATGTGTAACTGGACTACTTCTTTAAAGTGACACCAGGCCCTGTGACCTTTGGGACATGGTTTTACCCGCTATAGGAAAGTGCTATCATCATGAAACGTTCAGATCACTTACAACTCAATAGATTCTAACTTCCTGTAACGTTTCAGCCTGATTGGACCTTGTTTTCACACAAATGAACCCAGAATGATGTGAAATTGTGCTTCGTGCAACATAATTCTGGCTGCCATTTAAAAACCATAAGTGCTAATGACTCCATTCATTTTTGGGGTAATGGGGGCTGTTAATTGGAGTACTCTAAAACAAACCTGACCTCTCTAGGATATTCAGAAGCCAAGTTATAAGCCCACAAATGTGTTACTGGACTACTTCTTTAAAGTGACACCAGGCCCGGTGACCTTTGGGACATGGTTTGACCCCCTATAGGAATGTGTGATTATCATTAAATGTTCAGATCACTTACAACTCAATAGATTCTACGTTCTTGTAACGTTTCAGCCTGATTGGACCTTGTTTTCACACAAATGGACCCAGAATGATGTGAAATTGTGCTTCGTTCAACATAATTCTGGGTGCCATTTACAAACCATAGGTGCTAATGACTCCATTCCTTTTTGTGGTTGTAGGGGCTGTTGATTGGAGTACACTAAAACAAACGTGACCTCTCTAGGACATTCAGAAGCCAAGTTATAAACCCACAAAGGTGTAACTGGACTACTTATTTAAAGTGACACAAGGCCCGGTGACCTTTGGGACATGGTTTTACCCCCTATAAGAATGTGCGATCATCATGAAACGTTCATATCACTTACAACTCAATAGATTCTACATTCTTGTAACGTTTCAGCCTGATTGGACCTTGTTTTCACACAAATGGACCCAGAATGATGTGAAATTGTGCTTCGTGCAACATAATTCTGGGGTCCATTTAAAAACCATAAGTGCTGATGACTCCATTTCTTTTTGAGGTTGTAGGGGCTGATGATTGGAGTACACTAAAACAAACCTGATCTCTCTAGGACATTCAGAAGCCAAGTTATAAGCCCACAAAGGTGTAACTGGACTACTTCTTTAAAGTGACACCAGATCCGGTGACCTTTGGGACATGGTTTGACCCCTTTAGGAATGCGCGATCATCATGAAACGTTCAGATCACTTACAACTCAATAGATTCTACCTTCCTGTAGCGTTTCAGCCTGATTGGACCTTGTTTTCACACAAATGGACCCAGAATGATGTAAAATTGTGGTTCGTGCAACATAATTCTGGGTGTCATTTAAAAACCATAAGAGCTAATGACTCCATTCCTTTTTGGGGCAATAGGGGCTGTTGATTGGAGTACCCTAAAACAAACCTGACCTCTCTAGGATATTCAGAAGCCAAGTTATAAGCCCACAAAGGTGTAAATGGACTACTTCTTTAAATTGACACCAGATCCGGTGACGTTTGGGACATGGTTCGACCCCCATAGGAAAGTGCTATCATCATGAAACGTTCAGATCACTTACAACTCAATAGATTCTACCTTCCTGTAAAGTTTCAGCCTGATTGGACCTTGTTTTCACACAAATGAACCCAGAATGATGTGAAATTGTGCTTCGTGCAACATAATTCTGGGTGCCATTTAAAAACCATAAGTGCTAATGACTCCATTCCTTTTTGTGGTAATGGGGGCTGTTAATTGGAGTACTCTAAAACAAACCTGACCTCTCTAGGATATTCAGAAGCCAAGTTATAAGCCCACAAAGGTGTAACTGGACTACTTCTTTAAAGTGACACCAGGCCCGGTGACCTTTGGGACATGGTTTGACCCCCTATAGGAATGTGTAATCATCATGAAACGTTCATATCACTTACAACTCAATAGATTCTACCTTCTTGTAACGTTTCAGCCTGATTGGACCTTGTTTTCACACAAATGGACCCAGAATGATGTGAAATTGTGCTTCGTGCAACATAATTCTGGGTGCCATTTACAAACCATAAGTGCTAATGACTCCATTCCTTTTTGTGGTTGTAGGGGCTGTTGATTGGAGTACACTAAAACAACCCTGATCTCTCTAGGACATTCAGAAGCCAAGTTATAAGCCCACAAATGTGTAACTGGACTACTTCTTTAAATTGACACCAGATCCGGTGACCTTTGGGACATGGTTTGACCCCCTTAGGAAAGTGCTATCATCATGAAACTTTCAGATCACTTACAACTCAATAGATTCTACCTTCCTGTAACGTTTCTGCCTGATTGGACCTTGTTTTCACACAAATGAACCCAGAATGATGTGAAATTGTGCTTCGTGCAACATAATTCTGGGTGCCATTTAAAAACCATAAGTGCTAATGACTCCATTCCTTTTTGGGGTAATGGGGGCTGTTAATTGGAGTACTCTAAAACAAACCTGACCTCTCTAGGATATTCAGAAGCCAAGTTATAAGCCCACAAATGTGTAACAGGACTACTTCTTTAAATTGACACCAGATCCGGTGACCTTTGGGACATGGTTTGACCCCCTTAGGATAGTGCTATCATCATGAAACGTTCAGATCACTTACAACTCAATAGATTCTACCTTCCTGTAACATTTCAGCCTAATTGGACCTTGTTTTCACACAAATGGACCCAGAATGATGTGAAATTGTGCTTCGTGCAACATAATTCTGGGTGCCATTTAAAAACCATAAGTGCTGATGACTCCATTTCTTTTTGAGGTTGTAGGGGCTGATGATTGGAGTACACTAAAACAAACCTGATCTGTCTAGGACATTCAGAAGCCAAGTTATAAGCCCACAAATGTGTAACTGGACTACTTCTTTAAAGTGACACCAGGCCCTGTGACCTTTGGGACATGGTTTTACCCGCTATAGGAAAGTGCTATCATCATGAAACGTTCAGATCACTTACAACTCAATAGATTCTAACTTCCTGTAACGTTTCAGCCTGATTGGACCTTGTTTTCACACAAATGAACCCAGAATGATGTGAAATTGTGATTCGTGCAACATAATTCTGGCTGCCATTTAAAAACCATAAGTGCTAATGTCTCCATTCCTTTTTGTGGTTGTAGGGGCTGTGGATTGGAGTACACTAAAACAAACCTGACCTCTCTGAGACATTCAGAAGCCAAGTTATAAGCCCCCAAAGGTGTGTTTGGGATGCCGCCTTTAAGGAACAAGTGATCCGGTGACCTTTATGACCTGATCTGACACCCTTAGGAATGTGCTATCATCATGAAACACAGGAATCATTTACAACTCAATAGATTCCACTTTTCTGTGACGTTTCAGCCTGATTGAAGCTTTTTTCTGAGAAATGGACCCAGAATGATGTGAAATTGTGCTGTGTGCAACATAATTCTTGGTGCCATTTAAAAACCATAAGTGCTAATGACTCCATTCCTTTTTGGGGTTGTAGGAGCTGTTAATTGAAGTACTCTAAAACAAATCTGACCTCTCTAGGACATTCAGAAGAAAGGTTATAAGCCCACAAAGGTGTAACTGGACTACTTCTTAAAAGTGACACAAGATCCGGTGAGCTTTGGGACATGGTTTGACCCCCTTAGGAAATTGCTATCATCATGAAATGTTCAGATCACTTACCACTCAATAGATTCTACCTTCCTGTAACGTTTCAGGCTGATTGGACCTTGTTTTCACACAAATGGACCCAGAATGATGTGAAATTGTGCTTCGTGCAACATAATTTTAGGTGCCATTTAAAAACCATAAGCGCTAATGACTCCATTCCTTTGTGGGGTAATAGGGGCTGTTGAATGGAGTACATTAAGACAGACCTGACCTCTCTGATACATTAAGAAGCCAAGTTATAAGCCCCCAAAGGTGTGTTTGGAACGCCGCCTTTAAGGAACAAGTGATCCGGTGACCTTTATGACCTGATCTGACACCCTTAGGAATGTGCTATCATCATGAAACACAGGAATCATTTACAACTCAATAGATTCTACTTTTTGATGATGTTTCAGCCTGATTGAAGCTTTTTTCTGAGAAATGGACCCGGAATGATGTGAAATTGTTCTTTGTGCGACATATTTCTGGGTGCCATTTAAAAACCATAAGTGCTAATGACTCCATTCCTTTTTGGGGTTGTAGGAGCTGTTAATTGAAGTACTCTAAAACAAACCTGACCTCTCTAGGACATTCAGAAGAAAAGTTGTAAGCCCACAAAGGTGTAACTGGACTACTTCTTTAAAGTGACACCAGATCCGGTGAGCTTTGGGACATGGTTTGACCCCCTATAGGAATGTGCGATCATCATGAAACGTTCAGATCACTTACAACTCAATAGATTCTACTTTCCTGTAACGTTTCAGCCTGATTGTACCTTGTTTTCACACAAATGAACCCATAATGATGTGAAATTGTGCTTCGTGCAACATAATTCTGGGTGCCATTTAAAAACCATAAGTGCTAATGACTCCATTCCTTTTTGGGGTAATGGTGGCTGTTAATTGGAGTACTCTAAAAAAAACCTGACCTCTTTAGGATATTCAGAAGCCAAGTTATAAGCCCACAAATGTGTAACTGGAATACTTCTTTAAAGTGACACCAGGCCGGGTGACCTTTGGGACCTGGTTTAACCCCCTATAGGAATGTGCGATCATCATGAAATGTTCAGATCACTTACAACTCAATAGATTCTACCTTCCTGTAACATTTCAGCCTGATTGGACCTTGTTTTCACACAAATGGACCCAGAATGATGTGAAATTGTGCTTCGTGCAACATAATTCTGGGTGCCATTTAAAAACCATAAGTGCTAATGACTCCATTCCTTTTTGGGGTAATGGTGGCTGTTAATTGGAGTACTCTAAAAAAAACCTGACCTCTTTAGGATATTCAGAAGCCAAGTTATAAGCCCACAAAGGTGTAACTGGAATACTTCTTTAAAGTGACACCAGGCCGGGTGACCTTTGGGACCTGGTTTAACCCCCTATAGGAATGTGCGATCATCATGAAATGTTCAGATAACTTACAACTCAATAGATTCTACCTTCCTGTAACATTTCAGCCTGATTGGACCTTGTTTTCACACAAATGGACCCAGAATGATGTGAAATTGTGCTTCGTGCAACATAATTCTGGGTGCCATTTAAAAACCATAAGTGCTAATGACTCCATTCCTTTTGGGGGTTGTAGGAGCTGTTAACTGAAGTACTCTAAAACAAACCTGACCTCTCTAGGACATTCAGATGAAAAGTTATAAGCCCACAAAGGTGTAACTGGACTACTACTTTAAAGTGACACCAGATCCGGTGAGCTTTGGGACATGGTTTGACCCCCTTAGGAAATTGCTATCATCATGAAACGTTCAGATCACTTACAACTCAATAGATTGTACCTTCCTGTAACGTTTCAGGCTGATTGGACCTTGTTTTCACACAAATGGACCCAGAATGATGTGAAATTGTGCTTCGTGCAACATAATTCTGGGTGCCATTTAACAACCATAAGTGCTAATGACTCCATTCCTGTTTGGGGTAATAGGGGCTGTTGAATGGAGTACATTAAGACATACCTGACCTCTCTGAGACATTAAGAAGCCAAGTTATAAGCCCCCAAAGGTGTGTTTGGAACGCCGCCTTTAAGGAACAAGTGATCCGGTGACATTTATGACCTGATCTGACACCCTTAAGAATGTGCTATCATCATGAAACACAGGAATCATTTACAACTCAATAGATTCTACTTTTTGATGATGTTTCAGCCTGATTGAAGCTTTTTTCTGAGAAATGGACCCGGAATGATGTGAAATTGTTCTTTGTGCGAAATAATTCTGGGTGCCATTTAAAAACCATAAGTGCTAATGACTCCATTCCTTTTTGGGGTTGTAGGAGCTGTTAATTGAAGTACTCTAAAACAAACCTGACCTCTCTAGGACTATCAGAAGAAAAGTTATAAGCCCACAAAGGTGTAACTGGACTACTTCTTTAAAGTGACACCAGATCCGGTGAGCTTTGGGACATGGTTTGACCCCCTATAGGAATGTGCGATCATCATGAAACGTTCAGATCACTTACAACTCAATAGATTCTACTTTCCTGTAACGTTTCAGCCTGATTGGACCTTGTTTTCACACAAATGAACCCAGAATGATGTGAAATTGTGCTTCGTGCAACATAATTCTTGGTGCCATTTAAAAACCTTAAGTGCTAATGACTCCACTCCTTTTTGGGGTCATAGGGGCTGTTGATTGGAGTACACTAAAACAAACCTGACCTCTCTGAGACATTCAGAAGCCAAGTAACAAGCCCCCAAAGGTGTGTTTAGAACGCCGCCTTTAAGGAACAAGTGATCCGGTGACCTTTATGACCTGATTTGACGCCCTTAGGAATGTGCTATCATCATGAAACACAGGAATCATTTACAACTCAATAGATTCTACTTTTCTGTGACGTTTCAGCCTGATTGAAGCTTTTTTTCTGAGAAATGGACCCAGAATGATGTGAAATTGTTTTTGTGCGACATAATTCTGGGTGCCATTTAAAAACCATAAGTGCTAATGACTCCATTCCTTTTTGGGGTTGTAGGAGCTGTTAATTGAAGTACTCTAAAACAAACCTGACCTCTCTAGGACATTCATAAGAAAAGTTATAAGCCCACAAAGGTGTAACTGGACTACTTATTTAAATTGACACCAGGCCCGGTGACCTTTGGGACATGGTTTGACCCCCTATTGGAATGTGCGATCATCATGAAACGTTCAGATCACTTACAACTCAATAGATTCTACCTTCCTGTAACGTTTCAGGCTGATTGGACCTTGTTTTCACACAAATGGACCCAGAATGATGTGAAATTGTGCTTCGTGCAACATAATTCTGGGTGCCATTTAAAAACCATAAGTGCTAATGACTCCATTCCTGTTTGGGGTAATAGGGGCTGTTGAATGGAGTACATTAAGACAAACCTGACCTCTCTGAGACATTCAGAAGCCAAGTTATAAGCCCCCAAAGGTGTGTTTGGGATGCCGCCTTTAAGGAACAAGTGATCCGGTGACCTTTATGACCTGATCTGACACCCTTAGGAATGTGCTATCATCATGAAAAACAGGAATCATTTACAACTCAATAGATTCCACTTTTCTGTGACGTTTCAGCCTGATTGAAGCTTTTTTCTGAGAAATGGACCCAGAATGATGTGAAATTGTGCTGTGTGCAACATAATTCTGGGTGCCATTTAAAAACCATAAGTGCTAATGACTCCATTCCTTTTTGGGGTTGTAGGAGGTGTGAATTGGAGTACTCTAAAACAAAGCTGACCTCCCTAGGACATTCAGAAGAAAAGTTATAAGCCCACAAAGGTGTAACTGGACTACTTCTTTAAAGTGACACCAGATCCGGTGACCTTTGGGACATGGTCTGACCCCCTATAGGAATGTGTGATCATCATGAAACGTTCAGATCACTTACAACTCAATAGATTCTACCTTCTTGTATCGTTTCAGCCTGATTGGACCTTGTTTTCACACAAATGAACCCAGAATGATGTTAAATTTTGCTTCGTGCAACATAATTCTGGGTGCCATTTACAAACCATAAGTGCTAATTACTCCATTCCTTTTTGTGGTTGTAGGGGCTGTTGATTGGAGTACATTAAAACAAACCTGATCTCTCTAGGACATTCAGAAGCCAAGTTATAAGCCCACAAATGAGTAACTGGACTACTTCTTTAAATTGACACCAGATCCGGTGACCTTTGGGACATGGTTTGACCCCCTTAGGAAAGTGCTATCATCATGAAACGTTCAGATCACTTACAGTTCAATAGATTTTACCTTCCTGTAACGTTTCAGCCTGATTCTACCTTGTCATCACACAAATGAACCCAGAATGATGTGAAATTGTGCTTCGTGCAACATAATTCTGGGTGCCATTTAAAAACCATAATTGCTAATGACTCCATTCCTTTTTGTGGTTGTAGGGGCTGTTGATTGGAGTATACTAAAACAAACCTGATCTCTTTAGGATATTCAGAAGCCAAGTTATAAGCCCACAAAGGTGTAACTGGACTACTTCTTTAAAGTGACACCAGATCCGGTGAGCTTTGGGACATGGTTTGACCCCCTTAGGAAATTGCTATCATCATGAAACGTTCAGATCACTTACAACTCAATAGATTGTACCTTTCTGTAACGTTTCAGGCTGATTGGACCTTGTTTTCACACAAATGGACCCAGAATGATGTGAAATTGTGCTTTGTGCAACATAATTCTGGGTGCCATTTAACAACCATAAGTGCTAATGACTCCATTCCTGTTTGGGGTAATAGGGGCTGTTGAATGGAGTACATTAAGACAGACCTGACCTCTCTGAGACATTAAGAAGCCAAGTTATAAGCCCCCAAAGGTGTGTTTGGAATGCCGCCTTTAAGGAACAAGTGATCCGGTGACATTTATGACCTGATCTGACACCCTTAAGAATGTGCTATCATCATGAAACACAGGAATCATTTACAACTCAATAGATTCTACTTTTTGATGATGTTTCAGCCTGATTGAAGCTTTTTTCTGAGAAATGGACCCGGAATGATGTGAAATTGTTCTTTGTGCGAAATAATTCTGGGTGCCATTTAAAAACCATAAGTGCTAATGACTCCATTCCTTTTTGGGGTTGTAGGAGCTGTTAATTGAAGTACTCTAACACAAACCTGACCTCTCTAGGACTATCAGAAGAAAAGTTATAAGCCCACAAAGGTGTAACTGGACTACTTCTTTAAAGTGACACCAGATCCGGTGAGCTTTGGGACATGGTTTGACCCCCTATAGGAATGTGCGATCATCATGAAACGTTCAGATCACTTACAACTCAATAGATTCTACTTTCCTGTAACGTTTCAGCCTGATTGGACCTTGTTTTCACACAAATGGACCCAGAATGATGTGAAATTGTGCTTCGTGCAACATAATTCTTGGTGCCATTTAAAAACCATAAGTGCTAATGACTCCATTCCTTTTAGTGGTAATGGGGGCTCTGGATTGGAGTACTCTAAAACAAACCTGACCTCTCTAGGACATTCATAAGCCAAGTTATAACCCCACAAAGGTGTAACTGGACTACTTCTTTAAAGTGACACCAGGCCCGGTGACCTTTGGGACATGGTTTGACCCCCTATAGGAATGTACGATCATCATGAAACGTTCAGATCACTTACAACTCTATAGATTCTACCTTCTTGTAACGTTTCAGCCTGGTTGGACCTTGTTTTCACACAAATGGACCCAGAATGATGTGAAATTGTGCTTCGTGCAACATAATTCTGGGTGCCATTTAAAAACCATAAGTGCTAATGACTCCATTCCTTTTTGTGGTTGTAGGGGCTGTTGGTTGGAGTACATTAAAGCAAACCTGATCTCTCTAGGACATTCAGAAGCCAAGTTATAAGCCCACAAATGTGTAACTGGACTACTTCTTTAAATTGACACCAGATCCGGTGACCTTTGGGACATGGTTTGACCCCCTTAGGAAAGTGCTATCATCATGAAACGTTCAGATCACTTACAACTCAATAGATTCTACCTTCTTGTAACGTTTCAGCCTGATTTGACCTTGTTTTCACACAAATGGACCCAGAATGATGTGAAATTGTGCTTCGTGCAACATAATTGTGGGTGCCATTTAAAAACCATAAGTGCTAATGACTCCAATCCTTTTTGAGGTTGTAGGGGCTGTTGATTGGAGTACACTAAAACAAACCTGATCTCTCTAGGACATTCAGAAACCAAGTTATAAGCCCTCAAAGGTGTAATTGGACTACTTCTTTAAATTGACACCAGATCCGGTGACCTTTGGGACATGGTTTGACCCCCTTAGGAAAGTGCTATCATCATGAAACGTTCAGATCACTTACAACTCAATAGATTCTACCTTCTTGTAACATTTCAGCCTGATTGTACCTTGTTTTCACACAAATGAACCCAGAATGATGTGAAATTGTGCTTCGTGCCACATAATTCTGGGTGCCATTTAAAAACCATAAGTGCTAATGACTCCATTCCTTTTTGTGGTAATGGGGGCTGTTAATTGGAGTACTCTAAAACAAACCTGACCTCTCTAGGACATTCAGAAGCCAAGTTATAAGCCCTCAAAGGTGTAATTGGACTACTTCTTTAAAGTGACACAAGGCCCGGTGACCTTTGGGACATGGTTTGACCCCCTATAGGAATGTGCGATCATCATGAAACATTCAGATCACTTACAACTCAATAGATTCTACCTTCTTGTAACGTTTCAGCCTGATTGGACCTTGTTTTCACACAAATGGACCCAGAATGATGTGAAATTGTGCTTCGTGCAACATAATTCTGGGTGCCATTTAAAAACCATAAGTGCTAATGACTCCAATCCTTTTTGAGGTTGTAGGGGCTGTTGATTGGAGTACACTAAAACAAACCTGATCTCTCTAGGACATTCAGAAACCAAGTTATAAGCCCTCAAAGGTGTAATTGGACTACTTCTTTAAATTGACACCAGATCCGGTGACCTTTGGGACATGGTTTGACCCCCTTAGGAAAGTGCTATCATTATGAAACGTTCAGATCACTTACAACTCAATAGATTCTACCTTCTTGTAACGTTTCAGCCTGATTGTACCTTGTTTTCACACAAATGAACCCAGAATGATGTGAAATTGTGCTTCGTGCCACATAATTCTGGGTGCCATTTAAAAACCATAAGTGCTAATGACTCCATTCCTTTTTGTGGTTGTAGGGGCTGTTCATTGGAGTATACTAAAACAAACCTGATCTCTCTAGGCCATTCAGAAGCCAAGTTATAAGCCCACAAACGTGTAACTGGACTACTTCTTTAAATTGACACCAGATCCGGTGACCTTTGGGACATGGTTTGACCCCCTTAGGAAAGTGCTATCATCATGAAACGTTTAGATCACTTACAACTCAATAGATTCTACCTTCCTGTAACGTTTCAGCCTGATTGTACCTTGTTTTCACACAAATGAACCCAGAATGATATGAAATTATGCTTCGTGCAACATAATTCTGGGTGCCATTTACAAACCATAAGTGCTAATGACTCCATTCCTTTTTGTGGTTGTAGGGGCTGTTGATTGGAGTATACTAAAACAAACCTGATCTCTCTAGGACATTCAGAAGCCAAGTTATAAGCCCACAAATGTGTAACTGGACTACTTCTTTAAAGTGACACCAGGCCCGGTGACCTTTGGGACATGGTTTTACCCCCTATAGGAATGTGCAATCATCATGAAACGTTCAGATCACTTACAACTCAATAGATTCTACCTTCTTGTAACGTTTCAGCCTGATTGGACCTTGTTTTCACACAAATGAAACCAGAATGATGTGAATCTGTGCTTCGTGCAACATAATTCTGGGTGCCATTTAAAAACCATAAGTGCTAATGACTCCATTCCTTTTAGTGGTAATTGGGGGCTGTTAATTGGAGTACTCTAAAACAAACCTGACCTCTCTAGGATATTCAGAAGCCAAGTTATAAGCCCACAAAGGTGTAACTGGACTACTTCTTTAAAGTGACACCAGACCCGGTGACCTTTGGGACATGGTTTGACCCCCTATAGGAATGTGCGATCATCATGAAACGTTCAGATCACTTACAACTCAATAGATTCTACCTTCTTGTAACGTTTCAGCCTGATTGGACCTTGTTTTCACACAAATGGACCCAGAATGATGTGAAATTGTGCTTCGTGAAACATAATTCTGGGTGCCATTTACAAGCCATAAGTGCTAATGACTCCATTCCTTTTTGTGGTTGTAGGGGCTGTTGGTTGGAGTACATTAAAACAAACCTGATCTCTCTAGGACATTCAGAAGCCAAGTTATAAGCCCACAAATGTGTAACTGGACTACTTCTTTAAATTGACACCAGATCCGGTGACCTTTGGGACATGGTTTGACCCCCTTAGGAAAGTGCTATCATCATGAAACGTTCAGATCACTTACAACTCAATAGATTCTACCTTCTTGTAACGTTTCAGCCTGATTGTACCTTGTTTTCACACAAATGAACCCAGAATGATGTGAAATTGTGCTTCGTGCAACATAATTCTGGGAGCCATTTAAAAACCATAAGTGCTAATGACTCCATTCCTTTTTGTGGTTGTAGGGGCTGTTGATTGGAGTACATTAAAACAAACCTGATCTCTCTAGGACATTCAGAAGCCAAGTTATAAGCCCACAAATGTGTAACTGGACTACTTCTTTAAATTGACACCAGATCCGGTGACCTTTGGGACATGGTTTGATCCCCTTAGGAAAGTACTATCATCATGAAACGTTCAGATCACTTACAACTCAATAGATTCTACCTTCCTGTAACGTTTCAGCCTGATTGGACCTTGTTTTCACACAAATGAACCCAGAATGATGTGAAATTGTGCTTCGTGCAACATAATTCTGGGTGCCATTTAAAAACCATAAGTGCTAATGACTCCATTCCTTTTTGTGGTTGTAGGGGCTGTTGATTGGAGTACACTAAAACAAACCTGATCTCTCTAGGACATTCAGAAGCCAAGTTATAAGCCCTCAAAGGTGTAACTGGACTACTTCTTTAAAGTGACACCAGGCCCGGTGACCTTTGGGACATGGTTTTACCCCCTATAGGAATGTGGGATCATCATGACACGTTCAGATCACTTACAACTCAATAGATTCTACCTTCTTGTAACGTTTCAGCCTGATTGGAACTTGTTTTCACACAAATGAACCCAGAATGATGTGAAATTGTGCTTCGTGCAACATAATTCTGGGTGCCATTTAAAAACCATAAGTGCTAATGACTCCATTCCTTTTAGTGGTAATGGGGGCTCTGGATTGGAGTACTCTAAAACAAACCTGACCTCTCTAGGATATTCAGAAGCCAAGTTATAAGCCCACAAAGGTGTAACTGGACTACTTCTTTAAAGTGACACCAGGCCCGGTGACCTTTGGGACATGGTTTGACCCCCTATAGGAATGTGCGATCATCATGAAACGTTCAGATCACTTACAACTCAATAGATTCTACCTTCTTGTAACGTTTCAGCCTGGTTGGACCTTGTTTTCACACAAATGGACCCAGAATGATGTGAAATTGTGCTTCGTGCAACATAATTCTGGGTGCCATTTAAAAACCATAAGTGCTAATGACTCCATTCCTTTTTGTGGTTGTAGGGGCTGTTGGTTGGAGTACATTAAAACCAACCTGATCTCTCTAGGACATTCAGAAGCCAAGTTATAAGCCCACAAATGTGTAACTGGACTACTTCTTTAAATTGACACCAGATCCGGTGACCTTTGGGACATGGTTTGACCCCCTTAGGAAAGTGCTATCATCATGAAACGTTCAGATCACTTACAACTCAATAGATTCTACCTTCTTGTAACGTTTCAGCCTGATTGGACCTTGTTTTCACACAAATGAACCCAGAATGATGTGAAATTGTGCTTCGTGCAACATAATTCTGGGAGCCATTTAAAAACCATAAGTGCTAATGACTCCATTCCTTTTTGTGGTTGTAGGGGCTGTTGATTGGAGTACATTAAAACAAACCTGATCTCTCTAGGACATTCAGAAGCCAAGTTATAAGCCCACAAATGTGTAACTGGACTACTTCTTTAAATTGACACCAGATCCGGTGACCTTTGGGACATGGTTTGATCCCCTTAGGAAAGTACTATCATCATGAAACGTTCAGATCACTTACAACTCAATAGATTCTACCTTCCTGAAACGTTTCAGCCTGATTGGACCTTGTTTTCACACAAATGAACCCAGAATGATGTGAAATTGTGCTTCGTGCCACATAATTCTGGGTGCCATTTAAAAACCATAAGTGCTAATTACTCCATTCCTTTTTGTGGTTGTAGGGGCTGTTGATTGGAGTATACTAAAACAAACCTGATCTCTCTAGGACATTCAGAAGCCAAGTTATAAGCCCACAAATCTGTAACTGGACTACTTCTTTAAATTGATACCAGGCCAGGTGACCTTTGGGACATGGTTTGACCCCCTTAGGAAAGTGCTATCATCATGAAACGTTCAGATCACTTACAACTCAATAGATTCTACCTTCTTGTAACGTTTCAGCCTGATTGGACCTTGTTTTCACACAAATGAACCCAGAATGATGTGAAATTGTGCTTCGTGCAACATAATTCTGGGTGCCATTTAAAAACCATAAGTGCTAATGATTCCATTCCTTTTTGAGGTTGTAGGGGCTGTTGATTGGAGTACACTAAAACAAACCTGATCTCTCTAGGACATTCAGAAGCCAAGTTATAAGCCCTCAAAGGTGTAATTGGACTACGTCTTTAAAGTGACACCAGGCCCGGTGACCTTTGGGACATGGTTTGACCCCCTATAGGAATCTGCGATCATCTTGAAACGTTCAGATCACTTACAACTCAATAGATTCTACCTTCTAGTAACGTTTCAGCCTGATTGGACCTTGTTTTCACACAAATGGACCCAGAATGATGTGAAATTGTGCTTCGTGCCACATAATTCTGGGTGCCATTTAAAAACCATAAGTGCTAATGACTCCATTCCTTTTTGTGGTTGTAGGGGCTGTTCATTGGAGTATACTAAAACAAACCTGATCTCTCTAGGCCATTCAGAAGCCAAGTTATAAGCCCACAAACGTGTAACTGGACTACTTCTTTAAATTGACACCAGATCCGGTGACCTTTGGGACATGGTTTGACCCCCTATAGGAATGTGCGATCATCATGAAACGTTCAGATCACTTACAACTCAATAGATTCTACCTTCTTGTAACGTTTCAGCCTGGTTGGACCTTGTTTTCACACAAATGGACCCAGAATGATGTGAAATTGTGCTTCGTGCAACATAATTCTGGGTGCCATTTAAAAACCATAAGTGCTAATGACTCCATTCCTTTTTGTGGTTGTAGGGGCTGTTGGTTGGAGTACATTAAAACAAACCTGATCTCTCTAGGACATTCAGAAGCCAAGTTATAAGCCCACAAATGTGTAACTGGACTACTTCTTTAAATTGACACCAGATCCGGTGACCTTTGGGACATGGTTTGACCCCCTTAGGAAAGTGCTATCATCATGAAACGTTCAGATCACTTACGACTCAATAGATTCTACCTTCTTGTAACGTTTCAGCCTGATTGGACCTTGTTTTCACACAAATGAACCCAGAATGATGTGAAATTGTGCTTCGTGCAAAATAATTCTTGGAGCCATTTAAAAACCATAAGTGCTAATGACTCCATTCCTTTTTGTGGTTGTAGGGGCTGTTGATTGGAGTACATTAAAACAAACCTGATCTCTCTAGGACATTCAGAAGCCAAGTTATAAGCCCACAAATGTGTAACTGGACTACTTCTTTAAATTGACACCAGATCCGGTGACCTTTGGGACATGGTTTGATCCCCTTAGGAAAGTACTATCATCATGAAACGTTCAGATCACTTACAACTCAATAGATTCTACCTTCCTGAAACGTTTCAGCCTGACTGGACCTTGTTTTCACACAAATGAACCCAGAATGATGTGAAATTGTGCTTCGTGCAACATAATTCTGGGTGCCATTTCAAAACCATAAGTGCTAATGACTCTATTCCTTTTTGTGGTGTAGGGGCTGTTGATTGGAGTACAATAAAACAAACCTGATCTCTCTAGGAAATTCTGAAGCCAAGTTATAAGCCCACAAAGGTGTAACTGGACTACTTCTTTAAAGTGACACCAGGCCCTGTGACCTTTGGGACATGGTTTGACCCCCTAGAGGAATGTGCGATCGTCATGAAATGTTCAGATCACTTACAACTCAATAGTTTCTACCTTATTGTAACGTTTCAGCCTGATTGGACCTTGTTTTCACACAAATGGACCCAGAAGGATGTGAAATTGTGCTTCGTGCAACATAATTCTGGGTGCCATTTACAAACCATAAGTGCTAATGACTCCATTCCTTTTTGTGGTTGTAGGGACTGTTGATTGGAGTACATTAAAACAAACCTGACCTCTCTAGGATATTCAGAAGCCAAGTTATAAACCCACAAATGTGTAACTGGACTACTTCTTTAAATTGACACCAGATCCGGTGACCTTTGGGACATGGATTGACCCCCTTAGGAAAGTGCTATCATCATGAAATGTTCAGATCACTTACAACTCAATAGATTCTACCTTCCTGTAACGTTTCTGCCTGATTGGACCTTGTTTTCACACAAATGAACCCAGAATGATGTGAAATTGTGCTTCGTGCAACATAATTCTGGGTGCCATTTAAAAACCATAAGTGCTAATGACTCCATTCCTTTTTGTGGTTGTAGGGGCTGTTGATTGGAGTACTCTAAAACAAACCTGACCTCTCTAGGATATTCATAAGCCAAGTTATAAGCCCACAAAGGTGTAACTGGACTACTTCTTTAAAGTGACACCAGGCCCGGTGACCTTTGGGACATGGTTTGACCCCCTATAGGAATGTGTAATCATCATGAAACGTGCATATCACTTACAACTCAATAGATTCTACCTTCTTGTAACATTTCAGCCTGATTGGACCTTGTTTTCACACAAATGGACCCAGAATGATGTGAAATTGTGCTTCGTGCAACATAATTCTGGGTGCCATTTACAAACCATAAGTGCTAATGACTCCATTCCTTTTTGTGGTTGTAGGGGCTGTTGATTGGAGTACACTAAAACAACCCTGATCTCTCTAGGACATTCAGAAGCCAAGTTATAAGCCCACAAATGTGTAACTGGACTACTTCTTTAAATTGACACCAGATCCGGTGACCTTTGGGACATTGTTTGACCCCCTTAGGAAAGTGCTATCATCATGAAACGTTCAGATCACTTACAACTCAATAGATTCTACCTTCCTGTAACGTTTCTGCCTGATTGGACCTTGTTTTCACACAAATGAACCCAGAATGATGTGAAATTGTGCTTCGTGCAACATAATTCTGGGTGCCATTTAAAAACCATAAGTTCTAATGACTCCATTCCTTTTTGGGGTAATGGGGGCTGATGATTGGAGTACTCTATAACAAACCTGACCTCTCTAGGATATTCAGAAGCCAAGTTATAAGCCCACAAATGTGTAACTGGACTACTTCTTTAAAGTGACACCAGGCCCGGTGACCTTTGGGACATGGTTTGACCCCCTATAGGAATGTGTGATTATCATGAAACGTTCAGATCACTTACAGCTCAGGAGATTCTACCTTCCTGTAACGTTTCAGCCTGATTGGACCTTGTTTTCACACAAATGAACCCAGAATGATGTGAAATTGTGCTTCGTGCAACATAATTCTGGGTGCCATTTAATAACCATAAGTGCTAATGACTCCATTCCTTTTTGGGGTAATGGGGGCTGATGATTGGAGTACTCTAAAACAAACCTGACCTCTCTAGGATATTCAGAAGCCAAGTTATAAGCCCACAAATGTGTAACTGGACTACTTCTTTAAAGTGACACCAGGCCCGGTGACCTTTGGGACATGGTTTGACCCCCTATAGGAATGTGTGATTATCATGAAACGTTCAGATCACTTACAACTCAATAGATTCTACCTTCTTGTAACGTTTCAGCCTGATTGGACCTTGTTTTGACACAAATGGACCCAGAATGATGTGAAATTGTGCTTCGTGCAACATAATTCTGGGTGCCATTTACAAACCATAAGTGCTAATGACTCCATTCCTTTTTGTGGTTGTAGGGGCTGTTGATTGGAGTACACTAAAACAAACCTGATCTCTCTAGGACATTCAGAAGCCAGGTTATAAGCCCACAAATGTGTAACTGGACTACTTCTTTAAATTGACACCAGATCCGGTGACCTTTGGGACATGGTTTGACCCCCTTAGGAAAGTGCTATCATCATGAAACGTTCAGATCACTTACAACTCAATAGATTCTACCTTCCTGTAACGTTTCTGCCTGATTGGACCTTGTTTTCACACAAATGAACCCAGAATGATGTGAAATTGTGCTTCGTGCAACATAATTCTGGGTGCCATTTACAAACCATAAGTGCTAATGACTCCATTCCTTTTTGTGGTTGTAGGGGCTGTTAAATGGAGTACACTAAAACAAACCTGATCTCTCTAGGACATTCAGAAGCCAAGTTATAAGCCCACAAATGTGTAACTGGACTACTTCTTTAAAGTGACACCAGGCCCGGTGACCTTTGGGACATGGTTTTACCCCCTATAGGAATGTGCGATCATCATGAAACGTTCAGATCACTTACAGCTCAGGAGATTCTACCTTCCTGTAACGTTTCAGCCTGATTGGACCTTGTTTTCACACAAATGGACCCAGAATGATGTGAAATTTTGCTTCGTGCAACATAATTCTGGGTGCCATTTAAAAACCAGAAGTGCTAATGACTCCATTCCTTTTTGTGGTTGTAGGGGCTGTTGATTGGAGTACATTAAAACAAACCTGACCTCTCTAGGATATTCAGAAGCCAAGTTATAAGCCCACAAAGGTGTAACTGGACTACTTCTTTAAAGTGACACCAGGCCCGGTGACCTTTGGGACATGGTTTGACCCCCTATAGGAATGTGTAATCATCATGAAACGTTCATATCACTTACAACTCAATAGATTCTACCTTCTTGTAACATTTCAGCCTGATTGGACCTTGTTTTCACACAAATGGACCCAGAATGATGTGAAATTGTGCTTCGTGCAACATAATTCTGGGTGCCATTTACAAACCATAAGTGCTAATGACTCCATTCCTTTTTGTGGTTGTAGGGGCTGTTGATTGGAGTACACTAAAACAACCCTGATCTCTCTAGGACATTCAGAAGCCAAGTTATAAGCCCACAAATGTGTAACTGGACTACTTCTTTAAATTGACACCAGATCCGGTGACCTTTGGGACATTGTTTGACCCCCTTAGGAAAGTGCTATCATCATGAAACGTTCAGATCACTTACAACTCAATAGATTCTACCTTCCTGTAACGTTTCTGCCTGATTGGACCTTGTTTTCACACAAATGAACCCAGAATGATGTGAAATTGTGCTTCGTGCAACATAATTCTGGGTGCCATTTAAAAACCATAAGTGCTAATGACTCCATTCCTTTTTGGGGTAATGGGGGCTGATGATTGGAGTACTCTAAAACAAACCTGACCTCTCTAGGATATTCAGAAGCCAAGTTATAAGCCCACAAATGTGTAACTGGACTACTTCTTTAAAGTGACACCAGGCCCGGTGACCTTTGGGACATGGTTTGACCCCCTATAGGAATGTGTGATTATCATGAAACGTTCAGATCACTTACAGCTCAGGAGATTCTACCTTCCTGTAACGTTTCAGCCTGATTGGACCTTGTTTTCACACAAATGAACCCAGAATGATGTGAAATTGTGCTTCGTGCAACATAATTCTGGGTGCCATTTAAAAACCATAAGTGCTAATGACTCCATTCCTTTTTGGGGTAATGGGGGCTGATGATTGGAGTACTCTAAAACAAACCTGACCTCTCTAGGATATTCAGAAGCCAAGTTATAAGCCCACAAATGTGTAACTGGACTACTTCTTTAAAGTGACACCAGGCCCGGTGACCTTTGGGACATGGTTTGACCCCCTATAGGAATGTGTGATTATCATGAAACGTTCAGATCACTTACAACTCAATAGATTCTACCTTCTTGTAACGTTTCAGCCTGATTGGACCTTGTTTTGACACAATTGGACCCAGAATGATGTGAAATTGTGCTTCGTGCAACATAATTCTGGGTGCCATTTACAAACCATAAGTGCTAATGACTCCATTCCTTTTTGTGGTTGTAGGGGCTGTTGATTGGAGTACACTAAAACAAACCTGATCTCTCTAGGACATTCAGAAGCCAGGTTATAAGCCCACAAATGTGTAACTGGACTACTTCTTTAAATTGACACCAGATCCGGTGACCTTTGGGACATGGTTTGACCCCCTTAGGAAAGTGCTATCATCATGAAACGTTCAGATCACTTACAACTCAATAGATTCTACCTTCCTGTAACGTTTCTGCCTGATTGGACCTTGTTTTCACACAAATGAACCCAGAATGATGTGAAATTGTGCTTCGTGCAACATAATTCTGGGTGCCATTTACAAACCATAAGTGCTAATGACTCCATTCCTTTTTGTGGTTGTAGGGGCTGTTAAATGGAGTACACTAAAACAAACCTGATCTCTCTAGGACATTCAGAAGCCAAGTTATAAGCCCACAAATGTGTAACTGGACTACTTCTTTAAAGTGACACCAGGCCCGGTGACCTTTGGGACATGGTTTTACCCCCTATAGGAATGTGCGATCATCATGAAACGTTCAGATCACTTACAGCTCAGGAGATTCTACCTTCCTGTAACGTTTCAGCCTGATTGGACCTTGTTTTCACACAAATGGACCCAGAATGATGTGAAATTTTGCTTCGTGCAACATAATTCTGGGTGCCATTTAAAAACCATAAGTGCTAATGACTCCATTCCTTTTTGTGGTTGTAGGGGCTGTTGATTGGAGTACATTAAAACAAACCTGACCTCTCTAGGATATTCAGAAGCCAAGTTATAAGCCCACAAAGGTGTAACTTGACTACTTCTTTAAAGTGACACCAGGCCCGGTGACCTTTGGGACATGGTTTGACCCCCTATAGGAATGTGCGATCATCATGAAACGTTCAGATCACTTACAACTCTATAGATTCTACCTTCCTGTAAAGTTTCAGCCTGATTGGACCTTGTTTTCACACAAATGAACCCAGAATGATGTGAAATTGTGCTTCGTGCAACATAATTCTGGGTGCCATTTCAAAACCATAAGTGCTAATGACTCTATTCCTTTTTGTGGTGTAGGGGCTGTTGATTGGAGTACAATAAAACAAACCTGATCTCTCTAGGAAATTCTGAAGCCAAGTTATAAGCCCACAAAGGTGTAACTGGACTACTTCTTTAAAGTGACACCAGGCCCTGTGACCTTTGGGACATGGTTTGACCCCCTAGAGGAATGTGCGATCGTCATGAAATGTTCAGATCACTTACAACTCAATAGTTTCTACCTTATTGTAACGTTTCAGCCTGATTGGACCTTGTTTTCACACAAATGGACCCAGAAGGATGTGAAATTGTGCTTCGTGCAACATAATTCTGGGTGCCATTTACAAACCATAAGTGCTAATGACTCCATTCCTTTTTGTGGTTGTAGGGACTGTTGATTGGAGTACATTAAAACAAACCTGACCTCTCTAGGATATTCAGAAGCCAAGTTATAAACCCACAAATGTGTAACTGGACTACTTCTTTAAATTGACACCAGATCCGGTGACCTTTGGGACATGGATTGACCCCCTTAGGAAAGTGCTATCATCATGAAATGTTCAGATCACTTACAACTCAATAGATTCTACCTTCCTGTAACGTTTCTGCCTGATTGGACCTTGTTTTCACACAAATGAACCCAGAATGATGTGAAATTGTGCTTCGTGCAACATAATTCTGGGTGCCATTTAAAAACCATAAGTGCTAATGACTCCATTCCTTTTTGTGGTTGTAGGGGCTGTTGATTGGAGTACTCTAAAACAAACCTGACCTCTCTAGGATATTCATAAGCCAAGTTATAAGCCCACAAAGGTGTAACTGGACTACTTCTTTAAAGTGACACCAGGCCCGGTGACCTTTGGGACATGGTTTGACCCCCTATAGGAATGTGTAATCATCATGAAACGTTCATATCACTTACAACTCAATAGATTCTACCTTCTTGTAACATTTCAGCCTGATTGGACCTTGTTTTCACACAAATGGACCCAGAATGATGTGAAATTGTGCTTCGTGCAACATAATTCTGGGTGCCATTTACAAACCATAAGTGCTAATGACTCCATTCCTTTTTGTGGTTGTAGGGGCTGTTGATTGGAGTACACTAAAACAACCCTGATCTCTCTAGGACATTCAGAAGCCAAGTTATAAGCCCACAAATGTGTAACTGGACTACTTCTTTAAATTGACACCAGATCCGGTGACCTTTGGGACATGGTTTGACCCCCTTAGGAAAGTGCTATCATCATGAAACGTTCAGATCACTTACAACTCAATAGATTCTACCTTCCTGTAACGTTTCTGCCTGATTGGACCTTGTTTTCACACAAATGAACCCAGAATGATGTGAAATTGTGCTTCGTGCAACATAATTCTGGGTGCCATTTAAAAACCATAAGTGCTAATGACTCCATTCCTTTTTGGGGTAATGGGGGCTGATGATTGGAGTACTCTAAAACAAACCTGACCTCTCTAGGATATTCAGAAGCCAAGTTATAAGCCCACAAATGTGTAACTGGACTACTTCTTTAAAGTGACACCAGGCCCGGTGACCTTTGGGACATGGTTTGACCCCCTATAGGAATGTGTGATTATCATGAAACGTTCAGATCACTTACAGCTCAGGAGATTCTACCTTCCTGTAACGTTTCAGCCTGATTGGACCTTGTTTTCACACAAATGAACCCAGAATGATGTGAAATTGTGCTTCGTGCAACATAATTCTGGGTGCCATTTAAAAACCATAAGTGCTAATGACTCCATTCCTTTTTGGGGTAATGGGGGCTGATGATTGGAGTACTCTAAAACAAACCTGACCTCTCTAGGATATTCAGAAGCCAAGTTATAAGCCCACAAATGCGTAACTGGACTACTTCTTTAAAGTGACACCAGGCCCGGTGACCTTTGGGACATGGTTTGACCCCCTATAGGAATGTGTGATTATCATGAAACGTTCAGATCACTTACAACTCAATAGATTCTACCTTCTTGTAACGTTTCAGCCTGATTGGACCTTGTTTTGACACAAATGGACCCAGAATGATGTGAAATTGTGCTTCGTGCAACATAATTCTGGGTGCCATTTACAAACCATAAGTGCTAATGACTCCATTCCTTTTTGTGGTTGTAGGGGCTGTTGATTGGAGTACACTAAAACAAACCTGATCTCTCTAGGACATTCAGAAGCCAGGTTATAAGCCCACAAATGTGTAACTGGACTACTTATTTAAATTGACACCAGATCCGGTGACGTTTGGGACATGGTTTGACCCCCTTAGGAAAGTGCTATCATCATGAAACGTTCTGATCACTTACAACTCAATAGATTCTACCTTCCTGTAACGTTTCAGCCTGATTGGTTCTTGTTTTCACACAAATGAACCCAGAATGATGTGAAATTGTGCTTCGTGCAACATAATTCTGGGTGCCATTTACAAACCATAAGTGCTAATGACTCCATTCCTTTTTGTGGTTGTAGGGGCTGTTGATTGGAGTACACTAAAACAAACCTGATCTCTCTAGGACATTCAGAAGCCAGGTTATAAGCCCACAAATGTGTAACTGGACTACTTCTTTAAAGTGACACCAGATCCGGTGACCTTTGGGACATGCTTTGACCCCCTTAGGAATGTGCGATCATCATGAAACGTTCAGATGACTTACAACTCAATAGATTCTACCTTCCTGTAGCGTTTCAGCCTGATTGGACCTTGTTTTCACACAAATGGACCCAGAATGATGTGAAATTGTGCTTCGTGCAACATAATTCTTGGTGTCATTTAAAAACCATAAGAGCTAATGACTCCATTCCTTTTTGGGGCAATAGGGGCTGTTGATTGGAGTACCCTAAAACAAACCTGACCTCTCTGAGACATTCAGAAGCCAAGTTGTAAGCCCCCAAAGGTGTGTTTGGAACCAAGCCTTTAAGGAACAAGTGATTCGGTGACCTTTATGACCTGATTTGACACCCTTAGGAATGTGCTATCAACATGAAACACAGGAATCATTTACAACTCAATAGATTCTACTTTTCTGTGACGTTTCAGCCTGATTGAAGCTTTTTTATGAGAAATGGACCCAGAATGATGTGAAATTGTGCTTCGTGCAACATAATTCTGGGTGCCATTTAAAAACCATAAGTGCTAATGACTCAATTCCTTTTTGTGGTAATGGGGGCTGTTAATTGGAGTACACTAAAACAAACCTTACCTCTCTAGGATATTCAGAAGCCAAGTTATAAGCCCACAAAGGTGTAACTGGACCACTTTAAAGTGACACCAGGCCCGGTGACCTTTGGGACATGGTTTGACCCCCTATAGGAATGTGCGATCATCATGAAACGTTCAGATCACTTACAACTCAATAGATTCTACCTTCTTGTAACGTTTAAGCCTGATTGGACTTTGTTTTCACACAAATGGACCCAGAATGATGTGAAATTGTGCTTCGTGCAACATAATTCTGGGTGCCATTTACAAACCATAAGTGCTAATGACTCCATTCCTTTTTGTGGTTGTAGGGGCTATTGATTGGAGTACACTAAAACAAACCTGATCTCTCTAGGACATTCAGAAGCCAAGTTATAAGCCCACAAATGTGTAACTGGACTACTTCTTTAAATTGACGCCAGATCCGGTGACGTTTTGGACATGGTTTGACCCCCTTAGGAACGTGCTATCATCATGACACGTTCAGATCACTTACAACTCAATAGATTCTACCTTCCTGTAACGTTTCAGCCTGATTGGACCTTGTTTTCACACAAATGAACCCAGAATGATGTGAAATTGTGCTTCGTGCAACATAATTCTGGGTGCCATTTAAAAACCATAAGTGCTAATGACTCCATTCCTTTTTGTGGTAATGGGGGCTGTTAATTGGAGTACTCTAAAACAAACCTGACCTCTCTAGGATCTTCAGAAGCCAAGTTATAAGCCCACAAAGGTGTAACTGGACTACTTCTTTAAAGTGACACCAGGCCCGGTGACCTTTGGGACATGGTTTGACCCCCTATAGGAATGTGTAATCATCATGAAACGTTCATATCAATTACAACTCAATAGATTCTACCTTCTTGTAACGTTTCAGCCTGATTGGACCTTGTTTTCACACAAATGGACCCAGAATGATGTGAAATTGTGCTTCGTGCAACATAATTCTGGGTGCCATTTACAAACCATAAGTGCTAATGACTCCATTTCTTTTTGAGGTTGTAGGGGCTGATGATTGGAGTACTCTAAAACAAACCTGACCTCTCTAGGATATTCAGAAGCCAAGTTATAAGCCCACAAATGTGTAACTGGACTACTTCTTTAAAGTGACACCAGGCCCGGTGACCTTTGGGACATGGTTTGACCCCCTATAGGAATGTGTGATTATCATGAAACGTTCAGATCACTTACAACTCAATAGATTCTACCTTCTTGTAACGTTTCAGCCTGATTGGACCTTGTTTTGACACAAATGGACCCAGAATGATGTGAAATTGTGCTTCGTGCAACATAATTCTGGGTGCCATTTACAAACCATAAGTGCTAATGACTCCATTCCTTTTTGTGGTTGTAGGGGCTGTTAATTGGAGTACACTAAAATAACCCTGATCTCTCTAGGACATTCAGAAGCCAAGTTATAAGCCCACAAATGTGTAACTGGACTACTTATTTAAACTGACACCAGATCCGGTGACGTTTGGGACATGGTTTGACCCCCTTAGGAAAGTGCGATCATCATGAAACGTTCAGATCACTTACAACTCAATAGATTCTACCTTCCTGTAGCGTTTCAGCCTGATTAGACCTTGTTTTCACACAAATGGACCCAGAATGATGTGAAATTGTGCTTCGAGCAACATAATTCTGGGTGCCATTTACAAACCATAAGTGCTAATGACTCCATTCCTTTTTGTGGTTGTAGGGGCTGTTGATTGGAGTACACTAAAACAAACCTGATCTCTCTAGGACATTCAGAAGCCAGGTTATAAGCCCACAAATGTGTAACTGGACTACTTCTTTAAAGTGACACCAGATCCGGTGACCTTTGGGACATGGTTTGACCCCCTTAGGAATGTGCGATCATCATGAAACGTTCAGATCACTTACAACTCAATAGATTCTACCTTCCTGTGGCGTTTCAGCCTGATTAGACCTTGTTTTCACACAAATGGACCCAGAATGATGTGAAATTGTGCTTCGTGCAACATAATTCTGGGTGTCATTTAAAAACCATAAGAGCTAATGACTCCATTCCTTTTTGTGGTAATGGGGGCTGTTAATTGGAGTACTCTAAAACAAACCTGACCTCTCTAGGATCTTCAGAAGCCAAGTTATAAGCCCACAAAGGTGTAACTGGACTACTTCTTTAAAGTGACACCAGGCCCGGTGACCTTTGGGACATGGTTTGACCCCCTAAAGGAATGTGTAATCATCATGAAACGTTCATATCACTTACAACTCAATAGATTCTACCTTCTTGTAACGTTTCAGCCTGATTGGACCTTGTTTTCACACAAATGGACCCAGAATGATGTGAAATTGTGCTTCGTGCAACATAATTCTGGGTGCCATTTACAAACCATAAGTGCTAATGACTCCATTTCTTTTTGAGGTTGTAGGGGCTGATGATTGGAGTACTCTAAAACAAACCTGACCTCTCTAGGATATTCAGAAGCCAAGTTATAAGCCCACAAATGTGTAACTGGACTACTTCTTTAAAGTGACACCAGGCCCGGTGACCTTTGGGACATGGTTTGACCCCCTATAGGAATGTGTGATTATCATGAAACGTTCAGATCACTTACAACTCAATAGATTCTACCTTCTTGTAACGTTTCAGCCTGATTGGACCTTGTTTTGACACAAATGGACCCAGAATGATGTGAAATTGTGCTTCGTGCAACATAATTCTGGGTGCCATTTACAAACCATAAGTGCTAATGACTCCATTCCTTTTTGTGGTTGTAGGGGCTGTTAATTGGAGTACACTAAAATAACCCTGATCTCTCTAGGACATTCAGAAGCCAAGTTATAAGCCCACAAATGTGTAACTGGACTACTTATTTAAATTGACACCAGATCCGGTGACGTTTGGGACATGGTTTGACCCCCTTAGGAAAGTGCGATCATCATGAAACGTTCAGATCACTTACAACTCAATAGATTCTACCTTCCTGTAGCGTTTCAGCCTGATTAGACCTTGTTTTCACACAAATGGACCCAGAATGATGTGAAATTGTGCTTCGAGCAACATAATTCTGGGTGCCATTTACAAACCATGAGTGCTAATGACTCCATTCCTTTTTGTGGTTGTAGGGGCTGTTGATTGGAGTACACTAAAACAAACCTGATCTCTCTAGGACATTCAGAAGCCAGGTTATAAGCCCACAAATGTGTAACTGGACTACTTCTTTAAAGTGACACCAGATCCGGTGACCTTTGGGACATGGTTTGACCCCCTTAGGAATGTGCGATCATCATGAAACGTTCAGATCACTTACAACTCAATAGATTCTACCTTCCTGTGGCGTTTCAGCCTGATTAGACCTTGTTTTCACACAAATGGACCCAGAATGATGTGAAATTGTGCTTCGTGCAACATAATTCTGGGTGTCATTTAAAAACCATAAGAGCTAATGACTCCATTCCTTTTTGGGGCAATAGGGGCTGTTGATTGGAGTACACTAAAACAAACCTGACCTCTCTGAAACATTCAGAAGCCAAGTTGTAAGCCCCCAAAGGTGTGTTTGGACCCCGCCTTTAAGGAACAAGTGATTCGGTGACCTTTATGACCTGATTTGACACCCTTAGGAATGTGCTATCATCATGAAACACAGGAATCATTTACAACTCAATAGATTCTACTTTTCTGTGACGTTTCAGCCTGATTGAAGCTTTTTTATGAGAAATGGACCCAGAATGATGTGAAATTGTGCTTCGTGCAACATAATTCTGTTTGCCATTTAAAAACCATAAGTGCTAATGACTCAATTCCTTTTTGTGGTAATGGGGGCTGTTAATTGGAGTACTCTAAAACAAACCTTTCCTCTCTAGGATATTCAGAAGCCAAGTTATAAGCCCACAAAGGTGTAACTGGACCACTTTAAAGTGACACCAGATCCGGTGACCTATGGGACATGGTTTGACCCCCTATAAGAATGTGCGATCATCATGAAACGTTCAGATCACTTACAACTCAATAGATTCTACCTTCTTGTAACGTTTAAGCCTGATTTGACTTTGTTTTCACACAAATGGACCCAGAATGATGTGAAATTGTGCTTCGTGCAACATAATTCTGGGTGCCATTTACAAACCATAAGTGCTATTGACTCCATTCCTTTTTGTGGTTGTAGGGGCTGTTGATTGGAGTACACTAAAACAAACCTGACCTCTCTAGGACATTCAGAAGCCAAGTTATAAGCCCCCAAAGGTGTAACTGGACTACTTCTTTAAGGTGACACCAGGCCCGGTGACCTTTGGGACATGGTTTTACCCCCTATAGGAATGTGCGATCATCATGAATCGTTCAGATCACTTACAACTCAATTGATTCTACCTTCTTGTAACGTTTCAGCCTGATTGGACCTTGTTTTCACACAAATGGACCCAGAATGATGTGAAATTGTGCTTCGTGCAACATAATTCTGGGTGCCATTAACAAACCATAAGTGCTAATGACTCCATTCCTTTGTGTGGTTGTAGGTGCTGTTTATTGGAGTACACTAAAACAAACCTGATCCCTCTAGGACATTCAGAAGCCAAGTTATAAGCCCACAAATGTGTAACTGGACCACTTCTTTAAAATGACACCAGATCCGGTGACCTTTGGGACATGGTTTGACCCCCTTAGGAAAGTGCTATCATCATGAAACGTTCAGATCACTTACAACTCAATAGATTCTACCTTCCTGTAACGTTTCAGCCTGATTGGACCTTGTTTTCACACAAATGAACCCAGATTGATGTGAAATTGTTCTTCGTGCAACATAATTCTGGGTGCGATTTAAAAACCATAAGTGCTAATGACTCCATTCCTTTTTGTGGTTGTAGGGGCTGTTAATTGGAGTACTCTAAAACAAACCTGACCTCTCTAGGACATTCAGAAGCCAAGTTATAAGCCCACAAATGTGTAACTGGACTACTTCTTTAAAGTGACACCAGGCCCTGTGACCATTGGGACATGGTTTTACCCCCTATAGGAATGTGCGATCATCATGAAACATTCAGATCACTTCCAACTCAATAGATTCTACCTTCTTGTAACGTTTCAGCCGGATTGGACCCTGTTTTCACACAAATGGACCCAGAATGATGTGAAATTGTGCTTCGTGCAACATAATTCTGGGTGCCATTTACAAACCATAAGTGCTAATGACTCCATTCCTTTTTGTGGTAATGGGGGCTGTTAATTGGGGTACTCTAAAACAAATCTGACCTCTCTAGGACATTCAGAAGCCAAGTTATAAGCCCACAAATGTGTAACTGGACTACTTCTTTAAATTGACACCAGATCCAGTGACGTTTGGGACATGGTTTGACCCCCTTAGCAAAGTGCTATCATCATGAAACGTTCAGATCACTTACAACTCAATAGATTCTACCTTCCTATAACGTTTCAGCCTGATTGGACCTTGTTTTCACACAAATGAACCCAGAATGATGTGAAATTGTGCTTCGTGCAACATAATTCCGGGTGCCATTTAAAAACCATAATTGCTAATGACTCCATTCCTTTTTGGGGTAATGGGGGCTGTTAATTGGAGTACTCTAAAACAAACCTGACCTCTCTAGGATATTCAAAAGCCAAGTTATAAGCCCACAAATGTGTAATTGGACTACTTCTTTAAAGTGACACCAGGCCCGGTGACCTTTGGGACATGGTTTGACCCCTATAGGAATGTGCGATCATCATGAAATGTTCAGATCATTTACAACTCAATAGATTCTACCTTCCTGTAACGTTTCAGCCTGATTGGACCTTGTTTTCACACAAATGAACCCAGAATGATGTGAAATTGTGCTTCGTGCAACATAATTCTGGGTGCCATTTACAAACCATAAGTGCTAATGACTCCAGTCCTTTTTGTGGTTGTAGGGGCTGTGAATTGGAGTACACTAAAACAAACCTGATCTCTCTAGGACATTCAGAAGCCAAGTTATAAGCCCACAAATGTGTAACTGGACTACTTCTTTACAGTGACACCAGGCCAAGTGACCTTTGGGACATGGTTTTACCCCCTATATGAATGTGCGATCATCATGAAACGTTCAGATCACTTACAGCTCAGGAGATTCTACCTTCCTGTAACGTTTCAGCCTGATTGGACCTTGTTTTCACACAAATGGACCCAGAATGATGTGAAATTTTGCTTCGTGCAACATAATTCTGGGTGCCATTTAAAAACCATAAGTGCTAATGACTCCATTCCTTTTTGTGGTTGTAGGGGCTGTTGATTGGAGTACATTAAAACAAACCTGACCTCTCTAGGATATTCAGAAGCCAAGTTATAAGCCCACAAAGGTGTAAATTGACTACTTCTTTAAAGTGACACCAGGCCCGGTGACCTTTGGGACATGGTTTGACCCCCTATAGGAATGTGCGATTATCATGAAACGTTCAGATCACTTACAACTCAATAGATTCTACCTTCCTGTAACGTTTCAGCCTGATTGGACCTTGTTTTCACACAAATGAACCCAGAATGATGTGAAATTGTGCTTCGTGCAACATAATTCTGGGTGCCATTTAAAAACCATAAGTGCTAATGACTCCATTCCTTTTTGTGGTTGTAGGGCCTGTTGATTGGAGTACTCAAAAACAAACCTGACCTCTCTAGGATATTCAGAAGCCAAGTTATAAGCCCACAAAGGTGTAACTGGACTACTTCTTTAAAGTGACACCAGGCCCGGTGACCTTTGGGACATTGTTTGACCCCCTATAGGAATGTGTGATTATCATGAAACGTTCAGATCACTTACAACTCAATAGATTCTACCTTCTTGTAACGTTTCAGCCTGATTGGACCTTGTTTTGACACAAATGGACCCAGAATGATGTGAAATTGTGCTTCGTGCAACATAATTCTGGGTGCCATTTACAAACCATAAGTGCTAATGACTCCATTCCTTTTTGTGGTTGTAGGGGCTGTTAATTGGAGTACACTAAAATAACCCTGATCTCTCTAGGACATTCATAAGCCAAGTTATAAGCCCACAAATGTGTAACTGGACTACTTATTTAAATTGACACCAGATCCGGTGACGTTTGGGACATGGTTTGACCCCCTTAGGAAAGTGCTATCATCATGAAACGTTCTGATCACTTACAACTCAATAGATTCTACCTTCCTGTAACGTTTCAGCCTGATTGGTTCTTGTTTTCACACAAATGAACCCAGAATGATGTGAAATTGTGCTTCGTGCAACATAATTCTGGGTGCCATTTACAAACCATAAGTGCTAATGACTCCATTCCTTTTTGTGGTTGTAGGGGCTGTTGATTGGAGTACACTAAAACAAACCTGATCTCTCTAGGACATTCAGAAGCCAGGTTATGAGCCCACAAAAGTGTAACTGGACTACTTCTTTAAAGTGACACCAGATCCGGTGACCTTTGGGACATGGTTTGACCCCCTTAGGAATGTGCGATCATCATGAAACGTTCAGATCACTTACAACTCAATAGATTCTACCTTCCTGTAGCGTTTCAGCCTGATTAGACCTTGTTTTCACACAAATGGACCCAGAATGATGTGAAATTGTGCTTCGTGCAAAATAATTCTGGGTGTCATTTAAAAACCATAAGAGCTAATGACTCCATTCCTTTTTGGGGCAATAGGGGCTGTTGATTGGAGTACCTTAAAACAAACCTGACCTCTCTGAGACATTCAGAAGCCAAGTTGTAAGCCCCCAAAGGTGTGTTTGGAACGCCGCCTTTAAGGAACAAGTGATTCGGTGACCTTTATGACCTGATTTGACACCCTTAGGAATGTGCTATCATCATGAAACACAGGAATCATTTACATCTCAATAGATTCTACTTTTCTGTGACGTTTCAGCCTGATTGAAGCTTTTTTATGAGAAATGGACCCAGAATGATGTGAAATTGTGCTTCGTGCAACATAATTCTGGGTGCCATTTCAAAACCATAAGTGCTAATGACTCTATTCCTTTTTGTGGGTGTAGGGGCTGTTGATTGGAGTACAATAAAACAAACCTGATCTCTCTAGGAAATTCTGAAGCCAAGTTATAAGCCCACAAAGGTGTAACTGGACTACTTCTTTAAAGTGACACCAGGCCCTGTGACCTTTGGGACATGGTTTGACCCCCTAGAGGAATGTGCGATCGTCATGAAACGTTCAGATCACTTACAACTCAATAGTTTCTACCTTATTGTAACGTTTCAGCCTGATTGGACCTTGTTTTCACACAAATGGACCCAGAATGATGTGAAATTGTGCATCATGCAACATAATTCTGGGTGCCATTTACAAACCATAAGTGCTAATGACTGCATTCCTTTTTGTGGTTGTAGGGACTGTTGATTGGAGTACATTAAAACAAACCTGACCTCTCTAGGATATTCAGAAGCCAAGTTATAAACCCACAAATGTGTAACTGGACTACTTCTTTAAATTGACACCAGATCCGGTGACCTTTGGGACATGGTTTGACCCCCTTAGGAAAATGCTATCATCATGAAACGTTCAGATCACTTACAACTCAATAGATTCTACCTTCCTGTAACGTTTCAGCCTGATTGGACCTTGTTTTCACACAAATGAACCCAGAATGATGTGAAATTGTGCTTCGTGCAACATAATTCTGGGTGCCATTTACAAACCATAAGTGCTAATGACTCCAGTCCTTTTTGTGGTTGTAGGGGCTGTTAATTGGAGTACACTAAAACAAACCTGATCTCTCTAAGACATTCAGAAGCCAAGTTATAAGCCCACAAATGTGTAACTGGACTACTTCTTTAAAGTGACACCAGGCCCGGTGACCTTTGGGACATGGTTTTACCCCCTATAGGAATGTGCGATCATCATGAAACGTTCAGATCACTTACAGCTCAGGAGATTCTACCTTCCTGTAACGTTTCAGCCTGATTGGACCTTGTTTTCACACAAATGGACCCAGAATGATGTGAAATTTTGCTTCGTGCAACATAATTCTGGGTGCCATTTAAAAACCATAAGTGCTAATGACTCCATTCCTTTTTGTGGTTGTAGGGGCTGTTGATTGGAGTACATTAAAACAAACCTGACCTCTCTAGGATATTCAGAAGCCAAGTTATAAGCCCACAAAGGTGTAACTTGACTACTTCTTTAAAGTGACACCAGGCCCGGTGACCTTTGGGACATGGTTTGACCCCCTATAGGAATGTGCGATCATCATGAAACGTTCAGATCACTTACAACTCAATAGATTCTACCTTCCTGTAACGTTTCTGCCTGAATGGACCTTGTTTTCACACAAATGAACCCAGAATGATGTGAAATTGTGCTTCGTGCAACATAATTCTGGGTGCCATTTAAAAACCATAAGTGCTAATGACTCCATTCCTTTTTGTGGTTGTAGGGGCTGATGATTGGAGTACTCTAAAACAAACCTGACCTCTCTAGGATATTCAGAAGCCAAGTTATAAGCCCACAAATGTGTAACTGGACTACTTCTTTAAAGTGACACCAGGCCCGGTGACCTTTGGGACATGGTTTGACCCCCTATAGGAATGTGTGATTATCATGAAACGTTCAGATCACTTACAACTCAATAGATTCTACCTTCTTGTAACGTTTCAGCCTGATTGGACCTTGTTTTGACACAAATGGACCCAGAATGATGTGAAATTGTGCTTCGTGCAACATAATTCTGGGTGCCATTTACAAACCATAAGTGCTAATGACTCCATTCCTTTTTGTGGTTGTAGGGGCTGTTGATTGGAGTACACTAAAACAAACCTGATCCTCTAGGACATTCAGAAGCCAGGTTATAAGCCCACAAATGTGTAACTGGACTACTTCTTTAATGTGACACCAGATCCGGTGACCTTTGGGACATGGTTTGACCCCCTTAGGAATGTGCGATCATCATGAAACGTTCAGATCACTTACAACTCAATAGATTCTACCTTCCTGTAGCGTTTCAGCCGGATTAGACCTTGTTTTCACACAAATGGACCCAGAATGATGTGAAATTGTGCTTCGTGCAACATAATTCTGGGTGTCATTTAAAAACCATAAGAGCTAATGACTCCATTCCTTTTGGGGCAATAGGGGCTGTTGATTGGAGTACCCTAAAACAAACCTGACCTCTCTGAGACATTCAGAAGCCAAGTTGTAAGCCCCCAAAGGTGTGTTTGGAACCCCGCCTTTAAGGAACAAGTGATTCGGTGACCTTTATGACCTGATTTGACACCCTTAGGAATGTGCTATCATCATGAAACACAGGATTCATTTACAACTCAATAGATTCTACTTTTCTGTGACGTTTCAGCCTGATTGAAGCTTTTTTATGAGAAATGGACCCAGAATGTGTTATGGGTTACTCCTCCTGATTGTTTTAATGCATGTTTTTTCTTTCTCTGTGTAGGTTGGCTGTGGCTCTTCCTGCTGTTCCTGCCCCTCTTTGGAGCATCGGGGAATGCCGCAGCTGACTGCAATTTCCTGATTGCCACACCATGTATTTAAGCAGCTGCTTCCTGTGCATGGTGTGGCGTTGTTGTGAAGAGTTTCTGGTGTTTAGAGCATAGCTTTGTTTCGAGTCTGTGGTAGTTTTGTTTTGTATTACCCGTGAAGTCCTTTTCCCACTTATGTGGTGATTTTTTGTTATTAAAAGTAATCAGTATAGGATCTGGTCATCCTGTCTCCTGCATTTGGGTTTATTCCTGTGTACCCTCGCGTGACATTACAACGCCACCATGACCAACCCAGCAGGAGGAATACCAGCTGCCAACGTTCCCTTACCTGGGTCAGATGAGGACGCGGCAAGTGGAGGTGAACTTGCTGTATTGGCTCGGGAGTTACGCGGCTGCCTGTCCGGAATGCAACAACTCCATGGACGCCTCTCTAGGCTGGAGCAGGCTCCCACTCCGCAGGCTCCCACTCCGCCTCGTCAGGTCCGCCTGGGTTCCCCCGAGCTCTTCAATGGCACGGCTGTGGACTGCCGGCCGTTCCTCGCCTCCTGCAGGCTGCATTTTGACTTTAACCCCGGTGAGTTCCCCTCTGAAGAAAGCAAAGTAGCCTTCGCCATGAGCTTTTTAACTGGACAAGCTAAGAGGTGGGGCCTGGCGGAGTGGGACCGAGGCTCGGACCTCCGCCGCTCTTTTCGGGAATTCTCTCGCCAGCTGCTCATGGTGTTCGATCCATCCACTCCTCACCGAACTGCTGCTGCTGACTTACTCTGCCTTAGGCAGGGCGGACGTAGCGTCTCTGCCTATGCAGTGGAGTTCCGTACCTTGGCAGCTAACACTCGCTGGCCGGAAGAGGCGCAGATCGACGTCTTCCTTCGAGGTCTCTCCAGCTCTCTGAAGGACGAGCTGGCTGCACGGGAGGTTCCGGAGGATCTGGAGGAGCTAATCGAGCTGGCTACCCGCATCGATCGTCGGAGGATGGAGCAAAGCAGAGAGGAACGCCGTCTACCGGATTTTAACCACGCACCCCTCAGGGCCTTGTCACAGCCTCCCGTCGCTCGTGAGGCTCAGTCTCCTGTGGAACCCATGCAGCTGGGAGTGGGACGGCTCCCCGCATCTGAACGACGGAGACGGATGAGGGAGGGGCTGTGTCTGTACTGTGCTCGTCCCGGTCACCAGGTGCGTCAATGTCCGGGAAACGGGGGGGCTCACTAGCGGGGGGGCACCTAGTGAGTCGATTTTCATCTTCCTCCCCACCCTCTCGACCCCCCGTCAATGTGCTGGTGACCTATGGCCAGATGCAGAATGCTTATGAGACTTTGATTGACTCTGGTTCAGATGGTGATCTGATATCCCAGGAAGTGGTAAGCGCACTTTGTATTCCAGTAATACCCTTATCCCCTGCCTTGCTCATCCGTGCCATAAACGGTTCCATCATCCACAGAGTAACAGCACGCACGGTTCCTATTAAGGTAACTGTTTCTGGAAACCATTCTGAACTTATGGATTTTTATGTAGTGGATTCCATGAGGCCTCCGGTTATTTTAGGTTTTCCTTGGTTGTGTAAACATTCTCCTCACATTGACTGGTGTTCAGGCCGTGTGCTCTCCTGGAGCTCTTTCTGTTTGCTGAACTGTTTAACGGCTGCTGCTACACGCTCCTCTGTCTCTAACCCTCCTGTTGAACCTCCAGACTTAAGTTCGGTGCCCCCCGAGTATGCAGACTTGGCCGCTGTGTTTTGCAAGGTGCGAGCCAAGGCCCTGCCCCCTCATCGTCCTTATGACTGCGCCATTGACCTCCTACCTGGAACGCAGCCTCCTAAGGGCCACATCTACCCCCTCGCCATCCCTGAGCGTGCGGCCATGGAGGAGTACCTACAGGAGAGCCTGCAGGCTGGGATCATTCGCCCATCCTCATCGCCAGCTGGGGCGGGATTCTTCTTTGTGGGCAAGCGGGATGGGGGCTTACGGCCCTGCATTGACTACAGAGTGCTGAATGCTATTACAGTCCGGAACACTTACCCTTTGCCTCTGTTACAGTCTGCTTTTGATCTTCTCAGGGGGGCACAGATCTTCACAAAGCTGGACCTGCGGAGCGCTTACCATTTGGTTCGTATTCGTGAGGGAGATGAGTGGAAGACTGCTTTCAATACTCCCAATGGCCATTTTGAGTATTTGGTCATGCCGTTTGGTCTCACCAATGCGCCCGCAGTTTTCCAATGCCTCATAAATGACGTTCTCAAGGACATGATCAACAAATTTGTGTTTGTTTATTTGGATGATATCTTGATATTTTCCCCAGACCGAGACACTCATGTGCAGCACGTCAGAGCCGTATTGCAGCGTCTTCTCGAGAACCAGCTGTTCTGCAAGGCGGAGAAATGTGAGTTCCACACAACACAAACCAAGTTCCTTGGGCATGTGGTTTCTCCTGGTTCAGTGCAGATGGACGAGGCTAAGGTACAAGCTGTTCTCGATTGGCCTGTCCCCGCGGATCGTAAGCAACTCCAGCGCTTCTTGGGGTTTGCTAACTTCTACAGACGTTTCATCAAAGGGTTCAGTGGCGTGGCTGCACCTCTCCATAAACTCACCTCAGCTCAGGTACGTTTTGTCTGGGACGTTGGAGCCAATAGGGCTTTTACTGAGCTTAAAAGACGTTTCTCTACGGCTCCTATCCTGACACAGCCTGACCCCTCCAAACAGTTTATTTTGGAGGTCGATGCGTCTGAGTCTGGGGTGGGGGCCGTGTTGTCACAGAGAGCGTCTGATAACAAAGTTCATCCCTGCGCGTATTTCTCCTGCAAGCTCAATCCTGCAGAGAGAAACTACGACATAGGGAACAGAGAGTTGCTAGCTGTTAAGCTAGCCCTTGATGAATGGCGCCACTGGCTGGAGGGTGCAAGACAGCCTTTTCTGGTGTGGACAGACCACAAGAACCTAGAGTACATTCGCACGGCTAAGCGACTTAATCCACGCCAAGCCCGGTGGGCTCTGTTTTTTGACCGTTTCAACTTCACCCTCTCTTATCGCCCTGGCAGCAAAAACATCAAACCTGACGCCTTGTCCCGACAATATCAGCAGGACTGCAGGTCGACAGAGGTCCCGGGTACCACCACCATCGTTCCTCCTGTCCTGGTACTTGGGGCTAACCGCTGGGCCTTGGAACGTAGGGTCAAGTCTGCAGTTTCAGGCACGATCCCAATCCCTGATGGATGCCCCCCTAACTGCTTGTTTGTGCCTTCGAGTCTACGCCCCGCGGTGCTGAAGTGGGGGCACTCGTCACACCTGGCTTACCATCCCGGGATGACAAGGACCGCCTTCCTGGTGGCTCAGCGTTTCTGGTGGCCCACCATGTCCTCTGACATACGAGCTTTCGTCTCCTCGTGCCCTGTGTGTGCCAGTGCTAAAGTGCCCAGAACCCCTGCTGCAGGTCTCCTACAGCCTTTACCTATCCCCTCAAGACCATGGTCCCACATAGCCATGGACTTCATCACGGGTCTGCCCCGTTCAAGAGGTAACACTGTCATTCTGACTATCGTGGACAGATTTTCGAAGTTGGTTCATGCTGTGCCCCTACAGAAACTGCCTTCGGCAAAACAACTGGCCGAGATAGTGGCACGACATGTGTTTCGACTGCACGGGCTTCCTGAGAACATTACCTCGGATCGGGGTCCACAGTTCGTGGCAGCATTCTGGAGAGAATTCTGCAAGCTCCTCGGGATAACGGTCAGTTTAAGTTCTGGTTTCCATCCTCAGACCAACGGGCAAGTGGAGCGGTTTAATCAGGACTTGGAGACCACCCTACGAGCTATGTGCTCTAAGAACCACTCGACCTGGTCCTCACAGCTCCCTTGGGCAGAATATTCCCATAATTCTCTTGTGAACTCTACCGGTTTCTCCCCTTTTCAGGCTGCCTATGGTTATCAGCCCCCACTTTTCCCCCATCAGGAGAGGTCTGCATCGGCCTCCGGCCCTGCCGCGTTTGTACGACGCTGTCGGCGCACTTGGGTGGACTACCGCTCTCGTCTGGTCCAGAATCAGGAACGGTTCACCGCAGTGGCGAACCGTCGGAGATCAGCCGCACCCGACTACAAGGTGGGAGACAAGGTTTGGCTTGCCTCGACAGATGTGCCATTGAAAGGGGGTTTGAGAAAGCTCCTTCCTCGGTACATCGGCCCCTATTCAGTGTCCAGGGTCATCAACCCGGTGGCGGTCAGGTTGGACCTTCCTCGCTCCCTGCGGATCCACCCTGTTTTCCACGTGAGCAAGCTTAAGCCCTTTGTGACTAGCCCCTTGCATCCGCCCCCTGCGGCTCCGCCTGCTCCTCGCCTTGTGGACGGTGGTCCGGTCTTCAAGGTGAACAAGCTCCTGGCCTCTCGGAGGGTGGGTCGGGGCATCCAGTACCTGGTGGATTGGGAGGGTTACGGCCCGGCGGACCGCCAGTGGGTCCCCGAACGCCACGTCCTGTGCCGTGACCTGATCGCCCGTTTTCACCGGGACAACCCTGATCAGCCTCGTCGTCCGTCTGGAAGCCGGACCTTGTGAGGGGGGTTATGTTATGGGTTACTCCTCCTGATTGTTTTAATGCATGTTTTTTCTTTCTCTGTGTAGGTTGGCTGTGGCTCTTCCTGCTGTTCCTGCCCCTCTTTGGAGCATCGGGGAATGCCGCAGCTGACTGCAATTTCCTGACTGCCACACCATGTATTTAAGCAGCTGCTTCCTGTGCATGGTGTGGCGTTGTTGTGAAGAGTTTCTGGTGTTTAGAGCATAGCTTTGTTTCGAGTCTGTGGTAGTTTTGTTTTGTATTACCCGTGAAGTCCTTTTCCCACTTATGTGGTGATTTTTTGTTATTAAAAGTAATCAGTATAGGATCTGGTCATCCTGTCTCCTGCATTTGGGTTTATTCCTGTGTACCCTCGCGTGACAGAATGATGTGAAATTGTGCTTCGTGCAACATAATTCTGGGTGCCATTTCAAAACCATAAGTGCTAATGACTCTATTCCTTTTTGTGGGTATAGGGGCTGTTGATTGGAGTACAATAAAACAAACCTGACCTCTCTAGGAAATTCTGAAGCCAAGTTATAAGCCCACAAAGGTGTAACTGGACTACTTCTTTAAAGTGACACCAGGCCCTGTGACCTTTGGGACATGGTTTGACCCCCTAGAGGAATGTGCGATCGTCATGAAACGTTCAGATCACTTACAACTCAATAGTTTCTACCTTATTGTAACGTTTCAGCCTGAATGGACCTTGTTTTCACACAAATGGACCCAGAAGGATGTGAAATTGTGCTTCGTGCAACATAATTCTGGGTGCCATTTACAAACCATAAGTGCTAATGACTCCATTCCTTTTTGTGGTTGTAGGGACTGTTGATTGGAGTACATTAAAACAAACCTGACCTCTCTAGGATATTCAGAAGCCAAGTTATAAACCCACAAATGTGTAACTGGACTACTTCTTTAAATTGACACCAGATCCGTTGACCTTTGGGACATGGTTTGACCCCCTTAGGAAAATGCTATCATCATGAAACGTTCAGATCACTTACAACTCAATAGATTCTACCATCCTGTAACGTTTCTGCCTGATTAGACCTTTTTTTCACACAAATGAACCCAGAATGATGTGAAATTGTGCTTCGTGCAACATAATTCTGGGTGCCATTTAAAAACCATAAGTGCTAATGACTCCATTCCTTTTTGTGGTTGTAGGGGCTTTTGATTGGAGTACACTAAAACAAACCTGATCTCTCTAGGAAATTCAGAAGCCAAGTTATAAGCCCACAAAGGTGTAACTGGACTACGTCTTTGAAGTGACACCAGGCCCGGTCACCTTTGGGACATGGTTTGACCCCCTATAGGAATGTGCGATCATCATGAAACGTTCAGATCACTTACAACTCAATAGTTTCTACCTTCTTGTAACAATTCAGCCTGATTGGACCTTGTTTTCACACAAATGGACCCAGAATGATGTGAAATTGTGCTTCGTGCAACATAATTCCGGGTGCCATTTACAAACCATAAGGGCTGTTTATTGGAGTACACTAAAACAAACCTGATCTCTCTAGGAAATTCAGAAGCCAAGTTATAAGCCCACAAATGTGTAACTGGACTACTTCTTTAAATTGACACCAGATCCGGTGACCTTTGGGACATGGTTAGAGCCCCTTAGGAAAGTGCTATCATCATGAAACGTTCAGATCACTTACAACTCAATAGATTCTACCTTCCTGTAACGTTTCTGCCTGATTGGACCTTGTTTTCACACAAATGAACCCAGAATGATGTGAAATTGTGCTTCGTGCAACATAATTCTGGGTGCCATTTAAAAACCATAAGTGCTAATGACTCCATTCCTTTTTGGGGTAATGGGGGCTGTTAATTGGAGTACTCTAAAACAAACCTGACCTCTCTAGGATATTCAGAAGCCAAGTTATAAGACCACAAAGGTGTAACTGGACTACTTCTTTAAATTGACACCAGATCCGGTGACCTTTGGGACATGGTTTGACCCCCCTTAGGAAAGTGCTATCATCATGAAACGTTCAGATCACTTACAACTCAATAGATTCTACGTTCCTGTAACGTTTCAGCCTGATTGGACCTTGTTTTCACACAAATGGACCCAGAATGATGTGAAATTGTGCTTCGTGCAACATAATTCTGGGTGCCATTTAAAAACCATAAGTGCTAATGACTCCATTTCTTTTTGAGGTTGTAGGGGCTGATGATTGGAGTACACTAAAACAAACCTGATCTCTCTAGGACATTCAGAAGCCAAGTTATAAGCCCACAAATATGTAACTGGACTACTTCTTTAAAGTGACACCAGGCCCTGTGACCTTTGGGACATGGTTTTACCCGCTATAGGAATGTGCGATCATCATGAAACGTTCAGATCACTTACAACTCAATAGATTCTACCTTCCTGTAACGTTTCAGCCTGAGTGGACCTTGTTTTCACACAAAAGAACCCAGAATGATGTGAAATTGTGCTTCGTGCAACATAATTCTGGGTGCCATTTAAAAACCATAAGTGCTAATGACTCCATTCCTTTTTGTGGTAATGGGGGCTGTTAATTGGAGTACTCTAAAACAAACCTGACCTCTCTAGGATATTCAGAAGCCAAGTTATAAGCCCACAAAGGTGTAACTGGACTACTTCTTTAAAGTGACACCAGGCCCGGTGACCTTTGGGACATGGTTCGACCCCCTATAGGAATGTGCAATCATCATGAAACGTTCATATCACTTACAACTCAATAGATTCTACCTTCTTGTAACGTTTCAGCCTGATTGGACCTTGTTTTCACACAAATGGACCCAGAATGATGTGATATTGTGCTTCGTGCAACATAATTCTGGGTGCCATTTACAAACCATAAGTGCTAATGACTCCATTCCTTTTTGTGGTTGTAGGGGCTGTTAATTGGAGTACACTAAAACAAACCTGATCTCTCTAGGACATTCAGAAGCCAAGTTATAAGCCCACAAATGTGTAACTGGACTACTTCTTTAAAGTGACACCAGGCCCGGTGACCTTTGGGACATGGTTTTACCCCCTATAGGAATGTGCGATCATCATGAAACGTTCAGATCACTTACAGCTCAGTAGATTCTACCTTCCTGTAACGTTTCAGCCTGATTGGACCTTGTTTTCACACAAATGGACCCAGAATGATGTGAAATTTTGCTTCGTGCAACATAATTCTGGGTGCCATTTAAAAACCATAAGTGCTAATGACTCCATTCCTTTTTGTGGTTGTAGGGGCTGTTGATTGGAGTACATTAAAACAAACCTGACCTCTCTAGGATATTCAGAAGCCAAGTTATAAGCCCACAAAGGTGTAACTGGACTACTTCTTTAAAGTGACACCAGGCCCGGTGACCTTTGGGACATGGTTCGACCCCCTATAGGAATGTGCAATCATCATGAAACGTTCATATCACTTACAACTCAATAGATTCTACCTTCTTGTAACGTTTCAGCCTGATTGGACCTTGTTTTCACACAAATGGACCCAGAATGATGTGATATTGTGCTTCGTGCAACATAATTCTGGGTGCCATTTACAAACCATAAGTGCTAATGACTCCATTCCTTTTTGTGGTTGTAGGGGCTGTTAATTGGAGTACACTAAAACAAACCTGATCTCTCTAGGACATTCAGAAGCCAAGTTATAAGCCCACAAATGTGTAACTGGACTACTTCTTTAAAGTGACACCAGGCCCGGTGACCTTTGGGACATGGTTTTACCCCCTATAGGAATGTGCGATCATCATGAAACGTTCAGATCACTTACAGCTCAGTAGATTCTACCTTCCTGTAACGTTTCAGCCTGATTGGACCTTGTTTTCACACAAATGGACCCAGAATGATGTGAAATTTTGCTTCGTGCAACATAATTCTGGGTGCCATTTAAAAACCATAAGTGCTAATGACTCCATTTCTTTTTGAGGTTGTAGGGGCTGATGATTGGAGTACACTAAAACAAACCTGATCTCTCTAGGACATTCAGAAGCCAAGTTATAAGCCCACAAATATGTAACTGGACTACTTCTTTAAAGTGACACCAGGCCCTGTGACCTTTGGGACATGGTTTTACCCGCTATAGGAATGTGCGATCATCATGAAACGTTCAGATCACTTACAACTCAATAGATTCTACCTTCCTGTAACGTTTCAGCCTGAGTGGACCTTGTTTTCACACAAAAGAACCCAGAATGATGTGAAATTGTGCTTCGTGCAACATAATTCTGGGTGCCATTTAAAAACCATAAGTGCTAATGACTCCATTCCTTTTTGTGGTAATGGGGGCTGTTAATTGGAGTACTCTAAAACAAACCTGACCTCTCTAGGATATTCAGAAGCCAAGTTATAAGCCCACAAAGGTGTAACTGGACTACTTCTTTAAAGTGACACCAGGCCCGGTGACCTTTGGGACATGGTTCGACCCCCTATAGGAATGTGCAATCATCATGAAACGTTCATATCACTTACAACTCAATAGATTCTACCTTCTTGTAACGTTTCAGCCTGATTGGACCTTGTTTTCACACAAATGGACCCAGAATGATGTGATATTGTGCTTCGTGCAACATAATTCTGGGTGCCATTTACAAACCATAAGTGCTAATGACTCCATTCCTTTTTGTGGTTGTAGGGGCTGTTAATTGGAGTACACTAAAACAAACCTGATCTCTCTAGGACATTCAGAAGCCAAGTTATAAGCCCACAAATGTGTAACTGGACTACTTCTTTAAAGTGACACCAGGCCCGGTGACCTTTGGGACATGGTTTTACCCCCTATAGGAATGTGCGATCATCATGAAACGTTCAGATCACTTACAGCTCAGTAGATTCTACCTTCCTGTAACGTTTCAGCCTGATTGGACCTTGTTTTCACACAAATGGACCCAGAATGATGTGAAATTTTGCTTCGTGCAACATAATTCTGGGTGCCATTTAAAAACCATAAGTGCTAATGACTCCATTCCTTTTTGTGGTTGTAGGGGCTGTTGATTGGAGTACATTAAAACAAACCTGACCTCTCTAGGATATTCAGAAGCCAAGTTATAAGCCCACAAAGGTGTAACTGGACTACTTCTTTGAAGTGACACCAGGCCCGGTGACCTTTGGGACATGGTTTGACCCCCTATAGGAATGTGCGATCATCATGAAACGTTCAGATCACTTACAACTCAATAGTTTCTACCTTCTTGTAACAATTCAGCCTGATTGGACCTTGTTTTCACACAAATGGACCCAGAATGATGTGAAATTGTGCTTCGTGCAACATAATTCCGGGTACCATTTACAAACCATAAGGGCTGTTTATTGGAGTACACTAAAACAAACCTGATCTCTCTAGGAAATTCAGAAGCCAAGTTATAAGCCCACAAATGTGTAACTGGACTACTTCTTTAAATTGACACCAGATCCGGTGACCTTTGGGACATGGTTTGAGCCCCTTAGGAAAGTGCTATCATCATGAAACGTTCAGATCACTTACAACTCAATAGATTCTACCATCCTGTAACGTTTCTGCCTGATTGGACCTTGTTTTCACACAAATGAACCCAGAATGATGTGAAATTGTGCTTCGTGCAACATAATTCTGGGTGCCATTTAAAAACCATAAGTGCTAATGACTCCATTCCTTTTTGGGGTAATGGGGGCTGTTAATTGGAGTACTCTAAATCAAACCTGACCTCTCTAGGATATTCAGAAGCCAAGTTATAAGACCACAAAGGTGTAACTGGACTACTTCTTTAAATTGACACCAGATCCGGTGACCTTTGGGACATGGTTTGACCCCCTTAGGAAAGTGCTATCATCATGAAACGTTCAGATCACTTACAACTCAATAGATTCTACGTTCCTGTAACATTTCAGCCTAATTGGACCTTGTTTTCACACAAATGGACCCAGAATGATGTGAAATTGTGCTTCGTGCAACATAATTCTGGGTGCCATTTAAAAACCATAAGTGCTAATGACTCCATTTCTTTTTGAGGTTGTAGGGGCTGATGATTGGAGTACACTAAAACAAACCTGATCTCTCTAGGACATTCAGAAGCCAAGTTATAAGCCCACAAATATGTAACTGGACTACTTCTTTAAAGTGACACCAGGCCCTGTGACCTTTGGGACATGGTTTTACCCGCTATAGGAATGTGCGATCATCATGAAACGTTCAGATCACTTACAACTCAATAGATTCTACCTTCCTGTAACGTTTCAGCCTGAGTGGACCTTGTTTTCACACAAAAGAACCCAGAATGATGTGAAATTGTGCTTCGTGCAACATAATTCTGGGTGCCATTTAAAAACCATAAGTGCTAATGACTCCATTCCTTTTTGTGGTAATGGGGGCTGTTAATTGGAGTACTCTAAAACAAACCTGACCTCTCTAGGATATTCAGAAGCCAAGTTATAAGACCACAAAGGTGTAACTGGACTACTTCTTTAAATTGACACCAGATCCGGTGACCTTTGGGACATGATTTGACCCCCTTAGGAAAGTGCTATCATCATGAAACGTTCAGATCACTTACAACTCAATAGATTCTACGTTCCTGTAACATTTCAGCCTGATTGGACCTTGTTTTCACACAAATGGACCCAGAATGATGTGAAATTGTGCTTCGTGCAACATAATTCTGGGTGCCATTTAAAAACCATAAGTGCTAATGACTCCATTTCTTTTTGAGGTTGTAGGGGCTGATGATTGGAGTACACTAAAACAAACCTGATCTCTCTAGGACATTCAGAAGCCAAGTTATAAGCCCACAAATATGTAACTGGACTACTTCTTTAAAGTGACACCAGGCCCTGTGACCTTTGGGACATGGTTTTACCCGCTATAGGAATGTGCGATCATCATGAAACGTTCAGATCACTTACAACTCAATAGATTCTACCTTCCTGTAACGTTTCAGCCTGAGTGGACCTTGTTTTCACACAAAAGAACCCAGAATGATGTGAAATTGTGCTTCGTGCATCATAATTCTGGGTGCCATTTAAAAACCATAAGTGCTAATGACTCCATTCCTTTTTGTGGTAATGGGGGCTGTTAATTGGAGTACTCTAAAACAAACCTGACCTCTCTAGGATATTCAGAAGCCAAGTTATAAGCCCACAAAGGTGTAACTGGACTACTTCTTTAAAGTGACACCAGGCCCGGTGACCTTTGGGACATGGTTCGACCCCCTATAGGAATGTGCAATCATCATGAAACGTTCATATCACTTACAACTCAATAGATTCTACCTTCTTGTAACGTTTCAGCCTGATTGGACCTTGTTTTCACACAAATGGACCCAGAATGATGTGAAATTGTGCTTCGTGCAACATAATTCTGGGTGCCATTTACAAACCATAAGTGCTAATGACTCCATTCCTTTTTGTGGTTGTAGGGGCTGTTAATTGGAGTACACTAAAACAAACCTGATCTCTCTAGGACATTCAGAAGCCAAGTTATAAGCCCACAAATGTGTAACTGGACTACTTCTTTAAAGTGACACCAGGCCCGGTGACCTTTGGGACATGGTTTTACCCCCTATAGGAATGTGCGATCATCATGAAACGTTCAGATCACTTACAGCTCAGTAGATTCTACCTTCCTGTAACGTTTCAGCCTGATTGGACCTTGTTTTCACACAAATGGACCCAGAATGATGTGAAATTTTGCTTCGTGCAACATAATTCTGGGTGCCATTTAAAAACCATAAGTGCTAATGACTCCATTCCTTTTTGTGGTTGTAGGGGCTGTTGATTGGAGTACATTAAAACAAACCTGACCTCTCTAGGATATTCAGAAGCCAAGTTATAAGCCCACAAAGGTGTAACTGGACTACTTCTTTGAAGTGACACCAGGCCCGGTGACCTTTGGGACATGGTTTGACCCCCTATAGGAATGTGCGATCATCATGAAACGTTCAGATCACTTACAACTCAATAGTTTCTACCTTCTTGTAACAATTCAGCCTGATTGGACCTTGTTTTCACACAAATGGACCCAGAATGATGTGAAATTGTGCTTCGTGCAACATAATTCCGGGTGCCATTTACAAACCATAAGGGCTGTTTATTGGAGTACACTAAAACAAACCTGATCTCTCTAGGAAATTCAGAAGCCAAGTTATAAGCCCACAAATGTGTAACTGGACTACTTCTTTAAATTGACACCAGATCCGGTGACCTTTGGGACATGGTTTGAGCCCCTTAGGAAAGTGCTATCATCATGAAACGTTCAGATCACTTACAACTCAATAGATTCTACCATCCTGTAACGTTTCTGCCTGATTGGACCTTGTTTTCACACAAATTAACCCAGAATGATGTGAAATTGTGCTTCGTGCAACATAATTCTGGGTGCCATTTAAAAACCATAAGTGCTAATGACTCCATTCCTTTTTGGGGTAATGGGGGCTGTTAATTGGAGTACTCTAAATCAAACCTGACCTCTCTAGGATATTCAGAAGCCAAGTTATAAGACCACAAAGGTGTAACTGGACTACTTCTTTAAATTGACACCAGATCCGGTGACCTTTGGGACATGGTTTGACCCCCTTAGGAAAGTGCTATCATCATGAAACGTTCAGATCACTTACAATTCAATAGATTCTACGTTCCTGTAACATTTCAGCCTAATTGGACCTTGTTTTCACACAAATGGACCCAGAATGATGTGAAATTGTGCTTCGTGCAACATAATTCTGGGTGCCATTTAAAAACCATAAGTGCTAATGACTCCATTTCTTTTTGAGGTTGTAGGGGCTGATGATTGGAGTACACTAAAACAAACCTGATCTCTCTAGGACATTCAGAAGCCAAGTTATAAGCCCACAAATATGTAACTGGACTACTTCTTTAAAGTGACACCAGGCCCTGTGACCTTTGGGACATGGTTTTACCCGCTATAGGAATGTGCGATCATCATGAAACGTTCAGATCACTTACAACTCAATAGATTCTACCTTCCTGTAAAGTTTCAGCCTGATTGGACCTTGTTTTCACACAAATGAACCCAGAATGATGTGAAATTGTGCTTCGTGCAACATAATTCTGGGTGCCATTTAAAAACCATAAGTGCTAATGACTCCATTTCTTTTTGAGGTTGTAGGGGCTGATGATTGGAGTACACTAAAACAAACCTGATCTCTCTAGGACATTCAGAAGCCAAGTTATAAGCCCACAAATATGTAACTGGACTACTTCTTTAAAGTGACACCAGGCCCGGTGACCTTTGGGACATGGTTTGACCCCCTATAGGAATGTGTAATCATCATGAAACGTTCATATCAATTACAACTCAATAGATTCTACCTTCCTGTAACGTTTCAGCCTGAGTGGACCTTGTTTTCACACAAAAGAACCCAGAATGATGTGAAATTGTGCTTCGTGCAACATAATTCTGGGTGCCATTTAAAAACCATAAGTGCTAATGACTCCATTCCTTTTTGTGGTAATGGGGGCTGTTAATTGGAGTACTCTAAAACAAACCTGACCTCTCTAGGATATTCAGAAGCCAAGTTATAAGCCCACAAAGGTGTAACTGGACTACTTCTTTAAAGTGACACCAGGCCCGGTGACCTTTGGGACATGGTTCGACCCCCTATAGGAATGTGCAGTCATCATGAAACGTTCATATCACTTACAACTCAATAGATTCTACCTTCTTGTAACGTTTCAGCCTGATTGGACCTTGTTTTCACACAAATGGACCCAGAATGATGTGAAATTGTGCTTCGTGCAACATAATTCTGGGTGCCATTTACAAACCATAAGTGCTAATGACTCCATTCCTTTTTGGGGTAATGGGGGCTGTTAATTGGAGTACTCTAAAACAAACCTGACCTCTCTAGGATATTCAGAAGCCAAGTTATAAGCCCACAAATGTGTAACTGGACTACTTCTTTAAATTGACACCAGATCCGGTGACCTTTGGGACATGGTTTGACCCCCTTAGGAAAGTGCTATCATCATGAAACGTTCAGATCACTTACAACTCAATAGATTCTACCTTCCTGTAACATTTCAGCCTGATTGGACCTTGTTTTCACACAAACGGACCCAGAATGATGTGAAATTGTGCTTCGTGCAACATAATTCTGGGTGCCATTTAAAAACCATAAGTGCTAATGACTCCATTTCTTTTCTAGGTTGTAGGGGCTGATGATTGGAGTACTCTAAAACAAACCTGACCTCTCTAGGATATTCAGAAGCCAAGTTATAAGCCCACAAATGTGTAACTGGACTACTTCTTTAAAGTGACACCAGGCCCGGTGACCTTTGGGACATGGTTTGACCCCCTATAGGAATGTGTGATTATCATGAAACGTTCAGATCACTTACAACTCAATAGATTCTACCTTCTTGTAACGTTTCAGCCTGATTGGACCTTGTTTTGACACAAATGGACCCAGAATGATGTGAAATTGTGCTTCGTGCAACATAATTCTGGGTGCCATTTACAAACCATAAGTGCTAATGACTCCATTCCTTTTTGTGGTTGTAGGGGCTGTTGATTGGAGTACACTAAAACAACCCTGATCTCTCTAGGACATTCAGAAGCCAAGTTATAAGCCCACAAATGTGTAACTGGACTACTTATTTAAATTGACACCAGATCCGGTGACGTTTGGGACATGGTTTGACCCCCTTAGGAAAGTGCTATCATCATGAAACGTTCTGATCACTTACAACTCAATAGATTCTACCTTCCTGTAACATTTCAGCCTGATTGGTTCTTGTTTTCACACAAATGAACCCAGAATGATGTGAAATTGTGCTTCGTGCAACATAATTCTGGGTGCCATTTACAAACCATAAGTGCTAATGACTCCATTCCTTTTTGTGGTTGTAGGGGCTGTTGATTGGAGTACACTAAAATAAACCTGATCTCTCTAGGACATTCAGAAGCCAAGTTATAAGCCCACAAATGTGTAACTGGACTACTTCTTTAAAGTGACACCAGATCCGGTGACCTTTGGGACATGGATTGACCCCCTTAGGAATGTGCGATCATCATGAAACGTTCAGATCACTTACAACTCAATAGATTCTACCTTCCTGTAGCGTTTCAGCCTGATTGGACCTTGTTTTCACACAAATGGACCCAGAATGATGTAAAATTGTGCTTCGTGCAACATAATTCTGGGTGTCATTTAAAAACCATAAGAGCTAATGACTCCATTCCTTTTTGGGGCAATAGGGGCTGTTGATTGGAGTACCCTAAAACAAACCTGACCTCTCTAGGATATTCTAAAGCCAAGTTATAAGCCCACAAAGGTGTAAATGGACTACTTCTTTAAATTGACACCAGATCCGGTGACGTTTGGGACATGGTTTGACCCCCTTAGGAAAGTGCTATCATCATGAAACGTTCAGATCACTTACAACTCAATAGATTCTACCTTCCTGTAACGTTTCAGCCTGATTGGACCTTGTTTTCACACAAATGAACCCAGAATGATGTGAAATTGTGCATCGTGCAACATAATTCTGGGTGCCATTTAAAAACCATAAGTGCTAATGACTCCATTCCTTTTTGGGGTAATGGGGGCTGTTAATTGGAGTACACTAAAACAAACCTGACCTCTCTAGGATATTCAGAAGCCAAGTTATAAGCCCACAAATGTGTAACTGGACTACTTCTTTAAAGTGACACCAGGCCCGGTGACCTTTGGGACATGGTTTGACCCCCTATAGGAATGTGTGATTATCATGAAACGTTCAGATCACTTACATTTCAATAGATTCTACCTTCTTGTAACGTTTCAGCCTGATTGGACCTTGTTTTCACACAAATGGACCCAGAATGATGTGAAATTGTGCTTCGTGCAACATAATTCTGGGTGCCATTTACAAACCATAAGTGCTAATGACTCCATTCCTTTTTGTGGTTGTAGGGGCTGTTGATTGGAGTACACTAAAACAAACCTGACATCTCTAGGACATTCAAAAGCCAAGTTATAAGCCCACAAATGTGTAACTGGACTACTTCTTTAAAGTGACACCAGGCCCGGTGACCTTTGGGACATGGTTTGACCCCCTATAGGAATGTGCGATCATCTTGAAACGTTCAGATCACTTACAACTCAATAGATTCTACCTTCTTGTAACGTTTCAGCCTGATTGGACCTTGTTTTCACACAAATGGACCCAGAATGATGTGAAATTGTGCTTCGTGCAACATAATTCTGGGTGCCATTTACAAACCATGAGTGCTAATGCCTCCATTCCTTTTTGTGGTTGTAGGGGCTGTTGATTGGAGTACACTAAAATAAACCTGATCTCTCTAGGACATTCAGAAGCCAGGTTATAAGCCCACAAATGTGTAACTGGACTACTTCTTTAAAGTGACACCAGATCCGGTGACCTTTGGGACATGGTTTGACCCCCTTAGGAATGTGCGATCATCATGAAACGTTCAGATCACTTACAACTCAATAGATTCTACCTTCCTGTAGCGTTTCAGCCTGATTGGACCTTGTTTTCACACAAATGGACCCAGAATGATGTGAAATTGTGCTTCGTGCAACATAATTCTGGGTGTCATTTAAAAACCATAAGAGCTAATGACTCCATTCCTTTTTGGGGCAATAGGGGCTGTTGATTGGAGTACCCTAAAACAAACCTGACCTCTCTGAAACATTCAGAAGCCAAGTTGTAAGCCCCCAAAGGTGTGTTTGGAACCCCGCCTTTAAGGAACAAGTGATCCGGTGACCTTTATGACCTGATTTGACACCCTTAGGAATGTGCTATCATCATGAAACACAGGAATAATTTACAACTCAATAGATTCTACTTTTCTGTGACGTTTCAGCCTGATTGAAGCTTTTTTATGAGAAATGGACCCAGAATGATGTGAAATTGTGCTTCGTGCAACATAATTCTGGGTGCCATTTAAAAACCATAAGTGCTAATGACTCAATTCCTTTTTGTGGTAATGGGGGATGTTAATTGGAGTACTCTAAAACAAACCTTACCTCTCTAGGATATTCAGAAGCCAAGTTATAAGCCCACAAAGGTGTAACTGGACAACTTTAAAGTGACACCAGGCCCTGTGACCTTTGGGACATGGTTTGACCCCCTATAGGAATGTGCGATCATCATGAAACGTTCAGATCACTTACAACTCAATAGATTCAACCTTCTTGTAACGTTTCAGCCTGATTGGACTTTGTTTTCACACAAATGGACCCAGAATGATGTGAAATTGTGCTTCGTGCAACATAATTCTGGGTGCCATTTACAAACCATAAGTGCTATTGACTCCATTCCTTTTTGTGGTTGTAGGGGCTGTTGATTGGAGTACACTAAAACAAACCTGACCTCTCTAGGACATTCAGAAGCCAAGTTATAAGCCCACAAATGTGTAACTGGACTACTTATTTAAATTGACACCAGATCCGGTGACGTTTGGGACATGGTTTGACCCCCTTAGGAAAGTGCTATTATCATGAAACGTTCTGATCACTTACAACTCAATAGATTCTACCTTCCTGTAACGTTTCAGCCTGATTGGTTCTTGTTTTCACACAAATGAACCCAGAATGATGTGAAATTGTGCTTCGTGCAACATAATTCTGGGTGCCATTTACAAACCATAAGTGGTAATGACTCCATTCCTTTTTGTGGTTGTAGGGGCAGTTGATTGGAGTACACTAAAATAAACCTGATCTCTCTAGGACATTCCGAAGCCAAGTTATAAGCCCACAAATGTGTAACTGGACTACTTCTTTAAAGTGACACCAGATCCGGTGACCTTTGGGACATGGTTTGACCCCTTTAGGAATGCGCGATCATCATGAAACATTCAGATAACTTACAACTCAATAGATTCTACCTTCCTGTAGCGTTTCAGCCTGACTGGACCTTGTTTTCACACAAATGGACCCAGGATGATGTAAAATTGTGGTTCGTGCAACATAATTCTGGGTGTCATTTAAAAACCATAAGAGCTAATGACTCCATTCCTTTTTGGGGCAATGGGGGCTGTTGATTGGAGTACCCTAAAACAAACCTGACCTCTCTAGGATATTCAGAAGCCAAGTAATAAGCCCACAAAGGTGTAAATGGACTACTTCTTTAAATTGACACCAGATCCGGTGACGTTTGGGACATGGTTTAACCCCCTATAGGAATGTGTTATTATCATGAAACGTTCAGATTACTTACAACTCAATAGATTCTACCTTCTTGTAACGTTTCAGCCTGATTGGACCTTGTTTTCACACAAATGGACCCAGAATGATGTGAAATTGTGCTTCGTGCAACATAATTCTGGGTGCCATTTACAAACCATAAGTGCTAATGACTCCATTCCTTTTTGTGGTTGTAGGGGCTGTTGATTGGAGTACACTAAAACAAACATGATCCCTCTAGGACATTCAGAAGCCAAGTTATAAGCCCACAAATGTGTAACTGGACTACTTCTTTAAATTGACGCCAGATCCGGTGACGTTTTGGACATGGTTTGACCCCCTTAGGAAAGTGCTATCATCATGAAACGTTCAGATCACCTACAACTCAATAGATTCTACCTTCCTGTAAAGTTTCAGCCTGATTGGACCTTGTTTTCACACAAATTAACCCAGAATGATGTGAAATTGTGCTTAGTGCAACATAATTCTGGGTGCCATTTACAAACCATAAGTGCTAATGACTCAATTCCCTTTTGTGGTTGTAGGGCCTGTTGATTGGAGTACACTAAAACAAACCTGATCTCTCTAGGACATTCAGAAGCCAAGTTATAAGCCCACAAAGGTGTAACTGGACTACTTCTTTAAAGTGACACCAGGCCCGTTGACCTTTGGGACATGGTTTGACCCCCTATAGGAATGTGCGATCATCATGAAACGTTCAGATCACTTACAACTCAATAGATTCTCCCTTCTTGTAACGTTTCAGCCTGATTGGACTTTGTTTTCACACAAATGAACCCAGAATGATGTGAAATTGTGCTTCGTGCAACATAATTCTGGGTGCCATTTACAAACCATAAGTGCTATTGACTCCATTCTTTTTTGTGGTTGTAGGGGCTGTTGATTGGAGTACAATAAAACAAACCTGACCTCTCTAGGACATTCAGAAGCCAAGTTATAAGCCCACAAATGTGTAACTGGACTACTTATTTAAATTGACACCAGATCCGGTGACGTTTGGGACATGGGTTGACCCCCTTAGGAAAGTGCTATCATCATTAAACGTTCTGAACACTTACAACTCAATAGATTCTACCTTCCTGTAACGTTTCAGCCTGATTGGTTCTTGTTTTCACACAAATGAACCTAGAATGATTTGAAATTGTGCTTCGTGCAACATAATTCTGGGTGCCATTTTCAAACCATAAGTGGTAATGACTCCATTCCTTTTTGTGGTTGTAGGGGCTGTTGATTGGAGTACACTAAAATAAACCTGATCTGTCTAGGACATTCAGAAGCCAAGTTATAAGCCCACAAATGTGTAACTGGACTACTTCTTTAAAGTGACACCAGATCCGGTGACCTTTGGGACATGGTTTGACCCCTTTAGGAATGCGCGATCATCATGAAACGTTCAGATCACTTACAACTCAATAGATTCTACCTTCCTGTAGCGTTTCAGCCTGATTGGACCTTGTTTTCACACAAATGGACCCAGAATGATGTAAAATTGTGGTTTGTGCAACATAATTCTGGGTGTCATTTAAAAACCATAAGAGCTAATGACTCCATTCCTTTTTGGGGCAATAGGGGCTGTTGATTGGAGTACCCTAAAACAAACCTGACCTCTCTAGGATATTCAGAAGCCAAGTTATAATCCCACAAAGGTGTAAATGGACTACTTCTTTAAATTGACACCAGATCCGGTGACGTTTGGGACATGGTTTGACCCCCATAGGAAAGTGCTATCATCATGAAACGTTCAGATCACTTACAACTCAATAGATTCTACCTTCCTGTAACGTTTCAGCCTGATTGGACCTTGTTTTCACACAAATGGACCCAGAATGATGTGAAATTGTGCTTCGTGCAACATAATTCTGGGTGCCATTTAAAAACCATAAGTGCTAATGACTCCATTCCTTTTTGGGGTAATGGGGGCTGTTAATTGGAGTACACTAAAACAAACCTGATCTCTCTAGGATATTCAGAAGCCAAGTTATAAGCCCACAAATGTGTAACTGGACTACTTCTTTAAAGTGACACCAGGCCCGGTGACCTTTGGGACATGGTTTGACCCCCTATAGGAATGTGTTATTATCATGAAACGTTCAGATCACTTACAACTCAATAGATTCTACCTTCTTGTAACGTTTCAGCCTGATTGGACCTTGTTTTCACACAAATGGACCCAGAATGATGTGAAATTGTGCTTCGTGCAACATAATTCTGGGTGCCATTTACAAACCATAAGTGCTAATGACTCCATTCCTTTTTGTGGTTGTAGGGGCTGTTGATTGGAGTACACTAAAACAAACCTGACCTCTCTAGGACATTCAAAAGCCAAGTTATAAGCCCACAAATGTGTAACTGGACTACTTCTTTAAAGTGACACCAGGCCCGGTGACCTTTGGGACATGGTTTGACCCCCTATAGGAATGTGCGATCATCATGAAACGTTCAGATCACTTACAACTCAATAGATTCTACCTTCTTGTAACGTTTCAGCCTGATTGGACCTTGTTTTCACACAAATGGACCCAGAATGATGTGAAATTGTGCTTCGTGCAACATAATTCTGGGTGCCATTTACAAACCATAAGTGCTAATGACTCCATTCCTTTTTGAGGTTGTAGGGGCTGTTGATTGGAGTACACTAAAACAAACATGATCTCTCTAGGACATTCAGAAGCCAAGTTATAAGCCCACAAATGTGTAACTGGACTACTTCTTTAAATTGACGCCAGATCCGGTGACGTTTTGGACATGGTTTGACCCCCTTAGGAAAGTGCTATCATCATGAAACGTTCAGATCACCTACAACTCAATAGATTCTACCTTCCTGTGAAGTTTCAGCCTGATTGGACCTTGTTTTCACACAAATGAACCCAGAATGATGTGAAATTGTGCTTAGTGCAACATAATTCTGGGTGCCATTTACAAACCATAAGTGCTAATGACTCAATTCCCTTTTGTGGTTGTAGGGCCTGTTGATTGGAGTACACTAAAACAAACCTGATCTCTCTAGGACATTCAGAAGCCAAGTTATAAGCCCACAAAGGTGTAACTGGACTACTTCTTTAAAGTGACACCAGGCCCGTTGACCTTTGGGACATGGTTTGACCCCCTATAGGAATGTGCGATCATCATGAAACGTTCAGATCACTTACAACTCAATAGATTCTCCCTTCTTGTAACGTTTCAGCCTGATTGGACTTTGTTTTCACACAAATGAACCCAGAATGATGTGAAATTGTGCTTCGTGCAACATAATTCTGGGTGCCATTTACAAACCATAAGTGCTATTGACTCCATTCTTTTTTGTGGTTGTAGGGGCTGTTGATTGGAGTACAATAAAACAAACCTGACCTCTCTAGGACATTCAGAAGCCAAGTTATAAGCCCACAAATGTGTAACTGGACTACTTATTTAAATTGACACCAGATCCGGTGACGTTTGGGACATGGTTTGACCCCCTTAGGAAAGTGCTATCATCATTAAACGTTCTGAACACTTACAACTCAATAGATTCTACCTTCCTGTAACGTTTCAGCCTGATTGGTTCTTGTTTTCACACAAATGAACCTAGAATGATTTGAAATTGTGCTTCGTGCAACACAATTCTGGGTGCCATTTTCAAACCATAAGTGGTAATGACTCCATTCCTTTTTGTGGTTGTAGGGGCTGTTGATTGGAGTACACTAAAATAAACCTGATCTGTCTAGGACATTCAGAAGCCAAGTTATAAGCCCACAAATGTGTAACTGGACTACTTCTTTAAAGTGACACCAGATCCGGTGACCTTTGGGACATGGTTTGACCCCTTTAGGAATGCGCGATCATCATGAAACGTTCAGATCACTTACAACTCAATAGATTCTACCTTCCTGTAGCGTTTCAGCCTGATTGGACCTTGTTTTCACACAAATGGACCCAGAATGATGTAAAATTGTGGTTTGTGCAACATAATTCTGGGTGTCATTTAAAAACCATAAGAGCTAATGACTCCATTCCTTTTTGGGGCAATAGGGGCTGTTGATTGGAGTACCCTAAAACAAACCTGACCTCTCTAGGATATTCAGAAGCCAAGTTATAATCCCACAAAGGTGTAAATGGACTACTTCTTTAAATTGACACCAGATCCGGTGACGTTTGGGACATGGTTTGACCCCCATAGGAAAGTGCTATCATCATGAAACGTTCAGATCACTTACAACTCAATAGATTCTACCTTCCTGTAACGTTTCAGCCTGATTGGACCTTGTTTTCACACAAATGGACCCAGAATGATGTGAAATTGTGCTTCGTGCAACATAATTCTGGGTGCCATTTAAAAACCATAAGTGCTAATGACTCCATTCCTTTTTGGGGTAATGGGGGCTGTTAATTGGAGTACACTAAAACAAACCTGATCTCTCTAGGATATTCAGAAGCCAAGTTATAAGCCCACAAATGTGTAACTGGACTACTTCTTTAAAGTGACACCAGGCCCGGTGACCTTTGGGACATGGTTTGACCCCCTATAGGAATGTGTTATTATCATGAAACGTTCAGATCACTTACAACTCAATAGATTCTACCTTCTTGTAACGTTTCAGCCTGATTGGACCTTGTTTTCACACAAATGGACCCAGAATGATGTGAAATTGTGCTTCGTGCAACATAATTCTGGGTGCCATTTACAAACCATAAGTGCTAATGACTCCATTCCTTTTTGTGGTTGTAGGGGCTGTTGATTGGAGTACACTAAAACAAACCTGACCTCTCTAGGACATTCAAAAGCCAAGTTATAAGCCCACAAATGTGTAACTGGACTACTTCTTTAAAGTGACACCAGGCCCGGTGACCTTTGGGACATGGTTTGACCCCCTATAGGAATGTGCGATCATCATGAAACGTTCAGATCACTTACAACTCAATAGATTCTACCTTCTTGTAACGTTTCAGCCTGATTGGACCTTGTTTTCACACAAATGGACCCAGAATGATGTGAAATTGTGCTTCGTGCAACATAATTCTGGGTGCCATTTACAAACCATAAGTGCTAATGACTCCATTCCTTTTTGAGGTTGTAGGGGCTGTTGATTGGAGTACACTAAAACAAACATGATCTCTCTAGGACATTCAGAAGCCAAGTTATAAGCCCACAAATGTGTAACTGGACTACTTCTTTAAATTGACGCCAGATCCGGTGACGTTTTGGACATGGTTTGACCCCCTTAGGAAAGTGCTATCATCATGTAACGTTCAGATCACCTACAACTCAATAGATTCTACCTTCCTGTGAAGTTTCAGCCTGATTGGACCTTGTTTTCACACAAATGAACCCAGAATGATGTGAAATTGTGCTTAGTGCAACATAATTCTGGGTGCCATTTACAAACCATAAGTGCTAATGACTCAATTCCCTTTTGTGGTTGTAGGGCCTGTTGATTGGAGTACACTAAAACAAACCTGATCTCTCTAGGACATTCAGAAGCCAAGTTATAAGCCCACAAAGGTGTAACTGGACTACTTCTTTAAAGTGACACCAGGCCCGTTGACCTTTGGGACATGGTTTGACCCCCTATAGGAATGTGCGATCATCATGAAACGTTCAGATCACTTACAACTCAATAGATTCTCCCTTCTTGTAACGTTTCAGCCTGATTGGACTTTGTTTTCACTCAAATGAACCCAGAATGATGTGAAATTGTGCTTCGTGCAACATAATTCTGGGTGCCATTTACAAACCATAAGTGCTATTGACTCCATTCTTTTTTGTGGTTGTAGGGGCTGTTGATTGGAGTACACTAAAACAAACCTGACCTCTCTAGGACATTCAGAAGCCAAGTTATAAGCCCACAAATGTGTAACTGGACTACTTATTTAAATTGACACCAGATCCGGTGACGTTTGGGACATGGTTTGACCCCCTTAGGAAAGTGCTATCATCATTAAACGTTCTGATCACTTACAACTCAATAGATTCTACCTTCCTGTAACGTTTCAGCCTGATTGGTTCTTGTTTTCACACAAATGAACCTAGAATGATTTGAAATTGTGCTTCGTGCAACATAATTCTGGGTGCCATTTTCAAACCATAAGTGGTAATGACTCCATTCCTTTTTGTGGTTGTAGGGGCTGTTGATTGGAGTACACTAAAATAAACCTGATCTCTCTAGGACATTCAGAAGCCAAGTTATAAGCCCACAAATGTGTAACTGGACTACTTCTTTAAAGTGACACCTGATCCGGTGACGTTTTGGACATGGTTTGACCCCCTTAGGAAAGTGCTATCATCATGAAACGTTCAGATCACTTACAACTCAATAGATTCTACCTTCCTGTAAAGTTTCAGCCTGATTGGACCTTGTTTTCACACAAATGAACCCAGAATGATGTGAAATTGTGCTTCGTGCAACATAATTCTGGGTGCCATTTAAAAACCATAAGTGCTAATGACTCCATTCCTTTTTGTGGTAATGGGGGCTGTTAATTGGAGTACTCTAAAACAAACCTGACCTCTCTAGGATATTCAGAAGCCAAGTTATAAGCCCACAAAGGTGTAACTGGACTACTTCTTTAAAGTGACACCAGGCCCGGTGACCTTTGGGACATGGTTTGACCCCCTATAGGAATGTGTAATCATCATGAAATGTTCATATCACTTACAACTCAATAGATTCTACCTTCTTGTAACGTTTCAGCCTGATTGGACCTTGTTTTCACACAAATGGACCCAGAATGATGTGAAATTGTGCTTCGTGCAACATAATTCTGGGTGCCATTTACAAACCATAAGTGCTAATGACTCCATTCCTTTTTGTGGTTGTAGGGGCTGTTGATTGGAGTACACTAAAACAACCCTGATCTCTCTAGGACATTCAGAAGCCAAGTTATAAGCCCACAAATGTGTAACTGGACTACTTCTTTAAATTGACACCAGATCCGGTGACCTTTGGGACATGGTTTGACCCCCTTAGGAAAGTGCTATCATCATGAAACTTTCAGATCACTTACAACTCAATAGATTCTACCTTCCTGTAACGTTTCTGCTTGATTGGACCTTGTTTTCACACAAATGAACCCAGAATGATGTGAAATTGTGCTTCGTGCAACATAATTCTGGCTGCCATTTAAAAACCATAAGTGCTAATGACTCCATTCATTTTTGGGGTAATGGGGGCTGTTAATTGGAGTACTCTAAAACAAACCTGACCTCTCTAGGATATTCAGAAGCCAAGTTATAACCCCTTAAATGTGTTACTGGTCTACTTCTTTAAAGTGACACCAGGCCCGGTGACCTTTGGGACATGGTTTGACCCCCTATAGGAATGTGTGATTATCATTAAATGTTCAGATCACTTACAACTCAATAGATTCTACGTTCTTGTAACGTTTCAGCCTGATTGGACCTTGTTTTCACACAAATGGACCCAGAATGATGTGAAATTGTGCTTCGTTCAACATAATTCTGGGTGCCATTTACAAACCATAGGTGCTAATGACTCCATTATTTTTTGTGGTTGTAGGGGCTGTTCATTGGAGTACACTAAAACAAACCTGACCTCTCTAGGACATTCAGAAGCCAAGTTATAAACCCACAAAGGTGTAACTGGACTACTTATTTAAAGTGACACAAGGCCCGGTGACCTTTGGGAGATGGTTTTACCCCCTATAAGAATGTGCGATCATCATGAAACGTTCAGATCACTTACAACTCAATAGATTCTACCTTCCTGTAGCGTTTCAGCCTGATTGGACCTTGTTTTCACACAAATGGACCCAGAATGATGTAAAATTGTGGTTCGTGCAACATAATTCTGGGTGTCATTTAAAAACCATAAGAGCTAATGACTCCATTCCTTTTTGGGGCAATAGGGGCTGTTGATTGGAGTACCCTAAAACAAACCTGACCTCTCTAGGATATTCAGAAGCCAAGTTATAAGCCCACAAAGGTGTAAATGGACTACTTCTTTAAATTGACACCAGATCCGGTGACGTTTGGGACATGGTTCGACCCCCATAGGAAAGTGCTATCATCATGAAACGTTCAGATCATTTACAACTCAATAGATTCTACCTTCCTGTAAAGTTTCAGCCTGATTGGACCTTGTTTTCACACAAATGAACCCAGAATGATGTGAAATTGTGCTTCGTGCAACATAATTCTGGGTGCCATTTAAAAACCATAAGTGCTAATGACTCCATTCCTTTTTGTGGTAATGGGGGCTGTTAATTGGAGTACTCTAAAACAAACCTGACCTCTCTAGGATATTCAGAAGCCAAGTTATAAGCCCACAAAGGTGTAACTGGACTACTTCTTTAAAGTGACACCAGGCCCGGTGACCTTTGGGACATGGTTTGACCCCCTATAGGAATGTGTAATCATCATGAAACGTTCATATCACTTACAACTCAATAGATTCTACCTTCTTGTAACGTTTCAGCCTGATTGGACCTTGTTTTCACACAAATGGACCCAGAATGATGTGAAATTGTGCTTCGTGCAACATAATTCTGGGTGCCATTTACAAACCATAAGTGCTAATGACTCCATTCCTTTTTGTGGTTGTAGGGGCTGTTGATTGGAGTACACTAAAACAACCCTGATCTCTCTAGGACATTCAGAAGCCAAGTTATAAGCCCACAAATGTGTAACTGGACTACTTCTTTAAATTGACACCAGATCCGGTGACCTTTGGGACATGGTTTGACCCCCTTAGGAAAGTGCTATCATCATGAAACTTTCAGATCACTTACAACTCAATAGATTCTACCTTCCTGTAACGTTTCTGCCTGATTGGACCTTGTTTTCACACAAATGAACCCAGAATGATGTGAAATTGTGCTTCGTGCAACATAATTCTGGGTGCCATTTAAAAACCATAAGTGCTAATGACTCCATTCCTTTTTGGGGTAATGGGGGCTGTTAATTGGAGTACTCTAAAACAAACCTGACCTCTCTAGGATATTCAGAAGCCAAGTTATAAGCCCACAAATGTGTAACAGGACTACTTCTTTAAATTGACACCAGATCCGGTGACCTTTGGGACATGGTTTGACCCCCTTAGGATAGTGCTATCATCATGAAACGTTCAGATCACTTACAACTCAATAGATTCTACCTTCCTGTAACATTTCAGCCTAATTGGACTTTGTTTTCACACAAATGGACCCAGAATGATGTGAAATTGTGCTTCGTGCAACATAATTCTGGGTGCCATTTAAAAACCATAAGTGCTGATGACTCCATTTCTTTTTGAGGTTGTAGGGGCTGATGATTGGAGTACACTAAAACAAACCTGATCTCTCTAGGACATTCAGAAGCCAAGTTATAAGCCCACAAATGTGTAACTGGACTACTTCTTTAAAGTGACACCAGGCCCTGTGACCTTTGGGACATGGTTTTACCCGCTATAGGAAAGTGCTATCATCATGAAACGTTCAGATCACTTACAACTCAATAGATTCTAACTTCCTGTAACGTTTCAGCCTGATTGGACCTTGTTTTCACACAAATGAACCCAGAATGATGTGAAATTGTGCTTCGTGCAACATAATTCTGGCTGCCATTTAAAAACCATAAGTGCTAATGACTCCATTCATTTTTGGGGTAATGGGGGCTGTTAATTGGAGTACTCTAAAACAAACCTGACCTCTCTAGGATATTCAGAAGCCAAGTTATAAGCCCACAAATGTGTTACTGGACTACTTCTTTAAAGTGACACCAGGCCCGGTGACCTTTGGGACATGGTTTGACCCCCTATAGGAATGTGTGATTATCATTAAATGTTCAGATCACTTACAACTCAATAGATTCTACGTTCTTGTAACGTTTCAGCCTGATTGGACCTTGTTTTCACACAAATGGACCCAGAATGATGTGAAATTGTGCTTCGTTCAACATAATTCTGGGTGCCATTTACAAACCATAGGTGCTAATGACTCCATTCCTTTTTGTGGTTGTAGGGGCTGTTGATTGGAGTACACTAAAACAAACGTGACCTCTCTAGGACATTCAGAAGCCAAGTTATAAACCCACAAAGGTGTAACTGGACTACTTATTTAAAGTGACACAAGGCCCGGTGACCTTTGGGACATGGTTTTACCCCCTATAAGAATGTGCGATCATCATGAAACGTTCAGATCACTTACAACTCAATAGATTCTACATTCTTGTAACGTTTCAGCCTGATTGGACCTTGTTTTCACACAAATGGACCCAGAATGATGTGAAATTGTGCTTCGTGCAACATAATTCTGGGGTCCATTTAAAAACCATAAGTGCTGATGACTCCATTTCTTTTTGAGGTTGTAGGGGCTGATGATTGGAGTACACTAAAACAAACCTGATCTCTCTAGGACATTCAGAAGCCAAGTTATAAGCCCACAAAGGTGTAACTGGACTACTTCTTTAAAGTGACACCAGATCCGGTGACCTTTGGGACATGGTTTGACCCCTTTAGGAATGCGCGATCATCATGAAACGTTCAGATCACTTACAACTCAATAGATTCTACCTTCCTGTAGCGTTTCAGCCTGATTGGACCTTGTTTTCACACAAATGGACCCAGAATGATGTAAAATTGTGGTTCGTGCAACATAATTCTGGGTGTCATTTAAAAACCATAAGAGCTAATGACTCCATTCCTTTTTGGGGCAATAGGGGCTGTTGATTGGAGTACCCTAAAACAAACCTGACCTCTCTAGGATATTCAGAAGCCAAGTTATAAGCCCACAAAGGTGTAAATGGACTACTTCTTTAAATTGACACCAGATCCGGTGACGTTTGGGACATGGTTCGACCCCCATAGGAAAGTGCTATCATCATGAAACGTTCAGATCACTTACAACTCAATAGATTCTACCTTCCTGTAAAGTTTCAGCCTGATTGGACCTTGTTTTCACACAAATGAACCCAGAATGATGTGAAATTGTGCTTCGTGCAACATAATTCTGGGTGCCATTTAAAAACCATAAGTGCTAATGACTCCATTCCTTTTTGTGGTAATGGGGGCTGTTAATTGGAGTACTCTAAAACAAACCTGACCTCTCTAGGATATTCAGAAGCCAAGTTATAAGCCCACAAAGGTGTAACTGGACTACTTCTTTAAAGTGACACCAGGCCCGGTGACCTTTGGGACATGGTTTGACCCCCTATAGGAATGTGTAATCATCATGAAACGTTCATATCACTTACAACTCAATAGATTCTACCTTCTTGTAACGTTTCAGCCTGATTGGACCTTGTTTTCACACAAATGGACCCAGAATGATGTGAAATTGTGCTTCGTGCAACATAATTCTGGGTGCCATTTACAAACCATAAGTGCTAATGACTCCATTCCTTTTTGTGGTTGTAGGGGCTGTTGATTGGAGTACACTAAAACAACCCTGATCTCTCTAGGACATTCAGAAGCCAAGTTATAAGCCCACAAATGTGTAACTGGACTACTTCTTTAAATTGACACCAGATCCGGTGACCTTTGGGACATGGTTTGACCCCCTTAGGAAAGTGCTATCATCATGAAACTTTCAGATCACTTACAACTCAATAGATTCTACCTTCCTGTAACGTTTCTGCCTGATTGGACCTTGTTTTCACACAAATGAACCCAGAATGATGTGAAATTGTGCTTCGTGCAACATAATTCTGGGTGCCATTTAAAAACCATAAGTGCTAATGACTCCATTCCTTTTTGGGGTATTGGGGGCTGTTAATTGGAGTACTCTAAAACAAACCTGACCTCTCTAGGATATTCAGAAGCCAAGTTATAAGCCCACAAATGTGTAACAGGACTACTTCTTTAAATTGACACCAGATCCGGTGACCTTTGGGACATGGTTTGACCCCCTTAGGATAGTGCTATCATTGGGAAACGTTCAGATCACTTACAACTCAATAGATTCTACCTTCCTGTAACATTTCAGCCTAATTGGACCTTGTTTTCACACAAATGGACCCAGAATGATGTGAAATTGTGCTTCGTGCAACATAATTCTGGGTGCCATTTAAAAACCATAAGTGCTGATGACTCCATTTCTTTTTGAGGTTGTAGGGGCTGATGATTGGAGTACACTAAAACAAACCTGATCTCTCTAGGACATTCAGAAGCCAAGTTATAAGCCCACAAATGTGTAACTGGACTACTTCTTTAAAGTGACACCAGGCCCTGTGACCTTTGGGACATGGTTTTACCCGCTATAGGAAAGTGCTATCATCATGAAACGTTCAGATCACTTACAACTCAATAGATTCTACCTTCCTGTAACATTTCAGCCTAATTGGACCTTGTTTTCACACAAATGGACCCAGAATGATGTGAAATTGTGCTTCGTGCAACATAATTCTGGCTGCCATTTAAAAACCATAAGTGCTAATGACTCCATTCATTTTTGGGGTAATGGGGGCTGTTAATTGGAGTACTCTAAAACAAACCTGACCTCTCTAGGATATTCAGAAGCCAAGTTATAAGCCCACAAATGTGTTACTGGACTACTTCTTTAAAGTGACACCAGGCCCGGTGACCTTTGGGACATGGTTTGACCCCCTATAGGAATGTGTGATTATCATTAAATGTTCAGATCACTTACAACTCAATAGATTCTACGTTCTTGTAACGTTTCAGCCTGATTGGACCTTGTTTTCACACAAATGGACCCAGAATGATGTGAAATTGTGCTTCGTTCAACATAATTCTGGGTGCCATTTACAAACCATAGGTGCTAATGACTCCATTCCTTTTTGTGGTTGTAGGGGCTGTTGATTGGAGTACACTAAAACAAACGTGACCTCTCTAGGACATTCAGAAGCCAAGTTATAAACCCACAAAGGTGTAACTGGACTACTTATTTAAAGTGACACAAGGCCCGGTGACCTTTGGGACATGGTTTTACCCCCTATAAGAATGTGCGATCATCATGAAACGTTCAGATCACTTACAACTCAATAGATTCTACCTTCTTGTAATGTTTCAGCCTGATTGGACCTTGTTTTCACACAAATGGACCCAGAATGATGTGAAATTGTGCTTCGTGCAACATAATTCTGGGGTCCATTTAAAAACCATAAGTGCTGATGACTCCATTTCTTTTTGAGGTTGTAGGGGCTGATGATTGGAGTACACTAAAACAAACCTGATCTCTCTAGGACATTCAGAAGCCAAGTTATAAGCCCACAAAGGTGTAACTGGACTACTTCTTTAAAGTGACACCAGATCCGGTGACATTTGGGACATGGTTTGACCCCTTTAGGAATGCGCGATCATCATGAAACGTTCAGATCACTTACAACTCAATAGATTCTACCTTCCTGTAGCGTTTCAGCCTGATTGGACCTTGTTTTCACACAAATGGACCCAGAATGATGTAAAATTGTGGTTCGTGCAACATAATTCTGGGTGTCATTTAAAAACCATAAGAGCTAATGACTCCATTCCTTTTTGGGGCAATAGGGGCTGTTGATTGGAGTACCCTAAAACAAACCTGACCTCTCTAGGATATTCAGAAGCCAAGTTATAAGCCCACAAAGGTGTAAATGGACTACTTCTTTAAATTGACACCAGATCCGGTGACGTTTGGGACATGGTTCGACCCCCATAGGAAAGTGCTATCATCATGAAACGTTCAGATCACTTACAACTCAATAGATTCTACCTTCCTGTAAAGTTTCAGCCTGATTGGACCTTGTTTTCACACAAATGAACCCAGAATGATGTGAAATTGTGCTTCGTGCAACATAATTCTGGGTGCCATTTAAAAACCATAAGTGCTAATGACTCCATTCCTTTTTGTGGTAATGGGGGCTGTTAATTGGAGTACTCTAAAACAAACCTGACCTCTCTAGGATATTCAGAAGCCAAGTTATAAGCCCACAAAGGTGTAACTGGACTACTTCTTTAAAGTGACACCAGGCCCGGTGACCTTTGGGACATGGTTTGACCCCCTATAGGAATGTGTAATCATCATGAAACGTTCATATCACTTACAACTCAATAGATTCTACCTTCTTGTAACGTTTCAGCCTGATTGGACCTTGTTTTCACACAAATGGACCCAGAATGATGTGAAATTGTGCTTCGTGCAACATAATTCTGGGTGCCATTTACAAACCATAAGTGCTAATGACTCCATTCCTTTTTGTGGTTGTAGGGGCTGTTGATTGGAGTACACTAAAACAACCCTGATCTCTCTAGGACATTCAGAAGCCAAGTTATAAGCCCACAAATGTGTAACTGGACTACTTCTTTAAATTGACACCAGATCCGGTGACCTTTGGGACATGGTTTGACCCCCTTAGGAAAGTGCTATCATCATGAAACTTTCAGATCACTTACAACTCAATAGATTCTACCTTCCTGTAACGTTTCTGCCTGATTGGACCTTGTTTTCACACAAATGAACCCAGAATGATGTGAAATTGTGCTTCGTGCAACATAATTCTGGGTGCCATTTAAAAACTATAAGTGCTAATGACTCCATTCCTTTTTGGGGTAATGGGGGCTGTTAATTGGAGTACTCTAAAACAAACCTGACCTCTCTAGGATATTCAGAAGCCAAGTTATAAGCCCACAAATGTGTAACAGGACTACTTCTTTAAATTGACACCAGATCCGGTGACCTTTGGGACATGGTTTGACCCCCTTAGGATAGTGCTATCATCATGAAACGTTCAGATCACTTACAACTCAATAGATTCTACCTTCCTGTAACATTTCAGCCTAATTGGACCTTGTTTTCACACAAATGGACCCAGAATGATGTGAAATTGTGCTTCGTGCAACATAATTCTGGGTGCCATTTAAAAACCATAAGTGCTGATGACTCCATTTCTTTTTGAGGTTGTAGGGGCTGATGATTGGAGTACACTAAAACAAACCTGATCTGTCAAGGACATTCAGAAGCCAAGTTATAAGCCCACAAATGTGTAACTGGACTACTTCTTTAAAGTGACACCAGGCCCTGTGACCTTTGGGACATGGTTTTACCCGCTATAGGAAAGTGCTATCATCATGAAACGTTCAGATCACTTACAACTCAATAGATTCTAACTTCCTGTAACGTTTCAGCCTGATTGGACCTTGTTTTCACACAAATGAACCCAGAATGATGTGAAATTGTGATTCGTGCAACATAATTCTGGCTGCCATTTAAAAACCATAAGTGCTAATGTCTCCATTCCTTTTTGTGGTTGTAGGGGCTGTGGATTGGAGTACACTAAAACAAACCTGACCTCTCTGAGACATTCAGAAGCCAAGTTATAAGCCCCCAAAGGTGTGTTTGGGATGCCGCCTTTAAGGAACAAGTGATCCGGTGACCTTTATGACCTGATCTGACACCCTTAGGAATGTGCTATCATCATGAAACACAGGAATCATTTACAACTCAATAGATTCCACTTTTCTGTGACGTTTCAGCCTGATTGAAGCTTTTTTCTGAGAAATGGACCCAGAATGATGTGAAATTGTGCTGTGTGCAACATAATTCTTGGTGCCATTTAAAAACCATAAGTGCTAATGACTCCATTCCTTTTTGGGCTTGTAGGAGCTGTTAATTGAAGTACTCTAAAACAAATCTGACCTCTCTAGGACATTCAGAAGAAAGGTTATAAGCCCACAAAGGTGTAACTGGACTACTTCTTAAAAGTGACACAAGATCCGGTGAGCTTTGGGACATGGTTTGACCCCCTTAGGAAATTGCTATCATCATGAAATGTTCAGATCACTTACCACTCAATAGATTCTACCTTCCTGTAACGTTTCAGGCTGATTGGACCTTGTTTTCACACAAATGGACCCAGAATGATGTGAAATTGTGCTTCGTGCAACATAATTTTAGGTGCCATTTAAAAACCATAAGCGCTAATGACTCCATTCCTTTGTGGGGTAATAGGGGCTGTTGAATGGAGTACATTAAGACAGACCTGACCTCTCTGATACATTAAGAAGCCAAGTTATAAGCCCCCAAAGGTGTGTTTGGAACGCCGCCTTTAAGGAACAAGTGATCCGGTGACCTTTATGACCTGATCTGACACCCTTAGGAATGTGCTATCATCATGAAACACAGGAATCATTTACAACTCAATAGATTCTACTTTTTGATGATGTTTCAGCCTGATTGAAGCTTTTTTCTGAGAAATGGACCCGGAATGATGTGAAATTGTTCTTTGTGCGACATATTTCTGGGTGCCATTTAAAAACCATAAGTGCTAATGACTCCATTCCTTTTTGGGGTTGTAGGAGCTGTTAATTGAAGTACTCTAAAACAAACCTGACCTCTCTAGGACATTCAGAAGAAAAGTTGTAAGCCCACAAAGGTGTAACTGGACTACTTCTTTAAAGTGACACCAGATCCGGTGAGCTTTGGGACATGGTTTGACCCCCTATAGGAATGTGCGATCATCATGAAACGTTCAGATCACTTACAACTCAATAGATTCTACTTTCCTGTAACGTTTCAGCCTGATTGTACCTTGTTTTCACACAAATGAACCCAGAATGATGTGAAATTGTGCTTCGTGCAACATAATTCTGGGTGCCATTTAAAAACCATAAGTGCTAATGACTCCATTCCTTTTTGGGGTAATGGTGGCTGTTAATTGGAGTACTCTAAAAAAACCTGACCTCTTTAGGATATTCAGAAGCCAAGTTATAAGCCCACAAATGTGTAACTGGAATACTTCTTTAAAGTGACACCAGGCCGGGTGACCTTTGGGACCTGGTTTAACCCCCTATAGGAATGTGCGATCATCATGAAATGTTCAGATCACTTACAACTCAATAGATTCTACCTTCCTGTAACATTTCAGCCTGATTGGACCTTGTTTTCACACAAATGGACCCAGAATGATGTGAAATTGTGCTTCGTGCAACATAATTCTGGGTGCCATTTAAAAACCATAAGTGCTAATGACTCCATTCCTTTTTGGGGTAATGGTGGCTGTTAATTGGAGTACTCTAAAAAAAACCTGACCTCTTTAGGATATTCAGAAGCCAAGTTATAAGCCCACAAAGGTGTAACTGGAATACTTCTTTAAAGTGACACCAGGCCGGGTGACCTTTGGGACCTGGTTTAACCCCCTATAGGAATGTGCGATCATCATGAAATGTTCAGATAACTTACAACTCAATAGATTCTACCTTCCTGTAACATTTCAGCCTGATTGGACCTTGTTTTCACACAAATGGACCCAGAATGATGTGAAATTGTGCTTCGTGCAACATAATTCTGGGTGCCATTTAAAAACCATAAGTGCTAATGACTCCATTCCTTTTGGGGGTTGTAGGAGCTGTTAACTGAAGTACTCTAAAACAAACCTGACCTCTCTAGGACATTCAGATGAAAAGTTATAAGCCCACAAAGGTGTAACTGGACTACTACTTTAAAGTGACACCAGATCCGGTGAGCTTTGGGACATGGTTTGACCCCCTTAGGAAATTGCTATCATCATGAAACGTTCAGATCACTTACAACTCAATAGATTGTACCTTCCTGTAACGTTTCAGGCTGATTGGACCTTGTTTTCACACAAATGGACCCAGAATGATGTGAAATTGTGCTTCGTGCAACATAATTCTGGGTGCCATTTAACAACCATAAGTGCTAATGACTCCATTCCTGTTTGGGGTAATAGGGGCTGTTGAATGGAGTACATTAAGACATACCTGACCTCTCTGAGACATTAAGAAGCCAAGTTATAAGCCCCCAAAGGTGTGTTTGGAACGCCGCCTTTAAGGAACAAGTGATCCGGTGACATTTATGACCTGATCTGACACCCTTAAGAATGTGCTATCATCATGAAACACAGGAATCATTTACAACTCAATAGATTCTACTTTTTGATGATGTTTCAGCCTGATTGAAGCTTTTTTCTGAGAAATGGACCCGGAATGATGTGAAATTGTTCTTTGTGCGAAATAATTCTGGGTGCCATTTAAAAACCATAAGTGCTAATGACTCCATTCCTTTTTGGGGTTGTAGGAGCTGTTAATTGAAGTACTCTAAAACAAACCTGACCTCTCTAGGACTATCAGAAGAAAAGTTATAAGCCCACAAAGGTGTAACTGGACTACTTCTTTAAAGTGACACCAGATCCGGTGAGCTTTGGGACATGGTTTGACCCCCTATAGGAATGTGCGATCATCATGAAACGTTCAGATCACTTACAACTCAATAGATTCTACTTTCCTGTAACGTTTCAGCCTGATTGGACCTTGTTTTCACACAAATGGACCCAGAATGATGTGAAATTGTGCTTCGTGCAACATAATTCTTGGTGCCATTTAAAAACCTTAAGTGCTAATGACTCCACTCCTTTTTGGGGTCATAGGGGCTGTTGATTGGAGTACACTAAAACAAACCTGACCTCTCTGAGACATTCAGAAGCCAAGTAACAAGCCCCCAAAGGTGTGTTTAGAACGCCGCCTTTAAGGAACAAGTGATCCGGTGACCTTTATGACCTGATTTGACGCCCTTAGGAATGTGCTATCATCATGAAACACAGGAATCATTTACAACTCAATAGATTCTACTTTTCTGTGACGTTTCAGCCTGATTGAAGCTTTTTTTCTGAGAAATGGACCCAGAATGATGTGAAATTGTTTTTGTGCGACATAATTCTGGGTGCCATTTAAAAACCATAAGTGCTAATGACTCCATTCCTTTTTGGGGTTGTAGGAGCTGTTAATTGAAGTACTCTAAAACAAACCTGACCTCTCTAGGACATTCATAAGAAAAGTTATAAGCCCACAAAGGTGTAACTGGACTACTTATTTAAATTGACACCAGGCCCGGTGACCTTTGGGACATGGTTTGACCCCCTATTGGAATGTGCGATCATCATGAAACGTTCAGATCACTTACAACTCAATAGATTCTACCTTCCTGTAACGTTTCAGGCTGATTGGACCTTGTTTTCACACAAATGGACCCAGAATGATGTGAAATTGTGCTTCGTGCAACATAATTCTGGGTGCCATTTAAAAACCATAAGTGCTAATGACTCCATTCCTGTTTGGGGTAATAGGGGCTGTTGAATGGAGTACATTAAGACAAACCTGACCTCTCTGAGACATTCAGAAGCCAAGTTATAAGCCCCCAAAGGTGTGTTTGGGATGCCGCCTTTAAGGAACAAGTGATCCGGTGACCTTTATGACCTGATCTGACACCCTTAGGAATGTGCTATCATCATGAAAAACAGGAATCATTTACAACTCAATAGCTTCCACTTTTCTGTGACGTTTCAGCCTGATTGAAGCTTTTTTCTGAGAAATGGACCCAGAATGATGTGAAATTGTGCTGTGTGCAACATAATTCTGGGTGCCATTTAAAAACCATAAGTGCTAATGACTCCATTCCTTTTTGGGGTTGTAGGAGGTGTGAATTGGAGTACTCTAAAACAAAGCTGACCTCCCTAGGACATTCAGAAGAAAAGTTATAAGCCCACAAAGGTGTAACTGGACTACTTCTTTAAAGTGACACCAGATCCGGTGACCTTTGGGACATGGTCTGACCCCCTATAGGAATGTGTGATCATCATGAAACGTTCAGATCACTTACAACTCAATAGATTCTACCTTCTTGTATCGTTTCAGCCTGATTGGACCTTGTTTTCACACAAATGGACCCAGAATGATGTTAAATTTTGCTTCGTGCAACATAATTCTGGGTGCCATTTACAAACCATAAGTGCTAATTACTCCATTCCTTTTTGTGGTTGTAGGGGCTGTTGATTGGAGTACATTAAAACAAACCTGATCTCTCTAGGACATTCAGAAGCCAAGTTATAAGCCCACAAATGAGTAACTGGACTAATTCTTTAAATTGACACCAGATCCGGTGACCTTTGGGACATGGTTTGACCCCCTTAGGAAAGTGCTATCATCATGAAACGTTCAGATCACTTACAGTTCAATAGATTTTACCTTCCTGTAACGTTTCAGCCTGATTCTACCTTGTTATCACACAAATGAACCCAGAATGATGTGAAATTGTGCTTCGTGCAACATAATTCTGGGTGCCATTTAAAAACCATAAGTGCTAATGACTCCATTCCTTTTAGTGGTAATGGGGGCTCTGGATTGGAGTACTCTAAAACAAACCTGACCTCTCTAGGACATTCATAAGCCAAGTTATAACCCCACAAAGGTGTAACTGGACTACTTCTTTAAAGTGACACCAGGCCCGGTGACCTTTGGGACATGGTTTGACCCCCTATAGGAATGTGCGATCATCATGAAACGTTCAGATCACTTACAACTCTATAGATTCTACCTTCTTGTAACGTTTCAGCCTGGTTGGACCTTGTTTTCACACAAATGGACCCAGAATGATGTGAAATTGTGCTTCGTGCAACATAATTCTGGGTGCCATTTAAAAACCATAAGTGCTAATGACTCCATTCCTTTTTGTGGTTGTAGGGGCTGTTGGTTGGAGTACATTAAAGCAAACCTGATCTCTCTAGGACATTCAGAAGCCAAGTTATAAGCCCACAAATGTGTAACTGGACTACTTCTTTAAATTGACACCAGATCCGGTGACCTTTGGGACATGGTTTGACCCCCTTAGGAAAGTGC